>NC_082692.2:33811768-36211768 GCF_949987515.2 Delphinus delphis | reverse complement strand
TGAGAAGAAAGAGCTAAAGTTCTCTGAAGTCCCTGCCAGCTATGAATACTCTTCTCCTCTCTTTCCAAAAGGGCTGCAGAGCAAGAATGGCTACATCAGAGGTCCACCACCATTACCATAAAAACACCCAATTTAAGCACAGACGCTGCCTTACCACCACTTGTCCAGCCTGTAGAGAAAGCCAGGGATTTGGAATTGTTGGCTCTTCTGAGATTTCATCATCTTCTCTAATATGAACAAGCTTTTACTACTGGAATTTCTTATATTCCCCTCGTCTGGCTAAATTTGCCTGCTCTTTCAAGGCTCGGAACAGACATCACACCCTTCAGCAAGAGCCTTCACAGACACTGCCAATCTACGTCAGGTGCCCCTTTTATACGATTTGGAATCAGCTTCTGTTTCCCTCTATCACTGCCCCCATCAACAATGCCCTGTGATTTTGTTATTGATTTGTCTTGTTGGTAAGCAAACTTCCAGAAAGCAATAACATAAATTCAGTCAACAAGTACTGAATGAATGTCTTAATCATCTTTACACTCCCAGAACCTAATACAGTTTCTAGCATATTTAAGCCCTCAAAATTAACCAAAAAAGGCCATATAGATATTAATGGCTCTCTTCTCTGAATTCCAGACCTCTATATCCCACTGCCTACTTTATATCTCTACTTGGTTACCTCAAAGGTACTTCAAAACTCACTTCGTACTCTCTACGTCCTCTCTGCCACTAAAAAGTCTGCCCTCCTACAATGTTCCTCAGCTCAGTGAATCCAATTATGGAAACCAGAATGACACCTGCTTCAACCTTACACCCATACCTAATTCATCAGCAAGTCTTTTAATGTTACGTCCTAAATGAGCTCTCAAATCAATTTACTTCTTGGCAACTTCTATGCTACTATTCTAGTCCTCACCACCCTTGTCTCTCATTTGGACCATCTCTTAGCTCCTAACCCATCTCCCTTTTGTCACCCCAAGCTGTCCTCCACACAGCAGCCAGACTGAATGTCACATTATAAGACTGATTATGAACCCTTTCTCTCAACCCCTCCATGACTCTCACCCCCACTTAAATATCTTCAGTGGCCTGCCAAGCCTCTTAACATAAGAGAACAGGAAAAACATTTAACTAGGCCTTCGAGGCTTGTGGAATCTGGCTCCTATCTGACTCCATTTCCCCTAATGTTCCCTGGCACATGACAAGCTCTCTCATGCCACAGGGTTTTGACATAATTTGTTCCCTTGCTGGGACCCCTTCCTCTTTTCACCTTCCATCCTCCAGGTGCAATTCAGGTACCATTTCCTCAGGCAGCCTTCCTTGACCTCAGGCTCGCCAGGATACCTTATCATCTGCACTCATATGACTGTATTCATTTCCTTCACAGAATTTATCTATTTGTATTTATACATCTCCCCCACCCCCAGAGGCCCTTTCTCAGTACAAATATTTTGAAAATGTAAATCAGATCAGTCACTCCATTGCTTAAAACCCTTTAATCCCTTCCTATCTTTGAATAAAAATCATACCCTTTCCAGACCCTCCTACACTGTTGGTGGGAATGTAAGTTGGTGCAGTCTCTATGGAGAACAGTGTAGAGGTTCCTCAGAAAACTAAAAATAGAATTACCATTTGAAAAAAAAGGGACTTCCCTGGCAGTCCAGTGGTTAAGACTGCACTTCCACTGCAGGGTGCACAGGTTCGATCCCTGGTTGGGGAACTAAGATCCCACATGCCACAGGGTGCAGCCAAAAAAAAAAAGAAAAAAAAATTACCATATGATCCAGCAACTCCTGGGCATATACCTGGACAAAACTATAATTCAAAAGAATACATGCACCTCTATGTTCATTGCAGCACTATTCACAATAGCCAACACATGGAAACAACCTAAATGTCCACTGACAGATGAATAAAGATATGGTACATATATACAATGGAATACTACTCAGCCATAAAAAAGAACAAAATAATGCCATTTGCAGCAACATGGATGCAACTAGATTTTACGATACTAAGTGAAGTAAGTCAGAAAGAGAAAGACAAATACCATACGATATCACTTATATATGGAATCTAAAACATGACACAAATGGACCTATCTACGAAACAGAAACAGACTCACAGACATAGAGAACAGACTTGTGGTTGCCAAGGGGGAGGGGGTTGGAGGAGGGAAGGACTGGGAGTTTGGGATGAGCAGATGTAAACTATTATATACAGGATGGATAAACAAAAAGGTCCTACTGTATAGCACAGGAACTATATTCAATATCCTGTGATAAACCATAATGGAAAAGAATATAAAAAAAAGAATGTCTATATGTATATAACTGAGTCCCTTTGCTGTATAGCAGAGATTGGCACAACACTGTAAATCAACTATACTTCAATAAAAAATTATATAAAAATATGTAATATAAAAAAGAATCATACCCTTTCCAAGGCCTACAGGGCTCTGTATGAGCTGTCACCAAATCACCTCCCCGAACTCATATCCTACTCCTCTCTTCACATTCTGCTCCAGCCACGCTGGCCTTGCTGTTCCTTAAACACAGACGAGCTTACCTGAACTCGGGTCCTTATAATTACCTTCCCTCTGCCTTTTAGAATATCTTGTTCTCAGAGTCTCCACTACTGGCTACTCATCATTCAGGTCTCTGCTCCCTCACCATCCTACCTAAAAGAATACCCCCCCCACACACTTCTCACCTGCTACTCCATTTTATTATCTTCATCATTAGGTATTTATCATTAGAAGATAAGCTCCATGGGCAGTTCATCTCAGTGCCTAGAAAAGTACCTGGCACACAGTAGGTACTCGATATCTGTATGAATGCTTAAAGTAGCTAGTGTGGTCCTGTTTCAAATAACTGAACTCCACTGACATATACAAGAGATACAGGTATGAAGATGTGATACTAGTGGTTGTGGTAGGCAGAATTCTAGGACGCCCCTACCCCCCATTCTCCTCCCTCTCCCCTGTGTACGTGCCCTGTATAATCCCCTCCTCTTGAGTATAGGCGGCACCTGTGAATATGGGATAGTCAATCATGTGATTAGGCTACCTTATATGAGACACTGTTATAGTCAACTGGAGAGATTCTCCTGCTGCCTTTGAAGAAGTAAGATGCCAGGTTGTGAGTAGGGCCATGTAGTTAGAACCTCAGGGTGGCATCTAGGAGCTGAGAGGGACACCCAGCTGACAGCCAGCAAGAAAATGAGGACCTCAGTTACATGATCACAAGGAATCGAATTCTACCAACAACTAATGAGCTTGGTAGAGGATCCCAAGCCTCAGATGAGATCACAGCCCCTGCAAACCCCTTGACTTCAGCCTAGTAAGACCCAGAGCAAAGAATACCGCTATATCATGCTGGACTTCTGACCTACAGAAATGATCACGAAGGGCTGTTGTTTTAAGCTGTAAGTTTGTGGCACATCAACAGAAGACTAATGCAGTGGCCATCAACGCTATCAGTCCCAATGCTCACTTTTTATAACAAAAATTGTGTTATGCTACCTACTGTTCTTTAATAAAATTCATAGATTTAGAACCTACTAATCACTTATAAAAATACATTAGCTATGAGGGAGAAATTTTAAAATAATTTATAATAAAATAATATGCATCTCAACCCAATTAGAAAATAAAATTGCTCCTATAAATTTTCATAACGCCCTCTGAGGAGAGAGTCCATAACCATAACCTCTGCTTGCCAGGATCAGTGTACCTAGAACACACTGGCTTGAAATTGGGAGAATATTTAATTTAAAAATGCTTATTACTTGCTAATCTTGTTTCTTTATACATCATGTTGTAAAGGATGTCTCTGAAAATCACACTAGCATTACATTTTTGTTCTAACCATTTTCCAAAATGGACTTAAGAAGGTTTGAAAGCCTCATAATTTCCTTTTTTCCCTCCTCCCCCTCAATTATTTAGTGCTTACTGGGCATGTGATACTGTTACTTGAAATTAATTTTCACAATTAAATAGACTTTTAAAGCTTCTAATTAATTTCCCAACTCTCGTTTTTCAGATGTGAACAGATAATCACCATCATCTAGCGGCTCATTATACACACTATAAAACATTTCACCCCAGCTGTGAAGCTGGCCACAGTAAATATGTTTTGTTGCCTTAATCAAGATTTATGATAAGATAATAATGTAATTTTTAAAGGCCACATGCCAGAGTACCTCCTAAATTAATAAAAATACTTAGCACTTAACCTATAACACACTTTAAAATCATCACACAGTCTTGCAGGTAGCTATGTGCCCATGTGCCCGGGGCTCGTAACAACTGATGGAGAGCATGTCACCGAGCCCATTTACTTGATTTATTTTACAGTAGCCTTCTAAGGCCACGTACGTAATGGGTACTCACTGTGTGACGGGAAAATAAATTATTTAGTGTGGACAACCTGACAGTGTTACTGTTAAGTTACTAATTCACTGAGAAAGGGAAATTCCCCTAACAGCCTTTTTTCATGCCCAAACAGCAACACTATTGGTAACTATTTACAGATTCCTAGAACCCTAGAGCCGGGAAGGACTTAAGGATAATAACCACGCTTTTTTACAAATGAGGAAACTGAGAAACTTGTCCAAGCTTACAGACATCGGTGGCAGAACCTAGGATAAGGGGAGATAAGGCTACGGGTTCTCAATCTCCTCATTCAGAAAATGGGGATAGCCACACCCCTGGTAGGGTGGTTATGAAAATGCAATGAAATAACAGGACATAGTACATGCTTGACACTTAACAGCTACTCCATAACTATCATTTTCCTCCCCAGGGTTTCCTCCACCAACTTCTCCCATCACTTCTTTTTTTAACCAAAATATCGTTCAGGATGATGTGCACTGGTGATGATTTCCTGAGGTATACTGCATTGACATACAAATTAGAGCAAACTGAAGGACTCACTGGGAGGCTACAGAGGAAGCAGCTGACTCCGACTCTCAGGAGTTAAGTCTACACTCCCCCAAAGGGTTCAAAGACTTTCAATTTGTTGGACTGAGCCCACATCAGCTTTGCCAAGGTTGACAGTATGCAGAGTTTAGGGCCAGTTTTTCAACGCTGTGCTTCACACATACTTTCTAATACCTCTCTAGTATTTACTCAAATCTTTCATAAGATTATCTATACCCCTGTCCTCCTCTTTCTAACCTCCAATTCACTCCTGAACCCACTGAAGTCTCACTATCAGCCCACCACTCCACTGAAACCACTCTTACCAAGGTCATCAATAACCTCTTGATTGGAATATCCAAGATTCGCTTTTCCATCCTTACCTTCCTGGATCTCTCTGAAATATGGACACACCCTTCTTGAAACTCTACTCCCTTAGTCTCTGCGACAGTGTACTCTCCTGGTTCTCCTTTTACCACCATGTGTCTATTCTTTCACTAATGTCTCTTTAAGAGTTGTGTTTCCCAGGGCTGTGACTTCCTGGTGAGTTTATTTATCTATCCTCCCAGTTTCAGCTACCTCCTACTAACTTCCAAATCTCTATCTCTAGCCCAGGCCACTCCTGTGAATCTCAGATTCATTTGAAGAGATTCATATGCCTGCAATATGATTCTACTGCATGTCCCTACTGGCAACTCAAATCAACATACTCAACACCGAACTAATCTCTTAATGCATCTCCTCCTCCACTGTCCTTTATCTTAATATGTGGTATCATCACACAGCAATCCATGCTAAAAACCTGTAAGACTTCCTTGACTCCTTCCTCTCCCTGATCCCACCATATCTAATCAATTGGTTAGATCTCCTAATTTTACCTCCTAAATATTCCTCTAATTCATCCCTCCTATGCCTATCTAGTAACTCCTATTCTTGTTCAGGTTTCAATCATCTCTCACCTGAAATACTTCAACAGCTTCTGTCCCCCTCAATTCCATCTCCACTCAGCTTACAGAATAATCAATCTAATAAATATATAATCACACTACTCCCCTGCTTAACACTTTTAAAATAATACTCCCAATTAAAAGGCTCTGGAGTCAGATCTCTGCAATTTGGAATCCACTCTCTGCACTCATAGACATGGCCTTGAACAAGTTACTTAACTTCTCTGCACCTCCATATTTTTACTTGTGAATATCCCAGAGGATTAAATGAGATAATAACTATAAAGCACTTAATACAGTTCCTGGCATATAGTAAGTGCTCAACAAATGGTAGTTATTAGTGATCACATTATTAATAAAATCACACTGATTGTATTATGGTCATTGGGCTGGTATACAAGTCCGTGGAGCACACACAGCCCTTCTTGAATTGACCCGTGCTTACACTCTAGCCTCCTCCCTAAGGACGCCCTGCCTCTCACTTTGTGCTTCAGCAACATCAAACTTCGTAACCACCTACTGTGACACACTTAGCCATCTCTCTGCCCAAAATACATTTTCCTTGCATAAGTAAGGTCTCTTTCTTTAGGCCTAATGAGGTGTCACCCTCACCAGGAAGCCTTCTTTGAACATCAGTGCTTATTAAGGTGTCTCCTCAGAAGTATTAGATAGATAGATAGATGAAAGGAAGCTCCCTGGGAATCTCCTCCCCAACTTCACCTGAATTAGGTCAATTCTTACCACAAAGGAGTCACAACATATTCAAATTTAACTTATGAATTCAACTATGTATATACAAGGAGTTAGAAATAGTGAGAGCTCGCCGTCACTCCACTCATATGACTATATGCTCCTTGCTATAATCAAGCCTGAAACAGAAGGTACGAGTGATTTCATACACTGCTCAACCACTGACAGATAAATGGAGGCAGCAAAGAATTAATTGAAGGCTCTAGAGAAGCACTGATAACAGAGAGGTAGAGAGGTGGTAGAATAGTTATCCTGCCTTAGGAGAATTAACCATTAACCCTTCCTTTAAAAACTCTCAACAGGTGATTTCCACATGTCATTAGCCTTAGAAGGCTAATAACCTTATTATTAGCCTTAGAAGGCTAATAACCACTGAAATAAATAGTACATACTTACTTCAGTAGTTAACAAAGTGTAAATTTGTTAAGGTTTAGATGATTAAACCTTTAATGGAGGTATGACAGAACAGAGAGAGAGCAAAGAAATCAATGAAAACAATGCAAATGCACACAAGATTATTACTACTA
Source organism: Delphinus delphis (assembly GCF_949987515.2). Taxonomy (NCBI): domain Eukaryota; kingdom Metazoa; phylum Chordata; class Mammalia; order Artiodactyla; family Delphinidae; genus Delphinus; species Delphinus delphis. The sequence goes on along the minus strand of NC_082692.2, from coordinate 36,204,626 downwards.
CACAAAAGCAAAAAAAGTATCTGAAAGAACTTTACCAAACCACCGATTACATAACTGCAGACATAGCTTCATAGTAGAGGTTACTGAGGCAGGTCAGGAAATGCTTAGTAATGGTGGCACTCATGAAGTGAGGTGTTAAGCCAAATTAGGGGTGTCAAATAAAACTTCTAGTAAAATTAAATTCTCCTAATTCAAATTAGCTTATGTTGGGGTGTGCATGTATTAAGAAAACCATGACATGGCACTTTGTAGGCAGTAAAGGATCTCCTAAAGAATATTTTGACATTACTTGATTTTTTTTTTTTTTTTTTGCAGTATGCGGGCCTCTCACTGTTGTGGCCTCTCCCGTTGCGGAGCACAGGCTCCGGACGCGCAGGCTCAGCGGCCATGGCTCACAGGCCCAGCCGCTCCGCAGCATGTGGGATCTTCCCAGACCGGGGCATGAACCCGTGCCTCCTGCATCGGCAGGCGGACTCTCAACCACTGCACTACCAGGGAAGCCCATGACATTACTTGATTTTTGCATTGTTTTGACTTTAGAATATAACCACTAACCCCACTCTGACCCCCAACTATATGACTCCACTATAGTCTCTTGCTAATGCCACTGTCTGTAAGAACAAATAACCCATTCTGCTGGTAACTGGAGCCATGGGTTTCCATTTGACTCCCCAACTTAACTAGTTCCACAGCCAGCATTAAAAACAGGAACACCGGCACCCAGCTTTCCAAGGAGAGGGCTGTCTAGTTCTGCTCCAGCTAGCACAGATGAGGGCCCTATAAGAAAATCACATGCGGTGAGGAAAGCAAGCCAATGCAAGTTCCCTTAGGGGAACTTAAACTTAGCTCTCCTTTAGGAAATTACCCAATACCCTGCTACTCTTCATCTGATATCATTTCTACTCCTTCTCCACTAGGCCATAAACTCCTTGAGGACAAGGACCAGGTCATAATGTTTGATGGAAAAATTATCAAAACTGTCTCATCCACTAATCTCATTGGCAAGTAATCACAAAGTACTGCTTCAGGCTAGCACAAACTTTTCTAGAGATTAAAACTATTGAAAACAAGCATGAGCAAATAAAATGTCCATCAAAAAAGGACTTGTTATAGTACATCTGTTAAAAGGACATTTTTTTAAAAAAGTAAAATCATGCAAATATAAAACATGTCAAAGATTTTATTTAACTCATTAATTAATGAAGAAGCCAGGAAGAAAATAAAATCAGTCCCAAGGAGAAGTCAAAGAACACACATACATATATATAGGCTGTCTGGAATGCTGAAATTGCTTTACAAATAAATGCTGCAAAACTGCTCGATATCCCCAGGACAACGTTCAGTTGCATTCCACTCAACAAAATCCACTTGCATTTCTATGGACAAGAATCATCTGCATTACTCTCAGTTTCCTACAATTTACAGAGTTCTGAAATAGCTCAAAGACAATGACAGGTTCAGATAACCCGGAAGAGTGCACTAGATAGGACAGTCGGTAATCTTTTATGTCCATTTCATAGTCTCTCACAATTTTTCCTGACAACATCCATACAATGGAATATTATGCAGCTGGCTATAGAGAATGAGGCAGCCTTTTCATGTACTGACATGGAATAGCCTCCAGGATATAATGAAAAATAAGCAAGATGCAGTACAGTAATATGGTAGGTGACATTTATGTTTAAGAATAAATATAAAAATATGCCACATACATCAAATATTTCTGAAAAGATATACAGGAATGTTAACATTTGGGGGAAGGTGGTGAAGGTTATATGAGAATCATTTTCTGTCTATCTAAAATTAGGTTAAAATTAGAAGAAAAAGCAAGCAGGTAATTGATACTTGTAGAGGGCAGGGGTGATGAAGTCAAGATTTGGTTACCATCTAAAGAAATAAAGTCCCTTTTAATCTTAAAAACAGTCACTTTTTATGTTTCTTCCGTCTTCAATGATGAGAGCAATATTAAGAAGACATTGCTATCTAATTTTTAGTCTTTTTAGATAAAAAATTCCTATGTTCAGTAGCATGGTTGATGCTATTGTTTAGCCTTCCCCTCCAAACTGTATACATTGGCTTGGAATGTTCACAACTTGCGTGTGTGGCAGCGGAAGATAATTCCCATATTCTACATTGCTACTGTTTTGTATAAGTAAAGATTGACACTTAAAAAAAAAAAAGAAAGAAAGAAAGAAATAGTCCCAAAATATAAACCAAACTGTGGCACGTTTTGAAAAGGTTTCCTGACTAAATCCATTATATTCTATATACATACACCTTCTAAAGAATGAGATTTGGAATTTAATGGACCTACTTTAGGACCTATTCACGAAGTTTCTAAAGTACCCAAAGGACTTTAATATAAGTTAATAGACTCATTTATTGCTCATCATGTAACCCAAAGTCTGTGTTCTATGGAAACTACAATGTGTGCCTTCAGACACTGGTTAGGGAAGTACTCTTCTGAAAGTTTGGAAGGTAAATTAATTTATCTAGAAATGTTTGGTTCTATTTAAGATTAATTATGAAAACTACTAAATAAGTATAAATGAAATTATATAAAAATAAATGCATAAAATAGGATAAAAATGAAAAGATTCCAGATGTATTGAAAATAAAGCTAATGAGACAGATGCAAAACTTTAAAAAAGTCACCAACAAACCTTTTTTTTAATATTTATTTAATTAATTTATTTTCTTTATTTTTTTGGCTACATCGGGTCTTAGTTGGGGCACGCAAGATCTTCACTGAGGCATGCAGGATCTTTTTTCTGTTGTGGCCTCTCCCGTTGTGGAGCACAGGCTCCAGACGCGCAGGCTCAGCCACTCCGCAGCATGTGGGATCTTCCCGGACTGGGGCACGAACCCGTGTCCCCTGCATCAGCAGGCGGACTCTCAAGCACTGTGCCACCAGGGAAGCCCCCATGCAGGATCTTTCATTGCAGTATGTGAGCTTCTCTCCAGTTGTGGCGTGCAGGTTCTGTAGTTTTGCGGCACGTGGGATCTCTCGTTGAGGCACGCAGGCTCAGTAGTTGTGGCGCACGGGCTTAGTTGCCCCTCGGCATATGGAATCTTAGTTCCCCGACCAGGGATGGAACACATGTCCCCCACATTGGAAGGCGAATTCTTTACCATTGGACCACCAGGGAAGTCCCCAAGAAATCTTAATTTATAAAAACTTGCGGAAATTCCCTGGCGGTCCAGTGGTTAGGACTCTGTGCTTTCACTGCCAATGGCCTGGGTTCAATCCCTGGTTGGGGAACTAAGATCCCGCAAGCCGCATGCCATGGCCAGAAAAAAAATTAAAAAGTAAAAACTTGCTTTAGATTTTTAAAAAAACCACTACCTTTTCTCCAAAGCATTCCAGAAAATACTGTGAATACACAAGTCAGAAAGGTTACAGCATGTGCTACAACAGAGACAATCAATTTCAGCTGAGGAAATGGCTTCATATGACGAAGTACTTATGGGTGTTTTAAAATATGTCTACAAATCCTTTGACATCCCTCCCCAAAAGGTGGAGCCTAACTGGCTTCCCTTGAGTGTGGGCTGGACTTAGTGACTCATTTTTAACAAACAGAATATAACAGAAGTGGCAGGGTGTGTCATCAAGATAGGATATACAAGGCCTGTGGTTCCCTCCTTGCTCTTCTCTTTTATCACTTGCTCTGGGTAAAGCCAGCTGACATGTTGTGAGGATACTCAAGCAGCCCTAGAAAGACCTAAGGCTGCAGCCATCTTGGAGACAGATCCTCCAGCCCCAGTCAAGCCTTCAGATGACTGCTGCAAGGCTGGTCACAGCTCGACTGCAACCGAGTCAGAATCCACCCAGCTAAGCTTCAGCTGAATTTCTGACCCAAAGATACTGTTGGATAAGAACTGTCTGTTGTTTTAAGCAGCAAAATTTAGAGGTAATTTGTTAAACAGCAATAGATAACAAATACAGGGTTTAATATTTATCCATTTGTATCACTATAATTTTATTTAAAAATTTATTATGAAATTAGTGGAAATCACCTATGCTTTACAAAGATAATTATAATCGATATTTCCAGGAATGTACAAAATAGGACCCAAAAGGGATAAATCTAATCAGAATAAGAACATTAAACCAGAAGTAGGATATATAGACAAGTATTTAGCTTGTAAATAGATTTAAAAATAAACACTTGGGTGGGTGAAAGGAATAAGTGGTGCGGAGAGAAAGAAGATTAGCTGAGAAATCTCAAGTATACATTGTTTGAGGTGAGCAGCAAGATATTTTTCCCTAAGTGTCAAAAAAGTAGTTGTGAATTTACTTTAAATGTCATTAGCATGGAAAAGTACAATTCTTCCTCCAGAAGACTGCACCTATACGTAGAGAACAGAAAATCTGAATGTTTATGTAGAATAACCGGTCAGTTGACTAAAAAGTTTTGGGTCAAATATAGCATGTCTTCACTGGAAAATCAGCTTCAGGACCTTTAATTGTCTACCTCCTTTCCCCCTCCATTCCTAACAATATTATCAAACTGTTTCCAATCATTCAGGCAGTTATTAAAATTCTAACTTCTCAAACAACTTTGCCCGAATCAGCAGAAACAAGATTGGATTTCTTCACCTGGAGGTTTGCATGCTAGGGCCCCATGCTGACATGCGTGAAGAGCACTGGCTCTGGAGACCAAGCGTGGGGCTGAAGCCCTGTCCCACCTCGCTGGCCACGAACACAGGCAAACTGTTCTCCCCATTCTGAAACTTGGTTGCCTTATTAGTAAAATGAGGATAATATCCAGCTTACAAGGTTGTTATTATAAGAATTAAATGACTTAGCGAAAAGGCCTAGCATACTACAGCCACTTGATAAACAGTAGCTAGTAGTTAATGATCTTGTTACTTATATACTATATTTCCCAAACCAAGAAAACAAGGACACAAAATGCCAGAATATTTTTTGCATCATATAAAGATCCAAAAGGCAGCCCAGGAGATTAATGGGGATTTATGACATGTTATAATTTCTGGAACATTATAATAGCTTATGAGTTGAAATCAAAACTGAACACTCAGGTGCTCAACAAGTACTGGAGAACCTAGTCTGTGATCAATACTTATATAGCACTTACCATATTCTATGTAGTATTGTAAATATGTTTTTCTTCTCTACCAAATTATATATCCTTTGATTGCTTTAAAAAATTTCCATATATCTCTATATTTTCTCATGGCCCCTTGCATACATACATACGGCTGAATGAATTTAACTTCAAGTCCTTGATGTCTACTCATATCAATATATTCTCAAGATTATAAAATTTAGGCATCAGATCGTCCCCTGACAAAGTGTGTGCACACTCATTCACACAGTATCATACCCCCTAACTAAAGCCAGTGTTGGATACCCAGAGCAATGAGCATCCCTCTATGTGCAGCACTCTGCACAGTTTCTGGCACACAGTAAATACTTAATGAATGTTAGCAGAAAGAATAAATGAAAGAGAACAAGAACCCAGGAAGCGTGGTGAGTAGCTAACTGATCTAGCTACAAGTTAACTCCTGAAATCTCTTTTCAATGTGTTTATATCTTTGCACAACTGTTTGATTTCCTTATACAGCAGAACTCTCTTATAACTTCCAATCATAGATTAGGCCTAACTTTTGTGCTATATGAGTATATGAGACATGTAAGATCCAAAGTATATCGGCGTACAAGAAATAAGTCCTTATATTCTGGTTCCTCTCCTTCCACATTTCTGTGATTATATCTCACCCTGTTTCTTTCCTTTAAGTTTTGCCCATCCTATTGTAAACATCCCAGGTACAGTGAGTATATTATTTGCTTACCCTATAAACCTGCAAAGTGCCTAATACAAGATACAGACTGTAATCTTGACACTTGTTACTGACAATTATTTTGCAAATTGGACTTTCTGACATTTAAAAAAAGTGGGCGGGGAGGGGGCGAATCTAATACAAAGTCAAAAGCATCTAGCTATGCATCAGGTATTTGAAAGAAATTTTCTGTAGTTATTGTGTTTGTGTGTGTGTGTGTGTGTCTGTAAAATTAGAAAAAGTACCTTGTCTGAGACCCAACAGAGATATAAGAGGATGAATGAAATCTGTGTTTGAGTATGTGCAATCATGCACAAGAACAGTATTAAACAGCTTCAAAGGCTCATTCAAACAATGCTATGTGCCAAGCATTACACCAAATTCTGGAGAAAACAGAAATAAGAAGGAGATGAGGTTCATCGAACTGGAAAGCAGACTGGTGGATCTAGAGAGTCTGCAGGCTGTCATTTCCTTATCCTTCTCTGAAGTCTCTCTGGGTTCTCCAACAAACTCAATCTCGTTGTTAGCCTCTATGCTGGTTCCTCTTTCACTAACCCTGTAAATCAGTGGTTCTCAAAGCGTGGTCCTGGGAATAACAACATCAGCATCACCTGAGAACTTGTTCAAAATGCAAATTCAGGAGCCACACCCAGACCTACGGAATCAGAAACTTCGGGGGTGGGACTCAGAAATCTGTGCTTTACCAAAGCCTCCGGGTATTTCTGATGCATGCTCAAGCTTGAGAAACCATCTAAGTTTGATTTAAGTGTTGATTTCCAAAAATTCCACTCCTTGCCCTTTCCAGTTCTCACTCTCAACTTTTCTGCATAGGAATATCTTTTCTTCTACTACCTCTGCGACTGTAACTACTAATAGCAACAGTTGTTATTTATTAAGCATATATCAGCTAGGCATTGTGCTAACTGCTGTGCACATACCATCTTAATCTCCACAACAATTCTTTAAAATATTATTAACCCCACTTTTCAGAAGAAACTTAGGTTCAGAGATGCTAAATTACTTGCCCGAGGTTACCCATCCCAATCAATAGTGGCATAACAGAGATTTGACTTCAGGTTTTCCTGACTCCAAAGTCCACAGCATTAATTACTATACTAAGTCCTAGAATGGTACTACTTCCATAGCCTTGGAGGCTGTCAGTTATATTACAATTATTCCTAAACTGTCTCATAAACTCTGGAGTAGAATTTCTAGTTACCTAATGGGCCTCTCTAAACTCCACACATGGGCCTTAAAATTAACATGCCATCATTTCTTCCCTCCACTGTAAATCTATTCCTCCTCCTGTGTTTTCTAATTTAATGTCCTCATAATCCCCAGTTACTCGAGCTGGACATGTCACCTTTGACTTCTCACTCTCTCTCACCTCTAGCTGTTCATAACATTTAGAGACTTTTAACATCTAAAATATCTTTACAAGCCATCCATTCCCACTGTCCCTCTTCAGGGTCCCAGCATCTCTCACCTACATCCTAACTGGTCTCCCGCCCTCTCGGCTCTAATGCAGTTCTGCATATGAACTGCCTGTTAACTTTCTGATCTGATTATTCTACCTTTCAAGGTTCTCTATCACCAACACGGGGGTAGTGTTGGAAGGAGGGAGACTAGGTTTTTTAGAATGGAAGACCTCCTTGTAATTTGGCTCCAACCATACCTTTCCTGTCTCATCACTTCTGCCATACAAGAAGCCTACAAAAAACTCAACGTTTTCCCATTCAATTTTAATCTTCAGCAATTTTGCTTATACTCTCCCCTCTGGCGGGAATGATTGTTTTCCTTTTTCCATGTAGCAAAATGCTACTTAACCTTCAGGGCTAAGTTCCACGTCTTCTCTTTAAAGTTTTCCCTGACTCTATCAATTTATTTCCCCAGCCAAAGTGATCTATTCCTTCAGCATTTTATTCATTCCAAAAGTGGTGAACTCTTATCACTGCACATCACGGTTAGTGTTTGTCCCCCCTGATGAACACCTGGTATCTCAGCTACACTGTGTTTTATTCTTTGTCTTGCTGGCACCCAACACAGTGCCTAGCCATAGCCAGAACCCAATAAATATTTGCTGAGTTGTTAACTAACATTTGCTGTTGCAACATTACACAGGTTAGCAATTCAAGTTCAGGTTTATGCAACACTCAAAAGAAAGCTCACATAACAACAAAAGATAAAGACTAACGGTTCAATATTTAAGAGCAGCATCTTTAATTTTCTCAAATCTTTTTGTCAACATTTTTGAGTATCCTTTTTCAAATAGACTCCTTTCCCAGCTAACATTATTTTTATTTTTTACAGGATCAGCAGTAATTACAAACCTCAGACCACTATAAGAGATAATCCCAAGCAAAACTGTGTCACTGAGAGTAGCTCGATAATTGCTTTGGGTACATCATTTCAGTAAATTTCCAATGGAACGGCCCAAGCACATAGGTAGATTTTAGAAATGAGGACATGCGCTGCTGACTAAATACATAAGATACATGCACATTAGTGAGGCATTAATTCAAATTAGTACTGAAATCAGAGGTATACAACAACCTGATTTTGGTTCAACGATAATATCCTTTCATTTTAAGTAAGGATAACACTTATGATTGTTTAAGACTCTACTCTGAGTAACACAACTCCCATCCCTCCAGGAAAGTAGGCTCCATCTTGCTATCAGTGGGATGCTGATGAGCCTGCCTTAGTCTTAACACTTTCCCTCCCCAACCTACTAAACCTTATCTCTCCAATTTTCCCCTCTCATGGTACATGTAAGTTGCCGCAATATATCCCCCAATGACCAAATTCACACTATTTTCTCAACATATGACTTATCTCTTCTCTAACAGAAATTTTACACTTCTTTCAAAGATGAGACGAAATCTTACCTCTTCTGAAGAGTTCACTAATTCAGCCCACAAGTCTTATCTTTTCTAAATTTCTACTGCACTTAAAGTATAGGACTTCACATAGCACCTGTTTACATACTATTTGGTTTCATAATTATTTTATATAATATGCTTTATCTTCCTAGCTAGACTGTTTGCCCTTAAAAGGGCAGGTCTTTTATGTCATTTGTAATCCCACAGTCCTCCTCTCATATGCAGCATAATACTAGGAAGAGGGGGCACATGTATTAACTACTTGAAGGACTGAGCTAACTGCGTGTTATGACTTATCCACGGTGTCACATATAATAAATATCTATTCCGTGCCTACTCTGTGGCAGGTACTTTTGTAGGTACTGGAGATATGGCCCTGAAGAAAACAAACGTGATTCCTGTCCTAAAAGCTATTATAGTCCAGAACGCAAAAGATACTGAATTCCGAGTACCCTAAGTGCTACAGAGCAAGGTTATCACTGGTTCCAAGACGTAAGAACCTCAAACAACATACTTTACAGATCCTCAGTTATGAAACTGAATCACAGAATTTTAGATCCGAATGAGAAGTTACAAGTTATTTTCTTCAATTTTCTTGCACAAATCATGATTAAATTTCGGTATAGCCTGTCTTTCTACCGCACTGCCTTCATCAACGGTCAGAAAAGACTGACTTCCTTCCTACCTCTAATACTCCTTTCTCCCGAGCACGGTCACTACTGCAGCCACACATCTACCCACTAGAGAGCCCAGCGCACTGAGAAGAAAGCACTGGGCTGATGATCAGCTGCACCCAATCAGGCTTGTCTGACCATCGACATTTTTCCAGCTCACACGCTGAACAAAATCTGTATTTTCTGCTTAGTAAATAACAAGCCCGCGCTACTTTTAAGAAAAAGAAAAACCGGTGCCTCCACACTTCCTCGGCCCTAATAACGACAGAAGCACAACATGGCTTAGGGAAACAAAACAGCTGATGTGAGTCTATGAGGAAGAACTGAGGATGGCTAGCCGCCCCTTGGCCGCAAAACCTGTAGCAACAATGTGATAAAATGCTTAGGGCCGACAAAGTTTGGGGCGTGCATTAAGCACGTGCGCACACACACGAAGTTGGAAACACTAGGCAACAGGTGGGCCGCCCCCTCTGTACACTGACAGATCGCCTTCTCCAGGTCGTGGGTGTGTCTGACGCCGCACGCAGGCACTGATTCACAACTCCCTCCATAACAACCAGCCCCGCCTCAGAGCCCAGCCAAGGCAGGGGAGTTGAGGGCCCCAGCAGTGCCAAACTTTCCGGACCCCAACCTCGGCGTCCCTGGTTCCGCCTCGTCTCGGTCTCGCGCCAGCTCGTGTCAGGCAGGATGCGAGGCTGCTCTAGGAACCGGGCTTCTCGGGATTCCGACTCCTCGGCGCGGGAGCCTGGCAGAGCCACCCCGAGGTCCCCAAACACCTCCTGCCTACAACACATTCCAGGACTAGAGTCTTCGCCGGCCAGCTGCTGCCGCTTCCCACAGCGACCTAGCCCAGGAACTGACCCTCGTCAGCCCCCGTCCCCGCTCCTTCCCCGCCCCGGGAAAAAGCAGATGAGGAGCGTGAAGGGGCGCGCGTCCCCGCGCCCCGGGCCCGCGCAGCAGGTGCGGCCAGGACCCACCTCCCTGGCGAGGCCGCGGCTACTCACCCCCACGATGTTCCTCTGCGACCTCACCGCCCGCACAGACGCCTCTTCCGCCCGCTCCGCACCCGCCTCGTAGCGACCGCCCCCTCGGCCCCTGCCGTCGCCGCCGTCCTCGCCGCCGCCGCCGCCGCCGCGGCGCGCGTCCGCTCTCACGCACACCGCCGTGGCCGCGCACGCGCCTCTGCGCGCTGGCGTCACGTAGCAACCGATCAGTGGCGGGCAAGCGGGAACCGCGGATTTAGGGCCGGGAGGTCGGGTCCCGCGGGTTTTGCGGCTTTCCCCCACCCGCCCGATCCGCTGCCCTCCTGAGCAGGGGGCCCCAGGGTGTAGCTGCCCTGCCGGCACCTAGCTCCGGGTAAGTTACGTCACTCTACGTCACTGTATGGCCTCACCGATCGCGTCACTGCAAATGGGAAGCTCCCCGCCGTGATCGCCCGGGCGCCTGTGGTGGAGGCAGCAGTGGCCTAGTCCAGACTCGCGCGGACCCCATCGTCTACTTCTGCGAAGTGCAGGAAGGTTCTCCAGGGACTGGGACCAGAAGGGGCTGAGCGCGCGGTTAATGTGTAAGGCTGCTGAATGACACTCGTTAACTCAGCAGCAGCGTGTGATGGACCGGGCCTTGAATTCCTCTGTTTCCTCATTTTATAAATGAGGATAACAATACCCATCTTTACTACGTTGAAGAATTGTACCGCTAAAAGGAAATAATGTATGCAAAGGTGCTTTTTAAAGTATAAAGCTCACTAGACTTTAAAATATCTTTATTATAAGAGAAGGCAGTCGAGCAAGAGCAGTTAAGAGCATGGACTTTGGAGTCAGGGAAACCTAGGTTCAAGTCTGATCCTGGATGTTGGACAGTCAATTCTGCTTGAGGCTTGGGCGAACTGGAGGTCCACTGGGGTGTGGAGATTTGGAGAGAGTGACTGGAAAGGACGTAATTCCAGCCAAAGGAAGCTTCATGAGTAAAGGTATGGAAGTGAAAATAGGAAGAACAAAACTTGAGGCAGAGAGATCAGTTATGAGGCCATTGCTGTACCCCAGGAAGAGATCAGAGCCTTAACCAAAGCTTTGGCAGTGGGAGTGTAGAGGAAGGGATAGATGTGAGTGCTGTTAAGGTGGTAGAATTGACAGCGCTGAGTGAGGGATAAATGAGTAAGCCAAGTTTCCAGCACGGGTGCTGGGGTAGGTGGTGGAAACATTTAACAAAATGTGAATGAAAATGAGTCTGGGTTATCCACAAGTTTCTGATCCAGCGTATTAGATAGTGCTGGTGACAGTCCCAGGAGGATGATTGGATTTCTAGAAAATGATGGTGTGTTCAAAAATGGATATGTTTGTTGGGGAAACACTTATTCTCCACTCATGATGTTTCCTCCCACACAGAGTAACATCTGTTAATAAAATACATAATATATATAGTATGATATTGGCCTCTCACTGCACCTGCCCCAGCTCACGCCTCCCTAGAGCAGTGACCTCCTAATTGGTGAATTTAAAAGGAGAAACGGGACAGCTGTAGCCCATCCCATCACTTTCCTCTTAAAGGAAAGCTTCTGTCAGGGAACTATCTTTGTGTTCTTTTCTGATTCACCAGGAGCAGGGCCTATGTGTGGGATTGAGGGTGCCTGGTCCAGGGCTACAAAGTTATAAGCCTATTTAATACCAGAGTTTCGCATTAGGAAGCTCTCTGTCCACAGGTAATATCCAATACTAATTTTGTCAATTGTAGTATACAGAATTATGGCTCCTGAAAGATTTTCATGTCCTAATCTCCAAAACCTGTGAATGTTACCTTACAGGGCACGAGGGACTTTGCAGGTGTGTTAAATTAAGGATCTTGAGGTGGGGAGATTGTCTTGGATTATCTGGCTGGACTGGAGGCAGGAGGGTCAGAGAATGAGATATGATGATGGAAGCAGAGGTCAGAGAGAAAGATTTTAAGAATCTGTGCTGCTGGCTTTGAAGATGGAGCCAAGGAATGCAGGCAGCTTTTAGAAGCTGGAAAAGGCAAGGAAGCAGATTCTCCCCTAGAGCCCCAAGAGAGAACGCAGCCCTGCCAATGCCTTGATTTTAGAATGTCTGACCTCCAGAACTGTAAGCTAATAAATCTGTGTTGTTTTAAGCCACTAATTTTGTGGTAATTTGTTACAACAGCAATCAAAATGAATACATTCAGTAACAAAGATGATAGTTGGTCCCCTGCTGCATTCTCTTTTATCTAGAAAAAAGGGTGCAATTTTTTAGGCTCCCTCAAAGACTACTGCAAGGTGACTGTGACTTGAAGAGAACCTTCACATCCAGAGGGAAATATCCAATAAACAGTCGAATTACACAAGTCTGCGCATGAGGAGAGAAGTTGAGTTAAACTAGATTTAGAGGACATTAACTTATATCAATAATTGGTAATTTAAGTCCTAGTCATGGATGAGATCAATCAGAAAATATAGAAGAAACGATAAAGAGGACCAAAGATAGATCCCCGGGAAGCACTCAGTTTAAAAGGCAGTGGCAGATGAACGGAAGCCCACAAGGTGTGAGGAACAATGGCCAGAGAGATAAAAGAACTAGGTGAGTGTAATGCCTCTGAAACCAAGGTGGGAAAGAATTGCAATATGGTCTCAGCAGAGTTAGAGACCACAAATAGGGCAAGTATATCAAGGGCTGAAAAGCACTGACTGGATTTAGCAACACAAAAGTGATTGATGACCAACAATAGCAGCTTTAGTGAGGTAGTAGAGATAAACACCAAATTACCTGGGTCAGAAAGGCAGGTCAGTATACTGGATTGCCATCTGGACTAATTGATGGCAGTTTGAGATTCTACTCTTAGTTCTGGCCATTAACTAGCTAAGTAACCTTTGGCAAATCACTTAACTATTCCATGCTTTGGTTTCTTATCTAACAAAGAAGAAGATCAGACTGACTGATTTCACATAAATTCCTAGAGAGTCCCCTTAACTTTATTTTTTTTAACATCTTTATTGAAGTATAATTGCTTTACAATGGTGTGTTAGTTTTTTCGGTATAACAAAGTGAATCAGCTATACATATACATATATCCCCATATCTCCTTCCTCTTGCACCTCCCTCCCATCCTCCCTATCCCACCCCTCTAGGTGGACACAAACCACCGAGCTGATCTCCCTGTGTATGCGGCTGCTTCCCACTAGCTGTCTATTTTACATTTGGCAGTGTATATATGTCCATGCCACTCTCACTTCATCCCAGCTTACCCTTCCCCCTCCCCATGTCCTCAAGTCCATTCTCCACATCTGCGTCTTTATTCCTGTCCTGCCTCTACATTTATCAGAACCTTTTTTTTTTCAAATTCCATATATATGTGTTGGCATACAGTATTTGTTTTTCTCTTTCTGACTTACTTCACGCTGTATGACAGACTCTAGGTCCATCCACCTCACTACAAATAACTCAATTTCATTTCTTCTTATGGCTGAGTAATATTCCATTGTATATATGTGCCACATCTTCTTTACCCATTCATCTGTCGATGGACACTTAGGTTGCTTCCACGTCCTGGCTATTGTAAATAGAGCTGCAATGAAAATTGAGGTACATGACTTTTTGAACTATGGTTTTCTCAGGGTATATGCCCAGTAGTGGAATTGCTGGGTCTTATGTTAGTTCTATTTTTAGTTTTTTAAGGAACCTCCATACTGTTCTCCATAGTGGCTGTATCAATTTACATTCCCACCAACAGTGCAAGAGTGTTCCCTTTTCTCCACACCCTCTCCAGCATTTATTGTTTGTAGATTTTTTGATGATGGCTATTCTGACTAGTGTGAGATGATGCCTCATTGTAGTTTTGATTTGCATTTTTCTAATGATTAATGATGTTGAGCATTCTTTCATGTGTTTGTTGGCAGTCTGTATGTCTTCTTTGAAGAAATGTGTGTTTAGGTCTTCTGCCCATTTTTGGATTGGGTTGTTTTATTGATATTGAGCTGCATGAGCTGCTTGTAAATTTTGGAGATTAATCCTTTGTCAATTGCTTCATTTGCAAATATTTTCTCCCATTCTGAGGGTTGTCTTTTCATCTTGTTGATGGTTTCCTTTGCTGTGCAAAAGCTTTTAAGTTTCATTAGGTCCCATTTGTTAATTTTTCTTTTTATTTCCATTTCTCTAGAAGGTGGGTCAAAAAGGATCTTGCTGTGATTCATGTCACAGAGTGTTCTGCCTGTGTTTTCCTCGAAGGGTTTTATAGTGTCTGGTCTTACATTTAGGTCTTTAATCCATTTTGAGTTTATTTTTGTGTATGGTGTTAAGGAGTGTTCTAATTTAATTATTTTACATGTAGCTGTCCAGTTTTCCCAGCACCACTTACTGAAGAGGCTGTCTTTTTTTTAATGCCTTTTATTCATTTTATTTTGTTAATTAAATTAAATTAATTTTTATTGGAGTATAGTTGATTTACAATGTTGTGTTACTTTCTGCTGTACAGCAAAGTGAATCAGTTATATCCACTGTTTTTTAGATTCTATTCCCATACAGGTCATTACAGAGAGTACTGAGTGGAGTTACCTGTGCTATACAATAGGTTCTTTTTTTTTTTTTTCCACACACACACTGTATTTTATTTTTACAAGAGATAACTAAACTGACACCAAGCATTGTAAATAGATGACCACAACAAAAGCAACAATGATTGCAATTACCAAACTGGAAACACACTCATACTATGTCATAATATTGACTTTCAGTCCAGTAATCCTCCACTGTAACAGCTCCTTTACTTTGCAGTGAAAATTGATTTCTATATTTTTTTGAAGAGGTTGTCTTTTCTCCATTGTATAGTCTTGCCTTCTTTATCAAAAATAAGGTGACCATATGTGCATGGGTTTATCTCTGGGCTTTCTATCCTGTTCCATTGATCTATATTTCCCTTTTTGTGCCAGTACCATACTGTCTTGATTACTGTAGCTTTGTAGTATAGTCTGAAGTCCGGAAGCGTGACTCCTCCAGCTCCGTTTTTCTTTCTCAAGATTGCTTTGGCTCTTCGGGGTCTTTTGCGTTTCCATATAAAATGTGAAATTTTTTGTTCCAGTTCTGTGAAAATTGCCATTGGTAGTTTGATAGGGATTGCATTGAATCTGTAGATTGCTTTGGGTAGTATAGTCATTTTCACACTGTTGATTCTTCCGTTCCAAGAGCATGGTATATCTCTCCATCTGTTTGTGCCATCTTTAATTTCTTTCATCAGTGTCTTATAGCTTTCTGCATACAGGTCTTTTATCTCCTTAGGTAGGTTTATTCCTAGGTATTTTATTCCTTTTGTTGCAATGGTAAGTGAGAGTGTTTCCTTAATTTCTTTTTCTCATTTTTCATCATTAATGTATAGGAATGCAAGAGATTTCTGGTGCATTAATTTTGTATCCTGCTACTTTACCAAATTCATTGATTACCTCTAGTAGTTTTCTGGTAGCATCTTTAGGATACTCTATGTAGAGCATCATGTCATCTGCAAACAGTGACAGCTTTACTTCTTCTTTTCTGATTTGGATTCCTTTTATTTCTTTTTCTTCTCTGATTGCTGTGGCTTAAACTTCCAAAACTATGCTGAACAATAGTGGTGACAGTGGACAACCTTGTCTTGTTCCTGATCTCAGCGGAAATGGTTTCAGTTTTTCACCGTTGAGAATGATGCTGGCTGTGGGTTTGTCATATATGGCCTTTCTTATGTTGAGGTAAGTTCCCTCTATGCCTACTTTCTGGAGGGTTTTTATCATAAATGGGTGTTGAATTTTGTCCAACTTTTTCTGCATCTACTGAGATAATCATATGGTTTTTCTCCTTCAATTTATTAATATGTTTTATCACATTCATTGATTTGTGTATATTGAAGAATCCTTGCATCCCTGGGATAAACCCCACTTGATCATGGTGTATGATCCTTTTAATGTGCTGTTGGATTCTATTTGCTAGTATTTTGTTGAGGATGTTTGCATCTATGTTCATCAGTGATATTGGCCTGTAGTTTTCTTTCTTTGTGACAACTTTGTCTGGTTTTGGTATCAGGGTGATGGTGGCCTCGTAGAATGAATTTGGGAGTGTTTCTCCCTCTACTATATTTTGGAAGAGTTTGAGAAGGATAGGTGTTAGCTCTTCTCTAAATGTTTGATAGAATTCACCTGTGAAGCCATCTGGTCCTGGGCTTTTTTTTGTTGGAAGATTTTTAATCGCAGTTTCAATTTCAGTGCTTGTGATTGGTCTGTTTATATTTTCTATTTCTTCCTGGTTCAGTCTCAGAAGGTTGTGCTTTTCTAAGAATTTGTCCATTTCTTCCAGGTTGTCCATTTTATTGGCATATACTTGCTTGTAGTAATGTCTCATGATCCTTTGTATTTCTGCAATGTCAGCTGTTACTTCTCCTTTTTCATTTCTATTGATTTGGGTCTTCTCTCTGTTTTAATTGATGAGTCTGGCTAATGGTTTATCAATTTTGTTTATCTTCTCAAAGACCCAGCTTTTAGTTTTATTGATCTTTGCTATTGTTTCCTTCATTTCTTTTTCATTTATTTCTGATCTGATCTTTATGATTTCTTTCCTTCTGCTAACTTTGGGGTTTTTTTGTTCTTCTTTCTCTAATTTCTTTAGGTGTAAGATTAGGTTGTTTATTTGAGATGTTTTTTTTTTCTTGAGGTAGGATTGTATTGCTATAAACTTCCCTCTTAGAACTGCTTTTGCTGCATCCCATAGGTTTTGCGTTGTCGGGTTTTCATTGTCATTTGTTTCTAGGTATTTTTAATTTACCCTTTGATTTCTTCAGTGATCTCTTGGTTATTTAGTAGTGTATTGTTTAGCCTCCATGTGTTTCTATTTTTTACAGATTTTTTTCCTGTAATGGATATCTAGTCTCATAGCATTGTGGTCAGAAAAGATACTTGATACATTTCAGTTTTCTTAAATTTACCAACACTTGATTTGTGACTGAAGAATGTTCCATGAGCACTTGAGAAGAAAGTGTATTCTGTTGGTTTTGGATGGAATGTCCTATAAATATCAATTAAGTCCATCTTGCTTAATGTATAATTTTAAGCTTGTGTTTCCTTATTTATTTTCATTTTGGATGATCTGTCCATTGGTGAAAGTGGGGTGTTATAGTGCCCTACTATGCTTGTGTTACTGTCAATTTCCCCTTTTATGGCTCTTAGCATTTGCATTATGTATTGAGGTGCTCCTATGTTGGGTGCATAAATATTTACAATTGTTATATCTTCTTCTTGGATTGATCCCTTGATCATTATGTAGTGTCCTTCTTTGTGTCTTGTAATAGTCTTTATTTTAAAGTCTATTTTGTCTGATATGAGAATTGCTACTCCAGCTTTCTTTTGATTCCCATTTGCATGGAATATCTTTTTCCATTCCCTCACTTTCAGTCTCTATGTGTCCCTAAGTCTGAGGTGGGTCTCTTGTAGACAGCATATATACGGGTCTTGTTTTTGTATCCATTCAGCCTGTCTGTGTCTTCTGTTGGGAGCATTTAAACCATTTACATTAAGGTAATTATCGATATGTATGTTCCTATTACCATTTTCTTAATTGTTTTGGGTTTGTTATTGTAGGTCTTTTCCTTCTCTTGTGTTTCCTCCCTAGAGAAGTTCCTTTAGCATTTTTTGTAAAGGTGGTTTGGTGGTGCTGAATTCTCTCAGCTTTTGCTTGTCTGTAAAGGTTTTAATTTCTCTGTTGAATGTGAATGAGATCCTTGCTAGATAGAGTAATCTTGGCTGTAGGTTTTTCCCTTTGATCACTTTAAATATGTCCTGCCACTCCCTTCTAGCTTGCAGAGTTTCTGTTGAAAGATCAGCTGTTAACCTTATGGGCATTCCCTTGTGTGTTATTTTTTGTTTTTCCCTTGCTGCTTGTAGTATTTTTTCTTTGTATTTCATTTTTGATAGTTTGACTAATTTGTGTCTTGGCATGTTTCTCCTTGGAATTATCCTGTATGGGACTCTCTGCACTTTCTGGACTTGATTGACTATTTCCTTTCCCATATTAGGGAAGTTTTCAACTATAATCTCTTCAAATATGTTCTCAGTCCCTTTCTTTTTCTCTTCTTCTTCTGGGACCCCTATAATTCGAATGTTGGTGTGTTTAATGTTGTCCCAGAGGTCTCTGAGACTGTCCTCAATTCTTTTCATTCTTTTTTCTTTATTCTGGTCTGTGGTAATTATTTCCACTATTTTATCTTCCAGGTCATTTATCTGTTCTTCTGCCTCAGTTATTCTGCTACTGATTCCTTCTAGAGAATTTTTAATTTCATTTATTGTGTTGTTCATCATTGTTTGTTTGTTCTTTAGTTCTTCTAGGTCCTTGTTAAACATATCTTGTATTTTCTCCATTCTACTTCCAAGATTTTGGATCATCTTTACTATCATTACACTGACTTCTTTTTCAGGTAGACTGCCTATTGCCTCTTCATTTGTTTGGTCTGGTGGGTTTTTACCTTGCTCCTTCATCTGCTGTGTGTTTCTATGTCTTCTCATTTTGCTTAACTTACTGTGTTTGGGGTCTCCTTTTTGCAGGCTGCAGGTTCATAGTTCCCATTGTTTTTGGTGTCTGTCCCCAGTGGCTAAGGTTGGTTTAGTGGGTTGTGTAGCCTTCCTGGTGGAGCAGACTGGTGCCTGTGTTCTGGTGGATGAGGCTGGATCTTGTCTTTCTGGTGGCCAGGACCATGTCCGGTGGTGTGTTTTGGGGTGTCTGTGACCTTATTATGATTTTAGACAGCCTCTCTGCTAATGGGTGGGGTTGTGTTCCCTTCTTGATAGTTGTTTGGCATAGGGTGTCCAGCACTGTAGCTTGCTGGTCATTGAGTGGTGCTGGGTCTTAGTGTTGAGATGGAGATCTCTTGGAGAGCTTTCACTGTTTGATATTACATGGAGCCAGGAGGTCTCTGGTGGACCAGTGTCCAGAAGTTGGCTCTCCCACTTCAGAGGCACAGGCCTGACACCCAGCCATAGCATGAAGACCCTGTCAGCCACATGGCTCAGAAGAAAAGGGAGAAAAAAATAAAGAAAGAAATAAAATAATAAAATAAAATAAAGTTATTAAAATAAAAACAAAAAAATATTAAAAATTAAAAGAAATTAAAAGGTAATAAAAAATGGAAAAAAGAAAGAAAGAAAAGAGCAACCAAACCAGAAAACAAATCCACCATGATAACAAGTGCTAAAAACTATACTAAAACAAACAAACAATAAAAAATGGACAGATAGAACCCTAGGACAAATGGTAAAAGCAAAGCTATACAGACAAAATCACACAAAGAAGCATACACATACTCACAAAAAGGGAAAAAGGAAAAATATATATATCTCTCTATATATATAAAAAAAGGAAGAGAGCAATCAAATCAATAAACAAATCTACCAATGATAATAAACTCTAATTACTAAACTAAGACAAATATAAAACCAGAAACAAATTAGATGCAGAAAGCAAACCCCAAGTCTACAGTTGCTCCTAAAGTCCACTGCCTCAGTTTTGGGATGATTCGTTGTCTGTTCAGATATTCCAGAGATGCAGGGTACATCACGTTCATTGTGGAGATTTAATCCGCTGCTCCTGAGGCTGCTGGAAGAGATTTCCCTTTCTCTTCTTTGTTCGCACAGCTCCCAGGGTTCAGCTTTGGATTTGGCCCCACCGCTGCGTGTAGGTCGCCTGAAGTCTTCTGTTCTTCGCTCAGACAGGACGGGATTAAAGTAGCAGCTGATTAGGGGGCTCTGGCTCACTCAGGCCTGGGCGAGGGAGGGGTATGGAATGCGGAGTGAGCCTGCCAGGGCAGAGGCCGGCGTGACGTTGCAGCAGCCTGAGGCACGCCATATGTTCTCCCGGGGAGGTTGTCCCTGGATCATGGGACCCTGGCAGTCGTGAGCGACACAGGCTCCCGGGATAGGAGGTGTGGATAGTGACCTGTGCTTGCACACAGGCTTCTTGGTGGCTGCAGCAGCAGCCTTAGCATTTCATGCTTGTCTGTGGTGTCCACGCTGATAGCCACGACTCGCGCCTGTCTCTGGAGCTCGTTTAGGTGGTGCTCTGAATCCCCTCTCCTCGTGCATCCCAAAACAATGGTCTCTTGACTCTTAGGCAGGTCCAGACTTTTTCCCGGACACCCTCCCGGCTAGCTGTGGTGCACTAGCCCCCTTCAGGCTGTGTTCATGCAGCCAACCCGAGTCTTCTCCCTGGGGTCTGACCTCCGAAGCCGAGCCTCAGCTCCCAGCCCCCACTCGCCCTGGCAGGTGAGCAGACAAGCCTCTCAGGCTGGTGAGTGCTGGTCGGCACCGATCCTCTGTGCGGGAATCTCTCCACTTTGCCCTCTGCACCCCTGTTGCTGTGCTCTCCTCCGTGGCTCCGAAGCTTCCGCACTGCCACACCCTGTCTCTGCCAGTGAAGGGGCTTCCTAGTGTGTGGAAACTTTTCCTCCTTCAAAGCTCCCTCCCACTGGTGCAGGTCCCGTCCCTATTCTTTTGTCTTTGTTTTTTCTTTTTTCTTTTGCCCTACCCAGGTATGTGGGGAGTTTCTTGCCTTTTGGGAAGTCTGAGGTCTTCTGCCGGCATTCAGTAGGTTCTGTAGGAGTTGTTCCACATGTAGATGTATTTCTGATATATTTGTGGAGAGGAAGGTAATCTCCATGTCTTACTCCTCCGCCATCCTGAAGGTCTCTCTCCCCCTTAACTTTATATTAGGCTCATTTGCTTATGACAGCACACTTCAAATCCTACTCATTTCACCAAACAGTGAGAATCAGTATATTATGTTCCAGCTTATGTCCAGATACTATGGATGTGGTTATGATACAGTTAGTTGAGAAACTCACAGTTTTGGAAGGGAGATAAACATATAAGTATGTAACTAATCGCCATAGCTCTTTTTTAAACAAAGCAAGGTATAAATCGAATGAACCGTGACTGTAACACAGTATTCTACATACTATAATAGAATTCTATATGAAGTGACATGAGGGATATATAAAGTAATGCAGATGAGGCAGTAGTCATTTTTGCCAAATGGAAATCAAGGTGTTATATTTACCTACTCTCTCAGGTGGACACAATGTGCCTCAAAAATGATGTAACCATAAGGCATTTCCGTGGTGATTAAAAAAAACAGGAGAGTTGTGCTAATCCACCACTGATCGTTTAACATTACTTCTAGGTAGCTTTGTTGTGATATGAATTAATATTTTTGTACAGCTACTTGTGAACTTAAGTACACCCTTTAATTGGAAAAATGGACACATGTAAAATTTGAATGCAAGGGTAGTTTATTTACTTTTCCACCAGATCCAAGTGGAAACATTTGTTTTACATGCCATGCTCTCTTCCATTTGCTCATCTAATCCTCATATATTATCTCATTTAATTTCACAAACATCAGTTTATTGTATCAGTATCTGATATTATATCTCTGTTTTAGCAGGTGGGGATACAAAGTTTAAGTAATTGGGCCAAGTTCACGCTAACAGCAGTTAAGTAGTAAACCAGGCATCCTCTCTTTAGGAAACCTTCCCTCCAGCCCTTATTTGGTCTAAGTGCCCATCCTGTACTATTACATCATGTGTACACCTTTATTTTAGCGTTTACTGAAATAATGATGATGCTTACTATGTGCCAGGTACTGTTTTAAGTATGTTCTGGGCATTAACTCATTTAAGCTTCATACCCCTTTGAGAGAGGTAATATCATTAATCACAGTACTTTATAATTCAGGAAACTAAGACCTAGAAAAGTTAAGTAATTTACTCAAGGTCACACAATTAATAGTCATGGAACCAGGATTCAAACCCAAGTAGTTAGGTTCTAGAATCCATGCTCTTAACCCCCAGGCTGCTGCCTTCCTTCATACAACGCATGCTCTGCTAACATTGAGAGATTCTAGATGAAATAGTTTACAGAACTCACCAGTGCAGTTATTGTGTATGATATCACTTTGTATTCTTTATGAAGTGAACACAAGAGAATTTTTCTCTCATGGGGGGAAGGGGGGGTGGGATGAATTGGGAGATTAGGACTGACATATATACACTATCATGTGTAAAATAGCTAGTGGAAACCTGCTGTATAGCACAGGGAGATCAGCTCAGTGCTCTGTGGTGACCTAGATGAGTGGGATGGGGGGGTGGGAGGGAGGTCCAAGAGGGAGGGAATATATGTATACATATAGCTGTATACATATAGCTGTACACTTCATTGTATAGCAGAAACTAACAAAACATTGTAAAGCAACTATACCCCAATTAAAAAATAAATTAAAAATTTTTTTTTAAATTTTTAATAAGAGAATTTTTCTCTCTCAGCCAAATGCCATGAAACACTTGGCTACTCTTTTTTTTTTTTTTTTTTTTGCGGTATGCTGGTCTCTCACTGTTGTGGCGTCTCCCATTGCGGAGCACAGGCTCCAGACGCACAGGCTCAGTGGCCATGGCTCACGGGCCCAGCCGCTCCGCGGCATGTGGGATCTTCCCAGACCGGGGCGCGAACCCGTGTCCCCTGCATCGGCAGGCGGACTCTCAACCACCGCGCCACCAGGGAAGCCCCTTGGCTACTCTTAAGTAACTGATATGTTTTCTCCTTATAGGTGATGTGAATTACATAACTGGCTGTTTTCTCCTTTCACTCTGACTGCCAAGAAGCTCTGAGAAATTTGCGGCTCAGCCTTAGTAACTGGAAGGACCCTTGGCCTGCATATCTGTATTCTGTTGGTTTGAAATTTTTCAAAATAAAAACCTGAGGGAAAACAGTCTAAATTCTTCTTTATTTTCTAAATTATTGATATTGTACATTTATTTTATAATTAGAAAAAGTAAACTTTGCTTTTAAAAGAAAGGTTGCAGCTTTGCATGATTTCTCAGGCTTTGAGTCTGTGGACAAGGACTAGTTTCGGGTTGAGCTCCATGAGTTCAATATAGAATCATATAAAACCAGGACTTCTGTGACCTTGAAAGTCCAGATCAATAGAATTGGTGTTCAGACAGATCAGAAAGTATTTCAAGTAGCATAAAACAGGCAAGTTGTGGCCCTCCTTATTTTTAAACTAAATAATTTGAAACCACTTTTGTATTATTTGAACATATGCTGTCTTGCTTTGGAGATAAGAAAGTCAATCTTCCTTAATGCTGATGATATTTTATTATAATTTAACGTATGGTTGATTTTGTGGTTTAGCATTTGTCAGAAGTGGGTGAAGATCACCTGTTCTAAAACTAAAATAATTATTTTGGTACATGTCCTGAAATTTAACTGGTTTAGATCCAGTAACTCAGTATCAGATTCATTTCTTTACTTAAGGGTATGTTTTGCAAGGAATTCTTCCAGGTAGATTTACTGAGCAGTCACTTTGCTAAAAGCCATACATCTCATGGGAGCTTTATTCAGATTTTTCTTAGCGAGAGTCAGCAACTGTTAATTTCTTCTTTGAAAATTTTTCCATCCAAATCTTCATCCTCCAACAGGACATTCAGTTGCCTAGAGGGTGGGCAAATGCCCCACACCCAGCCAGCAGATTGTTGCCGAGTGGTGTGCGAGCATCTGGGCTTGCCAGATTTGAAATCTATTCATCTCTTAACATTGGGAACTAATGTGAACTTTGTTTAAAAAAAAACATGACTTGTCTGTGAGTTTGCAGACCCTCTTCTCTATTGAATAGAACTTTACAAACTTGAATACTTCGTTCTTATTTTGAAGAATTGGTTTTCTTAAGGAAAAACCTGCACTGCCTGCAGCCTCCCTCTGTCCACCCCCATGAAGAGAGAAATGTTCCTATTTAGGTGAGAATCTCAATGGGATGACTCACTCTTCACAAAAGGCTGTCAACCACCCACCATCTGCTGATGAGATTACTGAGTTCTGAACAATATGTATCTGCTTTTAGTCAGCCAGGGCATTAGCTGGTCCATCAGAAAACTGCATCCCTGACCACATTGTCCTGAGCTCATACACACAGAAACATTTCTCACCCTCTACCAGGAGTGTTTTTCTGACTTGTCTTTTGAATATTGTGGCTTCTACATACATTAAGGGATTCTAGAAGAGACAATTCCACAAAGCCCACTAGTGCATTTGCTGTAGAGCTATTGTGCACTTGGTCATTTTATGTTTCTTATGGAAAATCCCATGAGAGAATTTTCTTTCAGAGCCAAGTGTCAGGAAATGCTTGACTACCTTTGAGTAAGTGATGTGTCTTCCTTACAGACAAATAATGTAACCAGTTTATGTGTTTCCCTTTTCACTTTCATCGTCATGAAGCTCCAAGTCAAGTTTTAGCTCAGCTTTAGTGCTTACATAGGAACTGTGGCCTGTGAATCTGCGTTCTTATTCCCTGGTCCTGATCTATCTATCATCTATCATCTATCTATCTATGTATTTATTATTTTTTCACTATTGTACTTTTTAAACTTTTTATTTTATATTGGAGTACAGTTGATTAACAATATTTTTGCAGTTTCAGGTGTACAGCAAAGTGATTAAGTTATATATATACACGTATCTATTCTTTTTCAAATTCTTTTCCCATTTAGGTTGTTACATAACATTGGGCAGAGTTCCCTGTGCCATACAGTAAGTAGGTCCTTGTTGCTGACCTTCTATTTAAATTTGGGTTTTCTCTTGCTCAGATTTATTTATAATTTTCTACATTATGTGTATTGTTGCACTAGCCACCTCAGGTTGATCATGGAAAAGCTAGGGAAATAAGTGATAATTATGCTAATGATGACTACCTTATAGTCCCTTACCCTTACTTCAGGCAAGAGTTAAAACTTATTGATCCTTCCATGCTGATAAGAATGTTTTGTTTACAAGTTCTCTAGGGTTTTACATCAACTAAACCAACAGAACAATGAATTATTTTCAAAGAAGTTTTAATATTATTGCAAATCTAAAGAATGTCACTTTTAACTTTGCTTTTGCTCTTCTGAGGAAAGTAGATAGGTAAAGTAACGGCTGGCAAGCGTAAGTGCGAAACGTCACGTCCCAAATTCTCCAAACACTATTCTCACAGCCTCTCTTAGTATATTCTTCCGGTAGGCCACAATATGAAGAAGTAGCTTTCCTGTATCTAATCTATGATTATTTTGTTTTAAACCCTTTTATACCTCATGAATTAGTGATCTGATTTGTATACACTGGTGATATTTGCACATATACACTTTAACTGAAGTTACATGGAAAGATCTTAAGCAAGATTCATTGTCTTAATGCACCTTTTATATTTGCTAAATCAAAGGTAGAAAGATAACTGAGTACCCCCATGGCTATTAGGTATTGCTCTTAGACACTATATGTCTATGATTTAATATTTTAATCCTGTATCTTGAGAATAGGACAATAAAGCTGCTTTGTAAGTGTAAAGATTTAAAATGTTTGTCCAGAAAACACTTTTTGTAATCCTGTTTTGGCATTTCTTCTTTTAATATACCAGGAACCTCAAAAATGGAAGTAGTGCAGGCCTATTTCCTATTTCAGTTATTATTTACTGGGCTACTCTGTGTCAGGCACAAAGGGGATACAGAGATTGAAGATACAGTTCTTGCTTTCAAGGACTAAGAGTCTAGAACTGTGCTGTCTAACATGGGAGCCTCTAGCCATGTGTGGCTCTTCAAATAAATTAAAAATTCAGTTCCTCAGTCATACTAGTCACACTTCAAGAGCTCAGTATCCACATGTGGCTAGTGTATTGGAGTATACATAGAGAGTACCTTTCTATCAATGCAGAAAGTTCTGTTGGATGATGCTGGTCTAGAAATCATGTGGGAATCACAAGGTAGAGCAAGGTGATTTCAGACTAAGAAAGATCATGTGTGAAGTGAGCGTAAGAATGACTTGGGGGCACGTTGAGTCCTGCCAGAGATTCTGATTTGAGGAATACTGTGGGAGTCTGTTTTTAACAAATACCCCCAGGTGATTGCGATGCAGAGGGTGTATCAACTACATTGAGCAAAAACAATGTAGGGTAAATGGGAATAACTCAATAGAGTGATTCTAAACTTTCTACCTAAATAGCATCTGGGTGCTTGAGCCAATTTAAATTTGATTTAGAGAGACAAGAGTCGTGGGACTACATTTGTACCTTAAGAGTTATGGAGCATTTTATACCCATTATGTGTCTGAAGACTTATATTATTATAAGAGCCTTTAATTTGTCATGTATACTTTAAATACCTGAAAAAAGGTATGCGATAGTTTCAGTCAAGATAGGCTAGGCTATGCAACAGTAAAAAAAAATAACCCCAAAATATCAGTGGCTTTTTCCAGAAGGAAAAGAGAAAACTCTGGAAGCCTCACACTAACAAATTCTTCAGCTCAAAAGTGACAGACACCATTTCTACTCACAATTCATGCCAGCATTAGTCACAGAACCAATCTTAAGGAAGTCTGGAAATGCATCCTACTATGTGACCAGAAGAGAGGAGAACCAGATATCAGTGTGTAGCACTAATGATTACCCCTGTGATGATCAGGGGTAACGTGGTGATCAAGCTGCAAGAGAGATGAGACCTCCAGAAACACACAGCAGGGTGGTGAATGGCAAAGACATAAAGGACTAGAATGAACTTTCAGAAAAATTCTTGGCTTGGAGAAAGAAGCCAAGATACAATGAACAAGAACAGAATGCTGAGTTAGTGTTTTCTGAATAAACATCCTTGATTACCTCTCTCTTCTAGAGAACCTTGATCCTGAACGGGATCTTATCTGATGCTTCCGGTTCTTTCTTGAGAAGCTAGTGTAGAGCATTATGATAGAGGCACAGGGACACATCTGTGTGCTAATATGACTACGCCAGAGAAGGACTAGGGAGCCAGCAGCCTTGGAGGAGTCCTGCGTCTTTCTGAACCTGGGGTGAAGAATGTTCAGTCCAGTGGCTGCCTGAAAGGCCCTTTCTATACCTCAATAAAGGCAGCTCTTGGAGAAGCCATTTATTCCACTGACACCAGGAGTTGCCTGTTCTGCAACTGCATCATTAGCTGTAGCTGAGATAATCAGTGGACATGCAGTGTGAGGGAGAAATAAACCTTTCTTGTAAGCCACTGAGATTTGGGGGATCATTTGTTACTGCAGTATAACCTCACCCACACTAACTGATACTATGCTTATTCTTTTAGTATCTATGAGATTCATAGAGATGAATCCACTGAGATTCATCAGGCAGGCAATGATGAATTAAAAATGGGAGATAAGGGAGAATATCTGTTCAAAAATACTATTGGGTGGGCCAAAGGTTCGGTTTTTTCCATAAGATAGCTCTAGTAGCACTTAGTTGTCTTTAACTTCATTCAAAACAATTTTGTTTGTATGTGACAGCTGTCATATCAGCATGCATTTAAAAAAAGACATCAAAATTGGTGAATTTTGGTGTAGCCATTTTAATATTGAATATGGAAGAAGAAAGCAACAATTTTGGTATATTATGCTTTATTATTTCAAGAAAGGTAAAAACGCAACTGAAACACAAAAAAAAGATTTGTGCAGTGTATGGAGAAGATGCCGTGATGGATCGAAGGTGTCAAAAGTGGTTTGCAAAGTTTCGTGCTGGAGATTCTCGCTGGACGATGCTCCACAGTTGGGTAGACCCGTTGAAGTTGATAGCAATCAAATTGAAACAATAATTGAGAACAATCAACGTTATACCACACGGGAGATAGCGGACATACTCAAAATATCCAAACCAAGCATTGAAAATCATTTGCACCAGCTTGGTTATGTGAATTGCTTTGATGTTTGGGTTCCACATAGGTTAAGCCAAAAAAACCCTCTTGACTGTATTTCCACATGTGATTCTCTACTGAAACATAATGAAAACGTTCTGTTTTTAAAACAAATTGTGATGGGCAATGAAAAGTGGATACTGTACAACAGTGTGGAATGGAAGAGATCATGGGGCAAGTGAAATGAACCACCACCAACCACACCAAAGGCCAGTCTTCATCCAAAGAAGGTGATGTCGTGTATATAGTGAGA
This sequence comes from Delphinus delphis, assembly GCF_949987515.2. Taxonomy (NCBI): domain Eukaryota; kingdom Metazoa; phylum Chordata; class Mammalia; order Artiodactyla; family Delphinidae; genus Delphinus; species Delphinus delphis. Next base: position 36,176,292 of record NC_082692.2, on the reverse strand, counting down.
TTGGAAGGGAGTCCTCTATTATGAGCTCCTTCCAGAAAACCAAATGATTAATTCCAACAAGTACTGCTCCCAATTAGACCAACTGAAAGCGGCACTCGACAAAAAGCGTGCAGAATTAGTCAGCAGAAAACGCATAATCTTCCATCAGGATAACGCAAGCCCACATATTTCTTTGATGACCAGGCAAAAACTGTTACAGCTTGGCTGGGAAGTTCTGATTCATCCACTGTATTCACCAGACATTGCACCTTCGGATTTCCATTTATTTCGGTCTTTACAAAATTCTCTTAATGGAAAAAATTTCAATTCCCTGGAAGACTGTAAAAGGCAGCTGGAACAGTTCTTTGCTCAAAAAGATTAAAAGTTTTGGGAAGATGGAATTATGAAGTTGCCTGAAAAATGGCAGAAGGTAGTGGAACAAAAGGGTGGATATGTTGTTCAATAAAGTTCCTGGTGAAAATGAAAAACGTGTCTTTTATTTTTACTTAAAAACCGAAGGGACACATTATATACCCAAAATCAATTATCATGATTAGTACTATACTCCCAATAGGTATCATATGGGTTCAGCAACTACGGTGGAAAATATAAGCAGCCCCTCTTACCACCATTGCTCCAGTTATCTTCTTGGAGAATTTGTGTTTCCTATCCCCACAACTCCAGGTTCTGCTTGTCTAGAGGTCCTTCTAAAAAGTGAGACACTTTCACCAGGGCACACAATATGAGTCCCATTAATTCTTTTACTGTGGTAAAATATACAAAACGAAGTTTACCATTTTAACCATTTTTAAGTATACAACTCAATGGCATTAAGTACATTTACATTGTTGTGAAACCATCACCATCATCCATCTCCAGAACTTTTTCAGCTTCCCCATCTGAAACTCTGTACCTATTCAACAATCACTCCCCATTTCCTTTTCCCTCCAATCCTTGGAAACCACCATTCTTTCAGTCTCTATGAATTTGACTATTCTAGGTATCTCATATAAATGGAATCACACAGTATTTATCTTTTTGTGTTTGATTTATTTCAGTTAGCCCAGCGTCTTCAAGGTTCATCTATGTTGTAGCATGTTTCAGGATTTCATTCCTTTTTAAGGCTGAATAACATTCCATCGTATGTATATATCACATTTCATTTATCCACTCATCCATCAATGGACATTTGGGTTGTTTCCACCTTTTGGCTATTGTGAATAATGCTGCTAACAAACACTGGTGTACAAATATCAGTTTGAGTCTCTGTTTTCTTTTGGGTATATATCCAGAAGTGGAATTGCTGAACATACGGTTATTCTATGTTTAATTTTTTGAAGAACTGCCATACTGTTTTCTACAGCAGCTGCACTGTTTTACATTCCCGCCAGCAGTGAACAAGGGGTCTAATTTCTTCACATCTTTGTCAACACTTGTTATTTTGTTTTTGTTTTCATTTATATATAATAGCTACCTGAATAGGTGCAAATGGTATCTCATTGTGGTTTTGATTTTCAATCCTCTGCTCATTTTTTAACTGGGTTGTTTTTGTTGTTGTATTGGAGGAGTTCTTTATATATTCTGGATATTAACTCCTTATCAGATGTGATTTTCAAGTATGTTTTCCCACTCTGTGGGTTACCTTTTCACTCTGTTGATAGTGTCCTTTAATTTAAATTTAAATTTGTTTTAATTGGGCTTCCCTGGTGGCGGAGTGGTTGAGAGTCCGCCTGTTGATGCAGGGGACACGGGTTCGTGCCCCTGTCCGGGAAGATCCCACATGCCGCGGAGCGGCTGGGCCCGTGAGCCATGGCCGCTGAGCCTGCGCGTCCGGAGCCTGTGCTCCGCAACGGGAGTACAGCAAAAAAAAAAAAAAAAAAAAGCAGGTAAATTTGTTTTAAATTTTAGTGAAGTCCAATTTGTCTATGTTTTTCTTTTGTTGCCTGTTTGTTTTGGTATCATATCCAAGAAGTTAGTGCCAAGTCCAATGTCATGCAGCTTTCCCCCATGTTTTCTTCTAAGAGTTTTATACTTTTAGCTTTTACATTTGTTTGATCCATTCTGAGCTAATTTTTACGGATGATATAAGATAAAGGTCCAACTTCATTCTTTTGTGTGTGGATATCCAGTTTTTCCAGAACTATTTGTTGAAAACATTGTCCTTTCCACACTGAATGCTCTTGGTATCCTTGTCAAAAATCATTTGACATATGTGTGAGGGTTTGTTTCTGCGCTCTATGCTATTCCATTGGTCTATATGTCTGTCTTTATGCCAGTATCATGCTGTTTTGATTACTGAAGGCTTGTGGTAAGTTCTGAAATCAGAAAGTGTGAATCCTCCAACTTTATTCTTCTTTTTCAAGATTGTTTTGGCTATTTGGGGTCCCTTGAGATTCCATGTGAATTTTAGTTTGAATTTTTCCATTTCTGAAAAAAAGTCACTAAGATTTGGATAGTTTTTTAATTGAATCTGTAGGTTGCTTTGGGATTAATCCCATTACTTTTAAGCTTTGGTTGCTGCCCTGTTACTTTGGACAAGAAGAATCACCATTCCGGCAGTAGCAAGTGACCCTTATCATTAGGAAGAAGTGGGGCTGCTGCTACACAATGGGGGCAGCCAGGAGTATGCTTAGCAACCATGTGACCCACTTAGGTGCCTGTTGGTATGCTCATGCCCAGTTTTAAAGGCAAATGGACAAGTGCAGCAACCCTGGCTGGTCTGAAAAGGACATGTCATCCAGGGGCTCAGACCCCTCAGAGATGACAGTCTGGGTCACTCCACCAGGGTCACCACCTATATACTAGCAGAAGTGCTAGCCAAGGATGGTTTTGTTTGTTCTTTTCCTTTAGGTGTAAGGTTAGATTGAGATTTCTTATTTCCTGAGGTAGGCCTCTGTAACCATAAACTTCCCTCTTAGAACTGCTTTTGCTGTAACCCATAGATTTTGGATCATTGTGTTTCCATTTTCATTTGTCACCAGATATTTTTTAATTTCCTCTTTGATTTCTTCAGTGACCCACTGGTTATTGAGTAGCATATTGTTTAGTCTCCATGTTTGTGTTTTTTGCAGTTTTTTCTTGTAGTTGATTTCTAGGCTAAGAGACTAGATCTTAATCATTCCCATCACAATAAAGAATTGATTATTATGTGACATGATAGAGGTGTTACTAACCCTATGGTGGTATCAAATCAACATACTGCACACCTTAAACTTACACAATGTTATGTCAATTAAAAAATTATAACATCTGCTTTTATCTTCTGAGCCTAGAACTTCCATTTTACTTATTTGTATGTATAATTTTAATATTCACTGGGGACAAAACTACCCTATAAACAGAAGGAATATTATTCTTTTATTCAAAACCTCCATGAGAATTGATCACCATTTTGGAAAATGGTGTTTCCAACAGTAACATCATTCAATTTCTTTGAGTGACCAATAAAACACACCTGTTATCAGTATGCATTTAAAGTTGTAACACTGGTACTTCCCTGCCGGTTCAGTGGTTAAGACTTCGAGGGCACTGCAGGGGGCATGGGTTTGATCCCTGGTTGGGGAACTAAGATTTCCCCATGCCACGTGGCGTGGCCAAAAAAATAAATAAGTAAATAAAGTTGTAACATTATAGCTCTTCAGGAATCATGAATTTAGTCTCTATTTTAAAATACCAAATAGAGTTATCAGTACGCTATTGAACAGTTTTACTTCTTCCATATATAAGAGAAAGCACCTGACTACTTCATTGTTTTCTAGTGTAGTAGTATCTGGGCATTTACATATTGAAATGCATATTTTATTAAAAATTGATTTATTTCTCCTTTTTATTACAATAAAGGCATTGGACTGATCCTTTTTGAAACTGTGTATATAGGTAAGTTATATATGAATTTTGTTTTAGGATAGTGGGTGTGATAGATGTTATAAACGTTCCCATGTTATAATAAGGAGGGTTTGGTAAGTCTGGTATAGAGAACCACAATCTCAGAACAAGTTCTTTGAGGGCAGGAAATGTCTTCTGATTTCTTACAGCACGCTTGCACCCACTAAGTTTTCAATATTTAATTTCACCCTGTTGCAGCTTCTGTTTCGCCTTTTCAGAAGCCCTTATTTGCTCCTTCATTCTGGCAGTTTCAGTTTGGATGCGGTGTCTACCCTCATGTAGGTAACTGCAGTAAATACGATCTAAGTCAGAGTGGTCTCAGTCCCTCTGTCAATGATTAGAGCCAAGCGAGTGACCCAATTCTGGTTTGAGACATAAGGAGAATTCTGCTGATGAGCTTTGAGAAAGGTTTTACACTCATTAAAGACACAAAAGGAAAAACAGGTTATTTTCTTTCACTGGACATTGTACAGTGACACCTGGAATCATAGTAGGCGTTTTTGGTTTTTTTTTAATTAATTAATTTATTTATTGTTGGCTGCGTTGGGTCTTCGTTGCTGTGCACGGGCTTTCTCTAGTTGCAGTGAGCCGGGGCTACTCTTTGTTGTGGCTCACGGGCTCTAGAGCGCAGGCTCAGTAGTTGTGGCACACGGGCTTAGTTGCTCTGCGGCATGTGGGATCTTTCCGGATCAGGGCTCGAACCCGTGTCCCCTACATTGGCAGGCGGATTCTTAACCATTGCGCCACCAGGGAAGTCCTCATAGTAGGCGTTTTTGATCACAGGTATTATTAGCCCCCCAAACAACTGCTGAGAATGACAGTTTGGCAAAGATAGAAGGAAACCAGAGTGCCTGATTGTTCTGAACCCTCTATCAACTAATTCCAGAACTTCTGAAGTGCTTGTTACATCTGATAGAGTTAGGACTTTTCTTTTCTTTTTTTTTTTTGCGGTACACGGGCCCCTCACTGTTGTGGCCTCTCCCATTGCAGAGCACAGGCTCCGGACGCGCAGGCTCAGCGGCCATGGCTCACGGGCCCCGCCGCTCCGCAGCATGTGGGATCTTCCTGGACCAGGGCACGAACCCGTGTCCCCTGCATCGGCAGGCGGACTCTCAACCACTGCGCCACCAGAGAAGCCCAGGTCTTTTCTTATTGTCAGCAGCATGCATCTTTACCGATATAACCCTCTTCACAGGCAGTTGTGTTGCCAAGGAATATTTATATACACTGTACGCAGTCCTGGTCAGAATGCTATATGGGGAAGCCGTAGCGATTCTCTCACAGTCATCAGCTCCTATTCAGACCATATGTATTATAACTGAGTCTCATGTAGGGTTCATGAGCAACTGATTTATTTTACATTAACAGTAAGCTATACAGTCTGGCTGTCCAATAATGGAAAAGAAGAAAACTTCTTGTGCTCTAATTCACCCTTTCATGTCACTGCTGCTCAGATAAATTAATTTAGAAGTGAATTGTTCTAATCCCTAGCAAGGCCCAGTGATACAATACATATTTTTTCAATGCATACAGGGATCAGATTTAAAGAGTAGCAAGGGCTATCTTTTGGCAAGTTTTACTTAGCAAGTAGAGAAGGCTTCTTTCTGAGGAAAAAAGGTTTAAATGACTAAATTTATGAATCTAATAACCCTCCCACTTGGTAATGCTAGTACCCAAAATGTACCAGCACTGGTTTCCATGACTCATTTTTGATATTTGTCTTCTCTTCTTCTCTGCACTTTTTCTACCAAAACCCTTTATCCATTTACTTTCCTCTTCTCATCTTCCCGACCCTTCCTTATCCATAGAAATTATGTGCTTTGCCTGATGTATAGAATTACAACTATTCCCAGTTCTCAATGAGTCTGCAAGCCCCTTCAAAAATCCTTGCAGTACTCCCCAAGGGCAGATTTTTTTTAAAAAGAACATGCTGGATAGAAGTTTACAAACTAAACACAGTCTTTTCTAAAATTTTATTTTACTTCAGTCTATAAGTACTGCTTTTTGTTTGAACTGCTCACATAAATCCATTCCATCCAAAAAGGAAATGAAAGTGCTTCTAGCAGTGTAAGCACAGTTGGCAAGGCCTATCCAAAGGTCTTCCACTAGAGTCCACAAAAAATCCAGATGTAGTTAAACCACAAACTGGATGTTCTTATTATCTGTGCCATAAGAGATTTTCAAAATCAGTTTGTTTTTTAAAACCTATCAAATGTCAATCATGGGGCTTTCCTGGTGGCACAGCGGTTGAGAATCTGCCTGCTAATGCAGGGGACACGGGTCCAAGCCCTGGTGTGGGAAGATCCCACGTGCCGCGGAGCAACTGGGCCTGTGAGCAACAATTACTGAGCCTGCGCGTCTGGAGCCTGTCCTCCGCAACAAGAGAGGCCGCGATAGTGAGACGCCTGCACACCGCGATGAAGAGTGGCCCCCGCTTGCCACAACTAGAGAAAGCCCTCGCACAGAAACGAAGACCCAACACAGCCATAAATAAATAAATTTTAAAAATTAAAAAAAAAAAGTCAATCATGGCAGGGAAGACCACTGAGCTGATTTCTGATAACTAAGTTATGTTATCACTGAACATAATTTATCCTGAATAATTACTGGCATCTGGAAGACCTTGGGGTAGGGGCTCTTCACAAGAAACACAAGCACCACTTGCACAGGGACAACCAGGCACCCCCAGAGCAGCCGCATGCTCCAGACTTCCTCCACTGCTTCTTCCTCACCGTGGTACTCAGGCTCGAAAGCTGAGAGGACAATGCTCAAACTCTTTGAAGGTTTTTACAAAGAACACTAGTGAAGGAGGTACTGTGAGGTACTAATTTTTTTTTTATTTATTTATTTTATTTTTGGCTGCATTGGGTCTTTGTTGCTGCACGCGGGCTTTCTCTAGTTGTGAGCAGGGGCTACTCTTCGTTGCTGTGCACGGGTTTCTCATTGCGGTGGCTTCTCTTGTTGCAGAGCACGGGCTCTAGGCACGCAGGCTTCAGTAGTTTTGACTCACGGGTTGTAGAGCGCAGGCTCAGTAGCTGTGGCACACGGTCTTAGTTGCTCCGTGGCATGTAGGATCTTCCCGAACCAGGGCTTGAACCCGTGTCCCCTGCATTGGCAGGCAGATTCTCAACCACAGCGCCACCAGGGAAGCCCCAAGGTACTAATTTTTGAGGTATAATCTAAATACTAAAAATGATGATGAGATCTTGAGTCCTTAGCCTATTTATATTGCCTTGGATTCATTAAAGTTATTTTGCATGTCCAGCCTACTTTCTATCTCACAGGATACTGTGGAGGATTAAGGGAGATAAAGTATGTGACAGCCTAGTCCGTGTCTGCATACCCAGTATGTAATATTCCCATCCTCTTCCCCATCCCAAAATAAAGAGGTTAGTCCTTCAACTTTCAAAGTACTTTGTAACGAGAAGAAATTAGTTTTTCTATCCACATCCTTGTCAGCATAATTCTGAATTTCTCCCAAGAGTAACTTTTCTTTTGTAAAATAAACTTTATACTATTTGAAATATACATGAAGCTTCATTTTTGTTTGGGGTTCTTTACTTCCCATTCTGAAGTTACTTCTGAGGAACTGAAACCTCAGAAGGTAATCACAACAAAGCATATTAAGTGGTTTTTTTTTTTTTTAAATGATGATTCAAAGGCAGACTTGCAGACTTGTATCTCGTCAGAAGATAGAAGGCAAATGCAGCCTCTGAACGGAATTGTTCTAATTATTGCCTAAAAAAGTAGTTGTACAACTACATTCAAGGACATAAGACAAAGCACTACTTTAAAACTAGAATGACTGAACAGTTAGGTGAAAAACATAGCTGAAATAGGAAAGGGAAATAGACTTAAGAACAATTTGAATTCAGACAATAATCCATCAGTCCTAGTTGCTTCTGTTAAATGAATATCTTGAATCACATTGTCTCCTTTTTTACCTTCCACAATGTCTTCACTGAAATCTCAAAGCAGCATTCTCACAGAACTAAATAATAGTTATCATTTTGTTAGGATTCAAAATTTCAATCCAGTAGCCATCAGGATCTTGAATAAATGCCAGGCCTTTCATTTTACCTGTAAAACAAAATGATTTTCATTATTGAAAGGACTTTAAAAAAAAAACCTTAAAAATTTTAAATACATTTTTTATTAATTCAATTTTTAATTTGCATTTTAGTTAATTACATTGTTTTGTTTATAGTTTTAACTTAAAAAAATTCTATTGTCGGTGTTGCCCAGATGCACGATTTTCAGAATGACATATTTTATCTTCTACACATAGCTGTAAACCAACTCTCCTGAAATAAACTGTGGGACTGGCTGCATCTTGTAAGTATCAGGTATTTATTTCACCTGCACATTATCACTTCATGCTACTAGCTGAGTAGTCAAAGAAATTGTCTTATTTTAAAGAGGATAAAGGAAATAGATAGGTGCTCAAGGGAGGAGGTAGCATGGCTTATCTACACAGCCAAAGGACCGAGATGCTTAGGTCATACACTATTCTGTGTAACCCAAGCTCTGCCAATCAGATTCTTTCTCCCAGGAATTCAAAACTGGGATTGAGAGGTTAGTAGGTCTAGTAGTAGAGTTCTTTGCTTAAATGGAAAAATGTGACCTCGGAAATTTATTTTGGTACCGAGATGCTGAAGTAGTTGACTCCTATCTCTGGCTCCTTTCTTCAAGATCAACCCCAGAGGAACACAGATTAAAAAAATAGGAAAAAAAAAAAAAAAAGTACAATGCCCCTGAAGTGATAGTTGGGGAGAGGAATGGTGGGGGTGGGGTAGTAACTGTTTAAACTGCTTTGTGTGGAAGGGGGTACTTTTGGCTGGACCACAAGGCTGTGGGAGAATAAACAGGAGTTTTGTTAGTTTGGCTCTTGCTTCTTCCAGTGCCTTGGGCATTAGCAGCTACTCCCACGGGGTGGGGGTGGGGGGTTGAAACTACTGGTTCAAATGTCCTCAGGAGTAGATAAGGGCAGAAAGACAGGTGGGTACCAACTGATCTCACTTTCCCCACAACCAGGGTGAGGGAAAGACAATCCCAGAAGTGTCTCCTACTAATACTACTACTCCATCAGGGACAAAGTGGGGGAAAAGGATCTGACTACAGAATGTGAAGTATTTGTTTAACTCTTATTTTCTCTCTCTGCTCAGCACATCTCCCTGAGAACATGTGGATTTTTAAGGACTGAGGTCTGGCCTTCCCCCATTCACACTGCCTGATGTTTGGAATAGCTAATGGTTTCAGTTTCAAAACAAAAAAACAAAAAACCTCTGAGACCAAAATAATAAGAATTTGAGGAATATAACTATAAAACAAACAATGGATTATACATTCAAACAGAAGAACAAATATTAGATCAATAGGGACCAATAACTATTAAGACATGTAAAAGCAACGAGGAATATTCAATACGACCAATATGAAACAAGAACAAGAAAATATTAAAGGAGCCCAGCAAAAATTCAGGATCAATATCATAATAGCTGAAATTAATTACATAATAGGTGAGAATACAGAAGATAAATATAAGAACAGATACATCTGAGGAAAAATTAGCTAACTGGTATGCCAGTTTGAAGAAATCTCCCAGAAGGAAGGCAAGGACAAAGAAATAACAAATATAAAAAGCCTCTAGAACAAAACAGAAGAAACTATATGAAGGAACACAAATCAGATTTTTCAGCAGCAACACTGGATGGGAAAAATAAGACAATATAGATGTACTTTCAAGACTGAAGGAAAATAAACCTAAGATTTTACAGTCAACAAAACTGTCATTCATATGTATAAAGGCATGGTTCTGGGACATACAGAGCTTCAAGAGTTTTGCCTCACAAACCCTTTAAAAACAGTTTTGGTTGAGGTACTTAATAAAGGAAGAGAAAAATCTGAAAGATGCTGCAAGAGATCTATGGAGAAAAAATATATACATTGATATATTTATTACCTTAAAATAAAAAGCCAAAGCCAAAGAAAAAGGAAAAATAAATCAATAATATCCCAGCCTGAGTAACAGCAACATAATGGAGGTAGAGGGAAGCAAGTTCTTTCCTTACTAGGGAGGAGGATATTTGGATATCAAATCTCCTAATTGAAAAAAAAAAAAAGGATTGAAATGAAACAGTGAAATATTTCAAATGAAAATTAAATAATAAATTATGGTGGCAAAAACAGATCTAAATAAAATAATTATAACACATGTAAATCCAACAAAATCCAGATATATACTATGTCAAGCGATATATCTAAAACTGAAGGACACGCGAAGGTTGAAAAAGGATGAAAAAAAATTCAGGAAATTATTAACTGAAGAGACTTGGTGTAGTTACATTAACAGCAGATGAAACAGACTTTAAGGAACTTACTTTTTTGGGTGGTGAGATATACCCGAGAGAGCAAAAGCTGGTGGTCACTGAGAGAATGGTAGGGTCAAGGGGTGGAGAGAGAGCCTAGGTCCTTGACAGCTCTCTAGATCCTGTGATTAGTCCCATGTGAAGCCACCCTAGGTGCTGCCTTTCAGTTCCCTGAGATAACTAGGTATTCTTCCAATCATTTCCCTTCTTTCCTTAAGCTGGCTGGAGTAGAATTCCAAGTTACTTGCAACCAAAATGATTTTATTACAACAGTACCCTCTGTGGGTACTTAGTAAATGTTATATAACTAAACATAGGCCTGAAGAAAACAAGTAGCAGACTCACCATCATCAGGTTTCTTCACAAATTTGACTCCCAGTTCTTCAAATCTTTTACAAGCACCGTGAACATCAGGAACAGCAATTCCAATGTGACCTTAGGTAATCACCCCCAAAACAAGGCAGAGAGAAAGAAGGAAAAATTACAACAGGGTACCCATGTGCCACAAGTGGCTTCCAAAACTAGTTTATTTCAAAACATAAGGCATCTGAAAACAGACTGAATCAAGCTGGTTCAAAACCTATAATACATTAAAGAACAAGAATCTAACTGGCTGGGTATAATAAATTAATTAGTTGCTCTGAATTATACATTATTTAACATAGCCCAATACTGGCTCATAAATAGTTTGATCTGTTAAGAATAACCTACAACACAAAAGAGTAACCATTTATTCATGCTTAATGGGCTTATTATTGATACTGACTACACAGCAGCCAATTTAAATTGGTAATACTCTTGTTTTGGTTGAGAGATTTGAGATCAAGGCAGAAGTGTATGCTGGCAGAAATTGGGATTATTATTAACCATCATTTTTGTTTTTCTGTTTTTTAAATTAAAACATCTACTGGAAATATAATACTGAAACTGAAAAGTAAAATCATTGTGAGACAGTAAATATAAAAAGTTTAGACTGAGATGATGAAATTAAACAACTCCTAAATAAAATTATTTGTGGAAAATAAAAATAACCATACTCCTAACAAATTGATTATACTTAATGTTTTAGATTGCTTACAATCATAAATAGGTACACGTGGAAAAATCACACAAATCCATGTTTATTACACACAAATAGGCAAACATACCAAATCCCCGAGGGTCTGAATTGCCACTGTGGTAACTCTGGGCCTCATCATCTTCAGTGCCCCAATTGCTACAAAAGGAGGAAAAACATAATTACAAGTGACCTGGAGAACAGATATTCTGAAAAGAAAGCTGCAACAATCTTTGAAATCTTACCATGTATATATGCTACTTAATATACTTGGTCTAATCTCTGTTACTGTAAATATTAAGTTTTCAACTATAGAAAGAGCAAATGGGCAAAGAATGACTAAGGAGACAATAAAACTAGGCATCTGGATAAGAACAATAATTATAATAATAGCAACTATCATTTCTTGTGCTAAGTACTTTATACTTCTTTAAGTCCTCAGAACAGCTCCAAGGGCTAGATCTGAGTATCTCCATTTAATAAATGAGACTGCCACTTAGGGAGGTGATATAACTTGTTTAGGGTCGCAGAGGTATTGTCAGAGCCAAGACTCATGTCTAGGTCTTTCTGATTCCAGGGCTGTTTTGAATCAGGGGACATATTAAATCACACACCCTGAAACAAATGCTCTTTTGATAGTTTTTAGCGGGTGCACAGAAACAACATAAAGAATAAAAAAGAAAGAAGGGGAATGCCAATTTCAACAAAAATACTGAAATTATGAAGACCTTACTTACAGTACCTAAACATTCATTAGCTACCGTTTGAAAAATATCTTGCCATTTCAGTCTTATATTCTCTGTCTAAAAGGCAAATGATCTCACTTGCCCTATCCATGCCACAAGAACAATACAAAGACCATAAGATCCATATAAAATACTCAAACATACTGTTACAAGTTGAAAGTGATTAGGTAGACCTGGTTTGAATTAAGCTGATAAGAAAGGAAAAAAAGTTAAAAAAAAATAAGCTTCAAAAAAATGTAGAGTATATAAACAAAATAAAAACTCATACTCACTGTGTCAGTTCAAGTGTAGCTTTTCTGGAGAATGCCCATGCTACTCTTTCATCTTTATCTTTTGGGATGTCATTTTTATCCTCATAAGCCAGGAAATAGAGTGAAAATTTCATAGAGGGAAAATCTAATTTTTGGAGTAGTCTGAAATTAAACAACAAGTCTGAATCAATTAACAATAGGAAAAGCTGATTCATACTAAAATCAACATAACAATATTCAAGTTCTACTAAGAATAAGAGCTGTACGTGGTGAGGCTGGGTTTTTTTGTTTTGTTTTGTTTTTTGCGGTACGCGGGCCTCTCACTGCTGTGGCCTCTCGCGTTGCGGAGCACAGGCTCGGGACGCGCAGGCTCAGCGGCCATGGCTCACGGGTGTAGCCGCTCCGCGGCATGTGGGATCTTCCTGGACCGGGGCACGAACCCGCGTCCCCTGCATCGGCAGGCGGACTCTCAACCACTGCGCCACCAGGGAAGCCTGGTGAGGCTGTTTTAATAGAAAAAGCAAGGAAAATCAATTTTTAAAAGTCTAATTTAAAAATATTTATTCATCTATATATATCAGTGAAATAAAATTTTTTTTAAAATGGAAACTTTTGGGCTTCCCTGGTGGCGCAGTGGTTGAGAGTCCGCCTGCCAATACAAGGGACGCGGGTTCGTGACCCAGTCCGGGAAGATCCCACATGCTGTGGAGCAGCTAGGCCTGTGAGCCACGGACGCTGAGCCTGTGCGTCCGGAGCCTGTTGCTCCGCAACGGGAGAGGCCACAACAGTGAGAGGCCCGCGGACCGCAAAAAAAATAAAAAATAAAAATAAAAATGGAAACTTTTGTAATTCATCAATTCTTCAAATATAATGAAACTTAGTTGGATTTATGGTACTTGCTTATAAATGGCAAAAGGTATCTTCAAAAGAAAATTTTATTTATTTTTAGTGAAAAATATAACACATCACACCTTATTGTTCTTTCAGCTATACGACATTGAGTTAAAGAAAAATAAATTTATTGAGTTCTTACTATGCCAAAACTCCTAGGAAACTGAGGATAGGTGTTAAGAGAGAAGGACAGATTAATATCACAAAAGACATGAATGTCAACAATAAAGTGGTTACAGTATCAAATACTGCAGAAAGGTCAGACAGGATTAGGTCTGAGAAGAGGTGAGCAGATATGGAAAGGTCCTGTGAGGGCAGTTTCAGCAGCATGCGACAGCAGAAGCTGGAGAATGGGAGGTGAGCAAGTGACACAGTAAGTGGTGGTCTACCTGTACAGATGGTCATGATGACGGGAAGGACAGCAAGAGAGCGTAGGGCAAGAATTATCCTAGAATAGAGAAGACTTAAGCTTTTTTGTAGGTTGAGGGGAAAGAGCAGTGGAAAAGGAGAGACTGATGATGAGAGTGCGTGATGAATTACTCATCCTGAGGTTCTGAGAAGATTCACTGAAGTCGTGGCCTCTAAACTGAGTTTAAAGACGGTAAGATTATTTTGCAAGGAGTAGGGTAGAATGAGGATACACATAATACAATTTTCTTTAGATTAGGGAGGATTAAATGCTCAAACACGACCTCATTCAAAATCAACGAGAGGGAATCGTTGCAGCATAGCAAATGGAAAGTTTCTAGAGTTCTGTTCCAAATCTTTTACTTATTACTGTCATGTTATATGCCTTGGCCCACTAAGAGCTATGTACTGACTCATCACAAATAAGATTTACTCTAACTTGTTTATAATGATGTATCAAACACCTCAAATACTCCAATTCTGAAAACTATCTCTGCACCTACCAAAGCAGACGGACCAATTAGATGGGAAATGGAACACTTGAACCTGTTTTAACTTGCTTTTCTCAGCTCAGCATATCTTTCAATATAATGTCAAGTTGTACCCTAGTTGGGGGCTCTTTAAAAACAAGGTCAACATTGGAGTTGATCAAACCTGGATTCAAATTCCAGCTCTGCCATGTGCCCACTGTGGAATCTGGGGTCATTAAGTTAATGTCTTTAAGCTTTGGTTTCTTCCTTCCATGTAAAATAGGGATATAAGCTATCTCATAAACCTACTGTAAAGACAACGAAATGAGATATAAAGTGCCTGGCAAATACCACGTGTTCAGTAAATCTGGTTTCATTCTGCCCTTTAAATATGTCATAAATACACACAAAACTACTTTTTCTGGAAAGAATTATAAGAAACTGTTAACAGCAGTTATCTTTGAAGAGGACTGGGGGACGGAAGCTGTCACTTTTCACTTTGTATTTCTCAGAATTGGTCAGATTTTCTAACATAGACATATACTGTATTACTTGAAGTTTTCTCTCAATGTCAATGGAGGTTATCTAGGCAGTAAATTAAAGATTGCTTTATTCTTTATGTATCTATATTACCCAAAACAAATAAAAACCCTCATGTTATTTTGGGAAACAAATCAAGAAAAAGAAATATGTCTTAAAGATTATAAGATCAGTGAATATTACCTATTCAGCAAAAGAGAACACATCCTATAAAAATGGAATAGACGGCCAGTTTACCTAAAACTTAGAAAATGAATGAGTTTACCTAAAACTCATTCATTTTCTAAGTATTGTGTCTTAATAGCTATATCTTTTCTGAAGTAAACAAGAGGCTAAAAGTGGCCATAACATCAAAACAGTCTGGACACATTAAGGATTTAACTGGCAGCTCTTAGAGAGAAGGGAGTCAGAGAAAATGCAAGTATTGGTGTCATGTTGCCCAGTGAGCCTGGCTGGGATAGAGGAGAGGAACCTGACAGAACCCCTAGTCAGTCAAGCCTAGTCCCAGACTCCTGGCCAAAAGGACTTTTGTGACCTTTGAAGCAAACTTTAATCCATTTTTACAGTGGATCTGAAAACATTCCCTATATTTGCAAAGCTATGTATTTAAACATTATAGGCACCAATAAACAGTTTACTTACGTCATTCCAAGAATTCTAGTATAAAAGTCCAATGACTTCTTAGGATCCTTAATTCGCAGCATGGTCTGCTGCAAGAGAAAATCCTAAAGGGAAACAATATATATTAAACACCTTTAACTTTTACTACTTGTTATCAACACTAATTTTGCTTCCTGTAACAAAATACCAACAGTCCACCATTGCAACACACTGTTTAAGAAGAAAGAAATTTTGTCCCCTCAGTCCATCATGGCTTTATTATTATTAAATACCTGTGTTCAGTCCATAAAGGCTATGTTCAAATCCAGGTACCTTAGTCAGAGAGGATTTTTTTGTTGTTGTTTTGTTTGTTTGTTTTTCTTTTCTGTAGACTCTGTGCCAAGTGCTGTAAAACAAGTTCAACAACCCTGTTTATCCTATCCCTATCCTTATCCTATCCTAACCCTATACCTATCCTACAATCTTTCTAAGAAGCAATTTGGATCTGAAGAGTCTTTAAAAGTCTTAAAGAGTTCATACTCATCGATCAAAATGTTGCCCTTCTAAAAACCTATGTAAGGAAATAATTAGAAACTTGGACAAAGATTTATGTATAAAGACATTCATCACAACATTTACACAGTAACTATGGTCCAGACACTGTTCTAAATGATTTACAGAAATTAACTTATATAATCTTCACAACTACTCTCTGAGATAAGTATTATACCATCCCCATTTTACTGCTAAGAAAGTAAGTGGCAGAGAAAAAACTGCAGTGCAAACAGTTTGGTTCCAAAGTCCTTGCTTTCAACCACCTTGCTAACCTACCTCTAACAATGAAGAAATAGATAAATTATGACTCAGGCATAATAGAATATATGAAGACATTTAAAACGCTGCTTTAGAAGCACTTGGACATGCCCATGGTATATGACATACACCTTATATGTTAATTTTATCTCAATAAAGCTGGAAAAAATAGTTTAAAAAATGGAAAGATACACCATTTTTCTGACTGAGAAGACTTAACATGATAGATTATTTCTAAGAAAACACAAATATAAACTCTAAAATCATTTTTAACTTGTAAAAAGGAGTCTATACATGCCAAAAAGATTAAAAGTATATTCAATGTTAGTGGAGTTATTCATAAAAAATAGAGGTGTGTAAATCCTTTGTTGCCAAAGTATTATTTGGACAATATAAAAAAACAAGCAGGGCTTGCTTTTTATAAGATGATCAAGTTATTCTATGCTCAGATAACAGTTTTCTTTTTATCACCAAGATATTCTGCTAACTCTCTGTAACAGAATACCTCTGCTACTTTTGATAAACACTTGAATGATCTTGGAAAAATGTTCCTTTCTTTAAAAGTTTCTAAAAATCACTGTTTATTGCTATGGTTCTAAAATATTGTTTGAAATAAATATATCTTGCATTTAAAAAAGACTAAAGTTGATGTCTTGTCTCATGAGACAGTTCTTAACTTTGTCTTTTCCTTATTATGCTCTAAATTCAGAATAATAAAAGATGTCTTTTATGCTCAAACTATCTTTGGGTTTTCTGGGATGATTACAAGGTAACAAAGATTTGCTCCTTTGCCTTATAAAAAGGAAGAATGATAGAAATAATCAGTCTTTTGTGAGGGTCGGGGTGGGCAATCTCCAAATCTAATTAATTTAAAACTACTGTGGAAAAACTTTAAAGGTACAATCAGGGATATTTCTAGTACATGTACTACGTGCCTACAATGTAATCCTGACAAAACTATAAAAAGTGGAGCAGGGAGTGAACCAAAGGGTCAAAGTGAAGGTCCCTTTGAGCACCTCTAAATGGATTTTCTGGTATAAGATGTGAACTCAGGTAAAGCTTCATTTTTTACCTATGGATGGCCAATTGCTACAGCACCATTTGTTGAAAAAATCTGTCCTTTCTCCACTGAATTGCGTTTGCATCTTTGTGAAAAATGTGTTGGGTTTATTAGTGTGAGTCTATTTCTGGGTTCTCTACTCTTTTCCACTGATCTATATCTATCTCTCTGACAATACCATGGAGTAATGATTACTGCAGCTATATAGTGAGTCTTAAAATCAGGTAGACTGATTCCTTCCACCCTATTCTTTTCAAGATTTAGTTATTCTACTCTCTTTGCCTTCAACATAAATTTTAGAATAACCTTGACTATATCTAAAGAGAAAAGGTTTGATAGGGACTGTGTTAAACATGTATACCAATTTGTGGAGAACTGACATCTTTGCTATGCTGAGTCTTCCAATCATGAACACAGTATGTCTCTCCATTATTTAGATTTTGATTCCCTTTATCAACGATGTGTAATTTTCAGCATACAAATTCTGTACATGTTTGATAGAGTTATACCTAGATATTTAATTTTGTTGAGCAATTGTAAATGGTATTGTATTTTTAATCTTGGTGCTCATGTGTTCTTTGCTAATATATAGAAATCCAATTGATTTTTGTATGTTTATCTTGTATTCTGCAACCTTGCTGAACTCACTTACTAGTTCCAGGGTTTTTAGACTCCTTAAGATTCCTATGTAGACAATCATGTCATCTGCAAATAGGGACAGTTTTATTTCTCTCTTCCAATCTGCCTGACTGTTATTTCCTTTTTTGCTTTACTGTACCAGCTGGAACTTCCAGCACTACGTCAAATAAGAGTGGTGAGAGCAAACTTGCCTTGTTGCCCCAAATTAAGGAGAAAGCATCACCATTTAGTATAATGTTAGCTCTTAAGTTTTTCATAGATGCTCTTTATCAAGTTGAGGAAGTTCCCTCCCATTCCTATTTTTTCTGAAAAAACAAAAGTGTTTAAATCATGGTGTTGAATTTTGTCATGTGATATTTCTTCTTTAGCTTCCTAATATGGGGAGTTACTGTGATTTTTTTTAATACTGAACCAGCCTTGCATACCTGGAGTAAACCTCACTTGATCATGGTATGCGATTCTTTTTATATACCACTGAATTCTATTTGCTAATATTTTGTTAAGGATTTTTACATCCATACTTATGAAAGATATCGGTCTGTAATATCTCTTTTTTTTTGTACTGTCTTCACCTAGTTTTGATATCAGGGTAGTATGACAGCTTTATAAAATGAATAAAAGTGTTCCTTCCTCTTCAATTTTCTTGAAGGGATTGTGTAGAATTGATGCTAATTCTTCCTTAATGTTTGGAAGAATGCTCCAGTGAAATCATCTGGAACTGAAGATATTTTTTTAAAAAGCTTATTATGAATTCAATTTCCTTATGTTATAGAGCTATTCAAATTATTTATTTCATATGGGTAAGTTATGGTAGTTGGTGTTTTTCAAGGAATCGGTGTATTTCATGTAAGTTGTCAAATTTATGTATGTAGAACTGTTTTCAGTATTCCCTTATCACCCTTCTCTTGTCTGCAGTCCGTAGTGGTATCCCCTATTTCATTCCTGATATTGGTAATTCGTGTCTTCTCTCTTTTCTTGTCAGTCTTGATACAAGTTTGTTAATTCTGTTGGTTTTTTTCAAAGAATCAGCTGTTTCACTGATTTTTTTCTAATTTGTTTTAAATTTCATTGATTTCTGCTCTTTATTATTTCCTTCCTTCTGTTTGCTTTGCGTTATTCTGCTCTTCTTTTTCTAGGTTCTTGAGGAGGAAACAAATTCTTGATTTAAGACATTTCCTATTTCCTAATATATGCATTTAATACTATAAATTTCCCTCTTAGCACTGTCTTAGCTGAGATGCTCTTTTCATTTTCATCCAGTTCAATGTAATTTTTAAAATTTCCCTTGAGACTTCCTCTTGATCCACGGATTATTTAGAAATGTGTTATTTAGTTTCCAAGTTTTTAGAGATTTTCCTGTTATGTTTCTGCTACTGATGTCTAGTTTGATTCTACTGTGGTTGAACATGCTCTATATAATTTCAATTATTTCAAGTTTGTTGAAGTTAGTTTTAGGGCCCATGATATGGTCTACCTTGGTATCTCTTCTGTGTGCACTTGAAAAAAAAACTATACAGGCATACCTCGGTAATATCATGGGTTTGCCACCACTGCAACAAAGCAAAGATCACAATGAAGAGTCACACAGGGACTTTGTGGTCCAGTAGTTAAGACTCCACGTTCCCAGTGCAGGGGGTTCAATCCCTGGTCAGGGAACTAGATTCTGCATGCTGCAACTAAGAGCCTGCATGATGCAACTAAAGGAGCCCACATGCTGCAACTAAAAGATCCCGCATGTTGCAACGAAGATCCTATGTGCCACAATTAAGACCCGGCGCAGCCAAATAAATAAATATTTTTAAAAAAAAGTCACAAATTTTTTGGTTTCCCAGTGCATGTATGTTTACTCTATACTGTAGTCTATTAAGTGTGCAATAGTACTATGTCTAAAAAAATGTACATACCTCAATTAAAAATACTTTATTGCTAAAAAATGCTAACCATCATGTGAGCCTTCAGTGAGTTGTAAAGGTTACTGATCACAGATCACCATAACAAATATAACAGTGGAAGTTTGAAATATTGCAAGAATTACTAAAATGTGACACAGAAAGAATCAAGCAAATGCTGTTGGAAAAATAGCACCAACACGCTTGTTTCATGCAGGGTTGCAACAAACTTTCAATTTGTAAAAAAAACCTAGTATCTACAAAGTGCAATACAAACAAGGTATGCCCCTATTCAGCTGTTACTGGCTGTAATGTTCTATAAATCTTGATTAGATCTTGTTTATTGATGGTGTTGCTGAGTTTGTCTATATCCTTGCTAATTTTCTGTCTAGTTCAATCAATTGTTGAGAGAGGAGTATAGTCTCCAACTAAAACTGTGGATTTTTCTTTTTCCTTCCATATATCAGTCTTTGCTTCACTTATTTTTTGCAGTTCTATTGTTTGAGGCACACACATTTAGGATTGCTATGTCTTCTTAGTCAATGGACCCTATTATCATTATATAATGTACTTCTCTATGATAACTGTCTTTGCTCTAGAGTCTACTGCATTTGAAACAATATAGCCACTCCTGCTTTCTTCTGATTAATGTTTATATACCTTTTTCCATCCTTTTAGTTGCCTCTGTCATCACATTTGAAGTAAGTTTTGTTTAGACAGCATATAGGTGGGGTATGTTTTTATTTTTCTTTCAGTTTTATTAAGATATAATTGACATACAGTATTATATAAGGTTAAGGTATACAGCATGACTTCAACTTACATATGTTGAGAAATGATTACCACAAATTTAGTTAACACCCATCACCTCACAAATAGATAACTTGAGGCATGCTTTTAAATCCACTCCACCAATATCTGTCTTAATTGGTATATTTACATCTAATGTAATTATTGAAATATTAGGGCTTAAATTGGCCATTTTATTTTTGTTTTCTGTTTGTCCTTTCTTTTTATCTTTGCCTTCTTGTGGGTCACTGGAATTTTTTTTTTATAATTCCATTTTGATTTATCTATAGTGTTTCTGCATACACTCTTTGCATAGCGTGTGTGTGTGTGTGTGTGTGTGTGTGTGTGTGTGTGTGTGTATACCACCATGTTATTCCTAGGGTCTCAAGGTCCCTAGCCAGTCTGCCATTCTCTCTGCTTTTCAGAGTCCTCCTGTTTTTGTTTTATCTAAGCACAGCTTGTTTTATTGCATTTCACTTTGTTGCAGTTCACAGATATTGCTTTTTTTGTTTTTTGTGTTTTTTTTTTTTACAAAGTGAAGGTTTGTGGCAACCCTGTGTCCAGCAAGTCTGTCAGTGCCATTCTTCCAAGAGCATTTGCTCACTTTATGTCTCTGTGCCACATTTTGGTAATTCTCACAATATTTCAAACTTTTTCATTGTATTTGTTATGGTGATATGTGATCAATGATCTTTGATGACACTATTGTAATCCTTTTGGGGTGCCATGAACCATGCCCACATAAGATGACAAACTTAATTGATAATTGTGTGTGTTCTGACTGCTCCACTGATAGACCATTGCCCCATCTCTCTCCCTCTCCTCGGACCTCTCTATTCCCTGAGACACAATATTGAAATTAGGTCAATTAATAACCCTACAATGGCCTCTAAGTGTTCAAGTGAAAGGAGGAGTTGCATGTCTCTCACTTTACATCAAATGCTAGAAATGATTAAGCTTAGTGAGAAAGGTGTGTCAAAAGCTGAGACACGCTGAAAGCTAGGCCTCTTGCACCAGTTAGCCAAACTGTGAAAGCAGAGGAAAAGTTCTTGAAGGAAATGAAAAGTGCTCTTCCAGTGAACCCACAAATGATAAGAAAGCAAAACAGCCTTATTGCTGATATGGAGAAAGTTTTAGTGGTCTGGATAGAAGAGCAAGCCAGCCACACCATTCCCTCAAGCCAAAGCCTGATCCAGAGCAGGGCCCTAACTCTCTTCAATGCTAGAAGGCTGTGAGAAGTGAGGAAGCTGCAGAAGAAAAGTTTGAAGTTAGCAGTGGTTGGTTCATGAGGTTTAAGGAAAGAAGCCAGCTCCATAACATAAAAATACAAGGTAAAGCAGCAAGTGCTGATGTAGAAGCTGCAGCAAGTTATCCAAATAGCTAAGATAATGAATGAAGGTGGCAACACTAAACAACAGATTTTCAGTGTGGATGAAATAGCTTTATATTAGAAGAAGATATCACCTAGGACTTTCATAGTTAGAGAGAAGTCAATGCCTTCAAAGCTTCCAAGGACAGGCTGATTCTCTTGTTAGGAGCTAATACGCTGGTGACTTGAAGTTGAAGCCAATGCTCATAACCATTCTGAAAATCCTAGGGTTTTTAAGAATTATGCTGGGAACTTCCCTGGTGGCGCAGTGGTTAAGAATCCTCCTGCCAATGCAGGGGATACGGGTTTGATCCCTGGTCCGGGAAGGTCCCACATGTCGCGGAGCAACTGAGCCCGTGTGCCACAACTACTGAGCCTGTGCTCTAGAGACTGCGAGCCACAACTGCTGAGCCTGCATGCCACAACTACTGAAGCCCACATGCCTAGAGCCCGTGCTCTGCAACAAGAGAAGCCACCGCAAGGAGAACCCTGTGCACCGCAATGAAGAGTAGCCCCGCTCACCGCAACTAGAGAAAGCCTGCATACAGCAACGAAGACACACCACGGCCAAAAATAAATAAATAAATAAATAATATATTTTTTAAAAAAAGCTACAACAGTGGCAAAAAAGTTTCTTGACTTTGTGTCCTACCTTTCAAATTCTCTTTCTAGTGATGAACACACTCATTTCTCTAGAACTGTTACTAAGGAGCTTTACATATTAAATCTTACTCAGAATCAAAATCAAAATCTCCATTGCCTCTACCACCTTCCATCTTCAGAAAAGGGAAGTTTCAATCTTGCAGCCATACCTCTAACCTCAGCTCTGGTTTTACATCTCCATCCAGTCTACTCAACATTTCCACCTGAGTCAAAATATCAAATTAATTACAGCCCAAATAAATATTCCCTCCTACATCACCAACAGGGAATGACTCTAGAATGCATCTAGAATCTGATTTGGGTGTCAGCCCAAGTCAGACCCCTGAAGTCTTCTCAGATTCCTTCCTCGCCACTCCCTCTGTAATCCAATCCAAGTGTCCCATCAACCTGACTGCTCAAGTCCCTCTGGAATCTTTCTCCTTGCCTTTCCAAAGATCACTACTACCTGGCTCATGTCCTCTCTACTTCCTGCCTAGACGACTGTCAAAGCCTGCCTGGTCTCTCTGCTTCTTGCAGGCTAACCCAAATGCAATCCAGAGTGATCTTCCTATTATGGTACCAGACTGATCTTTCTATAACAAAAGGCCAACTGTGTCATTTCTAGGTTAAAAATCAATCCTTCAGGCGCTTCTCTGGTGGCTCAGTGGTTAAGAGTACGCCTGCCAATGCAGGGGACACAGGTTCGAGCCCTGGTTCAGGAAGATCCCACATGCCACGGAGTGGCTGGGCTCGTGCACCACAACTACTGATCCTGCGCTCTGGAGCCCGGGAGCCACAATGGGAGAGGCCGCCGCAGTGAGAGGCCTGTGTGCCACGACGAAGAGTGGCCCCTGCTCGCCACAGCTGGAGAGGGCCCGCACACAGCAACGAAGACCCAATGCAGCCAAAAATAAACAAACAAATAAATAAATAAATAATTTCTATTTAAAAAAAAAAAATCAATCCTTCAGTGGTACCTCACAACTTTTAGAAGAAAGTCCCCAAAGGAAGCACATGCAGTTGCTGCATACTTGTCTAACTTCATCTTTTATTACCGCTCCACTAAACTGGTCACCTTAAATGGTTTTGATTTCATACCTTTAGCAGTTAAAAAAAAAAGAGCATGCCCCATCATAAACGTATATATATTTTAATTGTATACACAGAGAAATATACATAAATTAATAAAATAAAATAATAATAATAAAGCATATATTTAAAAAAACATATTTACCAAACAGAAATCTTCATAGGATGAGAAAAACAAATGAACCAAGTGAGAATGTTCATATTTTCTTTGAGCATCCCAATGACTGTTTTATGTACCTTCCCCTTAACTCCTATTGCCTGTAACTTCAGTCTCATTGTATACCTGTAGGTCCCTGCATCAGCTCTCTGATGTCACCGTGCTTTTATATATACTACAGTTCTCTCTGCCGAGAACAGTCATTCATCCATCTGGCCATTGTCCTTCTTCCTTCCTTGCCATTCTTTCTTCCCTCAACCCCTACCCGCAACTCTGCCTAGCTACCTCCTTTGATTTGGTAAAACCCAGCTTAAGTGTCGCCAACACTGAAAGTTTTCCCTGACCTCATCATTTACCACTCAGGTGGGAAGGGACTCCAAATAATTTTATCAAAGGACACTGATAGACAGTAAAAAGAATGTATTTCAGGAGATCACTACTTGGGAAAAGAAGCACTTGGCCTTTGAAGAAAGTTAGCTAAGTAAGACAGCCCAGAAGGTGGTGCAGCCGTACATTCTTTGGTCTGCCTTTATGACAAAGATGCAAATAATCAACAAACAAGTTGACTTTCTATCACTGCTGTTCTCTCTTCTTTCCAAACCAGGCCCTCATCACTTTTCTCACCTTCTGGAAGAGCCTTTTAGGTGTTCTCATCACCTCCAGGCTTGGATCCCTCCAATCTATTCTGTAGAATGATTTGAATCCCTCAGTGATTCCCCACTAACTATATAAAATTCGATTTTCTTAGAAGTAACATTCTAAGCTCTCTCCATGATCTGGCTCCAACCTACCATTCTAGTCTTCTCCACCACTGCTCCACCACTTAGATAACTTGAACGTGAACCAAAAACAAGGTAACTCATTTCTCCAGAACATGCTCCACATTGCATCTTTCTGCCATCTCACCACATTTTTGCTCAGATGTTTCCTCCCCCTAGAATGCCCTCCCATGTAACCGTCCCCCATGTGATGTTGGGACCCCATCCATCTTTCAAGGCCTAGACTCACCCCCACCTTCTGCTTGACGCATTCCCTGATATCCACAGTTGAAATACAACCTTGAATTGTATTGCTTTTCATAGTTTAAAGATCATAGATACATTTTATCCTTATAGCAGCTTTGTTTACACCCTGCTAAGATCACTATAGCCAATGATAGAATTGGGGATTCAAACGTAGGTCTTCAGCCTCCAAATACCCTGTGTATACCACAGATGCCACCTTTGAAAATCTCTACTTTCTGCGCTCCCACAGTGCTTTATAATTTCAAAAGCACATAATCCCAGTTCCATCTTATGTTAGAGTTGGTGTATGTTTGGTGAAGGGAGGAACTTCATCTTGTTCATTTGAATGTCCCCCAAGGTATCTACCATGCTCTTTACATATAGCAGATGATCAGTGATCAGACTGAATTAATTCATTTAGGTTTTCTATTTTCCTTCATGTCAAGTTCCAAAATTACTGCTGTAGTCAGTACTCTAGAAGCACAATAGGGAGTGTGGGTTCCTCGCTAGGCAAATTACTCAACACCTCTGTGCCATTGTCTACTTATATATAAAACGGAGATAATTTTGCCTTCCTCACAGGGTTGTTGTGAGGATTAAATTAAGTAATGTACTTAAAATAACAAACCGGGGCCTGGCACACTCAGTATATCCCAGCTGCTATTATATACTCCATTTTATGTCCCCCATACGGTACTTCTAGGGTGCAAAACAACTAATCTCAAAAAATAATTACTGGGACTTCTCTGGAGGTCCAGTGGTTAAGACTCCATGCTCTCAATGCAGGGGCACAGGTTCGATCCCTGGTCAGGGAACTAAGATCATGCATACCACATGGCATGGCCAAAAACAAAAAAACCTTCTAATCAAGAGAAATTGACATAAATTAAGAGTGTGTAGGACTTCCCTGGTGGCAAGAATCCGTCTGCCAATACAGGGGACATGGGTTTGAGCCCTGGTCCGGAAGATCCCACATGCCGCGGAGCAACTAAGCCCGTGAGTCACAACTACTGAGCCTCTGCTCTAGAGCTGGCGAGCCACAACTACTGAGCCTGCGAGCCACAACTACTGAAGCTCGCACGCCTAGAGCCCGTGCTCAGCAACAAGAGAAGCCACCACAATAAGAAGCCCGTGCACCGCAACGAAGAGTAGCCCCCCGCTCTCCGCAACCAGAGAAAGCCCACTTGCAGCAACGAAGACCCAACGCAGCCAAAAAAAAAAAGGTGTAAATTAAGAATGGAAAGAATTGTACTCAATCAATTTTATCAAGCTCTCCTTCAAATATTTTTTTAATAGTTCAGTATATAAAATGCCCAGTTACCTGGGAAATTAATTTACACTGAATAATCTATATTATGTGAAATAACAAGGTATTAACATTAAAGAGTATAAAAAGTAAGATTAAGTGTGAGAGGAAATGTATATATTTACTTCTTCCCTCTTAATTTTGCAGTGGCTAACATTTTTCCTAAGCTAAGTACTACCAGGTGCTAGTCAAAGGATTTAGCAATTAGAAGTATCTGACTCTTCACCCTAAAGGCAAAGAGCAAGAAGGGACTAAAGTCACCAACCGGTCTTAGAGGTCTGTACAAAGCACATACTCAAACTTCAGGGATTTTAGAACTTCCCCAGTCAAATGAATACATACAAAGGCGTTTTCTGACAGTGATGAGTACACTGGAGTAAACCCCCGGAGCGGCTGCCCGGTCTGATCTTGACAACGCCCGGAGGCACCACACCTGAGTGAGTTACAATGACTCTCAGTATAGACCTGTTAAGCAAGCTGAAGGGATGAGAGCCTTCATATGCAACTGGTCATTCCTCTTACTGGGTCTCAGCTGCAAGGAGATGGTCTGTGAAGGAATTTCCAAGATTCCCTTCGGATCTAAGCTCCATGATTCTGCCAATCTCTCCTGGGGCCACCGAGCAAAGTGCACCCGTGAGCAACCGGAAAGGCCAAACCCAAAGGGAAATTCTGGGCGCGGCTAAAGTCAGGAGCTATCAGATTGGTTTGGAGGAGTTAAACGCGGAGCCAGGACAGTTACAGAAAATGATCCCGGCTGGGAAAAGCCGGCCCGTAGACCTTCGAACGTAGACTGGAGTTCAGAAACTTCTTTTCTTACCCTCCACCTCTATTGCCCTGGGGAACACGCACACCCACAGACATGAGCTCTGACCCTGGGTTAGCCATGGTTTCCTGTTACCGTCCCAAATCAAGCAAGTTAAAGCAAGCAGGATCGCAGTCTTTCAAACAACTTGAAGAAACGGACCCTCTCCAGATCCCCCACCGGACACCACTGGCCCTCTTCCCAGCCCACTCCGATCCGCCCAAGGCGGGCAGAGCTGCAGTGGTGGTAGGATGGGGTTCGAATCCAGAGTTCGAATCATCCAGCCCAAGCGAGGCCTGGTTGAGCCCGAGGGACTGCTCCCTCCTTGGGGTCCCAGTCGCGCCACGCACGGCAGGCCCCGACTCTGGAGAATTAGGTTCTGCGCCCACCTTGGTGCTGGGGTCCGGGTCTTTGCAGCAGCCGAGGGCGGCCTCATCGGTGAGGCCGCCGGACGCGGGCTGCGGTTCTGCCATGGCCGTACTGTTGTAACGCGGACGAAGGTGGCCAGGAACGCAGCAGCTACTCTCACTCTGCCGGCCGCGAAGCTCCCTTCACCAGCGCCCGCAAGACCGCACCACGGGGTGGGCGGCCGCTGAATTCCAGCCAATTGCTACGCGGAGGGCAAGTTGGCTGTCTGCTGATTGGGTCCCAGTGAGTCAGCGCCTCGGGCCACAGCGCTCAACACCCAAGACTACAATTCCCAAGGTGCCTTGCGTATGATGGAGGGCACCTTGAGGTTAAAAAAAAAAATCCAAACCGGCCAGCTTGAAAGCGCGTTTCTCGCTGTTGCTTGATGACCTAATTTTGTTTCTGTTTAACTGTTGAAGTTCAGTAACCACCCATACCTCAGGGCTGCAACGTGGTAGGAAATACGAATCTGATGGAAAGAGAATTGGGAGTTATGATTTTTAAATTATAAGGATCCAAAACTATTTTCTCACTTTAAGCAGCACAGGATAATTAAAACAACTCTAGAAACCTAGGTTCAAGTTTTGGTTCCACTGTTTATTAGCTGTAGAAGCTTGGAGTAATTACTGAACCTTCTCTGCGCTTCCTTGCAGGATTTTGGTGAGGATCAAACAAGATTTAAGTTATGGTTTCACTGCTTATCTAAATGTCCATAACTTACAGTGAGTTTTACGTTAATTTTGCTAAGGCACATATTTTAATTGTGTTCATTGGAAAACTTAGTCATCACTGTGTTCTTTGATGACGGGCACATAGTAGATTCTCAATAAATACTTCCTGTTGTTGAAAGACTAAATGATCATGATCACTGTAACCATAATTTAGGAAAGGACTTTGTATTAATAAATGAATGGGGAATGAGATTTGACAATGTTTTTAAGTGAATAGGATGGTCTATATAAATTAGCAAAAAGATGGATGGATGTCAGGAATTTGGGTTTCAGGGAGTTGGGCAAAATGGGAATTTATTGGCTCACCCAATCAAACTGAAGCAGGGCAGGGAGGCATCTCGCACCAGGCATCTAGCACCAGGCACCTGGCCACCACCAAGATGTCTCCATCTCTTATCTCAGCTTCTTTCTTCATCTCAGCTTCATTTTGTCAGACATAACTGCTCCTCTAGTCTAGAAACCTGGAGCTCTCAGCCTCTCACCAGAGAAAGAGTGAACCTCTTCCCTGAATTCCAATTTTGATAAAATCCAGGGAGGAGCCTCTGTTGGCCTAGACTAGGACCTGTGCTTACTCCTGTGGTCAGAGCACAGTAATTGACAGCCTGGATTAGAGCCACCTGCTTGGAATCGGGGAGCAAAGCAGTTCCCCAAAAGAAGAGGGATGCTGTTCTTATAAGAAGAGAGTTCCTGTGCAAACTGAAGTATAGAGTTTCAACAGAAATTTTGTGCATACCTGGTGCTAACTTATTGAGGGATATCTTGTCAAAACTCAATGTACTACAACTACAGAACTTGGACATGGAGATAGACCTTAAAGCTGCTAAACCAAGGAGTTGAGGCAATACACTAACCCTCAACGCACTGTGCATTACCACTGAATTTTTGCATAGGAAGCTCAGACAAAAGAAATTTGTCTGAAACATTTTATTGAAAAGCCATCCCAAGCTGTGTTTTTCCTCTAACCCCTCTGGTGAACTTCCCAGAATATATGAGATAAACCATGTAAATGGGTAGGAAGACTCAATATCATAAAATACTGATTCATTTACAAATTAATACATTAATGTAGTGCAATTCCAATAAAAATCCTGATGGGTTTTTCAATGAACTGAATAAGCTGATTGTAGATTCTAATTTTAGAGCCCCAAATAGACAAGACACATTTGAAGAATAAATGAGGGGAGTTCCCTGGTGATCTAGTGGTTAGAATTTGGCACTTTCACTGCTGTGGCCCCAGTTCAATCCCTGGTTGGGGAACTGAGATCCCGCAAACTGCACAGCAAGGCCAAAAAAAAAAAGAAAAAAAGTAGGGGAACCTACCCATCCAAGACAGTATAAATCTACAGTAAGACAATGTGGCAATGGCACTGGTATAGATCAATAAATGGGAACTGCGGCAAGCAGCTCTAAAATAGCCCCAATGATCCCCACCCCCTGGTAATTATGCTCTTGTGTTATTCTCTCCCCATGAATATGGATTTAGTGACTCACTTCTAAGGAATAGAATATGGCAGAAGTGATGGGATGTCACTTCTGAGTTAGACTATGTAGAGGCTGTGATTCTTGTCTTGGGATGTCTCTCTTACTTTCTTTTTCTCCAGTCTCTCACTCAGAGGGTAAGCAAGCTAAAACGTTGTGAGCAACGTATGGAGAGACTCATGTAGCAAGGAACTGATGTCCCCTGTCAACAGCCAGTGAGGATCTGAGGCTTGCCAACAGCGACATGAGTGAGCTTGGAAGTGGGTCCTCTCCTAGGAGAACGTTGAGATGACTGCTGCCCCAGTTGACCCCTTAACAAGTTGATCTTGTGAGAACCTTGAGCCAGAACTACCCGGCTAGACCACTCCCAGATTCCTAACTCACAGAAACTATGAGGTAATAAATGTTTGTTATTTTTAACTGCTAAGTTTTGGGGTAATTTGTTGTGCAGCAATACACAACTATCACACACATGTACACACATGAAAACTTGATTTAGATCACAGCTAGTACTGCAGATCATTGGGGAAAGGATGACTTTTTCAATGAATGGTGCTAGGATGTCATCATTTATCTATATGAAAAAAAAAAAAAAGCAGATTTCTCCATTTCATACCATAAACAAAAACAGAAGTCCAAGTGTGTATTAAAGATATAAAAGTGAAAAGGTAAAACTTAAACATGTAAAGAATAAAATATCAGAGAATATCTTTATGAATTCATGGTAGGAATTTCTTAGTGAGATGTAAAAGCACAAAATATAAAAGAAAAAATATCTTAACTAAAACACAGCATAAAAAAGTAAAAAGACAAACCACAAAGTGGGAGAAGGTATGGGCAACACACATAGCCAACAAAGGATCAGTATCCATAATATGTAAAAACCCTTACAAATCAATGAGGAAAAGGTAACTCAATAGAAAAAATGGCAAAAGAGAAAAATGGGCAGTTTACAAAAGAGGAAACACAAGTAACTAATAGGCACATGAAAAAATGCTCTAACTTACTGGAAAACAGGGAAATGCAATTTAATATAAAAATGAGCTTCCCTTCATACCCTTCAGACTGACAAAAATTTTTTAATTCATAGTGTATCAGTATCAAGTGTTGGTGTGAATGAGGAGCAGTGTTTGCTGGTGGAAACCTAAATTATTATAAACACTTTGGAAAATAATTTGACAGTATTTAAGTAAGGTTAAATACAGTACATCCTACTAAGTACATATCCAGAGGACTATTATGCCTACACTCTAAGTATAAGAGACAAAGTTTGAATAGAAAAAAAAATTGATAAAACCTAAATGTCCAACTGTGAGAAAATAAATTGTGTTATTTTCACAGTGGACTAATATACATAAGTGAAAATGAATCTGAGGAACATATTCCAACAGTGATAAACCTCACAAATAGAAATGAAATAATTAAAAGTTGCAGAAGAATTCATATGACCAATACAACTTTTAAAAAAGTTTTAAACTCTGTAAGAATATAATGTATTGCTTAGGGCTAAATATACATCCAGTAATGGCATCAGGAAGTACCTGGGAAAAACAACTCCAAATTCAAGAACATGATTTGCTCTAAGCAACAATGGAAAACGCCAAAGGGGAGGGATATACTGGGGATTTAAATGTTTTGACGTTGTTTCATAACTTAAGCTGGATGTTGAGTAAATGGATAGTTGTATTATTCTTTATACCTCTCTGTATCTCTTAAATATATATAATATACTTTTTAAAAGCTTAAAAGTAATAAGCACCACATAGAGAAACAAAAGAAAAGACAGCAATAGTCGGGAAGGAATAGTTTAGAATAGTCACTATTTTAGAAGACACAAATTCCAAATAGAGTTTAGAATTGTTTCCTTTTTGGTAGAAGGGATATTAGTTTCCTTGAGCTGATGTAACAAATCATCAAAAACTTGGTGGTTTAAAACAACAAAAATTTATTCTCTCACAATTCTGGAAGCTAGAAGTGTGAAATCAAGTTGTTGACAGGACTATACTCTCTCTAAAGGCTCTAGGGGAGAATCCTTCCTTGCCTCTTCCATCTTTTGTTGGCTCCATGTGTTCCTTGGTTTGTGGCAGCA
Source organism: Delphinus delphis (assembly GCF_949987515.2). Lineage (NCBI taxonomy): Eukaryota > Metazoa > Chordata > Mammalia > Artiodactyla > Delphinidae > Delphinus > Delphinus delphis. Next base: position 36,144,831 of record NC_082692.2, on the reverse strand, counting down.
TAACTGCAATCTCTGTCTGGGTCTTCACATGGCCTCCTTCCCTGTGTCTGAAATCTCTCTCCTCTTTCTCTTCTAAGGACACCAGTCATAGGATTAAGGGCCCACTGTAGATCCAGGGTGATCTCACCTTGAGATCCTTAAGTTTACCTGCAAAGACACTATTTCCAAATAATGTCACATTCACAGACAGGTACCAGGAAACAACAGACTTGGACTTATTTTAGGGGGACACAATTCAACCCACTGCAAGGTGAACATACCTGTTTTGTTTTTTGTTCTGTTTTGTATGTTAGTAAAATTAAGATTAGGAAATCTACTCAGAGTATGTTTAAAATACTTTTATGGTAGAGTTAATTTTCCTTAATGAACTTTGTTTTATTAGTTGCTTAGGTCTCTATTGTCAGGTTTTTTTTTTTTCAAACTAAATAGGATGGACAACTAAACAGGGTATAGGTATGCTGTTTCAGCCATAAAAAAAAGCTCAAAGAATGAACTGTGGGTAGTTACTCAATATTTATATATATTTCATATATATTTTACTTGAATGGCTGGCTACTTAAATTGTTATTTGATAATAAGATCATGTGGCTATGTTAGGACAATTATAACAACAAATATTGATAATCTGTGTACTTTAATTGCACATTCCCTACAACATTTAGACATTTCCAGTGGGTTGTCTTGATGTTTTTATTTCTGTCCATAGTATCATCTTTCAGTCAATGAGTCTTGAAACCAAACATCACGGAGTTATAGATTTTTGGAACAAGAAGGAAACTTAGAGATCATCTTATCTCCTGCATTTTATTTTATAAATGAGGACACCCAGGACTACAGCATGTTCACAATCTGAGTTTCAGAACTAATTGAGTTACTGGGTAGCGCAGAATATATATATATATATATATATATATATATATATATATATATGTATATATATAAACACCTAATTAAAATGGAGACCCATCACATCTCGTCAGGGGTAAACGCAGAAATGTACTGGAGGGCTTCCCTGGTGGCGCAGGGGTTGAGAGTCGGCCTGCCAATGCAGGCGACACGCTTCGTGCCCCGATCTGGGAAGATCCCACATTCCGCGGAGCGGCTACGCCCGTGAACCATGGCCGCTGAGCCTGCGCGTCCGGAGCCTGTGCTCCGCAACGGGAGAGGCCACAACAGTGAGAGACCTGCGTACCGCAAAAAAAAAAAAAAGTACTGGAAAGGGCGGAGGGGGATTGTAAACTTTGAAAAGTAGTCCATTTTTTTCCGTCCTTCTACTCTCTATATTACCAGTCATAGGTTTCTGAGCAAACAAACTCAAAAGAAAACATTTAATGTTCTCTAGTGAGACACGAAGTAACTTCAGAAAACGTAAAGGTCATAGAAAACGCTATTTTATATATCAACACATTTCCGTACCAATCCCCTCAAAGCCTACCTTGGAATCCTCCCAAGTCCCCACCCCCTGAAATATTCCATCTCTAGGCAGCTGCTCCTTCCGCGGGGCCCCTAAACAGTGTTTCACTTCTCAGGCTCGTGGGGTGAGTGTCCCGGCCCGCGAGCGCGCGGGGACCGGCACGGGGTGGGGAAAGACCGCGTCCCAGCGCCCCGCGCCCCGCAGGGAGCAGAGCCCGGCGGAGCCCGCGCTACGCGCCGGGGAGCGAGCTGGCCTCGGACTCCCAACGGCCGAGCCTCGGTGGCCGCGGAGACCAAGCAGGAGCAGCTCCCGGGGCTGCGCGGCCGCTCGGGGTCGCCAGGCTGAGCTGAGTGGCTGGTGAGTGCGCCTCGGAGACCCGCGCAGAGCCGGATTCCCAGCCCCGCTGAGGTCCGGCCTACTTGCTTCCCTCTGCCCCCCAGCTCCCCGCTAATGCCCCCAAGCTGTCCAGTTCCCACCCGACTACAACCCGCAGCCAGCTCCTGCCCTTGGTGAATCCCAGTCTCTTCGTTGGACGTCTGACAGACTCCACACCCCGCTCCCCCTTTTAAGGATTCAAAAGTAAGACAAACAGAAGGCCTAGCCATTCAGGCTTATCTTCTGCTCCTCGCTCCTCCTCACTCCCCTACACCCCGAAATCTCATCACTAAATTTGCCACTTCTTCTAAGCAATCTAAGCCTTTCCCTGCTTTCTTGCTAGGAGAGTCCCCTCTCCCGTCCTCTCCTGACAGCTCTTCAGACCCAAGTCAAATGTCATCATCTCTGTCGTTTTTTTCCAGAAGTTTCTTTCCCTTCTAGTCTCTTTCAGCCCTTTGTTCATTCACCTTTTCTTGACGTTGACCACCCTGTGTGTGTTTAACAGTCTGCCCTCTCCCCCGCTCCGTTTGTGCGTTTTGCTTTGGAGGGGCTTCTCGGTTGTGTATGTCATCACAGCGGCCAAGCACGCAGAGACCCCTTAGTCATCATGAAGGGATAGGGGTACAGAGATGGGCACAAGAGAAAGGGGTGTGGTTGAAATGGCAACTTGCTCCTGGAAATGACTAGGAATGATTTTGTGGACGTCCAATGAAGCTCCAAAATTGAACTTAAAGAGAAGGGGTGGTGGGAATTTAAAATGATTGTATTTGGCAGCAAGTTGTCTGGGGAGGACACGGGGAGGAGGAGAACACGAAAAGGTGTTTATCCTGCATCCCCTCTGTGCTCTTATAGCCAGCAAAGCCTGAATACTTGGAGTAAAGACCCGCCCCTTCGTTGCCGAAGTAATCTTGTTAAATTCTAAAATTCAGAGGGAAATTTAGCTTCTAAATTTTAAGTCCTAAGATACATAGGAGAAAAATATAAACACATATTGTGTATTATTGTATAAACACATATTATACGAGTAAAACATGCACATGATTATAATTTTTTAAAAACCATAAAGTTATCAAATTGAAAAGTACAGCTCTTCCTCTGCTTCTCTTATCTGGCCTTTTTTACTCAAGGTAATCATTGTTCATAGTTCATTGTGTATCTTTCCTGGAAAGCTTCTAATGCATTTTATTAAATCTAAACTGTTACTGATTATAATTTTATACAATTACATAGATGGAAACTACATATTATATGTAACAGCATAAAGAAAAAGATGTGAGGAAAGGAAAAAAGGTTGCCAGTTAAACCTTCTTAAAAGTGTGCATCTTAGAATAGGTGAAATACCATGTATATGCCTACATACACTTTAAAAAATTTATACAGCTTGATATACAATGCACTGTACTACCTTGGTTTTTTCTCCATGTAACAATATGTGATTGAGACGTTTCTATATCTGTATATATAGCTTTACCTCATTATTTTTATTGCTAATGTTAAATTAAAATTTTATTGAACAGTGTACTACGGTACAATTAATGCATCCTTTATTAAGGAACATTTTGGTTGTTTCCAGGAAGTGTATTTGTTTACTTGCTTCTTTTTGCTGTTGCAAACATGTTGCATATATGCAAACATGTGAATATATAGTAAGCTAATTTATATTTACTAAAAATTTTTCCATTTCAACTATGTAATCTATTAAAATTTTTGCTACAGTTTTTAGGAATTCTATATAAAACAGCTGTGTACATTTTCTAAGTTACAGTTAAATAATTGCATCAGTCTTTGGGAGTGGTAAACTGACATTTTATATTTAGAGTTCATTACATGCCAACTATGATTTGACATTTGAAAACAATGTAGGAAAAGCATCTCAAATGATTTCATCAGAGGAAAAATTCTATAGCTTCCTTAAGCAAAATCTCCCCAAAATGGCAGTAGTAATTTATTTATTTTGAGAGTCTGAGGTATATGATTTACTTTAAAAATGTAAACTGTAACAAATTATTTAGAAATTACTTGTTTCTCAGTCATGATAGCAATTAAAACCTTATCATTTTCCGTATTGTCGGTGTGTACAGACTACTGACCATAAAGACTCTTTATGTTCACAAAATAAGAGCTTATCCTGTCCTTAGCGTGAGATATATATGTCAGCACTCAATTCACAGAGCACAAATTGAACTCTTTACATAAAACATATATTCCGAGAGGAGTATTCTAATAAGTTTTAGAAATTAAATGCTGTTTCCCCCACCACCACCCCCTTATACAGCTTCACATAAATCCCAAGGAAACTGAGGTAAGGAGACACACATAGAGGTGGAAAGTATATGTATATTATATTTAAATATGTTTACCTGAATTGAGGCTATCGACTATGTTTATTATATCACCATGGGAGCAGAGTAACTCACAATAACCTCTTTCAGTGTATTTTATTATAAACTTGGGGAATTCTTGATTAGGAGGGAGAGGATTTCCGGGTTTTTTTCTTCTCTTTACACTGTATTTGTCTTATTTTCAGCTTTCTTTCCTTCTTTTTCCCATTCCTTTTTACTTGCTTTCAATTTTCCTTCTTTAAGCCTATCGATTCAGCCTGACCTTAGTCATAGATTTTGTTTAACCTAACTGATGTTATTCAGGACTACCTTAAGCTTTTTTAGCTTTTAATATCCTTTCATTGCAAGATTACAAAGAGCTAGGTGAACAAGGGGGCAAAACTAAATAGGGCCGTGATGTGACATGCTCTGAAGTTTAGAAAGATCAATTGGGTGTGCAGTTGGATAAGATCTGTGACTCTGCTGGACCTTAGTTTCATTATCAGTAAAAAGGGAGAGTTAAGCTAGGTGATTTCTGAGGTTTATTTTCTAGTTCTGAAATGATGTGCCATGAATCTTAACTATCTGGAATCTCCAGGGAATTAATTGTGTTGGGTAATAACATTTTCTGAAAATTTAATCTGTGCCAGTGCTTAAGAAATAGTTGTCATTTTTAGATGGAAAACTCATTAAAATTTATTGTATACTTCCTTGATTTCTTAAACAAAATGTCATGATTCAACTTTAGTCTTTCCTTGATGGCTTAAATAATAGTGGCTCTATACTGGCTTAAATAACTGTGTGTCTCTAGAAAGAGCATTTATTGCCTATGGAGAAGCTCTCCGGCCCTACTGAGCTCAGTCAGTACATGTGTTTCACCATTTATTGAAATTAAAGTAAATTTTGCTTTCGTTTCAGAAACCAGACAACAATGCCTGTTGATATCCTTTGAGAGAAGGCACGATTCTCTTACGGGAGTAAAGTAAATTGTTTGGCAGAATTCAAAAGCATAAATTTGAGCAGAGTGACAGGTAGTTGATAGGACTTCACTAATGTGTATCATCATAATTGTTCTTGAGTTACTATAGATGGCACAACCAACTCCTCTAGGCCAGTTTCAAGTGTAAGAATGTAATGCACACACAACTCCTGGGTATTGTAGATCTTTATTGTGCCCAATAATAACTCAAGAGACATTTAATTAGTTACTATCCAAGCAAATTTTCTCTTGTGTGAAAAAGCTAGACATTAGATTGTGGCCAAGAGTCAAAGACAAAAACCAGGATCTATAAAAGACAGAGGAGAGAGGGATGAGAAAATAAATACTTCAGACAGTTTGAGAACATTGGTCCTTGTTTGACATCTTGGGTGTGGGTAGGTAAACTGGTTAGCTGGCAGCTAAAAGGTCAGTTTGGGTCTTTCTGTTCTTGAATAGGCCAACCTTAGCATATCAAAGAAAACAATTTCAGCTGTTTATGGGTCCTTTGGAAAACCTGGTGAGGGCAGATGTCAGGTGCAGGTTACAGGCTATCTCTGTCTGATGGAGGGCTGCCGGTGTCCCTTTCATACGAAGCACCGTCTTACTTAGGCCAGGTCTGCACCAGTGTCCTCAGAATTTCTCACTAGAAAGCCTCTTTATCTTCTTCTTTTGGACTGTCTGCTTTGGAATTTGTTCTTTTGTTCTTCAGGTATTTACTGTTTATACTGGTTTCTGGATCTTAGCCATATCCCAAACTCCTATTTATTTTGATGGAGGCTTGATTACTGTCCTAAATATGATTTTTTTTTCTGTAAGTAACATTTTGTCCCATTCCGCTGGTGCCCCCTAATTTTCCTTGTTATGTGCTCATGATAACTTCCACACTCCTTTATAATTGGAGCTTTTCTGATTGGGTAGGTTGGATTTATACTTTATATGATACCGTTGCTTCAGTAAATAGTCACAATCACATTTTAGCATGAATTTTATGTTTGGACTTGGGATATTCATTTTGGCTTCCAAGAGTATGTTTTATGCTTTTTGGGTGGTCCTGGTTATGCTCATATAGATGAGATGGCTGGACAGTTGAGTGTCTGATTGGTGAATTGTAGAGTAGCAGAGTTCCCCCAAGCAAGGAACATTTCAGTCCATGTAGTTCTTTGCTTGATCTCTTGGATAAGTATCCTGGTGTTGATCACCAGTTGGTCCTGGAGTACAGTCGCTCTCAATCTTTTTTCAGCCCTTTTTCCATACCTGAGGACAGGTGTCCTCCCATCAATTGCAGTGGTTACTTATAGTTTGAAAAAGACCCTAGAGGTGTGTAGGTGTAGGTGTGTGTGTGTGTGTGTGTGTGTGTGTGTGTGTGTATGTGCGCGCGTGCACGTGCGCGCGCTGTCCCACTTTAAAAAAAATTCTCTCTCTAGCCCTATAAACTTAGTTTCTTTAGATAATGCAGTATGAGAGAAACAGATAATTTTGCTACCTGTCTAGCTTCAATGGGAGGGATAAATTAATACATCATACTCAATTTATTGAACAATTTAAAAAAAAATTTTATAATCCTAGGTTTTGAAGTTTTAAGGTGCTCTGCAGGTGGAAGGAGTGGATAACATGAGCGCTGAAGAAGGTGACCCACCCCCTCCGGAAGAAGAAGCCCCGTCCTCTTCGGGAGAGGCAGCACCTCCTAGCTCAGAAGATGTTGCCCCTCCGGATCCAGGAGATGAGGCTCCCCCGCCTCCGGAAGAAGAGGCTCCTCCTCCTTCCAGTGAAGAGGCCCCAGGAGATGAGGTTCCCCCGCCTCCGGAAGAAGAGGCTCCTCCTCCTTCCAGTGAAGAGGCCCCTCCCCTCCCAGTAGAGGCATCTGCAGAAGATACTGTCTCTCTTTCCGAAAAAGGTCCTACTTCCTCTTTAAGTGATTATGTGAATCACATTCCTTCTGATGAAAGGATAGTTATGCCAGATGAAGATGACCCAGATCTGAGAAGGGTTCGACCTAGGCCTGCGCCACGATTGGTTCAACCAGTGCCTTCTGAGGTGCTCTCTCAGTCTTCCCGCAGATCATCCAAATATCTCCGAAGTATGAGTGGCGTTACAAATCTACAGGAAACATTAAAAGAGAGACAGGTTTTGCTTATAATACCATTTTTATTAAGTGTCGCTTTTATCTGAAATGAAATATTTTGGTGATTTTTCTTCATAATTACAATTTTTACACATGGTTTTCATTCTTTAGGCAAGATTCAGAGATGCAAGGGAAAACCGAAAAATGAAAATTGACCCTTCATACAAATATATATTTGAAATTCTATCAGCAAAGCTTGGCCTGGACATAACAACTGTTGAAGAATTAATTTTGGATTGCCCATCTGTAAGTTTAAGTCTTATTATTTTTTAATTACTCTTTGAGAAGTGATTGGTTGAAGAAACTTGAATCGTTGTGAACAACAAAACATTTAGAAAGAGAAGGTTGGGATTTAACTGAATAGAGAAGAAGCTTTATTTTACATAGTTATAGCCAGTTGGATGATATTTCTAGTTTGGCCTACTATTGTGGAGGAAGGGAAAAAAAGAGTTGGCAACTAGAATTGAGCTAAGATTCTAACTCAAAATGGCTTCAGAAGTTAGAGGGATAGTCAAGCACAGGTAGAGTGATATTTTAAAAGTACGGGTTATATAAACTACGCGTGCAAATCATTTGGATAGAAAAACAAATAGAGAAAATATTTCTATTCTGCAGAAATAGAGCTAGGGAACAGTGACTACTGCATGAATATAGTCGAAAACAACGAGGTGATTATCGTGCGTCTCTGCATGCCAGGGAGAGCCCTGGATTATGCCTACTTTTCTAGCATAATTATTAACAGTTCCTCCTTTCACTCCTAAAAGGGTCCCAGATTTGGATGATGAATTTATATGGTCACCTTAATTATAGTAATATATGATAAACTGTGACTTTGATAGCAGCTCCTGGAAGCACTGTCATAGCTTCCTTATAGCTCAGGTTCTAAATTTTCAACAAAATTACTCTTAGCTGCTTGAGTTTTTGTCAAGTCTAGGAGTGACCTGGGCTGGAGCTTCTACAAGACCCGTGAGCAGGTACATGCTGGTGGTGAGCTGATTGTCCCACTGAATGCAAGGGTGAGAGAGTTGCAATGGGGGCGGCATTGTGGTGAGGTTGCCATTATCAGGGTCCATACTCCCTGTTCTTGCCCAGTGAACTTGGGCAAAACTCTTTAGCTTGCTCTAGGAGCGAAGAGTCTGTGGAATGTTTCCTAAAAGAGCCTCTCCCTTGCTCGATGCAGTATGTTACCAAGTTCTGGAAGTTGTCTGCCCTTCATTTCTTCCAGGACCCTTATAAAGCTTTAGAACTGGCAGGCCCCTGACAGTTGAATGGGATTGATCATTTTCTTGTTCCCTTAGTGTGTTACAGTGACATGGGCATGTGATTGATGCAGAGAGATCAATAGCTCTGAGCTATTTTAATGGCAAAGGATAGACAACCTTGGAGATGTGTACATAAAACAAGAGGTGCCACAGCAAGCGACTGGAAGTAGGATGGTTTCCCGGGTCACCAGAGTTCCCTGTGGGAGTGTGCGTGTGGCTAAGGAGGGCTTCACGGGCATGCGGGCTGTTAGTTGAGTAGGCCCTTGTGCTGAAGGGCCCTACCCTTGGATAAATGATCTCCTGTTGCCATCTTAAAATTATTAATAATTTCTAAACAAGTGGTTCTGAATTTTCAGTTTTCACTGGGCCTCACGAATTCTGTAACCTGCCCGGGCTATGGATGGTACCACCCAATGGCAGCAGGATTCTCTTTGCCACTCTCAATTGTTTTTGTTTGTTTGTATTGTTTTTTCATTTGTTTTCATCTCTCCTGGCCTCCCTTCTCTATTTTGGCTCCTCTGGTGACTCTGGTTATGTGTCTGCCTATTCTCTAGGTAGAAGGAAGTGATGCAAAACAACCTTGCACACATCACTGAGCAGATGACCAAGAGAGGAAGGGAAGGCCAATTTCTAAAAAATGTGACTAAGTTGGGGAGATGAGTATCTACAGAGGTGATATTATCACCCTTAAGTATTTGCCACCTGGTTTTCTGGGCTGGCATTCTCTACTTGGAGGAAGTCTCTCTCACTGGCTAACATGCTGCCCAGGAAGTGGGAGTGCCCAATGCTTGCAAACCCTTCCATTTGTCATTCCTGGGGCGTGTCTTGGACTTTGGGTCTTTGTGGTTAGCTTCTTCCTTTAAGGCTCTCATAGACCAGGCCAGACACTGCTTAGGCTGCAAGGAATGGGAAATCTAGGTTTAAGGGAAGAGTCAAGCCAGGAAAGGTGTTTCCTTAAGAGTTGCTGGTGAATTGCAAAGCCACAGTGGAGGGAAGATAGTAAGTACATCTAGGATGGAAACCAATGTCAAAATCTGGGAGAGATTAGAGTGCTCATTTGATTACATGGACAGAGCAAGAACATGTAGTAAATTGGCATCGCGATTAGTGGATGGGTGAGTAAGAAGTTGGAGCAAGAGGTGGTATGTTTTGTTGTGGTTGTTTAGGTAACTGGGTGTATGGAAAAGTTTTTCTTTTATGTGAGGCCTGTTGCGCAATCCAGAGTGAAAACAGTTCATTAAAGGCTCCGCAAAAGGGTAGACAGCAGCAGAGGTGGTGGTTATTTTGTTTGCCTTCAGATCCATTCCCGACTGTGCTCCACCCTGCTCTGTGGCCTGGAAGGCTGACCTCTCTGGAATCTACCACATGGGCTCCCTTATCCTCTGGTTTCCACGTGGCTCGGCTTCTGGGAGCCACCAGCAGGAGATTGGAGGGCAGAAGAGAAAGAAGCCTGATCCCTCCCCACTTGGCCACATTTCTGCCAGTGTCCTCCCGAACAGTCCCTTTCCCCCAGCTCCAGCTCTCAGCCTGCTTCCCGCTACCCCATCCCCCCCAACGCCCTCCCTTCCAGGCCTCGAGGTGGTACTGGTTTTCCTCTGTTGCTAGTCCTGTGTTGCTGCTAGTGCCACAGCTTCCCTTACCCTGTTCTGGCCTCTAGAAGTAGCCTCTTTAGGTTTCTTCAGAGCCTCTTTGTTACGACTCCTTTGCTTGCCAGGACCCTAACCAATACAGAGGTTTCTGCCGCATTGGCATTCAAGCTTTTGCTACTTCGTGTGTTCCTGCTACTTTCATTCAGCGCTGCTCATGATAGTCACAGACATTACTTTCCTGGCTTACATGATAGTGTTTTCCAAAGTCAAGACAGCAGCAGCACAGTTCTGTGGAAAGAGAGCAGATCTGGAGTTCCAGGTTCTGCACTTGTGGGTATGTGTCTTTGGGTCCTTCACTCAAATTCTTTTTATTTTTATTTATTTTTAATTTATTATTATTATTATTATTTTGGCTGGGCTGCACAGCACATGGGATCTTAGCTCCCTGACCAGGGATCAAACCTGTGCCCCCTCCCTGCAATGGAAGTGCAGAGTCTTAACCACTGGACCACCAGGGAAGTCCTCAAATTCTTTTTATTTATTTATTTATTTATGGCTGTGTTGGGTCTTCGTTGCTGCGTGGGCTTTCTCTAGTTGCAGCGAGTGGGGGTTACTCTTCGTTGTGGTGCGCGGGCTTCTCATTGCAGTGGCTTCTCTTCTTGCAGATCACAGGCTCTCGGCACGCGGGCTCCTGTAGTTGTGGCACGTGGGCTCAGTGGTTGTGGCTCACAGGCTCTAGAGCACAGGCTCAGTAGCTGTGGCGTACGGGCTTAGTTGCTCCACGGCATGTGGGGGTCTTCCTGGACCAGGGCTCGAAACCGTGTCCCCTGCTTTGAGAAGCAGATTCTTAACCATTGCACCACCAGGGAAGTCCCCTCAAATTCTTTTTAGCTTTAATTTTCTTTTCTGCAAGAGGGGCATAATAATGCCACCTTACCTAGTGCAACGTTGTGGTGAAACTCAGATGAAGCATTTGTAAAGTATTACGTATTATAAGTGAATTTTTAACCGCAGTCATGATTTCGGCCCACGACGGTTTTCACTCTGCTGGCCTCAAGAGTACAACATGTCTAAAAGACAAGAATTCATTACGTTTGATATTGAATTTTTTTTTTAATCACAGTCATGCGGTCTACTTTTGAGAGTTTGGATGCATTCAAAGCTGATGGGTCATAGAAGTCACATACAGCATGAAAGTGTGGAACTGGGCAAGAATAGCTATGCTGACAGCTTCTGTATCTTTTAGATGGTAATTATGCAAGAGAGCCAAGTTTACGTGTGGGATGGAAGAGTGGAAAATGAAGGGCTAGAATTTTGCTCATCTCCGTGGCTCCATTTCATCTCCCAGGGTGGTGGTTCCCATACGTGGTCCCAGGACCAGCAGCAGCATCACCTGGAACTTTTAAAAAATGCAAATCCTCGGGTCCAGCGTTCTTTATTTTTAAGACGTCCCCTCGTTGCTTCTCTGATGCACACAAAAGTTTGAGAACCATTGTCCAAGGGTGAGAGGCTTTGCCAGACCTGAGATACTTCCTACAGGAATAGGTCAGTAAGTGAAGAGAAACCCACTGCCCAGGAAAGACACTTATGTATGAAATCAGTGGGACTAGGTGAAGGGGGGTCAGTAAACTTTTGTGTTTCCCTAATGATGTGTGAGAGTTTTTGTTTATGTGACCTAGATGTCTACTTACTAAGATAATTATACTGACTCATAAGTAATTAAATTCATGCTCATAAATATGGAAGACATTATATTAATTTGTTTTTATATTATTTGGCTACAATATAGGTCAAATTATAATTGCTGAAAATATAATTACTCAAATAATTGGTCAAACAAAACAGTTAGTTAATAAGTTTTACTGTCCCACAAATCAACTTTTAAGAATAGTTTCTCTTGGGAATTCCCTGGTTAGGACTCCGTGCTTTCACTGCCAAGGGCGCAGGTTCAATCCCTGGTCAGGGAACTAAGATCCTGCAGGCCACCCAGTGCAGCCAAAAAAAAAGAGTAGTTTCTCTTAACTATAATTCTTTACGTTTACCTCCAGTTGGACTCACCTATTTACCCCTATAAGATGCTGTGAGGCAGGGTTAGGTAAGTGGAGGCCCACTTATATATGTAGATAAGTAATGGAGGTTTGGAAATAGAATTCACCCTATATTCCACGATAATTTTGGAGTTAAATTAGTTCGGATTCTAATGCTGCCCCTGATGTACCTGCTTCTGTGTACCTTGAATAAACTCTTTTAGCTTCATTTTCTTTATTTACAAAACTATGAGGACTAAGGTATGTAAAATGCCTAGCACAGGGCTTGGTTCATTTTATTGTAGTTTCTTAGTCATTTTATTGATTATCATTTTCTCTTTTGTTTAACAGCTGGAAGCATTTACTCTTTTTTTTATGAAAGATGGTTGTAAGACATTGAAGTTTTTGTACCAAGAAGGAGATGTACCTGGTCTTGGTAAGGATGTTTTGCAAGGGTAATGTGCCAGCTATTCATGAATCAATGTTAAAGTGCAGCATATCTTTTCTCTTATACATAGACAATCCTATATTTATAAAGAAAATTTACCAGGAGCTTACAAGATTGCTATAATGATTGAAGAAGAAAGCATCCTTATAGAAGTCATTGACCTATCCTGGGAATACACATTTTCACTAGAATTTAATTGCCTTTTCCTTGAAACAGGTAGAGCTATTTTGTACACGTGTTGTCAGATGACTAGAAATAGTCATGAAACCACCCGAAAGCACAGCAGTCACTCCCTGTGGTCCTGGGTCAGCATCTTGTGTTTGCTGCAGCTGGCAGGGGAATATCTGGCTTTCTCTACTTTTCACGTTATTCCAAAAAGAATTGATGCTTTACCAGGTCATTGAACTTTTGTCTTAATAACTAGGTACACAGATCATCCTTTGGTTTTAGACTACTTATCTTATAAATCTTGTGGATTTTACCGTGTCCCCTCTGTTGGTTCTTTCTTGCTTTCCTCCTCTGCTGCCTTTTTTTTTTTTTTTTTTTTTTTTTTGCGGTACGCGGGCCTCTCACTGCTGTGGCCTCTCCCGTTGCGGAGCACAGGCTCCGGATGTGCAGGCTCAGCGGCCATGGCTCACAGGCCCAGCCGCGCCGCAGCATGTGGGATCTTCGCGGACCGGGGCACGAACCTGCCTCCCCTGCATCGGCAGGCGGACTCTCAACCACTGCGCCACCAGGGAAGCCCCCTCCTGTGCTGCCTTTAAGCTTAGGCTCCTATCTCATGCCTGCCCCAGTTTTCCAGATTGAAAACCAGTATCTCTGTTACCAGATTTCCTCTCTGAAATCCATACTACTTATTCCTGCCAAGTAAATCTTTCATTGTCCTGTTGTTGGATTGAGTCCAAACTCTTCATTTATTCTCCTAAGGCCTGTCATAACCTGGACACACAGTACTTGTTTAGTCTGATCTCCTATTCTGCCAAACATGAACTTGCTGCTCTCTCTAAGCCAGTCTTCATGGTTGTCTGTCCACACCAGTCATTTCTGTGCCCTTTTCTCCACCCTCCTAAGTGTCTCCACCCAGCCAAATCCTACCCCTCCTCCGGATTGCCTCAGGCATTCTCTTTACTTCAGAGCTTTCTCAGAGTGTTCCAAACCACATCCATCACTATCCTCCAAACGCCTGTCTCTTTTAAAGTTTACATTGTAAAATACACCACTTGATCATGTTCTTCTGTTTTCATCTAATTGTTTAATATATATGTCTTTCTTCACCAACAAAATATGTAGACTCATGATTAGTGACCATGTCTGCTCTATTGATCTCCTGTCTCACAATTCTTATGCAGGGACATTATTGTAAGGTCCACATTTTCATAATTCATTAAAAATTAAAACAATAGGGGCTTCCCTGGTGGCGCAGCGGTTGAGAGTCCACCTGCTGATTCAGGGGACACGGGTTTGTGCCCCAGTCTGGGAAGATCCCACATGCCGCGGAGCGGCTGGGCCCGTGGGCCATGGCCGCTGAGCCTGCGCGTCCGGAGCCTGTGCTCTGCAATGGGAGAGGCCACAACAGCGAGAGGCCCGTGTACCGCAAAAAAAATAAAAATAAAAATAAAATAAATAAATAAAACAATAGCTGAAAATATAGAAAGGTGAGAAAATATCTACAATTAGAAGAAAAATTAAAACTACCACCCACATTCCCACTCACTTGGAATAATCAAGTTAACGCCTTGATGAGTATCCTTCTGTAACTTCTTTGGTATATATGTGTGTGTGTGTGTGTGTGTGTGTGTGTTTATTTCCCTTTCTCTATGTATTTTGTTATGTATATGTACAGTATGTATGAGATATGTACATATATATACACAGTATATATACCACTATGTATATAGTTTGATCTTCTGCTAGTTTTATCTTCTGATCACTAATTTAGATGTTTGTAATGACCCAAATTATAAGTATGGCTGCAAGTCTAAGACATATTCACGGTTCATTGACTCCTTGACATCCAGAGTTGCATATATAATATGTAGAGTTGGATCCTATTTTGCAGTATATATATATATATACTGCTATACATATATATATTTAGGGGGACACATTCAGTCCATAGCGTTTATTGTTATCCTATATTGCCTCAAACCTTCTTTGGAAGAGTATAGTATAAATAATAATAATGAAACTCTCAAGTTTTCAGCCGAAAAAAAAAAAAAGTATCATTTTCAAACTTATTGGGCCAAAACAAGAATGTAGAGCTAGTGAGAATATTCCTTTTGTGCCAAGATTACAACACCAGACAGACAGAGCTCTCCAGGATGCTTCTGGATGACAAGGTAAGTTTGAGACGGGCTCTCTGTGCCTCCACCTTTCCACAGCCTACGGCATTCTTGCTGCCTTTAACCAGGAAAGTAATCACCTCTTTTATGGCTCACAAGTAGCATCTCACTTATGCCAAATGTGCTGGAGGCTGGGAATGCTTTGTGATTTGCTGACCTTGTACCCACTCTGGTGCTTTGGGTCATTCTTTGTCAAAATTTATGAAAGTACAAGACAGGTGAGAAGGGGGACGTGCATTCTTCAGCTGGAAGAGTGACCAAGTAACTACAAACTGCTGCCCCTCCCGGGATCGTGCTGGTCACTGCAAACTTCAGCAGCCCAATGACTTGTTCCTCCAGACAGCGACTGTGCCTATGCCTTGTTCACCCAGACCACCAGCCCTGTGGGTCCTGAGGAGGCAAAGCTTGATGGGGAGCAGGCGGGTACTGGATGAGAGTGTAAGGGGCCAAGGTAGGACTGCGAAAGAAGCCACTTTCCCCATACTCAGTGCCCTGCTAGATTCTAAGAACCCTCTACCCTAACAATTATCTTTCTAAATAGCCTTGGTCCAAACTTTGGAGCTCAGGGTGGATTTCAAGTCAGTGTCAACAGTGTGAAACTTTCCTTTTCTTCTACACAGGTTATCCTGTGTATCCTGGCATATGGGTGAGAGTATCCCAGACCAGATGTTGTTTTCTTAAACTGCAGAGCTTATCACACCCTCCATTGACAGTGTGCAGACCCCTGGGCCTGCAGGGAGGAGGAGATCACAGATAGACACTGTTTGACACACTGGTTTAAAGCTCGATCCTGGAGAGGGTCAGAAGTGAGGTGGTGAAGACAAGCTCCACTCTTTACTCGCTGGGTCACACTGGGAAAGTTATTTCACCTCTCCGAGCCTTGGTTTTCTCATCTGTAAAATGGGAACAGTAATGGAACTCACCTCATGGGATTGGGAGGACCGTGGTTATGCTGGGCTCAGGGCAAGTGCCACGTAAACTTTGCCTCACTCCCTAAAAATGTCTTGTCCTCCAAGATTATAGTCCAGTCTCAGAAAGAAAAAGGAACTCAGTAGCCATGAGAGTTAGTTCAGCCTTCTCTTAATTATTTTCAAAAACATTGCATTTCCTGTTTGGGGACCATGTCACCCAAGATATGCTTCCTTTTTTTTTTTTTCAATTTAATTGAACTAAGAAAAAACAATTTATAGATGCTTTATAAAAATGTAATCCAACTCTATATATTATTCTATGGTAGCTTTTAAAAATTGATAATATTGTCTTCTCCATGCCACTGATACATTTCCACAATTAAATTTTAAACAGTTGCATTGTACTTCATTAGGCTGAGACAACTATTAGGTTCAAAACTTATTATTAGAATTTAGGTTGTTCACAACTTTTTTCTCCTTTAAACAATGCCTCAATGAATATCATTGAAGCTAATTCTACGTGGATTAGGAAGACTTTTTAGGAAGAATTCTCAGGAGAACTGCCAGAAGAAAGGGTAAACATACTTTTAATTATTATTTTTGCTATTTCCAAAAATAATATACTTATCAGCTTGGTGAGTATTCCTCTACATGTCTTTCTTATATGCATGTGCTAACACGTAGACACTTAGTATCATTTTAAAAATATGATCATGTAACACGTTTTATTCTTGACTTACTTTTTGGACTTGACAGTATAACCTAGACATTTTTTATGTTATTAAATATAGATTTATCTAATTTAAAAGATGCTGTATAATATTCTTTAGTGTAGCTGCATTTGAATTTTTAGAAGCCAGGAATATGTTCAGCTGTGAGTAATGGAAAACCTAATAGTAGCTTAAACAAATAGGGAGTCTATTTTTCTCTCATAACTGGGCAGGCAGTGGCTAGCAGTGGTTCAAGTGCTCAGTAACGCCATCAGAAACCCAGATTCTTATTTTATTTCTGTTCTGCCATTCTTTTTTTTTTTTAATTTAATTAATTTATTTATTCGGCTGCATTGGGTCTTTGTTGCTGTGTGCGGGCTTTTCTCTAGTTGCCGCGAGTGGGAGCTACTTTTCGTTGTGGTGCACGGGCTTCTCATTGCGGTGGCCTCTCTTGCTTTAGAGCACTGGCTCTAGAGCGCGGGCTTAGTTGCTCCACAGCATGTGGGATCTTCCCGGACCAGGGATTGAACCGGTGTCCCCTGCATTGGCAGGTGGATTTTTAACCACTGCGCCACAAGGCAAGTCCCCTATTCTGCCATTCTTAACACATTGCTTTGTGTTCATATTTGTTCCACATGGTTGCAAGATGAAGTCTAGACATTATGTACAGGTTTTCATCATGTAGGAAAGGGGCCTACTAGTCACACCTCTCCCCTTTATCAGGAAAGCCCAAGATTCTTAATGTCATATGACTACCCTAGGGGCTAGGGAGGCTGAGAAAGCAGTTGTCTCCCTGAGAATGTACAGATTGCTAAATGGGACAAATTCAGGTTGACTTATCAAGGAAAAAAGGGAGAATATTAAGGGTAAAGGTAATTCTGCCAACCTCCATGAACGAGCATTTGAGCTCTACATTGCTGCATACCATGTCTCAGGGTTCTTTGGCTGCAAGCAAGGTGCAGACTCTGGCTTAGGTAAGCAAAAAAATTAAAACATTTGGGTAGTTCACAAAATTTAGAACTAGCTGAACAATCAGGCCTTGGGAAAAATAGGAATAGAGCATTTCCATGGATTTCAGGGCAGTTTCTTTGGATTCATCAGTAGATTGACCTTGCTCAGATACCCTTTTATCTTTGTGTCTCTGCATTCAAGATTTACAGTCTTGCAGAGAGTCTAATTAGTATAGTTTTCACATGTGTACCCCTGCAGGGCTCTGAGACTGGTGTCCTCCAGAATCCCAGGATGGGAGAAATTCCCCAAACCCAAAGGAAGGAGGGCTGGGCAGACAAAAGATGTTTATGGTTTTGTGATAGGGATGTAAAATTTTCTTAGATCATACTTCAAATTGGTTATGGTTGTGAACAGGAAGACTGTTGATTTTTTGCTTATTAATATTGCAACCAAGGAATTCCCTGATGGTACCAGTGGTAAAGAGCCCACCTTCCAATGCAGGGAATGCAGGTTCGATCCCTGGTTGGGGAACTAAGATCCCACAACTAAGCCCGCATGCCACAACTACTGAGCTCACACGCCTCAACATGAGAGCCTGCGTGCTGCAAACTACAGAGCCCACGTGCTCTGGAGTCCGCATGCCACAACTAGAGAGAGGAAACCTGCAGTCCACTACTAGAGAGAAGCCCACATGCCACAAAGAAAAGATCCCACATGCCTCAATGAAGATCCTGTGTGCCGCAACTAGGACCCGACGCAGCCAAAAAAAATAAAGAAAAAAATATTGCAACTAGCTATCTAACAGAATTCTCATATTTTAAATAGTTTTTAAACATCAAAGAAAGATTTCTAATGATACATTTTCATTGAAATTAGTTCAAGGAAGGATTTAATATAAGTCGGGTGCTATGAGAGTATTTAGTGGGGGACAGGATCTTCTTGGGGGAGTCAGTGAAAGTTTACCTGAGAGGTGGCATTTTGGCTGAGATACGAAAGATTAGCAAGGATTAAGGAGGCAAAGGGTTGAGAATGGGATAAGAGAAGGGTTTCCATGAAAGTCCTGCCTGAGGCCAGGCCAAAAGGAGCAAAGTGCAGAACTCAGTGAAAGGCACCCAAGGAGGCTGCAATTTAAGATTTGCAATTACATTTTTTTGTAGATAAAAAATTTTATTCCATAATTATATTGAAAACTTCTTAAACTAAAGCAAGGAACAAGGGTGTAAGATCCACAGTAATTTATCACATTTGATCAGTCATGTGATCGTATGCTAAGTTCTTGACTTTTGTTTTCAGAATGTGGTCGAACTATTCATGGAGCAACCAAAGGGGCAAAAATGATGAGATTGTATATAGACAGCGCAGCCCCAGAGAAACTAAAAGGAGTGTGTGTAGTTTTTGTTCGCTGTCGCAATGATGTCCCTATAAATACTAAAAATATTCATGAAGTATGTTTACACTTTTTTCAAATATATGGTTAAGCATTTTTGCCAGCTTTATTGAGATATAATTGACATATAGCATTATGTAAGTTTAAGGTATACAAAGAATTGATTTAACACATTGTGAAATGATTACCACCATAGCATTAGCTAACACCTCCATTGCCTCACATAATTACCTTTTTTCTCCTTTTTTGGTAATGACACTTAAGATCTACTCCCTTAGCAACTTTTAAGTATACAATACAGTATCGTTAACTACAGTCACCATGCTGTACGTTAGATCCCCAGAACTTATTCATCTTATAACTGGAAGTTAGTACCCTTTGACCAATGTTTTTTCCATCCAAATTTCTGGGCAGAGGGCTAGTTTAATTGCTTTTTACCTCAACTGACAGAGTTTTTCTCGTCCCCTTTTCATGGACAGGGCAACTGTCCACCTAGAACTTTCTTTATGTAGGAGGCTCAGTTTCATTTCCCTCACATTGTATGGACTCCAGGCCATACCTCCTTCCCTATGCAGAAATTAAAGCACCAGGGAAAGTGTTTACTTGATGAGCAAGTATGTGAATGGTTAAATGCGGGCAGAATATAAGTTTGTTGATTTTAGAACCTTAATATTCACCACTTAAGTTTTCCTAATAGTTTATAAGATATATTGTCTATACTTATTGTAATGTAAAATAGGTTATGATTTTCAGTTCTTTAATGGGATCAGCATGTAAAATAACATTTGAACACTACCCTTTTAGGAAGTGCTATTTACTTTTCTGGACGTATCAGAAGGACTCCTAGTTGGGATTAGGAATATGCTGGCAAATATATTTCTACCAGCTATTCTTGCGACAAATAATTGGGGTGCTTTAAACCAGTCCCAGCAAGGAGAATCTGAAAAACACAGTTTCACTGAAACCATCAGCAGATACCTTTCATCTTTAGATGGTAAGTATAGTATTTAATGTTTAATCAGTTACTACAAATGAGCAAATTAACTATAAGTTATTAAAAATAAGCATTAGAGAAAACATTTCCATCTTAAAAGATGTAAATCAAAGCAATTATGAGACCTAGAGATAAGATATCAAATCATTAGAACTTCTCTTTCCACGGATCTCTGAAGGCATAAGATACATTTTCTTTTATATCTCCCATTGTAGAAGGAAGATTCTCTTCCTATATTATTTGAGAAAATTTTTACCATATTTAAAAATATATACGTTACGATGAACTCTTTTTAAAATATAAATTATATTATTTCTTATTGTTAAAATATGCAATTTTAGTAATAAATCATAGTCACAATCTAATGATCAACTAGAATTATATTTCTATGAAGTGTTAGATCTCTAACATTTTAGTAATTACAGCTTGAAACCACACATTGGCATTTAATGCATTGACATTAAACACCTCTTGTCAATATTATTTTTTCCCTTTTAGGTGCTAGAATAAGTATTGAGGGAACAGTTAAGTTAAAGAAGATAGACAATGTTGATTTTTCCAAACTGCATACCTTTGAAGAAGTGACACTCGCAGCTAGCAATTCAGAAACTGTTCGTCAGCTAGAGGACGTGCTGATGATATGGTACAGACAGATTGAACAGGTGAGCCGACCTGAGTGATTTCACCAGATATGAGTCATAGTTCATATCTGTGTCCTAGTCACTGCATTTTGTCCCTAAAAGTAAAGGGAAGAGGAGCCTTCCAGATTCTACTATGAAATTCAGCCTATTTTTGATTCTAGTGCAAAATCATTGTTCTCTTTGGACTACTTAATATCAACTTTAAGATATTTCCCACTTTAAGGAGGAAACCATAACATTATGGCTTGAGAATGGAATAATGAAGAAACAGAAATAGCCAGCATTTATCTCCAATATCTTATGTATTGTTTATGCTCTTCATTAGAGAGAGAGGAAAAGTACACAGTGAAGAGACTATAGCCACAATGCTAGACACTTAATAAATACCTCTTGGTTGATCAATGGAATTGTCTGTGTTGACAGAGAGGTTCAAACTAGGCTCATTCCTATCAGTACTGCAGTGGCAAGTCTGCAGCTCTCTGGCCAAATACATTTTCTTTCTGGCAGTAAGAAAAGCAGTGATAGGAATGGGGTATATGTCAACATTCTGAGAGGTGCCAACTTACACTACAAACGTTGACCACAACCAAATATTAGGTAATTGCTCTAAACAGAAAGAGGACTCTAGAAGCCAACTGACAGATCTCTAGTTCATGAGCACAGGACAGTGAAACTGGAGAAGAAAATCTTCAGTTGAATGAGGACTAGGGGAGGAAAATCTTGAGCAAGCAAGAGTTAGAGAAAAACATTTCTGATTTTACCTCTCTTAGAACTGTTAGAAGGAGGGAGGTGTAGTTGGAGTGGAAAAATTGGAGGACTTTGGAAACTCCATCAAGGCCTGGCGTGCCGGCCACAAAATTTGCTCCCAGGTGTCCCTAGGTACTCGAAGTAATTGTCCACCAAGGACTCCTGCAGCTGCCTACTATGCCAGTTGGCATAGGAAGAGGGAGTTGTAAGCCATTGTGGAATTCAAGCTGTGTCCTACACAGTGGCTGAGGAGATCTCCTCCAATTATCATGATCAATCAAAATAGATCTTCTTTTATAAAAATGAGCAAGCAAAAGAAATAGCTTAACATAAGGAGATTAGGCAACTTGAAATAAGAAAAGTTGGAGGGAATTCCCTGGTGGTCCAGTGATTAGGACTCTGCGCTTTCACATTGGTTGGGGAACTAAGAACTAAGATCCCACAATCCTGTAAGCCGCACAGCCAAAAAAAAAAAAAAAAAAAGGAAAATCATGTTGGGCAATTGTAGCAAATGGTCTCCAGTTAAGCAGAATCAGTGCAAGAAATGGGAGACTTCTTTAAAAAATATTACATCTAAAATAAACCTTGACCTCTTGTCATACACAAAAATTAATTCAAGATGGATCATAGACATAAATATGAAAGCTAAAACTAAAAAAAGAGGTACATGCAACAACATGGATGAATCTCAAAAACATGTTGAGTGAACGAATCCAGCCTGAAAAAAGTAATGTGAAAAATAGAACAAAAAATATACTTGAATCAGAACATAATGCAGAACTATATTAATATCTTATTAAGATACAAACCCCAGAAGCCATGAAAGGAAAAACCTGACATATATGACTATATAAACAAATTAATGTAAGATCCATATGGCAGAAATCACTGTAAGCAACATTAGAAGATAATTGACCTTCTGGGAGAAAATATTATCAGCATATGTAACAGAGTTAGTATACATAATATGTAAAGAACGGCTATAAATCATTAAGAAATGGGCATTTCAGAGAAAACTTGGCCAAGGATATGAACAATGTCATTCAAAGAAAGTACGTGGACATATTTGACCTGGGAAAAGAAGGGGACCTAGGAGTGACGTGATGTCTTCAAATATTTGATGGTATTTCATGTGGACTTAAACTTGTACTGTAATGGCCCTAACAGGCAGAATTAAGAGTGGAGTGTGATGGTTATAAGGAGGGAGATTTTATTAGGATCACTTTCTCACAGACTTCCCCCCCCCACCCGAAAATGGAATGTTTTGTATCCCTGAAAGTATCCGATTTGAGGTTGGATTATCATCTATGAATAATGTTGTAGCAGGAATTAAACATCAAAAGTGTTGCTTGATTTAGTTAATTTTAAGGTCCATTTTCATTCTTTAATTCAGTGATTCAAATTATATAGACTTTCAGCCACTAAGAAAAGTTTAAATTATGTCTAGTATCCTTTATTTAAGGAGGTGGAGAAACTTATAATAAGATTAGGAAAGAGTTCCATAAACCATGGTTAAAATTATAAGCATTTCATGGATTAAAGAGAGAAGCTTCATAGGTTTGAAAAATCAACTGTGTATTTTGACTCATTTGTATTCTTAATTCCATCACGATTGTAGTTATGGAAAGTTATAAGCATAAAAAATGTACAGAAAATAAGAAACACCCCTGTAAGTACCACTGAGATTAAACAGATACTAACCATTTGCTATTTTTGCTTCAGATCTCTTATTTTCACTAAATCCTCCAACCCTTTCCTCTCCCTCCCTGTATATTACCACCATTCTGATGTTATTGTCTCCTCCATTCCCCTGAAAGTTTTATACTTTTATTGCATTTGCATATTTATAAGCTTTATATTATATATAAATAAATTATATATATGAAAATACAGAATATATATTTGTGTTTAAAATCTTTACATAAATGGTATCCTTTTACAGTTTTTTTTTTTATTTAACATTCTCTTTCATCCATGTTGGTACAAGTAAATTTATTTCATTCACTTAACTATTGTCTGGTATTCCTCTATGAGAGAATCCGTTTATTCTGTAGATTTCCAGACATTTAGGAGGCATTCAAATTATGTCTAGTATCCTCTGTTTAAGGAGGTAGAGAACTCACCTGTTCCCTCAGAAAGCAGTTGTTTCTACTTTTTTCCTGTTACAAACAATAATAATACATCTTCAATGAATATCTTTATTCTGGTCTCGTTTGCACATGTTCAAGAGTTTCCCAGGGAATGGCTGAGAGAAGTAGTATAGATTTTTTATTGGGTACTACAAGGCCCTCCAAATAGTGGTTATATTAACTTATATTTTTTTACAGAAGTAAATGGGAGCTCCCATGTCTTCATATCTTTCGTTACACTTGGGACTGTTGGATTTTTAATGGATGCCAGTATGTTGGATGTGAAATGGTATCTTGATTTATTTTGCATTACCCTGAACACTGTTGAGGCTGTGGACGTTTAATGACTATTTAGATTTCCTCCTTGTTGAATTGCCTGTTCATATCCTTTACCTAGTTTTCTTTCAGATTGCTTGATGATATCTTAACTGAATTGTTGGAGTTTGAATAATATTTTCCGCCTGTTAATCTTTTGTTGGTCCCCATTGTGTCCTGCATTTTCGTTTGGTATTGGTGTCTTTAGTCATGTGGAAGTTTTACATTTTAATGTAAATATCTTTAAAAATGGTAATCCAGCCTCAATTTAGCTACCTCCAGTGACTAGAACCTTTGTGCTTTTTGTATTTTGGAAACACTTTCCTACTCCAGTGTTGTGAAGATATTCTCCTAAATTATTTATTTATTTTAAATACTGAAATATACAGAAATGAACAACAAATGAATAAAAATAAAATAAACAAATTATTGTAAAATTAACACCTGTGTAACTTTTGCACAAGACATAGAGCATTACCAGCACCTTGCAATCTCCATGCATTTTTCTTCCCAATTTTAACTCCCTTTTCTTCTCCCTAGTGGTAACCATTTTCTTGGCAATTATGTTGTTCAGTTCCATGCTTTTCTTTATAGTTTTACCCCCATCTCCTGTATTTTCTTTAAATGTTTTACCATTTAGGTTTTTAATCTTTCTGGAATTATTTTTGTGTGTGTATAATGTGAGGTAGGAATCTAATTTTGTCTTTTTCCATATGGTTAGCCAATTGTCTCAGAAGTGTATTTAGTAGTCCATTCTTTACCAGCAAATTTGTAATATCTATCAAGTCTCTAGACCCCTTTATCTATCCCACCTGTCTACTTATTTGTTTTTTGTACTCATACCATACTGCTTTAATTTATGTTGCTTTTTACTAAATCAACGTTTGGTATGGCAAGTCCCTTTCATTATTTTTCTTCAAAATTGCATTGATTATTTCTGGTTGATTGTTCTTCCAAATTAATTTTAAGACTAGTTTGCTGGGGCTTCCCTGGTGGCGCAGTGGTTAAGAGTCTGCCTGCCGATGCAGGGGACGCAGGTTCGTGACCCGGTCCGGGAAGATCCCACATGCCGCGGAGCGGCTGGGCCCATGAGCCATGGCCGCTGAGCCTGCGCGTCCGGAGCCTGTGCTCCACAACAGGAGGGGCCACAACAGTGAGAGGCCCGCGTACCGCAAAAAAAAAAAAAAAAAAAAAAGACTAGTTCGCTAAGTATCATGAAAAGAAAACCTTGTTGAGATTTTGACTGGAAATTTCATTGAATGAAATAAATTTCATTTCATTAATTTAGAGAAAATTTCCATCTTTATATGTTGAATTTTTCCATCCATGAACATGGTATATTTCTCCACTGATTTAGGCCTTCTTTTGTGTGCTGAAAGTAAGTTTTCTAATTTTCTCCAAAAAGGTCTTGTACATTTTTTGTTAATCTCTAGATATCTTACATTGTTATTATTTGTTATAGCAAATACTGTCATTTTAGAAATTACATTTTCAGATTGCTAGATGGCTTGTAAAGAAATGCTACTGATATTTATATATACAGCCCCAAACCTTACTGAATTATTCACTTTTATTAATTGTAAAAGTTTGTCTTTAGATATTCTTGAATTTTTAAAATGTGGCCAACCATTCCCTCCATGATAATGCCATTGTTTTTTTATTTCCAATTCTTATACCTTTTGTTTACTTTCCTTATCCTGTGCTATGATCTCCATGACCTGGTTGAATGGAAGTGGGTGGTGATAGTGGCAAAATTGTCTTGTCTTTGGTTTTAAAGTGGTATTTTCTAAAATTTCATCTTTAAGTATGATGTTTTAAATCACAGCAAGATCCTTTTTGACCCATCTCCTAGAGAAATGGAAATAAAAACAAAAATAAACAAATGGGACCTAATGAAACTTAGAAGCTTTTGCACAGCAAAGGAAACCATAAACAAGATGAAAAGACAATCCTCAGAATGGGAGAAAATATTTGCAAATGAAGCAACCGACAAAGGATTAATCTCCAAAATTTACAAGCAGCTCAATATCAAAAAAACAAACAACTCAATCCAAAAATGGGCAGAAGACCTAAATAGACATTTCTCCCAAGAAGATATACAGATTGCCAACAAACACATGAAAGGATGCTCAACATCACTAATCATTAGAGAAATGCAAATCAAAATTACAATGAGGTATCACCTCACACTAGTCAGAATGGCCATCATCAAAAAATCTAGAAACAATAAATGCTGGAGAGGGTGTGGAGAAAAGGGAACCCTCTTGCACTGTTGGTGGGAATGTAAATTGATACAGCCACTCTGGAGAAAAGTATGGAGGTTCCTTACAAAACTAAAAATAGAACTGTCATATGACCCAGCCATCCCACTACTGGGCATATACCCTGAGAAAACCATAATTCAAAAAGAGTCATGTACCACAATGTTCATTGTAGCTCTGTTTACAATAGCCAGGACATGGTAGCAACCTAAGTGTCCATCGACAGATGAATGGATAAAGAAGATGTGGTACATATATACAATGGAATATTACTCAGCCATAAAAAGAAACGAAATTGAGTTATTTGTAGTGAGGTAGATGGACCTAGAGTCTGTCATACAGAGTGAAGTAAGTCAGAAAGAGAAAAACAAATACCGTATGCTAACACATATATGTGGAATCCAAAAAAAAAAAGGTTCTGAAGAACCTACAAGCAGGACAGGAATAAAGATGCAGACATAGAGAATGGACTTGAGGACACGGGGAGGGGGAAGGGTAAGCTGGGACGAAGTGAGAGAGTGGCATGGACTTATATATACACTACCAAATGTAAAATAGCTGGTGGGAAGCAGCCACATAGCACAGGGAGATCAGCTTGGTGCATTGTGATCACCTAGAGGGGTGGGATAGGGAGGGTGGGAGGGAGACACAAGCAGGAGGAGCTATGGGAACATATGTATATGTATAGCTGATTCACTTTGTTATACAGCAGAAACCAGCACACCATTGTAAAGCAATTATACTCCCATAAAGATCTTTAAAAATTATAATATACATGTAAAACAAAGTATGATATTTGCTGTAGACTTTTGGCAGGTACTAATTATCATGGTAAAGAAATTCTCTTCTAGTCTTAGTTTGCTAAGAGTTCTTAATATTATTCAGTGTTGAATGTTATTTGTACTTTTAACTTTCTTTGAAAAGGTGCATATAATGAGGTTCTAAAAGCAGAAAGTAACGTTTCTATACTCTGTGAACTTTTCTGATTGCAGGTACTTATTGAAAGTGTGCAGATGAGAAGAGAAGCTGATGACTCAGGTCCTCTCACTGAACTGGAACACTGGAAACGCATGTCAGCCAAATTCAGTTATATCATTGAACAGATTAAAGGGCCAAGTTGTAAGGCTGTTATAAATGTGCTTAATGTTGCACGCTCCAAACTCTTAAAGGTAAAAGGCCTTGTATTTTAAAGTTTACTTCAGAGCAACCAACTGGAAAATTACCCTTCTTGAACTGCTTCTTCGCATCATATACTTTGCACCATGTATTTAGAAGTGTTAAAACTTTGAGTAAGGCTTTCTCTTGTACCATCGTTACTTCCAGAAGAGGAAAAGGAAGTATAGAAATGAAAATTTATTTCTCAATATTTCACACACCAATTTTGACAGTACTACTATGGGGTGATTGCTATTTATTTTTAAATTGTTTTTGAAATTGTAAATCAATAGAGGCTTATTGAATTAGAGGACTATATAGAAAGTCAAAAGCAAAAATGTCCTCTATCTTACATCTCATCCCCGCTATTCCATCTCCTTTCCTAGAGGTCATATTTATTAACAGTTTAGCTTGATTCTCTCCAGGTCCTTTTCTGTTTCTTGCTTTAAAAAAAAAAAAAAAAAAAATATATATATATATATATATATATATATATATATATTTGTTTTGTGTTTCTAAATTTTTAAAATTACATGGCATCATCATACTCTATTTTTCTTTAACTCCCTGGTCCCCCCAACAGCATATCTTGGAGAGTTATACCTATCAGATCAGGCTATTTCGTTTTCCATAATGTTAATGCATCAGGTTTTATTTAATCATTTTCTTGTTTTTAGACAAATTGTTTCCTTTCTTTTTTTTCAACAGTCTTGAGATATAATTCACATATTACTCATTTCTGCCATTTAAGGAGCAAAATTCAGTGGTTTTTAGTACATTCACAGAGTTGTGCAACCATCACCACAATCAGTTTTAGAACATTTTATCACCTCAGAAAGAAACCCTGTACTCTTTAGCTATCACCTCCCATCTCCATCTGTCTCCTTCCCCTCATTCTAGCCCTAAGTAACCACCAATCCACTTTTTATCTCTGTAGATTTGCTTGTTTTGGACATTTCATATAAATGGAATCATATAATATGTGGTCTTTTGTTACTGGTTTCTTTCACTTGGCATAATGTTTTCAAGGTTTATCCGTGTTGTAGTATGTATCAGTAATTATTCCTTTTCACAGCTGAATAATGTTCCATTTTATAGATAACACCACATTTTGTTTATCAGTTTATGGATATTTGCATTATCTCTATTTTTTGGCTATTATGAATAATGCTGCTGTGAACATTCTTGTACACGTTCTTTTTTTATTTTTTTTGCGGTACGCGGGCCTCTCACTGCCGTGGCCTCTCCCGCCGCGGAGCACAGGCTCCGGACGCGCAGGCCCAGCGGCCATGGCTCACGGACCCAGCCGCTCCACGGCATGTGGGATCTTCCCGGACCGGGGCACGTGTCCCCTGCATCGGCAGGCGGACTCTCAACCACTGCGCCACCAGGGAAGCCCCTGGTACACGTTCTTGTGTGGACATATGTTGTCATTTTTCTTGTATATACCTGGGAGTGGAATTTCTGGCTCAATGTGTTTAACTTTTTGAGGAAAATTGTTCCTTTTCTATGTGTTCACAAACATTACTACAGTTAAAGCCTCTACACGCCTACAAGCAAGCATTTCCCTAGGGTGTATACTCCACAACTTTGTTAATACTTATTATCAGTTAAAAATTTTTGTTTGCCTGTCCAACATGTGGAAGATGGCTTGTTGTATTTTGCCTTTTCCTTATTAATAATGAAGTTGAGCATCTTTTAAAGTTTATTTGCTATTTGCATTTATTCTCCTGAGAATTGTTTGTTTCTATCTTTCCCTCACTCAGAAAGTTTCAGATATTGTTTTGTTCTGATTCTAGTAGTCCTTTATTACTATGGCTATTAATCAATTGTTATATATGGTGGATGAAGCAAACGGCCATGGTCCCTGAGCATCTCTGCACATTATTTCTGGATATGAAAAATACACTTTGCTGATGGGAATATTTTCTTTCCTGAAGACCCAGAATAATGTAATGTCACTTTTCTAACCTAGAAAAGTCACTCCAGGTAGAAGCAGGTCTGGTTTAAGCCAACAGACAGAATGTTAATTACAAACAGAATGAGCCTTCAGTTTTAGTAAGTCACTTAAGGTTTTTATAATAACTTTAATTCTTAAATAATATAAGAAAAAGATATATCAATCACATTTAAGTATCTACTCTTTTAGTATATGAATGATTAGGGAAGACAGCTTGAATTTCATGATTAAACCTTAGCACAGTGATATATTTGGGTGTTTCATAGGACTCTTATACTTTCTTTTCTTAGAATTGGCGTGATTTGGATGCAAGAATCACAGATACAGCAAATGAATCAAAAGATAATGTCAGATATTTGTACACTCTAGAAAAAGTGTGTCAGCCTCTCTATAACTGTGATCTAGTAAGTATTCTTTTTAAAGTGTAGTTTAAAAAATTAGCGCATACACTTTGTTATAAAGCAGAAACTAACACACCATTGTAAAGCAATTATACTCCAATAAAGATGTTAAATAAAATAAAATAAAAATTAGCGCATAAAATCGATTTAATATGTGTGTATTGGGAAAAACATATTGCAGAAAAGTTATTTAAAAGATATCTTTTCCTATTATATATCTGTAATGAATTATAAACTATATTTATTATTTTAACCTACATTTAAATATATAGCATTATCATAACTATGACCTGATTTGTGAATTGAGAAAGACAAATATATTAGTTATTCATTGCTTCATAACAAATTACCCCAGAACCGAGTGGCTTAAAACAATAAGCATTTATTATATCACAGTTTTTGTAGGTCAGGAATTCAGGGACAGCATAGCTGAGTACCTCTGCTTCAGGGTCTCTCATGAGGCTGCAGTCAAGCTGCTGTCTTGGGATGTGGTCTCTTCTGAAGGGGAGGCTGACTGGGGAGGGTCCACTTCTATTGCACACCACATGGGCCTTTGCACAGGACAACTCGCTTCCCCTAGAGTGAGTGACCCAGGAGTGAGCAAGAGAAAGTGCCCAACTAGCATTACGCTGATACCAAAGCCAGATAAGAACACCTCAAGAAAATAAAATTACAGGTCAATACTCCTGATGAATAGAGATGCAGAAATTGTCAACAAAACAGTGGCAAACCAAATTCCACGGCACATTAAAAGGATCACACACTAAGATCAAGGGGGATTTATTCCTGGAATGCAAAGATGGTTCAACATATGCAAATGGATAAATGTGATACACCACATTAATAGAATGAAAGATAAAAATCATATGATTATTTCAATAGATACAGAAAAAGCATTTGACAAAATACAACACCCTTTCATGATAAAAGCTCTCAATAGAGTATAGAAGGAATGTACCTCAACATAATAAAAGAATACATATCCCTTAAAAATTGTATAAATAAAATAAACATGCAAAAATAATGTATATGAATATTATAACATCTCTGTACTTTTAAAAATATATTTAAAGCTTTTCACTATAAGAAGTAAACTTGGAAGAAAGATATAATGCTTTTTGCTGTTACCAAGACCTGTAAATTTTAAGGTATACTAATTTCAACTTCTTGATTCAAAAGACTTATTTAAATTCATATAATTTTCAAATCTTTTAGTTTTGGTTTTAGTTCTTTTCATCCTAGTATTTTTTTTTCATCCTAGTAATTTAAAAAACTTTGTTCAATTCCTCTAGCGATGCATGTACTTTATTATTATTGTTATCATTGAGCTTTTTACATTCTCTGATGTAAGAATGTTTCTAACATTATCTTTTGAAATTAGAGAAGTACTGTTAGTATTAAGTCTTATAATTTCTTCCCCCTCATATAGCAACTATTTCTGTAGATTCAAAAATTCTTTTTTTCTCATTTTCTTTATTCTCCTTAAGATAAACCAGAAGCTGCTGTTTAGTTTGTAACTGTCAGTTGAGCAGGAAAAGTGTAGAGGACTCATGCTTCCATTTCTTGTTGATAAAATTTTATGAGTTTTGTGTTTCATTTTATCATCTTGGTATTGTGCTATTGGCATATCGACTAATATATTTTATGCATAAAATGTGCGAACACTATGTATAGATAAGAACTGTGCACTCAAGGAGCTACTATTATAAATAATGATGTTTAAAATTCAGATGAAGGGTATTTCCCCGGTTGGCCCATTTGATACTGTCTCCAGGCCTTTTTCATTCTTTGTAGAGTTGCCTTATTGAGGGTGGAAGGGACTCCTAGGCATATTTTAATTAGAATCTTTTTGGTCTACAGATAACACGTATAATATGAATTCTGACATACAGGGTTAACTACAAAGTGACGATACTAATTTCCATAAACCACATAAAATTGATTTCATTATGTCATGGTTACACCTTACAACTAGGACATACAGTACACTCAAAAGTAGTTGTTCTTCCTGGCTTATTTATTCCACCACTATTAAAAAATCTTTTTATATATTTTAAATTGTCCTAGCAATTAAAAGTCCAGCTCCTTGAGGGTGGGAAGGCCACTGACCTTCTGTTGTTCTTCCATAGTGATTTATGATTTACATCAAGGTTAAAAGCAGGATCTCAAAATCTCGGGCACATAGCTGTGGTTATGCTACAGCTCTAGGACCTTGGACAAGGTACTCTACATCTCTATTTTCTCATTTGCAAAATGGGAATAATCATAACACTTTATTTTATAGATTCTAAGACTTTTCTTTCACATTTTAACATCTCTGTATTCAGAGCACAACTTACAGTCAGTCAGGTTTTATGAATCATTGTCAAGGTGACTTGACACCATCTGAGATTATTAGTTCTTTCCTTGCGGGGGAAGGAAAGAACTAATGTTTGTTTTGTTTTTGGTACCATGGGTGTGAATTCAGACTACAGTGATCGAGCCCCAGCTTGTGGAACAAGTTCTCAGGATAGTTTATTTTCCACCCCTGCCCCAAGGAGCAGGATTGGGACAGGTAGGCTTTATTCCTGTCTTTTTCTCCATGGCTTGTTAATTTCATGCATCGTTTGGTGGCTTAGATTTTTGTAGGAGTTAGACCCCCCCATCTTGAGCCTTTTTTTTCCCTTCTTCAGTAGACTGTAAAGCAGTGGTACAGTCTTACAATCAGTGATGTTTTAGATCTGATGAAATCAAACCTGCCTTAAATGGTCATTGTTGGGACTTCCCTGGTGGTGCAGTGGATAAGACTCCACGCTCCCAATGCAGGGGGCTGGGGTTTGATGCCTGGTCAGGGAACTAGATCCCACATGCGTGCTGCAACTGAGAGTTCGCATGCCGCAACTAAGACCCAGTGCAACCAAATAAATAAATAAATATTTTTAAAAATGGTCATTGTCAACATAAATTAAGATAATATGTGAAGCTCTTCACCTAGTGCCTGGCGCATAGTAATCATTCAATATACATTAGCAATAGTTTGATATCTCGGATGCACTTGCTCTGCTTTGCTCTATGCTGTTCTACTTGATGGCTCTAGGCTGTTCTACCTATTTCACTTCTCTGTGTGTGTCGTTTCCACCGTGCCTTGACCTCCTCCAGGATAGTTTCTTTATATTTGGAATTCTCTCAATATTCTCAGGACTTCGTGGTACTTAGTAGGTTTGCTGAAAGGTGAATTGAGTTGAATAATGAGGAAATGAGTTCTAGTCTGATCCCTGTTTCTAATTAGCTTTCTGGCCATACATTAGTCACTTTACCCTTTAAGATATCAGTTTCTTCATCCTTAAAAAGAGCAAGTTGAGCTATTAATACTTAAAATCACTTTCACCTCCAATATTTTATCTTTAAATAAAATTTTAAGTTTACATGTACAGAAAAGTTGCCGTGATAGTACAGAATTCTTTTCATCTAATTTCTCCTGTTAACATCTTGCAATACCTTGGTACCTTTGTCAAAACTCACGTCCTTTCTCTGTTTCAGTATCCAGTCAAGGATACCATGTTGCTTTTAGTAAAATTTGACTTTTAAGATTAAAATGTTACACTGTTTTATGTATGTTTAGAGTTTTGAATATTATAGGATGGGGGTTATTAAAAATATAAATGTATGCTTAATATATTTCAATTTTAGGTTTCCATGGCACATGGGATACAAAATTTGATAAATGCCATCAAAATGATTCACAGTGTGTCAAGGTATTATAATACTTCGGAGAGAATGACCTCATTGTTTATCAAGGTAAGTTTCCAAGGGAAGAAATCACATTGTAACCCTGTGAAAAGGTTAAGTGCTTTCCCTCTGAGCTAGGGAAGGGAATTGGGAACTTCGGGTGCCTCTCAGAGTTCTGGATTTTCATACTTTGTGGAAAAGAAAAGAAAGGCATGCCTGGAGTCAGTTGTACTTAATTGAAGGGGGACCTTTCTGCTTGTCAGAGGTAAACCCCCAGGTTTTTTGTTTAAAAGTAACTGATGATTTTCTAATTTATTTGTTCCAAATAGTTTTGCATAAGAGCTAAGAATTGTGCCTAGACTGTTACAAGAAACGAAGAAGGACTCTACATAATGATCAAGGGAAAAATAATGCTTCTTTAGCTACTCCCACCCACACTGTGGTTTATGTAAAATCTTCCCATTTAGTGCCATATGATTAATTATTTTAAATAATTGGAAAAATCATCCAAGAAACACAGGAGTAGAATTTACTTATAAACAATTCAAGCAGAACGTAACAGTCACATTTCAACTTTCTTTTAGATCAAAGAATAGATTTAATCATTGTCTATGTCCCAAGCAAGGCAAGAACCTTAGGATTCTTCCCTGTCACTTGTCTTCCTCCTTGCTACATGTTCCACATTGAGATTTCTAGTTCCATATTATTGTTACTGTGTTTTCAGTGTATGAATCAACAAGTGATCAGACTAAAATCTAAGTATTGCTAGCATTTTTGATCACCTCTGTTTTGTGATTTCCACATCTTCCTCTGCCTTGGATTTATTATTTCTTTTGCTGAAAAAAATTCTTCAGTAGTTCTGTGGTGAACCCCCTGAATTCCTGCATGTCTGAAAATCACTTCATTTTGTCTTACCACTGAAATGTTAGTTTGAGATTCTTAAGTTCAATATAATTTTTTCCTGGAACTGTAAAGATACTGTTGTATACTATCTACAATTGTTGATAAGAAATTTGATGCTAATCTGATTTTTTTTCCTTTGTGGGAAACCTATTTTATTCTCCCAGGAAGCTTGTAGGATTTTTTCTTCATTCTTGAACTTCTAAAATTTCAAAGTGATGTGGTTCTTTTTACCTTTATCTTGTTCTATACTTGCTGGGTTGTTTCATTCCCAAGACTTTCCTCTCTCTTCATTCCTGGGAAGTTTTCCTGTTTACCTCTGATTATTTCTTATCCACCTATTCAATTTATTCTCTCCCCTTGAATCTAAAATCCATGTTCCTTAACTTTTTTTTTGGGGGGTCCATCTTTGTCCTTTGATCTTTCAGCTCACTCATTGACTGTTCATTTATGTCCCAATTGCTGGTCGGTGCATCAAAAAAAAATTCAATTTCCGAGTTCTTTTCTTTCATGATGTAAAAATCCTCTCATATCTTTCTTATAAACTTAGTTAATAAAAAATATTCTAAAAGATTTTACATATATCTTTTCTGTATTTTCTCTCTTTGTTGAATTTAATGCTTCTGTTACCATGTTTGTTTTCTTCAGTTGCTTGGTGATTCTTGGTTGTCTGCCCATCTTTGTGTTTGAGACTGCTGATTTGCCTCCCTGTTCTGTTTATTTTGTCTGTCTCTTGTGAGTAAGGAGTATAACTTACTGTTTGGAGGGGAGTGAGAATAGCTTTTTCTCTGATATGTCCTCCTGGGAGTGCAGTAGCTACCTGGGCCACACTTCTCGAAGACTGTGGTCCACACTCATACCTTTGTCCTTTCAGCATATGTCGCTGTTGCCTGCTGTACAAGTTGCTCTAAATTCGGTGTTCAGGGTTACAACTGAGGGTTACCTCACATTGTCTCCCATCTTGAAAAATTTCCATAACTGTTCTACCTTCAAGTAACCTTCTCCAGAACCGGGTTCTGGCTTTCTCTAGTCTTTTTTTTTTTTCTCTGTAGATTTGGTACTGTGTGATTTCCATATTTTAGGAATTCTCCAAAATTTCTGTGTGTCAGCCTGCCATCTTGATTTAACTTCCAGACCATTTAAATGGCTGTCTTGCTTTTTCTTTTTTCCTTCTTTATTTTGGGGGATGTGAGAGGTGGTTAACTTAATATTTAGTTTGCATGTTGAAGGATGGAGAAGAATCACAGTTGGACTGGATCAAGACCTAATTAGAGGAGAACTAGACAAAGAGAAAATATAGTTGACTTTGAAATTGATGGCCTCAGTGACGTAGACTTAAATACAGTAGGTAAATGTGACTTTGGGTTTTCTTTGTTTTACCCGGAATGTATATTTCTTTGTTTTTTATATTCTGTAATTAATTCATTCCATAAGGTTTCTATTTATCATATTTTTATGCTTGTGATTTAAAAAACTTAAATTTTATTTCTTTCTCTACCTATAGTTATTCTGGACTTATATTTATTTTAGGTAACAAATCAAATGGTGACAGCATGTAAAGCATATATTTCTGATGGGGGAACTAACCACGTATGGGATCAGGAAATACCAGTTGTACTAAAGAAAATTCAGGTTTGTATAAGTATTTTTATTTTCATAAAGTAAAGCTTTTACCATCTGGCCCACTTTTGCTTACTTTTTTCATTGACAAAGCATGTTAGCTTTGAAAAAACATTGTACAGGGTAGCATGAGCATATAAGAAGAACTTCATTAAAATTATCTACTTCCCTTTATGCTTAGTGCTCCTGTTAGGGCATAATTTAATCCTCATCTTGTCCATGGCTGCCTGTATCAGACACCTCGCATGTGCCTTTCATATGCTCTGGCCCCCATCTTTTACTCCAGCCTCTGTTAATTTCATTTTCTTGCCTTTTTGCATTGGTTAGGATTGCCATGCATCCTTAAATGGACCTGGTAATAGTTGGCATCTGATTCTGATCTTCTTTTAGAAGAAAATGCTTCTAACATTTCCCCATTTAGTTTGATGCTTTAATACATCATTGATTAGATTCAAGGAAGTTTTATTCCTAGTTTTAGTACTAGGAGATATTATTAAAAGTTAAGAATGGGTTTTGAAAAAATTTTTCAGCACATATTTTTGAGGAGCTTATAAGATTTTTCTCCTCAATCTATTAATGTTATAGATGACATTTTTAGGTTTTCTAAAATGAAACTATTCTAATATCCCTAGGATAAACTCGACTTAGTCATGGTGTAATTATCTTTTTAAAAACATTCTTAACTTCACTTTGCTACAATTTTCTTTAGGGCTTTTTGCAACTATATTCATGAGAGAGATAGCCTGTAATTTTTCCTTTCTCATAGTGTCCTTGTTAGTGTTTCTGGCACTAAGGTCTCAGAATAAGTACGACTGGAGGAGGGGAAGGAAGTACTCCCCTCTTTTCTAGCCTCTAGAAGAGTTTGTAGAAAATCAAAGCGATCTGTTATTTTGAAAGTCTGAAAGAAATGGCCATACCAGCAAGTCTCCATCTGGAAGTGGTTATTGGCTTTCTTCATGTGCTGGTTCCTGGGCTTCGTAGAGCCTAGGTGGGAGGCTGGAACTGTTGCGGTAGAGCAAGAAAGGATGCTCAGTGCCCTCCACCTAGGACGTGAACTGCTGTGCTTGCAGGGTTGGCCCTGAGCACTCTCATCACCACTCTCTGACCTCTGGAACTGGAGGATAAGAAAGAGTTGTCAGAGGAAACATAAGATGTACTTAAATGAAACAGAAGATGAGGAATTGCAGTTAGGATAGTTTCTCTTCCTGAAAACACTTGATCTCAACGACTGGAAGAACCAGAATCATTATGCAGTTCTTGGATTTGTTCATGTAAAATACAAAGTTATGCAGAGAGAGACCAAAGCAGCACATAAAGCAGTGGTTCTAAACAATACCAAAAGCAGCTGGTGAATCCGTTAAAGAAGGAGATAATGACAACTTCACTTGCATAACTAAAACTTATGAAATGTCTGAGTCAGTGAAAAGAGGAGAAATTAACAGTGTAGATCTTACTTTTGATAACTCAGTTCCTTAGAAAAGTGAAGCAAAGGACAATTTCTTCTAAGTGTTTTCCCAAGTGTTTGAAATGCATTACAGGTGGTAAAAAAGAAAAAGTTCCTAAACTTGGTGATATGAATTCATCATTTGATGATACAGAGGCATTTTATTCCTGCTGGCATAATTTTTATTATTGGAGAGAATTTTTCTTATTTAAATGAAGGAAAAAAAGCAGAATGTCATGATGAAAGGAGAGAGATTGAAAAGCAGAACAGAGCAGCAAGGGCACAAAGGAAAAAGAAGAAATGAATTGAATGTTAGATGATAATGCATATAACTGTGATGCAAGGATTTTAAAAATTCAAAGAAAAAGAAAAAGCCAAGAAAGAAGCAGAGGAAAAAGCAAAAGCTGAAGGAAAATTGAAGAAGGAAGAAGCTAAAGAAAAGCAGAGATGAGGTGAATTAGGAGCTGCTTGGATAGGTAAGGAGAAAGAGGAAGTTAGACAAAAGGCATTACTGGCAAAGAAGAAAAAGGATAACCAGGAAAAAAAGCCATTAAGAGGGAAAGGCAATATCAAATCATTATGTTGTATGCCTGAAACTAATATAATGTTATATGTCAATTATATAAGAAAAGAGAAAGGTAGCAAAAACTTCAAAATTCATGGAAGACCTGGAATTACTTTCCTGATGATGAGATAAAGCCGGTTAAAATGATGGAAGAAGTGGAAAAACTTTGCGATAGGCTCGAACTTGCAAGCTTACTGTATTTAAATGAAACGTTCACATCACCTACAAAAGAAATAGGAATTGCTGCTCTGCCAAAACAGAAGAAATTAATGAGCAAATTAGAAAAGAGAAAGAGGAAATTGAGGCTTGTGTGTGCCAAGTATCTAAGAATGCAGAGACATCAACTGTTGAAGGTGGAAATGGCAGTAAAAATTTGTCAGAAGAGAATTGATCTGCACTTGCTAATTAAAACTGTGAGCCTCTTTCTTGCTGGGACAAATTCAAGATGGGAAGTTATTGCCAAGTACATGAACACGCATTCTACTTCTGGAAGTCAAAAGAACTGCCAAAGATTTTATTGGCAAAGAACCGTCTCCCAAAACTTGGCCCTCATCAGAAAGATGACATACTGTGTGGAGTAGAGCCTCAGACTGTCAATATAACACCTCAGAACAATTTGGAAATCCATGTGCAGATTTCACCTCTTGACAACAGAAGCACAGAAGCTTTTGGAATGAGCTTTGAAAATGTATCCAGTAAAGATACCTGAAAGATGTAGCGTGTATCAGAATTTCATTTCGTTATGGCTGAGTAATATCCCATTGTATGGATAGACCACATTTTGTTTATTCATTCGTCTTTTGATAGACATTTGGATTGTTACCACCTTCCGACTATTGTGAATAATGCTGCTATGAACACTGCTGTTTAATGATCTCTTTGAGTCTCTGCTTTCAATTATTTTGGGTATATACCTAGAAGTGAAATTGCTGGATCATATGGCAGTTCTGTTTTTAACTTTTTGTGGAACCACCATACTGTTTTCCCTAGCAGCTCTTCCGTTTCACGTTCTCACCAGCAATGCACAAGAGTTCCAGTTTCTCCACACTGTGCCAATACTTGTTATTTTCTCTTTTTTTTGGTAATAGGTATCCTAATGCATATGAAATGGTATCTTATTGTGTTTTGATTTGCATGTCCCTAATGGCTAGTGATGGTTGAGCATCTTTTCATGTGCTTATTGGCCATTTGTATATCTTCTTTGGAGACATGGCTATTCAAATCCTTTACTCATTTTTGAAGTGGGTTCTGTTTTTGTTGAGTTGGAGGAGTTCTTTATATACTCTAGATATTAATCCCTTATATATATGTTTTATGAATACATATTGCTTCATTTAAAAAAACTAGTTATTTGACTATTCTTTCTATTTCTTCTTGAGACAGTTTTTGTAAGTTTATATTTTTGAGGAATTTCTTTAATTTTTCTAAAATTTGTAATTTATTGGCATAATGTTGACAATATTCTCTTACTAATCTTTGCCTTGTTATGTAATATGTCCCCTTATTCATTAACAATATTACTTATCTTCTCTGTTTTCTTAATCATTCTTGCTCACTCAATCCTCAGATTCAGAACAACCCATCCTCCTCCCAGGAGTTTATCACTTCTGTTTTCGTTGTTATTGTTATTTGCTGGATTCCATGTTTCCCTCTATAGTTTCTCCAGGGTTAATTTTGGGAGTGGGAGTGAGAAATCATTCCCCCCAAATTGTCCAATTGGCAGAAACCAGGACTCTTGACATAGAACTTAGCAATTTATTCTCATAATTGTTTTAATATGCTTCAAGTCACTAGCCATTTACTTACTGAATTAGAAATGAAAGCTTGGTTTTCTGCATTCTAGTTTAACTTGCTTTCTACTACATCTGAAATTTTTTCAGGAAACTTTTATTGTATAGTTTTGGGGAATAATTTTCAGATGAGTTGGAGGAAACAATGAGAAGAATTGTTATTTAGGATGTTATCTGTCCAACAGGAAGGAATTGGTTGGTGAAGAAGAAGTAATAGAAAGTAATTCCTATTAGATGGCATATTCCAGGAGGGTAGGGATCTTATCTGTACTCCTAGCATCTCAAGGAGTTCCTAACATATGGTAGGCACCAAGAAACTTTCTTTTTTTTAAATATTTATTTGGCTGCGCTGGCATCTTTATTGGCACATGCGAGATCTTCATTGTGGCATGCTGGATTTTTTTAGTTGCAGCATGCAGGATCTAGTTCCTTGACCAGGGATCAAACCCGCGTCCCCTGCATTGGGAGCCTGGAGTCTTAACCACTGGACCACCAGGGAAGTCCTTAAACTTTTGTTTAATAAGTGGAAAAATAATCAGTGACCTCGAAGAGAGTAATGATTCTGTTTTAGAGATTGAGAGGTGGGGAGGCGTATCATAGCTAGAAGTAGGTATGAGACTAGTTATATAAGCTTGAATGTTTATAGAATCACCTGGGCAACTGGTTGAAAGTATGGCTTCCTGAGTCTGACTCACAGAGATTCTGACTTAGTGGCTGAGGCAGGCAGAATAAAGATGTCCACATCCTGATCCCCGGAATTTGTGACTATGTTATATTAAATGTCAAGGGGAATTAAGGTTACAGGAGGAATTAAGGTTGGAGAGATTATCCTGGATTATCTAAGTGGGACCAACGTAAGCACAAAGGTCCTTATAGAGTGAAGAGGGAGATGGAAGAGTCAGAACCAGGGAGCTGGCATTATGTTAAAGATTTGACTGGCCATCGGTGGCTTTGAAAAAGTTTAACATTATTTTTTTTTTAAGACGGTTTGGTTAGCTGGACATGACAGTAAGTTCCTACTGGAGCCTAGTGACAATGTCCTCCTTTTTTAGCCTGGTTGAACTGACCTGGTATAGCTGTAGTCAAATATTAGGATTTCAGCAATGCACCCATCAAAGACTTTATGATCTCCTCATGGAGAACTGACAGTTGGATGATAAATCAGTATTGCACAGTCTTAATGTTTTTTATACCTGTATGTGAATAATGCTGATTAAAAGATGCCAACTGACTAGATAGATAATTGAAAATAGACAGAATTGATACATAATTTTTGGCCTCCTGGGAGCTCTGATTAGCCATGAAAACATGACAACAAATAGTGTATGTGGTAACTTTGACAAGGATAAGAGTTAAGGGGAAATAATGAGGATAAAGAAGATGAGACTATATTGTAAAATAGAAAAAAAACTGTATTGATTTTCATAGGCCTTTCAATGTGTGGGCAGAGAACTTGAATTTTCAATGTTAACAGCGGCAGCCCCTATTGAGGGGTTGATGTGATCAGTTTTGTGTGAGGATAGAATTTTTGAATATTTCACTCATAAACAAGTGTCTCACTATGTATTATACCCCTTTTAAATCTCTCATAGGACTGCATTTTTCTATTCAAGGAGTATCAGACATCTTTTCACAAAACAAGGAAACAGATTTTAGAATCCTCAGGGGAAAAATCTTTTGAGGTTTCAGAAATGTATATATTTGGAAAATTTGAAGCTTTCTGCAAAAGACTGGAGAAGGTAAGCGTCGTGCAGCCACAGTTGCCACTACCAACCGTACCTTTCCAGTTATTTCATACTTTATGTAGCATCACTGAGAATTATTTTTCCAGATCTCTTGTCTTACTATTGATCTGACTCATCCACTATCACTCATAGATTACTGCATTTTATTTTATTTATTTTATTTTTTAATTTTTTTGCGTTACGCGGGCCTCTCACTGTTGTGGCCCCTCCCGTTGCGGAGCACAGGCTCCAGACACGCAGGCTCAGTGGCCGTGGCTCGCGGGCCCAGCTGCTCCGTGGCATGTGGAATCTTCCCGGACCGGGGCACGAACCCACATCCCCTGCATCGGCAGGCGGACTCTCAACCACTGCGCCACCAGGGAAGCCCTACTGCATTTTTTATAACTTATTTTTTCATTCCTAATTACTATCTTCTGCCTGTCTCACAAAAGCTATTGCAGACTTTCACTTCTCTTGAGACCTCAATTCTATCTTTACCTATAGAGCTTGAACTTAAAGCCTCTGCTCTTAACCATTTTATCAGGCTGAGAAAAGGTGTGAGGTGACATATCTGCAATATCTGGCAGAACCCAGTAGTTGTGTCATATCTGGATGTGTGAGCA
This sequence comes from Delphinus delphis, assembly GCF_949987515.2. Lineage (NCBI taxonomy): Eukaryota > Metazoa > Chordata > Mammalia > Artiodactyla > Delphinidae > Delphinus > Delphinus delphis. The sequence continues at coordinate 36,103,016 of NC_082692.2, read as the reverse complement.
CCTTCCCTTACCAGGCCATATATATGGTCTAAACATAGAGATTGTATGGGCAATGTCTTTGCTGGGCGGATATGGGTTAGAAACTTCAGCACCCTTTTTTTTTTTTTTTTGCGGTACGCGGGCCTCTCACTGCTGTGGCCTCTCCCGTTGCGGAGCACAGGCTCTGGACGCGCAGGCTCAGCAGCCATGGCTCACGGGCCCAGCCGCTCCGCGGCATATGGGATCTTTCTGGACAGGGGCACGAACCCGTGTCCCCTGCATTGGCAGGCGGACTCCCAACCACTGCGCCACTAGGGAAGCCCTTCAGCACCTTTGATTCATTCATTCATTAGGACTGGCTGGAGAGGAGTGATGTTTTTCCAGGGGATACAGGGCAGCCCATATCAGAGGCTTCTTCGAATCAACCTTTGCAAAGCCTACAAAGATATCATCTAGGTACCACCCTCCCCATGGCCCTACCATTCTGCCAACTCCCTAGGTCCTAATAACAGGAGTCTGCTCGTCATTTGTTGGAAATTGGTGGGGGGCATTTCACAAGTTGAAGGGCATTTCCTATACATGCCAGGATAGGAAAATATGGGTGGTGAACAAAACCAAGTTACTGAGTGGGGCTGTTTTTTGTTTGTTTCTTTAGCAGCTTAACTGAGATACAATTCACATACCATATAATGTATTCATTTAAAGTGTACAAGTCAATATTTTCCAATATATTCACAGGATTGTGCAACCGTACCACCATCTAATTTTAGAATATTTTCATTCCCACTAAAAGAAACCCTGTGCCCATTAGCAGTGATACCCCATTCTCCCCTCTACCCAGCCCTAAGCACCTGCTAATCTACTTTCTGTTTCTATAGATTTGCCTATTCTCGACATTTCATATAAATGGAATCATATAATATGTGGTCTTTTGTGACTGGCTTCTTTCACTTAGTATAATATTTTCAAGGCTCATCTATGTTGTAGTATTCCTTTTTATTGCTGAATAATATTCCATCATTTGAATATACCATATTTTACTTATCCATTCATTTGTTGGTGGACATTTGGGTTTTTCTACTTTTTGGCTATTACGACTAATGCTGCTATGAATATATATGTATGTGTTTTTGTGTGAACATATGTTGTCATTTCTTTTGAGTATATGTGTAGGAGTGGAATTGCTGGGTCAGATAATAACTCCATGTTTACCTTTATGGAGGAAGTGCCAAACTGTTTTTCCAAGTAGTTGTATCATTTTATAGTCTCATAAACAATGTATGAGGGTTCCAATTTCTCTGCATCCTTGTAACACTTATTGTCTGTCTTTTTGAATTTAGCCATCCTAGTGGGTGTGAAGTGACATCTCATTGTAGTTTTGATTTGCATTTCCCTGATGACTAATGGTGTTGAGCATCTTTTTTTTTTTTTTTTGCGGTACGCGGGCCTCTCACTGTCGTGGCCTCTCCCGTTGCGGAGCACAGGCTCCGGACGCGCAGGCTCAGCAGCCATGGCTCACGGGCCCAGCCGCTCCGTGGCATGTGGGATCTTCCCGGACCCGGGCACGAACCCGTGTCCCCTGCATCGGCAGGCGGACTCTCAACCACTGTGCCACCAGGGAAGCCCGTGTTGAGCATCTTTTTAAATGCTTATTGTCCATCTGTATTTCTTCTTTGGAGAAATTTCTATTTAAATTCTTTGCACGTTTTAAATTTAGTTATTTGTGTTTTCGTAGTTCAGTTTATAAGAGTTCTTTATATATTCTGGGTCTTAAGTCCCTTATCAGATATGGTTTTCAAATATTTTCTCTCTTTCTACAGGTTATCTTTTCACTTTCTTGATTGTGTTCTTTGAAGCAGGACGTTTTGTTTTGTTTTGCTTTAATATTTATTTATTTATTTTGGCTGCACTGAGTCTTAGTTGCGGCCCGTGGGATCTTCGTTGCAGCATGCTGGCTCTTAGTTGCAGCATATGGACTTCTTAGTGGCATGCATGCGGGATCTAGTTCCCCGACCAGGGATCGAACCTGGGCCCCCTGCATTGGGAGGGTGGAGTCTTGCCCACTGGACCGCCAGGGAATTCCTTGAAGCAGGAAGTTTTAAATTTTGATGAAGTCCAATTTATCAAGTATTTCTTCTGTTGCTTGTGCTTTTGGTGCTGCATCTGGGAATATGTTGTGTGAGGCTGTTTTGTGAACAGTGAGGATTTCTTGGGGACAAGTGTCCAATTTAGAATGATATTGGCATGGGGCAAATGAATAATAGGCCCCGTTGGTCAGGACCTGTTCTACAGAAATGTTTAACATTTCTGAAACCATTAGGATGTAAACCTGGAGGTGAGTCCTGGTTACTGTTCATTTTTCCAGGAGCGGGGGCCCTTGCTAACTTGGGTGCAGTTTTACATTTGGTATAGTTTCCTGGCTGGACCTTAATTATTAGCCCATGTGCAGTAAAGATCTTTGGTGGCAGGTATAATGCTGGGCATAATGAACATCCATCTGTAGAGCAGCAGCCCAAGCATTCCTGATGCTAGAGGGAGTGGGTAATAATGGCCAGCTACATTAGCTACTCCTCCTGCCTTACCTCTGGAGAAGCCCTGCCTGTAGTCTTAAGGATACAACTTCACGCCACAAAGGCTCAGCAGTCAGAGCCAACGCAGCACTCCCTAGGGGCCTTACTTGAAGTGCATCCTGGTTACTAGGTTATTCCAACTCCCCTGTGCTAAGAATTCCTTGGCTGACTGGCATCTCTCCCAGGTGTAATTGGTGGATGTTGGTGTCCAGATTCTTAAAGGTGGGGCATAATAGTTACCCTGAAATGTGGCCAGAATTTTTATAATCCTCTAGAGGTGGTTACTGAACTGCCTTGGTGGGCTTCCCCTGCTGAGTGGGGCACAGCAGGGACCACTGTGGGACTACCCCTATGAGCTCTTAAATAGTTGAAGAGGAGAGACAGAAGGGCAGGCTAAGCCAGAACCTGTTAGGGAAAGCTCAGATCCAGATGTCAGGATGACCAAGTACGAAAGTCAAAGGACAGATAGGATTGAGCTTGGGGTTGGAGAACCAAGACCTCAGAGTTGGGCAGAGATGTTGGGGATCTTTAAGGAACAAGTGAGGAGGAAAGTGCTAGTGTGTCAGCTTAGGGTGCCTGAAATGCATCTTTTTTGGTAGATGGAGACTTGGTGCATTGAGTGTTAGTCTGCCCTAAAGAACCAGAATTGTGTATAATATCCCTTGTTTCTTCTTCCTGTTCCTGCCATGTAAATTTTGGTGAATATTGGTTTCCCAATATTGATGAATTTGGTTTCCCAGAGCTCTGTCTTTAGTTTTCTTCTCACCCTGAACACTTGTGGGAGAGAAGCGAAGGAGTGGGAAGCTTTGAGGATTGTTTTCCAGAGCAGGAATCAAAATGGGGAATCATTTTGATGAATATTAAGGAACTGAGTAGCCTGTGGACATGAAAGACTTTTTTTTTTTTTGGTGAAGTAGGTGGTGTTGGTACGTTGAGATGGAGCCAGCTGTTTCTGAAATAAAGTTCATTGTGAGGATTTTCCAGGGTTCTTTAGGGGTCAGAAGTGACTACGGTCGTCTTTCAGGATTGTGTGACCTTTCCTTTGCCTGAATGTGGAATTATGCTAGTGTTACATATCAGAACTATGGTGAGGGCCAGAAAAATGGGAACACTTTTGAATCCAGTGATCCAGTGAAACGATTTTCAGAACATTCTCCAGAACAAAATGCTGAAACTATTTAGACATCTGCAAGGGCTTTTACTCACTGTCCCTCACCACCCCACCTCCTCTTGGAAGACAAGGTGATCAGATTCTGAGAAAGGCTCTAAACTCTCTCTACTTATGGCAGAACATCCTCCGTCTTAAATAGTCTAAGGGTAGTAATGACTGGAACAGAAATTTGTCTTCTGTTTTATCTCCTCTGGTTGGTTTTACCTTAAATGATTCTAAAGCCTGTTTATTGGCTTGTTTTTTAAAAATCATTAATTCATTAAGAGTTAATTCTAGGGAAGGGTGCTAATTTCTAACTTTTAAACTAAAGTAACACTTTTCTTTTTAAGATTACAGAAATGATAACTACTGTGCAAACATATTCAGCCTTGAGCAATTCTCCCATAGAGGGAATAGACATTATGGCAATAAAATTCAAAAATATATATCAAGGGGTTAAGACAAAGCAGTATGATATTTTGGATCCAAGAAGGACAGAATTTGACATGGATTACTTAGATTTCACGGCAAAAATCAAGGCTTTAGAGGTAAGTAATTATACATACTTTTGATTTAGTAAAGCTGAAATGTAATCAATAGTACTGAAATTCACATATTTACTATTTATTACAAATTACTCTTGCAAATTGATCAAAAATATTTGCCAGCATGAATAATTTTCTAACCAGCCCACAAAATGTTTTCTTTTTTTTTTTAAATGAAAAATGAGCTTATTCAATAAAAGATATCAGTAACTAACCAGAAGCCCAAAGGGCTTATTGTAGCTGGGTTTATTTTTAATGTGCATTAAAAAATATATTTGATTTTTGTTGTGCCAAGGACTAGTGTCACTTGTCCTGTGTAAGAATTCGTAGGCCTTGTTCTTTGTTCAGTGTGAGAAGATTTGAGAGCAGATTAGGACAGTGGAACACTCTTCCCTTGGCACTGCGCTTTATGGCCACATTCTCTCTGCAGCTTAGAGGATGACTCTGAAGAGACCCTCCTCCTGTCTGTCGTAGCTGAAGGGACACCAGAGGGATGAGACTGTAACAGGTTTCTTTCTCACCTTTTGGGCTAATATGACTTCAGTTACTCTCTTACTGAAAACTGTTAACCCAGGTGTAGCCCCAGGGAATGGTCTCCTCTTTGCTGCAGAATGTCTTGGAGACACAGAGAGGGACAAGAATATACCCTGCCCACTTCCTGAGTCTTAAATCCTTGCCAAGAAGGTGAGGAAGATGATATATTTTTTCTCAAGACTCTCTAAAAACTATATTACATGTAATTTGTGCAATATAAATTTAAAAGATCCTAAAATTCTAGCAACAACACTTTTTCTTTTTGACACAAATTTCCTTTCAGTTTTTGAAAGTTAGACTCTGATAGGAAGATATATTTTACTTTTTACTTTTAATGTTTGGTTTTGGGAGTTATATCTTGATAGCAGTGAGAATTTGTGTTTTTTAAAAAACTTATTGCTTAAATTATTTTTATGATTCATTAATAAGATTATATGTTATAAAGCCTTAACTGTGGTCTTAGGTACAAGTTTAGCGTTCAGTAAATTTAGAGGCCATATTAAGTTTTTAGTATCTAAAAAGATATGTCAGTGTTTTAACTTTTCTTCCTTTTCCAATGTTTGATTAATGGGTGTAGTATGTATTTGTAGACAGTACCAATATAATCTATAAGTGAAAGTAATTTGTGGAGTGCTTCAGTTCCGTCAGTTGGGCACCAGGAGTTTGGAGTTCACTGCTCGGGATGGTGGGAGTCTTGGAAGAACATCTTTGGCTTCTTATTCCTCCTTAGCGTGGCAAAGAGGTTTCTGAGAGCAGCAGTGTTAGAAAATGACACCTGTTCACGTTGGGTGTCTATAGTGTCATTACACTGCTCTACCGACATGCTAAGAAATCCTAAATCTCCCCAAAAAAATGTACTTTGTAAGGGACTTACACTCCTTTCATAAATTCTCTAGGTCAACATCCAATAAATAATGAGCGGCAAATGCAAACCACATATATGATTTTAATTTTTTAGTAACCACGTGCATAAAAGTAAAAAAAGTAGGTGATGTTAATTTTAATGATATACTTTATTCAACCCAACATATTCAAAATATTATCATTTTAACATGTCACTAATAAAAACCATTATGAGATATATCCTTTTTTCATACTGTCTTTGAAGTTTTGTGTGTATTTTACATTTATAGCACATCTCACTTAGAAGTAGTGACATTTTTAAGTGCTCAGTAGAAACATGTGGCCAGTGGCCACCATACCAGACAGTGCAGTTCTAGATGCTTAGGTGGTAGATGTATTTAAGGCTCGTATTTTGATTCTGTAGGAGAATCATTCATTGTTGTTAAACAAAACTAATCTTTTCCTTAACTCAAAAAATCATTCAAACATTAATATTGCATTTCAGGTACAAATACAGGCATTTATGAACAGTACTTTTGGAAAAATTTTGTCTTCTCAGCAGGCTCTTCAGCTGCTTCAGAGGTATTTATAATGCATTAAGCAGTATAGTTTCTAGGTGGGATAACTTTATAGCTGAAAATAACAATTTGAAAAAAATTTTGGAAATCTCTCCTATGTAAACTTTAAAACTTATAAACAGTAATCTCCCAATTACCATTAAATAGACTGGTGAAAATTGAAATATAGTATGATATTTTTCATTTTCAATTTTCATTGCATTTTTTGGTAGCGGAAAATCTTCCAATAAGGAAGTGATTTCACATTTTCCCCCAGCTATGTAATATGTTAAGGTTAATTTCGTAAGTGTTATTGGAAAGGGAACAAATAATGTTTAATTCTGCATACTGAAAGGATTTCTAACAGTGAAATTATCTAAGAATAGTAGGTCCCCAAACTTTCTGTTTTTCCTCCTGAGTGCTTCTGTAGCTGCCTTTCCTTCTAGTCCTGACAGCGGTGCTCCCCTAAAGGGCAGGAAAGCCTGGATTAGAAGGATGGGCTGGACCAGAAGCCGTTTTCTTGCAGCTCAGGAAGGGCTCACTACCCATGTTAGGGACCGTTTTGAAATTCTCCCCTGAGAGCCAGTGGATCTGGGTTTGGGTCTGACTTTGGGTTTGGGTCTGACTTTCCCATCTCTCTAATGCTGGATCATACCTGTGAAACCTTACCTCATGAGACCATCATAAGAGTTGAAACAGGCATATAATGATTTTGATGAGTGACAGTACTGTACAAACAGATGGCAGTACCATTTTCTTGGCAATTTCTCTGTCTCTGTCTCTCTCTTTTTACCTATGGTATGCTGGTGTCAACTCATTTTATTATCAGAAAGTTATGGTTCTAGTACTTCCTATGCATAACTTAGTCTCTTAGTGGAAGTGACATTTGGCTGACAAAATCATGATATCATTATGCCTATTTGGGGTGACGTGAGCAGTAATATTGGCAAGGGGACATTCATTGAGCTCCCCTCCATCTTTGCTAAGCCAGCTCCCCACTCATCTTTTTAATCTCAGTTCAGATGTCACTTTTTCAAGGAAGTCTTTCTTGACTTCCCAGACTTGGCTGGGTTCCCCTGTTACATGCATTTCTGGCACCCTTGTAATTTAAATAATTATTTATGTCACTCCTGACCGATCTCTACCTTTTCCGTAAGGTAATCATTGGCTCCAAGAGGGCTGGAACCACACCTGTCTTGTCCATCACTGTAACCTAGGGCAATGCATGAGGCCTGGTGTGAATATTTGTCAAATGAGTGAATGGATTTTTAGGATTGCAACAATTAAGTGTGTTTCTCATTTATTTTTACACTATTCACCCTCAATTGCTTTTAGATTCCAAAAACTGAACATTCCCTGTCTTCAATTAGAAATAAACCACACCATTGAGCTTATTCTTCAGTATTATGTGGCTGAACTTGAAGCTATTAAGAAGGCAAGTATCATATTTATAAATAGAATGGTACTCAGTACAAAAATATTCTGGAAGTATTTGCCATCATTATCCTGTGCCAAGCTTACCAGACAAATCCTGTCACTGCTGAGTATCTTTTTTTTTTTGGCGGTACGCGGGCCTCTCTCTGTTGTGACCTCTCCCGCTGCGGAGCACAGGCTCCTGACGCACGGGCTCAGTGGCCATGGCTCACCGGCCCAGCCGCTCCGCGGCATGCGGGATCCTCCCGGACCACGGCACGAACCCATGTTCCCTGCATCGGCAGGCGGACTCTCAACCACTACGCCACCAGGAAAGCCCTGCTGAGTATGTTTGATGCTCCTCTCTCTGTGGGAGAAGGTGCTGACAGTGTGTGTCCCCGGACAGCCAGATCACACTCCTTTGCTCTTAAGAACTGTCTTTTTATGACAGCATTCATGTATGCATGGGAAAGCCCGTTTAAGTTAATATTTTTGGGTATCAAAGTATGGGCTCTGGAGAATATTATGACAGATATAATGTAGCTGTGTGCTCCTGCTTTATTTTTTAATTTTTTTTAAGATAAGAAGTGATTTATTAGAGCATCCCTTGTGGTGTGGTGGCTAAGAATCCGCCTGCCAGTGCAGGGGACACGGGTTCGAGCCCTGGTCCGGGAAGATCCCACATGCCATGGACCATGCATGCAACTAAGCCTGTGTGCCACAGCTACTGAGCCTGTGCTCTAGAGTCCGTGAACCACAACTACTGAGCCCACGTGCCACAACTACTGAAGCCTGCGTGCCTAGAGCCTGTGCTCTGCAACAAGAGAAGCCACTGCAATGAGAAGCCCGCACACCACAACGAAGAGTAGCCCCCGCTCACCGCCACTAGAGAAAGCCCGCACGCAGCAACGAAGACCCAACAGCCAAAAATAAAATAAATAAATTTATAAAAAAATAAAAGAAGTGATTTATTAGAATAGGACGCTTGTGAGGCTTACAAGTGGGTGGGCCAGAGGGTGCTGCGCGCAGAGAACTTAGTGGGCAACAATTTTATAATTAAAGGAAAAGTTGGGAGGGGGAGAAGACCACCTTCTTCCTCATTTTTTTTTAATTTTACTTAAAAAAATTTTTTTTTATTGGGGTATAGTTGATTTACAATGTTGTATTAGTTTCAGGTGTACAGCAAAGTGAAACAGTTATACATATACATATATCCACTCTTTTTTTTTCTTGATTCTCTTCCCATATAGGCCACTACAGAGTACTGAGTAGAGTTCCCTGTGCTATACAGCAGGTTCTTATTAGTTATGTATTTTATGTATAGTGGTGTGTATATGTCAACCCCAAGCTCCAGCTTTTGAATACCGCCTTAAAATTGGGGATAAAAGGCAGAAAAAAAGTATACATGTAATGGGAAGTAAGGGTTAAGAGAGAATTAAGTGTCGTATATTGTAATCATCATAGTTTTTGAGCCTCAGGTTGATATCTCTGGAGTGCATTTACGTATTTATTGACTACCTCTTGTGTATAAAACATGTGAATAATGGTAAAACATCAATACAAATATAGCTGTATATATTTTTGCCTTTTCCATTGTATTGAATTTCAAACATTAATGCCAGACCTTTAATTACAGCTTTATCATTCTCAAAAAGATGACCCACCTCTTGCTCGCAACATGCCCCCTATAGCAGGAAAGATCCTTTGGGTGAGGCAGCTCTATCACCGGATAAGTGAGCCCATCAACTATTTTTTTGTAAGCCAATAGTTAAATTTACAGTATGTGGATCATGGTGGTTTTTAATACAAGAAATATATTTTATCCTGTAACATTTGTGTCCAGTAAAGTAGCTAGAGCTAATTCTTTTACTGGGCAAAGGAAATTTAGTTTACAAATATGCTTGAGAGAGACTAAGCCATTTCTTTCATGTTTGGTAGATAATCCCATTTAATTATAGTTAATCTCTAAGGGGATGAATCTTAAAAACTTATGACGCTTAATAAACAGGACACTCTCTTTTGTAAAATAATTGTTTTGAAAATAATAGAACACAGACCTAGTACTGAAACTTACTTCTATATGCGGACGAATAGGTCACTGATACACATTAGTGAAGGTTAGGATGCACTCCGAGTATATTCCTGTGTATTGGACTGAGACCAAGAGCAGAGTATAATAGAGTACATTCATCCTCTGTGTCCTTAAGACTATTAGATTTCTGAAAAACACCGGGATAGTCTTAAGCCTTGTTGGCATTCTGAAATTGCCAGCTTGTTTTCTCTTTCTCTCTTTTTTTTTTTTTTTGTTGTTTTCTGTTTGTTTTGCTTTATTTGCTTTCTTTTTTAAAAAGACAGAGTAGCAAAGCAGAGTTGGTTTGCCTGGTGTTATGTCTTAGGCCTAAACGTGGAACAAAATAGCTACAAAACAACAGTCCTGCAAATAATTTTATTATTTAAGCATTATCAAATATTAAGTTTTTGTTGTTTCCGTTTGGCTGCTATCATTTATTTTATTGTTATCAATATTAAAAAAAAATTAAAACGATGACCTTAGACAAGAGGCCAGGATGGGGACTGAATTGTTTATTGACTTTATAGTGACAGAGCAGAGATTGTCCTGTTTTTGGTAATGTGTGAATCAAAACAAAAAAATGTTCAATTTCTTCATAAAGAAATTTGGTTTCTGTTCTTTGATGTACATTTACTTTTTTTTTTTTTTTTTAATTTGGAGAGGAGGGAGGGAGAGGGAGGGAGGGAGGGAATCTATACTTACTTCTTTTTTTGGTGCTGAATTTAGGAATTTGCCCTGATAGTCACAGTTCAAGGAAAATCAGTTCATTGTATCTTGCCCAGAAAAGTAGGGAGGGAACAGAGCATTGGAGGTGGAGACTTTCAGTGCCTGGGACCGGCTGTAGGCCTAGAGACCTCTCTTTTTAAATCCTTTATTTCCTTTTCCAGTTTCCCCTTTCTACTGATCAGGTTTCCCTACTTCCATCTGTAGCTTGTCTGGCCTTCCTCATCTCTGATTTTTGTCTGAGGTAAAATCTAAATGGGTAGTATCATTATTTGATGTCATTTAAAATGTAAATAGCTTTATGGTTTGGGTAAGAAAACAATCAGCAGACTTTTAAAAATAAATCTTTGTTTTTCCCTTAAAAAACAGAAAAACTCGGAAATTTTGTCAAGTGCGGAAGGCAAAGCTGTCATTCGTCAGTATAATAAAATTTCCTACGTTCTGGTGGAATTTGAGGTGGTCTATCATACAGCCTGGATCAAAGAGATCTCGCAGTTACAGTATGGTGTGTGTAAGACTGCAGTGACACTACAGAGCGGGTGTTAGGAGATTTTGAATGAGTTTGTGGTTCCGGAGAATTTTTACATCTTTTTTATATAACTGTATGATGGTTAAATTTAGATTTGGAGAGGATACAATTATTTATTTCTTTACAGTTAATAATATTCTGATTTTATAAGCAGAAATTGTCATGAGCTTAAAGTTGATATACTAAGATTATGACTTTATCCTGGAAAATAGTATTTAAAAGTAAATAACAAGACTCCTTATTGATATTTCTCCATCTATTTGGGAAGGTTTTATATCCAGTTTTATCATGCTATAGATTCAAATCACAGTCCTAATCAGAGGAAAAGGAATTGCAGCTTGCTTGTCTTCCTTCCTTTCTCCCTCTCTCCTCCTTTCCTCCCGTCCTTCCTTCCTCCCTCCCTTCCTTTTTTCCCCTCCTCTCTTCCTCCCTCCCTCCCTTTCTTTCTCTTCCTGTAACTGAATTTAACTTCACTTCTGATCTCCATTAAATTAAGAGTATTAGGGCTGTGTTCAGGTACCTCTGAGGGGTGCCAAGGTGTTGGGAAGAGTTAAGTGTGAGGTGCGGGGGTGGATGGTTTTAAGCCATCATCCATGTATGCTGATCACCTGGGATGTTGTTGTTATTGTGTGGGCTCAGTTGTTGGTCAGTTCAGGTTCCTGCTTTGTCTCATATTTACCTTAATCTCTTATTCGTAACCTTGGTGGAACCCTGACTGTGTCCCCTGGTAGGAAAGTTTCTCCCTCCCACGCCAGGATCTCCACTTCAGCAGAGCACAGAATTGCAGGCATAGGAAGCACAAATTCGGAGGTCGGCTCACTGGGAGTGATGGTGAGAGGGGCCACTCCTAGTTCTGACTCTTGGTTCCAGACCCATGTACTTTAGTTGTTGGGGACACAGCACTATATACAGGCCATTGATCCACTGCATGATTGCATCCTGGAGGACAGGGCTTCAACCCTGCAGGATGTCTTCCCACCTGGCACCTTAGTTAAGCCTCAAATACACCACTTCTATCAGGCGAGCTGTTTCTGGGTAATGCACATGGTAGGGCCCTATGGATCCTAATGAAAACCTGCTAATGGAGCAACGGTCTCAAAAGAGCATTAAAAGAAGGTTATAATTCACATTATAGAAGAGAGCAAAGAGCATTTTTAGCAATTGAAATATGGAGCAGGTACTGTTTTGCTTCTACAATACTATGCACTTTTCTAAATTGTTTTTGTCCTGCTGATTTTTCCTCTTATCTGCACACATTCCATAAAAAGTTCAACAATCCCCTTATCTATAAAGCCCTTCTTTATTCTTCCTGGCCGATAATAATGTCTTCCTCCTCCAGAGGCCCCCCCCCACACTTTATCATGACATTTGTTGCTTTATAGATCTGTCTTATCTCCCCTACACATTCCAGGAATACTCTCTGTGTCTGTTTCATCTTTGTGTCCTTTTAATAACAGTCATAGTTAACATTTATATAATATTTATCATATGCCAGGCTGTGTCTAAGCACTTTACATATACAACCTCCTTTGATTCTCATGGCAACCCTCTGAGGAATTATTATTATCCTCATTTTACAGATGAGGAAACTGAGGTACTGAGAAGTTAAGCAACTTGCCCAAGATCACAGAGCTAGGAAGTGGCAGGGCCAGGATTCAAACATGCCTTTCATGTGAACACAGGCTAGTGGAAATGAATTGCTCTGGAAGGCTTCTTCTTGTTATATTGATGTAACTATACTTAACCATATAGAAACTTGGAATAATAATTGGAGAACTAGTATTGGCCTCCTTTTGATTTGCTGTATAAAGTTTCTCTAATGATGATTCACATAGAATGTTCACTCAGTCCTGGAGCAGACTTCCTGGCTATCATTTTTTTTTTTTTTGTGAAGATATTGGGGGTAGGAGTTTATTAATTAATTAATTTATTTTTGCTGTGTTGGGTCTTCGTTTCTGTGCGAGGGCTTTCTCTAGTTGTGGCAAGCAGGGGCCACTCTTCATCGCGGTGCGCGGGCCTCTCACTATCACGACCTCTCTTGTTGCGGAGCACAGGCTCCAGACGCGCAGGCTCAGTAATTGTGGCTCACGGGCCTAGTTGCTCCGTGGCATGTGGGATCCTCTCAGACCAGGGCTCGAACCCGTGTCCCCTGCATTAGCAGGCAGATTCTCAACCACTGCGCCACCAGGGAAGCCCTGGCTGTCATTATTATTAGTGGTCTTGCTGATCATTTTGTCCTGTCAAGGAAGCTCAGAACTGTCTTGAGGAACACAAATTTCATTACTGGAATGTCCCAATGTTATTTTGGAATTTACTTGGGAGGATAAATGATTTCTAGCCAAATTTTAAAAAGATTCCAAATGAATTGGGTAAAGTTTTTAGTTGACATCTTCATGAAACCAGCATCATTAAGAATCATATCAAGACTAATTTTATTTGTTGAGTAAAAGTCAACTAACTTCAAAGAGAGATACAGTCTATTTTGCTTTACTAGAAATTTGATGCAGCCATAGTCTGTGAAGTAATGTGAGGCTTGGAAGATACATGTCCAATTCTCATGTTATCAGTGTTTGTTAATATAAAATGCAACTCAAGCTGGCACATACTAGTCTATAAGTGTGTTATTATTATTCCTCTAGAAGTAATTCATGTTGGGATAACAAATGATCTAAGGCTATTCAGCATGAACCATTTGGGATTATGTATTTCAATTCTCAATAAAAAACATATCTGAAAGTGCCTATTTATATGAATGATGTTCATGTAGTAACTCAGGTGTAGGCTAAAAAATATCTTCCTCTACATTCTAGGAGTTCACAACTCAATGGTGTTTAATAAATATTTCTTACTGATACTGAGCCTAGTTATTGATTTAAGTCAGACAAACCTCCTTAAAGAAGCCACTTTGGAGTTAGGTGTAGAAAAGTGTTTGAAATCTATGAAGTGTGTCATATTTTGTAGTTGGACACATCTTCCAGTTCTCTCTCCCAGGGGTTAAATCACAATCCATAAAAATAAACTGACATTGTATTACAGCCCTTTTAGATCCACTCAGAAAAGTATCGCAGTTCATAGCACAAAGGCTAACCATTCTTGGTCCATTTTTATACCTCTCTGGATCTGATTTTATAGTTTGCAGATACTCTGCATTCGTTTATCTAAGTTTTGAGCACTGACTGTGTATCAGATACTGTGCCTTAGCACCTGGGATATCCAAAACTATTGTTCTATTCTTAAGAAGTCAGTAGTTCAATGGTGAAGACAGGCATGTAAACAGGGCTGGAAGCAGAAATCTAGAATAACAGAAATCTAGAATAAGTTATGTCAATAATTGTTTATTTGTAGCTTTGCAAGCCACACTTTTTGTGCGACATCCAGAAACAGGGAAGTTGCTGGTTAATTTTGATCCCAAAATTTTGGAAGTTGTTCGGGAAACTAAATGCATGATAAAAATGAAGCTGGATGTACCAGAACAGGCAAAGAGATTGCTAAAATTGGAAAGTAAATTGAAAGGAGATAAATTGTACTTGCAGGTAAGATGGATTCTATTTTCTAGTTATTTTGAAAGAGTTTTTTTTTTTTGTATTTTTTTTTTTAAAGAAAAAGATACCTTTGCAGTTGTGCTAATGCAGCATTGGGGAGAAATTTGTTATTATGTTGATTCTTTTAATTTTTTCAGCTTTATAGAGGGTTAATTGACAAATAAAATTGTAAGATAATTAAAGTGTACATTGTGATGATTTGATATACATATATATTGTGAAAGGATTCCTTCCATCTAGTCAGTTAACTAACACATCCATCACTATATATATATGGGTGAGAACATTTAAGTTCTACTCTCTTAGCAGATTTCAATTGTACGATAACGGTGTTATCAACTAGTCACCATGTTATACATTAGATTCTCATATCTTATTTGTCTTATAGCTGAAAGTTTGTACCTTTTTACTAATACCTCCCTATTTCCCCTGCCCCTGACAACTACTTTTCTACTCTGTGTTGGATTTTTTAGATTCCACATATAAGTGATACTATACAGTTTGTCTTCCTCTGTCTGACTTACTTCACTTAGCACAATGCCCTCAAGGTCCATCCATGTTGTCACAAATGCAGGATGTCCTTCTTTCTCATGGTTGAATAATATTCCATTGTGTATATATCACCTCTTTATCCCTTCATCCATTGATGGATGGCTGTTTCCATATTTTGGCTATTGTGAATAATGCTGCAATGAACATTGGAGTGCATATATATTTTCAAATTAGTATTTTTATATTCTTTGGATAAAATCCCAGAAGTGGAATTGCTGGATCATATGGTAGTTCTCCTTTAGTTTCTTGAGGAACCTCCATACTGTTTTCCATAATGGTTGCACCAATTTATATTCCCGCCAACAGTGCCTGAGGGTTCCTTACTCTCCACATCCTCACTAGCATTTGTTATTTGTTATCTTTTTTTTGATAATAGCTATTCTGATAGTTGTGAGGTGGTATCTCACTATGGTTTTGATTAGTGAAGGTGAACAATTTTTAATGTTCCTATTGGCCATTTTTATGTCTTCTTCAGAAAAATGTCTATTCAGTTCCTTTGCCCATGTTTTAACTGGATTGTTTGCTATTGAGTTTTGTGAGTTCTTTATGTATTTGGATATTAATCCCTTATCACATATATGATTTGTAAGTATTTTACCGTAGGTTGTCTTTTCATTTAGTTGACGAAAACAAAATGAGGACGTTTTTTAGTTTGATGTAGTCTCACTCATTTATTTTTGCTTTTGCTGCTTGTGCTTTTGGTGTTAAATCCAAAAAAATCATGGCCAATACTGATGTCAAGAAGTTTACCCCCTATGTTTACTTCTAGGAGTTTTATGGTTTCGGGTCTTAAATTTAAGGCTTTAATCCATTTTGAGTTTATTTTTGTGTACAGTATAAGGTAGAGGTCCAGTTTCATTCTTTTGCATGTGGCTGTCCAGTTTTCCCAATATCATTTACTGAAGAGATTGTCCTTTCACCATTGAATATTTTTGACTTAGTATACTCTTGGTTGTTTGTAAATGAATTGACCATATATGCATGGGTTTATTTCTGGGCTCTATTCTGTTCCATTGTCGATTCTTGTTAGCATTAAAATACTGACATGCAAACAAAAGGGAAGGAAGTGAAAGGATTATCAGGAATCAGATTTAGACTTATGGATAACGACAATGATGAAGAGTGAGTTTAAAAAATTCTTAATATTATAATTTTATAGATTAAGTGCATTATATTTTATAATATGTTTAATGATACTAGTAAGATATAAATTAATGAAGTAGTATGACTGTAAAATGACGTGAGTGGAAAGTGATTTTCAACATTGTGGTGTAAAATGGAGCAACAACAAAAAAGATCAGAGTATTAGAATAGAGATTCTCAAAACCATTTTTTAAAAATAACAAGCTTATTGAGATATAATTCACATACCGTACAATTTATCCATTTTAAGTGTACAATTTAATGGTGTTAGTATATTCACACACTTGCACAATCACCATTAATTTTAGAACATTTTCATCATTCCCAAAAGAAACCCCATATCCGTTAGCAGTCACTTCCCATGTTCCCCCAAGTCTTTCTACATCTTCCCCTGGCAACCACTAATCTACTTACTGTCTCTATGGATTTGCCTATTCTGGGCATTTCATACAAATGGAATCATTCAATATGTGGTGTTTTGTGATTCGCTTCTTTAACCTAGCACAATATTTTCAAAGTTCATTCATATTGTTCCATGGATCAGTACCTTATTCTTTTTTATGGGTAAATAATATTCCATTGTGTGGTTATACCACATTTTAGGCATCCATTCATCAGTTGATGGACATCTGGGTTATTTTCACTTTTTTGCGTTATGACTTATGCTGCTGTGAACATTTGTATACAAGCTTTTGGGTGGACATATGTTTTCATTCTCTTAGGAATATGAACTAGGTGTGAAATTGCTGAGTTTCATTAACTTCATAACTCTATGTTTAACCTTTTGAATAACTGACACACTCTGTTTTCCAAAAAGGCTGCATGCATTATTTTATATGTGCACCAGCAGTGGATGATGGTTCCACTTTCTCCACATCCTTGCCAACACTTGTTACTGTCTGTCTTTTTCATTTAAACATCTTTTGGATGTGAAGTGGTATTTCCATGGGTTTTGATTTGCATTTCTTCATGGCTGTTGATGTTGAGGATGTTTTCATGTGCATATTGGCCATTTGTAGATCTTTGGCGGAGTGTCTATTCGAATCGCTACCCATTTATTTGTTATTTGTCTTTTTTATTGTTGAATTGTGAGAATTCATTATACATTCAAATCCTTTATGAGATATGTGATTTGCAGATATTTTCTTCTGTTCTGTGGGTTTTTTCATTTCTTTTTTTTTTATAAGCCAAGCAAATTAAGAATGGTTTTTTTTTTTAAAAATATTTATTTATTTATTTGGTTACACTGGGTCTTAGTTGCAGCAGGCGGGCTCCTTAGTTGCGGCTCCAGGCCTTCTTAGTTGCGGCTCACTGGCTCCTTAGTTGCAGCTTGCCAGCTTCTTAGCTGTGGTATGCAGACTCCTTAGTTGTGGCATGCAAACTCTTAGTTGTGGCCTACATGTGGGATCTAGTTCTCTGACCAGGGATCAAACCCGGGCCCCCTGCATTGGGAGTGCAGAGTCTTATCCACTGCGCTGGGAAAAGAGGGAAGTCCCCTCTTTTCATTTTCTTGATAGTATCCTTTGAAGCACAAGCATTTTAAAATTTTGATGAAGTCCAATTTATCTACTTTATCTTTTGTCCCTTGTGATTTTAGTGTCATTTCTAAGAAATCATTGCTGAATCCAAGGTCACAAAGATGTATGCATATGCTTTGTTCTAGGAGTTTAATAGTTTTAGCTCTTACCAAAATATTATATACATATATATACACACACACATATATATATTTAAAAACCTGGACTTCCCTGGTGGCGTAGTGGTTAAGAATCCGCCTGCCAATGCAGGGGACATGGGTTCGATCCCTGGTCCAGGAAGATCCCACATGCTGTGGAGCAACTAAGCCCGTGCACCATAACTACTGAGCCTGCACTCTAGAGCTCGCGAGCCACGACTACTGAAACCCGCGCACCTAGAGCCCATGCTCCGCAACAAGAGAAGCCACCGCAATGAGAAGCCTGTGCACCGTAACGAAGAGTAGCCCCTGCTCACCACAGCTAGAGAAAGCCCACATGCAGCAAGGAAGACCCAATGCAGCCAGTAAATAGATAAATAAATGTTCCTTTAAAAAACCTCAGAGGAACGTTGGCATTGTGAAAACTTGGCTTCAGCATCAAAAGCCCTAGGTTTTCGTACTGGTTAGTTGCAACTTTACATAACTAAATGTCAAAGTACTGTTTATAAATTGAGGTTAATATCACATGCACTGAATCTTACAGGATTTTAGTTAGTATTGAATAATATTATGAAAGTCAAAGTCCTTTGCCAAGTGTCAAGTGTAAATAAAAGTTCAACTGCAAGTAAGAGAAAAGGAGGAAAGGATTTAATAACTTTGAAACTATTAAGCAAACATTGCAACAGTTTAATATTATTAATTTGGGGAAGAATTAACTTGAAACCACATCTCCCATCACAGTGCAATAAGTTACAAAATGGTAAAAAATTGATCATCATGGTTCATCTGTAAGAAATATCTAAAAGAAAGTAGAATAGCTTTGTGTGTACATTTATTCTGATTCAAGAAAACAAGTGTGGCATCAGTGATAAGTATGCTGTAATATGTCAGAAGACAGGGAACAGAAAGGGTGAAAATGTGTAATGACAGACATAATGAAAGAAGAATTGTCCAAACCATTTAAAATGGCATAAATCTAGAAAGACAGATAATAATTATGAAAAATGTAAATCTAGGAATCTCCAATGACTTACTGTTTAAAGGGGATGCTCAGGTCATTTACAGGTGAGGAAAAAGTATAGCAAATTAGTATAAATTGTCAGCCTCCATCTTTCAGGGCTATGAGAAAACAGGTAAAATGAAACCTTCCGGGTATGAATCAAAATATGACTGTTGCCTTAAAATAAAGTAAAACATGCCATTTTGACTTTTAACAGGGTCTTCTGCAGTATTATGATGAGTTATGTCAGGAAGTACCTCCTGTGTTTGTCAATCTGATGACCCCTAAAGTGAAAAAGGTTGGTAATATTGAAGGCTTATATTGACTTCCCTGTCGTTTAAAATTAGATTCCAGTTCTACAGATAATGGATTTTAGAACATCTATTCTTGCCAAAACTCTCTTTCTACTTCAACTTTATAGCTCTATTTTCCCTACAGGATGATTTCTTGTCTTAAGTTTTGTTGCCTTTGAAAAACAAATAAATCTAAATAATGAGCACTTTCTAAGAATCCATGATTGCTTTATGGACAGCCAAAGATGATTAAAAACAAAATGTCACCTTTACTAGGTATAATGGAGGGGAAATAGAATTAAGGAAATACAGCCTATAATATTTCCAGGTAATAAAAGGCAGCCTTTTTTATAAATGCAGATGCTCCTTTTTAATAATGGAAACTGTTTTTCTCTTTTTCTAGGTGGAATCTGTGTTGAGACAAGGGCTCACAATATTGACATGGTCATCTTTAACACTAGAAAGCTTTTTTCAAGAAGTTGACTCAGTTTTGGATATGTTCAATCAACTCTTAAAGAAGGTATGATGGATACATTTTTAAAAACTACATACATTAATACTCAGGCTGTAAGTAATGGTTTGATTACCTATGAAAGCTCTTTAAAGGGTGTGACTTTTAACTAAAAGAACATCCATTACGTTAAAAAAAAAAAGCTTTATATTTCTTTAACTGATTTGGGGCCTTTTCATTTAGGGTTGCCTTGTTCTTGTCCCCAAATTACCTTGCCTTTAATATGTTAAAACGATGGTTCAACACCACAGCATAGTTTAGAAAATGGAATAGTTGTAGACTGTGCAAGATGGCAGGATGGAGTGCTTACATTTTAAGGCATCTAATGTTAATTAGATGAGGTAGTCGTCCAGTTGGAGACTGTCTATTGATTTCTGAAATGTTTGCTACATGAAACATGTAGATCTTTTTAGATGTGCTAGTCTGTCTGTGGTGGCAGCATAGTGTTACAGACAAAACCCAGAGGCTTGGGAGTCAGATAAACCGAGGTAGGATTCTTTGACTTTCACCAGCTGTGTGTTCCTCCCTGGGTTACTTGACTTATCTGAGCCTTGGTTTCTCTAGCTGTAAAACTGGGATAGTAATGATTCATGGGCTGGAATGAGGACTGAAGGAGATAACGCATATGAGGTCATGGCACATGTTGCTGCTCAATTAAACTTCAGTTCCATGTCAAGCACAGATGTACTCCTAAAATTCCCACCAAATTATGCTCGTCTCAGGCTGCAAGTTTCCAGATATAGCCCTCTAAATCAATTTGTAACTCAAGGGCATTTTGGATGAAAGAGGATTTTTCTTCTATGTGTGTTTTCTCATTGGTAGATCAGTGACTTGTGTGAAATGCATATTGATACAGTTCTAAAGGAGATAGCCAAAACAGTGCTAATTTCCCTGCCGGAAAGCGGTGCTACCAAAGTAGAAGATATGTTGACACTCAATGAGGTATGCATTTATGTATTATATTTTATTCATAGAAATATTGGCTCATAAACCTAAAATGTGAATTTGCAATCTAAACGTAGAAATCTCTGTCCATGGCATTTAGACATTCTGGGGGCTTTTTGGACATCCTCAGCTCCAAAGACTTATAAGGTATCAACAGCTCAAGCCCAGGGTCACACCTTAGACATTATCTTAAAAATGTCCTCAGCCTCATGCTGGAGTCCCCTTGGGTCCTGTCAGCGCTCACTGCTCTTCTTCCTCTGTGCATGCTCCCAGGGCAATATCATCTACACTCATGGTTTTAACTACCACATCCTTTCCCCTTAAGTCATCCATACACCTGGGCGTCATCCAGCCTCCTCTCCTCACTTCCATTCCCAAACCCAGTCAGTCTTTTAGGGCTTAGCCAGGTTTTGCCTCTTACTAAGATTCTGCTTGAATTGCCTCTTCTTTTCCATACCTACTACGCTTTTCTTAGGTCACGCTTTTATTTATTTAATTTTTGAGCAGAGAAAGGTTTATCGCAAGGGCCATGCAAGGAGAACGTGTAAGCTCATGCTCAAAAAGCCTGAACTCCAGATCAGGCTTTTAATGCTCATTTGAGTTGAGCATGTGATGTTGTGATCTTACTGGTTTCTCTGCTGCCATATTTGGCCCCATCATCCTCCACCTTGCCACCAAAGCTGATTGTGGAAACTCCCCAGCTTAAATCCTTCAATGGCGGTGGCACCCACCTAACCTCCTCAGCATCACATTATAGTGATCTTATTTGATTACCTATTTATCCTCCATTGGCTCAAAAGCACAAAGACAGGAACCCTGTCTAATCATTTTTGAGGCCTGGCATATAACACAGTCTTTCTCAAAAGCACTCACTTTATGTTTTGTTCAAAACGTAAAGTGAAGGCATTTTTCTTTCTTGCCTGCCTTGTGCTTCAGCTATACCCCCACCTTGCTGGTTTGGGTCACCTTGCTAATGTCCTTTTCAAGACAACCAAGTATGGCTCCATCTCAAGGGATCTAACCTGACCTATGGGAAACAGGTGCCTTTGCCTCTCTTTCTATGGAAATGCAGCTTCTTCTTCCCAGGACACCTTTCTGTGCCTTTTGGGCAGCCAGCCAGCATCTTGTTTCAGGACTACTTAGACATGGAGAAGCCCCTCTATTCCCAGATTGTAGAGGTCATGGATCAAGGTCTCTGAGTAGCTGTTTTGAAATTCCCTTCACTTATTTCTACCAAATCTCTATCAATGATCAAACTTCCCTTCTATAACCTCAAGGTGGGCAATGTGCTGAGGGTTACCTCCCCTGCTACCTTTGGATAAACTGCCTTTTTCATAATGTGTAGGATCTTAAAAGCATTTGTTCTCAGCGTTGGGGCCTTGGCTGTAACGGAGACAGCACTAAATGACCAATTATAACATCCTGTGTTCAGAGTATGCAAGTTTGAAATGATTATGTCTTCCTGGCCATTTTTCTCTTTTATCATTGTTAAGCTTTTTATCCTTAAAGTCTATTTTGTTTGCTATCAGTGTAGTTACACCAGCTCTTTTTGGTTATTATTATCCAGTTATATCTTTCTGTGTTCTGTTATTTTCAACCTTTCTGGGTTCTCCTATTTTAGGTTTTCTCTTGTAAAGAACATTTAGCTGGATTTTGTTTTTAATCTACTCTGAAAAATCTCTGTTTTTTAAAAATCGGTAATTTTAGTCTATTCACATTTATCCTATCAGTATATTTGGGTATACTTCTACTCTCTACCCTCTTACTTTGAATTTTCTATTTACCCAAATTTACTTATCTGTTTCTTGAAGTTACTTTTTATTCTTTTTCAAATATATGTGGTCTTTTATATAATCTTCTTCCTTTCTCTTTTTTAAATTCTACTTCTTCATTTAGATATTTAAAATGTATTTTATAACAGTCCCATTATCTGAAGAAATTGGAGGTCTAATTCTGCTCTTTGCTGTCTCTGTCAAATCTTGCTCAGGGTGGCTTGTGTCCTCATGTTTTTAATATTTTGGATTGTGAGCTAATCTGCACATGGCTGTTTAGTTGAGAGCCTGTCTCTTTTTATTTGCTCCTGTGTGGTACCTAGGAGGTTTACCAACTCAGTCGATAGTTTGAGTTAGTTTCTCACACGATAGAATTTCCAAAATTCCAAGGCAGTATAGATATAATCTCAAGTCCTAAACCTGTGTGAGGTGAGATAGTGGTTGTAAATTTCCAAGGGAGACGTTATCCGTCTACCCCAGAGCCTCAACCAAGGTCGTTAACTGTGCTTGAGACCGCAGCCCTTGATTAGCCTGGTGACATGTGGGGGAAGGGGAAGGGTTCCAACCTCCTACCCTTGTGAAGGGATCCAAAGCCTCATGTAGTTTTTTGGTTATGGGAAAAAAACCTACAAAAGTTGTAGCTTCAGCTTACTTTTCATTTTAGGCCTGTGTCTTTTTCTGTGTGTGTGAGATATAATGTGTATACAGCAGATTGCACAAATCTTAAGTGCACTATTCAGTGAATGTTTACCTATGACACACCCTTGTAACCTTCTCCAAGAGCAAGATTTTTTTTTAAAGATTTATTTATTATTAATTTATTTATTTTTGGCTGCGTCAGGTCTTAGTTGTGGCACACAGGATCTTCGTTGAGGCATGCGGTGTGCAGGCTTCTCTCTAGTTGTGGCATGTGGGTTTTCTCTTCTCTAGTGGAGGCACACGAGCTCAGTAGTTGTGGTGCGTGGGCTTAGTTGCCCCATGGTATGTGGGATCCTAGTTCCCTGACCAGGGTTCGAACCCGCGTTCCCTGCATTGTAAGGTGGATTCTTTGCCACTGGACCCCAGGGAAGTCCCAATCCAAGAGCAAGATATTGAACATTTCCTTCACTGCAAGTGATTCCCTCCTGCTCCATTCCAGGCAACAAACATCCTCCATCCTAAAGTAATTACCATTTTGGCTTCTGTCACTGTATATTAGCTTTACCTGTTTTTGAACTTCACATAAATGGAATCATGCAGCATATATTCTTTTTTTCAAAGTTTTTTTTTTTTTTTTTTGATGTGGACCATTTTTAAAGCCTTTATTGAATATGTTGTAATATTGCTTCTATTTTATGTTTTGGTGTTTTGCCCATGAGGCATGTGGGATCTTAGCTTCCCTGACCAGTGATCTAACCCGCGCCCCCTGCATTGGAAGGCAAAGTCTTTACTACGGGACTGCCAGGGAAGTCCCACACATATTCTTTTTGTCTGGCTTATTTTGCTCAGGGTCTGTGAGATTCATCTGTGTAGTTGTGTGCGATAGTGGGTTCTTTCATTCTCATTCATTGCTGACTAGTATTTAAATTTCTGAGTTTATTACAATTTATGTATCTGTTCTACTGTTGAAGGCATTTGGGTAGTTCATAGCGTTTGATTATACACTGAGCATTCTTGGGCATGGTTTTTTTTGTGTGAACCTAAGCACCTGTTTTGGTGGGTATATTCCCATACGTGAAATTGCTGGGTCATAGTCATAGATCATGAATATATTTATCTTTCGTAGAAACTTTCTTTTTAGAGTTGATGTGTTTGAATTAGGAACTAAACAGGTTCACACATTGCATTTGATTCATATACCTCTTAAGTTTCTTTTTATCATCTCCCCTTTCTTTGCTTGTATCTTTTTTATTGCAGTAAAATATACATAACACAAAATTTATAATTTTAACCATTTTTTTAGTGTACAGTTCAGTGGCATTAAGTACATTCACAGTGTTCTGTAACCATTACCACCATCTGCTTCCAGAGCTTTTTATTATCATCTACACAGGAACTCTGTACCTATTAAACAATAATTTCCCATTTCCCTCCCCTCCACCCCAGACCGTGGTAACCTCTATTCTACTTTCTATCTTTATGAATTTGCCTGTTCTATGTATGTCATGTAAGTGAAATCATACAACATTGTCCTTTTGTATCTGCCTCATTTCACTTAGCACAAGGTTAATCCATATTGTAGCATGTATCAGAATTTGATTCCTTTTTAGAGCCGGATAATATTCCATTGTATAGATATGCCACATTGTGTTTATCCATTCATCTGTTGGTAGATGTTTGGGTTAGCTATTGTGAATTAAGCTAGTATGAGCACTAGTGTATAATTATCTGAGTCCCTACTTTCAATTCTTTTGGGTATATACTCAGAGTGGAATTACTGGATCACATGTTAATTCTGTTTAGCTTTTGAGAAATCACCAGATATTTTTCCACGGTGGCCATACCATTTTACCTTCCCACCAGCAATGTACAGCAAGGGTTCCAATTTCTCCACCTGCTTGCTGACAGTTGTTATTTTCCACTTTTAAAGATTAAAGCATTTTTCGTAATAATCTGAATGGGTACGAAGTCTCATAGTGGTTTTGATTTGCCTTTTCCTAATGACTACTGATGCTGAGCATCTTTTCATGTGTTTATTGGCCATTTGTGTATTTCTTTGGGGGAATGGCTATTCAAGTTTTTTTTTTTTTTGCCATCTTCCTTCTTTTAATGCTCTTCATTTGTTGAAGAAATGGGATCATTTGTCCTATAGAATTTTCCATGTTCTAAATTTTGCTAATCATATCCTAGTAGTATGGTTTAACATATTAACATATTCTTCTATCCCCTGAGTTTCCTGTATATTTTAATTAGCTCTGGAGGATTGGTTCAGTTCAGGTTCAATTACCTTTTCTTTTCCTGACTGAATAGTCCACAGGTGACACTGTGTACTTCCTATTGCATTACATCAGGAGGCACATTTTATCAGGCTGTTTCCCTTTTCGTGATATTAAGGTTAATTAGTGGGCTGAGGTGCAGTCAGCTTTATCCATTATCATAAAGTTTCCCACCAACCTTTCACCTGAAGAGTTTAGCAGCCTTTGATTATTATTGCCTAGAGCCATTATTGTTGCCTAGAGATTGCAAAATGTTGATTTTCTAATTTTAGCATTTATGGATAAAATATTTCTATAAAGAAGAAATTTCCCTCATTATCTGGTGGGTTACTGTGAAATAATGTTTGTACAGAAAAGTCAGGTTCAGTGCTTCAGTTTTTCTTTTATATACCAGTTTTCAAAATAATGAGTTGGCTAACATACCCATTGCGGTTTAAATTATTTAAAGATCATTATGAATATATGGATTATTATATATTTGAGGGATTCAGTCCATTGCAGTCATTATTCTTTTTTATGTTTAAATTTTCTCATCTTTGTCCAGTGGAATTCTACAGGCTGGCTTCTATGTTTTTGATGTGACTCCAGTAGTCTTTGAAAGCTTTCCTGCTTCCTGGAACTGTAGGAAATCTTAGGCTTATCTTGCACATTTCCTGCCCTGATTACTCATTTTTCCAGTCAGCCCTCATTCCTTTCAGTGTTACTTGTGGAAAATGGTATTTGGAGATCACAACCTAGGTGCTAGGAAAGGCACTCATTGTTAACTTTTAGCTATTCTTATAGTATTATTTCTGCATCTCTAACTAATATACTTGGGGTACTATTTCTTGAGTTGGCAAATAGAGTCTGCCCTATTTCCTGGGCTCCGTGTTATTTTAGGACGGAGAGCCCTTCAAATGCTGTGTGGGTCTTTTTTCACCAATTGAAATTTTCCAAAAAAGTCTCCGGTTTCCTGCCTGGGGATGAGGGGTAATTTCCTCCTTGTCATTTTCTTCTCACTCATTCTAGAACCTGACTGTATATACTTCATACCAGGTCTTACTGATAAACGAACAGCATATGAAGGAGTAGGGAAATTTCTACATTGGTTTCCTTCATTTTGTCTCCTTTACAATGAAAATCATTTCTGTTGGTATGTGCACATAACTGTTCTGACACTATCCACTGCTCAGTGGGGTGAAATTCACACTACCAAAGAAAATTTACTTTGAACATACGAACAAAAAACTTTCATGTGCATAGAAAAAGAAATAAATCACACAAACGAGGCAAATTAGGATCGATTAAAGGTGACTGAGTGTGAATGTGCTGGTTACATTGATGGCACAAGCCAAAATACAGGAAGTGGAACTTTGAAGAGCACCTTTGTCAATCAGTATGCCGCAGTCACTTGCCCTAGAGGGATCTAAGATCTAGTAACACATGGGCTGCCTTCCCACAAGCCTATCACTAGGTGGACCATTACATTGAAGACAGAATAACATATGTAATGACAAAGCAAGTTGGATAACACTTTGGGCAGAAATCAGTTTTGGAAACATGCTATATATAATGCTAATTTTTGGGGACAAATTTAGTTTGCACTAACCAGTGGTTTCAGACAATACTGGGAACCAGGGCTATTTGCAGTAATGACAAGTCCTCCTTATCTTGGAGCACCTAATTGTGGTTGTAGGACAGATTATGTTAATTATTAAAAAGCTACCTTGTGTTAGCTTCAAATCTGTCCTTCTACTCTATGACTCTGCAAATCACATTTATCCTTGGCCAGCTGGCTCCCTTTTAGGCTTTGCAGTGGGGGCGATAGGAGGCTGGACAAGAGAGAATGGGCTTGCTCGTTCCTGTTTTGCCTCTTGTTGCTGACGCCTTTACATGAGCTATAGCTCTTCACCCTGGCAGTGGCCACTAGTTCCAGGCCCTAGCTTTTTCCAGCCTTTCCGGAATCAGCCTTGTGTGCCTCTCAGATGTACCAGCTTCAGGAGGTCCCTCTCTGAGCTTCTGAGCCAGCAGTGCTAGCCAGGCACCTCCCTCACTTCCCAGTTCCAGATTCCAATAACTGTACCCCCCTCCGTGGGCTCCCCCGCACCCCAGAACGGGCACTGCTTCCTGTGGTTACTGTCTCTCTGTGACCTCTGTGTCCCTTTTTGCCTTTTTGGTCATTTAATAGCTGTTTAACCAATTTTTTTTTTTTTTTTTTTTATAAATCTACTTATTTTATTTATTACTTTTTGGCTGCATTGGGTCTTCATTGCTGCGCGCAGGCTTTCTCTAGTTGCGGCAAGCGGGGGCCACTCTTTGTTGTGGTGCACAGGCTTCTCATTGCAGTGGCCTCTCCCGTTGCGGAGCACAGGCTCCAGGCACACGGGCTTCCGTAGTTGTGGCTCGTGGGCTCAGTAGTTGTGGCTCATGGGCTCTAGAGCGCAGGCTCAGTAGTTGTGGCGCACGGGCTTAGCCGCTCCGTAGCATGTGGGATCCTCCTGAACCAGGGCTCGAACCCGTGTCCCCTGCATTGACAGGCAGACTCTCAATCACTGCGCCACCAGGGAAGCCCTGTTAGACACAGTTGTTTTTTTTTTTAACTTTTTATGACCTACATAGTCAATCATATTAAAGATATTTATTTATTTTTGGCTGCGTTGGGTCTTCGTTTCTGTGCAAGGGCTTTCTCCAGTTGCGGCGAGCCGGGGCCACTCTTCATCACGGTGCGCGGGCCTCTCACTATCGCGGCCTCTCTCGTTGCGGAGCACAGGCTCCAGAAGCGCAGGCTCAGTAGTTGTGGCTCACGGGCTTAGTTGCTCCGCGGCATGTGGGATCTTCCCAGACCAGGGCTCAAACCCGTGTCCCCTGCATTGGCAGGCGGATTCTTAACCACTGTGCCACCAGGGAAGCCCTAACCAATTTTTTATATTAAATTTTCTCGTTCTGTCTGTTAAAATAGCTGGTGTGGCATCTGTTTTCCTTATTGGACCCTGATTAACATACCTGTATATTGGTAGATAGACAAATGGAATAGAAAATTCAGGGAAATATTATGATCCAAGTTATGATAGGAAAACACCAGGAAATACATGAAAGGGTATTAAAACTTCTATCAGCAAATTCACCCTGGCTCCATGGAGACAGAAAGTAGATGAGTGGTTGCCAGGGCGGTGGAGATGGGGGAGTGAGGCCTGACTAATGGGAATGGGGATTCTTTTGGGGTGATGAAAATGTTCTGGAATTAGATAGCAGTGATGGTTGCCCAGCTCTGTGAAGATACTAAAAACCAATGAATTGTCCACTTGACAAGGGTATATCTGTGTTATATGAATTATATCTCAATTTTTAAAAATAGGAACACCCCCCTCCCCACCCATAAAATCAGTTTGGCTGCCTTCTGGTCCATCCCCGGCCCACTCCTCGGCGTTGCAGTCTGTTCTCCACTGACTTGTAAGAATGGTCTTATTAATCTTCAGTGACTAGTTAGTCTTCCCAAGAAGAGATGCTTTACTTTGTGTGGCCCCAGCTGGTAGTGACACCATATAGAGGCAGTTTGTGCAGTCTATTGTGCCATGGCATTATTTTGCCACTTGTTAAACAAAAGAGGATGGCTGGGCCACTGGGTCACCAACTGAGACAGGAAATTTCTTTGCAGTGGAATGTGTACATCTAAGTTTCTTACTCCTGGCTTTTATGGCAGTGTGAGTTGTCATGGTTATCTGGGATGATCTAATTCACCAAGGACCAAATGTGAGTTCTTTTTTTTTTTTTTTTTTTTTGCGGTATGCGGGCCTCTCACTGCTGTGGCCTCTCCCGTTGCGGAGCGCAGGCTCCAGACGCGCAGGCTCAGCGGCCATGGCTCACGGGCCCAGCCGCTCCGCGGCATGTGGGATCTTCCCAGACCGGGGCACAAACCCGTGTCCCCTGCATCGGCAGGCGGACTCCCAACCACTGTGCCACCAGGGAAGCCCCAAATGTGAGTTCTTTGATCAGGGTTCAGGTACTAGGATGGAGCTGGGAATATTGTGTATGGGACAGTGCCAGTGAAGATCCCAGCAAGGTGAAACACCTCAGGAGTTGCAAGGGAGAGAGTCATCAGCACTGCTGGGGCTGAAGGTACCAAAGAAGGAAACAGTGCTTTCAGAATCCAGTAAAAGTGGGAACTATATGGGAGGGCTCATCGCGTAGGAGCTGAGTTTGTGAAGAGACACAGCCTCTACCAGAGATGCAGCCCTACCGTCTTCTACCAAGGAGGGGGTGAGAGTTACCCGCCCTGCAGCTCTCTTATCTTCTGCTAGTGCTTCCCGTTGGGTCAAGCCCAACTGCAAGTCAGAGAATAAGGGAGCCCCAGGAGGCAGCTTCCCTCTGCACAGAGCAGGGCAGAGAAGAGCTGAGAATGGGTTGCAGGGGGCAAACGGAGAATAACCAGCACCTGGAGTGCCTGGCAAGATGGCCTTGACAGAGTTGCAGGGATTATTTATAGTTTTCTGAATTAAAGTCATGTAAATAGTTTGCACAGCCAGAGCTCTTGGTACATTGCTGACTGCTTCTGCATCCAACTGTTCTTTCCTTCTGGTTCCATGGAGAAAGTTCCCACCTCTTTTCAAAATTGAGTTGGCACCTCTTTTCAAAATTGAGTTCCCACCTCTTTTCAAAATCCACACACAGGCTGTAGATTCCATGCCTTTTTGCCTTCTTGGCAACCTTACTCCACCAGTCTTTCTTCCTCTTCTAGGTCTTCAGCTTTGTCCTCTCTACGGGACCCCTCCCACCAGTAGTCTAATATACTCTCCCCTTTTCCTCGCCAACAAACAAAAACATTTGCATATCTTCTTCATTTCTTATTCACAACTAAACTTCTCCAAATGCTCACACATGCTGCTTTCACTTTCCCATCTCTCATTTCCCCGCTCCATTTTCCCCCCAGTTCCTGCTTCAAATTATTTCTGGTACTAGCTATTATTTTTGACAACTTTATTGAGATATAATTCACATACCATATAATTCACCCATTTAAAGTGTACAGTTCAGTGGTTTTAGTATACTCACAGACTTGTGCAGCTATCACCACAGTCAGTTTTAGAACTGTTCATCACCCCCAAAGAAATACCATACTCATTAGCAGTCATTACCAATTTCCTCTCAACCCTCCTCGCCCTGGGCAGCCACTATTCTACTTTCTGCCTCTACAGATTTGCTTATTGTAGGCATTTCATACAAAGGGAATCATATAGCATGTGGTATTTTGTGACTGGCGCTTCTGTCACTTAGCACAGTGTCTTCAAAGTTCATTCATATTGTCCCATGTATCCGTACTACATTTCTTTTTACTGCTGAATAATAGTGCATTGTATGGATGGACCACGTTTTAGTTATCCATTCATCAGTTGATGGACATATAGGTTGTTTCCACTTTTTGGCCATTATGAATAATGCTGCTGTGAACATAAATGTACAAGTTTTGCAAGGACACGTTTTCATTTCTCTTGGGTGTATATTTAGGAGTGGAATTGTTGGGTCATATGTTAACTCCAAGTTTAACCCTTTGAAGAACTGGCAGACTTCTCCAAAGTAGCTGCATTGTTTTACATTCCCACCAGCAGTGTATGAGGGTTCCAAGTTCTCTGCATCCTTGCCAACACTTATTATTAGTGGGTTTTGGTTTTTTTTTGCGGTACGCGGGCCTCTCACTGCTGTGGCCTCTCCCGTTGCAGAGCACAGGCTCCAGATGCGCAGGCTCAGCGGCCATGGCTCACAGGCCCAGCTGCTCTGTGGCATGTGGGATCTTCCCAGACCGGGGCATGAACCCGTGTCCCCTGCATCGGCAGGCAGACTCTCAACCACTGCGCCACCAGGGAAGCCCTATTTGTAGTTTTGATTATAGCCTTCCTAATGGAGTAAAGTGGTATCTCATTGTGGCTTAAGTTTGTATTTCACTAATTGCTAGTGATGTCGAACACTTTTTCATGTGCTTATTAACCTGTTATGTGCCTTCTTTTAGTAATGTCTATTCAAATCCTTTGCTCATTTTAAAATTGGATGATCTGTCTTTTTATGTTTTAGTTGTGATAGTTCTTTATATGTTCTAGATACTAGTCCCGTATCAGATTGCAAAATTTTTCTCCCAGTCTGTGGGTTGTCTTTTCACTTTCTTGATGGTGTCCTTTGAAGGCCCAAAGTTTTATATTTTGGTGATGTCCAATTCATCTATATATTTTTTTGCTGTTGCTTTGCTTTGGTGTCATATCTAAGAAAAATTTGCCTAATCCAAGATCATGAAGATCCATGCTTATGTTTTTTTAAAGAGTTTTATAGTTTTTGCCCTTACATTTATTTACTTTAAAAAATTATTTATTTATTTTTGGCTGCTTTGGGTCTTCATTGCTGCGCCCAGGCTTTCTCTAGTTGTGGCGAGTGGGGGCTACTCTTCGTTGCGGTGCGCGGGCTTCTCATTGTAGTGAGTTCTCCTGTTGTGGAGCACAGGCTATAGGTGCATGAACTTCAGGAGTTGCGGCTCGCAGACTCTAGAGCACAGGCTCAGTAGCTGTGGAACAAGGGCTTAGTTGCTCTGCGGCATGTGGGATCTTCCTGGACCAGGGATCGAACCCGTGTCCCCTGCATTGGCAGGCAGAATCTTAACCACTGCGCCACCAGGGAAGTCCCTCGCCCTTACATTTAGATCTATGCTTCATTTTAAGTTAGTTTTTGTGTACGGTCCAAGGATCTACTTTCATTATTTTGCAAGTGGATATTCAGTGGTTCTAGCACCAATTATCAAATTCCATTAACTTTATTATTATATAGTATTGGAAACATACAGAAGAATTTATGTGGCATCTTCCCACTTATTCCTGTGACCCTGTTCTTTTAACATAAGAGCTGACTTTATGTTATTTTGTCTAGGTTTCCAGAGATATCATGGGAGTACCAAGATAAACATATGTGTTTAATCTGTCATGTTTGACTAGTAGTCTGGTTTCTTTCTTAGGGATTTCAAAGCAAGTGGAGGGGGTGTGTAAATAAACACGTGTGTCCAATCTTCCATGATCAGCTGTGAGTGTCCAGTTGCTTAACACTTGTTTTCCTTGCTAGACTGAAGTGGCTCTCAACCACCATTGTCATTCCAAAGTTTAACACTGTGTTAAATTAGAAATAAATTAATTAGAAATATTTCTAAATAAATTAGAAAGGGTGGAATGAGCGAATGATGGAGCAAAATCTGAAGAGTTCGTGGGGGTGGGGAGGATCAGAGAGTGTCTTCAGGTGGGAGGAGGAACACCGTTTCCCCTGAGACTGAGAAAAGATGAAGGTGGGTTCAGATGCAGATGAGGTGGTGTAAATCGGGGGGACAAACTTGCAAGTCTCTCTCAATCTAGTAGCCAAGAAAGGAACACATGAAGGCAGTACGGAGGGAATATGGGATCTCCCAAGACTTATCTGGGGAGAGGTTGCATAGATAGGCTCGGGTTCCTTTGCAGAGGTGATTTTGAAGGCCCAAGTTGGCTGCTACCATTTACTTTTCTCTTTCCTAAGACGCATGGACATTGTATGTTAAATTTTATAATTTTATAAACTGGATTATAATTTTATAATCCAGTTTTCTTTTCTGAATTTAGTTCTCTACTTCTTCTTAAAGCCTTTGCTGACTATTAGAAAAGTTCAAAAGGCAAAAAGCACAGGCTTTTAAAATCACACAAAGCTGGTTTCAAACCCCTATTCTTACCACCTACTGTGTGACCTTGGGCAAATTCTTAATTCTTTCTGAGAGTCAGTTTTCTCATCTGTGAAATGGGTACAGTAATATTACCTATCCCAGGAGGTTGTCATTTAGTTAAATGAGTTCATACACATAAAGCTCTTAATTTGATGCCTGGCATACAACATCATGCTCATTTAAAAACCTTATCACATTTGAATCTCAAAACAACACTTTGGATTGTCCTTTTCATTCTTTTTCTTTTCTTTTTTTTTTTTTAATAAGTTTATTTAATTATTTATTTAGCTGCGTTGGGGCTTTCTCTAGTTGTGGCGAGTGGGGGCTACTCTTTGTTTTGGTGCACAGGTTTCTCATTGTGGTGGCTTCTCTTGTGTCAGAGCATGGGCTCTAGGTGCGCAGGCTTCGGTAGTTGTGGCACGCAGGCTCAGTAGTTGTGGCTCACGGGCTCTAGAGCGCAGGCTCAGTAGTTGTGGCGCACAGGCTTCGTTATTCCGTGGCATGTGGGATCTTCCCGGACCAGGGCTCGAACCCGTGTCCCCTGCATTGGCAGGTGGATTCTTAACCACTGTGCCACCAGGGAAGTCCCTGGATTGTCCTTTTTAAAAACCATTTCTCATTTTCGACTTTGACATCTTCATCTCCTAGGCCTTCAGGCTTCTTTCTTTTTGCCCATATGAAAAGGACTGTAGATCTCTGTGTGTGAATGAGTCAGGTAAGGTCAAAAACTTTGAATTTGCAACTTCCCTGGCAGTCCAGTGGTTAAAACTCCACGCTTCCACTACAGGGGCGCAGGTTTGACCCCTGGTCGGGGAGCTAAGATCCCGCATGCCACGTGGTGCGGCCAAAAAAAAAAAAAAAAACTTTGAATTTTTCTTCTTTCTCCTTTTCTTTGCTTGAGACTTAGCAGCTGTCTCAAGCTGCTTTTAGCCATTGACACTTTGGGGTCTGAAACATTATGCTATTGGCCACTATCTCTAGATATTTTCAAATGGCATTAGAGTTTGATAAGTTGAAGTCGTATTAATAAATTTCACAGTAGTTTTAAGTATCTGGAAATTAATAGTCATTTCTTTACTTAATAGACATACACAAAAGAATGGGCTGAGGTTCTAAACCACAAAAGTAAGCACGTGGAAGAAGCTGTCAAAGAACTTATATCAATATTTGAGACTATTTATGAAGTTAAATACAGTGGGAAAACAGCAAAACAGTTACCAGGTAATGTGGCTGGTTACAATGTTTGAATCACAAGTGTTACAGATACGTTCTCAAGTAGGCACCTTGTGCCCAGCAGGCACCAAAATTCCAGACTCCCAGAAGGAGAGCAGATGTTCAGCATAAACCACACCGTTTGCAGTTTAGGCACAGTGAGCCCTTTTTATGAATGAGGGAATGGTGGGCACCCCTCTGAAATCCAAGTTCATAGATACTTACTGGGGACCAACCTTGCAAGCAGGCCCTTCCATGGATAGCAGTCTCTGGCCTGCTATGTTAACTTTTTTTTTTTGGTACAGCATTCCACTATGCTGGCTGTCACACTGAGTGGGGATGGCATCTAGTGAGTAGAGGCCAGGGACGCTGCTGAATATCCTCTATGGCATAGGACAGCTGCAACAACAAAGCCTGTCAGTAGCGCTGAGGTTGAGAAACTCCAGCTTAAACAAGTATTCGCCGCATCTCTTCTTTCTCTGAGAGGTTTTCCACTTAGTTTAAGTAGTTTTCATCAGAAGTATCAAAAACACGAACATGTCAGCTTAAGATGGCAAACCCAAAAGGTAAACAGGTATTTTAGAAAGAGAGCCTGTAAAATAACCCCTCTTTAAATGTTTCTTAATTCTAGATACTAATACAGAGTACAGTATATTTAAAGAGTGTATTTCTTAATAGAATGTTAATTCTGTTGAGATGGGTGATTTAAATTGAATTCAAGGGTGATTTCTCCCAGCAACAAATTTTTAGTTTTTAAATTAAGAATTCTTTTAAGAAGGACCTTCCTAAGAAGGTTTGGTTGCATAGAATAAACCAAATGCCAAGTATTAACTGTTATATTTTTGTTTTATCTTTTATCTATAGAACAGAGAAAACATGTTGTTTTTGGAAGTGAAACAGAAGAGGGTGAAAGTGTTGATTATGAGACTAATATTGTGCCTGAGGTTGATGTTAATCATAAAGAAGATGAATTTAAAAAGGTATTTATTGTAAAGCAACCTTATGCAATTTCACAGAATTATGACTTATAGGATTGTAGATAACCCCAAATGGTGGGTTTTTTTTTTTCCAGGCAGTTCTGCAAGCAGTCTGTGTGGATTTATAACAAAATCCAGAAAATATAATTTTCAGTTCTACACTGTAGCATCTGACAAGACACAGCAATCCTTACAGTTTTCCCCAGCACTGTCAACTTTTAATGCTATTCTATCAATTACAGTTTATATAGTTGTCTCCCCTATTGTGACTGACTGTGTTTTCTTATGTAGTAAATGTCACATCTGGGATT
The DNA here is from genome assembly GCF_949987515.2 of Delphinus delphis. Lineage (NCBI taxonomy): Eukaryota > Metazoa > Chordata > Mammalia > Artiodactyla > Delphinidae > Delphinus > Delphinus delphis. Next base: position 36,067,561 of record NC_082692.2, on the reverse strand, counting down.
GTAGTGCCAATCCATTTGACTCAAAGTGGAGAACTTTGTTATCAGTTATTGTTTTTGATAGAATTACCTGTATTGCAAGACCGGGTTTTGATTCTCTTGGGGTCCAGGGATCTGCATTTTTTATTAACACTGTGGATTCTCCCGCAGGAGAAACCCCAGGTGGGCAGATTCTCACATTATGCTGAGCTGTGTTGAGAATGAAAGTTGAGGAGGAGACATGGGGATTCTTCATCCTTCTTAGGCCTTCTGGTTGTGCATCAACTCTAAATGCCACTCTCACATTTGTACCAATTCGTGCTTTCTCCTGCTTCCGTCAGTTTTCTTTTAATCCTCCGTACTCATCTTTTTTTTTTTTTTTTTTAATTTTTAATTTATTTTTGGCTGTGTTGGTCTTAGTTTCTGTGCGAGGGCTTTCTCCAGTTGCAGCGAGCGGGGGCCACTCTTCATCGCGGTGCACGGTCCTCTCACTATCACAGCCTCTCGTTGCGGAGCACAGGCTCCAGATGCGCAGGCTCAGTAGTTGTGGCTCACAGGCCCAGTTGCTCCGCGGCATGTGGGATCCTCCCAGACCAGGGCTCGAACCCGTGTCCCCTGCATCGGCAGGCAGACTCTCAACCACTGCGCCACCAGGGAAGCCCCGTACTCATCTTTTCATTCTTTCTCCATTTTACATTCTTTTACACTCTCTAACCCCTACCCTAACACAGTCTTGGAAATAAACAGCACACGTTTGTTTCACTTTCACCTTCTGACTCAAGGATGCTATCACTAATTGATCGGGAAACACTTTCCCCTGAGTCTAGATTTTAGCTGTAGATTGCTTCTCAATACCATGCACCAGGCAGCCACTATCAGTTGGTGGGGGTCAGCAGGAGAGTTCTTCGCTTCCAGCTGCATTCCCTTTGACACTGGCTGGGGTCCTTAGAGCAAGACTGAGTACCATCAGAGCCTCTCAAGATGGGAGATCACTTAGAGCTGCATCAGTGCAGACATCTCCTAAACAGCCTCTGCCTCTCAAATCCACCTTCCACATCGCTTCCACAGTGGTCTAACGTAAACATCTGATTATGTCATGCCTGCTCTTTAGCCTGGTAGTTGACCAACCCAATCATATTCCTCTTTGTTCACACCTGATAAGCCTCCCTTCTGACTCAACTCAACCTGACTGGCCCACCCAGACTCAGAGGGTCAGGGTGTAGGGTGGAGAGGAACAGTGTGGCCAGAGCCTGGCTCCGGATGTGTGAATCACTGTGCAAGCAAGACGTAGTGCCCAGATTCCTGCCCAGGCTCAATATTTATTCTGTGCTCTGACCAATAAATGTGGCTACTTCTTCTCTGGTGGGAAAGAAGGGCTTGCAGAGAGGGACAAACCATGGTGCCAGGACGGTGGAAGTTTCATCCTATGTATTTTGGTATCATACATTTTAAAATATGTTTATCCACCAAGCTGAGATTTTTGAGGTTGGAGACTACATATCCTCTTGTGCCCATACCTCTAAGCATTGAAAAGTGCACCACACTTAAGTGCTTCAGTTTTGTTGAGTGAATTATTGAATATTGAGCAAACCAGGATTATTTTCAATTAGCTGTTTTTGAATTTTGGCTTTTGAGTAATGCCTTATAATTTGCTAGGGTGTTTATGAAAGCACACCTTTCACGTATTCTTACTTGTTTAAAAAAACAAGTAATTTAGGATTGAATTTATTTCTACAATATAATTGAAATTGTATAGTTTATTATTTTTCATCTTTCGCATGTCACTTCTAATATTGTATTATTGCTTTGGAGGTGTTAGAGTTTTTATTTTTTGTACCAAATTTAATATGATTTCTCATTACAGGAATGTAAAGAGGTCTACGCTTTTTTCTCTCATCAATTACTAGACAGTCTTCAAAAAGCTACACGGTTATCTTTGGACACAATGAAAAGAAGAATATTTGTTGCCAGGCAAGTTGAAAATATGCTAAATATGTCTGGTAAAACTATCACAACATAACACTAAAGCACTTTTTATTTTTATTAATTAATTTTAATAATTGTAAAATTTAAAACACGGCATTTATGAAAAGACTGTATGAAAACAAGCGTGTAATACTGCAAGAACACTGATAAATGAACAGCCATGTTCCTAGCACCCAGGCCAAGACAAAGAACACTGAACACTACCAGTACCCTTACTGGTCCTTCCTCTGCTCACCCAAAGGTAACCACTATCCTGAACTTGATGTTTATCATTGTCTTGGTTTGCCTGACAGTTTACCCCATGTTTGTATCATTTAATTTGCCTGTATTTGAACTGTGTTCAGTATTGCTTTTGAGATGCATCTATGCTGATAGATTGGGTTGTTTCCAGTTTGGGCTATTGTGAACATTCTTGTGCCTGTCTCCTGCTGCACCTGCTCAGAGTGGAATGGCTGGGCCCTGGGCTGTGTGCATGCCTCAATTTACCAGGCAGTGCCTAGCATGAGAGTGCCTATGGATCCTCATCCTTGCACACAGTTGGTGTCATTCAATTAAAAAATTGTTGCCAGCATATAGGGTGTGAAATGGCGTCTCACTGGGATTTAAATCATTTAAATCATTTTCCTGGTTACTGATGAGATTAAACATATTTTCATGTTTATGAGCCATTTGTGCTTTCTCTTTTTAACAATTTGCCTTCCCTTCCCTTCCCTTCCTTCCCTTCCCTTTCTTTCCCCCTCTCTTCCTCCCTCCCTCCCTCCTCCTCTTTCCCTCCCTTGTTTCTTCCTTCCTTCTGCCTGTTTTTCTATTGGATTGGATTTATTCATGGGTGGTCTCAATATATTATTTTGTTGATGATACTTTTAAACTCCTATTTATGATATTCTTTGCTGAGTTTAAAAATATTCAAATCTATCAGTCTTTTCCTTAGTAGTTTGTGATTTTTATGTCTTTTAAAAGAAATCTTTCTGTACTTCATAATATCTTCTAAAAGTTTTAAAGTTTTATCTTTTGCAGTTAGGGGTTTAATCCACATGGTATTTATTTTGTGTTTAGTGTGAGGTAGGAGACCAGTATATTTTTTCCCATATGGTTAATTAGTTAAAAGAAAATTAATTTTTCTTTTGGAATGGTTATTTAAATTACACTGAATCTATAGGTAGATTTGGAGAGAATTAGCATCCTTACAATATTGAGTCTTCCATTCAGAGTCATGGATTATCTCTCCATTTATTTGTCTTTTTTATTACTTCTCAATGAAGTTTTGTAATTCCCTGTGTAAAAGTCTTCTACATTTTTGTTAGGTTTATTCCTTGGTTATTCATTGCTGAATTTTAATTTACTTGCACTATTAAAATCTCCCAATGTGATAGTGAAGTTGTCAAATTTTCCTTCTGTTTCAGTCGTTGTTTTATATCTTTTAAGGCTGTGTTGTTAGGTGCATGTGATGTCATATAGTTAAGTCTGCCTAGAACACTGTTTATTTTATTTTTATTTGATGAGCCTCTTTATCCATATTAATCTTGATTTCTCAAATTATTTTTAGTCTGTCATTAATTTTACTTTCCCAGATTTTTTGGTATACCTTTTCTATCCCTTCATTTAATTTTTTCTGTGAAGCTTTTTTGTTTTACCTTTTAAAAGCATAATATACCTGATATATTTTAATATTGACATAGAGTTGATTTACAATGTTGTGCCAGTCTCTGCTGTACAGCAAAGTGACTCAGTTATACACATATATATAGATACATTCTTCTTTTATGTTCTTTTCTATTATGGTTTATCACAGGATGTTGAGTATAGTTCTCTGTGCTATACATTAGGACCTGTTGTTTATCCATTCTAAATGTAGTAGTTTGCATCTACCAACCCCAAACTCCCAGTCCATCCCTCTCCCTCCCTCCCTCACCCTTGGCAACCACAAGTCTGTTCCCTATGTCTATGAGTCTTATACCTGATATTTTTATTTAATCTGATTATTTCTGCCTTTTAAAGAGTTTAATCTGCTTACATTTTTGTGATTTTTTAATATAGTTACACTTAATTTATGACATTTTATTTTGTGGTTTCTTACTATCCTTTGTCTGGTTCATTTATTATCTGTTCCCTTTGGAATGGATAATTTTTCCCTTTTATTCTCTTTCCTATACTTAAGTTCTTTCAGTAGTTACCTTCAAATTTAGAATACATATATTTAGCTATATTTTTAAAAAAGTACTGTGTATAGTTTTTTCAATTTTCTCATTTCTAACTACAAGGGCCTTGGCATGAAGTCTATCTACTTTCTCCTTCTTTTATTTATTTATTTATTTTAACATCTTTATTGGAGTATAATTGCTTTACAATGTTGTGTTACTTTCTGCTGTATCACAAAGTGAATCAGTTATATGTATACATATATCCCCATATACCCTCCCTCTTGCGTCTTCCTCCCACCCTCCCTATCCCACCCTTCTAGGTGGTCACAAAGCACTGAGCTGATCTCCCTGTGCTATGCAGCTGCTTCCCACTAGCTATCTATTTTACATTTGGCAGTGTATATATGTCCATGCTACTCTCTCACTTCATCCCAGCTTACTCTTCTCCCTTCCTGTGTCCTCAAGTCCATTCTCTATGTCTGCATCTTTATTCCTGTCCTGCCCCTAGGTTCATCAGAAGTTTTTTTTTTTTTTTTAGATTCCATATATATGTGTTAGAATATGGTATTTGTTTTTCTCTTTCTGACTTACTTCACTCTGTATGACAGACTCTATGTCCATCCACCTCACTACAAATAACTCAATTTCATTTCTTTTTATGGCTGAGTAATATTCCATTGTATATATGTGCCACATCTTCTTTATCCATTCATCTGTCGATGGACACTTAGGTTGCTTCCATTTCCTGGCTATTGTAAACAGTACTGCAATGAACATTGTGGTACATGACTCTTTTTGAATTATGGTTTTCTCAGTGTATATGCCCAGTAGTGGGATTGCTGGGTCATATGGTAGTTCTATTTTTAGCTTTTTAAGTAAGCTCATACTGTTCTCCATAGTGACTGTATCAATTTACATTCCCACCAACAGAGCAAGAGAGTTCCCTTTTCTCCACACCCTCTCCAGCATTTATTGTTTGTAGATTTTTTTTTTTTTCGGTATGCGGGCCTCTCACTGTTGTGGCCTCTCCTGTTGCGGAGCACAGGCTCCAGACGCTCAGGCTCAGCGGCCATGGCTCACGGGCCCAGCCGCTCCGCAGCATGTGGGATCTTCCCGGACCGGGGCACGAACCCATGTCCCCTGCAACGGCAGGCGGACTCTCAACCACTGTGCCACCAGGGAAGCCCTGTTTGTAGATTTTTTGATGATGGCCATTCTGACCGGTGTGAGGTGATACCTCATTGTAGTTTTGATTTGCATTTCTCTAATGATTAGTGATGTTGAGCATCCTTTCATGTGTTTGTTGGCAATCTGTATATCTTCTTTGGAGAAATGTCTATTTAGGTCTTCTGCCGATTGGGTTGTTTGTTTTTTTGATACTGGGCTGCATGAGCTGCTTGTATATTTTGGAGATTAATCCTTTGTCAGTTGCTTCATTAGCAAATATTTTCTCCCATTCTGAGGGTTGTCTTTTCGTCTTGTTTATGGTTTCCTTTCCTTTGTAAGTTTCATTAGGTCCCATTTGCTTATTTTTGTTTTTATTTCCATTTCTCTAGCAGATGGGTCAAAAAGGATCTTGCTGTGATTTATGTCAAAGAGTGTTCTTCCTATGTTTTCCTCCTAAGAGCTTTATAGTGTCAGCCCTTACATTTAGGTCTTTAATCCATTTTGAGTTTATTTTTGTGTATGGTGTTAGGAAGTGTTCTAATTTCATTCTTTTACATGAGCTGTCCAGTTTTCCCAGCACCACTTACTGAAGAGGCTGTCTTTTCGTCACTGTATATTCTTGCCTCCTTTATCAAAGATAAGGTGACCATATGTGCGTGGGTTTATCTCTGGGCTATTTATCCTGTTCCATTGATCTATATTTCTGTTTTTGTGCCAGCACCATACTGTCTTGATTACTGTAGCTTTGTAGTATAGTCTGAAGTCAGGGAGCCAGATGCCTCCAGCTCTGTTTTTCTTTCTCAAGATTAATGTGCCATTTAAAGCTTGTGTTTCTTTATTTATTTTCATTTTGGATGATCTGTCCTTTGGTGAAAGTGGGGTGTTAAAGTCCCCTACTATGATTGTGTCACTGTCGATTTCCCCTTTTATGGCTCTTAGCATTTGCATTATGTATTGAGGTGCTCCTATGTTGGGTGCATAAATATTTACAATTGTTATATCTTCTTCTTGGATTGATCCCTTGATCATTATGTAGTGTCCTTCTTTGTCTCTTGTAATAGTCTTTATTTTAAAGTCTATTTTGTCTGATATGAGAATTGCTACTCCAGCTTTCTTTTGATTTCCATTTGCATGGAATATCTTTTTCCATCCCCTCACTTTCAGTCTGTATTTGTCCCTACGTCTGAAGTGGGTCTCTTGTAGACAGCATATATACAGGTCTTATTTTTGTATCCATTCAGATAGTCCATTCTTTTGGTTGGATCATTTAATCCATTTACATTTAAGGTAATTATCGATATGTCTGTTCCTATTACCATTTTCTTAATTGTTTTGGGTTTGTTATTGTAGGTCTTTTCCTTCTCTTGTGTTTCCTGCCTAGGGAAGTTCCTTTAGCATTTGTTGAAAAGCTGGTTTGGTGGTGCTGAATTCTCTTAACTTTTGCTTGTCTGTATAGATTTTAATTTCTCCTTTGAATCTGAATGAGATCCTTGCTGGGTAGAGTAATCTTGGTTGTAGGTTTTTCCCTTTCATCACTTTAAAGCCACTCCCTTTTGGCCTGCAGAATTTCTGCTGAAAGAAGAAACCTTATGGGGATCCTTTTGTATGTTATTTGTTGCTGTTCCCTTGCTGCTTTTCATATTTTTTCTTTGTACTTAATTTTTGATAGTTTGATTAATATGTGTCTTGGTGTGTTTCCCCTTGGATTTATCCTGTATGGGACTCTCTGCGCTTCCTGGACTTGATTGACTATTTCCTTTCCCATGTTAGGGAAGTTTTCAACTGTAATCTCTTCAAATATTTCCTCAGACCCTTTCTTTTTCTCCTCTTCTTCTGGGACCCCGTAATTCAAATGTTCATGTGTTTAATGTTGTCCCAGTGGTCTCTGAGACTGTCCTCAGTTCTTTTCATTCTTGTTTCTTTATTCTGCTCTGCAGTAGTTATTTCCACTATTTTATCTTCCAGGTCTCTTATCCGTGCTTCTGCCTCAGTTATTCTGCTATTGATTCCTTCTAGAGAATTTTTAATTTCATTTATTGTGGTGTTCATCATTTTTTTTTTGCTCTTTAGTTTTTCTAGGTCCTTGTTAAACGTTTCTTGTATTTTCTCCATTCTATTTCCAAGATTTTGGTTCATCTTTACTATCATTACTCTGAATTCTTTTTCAGGTGGACTGCCTATTTCCTCTTCATTTGTTTGGTCTGGTGGGTTTTTACCTTGCTCCTTCATCTGATGCATATTTCTCTGTCTTCTCATTTTGTTTAACTTACTGTGTTTGGGGTCTTCTTTTTGCTGGCTGCAGGTTCATAGTTCCTGTTGTTTTTGGTGTCTGCCCCCAGCGGGTAAGGTTGGTTCAGTGGGTTGTATAGGCTTCCTGGTGGAGGGGACTGGTGCCTGTGTTCTGGTGGATGAGGCTGGATCTTGTCTTTCTGGAGGGCAGGGCCACGTCCGGTGGTGTGTTTTGGGGTGACTGTGAACTTAGCATGATTTTAGGCAGCCTCTCTGTGAATGGATGTGGTTTTGTTCCTGTCTTGCTAGTTGTTTGGCATGGAGTGTCCAGCACTGGAGCTTGCTGGCTGTTGGCTGGAGCTGGTTCTTAGCGTTGAGACAGAGATTTCTGGGAGAGCTCTCGCCAATTGATATTACATGGAACTGGTAGGTCTCTGGTGGTCCCATGTCCTGCACTCAGCTCTCCCACCTCAGAAGCTCAGGCCTGACACGAGGCCTGAGCACCAAGACCCTCTCAGCCACATGGCTCAGAAGAAAAGGGAGAAAGAAAAGAAAGAAAAAAACATAATAAATAAAAAAAATAATTAGAATAAGAAATTTTTAAAGTAATAATAATAATAAAAAAGAAGAGAGTGGGGCTTCCCTGGTGACGCAGTGGTTGAGAGTCCGCCTGCCGATGCAGGGGACACGGGTTCGTGCCCCGGTCCGGGAAGATCCCACATGCCGCGGAGCGGCTGGGCCCGTGAGCCATGGACGCTGAGCCTGCACGTCCGGAGCCTGTGCTCCACAACGGGAGAGGCCACAACAGTGAGAGGCCTGCGTACCGCAAAAAAAAAAAAAAAAAAAAAAAAAAGAAGAGTGTGAAGAAACAATAAACAAATCCACCAATGATAACAGCACTAAAAACTATACTAAGATAAACATAAAAGTCAGAAACAAATCAGTCACAGACAGCAAACCCCAAGTCTACAGTTGCTCCCAAAGTCCACTGCCTCAATTTTGTGATGATTCGTTGTCTGTTCAGGTATTCCAGAGACGCAGGGTACATCACGTTGATTGTGGGGATTTAATCCGCTGCTCCTGAGTCTGCTGGGAGAGATTTCCCTTTCTCTTCTTTGTTCTCACAGCTCCCAGGGTTCAGCTTTGGTTTTGGCCCCACCTCTGCATGTAGGTCACCCTCTGGCATCTGTTCCCACCAGACAGGATGGGGTTAAAGTAGCAGCTGATTAGGGGGCTCTGGCTCACTCAGGCCGGGGAGAGGGAGGGGTATGGTAATTATAATGGGAATGTGGGGCGAGCTTGTGGAGGCAGAGGGCAGCGTGATGCTGCAACAGCCTGAGGCATCATGTGTTCTCCTGGGGAAGTTGTCCCTGGATCAAGGGGCCCTGGCAATGGCAGTCTGTGCAGGCTCCTGGGGAGTGGAGGGGAGGTGTGGGTAGTGACCTGTGCTTGCACATAGGATTCTTGGTGGCTGCAGCAGCAGTGTTAGCGTTTCACGCTTGTCTCTGGGGTCTGCGCTGATAGCCGCGGCTTTAGCCTGTCTCTGGAGCTCGTTTAGGCGGTGCTCTGAATCCCCTTTCCTTGTGCACCCTGAAACAATGGTCTCTTGCCTCTTAGGCAGGTCCAGACTTTTTCACGGACTCCCTCCTGGCTAGCTGTAGCACACTAGCTCCTTCAGGCTGTGTTCACACAGCCAACCCCAGTCCTCTCCCTGGGATCTGACCTCCGAAGCCCGAGCCTCAGCTCCCAGCCCCGACTTGCCCCGGCGGGTGAGCAGACAAGCCTCTTGGACTGGTGAGTGCTGGTTGGCACCAATCCTCTGTGTGGGAATCTCTCTGCTTTGCCCTCTGCACCCCTGTTGCTGCACTGTCCTCCGTGGCTCTGAAGCTTCCCCCCTGCCACCCCCCGCCTCTGCCAGTGAAGGAGCTTCCTAGTGTGTGGAAACTTTTCCCCCTTCACAGCTCCCTCCCAGTGGTGCACGTCCTGTCCCTATTCTTTTGTCTCTGTTTTTCCTTTTTTTTTTTGCCCTACCCAGATACGTAGGGAGTTTCTTGCCTTTTGGGAAGTCTGAGGTCTTCTACCAGCATTCTGTAGGTGTTCTGTAGGAGTTGTTCCACATGTAGATGTATTTGTGGGGAGGAAGGTAATCTCCACAACTTACTCCTCCACCATCTTGAAGGTCTCCCCATCATTGTTGTTTGCTGTTTTACTTTTTACCTTTTTTTTGAGCACTCAAAAATAATTTGTTTACTGGTATATTTTATTAAAGTCTCCAGGTTCTTGTGTATTTATTTTATACCCCTGGTTTCTCAGGGAGTGTGAGGTGTAAACTCCGTTATTCTTCATTTTAAGTCTGAAACGATTTGGCTGGATAAAAAACTTTTTTTTGTCTCTCAGCACTTTCAAAGTATTTCTTCAGTTTTTTCCTGACCTGTATTCTTGTTGATGAGAAGTCTGCAGTGAGTCTAACTAAAAATTGTATTTTATCCTTGATGTTCTGTAGCTTCCTTTCCTGGTGTGGATTTGTCTTTATTTAATCATGCTTTGTTCTCAGAGTACACTTTCTGTTTGAGGGCTTATAGGGTTCCTTAATCCTGGAAAATCATCAGCAATTTCCTTTTTCAGTTATTGCTTCTGAGACATCCTCTTGTTATGGAACTCCTGTAGTTGAATGTTGAGTAAGTTGGTCACATAATTGTTCCATCTAGGACACTCTTTTGAGTGAAGAAGCACTGTCCAGATGAAGTGTTAGGATGGACTTAAACCAGAACTGTCCTGGGCACCATGGACACGTGACCGTCTCAGATGTTGCAGCATCTCCGTCTCTCTTTCCTGTCTCCTAACTAGTCTGTCATATATTTTTGTCTTTTTGCCTTTCTGGGTTATGTTATGGGCAAGTATCTCTGTATCTAGCCTAAAGGCGATCTCATCTGCTGCATCTTAAATATTTCAGTTAGTACTTTTTTCCTTATCCTCCAGATACTGTATCATTCCTGCCTTTTTAGTTTAGCAATTTATTATTTTTTGGAAGATTGCTTTCATTTATCTCTTTGAACATTCTCAATATATTTATTTTAGAGTTTGTCATACTTCTATACATTGAACTTTGTCTGGAGTGAGTTTTTGTTTCAATTATTGATATCTTTAGTCCTCTTTCTTGCTGTTAGACTTATGCATGCATATTGGGATTTTAGTTTGTAGACTCTCCTTGAGTGAGAAGTTTTTTTTTGTTTTTGTGTGTTTCTCTCTCCTTCCCTCCCTTTCTAGGAGTTTCACTTTTGCCTCCACGTGACTCTTGGTACCTTAAGTGCAGAACTGGGTCCTATTTGTTCACAGTTACATATCCCCTGAAGAGATGCTGGGAAATGGCAGGTTTAAGCAGGGAGCACAGAAGTGAGCCGGCTTAGTGGCTTCTTGGGCATGCTGTGGACTTGCTTCTTTCACCCCAGGGCCACAGCTTTTGGAAAAGCTGCAGCTGCAGGCTGTAGGTTGACAAACTTTATCTTGCTGTTGTTTTGTCTCTCTTTACAAGTAGGGGAACATCACTTCAATGTCTGGCTTCGGGTAGCAAGCCTGGATGAGTCCCCTCTAACACGGACTACTTCAGTCCCTCAGAGTCCACAGGGGCCAACCTCCCACTCTCACTGCCTATTTCCTGACCAGAGCCCTGGCCAGGCTGTTGTGTGTTTCTGATGCGTTCCTGATTTGTGGAGATCCTAATCTTGTGTTCGAGCATTCTCACGTCCTTCAGAGTCTATCCGTGATTGTGATGTGTTTGGCACAAAGAGGCATTTTTGAAGTCTGAACTCACTATGCCATGTTAATTTACAACAGTACTGATGTGAGTTTTGAAGAGGTATACATGAGTATAGTATTGCAGAATCCTCCCTTGTCTAAAATGTCTTTCTCTTACCCTCACCCATGAAGGCTAGTAGGTCAACTTGGATCACAACCACTTTCTCTCACACTCCACAGATACTATTTCACTGGCTTCTTCTTTTTTTTTTTTTAATGCTTCCTTTTTCATTTTTATTTGTGGCACTTGGCTTGCCAACCTTCATCTGGGCAAGCCCTGCACACTCCATCCGCATAAACAGTAGAGATCTCTTTTAGTAATGAAGGATATTATTAATATATCTTGCCTCAACTGAAATGCAAACCCAATTTGATTTTTTCCTCAGGTGGGATGCAGACAGAGAACATCCAGATAAAAGGTGTTATCATTCACGAGGTCAAGACAGAACCGTTATTTTGTAGCTAAATGCCACTCACAAAGCACAATCACTGGCTTCTTTTGTTTCCATTTTCAGAGGCGGGTTTTGCTGCTAATCTGATTTTCTTTTCTAAGTAACAAACTGTTTCTTGCTGTTTACAGGATTTCCCCCTTTATTCTGGAAATTAACAAATTATGTGTTTAGCTGTAAGTCATTTTTCACCCATTAATCCCATCAGGCACACAGAGAATCATTTCAAGGTGAAAAAACAAGTCTATTCTTAAGATTTGAGAAGGGCTATGCTTAAATTTATTTTATGTAGGGTTCCCACGTTGGATCTAGGTCGTAGAGCGTCTCTGAGCTGAGTGACCCACTGTTAAGTTACTTAAACTCTCTGTGTCTTGGTTTCCTCATCTACAAAATGGAAATAATAATCATGGGATCCACATCAAGAGTTAACATGAGCATGAAATGTGTTGATTCATGGAAAGTGCTTGGAAAAGCGCCTGTCATACACTAAGCGTTCGATAAACATTACTTATCTTTTCTTTATTATTTCACTTACCTTTTCCTTAAGTAATTTCCTTCTCTTGTATTTTGCATCTGAAAGCTTGGAGAATTCCTTAAGCTAATCCTCTAGTTTGTCAAATAAGTCACCAAAGGATCGGCTGTTCACCGCTTCTGTTAGTTCAGCTGTTTGATTATACTTTATGAGACTCTTGTTCTCAGGTTGTACCCTTTCAAACACAGTCTACACTTGTTTTATTGCTGCATCTTGATTTCACAGTGAGACTATGAATTAGAGGTTTTTTCTGTTGTTTCTTTGCTTGCTTGCTTTTAGTTCAAAGAGTTCCTTATCTGGGAACCATTGACCCTGAATACTAAAGTTGGGTCTCCACTGTGAATGTGGGGGCTTTGTTTCTTGTGATTTTTTTCTCCCCCAGTCTGCTTGTAGTTATGAATGGAGGTGTAGTTTTCAGTAATGATAACGTTTCTTGCTGTGGAAAGTTTACGTTTATTATAATTTTGTCTGGGATGGGGACAGAGATCAGGCAGAGGGAGATCACCAAAGTAATTTGCAGTGCTGGTATGTTTCATTCATTAATTGCACTCATGTGTCTGTGTGTGTGTCTGTACTTCTGTCTGAGCATAACTGATATTGTTTACAAAGGCAGTTTTGGGAAGGTTTTGACTAGAAACCTCCTGTTTAATCTTGTACACACGCAAAAATAAAGTATATGAAGGCATACGCTTTTTGTTGGTGATTTTCAGCATCTGTTCTGGGGCTGGGAAAAGGAGTGCTTTTAGTAAACATTATTAGGTGGTACTTTGCTGAGAGAAAGCAACGTTAAAATACTAGAAAATGGGTAGGAGACAAGTTTTTCACGTCAAAGAATATTAAATCATTCAGTGTTCTTAATTTATGAACTAGTTCATGAAATTTGTGGTTCCATTGTAAATAACGTTCTCTTCATTAATTCAGTATTTTGAAAATTGTCTTTATTTTTTTAGGATTGAAACTTGTAGCATAACCAAGCTATTTATGAAATTTTAGGTTAAGGTTTATAAGCTAAATGTCCATCTTATTACAGCCCTTATGGACGAAAGCGGTCAGAAGATGTTATTTCCCTTCTAAAATCTGAAGTACATCTTGTGATTCCTAATGTGGTAAGTATTATTAAATATTCAAGTTAATACAGTGATATTTTGGTAATGTATTTAAGAAGTATAGCATTAGAACTGAACTTTTATTTAATCTCTTGGTCCTCTGTGCTTTTTGACTTCACCTCCGTATTTAACAAAAATCAAAGTGTATCATTTATATCTGTTGTAAAACTAACTTCTGCAGAGCTCATGGTGTATTAAAGGTTGGTGTAAGAGTTAAGTATCTGTTGGGCCATCAGTTAGCAAGTACCCTACAAACCATCTTGGTTTTTCTTACTTCAGACATTAAATTATCTAAATAAGGCCATCTCAGAAGTCCAAATCCCTATACTGAACACCCAACTGTAAGACAACCCATGGCAGAATAGAAACAAAGAAAGAAAGAGAGAGCCTGTGCCCTGAATTCATGGGTCCCTTGTGCCTTCTTAGGGCACTTTCCTCTACCACCCCTCCGGCTGCTTATTGACATCTGGAACACCAAGCCATACAGGATGACTGAGGTGCATTCTGTGACAAGCCAAGGGTTAAGGCCAGGCAGGAACAATCTATGGCTCACCTGACACCACATCTACACAGTCTGGCCTCCTGGAGGACAGCTTCTTTGCTTATTTGGTGCATTTCAAAGAACTGAGGTCAAAATCTTGGCAGTATAGTTTCTTCAGTTACTCTGCTTCATGGACATCCAACACCTGCCCACAGTGTTTGGCTGCAGCCAGCCACCCTCCCAGGGAAAGGATGACAAGTACTATGTTTGACCTTTCTGCCTGCAGGAATTGGTAGAATAGGAAAGCTTGAAGATCGGTAAAGTCTGCAGCCTACCTTCCTCTACCATCCCTCTCCTCGAAGCAGCCTTCCACTGGGCCAGCGGAGGCTCTCCCTGCTCAGTGGGGAACAGGTGTGGTGAGAATCAGAGGGATGGATTTGTATGTGTTGGCAGCACCAGGAACTTATTTCTTCTTTCCACAGGTAATGGTTCCCAGTTTGGATGACATTCAACAAGCCATTAACCGTATGATCCAATTAACCCTGGAGGTCAGCAGAGGAGTGGCTCACTGGGGGCAACAGCAGACCCGTCCCATGAAGACTGTCATTAGCAGCCCCTCCCATACCGCTACTGACGGGACCCATCCGAGCACAGGAAAGCAGTTGAAGAAGGAAGACAGTAAGAATGTTAAAACAAATCTTAGATGAATAGAGTCTTAGAACTATAACAGTTAGTAAATGGTCTTTCTGATTCTTCCTGGGTATGACAGCCTATAGATATTTTTACACTCATATTTATATGTGTATTGGTTAAATTTTACGTTAAAAAAAAAACTAGTGTTCTCCATCTTCCATCTTAAACATAGCATGCAGACATTTCAGATTTTGATCATGGGTGAACAAGTATATTTATCACTGTTCTACTACCGTAGTCTCAGATTCAAAGTTAAAAATGAAAATAAACCTTAGAACTAATTCTATTTTCAGCATTGTATTTGATCTGATAAACTTAGTTTGCTAGAACATAGTGCTTAGAAAATCTGGGTCATGTGTTCTTTGTACATTGAAATATATATAAGCTATTCCCTTAAATAATTATTAGTGTGATATGACACTGACCCAAAATTCCATAGACATTTTTGGATACTTTCTTGTATAGAAAGCCAAATTCTTTTTTTCTTTTTTGCTGTTCTGCCACATTAACATTTTTATTTATTTATTTTTGACAAAAATTATACATATACATGATGTTCTGATATATGTATACCTTTGTGAAGTGGTTACCACAAAGTAAATAACATATTCATCACCTCCCATAGTTAACCATTTTTTGTGTGTGTGGTGAGAACACTTGAGATCTACTCTCTTAGCACATTTCAAGTATACATTATTATTAACTATAATCACCATACTACACATTATGTTTCCAGAATTTAGTCATCATATTAGTGAAAGTTTGTACCCTTTGATCAACATCTCCGCTTTTCTTCCACACCACCCCAAGTATCATTTATAGATACTTCAGCTAACTGTTGCCATGCAGGAATACCAGGTTAAACTGTTGCCATGCAGGAATACCTGCAATCTGGAAATTTTCATGAAATCTCATGATTTTTTTTTTTTTTTTTGCGGTACGCGGGCCTCTCACTGTTGTGGCCTCTCCCGTTGCGGAGCACAGGCTCCGGATGCGCAGGCTCAGCGGCCATGGCTCACGGGCCCAGCCGCTCTGCGGCATGTGGGATCTTCCCGGACCGGGGCACGAACCCGTGTCCCCTGCATTGGCAGGCGGACTCTCAACCACTGCGCCACCAGGGAAGCCCTCATGATTTTTTAATTGTTAACAACTGCTTTAAAAAAGTAAGGAACTGTTTGGGCCAAACAAAAGTATCCGTATGGTCTCTGCTTGATGGAGAAAACTTGAGAGTTTCAGTCAAGGCTGTGACATGACTAGGTTTCAGCAAGAGATGTTTATCATGGTGGTTGTGTGATCTTTATATACCAGATGCTGAGTTGAAGACAAGCATATGTTGTCTCATTTAATCCTCACAAGTATTTCCATGAAGATTAAATAATTGGCTTAAGGTCATTTGGGTAGTAAACGTAGTGGCTCTCCTTTACCCACAAGCCTGTTCTGTAGGGTAGCAATTTCAACTCTTCTGATCTTTCCTTGGAGGACGTTTTGTTTTGGGGGGAGTGGTTAATCGGCGTCTTTCAGTTCTCTCCTCTGAATAACAGTTTCCCCACTTTAAAGAAACCTAGACCTCAAAATCTGACACAGTAGTTTAATAAGAATAAGTGAAGCTAGCGAGAGAATAGCTGTTAATTACTTGGAACGGGATGGGGGGGTCTTTAAGAAAATAAAGTTTAAAAAGTCTATAAATATTACAATTGATAGTATTTAAAGTTGAATATAGGAGTTATCTATAGGATAAAAATGTCTGTTTTCAGAATCTTTTGAAGAAATTATCCCCACACGGAAGCTGAAGAATTTTTATCTAGGTGTGGCAGAGCACAAAGATGTTTCCAAGCTGGTCCTCCTCCTTTCTTCCTCTGTGAATTCTCTCAGAAAGGTGGCTCATGAGGCCCTGCAGGACTTTGAAAAGTTCAAGACGCTCTGGACAGAGGACCGAGACGTGAAAGTGAAGGTATGTTTCTGCTACTTGTGATGCAGTTTGGTTTTTTTTTAACACCTTTATTGGAGTATAATTGCACTACAATGTTGTGTTAGTTTCTGCTGTATAACAAAGTGAATCAGCTATATGTATACATATATCCCCATATCCCCTCCCTATTGCATCTCCCTCCCACCCTCCCTAATCCCACCCCTCTAGGTGGTCACAAAGCACCAAACTGAACTCCCTGTGCTATGCAGCTGCTTCCCACTAGCTATCTATTTTACATTTGGTAGTGTATATATGTCCATGCCACTCGCTCACTTCGTCCCAGCTTACCCTTCCCCCTCCCCGTGTCCTCAAGTCTGTTCTCTATGTCTCTGTCTTTATTCCTGTCCTGCCCCTAGGTTCATCAGAAGTTTTTTTTTTTTTTTAGATTCCATATATATGTGTTAGCATATGGTATTTGTTTTTCTCTTTCTGACTTACTTCACTCTGTATTGTTTATCTCTAACTCCTGTGGGAGGACCAAGAAAACATCAGTGATAATGATGAGAACTCAAGAGCAGAGGCCGAGAACCTGTAAATGCCACACACCTAACACATCATGTCTTGCATAATTCTCACATTGACACTGGGGCAGTTGATAATAATGAGGTTCAGTCAGATTTTGTTTAATTTGGTTAAACAGTTGAGTACTAATTATGTTCCAGACATGCCCAGAGGTCGGGTATTCAAGGGTGTGTCCAGCTTACGTAGGCTCAGCTGTATATTTGGTTGGAGACTCAAGGAAACTTTAGAACTCTGAATAACCATTCAGAAATGTAAAATTCCCTCACATAACTTCCTCTTTCAGTGCTAACTGTTCATCCCTTTCTCTACTGAGCCACTGGCCTGATAGCACATACAAGAGGAAAAATATATAAGCAGATGCAGTTTTCTAATTCAACTATTAGAGGCGTAAGATTTACATTGTCAAAAAGCCGAAGAAAACGTTGATTCTTTCCTTGCTACAGGAGTTTTTGGCTAACAACCCCTCTCTGACTGAAATCAGATCCGAAATTCTACACTATGCTACTTTTGAGCAGGAGATTGATGAGTTGAAGCCTGTTATAGTTGTAGGAGCACTTGAATTGCATACAGGTATTTTATAAATATTATGTAAAGTGTCTGTATTTTCACATGAAATGTTACTTCATTTAGAAAGCAGTTATTAAGCTACCTTGGTACAATATTATATATATTAAGTATTTCTGGACCACCCATATTGTTCATATATATGCTATATATATTATATATTATCATATATTATGTATATATAATATTATACCAAAGTGACTTAATGTACTTGATACTAAATTGGCACTCAAACAACTAAAACTACAGGGGGAACTACAGGTTACTGCGAGGAGGGGATTGTGTACATGGGATAAGAGTCAAACAGTTTGAGGTTGCCTGAGAAGTTAGTCCAATTGGGGTTAGAGTATCAGAGGATTATGAGACAACCACTTAATGTCTGAAATCAAAAGCCCAAGCTGACTCTACTGCTAACTGTAGTGAGGGAGAGCTGTATTAGACAGGCACAGTGTTCTCAACAGTGTAGGCTGCTGGTCTCATATAGGGGTTACCTAGAGGAAATTGGGGAAATGAATGAAGGCTTCTAATGGGATGGCCAGAAACAGAGCAAGGCTCACATTGGATAGTGCTAGAACTAATTTCCAAAATTCTTCTCCATAGACTTGTGTCCTTCTCATGAATGGCTTAATATACTCCACCAGGATAGGAATTAAGTCTTCAGAATCCTTACAGAACATTTAATTCAGATGAACTACCGACTAACTACATTTCAAGTGCTCAGTGTGGCTAGTGGTCATCAAATGGACAGTGCAGTTATAGATGCTCAGATTACACATAAAATGAATTGTTTCAGAATGTCAGTTGTATTTTATTTTGACCTTTTCTTGTCTTCACCAGAGCCAATGAAACTGGCCTTATCAGTTGAGGCTAAGGCATGGAAGTTGCTACTCTGTCGATATTTGAATGAAGAATACAAAAAGAAAATGTCAGACATGATAGCATTTATCAATGAATACTTGAAAAAGTTATCTAGACCTATTCGTGATTTAGATGATGTCAGGTTTGCAATGGAAGCCTTGTCTTGTATCCGTGATAATGAAATTCAAATGGACATGACTTTGGGACCAATTGAAGTAAGAAATGATTGCATTTTTCTTTCTTGAAATGGTATTTTTTTTAAAAAATAGAGAAGCACTAAAAAGTAGATTTCTTCATCTATTTTATTGCACAGTCTGCCTATTTTTCCTCTCTGATGTTGATGTCCTTGGAGGGACTGACAGTTATCAACAGTGAACAGTATACGAAGGAATGTTAATATATTCATAATGCTGTGCTGGTCTAGACAGGGTTCATTTTTTTAAGCTGGCGCTTACATTTTACAGAAAAGAATGGTTGTATTCTCTCACTTCAGTCCTGACATGTTAGGCAAGTTCCCCAAATATCTTTGGCTTTTCTTAGAAACCAGTTATGTGTCTCACCTATGACCAGCGGCATACCATGGACAGATGGTGGGAGTGGTCCACTGAGGCTCAATAGTAAATTGTTGGAATTTATATCAACAAGAGATGTTTTTAGGGAAGAGTACTGTTTTAGTTCCTATTGCTCCTATAACAAATTACCGTCAACTTAATGGCTTAAAACAAATTGTTTTATAGTTGTAGAGGTCAGAAGTATAAAAATGGGTCTTATGGGGCTAAAATCAACTTGTCAGCAGGGGCTCTAGGGAAGAATCCTTTCCTTGCTTTGTCCAGCTTCTAGAGGCTGCTTGCATTCCTTGGTGGCTCCTGGCTCCCTTCCAGCAGTGCCATCACTCCTACCCCTGCTGCTGTCATCACATCTCTAACTCTGAATCTCCTGCCTCCCTCTTTCCCTTAAATGGACCTCTGTGATTACATTGGGCCCACATGGCTAATACAGGATAATCTCCCCATCTCAAATATTTTTACTAATCACATCTGCAAAGTCCCTTTTGCCACATAAGGTGACACATTCACAGATTCTGGAGATTAGGGTGTGGATAACATTGGGGAGGCTGTTATTCTGTCTCTCACAAGTACTTATGACTAATGTTTAGAATTTCTGGCTCATGGTGATAATAAAAATCAGACTCAGTTCATTTTATTACTGTTTTTTAAATTCTCTGTGGACAGTGCACTCCCTTATTGCCTGCAAACCTGGGGAATTGGCACTCCCCCTGCCTCCTTTTGGTACCCAGTGTTCACGACTGAGCATTGCTTTCTTGAACCCATTTAGAGTTTATACACTTTGGGAGCTAATGAAATTCATACCTTTACTACTTCTTTAAATCTTAGTATTTGGGTATTTTGAATGCTGACCACTCGCTTCTCAAGATTTAACAAATTATCATATCATTTTTTCCTGACTGCCGAAGCTTAGTTTTTCAGCATAAGTTCTTTTGGTAAAGCCAGTTGCCAGCTCATCACTTTAAAAAATTTAGGCAAAGTTGGTATATAACATTATACAGATTTCAGGTGTACAACATTGTAATTCAATATTTGTATGCACTATAAAGTGATCACCGCTGTAAGTCTTGTCACCATCTATCACCATACAGTTGATCCCCTTCACCCATTTCACCGTCCTCCAATCTCCTTCCTCTCTAGTTACCCACCAATCTGTTCTCTGTATCTATGAATTTGTTTTTGTTTTGTTTGTTCGTTAGTTTCTGTTCTTCAGAATATCTCCCACATCGTCATTTCATTCCATTCCTTATATAGCCAACCCATATCTTAATAGCGTATGAGAAAACATTTTGCACGGTGTTGTCACAAGATCAAGGAGGAGAGAGGCAGAAAATTATTCCAGGGAGTTTTTCCTAGGATAGTATCTCAAAGCGATTTGCCTACTCTCCACCAGAATCACCTTGGTGCTTATTAAATTCAGATTTCAGGGCCTGGGATCTAGAGTCAATATCTGATGTAAGTGATAATCTAAAGGACCTTTTTATACACATTTAATTTGGGGACCCATTCTTCTAGTCTTTGAAGACATAGGAATGTGTCTTTAGAAGGCATCTAAGTCATTTGGCAGTTATATTCCTTGTGATGTTTCTGAACTCTACCCCCACCCCACAGGAAGCCTATGCTATTTTAAACAGATTTGAAGTTGAAGTAACCAAAGAAGAATCAGAAGCAGTTGATACCTTGAGATATTCTTTCAACAAATTGCAGAGTAAAGCTGTAAGTACAAATTTAATTCTTACTTTTTTTTTTTTATTGCTGTGTTGGGTCTTAGTTACGGTACACTGGCTCTTTACTGTGGCACATGGGCTTCTCTCTAGTTGTGGCGTGCGTGCGGGTTTTCTCTTCTCTAGTTGTGGCATGTGGGCTCCAGAGCACGTGAGCTCTGTAGTTTGCGGCATGCAGGCTCTCTTGCTGAGGCGGGCGAGCTGAGTAGTTGTGGTGTGTGGACTTGGTTGCCCCGCAGCATGTGGGATCTTAGTTCCCTGACCAGGGATCGAACCCGCGTCCCCTGCATTGGAAGGCGGTTCTTTACCACTGGACCACCAGGGAAGTCCCAATTCTTACTTTTTTATTAAGTCACTATCTCCAGAAAAAAATACATTTCAAACCTTTAAAAAGCTCAATATATATTATCTTAAAAGCTTTATTGAGATATAATCCACGTACTGTAACATTTACCATTTCAAAGTATACAATTCTGTGATTGTTAATATATGCACAGAGTTGCATGACAACCATCATTATCTAATTTTAGAATATTTTCTTCACCCCCAAAGCAACCCCATACCCATTAGTAATCACTCCTCATTTTCCTCCTTACCCCAGCCCCTGGCAACCACTACTTTTTTGTCTCTATGGATTTGCCTTTTCTGGACACTTAATACAGATAGAATCATATAATATGTAGTCTCTTGTGACTGGCTTCTTTCACTTACAGTGATGTTGTCAAGGTTTATCCATATTGTCTCACGTACCAGTACTTCATTTTCCTAATGTCCAATAATTCCTAGCATCTTTACATGTACTTACTGGCCATTTGTATATCTTCTTTGAAGAAAGGTGAATTTAAATCCTTTCCTTGTTTTTTAAATTGGGTTGTCTCTTTGAGTTGTAAGAGTTCTTTATATATTCTGGATGTAAGTCCCTTAATCAAAGGATTTGCAAACATTTTCTCTCATTTGTTGGGTTTTTTCACTTTCTTGATGGTGTCCTTTGAAGTACAAAAATTTTAAATTTTGATAAAGTCCAATTTGTCTATTTTTTCTTTCGTTGTTTGTGTTTTGGTATTGTATGTAGGAAACCATTGCCTAATCCAGGGTCATGAAGAGTCACTACTGTGTTTTCTTATGAGAGTTTTATAATTTTACCCTTGCATTTAGGTCTTTGATACATTTTGAGTTAATTTTTGTATATGGTGTGAGTTAGGGGTCCAACATCATGTAAAAGCATGTGGATATCCTGATGTCTCAGTGCCGTTTGTTGTAAAGACTATCCTTTCACCAATGAATTGTCTTGGCACCCTGGAGAAAATCAATTAACCATAAATGTAAGGGTTTATATCTGGACTCTCAATTCTATTCTGTTGATCCATATGTCTACTCCTATGCCAGTCTTGATTATAGTAGCTCTGTACTAAGGTTAAAAAAATTGTGGTAAAATACACATAACCTAAAATTTACCACCTTAATCATTTTTAAGTGTGGAGTTCAGTAGTGTTAAGTGTGTTCCCATTGTTGTGCATCCAATCTCCAGAACTTCTTCATATTGCAAAACTGAATCTACCCATTAAACAACAATTCCCCATTTCACCCTTTCCTCAGTTCCTGGAAACTACCATTCTACTTTGTCTTTATGAATTTGACTACTTCAGTTTCCTCATATAAGTGAAATCCTACAATATTTTTCTTTATGTAACTGACTTATTTCAGTTAGCATAATGTCCTCAAGATTCATCCA
This sequence comes from Delphinus delphis, assembly GCF_949987515.2. Classification (NCBI taxonomy): domain Eukaryota; kingdom Metazoa; phylum Chordata; class Mammalia; order Artiodactyla; family Delphinidae; genus Delphinus; species Delphinus delphis. Next base: position 36,045,071 of record NC_082692.2, on the reverse strand, counting down.
TGTTGTAGCATATGTCAGAATTTCCTTCCTTTACAATGCTGAATAATATTCCCTCATATGCAGCATATACCACATTTTGTTTATTCATTCATCCATCAATGGGCACTTGTGTTTCTCCCACCTTTTGGCTGTTGTGAATAATGCTACTATGGACATGGGTGTGCAGGTATCTCTTTGAGACCTGCTTTCAGTTCTTTTGGATACACCCAGGAATAGAATTGATGGATCATATAGTAATTCTATTTTCAGTTTTTTAGAACTGCCGTACTGTGTTTCATAGCAGCTGCACCATTTTACATTCCCAGCAACAGTGCACAAGGGTTCCAATTTCTCCACATGCTCACCAACACTTGTTATTTTCTGTGTCCTTGATAGTAGGCATCCTAATGGGTGAGGTGGTATCTCATTGTGGTTTTGATTTGCATTTCCCGGATGAAAAGTGATGTTGAGCATCTTTTCGTATGCTTGTTGGCCATTTGTATGTCTTGCCTAGTTTTTTTGTTTTTTTGTGGTGCACGGACCTCTCACCGCTGTGGCCTCTCCCGCTGTGGAGCACAGACTCCGGACGCGCAGGCCCAGCGGCCATGGCTCACAGGCCCAGCCACTCCGCGGCACGTGGGATCCCCCCGGACCAGGGCACGAACCCGTGTCCCCTGCATCGGCAGGCAGATTCCCAACCACTGTGCCACCAGGGAAGCCCTCTTGCCTAGTTTTAAGTTGGGTTGTTTGTTGTTGGTGGTGGAAGTTCTTTATATATTCTGGATATTAACTTCTTATCAGACATATGATTAGCAAATATTTTCTCCCATTCTATAGGGTGCCTGTTTACTCTGTTGATTGTGTCTTTATAATCCTTTTTATTTCTGAAAAGTAAGTAGTGATGTCCCTTCTTTCTCTCCTAATTTTAGTAATTTGAGTCCTTTCTCCTTTATTCTAGGTTAGACTAGGTAAAGTTTTGTCACTTCTGTTGCTCTTTTCAAGGAAGAAACTTTTAGTTTGTTGATTTTCTCCATTGTTTTTTATTCTCTATATCATTTATTTGTGCTCTTTTTAAATTATTTTCTTCCTTTTGCTTGCTTTGGGTTTAGTTTGTTCTTCTTTGTCTAGTTTGTTAAGGTGGATGGTTAGGTTACTGATTTGAGGTCTTTTTCTTTTAATGTTGGCGTTTATAGCTATAAATCTCTCTCTAAACATTTTTGAAGTTGGTAAATATTTAGGCATTAAAAGTGAACCCCAAGGGGCTTCCCTGGTGGCGCAGTGGTTGAGAGTCCGCCTGACGGTGCAGGGGACACGGGTTCATGCCCCGGTCCGGGAAGATCCCACGTGCCGCGGAGCGGCTGGGCCCGTGAGCCATGGCCGCTGAGCCTGCGCGTCCGGAGCCTGTGCTCCGCAACGGGAGAGGCCACAACAGTGAGAGGCCCGCCTACCGCAAAAAAAAAAAAAAAAGTGAACCCCAAGGGAGGGTCCAGATTCTTTAATTGTACTAAAAAATTTTATTGAATATTAATTAATTAATGTTGGCTTAAAATTTCCTGTTTATGGAAAGATTTGTCACTGAGATTGAAGCAAGGCACAGTAGCAAGGACACAGAGCTGAATTTGGGGTCATGACGTGTGATTCTGGCTCTGCCACCAGCCAGTTGGGTGGTCTTATGCAAGTTAATAACCTTTGTTTCTCAGTTTCTTCATGTGGCCCTTTAGGAATATTTTAGAAGCTTTTAAAAATGCAGTTATGAGGCTTGAGATGATGTACATAAAATACTTTTTCAATGCTTATTTCTATTTAAGTTCAATATTGACTAATCACTTAATTTGAAAAGTGCTTGCTGGTTAGTCTAGACAGTGAGTCTTAGCAAGGAAATGGGGAGCCCTCTGTTGAGATTTAGTGAAGCCCAGTTTTCTATTATTGTTCAATTTAACAGATTCACTTGGGTTTTTCTGCCATTTCTCTGTTAGTGTTAAACCTACTGACCCAGTCTTTACTACAGTCACCATTAAGCTTAAAGCAGTATATGTGCCAACCCAGAAAGATGCTATTGTTGAGAGCAGTTAAGAGCAAGAGCCCTGGAACCACACTGCTAGGTTTTGAATCTTGACCTTGTCTCATACTGGTGCTAGGACGTTGAGGAAGTTAGTCTCTGCGGGCCTCGGTTTTCTCACTTGTAAAATGGGTATAATATTAGTATTTACCACGCAGGATGGTTGTGAGCACTAAATGAGTTAACATATGTAAAGAGCCTGGCAGAGAGAAAACATGAGTTAAGTGCAAACTATTATGAATGCAGGTTTAAGCAGAAGCTTTGAAGACGATTGTGGAAGACATATTTGCTATTTTTTTAAACCAAGAGTAATATCATTTTCTTAGAGGAAACTGCTCCAATTATTGGAACCATGTGAACCTACTAGAAATTGTTAATCTCAGACTGTGGCCTCGTCCCAGAGACAGCATGTGACTCAGACTGGGCCCACGGTAGTAACTGTTTCCTTGGCCTGAACTGGGTCAGCCAGAAAATGTTTTCCTACCTGCAGTTAGATAGCTTTGCCTCTTGGGTCATGAACTAGAATGATCTGAGTCTCTTGATGGTCCATTTGGATTGTTTATTTCTGTGTTTTTTTTTTTTTTTTTAACAAATAACATTGCAGAGACATCCTTGTTCGTACAGTACATCTGTGAGATAACAAACTTGCTGGAGCAAAATTGTAGTTTTCATTTAAATACATACTTTCACTCTCACATTGAATATTCTTTTTTATTCCAGGTTTCTGTACAAGATGAACTAGTTCATCTGCAGGTAAAGTTTAAAAGTAGTCTACTTGAATCCGTGGAAGTTTTTCGTGAGGATGTAATGAATTTTGCAGAAGCATATGAGACGGTAATTTAAGTGTTGCCTGCTGTGTGTTAAGATGTTTGGTGGTATGTTTATATGAGGTCAAAGTAATGAACCCTGAGAAATACACTGTGATTTGTACATTGTATGTAAGAGGCTATCTTTGCATATTTGCAGCTATTAAAAAGGGGGGATAGCTCGTCCTTTAAGCATGTTTCATGTAGAAAGAGAGAAGATTTAACTGCTAAAAGGAGCAACAACTTTGGAAATTGTGGAAGGAACAAAGTCTGCTTTTGTCCTTTCTCAAGACCAGAATACTCATAATTAAAATGTAATACAGTTGTTGGAAGGCTGTAAGAAACTATAAATGCCTTAATGCCAGGGTTATGCAACTGATTTTCTTCCCACTAACTCTTAGAGAACCAATAGGGTCACTGAACATAAAAAATAAATGTCATCCTTGGTCAGTCCCACAGACTATTCAATCTGGTATAATGACTGATTAATGGTCAACCTCTTTGAAGTTAAACTCAGAAGTTGGATATAGTCCCCTAAAATATTCTACTTTCTTTTAGTGGTCACAGTTGATCTGACATCATAAGATAATTTAAGCCCTTGGCGCTACTTTTTTAACATTTTTTTTAACATCTTTATTGGAGTATAATTGCTTTACAATGGTGTGTTAGTTTCTGCTTTATAACAAAGTGAATCAGTTATACATATACATATGTTCCCATATCTCTTCCCTCTTGCATCTCCCTCCCTCCCACCCTCCCTATCCCACCCCTCTAGGTGGTCACAAACCACCGAGCTGATCTCCCTGTGCTATGCGGCTGCTTCCCACTAGCTATCTGTTTTACATTTGGTAGTGTATATATGTCCATGCCACTCGCTCACTTTGTCATAGCTTACCCTTCCCCTCCTCGTATCCTCAAGTCCATTTGCTAGTAGGTCTGTGTCTTTATTCCCGTCTTACCCCTAGGTTCTTCAAGACCTTTTTTTTTTTCCCCTTAGATTCCATATATATGTGTTAGCATACGGTATTTGTTTTTCTCTTTCTGACTTACTTCACTCTGTATGACAGACTGTAGGTCCATCCACCTCACTACAAATAACTTAATTTCGTTTCTTTTTATGGCTGAGTAATATTCCATTGTATATATGTGCCACATCTTCTTTATCCATTCATCCGATGATGGACACTTAGGTTGCTTCCATGTCCTGGCTATTGTAAATAGAGCTGCAATGAACATTTTGGTACATGACCCTTTTTGAATTATGGTTTTCTCAGGGTATATGCCCAGTAGTGGGATTGCTGGGTCGTATGGTAATTCTATTTTTAGTTTTGTAAGGAACCTCCATACTGTTCTCCATAGTGGCTGTATCAATCTACATTCCCGCCAACAGTGCAAGAGTGTTCCCTTTTCTCCACATCCTCTTCAGCATTTATTGTTTCTAGATTTTTTGATGATGGCCATTCTGACTGGTGTGAGATGATATCTCATTGTAGTTTTGATTTGCATTTCTCTAATGATTAATGATGTTGAGCATCCTTTCATGTGTTTGTTGGCAATCTGTATATCTTCTTTGGAGAAATGTCTGTTTAGGTCTTCTGTCCATTTTTGGATTGGGTTGTTTGTTTTTTTGTTATTGAGCTGCATGAGCTGCTTGTAAATTTTGGAGATTAATCCTTTGTCAGTTGCTTCATTTGAAAATATTTTCTCCCATTCTGAGGGTTGTCTTTTGGTCTTGTTTATGGTTTCCTTTGCTGTGCAAAAGCTTTTAAGTTTCATTAGGTCCCATTTGTTTATTTTTGTTTTTATTTCCATTTCTCTAGGAGGTGGGTCAAAAAGGATCTTGCCGTGATTGATGTCATAGAGTGTTCTGCCTATGTTTTCCTCTAAGAGTTTGATAGTGTCTGGCCTTACATTAGGTCTTTAATCCATTTTGAGTTTATTTTTGTGTATGGTGTTAGGGAGTGTTCTAATTTCATACTTTTATATAACACTTCTTTTTAATGTGTACTAAACATCTCTTTTAGGTTTGATTAGTCAACATTTTATTGCTCTATTATTCTATTACACTGGCAGTCTTGCATATTATTTAGCATATCCATAATATTCATGATTGTACAGACCATTTGGGATCTTTTTTGCAACTGTTTTCTGGCTCATGGCCACCAGAGACCGCCTTCTGCTTCTTCCAAGTATTCAACCTTATGTGTGTCTCTGTTTCCATATTGGGCTGGACTATTCTTGAAAGAAGGTTGTTCTCAGAGCCCTATCTCAGTTATTCTAATGCACAGCCACAGCATCCTCATTTATAATCATAAATGAAATGAAACAGAGCTCTTGTGTTACGAACTTCATATAGGATGTAATTTAATCACATTTTTTATTAGCTGTGTCAAGGTCCTTTAAAAAATGAATGGAAGTTACAGTGATGCAAATATACTAAAATTGAGTGTTATCATAGTCTGTGAATATAATAAAAACAGTTGAATTGTACATTTTAAATGAGTTGATTGTATAATATGTGAATTATATCTCAATAAAACTGTCGCAAAAAATAAATGAAAACTTCATGTACAGGACAAAATTAGATCATATAAATTAAAAATCATGGTTTTTGTTTAAAAGGAGATAATAGATAAACCTAATAAATAGATAAATACATGTGATTAGGAATTAAAATGCAGATTATATTATTCATTACAGGAAGGACCCATGGTTCCAAATATACCACCCCAAGAAGCTAGCGACAGGTTACAGATATTTCAGGTAAAACTACATTTTTTTGGTTACATTTACGTTCCCTGCATTTATACTTAGGTGGCTTCCACAGTCATCCCACCAGGAAATATAGAGCTGTTGTCCAAAAACCAGTGTTTTCTTTACTAGGAATACCCAAGTTTTGCAGCAAATCTAGCCATATGAAGGCTTTCTGTAATTTATGCTTTAGTTTTGCCACATACTGGGTAGGTATTTCTAAATATTCCTTTACCTATGTTGGAGGTTACTTCGTATCTCTTGATGATTGGGTTTTTCACCCCAAACCAAATAAATGGAGTAGTCAGTAACCTTGTTTTTGTTGCTTTATATGTAGGTTCCATGGATGGTTCAGGTTGGTTCCATGCACACTTTTGCCAGAAAGGTTCAATCAGTTTGGATGGAACCTCTTAAACTGCAGGTTCTCCTGAGATTGGTAGGGGTAGTTCAGGCTTTTTCTTCCATCATAACCAACTGGAATTTTTCATATGCCATCTAATTTTCAAGTATCTCCCTTGATTTGAGTGTTTTAAAATGGGAAAGCCATACCCTGATAAGAAAAGTGTTTCTTCAGGATCATTGGAGCAAGCAGGAATTGCAGCTGGTCCCTAGTGGAATAAACTTATGCAAAGTAGACAAGATCATCTGTCCTGAGCCCAATGTCTCTGCTGCCTGATTGCAGGAGGGTAGGTCTGGCCCAGTAGGTTTCTGTAAGATAACCCTTGTGCCGGCAAGGGTTTTCATGGGATGCAGCAGGCACAAGCCTTTCACCTAAATATGTTCTCCTCAGATAAAAAGGCTAGTCCCATGTTACTGTTGGGGTTCTCCAGAACTGTGGCCATCACTCTTGGACTAAAACCAGCTCCTCCCATCACCCTTGCCAGCTCTTTATGCTGTACCCTGGAGGAAACTCTGATCCTTTACTACCTGAAGTCCTCAGATTTGGAGCCAGGGTCCCAGGGAGAGGCCTTCCTCTCTGGAGGAGCCAGGACTAAGGCTGATGTGGTGGCTGCCTGCTGAGCCAACAGGAACCTCTCAGCAATAAAAGCAGTAGGTAGTAATGTTGGATGGTGATAAGTGCCAAGGGAAGAAAAAGGCGGGGAAGGGGCATCAAGTGCTAGGCCGTGTGTATGTAAAGTGGAGGTGAAATTTAAAATAGGGTCTCCAGGGAAGGCCTCCTTGAGAGGTGACATTTGAGTAGAGACCTGGGGAAGTGAGAGAATGAGCCAGGCAGTTTATCTGGAGGGGCAGCTTTCCAGGCAGGGGAAGAGCAGTACAAAAGCCCTGAGTAAGAGCACGTAAGAGAAGCAACAGGAGATTAGTACGGCTGGAACAGAATGAGCAAGGAGATGGTTGTAGCAATAAGTCCAGAGAGCTAAGGAGAGGACAGACTGTTAGCAGCCTTGCCAGCCCCTGAGGGGCACTGGCTTTGACTCTGAGTGAGATGAGTGACATGATCTTATGATTTCATGGGCCAGCCTGTCTACTGCGTTGAGAATAGATTATTAGGAGTCAAGGCTAAAAGCGGGGAGACTGATTAAGAGGCTATTGCAATATTCCAGGGGAGGGGTGATAGTAACTTGGACCAGAGTGGTGACGTTGGAGTTGATGAAAAGTGGTTGGAGCCTGGGTATATTATGAAGATAGACGCCTCCCTTCCTTGTCTTTCCCTTGGGAGTTATCAATGTATCAGTCAACAACTGGGACTTGAATGAGCCACCCTTTTACTAGGGGTGTGTTCACTTCATTGAAAAGGCAATGTAGGGCCCGTCTTTTGCCTCCTTGTACCTTCTTTCTGCCTGTGCCTGGGCTTGTCAGCTGAGCAGCCTGCTTGCTGAGCAACTGGCTGGATATATGGCTGGGGGTCAGATTATCAGACCTAACGCTTCTCAAAAGCAGGTGTTCTCCCTCCCCCCTCCAAAGCAGGTACCCAAGATCTAGATCTGGGGAAGAAGCAGGAGCCTCATCTCAGGTCCCAGTGGTGTTTTCTGATGCAACTTTACTCTGATTTGGGGAGTTACTGGGTACTTGGCTGCTGACATTTTGTTTCCTGTTTGGCTGGTGCTTTTTACATTATTTCGGACCTGAGTGGAAAAAGGGGTGAGGGATTGGCATTCATCAGGAGTCTTCATCACATTAACAAGATTTTAGGGACTTCCCTGGTGGCACAGTGGTTAGGAATCTGCCTGCCAGTGCGGGGGACATGGGTTCAAGTCCTGGTCCGGGAAGATCCCACATGCCGCGGAGCAACTAAGCCCGTGCGCCACGACTACTGAGCCCGCGTGCCACAACTACTGAAGTCCATGTGACTAGAACCTATGCTCCGCAACAAGAGAAACCACCGCAATGAGAAGCCTGCGCACCGCAACGAAGAGTAGCCCCCGCTCACTGCAACTAGAGAAAGCCCGCACGCAGCAACGAAGACACAATGCAGCCAAAAATAAATAAATTAATTTAAAAAAACCCACAAAGAAAACCCCAAGATTTTAAATGTTGTCCTTTAAGTGTATGCTAACTTTGAAGTTTTCGTTTCTCCTTTCCTAATGTCCACATAGTCCCATGGACTTTTCGTTCAGTACATTTATTGAGTAACCACCATACTAACCACCAAGGAATATAAAAAGTGCAAAATGGCTCTTCCTCTCTAGGAACGAAGAATTCGTTGGAGTTCCTCCTGCATCTTCACACCTTCCTGATTTGGCTCCTGTAATATGTGCTACTGTATCTGTCAGATCTGCATCATTATCTGAGCACTGTGAGGTCTGATGACAGACAGTTTCCAGGACTGGGAATTTAGGATCCTTATTGATATGTTATACCATTTATGTAGATCACACATATCTTGTCACAAGTGAATAATTTCTGTTTGCTTTTGTGCTTTTAACACTGTTAATACTTAGCATTCTAAGTATAGGAGATTCAAATTCCACTTCAAAAGACCTGAACATTAACTTTGCTGATTTAAATTGAGTTATTTCAAATGGTGTTAAAATGGAATTCTTTATTTTATAGACTTGCTTGTAGAGAAAGCAAGGTTGAATGGATTACACCAATGCTTCACTCATTTGAACCGTGTAGGAGAGATGACCAGGCTAAAATAATAGAAAAGTCTGAATTATAGAATTTTTAAAATGCAGTTTCATTACTTTCAGGTGTATTTATGGGAACTTGAAAGTGTAAGTCTGGGGACCACTTAATTTATTAAGGAAATAATTTTACATAAAATGATTACTTTCAGAATGCTTGAAAGTTAATTTCCTAAACGCTTAACTTTTCCTCTGATAGCTTTGTATCAGCATAAATTTGCTTCACAAATCCTTGTTTCATAGATAAATAAACTTCAATGTAGCTTTTATTCCGATTATAATGAATTCTACTTTAATGGGCTCTGAATTTATTACATCTTACTATAATTTAAAAACCTTTTATAGGCCAATTTTGATGATCTGTGGAGGAAATTCGTTACATATTCATCTGGTGAACAACTTTTTGGGTTGCCTGTGACTGACTATGAGGTTTTACACAAAATTAGGTAAGTTTAGAAATTGAACAAGTTTATTATAAATAATTAACTGTCCGTTAGAAGAATCATGTCATCGTTAAATCCTTCATCATGCAGAGAAGAGTCTGGCTTGGAAAACTCCTAAATAGTTCCCTCATTCCTGGCTATTCCTGACTCATTGGATGCACAGTCTCCATATACAAAATAAATGTTCTAGGGGAGTAGAAAATACATGGCAAAAATTCTGGGCGTTAATGGCCTATATTTAGCCTGTGCTTTTTTTTTTTCTTTTCGTGATTTTGAATAGTGTCAATAATTGTACAGAAGCACTGCAACTTCGGATAACTTTTGTTTACTTAGAGGAATAGCCGTGCTCGGCGCTTGCTTCCTTCTTACTGCATTTATGCTAAGTGCTTTTCCCTATTGGGTAGGCATAGAATTCATTGAGATTGAAGGCCAAGGAACTTAATTGATTTTAAAGAGTAACAGTTGCTTTTAAACAGTGGATCTAGGATTTCACCAAGTATATTTTGGTAGAATGTTAAATATAACTTTCTTCAAAGGCAAAATTAAAACAGTGGTATTAGCTTATTAGGATCTTGGCTTTAGAACTTTATGTTGACTTGTTTGAAAATCCCAGCATGAAAATGTCATGGCACAAAGTACCTAACATTGTCTGAAGAGAAATGAATTCCTCAGCCATTTAGGGAAGATGGTTTGTATTTTTTTTTTTCTAAAAATAGGCATTTGCTAAGCTTAACCCAATTACTAATTGTGTTAGAATTGCCGATGTCTGGTCCTTTCCCCTGACATTCAATCAGAATCTCTGGGACGGGGTCCTAGCAATTCTGCATTTTTATAAACTCTCTAGTTAATTCTTTTGCACACCCAGTCTGAGAATCAGTGTTTTATTTTGACCTGCGGTATTCTAGGAAAACTAATCGTTCTCATTTACCTTCTGGACCAATGGACCCTTTTAATTTTTTATGTTTTTAAGTAATTATGAATACTTTTCAGAAGTAAGAATAAAGGAATGGTGAAAAGCGGTTTTATTAGAAAATTTAATGAGAATTTAAGCAGAGAAAAGCCAGACTTTTACTCCATAATGTCCTGGTTTAAAGACGTATGTACACGAAATGGAGACCAACTTTTGAATGTAGCTCATCAGCTGTCATGTATGAACCTGGAGCATATCCATCCTGTAAACAGTGATCCCAGGTTTCGAATCCATCTTCAATAACTTCTAGCTTCTCATTACTTATGTTTTTTCTTGCACTTGCATTGTTAAAACTCAAAACTGTTGAAAACTCAGTCATAATTTTGTTCACCATCTTTTTTGCACTATAAATACAAAAATCTTTACTTTTAACTCTGAATGATCAGTTAACTTTTTCATTTCTGCATCATCTATTTCCTTTGAATACATATCTCCTTTCAACATTTTTCTTCTTGTGGAATATATCAAATAAAATTTATGTAAACATATAAATAATGAAAGAACACTCACTTATCTTTTTCACAAAATGGGATGCTCTAGGTTCTTGTTGCAAAATACTGCGTGATACAGCCCTTGCCCCTATTGAAATATATCTTTCACTCATACATTATTGAATTTTAAAAAATCCATCTAGGTTATCATGTAAAGACACAAAAGTCTGAGATTTCACTTACACAACCAGTTTCACTATCAAAATTAGAGTCTAGAGCATTGCTTTCTGTCTCTTTTCTGTTTAATACTTGGGAAGCACCTTCCTTTGTCAATTTTATTCTTTTGCTGTTTTTAGGTAGAAAACAAAAAGTACTGAATTCTTTACCTGTATTAAGTGAAAGTTAAATAAACAAAAATCAAAAGACTACAAAAATGGTGTCTCCAGAGTTCTTTTTTATACTTTCTTGAAAGATGATGCAGTGTTTTAGCAACACAATTAGAAATTTGAAGGACGATGCAGTAGTGATTATTTTTTCACTGTTGCATCATCTCTTTATAAGAGATTTCATCATTCATTTTTCTTTCTAGGATTTCTAGGATGATGAATTAGAAAAATGAAACAAGAACTGAAAAAAAATAGCTAAGATTCCAGAATATATCTTAGATTTATAAAAAGGTCCTGTGCACCTTGGTAATTGCAAGAGTACAAAATTAATAAACAGAAACCTCAATTAAATAGAGTCAGGAGACAAGAAGGGGGAGCTTTCATGCTCTGCAACATTAGCAGAGCCCAACAAGAGGAAAGACTCCTTTTCTTTCCTGGCAACAACTCAGCCAATGAAAACCCATGGACTCTGTTTACTCTAGCCCTCCAACTTCCTATTCTCCTTCCCTTGCCATTTGGGGACTTGCACATGGCTCACCATGGTTGCAGACCCAGAATTGCAATTTTCTACTGATCCTGAGTAACACATTTTTTCTGGAGAAATAACTGGCAGTCTATTTGTTTTAGGTCAACACAAGATAGAATGAATGAGTTTTACTCCATCAAAAATATAAGCAAATTTATCTTTGGTTGCTGATTATCTATAATAAATAATAAACGTAACTCTCAATCCTTACAAAAAATTAGAACTACTCAAGAAATAAAATAAAAAAAACTAAAATTGGATTCAGTGGACCCTCATGGTATGCTAAGGGTTGAGGAATTCCTGGGAGAATCCACAAACTCTGTTGAGTGGTCAATTTTTGGTGTTTTACACACTGAAGAAATTTTCCTTTACTTGGACCCAGAATCCCTCCTTTTATTCTTGTTTTGGATATAACTCCATCTGAGCACATGAGGGAAAGCTTTTGATAGGAAAGTGATGTTTAAAGTCAGACTTAAAAGGCAGACATAATCATAAAAATCTAGCTTGCGTTTGAAAGAAAAAAGTCAAATAAAACCTTAGCCTTATCTTTGATCACGTTAACAAATTTTGGTCAGATTGTTTGCAATGATTGGTATGGTTGTAATAATCAAACCATTTGTTAATGTCATGTCATAGTATAATTTGGAATATTTGAAAGATATAAACTGTAATTGATGGAGCTTTTAATAAAGTCTTTGTTTGGAAACCGACAGGAGTGTATGCGTGTTGGTGTACATAAGATATGATACACATAATATGTGAAATAATTTGATTAGATGAATTCTTCCTATCCAATAATGAAATTTATTTTTTAAATATATGTTATGTAATGACTTAATTATTTGGTTTCCAGAAAGGAACTCAACTTGCTGCAGAAGCTGTATGGCCTATATGATACTGTAATGGGCAATATTAGTGGTTATTATGAAATACTCTGGGGAGATGTAGACATTGAAAAAATTAATGCAGAACTGCAGGAGTTTCAAAACAGGTGAGTTTCAATTGAATTAAACTTAACTGTTTATAGTGCCTATCTTAGGATCCCATAGGTATTTCACAAATGAATTTATCCTCTGATATATTGCTGTATATTCATAACACCTTCTTCAAAGAAATGTGTAGATGAAATAATTTTTTCTTTTTTTTTCTGAAAGATGTCATAAACTGCCAAAAGGACTTAAAGATTGGCAAGCTTTTTTGGATCTGAAAAAAAGAATTGATGATTTCAGTGAGTCGTGTCCTCTACTAGAAATGATGACCAATAAGGCAATGAAACAGAGACACTGGGATCGAATCTCTGAGTTAACTGGAACCGCATTTGATGTGGAATTGGATTCTTTTTGTCTTAGAAATATTATGGAAGCACCACTCCTTAAAAATAAGGATGACATTGAGGTACATAAGATTATAAGGTCTTACAAATGATCTATTAAAGAATCTTTCCTTTTTCTTTTCTGAAAACTGTACAAATAAACATGTTATTCGAGGGTGTATTGATTGCCCTATATAATGCACTCTCAAAACTTGAAATGATCCTGAACATTCCTTGATTTTGCAAAATAATGCTGTAACTCAAGGAAATAATATGATTATTTGAAATATTTTAGTTTTGGAGCTCCTCAGTCTATCCTCCTTGTCCCTTAACTAAACCGCCATTTAAAAAATTCTGTTTATTTCTGTATTGTGTTCTTGGTGAATTTCTCAGAACATTTTTCAAACTTCTAATTCTATGCTTTTTTACTATTAGTCTATTAAATATTTTAAATTATTATATCTTTCCTTTTTAAGATTTTTAATTGGTTCTTTTCCTTTTTCTATGCTTAGTGTTTGCATCAAATCCTTTCTTTTAAATGAGGTATAATCTATACCATATTAGTTTCAGGTGTACAACGTAATGACTCAATATATGTATACGTTGTGAAATGATCACTAAAATATGTCTAATTAACATCCATCACCACATACAGTTACAGTTTTTTTCCTATGATGAGAAATTTTAGGATCTACTCTCGTAGCAGCTTTTAAATACAATACAGTATTATTAACTATAGTCACTATGCTATACATTACATCCCAAGAACTTATTCATTTTATAACTGGATGTTTGTACTCCTTAATCACCTTCACCCATTTTACCCACTCTGTTTGGCAATGACCAGTCTGTTCTATATATCTGTGTTTCTGGTGTTCTGTTTTTGTTTAGATTCTGCATATAAATGAGATCATATGGTATTTGTCTTTTTCTGTCTGACTCATTTCACTTAGCTTAGTGCCCTCAAAGTCCATTCACCCATGTTGTCACAAATGGCAGGATTTCCTTCTTTTTACATCTAAATGACATTCCATTTTATATAAATATACCACATTTTCTTTATCCATTCACCCATTGATGGATACTTAGGTTGTTTTCACATCTTAGCTCTTGCAAATAATGCTACAATGAACATGGGTATGTATATATCTTTTCAAGTTAGTGTTTTTGTTTTCTTCAGATAAATATCCAGAAGTGGAATTACTAGGTCACATGGTAGTTTTATTTTTAATTTTTTGAGGATCCTCCATACTGTCTTCCATAGTGGCTGCACCAATTTACATTTCCATGGAAGGGTTCCTTTTTCTCCACATCCTCACCAACACTAAGTTTTGTCTTTGTGATGATAGGTATTCCAACAGACGTGAGGTGATATTTAATTGTGGTTTTGATTCGCATTTCCCTGGTGATAAGTGATGTTGAGCACCTTTCATGTACCTGTTGGCTATCTGTATGTCTTTTTTTGGAAAGATGCCTATTCAGATCCTCTGCTCATTTTAAAATCAAATCGGTCGTTTTTGCTATTGAGTTGTAAGAGTTCTTTATATATAGTAGATATTAACCCCTTATCAGAGTTATGATTTGCAAATATTTTCTCCTGTTTAGTAGGTTACCTTTTCATTTTGTATATGGTTTCCTTTGCTGTAAGAAGCTTTTTAGTTTGATGCTGTCCCACTTGTTTATTTTTGCTTTTGTTACCTTGGCTTTTGGTGTCAAGCCCAAAAATCTCATTGCCAAGACTGATTTCAAGGAACTTACCAACTCTGTTGTCTTCCGGGAGTTTTATGGTTTCAGGTCTTTAGTCCATTTTGAGTTAATTTTTTGTATGGTATAAGATAGTGGTCCAGTTTCATTCTTTTGCATGTGGTTATCCAGTTTTCCCAGCATCATATGTTGAAGAGACTGTCCTTCCCTCATTGTATATTCCCAGCTCCTTTCTCATGAATTAAGTAAATACATATGTGGGTTTATTCTGTTTCATTGTCTCCGTTTTTATGCCAATACCGTACATTTTTGATTACTATAACTTTGATATAGTTTGAAATCAGGAAGCATTATGCCTCCGGCTTTGTTCCTTTTTCTCAAGATTTCTTTGGCTCTGTGGGGTCTTTTGTGGTTTCATAAAATTTTTAGGAGTTTTTGTTCTATTTCTTGAAAAATGCCATTGGAATTTTGATAGGTATTGCTTTGAAACTGTAGATTGCTTTGGGTAATGTAGACATTTTAATGATATTAATTCTTGCAACCCATGAACATGGACTATCTTTCCATTTACTTGTGCCTTCTTCAGTTTATTTCATCAATGTATCATAGTTTTCAGTGTACAGGTCTTTTACCTTTTTGTTAAATTTATTCCTAGGTATTTTATTCTTTTTGATGCAATTGTAAATGGGGTAGTTTTCTCAATTTCTCTTTCTGGTAGTTCATTATTAGTGCATAAAAATGCAAATGATTTTTGGGGCTTCCCTGGTGGCGCAGTGGTTGAGAGTCCACCTGCCGATGCGGGGGACACGGGTTCGTGCCCCGGTCCGGGAAGATCCCACATGCCGCAGAGCGGCTGGGTCCGTGAGCCATGGCCGCTGAGCCTGCGCATCCGGAGCCTGTGCTCCGCAACGGGAGAGGCCACAACAGTGAGAGGCCCGCGTACCGCAAAAAAAAGCAACTGATATTTGTATATTGATTTTATATCCTGAAACTTTACTGAATTATTAGTTCTAACGGTTTTTGGTGGCATCTTTAGGGTTTTCTATATGTAATATCATGTCATCTGCCAATATGGACAGTTTTACTTCTTCCTTTTCAATTTGGATGCCTTTTATTTCTTTCTTGCCTAATTGCTCTGGTTAGGTCTTTAGATACCATGTTGAATAAAGGTGGTGAGAGTGGGCATCCTTGTCTTGTTCCTGATCTTAGAGGAAAAGCTTTCAGCTTTTCACCATTGAGTATGATGTTAGCCGTAGGTTTGTCAGATATGACCTTTACTATGTTGAGGTATGTTTCTTCTACATCTGCTTTGTTGAGAGGTTTTATCATGAGTGGATGTTGAATTTTGTCAAAAGCTTTTTCTGCATCTATTGAGATGATCATATGATTTTTATGCTTCATTGTGTTAATGTGGTACATCACATTGATTAGTTTGTGGATATTGAACTATACTTGCATTCATGGAATAAATCCCACTTGATCATGGTGTATGATTTTAATGTATTGTTGAATTCAGCTTGCTGATATTTTGTTGAGAATCTTTGCATCTATGTTCATCAGGGATACTGACCTGTAATTTTCTTTTCTTGTGGTGTCCTTGTCTGGTTTTAGTATGAGGATAATGCTGGCCTCATAAAATAAGAAGTGTTCTCTCTCTTTTTTTGGAAGAGTTTGAGGAGACTGGTAGTAATTCTTCTTTAAATGTTTGGTAGAATTCACCAGTGAAGCCATCTGATCCTGGTCTTTTGTTTTGGGGGGAGGTTTTTGGTTACTGATTCAATCTCCTTACTACTAATCAGTCTGTTCAGATTTTCTGTTTTTTCATAATTCAGTCTTGGTGGGTGGCATGTTTCTAGGAACTTATTCATTTCTTCTAGATTGTCAAATTCGTGTGTGTATAATTGATCATAGTAGTCTTTTATGATCCTTTGTATTTGTATGGTATCAATTGTAATGCCTCCTCTTTGGTTTCTGATTTTATTTAGTTGAGTTCTCCCTCACTTTTTCTTGGTGAGTCTGGCTAAAGTTTTGTCTGTTTTGTTTATCTTTTAAAATACCAGCTCTTAGTTTCCTTGATCTTTTCTATTGTCTTTTTAGTCTGTACTCCATTTATTTCCACTCTGGTCTTTGTTATTTCCTTCCATCTACTAACTTTGGGCTTTGTTTGTTCTTCTTTTTCTAACTCTTTGAAGTATAAAGTTAGGTTGTTTATTTGAGATCCCTCTTATTTTTTAATGTAAGGTTTATCTTTATGAACTTCCTTTTCAGAACTGCTCTTGCTGCATCCCTTTAAGTTTTGGTATGCTGTATTTCCATTTTTATCTGTCCCAAGGTATATTTTGATTTCTCTTTTGATTTCTTGTTTGAACCATTGGCTGTTCGATATGAACAACTCTTTGGTTGTTTATAACCAAATATGTGATTAATCTTTACATATTTGTGAATATGTCAGTTTTCTTCTTGTAATTGATTTCTAGTTTCATACCACTGTGGTCAGAAAAGATACTTGACGTGATTTCAGTTTTCTTAAATTTATTAGCACTTGTTTTGTGGCCTAACATGCTCTGTCTGGAGAATGCTTAATGTGCACTTGAGAAGAATATGTATTCTGCTGCATTTCGACGGACTGTTTTGTATATGTCTGTTAAGCTCATCAGATCTAACTTGTTTAAGGCCAATGTTTCCATATTGATTTTCCGTCTGGGTGATCTATCCATTGATGAAAGTGGGACATTAAAATCCCCTACTGTTATTACATTGCTACCTATTTCTTCCTTTAGGTCTGTTAATATTTGTTTTATATATTTGAGTTCTCCTATGTTGGGTGCATAAATGTTTACAAACGTTAAAGCCTCTTCTTGGATTGACCCTTTTATTGTTACATAATGATCTTCTTTGTCTCTTATTGTAGTTTTTGTCTTAAAGTCTGTTTTGTCTGATATAAGTATAGTTACTCCAGCTTTCTTTTGGTTTCCATTTGTGTGGTATATCTCTTGCCATCCCTTCCCTTTCAGTCTATGTGTGCCCTACATCTGAAGTGAGTCTCTTGTAGGCAGCAGATACATGGGTCATGTTTTTTAATCCATTTAGCCACTCTCTGTCTTTTGATTGGAGAATTTAGTCAATTTACATACACAATAATTATTATAGTTATGTACTTGTCATTTTGCTAATTGTTTTCTGGCTGTTTGTAATTCCTTTGTTTCTTTCTTCTTCTCTTGTGCTCTTCCTTTGTTGTTTGATGATTTTTCCGTTGTGGTATGCTTAGACCCCTTTCTATTCACCTTTTGGGTATCTACTATCTACTATAGGTGTTTGCTTTGTGGTTACCATAAGGCTTACATAAAAAAACTTATATTTATAACAGTCTATTTTTAAAAATATTTATTTATTTATTTGGCTGCATTGGGTCTTCGTTGCTGTGCGTGGGCTTTCTCTAGTTGCAGCGAGAGGGGGCTACTCTTCATTGTGGTGCGCGAGCTTCTCATTGTGGTGACTTCTCTTGTTGTGGAGCACGGGCTCTAGAGCGCAGGCTCAGTAGTTGTGGTGCACGGGCTTAGTTGCTCTGCAGCAGGTGGGATCCTCCTGGACCAGGAATAGAACCCGTGTCCCCTGCATTGGCAGGTGGATTCTTAACCACTGTGCCACAAGGGAAGTTCCTATAACAGTCTCTTTTAAGTTGCTAACTACTGAAGTTGGAATGCATTCTAAAGCTCTACATTTTTACTCCCCCCACCACAGTTTGTTTTTGGTGTCACAGTTTACATCTTTTTATCTTATGTATCCATTAACAAATTACTCTAGTTTTAGTTATGTTTACTAATTTGGTCTTTTAACCTTCACACTAGATTTGTAAGTGATGAACCCACCACATTTTACAACATTAGACTATTTTTTTTTTCTTAACATCTTTATTGGAGTATAATTGCTTTACAATGGTGTGTTAGTTTCTGCTATATAACAGAGTGAATCAGATATACATATACATATATCCCCATATCTACTCCCTCTTGCATCTCCCTCCCACCCTCCCTATCTCACCCCTCTAGGTGGTCACAGAGCACTGAGCTGATCTTCCTGTCCTGTGTGGCTGCTTCCCACTAGCTATCTATTTTACATTTGGTAGTGTATATATAAGTCCATGCCACTCTCTCACTTCGTCCCAGCTTACCCTTCCCCCTCCTCGTGTCCTCAAGTCCATTCTCTACGTCTGCGTCTTTATTCCTGTCCTGCCCCAGGGTTCTTCAGAACCATTTATTTTTTTAGATTCTATATATATGTGTTAGCATATGGCATTTGTTTTTCTCTTTCTGACTTACTTCCCCCTGTATGACAGACTCTAGGTTCATAGTTCACTACAAAGAGTTCAATTTCATTTCTTTTTATGGCTGAGTAATATTCCATTGTATGTATGTGCCACATCTTCTTTATCCATTCATCTGTCGATGGACACTTAGGTTGCCTCCACGTCCTGGTTGTTGTAAATAGAGCTGCAATGAACATTTTGGTACATGACTCTTTTTGAATTATGGTTTTCTCAGTGTATATGCCCAGTAGTGGGATTGCTGGGTCGTATGGTAGTTCTATTTTTAGTTTTGTAAGGAGCCTCCATACTGCTCTCTATAGTGGCTGTATCAATTTACATTCCCACCAGCAGTGCAAGAGGGTTCCCTTTTCTCCACACCCTCTCCAGCATTTATTGTTTCTAGATTTTTTGATGATGGCCATTCTGACTGGTATGAGGTGATACCTCATGGGAGTTTTGATTTGCATTTCTCTAATGATTAGTGACGTTGAGCATCCTTTCATGTATTTGTTGGCAATCTGTATATCTTCTTTAGAGAAATGTCTATTTAGGTCCTCTGCCCATTTTTGGATTGGGTTGTTTGTTTTCTTGATACTGAGCTGCATGAGCTGCTTATATATTTTGGAGATTAATCCTTTGTCAGTTACTTCATTTGCAAATATTTTCTCCCATTCTGAGGGTTGTCTTTTCGTCTTGTTTATGGTTTCCTTTGCTATGCAAAAGCTTTTAAGTTTCATTAGGTCTCATTTATTTATTTATTTATTTATTTCATTTCTCTAGGAGGTGGGTCAAAAAGGATCTTGCTGTGACTTATGTCATAGAGTGTTCTGCCTATGTTTTCCTCTAGGAGTTTTAGGGTGTCTGGCCTTACATTTAGGTCTTTAATCCATTCTAGTTTATTTTTGTGTATGGTGTTAGGGAGTGTTCTAATTTAATTCTTTTACATTTAGCTTTCCCGTTTTCCCAGCACCACTTATTGAAGAGGCTGTCTTTCCTCCACTGTATATTCTTGCCTCCTTTGTCAAAGATAAGGTGACCGTAGGTGCGTGGGTTTATCTCTGGGCTTTCTATCCTGTTCCACTGATCTATATTTCTATTTTTTTGTTTTTGTTTTTGTTTTTTTTGCGTTGCGCGGGTCTCTCACTGTTGTGGTCTCTCCTGTTGCGGAGCACAGGCTCCAGATGCGCAGGCTCAGCGGCCATGGCTCACGGGCCCAGCCACTCCATGGCATGTGGGATCCTCCTGGACTGGGGCATGAACCCGTATCCCCTGCATTGGCAGGCAGACTCTCAACCACTGCACCACCAGGGAAGCCCTATATTTCTATTTTTGTGCCAGTACCATACTGTCTTCATTACTGTAGCTTTGTAGTATAATCTGAAGTCAAAGAACCTGATTCCTCCAGCTCCATTCTTCTTTCTCAAGATTGCTTTGGCTATTCGGGGTCTTTTGTGTTTCCCTAAAAATTGTGCAATTTTTTTGTTCTAGTTCTGTGAAAAATGCCAGTGGTAGTTTGATAGAGATTGCATTGAATCTGTAGATTGCTTTGGGTAGTAGAGTCATTTTCAAAATGTTGATTCTTCCAATTCAAGTACATGGTATATCTCTCCATCTGTTTGTATCATCTTTAATTTCTTTCATCAGTGTCTTATAGTTTTCTGCATACAGGTCTTTTGTCTCCTTAGGTAGGTTTATTCCTAGGTATTTTATTTTTTTGTTTGCAGTGGTAAATGGGAATGTTTCCTTAATTTCTCTTTCAGGTTTTTTATCATTAGTATTTAGGAATGCAAGAGATTTCTGTGCATTAATTTTGTATCGTGCTACATTACCAACTTTATTGGTTAGTTCTAGTAGTTTTCTGGTAGCATCTTTAGGATTCTCTATGTATAGTATCATGTCATCTGCAAACAGTGACAGCTTTACTTCTTCTTATCTGATTTGGATTCCTTTTATTTCTTTTTCTTCTCTGATTGCTGTGGCTAAAACTTCCAAAACCACGTTGAATAAGAGTGGTGAGAGTGGGCAACCTTGTCTTGTTCCTGATCTTAGTGGAAATGGTTTCAGTTTTTCACCATTGAGAATGATGTTGGCTGTGGGTTTGTCATATATGGCCTTTATTATGTTGAGGTAAGTTTCCTCTATGCCTACTTAATGGAGGGTTTTTATCATAAATAGGTGTTGAACTTTGTCGCAAGCTTTTTCTGCATCTAATGTGATGATATATGGTTGTTATCCTTCAGTTTGTTAATATGGTGTATCATATTGATTGATCTGTGTATATTGAAGAATCCTTGCATTCCTGTGATAAACCCCACTTGATCATGGTGTATGATCCTTTTAATGTGCTGTTGGATTCTGTTTGCTAGCATTTTGTTGGGGTTTTTTGCATCTATGTTCATCAGTGATATTAGCCTGTAGTTTTCTTTCTTTGTGACATCTTTGTCTGGTTTTGTATCAGGGTGATGGTGGTCTTGTAGAATGAGTTTGGGAGTGTTTCTCCCCTCCCTCTGCTATATTTTGGAAGAGTTTGAGAAGGATAGGTGTTAGCTCTTCTCTAAATGTTTGATAGAATTCATCTGTGAAGCCATCTGGGCCTGGGCTTTTGTTGCTGGAATATTTTTAATGACAGTCTCAATTTCACTGCTTGTGATTGGTCTGTTGATATTTTCTATTTCTTCCTGGTTCAGGCTCAGAAGGTTGTGCATTTCTAAGAATTTGTCTATTTCTTCCAGGTTGTCCATTTTATTGGCATATAGTTGCTTGTAGTAATCTCTCATAATCCTTTGTGTTTCTTCGGTGTCAGTTGTTATTTCTCCTTTTTCATTTCTAATTCTACGGATTTGAGTCTTCTCCCTTTTTTTCTTGATGAGTCTGGCTAATGGTTTATCAATTTTGTTTATCTTCTCAAAGAAACAGCTTTCGGTTTTATTGATGTATGCTATTGTTTCCTTCATTTCTCTTTTGTTTATTTCTGATCTGATCTTTATGATTTCTTTCCTTCTGCTAGCTTTGGAGATTTTTTTGTTCTTCTTTCTGTAATTGCTTTAGGTGTACGGTTAGGTTGTTTATTTGAAATGTTTCTTGTTTCTTGAGGTAGGATTGTATTGCTATAAATTTCCCTCTTAGAACTGCTTTTCTGCATCCCATAGGTTTTGGGTTGTCGGGTTTTCATTGTCATTTGTTTCTAGGTATTTTTTAATTTCCTCTTTGATTCTTCAGTGATCTCTTGGTTATTAAGTAGTGTATTGTTTAGCCTCCCTGTGTTTGTATTTTTTAGAGATATTTTTCCTGTAATTGATATCTAGTCTCATAGCGTTGTGGCCAGAAAAGATACTTGATACAATTTCAATTTTCTTAAATTTACCAAGGCTTGATTTGTGACCCAAGATATGATCTATCCTGGAGAATGTTCCATGAGCACTTGAGAGGAAAGTGTATTCTGTTCTTTTTGCATGGAATGTCTTATAAATATCAATTAAGTCCATCTTGTTTAATGTATCATTTAAAGCTTGTGTTTCCTTATTTATTTTCATTTTGGATGATCTGTCCATTGGTGAGAGTGGGGTATTAAAGTCCCCTACTATGATTGTGTTACTGTCGATTTCCCCTTTTATGGCAGTTAGCATTTGCCTCATGTACTGAGGTGCTCCTGTGTTTGGTGTGTCAATATTTACAATTGTTATATCTTCTTCTTGGATTGGTCTGTTGATCATTATGTAGTGTCCTTCTGTGTGTCTTGCAATAGTCTTTATTTTAAAGTCTGTTTTGTCTGATATGAGAATTGCTACTCCAGCTTTCTTTTGATTTCCCTTTGCATGGAATATCTTTTTCCATCCCCTCACTTTCAGTCCATATGTGTCCCTACGTCTGAAGTGGGTCTCTTGTAGAACAGCGTATATATGGGTCTTGTTTTTGTATCCATTCAACCAGTCTGTGTCTTTTGGTTGGATCATTGAATCCATTTACATTTAAGGTAATTATCAAAATGTATGTTCCTATTACCATTTCCTTAATTGTTTTGGGTTTTTTATTGTAGGTCTTTTCCTTCTCTTGTGTTTCCTGCCTAGAGTAGTGCCTTTAGCATTTGTTCTAAAGCTGTTTTGGTGGTGCTCAGTTCTCTTAGCTTTTGCTTTTTTCTAAAGGCTTTAATTTCTTCATCGAATCTGAATGAGATCCTTGCTTGGTAGAATAATCTTGGTTGTAGGTGTTTCCCTTTCATCACTTTAAATATGTCCTGCCACTCCCTTCTGGCTTGCGGAGTTTCTCCTGAAAGATCAGCTGTTAACCTTATGGGGATTCCCTTGTGTGTTATTTTTCCCTTGCTGCTTTTAATATTTTTTCTTTGTGTTTAATTTTTGATAGTTTGATTAATATGTGTCTTGGCATGTTTCTCCTTGGATTTATCCTGTATGGGACTCTCTGTGCTTCCTGGACTTGATTGACTATTTCCTTTCCCATATTAGGGAAGTTTTCAACTATAATCTCTTCAAATATTTTCTCAGTCCCTTTCTTTTTCTCTTCTTCTTCTGGGACCCCTGTAATTCGAATATTGATGCATTTAATGTTGTCCCAGAGATCTCTGAGACTGTGCTCAATTGTTTTTCATTCTTTTTTCTTTATTCTCCTCTGCAGTAGTTATTTCCACTATTTTATCTTCCAGGTCACTTTTCCATTCTTCTGCCTCAGTTATTCTGCTATTGATTCCTTCTAGAGAATTTTCAGTTTCAGTAATTGTGTTGTTCATCATTGTTTGTTTGCTCTTTAGTTCTTCTAGGTCCTTGTTGAAAGTTTTTTATATTTTCTCCATTCTATTTCCAAGATCTTGGATCATCTTTACTATCATTACTCTGAATTCTTTTTCAGGTAGACTGCCTATTTCCCCTTCATTTGTTTGGTCTGGTGGGTTTTTACCTTGCTCCTTCATCTGCTGTGTATTTCTCTGTCTTCTCATTTTGCGTAACTTACCGTGTTTGGGGGTCTCCTTTTCACAGGCTGCAGGTTCGTAGTTCCCATTTGTTTGGTGTCTGCCCCCAGTGGCTTAGCTTGGTTCAGTGGCTTGTGTAGGCTTCCTGGTAGAGGGAACTAGTGCTTGTGTTCTCGTGGATGAGGCTGGATCTTGTCGTTCTGGTGGCCAGAACCGCATCCAGTGGTGTGTTTTGGGGTGTCTGTGACCTTATTATGATTTTAGGCAGCCTCTCTGCTAATGGGTGGGGTTGTGTTCCTGTCTTGCTAGTTATTTGGCATAGGGTGTCCAAAACTGTAGCTTGCTGGTCATTGAGTGGAGCTGGGTCTTAGTGTTGAGATGGAGATCTCTGGGAGAGCTTTCACCATTTGATATCATGTGGAGCTGGGAAGTCTCTGGTGAACTAATGTCCTGAACTAGGGTCTCCCACCTCAGAGGCTCAGGCCTGACACCCAGCCAGAGTACCAGGACCCTGTCAGCCACATGGCTTTTGTAGAATTTCTTCAGGGACTTCTGGTTGAGGCTTGGCTCCTGATTGTAATAGTGCAGCTTGGAGGGTGCAGGCTTGCTTTTTCAATCAGCTTGGCAAACTTGCAGATTCACTCCTGCACACACTGGCTGCCCATTCCTGGAGCTTTCCAGCCTGCCGGCCTGAGGCTAGACTATTCTGAACTTTACTATTTATTTCCCTTTACCAGTGAGAGTTACACTTTCATATACTTTCCTGTTACCAATTAGCATCCTTTCATTTTAGCCTAAAGAAGTCCCTTTAACATTTCTTGGAAGACTCATGTAGTGGTGATGAACTCCTTTAGGCTTTTGCTTGTCTGAAAAACTCTTGATCTCTCCTTCAGTTCTGAAGGACAACTTCACCATGTACAGTATTCTTGGTGGCAGGTTTTTTCTTTTAGCACTTTGAGTATATTGTGCTACTCCCTTTTGTCCTGCAAAGTTCCTGCTGAAAAATCTGCTGATAGTCTCATGGGGTGCCCTTGTATGTACCAAGTTGTCTTTCTCTTGCTGTTTTTAAGATCTCTCCTTGTCTTTAACTTTTGACACTTTAATTACGTGTTTTGTTGTGAGTCTCTTTGGGTATATCTGCATGTTAAATAAATAGGCCTTTTTTTTTCACAGAAGGACTAGGTGCTTTTTAGTCAGTTGTCTCTGTGCTGGGCCCTGGGTTGATTGAGTACAAACAAGCCATTTAAGAACTATTTGTCAGTTTACTATGGCCTTGTGGGTCTCATGGACATAAGCCCTGAATTTTGGGGTGCTCACCTCTCAGGTACAGGTCTTAAAAGTTGGGGTGCCCGATGTGGAGTTCAAATCGTTTGCTCCTCAGGGAGAACCTCTGGTCTGTGGGTTCCTTCCCGATTGTGGGTCTCTGTGCCAGGAGTGGGGCTGAACATGAGATTCTGTCTCAGCTTCTCCTGCCAGTTTTGATGTGAGTTTTTCCTTGTTCACCTAATGTGTTAGAGTTGCTCAACTAGTTTTTGGGTTTCTTTGAGTTCCATATGTAGCTGTAGGTTTGGTGTGTCCATGGGAGGAGGTGAGTTCAGTATCGTCCTATGTCACCATCTTGATCTAGAACTTAGTTCTTTTTCTTTTGTGACCACCTGTTCTTTTTTCATTTCTACATTTTTTCTGTCCTTTTTATAGATTCTTAGATTTATAGATTATTAAATCTACATATATTCTCAAATATTTTATATATTCTCAAGGCTATAAATCTCAAATTTTTAGAGTTCTTCATTTATCTCTTTGAGCATCCTAAACATAATTATTTTTAAATTTTTTATTATGGAAAATTTCAAAGAAAAGTAGGGATCCTCTTGCTTCCAAAATTATCACCTCATGGCCAATATAAGTTCATCTCTACCTCCCATACTCCAAGGCCCCCAGATTAACCATAATTAAAGATTATTTTTCAGATTGTTCTATACAATTAATTTCACCTAGACTGAGTGTTTACTCAGATTGTTTTTTATGTTGGCTATCTCTCTCAGTATCGGATTTCTTTTCATGGGTTTTGCAATTTTTTTTTTTTTCACTTTTTTTTTCGGCTGCACCACGCGGCTTGCAAGATCTTAGTTCCCCAACCAGGGATTGAACCTGGGCCCTTGGCAGTGAAAGCGTGGAGTCCTAACCACAGGACTGCCAGAGAATTCCCAAGGGTTTTGCAATTTTTATTTTATAGAGGACTCATTTTGAGTGGCGAGCTTTAAAAAATGTGGCTTTTATGATTTGTTAAAATTGTTTTTCTCCTTCTGCATTTTAGCCTTCCTTAGGAGTCTAGTGGTTTTGTGGCTTCTTCCTGCATCCCCCATCTCCTCAAGTCCAGAGCCAGCTGTTACAATAGTGGTTTACATCCCCTATTCTGCTGTGGTGGGGCAGACCCAGGCAGAGCTGACCTGTCTCAGGTCTTGGTTGTGGACCTGGATCTGTCACCCCATCCGCCACATCCCTAGGTTCATTTAATCTAGATGACCAGATTGCAGCTACAGACAGCCTCCTTCCACAGTGGAGGGATCTAGACCATAGTCCTGATGGTCCCTTTCATACAGGCCACTTTTAGTCTCCTCTGTCCTGCAGGAGCCAAGGGGTTGGCACCCACTGACCAGAGCCCTCAGGCCTGGGCTTCAGCTCCACCTCCTGGCTTGCATGTCTTTTTCACTTCTAGTTCATGGAGATGTTTACCTTGTTTTTAAGTCTTAATGTGTTTGTTTTTTACCTTCTCTTTTTGTGTTTTTTACATTATTCTATGTTTTTGGAGGCGAAAACTGCACCCCATGACCAGAAATATCCTCTAAATATATGGTTTTGAGTTTTCTGCCGCCTCCTTGCCTCTTTTTAGCAACATGCACGCCACAAGTTTTGTTTTCAAAGCATTTTTGTCCTATTTATAAATGCCATTCAGATACTACTGAGGGAAATAAAGAGTTTAAGAAACCTTTGGTGACCACCTCATTCTTATATAAGTAGGTTTTTACACTTAAGAGTATAGCTATTCATAGGCTGTGCTTTGAAAACTTGATTTTGCAAGTCCAAGGAATTCTGGGATTCAGTTATTAACTATTCTTACCCCAAAACAGACTCTTAGTGTTGTCTACACTGGTGTATTCTGTTTTCTTTACCCCATATGCCCTGCTGTTAGCCAAGCTGGATTCTTACTGTTACTTCATTCATGGCCTCTAAAGGAAGCCTTTTCCCTTCCTGTAAAATGTCTTCTCCCTCCCCCTTTTGGAATCCCACTTATTCTCAGATGCTCCCTCCTCAATGAAGCCTTTCCTCCTTGCTGCAGGCGAAAGTCATTTCTCCTCCTCAGAACTCACAACAGTTCACACCACTCTTATTACACTTACTACACACTAATTTGTAATATAACCATTTGTGGAAATTCCTTGAACCTTTATATTCCTTCCCCTCTCTGAGCTTCTGTGACTCTAAGTGTGAAAATTAATTGAGGCATGTTGCAGAAAAGACCTTACTTTTATTTTCCTTTGTGAAACTTTCATATCAAAGATTCTCAGAAAAACAGAAAAACCCATTAAAAATAGAATTAACTTTTAATCAAGTGAGATATTCATATTTGGGCCAGAACAGGCAGGAATATAGCAATGTTTATATGTTACTTTAAAGAGTTCAAAAGAGTCTCATATATATTCTCATTTGCTTCTCATAGCAAGCTGCTGAGGTAGAGCAGCTGTGATTATATCCATTTTGGCTGAAAAACACCAACTAAAAATATAAATAAGAACATGATGATTTAAGTTCCATTATCTCATGTAGGTGGTACAATAAAATAATTAGTAGTCAGAGTGTCAGAAGGTTCTGGTTTGAACTTGCAACACAATTATCTTGGGCCTTGGTTTTCTTGGCCGTAAAATAACCCAATGACTTCTAGGGCCAAGCTAAAAAATTCTGATTTTAAATGCACTTAATTTGTAATTGAAAATGTCACGACATATTCTTTGATTTCCTTCTGAAGGATGTTTGCATATCTGCCATTAAGGAGAAGGATATTGAAGCCAAGCTGACTCAGGTGATTGAGAATTGGACCAACCAGAACCTGAGTTTTGCAGCATTTAAGGGAAAGGGAGAGCTGCTGCTCAAAGGAACTGAATCGGGAGAGATTATCACCTTGATGGAGGATAGTTTAATGGTCTTAGGTTCCTTACTAAGCAACAGGTAATTTTATAATTTTCAGGGGAGGGTTTTGATTTGGTATTTAGGGTTATATAATTTTAGATAAAAGCCCAGTTTTGTAGCTGTGGCACAACACAAGATTCTGACCTAAAGTGTTGACTCTTGTCTGTCCTTAAATGAACTACCTATTTTCCCTACTAATCATGGCCTACATCTCTTCTACGGTACTCACCTCCCCTTCCTGTGTTTCCTGATGGGCCCCATCATAATTATTCTCCGTCAGATTGGCAGCTTACCTCCTAAACATCTGGACTCCCCACGAAGATGACACCTTCATTTTATCTCCTTTCTCTTTTCATTCTCTGATTTTTCATCATTGCCCTCCTTGGCTAAACCTGCTCAAGTGTTTAACCAATAGCCCAGGAAAAGTATGCTGTCAACACATGAAGGAATATAATGAAGGGCTTGACACTTACACACTTGGAATTTTTATGGTGAAAAGTGGCCATATCTGTGCTGGGTCCACTGCAGCCTAAACGAGGCAACATGTCCATCACTGGACTACTGAACCGCTTGAAGGTGACTCTTATCTCAAGCGCAGCTTTAGGAAATGGGACCCAGATTAAGTACACTGTCTTGGCATTAGCAACCTCTAATCCCCTAGCTGACTATCCAGTAATTCTTAACTGGTCTTCACCCTAACACACCTAAGAAATATGTCACATTATCTCAGAGGTCATTAACAGAGGTCAGTGTCCATGGGGATTCTAATACCCTACCTCCAGGTTGGGACTGCTGTTTCATGAATGACATCCTGCATTACCTCTGGCTCAGAGGCAGTCTTGTATTTGGATAATGTACTAACTCACAAAGCTCCTAATTCTGGGTTGAAGTTGCTGGGGTTAAACTCCTAGGGTATGTCCTCTGCTTTCAGGGAATCTGAATAACCTGGCAAAGGTGACCATAGGCCATTCAGTGGTTCCTAGTCTTCACAGGCTGCTACTTCCCCATGGTTCATTGCAAATTTTTCCATCTTGATTTCCTGAATGATGACCTCTTGAGGAAAGGCTGTAGATTCACCTGAACCTGGTGTGTAGCCCAAGAATTCAGGACTTGAAGCCTTTCTTAATTTCATTCTTAACTTGCATATAACCTGAATATTATAGTACTTATTTATGATACTAGTAAATTCAATGTTGAGGCCCTGCTAGAAGGAGTATAAGGATATCTAAGAAGTCACAACACTTCAGTAGATTCTCCTCCTAGAGAACTTTGCAGCATCAAGTGGATCCAGAAAACCTCTTCTAGAGCCAACCACAGACTGATCTCATAGAAGGCAGTACCAGCTGGATCTCTAGGGCTACCTGGATGTGAGAATGAAATTGTGTATCTTCATGGGTGAGGCTTCACTCACCTGGATTCCCTGGATGGTGACACTTTCCTGGTGGGTCCCTGATTCCCTGGCATTCCAAGGGCCTTCCTACCTGTTGTGAACAGGTTCCACCACACAAAGCTGTGCAATGCAGGTACCTGGCCAAACGACAAAAACTGGTCATTAGTGATTTTATTTCAAATCTCCCTTTTTCTTGTTGGGAAGTTACATGCCATCAAAGATGGGTTTTTTTTTTATTCCGTGCAAAATTATTTTTGGCTCCAAATATCTAAGTCCTTCAACTCCCTGAAATGCCCTTCCTTACCGTCTTGGTCTGTGTGTATTGATCTTGAAGGGTTTTTTTGGCATATTGACTGCCTTTCAGCTCTAGCCTGATGGCCAGATGAACACTATAAATTGGGAGTTGAGAAAAATGCCTCTTACTGCCAGATCAACTCATCTACCTCCTTGGGACAGTTTTTGTACAACCCCTTTATACCTCCATGTATAACATAGTCTTCCATAGAAGTGAAGGGTTACGCTTAGGCATCAAACCATTCCCAGAAGAACCCCATTCTTCATGTGAGCCCCTTCAAGTCATCCTGTCCTGGATCAAGTAAAGTTTTAAGACTGTACTCAACAAATGCCACTCACCGGGAAATTCCACTACACAACTTCAAAGCTACTTGCCATGGCCACAAACTGAAGTCAGCTTCTTAATTCAACTGTTGTTAATTAGGTCTTTCCCCAGTATCTTCCCATCACTTCCTCATGGCATCCACTCTGTTTCTTGTCTTTCTTAGTTGTGCCCAGCTTTCTGGACACCTTGTGTTCTCATGAACACTTCAGCTAGCCCTGATGGTGAAAAAACAGGAACCAGGCTTTTGGGGGATAGCAATTCTGTATCGTTAACGCTGCAGAATCTAGGCGTAGTGCCTGGTGGAATTAGCAGTCTATGGGTGGGAAGAGCACATCTGTAGTAGACATCAGACCTCAAGCTTGACCCTGGCCTTGTGGTAGTAGTTCCATAGACAAGTAACAACAGTACCCTCTGTGTGATTTTCCACTTGGATTTGGTTCACAAAAGACTCGGAAAGCCATCTTATTCCTTGTTTTCCCTTTACTCAGAGGAACAACCAGCACAATTCCTTTACTGGACCTCTGTGGCTTAAAACTTGGTGAACTTCTTAGTTTATCACTGATACATGGGACCATTAAGTGAAATCACTATAATTATATGCTTCATTCATAAAAATGCAAACATCTTATTAACTGTATGAAATTTAATAGGAGCTGCTTTTTTTTTTAGGAAAAAATGTTCAGTGTCAAAGGAATTTTTCTCCTATTATTTGTTATAAGCCATACTATTTTCTGAATCTTCCTTAAAATGTAATATCTTTCCATTCTTACTTTTTAGATATAATGCTCCATTTAAAAAAAATATCCAGAATTGGGTGTATAAATTGTCCACTTCCTCAGATATAATTGAAGAGTGGCTAGTAGTCCAGAACCTTTGGGTTTATCTTGAAGCTGTCTTTGTAGGTGGGGATATTGCCAAACAGCTACCTCAGGTAAATATGGTTTTTTTAAGTGCTGATAGAATAATTTAGTGTATGTTGTTTATATGTCTCTGTAAAAGTCTTCAGAAAGACATAAGTCATGTCTTGATTATTTGCACCAGGGGTTTGCAAACTATGGCCAACTCACCTGTTTTGTTTTTTAATTTTATTTTTGGCTGTGTTGGATCTTCATTGCTGCGCGCGGGCTTTCTCTAGTTGCGGCAAGCTGGGGCTACTCTTTGTTGAGGTGCATGGGCTTCTCATTGCTGTGGCTTCTCTTGTTGTGGAGCACGGGCTCTCGGGCACAGGCTCAGTAGTTGTGGAGCACGGGCTTATTTGCTCCGTGGCATGTGGGATCTTCCCGGACCACGGATCAAACCCGTGTTTCCTGCATTGGCAGGCAGATTCTTAACCACTGTGCCACCAGGGAAGTCCCACCTGTTTCTGTAAGTACAGTTTTATTGGAATACAGCCATGTGCATTCATTTATATTCTGTCTGTGGCTTCTTTAGCATTACAATGGCAGAGTTGAATAGTTGTAACAGAGACCATATGGCCTACAAAGCCTAAAATATTTAGCATCTTGCCCTTTACAAAGAAGTTTTTTTAAAAAAGTGCTGACCTTTGATTTACATTAGTAGAAACAAGAAACTCACATAATTTTCAAATCTCCAGGTTGTCTGAAGAGGTACATTTGAATATGATACTATTAAATTATAATAGTTCATCTCTTCTTAGAATTAGACTTATTCCTCTGAGAGTACAAGTTAAAATAATCTGTATTCTGTAACCACAAATTAACTATTAGTAAGTTGTTAACTAATAGTAGATCAGAAACATGAGGCAAGGAAACTTAGCCTTAGAAGCCTGTAACAAATTCTTTAAAACAGCTCTATGGGACCTTTTAAATGAATGCCAGTAACTTACTAATAATTATTCTATGAAGGTAATTTTCCTCTTATAAAATTAGGCCTACTCTTTCTTTTTTTAAACATTTATTTAAAAAAATTTTTTTTGGCTGCATCGGGTCTTAAGTTGCAGCATGCGGGGTCTTTGTTGAGGCGTATGGGATCTTTCGTTGCCGGCGCGGGGCCTCTTTGTTGCGGCGCGGGGCTTCTCTTTAGTTGTGGCATAGGGACTCCAGGGTGTGTGGGCTCTGTAGTTTGCGGCACGCGGGCTCCCTCGTTGAGGTGTGTGAGCGCAGTAGTTGTGGCGCATGGGCTTAGTTGCCCCGCGGCATGTGGGATCTTATTTCCCTGACCAGGGATCAAACCCGTGTCCCATGCATTGGAAGGTGGATTCTTTATCACTGGACCACAAGGGAAGTCCCCTAAGCCTACTCTTTTGAATTTCCATACCTATGGCATCACTATAGATTAAAAATCAAGGACAAAGCATTTTGAAAATAGCTGGTTTCCCTTTGTAACACATTTTAAAAACATAAATCATTTTTAATCAGAAAGTTTTATTTTTTAAAAGTGCACTTAAAAGTTTTAACAGAGGCAAGATCATGCCAGTTTCTAAAAGCATTTTAAAAAATTGAATGCAAAGCTTAATATCATCCATGGTAAACAGTTTTCATTTGCAAAAATGCTTTGTTTTGGATTTTTACTGTTTTCTTTTTCTTTTTCCTGGGGTACTATTAAGCTTTAATTATTCCAAAATACTGAGATCAAATTATTTTCATGCTTCTTCAGTTTGCTCATCAAACCAAAACACCTGGGGTACTGAAAGACTAGATTTGCGATTTAAGTTGATAGCTCTGCAGATTAATCCTGTGGCACTTTGAAAAATGTATTAAATGTAAGGAAAAATATCAGCGGTAAACCTCATTGTGATAGAGCAGCATTTCAATAAGCCGTTCTCTTGTTCCAGAGTTAATTCAGATGAAAAGAAAATTGCCCCTTTAAATTATGTAGCCTGAGACTAATAGGCTGGTTTGAGGAACTATAGGAGATGCCAAAGTGAAGACCTGGCTTCATTCAGTTATCCACATGCCAACTTTTACTTCTGTTTTTAGGAAGCAAAACGTTTTCAGAATATTGACAAGTCATGGGTAAAGATAATGCAGCGAGCTCATGAGAATCCCAATGTGATTGGTTGCTGTGTTGGAGATGAAACTATGGGGCAGCTTTTGCCTCATTTACATGAACAATTGGAAGTATGTCAGAAGTCACTTACAGGGTAAGAGTTTAATTTTTAAATTACCTATCCTTTTATATGTGATGGTGTTTTATCCCAAACAAGTTCATAGAATTGACTGCATTTTTGGTTTGGTAGTGATGGTTGAGGTGGTGGTAGGAATTTAACATGTCACATAAATTTAATTTCTCTGCAAAAAAAGACACCTTCAAGTTGAGGGTGGGTGAGTTACAGCATTGTATTAGTTTTGTGGGGCTGCTGTAACAAATTACCACAAACTGGGTGGCTTAAGACAACTGAAATTTATTTTCTCACAATCCTGGAGGCCAGAAGTCTGAAATCAAGTTAGCAGCACCTTCTGAGGGCTCTAGGGAGAATCTTTCTTTGCCTCTTCCAGGTTCTGGTGGGTCTTGGCTTGTGGCTATGTAACTCCAATCTCTGTCTCTGTCCTTCTCCTCTTCCTGTGTGTCTCTTATGAGGACACTTGTCATTGGATTTAGGGCTCATCTGAATAATCCAAGATTATCTCTTCTCGAGATCCTTAACTTCGGTACATTTGCAAAGACCCTTTTTGTAAATGAGGCCACATTCACAGATTCCAGGGAATAGGATGTGGACATATCTTTTTGGGGCTACCAGTCAACACACTACAGGCATGGAGTAGAGATGTGCACTCAGAGAACAATTAACCAGACAAACTCACAGATAGTTTTCTTAAAAGGCAGTTCATTCTCAATTTCTATTTGAAACAGGGTAACGATATATCTTAGTTTGTCCAAATTTATGCCTCTGTCCTGGCTGAATGGCTATTTGTCCCCCCTCTCTCTCAAAATATCTTGGTTTGGAGGTAAATTATGTGTTCCCCCTGGGTTTAAGCCGCGAGGTTCACAGGACTCTTAGAAAGGTTGCAGGAGGGCTCGTGATGAGAAAGAAGATAGGATGGAGCAGGCTTGCTCTGGGTCACGTTCTTATTTCCACTTGTTTTCCCAGATGCCATCCATGGTGCAGCAGGACTTTCTTTCTAACCAAACATTTCAGAGGCAAATGGGAAATGACTGTAGGTGTTTGCTACTATCTTATTGATGTTAGTGATTGCGTCTTGGCTAAAAAACCCCAAAATTAATAATTCAGAAAAAATTATTTGGTAACGTGACTTTATTTAAAGGTATTTGGAGAAGAAGCGATTACTATTTCCAAGATTCTTCTTTGTATCTGATCCAGTTCTCCTGGAAATTCTTGGACAAGCCAGTGATTCCCATACCATACAAGTATGTAATCTAAGTATCTGTTGCCTAAATCCTTTTTTTCCACAACCTATGTGTTAAAAAATAAAAATGAAGTTAATGTCTTAAAAGTACAGTCAGGAAAAAAGAGTATTAAAAATTATGTTGGTTATAAAATGTCTTATTTTCTTTGTATTCGGAGCCCGTCAGCCTGAGGCAAGAGTCACCGATTATGCAACTCACCAGCTGGGTGACCTTGGCCAGCTTCTTAATTTTCCTGTGCCTCAGTTTCCTTGTCTGTAAAATCAGGATATTAATCATTTCCACCTCATGGGATAGTCATAAAGATTACACGAGATAATTCATTGAAAAGTTCTGGACACACAGTATGTGCTCACTAAATGTAATTCATTGTTATGAGTATTTTAATCTAAATATTCTTGATCAAATAGGGATTGTGGTTTGGATTTGTCCTTTTTTTGTCCCAAGTGCTTCTCAAATGCTTTTATTGCCATTTCCAAGGGCAATACTTCCAGGAGGAAGAGAAAAACTACAGAGAACTGGGTGTGAGAGGCACTGGAACACCAATCCCAGGGACATTTCTGGTTTGGGAATTTGGGAAACAGCTAGTAATACCTTCCTTGTTGGTTTCCAGGGAGTTGAGGGGATGAGAAAGGAAAGGAGGGAAGTAGAAGCTGTGTAAGGCAGACATAGAGCCAAGAGAGGACTGAGCTGTCCCTGGGAGGGAAGAGGGCAGGAACCATGTGGTTCAGTGTCCATCGGGAGGAAGATGACAGTTACTAGTCGAATCTCCATAATGTAAGAGATGCATTTGTAGGTCTTGGAGGAAACATTCTGTAGGGCTGGATTTTTAAAAGTGGGCTTCCAAGTCAGTCAAGGGTCAAAGAAGAGTCTTTTTTTTTTTTTTGAGACAATGAAGTAAATTCTTAATCTCTTACAAATATAAAAAATAGTAAAGCTTTTAAAAACATCTCAGTGACTTTTGTGTTTAACGTCATGTATGATGTGTTTGCTCTGTCTTGTGCTTTCTTATAGCCACATCTCCCTGCAGTGTCTGACAACATAAATGAGGTGACCTTTCACGCAAAAGACTATGATCGTATCATGGCTGTCATATCAAGAGAAGGAGAAAAAATTATTGTAATTTAACTTGGTTAAAATTTTATTAGGATTTCTTTAAAAATTTAGATTTGAGGAGAATGCAATTCTCTTATGAAAGAAAGGGAGGGGAGTGGTGTCGGGTTTTAGTTCTGTAGCCCTGGCTTTGTAACAGACTAGTTTGGATAACTCATTTAACTTCTCTGAGGCTCATTTTATTATCTATACAATGAAAGTTTTAGACCAAATGATCTTTATAGTTCTTTCCACATATAGTATTAGTTGATTTTACTCACGTTTTAAATATTTTATATGAAATTGTTTGCTTTGCCTGAGGTTCTTTGATTTATGACATTTGTAAAAATACCAAATTATTATCAATTTGTAACGTATTTGTAATATATCTTTTAGTTGGATAATCCTGTTATGGCCAAAGGTCCCGTGGAGATTTGGCTTCTGGACATGTTAAAAATGCAGATGTCGTCCTTACATAATATAATTAGATCTGCATTCTATCAAATCAGTGATTCAGGATTTCAGCTCTTACCTTTCCTCAATCACTTTCCAGCACAGGTGAGAATACATGACATTTAAATAGCGAAATAAGGGGGAAAGATATGCAGGAGGCAGTTAGCCTGATGACGTGGAGGCTGTTCAAGCTTAGAACTAGTTAGAGAGGCCCACCCACCCTCAGCCCCCAACCACCTGCTTGACCACTTGCTTGTCCACCTAAACCGTTCTAGGCCAACCCATCCCATCCCTGAGAAGAGGATTTGCCACTGTACTTCCATCATTGAGGATATACACTGAGACTAAAGCACTAACGAGAAATTTCATCTTATGTATAAGCGACACCTATCTATGTATAAAAACCGTCTATCTATATCTATTCATACATAAATATAGACACAGATATAGATATGGATATGGACATATATAAAAGGAAGGAGCATATCTTTTTCTGAAATGAAATCCACCTTGCCTTTTGTTTATTTTGCCTTCAAATAATTAAAAATTGGCATAATTTGTTAAATACGACTAAGTTCCTTTTTAATATTTAATTTAATTAATTTATTTATTTGGCTGTGTCGGGTCTAAGTTGTGGCACGTGGGATCTTCATTGCGGCATGTGGGATTTTTCATTGTGGCACGCTGGCTTCTCTCTACTTGTGGCGCACAGGCTCCAGAGTGCGTGGGCTCAGTCATTGTGGTGCACGGGCTTAGTTGCCCCGTGGCATGTGGGATCTTAGCTCCCCGACCAAGGATCAAACCTGCGTCCCCTGCTTTGGAAGGCAGATTCTTAACCAATGGACCACCAGGGAAGTCCCACGTTAACTGTGACGAAGTTTTAAAGAGAGAAGACCTTGAAGAGGCTGGAGCAGGTGTTCTCTTGAACAACTCTCCTGCCCTTTGGCTCTTAGAAGTGCATTGTCAGGTGCCAGGTATTATTAAAACGGGGCACAGAAAATGAAGAGCTAACAGTTCCATTACATTTTCAGCCAAGATAAATGAAAAGTGATGGTTTGCGATCTGGGTCAGAGATAGTGTGGGATAGAAGGCAAGAGCTATCTAAGGAAAATATAGGCAGGTTTTACTTCCCCAGCTGCTCCTCCCAACCTGAACTCCAAATCCTATGTTACTGCACACACAGTGGAGGCAGCTGAAATGATATGAAATTGTTCAAATGACAGAAGTACAGACATAAAATCAACCTTCACTGGAGAGAATATTTTAGTATTGTTTTTGTATTGTATAATATCCTTGGTAAACTTTAATATTCTTATTAGCATTTGTGATAAAGCTTTATAAAATACTTTATTTGATAAGCTGAGAAAAATAGCTCCTTAGACTAAATCAACATACTTTCTCTCTCTCAGGAAAGCTTGATCACCCTTTATACGCTGAAGGAGATATAGGATTAAAGTTGGAAAAGTTGAAAAGCAAATTTAAAGTAGCAGTGAAGTTGAACAGGATATAGTAGGAAAGTTGACTAACTCTTAGGATTTTATTTAATGTGTGTATATATACATATATATATATATACACACACACATACACACAAAGGTTTTTAGATAAAAATCTTAACACTGTACTGGGCAAATTTCAGTTTTCTGGAAAAATTGCTTTAAAGAGTAATGAATATATAAATATATTCATTCTATATTCATTCAATATATTCATTCAATATATATATTACTCTTTAAATTGCATTTTATTTCATTTATTTTTAAAATAAATAAATTTATTTATTTATTTACTTGTTTATTTTTGGCTGTGTTGGGTCTTCGTTGCTGCGTGCGGGCTTTCTCTAGTTGCAGCGAGCAGGGGCTATTCTTCATTGCTGTGCATGGGCTTCGCGTTGTGGTGGCTTTTTTTGTTGCGGAGCACAGGCTCTAGGCATGTGGGCTTCAGTAGCTGTGGCACACAGGCTCAGTAGTTGTGACTCACGGGCTCTAGGGCTCAGGCTCAGTAGTTGTGGCACGTGAGCTTCGTTGCTCCATGGCATGTGGGATCTTCTTGGACCAGGGATCAAACCTGTGTCCTGTGCATTGGCAGGCGGATTCTTAACCACTGTGCCACCAGGGAAGTCCCTAAATTGCATTTTATAAAGCAGGTTTCCCAAATAAATTTGCCTATTATACAATGTTAATTTTTTATCTAAAATTGTTTAAAATTTCACGTCTATTTTCTTCTCAAACACGTTTTTAAGATTATGAACACAATGGATCCTTGTTGCAAAAATTGGGGAAAACTTGAAGAATATGAAAGTGAAAATAAAAATTTCCCATTTTTCCACCACTTGGAAATGATGACTTAATATTTCCATGTGGTCCCTTTCAGTATTTTTTAATATGCTTATTATAAGCATCAAATAATATTGATGAGAATGAGCATTCCTATTTTATTTTTTATTGTAATGAAACATCCTCCAGTTTTCCCTGTGAAGTCTGCTGCCTTCTTAAACCTAGTGAAAAACACAATTTAAGCTTTTCTTGGTGACTTAGGGTAGTCATTTTATTTTTCTCATCATTATTAGATTATAATTACTATACAATGTTGTGTTAGTTTATGCTGTACAACAAAGTGAATCAGTTATATGTATACATATACCTGCATACCCCCTCCTTCTTGGGCCTCCCTCCCACCCTCCCCATCCCACCCCTCTAGGTCGTCACAAAGCACCGAGCTGATCTCCCTGTGCTATACAGCAGCTTCCCACTAGCTATCTATTTTACACATGGTAATGTATATATGTCAATGTTACTTTCTCAGTTCGTCCCACTCTCCCCTTCCTCCTCTGTGTCCACGAGTCTGTTCTCTATGTCTGCGTCTCTATTCCTGCCCTGCTAGTAGGTTCATCAGTACCATTTTTCTGGATTCCATATAAATGTGTTAATATATGGTATTTGGTTTTTCTTTCTGACTTACTTCACTCTGCATGACGGACTCTAGGTCCATCCACATCACTAACAATGACTCAATTTCATTCCTTTTTATGGCTGATATTCCACTGTATATATGTACCACATCATCTCTGTCCATTCATCTGTTGATGGACATTTAGGTTGCCTCCATGTCCTGGCTATTGTAAATAGTGCTGCGCTGAACATTGTGGTACATGACTCTTTTTGAATTATGGTTTTCTCAGGGTATATGCCCAGTAGTGGGATGGCTGGGTCACATGGTAGTTGTATTTTTAGTTTTGTAAGGAACCTCCATACTGTTCTCCATAGTGGCTGTATCAATTTACATTCCCACCAACAGTGCAGGAGGGTTCCATTTTCTCCACACTCTCTCCAGCATTTATTGTTTGTAGATTTTTTGATGATGGCCATTCTGACCGGTGTGAAGTGATACCTCATTGTGGTTTTGATTTGCATTTCTCTAATGATTAGTGATGTTGAGCATCTTTTCAAGTGCTTGTTGGCCATCTGTATGTCTTCTTTGGAGAAATGTCTATTTAGGTTTTCTGCCCATTTTTGGATTGAGTTGTTTGTTTTTATTGATATTAAGCTGCATGAGCATTTTGGAGATTAATCCTCTGTCAGTTGCTTCATTTGCAAATATTTTCTCCCATTCTGAGGGCTGTCTTTTCGTCTAGTTTATGGTTTCCTTTGCTGTGCAAAAGCTTTTAAGTTTCATTAGGTCCCATTTATTTATTTTTGCTTTTATTTCCATTTCTTTAGGAGGTGGGCCAAAAAGGATCTTGCTGTGATTTATGTCAAGGAGTGTGCCACCTCTGTTTTCCTCTAAGAGTTTTATAGAGTCTGTCCTTAGATTTAGGTCTTTAAATCCATTTTGAGTTTATTTTTGTGTATGGTGTTGGGAAGTGTTCTAATTTCATTCTTTTACATGTAGCTGTCCAGTTTTCCTAGCACCACTAGTGAAGAGGCTGTCTTTTCTCCATTGTATATTCTTGCCTCCTTTGTCAAAGATAAGGTGACCATAGGTGCATGGGTTTATCTCTGGGCTTTCTATCCTGTTCCATTGATGTATATTTCTGTTTTTCTGCCTGTACCATACTGTCTTGATTACTGCAGCTTTGTGGTATAGTCTGAAGTCAGGGAGCCTGATTCCTCCAGCTCCGTTTTTCTTTCTTAAGATGCTTTGGCTATTCGGGGTCTTTTGTGTTTCCATACATATTGTAAAATTTTTTGTTCTAGGTCTGTGATAAATACCATAGGTGATTTGATAGGGATTGCACTGAATTTGTAAACTGCTTTGGGTAGTATAGTCATTTCCACAATGTTGATTCTTCCAACCCAAGAACATGGTATATCTCTCCATCTATTTTTATCATCTTTGATTACATTCATCAGTGTCTTATAGTTTTCTGTATACAGGTCTTTTGTCTCCATAGGTAAGTTTATTCCTAGGTATTTTATTCTTTTTGTTTCAATAATAAATGGGATTGTTTCCTTAATTTCTATTTCTGAAATTTCATTGTTAGTGTACAGGAATGCAAGAGATTTCTGTGTATTAATTTTGTATCCTACGACTTTACTAAATTTGTTGATTAGCTCTAGTAGTTTTCTGGTGGCACCTTTAGGATTTTCTATGTATAGTATCATGTCATCTGCAAACCGTGCCAATTTTAGTTCTTCTTTTGACATTTGGATTCCTTTTATATCTTTTTATTCTCCGATTGCTGTGGCTATGATTTCCAAAACTATGTTGAAAAATAGTGGTGAGAGTGGGCACCCTTGTCTTGTTCCTGATCTTAGAGGAAATGGTTTCAGTTTTTCGCCACTGAGAATTTTGTTTGCTGTCGGTTTGTCATATATGGCCTTTGTTATGTTGAGGTAGGTTGCTTCTATGCCCACTTTCTGGAAAGTTTTTATCATAGATGGGTGTTGAATTTTGTCGGAAACTTTTTCTGCATCGATTGAGATTATTCTATGGTTTTTATCTGTCAGTTTGTTAATATGGTGTATCACATTGATTGATTTGCATATATTGAAGAATCCTTGCATTCCTGGGATAAACCCCACTTGATCATGGTGTATGATCCATTTAATGTGTTGTTGATTCTGTTTGCTAGTATTTTGTTGAGGCTTTTTTGCATCTATGTTCAACAGTGATATTGGTCTGTAATTTTCTTTTTTTGTGTTATCTTTGTCTGGTTTTGTTATCAGGGTGATGGTAGCCTTGTTGAATGAGTTTGGGAGTGTTCCTTCCTCTGCTATATTTTGGAAGAGTTTGAGAAGGATAGGTGTTAGCTCTTCTCTAAATGTTTGATAGAATTCGCCTGTGAAGCTGTCTGGGCCTGGGCTTTTGTTTGTTGGAAGATATTTAATCACAGTTTCAATTTCAGTGCTTGTGATTGGTCTGTTCGTAGTTTCTGTCTCTTCTTGGTTCAGGCTTGGAAGATTGTACTTTCCTAAGAATTTGTCCATTTCTTCCAGGTTGTCCATTTTATTGGCATATAGTTGCTTGTAGTAATCTCTCATGATTCTTTGTACTTCTGCAGTGTCAGTTGTTACTTCTTGTTCATTTCTAAATCTGTTGATTTGAGTCTTCTCCCTTTTTTTCTTGATGAGTCTGGCTAATGGTTTATCAGTTTTGTTTATCTTCTCAAAGGTTCAGCTTTTCGTTTTATTGATTTTTGCTATTGTTTCCTTCATTTCTTTTTCATTTATTTCTGATCTGATTTTTATGATTTCTTTCCTTCTACTAATTTTGGGTTTTTTTTTTCTTA
Organism: Delphinus delphis; assembly: GCF_949987515.2. Taxonomy (NCBI): domain Eukaryota; kingdom Metazoa; phylum Chordata; class Mammalia; order Artiodactyla; family Delphinidae; genus Delphinus; species Delphinus delphis. The sequence goes on along the minus strand of NC_082692.2, from coordinate 36,003,589 downwards.
TTTCTCTAATTGCTTTAGGTGTAAGGTTAGGTTGTTTATTTGAGATTTTTCTTGTTTCTTGACGTAGGATTGTATTGCTATAAACTTTCCTCTTAGAACTGCTTTTCTACATCCCATAGGTTTTGGGTCATCATGTTTTCATTGTCATTTGCTTTTAGGTATTTTTTGATTTCCTCAGTGATCTCTTGGTTGTTTAGTAGCATATTGTTTAGCCTCCATGTTTTTTTTTTCTTTTACAGTTTTTTTCCTGTATTTGATATCTAGTCTCATAGTGTTGTAGTCGGAAAAGATACTTGATATGATTTCAATCTTCTTAAATTACCAAGCCCTTGATTTGTGACCCAAGATGTGATCTATCCTGGAGAATGTTCCATGAGCAGTTGAGAAGAAAGTGTATTCTGTTTTTGGATGGAATGTCCTATAAGTATCAATTAAGTCCATCTGGTCTAATGTGTCATTTAAGGCTTGTGTTTCCTTATTAATTTTCTGTCTGGATGATCTGTCCATTGGTGTAAGTGAGGCATTAAAGTCTCCCTCTGTTATTGTGTTAGTGTTGATTTCCCCTTTTGTGGCTGTTAGCCTCTGCTTTATGTATTGAGGTGCTCCTATGTTGGGTGCATAAATATTTACAATTGTTATATCTTGCTCTTGGATTGATCCCTTGATCATTATGTAGTGTCCTTCCTTGTCTCTTATAATAGTCTTTATTTTAAAGTCTATTTTGTCTGATATGAGTATTGCTTACTCCAGCTTTCTTTTGATTTCCCTTTGCATGGAATATCTTTTTCTATCTCCTCACTTTCAGTCTGTATGTGTCCCTAGGTCTGAAGTGGGTCTCTTGTAGATAGCATATATATGGGTCTTATTTTTGTATCCATTCAGCCAGTCTGTGTCCTTTGGTTGGGGCATTTAATCCATTTACATTTTTAAAAAATTTATTTATTTATTTATTTTTGGCCACATTGGATCTTCATTGTGGTGCATGGGCTTCTCATTGCAGTGGCTTCTCTTGTTGTGGAGCACAGGCTTCAGCACACGGGCTTCAGTAGTTGTTGCATGTGGGCTCAGTAGTTGTGGCTCACGGGCTCTAGAGCGCAGGCTCAGTTGTTGTGGCACATAGACTTAGTTGCTCTGTGGCATGTAGGATCTTCCCAGACCAAGGATCGAACCCGTGTCCCCTGCATTGGCAGGCGGATTCTTAACCACTGCGCCACCAGGGAAGTCCCTAATCCATTTACATTTAAGGTGATTATTGATATGTATGTTCCTATAACCATTTTCTTAAATGTTTTGGATTTGTTTTTGTAGGTCTTTTCCTTCTTTTCTGTTTCGTGCCTAGAGGAGTTGTTTAGCATTTGTTATAAAGCTGGTTTGGTGGTGCTGAATTCTCTTAACTTTTGCTTGTCTCTAAATCTTTTGATTTCTCTGTCGAATCTGAATGAGATCCTTGCTGGGTAGAGTAATCTTGGTTGTAGGTTTTTCCCTTTCATCGCTTTAAATATGTCTTGCCACTCCCTCTGGCTTGCAGTTTCTGCTGAAAGATCAGCTGTTAACCTTATGGGGATTAACTTGTATGTTGTTTTTCCCTTGATGCTTTAATATTTTTTCTTTTTGTTTAATTTTTGATAGTTTGATTAATATGTGTCTTGGTGTGTTTCTCCTTGGATTTATCCTATATGGGACTTTCTAGGCTTCCTGGACTTGACTGACCATTTCTTTTCCCATGTTATGGAAGTTTTCAACCGTAATCTCTTCAAATATTTTCTCAGCCCCTTTCTTTTTCTCTTCTTCTTTTGGGAGCCCTATAATTCAAATATTGGTGTGCTTAATGTCCCAGAGGTCTCTGAGACTGTCCTCATTTCTTTTCATTCTTTTTTCTTTATTCTGCTCTGCTGCAGTTATTTCCACCATTCTATCTTCCAGCTCCCTTATCCCTTCTTCTGCCTCTGTTATTCTGTTATTGATTCCTTCTAGGGTATTTTTCATTTCACCATTGATTGTCTGTTCTTTAGTTCTTTTAGGTCCCTGTTAAACATTTCTTGTATCTTCTTGATCCATGCCTTCATTCTCTTTCCAAGATTTTGGATCATCTTTACTATCATTACTCTGAATTGTTTTTCAGGTAGTTTGCCTATTTCCTCTTTATTTTTTTGGTCTTGTGGGTTTTTATCTTGCTCCTTTGTCTGCAAGATAATTCTCTGTCTTCTCATTTTGTCTAATTTACTGTGTTTGAGGTCTTCTTTCCCTAGGCTGCAGGATTGTAGTTCCTCTTGCTTCTGTTCTCTGACCCTGATGCTGATGTTGGTCCGGTAGCTTGTGTAGGCTTCCTGATGGGAGGGACTGGTGCCTGCGTTCTGGTGGGTGGAGCTGAGTCTTTTCCCTCTGATGGGCAGGGCCCTGTCAGGTGGTGTGTTTTGGGGTGTCTGTGAACTTAGTATGACTTTAGGTAGCCTGTCTGCTGATGGGTGGGTTTGTGTCTCTGTCTTGTTTGTTGTTTGGTCTGAGGTGTCCAGCACTGGGAACTGCAGGCAGTAGAATGGAGTCTTGTATTCAGACAGAGGCCTCCTGGAGAGCTCTCACTGCTTAACATTCCCTGGGACTGGGAATTCTCTGGTGGTCCAGCATCCTGGACTCAGCGCTCCCTCCCCAGAAGCTCAGGCCGACTTCCAGCCAGGGAACTAAGACCGTGCAAGTTGCTCATTATGGCAATAAAGGGGATTTAAAAAAAAAAAAAAAGACATAAAAGACAAATGAAACCCCAGACAAATGGTAAAAGCAAAATCAAACAAGGAGAAACAGGGAAACACACACATACAAAAGAAACAAAAACAGAACAAAATAAAACAAAAAGGAAGAGAACAACCAGACAAACAAAAGAACCTGAAAACGAAATCAAACAATTAAAAACAAAACTAACAGAAACAAAAAGCCCCAAAACAAAACCAGAGCAGAGTGCCAACTGAAGAATAAAGCAAAGAAACAAAAACTGACAGAAATGATTAAAAAAGAAAAAAGGGAAAAAACACAGAAGAAAAGCAAAGCAAAGTAGAAACAGAAATATAAAAAAATAAAAAAATACATTAAAGAAAAAGAAGAAAAAAGGGAGAACACAGAACAACTGAAAAGCAAAGTAAAAATATATTAAAAAATTAATAAAAGATAAAAGATATGTTAAAAAACAAGAAAATCCCAAAAGACTAAATAAGACTAATAACAACAAAACAAGAACAACCAAAAAAAGAACCAACAACAGAACAAATCAAAACATAATAAAAATAATAGCAATAATAATGTTATCTAAGCTGTCAGTGTCCTTGCTCCTGCTGTGAGCCACAGCCCACTTCCACCTCCCCAAGAGGCCCTCCACTGCCTCTGGGCTGTTCTCTGGACCTGTTGTGTGCCCTGTGGGGACCACTCAGGCTCTGATCTGGCCCAGTTCCTGCATGTGCTGCCCCCAAAGTCCACAGCTGCCAGCGCTAGACTGTTTTCATGTGTGGGAACTCTCATTGTCGACTCAGATATTCCATGGGTGCAGGTTCTACCTAGCTGATTGTGGGGATTTAATCTGCAGCTTGTGCAGCTAATGGGAAGATTTTCGATCCTCTTCCTTGGTCGCCCCACCCCTGGGGTTCAGCTTTGATTTTATCCCACCTCTGTGTGTGGGCCATCCACAGGAGTCTGCTCCTGGGGCTGCCTTGAAGCACTTGGGTCTGACCCAGTGAGGACAGGGTGCAAAGGTGGTATGGCTGCTTGGGTTGTGGGAGCCCCAGCAGTACCAAATGTGCAGGGAAGCCAGCGGCCACGGGTGCAAGAGATATCAGGATAGTTATCATTTTAAATATCAGTTTTTAGAATATACCTCTATGTAGTGATTTTGCAGGGTCTGCAAGTCTGTTTGGTCTTTAAATCAAGAAAGCCTTACACTGCTGTTTCTGTACTACTTCTCTTTGCTTTGTGCAAATAGAATCTGCTTGCTCTTGGGAGCTTCCTGACAGCAGCTATTTCCTCTACATCCCATTACTCCTCTCAGCCAGGTGCTTCATTTATCTTTACCTGCAGACCCCAGGATTGGCCACTACTCTAGCAGGAAAATTATTGAAGTTCCAGAGGAAGCAGGGATAAGGAAAGGGTTTTATTCCTGCTTTACCTACATCAAATGCCATGCCTGCAGTACCCGCTTTCCCTCACACACTTTCCTTCCCCTGCCAGATATGGAATTCCTTTTTGGTCCAAATGATCTTGGATCTGTTGTTTGACTCCGGGGATGAACAAAAGCTCCCAAAGGGACAATTGTTGCAGTGAGGGGGTGAGGGTAGGGCATGTTCTGATCACTTTTATCTCCTTTTCTGCAGCAGAAATTGTAGGTAAGGTGACAAGTCCACTCACAGTTTCCTTATGCCTTCATCAGGAGACAAAGGACAAGCTTTTCCCCTTCTCACTTTCTGTCTGTCTCTCTCGTAGATAAATATATAGACAGAGAAGTAGATGTAGATAAAGATATGGATATTAGAGAGAGTGTGAGATTAAGAAAAGAGATAGGCAGCATATCCTTTTTAGAAGATGCAAAGAAACTTTTGCAAAACCCTGCTGAAGAAAAATACACAGTAGTCTATTAATTCCATTTCTTTTCTTGAGAAAGAAAAATCACTGTATGAAGGTATATGGGTCTCAGGCCCTCTGTAGAAAAATTTCCCAAGCATCTTCCATTAACGCACATATAATTCCATAAATCATAGCAATTGTTCAAATTATTATTTATCTATCGACATTGAAATAATTAAATAATCAATAGTTTGAACTTTAAATGTTTTTACCCTTTGGGAGTAGAAAAATGCATGTCCCTTTTTTAGTTTAAAATCAGTAAGACTGTTCACCTTTATGTGACTAAGTGACCACTAAATTTTATTGCAGATGTGCTTTAAATATTTGGTAAATTTATTTGTCTTCTGGATTTGTAGGTTGGGCTTCTGGGACTTCAGATGTTGTGGACACATGATTCAGAAGAGGCTTTAAATAATGCAAAAGATGACAGGAAAATCATGCAAGTGACCAATCAGAAATTTTTGGATATTCTAAATACTCTAATTGGTCAGACAACACATGACCTAAGCAAGTTTGACAGAGTGAAATTTGAAACTCTAATTACCATCCATGTGCATCAGAGAGATATTTTTGATGACTTGGTAAAGTATCATTTTTTTCTTAATTTAAAATTATTTAGTGTACTAATTAATAAGTTAGTGCTTCTAATAATGAACATTTAAGTATTATATGTATTTCTTAACTTATATGAACCTTCCATCTGCTTGGTCCTTTTTCACAACTCTCCAGTATAGTTGTATAGTTGTAGACAACTATACGATGTCTACAAATATCTGTATTTGGAAGTTTTAACAATCATATGTGTATATTCACCTTTGGCATTCTGAAAGTCTGGAATCAACTGATGTGATTTGAACTAATTGTTTCATTAAACCAACAACCAGGGATGAGATATAATTTAGGTTGGCTTGGTCATGAGTTATGATAATGTTAGTTCATAACTTGGCCCCTGTACAGAGAGGGCAAGGAGAGCCTGAAGAGAGAGGCATGTTACTCCAGGTTGGTAGGTGGAAGTTTTAATAAGCCAGGAAGTTTACTCATGAGGCTTGTCTTGGGCAGCCACGAGCAGAGCAGATCTCTGCATTTGTCTGCCAAAGTAGTTTCTAAGTTTATATAGAGGCCTTAACTGTCACATATACCATCCAGATGGTCTCAACAACACATTGCTCTCTCAAGGCTGCATCCTTGAAAACAGCCCCACTGTGGGAACAGTGGGCAGAATGCCCGTTCCAAGGACAGGGAAGGGGATGAGGATCCTCCAATTGCCTGTGTCCATCCAGCTCTTGGGTCAGCCTGCGGTCATGTCTTCTAGATTACCTCTTCCAACAGATGAGCCAACTGTGAAAGAAGTCCAGATTGAATAGAACCAAGCTTCAGGGAACTCTCACGGCTGTTCAACTGATAGTGTCCAACAGGGCATCATGGGCTTGCTTTGGGCAAAGTTCTGCAGGGTGGGAGTAAGAGGGATGATATTTGAATTCCCTTTGGAAATAGAACCCTAACCAGTGGTCTTGAGCAGTAGTTATCTATTATGGTGTAGGGGCCCCAGGTGGCTTTGATATTGCACCATTTGACTAGTTTTGTCTTTAACTACCACTGACTTATTCTATTTGATTTTATCTATCTTTTAGGCCTCTTTTTTCTTCATCAGAGACACATAATTCATGCAACCTGGGGTGCTTTTTTAGAGACTATGATCCCAGGCTATCTGTTTCAAATTTGTATCAAAAGTTCTGATCAGATAAGTTGTATTTATTGAAGATTGAAGGACATGTAGTCCGTCTATTCCCCTGTAATCTAGATCCTTCTTTCTCAAAGTGTTGTATGACAGTCAGCTGCATTGGGCCTCACCTAGGAGCTTGTTAGAAAAGCAGAATCTTCAGCCTCCCCACCAGACCTACTGAACCATAATCTGCATTTCAGTACGATTTCCAGGTGACTCATATGTGTATTAAAGTTCCAGAAACACTGTTCTTGGATTTCTCTGGTTCAAGCTAACCATCAAAAAGCCGCATACTTAGACCATATTGCTTTGGCCTTCTACAGATTTGCTTTCACTGAATTGCAATTACCATTATACTTTGGCTTTCCTTGAAGTCCACTTCAAGAAACGTTCATATGGAATCCATTACTATACCTGCTATGAATGTACTATTGAGGATATCTATACATCTCTCACTGGCTCTTAAAGCTGACGTCTCATGGAAGAAATTTCTTTTTAAAATCAAAATGCTCAGCACATCTTTACTTTCTGTACAGAATGGATTTTTTAAAAGAAAATATACACACATTTAAGACTGTGAAACTGTTTTTTTTTTTTCTTAATTGCTACTGAACTCATGGTCAGTTTGCATTCCAAGTAAAATGAGATCTCATGGCCAGCATATATGCATTTTATCTTCCCATGTCTAATGCTTAGAACAGACTGACGTACAGTAACAACTCAGTAAATATTAGCTATTCTTCTTTACTTTTTCCTCCTCCACCCCCTCTTTACCATCTTATTGGATTGTTGAAAGTAGCTAGCTGACTGCATCTCCATGGCTGAGGGTCCTGTGTTAGAGAACACAGTCCCTGGGGGCGGTACTGGACTATGTTACCTGAAAGCAGCTCTTTTAAGATGATGAATACAAACTGCATTTCAAGAGGGAAGATAGGAGTTCTTAACTGGAGGGGGAAGCAAGATCATAAACAATGAAACAACAAAATGCAAGATGGTAAATAGCATGAAGACTTGATTAGATGGAGAACTGAGCATTGTACAGTTGCCAGAGTCCGTTTTTTAGTGTCGAATGACCTGGAAGTGGGCCCTGGGTTGCGGAGCAGTGAAGGCGACCACTTGCCACTTCCTGTGTTGGTTCCCCTGAGTGGGCAGGACTGGGGTTTCTCCAGGTTTGCTGATGCAAAGTCATGAAGCACTGTGGAACGTGGTGGCGGTGAGATGTTGTTCCTAAACGTGCTCACCCGGTTTCTATCTCTTGCATCCCTGGTGGTAGGAGCCCAGTACCTCTTGCCCCATGGGTATAAGCTGATGACTGGGCAGATTGATTGGTTTGGCCACAGTGCTGGTGCAGGAAGTCATGTGTGCATATATGACCATGCATTTCTCTGCTTAATCCCTTCCCATTTCTCATGGCTTCCCATTGCCATGAGAACAATGCCCAACCTCTTTCCTCTGCCCTGTGAAACCTCAGCTCTCACTCTTTCTCCAGAGTCCTGGATGCCTCAGCTGTACTGAACTTCTTTCAGTTTCTTGAACATGCTGGGTCTTCATCTAGAATGTTTTGCCCTCCCACACCTCCATCACCCCTTCTGTTTTATTTCCCTGGCTAATTCCTACTATTATTGCAGGGTTTAGTTTAGATGTTTCTTTCTCCAAGTATCCCACTCAGACCTTCTACACTAGGTGAGGTCGTCTTCCTACATAATTTCATTACCCTGAGTTTCTTTTCCTACTTTATTGCAACTGCTTGTTTATCTGATTGTCTTTGGTGCTCTTCTGTCAGCTCCAGAAGGCAGGAACCATGTCTGTCTTTGTTCACCCATCACAGTGTCAGGCCCAAGGAGGGCCTCAGTAAATATATGTTAAATGAATGAGAATCAATTCGTGAATGAGTGCATAAAAACTGCCCATATGCTTGTGTTTTATGCTACTGCAATGCAGTACTAATCTCTTTGTATTTCATGTTTTTAAGGTAAAAATGCATATCAAATCAGTTACTGATTTTGAATGGCTAAAACAGAGTAGATTTTACTTCAAGGAAGATTTGGATCAAACAGTGGTGTCTATTACAGATGTTGATTTTATTTACCAGAATGAATTTCTGGGATGCACTGATCGTCTTGTTATCACTCCATTAACAGATAGGTAGGAAACTCCATTTTTATTATTCCATTTTTGTAATTAAGTCATGTGCTTAAAATTGTTTTAAAATTGCATTTGAGGGACTTCCCTGGTGGCGCAGTGGTTAAGAATCTGCTTGCCAGTGCAGGGGACACGGGTTTGAGCCTTGGTCCGGGAAGATCCCACATGCCACGGAGCAGTTAAGCCTGTGCACCACAACTACTGAGCCTACACTCTAGAGCCCGCGAGCCACAACTACTGAAGCCCACTCGCGTAGAGCCCGTGCTGTGCAACAAGAGAAGCCACCGCAATAAGAAGCCCGCGCACCACAATGAAGAATAGCCCCAGCTCGCCGCAACTAGAGAAAGCCTGCGCACAGCAACGAAGAGCCAAGGCAACCATAAATAAATAAATTAATTTTTAAAAATTGCATTTGAAATGTTAACAAAAGCATTGCTGTCGTGTGGGGTCCGTGCTAGCTCATCAAAGTCTAACAATGAAACAACCATCATTGTTAGTTAAATGCACATATACATTACATTTTTATGAAATAGAAAAAGATAAAAGAGTAAAAGGACGCTTGAATGTTGACTATGAGTAATTTAGTAATGAAGTTTAGATTGCAAGATGGACAAATGTCTCTAGAACCATAAAGGGGGTCATTAGAATTGCAAAGAAGGAAAGGACCTTGGAGGTGGTCTAGTTTAGTCTCCTGGTTTTTCAAATGTGGAAATTACTACCTAAAGTGATGTTTCTTGGCCAGGTCTGAATAATCAGTCAATGGCAGATCTCCTCACCATTCTTTCCAATATAGGCCACTAGACAAGAGCTGGGTTTTTTTCATCTTTATATGTCCCGCAATTACCTGGTTCCACATGCTGTGCATAGAAGACAATACACGTTTGTAGAATTGACTTAAATTGGGTCATAGAACAATGAATTCTGCTGTTACTTTAAACAGGGCTGCCTCCAGGTAAAATTATGATACAGCCAAATTATATCTTCAACCTCCTCTAGACTCATCCAACATCCCTTTATATGCCCAGTCCCATCGCAGCATAAATTTTTCAGGGTGTTTTCCCTTCAATCGATGTTTACCTATAAAGCTTCACATCTTACGAAGCTTTACTAAGTTTGCTTAGATCTGAAGTAAATATAACTGAAGCTGGATTTGGGATACAAGGAGATTCATTATATTATTCTTTACATGTGTCTAAATGAGCGAAACATTTCATAGTAAAATGATTTACTTGCAGTGGTGTGCTGGAGCTGGCTTGTACCGGCATGCAAGAGCCAATGTCATGCATCCCTCCCCAGTTTTGTGCTATCACATTGGTAGCTTGTTATCAGCCATGGTGGAAGTAGTTATGCCACAGAAATCAGCAGACATAAAAATCAGATTTAGGGAATTCCCTGGCGGTCCACTGGTAGGACTCCACGCTTCCACTGCAGAGGGCACGGGTTTGATCCCTGGTCAGGGAACTAGAATCCCACATGCCATGTGGCGTGGCCAGAAAAAAAAATCAGATTTATTTTTGTTCCTGGAGGTCCCATTGTTAAACATCTGCCAGTACACTGCTGCTTATTTGGTTCTCTGACTTGGGATTTATCGTGACCACAATGGAAGGAAGGCCTACAGGTTTTTTACGTCAGAGTTGAGCGTTTTTGCAAACACTGTATTACTTCTAATGAATATCAGATACTCCAGCCTTGTTTGGTTGCCTGTCTCTTATGTGGGCTGCTCAAATTCTAAAACAAACAGGCTCATTCCAATCACACTGGACTTTTGCTTATGCTTTACTGTAACATGTGTTATCCCATATTCACAATGCTTTATCTCATTTACTTTCGCAGATGCTATATCACTTTGGCACAAGCTTTGGGAATGAACATGGGAGGGGCTCCAGCAGGACCTGCGGGCACTGGCAAAACAGAAACTACGAAAGACATGGGAAGATGCTTGGGAAAGTATGTGGTCGTGTTTAACTGCTCAGATCAAATGGATTTCAGGGGGCTAGGAAGGATTTTCAAAGGCAAGTGTCAAACACATATTTTTGGTGAATTTACTTTTATTGCAGTTAAATGTAATTTTCTGATAGCAGTCTAAAATGATAGTATCCCACATGACCAAAATTAATATAGGTTGATGCATATGTTATTGCCATTTTTCTGGGTCAGGATGGCTGGATATCATCAATTTAATATTGTTCAGTACTATTGCTGGCATTACAGTCCATGAGTTGAATGTGTATTAGATGATGAAAATGGAATCAATTTATTACTGCCTGAAACAATGGTGGAGGAGATAAGATCAGGATAGCAAACTGATTACACATGTGACTTCCCTTCCTGCATTAAATCCCATTGAAATGAAAGATTTTTATTATTTATTTATCTACTTATTTTTGGCCACGCTGTGTGGCTTATGGGATTTTAGTTCCCCTACTAGGGATCGAACCCGGGCCCTCTGCAGTGAGAGCATGGAATCCTAACCACTGGACCACCAGGGAATTCCTGAAAGATTTTTAAAAAGGATGGTAATGCTAGAAAACAAGAAGGGGGGGCACCAGCAGATGGGAAATTTTGAGAATATCTGGAAAGATAGATAGCAGGTGGTTTCAGATGGACAAAGAAAAAAGATGAGAGAGCACTTCAGTCTTAGAACTCAGTGCTCTGTGGTCTTCTTTTGGTGATCGCATGCAGACCCAAACTTTAAATACTCTCTAAATGATCAAATTTACATCTTTAGCTCAGACTTACCCTTGAAACTCTGGATTCACATAATACAACTGATATCTACTCCTTGACATCACCACTTAAATATCTTAACAGGTCCAGATTCACTGTATCCAAAACCAAACTCCTGGTCTTCCTTCCCTGTATCTACTTCTTCCTCAGCCTTTCCTGACACACTAAACACCCACTCCATTCTTCCAGATACTTACACACAAATCTTTGACTTATCCTTTACAGCTCTCTTTCTCTCATACTCACATCCAACTGTCAGCAAACACTATTAGCTCTACCTTCAAAATACAGCCAACACCAGCCACCTTCTATTATCCCCACTGCTATCATCCTAGTTCATGCCAATCATCATCTCTCACCAGTACTACTCCAATAAGCCTCCTAATTGGTCTCCCTGAGTTTACCCTTGTGCTCTCCATTCTAATCTCAAAACTGGTTCCTTCCAATTGTAAGTCAGATCATGACACTCTTCTGCTGAAAGCTGGGCACTGGCCTCACTGAGAATAAGAGCCGAAATCCTTACGATGGTCCTGTATTGTTTTATACAGTCACACCTGCTCCTTCCCCATTGCATGGCTGTGACCTTCTGACCTCATCTCCTGATACTGTCCCCTCACTCTCTCTACTACAGCCACTTTGACCTTTGTGATGCTTCCCAAACATCCTGAAGTACACTCCCTCCTCCATATGATTGCTATTCCTTAGATTCTTCTCCCAGATATCCATCCACATAGCTCACTTGATAAAGGGCATCCCCAGCAAACATCATACTATTGAAAATTTGAAAGCATTTTCTTTGAGAGGAGTTATAAGATGAGGATTTCCATTACTATTAGTTCTACTTATCACTGTATTCTGTATCCTGCCCAGTTGCAGTAAGGAACAACAACAATAGCGACAACAAAAATACAAAGACCGGAAAGAAATAAATATAAAATATAGTTATTTACCAATGATACGGTAGACAGTAAAGAAAATTCAACAAAACTATAGAAAGTAGAATTTAGCAAGTTCACTTGCATATGAAGTCAACACACAAAATAGATTTTAATTAAGCATGCACAAAAAAAGAAAATGAAAATTTCAGAAAGATATCATTTAGCACATAATTAAGAGAGTGTGGTATTTGTGTAGGGGTTGATAAATAGACCAGTGGAATATGGTAGAGAATGCAGAAATAGGCCAGGGACACTTGACATATGGAAAAGGTGGTATTGAAAACCAGTGATGAAGAGATAGACTTTGAAATAAGTCATTCTGGTACAATAGATGATTAATATTTAACAAGGGAAATTGGATCCCTACATATATAAAAATTGGATCCCTATAACTGTATAAAAATCAGTTCTGGGGATTAAAGGCTTAAATGTGGTAGGCAAAACATATATGGCTTTTAGAAGGTAATAAAGGCAAATATCTTTGTTCTCAGAGTAGAAAGAGACTTTTTATACAAAAATTACAAACTACAGAGAAAAGATTAATACACTTAAACAGGGTAAGAGAATATCCCTGTAATAGATACCATGGGATTGCTCATCCAGCTCTTATCTTTAATTACCTGCCTGTTGGATATATATACGTTGTACAGTTCAGATTTGAACTGAGCAGGTCCACTTATACACAAATTTTTTTTTAATTAATTTATTGACTTTTTGGCTGCACTGAGTCTTTGTTGCTGTGCACGGGCTTTTCTCTAGTTGCAGCGAGCGGAGGCTACTTTTCCTTGTGGTGTGTGGGCTTCTCATTGGGTGGCTTCTCTTGCAGAGCACAGGCTCTAGGCATGCGGGCCTCAGTAGTTGTGGCCCTCGGGGTCAGTAGTTGTGGCCCTCGGGTTCAGTAGTTGTGGCACACGGGCTTAGTCTGCGACATGTGGGATTTTCCTGGACCAGGGCTCGAACCCGCGTGCCCTGCATTGGCAGGCGGATTCTTAACCACTGCGCCACCAGGGAAGCCCTACACAGATTTTTTTAAACTAAATACATACTACAGTACTACACGATATCAGATTGGTTGAATACCTAGATGTTGAACTGTGGGTATGGGAGGGCTGACTGCAAAGTTATATATCGATTTTTGACTGTGTAGAATGTCCATGCCCCTAACCCCTGTGTTGTTCAAGGGTCAGTTGTGCGTGTGTGTGTGTGTATACATATATATATATATATATATATATATAATTTTACAGACTTTTGTGATACATCTCTAAGAAGGAGAAAAAAATAAGCTACAGACTGAGGGAAGATATTTTAACCTGTATAGCTGACAAAAGATTAATATCCAGCATTAAGAAAGATTTTCTTCGGACTTCCCTGGCTGTCCAGTGGTTAAGGCTCTGCGCTTGCATTGCAGGGGGCAGGGGGTCAATTCAATCCCTGGTTGGGGAACTAAGATCCCTCATGTCACGTGGCGTGACCAAAAAAAAAAAAAAAGAAGGAAAAAGAAAGAAAGATTTTCTTCAAATCATTAAGAAATGCAAAACAATAATGGGATAGCATTCTCACTCTTGCCAATTGGTAAGAATCGACAAGTCTGACAAACCACTGTTGGTAAGGGTGTGTAGAAACTAACCCTTGGTACTTCTGTGTGTGTAAGTTGGCAGCACTGCTTCAGAGAACCGCAAATAAATCAGATTTATTAATTTGATTATATACTGTATGTATTTATACTGTATATGTACAGTATTTTATAGATATATAGAAAAATAGATACACACACAACAAATTTTGAACGAGCAAGGTACGTAGCGTTTGTGAATACATGCATAAGAGCAGTAGTTTAAAAACATGCATAGGAACCATTGACATCAAATTCAGGATAGAAGTTACCTCTGGAGAAGGAGGGAGTGTGGATCCAAGAGAGACATACATGGACTTGAACCGTGGTTCTAATATTTTATTCTTTAGGATGAAATCTGAAGCAGAATTGTTAAGATTTGATAGGTGGGTACGTGGGTATTCATTACATTATTCATTATAATTGCCTGACCTTTAAAAAAAATTAAACCCAAAGAACCACTTTTTAATCAAAGAGAAAGTTCTTCTGTGGATCACTCCTGGCTTAAGCGTTGAAGATGGTTGAGAGAAGCAGACTAGAGCACCAGGTGAATCCTAGAATGCCAAAACTATAGCAGAAAGCAGAGAAAAAGAAAAGGAAGTGGCTATCTCCAGTAGTTTTCCTCCATGTAAAAGGTCTGAAGTGGGAGTCCTGACAAAGATCAGTGCCGGGTGGAGGCTTGTGCCAGAGAGGCAAGCACTGCACCAGGTCAGACCTCATGCTCCAGACCCAGAGGGTAAGCTCTCCTGCCTCTCTCCTCCCTTCCCCCAAATCGCCAGAGGCAGCCATGCATCCTGCAAACAGGAATTTGCATTTGGAATGAGGAAATACACACATATGAAGAGATAACCAAGTATCATACAATATTTGAAGGCATTAAGGAGGCACTCACAAACAGCAAGGAGACCTACTGACCACTTAACTGATTAATAGAGGAAACCAAAGAAAATGCAAAAGTAACTAAGATTAATGGTTTCAGAGAGATTCAAGAATTTACCACATACAACCAATTAAAGAAAAAATAAGTTGCTATGAAAAGAATAACAATTGGAATAATCAGAAATTGAAAATAAAAACTGAGAAAAAAACGAAAAACCTCTCTTGAGTTGGAATATCTAGCCAAGAGAGTATATTGCAAAAAGAAATGGAAAGTTTGAAAGAAAAATTTAAGGGCCATAGGGATAGATATATAAGTTCCAATATCCACATAATGGAAATTCCCAAAGGAGAGAGAAGAAAAAGTGTGGGGGGGGGGGTAGGTGGGGGGAAGCAATAATAAAAGAAAGAAGAGCATTTCATGCAGTTGAAAATAATGAAGGTTTTCATCCTTAGAGAATAGACAGGAGCAATGTTCCCAATATGCAGGTCTTCCTTCGTGCTGGGTTTTGTAAGAAGTAAGTAAACATCCTTTTGACCATTCACTGTCTCACCTAGTTTCCTGGCACTTCTCTCATTGCAACAAGAAAGGAACAGAGTGATCTGACCCAGACGGGGCATCCGTTATTTTGTTAATTTCCCCCAATATTATGGCTGCTTCACCCCCATCCCCACTGGAGGTGGCACATCAAGACTGAATCAAATTTTTGTCACCCTTCAGCATCCCTGGTGTAATGATGTGTCTATACTTTCATTTTGGCAGTGTACTATTTTCATTGTTTTGGTGATGATGTACAAATAATTAAACCTTTGTATATCACTGGAATTAACTAAGTCTTTGTAAACAGCCAGGTATGAAATTTACATAGATTGTATTTCAATATAAAATTGTTTGAGAGTGCTTTGGAGAAATGATTGCCGTCAAGAAGATATATTACAAAGTAAAACTCACCAGATTAACTGTTTTTCATACCAGGTCTTGCACAGTCAGGTTCTTGGGGCTGTTTTGATGAGTTTAACAGAATTGAATTGCCTGTATTATCAGTGGCAGCCCAACAAATTTACATTGTTTTGACAGCAAGAAAAGAGAGAAAAAAACAGTTCATTTTTTCTGATGGTGATTGTGTTGATTTAAATCCAGAATTTGGAATCTTCTTAACAATGGTGAGAACATAGGTTTTATATATTTTTAAAATTCTTATTGAAGTAGTATAGTTGATTTACAATGTTGTATTACTTTCTGGTGTACAGCAAAGTGATTCAGTTTTATATATGTATATATTCTTTTTCATATTCTTTTCCATTATAGCTTATTATAAGATATTGAATATAGTTCCCTGTGATATACTGAGACCTTGTTTTTATCTATTTTATATATAGTAGTTTGTATCTCTAATCCCAAACTCCTAATTTATCCCTCCCCCACCCCCTTTCCCCTTTGGTAAACATAAATTTATTTTCTATGTCTGTGTGAGTCTGATTTTGTTTTGTAAATAAGTTCATTTGTATCATATTTTAGATTCCACATATAAGTGATATCATATGATATTTGTCTTTCTCTGTCTGATTTACTTCACTTAGTATGATAATCTCTAGGCCCATCCATGTTGCTGCAAACGGCATTATTTCATTCTTTTCACCTCCTTGGTCAGGTTTATTCCTAAGTATTTTATACTTTTTGATGCGATTTTAAAAGGGATTGAAGAACATAGGTTTTAAATGCAATTTATTGGTTTAAGTGTTACAGACTCAAATAAAAGTAAGCATGTATTAGTGGGTAAATGACTGACAATCCAGGGGTCAGAGTATAGTCCCTGTTATATGATTTTTTTTTTTGAGTAGTAAAAATAATCCAGACAGAAGATAAAATAGTGATATGTTAAAAATAAAGATAGCTACTGTTTATTGAGCACTAATTTTGTGTAAGGGGATGGGCTAAATATTTTATATATTGTATCAGACAGGGGGGAAGCTACAATAACAATCTCCCAAATTTTAGTGGTTTAAAACCTCAAGGATGTATTACTCTCTCATGCCCCATGTCCACTTCGGGTTGATGGTATCGGGTGGAGAGGGCAGGGGATGCTTTACATGTCCTTACTCTGGTACTGTCTCAATCGTTACTGGTTGTTGTAGCAAAGGAAAAAGAGAACAAGAAGAATTATGCTCTGGTTCTTAGGATTTCTGTCCAGAAGTGACACAGGTCACAACCATGGGTTAAAACAATTCACTTGGCCACACCTAACTTTGAAGGGTCAGTGAGGTATAGTCCCGTAGTATTTTGTGTGACAGATATTTTATAACCAAGACACCGGAGGCTCAGGGAAATTAAAAGAACTTGCTCAAGTCACACAGCTAGAGAAAGATGTTATTGTCTGTCTAACATCAAAACCTGACTACTTAACCTCTACACTTGGCTTTTCTCTGACACTTAATAAAGGATGATGGAAATGCTTTAAAATTTCCAAAATAATTCAACAAGGTCCTATACCAAAGTATTGTAACAAATTCAGTTACCGTGTGATTGAGGGCAGAGCTTTGTGATACAATGTTGTAAAGACAGAAAACCAAAGGCATGAATAAATAGAGGTGTTTATAAATTGGAGAAGTGAAGTTAATGTTGAACTGGTTTTACTGATGCTTTTAAATGATCTCTATTCTGTTAAGTCTCTAAGTCGCAAGATGATACAAGTACTCTGAGTTTTAAGTGTCCTGAGTGGATAAAGATAAATTATAGGAAGAAAAATCAGAAAATTTTCTGATAAGCTTTAATGTAAGCAAACAACCAGTTAAGCAGTTGGGAGTAAATATTAATAATCCTGACGTGATCAGTTATAACTCAGGAAATTAGATGAAGAAGTTTATTCAGTGTGATGCTGTGGCTCAGAAGAATTTAAAAGAATCTTAATGTTCCCTTTGGATTAAGAATAGTATTGGAAATATCAATTAGATAATTGCATTAGGCTGTGAATAACTGAGACATGAAAAATAGTGGCTTAACATCTAAGGATGTATTCTCTTAAGATCCTTCAGTGTTTCAACACCATCATGGTTTCCATCTTCAAGGCCACCTTATAACCCAAGATGCTACAGAAGCATCTCTGTTGGAGCCAATTGATTGAATCAACGGCCTTCAAACCGACATCAAGGATATTTCATACACTGTGTCCCTTTGTGACTCACGGTGTAGAATTTAATCACACCAGCTGCAAGGCAGGCTGGGAAATGTGGTTTTAAACCTGGGTGGTGATGCACACAGCTTGCAACTGGGGTTCTGTGCCTAAGGATGAAAAAAAGGAGTATTGAGAGGCAGCCAGTAATGTTTGTATTCCCAGCACCTAGCAAGTTATCTGGCCTATTGACAGTGTCCAGTAAATGCTCAGGGACTGAAGGTTTCTTCATGCACTTTCCTAAAATGACTGCCTCCTCTTTGCCTTACTTGCCTTTGAACCCTCTAACTTTTCCCTTGGGACTTTTGGTTCTGACCTGTCCTCAGACTTTTGCTACTTATTAGCTTCCTTTCCACCTCTACTTTTGTCCTTTTCAATGTTTTTCTCAACATTCCTGTCTTTATTTCCCTTCATCCCCATGTTTTGTTTTGTTTTTTTAAATGGTACTTTGTCAGCCACAGAACTCTCTAATTCTCACTGCAAAGGATAATTGAAGAGATGAAATAAAAATTACCTAAGTAAACTGATGAATTTTCCTTCTCTTTCGATAATAGTTTAGATCATAATTACCCCAGTATTTATTCAGTTTTCTTTTCTATTTCCTTTTCTATTTTCTTAATAAATAGATACACAGATACTTAATTTTTGCTACACAGAGTGGTGTGTGTGTGTGTGCACGTGTGTGACTTTATTAGTATAACGAAAATGGAAATATGTAAGAGGGAGTGATGTGACATTAATAAATATGGATGGTCCAGTACACATTTTTGTGAAAATAGGGACATTTTATGAATCTAATGTTTTTCAATACCCTCTTAGAATCTGACGTAGGGATTTGAAATGTATTTGTATTCATGAAATGAAAATTATATCAAGAGTTAAAATTAAATAATTTTAATTTTTAGAACCCTGGATATGCTGGGCGCCAGGAACTACCAGAGAACTTAAAAATTCAATTTAGAACTGTTGCTATGATGGTTCCTGATAGACAGGTATGCATCAGGATTTAAAAGCATAATACAGTTTATGTTCTTTACCTGTTTTTCACTAAAGTTGAAAAATCTCACTGTATTAATTTTCAGATCATTATGCGAGTTAAACTTGCAAGCTGTGGTTTTCTTGAAAATGTTATCTTGGCTCAAAAGTTTTATGTACTTTACAAACTCTGTGAAGAGCAACTTACTAAACAGGTAACTTTGTATATCTATTTTCCTCCTAGCAGAAAACTTGTTTTTTAACTTTGCAATTTTACCTTGATACATGCTAATTAGGGAGTTAAAAAATTCCTTGACTCTTTTCTAAAGTATATTTATAATTAATTTGACCTATTAATTATGTATTTTTATTTTATTTTATTTTTAAAAAATATTTATTTATTTATTTTATTTTTGGCTGCATTGGGCCTTTGTTGCTGTGCACCGGCTTTCTCTAGTTGTGGCGAGCAAGGGGTACTTTTCGTTGTGGTGCACAGGCTTCTCATTGCGGTGGCTTCTCCTGTTGTGGAGCATGGGCTCTAGGGTGCGCGGGCTTCAATAGTTGTGGTGCACGGGCTTAGTTGCTCCGTGGCATGTGGGATCTTCCCGGACCAGGGCTCGAACCCATGTCCCCTGCATTGGCAGGCGGATTCTCAACCACTGCGCCACCAGGGAAGCCCCCAATTACGTATTTTTAAAACTTCCTTAATTTGAAATAGCTGCAGATTCACAGGAAGTTGCAAAGAAGTGTACAAGAGGTCCTGTGCACTCTTCACTCTGCTTCTCGCAGTGTTGACATCTTATAACTATAGTACAGTAACAAAACCAGAAGATCGACATTGGTACAATAAACAGAAATTACTAAGACTTCACCAATTTTTCATGCGCTCGTGTGTGTGTGTGTTTGTGTGTGTGTAGTCCTATGCAAACGTGTAGATTCATGTAACCACCACCACAGCCAACATACACAACTGTTTATCACCACAAGGTTCCCTCCTGCTACCCCTTTATAGCCACACTCACCTCTCTCCCAAATCCGTATAGCCCCTTGTAGCCCTAATCTTTTCTACATCTCTATAATTTTGTTATTTCAAGAATATTACATAAAGGGAATCACATAGTATGTAACCTGTTGGTCATGCATTTTAAATGGTTGCCACTCAGACTATCAGACTGTATTGTTCTCAAAAGATACTTAAGGTGTGAACACTGTATCACACAGCTTGATCTCTCCAGAGGAGTGATCATTTTTCAGTCAAAGGAAAGGCGGGAGAATTGAGCTAATAAAACTTTGCCACTCAGCCACTCCAAAACTATGGTGTATAAGTATCAGAATATCTACATGTAATACATAGTGAGGCTACATTTAGAATTTTTCAATTGAATAATCTTTTTTCTTTCTTTTCTCATCTTAGGTTCATTATGACTTTGGGTTGAGAAATATTCTATCTGTACTGAGGACACTTGGATCTCAAAAAAGAGCCAGACCAGAAGAGAGTGAATTAAGCACTGTCATGAGAGGACTAAGAGATATGAACCTTTCTAAATTGGTATCTTTCTTCTCTGAATTAATTTCTCTTTCAGGATTTCGACCTGGCTGACAAGTGGGGGTTGGCTCATATGAAGCTGTTAACATTAAAAACTGCAGGGAAGTGGGACTTCCCTGGCGGTCCAGTGGTTAGGCCTCCACGCTTCCACTGCAGGGGGCACAGGTTCAGTCCCTGGTTGGGGAACTAAGATGCCGCATGCTGTGTGGGCGCAGAAAAAAAAAAAAAAAATTGCAGGGAAGTTACCACTGAGCTGAGCTTTCAGAGGAAGGCAACCCCCCTCCCCCACAAAAAACGCCATGGCTTTGTATGACCCACATGGGCTGCAAATACATCCTTTTATCAGTTGTGTGCCATGAAACAGGCTTCATCAGTGGGCTCCAGCTTCCAAATGTCAGTCCATTATTCATAATGTTACACAGATTCTAAATATGAAAATGTGGATTCATAGGGAACCATGAAAGCTTTTTTTTGCTTTCTCTGTATGTGACTAGCTTAGCTATGTCTCTCCCAAAACACCAACACCACTTCTGTTTTCCAAATATGCCTTAAAAGTTTGCTGTAGAGATTATAGTAATTATTTCACTGATTTCATGCTTGTCACAATTACAGCCAGGTTGTTTTAAACTGGTTGACGGACAGGTTCATGTGGCTTTTATTCAGGGGCTTCTATATGCTACATATCATGTCCATGCCCTGGGAGTACAAGGTTGAGAAAGAAATGGATCTTAGGAGCTCGCATTCTAGTTACAAAACTAACAACTAACATCTGTGTAGTTCATGGCTATCACAAAACCTATCCAGGGATATTGTCTTGTTTGAGTCTTACAGCCACTCTGGGGGATATGGGTGGCTATCGTGCTCATTGCCATTTTCCTTATGGGAGAGGCACGTGTGTAGGACTCACCCATAATCACAGTCAGTTGATAAGCTGGAACAAAAGTCCACGAGACTTTCTGATGCTAAATCCTCTGCTCCCTCCAGAGTATAGCTCACTGCCTCCATTAATAATGGTACTCCTGAAACTTCTAGACGAGAGTTCCAGAAAGTATCCGGAGACCCTCCCCCACCAGAGAATGGGAAAAATTCAGAGGGGATCAGCAGTTGGGCATGGGGCGATCTCAGTATTAAAGATGTGGTAAATAAGGATTGGAGTCCATTTACTCCAACCTGCTGCTTTCAAGAGAGACTGAACGCTGCTCTGGTGCAGTTTTCCAGCCAGTGTTGGATGAGCCAGACATGCAGGGTTACAGATCTTTGCCTAATTTAAGTGAAGTATTAATACTCTCTTCTCATGGGATTGGAACTATTACTTGCATGTTTTTAAGGTTAGTGCATATACCTGTCTGTGGGAAGCAGAACATTCATAGGATAAAGAAATGAGATCAGACCTTGGAGCAGTAGACTGGAGAAGACCTTGAATGCCAGGGAACTTTGGGTGCAATGCTGTAGGTAATGTGGATTCCGTGGTGGTGTTTGGGAGAAAGTACTAGGGCCTACACATGTGGCTAGGAGAGTAATAAAATGGTTCTCTGGGCATGAAGTGATAAGTGCTGTGAGCGTCTGCTACAAGCTTCGTTGTTGACTGAATGAGTAAATTTGTTCTCTGCCACCTTAGATTGATGAAGATGAACCCCTGTTCCTCAGCTTAATCAATGACCTGTTTCCAGGATTACAACTAGATAGTAATACTTACGTGGAACTGCAAGCTGCAGTAGCCAACCAGGTTCAACTGGAAGGTTTGATTAACCACCCACCCTGGAATCTCAAGCTTGTGCAGGTAAAACATTTTTAATCTGTTATCAGTATGATGCTCAGTGGGTGTTGTTAAAGATTGTCACTTGAAGAGAAGAACTTGTGAAGTTAGTCTTACTGAATGTAAACGTTGAAACTAAATTAAAACACATCATTGCAAGAAGAGTCCTCAGTGAGAGGGGTTGGTCCCAGGGATGTTAGTGTGGATTTATACTAATCAAGCAGTTACTGAAGTTACTTGCACCTGATGAGGTTAGGTTAGGTGGTAACCAGAATCTCGAGAACAGTTGGGAGGGGATAGTAGGTTATAAAAACGCAGGGAGATGGAATGACCCAGCTGGCTCTTGTGCCAGTCGGGCAGCATCTCCCACAGCTGGGGGCCTTCGTAGGGCATGGAGCCTGAGGAATCTGGGGGTGGTACTTTGCTCCTGCTTTGTGTGGGGGCATGTTCACACCTAAACTCAATCCTTTGCCTGTGTCTCTTGGTGTGTTTCTGTCCGTCACATTTCATCCTTGTGACAACCTACCAGTGATTTTACCAAGCAGAGCCAAGAAGCTGTAGCAGCGATGCTGCATTAAATCCCCACGAGCCTGATGCATTGGGGGTATTTTCCAGGGCTTTTGGAAAGTGAAGATGCGGAAATTGTGCAGAGCGTTAAAAACTGCTTTTGAAAAAGAACGATTCTTTTTTTAACTTACTCTTCTTGCCACATTGTAAGCAGTTCAAGTGTATGAGACAGATCCAAATCTTACAAGGAAATATGTAGGGAAAAAATCAAAGTGTTTTTCATCATCTATGTTTTGGAAACCATTAAACATTTTTAAAAAATTTCTGGGAAAACGTCATTTTACATGTGATATGTATACAGTATATTGAGTACTGAAATCTTAGTCACCTCATTTGGTGGGGCACTAGAATATTGTGTTTTTATTTAATGTCAAACACATGACTGTTGAGTATAATATGGCCAGTACCTCTGCTGCTTTTAAACTATGGATTACAGAGGTAATACATTTCTACCTAAAATGTGAGGAGAATAACTCAAATTTTACCTCTGATCAGCTGTGAGACCTTTGAATTGTTATTTTTATTAAAAGAAAAGATAGACAGGATATTGTAGTAGACACTGTCCATGTTCTTACTATGTCTTCTTGAATCCCTTTTACCATATCCATGCACCCCTTCCCCCGCTTCTAGAACTGTGATTCCAACCCCACATATATATACCACTCTCTGCAGGAGGGTTCACCAACCCCACATTTTTTTGGCAGGCACAAAGCGCAGGCAGTGCATGGGAGTTTATTTTCCCCTGCTCCCAAAACAACCTTCTTTAGTTAAGGAGTTGTGGGTGATGTAGTAGGAAAGTCAAGCTCTCCTGCTTCCAGATGGAACAAACACAGAGGTGTAACTTATGTTCCAAAGTGCCCCGCAGGGCCAGTCTTAAGTCTCCCTGCTACAGGATTTTGTCCTCAATCACACCTTGTTTGACCTCTCCCCATTTTGTCCTGCTTCCCTTACTCCATTAAAAGTTTCCCTGGTGAGCACTCACTTGCACAGGAATCCTCACCTCGAGCCGTGCTTCTGGGGAATCAGAAGGCTGGTGTGTGTGTGACTTGGGTCTTGGCTGAGTTGGTTTGTATTGCTGCTTTCTACCACCGGGGGGCAATATCACCACACAAACTGCTCCTTATGCATCAGCAAACTAAAATCACAAGGAACAGTAGTTTGAGACCCCAAAACTAGGTCCTGAATTAATTATTTCCAAAATGTAATTAAAGTTCCACATTGTCATTGCTTTATCACTTATATCGTTTTATAACGTGCTGCTCATTTGCTATCCACCTCTAGTAAGACAAAAAAAACTTTTTGGGGGGGCATATTCTCTTCTTTTAAATAGTGAACAAGTTACTTTAATGAAAAGCCTATTTAAAGCTTTTAAAATTTCTGCACAAAACTTCTATGAATGTCATAAGTTACATTTTTCAATTGATTATCTCATTGTGTAGTTATATGAGACGTCTCTGGTACGCCATGGTTTGATGACTCTTGGGCCCAGTGGTTCTGGGAAGACAACCGTTATAACAATCCTGATGAAGGCACTAACAGAATGCGGGAGGCCTCATAGAGAAATGCGAATGAATCCAAAAGCTATTACGGCTCCTCAGATGTTTGGCAGACTGGACACGGCGACCAATGATTGGACAGATGGGATTTTTTCTACTCTGTGGAGAAAAACATTAAAAGCTAAAAAGGGTACACATAAACTCTTTTCTGGTGATCATTCTTTTCCCCTGCCAGTTTATCAATAACACGGTATTGGTTTAATTTTCTGTTTTGATTATCTGCAGGTGAAAAGTGATTTTCTGTTTTCATTATTGGCAGGTGAAAACATTTTCCTCGTTTTAGACGGCCCTGTTGATGCCATTTGGATCGAGAACTTAAATTCCGTGTTGGATGACAACAAAACCCTCACACTGGCCAATGGAGATCGCATCCCCATGGCCCCTACTTGTAAGCTTTTGTTTGAAGTCCACAATATTGAGAACGCCTCTCCGGCCACGGTTTCTAGGATGGGCATGGTCTACATCAGCAGCTCTGCTCTCAGCTGGAGGCCAATACTGCAGGTGGGGACAACAGACCCACAGAAGCGCGTTCAGTGTATTTCCACGTCTCACTCTCCTATAAACAGAGACTCTCTTTCTTTGCTGCAGGCGTGGTTGAAGAAGCGTACTACACAGGAAGCTTCTGTATTCCTAAGTCTGTATGATAAAATATTTGAGGATATATATACATTTATGAAACTGAACCTCAGTCCAAAAATGCAACTCTTAGAATGCAACTATATTGTGCAAGTAAGTTGTTTTCTTTGTACATTCATGACTTAGATGTGAGATTTCCACCCCCCCACACACACACCACTCAGTTGCAGTTTAGAGGTATCTGAAATGGAAAATTCACGCAGTCCGTCAGAATCTTTTTGTGACGTGGAGGTGAAGCCTCTGAGAAGTTTGATTCCTATTAAAGACCTTATTGACGCTCTTACTGCCATCTCTTCATGAGTTTCACTTCCCAGGGCGGTATTGTCAGGGGAAGAGGAATGAACTATCTTTCCCATCGTCAAGCTTAGTATTACCTTCCCAGAAAGAGTGTCCAAATATGAGAGTAGACTAAATAAATAAAGCTGGAAGTCCTACAGAAAAGCACAACAAAGAGCTGGTGGCAAGCAGGAAAATTTGGGTGGCAGTCTTGGCTTTGCAAATTTGCTACATATATTAGATAGGGAAAACCTTTGAACAATTCTCCAAGTATTTTGTAGAATTATGTTTTTCCCCCTCTTCTCAGTTTTTCTTATTAGTCTTTGGAAGAAACAGAACCAATCATAGATTTTTCAGAGGCTCTCCTGATTCTAGTCCATAGGTGATCTCTCATTATCCCATTCTAGTGCTTTGATTCTCTCTTAGTGGAAGGGATGTCAGTCAGGGAGGGTGGGTAGCTTAGAACTGATACGTGAGGCCCAAATTAAGTGCAAATCTTATCTTGAAATAATTTTGTTATGAAAGACAAAGGATATCTTACTGTAGATACATTTCTTTCTGTTGCCATATGGGGTTTGGCACACTTTTTATTAGAGGGGCAAATAAATGTTTTAGACTTTGCACAACTTTCTGTCTCAGCCCCTCAGCACTTCAGTTGCATTGCAAAAGCGGTCAGACACAATGAACGAGTGTGACTGTGTTTCAGTAAAACTTTATTTGCCAAACAGGTGGCTGGCCCCTGGGGCACAATTTGCTGAGCCTTACAACATGTTAAAATAAATAAAACCTTTGATCTATAAAATTTGGAATACCCAAACTTTAGAACCAGAAGCTACCTTAGGAAACATCTAGTCTAGGCCTTTTGCTTTTTAGATCAGGAAACTGAGACTCAGAGATGTTAGTGGCATGAGCCGGGATACCTCCAGATTCCCAGTTTGGCATCCTTTCTGCTAGATCATGCAGTCTGCCTAAAGCACAATGGCCTTTCTTCTAAATGCTGCTAGCTGTAGGACACTGATCAAGCAATATCTGGAGATATATTTGTTTTCTTCTCTCTTTCTCTCCTTTTAAATTTATTATTGTTTTTAAATGTTTATTTAAAATATCTAAATACAAACCTTTATTTTATTGTATTTTAAATATTTTCAGTCTCTCAATCTTCTGGAAGGTTTAATTCCCTCCAAAGAAGAAGGTGGCGTTTCATGTGTCGAACATCTTCATAAATTATTTGTGTTTGCTCTAATGTGGAGTTTAGGAGCCCTTCTGGAATTGGAAAGCAGAAACAAGCTTGAAGCCTTTTTACGAAATCATGATAGCAAGTTAGACTTACCAGAAATACCTAAGGGCACGAATCAAACCATGTATGAGTTTTATGTTACTGATTATGGTAAGCACAGTGACTTATACCTGAAATAAAATGACATTTTTTTTAATGGAAAAAAGATAAACTCTGTAAACTCTTCTGTGGGGAAATATTAAACCAATCATGAATAACATAATTGCTAATACCATTTTTAAAGGGCATATATGCAAGGAACAGTAGGATTTTGCATATGGGCCAGGCTGGGAACAGTTACAGAGGCTCTTGACTTCTCCTCCTTTTGCAGTGGTCTCAGTGAAATCTAACATAAATAAGTTAGCAACACTTCTTACAGCATCTATTTTCTCTTACTTGAAGAGGAAGGGTAGCAGTATAGAGAACACAGATTCTTCATGTTGCAAAGCATGGTAATTAATGCTCATGACAGATCAGTCTTAGAACTTCTCTGTTGGAAATGTCAGAATAAGCAGAGAATGAACCAAGCAGATGGGATCCTACTTACACGTCGCAGACTCGGCAAAGTCCAGTGCTGTCACCTCAGCCCCCTAGCCTCCTGTGTGTGGTAGGGCCCAGCTCACCTCTCCCTAAAAGAAACTAACAGTTAAATGCACCCTTAAATCTAGCTATGAATTCTCTTAGAATCTAGAGCCAATCCAAAGATGGTTCTTTGAAAAGATCGATAAAATTCGTAAATCTCTTACCAGAGATATCAGGGAAAAAAAAGAGAAGACATAAATGACCATGATTCAGAATGAAGGAAGGAACATTACTACAAACCCTAAAGACATTAAAAAATAAGAAGTGAATATTAGAAACAATGTTATGAAAATACATTTGACAATGTAGATGAAATGGATAAATTCCCTGAAAGACACAAACGACCAAACCTTATCAAGAAGAAATAGATATCCTAAGTATCCCTATATCTACTAAAAATTTTTGATTTATAGTTTAAAACCTTCCCACAGAGAAAACTGCAGGCCCAGATGACTTCACTGGTGAAGTACATCAAATTCTTAAGAAAGAAACAATACCAATTCATTCTGCATAAACTCTTCCGAAATATAGAAAATGTAAGGAAGAAACACTTCCCATCCCACTTTATAAGGGTTTGTAAGTGTTGTCCTGATACCAGAAACAGAGAAAGACATTACAAGAAAAGAAAACTATAGACCATTATCCCTCAGGAATATTGACACACATTTCTTAATACAATTTTAACAAATGAAATTCAATAGTATATAAAAGGATAACATATTGAGTTCCAGTGGGTATTTATTCTAGGGATGGAAGGTTGGATTAACATTTAAAAACCAGTCAATGTAATTCACCATATTAATAGAGTAAAAACCAAACAAATTATATAGTCCTCTAAATCAATGCAAAAAGAGCACTTGGGAACTTCCCTGGTGGTCCAGTGGTAAGACTCTGTGCTCCCAATGCAGGGGGCCTAGCTTTGATCCCGGGTTGGGGAACTAGATCCCACATGCCTGTCGCAACTAAGAGTCCACATGACACAACTAAGAGTCTGTGTGTCGCAACTAAGAAGTTTGCATGCCACAACAAAGATCCCACGTGCCACAACTAAGACCTGGCATGGCCAAAATAAATAAATAAACATTTTTTTAAAAAAGCATTTGATGAAATTGTACATCCTTCCATGATAAAACAGTACACTAGGAATAGAAACTTTATCATTCTGATAAAGAATATCTGCAAAAAATCTAACATTATACTTAATGGTGAAAGACTGAATACTTTCTTCCCAAGATCAGGAACAAGACAAGAGTATTCCTTTCTCACCACTTCTATTAGACATTGTACTAGAGGTTCTAGCCAGTGCAATAAGACAGTAAATAAATAAACATGAAAAAACAAATGAAATACCTATAGATTGGAAAAGAACAAGTAAATCTCTATTTGCAGATAATATAACCATCCTCGAAAAACTAGTAAATGAGTTTATTAAGGTCACAGAATGAAAGAACAATATATAATAATACTTTGTATTTCTACATGCTCACAACAAATTGAAATTTTAATATACCATTTAAAATAGCATTCAAAAAATGAAATATATAGGGATAAATTTAACAAAATATGTGTAAGATCTGTATATTGAAAACCACAAAATTGCTGAGAGAAATTAAAGAAGTCCTAAATAAATGGAAAGCTAAATCACATTTACAAATCAGGAAACTCAGTTTTGTTAAGATGTTATTTCTCTCCAAATTGATCTATAGATTCTGTGCAATCATAGTGAGAATTCCAATAGACTTTGTTTGGTTGAAATTTATAACTGAATTATAAAACTTTATGGAAATGCAAAGGATTTAGAATAACCAAATCAATTTTTTTTTTTTTGCGGTACGCGGGCCTTTCACTGTTGTGGCCTCTCCCGTTGCGGAGCACGGGCTCCGGAGGCACAGGCTCAGCGGCCATGGCTCACGGGCCTAGCCGCTCTGCGGCATGTGGGACCTTCCCGGACTGGGGCACGAACCTGCATCCCCTGCATCGGCAGGCGGACTCTCAACCACTGCGCCACCAGGGAAGCCGCCAAATCAATTTTTAAAAAACAAAGTTGGAGCACTCATACACCCTGATTTCATTAAAATCTATTTGAAAGTCACTATGAAAATAAAATTCCCATTCCAGCCACAGAATGGGAAGAAATGTTTGAAAAATATATATCTGATAAAAGAATTTTATCCAGAGTACATAAAGAACTCTTGCAATTCATAATAACAAGTGGCCAGCCAATCCAAATTTCTTAAATAGGCAATAATTTTAAATAGATGCTACACCAAAGAAGATTTATGAATGGTGAAAAAAGCACATGAAAAGATATTCAACATGATTGGTCATCAGGGAAATGCAAAATCATTACACAGACACTAGAATGACTAAATTCTAATTAATTTAATGGCTAAAATTAAAAGGTTACTAATACCAAATATTGGAGAGAATGTGGAACAAGTGGACCTCTCACATCCAATAGTATATCCACTTTGCTAACTACACAACGGTACACAATATACAGCCAGTTTGAAAAACACTTCGGCAGTTTCTTAGAAGTTAAACATGCACTTAACCATAGAACTCTGTAATTTGCAAGGAAAGTTGACATTGAGGTTATTCCCCCAGTGATGAATGTTTGTTTTGCTACTATCAAATGTGTGCTCCTCTGCTCTCTTTCCAAGCATTCTGTATACACGGTAACTTTTTTGGTACAATTCTGAATCATGGTATCTTTTGGAAGATCTTTAAAATGGCAGTTAAATTCAAGAATGCAATACCAACAATGCAAGTCATTCAATTTAAATGGCAAAAGTATGAACATCTCTCATCAAGTTTGCATAGCCAGCAGCGATTCTGACATAATAGATTGAAAGGAACGTTCCAGAGATGATAAAACGTAAATAAAATATTTTTCTTAGAATTGATGAAAAGCACTTACAATAATTGTTATAACAATAATATCAGTCAGTAAATTAGCAGTGACTACAAGTCAGGAATCTGGGCACTCTATTAACACTAGTTTTAGGGCCAGGTTTATTTTTTCCCGTTTCTCATGGCAAACATCCTATGTCCAGTAATCTACAATCCCTTTTTTGGTCTTTCCCATCCTTTTAGTTAATGTGATTTTCCTACTAGATACTAAACATGTTATTGATTGTAATTCCATTTCAGACCAAGATCTCTCTGGATAAATAATTAGCAATTTAAAGCTGACTTTGTAAAGAGGCAAAAACAAATTGAAATTATCAAATGCCACATACATTAGATAAGCAGATATGTTAACGTGTTTTACAAAAATGTTTTAAATGTTTATATATTTCTGTTAATTGTTTATAGCACTTGTGTTTTGTATTGAGATAACTTCTGAAGAATGCAGTTTTATTAAGATCAGCTTTAATTATTGTATAGGTGATTGGGAGCATTGGAATAAGAAACTTCAGCCATATTATTATCCAACTGACAGTGTTCCGGAATATTCATCAATTTTGGTTCCAAATGTTGACAATGTTAGAACAAATTTTTTGGTAGACACCATTGCAAAACAGCATAAAGTAAGTTTGATAGTTTTGTCGACTGAAAAAAAACGCACAACCTAAAAGTTGAGAGTTATGTTTTATTTGGTGGACATTCTTAGGACTTCAAACCTGGGACACAGCATCTCAGGTAGCACTGAGAAAAATGTTCCAAAGAGGCAAGGCGGGTGGGGGGAAGCCAGAATATACAGAAGTTTTTGCAACAGAAGACCAGGTAGTTGGAGCACCAAAGAATTACCGTTAATGAAAAAAACCCCAGATATCTCAAGTTAAGGAATTTAGTGCTCTTCTGGGTACGGGAAGATACAAGAGTCTGGGCTCGCTGAAATCATCCCTTTGGTACGCACCTCAGCTATCTGGGGCCAGTATCCTGTGTTTTCTCTTCCTGAGTCTCCTCAGGGTGCGCCGTCTGGGTGGCTGTAATGTAATGGCTTGATGGCTGCAACATCCTCATTTACTGACATGGCAGGCAATATTTTAGTTTTCAGTTTCTTAGATGATTGCAAACCATGTAAGAAACACATCCCTTTTTACACCTATTGGTGGAAAAATTAAAGTACGAGGGGCCGGAGGTGGTGTCATTTCAGGGAAACCTATTTGGCAAATGAACTCCAGGTCCCAAGATTCACTCCAACTCAATCTTCCCTGAAATGCTGACTTCCAGCGTGCTAAGGAAAGTGGGTATCTGCTTACAAAGTCCTTCCAGGGGTTACGTGACTGCTCACCCACACTTTCTTCCAGCACTTTTATAGCATATATTTTACATTTAAATCTTTAATTCCACTAGGATTTATTTTGATGTAGGTCTAATCCTTAAAAGTAATCAAAAATTAGTTGCATTAGTTTATAGAATGAAAGAATGGCTACTAGAACCTTAATATATTTAAAACTAAACATCTTATAACACCTTTCAACATGATTATCCTACGATTGCAGGCTGTTTTACTCACGGGGGAGCAGGGAACTGCAAAAACTGTAATGATTAAGGCCTATTTGAAAAAATATGACCCCGAAATACAGTTATCTAAAAGTCTAAACTTTTCATCTGCCACAGAACCAATGATGTTTCAGGTAAAGCTCATCACTTGCTGTAGTCATTATCATATTAAATATATTAAGTGGTTGATACAATAAAATCTGTTTGCAAATGAAACATTGATATATATATAGTTGTCCCTCAGTATCCATGGGGGATTAGTGCCGGGATCCCTGCTGGTATCAAAATCTGTGGATGCTCTAGTCCCTTACATAAAATGGGTAGTGTCTGCATGTAACCTGTGCACATCCTTCCATGTACTCCAAAATAACCTCTAGATTACTTACAATACCTGGTACAATGTAAATTCTATGTAAATAGTTGTAAATGCAATATAAGTGCTAAGTAAATAGTTTCCAGTGTGAGGCTAATTCAGGTTCTGCTTTTTGGAACTTGCTGGAATTTTTTTTCCAAATACTTTTGATGGAAGTTGGTTGAATCCAAGGATGTGGAAGCTGTGGATAGGAAGGGCTGACTGTATATATATATATATATCTATATCTATATCTCAAAAGAATTGGTGTTGAAGTTGGTATTCAGCTGTTTAACCTTCCTAAGGCTGACACTGAGGCCAAATCAAAATAGCATGTTTTGGCCTAATATTGAAGCTGAAGCTGAACATTGGAGTGTCTTTTAATATAAATTAATGATTAATATTCCAACAGCTTTTTTAAAGTTTGCAATATTTATTTTAATAACAATAGTTACATATATTAAATAAATAAGTCAATTATATTCTACTCTGAAAAGCATGTTCATCATTTTTAGAAATGGATTGAAATGTAATGCATAAGACAGACTATTTCCTTTTCTCTAGAGAACAATTGAAAGCTATGTGGATAAGAGGATGGGAAGCACATATGGGCCACCTGGAGGCAGAAAAATGACTGTATTTATTGATGATATTAATATGCCCATGATTAATGAATGGGGAGATCAGGTAGGACTAAAATATCTCATGTAAATGATATTTAATCAGTATTCTTAGTGACATATGAAAAGATCAATAACTGTCACTTTATTAAGCCTAGTAACAATTCTCAGTCTTTTTTGGCTTCTTGGTTATAGATGACGTTCTTCCTTTTTGAAATCCCTATATGCTTCCCCCCAACACTCCCTCTGCCTCTCTGGCTGCTTGATTTCAATGTGCTTTCTGGCTTCTTTCTTCCTTTCCCCAGGGTTTTATCTTTGTTCTCTTATTTCCCACTCTATATTCTCTCTCCCAGGAGTACCTGATGTTTAGAAAACACTTTTTTTTTTTCTTTTGGCTGAGCCGCACGGTATGCGGGATCTTAGTTCCCTCACCAGGGATTGAACCCGTGCCCCTGCAGTAGAAGCACAGAGTCCTAACCACTGGACAACCAGGGAGTTCCCAGAAAACAATTTTTAAAAAAACCCAAAACTCTGCCATGCACCACTGTCCTACTTGTGATCGTCTGTCATCCCCAGACTCACTCCCCTTAGAGGACCTCACAGTTGCTGCCAGGGTTCTGCCTGTTCCTGGTGGGATCCCCAACACGTCCTCCCACCACCGTCTACTGCCTCATCAACACCATCAATCTAGAGCCCACCAGGACCCGTCACATCCCTTCCACCCTTTATCCTGGTTCACCTCAGCCATCACCAGGATGTCAGGACTCCCAGGTCTGTCCGTGCTCATCCTGACACTAATCCCCATCAGTTCTGCTTGGCCCTTGTCTGGCCCCATCTCCTACTTTCCCCACTCCTGAAAACTTTCTGTGTGCCCTTGGCAGCCATGGTTCATCCACAAAATCCCCTGTAAATTCAGCTTCTTCTCTGAGCTTTTCCCTCACCTTCTTGCTCTAATGGAAACCCAGGATGCTGCTTTCCCTGCAGACTTCTCACCTGCAGGTGAGGGAGATGTCCTTCTCCGTTCTCATTGCCCTCTTCCCTGAAAACCTATCACTCTGACCTCACACCCCCATGTTGTTGCAGTCATCTTGGACCCTTGGGTCACACCCGTCCCTCCCCGAAGATTTCAGTCCCCGGATGACTGTCACTCTCTCCAGGGCTGTCCCAGTCTCTGGGGCCAGCTTCATGGTGTGCACAGTGTGCCGTTGCAGAGGGATTCGCACTTCAGAGGAACTTGCATGTGGTTTAATGCTCTGCTGTCACTGTCTTGAAATTTCTAATAATGATTTTTGAATAAAGACACTTGAATTTTCATTTTGTCCTGAGCCTCACAAATTATGCAGCCATTCCTGCTTGTCATAATTCTCAGTGATGCCAAAAAATATCTACGTACATGATCTTGACCTCTTAGTTCCTTGACCTCAACTCCTCCAATGATCATGTCTTCCACTCCGTCTGAAATTACTCATTCACGCAGTCGTACCCTACACCTTGTCATTATCAGTAACTGTGACCTGTTCATTATCTCAGTTTCAAGCGTTTTATTGTCTGATCACCATGTCCACATTCTGTAGCTCATTCCCTCTACTACCCAGACTACAGATGGAGCTACCAGCCATTGTTCCTACCATCATTAAATTCTCCTTCATTTCTTCTCATTTCCTCACTTCCTTCCTTTCCAGCTAAAATTCCATAATCCATTATTATAATCACGGTAGCATGCACCCTCTACTCATTTGTGAAAGCCTTAACCACATTAAATCCTCGTTAAGCCTCTTTGCTCACCAGCCACCTGCACCTATGCAGCCAAACTTGGCTGGAGAAAAACACACAATACTGCTTAAAATCACTTTAAAATCATGATTATGGACCTCAGCTGAGCTCATAATACTACCCAGCAATTATACTGCGTGTTTTGTGTTATGTATCTTTATCCTGTCTATTCCTATCCTACATCTACATTCAGGTTCCTTTCATACCGTCTTTTTCTCAGACCTTGGACACCTTCATTTCCTTGCCCTCAGCTGAGCATGAAGTGCTACAGCCTTCTTCCTATTCCACTGAGGACACTGATTTTTTTTGTTCCTTTTTCCTTTTCTTACGATCCATTTACTGCAGTCAATTTCTGTGTTCTAGTGGTTACCCTAGACAGTGCATCCTACATACATAATCAAAAATAAAGATAATCTAACACTACTTTCCCATTTTGTATATCCAGTGACCTTTGAACACTTTAATTTCCTTTATCTTTCTCCTGATTTATAATTTTATTGTTGACTTGTATTTTAAGTCTATGCCTCTGTTTTTATTTTTTATTAGCATAAATCATATTATTCACCTTTATATTGTGTTATGCCAGTTTTATTTATTTTTAAAAAAGTTTTATTGGACTATAGTTGATTTACAATGTTGTGTTAGTTTCAGGTGTACAGCAAAGTGAATCAGTCGTACATATACATATATCCACTCTTTTTTATATTCTTATCCCATAGAGGTCATTACAGAGTATTGAGTAGAGTTCCTTGTGCTGTACAGTAGGTCCTTATTAGTTATCTATTTTATATATAGTAGTATGTATATGTCAATCCCAATCTCCCAATTTATCCCTCCCCCCATTTCCCCTCTGGTAACCATAAGTTTGCCTTCTACGTCTGTGACTCTATTTCTGTTTTGTAAATAAGTTCATTTGTATCATTTTTTTAGATTCTGCATATAAGCGATATCATGATATTTGTCTTTTGCTGTCTGACTTACTTCACTCAGTATGACACCTCTCGGTCCATCTGTGTTACTGAAAATGGCATCATTTTGTTCTCTTTTATGGCTGAGTAATATTCCATTGTATATATGTGCCACATCTTCTTTATCCATTCCTCTGCTGATGGACAATTACGTTGCTTCCATGTCCTGGCTATTGTAAATAGTGCTGCAATAAACACTTGGGTGCATGTGTCTTTTCAAATTATGGTTTTCTTCAGATATATGCCTAGGAGTGGGGTTGCAGGATCATATAGTAGCTCTATTTTTAGTTTTTTAAGGGACCTCCATACTGTTCTCCATAGTGGCTGTACCAATTTACATTCCCACCAACAGTGTAGGAGGGTTCTCCTTTTCTCCACACCCTCTCCAGCATTTATTGTTTGTAGATTTTTTTTGAGGATGGCCATTCTGACCAGTATGAGGTGATACCTCATTGTAGTTTTGATTTGCATTTCTCAAATAATCAGTGATGTTGAGCATCTTTTCATGTGCTTTTTGCTCATCTATATCTATTTTTAAAGTGAACTCCCATGAGGCATTATTTTTTACTGTTTTATATATTCACTCTTTGTTTGCATTACACACTTATTTACCACTTTTTTTACTCTTTATTCATTCTTAGAACTTCCTTAGGAGAAAATCTTTTAGTGACAAACTCTTAGTTTTTTTGTTTGTTTGTTTGGTCTGCAGAAGTCTTTATTTCATCCTCTTTATTTGAAAGACGTTGCTGGATAGAAAAATGTAGGTTGGCAGTTATTTTCTTTCATCACTTTAAATATATGATTCCTGTCTTCTGCTTTCCTTGTTGCTGTTGAGAAGTCAACTACCACTTAGTCATTGCACCTCTGAAATTAACCTGCTTTTTCTCACTTGTTGCCTTACTTTCCTGTAATTTTTTCTTTTTCGAATTATGTTCCTTGGTGTAGATTTATTTGTATTTTTTTTGCTTGGGATTCACTGGGACTCATGAATCTGTGGTTTGGTGTCTTGTGTCAGTTCTAGAAAATTCCCAGTTCTTACCTCTACAAATATTGCCTCTGCCTCACTTTCTTTCCCTTCTTATCAAACTCCAAATGTATATTAGACTTTCTTCTTTGCCCTCTATGTTTCTGCCCTCTTTTTCTATACTTCCCAACTTTTTCTCTCTCCAATACTTAGTCTAGATAATTTCTCCTCTCCTATCATCCATCTCACTAACTTTCTTCTCTGCTTTGTCCAATCTGCTGTCAAATTCATCCACTGAGTTTTAATTTCAGTTGCTATTTGATTCTTATTTTCTTTCAAATGCGTTGTCATTTGTATTCCTTGCATATATTTTCAAATCATTGTCTATTTCTTTAAACATGTTTAGCATAGTTGTTTTAAAGTCTATGTCTGTTAATTTCAGCATCTGAAGTCTACATGGGTCTGTTTCTGCTCTCTGTTGTTTTAATAGTTCTTGTTCACGTTCAACCTTTCTTGTTTCTGTAAGTACCTTTGACTGCTTGCCAGGTCATTGCCCTTAAAAAATTATCTGTGGCTGTTTCTTAAAGCCTAAGATAAATGTGTCCTCAACCAGACAGGTTTGAGTTTTCTTCTGTTAGATCCTTAAGCGCTTATTCAGTCAGGATTATCTCAAAGCAAGGTTAATATTTGAAAGTCTCTGGCCCACTTAGGCTATGCACATCCATGGTGCAATTCTGTGCAAGTGTCATTCTGAGGCTACAACCTCCCAGGGAAGACTTCTTTTTCTTTTTTCTTTCCCTTTTCCTCTCCCATTCATTAGGGATCCAGGGCAGATAGACCTCTCAGCAGTTCCTGTAAGGTGAGGAGAGAGGAGGCATATTTAGGTATCATCTATAAGATGAAAAGATCCTGAATTCAGACTTTTAAAATCCAATTAAGGATGTCTAGTTGGATCTCAAACTTAACATGTCCAAAACTAAATTCCTGTTACTCCCTAAACCTGCTCCTCCAACAGTCTTCTCCATCTCAAGAAATAGCAACTCCACATTCAGCCTGTTAGGAAATCATGTCGGCTCCATCTTCAAACTACATCCAAGATTTGACTGCTGCTCATCACTCCATTGCTAACACCTGGTGTGAGCCACCATCTGTCTTCTTGATCATTACACATCCTTCCTCATTGTCTCCCCATTTCCCTTGCCCCTCTCAATCTATCCTCATATCAGCAACCAGTTAAAACATGCGTCAGGGGACTTCCCTCGTGACGCAGTGGTTAATCCGCCTGCCAATACAGGGGACATGGGTTTGATCTCTGGTCCGGGAAGATCCCACATGCTGTGGATCAACTAAGCCCGTGCGCCACAACTACTGAGCCTGCGCTCTAGAGCCTACGAGCCACAACTGCTGAGCCTGCATGCCGCAACTACTGAAGCCCGCGCGCCTAGAGCCCCTGCTCCGCAACAAGAGAAGCCGCCACAATGAGAAGCCTGTGCACTGCAACAAAGAGTAGCCCCTGCTCGCCACAACTAGAGAAAGCCCATGGGCAGCAACAAAGACCCAACACAGCCAAAACAAACAAAGAAACAAACAAAAAATGTGTCAGATGGTGTGTCACACTCCTCTGCTCAAAATCCTCCCGTGAGACATGTAGCATATAAATGCCAAAATCCTTCCTGAGATCTAAAGACCCTATACTGTTTGATATTATCTCCCCATGATTCTCCAACCACATTTACTGATCCTTGTACACACTGGGTATAACATTCACTCAGAGCCTCTTCATTTGCTGTTTCCTCTGCCTGGAATGCTTTTCTCCTAGATATCTGAGTGGTTTGCTTTCTCACTTCCTTCAAGTCTTTGGTTATATGTCATGTGAGATGAAGCCTTTCCTGCTTCTATATTCAGTTGCATCCTTGAGCACTGCCTATTTCCTTTCTCTGCTTTATTTTCTCCAAAGGACTTATACCATTTTATTTACACACATACATACATACAGACATGCACGTGTACATTTTCTCTCCCATCACAAGAACGTATGCTCCATGAAGACAGGGATTTTTGTCTATGTTACAACAGAGCCAGACACAGAGTAGTGATTGATTAAATGTTTCTTGAATGAAAGAGTGTCATATTACAGGGGCTTGTGTGTCTTCCACTCAAAGATGCCCGATAGGAATTTGGATATACAGGTGTGGAGTTTAGAAGAGAATCTGAAGCTAGAGTTACAGAGTTGAGATTCTTTAGGATTTAGGGTTGAGATGGCATCCCCTGAAATAGAAAAGAGCCAAGGATGGAACCCTGTAGAAGAGTTACATTTGAGGGATGAATGGAGAAAGAATGGCTTGGGAAGTGATCCAAGGTCTCCAGATGAGCCTGGAAAGAACTGAGCCTCTAAAAACAAGAGAGGAAAAAATTTCAATACGGAGGGAATGTTAGCAGTGGTAGAGGCTACAGAGAAGAAAGATAAGGATGTAAAATCCAATACCAAAACATTCAGGAGTAAAACTATCCCATTTTCTGATTTAAGGTAGTTTAAACAGTTGAATGTGGAGTGTGAAAGATGTAAAAACTATAGTAAAACTTGTAACTCTGAGAACTCTTGTAATTGTACCAAATATTCTGTAATTCTCCTATCTAGATTTATCAGCGTGGTAAAGAGCGCATTGGATTTGCACCAGACATATTCAACTTACAGTTTAGGGTTTATGGGTGGTATCATTTAAGTCAAATTGCCTTGAAGGCAACATTCACAAACACTTCATTGATAAAAGTTGAGCGTTTTCTTCTGATCTCACCTGTACTATTTTATAGGAGCTTTGGAGGAAATGATAGTGATGTGTTACTAAAATGTTACTATATAAAATTCCAGATAACTAACGAGATTGTGCGACAAATGATGGAAATGGAAGGAATGTACAGCTTGGATAAGCCTGGAGATTTCACTACTATTGTTGACGTACAGCTCATAGCGGCAATGATTCACCCTGGAGGCGGTCGAAATGATATTCCACAACGTTTGAAAAGACAGTTTACTGTGTTTAATTGCACATTGCCTTCGAATGCTTCAATAGACAAAATTTTTGGTATGACTATTCTTGGTGTTTAATTTTTTATTGCATTACATAATGGACATAAATCATGCAAAACCTTATTTAAGAGATAAAAAGGCCCTGTCAGAAGTAGGGATTAAATATCCGAAATGGAGAGCTAAATACCAGGGACTAAATACTAAGAAGACTCATGTTTATAGCCTATTGTAAGACTCAGGGATATTTAGAAATAGCCTTGTTGAGGGTTGGCTTTAGAGGTAAGTAAACCTTTGTGTTGTGGTTTTCTTGACACGATTAATCAGAGAAATTTGGGCTAATGAATGATAGCCCATTGATCAGAGGTTAACAACATAATATACTAAGTCAAATGTAGCACTTTGCTATGTTAATGAAAATGATATTTTGACACCAAATTTAGGCCCACATAAACCATTCCATTAAAATTATGTACATGAAGACATATAAGAGAAACTGACCCATGCATATGTGATCATTAATTATTTGACATAGCAAGTACTGTAGGTCAGAAGAGAAAGGCAGACTTTCAAGAAATGGTACTGGGATATTTAGTAATTCTTCTGTGAAAATAATTGAAACTGGACCCCTACCTCACACCAAGCATAAAATCAATACAGAAGGATTAAAGATTTAAATATGGAAGGCAAAGCTGTAAAGCAGGGCTTCCCTGGTGGCACAGTGGTTGAGAGTCCGCCTGCCGATGCAGGGGACGCGGGTTCGTGCCCCGGTCCGGGAAGATCCCACATGCTGCGGAGCGGCTAGGCCCGTGAGCCATGGCCGCTGAGCCTGCGCGTCTGGAGCCTGTGCACCACAACGGGAGAGGCCACAGCAGTGAGAGGCCCGCGTACCGCAAAAAAAAAAAAAAAAAAAAAAAAAAAGCTGTAAAGCAATGGAAGAAAATATAGGAAAATATCAGAATGATCTCTGGGTAGGAAAGAACCTCTCAAATGAGACTCAGAAAGCATAGACCATAAAGGAAGAAAATGATAAATTTGACTAGATTAAAATTAAGAGCTTTTGTTCAGTTAAAAAGCAACATTAGGGCTTCCCTGGTGGTGCAGTGGTTGGGGAATCCGCCTGCCAATGCAGGGGACATGGGTTCGAGCCCTGGTCCGGGAAGATCCCACATGCTGCAGAGCAACTAAGCCCGTGTGCCACAACTACTGAGCCTGCGCTCTAGAGCCTGCAAGCCACAACTACCGAGCCCACATGCCATGACTGCTGAGGCCCGCGTGCCTGGAGCCTGTGCTCTGCAACAAGAGAGGCCACTGTGATGAGGGGCCCGCACACCGTGGCGAAGTGTGGCCCCCACTCGCCACAACTAGAGAAGGCCTGCGCACAGCAATGAGGACCCAATGCAGACAAAAATAAATAAAATAAATAAATTTATATTTTAAAAAAGCAACATTAAAAGAGTAGAAAAAAGACAAGTTGCAAAGTGGAAGAAAAAAATTTCAACACATGTAACAAAGCAAAAAACTCAGTAATCTGAATACTTCAAGAAATCCAAAGAATCAATCAGATAAAAAGCAAACATCCTAATATAAACATGGGCCAAAAGCCAGGCACTTTAAGAAGAGGAAACCATATGACTAATAAACAAAGGTAAAGATGATAAACATTAGAATTCAGGAATATGGAAATTTAAAACACCAGGAAAAAAACCATTTTATAACCACTAGATTTGCAAAAATGAAAAATTCTGACAAAAAAATCAGGCATTGGTGAAAATGTAAAGCAACTGAGACTCTCTCCCCTGCTGGTGGGAGAATCAGTTGCTACGAGCCCTTCATAATGACTGGACATTATTACTGGTAGTAGAACATGTGCACACCCACTGCCACTCCACTTCCAAGTATATACCAGTTCACCATTTTCTTCCTTTATGGTTGTGCCTTATGAGTCTCATTTAGGAAGTCCTTTCCTACCCAGAGGTCATACAGGTATTTGCCTATGTTTCCTTCCAAACGTTATATAGTTTTGCCTTCCGTATTTGAGTCCTTAACCCATCTGTAGTTGATTTTTCACATGTGCACCAAAAGACTTACACAAGAAGGTTCTTAGAACAGTGTTCCTGACAGCAAAAACCTTGAAGTAACCCAATTATGTATTGACAGTAAAGTCGGATAAATACATTGTGGCGTGGGTGTACCGTGTAGTGCTCTAGAGCAGTGAGTGTGAGCAAACACAGCTACATGCTTCAACATGGATGAAGTCCAGAAATACAATGTTAAGAGAAAAAAAGCATCACAGAGGAACATATAACATGATTCCATTAAATTAAATTTCAAAAACTAAAGTTAAAAGGAAAAGGTTAAAGTTTAAGAACGTAAGTGCCAAAGTTTTTTTTTGGAAAAGCGAGTTACTGATTCTCACCAAGTCAGCGCCCTGTCTACCTCTGGAGGGAGGAGGGATGGGACAAAAGAGGCTTCTAATGTACTTGGACAATCTTGTGTTCCTCAGTCTAGTGGCTGTACGTGAGTGTTTGATTATTTGTTAAACTTTTATACACTCTTTGATATGATTAATATTGAAAATGAGATATGGAAACAAACCAGAAACCGAGGCTCAGAGAAGTAAGATAACTGCCCAATTAAGGCCATATAGCTAGTGCATGGCAAACGTGTGATGCTGATTCTGTTTTCTGATTCCACATCCCATGCTTCATCTATAACACATTTGTGCCACAGGAAGCTGGAGGTCTAGAATCATAGGATTTCAGGAAGCAAAAAGGCCTTACAGGCATCTAGCACAACCAACCATGATCTTGGATAATTTCACGTTCCCTCAAGGCTGCTCTTCTTTGGTCTATGTGAATGAAGCCCAGTTTCTTTAGCTGACCCACCCTTCATAAACCTGCTATGCGTCTCTGAGCAGATATTCGTATTCATTTTCCTCTGGAAATACCATGCTCAGAACTGAACATACTGCTCAACATAGAGTCTCACAGGGACGAAACAGAGTTAAATCTGTTTTTGCAGTCTAACACCAAACACATTTTGGGACTTCAGGAACAGTCTATATAACACAGTAGTTCCTGAGGGTGATTATGTCAGATTGTCACTGTGTTGGGTGTTTCCTAGGAACCATTACATCACCACCCAGGCCAGTGTGTTGGCTGACTGCAGGTCAGGAGATATGGGGGTCCTGATTTCACTTCTGTCAACAACCAATCTGAGTGAACTTGAACAGTTTGCTTTACTTGTCTGTGCCTGGTCTCCTTATCTGTAAGATGAGGAAGTAGTCTCTAAGTTCTTT
This sequence comes from Delphinus delphis, assembly GCF_949987515.2. Classification (NCBI taxonomy): domain Eukaryota; kingdom Metazoa; phylum Chordata; class Mammalia; order Artiodactyla; family Delphinidae; genus Delphinus; species Delphinus delphis. The sequence goes on along the minus strand of NC_082692.2, from coordinate 35,961,171 downwards.
TCCAGCTCTTCTACTCTTCAGACTGAGGGCTGTTTTACAGGTTCCAGAGCCAGGTTTCCTGGTTTCAAACCTCAGATTCACCCACACACAAGGTGGGTGACCTTGGGCAAGTTACTAAACTCATAATAAAATGGGAATAATAATAACCTCTAGGTCCATCTGTGTTGTCACAAATGGCAAGTCATGTCAGACAGAGAAAGACAAATACCTATGGTCTCACTTATACATGGAATCTGGAAAACAAAACAAATGAACAAACAAAACAAAACAGAAACAGACTCATAGATACAGAGAACAAACTGGTGGTTGCCAGAGGGGAGGAGAATGGGAAAATTGAGTGAAATAGGTGAAGGGGATTCAGAGGTATAAACTTCCAGTTATAAAATAAATAAGTCACAGGGATATAATATACAGAATTAGGAATATAGTCAATAATATAGTAATAATTTTTTATAGTGACAAATGGCTACTAGACTTACTGTGGTGATCATTTCTTTAATTGAGGTATAGTTGATTTGCAATGTTGTGTTAGTTTCAGGTGTACAGCAAAGTGCTTCAGTTATACATACATATATATCTATTTTTTTGTTTCTTTTCCTTTTTAGGTTATTACAAAATGTTGAGTATAGTTCCCTATGCTATACAGTAGATCCTTATTAGTTATCTGTTTTATATATAATAGTGTGTATATGTCCATCCAAGTCTCCCAATTTATCCCTCCCCACCATTTCCCCCCTGGTAACCTTAAGTTTGTTTTCTGTTTGTGTGGGTCTATTTCTGTTTTGTATATAAGTTCATTTGAATCATGTTTTTTAGATTCCAATATAAGGGATATCATATGTTATTTGTCTTTGCCTGGCTTACTTCACTTAGTATGGTGATCTCTAGTTCCATCCATGTTGCTGCAAATGGCATTATTTCATTCTTTTTGATGGCTGAGTAATAGTCCATTGTATATACGTACCACATCTTCTTTGTCCATTCATCTGTCAGTAGACACTTAGATTGCTTCCATGTCTTGGCTATTATAAATAGTGCTGCTATGAACATTGGGGTGCATGTATCTTTTCGAATTGTGGTTTTCCCTGGATAAATGCACAGGAGTGGGATTGATGGATCATATGGTAACTCTATTTTTAGTTTTTTAAGGAACCTCCATACTGTTCACTATAGTGGCTGCACCAATTTACATTCCCACCAGCAGTGTAGGAGGGTTCCCTTTCCTCCACACCCTCTCCAGCATTTATTATTTGTAGACTTTTTGATGATGGCCATTCTGACCAGTGTGATGTTTTAAATTTGAGTCACTATGTTGTACACCTGAAAATACCAAAATATTATATGTCGACTATACTTCAATAAAAATATAAATGAGAAAACGGGAATAATAATAATATCTACCTCAGATTCTTTCTCATAGGATGTTGGGAGGATTAAAGGAGTTAATACATATAAAATGCTTATCACTGCATACTAAGCTTTGCTAGCCCCACTGCTGACTGTCAGTCTTAGCTGATTCCTTGAGAGAAATTCTTCACATCACCTAGCTTAGTCATCTTGTAATGATTTATTCACTGGGATAAACATGTACCTTGTGATCTTATAGTAAGCTCATACCTTCAATCTTGTTTATTTTTCAGGAGTTATTGGCTGTGGGTATTTTGATCCTTGCAGAAAGTTCAAACCCGAAATATGTGAGATGATTGTGAATCTGGTTTCAGCGAGCAGAGTGCTGTGGCAGTGGACTAAGGTACAGAATCATCCATTGTCAATAATCAGAAAAAAAAAGTCAACAATTATTCAGCCTAGTTCTCTCCTCATGGCTCATGAAGTTATCATCACATCATGGGTAGTAGTGTTTTTCTGGAAAAGACAAATTAGGTGCTGAAGTAGATTTATGACACCTTTTCCTTCCAGGGAGCAAATATTCTGACTGAATGATGCTTTCCATATATATGAGATATTACTGTAAACCAGACACGGCATCCAGGATAAAGTAGAGTTTTGCTGAGATGAGAACACTGCTTTTCCACTTGTTACTCTGATTTGTAACTCTTTGTATGTCTGTCTTCCTTACCTGCTGCCAACAGCCAAACTGTGTCAGACACTCAGATGTTCACTGACTGAGGGAATACATGGATTTCCAGATATTCTTAGCTAACCAAGACTTAAAGTCCAACTTGTGGATTTCTCTGAGGTGGAGCATGAATTAGTAAATGGATGGAATGTACTCAACAGAATAGTCTAGATTTTAATACAGAGGTCAATGCCCTAAGTAAAACTCAGTAAGCATTGAGGCTGTCACCAGATGTCTGAAGGCAGACTCATGAAAAAGCAATTAAGGGTAGGTCTGAGATTTGAAAAAAAAAAAAAAAAACACAACAAGATTGATATATTTGCTAAAAAAAATTGGTGAAGGAGATGAGGATTAATTGTCATAGTTCACTATACATTCATTTGGCCACTTACACACCATCTGGGCATAAGCTTATGTCCTGGGGAAGCTCCAGCATGGAGTTGCAGAAGGTCTGAGTGTCTGAGATAATTTTCTGTGGTTAGGTCCATCTATTTTCCAGTGGGGCTATTGTTCAATTTACTGTGCCCATATACATATTTTTCTGGAAAGCTTTGGCCTTCCTGGTATCTTTCCATCAAAGCTTCTTTTGTTTTATGAATGTTTATCAGCTTCACTTCCTCACATTTCTTTACCTCTTTAACCCGTTTTGTACAAGTTTTCATTTCCACTGCTCTCATCAAGGTCACCAAATTCCTCCGTCTTGCCAAATCCAAGGGTTGGTTTCTTCTTCCTCTGACTTGACTGACTTGACGTAAATGATCCTTCTAAACACTTTCTTCACTTGGCTTCAGAAGGGCCTCTTGCTCTTGGTTTTCTTCCTACCTCACTGGCTACCTTTTCTAAGTCCCCACTCTTTCCCCTCCTCTAAATACTGGAGTGCACTTGATCTCCATGTTGGGACCTCATCTCTACCTCCATTCGTACTCAGGTAGCCTCATCCAGCTTCATGGCTTTAAACACCATCTCTGTGCTGATGAGTTCAAAGTCAGCACTTCCATCCCAGGCCTCTTTGCCCGGCTCCAGACTTGTTTCTTTCTTTTTTAAAAATTTTTTAGCCTCACTGCACAGTATGTGGGATCTTAGTTCCCTGACCAGGGATTGAACCTGCGGCCCCTGCATTGGAAACGCAGAGTCTTAACCACTGGACCCAAGCCTGGGAAGTCCCCCCACTTGTTTCCAGCAGCTTAGTAGACACCACTGCTTCAATGTCTAATAACTGTCTCAAAGTTAACAAGTTCTTAAGTATGATCCTCCCTCAGAATTTTGTATCAATTATCCTGCTTCTCAGGCTAAAATACAGGGCTCCGTCCTTGATTTGTCTCTCTTATTCCCTACATCCAATCCATCAGCAAGTCTCAGTAACCAGGCTTTCAAAATATATACGGAAGCTGAGCGCTTATTGCCATCTCACAGCGATCACCCTGCCTGGTCCATCGCCTGCTCTCTGGACCATGCAGTGGCTTCCTAACCAGTCTCCTTGCTTTCTTCTTGCCCTCCTAGAATCTGTTCTTTACACAGTCCTAAAATGCTTTTTAACAAGCACATCAGAGATCATCATTCCTTCTTAAAACCACCAGTAGATTCCCAGTTACACTTGCAGTGAAACACAATGCCTAGCTCTGGCCTGTGAAACTCACCCTGAGTCGGCCCCTGCTTACTCCTCTTCCCTTCCATCGTTCTGCTCCAGCCATGCTGCCCTTCTCACTGTGCCTTGAACACCCCAAGTTTTTCATGCCTCTGGGCCGTTATACTTTGTTTGACTCTTTCTCGTTATTTTTACCTTCAGAGAGGGTTTCTGGGATCATTCTCTCTAAAACAACTGTCCACGACCCCATCACAGGCATTATCTGTCTCCTGACTCTACTTCATTTCTTCTAACCATGACTTTTATCATTGTTATTTGCCTATCTGTTTATCAGTATATTTGTTTCTTATTTATTGTCAGGCTCTCCCACTCGAATAGAAGGTTCCTGATGGCAGCAGATTTAGCTGTGCTATTTACCATGGTATCTTTGTAAGGGTCGTGGGAGGTGCTCAAAAATGCTCATTCACTCAAAAAACGAATGAATCTTCCTCCTCTCCCCAACCCCAAATAAGCAGCCTTCTTTGTATCTTTTCTTCAAATTTCTCATTTTCACAAAGCACTCCTTTAATCCACTCATGCCTTGTGTATCCCTTTGTATTACTTTACATAGCTTTAAAGCAGAAGCAGGTGAGAAAAGACAGAAGCTGACAAAAGTTAAAAGGAAATGTTGGAAGATAAGGAAAGAAGCAGGTTAATAAATGAGAAGAAAAGGGAAAGAAAGGACTTTATTTAATTCTACTGAATAATTGCTTCAGTTGCCAACGGCTGCCATCTTAGCTGCAGTCTTACAGGAAAGAAAAAAAAGCAATATTCACATAGCCTTATCCCTTTATTTTTGCATTTTTGTAATATAAGTGCATGTTTTACATTTTGGTGAGTAGAATGAACATTTTATCTTGGAATGGAACTGAGAGCAAAGAGGGAAATTGAAAGGTGATTGTTAACATAACACTTCTCTTTATTCTATATCTCCTCTTGCTACCTGCTGTTTTAACTTGCACTGTGAATTAGCCTATAGAAATTACTCTACAAACTCAATAGGGTACTTTTTCCATATGGAAAGGACATATTCCATGAATAGGTACTAAAGAAAGCATTTGCTTTCCTGAATTAGTCATGTAGGCAGTCTGCTTTGTATCTCCAGAGTTATCATTGTTTCACTTTCAAAAATGATGCTGATGGTATCAACTACAATCTTTACACTTGGCCAGCAATACTTCCCACACCTGACACCTCAAATTTATCCCTTAACTGGTACCTCTCTTTATAAGAATGTGGACTGTGTCATGTTATAGCTTTGCCTATTTGGATTCTAGAAGTGGGTAGAAATAAGTAAATTAGTGTTCAAACAAACAAGCAAAACTCACAAAAACCACCAAGTAATTATAGCAGTATGTCAGAATTGCCTGCCCATTTATTGCAGATATACAGACATATGAAAGCATGTTGACTGAGTTTGGATCTATAAGTGAAATCTAGATCATGATAAACGAATGTATTTGTGGAAATCCAAATGCACTCAGGACCTTAGTCAAAGCCATCTATAGAAGATGATCATTATTGACTTTAGATGTGAACATTCATTATTCTTAACTGAATGACAGCCAGCTCACACTCAGTGTTTTGTTATGACGTATTCCCGTATACACACTAATAATGATTAGGAATGCTTATTCCTACAATTCACATCATTTTTAAGAACTCAGGGGACAGTGGCTTGTTCAAAGCCAGCTCATGGTGGTAGAACAAGAGCTGGAGTCTGCATCCAGTGCATTATTCTTCAGTCCATCCTATTCAAGGTCTTAGGGTCTTTTAAATTCTGTGCTGGTTTATTTATGATGTGTCTTTTTTCCCATCAATGCTGTGACAAAAATATAAACTTAATTTTAGTTTATTTACTCAGCCTATTTTATTTAAAATAGGAACTGTGAAATAAAATCATTCTAAAAGCAGTTGTGTTTTTAGGTTTTTAAAATAATTAATTAATTAATTAATTAAACATCATTATTGAAGTATAATTGCTTTACAATGGTGTGTTAGTTTCTGCTGTATAACAAAGTGAATCAGCTATACATATACATATATCCGCATATCGCCCGCCTCCCTCCCATGCTCCCTATCCCACCCCTCTAGGTAGTCACAAAGCACCGAGCTGATCTCCCTGTGCTATGCAGCTGCTTCCCACTAGCTATGTCTTTACAACTGGTGGTATATATATGTCCATGTCACTCTCTCACTTCGTCCCAGCTTACCTTTCCCCCTCCCCGTGTCCTCAAGTCCATTCTCTACATCTGCATCTTTATTCCTGTCCTGCCCCTAGGTTCTTCAGAACCATTTTTTTTTCTTAGATTCCATATATATGTGTTAGCATACGGTATTTGTTTTTCTCTTTCTGACTTACTTCACTCTGTATGACAGACTCTAGGTCCATCCACCTCACTATAAATAACTCAATTTCGTTTCTTTTTATGGCTGAGTAATATTTCATTGTATATAAGTGCCACATCTTCTTTATCCATTCATCTGTCAATGGACACTTATGTTGCTTCCATGTCCTGGCTATTGTAAATAGAGCTGCAGTGAACATTGTGGTACATGTCTCTTTTTGAATCATGGTTTTCTCAGGGTATATGCCCAGTAGTGGGATTGCCGGGTCGTATGGTAGTTCTATTTTTAGTTTTTTAAGGAACCTCCATACTGTTCTCTATAGTGGCTGTATCAATTTACATTCCCACCAACAGTGCAAGAGTGTTCCCTTTTCTCCACACCCTCTCCAGCATTTATTGTTTGTAGAGTTTTTGATGGTGGCCATTCTTGTGCTTTTAGTTTTATCTGAAAAGTAAATTGAGAGTATTACATTTTGTTTTCCAACTCTAGGTGAAGATGCTGCCTACTCCTTCTAAATTCCATTACATTTTCAATCTGCGAGATCTTTCCAGAATTTGGCAAGGAATGTTAACCATAAAAGCCGAGGAGTGTGGTTCAATTCCTGTTCTCCTGTCACTTTTCAAACACGAGTGCAACAGAGTAATTGCAGACAGGTGTATATCACAGTGCTTGAGTTTAAATGTACTATATAAGTAGTTTATACTACTAGAATAATTCCTGCATTATCTGCTCAAATAAGTAGAATAAAGGAGTATTATCTTAAATTGCTCTGGGGCTTGTGAAGCATGGATGTCATTTCCCACCTGCTGGTGGGAAAACGCTCTGCCAATTTCCTTGAGTGTTATTTCAACAGGACATTTAAAAAAATAACCACATTATCAGAACGTTGATAACATTCAGAGGAAAATTTTGTTAGGTATAATTTCTAAAAAGTTTGAGGTCTGTGTAGTGAGAGCTCTGCTGCATGGTGACATCTGGTACATAAGCTTAGTCATCTTTCTGAGCCTCTGTTCCCTCCTCTATAAAATACGATGGCAATGCTGGTCTTACAAAGCTGTAAAGGGCCTACCACAGTGTCCCACGTAGGTGGTATCTGTCAGATGTTAGTCCCACTCCTTCCTCCCTTACCCCCTCTGAAGTCATATGTCTGAAAAGGACCTTCATATACTGTGTGCCCACAAACCTAGAAAGAGGATCCTCACCCACTACTGACTGTCAACTCCATGCTTCTATTGCAAGTTTTAGGGACCCTGAACCTCACCCATGGGACTCATCTATACTGTTAAAGAAAAAAGTTATTTGTGACACTTGTTGAAACAATAAGACTCTCATACTTTATTCAAGACTATCATGAGAGGTATAGGGCCTATGCAGTGAGGTTTTGCAGTAGGGGTGAGAAATTGGGCTCAACTCCAAATACAACAAGGAAAAAGTGGGAATTTATAACTGAGGAACAGGATGGAGGAGTTTGGTGGATGCGAAAGTACTAAGCGGAAATAAGGCAGGTCTGGGAGGATTCTGGCTAAATGGATTTAGCAGGATTCTTGCTAAAATTAGATGGTGCAAAGAAGGACATGGAAGTCCAAAATTGGGGCTTAATAGGGAAGAGGATTCAGAAGAGCCTAAGTTTGGCCAAGGAGAGACTCTTTGTCAGTATTTTCTATAAGTGATACTATCAATATTATAGCTCTCTTGGTTGGGGTTACATCTGCCTCTGGTCAGAAGGCAGAACATATTGTTTCCCTGTTCTGAGGTAATGGAGATACAGGATGGGGGCTGAGAGGAGGTGGAGAGGGGTTGAAACCACGTTCAGTTAGAAAAGATGGCTTCCTATTTTGCATTTTTACTCCTGTATTTTTGTTTCAGATTTATAACTCCTGATGATGAGCAGTGGTTTAATGCACATCTTATTCGTGCAGTTGAAGAAAATGTTAGCCCAGATGTGGGATCATATATTCTTCCTGAACCATACTTCGTAGATTTTCTCTGTGAGATGCCTGAACCAACTGGAGATGAACCTGAAGACACTGTGTTTGAAGTGCCCAAAATCTATGAATTGGTATTTATTTTCAGCTTTTTGGATCACTTACCTAACCAGATATTTGCCATAACTTGTACGATAGTTATATGTTATGATTCGTGTCATCATACACCAAGTAAAATATTAATTTCAATGAAATTTAGCAGCAATCCCATTAAAGTCAGATATAAGACAAGTACACGTACAATTATCACAGTTATTTAATATTGGTTTGAAAGTTCTAGGCAGTGCAACAAAAATGACAAAAAAGAAAATAGATGTAATTATCAGATAGGAAAAAACAAAAATATCCTTATTTGCAGATGATATGATTATCTCTTAATTTAATCCAAGAGAATTTAAAATCTGTTTCAACTACTAAGAGTTCAGTTAGATGACCAAGTATGATATAAATATGAAACTGCGTAACTATCGTCTATATCAGAGGTTGGCAAATCACAGCCAGTGGTCCGAATCCAGCCTACCGCTGGTTTTTTGTTAGATTCATGAGCTAAGAAGGGTTTTTATATTTTTTAATGGGTAGAAAGAATCAGAAGAATAATAATATTGTGTGACATGAAAATTATATGGAATTCAGATTTCATTGTTCAGAGTTAAAGTTGTATTGGAACACAACATGTTTTCTATGACTGCTTTTGCACTACAGTGGTGGAGTTGAATGACCACATGGGCCACAAAGCCTAAAATATTTACTGTCTTGCCCTTTACAGAAGAAGGCTGCCATCTCTTGCCAAACAATCTCAAGACAGGAGATGCAACATAAAAGTATTTCATTCAACAGCAACAAATATGTAAAATATCTAGGAATAAACGCGATAAAACTTTACTTGGTTAAATGGCAACACATTGTTTTCCCTAAATTAACGTATAGGTTTCATGAAGCTTGAAACAAGACTCCAAAGAGATTTTTTAAAGAGGGTTACATAACACAGTAGTTCTGAAGTGCATGTAGGTCAAAGAATTAGATGGAGAGAAGCAATTTACAAAACAAATACGTGAATATTGACTTCAGAATAATTTGACTACATAAACAATGTAAAAGTTCTGTCCATTTTTAAAGCTCCATAAGCAATATTAAGAAGCAAATAAAAACTGAGAAATATATTTGTTATTTTACAACCTTAATTACCACAGATAGGAGTTAGTGCTAGGGTTCTTTTTTAACTTTTTAAATTAGTTAATTTATTTATAACATTTTTATTGGAGTATAATTGCTTTACAATGTTGCATTAGTTTCTGCCGTAAAATAAGGTGAATCAGCTATATGTATACGTATATCCCTATATCCCTCCCTCTTGTGCCTCCTTCCCACCCTCCCTATTCCACCCCTCCAGGTAGTCACAAAGCACCAGCTGATCTCCCTGTGCTATGCAGCTGCTTCCCACTAGCTATCTATTTTACATTTGGTAGTGTGTATATGTCAATGCTACTCTCTCACTTTGTCTCAGCTTACACATCCCCCTCCCCGTGTCCTCAGGTCCATTCTCTACATCTGCATCTTTATTCCTGTCCTGCCCCTAGGTTCATCAGAACCACTTTTTTTTTTTTTTAGATTCCATATATATGTGTTAGCATACTACTGTTTTTCTCTTTCTGGTTTACTTCACTCTGTATGACAGACTCTAGGTCCATCCACCTCACTACAAATAACTCAGTTTCATTTCTTTTTATGGCTGAGTAATATTCCATTGTATATAAGTGCCACATCTTCTTTATCCATTCATCTGTCGATGGACACTTAGGTTGCTTTCATGTCCTGGCTATTGTAAACAGTGCTGCAATGAACATTGTGGTACATGACTCTTTTTGAATTATGGTTTTCTCAGGATATATGCCCAGTAGTGGGATTGCTGGGTCGTATGGTAGTTCTATTTTTAGTTTTTTAAGGAACTTCCATACTGTTCTCCATAGTGGCTGTATCAATTTACATTCCCACCAACAGTGCAAGAGGGTTCCCTTTTCTCCACACCCTCTCAAGCATTTATTGTTTGTAGATTTTTTGATGATGGCCATTCTGACTGGTGTGAGTTTTGATTTGCATTTCTCTAATGATTAGTGATGTTTTGATTTGCATTTCTCTAATGATTAGTGATGTTGAGCATCCTTTCATGTGTTTGTTGGCAATCTGTATATATTCTTCGGAGAAATGTCTATTTAAGTCTTCTGCCCATTTTTGGATTGAGTTGTTTGTTTTTTTGATATTGAGCTACATGAGCTGCTTGTATATTTTGTAGATTAATCCTTTGTCAGTTGCTTCATTTGCAAATATTTTCTCCCATTCTGAGGGTTGTCTTTTCGTCTTGTTTATAGTTTCCTTTGCTGTGCAAAAGAGTTTCATTAGGTCCCATTTGTTTATTTTTGTTTTTATTTCCATTTCTCTAGGAGGTGGGTCAAAAAGAATCTTGCTGTGATTTATGTCATAGAGTGTTCTGCCTATGTTTTCCTCTAAGAGTTTTATAGTATCTGGCCTTACATTTAGGTCTTTAACCCATTTTGAGTTTATTTTTGTGTATGGTGGTAGGAAGTGTTCTAATTTCATTCTTTTACAAGTAGCTGTCCAGTTTTCCCAAGTGCTGGGGTTATTGACGGAAGAGGTCAGGAATGACTTCATACTGGAAATCAACCAGTTAGGTTTCAGACCTCTGAAAATGGAAATAACTAAAAGTCGACTAATCCATGACAAATGTTTGGAAATCTGTTAGGTTTAAAAAAAATTTTTTTAGAATTACTTTTGAATGTCTTTAGAATTGCTGCTTTCCTAAATTTTGCATCTTAAATATTATTTTTTTCTCTCTCCCCTCCACCCATAGGTACCATCCTTTGAATTTCTGTCTGAAAAACTCCAGTTTTACCAGAGACAGTTCAATGATCTCATTAGAGGAACATCTCTTGATCTGGTGTTTTTTAAAGATGCAATGACTCATCTTGTTAAGGTTCAAAGTATTGACTGTTTACTGATATAAATAGATCATATAAAAGCTTCGTAAATTTCACAGATAAACTTTTTCAGAGAATAAATATATAGTATTGGGTAGTGTATAGAAGAGAGTCTATAGGTTGAGTCAGTTCACTGTCTCACAAAACAAAGGCTTAATCAGAAACCGCTTATTTGAATCCGCCTTCATGGAAGCAAATGTTTTTCAAGGGCAAACTGATGGGTTTTGTGTTCAGAGCTTTTGACTCGCTGAGTCAAAGAGTTTTACTTTCCTAGACAGTAACTTGGAGAACCCTATGAAAAAAATATTCCCTCCTCAAATTACATTTTGATGTGATGGGAATCCTGTTCCCCATGGAGGAAGAGTTGATGCTTAAAAAAATGTCAGTTTCATGATTGGCTTACAGATTATGGGCAAACTGATGGGGAAAGGGGAAAGGTGGGTGTATAGGACTGATAAAAAATAGAAACCAACTAGAGGCAGCACCAGAAAAGGAGCATGGCTTGATCCAAGTCTGAAGGGCTGCAGAAAGGAGTTGTTTATTTGTATAATTTGTAGATCAAAAAAGGAGTTTCTCCAACAAAGTAGGATAGGGAGGTTTCATGAAGAGGAGGCAGTTAACTCTGTGTTTATTACAGAATCATCTTCTACAAAACCAGTGAATTTCCAGGTGCTCTAGGATTGTTTCACATTCATCTATTCAGCAAGTATTATCGAGTACCCACTGTGGCTAGATCTTGGGGGCCTGGAACCCTGTTCTGGGTGCAAAACCACATAAGTGATTAACATATTGAAAATATAATAGAATTGATACATATCAAGGTGTCTGCCATCTGTAAAACTTGAATTAAAAAAAATTCTGTGTACTAGTGATAATGAATTTAGTGATCTGTCTAGACTTTCTTCCTAATCAGTGACATTAATGTAAAAGACAGCTTTTTAGCAGTGTCTCCAATTGGGCTGCATAAGATTCGAGCCACAATTTGAGCCTTATCCTCCCTGAAGGTATCAACCATAGAAAAGCAACATAAGGCTAAAGGCTGTTTCCCTAAGTTTTTTTTCTGCAAATGTCTTCCTACCCCATTTTAAGTAGAATTTTGGTACTTTAAAAATTTTTTCATTGGCAGAGATATGATAGAGGTAGTATTTGTTGTAGAGCTAGGTGTCTACGTAAGTCAGTGTGTTAGACTGATGATAATAAGCAAACAATTCTAAACTTCTTTCTACAGATTGGGAAGAGCAGTTCCATTATCCATTGAGTCTGAAAATAATAAAATTACACACACACACACACACACACACACACACACACACGGAAAATAGTTTTGAAATTGGAGATGGGAAGGCCAATTTGTTCTCTTTTTCATGATGTAAATATAGCTGGGCAAGGAAAGAACTGGAATTGAATAAGTCAATATGAAACCTTTTGCATTAAAGGAAAAAGTCTAATGTAGTCTAGAAGCATGTGGTCAAACCTTGGACCCATTTAGTGCAAGCAAATGTAAACAGTTGAATTCTATTTTCAAACATATACTATTTTGTTTCAAAACAGATTTCACGAATAATCCGAACATCATGTGGAAATGCATTGCTGGTGGGTGTTGGTGGTTCGGGAAAACAAAGTCTTTCAAGATTGGCTTCTTTTATAGCTGGGTATCAAATATTCCAGATAACATTAACCAGGTAAGATAAAATGAAACGCCGGTATGTTTTCTTCTATGGTTAATTTCACTGGAGTAAAATGTTTACTTAAAAATTTACAACAATTCGGTTGTATTTCTTTTTCAAGTAAACTTTGTATTTGAGTGTAACATACATAAAGAAATGTAGACAAATCATGGGTGTCAAAAAGTAAGTACACCTATGTAGTTAGCTCACAGATAAAGAAATAAAACATCACTAGCACCCGGAAGTACCCCTCAGGGTCCCGTCCCAGTCACTACCCTCCGAATGGGAACAATATTCTGATTTCTAAGCCCATTGATCGATTTTGCCCATTTTTTAGCTTTATATCAGTCAAATCATATGGGATTTACTCTTTTGTGTCCAGTTTCTGTTGCTTGCACTGTTTGTGAGATTCCTCCATAATGCTACATGTAGCAGTAGTTTGTTCATTTTTATTGCTGTGGAACCTTCCATTTTACCACAATTTGTTTATCCGGTATACTGCTGATAAACATTTGTGGGGTTTTCTTTTTGCACATATAGCTGTTATGAATATTTTTGTACATATCTGAGGATACTCCTAGAGATAGAAGTCCTGGGTATAATGATGCAAGGGGGAGTGAGTGAGGAGACAAGACAGAGGAGGAAACCTGGAGTGGTTTCCAGAAACCCAGGAAGTAGAGAATTAGCCTGAAACTGTGGATTAAATTAAAGCATGAAAAGTGGTGACTAATGTTTCAAAACTTTCAGTGCATTGGATGGGGGCAGAAGCCACGTTGCATGAAGGAGGTGAAGAAGCAGAGATAATAAGTTTAGAAATTCCTCAAGAAGCTTAGCTATGAAAGAAAGAAGCGAGAGAGGTCAGGACCTAGAGAGGGGTGTGCTGTGACTGTGTCTGTATATTGCAAAAGCAATACCTAACAGTCAGTTTAATTTTTAAAAATGAGCAAAATGGCTTTGTGACTTAACTGACTGGTCAGTGAGAGGGTAACCCTAACAGCACCAGGCCACACCACCTCTGAGGAAGGATGTGGGCTGTGTTGCTCTCATAGGTGCAGCTACTTCTCAGCAAATTAACTTACCAGTTTCCCTTTTTAATGAATTCTCCCCCTTGGGAATTATCTGACAGGACGTACGGTCTCTTTTTGATGACATTCCTTTTGCCGAGGTCTACAAGGTTTTTAACTAAAGTGCCACCCAGAAGGACTTCTAAGGCACTCCTAGTTTAAAACTAGGCTATTTATTCATTTAAATGTACGTATGCTACATCATCTCTAATGCCCACAAAAACCTTTACAAATAGGTAATTATCTTCATTTTGCAGATGAGGAAACAAGTTGACAAACGTGAAGGAACTTTTCTAAAGCTGCAGAGCAGGGATTTGAACCCTGGTCTTTCTGGTTTCAATGCCTGTAATCTTTCCACTAGACCCTATGGCTTACACAAAACTCCCTATTACCTACACTGTGAAGCCTCCTTCAAATAAGGGTGTCTTTATAATCCCTTTCATCGATCTACCCACACGGCTTTATATGCAACACTTAAGAAAATGTCTGCTTTATTTTTACACATCACGTGGCTTCTGGTAGCACATTCCTTTTGCAGGAAACAGAGTAAACAAAAAAACCCCAAAAGACCAAGATCTTCTCTTTTCATAATCCATAACCACATAATTGTAACACTTCTATTATTTATATCACATTGCATAATGCATCTTTTTCTGAAGGCTTTCTCTGAATCTAGCCATTTAGTAAGACAGGCAAATGACCACTTTATGTAATTCATCATTAATTTTATTTGTAATTTATCTTGTTTTCTCACCAATCTAAGCTCACCCAAATTTCAGATTAGTTTTAAATATTATACATATATTCACTTGGGCAAAAAAATCTGTTACTGAGGACTGTCCGACTGTAGAGAATAAAAGTTCATTTCCCTGTTCCCAGTTATTGTTCCTGAGCCACTTCTGGTAAATTCCCCATTTCTCACTTCTCAAACTAAATAAAACCTATTTATGTAGAGTGGTAACATATAGCTATTTAGCTCTGTGTTTTCTAGCAGGCACTGTTACTTAGTATCTATTGAGCAGGTGCAGATTATGCTCTAATTATCATGGATTATATTGTGTTTTGAAATAAATTATGATTTTATATATATATATATTTTTTAATTTAAAACCTCCTGCCACTTCTCTTTTTAGGTCTTATAATGTGAGTAACCTAACAGACGATTTAAAAGCTTTGTACAAAGTTGCTGGTGCTGATGGCAAAGGCATCACTTTTATCTTTACTGACAATGAAATAAAAGATGAGGCATTTCTAGAATATCTCAACAACCTGCTATCTTCAGGGGAGGTATGTCTCAAAAGCAGAGAAAGAGCTTGTATTTTAAAAATGTAAATCCGAATAGAAAAAGCAGCAGCCCTTCAGAAGTGAGGCCATTTAGCACACATTTTTCATTTTAGAAATGATTAATGTATAAGGTTCAATAGATTTTTTGAAGTTTCTCTGAAATTAATGCTGTTCATCTCCAGATATTTTATATGCCTTCTTCCATCTTAAATATGGTTCTTTATTTGTCTCTTCAGTCTTCAGTTGGATCCTATAATTTATTTTAGGAGAAGCAAAGTTTATCTATCTATCTATCTATCTAATAATCAGGAGTATAGAATGGTTGAAAGAGTTCCACTCACTGCAAGTAAGTAGATGTTTTTGTCACCACTGCTGACACCACTTATATCAGCACTTCTGTGACCACCCACATGCTGGTGCTTCATTAGTAGTTTGCACAGGACTCAGCGTAGTTGGACTTATGGCTAACATTTATTACAGCCACACAGTAAGGATTCACAGCTGGATCAGTAAAGAAAAAGACACATTGGGGGAGTCTGGGGAAATCCATGTGCATACTTACTATGTTCTCACTAAAGGGTCCATACGGAATGTGTTTTCTGTCCACATGAAGTGAAGTGCAGAAACACATGTGCTGTTTCTGTTTCGGGAAGCCCATATGAGACTCTGAATTCAAGGTCTTCTTGGGAGCTGGTTGTGTAAGTCATTCTCTGCCTGGCCACTACTGCCAAAATTCCAGACTCCCAGAAGGAAAGTAGATGTTCACCATCTATCCCAATGTTTGTATAAATAGTCTAGGCACAGTGGAACAACCTTATCAATTAGTAATGGAGGAGACATTCCAAAAGCCCAGCTCCCAGATGCCAGGCAAGGGCCAGCCCTGCAAGCACACCCTTCTCAAGATCAGACCTGCCGTGTGAACTTTTCCTTTCACAGTGGTGTGTATTGATGCTTACTGGTGCACGATCTAGTTAACTACTTTGGAACCAGAGTTGAGACTGACTGTGAGTCAGAACAGAGGGCATCGCTGGACATTTAAAGAGATGATTGGAATGGTAGAGGAGATGGCTTTTTGGTAATAGCTATTTGAGCCAAAGGAAACATAATTTGCTCCTGACTGAGCTAATGAATAAAAAGTTGCACTCTTGTAATCTCTGGCAAACTAGGGATTTGATTGTGGAGATGCAGGAAAAAATATGAAAAGAGATGACATGTGAGGGGAGGGGAGGGGAAGGGCCAGACTTCGGCAGTGCATTGGCTGTTGGGAACTCTTAAAACACTGAACACTCTCTTGTCTATTCCTCAAAGATCTCCAGTTTGTTTGCACGGGATGAGATGGATGAAATCACCCAAGGGCTGATATCAGTGATGAAAAGGGAGCTACCTCGCCATCCTCCCACCTTTGATAATCTGTATGAATACTTCATTTCAAGATCAAGGAAGAACTTGCACGTTGTTCTCTGCTTTTCTCCAGTGAGTTTTTATTTTATTGATTTCTGTGTAGGAGGAGTTACTTCTTTGAATGTACTCGGTTCTTGGAATGTACTTCTGCTGATGAGATGATTTGTCAGAAATGAACACTTGTTACATTGAATTAAAATCAACTCTTTACTAACACCAATCTTCACTGACCAAAATCTCATGACAAAGTGTGAAAATTTAAAATATTCATCTTATCAGTGATTATTGCCTAGCCTACAACTTTCATTACCTAGAGACAGAGATTATTTGATTTGTAAGAGGTTTGGTGATGTAGTCTTGTTCAGCTCTACCCCCAGTAAAGACATACCATCTAGAATGTCCCTGACGTACGATTGAATGTCTCTGTCTCATTGTGCTGTCCAGTATAGTAACCATTAGCCATGTGTATCCATTTAAATTGTGCTCAGTTAAAATAAAGTAAAAATAAAAATCCAATTTCTCAATCCCACTAGCTGCATTTCAAGTGCTCAATAGCTACCTGTGGCTAGTGGCTACCATAATGGAAAGCACACATACAGAACATTTCCATCATCACAGAAAGTTCTATTGGGCAGCTCTGCTCTTGGGGGGAAGGGGAGGTATCTCACTAACTTATAGGGCAACTTGCTTAATTTTTAGATAGTCTGATAGCCAGAAAGGTCTTCTTTACAAACAGTGGAATTTTGTCTTTGTTTTTTCCCCTGTGATTCTTTTTTTTTCCCATTTATTTATTTATTTTTGGCTGCATTGGGTCTTCATTGCTACTGTGCCTGGGCTTTCTCTAGTTGTGGCGAGCGGGGGCTACTCTTCGTTGCGGTGCGCAGGCTTCTCATTGCGGTGGCTTCTCTTGTTGTGGAGTGTGGGCTCTAGGCGCCCGGGCTTCGGTAGTTGTGGCACGTGGGCTCAGTTTTTGTGGCTCGCGGGCTCTAGAGTGCAGGCTCAGTAGTTGTGGCGCATGGGCTTAGTTGCTCCATGGCATGTGGATCTTCCCGGACCAGGGCTCGAACCCCTGTCCCCTGCATTGGCAGGCGGATTCTTAACCAGGGAAGTCCCTTCCCTGTGATTCTATTTGTCCTGTAAAATCAACCTGATCCCTCTCCCACATACAGCTCTTCAGATATTTGGAGAAAGTTTTTGCAGACTCCCTAAGTCGTTCCCTTTTTAGACCAAACACCTCCCGTTTCTTCTGCTGCTCTCACGTGCCCTAGTGTCCAGGCCTTTCACGGTCCTGGTCATCTCGCTCTAGAAGAGGTCTGGTTTGTCAGTTTCCTCTTAAAAGGTAGCTCCTAGAATTGAACAGATGTAGTCTTAGGATGGGGAGAGTGTGGAAATATTACTTCCTTTCATCTGGACACTTCATTTACATATTAATGCAGCCCAAGAAGGTTCCTGAAAAAAAATTTGTGGTGTCATATGCTATTGGCTCAGAATATATAAACGTCCCTCTGGCTGACTTATAATCCTTTCGTGTTTCTAATGCTTTTTTACTTTTCTGTCGATAGGTTGGTGAGAAGTTCCGTGCCCGCTCTTTGAAATTTCCTGGCTTGATATCAGGCTGCACCATGGACTGGTTTAGTCGCTGGCCGAAGGAGGCTCTGGTTGCGGTGGCCTCCTATTTCATTTCAGGCTATAGTATCGTCTGCTCTAGTGACACCAAAAGACAAGTTGTAGAAACAATGGGCCTCTTTCACGACATGGTTTCAGAGAGCTGTGAAAGTTACTTCCAAAGGTAAGTGACATTACATAAGCATGATAACTACAGAAACACCAAGTTCACTCCAAAGAGGAATTAAATGTAACGTCCAGTAAGAGACTCGTCATAGTGATTGAGCACAAAATCCCAGCTAAATCCCACTTAGATATTTTTCCTTGCTTTGATGTTCTAGTGATTATGTATAGAAACGATGATAAGTAAGCAAGATTTAAAAATTAACTAGTATCCATACTTAAGTATCTCTTTCCCTCCAGACCTCAAAGTAACAGATGCTTAATAAATCATT
Organism: Delphinus delphis; assembly: GCF_949987515.2. NCBI lineage: Eukaryota > Metazoa > Chordata > Mammalia > Artiodactyla > Delphinidae > Delphinus > Delphinus delphis. The sequence goes on along the minus strand of NC_082692.2, from coordinate 35,942,667 downwards.
TTATTTCATTTGCTTAATTTAATTATTTTTGGAAATGACTTAAAATAATTCATTATAAACTGTTTAAAATTAGTTTCTTATTCAAGTGCATTATTTATTTTGATTAAAGAAGTCCACTCTTTTAACGTTTCATTATTGCCTTATGCTAAGGGAACATTTAGGTTTTGTATTTGCATCATTTAATCTTACCCATGTTTTCATGCCAAATAATTATGAAGCTAAATTTTAATTGACTGCAGAACAGTCCAGTCCCTAAAAGCAGAAATGGTGTTCATGATGTGAAAGCTGGTGTTGGCAGTTCAAGAATATAGCATTTTTTCCCAAAGTGTGATAGTCACTGTGTACTATTGCTCTGAATAAAGATGGGCCACCCTGGGTCTCTAGAACTAAGGCTTCTTCCTTAGGGTTAATGCACAGGCTTTAGGGAGTGCAGAACCTCTCAGAAAGACTAGGCCTATTTTTCTGCATAGAGAGTCTGGGTAACACTTTAATTGATTTTCCAGGGGGGTGGGGGTTCCTATCTCACAAGTTTGTTTATCCTGTATCGTTTTCTTTATTTAAATCCATACTTGGACCATCCTCTTAAATAATTCTAGATCATCTCCCAGATTCTCTTGGTAAATCCGTGTGTATTAATCCTCTCCATTGGGAAGATTTTCTTTCTACTTAACTTGAACTCCACCCCTACTACCATCAACTGTGGAGCTACAAAAACCTACATCTTTATTTTTTTTAATTTCAGTGTATTTTCCAAAGTTTTCATATCCTCTTAGGTTGTAGAAGTTTATTCTGAAAGCAATATTTATATAATGCTTTAAAAATAGTCATATGTATGCCAAAGTCCTTAAAAATTTTTTTAATGTTAAAAATCTTCAGAACTCCAAAAGTGAAATTTTAATATAGAATAAATTTAATTTAATATAAAAATATAATTTTATAGTATGCGAAGATCTCTTCTTTGACTTGAGTTTCTCCTGTATAAAATTATTCCTTTTATTTATTTCTATTGTTAAATGTAATTATTATACTAAAGCCCATAGTGAGTTGAATGTTTGAATCGAGTGTGCCTGAGTTCAAGGACTATCCAGCGATTTAGGGGAGAGATTGGTTTTCACCTTTGTAAGCCTGGGTTTCTAGCAGAGAAGAGGTGTGTAGCAAATACCAGGTGAATGAAAACGGATCTCAGCACACGTTCATTTCAACCACTTATCCCTACTATTTGTACAGAATTTTAAAGTTTACAAAGTGTGTTTATGTTTACATAATATGTTTTATTTTTGGATTTTCACAAAATTCTGGGAGGTGTAGGGCAGTGATTCTTTTCTGAGTTTTCCAGATGAGGAAACAGAAGCCCAAAATGGGCATAGGGTCAAGTCAAAACATCAATTAGAGATTTAGTGTTCTTTCCGCCTCACCTCTAGGTTTCCATTCACAATTCCTGCCCCCTTGCTAGTGAGTCACTCTCCAGAATTACACTGATTTCACAGTGAGAAGAGCGTCTCTGTTGACATTTTAGGAGAGTATGTCAGAATGATAGATGTGAAGATCTTTTTTCTTTTCTGCTTTCAGTTACCGCCGAAGAGCACACGTGACTCCCAAGTCTTACCTCTCATTTATAAATGGTTATAAAAACATTTATGCTGAAAAGGTGAAATATATTAATGAACAAGCTGAACGTATGAATATTGGTAAGTGGAACAGAATCTTATCTTTTAGGGCTTGTCTGATAGGGATGCCACTATTTTGTTTGGTGGATATTGTTGTATTTGAAAACAAAATATTGATTTTCTTGTTAGTAATAGATTATTTTGAGGGATACACTTATGGGTCTTTTGACCTGTCAAGAAACTCTGGGCAGAAAAAAATCTAAACAGAGGTGGGCTGTTTTTTTTGTTTTGTTTTGTTTTTTTTAATGGATGTTAACTAAATTTATTGAGGTGATCATTTTGCAATACATACATATATCAAATTATTATGATGTCCACCTTAAACTAATATAATGTTACATGATAGTTAAAAAAAAGAATCTATATTCAGCCATAAAAAAGAACGAAATAATGCCTTTTGCAGCAACATGGATGGACCTAGAGACTATTATACAAAGTGAAGCAAGTCAGACAGAGAAAGAAAAATATCATATAATATCACTTACATGTGGAATCTAAAAAATGATACAAATGAACCTATTTACAAAACAGAAACTGACTCACAGATTTAGAAAACAAACCTACCGTCACCAAAGGGGAAAGAGATGGAGGGGAGGGATAAATTAGGGGGTTGGGATTAACATGTACACACTACTAGATATAAAATAATCAACAAGGACCTACTGTATGTAGCACAGGGAACTCTACTCAGTACTCTGTAATAATCTTTATGGGAAAAGAATCTGCAAAAGAAGAGGTATATGTATATGTATAACTAAATCACTTTGCTGTACTACTGCAACTAGCACAACACTGTAAATCAACTATACTCCAATATAAAATAAAAATTAAAAAAAAAAGAATCTGTTCTGTTCGTATATACCATGTATGTGACCACTGTGTGCACACAAATGACACTGACTGTAAAGTAGTAAAACTAATTTCACCAGCTATAAGGGAAGACAGTTCTCTATATTATAGTTAACACATTTTATTTATAGCTGCTGTGATAGAGGTGGGCTGTTTTTCTTCCAGAACCATTTTATTCAACTCCTTCAACTTTGGGTCCACCCTGTTGGTCAGCGAGTCACCACAGTCGCTGAGCTGCTGCTTGCAGATGGGGAAAAGCCAGCCCTTGGGAACACCACAATTTCAGTTTTTGGTTTCATTACAATTTCCCTCAATTTGTATAAACTTTGCCATGTTAATGCTTCTCAAATTTCTAACAAAGAAAAAGACAAAACAGAAACAAAAATGAACAAATAAAAACAAAAAGAGAGTTTACGTGAGCAATGATTTTATGAGTGTCTAGTGTATGTAGCATAAGCAGGAAAAGTGTAAATGGGGACCGATTTTATGTCCAGAAAGCATTTGGCCCAAATAATCCAAAACACCTTAGTGCTGTCTTTTCACGTCTACACAGAACGTGGTCACAAAGCATAAAGGTCTGTGAAGTTATGGTGACGATAAGAACCCTATGAGAGGAACTTTCTTCTGTTGTCTTTCTAATGGCTCACCTTCTTGAAGCTTGTCTATGTGATGCTCTAGACTCAAGGGTGTGCTGAAGCTACTTGCACTGGCTCATGAGAACTGATGGCTAAATTAGGAATTTCATGATCTGGTTGCTAACACAGCCTTTATTAAAAATTAATTAACTTACAATTAAATTAATTATGTTAAAAGTGAGGGCAATAAATACTCAAAACTCATTACTTCTTAGCTATTTTTACTTTAATTTACTCTTATTAATGTTCTTGAGGAACATTATCATTTCTGTTCTATCTGTGTGGTAGAAATATTATATAATGGTGTGTTACTGAGAACCTCTTGGTAGCTTGAAATCAGACATGGTGGGAGTATTTACACCACAGAAACTGGAAACCATACAAATGAGTGCCCTCACCCCAGACCCTGATGCTAAATGCTTACCAACACCACTCCATCTAGAGCCCAGTCGGAATGTGAGAAATTTAGTTAACCAGTTATTTTTCACTAGAGCACTGAGATTCTCAGAGCCAGTTGCAGAAGTTTTAGCGGTTATTTTCATTTTTATAGCAGAGAACCACACAAAAAAATTAATATATTATCTGTCTCATTTGCCATGTCAGCTGCAATATGATTCAAAGGCAAAAAAAGTGATAGTTACAAAGCCAAGGAAAGCATAAGTTTGTCAAAGAAGTTCCCTGGCTACATTCAGCTTACTCATTATAGCAATGTGACTTTCCCTTAAATGTAACTAGATGATATTCTTCAGTCAGAGCTATTTTCTTCATTTCCTGATGAAACTCTCAGAAAATTGGTCAGTATTGTTGCTCCTAAAATATGTATATTTTTAAAGCATTTTGTCCATAATTATTTTGTGTTTGTTATAGTACAAATTATGGTGCCTTATAAGTAGTAAATACTGAATAAATGTTTGATGAGGGGATAGTCATATACTCAGTGTGTATGTGTGTATTTGTAAAGGTCTTGATAAGCTGATGGAGGCAAGTGAATCTGTTGCAAAACTCTCTCAAGATCTTGCAGTCAAGGAGAAGGAGTTGGCAGTGGCATCTGTAAAAGCAGATGAAGTGAGTTGGCATTTATTTTATCACTACTGTGAGGAATATTTTTCCATATTAAAAAAAAGCATTGTTTAAAAACGTTATTAAAAAGTAAACAAGGTATAAGCCTACAGACTGTTTCTGGTAAGGTAATGTTTACAAAGACCATTAGATATTTTTGTTTAACTTATACCAAGACATACCTAAACTATTATATCCTCTACTTGGTCTAAGACTATTTTTTTCTTCCCTGGTTCTGTCTGTCTCTCTTGTTTTCTGTCATCTGTTTAGGAAATTTCTGCTTGACTGCAAGTTATATTTGGTCTTCTCTTTAAGTTCCCTGCATGCTCTAGGTTTCTGGGATAACCCAAGTCCCATCTGAAGTTTGTGTCGAGGAAGGAAAAGGATAAAAAGAAGAGTTGGTTGAGTTTGTTTGTTTTTTTAAAGATACTCTTTCCAAGTTGATAGGGATATATGTGTGCTGCTCCTTTATCTACAACTCCTCCCCCCAGTCTCAGACCGCTTTCAGCTTCCACTCACTGACAGTCAGTTAAGAATGGATACTTAAGTCTTGACCCTTAGCCAGTTACTGAAATGAGAGAGATAGCATAGGAGAGACATTTAGGATATGACACATGTAGGCACTTAGCACCCTGACGTGTGGTAGGCACTCAATAAATATTAGCTATTTTTTTTGTTATTACATGAGGCTTAATATGACTTCTGACTTTATTCTCTTGCACTGACGTTAAATAGTTTTAAATTTCTAGAAATTACATAGAATAGAAATATCATTTTTCTGAAAGCTTAAAGTATTTATTTATATAGTTCATGCCTCAGAGAAGCTTAGGAAATAGAAGACTGCAAGACTGCTCAAAGGAGTTACTTTAATACACCTTAAAATATAGACAACTTAGATGGGGAATAAATTTGCTCTTACTCTTGTTTTACATTATATTGAATAAATATTCTCTCACTGCTCAAATATGTTAATTGTGCTGGAAAGGTTTCTATTTACCCTCATATGTTTCCTCAATTTAACAGGTATTAGCAGAAGTCACAGTAAGTGCTCAGGCTTCAGCCAAAGTAAAAAATGAAGTGCAGGAAGTAAAAGACAAAGCCCAAAAAATAGTGGATGAAATTGATAGTGAAAAAGTAGTAGCTGAGACCAAGCTCGAGGCGGCTAGACCTGCACTGGAAGAAGCAGAAGCAGCCCTGAATGTGAGCAGTGCGTTGTTATCTCTCGCAACACAAGTCCTAGCAGGCACCATGTTTTGTTACGTGAAATTAACTGTGGAATTTTTGTAATCAGGAAACTGAATTGAATTCTTATGTGATTTATAATTTCTGAGTGTTGAAACAAATGTGTCTGTTGATTACATTTCCTAAGTTCTACCTTTTTTAAGTCTTTACTTCCCATAACTTATTTTCATTCTCAAATCAGCTTTCCATGAGAACTGAGGAATAATGCTAGTGATTATTGGCTTAAACTGTAGCCTAAGGGATTCAGATTCTTTAGAGAGCCTTCTCAGTTACTTCAGCATCCCAACTAGCCTATGTCTTGCGGCCTTTAACCTTTTAAAAAATCCCCTTGTGGTTCCCATTGTTCTTAGGATTAAAGTCCCGAGCTAGGTATCCACAGCTGTGAGGCAAGAAGATCTCCATTTGCCTCTCATGACCACATGATAGATGATCTGGAGTAAAATTTACTTAACTCTCTTGGGTCTCAGTCAGGATTCTAATTCTTCATTGATCCTTGAAGGATCAATGTAAACATAAAAAGTAATGAATAGTTTGCTGGGCACATAGGAAGTACTCAATAAATATTAGTGCTACTGCTGTGATAACCTGGCTCCTGTCTACCCCTTCAATTTTATCTCTTGTCATTTTGTCCCTGCACACAGTATGATCCAGCCATACAGAAACAGCTACAGGCTTCTGCAGTAATCATGGTCTGTTACCTTTAAATGGGTCTCTCCCTCTGCCAGGAATGCTTTCTATTTTTCCTAACTTTCACTAACTAGTAAGAGTCAGTCTTCAAGACCAAGCTCAGATCTCACCCCTTCCAGAAAGTTTTCAATTCTTCTGGACCTCCTTTGTTTTCCTGTAACTCCTATACTTCTAACATGGCAAATAATCATAGTTTAGGGTAATTGTGTTTTCTCTCTCTTTTCCTTGGAGGATTCTGAGGACAGGGCTGTTTTTGGTTTGCTTTTGTTTTATATGGGAGAATGCTTGTAGTTGTTAAATACATGAATAGTTGTTAATACATGTAGTTTTTAAATAAATGAATAGATTTAGGATCATCATTTAATAAAATCATGACAATGACCAGGACACATTCTCCACCCTAACTCCTTTTGTGGGTCCTATGATAACACACAAGAGACTGATCACTGGACCAAACAAGTCTTAGGAGTTTTTTAGTGATCATATGATGTCCCAGTCCTTCTTGACTTGAATGTCAAGTAATATCTTATTTCAAACCCGGCTCACAGATAGAAACTTCCAAAAATATTTTTATGAGCCATATGTTACAATAACTTTTCTTGTCTCCTTCGAATTCCTCTCCCTTCCATGGACAGTGCAGCCCTCAAAATGAAAACTGAAGGTGAGGTTTCTGATATTCAGGACCTTGCCCCTCTTTTAATATCCATATAATATAGATTCTGTGCTTTGAAGATGCAAATTATCTAAATGTTACACATGAATGATGGTTGTTGCTAACAGAGGTCTGGGGTGGTGGGCAATGAATGGTAGTGATATACTAAAGCAATTCATTGTGGGCTACAGGGGAAAAAAAATGAAAACAGAGAAACAGAAAGCCCAATTTAAACAATGAAAGAGCCATTATCTTGGAATGCAAACCCTTGAGGAGATAATGTCAGGGATTGGGGAGAAAATATGTTTTAAAGTTTTCTACTTTAATTATTTAAAAGTATGAGATTTCCACATGACTAGGAATACTGCTTAACAAAAAATATTCTGATCCCTAACCCTAAATACAGACTATCAAGCCAAATGATATTGCCACAGTCAGGAAACTTGCAAAGCCCCCTCATCTTATCATGAGAATCATGGACTGTGTTCTGTTACTATTTCAAAAGAAAATTGACCCTGTCACCATGGATCCAGAAAAACCTTGCTGCAAGCCATCATGGGGAGAGTCATTAAAAGTAAGTAAAATCTATCTCTGTAAGTCCGGTGAGGTGCACCAGGTGTCCACATCCCAGGATACTCCATATAGACCAGACACACTGGCAGACAGTAATCAGTCATTGTGTACTGAAGAGTTTTTCTTAAACTGCATCTCCAAAACTGTAAGTGGGGAAAGATTTTAAAGCTGAATGCCCTCTTTTTATAAAATCTGTCCAGAACCTGTAGGTAGTATTGGCACAGTCTTGATGTCATCCCAACCCAGTCTCCAAAGGGGGCTTTGTGTGGTTGGGGGCATTTAGATGCACTCACTAGATGGGAAACTTACATTGTTTTTCTTCTTTACTCTTCACTATAGAAACGGGAAGACAACCTGCAATTTATAGCTTTAGGTTGACTACTCCCATAGTCTTGATTTGTATGTCTAGAGCAAATCAATTATTACTTCTTTGAAAAAAATTCAACTTAGAAGTACATGCTAACTCAGGAAGAAAGTACACATTTTCTTCCAGAGCTTACAGGCTGTAATACTATTTTTCAGTTGATGAGTGCGACGGGATTCCTGTGGAGCCTTCAGCAGTTCCCCAAGGACACAATAAACGAAGAGACTGTTGAGTTACTCCAGCCATATTTTAACATGGATGATTACACTTTTGAAAGTGCCAAAAAAGTCTGTGGGAATGTGGCCGGTCTGCTGTCTTGGACCCTTGCTATGGCAACATTTTATGGTGTCAACAGAGAAGTGTTGCCTCTGAAGGTAAAAGTTTCCCTTCCTCTCCCAGTAAATCAGTTCTTAATAAAATCATTCATTGTTATTGCTGCCATTAAAAGACAAAGCGTAATGTAGTCTAATAAAGGTAGGTTTCTCCGTTACCAAATTTTTCTTTTTCACTGTATGTCCTCTCACAAGTTCTCATTCTTTTTATATCTGTTACATGTTTCTTGGCCTTGCAGACAAGAAACCAAAATCAACTTGTTAACTTAAACTAGAAGTGAACTTATTGGGTATAATAATTGAGCTATCATGAAAGAAAACTGGCTTTAAAGTTCGGAGATTAGGTTTGGAGACTGAATTTGATTACGATATTCCAAACAAATTTTATGAAAATTAAGATCAACACCTAGAAATGTTTTAAGTTTCAAAGACAGGAAGAGAACCTTATAGGCATCTAAGAAACAAAGTTTAAAAGGTTGCTTACAAAAGAGGAGAGATCAGGATGTGCACAGACTTGCCACAACCCTAAATACTAGAAAATAATGGAAAACATATGCAGAGTACTGAGGAGGAAATTACTGGGGTCCAAGAATTCAGTCACTGGCCAAGCTGCCCTTAATGGGAACAAAAGACAAAAAGACATTCTTAAGGATGCGATTTAAGTGTTGAGGGATAAACACACACTCTGTCTCTTTCACACACACACACACACACACACACAAACACACACCCCATCTATACTGGGCCAGATTGTCCTTTATGTCTGAGAGAACAGAAATACATTCTCAGGAGTGCAAAGGATTCATAAAATATATCACCCAGACACATACTACCCCCAATCCCCGCCCCCCAGCCTGTCCCATAAAGCTAAAAGTGTTGAAAGTGGCTGCTCTTTCCACTTTGTTGAAAGTGGCATGGAAAGTGGTGAGCGGGTGGGTGGCAGAGGGTTACTGTTTTCTAATAAGCCTTATAGAAATGGCTGCTTCTTTAAATTCTGCACATAGGTAGCTTTGAGAAAATTTAAAGTTTTAACAAAGGGAAATGATGAGCAAATATAGCAAACACACCCAAACAAAAAGATACCAAGAGAGAAATGTTACTATAAATGTAGAATTCAAGAAAAAAATAAGCACTTAGAAGAACAGTTATTTTTATTGATAAAAATTATGATCCACAGTGAGACTTAATTGTAATAATGCTTTATGCGATAAATAAAATAGCATCAAGTTACGTAAGGCAAAATCCATTAATAGTTTAAGTGGAGTTTTTTAACAAAAAAGACAATCCTGTAATTTGATATTGTGGCATATACTAGCAATCCACAACAGGTCTGGTAGGCAGAGGGCCAGCTTTAGAAGGGACCGTGCTTGGCTTACTGCTCTGCTATCACCCTCTTAATTTTTAAACAAGGGGTTCTGCATTTTCATTTTGCACTTTTATGTAGCCAGTCCTGAGTAGGCATAAATTAATAATTATATAGAGATTTTGCACTATATTATTTTTAAAGTTGAATAGCTACATTGAACTTTCTTCATATGAACAAAGAATATCAAATTATTTCCAGTGTCCAAGAAACATTTACAAAAATTGATGATATTCAATTGTAGAAGAAGACTTTGATTCAATTCCCAAAAGCAAAAATTTCTGAGACCTCATTCTCTGACTATAACAATAAAAATAAAATGCTTATTTTTTTTAAAAAAGCTAGTCACTTCTATTTAGAAAATGATGACAAAAAGCTAGTTACCAAAGCTTTTGTGATGCGGCCGAAATGCTACCTTCTCAGCCTTTAAGTGAATCAAAGAAACTAAACACTCCAGTATATATATACTCATTTATAAGCATACACACACACACAGACAATTTAGGGAAAGTAGAAAGAGCTAATAAAAATAACATTAAAAATTAGAAAAAAGTAGTAAAATTAAAGAATTGGTGCTTTGCAAAAAATATATATATATGAGATATGTAATGAATATGAAAGATAAATCCATATAATTACAGATTATAGATTTAAATAATTAAAAAGCAGAATCTAAAGTTACTTGTAAATATGTTAGAAAATCTAAATGAACTTAAAATTTCCTGAGAAAAATAGCTACTTTCAAAAAAACAAATATTGAGAAAGAAAATAAGAAAGTTACAAAGGAACTTCAACCCCAGAAGGCTCTAGGGCTATATTACTTTACTGATTAATTACTTTAAATTTATAAGAAACATAAGTATCATGCAATAGGACTTAGAGAAAGAGGAAAAACTACTATTATAGTAATTTCACTTCAAAAAATCTTTACCAAGAAAACAATCCTAAATGTTTACATACCCAGTAGTATTCATCACAGCATTATTTATAATAGTTAAAAATGGGCAGAAGACTTCCCAGGTGGCACAGTGGTTAAGAATCCATCTGCCAATGAAAGGGACCTGGGTTCGAGCCCTGGTCCGGGAAGATCCCACATACCGTGGAGCAACTAAGCCCATGTGCCACAACTACTGAGCCTGCGTACTGCAACTACTGAAGCCCACATGCCTAGAGCCTGTGCTCTGCAACAAGAGAAGCCACCACAGTGAGAAGTCCATGCACCACAACGAGGAGTAGCCCCCGCTCGCTGCAACTAGAGAAAGCCTGCATGCGGCAACGAAGACCCAACGCAACCAAAAATAAATTAAAAATAATAATAACATAAAAATGGGGAGTAGGGGAGAAAGATATGTCTAAAAGTAAGGCAAAAGTTAAGTAAATTATGATATATCCAAATTGTGGGATATTATGCAGCCATATAACTAATGTTCATGAAAAAGTGTTTAAGGATGTGAGGAAATTATATTACTCTAAGTGAAAAAAAAAATCAAAATGCTAGTTATCCACTTCTTGACACAATACTCACAGACTCTTTCTGGGTAAAATCATGAGTAATTTTTTTTTTCTCCTTCCCATTTCTGCGATTTCCATATTGAACATTAATAATTAAAAGGAAAAAAATGAACTTTAATGAAATTTCTCTGCTTCCCCAGCTGAAGACAACGAAACAGATGACTTCCAAATAGGGCAAAAATTATGTAGTAACTTATGCTATTATTTACCAATTAAAAGCACGAATGTTTTGTAGCACTAATACCTCTACACTAATCACATCTTCTTCCTTTTAAGGCTAACTTGGCCAAGCAGGAGGGCCGTTTAGCAGTTGCCAACGCTGAACTGGGGAAGGCCCAGGCCCTGCTGGATGAGAAGCAAGCTGAGCTGGATAAAGTGCAAGCCAAATTTGATGCTGCAATGAATGAGAAAATGGTGAGGTTAAATACACAGAAATTACTAATACGACGTACTGAAATGTTACACAAGTATGTGTTGTGTTTAGAAATCCAGCAAATGTTTATACTGAAAAAATATTTACCTGAACGCCCTTACTCACTGGCTATGTCTGCTTATTTTGGATCTTCAACACTCCACATTCTTTTTTTCTGTTTTTAGTAATTATTTTCTATAAGAAGAAGCTGTGATGTCATACCTAAGAGTATTGACTTTGGAGTCAGAAAACTAGGTTTGATATCCAGTTCAGTCACTTACGAATTGTGCAGTTGGGGGTGATTGACGAACTTTATCTGTTAAATACAGATAAAGCTACAACCTTATGGTATAGGTTGTAAGCAGTGGTGGTCTGGTAAACGTTCAACAATCAGCTTGTCGGGGCGGAGGCTAGGGGGAGAAGAAAGCCTTGATTTGCAGTGTTTGCTGATTTCTGTGGTCTAGGTACCCCCTGCCACTGTCCATTTTAAGCCATCAATGTGACAAGACGACGCATGTATGGGAAAAGATGCAGCATGCCATTATATACTATTTCCACCATGCAGATGCAATGAACTTAACCTCAAGAGTATAGATAATATGAAAATGTAGTAAATAACTAGGAATTGATGAATTTTGATTATTTATTACCTTTAACGTGTTTATGTAATTTAGTTGTGAGCTATGTAATTTAATTTAATACTGTAATTTAATTTTTAATAATGGCTGTGTTTAACACCAGCTCACAAATTTTCTGAAAAATGTAACAACTGACTCTTTTGAGCTGATACAAGCTGGCTTCAGCATACTACTGTCGCGTAGGATTTTTCTGGGGAAAAAAATCCTTTGTAAACTGCAAAGAACTCAGAATTATTATTAAATCCAAGAAAAAGGTATATTTATTGTTTTGAGAATATTTAATAGAAATACTATTTACGTTATGTGATTTGGATTCTCTCTTACAAAATGGCTCTTCTTGAAATTTCGTGAGGTAAAATAACTATATTATGAATGAATTACAAGAATTTAATATGTAAAAATTTACTGACACTATATTTTTAGATTATATTTATTTTGCAAATTAAGAAATTCCTCCATGTATTTTTATGTGTGAATATAATGGATGTTTGATTAAGCAATCTAAGAAGCTCTTTGAGACATTCTCCCTTTATGAATGTAGGATTTGCTTAATGATGCTGACATGTGCCGGAAAAAGATGCAGGCAGCTTCCACCCTCATCGATGGATTGAGTGGAGAAAAAGTCCGATGGACTCAGCAAAGCAAAGAGTTCAAAGCTCAGATTAATAGGTATAAATTTTGGTCTTTGATATAATTGCTTTCCTTCTTAGTCATCACCCCAAAGGCCACCTCTCTGTGGCATGGGGGAACATAAAGTCTCATTCCTTGAAGTGCTTTTCTCCTCTGTTTCCATATCCCCATCTCAGAATCCCATCATCTAAGAAAGTGCTTAGAGCTTGAGTCCCACACTCTCAGTAAAATGGAGAAGGAAGAAAACTTGGTGAAACATTTTTAACCTCAATTTTGGTTCAACAGTGTGGGCTTTCGGTGTGAGAATGCTTCTAATATTGTCTGGATTTGCCAGAACAATCTAGTTACTGGTTCCAGTTCTATACTGTTCACCTCAAGGATTTTGAAAGTGTGAATCAACAGTTTGTTCTAAATGGAAAGGTATCTTGGGCTGGTGTCTTCTGAAAACTGAAAGAGAGGGAATGAGAGGGGCATAGGAGAATGGCAAAAAAAAAAAAAAAAAAAAAAAGAGGATGAAGAAGAAGTAGTGGTTAAATCAAGATTGAATCTGAACAAGACTAGGGCATGGGATGGGAAAAGAATGCTTTCCTCATCTGGAAGTCAAGCTTCAGAACCTGTAGGCTTCAGAAAGGAGCCTTCTTTCTTGCTCCCTGACTTACTCCGAATGAGGCCACCCCTACCCTGTTTTGAGCCTTTAGGCTCCTTTTTGCATGGTCTCTCCACGTCTGGCTGCCAAGTGTTAAGCTGGGAGCAAAGAAGGACTTCATCTAGTAACAAAACTGACTGGTGGCCTTTCAAACTCCTTACTGGGAGAACTTAAAATGTGTTAGTGATTCACTTTGTTTTTTCTTAACAGACTTGTAGGTGATATTCTGCTGTGCACTGGATTCCTTTCCTATCTTGGTCCTTTCAATCAGATATTTAGGAACTATTTGCTTAAAGATCAATGGGAGGCAGAGTTGAAAGCACGCAAGATTCCTTTCACTGAAAATCTGAATCTTATTTCAATGTTGGTGGATCCTCCAACAGTAAGTGTTACTTTCCTTACAGCATTATTTGAATTTCATTTTATTTCCTACTCACTAAGAAATTAAGGTACACCTAATTTTTTCTTTTTGCATTTAATTGAAAAGATTGTTTTGAAAATGCTGAAGTGTTACAAAATTTTTTTTCTTTGTGATGCAAAAGTTCCTTAGCATTTTAAGAAATCTTGCTTTCAAATTAATACCAATTGCACTGCTATGAGTGAAAAGATCATTTGTGAGTTATAGGCTTGCTAATACTGAGCTCTTCTAATAATCCTCCATTATTTACACCAGTCCTATTAAATCACATTTTCTAACAAACATTCTAGGAAAATGTAGGTGTTAGCTGGCCGTAAGTACTGGTATTAACTTTCTTTTGATCATTAACCATCTTTTTATAATGTCCAACAGTATAATACAATAGCATGATCTGACATCACTGAGTAAAAGCATGCACTGCTGTACTAACCTTCCTTGCTGGGAATTTGATGCCACTGTCCATTTTTAGCATACCTTACAGAGCTCCTGTGGTATGAAATGCTTTCCAGGCAATCTGTATTCATGAGCTGCTTTTTGATTTGTAAATATGTTCCCCAGTTGCAGTTTCCCTAGGAAAGCCAAACTATTAATTTCAAGTTACCGCTATTTAAAAGTCAAAAAATAATCTTTTTCAATTCAAACAGTGTTCAACTGGTCCTTACAGGGAAGAGTAATGTATTGGAGATGCACTGGGCACAGGTGAGGTGAAGTGGGACAGGATATTCTTTGTCGATTGTGGCTTTTGGTGGAGCTGGGATAATTTAACGAAGGTGGAGGCTGGTTGGCTCATTGCATCTTGGATGATTTTGTTGACCGCGTGGAGCCAGGCTGACAATCCCCTCTTGATTTTGAAAGAAAATATTAAGAAAAACGTCATTAATGAGTTCCTACCAATATAATATTTCATCTCCCCTAATTTCTCTGCCTCCAGCTATGCAATGTCCCTTCCCCCATGTAAGCAGAACCAGAGGGCAGGAAGGGGAAGTTTCAGAGACTTAAAATTAACCCTTAGGGCTTACCTACTCTGAGGTCTCAGAATATTCATTATCTCCACCACCTCCAGCCCATCTGGATCCCACCACCCGCCCAGTCTCACCATATTTCAAGTCCCTGCTGTTCTCTGAATGTTCAGCAACCATGCTTCAGAATCCCCAAATCAGGTTTAATATGCAATCGATTGACAATATTTCCTCATAAGTATGAAAACACAATATAAAGGACTAAACCTAGTCTTGGGTTACTAGAGAAAGGATTTATTAGATGATATATCTGTTTCTTTTAATTTGATGTTGTTTGGTTCACATTTACGAGTTTGGTTTTTTTTCTAGGTACTTGTTCCATAGTCTCAATGGGACAAATATGTCCAAATTTTAAATTCTTTTATATCGTGGCACTGTTAATCACTAACAAAAGCCTTCCTGTGTTCCTTTGAATGGCCACATCCATTTCCTGTTATTCAGATTGGTGAGTGGGGGCTGCAGGGATTACCAGGAGATGACCTCTCCATTCAGAACGGCATCATTGTGACAAAGGCCACCAGATACCCACTCCTCATAGACCCACAAACTCAAGGCAAAACTTGGATTAAATCAAAGGAAAAAGAAAATGACTTGCAGGTATGTACCATTTTGTGCATGGGAAAGTAACCTTGAAATCATGGAGTTTTCCCACAATTTCAGTTGAATCTGTCAGTCATAAAGTTGTCATCTCTATGATGATAATTGTTTGCTACTTTACACCCTTGAGTTTTGTAACAGTGATTTGGGACAAATGCTCTGATTATTTTCTCTCTTGTGCTCTCTCTTGATCTCACTGTCCTTCTCTCTGTCCATTTTTCTGGCTCAATTGCTTTTGCCAGTGTTGGATGTGGCCTTTATTCTGGTCCTTGAGTTTGGGCTTATAAGAAAATGACAAAAATAAGACTTGTGATTCCTCAGTTTAAGGCCATTTGCTCCAACCTAGCTTAGCCACTTGATAGTACCACATAGCATGCTAGAGTCCAGTATTGGAGTTGGATTCTACCAAGGTGTTAATCCTAAGGTAGAGGTAGACAAAGGCAGGACTTCAACATTCCTGGCTCCTTTGGAGATCTTGTTACATGGATGTTTCAATTCAATATTACAATATGGACTATTCATTGTTTCCTCGACACTGTTCCCACTTCCAAGCCTTCTGGATGCATAGTTTTGCTTGTACTATGTCTGCTTACCAGAATGTCTTCTCTACCCAACTGCCCACTTTGCTTACATCCCAGATAAAAATCTTAAACATTATTCAAAGTCCACATCCAATGCTACTTTTACCCAAGCTTGCCTGAGTCCCCAGCTTAATATAGCCTGTCCTGACTCCTCACGCATCTTGTATTTTTGTTATGGACTAGGAGCCTGCCTTAAATTATTGCTCTTTGCACGTTTGTCTTCTATCTCTAATGTACCATAAACTTTTTGTTAGCAAGGCTTATGGTTTTACACCATCTTTATATTTTCTGCGCAGCTCTTTATATAGGGTAGTAATTCTGATATTTATTGGATTAAATGAATTAATCAAAGTGTGTCATCATTACAGGAAAACAAACAAACCCAGAAAAATCATGTGGTCATCTTGATAAATGCAGAAGAAGCAGTTGGTAAAACTTAAAAACTTAACAGCAATTCATGATAAAACTTCCAGCAAACTAAGATTAGGAGAGCTCTTCCTTAATCAGATAAAGAGTATTTACAAAAAGCCTACAAGAAACACCATATTTAATGGTGAAACATTGAAAGATTTCCTTCTGAGATCAGGGCTTTGCAGGCACGTGGACACTGTCTAGCACTCCGGATCACCTCAAGATACTCCCACCTCATTAAGACTCCAGTCCGTGTTTACTTAGAAAACCCAGAAAAGTCCTGGGAAGTGAGCATAAGTGGAAGGGAAGAGTTAAGGGAAAGGGAGTCGATGAGAACGCAGTTCCTGAGGAGCTGTAGACACAGAAGTGCATGAGTGGCGTTCCTGCTCCTGAACCCAGCTCCCTGGATCCAGCTCAGCTATAACTTGTCCCTTGCTCCCTTGCTCCCTTCCTCACTCCTCTTGTCTCCCTTGGCTGTTGATCTCCCTGCTCATCTTATTCTTATTTTTCCTGATTGTGTCTTTATCTCTCCATTTCGGCATTAAACTCATTGATAGCCTTCAGTCATGTCCTTCCTGATGCAACCCTGTCCCAAGAAGCTTCTTGAGGAAGTAACAGAAATATGCCAGAGACACTTCCTTATTTTAAAAACCATCAATTGCTAGGATGTAAGCAAATTGAACTGCATCCTTTTTACTCAGAAAACATTATTTTTCTGAATATGTGGATAAGCACATACACAAACACAAATAAAAGAAAATAAAATGAAACAAAACTATTATTTCTGTGCTTGGGAAGGAAGGCAAAATGAAAAATGAAACACTTTATAAATGAAAAACAAAACATATTTTATATGTCCAGGGCTGCATCAAGGCCATCTTCAATGCCCTCTCCAGCACCTACAGCTCTGACCTCTGGAAAGAGAATGTATTCACTTAATTCCCCTATAAAGAATTCACTGACTACGTTGTAAAGCCTGAATGCCAGAGTATCCGTGCAGGAGATACAGGCTCTTGTGGTGGCTACCACAAGCATTCCTCCATGAGAAGAATCAAGTGAATTAAACCTGAAATTATGACTCTAAGATAGTATTTCAAGTTTACAAAAGATATTGAAGGTGGTTAAAAGTAATCTTTAATAAATTGACAATTTGAAAATTATTTTTTTACTTGGTGTATTAGTCAGGGTTTTCCAGAGAAACAGAACTGAAAGGATATCTAGGTATAGATATATAGAAAGAGTTTTATTATGAGGGATTGGCTTATGGGATTATGGGGTCTGAGAAGTCCTAGATCTGCTATCTACAAGCTAGAGCCCCAGGAAAGCCATTGGTGTCGTTCCAGTCCAAACCCTAGAAGGCCTGAGAACCATGGGAGTCAATGGTGTAAGCCTCAGTCTGAGTCTGAGGTCCCAAGGGCAGGAGAAGATGGATGTCCCAGCGTAAGCAGAGAGCAAATTGGCCCTTCCTCCACCTTTTTGTTCTATTCAGGCCCTTAATGGGTTGGATGATGCCCGCCTACATGGATGGGGCCCATCTTTTCTTAGTCTGCCGACTCAAATGCTAATCTCTTCCAGAAACAACCTCACAAACACACCTTGAAAAGATGTTTGCAAGCTATCTGGGCATCCCTTAGCCCAGTCAAGTTGACACATAAAATTAACCATCACACTTGGGAAGGACATCACAAAAATAGAGTTTGCGTCTTGGGGAGTAGAGTAGGACAATTACGTTTAGTCTTCCTGGGACCTTGTTTCATCTTGTTTAAGTAAGCTAGTTGAAGCTCTTTGTTTAGATTCATTTACCTTATCAACTCATAGTAAGGTCTTTCGCAGCACATCATTTATATAAATAAAGCTATCCATCTGGGGGAAAAAATTCCTTCGTGTGCAGGATATTTTGTTTTAGTTATTTCCTTTTTAACCAAAACAGGACAAAGATAGACTTATTTAATTTTTCAATTCCACAGCTTTTTTCATTGCAAGTGGGAGATAATATTTTTAAATTTCACTCTCCTAATCACCTGCTGTCCCAGTGGATCTTCCTTGCGTCTTGGGATCGGCACTCACAGTAGCATAAAGGCAATAGTTGAATTCAGAGGATAGCGTATGAGAAGGTAGAGAGTTGAGGACTGAACCTTTGGGAATCCTCACACTTAGGCAGGGGGAGGGATCACTGGAGAAATAAAGAGTTCAAAGCCAATTGGCTAATGCAAAGATCAACCAGCCCAGTGTGTCTATTTTAACTAATAACAAACATTGATCTAAAACTGGGGGGCCCCACCAGGCATTCAGAATTCTAATTTTTTTTAATGTAAAAATATAAAAAGTGACTGTGTAAGTCTTTTAGGTTGATTTTATGCAAAGTATCATATTCTTATTTTATGTCACTCTTAGAGACAGAATACATGGATGGACCCTTAGTTTGACTCAGTGTATCATTTTTGACATTCCCATGCTTATTTTTTAATCATTTATTCATCTCATAGGTGTCCTGAGAAGATAAGTGAATATCACAAAAATGCAAGTTAGTTTGCTTTATCTGAATGATTGTAGCTATGTAAGTTTAAAGGATTAATCCTTGATCACTTCTCTTCCGTCTGCCGGAGCAGAGCTCTGACCTTCCATCTAAGGAATGCCACTTGATTCTCCTCTTTTGATCTGAGAGACCCCCATTACACACCCAGGGCTTCCACAAAGTCATGACCCACCAAGTTTTGAAAATTAATTTTTGTTTGTTACTTTCATTTTTATAAGTAAGTCTTCCTATACAGTCCTTAGAATTCTTAGTCACTTATCCAACATATCTCTGGTTTCCACTCAGGAACAGGCACATTCTTTGTAACATTTATATAGCAATGAACTCTTTATTTGTAGATAACCTCTCTGAACCATAAGTATTTCCGCACGCATTTGGAGGACAGTCTTTCCTTGGGCCGACCCCTTCTCATTGAGGACATTTGTGAAGAGCTGGATCCAGCCCTGGATAATGTATTAGAAAAGAATTTCCTTAAATCAGGCACCACTTTCAAGGTGAGCTTCGAAAAAGGGGGAAAAAAAAGAAAAGGAAAAGAAGAAAAGAACAATGGTGACATCTACTTATCTTTTTGAGCATAGCAGTGAAGACAATTTCCTTCAGGTGGTACTATTTGACACGCTGGAAAAAAATTATTTCCAAACTCATATTCAGTGTTCCTTTTTTAAAAAATAGTATATAAAAAATACAGGGGGACAACAATATCTTGGTAACAATAGCCGTTTATCCAAAACTAACATATTAAGGAAAGGCATCTTGTCATAATAATAATAATATATTAGTGTTACACACAAAATATGTACATTTTAGCAGCTCTGAGAAAGTTGGTTTTCGAGCCATGTATACATCTATACAATGAAGCCTGTGTTTCCTCACTGGATAAAATGGCATTTTTAGTTAAGTCTATGGACATTGATTTTATTTCTCTCTTTATAAACTTTCAATCCAAACTCAGACTTTGCTGGAAGCAGTGGAATACAGTTCCCGATCATTGGTGATAACATGCATTGTTTTCAATGCAAGTGTCTCTTTTTTAATTGGTTTCATTCTTTACTTTTAGGCTTCTGTGGTTTTATTGAATGACAGCATTTCTGACTGAGATATTTTTGCTTTGGACAACTTAATTTCATGAATATCAGTGAATAAGAATGCCAGTTTTCTCATTAAACAAAGACAGATTTATTCAGAAAAATTTTCTTCATAATGTGAATTCTTTTATATGCCATATTTAATATGCCAAAAGAGGTTGTAGTATGTCCATTCCTGAAGGCCTTTTAAAAGACCCAGATTCTTATCTGCAATGTGAAGGTCATGATGCCTGAGAATTAGTGCCTTAGCAATGTGGTTTTCAATCATAGGAAGGATTAAAATTAATTAAAATTTTAAGTCATTTTAAAATGTTATAATTTCCACCTGAGCTTTAGGTAGCAAACCCAGTTGTTTTCAATACACTGAAAATTGTGGTGTTTAAGATAAGTGTTATCTTTCTGGGGAAAAAAGTTGGCATTTTTTTCTCGGAAAATTTTATTAACCCTTTCTCTTGTCAAATATGCTTCAGATATGACTGTGAAATGCAAAAAGAAATAACACTTCTTTTTTTTTTTCACTTCTTATAAACACAACAAATTTCCATAGCAGGAAACAATTTCCTCAGGTGGGAAAAAACAATCAAATATGAGGCATGTCTGAGTTTTCCTTTATTCAACATTTGTTTTGGATAAATTTTTCATTTAATTTGCTTGGTGTCATGGCTAAAAACATTTTCAGGCAGGACCACAAGTCTAAATTATTCTAATGGAATAGGCTTTATTATTTAAGATCACTGATTAAAATTTTACAACTGATTTTTGTAATTCATTCATTTCACTGCACTGACTTTTGATAAACTCTCTCCTAAACTGAACCCAAATTTCTTGTCTTGTCCTTTAAGCTGTTTGTAATTTAATATTTGAATTGATGTAGGTGAAGGTCGGAGATAAGGAATGTGATGTCATGGATACATTTAAACTTTATATTACAACAAAGTTACCAAACCCTGCCTTTACCCCTGAGATCAATGCTAAAACGTCAGTCATTGATTTTACTGTTACCATGAAAGGACTTGAGAACCAGTTACTAAGGAGGGTAATTCTAACAGAGAAACAGGTAATAATTTCTCAAGGTAAAGAACTTCTACTTATAATAAATTTTAATAAACGTTTTAAATGTATTGGGAAATTGTTGAGTATATGGAAAAGAAAAAATTGAGCAAATCATAGTTACCTTTGTTAGCATAAATATTTGTTTTGTAGTCTCAAGTCCTGTTGAGAAATCATGTAACTCACCTCTCCTCCAACACCAAAACCACACGTGCACACACACACCACTCTTTCTACTTCTGACTTTAAAGCTTTGGGTATGTTGACTTTCATATCTATTGCCCTATGGATGAATAGTCTTGGATACACCTGGAAAATTCAATAAAATAATGATCCTGGAAAAGAGGAACTTGCTCTGAATGAGTATTGTTACCACTATAGTAGTTTCAACTACTACACTGCAATAGTAATTGATAGTACTTGATTGTAGTTGATAACACCACAATCTAATAATCTAATGATCTAGAGAGCCATACTTTTATCTTAATTAAATGAAACTTGCACTGAAGCAGAGAAATTAAGTATAATTGAGGGTTCTGATAAAACAAAGAAAAAGTTAAGGCTGGAAGATTTTAAGAGACTGATAGATTAAGTTTTAAGATAAAGCTCAGAAAACATTAAATGTTATGTATAAAATATAATTTTATATATTTTCATTGTATAAAATATATTTATAAAATCTGAGAAAGTTTGTATTTGCTAAAACGTAATTAATGTTAGTATTAAGGTTTCAAGGAAAAGGCAAGGTTAGAAATAATAAGACCAGAGATGCATAAAATGGGAGGGTGAGAGAAAGAATGGCAGAAGACTTAAGGAAAGGAGGAAAGGAAGTGATATGAACAGATGGCTACAAATACAGAGGAAGATTCAAAAAGGAAAAGAGAAATGATACTGACACCAGATAAATAGAGGGCTCAGTAAAAAGAGAAGTAAAATCCTACCTGGTTAACAAGAAATGGCTAACTTGGGGCAGGCCCTTGAAAGGCAGCCAGTCTGGTGGAGTAAAGGGAGCCCAGTTCCAGCTTCCACTCTCATTAGCTGATTTTTTTTCTTTTAATATTTATGTATTTATTTATTTATCTTGGCTGCACCAGGTCTTAGTTGCGGGCACACAGGATCTTCGTTGTGGCACACGGGATCTTTAGTTGCGGCATGCAGACTTCTTAGTTGTGGCATGCATGCGGGATCTAGTTCCCTGACCAGGGATCGAACCTGGGCCCCCTGCATTGGGAGCATGGAGTCTTACCCACTGGACCACCAGGGAAGTTCCCCCTCATTAGCTGTTTGATCTTAGTTTCCAAGAAACTGCCCAGGGCTTATGCAATCTAGAAAGGGAATCATCTCACTTTCACAGTCTGGCAGAGAGCATGGACCCCTCAGTTCACTGCCTCGATCACCTCTTAGGGCCATGTGGTATCAACTGTTGAAAATTAGTCCTTCCTTCTTGGTCTACCTGGTGCTGTTGGTCTGTTCTGAGATGGTGCCTCATCTCAGGTGCCAGATCCCCCATGCAGGCTACACTAACTTCTATAAGGCAGCCCACACCACCATCTAAAGTACAATCCATGTCCCCAGAGCGCCCCATGCTCACTCTTCTAGGCCTTAACTTCCTCTTCAAGAGATGCACTAGGATGCTAACACCAGCCTTGCTGGAAAAAAACAAAGTGCACAGTTAATGTGCAGGAGGACATCCTGACTGTGATGTTTAACCCTCCTAACAATCCTGCTCTTACACCCCCATTTTACAGATGAACAAATGGAGACCAAGGAGAATAAGGTCTTAACCCATAAGAGCACATAGACTTTCCACCCTGCCAAGCCTCGTAGATAAGCTCTACAGTTCATGCTGTAAAACTCACAAGTCGTCCATTGTACCATGATGCTTGTTTTTCCATATCACACTGAAAAGGACGCTAACATGATTTCATTTTGTCCACATATTTCTATACTGCCACTGTTGGGATGACTGCTTTAATGAAGACAATTCATTAGCTATTCTCTGCAAATACAGCCATGATCTTCATCACCACCCCATCAAATACTGCAAGCCACTAGTACAATGGCAGTATACTAGTCTTGGAGTTGGGGGACAAGGATATTAGGCTCACCCCTTCTAGTAAGTAGCTGTGTGTATTATATTGCCATGTTATTTGGAGTTAATATTTCTGGGTCCTCAGTTTCCCCAGATGTAAAATAAAGTTGTTGAACTAAATTCAGTACACTTCAATTTAACAAATATTTATTAGGTTGAGTCACTTCTCTGCAAAGCCTCAAGATAAGTGCTGTCAAGGATACAAAAATGAATAGGGGATAAACACCAAGGTCCTACTGTATAGCACAGAGAACTATATTCAATACCCTATGATAAACCATAATGGAAAAGAATATAAAAAAAGAATATATATATATACATATATATATATATATAACTGAATCACTTTGCTGTACAGCAGTAATTAACACAACATTGTAAATCAACTATACTTCAATTTTTAAAAATTAATAGGACAAGTTCCTGCCCTCTAGATGCACAGAATCTAGTTGGAGGGATATAGCTGACACATAGATTGTGATGCAAGCCGTAGTAGATGTACAGAGGAATGCCGTGCTGTGGGTTTTAACTGACAAACTGGTTTAGGAAGACTTTCTGAAAGTGGTGGTATTTCCGTAGCAGTTTTTCAAGAAACTTTCTCAAATAAGTAGTTTAAAAACACATTTTTAATGCAATTCTAAGTACAGTGTGTGATTCTGTATAAGATCAAAAAAGAATGCTACAGGGCTCCCCTGGTGGCGCAGTGGTTGAGAATCCGCCTGCCAGTTCAGGGGACACGGGTTCGAGCCCTGGTCCAGAAAGATCCCACATGCCGCGGAGCGCCTAAGTCCGTGTGCCACAACTATTGTGCCTGCGCTTTAGAGCCCGCGAGCCACAATTACTGAGCCCATGTGCCACAACTACTGAAACCCACGCGCCTGTAGCCTGTGCTCCGCAAAAAGAGAAGACACCACAATGAGAGGCCTGCGCACCGCAACGAAGAGTAGCCCCCGCTCGCCGCAACTAGAGAAAGCCTGTGTGCAGCAATGAAGACCCAATGCAGCCAAAAATAAATAAATAAAAAAATTTTTTAAAGTAATATTAAAAAAATGCTATAAAGAATGCTTTTGAGACAATTTAATTTACTCTATATTTAGCAAGAGTATTATATCCATGTTAAATATTCTGAATTTGAAAATTACACTATGGTTGTATAAGAGAATGTCCTGTTGCCTAGGAGATGTGTTAAAGTTTTTACAGATAAAGTATCATGACATATGCAAACAGTTCAGCAGTAATAATAACAGTAATGATAAAAAGTATTATATAGAAATAGTGATAAAGCAAAATGTTATTTGAGGAATCTAGGTGAAGGGTATATGAGAGTTCATTGTACCAGTCTTGTAACTTTTCTGAAAGTTTGAAATTTTTTTCAAAGTATAATTTTAAGACTATATTATTTATGTAGAAAAGAATATACCTTCCAGACATCCAATTTAGCCCCTCTGGTAGAAGATGCAAAAAAATGGAAAATGGATTTGTATTGGCAGCTGGCTATGTCAAAGCAGGTACCTGGTGTTCCTATAGTCAGGTCCCAGCTCAGGAGCTCCATTTGGCTTGAGTGGCCTCTTGGTTACTTGGTATTGATGCTTCTTTGTCTCTAGCCCTTCTGACTGCAAATGAAGTTAGCATTTCTGACTGAGGCGGTATATGGGAACAGGGTCAAGAGAATGGGACAGTCTTAATTTTAAAAAACTTAAAGTTGAAAAGAGAGCTGAGCAAAATTATTTTAGCAGGTTTATCTCATTCATGCCCGTGTAAGTGCTATGGAAACTTAATGCTAATGGGCATAATCTTTAAAAAACTGTCCAGAGAAATAAAAATACAAATAGATAGATTTGACTAACGATAGTGTCATTTGAATGGCACTTTTGTTTAAACTTTTAAAAATGAATAATAAACACTAGTAGGTTGCATTTGCCATAATAACTGGTAATTACAGTTCTGATGTTATTTTTTTTTAATAACAGGAGTTAGAGTCTGAGAGGGTTAAACTTTTGGAGGATGTGACTTTTAATAAGCGGAAGATGAAAGAACTTGAAGATAACCTTCTCTACAAATTAAGTACTACAAAAGGTATTGTGTTACTAAGAAATAATCACATAATGGATTGTGAATAAATAAGGATTTCTTGTACCCTCTTTTCAATGCTCTCATGATTACAGATATTAGGAAACAGTTGAGTTATCCACGCAAAAACAAGCAAGGCAATTTCCATCTAGACATTACAGAGGGACTGCAGAGAATCTGATATCTGAATTAGCAACCGGCATCTGAGCATTTGATAATAACACAGTTTTCTTGATATAATTGCTCTCTCCCGAGAAAAATAAGGGCTCCCAATACAGCTAGGTAACTCACAACAGGCTAATTTGCTTGCCGAAAGGAGACTAATGTGCTCAATCTATTTTGTGTTTTTTAGATTGACTCTTTCATTTGGTGTTGAAATGCAATTGCCACAGTGGGTTATGATGTGTGTAATGTTGTCAGAGACACTTGAGCAGCCCAGGCTCAGTCACTCTGGACTTGACCTCCCACTTAGAAGTCAGGGATAGGTTCTCCTCTGGGCAGTCAGATCATCGTACCACCCCCTGGGATATATTGTTCTGTAGTAGGCAAATTACAGCAACCTAAATTCTACCATTCATTCGCAATCTAATGATGAATACTTCCCAAAAGCACTTTAACCCTTGGATTTAAAAACAAAAAAACTTAACCTCCCAGAAGTACATCAAGTGTTACTCTCACAGCAGTCTCCAGCACTTTGAGGTGACCTCATGGAAAAGGCCTTTTATCTGCCTTCATTGCACTGCTTGTGCTAATGAAGTTGTCTGTCTCGTGGTCCATGACATCTCCCAGCCATTTGATGCCTCTGGGCATTGTAAATATTACCAAGGAGGACTGACTGAGGATCCAGCCAAGAGTTTGAGGTTAGTCACAATTTGGACTTCCCTAGCAGACCTAGCGTGCCCATCAGAGCAAGTAACTCAGCACCTTCCAGAAGCACCCACCTGCTTCTAGGTAGGCCAGAGCACCGCTCTCTGCAGATATTGTGACCGTTATCTCAGCACCTCCAGGGCACCTTTCTGTGTCTTAAAATTGAGATATTTTTATTTCTATGTTTATTGTCGTTGACATGTTATGTCTGTTAAAAACAATAATGAAGAGTAAACCTAAAAATAAAATCAGGATTTTTCTTCCTGGTTAGACACTTCAACTGTCTCCTAACTCGTTAGAGACATAGAAGGACCAGAGTTCTCAATGTCAAGGACTGTTGAACTAAAGCAGGAGTAGAGAAAGTACGATTCACCTGTAAGCTGGTGTGTAATTCACACTGTGAGACAAGTGGGAAGGAAAAGCCTGTGATACTGTGAGGGGAACCATCAAGATGATAATGGAGGTGAAAGCCACGTCATAGGAACAACTGAAACCACTGGGACTGGAGGGAGATGTGAATTTTCTTCAGACATTTGAAGACCAGATTTGTGGGCTGCCTTGAGAATTGCCTTTTGCAGATTTTCAGGCAGAGTGGGGGACAAACCCTAGGCAGGAATGTTTAGAACGGATTCAGGCATCGGATGCCTGGTTAGACTGGAAGCCTCTCATGTCTTAAGATTCTGCCCTTCCATCCTGTGGGCTTTGAAGAAGTCAAGTTGAAAATTAACGAGGTGATTTCAGAAGTGATGCATCTCGTTTCGCGGCTTTCCCGTCTTGTGTTCCACAGCTTTCCTGTTTGGTTTTTAGGTTCCTTGGTAGATGACGAATCTCTCATCGGTGTCCTCCACACCACCAAGCAGACAGCAGCTGAAGTAAGTGAAAAACTACACGTGGCCGCGGAAACAGAGATCAAGATTAACACGGCCCAGGAGGAGTTCCGGCCCGTGGCCACCCGAGGCAGCATCCTCTACTTTCTCATCACAGAGATGAGCATGGTCAACATCATGTACCAGACCTCGCTGGCCCAGTTCTTGAAGTTATTTGACCAGTCCATGGCCAGGTGGGGCCTCACTACCTTGCCCCCCAAATTTTGTGTGTATTCCTACCTACTCTCTTAGAAATGGATTTTTACCTCTTTGATTTTTAAAACATATTGCAGGTCTGAGAAGTCTCCACTGCCTCAAAAGAGAATTACAAATATTATTGAGTATCTGACATATGAAGTTTTTACATATTCTGTCAGAGGCTTGTACGAGAACCACAAGTTCCTCTTTGTGCTCCTCATGACCTTAAAAATCGATCTTCAGAGAGGAACGGTGAAGCACAGAGAGTTTCAGGCTCTCATTAAAGGTGAAGGGTTTGGGATATGGATGTGCTATGTAAAGGAGATTGCTTTAGGTATGCTCTTTGATGTCCTGTAGACCCATTCTTGTAATACCCGGAGGAATTAAGTTCTAATGGAAGTGAAGTTCTTTATGTATACCTCTTCCCCCACCTCCCCCACCGATTTCCATTCATTTTATTCTGGTTACTCAAGATGATTGATTTCAGGTCTGTGTTAACTCTGCAGTTTTTAGTTATGTAATTAAATTAAGTTTGAGCATTGTTGCTTATGAATAAGAGACCCAAATGCCAAAGGGGAGAATAGTGATTCAGGTGATGATCTTTCTACTACTGCAAGAGACCAATTCCTTAAGCAAGGAGTTATAATGACATTTAAGACTGTAACAAAAAGCACACTTGTATTTTATATTTGAAGAGAGCCCGGCTCATTGCTTATCTCCATGTTAAAAGTATAATTAAGGAGACAAAAGAGTGGTATTTTCATTCAATTCAGTTAAACAAGTATTTATTGAGCATATACTATGCAAACCTGCCATACTGGTGTTTGGGATACAAGGAAAAAACAGACATTGCTTTAAAAGAAATAAAAGTCTCATAGTTCAAATAAAGATAATTGAAAAAAACCCTGCAAAATAAGGCAGAATAACCTGTGTTATAAGAGAGCTAAAAACAAAGTGTTATATCTAAAAGGAAGGAGAGATTACGTGTGGTTGGTGAGATCAAGAAAAGCTCCTTGGAAAATATGCCTTTGCAGGTTAAGCCAGGAATTTTTCAGGTTATTTGATACCTGGGGAAAATGGTCCAATCTTTTTCTTATTTTTTTTGATCTTTATAAGTAGTTTAATAAATCATCTTCTGGCAGCCCTTCTCCCCCAAAAGAAGAAAGTGACATTTGAAATGGACCATGGATGATAGGTAGAAATGAAGAAAACGTCCATGCTAAGACAGAACAGCATGGAAAAAGACATGAGTGGAGTATGTACATTGGTGAGCCTTGGTTCCTAGAGGAAGGATTTCTTGATCTGATAAGAAATAAGGAGTTGTGTAAGGTAGTGATGTGATCCTTTTATTGTTCTTTAGGAAGGTTACTCTGGCAGACATGTGTAGGATTAGAGAAAAGTGCTTTAAGGGAGTCTGTTATAAGCTTCCCAACCACAGGAAATGCATTCCCATCCTAGGGTGAAGACAATGGGAATATAAAGGAAGACAAAAATATGAGAGCTCATGAAAGTAAAATGACAAAGGACTGGGTGTGAGAGCCAAGAGAGGGTCAGAAATGAGTCTAAGATTTCTGCTCTGTGCAAAGATTTCTGGTCTGGATGGTTGAAAGAAGAGCTACTTTGAGAAGTGTCAGAGTGGGGACATAATGAATGTGATTTTGGGACCTAGTTTTAGTCAGGATAGGCCAGGTTTTGTGGCCATAAAAACAATCCTCAAATTTCAGCACAACAAAAGTATACTTCTCCTTTACTCTCTATCTGACATGCTTGTCATGGTTGCCCAGGAATCCAAATTGCTTCCATAATTACTATGGAAGAGGGACAGGATGTGGCAAATTGTGTGCTGGCTCTTAAAGGTTACCCCACAAGTGACACACGTCACGCTCATATTTCATTAGCCAAAGTAAGATGCATGGCCACATCGAAATTCAAAGAGAGCAGGGAAGTGCCCCAGAGCCACATCCAACATGGAAGCTGCATCACAGCATCGGTGGAGGGTAGTGGATAGATGGATAAGCCTAAGGTTTGGCAGGTGGGAGTGTGGTTGTGGAAATGCGGAGAGGGCTGGTGCACAGCGAGGGTCTGGGGTTCAAACCAAGAAGTTGCAGGACAGGGGGACTTTATAACTAGCGACAAAGTACCAACCTCTGTGGACTGCAGCCTAATGCCCCCATAGGTCAGACAGGATTTGTCGTGGCTCAGAGGATCCCAGCCTGTGACTGGGACGAGTGAAGCCTAGGGGGCAGCATGTAGATCTGAGGCATCCTCCCCATCAAGACACAAACCCACCCCACCTCACCTCTCCCTACCCAGCACACCCAGCCAAGCCAGAGCTATTCCCTGAAAGAGATTGGATTCTTCAAAAGTCTTTAAATCAGAGGAGACCGAGAAACGCAGCAACACAGTGGGGAGGGAATTTGTGAGAAGGATTTGATTTGTCACAGAAAAATAAAGAAGGCTGCACATCTGAGCTGTGGTTAGAGCACATCTGTGACTCCATTTCATAAAACTGGAGAGTCAGGGAGAACCGGATTGTATAGGATCAGGAGAGTCAGTGAGAGGAGTTTGGATTTAATTGAGTTGGCGATAGAGAGCCACCGCATGTTTTATGAGCAGGGAAGTAGCATGAGCAGCGCTTCAGAAGATTAATTTGGGATTTTATGATAGGTGGACTGTCAGTACAGTCAGCACTGTCAAGCACAGTAAAAGGGTTGAAAAAAATACAAAACTGGTTTATTGTACAGTTTGTATTAGTTTTGAACCGCTTACAGCTTGACCAAATTATTTTTTAAAAGATGGTAGGCCTTGGGACTTCCCTGGTGGTCCAGTGGTTAAGACTTCACCTTCCAATACAGGGCGTGCCGGTTTGATCCCTGGTCGGGGAGCTAGGATCCCATATGCCTCCAGGCCAAAAAAACCAAAACATAAAACAGAATATTGTAACAAATTCAATAAAGACTTTAAAAATGGTCCACATTAAAAAAAAATCTAAAAAAAAAAAGATGGTAGGACTTTGTTTTTAATGTTTTTTTACAAAGTTAACAAATATGGCCCTTAGATCATTGATATTTTTTATCATTTTGAACTCAGTACTTAAGGGGGAAAGAAGAAAGACTTATTTATCATAGCAGAAATGTTTGATTTCCCTTTGTATTAATTCCTACTAGTTTTCTGCAATATTTGGAAGGTGGCTTTGACTTTCTTCTTCAACCGAGAATGTCAGAACACTTTGAAAAACGAAATAGATACCAGGGGCACTCCTGCACTGTAGAGTAATTGATATACCTGTTTCCCCTGCCTGATTATTTTAGAAAAATATCATCTTTCTTTTATTGTAAACCATGGACAGAAAGACACATTAGAGGGTATTCTCTTGCCTTCCAGGTTGGATTGGACCTGAGCCTTCCAAAACAGAGAGTTAATGTCAAAATAACAGCTAATGATTACATAGCTCTTACTCTGGGCCATGACTATTGTTGGCTTTCTACATACATTCATTTATTTAATCTTCACAGCAATCAATCTGATGGATTCTATTATTACGCTCATTTGGCAGAAGAGAGAACTGAGAGAAACTGAGTTTTTGTCCAAGTTTATGCAGCTAGCGAGTGGCAGAGCCAAGATATTTGGGGGAACGGGATGGGCTGTGATTGTTCTGGGTTAGTTTAGGTGCATGATATGTTGGAAACACTGATGTAGCTTAAATATCTTCTTCTGATGTCTTTGAGGTATATGTTTACATGAAATCACTGTGAGGGGGAAACAACCAAGAAGAAAAGGTACGCATCTATCTCCGTGTTAGAGGAGAGAATCCCTTAAATCTGCAGGTGACTTACTCTAGGGCTTGCTTCTCCTATGGTAAACTCAGTGTTAGCAGAAATGGTGCTAGAATAAGGTCTTTTCACCTGGTCGCTGCAGGGGGTGGGGGCATGTGGGAGGAAGGTTTACAGGTTCTAAAGGTGTTGTGGCACTCAGAGCCCCTGACTCCACGGTGGAGCAAAGGGATTTACACGAAAGGAGTACTTCAGCTCATTCACCTTCTCAGGAAGATGCTGGAGGGGAGAGCAGAGACCTGTAGTCCCCTCCACCCGCCACCTCCCCTGTTTTTGTCCCCGGGTTGGTAAGTGAAGTGGAGGGATTTGATGAGTTCTTCAGGAGGGTTATAGAATTTAAAAGTTCAAGAACCACTGTTTGGCATACATCTGAATTAAACAACAGAGCTGGAATTATTATGATAAAACATTGCTAAAGACATGCAATAGAGGAATTTTGAAAGTGCAGATATAATCACACATCTTGGTGAAGATTGTCACACTGAATGTGCTCATTTGACTTGTGATTTGCTTCAAAGTACAATCCAGTGCTATCACTCACATTCTCCACTTAACTCGGTGAGAGCAGGAGCCCTGTTGGGTTTCCTCTGCTTTATCCCCAGTGCCTGGAATATGCCGGATACATAGAGGTGGCTCAGTGAATGTTTGTTGAATAAATGAATGAATATATGATTTGAACATTAATTACCCCCTTAAAAACCCACAGATGTATTATACTCCTCTCTTCCTCTTTCCCTCCATCCCTTCATATATCCATCTATCCATCTTTTTGACCTGATAAAAAATATTTCAATAGTATTGAATATCAAACTTCTGGAGGAGTGATGACTAAGAAATGACTTTTAAAATCACACATGAAAAGATCAACCGATTCATTGATATCAAAATTATAAATTTCAGGGCTTCCCTGGTGGCACAGTGGTTGAGGGTCCGCCTGCCGATGCTGGGGACACGGGTTCGTGCCCCGGTCCGGGAGGATCCCACATGCCGCGGAGCGGCTGGGCCCGTGAGCCATGGCCGCTGGGCCTGCGCGTCCGGAGCCTGTGCTCCGCAATGGGAGAGGCCACAGCAGTGAGAGGCCCGCGTACTGCAAAAAATAAATAAATAAATAAATAAATTTCAGATAGTTAAAAAACAATAAAAAGGCAAACATCTGCAAACACGTGAGAAAAATTCTTTGCAGGGAAAAATGACAGGGAGTTGCTATCTGTATAAGATGGTATAAATCACTAACACTTGAAGGAACTGTACCAAAAAAAGGTGACCACATTTTCTATAACGTGATTGTTTTCCAATTTTCCCATTTTTGTGTGTGATATGGTTATCTCGTTTTTTATTATTTGGAAAATAAATTTCTAAAAAACAGAGCACAAGCTGACCTGATTCTCACTGATGCCTTTCCACAGGGGGAGCAGCTCTAGATCTGAAAGCCTGCCCTCCCAAACCGTTTCGCTGGATCCTTGATATGACCTGGCTGAATCTTGTGGAACTGAGTAAACTTCCGCAATTTGCAGAAATTATGAACCAGGTAATAAAGGGTTGGATAAAAGTACAGATCTGTAAACCCAAACACACCTGGGCCATTTAAACTGGGGCCTCCTGGTGACAAACCCTTCACCCAGAGGAGTCAACACACTTGTGTAGCTTTAAGGCGCTGTGGCTCTCCTGGGGGGTTGGGGGCGGTGGACAGACGGATATCCCAAGGGATCTTTTCACAGGTGCAGGCAACTGTCTTTACTTCTGTGTGGTGGGCATGGATCATTTATAACCTGCTTGAGTTGCTGTCAGAATCAGAACCCTTTTATTCTGGGTGGGTGGACCCTTTTATTGTAAACTCCATGTTTTCACTGCCTGTGATTAAATAATTTGAGCAAATTTGAATTTGAGGCAAGTGAAGAGGTTGAGGTCCTTTTATAAAAAATCAGTCATTTCAATGGTGAAAATATTTATAAAATGGTGAAGTTATAATGGTGAAAATGGTGAAACAGACCCCGATTTACCTGTTTTTCTTATCTGAAAATGTAAATTGGTTATTGTGGATTAGTTGTTGATTCAACTCTCGCCAGAAAACAATTATGCAACTCAGAATAAAGACAGTTGTTTATTACTGAGGTCTGTTGGTTACGACTGTGTGTCACCAATGGAGGGCCTGCAGTTTCCCAGTGTCAAATGCTGATAATCATCTTTTTTACGGTTGCTGGTGATGGACAAAGTGAGTGATTGGTAGCCTTATCCCTAGGCTGAGGATGGCAGAAGCCTCGCACTGTCACCATGTGATTCCCTCCCCTCCACAAACATCCTATCCCCCACCCAAGAGTACACTAGGGGTGTCTGTTTAGGGGTACTTCTGGAACATTATGTATTCTTTACCCATGCACCATGGTTGGGTCAGAGTCAACTGGATAAAGTCCCTGGACTATATCTGTGGTGGACAGTAAGCTTTGTTTTGTACTACAGCTACAGCTGAGTCTTCCAAGTCCAAACAAATACTTTGAAAAAAAAAAAAAAAGTGGTCTGGGTCCGGTCCGAGACTGGGTAAAGGCGGCCTTCAAGTACCACTGGAAAAAATCACACCTCTGCTGACGGATTATATTAATATAAGGATATACAGTATCATTTGCCTCGGTCAGTTAGATTTTAAGTACCCTTGGTGTAGAATCTGGTGGCTACTACCGCTTACTATGGGTAGGTACTTTGCAACAATAATAACTGTGCAAGCGAAGTATTATTGACACGATTTATAGATGAGATAACTGAGATTCAAAGAGGTTAAGCACTTGCCCAAGGCCACATAGCCCATACATGGTAAAGCGGTAATTTGACCCCATGGTCATGACACCATGAGTTATTTCTGTCCAGCTTCTTTTACACCATTGGATGGGCCAGAAGGGAAGAGGAAGAGTTATTCTCCACAAACTTGCAGAAGTTAGCCATCAGGGCGACCTGCCATCAGATGGGCAAGAGTTTGGCCTGTCTGTGGGAGGAGGGGAGGAAACAGGAGATCAATCTCCCAGCTGAGTGGGTGTCAGAAACTGAAACAAAAATAGCCTCAAAGAGCAGCTGCCCTGCCTCGGCATCCCAGGCCAAACTGTGTAACACCTGGAGGTGGTTTTGCTAGCAGCGAGGGCCAGGAATGGGAAATGCAGGAGCAAGGCGCTGGGAGTTATCCTATCACAGATGCAGCTCGCCCTGAAAGCTTTATGTGGTAGAGTCAAAATTAGCAGATGGAAGGCCAGTAGGTTGAGAATACGCACCTGTTTCTTCTTGGAACTCCTCTTTAGCAGCCAGTGTGGAGGAGACCTGCAGGGGGCACTCTGAGTAGCAGAGCACAGGTACCAGTGCAGTAGGGTGGGGCTGCAGCAGCACCCAGGCCCTCCAAGCCCTGTGCCAGGCAGATTCTTTTGGCAGCAGCCAACTAGGGAGAGCCGCTGCAATCTTCAGAGAAAGATGGCAGCTGTGAAACATTTCAGAAAGTCTCCATCTTTTAGCATCCCAGGGACAAAGTTGGAGCAACTGATTCACAGAGCAATTGTTTTGTTATTAACTTGCACCCTGTCTGTATCCTAGATGATGAATTGCTTGTGTGGTGTGGACTTTGGGCGGTTATTTAACCTCTCTGTGCCTCAGTAAAAAGTGGGGATAATAGAAGTAAAAGTACAGTCCTTGGGTCTGGCGCATAGTATCTGCTATATAAATATTTGCTATTAGTGCTTGCCATGGCTTTTAAAACACGCTTCAGACACTGTCTAAATAATCCAGCCTGATTGTTGCTGAGGAGCAGCGTCAGGCTCACCGATCTATAGTTTCTGTAATTAGTTTGGACAGCACTCGGACTTCAGGGAGCATCCTTTAATACCTCTGAAAACCTGTGGTTCTCTCCATGCTTCTGAAAGAACAGGTGTTTGAGACCAGCTCTTGGAGAGACTTCATCCATTCTTAGGTTTAAGGTCTCAAGGTGGGGGGATGACTAGGAAAATAAAAGTTTTGATTTTGTCATCTATCACTAGTTTAAGTAGAGGTCCACATGTAGAGGTTTGGGTATCAAAGTGGTCTATGTCAGTGGTTCTCATCCAAGGGCAACCTGGTGCCACACCCCAGAGTGCATTGGCAATTCTGGAGACCTTTTCTATTGCCACAAATCAGGGGCAGAGGTGCTCCTGGTGACTAGTGGATAGAGCCAGGGATGCTGCTAAACAATGTAAAATGCACAGGACAGCCTCTCTCAACACTAAATTAATCTGGTCCTAAATGCCCATAGTGCGGAGGTTGAGAAACCCTGGTCTATGTTTTTTCCTGCCCAGTCGTTTAGCGTAATTGATACATAGTCCTAATTTTAGCGAATAACGTAGAAGAGCAATGGAAAAACTGAAAGGGAATCATAATATCCAATCTATCTGAGTCACTGGTTCTGAAGAAAAATGTAAACAGTGTGGTTATGTTTAAAAAATTAGCTGCCTATAAAGAATGGCTTTCTCAGGTTATTCAATTTTAATTGCATATATTCCTGGGGCTCACCAATCAGCTTATTTATTTTAGATATCTCGTAATGAGAAGGGATGGAAAATCTGGTTTGATAAAGATGCTCCAGAGGAGGAAATCATCCCTGATGGATATAATGACTCACTAGATACCTGCCACAAGCTTTTACTTATCAGGTGAGAATAGGTATTATCAGACCTAGAGCATCACTTTATAGTGTCAAATTACAGATCCCACCTCAGTGAGCTTACTTCACTATGTGCCAGTAGTTACTGTAATAGATGTATGTGCTTCCCAACTGAAGTCTGGGATGGCAAATAAAATGGTGAAAGGTATAGTTTGATAACGTGTTAATGATAGTGCTTTTAGCAAAACACGTATGAAAAATATGTTTGTACTATTCACTTTGGTCATCATTTACCATTGAGTGAATCATTTATTGTTGAATTTACTTCTGTAAAAGCATAGATCTCACAGAGTTACAAGGCAATTAGTTTTTAAGCTAAAACCAAGAATATTGTGCTATTGAAACATATAAATGCTGTTTTGGCTGTTAAAATGGAAGCAAAAGTTTGAAAGTGATGTTGAGGAAGAATATTCTTCCTTTTCTTTCTCACTTTTCATGTTTTCCCAACATGCAGTAGCTCAAAGAAGGATTCTATATTGGAAGATGTGTGTGTGTGTGTGTGTGTGGGGGGGGGGGGGGGGGGGGGGGGGCGGGGGGTGTGTGTGGTGGGCAACACAGAAGGGTAGAGTTGGGGGAGACGAAACCACCAAAAGAATAACAAAAAGATGTCGGATTATGTTGGAGTTGTTTTTGTCTTTCCTAATGTTATACCCCTGAGTTTTCTTAGAAAAGTTGTTTCCTGGTTGTTGTCACTCTTTGAGAGTGATCAGAGCTGTCAGCAGTGATGACCTCAGGACCTGTAGACTGCAAAATGGCTATTTGTTTTTGTTTTATTAGAATAGATGTGTCTTATATCCATCATTTTAAAATTGAATCTTTGTCAGATGAATAATGCAATCTACTAACAAAGAAGAATCCATAGAGTTTGTCTGTGATCTAAAAATATCAAATGACATCTATTTAATGTGTCATTGTGTGCAGAACCTGCTACAGTGTAGTCTACACAGATGGTATTAAATAAATGCTTGCTGATCAAGCTACTTCTAACACCATTGACATATTATCTCCCTCTGAAGGCTGTAGAACCTCGAGTATGCAGCAGGCCAGCCCCCATCATGTACTGGACCTGGCAGAGGACGCCTCCCCTTGCATCCCTGCTGAGTCCCTGGCATCAAGAGCAGGGCGTGATGTATAGTATTCACTCCATAAATATTTGTCAAAGAATGAATGTGCTCCTGTGTATTAGTTTGAATGAGGAATTGCTTCCCTGAAGCTGATAGCTTAGTTACTAGGGATAATCACTGATGTGTTTTAAAACGAAAATAACTAAAGCTTCAGAGTAGTTGCAGCTTCCTCTGAAAATGAGACGTTTGGATCAGTTGACTTCTAAGTTCCCTTCTAGATTGGCAACAGAACTGGCCCTGACCTACTCCTTGCCAATGCCTCGCATCAAAACTACATGAACAAACTTGCATTCATCCAAGGATAGAAAACATTGCCATCCATCTTACACATATCTGCATAAAGGAGGATTAGCTCACTATCCTTTTGCTAACTAACTATGTGTTCTTTATGTGCTTAGCATTAGATAGAATTTTTAAAACCTGAATTTATTTCCTCTAACATGTGTGCATTTCTAGGTCTTGGTGCCCAGACCGTACTGTTTTTCAAGCAAGAAAGTATATTGCAGATTCTTTGGAGGAAAAGTACACAGAACCAGTTATCTTAAATCTGGAGAAAACTTGGGAAGAAAGTGATACACGAACACCTCTGATATGTTTTCTGTCCATGGGATCTGATCCCACAATTCAAGTTGACGCATTGGCCAAGAAACTGAAGCTGGGTATGATCAGCAACCTATGAAATTTAGCAAAACCTCCATATTGTTGCCTCACATTTTGCCTTTCATAGTTTTATAGCTTATTCTTATAAATATATTGATAAAATTCATAAATATTAGAAAACTATTAAACTCCTTCTTTCCTCCCCTTTCAGATCTCCTGGAGTGTGTGATATAGATATCTTTGTGCAGAGAGGAACACACTCATTTACCATATAGTGGTTTTTTTAAAAACATCTTTATTGGAGTATAATTGCTTTACAATGGTGTGTTAGTTTCTGCTGTGAATCAGCTATACATGTACATACATCCCCATAATCTCCTTCCTCTTGCGTCTCCCTCCCACCTTCCCTATCCCACGCCTCTAGGTGGACACAAAGCACCAAGCTGATCTCCCTGTGCTATGTGGCTGCTTACCACTAGCTATCTAGTTTACATTTGGTAGTGCATATATGTCCATGCCACTCTTTCACTTTGTCCCAGCTTACCCTTCCCCCTCCCCATGTCTTCAAGTCCATTCTCTACGTCTGCATGGTATATCTCTCCATCTGTTTGTATCATCTTTAATTTCTTTCAACAGTGTCTTGTAGTTTTCTGCATACAGGTCTTTTGTCTCCTTAGGTAGGTTTATACCTAGGTATTTTATTCTTTTTGTTGCAATGGTAAATGGGAGTGTATCATTCATTTCTCTTTCAGATTTTTCATCATTAGTGTATAGGAATACAAGAGATTTCTGTGCATTAATTTTGTATCGTGCTACTTTACCAAACTCATTGATAAGCTCTAGTAGTTTTCTGGTAGCATCTTTAGGATTCTCTATGTATCTGCAAACAGTGACAGCTTTACTTCTTCTTTTCTGATTTGGATTCCTTTTATTTCTTTTTTTTCTCTGATTGCTGTGGCTAGGACTTCCAAAACTATGTTGAATAATAGTGGTGAGAGTGGGCAACTTTGTCTTGTTCCTGATCTTAGAGGATAAGCTTTCAGTTTTTCACCATTGAGAACAATGTTGGCTGTGGGTTTGTCATATATGGCCTTTATTATGCTGAGGCAGGTTCCCTGTATGCCCACTTTCTGGATGGTTTTTATCATAAATGGGTGGTGAATTTTGTTGAAAGCTTTTTCTGCATCTGTTGAGATGATCATATGGTTTTTCCCCTTCAATTTGTTAATGTGGTGTATCACATTGATTGATTTGCATATATTGAAGAATCCTTGCATTCCTGGGATAAATCCCACTTGGTCATGGTGTATGATCCTTTTAATGTGCTGTTGGATTCTATTTGCTAGTATTGTGTTGAGGAGTTTTGCACTTATGTTCATCCGCGATATTGGCCTGTAGTTTTCCTTTTTGTGACATCTTTGTCTGGTTTTGGTATCAGGGTGATGGTGGCCTCGTAGAGTGAGTTTGGGAGTGTTCCTCCCTTTGCTATATTTTGGAAGAATTTGAGAAGGATAGGTGTTAGCTCTTTTCTCAATGTTTGATAGAATTGCGTGGTTTATTCTTAATGTGCTGAAAATCTGAATGTTGTTGGAATTGCCATTTGGGATCATCCAGGTTCAGCTCATTAAGTATACCTTGTAGGGTTAATTCATTTATGTCTTTATAAAGATTATCAAAGTGATTGATTATGAATCCCTAAATCTACTCTATGAAATAAAACTTGAACTTATTATCTAGTTAATGTAAACATGATACAAAATTAATTTAGTCATCTTTAAATAGTTCCCACATGTCCCTCTTCACTAAGAAGTTCCTGTAAACTGTTAGCTTATGGTAGCATGGTCTGTGTTCACCCCTCTTTTCTCATCTGACTTTGCTCTGTTCACTGGCACCACACTGTTCTATGTTCTATATGGATCCATATTTGAATGGCCTCCTTCTTCTGTCTAAACACTGACACCCAATGCAGAGAGCTCCCATGTTCTGTTGGCAAGTACTCATGGTTAAGTCTCATTAACCACCTTTAAAGTAGGGTGTTTTGCTCTGACGTTCACTGCAGCATGCCAGTCATCTGCATTAGTCTAAGAATGGTGCTTCTCTCGTAGCCTTGGAGTTAGCAAATCTCTTTGAGATCGACTCCTCCATGGATCTTTGTCCAGTTGCTTCTATGCCCCACTTCTCTCTGCATATAGATTCCTTTTTTTCTGTCTTGCCACAACCGAACTCCATGTGACAGAACTCGTGGCTTCTGTTGGCTCATGAGCTTCACTACCTACATGTTCAGTATGTTCAGCACTCCCAGTGTTATCAAACCCAAACTTGGGTCCACTCACCTGCCATGCAGCAAAGCCAACTTACTGACCCAGGTTGTGGTGAAGGAAAGTACAGTGTTTATTGCAGGTTCCAAATAAGGAGAATAGGCAGTTCATGCTCAAAAGGCTTTCAGGGAAGGGTTTTTAAAAGTGACATTTGGAGTGAGAGCTGCAGGATGCATGACTTTCTTCTGATTGGTTGATAGTGAGGTAACAGGGTGGTGTTTCGGAAATCTTAATCGTCAACCTCTGGTTCCAGCCGGTCTGGGGTCTCCATGCTTGTGGTCTTCATGTAGTCACCATCCTCCATCTGGATGGGGGTCTTAGTTTCTTCCTAATAACTCAAAGGTATGCATCAGATTGTTATCCGTATTCCTTGAGGAGGACCTAGGACTTTGTTTTATCACTGACTGTTGTTTAATCTGTCGTCACTTTTCTTCTTAACTGCTTTTCCTTTGTTTCTGTATCCCTCACTTCCCCTGTGTTTTGGAACTCAGGGAAGGCCTACGAGACTAAAGCATTTTTCAAAAAACAGGGAACACAGAGGGGCTTTTGTACCTGGGATGGCCCCATGGCGTCCTGCTTGGTTTCACCAGGGAAATTCCCGTTACTCTTGGTCCCAGGTCCAAATATCCAAGGAAGAAGTTCATTGGTTTTGCTTTGGTCATGTCTCCTTTCTGGGCCAATCAGTGAACTGCTGCTTTGTAAATGGGTCCATAGCAAGAACCACATATATGGAGCTAGCATGGAGGGCATTTCTTAAAATGGGATACTGTTCCTAGAAGAAGGGCAGTTCCCACTAGAGTTACCCTTTCCAGTTTACCTCAAAATAATGCTGTTGTCTAGGACAAGGGTTTAAGAACAGAATTAAGAAATTAACTCGAGGTCTCCTTTGGGAGAAATTATAACTATAACTTTAAATAAATACATAAGGCCAGAATGGTGCTGTCACCTCATATTATTATATGTTATCATACTGCTTTGCTTGGCAATTTGGTGATTCCATTTCTTGGTACTACTTTAGTTTTTCCAGAAATTGTTCAAGCTTCTATTGGTTGCCTTGTTAGGAAACACAGTAGATTTAATTTTGACACTGAAGGAGCCAGTGAATTTTATAAAGAACTCTTCGCTCATTTTCAAGGAATGTTAGGAAGCATCATGCTGTTCATTGCTTTGGGTTACAAAATCCCCCAAATAGCTGTGAAAATGAAAGCATTATGTAGACATATTAATATTATATTAATATTATTATATATATATTATATTATTATTATATTATATATTATATATATTATATAATATATTATATATAATATATATTATATAATATATTACATATAATATATATTTATATTATATATAATATATATATATTATTTTTATATATATTATTATATTATATATATTATATATTATTATTATATTAATATTAATATTAATCTCATCTCAACTAGAGATATTTTATTTGGATAACTGGATAATAGATAATCATAGAATTCTCAAGGTGAATAGGATTCTGGAAATCCTGAAATCCAAGTACCTTATTTTACAGCTGGGGAAAGTAAGGTCTGGAGATAAGGCCAGAGAGCTAGTTGGTGACATATATGATTCAGGACTTAATCTCTGGGCTTCGAAATCCCACTTCAGTGGTCTTTCTCTTTTATTCCATCTCACTGCCTTTAGTGGATGAATTAAACAGTTGCCTGACAGCACTTTGAGGGATGGGACCAAATCAAATAGGTTTTTGTAGAAAAGAGAAGAAGGAAACTTCTCACTGTGGAACCTGTCAGGCTCTGTGGTGAGCGATTCAGAGAAGATAAAGTCTGCACAAAAACACTGGGTGCCTGGGAAAGAGGGAGAAAACAGATGGATTTAGCATTAGAAAATCCTACCAGGAGCTTGGGTGAAGGAGAAAGGGGTCCCAAGGAAGGATGGATGTGAAAATAGAATCGAAACATGAATGAAAAAGGACAAACAAATATAAAATATAAGCCCACAAATATATAAAAGGAATGAGAAAATGGGTATAACAAAGTATACAGATGAAAATAGTTAAATAATAAGATAATGGTATATAATTACAGTAATAAAGTTTTAAAATCTCATTAAAATGGACATTTGTAGAAAAATATAAATATACAAAATTTTCTCAGAAAAGGTTGAAAAACCTGAATAGATGAATAATCAAGATGAAAAAAATTAGAAGTTTTAAAATTATTACCTCAGCAAAGACACTGGGCTTGGATGATTTTTTTGCTAAGTCCTTTAAAACTTTGACTGCTATATTCCATTCCATAACACATAAAAAGAGGATATATTGGGGCTTCTGTGGTGGCGCAGTGGTTGACAGTCCGCCTGCCAATGCAGGGGACGTGGGTTCGTGCCCTGGTCTGAGAAGATCCCACATGCTGCGGAGTGGCTGGGCCCATGAGCCATGGCCACTGAGCCTGCGCGTCTGGAGCCTGTGCTCTGCAACGGGAGAGGCCACCAACAGTGACAGGCCCACGTACCGCAAAAAAAAAAAAAAAGAGGATACATTTTCCTCTTTATTTTAAGGGAATAGCATTATCCTGGTATCAAAAACAGACCAAGATAGTCACTGTATAAAAGAAAGAAAACCACGGATTGATCCTACTTATCAATATAAATGTAAGGACCTTAACCAAAATGCAAGCAGGAAGAATTCTGCAAAACATTAAAATAGCATGCAGAAATTAATAATGTGCCTTGACCAAGTAGGATGCATAGACAAATCTGAGAAAGATACAGTATTAAGAAATCTCATCACAGGAGTAAGTGAATGACTTTTCCTTAAGTTATCCTATTATTACCTCGATAAATGCTAAAAAGGCATTTTATAAAAATTCAACATTCGTATTTGGTTTTTAAAAAATGGGGATAGGGACTTCCCTGGTGGTGCAGTGGTTAAGAATCTGCCTGCCTATGCAGGGGACACGGGTTTGAGCCCTGCTCCGGGAAGATCCCACATGCAGCAGAGCAACTAAGCCTGTGCGCCACAACTACTGAGCCCGCACTCTAGAGCCCACAAGCCACAACTACTGAAGCCCACACGCCTAGAGCCCGTGCTCCACAACAAGAGAAGCCACTGCAGTGAGAAGCCCACACACCACAAGGAAGAGTAGCCCCTGCTCGCCACAACTAGAGAAAGCCTGTGTGCAGCAACGAGGACCCAACGGAGCCAAAACTAAGTAAATAAATAAATAAATGGGAATAGAAGAATATTGTAATAATATGACAATGAATATGAACTTCAAACAACTTCATGCTTTTTGGTGAACAACTAGAGACATGCCCGTTAAAGTCAGGAACAAGATAAAGATGTCTGTTATCACCACTTTCATTTAGTATTGCTGTGGAGGATATAGCTAATGTATTGTAAGAATCATAAATAAAAGATATAACTACTGGAAAAGAGGGACAAAAATCATCATTATTCTCAGATAGCATAATTGTCTAACTAAGAAACACAAATGAATCAACTGGAAAACTATTAGACTTAACAGGATAGTTCAGTAAGGTGGCTGGTCACAAAATAAATATATTTAAAAAATCAATGGAGCATTCTTGTAAAATAAAATGTAAAAATCCCATTCACTCTCTCAATAAAAATAAAACTGAGAAATGATCTTTAAAATACCTATTAGAAGAAAACTATAAAACTTTCTTAGAGACATGAAAGTAGACTAGAATAAATGGAGAGTTAAACCACATTCCCAGTATAA
Organism: Delphinus delphis; assembly: GCF_949987515.2. Taxonomy (NCBI): domain Eukaryota; kingdom Metazoa; phylum Chordata; class Mammalia; order Artiodactyla; family Delphinidae; genus Delphinus; species Delphinus delphis. Next base: position 35,899,338 of record NC_082692.2, on the reverse strand, counting down.
AGATTCAATATTGTAAAGATGTCAGTAGTCTCTAAATTAATCTATAAATGGAATGCAAGTCTAACTGAAATTCCAATAGCATTTTCCCCCTAATTGGATAGTAGAGGGATCTTCGATCATCCAGAGCAATAAATGGACAAAAATAGCCAAGAAAGCTTGAAAAGGAAAAAGAATAATGTGGAACAAGCCCAATCAGATTTTAAAAAATTTATCAAATGACAATAACTTAATCAGTGTAGAACTGGCTCAGAGAAGATCAATAGAGCAAAATGAAAGGCCCCAAATTAGACTCTAGTATATACAATAGCTTGTGATAAGACTGTGATAAGATTCACATTTTAAATCAGTGGAAGGAAAATGGATTAGTGAATAAACACTGTTGGCATAGCAGGTTAACTTCAAAAGAAAGAAAGGATTTTACCTCACATAAAACTAAAGTACATTCTAGGTTGATTAAGGTTTTAAATGGTTTAAACTATAAAAGAATAAAAAAGAATATATTGATACTATTGGGGTGGCTAAGATTTTCTTAATCATAATACCAGAATCCAAAACCAGAGGAAAAGATGTTTGACTGGATGAAGTTTTAAAATTTCTGTATGTCATAAATAAAATTAAAACACAAATTGCTGTCGAATCCAAGCTTGTGTGCCCAATGCACAGTGAGGCCAAACAAACTGAAATGGAGTTTGGAGCAGAGAAAGGTTTATTGCAAGGACCAAACAAGGAGTATGGGGAGGCCTATGCTCAAAAGACCCAAACTTCCTGATAGTTTCTGAAGAAGAGTTTTTAAAGGCAAAATTTGGGGTGAGGGCTGCAAGGTGTGGGATTTTCTTTTGATTGCTTAGTGGTGAGGTAACAGGGTGGTGTTCCAAGAATCATGTACTTAGCCTGAAGTTACCATCCTCCACTTAGGTGGGGGCATTAGTTTCTGTAAGAAGAACTCAAAGATATATTGTTATGCATATCACTTTAGGAGGAACTAGGACACTTTATCACTGCAGTATTGTTTGTTTCCTTTTTTTTTAACATCTTTCTTGGAGTATAATTGCTTTACAATGTTGTGTTAGTTTCTGCTGTATAACAAAGTGAATCAGCTATATGCACATGTATATCCCCATATCCCCTGACTTTTGTGTCTCCCTCCCACCCTCCTTATCCCACCTCTCTAGGTGGTCGCAAAGCACCAAGCTGATCTCCCTGCACTATGCAGCTGCTTCCCAGTAGCTGTCAATTTTACATTTGGTAGTGTATATATGTCAGTGTTACTCTCTCACTTGGTTCCAGCTTACCCTTCCACCTCCCTGGGTCCTCAAGTCCATTCTCAACGTCTGCATCTTTATTCCTGTCCTGACCCTAAGTTCATCAGAACCTTTTTTTTTTTTTAACATTCCATATATATGTATTAGCATACGGTATTTGTTTATCTCTTTCTGATTACTTCACTCTGTATGACAGACTCTAGCTTCATCCACCTCACTGCAAATAACTCAATTTTGTTTCTTTTTATGGCTGAGTAATATTCCATTGTATATATGTGCCACATCTTCTTTACCCATTCATCTGTTGATGGACACTTAGGTTGCTTCCATGTCCTGGCTATTGTAAATAGAGTTGCAATGAACATAGTTGTACATGTCTCTTTTTGAATTTTGGTTTTCTCAAGGTATATGCCCAGTAGTGGGATTGCTGGGTCGTATGGTAGCTCTATTTTTAGTTTTTTAAGGAACCTCCATACTGTTCTCCATAGTGGCTGTATCAATTTACATTCCCACCAACAGTTCAAGAGGGTTCCCTTTTCTCCACACCCTCTCCAGCATTTATTGTTTGTAGATTTTTTGAAGATGGCCATTCTGACTGGTTTGAGGTGGTAGCTCATTGTAGTTTTGACTTGCATTTCTCTAATGATTAATGATGTTGAGTATCCTTTGATGTGTTTGTTGGCAATCTGTATATCCTCTTTGGAGAAATGTCTATTTAGGTCTTCTGCCCATTTTTGGATTGGGTTGTTTGTTTTTCTGATATTGAGCTGCATGAGTCGCTTGTATATTTTGCAGATTAATCCTTTCTCAGTTACTTCGCTTGCAAATATTTTCTCCCATTCTGAGGATTGTCTTTCCTTCTGTTTATGGTTTCCTTTGCTGTGCAAAAACTTGTAAGTTTCATTAGGACCCATTTGTTTATTTTTGTCTCTATTTCCATTTCTCTAGGAGGTGGGTCAAAAAGGATCTTGCTGTGATTCATGTCATACAATGTTCTGCCTATGTTTTCCTCTAAGAGTTTGATAGTATCTGGCCTTACATTAGGTCTTTAATCAATTTTGAGTTTATTTTTGTGTATGTGTTAGGGAGGGTTCTAATTTAATTCTTTTACATGTAGCTGTCCTGTGTTCCCAGCATCACTTTTTGTAGAGGGTGCCTTTTCTCCGTTGTATACTCTTGCCTCCTTTATCAAAGATAAGGTGACCATATGTGCATGGGTTTATCTCTGGGCTTTCTATCCTGTTCCTTTGATCTATATTTCTGTTCTTGTGCCAGTGCCATTCTGTCTTGGTTACTGTAGCTTTGTAGTATACTCTGAAGTCAGGGAATCTGATTGCTCCAGCTCCGTTTTTCTTTCTCAAGATTGCTTTGGCTATTCGGGTCTTTTGTGTATCCATACAAATTGTGAAATTTTTGGTTCCAGTTCTATGAAAAATGCCATTGGTTGTTTGATAGGGAGTGCATTGAATCTGTAGATTGCTTTGGGTAGTATAGACATTTTCACAATGTTGATTCTTCCAATCCAGGAACATGGTATATCTCTCCATCTGTTTGTATCATCTTTCATTTCTTTCATCAGTGTCATAGTTTCCTGCATACAGGTCTTTTGTCTCCTTAGGTAGGTTTATTCCTAGGTATTTTATTCCTTTTGTTGCAATGGTAAATGGGAATGTTTCCATAATTTCTGTTTCAGATTTTTCATTATTAGTGTATAGGAATGCAAGAGATTTCTGTGCATTAGTTTTGTATCTGCTACTCTACCCAATTCATTGATTAGCTCTAGTAGTTTTCTGGCAGCATCTTTAGGATTCTTTATGTATAGTATCATGTCATCTGCAAACAGTGACAGTTTTACTTCTTTTCCGATTTGGATTCCTTTTATTTCTTTTTCTTCTCTGATTGCTGTGACTAAAACTTCCAAAAGTGTGTTGAGTAATAATGGTGAGAGTGGGACACCTTGCCTTGTTCCTGATCTCAGTGGAAATGGTTTCAGTTTTTCACCATTGAGAACGATGTTGGCTGTAGGCCATGGTTTTCACCATTGAGAACGATGTTGGATGTTGGCTGTAATAATGACCTTTATTATGTTGAGGTAAGTTCCCTCTATGCCTATATTCTAGAGGGTTTTTAACATAAATGGGTTTTGAATTTTGTTGAAAGCCTTTTCTGCATCTATTGAGATGATCATATGGTTTTTATCCTTCAGTTTGTTAATATGGTGTAACATGTTGATTGATCTGCGTATATTGAAGAATCCCTGCCTTCCTGGAATATACCACACATGATCATGGTGTATGATCCTTTTAACGTGCTGTTGGATTCTGTTTGCTAGTATTGTATTGAGGATTTTTGCATCTATGTTCATCAATGTTATTGGCCTGTAGTTTTCTTTTTTTGTGACATCTTTGTCTGGTTTTGGCACCAGGGTGATGGTGGCCTAGTAGAATGAGTTTGGGAGTGTTCCTCCCTCTGCTATATATTGGAAGAGTTTGAGAAGGATAGGTGTTAGCTCTTCTCTAAAGGTTTGATAGAATTTTCCTGTGAAACCATCTGGTACTGGGCTTTTGCTTGTTGGAAGATTTTTAATCACAGTTTCAATTTCAGTGCTTGTGATTGGTCTGTTCATATTTTCTATTTCTTCTTGGTTCAGTTTCAGAAGGTTGTGCTTTTCTAAGACTTTGTCCATTTCTTCCAGGTTGTCCATTTTGTTGGCATATCGTTGCTTGTAGTAATCTTTCATGATCCTTTGTATTTCTGCAGTGTCAGTTGTTACTTCTCCTTTTTCATTTCTAATTCTATTGATTTGAGTCTTCTCCCTTTTTTTCTTGGTGAGTCTGGCTAATGGTTTATCAATTTTGTTTATCTTCTCAAGGAACGAGCTTTTAGTTTTATTGATCTTTGCTATTGTTTCCTTCATTTCTTTTTCATTTATTTCTGATCTGATCTTTATGATTCTTTCCTTCTGCTAACTTGGAGGTTTTTCTGTGTTTCTTTCTCTAATTGCTTTAGGTGCAGGTTAGGTTGTTTATTTGATATTTTTCTTGTTTCTTGAGGTAGGACTGTATTGCTATAAACTTCCCTCTTAGAACTGCTTTTGATGCATCCCATAGGTTTTGGGTCATCATGTTTTCATTGTCATTTGTTTCTAAGTGTTTTTTGATTTCCTCTTTGATTTCTTCAGTGATCTCTCGGTTATTTAGTCGTGTCTTGTTTAGCCTCCATGTGTTTGTATGTTTTACAGTTTTTTTTTTTCTGTAATTGATATCTAGTCTCATAGCATTGTGGTCGGAAAAGATCCTTTTTTTTTTTTGCTGTACGCCGGCCTCTCACTGTTGTGGCCTCTCCCGCTGTGGAGCACAGGATCCGGGCGCGCAGGCCCAGCGGCCATGGCCCACGGGCCCAGCCGCTCTGCGGCACGTGGGATCCTCCCAGACCGGGGCACGAACCCGTGTCCCCCTGTATCAGCAGGTGGACTCTCAACCACTGCACCACCAGGGAAGCCCTGGAAAAGATTCCTGATACGAGTTCAATTTTCTCAAATTTACCAAGGCTTGATTTGTGACCAAAGATATGATCTAACCTGGAGAATGTTCCATGAGCACTTGAGAAGAAAGTGTATTCTGTTGTTTTTGGATGGAATGTCCTATAAATATCAATTAAGTCCATCTTGTTTAATGTGTCACTTAAGCTTATGTTTCCTTATTTGTTTTCATTTTGCATGATCTGTCCATTGATGAAAGTGGGGTGTTAAAGTCCTCTACTATGATTGTGCTACTGTCGATTTCCCCTTTTATGGCTGTTAGCATTTGCCTTATGTATTGAGGTGCTCCTTTGTTGGGTGCATAAATATTTACAATTGTTATATCTTCTTCTTGGATTGATCCCTTGATCATTATATAGTGTCCTTCTTTGTCTCTTGTAATAGTTTTTATTTTAAAGTCTATTTTGTCTGATATGAGAATTGCTACTCCAGCTTTCTTTTGATTCCCATTTGCATAGAATATCTTTTTCCATCCCCTCACTTGCAGTCTGTATGTGTCCCTAGGTCTGAGTGTGTCTCTTGTAGACAGCATATATATGGGTCTTGTTTTTGTATCCATTCAGCCAGTCTATGTCTTTTGGTTGGAGCATTTAATCTATTTAAATGTAAAGTTATTATCGCTATGTATGTTCCTATTACCATTTTCTTAATTGTTTGGGGTTTGTTATTGTAGGTCTTTTTCTTCTCTTGTGTTTTCGGCCTAGAGAACTTCCTTTAGCATTTGTTGTAAAGCTGGTTTGGTGGTGCTGAATTCTCTTAGCTTTTGCTTATCTGTAAACATTTTGATTTCTCCGTCAAATCTGATTGAGATCCTTGCTGGGTAGAGTAATCTTGGTTGTAGGTTTTTCCCTTTCATCACTTTAAATATGTCCTGCCAGTCCCTTCTGGCTTGCAGAGTTTCTTCTGAAAGATCAGCTGTTAACGTTATGGGGATTCCCTTGTATGTTATTTGTTGTTTTTCCCTTGCTGCTTTTAATATTTTTTTTGTATTTAATTTTTGATAGTTTGATTAATATGTGTCTTGGCGTATTTCTCCTTGGATTTATCCTGTATGGGACTCTCTGTGCTTCTTGGACTTGATTGATTATTTCCTGTCCCATATTAGGGAAGTTTTTGACCAAAATCTATTCAAATATTTTCTCATTCCCTTTCTTTTTCTCTTCTTCTTCTTGGACCCCTATAATTCAAATGTTGGTGCATTTCATGTTGTCCCAGATGTCTCTGAGACTGTCTTCAACTCTTTTCATTCTTTTTTCTTTATTCTGCTCTGTGGTAGTTATTTCCACTATTTTATCTTCCAGGTCACTTATTCGTTCTTCTGCCTCAGTTATTCTGCTATTAATTCCTTCTAGACAGTTTTAAATTTCATTTACTGTGTTGTTCATCATTGTTTGTTTGCTCTTTAGTTATTCTAGGTCCTTGTTGAAAGTTTTTGTGTTTTCTCCATTCCATTTCCAAGATTTTGGATCATCTTTACTGTCATTACTCTGAATTCTTTTTCGGGTAGACTGTCTATTTCCTCTTCATTTGTTTGGTCTGGTGGGTTTTTACCTTGCTCCTTCATCTGCTGTGTATTTCTGTGTCTTCTCATTTTGCTTAACTTACTGTGTATGGGGTCTCCTTTTCTGAAGCTTCAGGTTCGTAGTTCCCATTGTTTTTGGTGTCTGCCCCCAGTGGGTAAGGTTGGTTCAGTGGGTTGTGTAGATTTCTTGGTGGAGGGTACTGGTGCCTGTGTTCTAGTGGATGAGGCTGGATCTTGTCTTTCCGGTGGGCAGGACCACGTCTGGTGTTGTGTTTTGGGGTGTCTGTGAACTTATTATGATTGTAGGCAGACTCTGTGCTAATGGGTGGGCTTGTGTTCCTGTCTTGCTAGTTGTTTGGCATGAGGTATCCAGCACTGTACCTTGCTAATCATTGAGTGGAGCTGGGTCTTAGCATTGAGATGGGGATCTCTGGGAGAGCTTTTGTCATTTGATATTACATGGGGCCAGGAGGTCTCTGGTGGACCAATTACCTGAACTCGGGTCTCCCACCTCAGAGGCTCAGACACCCAGCCAGAGCATTAAGACCCTGTCAGCCACATGGCTCAGAAGGAAAGGGCGAGAAAGAAGAAAAGAAAGGAAGAAAGAAAAGAAAGAAAGGAAGGAAGGAAGGAAAGAAAGAAAGGGAAAGGAAGAAAGAAAGAAAAAATAAAGTTATTAAAATAAAAAATAAAAAATATTATTAATAATAAAAAAATTAAAAGTAATTAAAAAAAGAAGGAAGAGAGCAACCAAACCAAAAAACAAACCCTCCAATAATAACAAGCGCTAAAAACTATACTAAAAAAAAAAAAAAGACAGACAGAACCCTAGGACAAATGGTAAAAGCAAAGCTATACAGACAAAGAAGCATGCACATACACACTCACAAAAAGAGGAAAAGGAAAAATATATACATATACGTATGTAAAAAAATAAACAGAAGAGAGCAACCAAATCAATAAACAAATCTACCAAGGGTAATAAGCTCTAAATACTAAGCTAAGATAAATATAAAACCAGAAACAAATTAGATGCAGAAAGCAAACCCCAAGTCTACAGTTGCTCCCAAAGTCCACTGCCTGAATTTTGGGATGATTTGTTTTCTATTTAGGTATTCCACAGGTGCAGGGTACATCACATTGATTGTGGAGATTTAACTTGCTACTCCTTCAGCTGCTGGGCGAAATTTCCCTCTCTTCTTTGTTCTCACAGCTCCTGGGGTTCAGCTTTGGATTTGGTCCTGCCTCTGCGTGTAAGTCACCTGAGGGCATCTGTTCCCTGCCCAGAAAGGACGGGGTTAAAGTAGCAGCAGATTAGGGAGCTCTGGCTCACTCGGGCTGGGGGGAGGGAGAGGTACAGAATGTGGGGTGAGCCTGCGGCGGCAGGGGCCAGCATAACATTGCAACAGCCTGAGGTGCTCCATGTGTTCTCTCGGGGAAGTTGTCCGTGGATCATGGGACCCTGGCAGTGGTGGGCTGCACAGGCTCCCGGGAGGGGAGGTGTGGGTAGTGATCTGTGCTTGCACACAGGCTTTTTGATGGCTGCAGCAGCAGCCTTAGCGTTTCATTCCCATCTCTGGTGTCCACACTGGTAGCCGCAGCTTGCTCCCGTCTCTGGAGCTCGTTTAGGCAGTGCTCTGAATCCCCTCTCCTCGTGCACCCTGAAACAATGTTCTCTTGCCTGTTAGGCAGTTCCAGACTTTTTCCCAGACTCCCTCTGGCTAGCTGCAGTGCACTAGCCTCCTTCAGGCTGTGTTCATGCATCCAACCCCAGTCCTTTCCCCAGTTCTGAACTCGGAAGCCCGAGCCTCAGCTCCCAGCCCACACCTGCCCAGGTGGGTGAGCAGACAAGCCTCTCAGGGTGGTGAGTGCTGGTTGGTACTGATCCTCTGTGCAGGAATCTCTCTGCTTTGCCCTCTGCACCCCTGTTGCTGCACTGTCCTCTGTGCCTCCAAAGCTCCCCCCCCCCCCCGCCCATCCCCTGTCTCCACCAGTGAAGGGTCTTCCAAGTATGTGGAAACATTTCCTCCTTCACACCTCCCTCCCAGAGGTGCAGGTCCCATCCCTATTCTCTTGTCTCTGTTTTTTCTTTTTCCTTTTGCCCAACCCAGGTACGTGGGGAGTTTCTTGCCTTTTGGGAAGTCTGAGGTCTTCTTCCAGTGTTCAGTATGTTTTCTGTAGGAGTTATTCCACATATAGATGTATTTTTGATGTATTTGTGGGGAGGAAGGTGATCTCCACGTCTTACTCCTCCACCATCTTGAAGGTCCCCTGTATTTAATTTTTGATAGTTTGGTTAATATGTGTCTTGGCGTTTTTCTCTTTGGGTTTATCCTGTATGGGACTCTCTGTGCTTCCTGGACTTGATTTTCCTTTCCCATGTTAGGGAAGTTTTTGACTATAATCTGTTCAAATATTTTCTCAGTCCCTTTCTTTTTCTCTTCTTCTTCTGAGACCCCTGTAATTCGCATGTTGGTGCATTTAGTGTTGTCCCAGAGGTCTCGGAGACCGTCCTCAATTCTTTTCATTCTTTTTTCTTTATTCTGCTCCCTGGCAGTTATTCCACCATTTTATCTTCCAGCTCACTTATCCGTTCTTCTGCCTCAGTTATTCTGCTATTGATTCCTTCTAGAGTATTTTTAATTTCAGTAATTGTGTTGTTCAGCACTGTTTGTTTGCTCTTTAGTTCTTCTAGATTCTTGTTAAATGTTTCTTGTATTTTCTCCATTCTGTTTGCAAGATTTTGGATCATGTTTACTATTATTACTCTGAATTGTTTTCAGGTAGGTTGCCTATTTCATCTTCGGTCTTGTAGGGTTTTACCTTGCTCCTTCATCTGTAACATATTTTTTTGTCGTTTCATTTTTTGTTTTTTTTTTGATGGGTGGTGCCGTATTCCTGTCTTACTGGTTGTTTGGCCTGAGACGTCCAGCACTGGAATTTGCAGGCAGTTGGTTAGAGCTGGGTCTTGGTGCTGAGGTGAGGACCTCAGGGAGGCCTCACTCTGATTGGTATTCCCTGGGGTCTGAGGTTCTCTGTTAGTCCAGTGGTTTGGACTTGGAGGTCCCACCACAGGAGCTCAGGCCCGACATCCGGCCTGGAAACCAAAATGCCAGAAGCTTTGTGGTGCAGTTAAAAAAAAAAAAAAAGGAAAAGAAAGAGAAAAAGGAGCAGTACAATATCAAAGAATAAGAAACAAAATAAAATTAGAAAGATAAAAAATATATTAGGAAAAATAAAACTATAATTGACCCAACTGCAACAAGGCAAAATAAAACTACAGCAGAAAAAAGAAAAAAAATGGGGTGGGTGGGGGGAACAGGCCAAAAGGAGGGAACAATAACAAAGTAGAAAGACTAAAATAAAATTAGAAAAATAAAAGATTTATTAGGAAAGATAAAAATATAAAAGAATCAACAACAATGAATCAACAAGGTAAAACAGAACCCCAATCTAAAAGGGGAAAAAAGAAATAAAAATATAAAAGCCTTGGCTATGGGGGCAGAGTTTAGGTGGGGGTGGAACTTAGGCAGGGGTGGGGTTTCGGGTGGGTTGGGACCTAGGTGGGTGGAGGGGGTAACGTTTGTGCGTGTGTCGTGGCCTAGGCTCAGGATCCATGTAGCCAGAAAAGGTCTTGGGGTGGGGCTTAGGCGGTGATATTCAAGAGTGGGGTGGGGCCTCTGCTTAGGACCTGAAGGGAAAGGGAGAGGCAGCACGTGGAAAGGAGGGCCTCTGGAGTGTGGAGTTCCGGAGTTTGGAAGTAGGGCCCTGAGTGAGGGTGTGTGGGTGGCGTTTAGGCCCAGCATGTTGGAGGGGTTCTCCGAGTGTAGAGGTAGGGCCCTGGGTGGGGATGTAGGGGCGGGGCTTGGGTTCTGCATGGCAGGAGGGAGGCTCCAAGGGCAGAGGATTAGGTCCAGGAGCCCAACAGCCTCCCTGGTGCCTAAGTGGACAGGGAAAGCACTGGCTGCGTTCCCTTCCGTTCCTTCGCAACCTTCCCCACTGTCTCCCCTAGGGTCTCCCTCGTCGCCACTGGACCCCTAACCATGGGTGGGTCCCTCTGGGTGTAGGAACTCCTCCCCTCCCCCAGCCACCCCTCAGGGGTGCTGGTCCTGTAGGTCTGGGCTTTACTTTTGCTCCCCCTGTCCTCCCTCCCACTCCCTCAGGACCCACATGGCTAGAGGGGTCCTCAGTGGGCAGAGGATCAGGCTCAGGATCTCAGCAGGCTCCTGGGGGCCCAAGCGGGCAGGGGAAGCCTGGCTATGCTCCCTTTTGATCCTCTGCTCTCCCAGTGGTTCCCCAATTTCCCCCTTTGGGCGTGGGATCCCTTCCCCTTCCCCAGCTGCCCCTTAGGGGTGCCAGTCCTGTCCCACCTCCACTTCTCCTCCCCCTTCACGCCCCCCCATGCCCTGTGTCCTACCAGTCGCTGGGGGTTCCTCCCATCTCCTTAGGTGTCCGTGGTCCCCCACCGGTGCCTGGTAGGTGCCCTAGTTGTGAGGAGACACGAATTCCTCATCCTCCTAGTACGCCGTGTTGACTCTGCCCCCTCTGCACTACTGTTTCCTGACTGCTATTCTTTTGTTTCTGCATTCCCTCACGTCCTTAATTAGTAACTGTTGGAATCTGCCCTTTGGAACTCAGGGAGAGTCTAGAAGACTGAAGCATTTTTCCTACAGACAAGAAATGGGGGACACAGAAAGGCTTTTGTTATCTGTTTGGTTTCAAAAAAAAAAAAGATAGAAGTGTGGGCTGGGAATCACAGCATTCTTATTCCAGCTGGAGACACTGGCAGTCCTTTTTTTATATATATCATGAATCTTTAAAATGTTTGTATGCTTTGTCCCAACGAGTCTACATGTACTAATTTATCATAAAAAAAGTAAAAGATACACATCAAGACTCATATACAAGGATGTTTAATCTAGTGCTATTTATAGTATTGAAAAATGGAAAGTGTCTTAAATACACAAAAGGATAGTGGCTGAATTGACAAGAATGCATCAACATGATGGAACATTGTGCCACCATTAAAACTATTTCCCAATAATATTTAATGACAATAAAATACAATGTACTGTTAAAAAATAGAGCTATAAAATGACATATGTATGTATTATTATACATATATATAATTTTTAATATAGATAGGTCTACAATCTCTTATTCAAAGTCCTTGGGGTCAGATACATTGCGGGAATCAGAATTTTCCATGTTTCAGAAAGGTAGCATTTCATATATTATATAATACATTGTAGATGAGAGTATTAATATTCATAAAGATGGCGATAAATAAAGACTATAAGTAGGCTCATATCCATTCAGGTCAGCTTTTGCCACCAAAGTGATTTTGTGGCAAAACTGTCAGTTTTCAGATTGTTTTGAATTTTGAAATGAGGGTAAGTGGTTGTGGACTGTGCATACTAAAAAGATTAGAATGAAGGTCTCTATGGAAGGAAATTGGTGATTTTTATTTTCTTCTTTATAGTCTCCTATATTTTACAAAGCTTTCACTATAAGCCTATATTATTTAATTAGATTTTTTAAAGTTTTAAAAAGAAAGAGGAAAAGTGAAAGACACTAAAGCCTAATTTTGGGAAGATATAGAAAGGTAGTTGAAATCTTACTAGTGTCTCTGAAATATAACCAACCAGCCAAACAAACAAAAAAACCCCAAATCCCATACCACCAAAGAATAATCATGCTGCATTACCTGCAAAATAATTCCTACAACATCGTCTGCATCCTTCCTTCTCTTGGTAGTCCCCATCATGATGTTCTGGCAGCTTTTCCCACCCCCTCTGGAAATTCAGCCTGCACTGCCTCTTATCTCACTGGCCTCTGTCCTTTGGGATTCTTTCCTTCCTCAAGTGCAAAGCTTCCTCACTTTTCCAATGTCAATCAACCTAGTGTTTCCAGACTATTCAGAAATTTATCAAATATTTAGCAACCTGTGTTAAAAATGAAGAAAGACTGCAGATTAATAACTTAACCTTCCACCTTAAGCAACTATGAAAAGAAGAGCAAACCCAAAGCAATCAAAAGGAAGGAAATAATAAATATTTGAGTCGGAAAAAAATGCAAGAGGGAATTAAAACACAATAGAGAGTCATCCAACCAAAAGTATCTTCTTGGAAAAGATCAACAGAATTGGCAAACTTTTGTTTTGACTGACCAAGAATAAAGGAGAGGAGACTAAGATAACTAAAATCAGGAATGAAAGAGGGGTATCAATGAAAATAATCAATAAACAATCTATAATAAGAATAGAAAAGAGTTTTATTTGAGTCAAACTGAGGACTAAAGCCAGAACAGCCTCTCAGATAACTCAGAGGACCCTCTCTGGAGAAGCATGGTTTTCAGCACAGTTTTGTGTCTTGTCAGAACCAAGAACACCAAACAAGTCAGAGATACATTCCTTCAAGGTTTCAAGAAAAACAGATCAGCAAGTACATAGTGAGTCAGTATGGCCTTGGCACCTGGGAAGGGAGTCTTATCATCAAAGGAGTACAGCATTGGCATCGCAGGAAGGGAGGCATTTATAAAATCTTTATTTTTAACATGGACATTCTTTAATTCTGGTCAATGTGTCCTTCTCTGTGATAATTAGAGCAGATGTACAATGTATGTTTGATAGGCCACAAACAGGCTGTTTCAGTTAGCATAAAATTCAAGTAAACTCATGTATAAGCCAGAATGACATTGCCATATCTCAATATGTGAAATTTTCTTTTATCAAAGGGCATCTCTATTGAACTGACAAAAATAAAAAGATCATAACATAATATTATGAACACTTATGCAACAAATTAGATAACCTAGATGAAATGCACAAATTATTGGAAAGAGACAACTACTGAAACTGACTCAAGAAGAAATAGAAAACCCGAATACATCTATAAGAAGTAAAAAGAAAGAAAAAAGAATGAAAAGAAATGAAGACAGCCTAGGAGACATCTGGGACAACATTAAATGCAACAACATTCATATTATAGGGGTCTCAGAAGGAGAAGAGAGAGAGAAAGGACCTGAGTAATATTTAAAGAGATTATAGTCAAAAAATTCCCTAACATGGGGAAGGAAATAGCCAGCCAAGTCCAGGAAGCACAGAGAGTCCCAAGGAGAAACACGCCAAGACACATAGTAATCAAATTGACAAAAATTAAAGACAAAGAAAAATTATTGAAAGCAACAAGGGAAAAACAACAAATAACATAAAAGGAACTCCCATAAGGTTAGCAGCTGATCTCTCAGCAGAAAATATACAAGCCAGAAGGGAGTGGCATGATATATTTAAAGTGATGGAAGGGAAGAACCTACAACCCAGATTACTCTACCTGGCAAGGATCTCATTCACATTCGACAGAGAAATCAAAACCTTTACAGACAAGCAACAGCTAAGAGAATACAGCACCACCAAACCAGCTCTACAACAAATGCTAAAGGAACTTCTCTAGGTGGGAAACACAAGACAAGAAAAGGACCTACAAAAACAAACCGATAACAATTAAGAAAATGGTAATAGGAACATACATATTGGTAATTGCCTTAAACGTGAATGGATTAAATGCTCCAAACAAAAGACACAACCTCACTGAATGGATACAAAAACAAGACCCATATATATGCTGTCTACAAGAAACCCACTTCAGACCTAGGGACACATACAGACTGAAAGTGAGGGGATGGAAAAAGATATTCCATGCAAATGGAAATCAAAAGAAAGCTGGAGTAGCAATTCTCATATCAGATAAAATAGACTTTAAAACAAAGAATGTTGCAAGAGACAAGGAGGGACACTACATAATGATCACAGGATCATTCCATGAAGAAGATATAACAATTATGTATGCACCCAACATAGGAGCACCTCAATACATAAGGCCACTGCTAACAGCTATAAGAGAGCAAATTGACAGTAACACAATAATAGTGGGGGACTTTAACACCTTGCTTACACCAATGGACAGATCATCCAAACAGAAAATTAATAAGGAAACACAAGCTTTAAATGATACAATAGACCAGATAGATTTAATTGATATTGATAGGACATTCCATCCAGAAACAGCAGATTACACTTTCATCTCAAGTGCACACGGAACATTCTCCAGGATAAATCACATCTTGGGTCACAAATCAAGCCTCAGTAAATTTAAGGAAATTGAAATCACATCAAGCATCTTTTCTGACCACAACATTATGAGATTAGAAATTGATTAAAGGGAAAAAAACATAAAAAACACAAACACAAGGAGGCTACACAATATGTTACTAAATAACCAAGAGATCACTGAAGAAATCAAAGAGGAAATCAAAAATTACCTAGACACAACTGACAATGAAAACACAACTATCCAAAACCTATGGGATGCAGGAAAAGCAGTTCTAAGAGGGAAGTTTATAGCAATACAAGACTACCTCAAGAAACAAGAAAAATGTCAAATAAACAATCTAACCTTACACCTAAAGGAAGTAGAGAAATAAAAACAAACAAAACCCAAAGTTAGTAGAAGAAAAGAAATCATAAAGATCAGAGCAGAAATAAATGAAATAGAAACAAAGAAAACAATAGCAAGGATAATAAAACTAAAAGCTTGTTCTTTGAAAAGATAAACAAAATTGATAAACCTTTAGCCAGACTCATCATGAAAAAGAGGGAGAAGACTCAAATCAATAAAATTAGAAATGAAAAAGGAGAAGTTACAACAGACACCACAGAAATACAAAGCATCCTAAACAGACTACTACAAGCAAATCTATGCCAATAAAATAGACAACCTGGAAGAAATGGACAAATTCTTACAAAGGTATAACCTACCAAGACTGAACCAGGAAGAAATAGAAAATATGAACAGACCAATCATAAGTAATAAAATTGAAACTGTGATTAAAAATCTTCCAACAAACAAAAATCCATGACCAGATGGCCTCACAGGTGAATTCTATGAAACATTTAGAGAAGAGCTAACACCCATCCTTCTCAAACTCTTCCAGAAAATTGCAGAGGAAGGAGCATTCCCAAACTCATTCTACGAAGCCACCATCACCCTGATACAAAAAGCAGACAAAGAAACTACAAAAAACAGAAAATTACAGACCAATATCATTGATGAATATACATGCAAAAATCCTCAACAAAATACTAGCAAGCAAATCCAACAGCACATTAAAAGGATCATACACCATGATCAAGTGGGATTTATCCCAGGGATGCAAGGATTCTTCAATATATGCAAATCAATCAATGTGACACACCATATTAACAAACTGAAGAATAAAAACCATATGATCATCTCAATAGATGCAGAAAAAGCTTTCAACAAAGTTCAACACCCATTTATGATAAAAACTCTCCAGAAAGTGGGCATAGAGGGAACCTACCTCAGCATAATAAAGGCCGTATATGACAAACCTACAGCAAACATCATTCTCAATGGTGAAAAGCTGAAAGCATTTTCTCTAAGATCAGGAACAAGACAAGGTTGCCCACTCTCACCACTATTATTCAACATCATTTTGGAAGTCCTAGCCATGGCAATCAGAGAAGGAAAAGAAATAAAAGGAATACAAATTGGAAAAGAAGAAGTAAAACTGTCACTGTTTGCAGATGACAGGATACTATGCATAGAGAATCCTAAAGATGCCACCAGAAAACTACTAGAGCTAATCAATGAATTTGGTAAAGTTGCAGGATACAAAATTAATGCACAGATATCTCTTGCATTCCTATACACTAATGATGAAAATTCTGAAAGAGAAATTAAGGAAACAGTCCCATTTACAACTGCAAGAAAAAGAATAAAATACCTAGGAATAAACCTACCTAGGAGACAAAAGACCTGTATGCAGAAAACTATAAGACACTGATGAAAGAAATGAAAGATGATACAAACAGATGGAGAGATATACCATGTTCCTGGATTGGAAGAATCAACATTGTGAAAATGACTCTACTACCCAAAGCAATCTACAGATTCAGTGCAATCCCTATCAAACTACCAATGGCATTTTTCACAGAACTAGAACAAAAAATTTCACAGTTTGTATGGAAACAAAAAAGACCCCGAATAGCCAAAGCAATCTTGAGAAAGAAAAACAGAGCTGGAGGAATCAAGCTCCCTGACTTCAGACTATGCTACAAAGCTACAGTAATCAAGACAATATGGTACTGGCACAAAAACAGAAATATAGATCAATGGAACAGGATAGAAAGCCCAGAGATAAACCCACACACCTATGGTCAACTAATCTATGACAAAGGAGGCAAGGATATACAATGGAGAAAAGACAGACTCTTCAATAAGTGGTGCTGGGAAAACTGGACAGCTACATGTAAAAGAATTAAATTAGAACATTCCCTTACACCATACACAAAAATAAACTCAAAATGGATTAGAGACCTAAATTTAAGACTGAACACTATAAAACTCTTAGAGGAAAACATAGAAAGAACACTCTCTGACATAAATCACAGCAAGATCTTTTTTGATTCACCTCCTAGAGTAATGGAAATAAAAACAAAAATAAACAAATGGGACCTAATGAAACTTAAAAGCTTTTACAAAACAAAGGAAACTACAAACAAGACGAAAAGACAACCCTCACAGTCGGAGAAAATAGTTGCAAATGAATCAACGGACAAAGTATTAATCTCCAAAATGTATAAACAGCTCATGAAGCTCAATATTAAAGAAACAAACAACACAATAAAAAAATGGGTAGAAGACCTAAATGGACATTTCTCCAAAGAAGACATACAGATGGCCAAGAAGCACATGAAAAGCTGCTCAACATCACTAATTATAAGAGAAATGCAAATCAAAACTACAATGAGGTATCACCTCACACCAGTTAGAATGGGCATCATCAGAAAATCTACAAACAACAAATGCTGGAGAGGGTGTGGAGAAAAGGGAACCCTCTTGCACTGTTGGTGGGAATGTAAATTGATACAGCCACTTTGAAGAACAGTATGGAGGTTCCTTAAAAAACTAAAAATAGAATTACCATATGACCCAACAATCCCACTACTGGGCATATACCCAGAGAAAACCATAACTCAAAAAGACATATGCACCCTAATGTTCATTTCAGCACTATTTACAATAGACAGGTCATGGAAGCAACCTAAATGCCCATCGACAGATGAATGGATAAAGAAGATGTGGTACATATATACAATGGAATATTACTCAGCCATAAAATGAACGAAATTGGGTCATTTGTAGAGACATAGATGGATCTAGAGACTGTCATACAGAGTGAAGTAAGTCAGAAAGAGAAAAACAAATATCATATATTAATGCATATATGTGGAACCTAGAAAAATGGTACAGATGCACCAGTTTGCAGGGCAGAAATAGAGACACAGATGTAGAGAACAAATGTACAGACACCAAGGGGGGAAAGTGGCATGGGGGTGGTGGTGGTGGTGGTGAATTGGGAGATTGGGATTGACATATATACACTAATATGTATAAAATGGTTAACTAATAAGAACCTGCTGTATAAAAAATAATGAAATAAAATTCAAAAAAAAGTAAATAGATTGATTTAGTAATCAAAAACTTCCCAAGAAAAGAAATACCAGGACTGGATGCCTTTATGGGTGAATTCTACTGAATGTTTAATGAATACCACCAATTCTTCATAAATCTTTCCAAAAAATAAAAGAGAATACTTCCCAACTCATTCTGTGAGCCCATATTACTCTGATACCAATTCTAGACAAAGACATTGGAAGGCAACCAATATCCTTTTTGAATATAGAAACAAAAATTCTCAACAAACTCTATCAAACCAAATCCAGCACCATATAAAAAGGATTATACACCATGACCAAGGGGATTTATCCCAAGAATGCAAGGTTGGTTAAACATATGGAAATTAATCAATGTAATACACCATGTTAATAGAAGAAAGAACAAAAACCACATGGTTATCTTAATAGTTGCAGAAAAAGCATTGAAAAAATCCAACTCTCTTTCATGATGAAAGTGCTCAACAAACTAGGAATAAAAGGGAACTTCTTCAACCTGATGAGGGCACCTACAAAATCCCACAGCTAACATCCTACATAATGTTGAAAGACTGAATATTTTTCCCCAAACATCAGGAGCAAGAGAAGAATGTCTACTTGTACTTCTACTCAGCACTGTATTGGAGGTTTTAGTCAGACCAGAAGAAGAAATAAATGGCATTCACACTGGAAAAGAAGAAGTAAAACCATCTCAATTTGAAGATGACATGATTTTGCATATAGAAAAGCCTAAGCAGTCCACCAAAAGACTACTAGGGCTAATAAACAAGTTCAACAAGATCGCAGAACACAAGATCCTATTTGAAAATCCATTGTTTTTCTACACACTAGCAAGAAAAAAACAAAAATTAATATATAAACAAACCAAAAATTTATATAATTATAAATGCAATTTCATTTACAATATCATAAGATACTTAGGAATAAATTTAACAAAGAAGTGCAAAGCTTGTGAGTTGAAAACTACAAAACAGTTGAAAAATTAAAGAAGATATAATAATGATGATGATAAAAATAGAAAGACATCCCATGTTCATGGACAGAAAGACTTTATTTTTTTATTGTTATTATTATTATTTTGGCCATGCTGCCCAACTTGTGGGATTTTACTGCCCTGACCAGGGATTGAGACTGGGCCACAGCAGTGAAAGTGTTGAGTCCTAACTACTGGACTGGCAGGGAATTCCCAGAAGACTTTAAATTGATAAGATGACAGCACTCTCCAAATTGATCTAACAGGTTTAAAGCAACTCCCATCAAAATCCCAGCTGCCTTTTTTTGGTGGAAATTGACAAGCTGATCCTAAAATTCATATGGAAATACATGGAACCCAGAATAGCCAAAACAACCTTGTAAAAAAAGAACAAAGGTGTGGAACTCACACTTCCTGCTTTTTAAAACCTACTACAAAGCTACAGTAATCAGACAGAATGGTACTGGCATAAGGATAGACATATATATCAATGGAATAGAATTGGGGGTCCAGAAATAACCCTCATTTATGGTCAGTTGTTTCTCAACAAGGGTGCCAGACCATTCAATGGAGAAAGGACAGCCTCTTCAACAAACCATGCTGGAAAAACTAATATCTATCAATACTTTCAAAAGAATAAAGTTTGACCTTTATTTCACACCATATACAAAAATTAACTCAAAATTATCAGAGACATAAATGTAAAACTATCAAACTCTTAGAAGAAAAGTAGGAATAAATCTTTGTGACTGGATTAGGCAGTAATTTTCTAGATATGACACTTAAAACATGGGAAACAAAAGAGAAAATAGATAAATTGGACTTAAACAAAATTGAAAACTTTTGTACTTCAACGAATACCATCAAGAAAGTGAAAAAGACAACCTATTAATACAATATGAGAGAAAATATTTGCAAATAATATATCTGATAAGTATCTGGTATACAAAATGTAAAAAGAACTTCTTACAATGCATAAATAAAGAGTCAAATAACCCAGTTAAAAAATGAGCCATGGATTTGAATAGACATTTCTCCAAAGAAGATATACATATGGCCAATAAGCACATGAAAAGTTACTCAACACCATTAATCATTAGGGAAATGGATATCAAAACCACAGTGAGATACCACTTCATTTCAAGATGGCTATAATCAAAAAGATGGACAATAGCAAGTGTTGACAAGGATGCGGAAAAATTAGAACTTTTATACATTGCTGATGGAACTGTAAAGTGGTGTAGCTGCTTTGGAAAACAGCCTGACAGTCTCTCAAAAAGTTAAGCATAGAATTGCAGTAAGACCCAACAATTCTACTCCTAAGTCTATATCTAAGAGAATTGACAACATGTCCACACAAAGGCTTATACATGAATGTTCATAGCAGCATTATTCATACTCGCCAAAAAGTGGAAACAACCCAAATGTCCATCAGCTGATGAATGGATAAACAAAATATAGTACATCTGTGTAAGGGACTACTACTCAGCCATAAAAAGGAATGAAGTTGTGATGCATGCTACAATATGGATGAACCTTGAAAATATTATGCTAAGTAAAAGAAGACAGACACAAAAGGTCACGTATAATTCCATTTATATGAAATGTCTAGAATAGAGATAGAAAGTAGATTAGTGGTTGCTAGAGTGGGAGAGGGTGATGGGGACTGCTAATGGATGTGGAGTTTCTTTTTGGACTGGTGAAAATGATCTGAAATTGGACAGTAGTAATGGTTCCACAACTCTATGAATATACTAAAAAAACATTGAATTGTAGACTTTAAAGGGGTAAGTTTTATGATATGTGAATTATATCTGTTTTTAAAGTTTGAGAAAATATTTATTGAGTATCTACTGAGTGCTACGCACTGTCTAGGTGCTGGATAAGCCACAGTGATATAAGTCCCTTGTGGAGCTGATGTTCTAGTGTCAGGGGAAAACAGACAGTAATTAATTAACAAGTGAGTATATAATATGCTAAAAAGTATATAATATGCTAAGAAAAAGTAGGGTAAGGGGCAGAGTGACGGGGATAGGTATGCTGTACTAGATCAGATGGTCAGGGAAGGCCTTGTTGAGAAGGTGAGGAAGACCTGAGATGTAAGGAATTAAGTCAGTGGAGTGTTCGAGGAGACACATTTCAGACAGAGAGAACAGAGGTGAGGCTGGAGTGTGCCTGGGGAGGAGGGAGGAGGCCAGTGTGGCTGGAGAAGACTGAATGAATGGTGGTGAGATCCTAAAAAGTGTGTGTTTGTGTGTGTGTGTGTGTGTGTAGAGTACGGTAGCAGTGGGAGCCAATTGTGTAGGGTCTTAGAGGTAAGAATTTGAATTGGATTCTGGATTTTGTGCGGAATGAAATGGGAAGCCATTAGATGTTTCTGAGCAGAGGATGGACGTAATCTGATTTAGGACTCGACAGAATTCCTCTGTCTGCCGTGGGAAGAATAACTAGTAGAGAAAAGGAGTGGGAGAGGTAACCAGTTAGTAGGCTACTGCAAGAATACAGGCAAGAGGTGATGGACCGGGGACTAAAAGTGTAGATGTCCAGAAGTGGTCAGATTCTGGGTTTGTTTTGAAGGAATGACTCTAAGTCTCCTCTTGACCCAGGTCAAGATAAGAAACTCAGGCCACCTGAACAAAAACCAGTTCTTCCTTTTAAAAGGTGTATTTCAGAAGAGTTGGAAGGACAGGGGAGATAGATTGTGGCTCATGCTCACATGTTAATAATTTTTGTCCCTATCAAACTTTCCTCCATTGACCTACCTAACATTTGTGGGTTCTTCTGAAACAAGAGGGGCTCTATCTCTTTGTACAGTTTGGAGGCTCCTCCCTTTCAAGTTCCACCTCTCCTTCCTTCTCCTATTATAGGGTGTGTGGATTCTTCTCAGATGCCCTGGGAGCAGTGCCTGGTTCCCCTTGAGCAGGAGACATTCATGAGGGCTTTGGTGGGAAAATCCAGCTTTGTTCAGTGACCTTTGGACAATTGCAGTTCCCAGTTTTTCAAGCAGTGCTCTGCCATCCTCTCTCAGGCACCCACTGCAGAGTTTCACCCTGTGACCCTGAGTCCACAAAAAATCCTAATGCTGCACCCTGCGAACCCTCACAGAATCTCTGGCCATTAACCCCATGGTGCTATATTTTAAATGGTGTGCCCTGGCAACTTCTTCTCTGGTTCCTGACATACTTCTAACTCCACCCCGTGAATTTCTCTCATCCTCTGTAACTTCTAAAGTTTCCAAATCAGCCTCATTGTTTGCCCAGCTACAGCAGCCCTTTTTTCTGAGGATTCAGGCGCCTCCAGTAGAGTAGGGCAAAAGCATACACTGCTTCACAATGTCTCCATTGACCTCCTTTCCCTGTGCCTCTAGAAATCTAGAGATCATGCCTCTAAAATTCAAGAAGACCTGGGTCCACGAAGACTTGCTTAAAAGTTAATTTCCAATTCCAGTTTCACAAACATGATTTAGAGACTTCTGCAATTTAGTGAATTCATGTGACAGGCACAAGTGTGGTTCTCTGCCTGGAACATCAAATTCACTAATAAGCCTATATAGTGTATATTCTGCTGAATTATAATCACACCTCTAATCTTGGAGTGGCCTCCACTTTTTCTTCATGCTCAGTTACAAGATGGTGATTTAATCCTGAGGAGCCGTTATCCCTGAATGTAGCCCTCATGGGTCTGAGCTGCCACAAGTTCCATCTTGGAAAATGGACAAATATGCAAACAAAACCCAAACAGACAGACAGACAAAACACTGCAAACTTGACATTGTAAAAGAATAAAAAGCCAACTAAATCTTTACTGAAGCATCTGATAAAACACCAAAAAAATATTCTAGTCAAAACACAGAACAGGGAACTCTACTCAGTGCTCTGTGGTGACCTAAATGGGAAGGAAATCTAAAAAAGAGTGGGTATATGTATATGTATAACTGATTCACTTTGCTGTACAGCAGAAACAAACACAACATTGTAAAGCAACCGTACTCCAATATAATTTAATTTAAAAATTTAGCAAAACTCAAAAATCCTCTTTCCCACTTAATGCCTATGATAGCATTATAGCTGCCTCTCCCTCATCAATCTATCTCCTCGTTATCTCCAAAGACCCCAGAACTCTCTAAAAGACCTGCCTTGTGCCTTTTGTCTCTCTTTCCTTGTCCTTCCCGTTCCAGTTTCTGCTCCACTCATTTCTCTCATCAACACAACTGAAAGCCAGACTTGTTTGAATAACAAAATCTTCTTAGAAGCCACGGAGGAGGGAGGCTGTGACCATAGAGAAATAAATTTCTTGTCCCAATCCTGTTATAAAATTTATGTTTTATCATAGTGATTCTTCTGTGTTGCAGAATGCAGAACTATCTCAATGGGGCAAGGACAAGAAGTACATGCTCGAAAGCTGATTCAGATGTCAATGCAGCAGGTATGTAGCAATGGACAACTACTCTTCATGCAACATTCTTGATATTATTCCTCTGGCCATCTGGTCTACTTAGGACCAACACAGTGATGGGCAAAGCATTCTACCTGTGATGTTCAATCATTATTTTTCATTTTTATTTATGTATATAGAGTCAACCTTTGATTTCCTACAAATTTTAAACCTCCAGCTAGTTTGCTCCTGACATCCCCACAAAATACTTGTTCCATTTTCTATAGCATATGCTCCATTTTATTTTCACTAAATATTTTTTGATAATTTGGCAGCCACACTTTCTGGTTCCTAAAGGATGCAGCTCTAGCAGTCTTGGAATGTCATGTTCAATATTAATAGGTAGTGCTTAAGAAGTGACAGATTGAGACAGTCAAATTTCAATTTTCAGTTAAAGTGAGACTTTCATTTTTCATTAATGGGTAGTTTCAGGCAAATAAGAAATATTTGAGGGTGTTATGTTTAAATATTGATAATGGTTTTTATTGAAAATTGCAAGCTGGATGGAATGTTGAGAACTATTTTTCATCCCACCTAATAAATACACAGGTCATTAATTTTCTAGAAATGGTTGGTAGATAGCAATCTCAGCAGCAATAAGAAATTGCGCCATTGATAAAAATAAAATAAGATCTTGGTTTATTTTTAAGCTTTTGATCTCATAACGTTTGTAGCAACTGTGGTGCAGCTTTTCCCTGGGAATTAATGACTGGAGAGGGTTAATGGGCTAAAACTCTGCTTGGTTCATCAAAGTTTCAGGCTAGTCATTAATTCTCAAGTGCGCCAAGCCTTAATCTTTACCACTTAATTAAATTCAATAATATATTGTATTTAATTTATATATATTGAAGAAATTATATATAATTATTTTTACTCAGATCAAATAATTCACTCTATTGAGTGATTTGACAGTTTGACTTTGGGTCTTAAATAAGTTCTTCAGTTTCCACGAGTGAGAAACTTCTACATTTGGTACAGCATTCACATTAACCTTCTTTGGAATCTTAGCTTTTATAACTTCCATGTTCTGTGTCTCAAGGTAGGATAAATATTGATAATAATGGCATTATCAAACAAACAAACAAACAACAACAATAACCCATGAATAGGTACAGCCACACTGCCACTTGAAAGATTTAGGATAAAGCTGACACGGTGGAATGCAGAGCAGGGAATCAGAGAGTAACTGGATCCACGATGACACAAACCAACCATGAAGTCCATCTTGGTCTAGACATCCCAGTTGTCTAGACCAACAAGTCCCCTTTGCTGCTTAAGCCAGTCTGAGTTCTGTTTTCTCTTGCAGTAGAAGGTGTATATACAGGCCTTACCATATATACACTAAGCTCAATGATTTGTAGCTGTATTTATCTGATCTCATTATATAAGTATATCAAGATATTGTCTGGCTAATAAACTGTGTTCTTATAGAACTGTGACGGTCATGTGAATTACATTGTTAAAGAAGGTTTTATCAAGTATTTAGATAGTGCTTAGAAAGTTTTGTGGTTTCAGGAATATCTGGGAGGAGTGATGGCAAAGAATAAGGTTTAATATTATGGTAGCAAATGTCACCAAATGTATTTTATTGCCTCTGGTGAAATAAAATTGGTATTTTAAGTCAGGAGAAGAAAACTTAAGCATAAAATTCTCTCTCTCTGCTCATTTGGGCCTCCTCCCTCCCCTTTTAGTGTACAATGTGCATCTGCGTAACGCATTAACCAGACCTCCTCAAAGGTGGGAATGCCTGCTCGAATGCAAAGATCAATTTTTTTCCCCTTTTTTCTGACGCTAGCCAGGTAACTTTTCCAACTCTGCAGGGAGCCATGGTGACTTGTTGCTGGCTTTGTATGTGTACCTGGACTGTGTATCTTTGGTGAACCTCATGTGAAATGTCAGCATGTCATTTTGATGTATGATCCTTTGTCTCGAAAATGTATATGACTCTGCCTTTGACTTGTAACAGGCAAGACAGGTCTCAGAGCTTCTGTCTCCCAGGCTATAATCCTCAGTTTGGCTCAAATAAAATTCTCTCTTTTCTTCCTAACTTGATTGTTAATGAATTTTCGTCGACACCTCCAACTTTCACGAGGTAATGTGTATCTCTCTTTGTGACAGTGGACAACTTGGTTTCGGGGTGAGTCCCTTCTGATTTACCCTAGGCAGGACAATTTAAGTTACAAATTCCAAAATACCCATTCCCACCATTAGATGGTGCACACACTGTACTTAAACAAGTCTGACTTCAAATTTTAACTTTTGTTCCCTTCTAAACCAGGGGTGGCAGGATACAATCATTTTGAACCCACTTGATTCCAAGTAACCAGCTTTACAACTAACAGAAAAAAGAAGATTGTATTGACATATAACAATTTCATTAAAATATATGTGCTCAAAACAGGGTATTCTTATGCCCTGAGTAAAAGTTTCAAAAAATTTGTTTGTATGTTTTGTTTTATTAAAGTCGTAGCAAAAAAAGTTATAAGGAATTAATATGAAATCATTTTTGAATACAGGGTGGCTGGGTATTACTGCAGAATTGTCACCTTGGCCTAGAATTCATGGAAGAATTGCTAGAGACATTAACTACCACTGATGCCAGCAATGATACTTTCCGAGTGTGGCTAACTACCGAGCCCCACGATCGGTTTCCCATTACATTGCTTCAGGTTTGTTACTGTGAGATAAGTATCCTTTCCTTGAGAGTTATACAAATAAAGATGGCACAAATATGATTATGGAAAGATGGCAAACATAACAGGGCTTTCTGGTCCAGTGGAGGCTGCGTTGCAAAATCTTATGCCATTATCGTCAAAATCTTGACTATAATTATCAAGATTATATGGTAAAGATTCCCACAGAAGAGTTATAAGACTCAGTATTAATTTATTGGGTTTTAGCTCTGATCAATGCAAGTAGCTTACATGGTGCCCATTTATGTACCATAAGCATATTGTTGGCTGATGTGTTGTAATTTCTATTTTATTCTTCACAGTAATTTATAGAAACAAAACTACTATTTGCTTTTTATGACAGACTTCTCTCAAATTCACTAATGAGCCACCCCAAGGCGTTCGCGCAGGTTTGAAAAGAACATTTGCTGGAATTAATCAAGACCTTCTGGATATCAGTAATTTACCCATGTGGAAGCCAATGCTTTACACTGTAGCATTTTTACACTCCACGGTGCAGGTAACTTCTGAGAGCAGTTTGCACATTTAGAGGATGCTAATGATGTTATGTTTGCCTCTCTGCTGCACTGTCTGCTCTCCTCACCTTGCTTTCTTTTTCCTTCATGGCACTTTTCCCCACCTGGCACAGGACATGCATATTTGTTTATGTATTTATGTGTCCTCCTGCCCCCACACCCCCACTTTGGGCCCCTAGAGTATAAGATTCTCCAGGGCAATGACTTTGTTCTTTTGTAACTGCTGGGTCTCCCCCGTGACAGCAGCAGCTGGGGCATTGCCAGAGCTCAATAAATATTTGTGGGATGAACAAACGGATTACTGTGATAGGAGCTTGGTCTTGAAAGTGCCTGTGCTGGCCAGGAATGTTATATACACCATCTCATGTAATACTAACAGCCACCTTTCAAGGTAGGATTTATCACCATCTTACAAGTGAGGAAATTGAGACTCAGAGAGGTTAAGTTCCTTTCTAAACAGTAGATCTAGGAGTCAAGCCCCACGCTGTCTGCCCTGGATACAAGTATGTTTCAACCCTCCTCCCACCGGTGACAGAAGTGGTGGTGTTGGGAAGAGGAGTCACAAGGGTCACCTGTCTTCTTCACGTTGTTTGCTCTTTGCTTTTACTGTGTACTTATATAGTCATTTAATAATTTTATGGCTGCCCAGCAACATCTCTATGGGATTATTTTCGTTTTGTTATTGCTTTGTTCTATATTTGGATTTTGTATTTTGTTCTGTATTTGAAAGCTGTATAATTTTAATGTACTTGATTCACTCCTTGATTTCACAGAGAGATAAAGGGACTCCTTTAACTCTTTCCTACATTTCTTCTTTCCCTGAGGTTGGAGTGAGGACAAAATGAATCAACTGGTTTAAACCAGGAGTCATGGTTCAGCTGTGCACAGCAGCCGGCAGAGCTTGGCCTCATCTCTACCCACCCTGCCCAAAGGTGGAGGGGAATTTGGTGCCCACCCCAGAAAATACCGGGCGTGTTTACCCGTAGGTTCCTTGACCCCACCACTTTACCAGGTTTCATGCTGCCCAACAGAGAGGGCTGTTCAGAGGGGACAGCTGGTGTTTATCTGTCCCCCAACTCTGAGAGACTTAAAATCAGGTTAAACGCTTAGCGGGTCGTTATTCTTGCTAAGTTCCATTGTGGCCTTTGGATTGATTGTAAAGTACAGCTTTCAAGTCACTGAAGCTGATTTCATATATTCTTATCTGGGAATTGTTGGGTTTGCTAGGCCTTATCACACTCTAATACAAATATTGCTTTAAACTCTGTTATTTAAAGCCCAATTCACAAATAATAAATTTTATGATTCTTTTCCTAGTAGTGATGATTCAACTCTTCCACTGTGCTTATCACAGACAGATGACTGAGGGGTATTTTCCATATGGTCAACATGGCAACCTGTGTTTTTAGTGGCCATTATCCAAGGGTTAAAAAGAAGAACAGGACCATGGGCCAGTCATAGGGCCGAAGTGTGCTTGCACTTAAAGTGGCTTGTATTTGGGTTAAAACAGAAAAAAATCTCCACTGCTAAGGCCGTGAAGCTAACAGTGGCATGTCTATGAAAAAAAAGGTTGCGAAGATCTCTTAAAATCCAATCATAGAGTGTTAGAAAGAGCACTTCACGGAGAGTCAGGAAGCCTGGATTTTAGACCTGTTGTGACATCAATTAGCTACGTAAGGTTGGTGAACTTATGTCCCTCTCAAGGCTTCTGTTTCCCCATCTGTGTGTTTAGAGGCAGAAGGAGGTGATCTTTCAAGATTTTTCCCATTTCAAACATTCTGTTGTCCAGTTCTATGACTATACAAGGAGTGCAGATAATTCAAGCATTTTTCCCTCGGTTCTAGTTTTATCAGTTTCAGAAATGTTTACTGTGATATTGCCTAAACATATTCTTTTCTTGGTTAGGATAAAGCCAGCTTGACAGAAAAATCTGGAATTCTTTAGGAGCTTGTGGTCCTGGGTCAGCACCGTCTGCATCACCTGGGGACTTGTAAGAGTTGAATTTCAGGCCCCACCCAGACCCACTGAGTCAGATTCTGCGTTGTAATAAGATGCCCAAGTGATTCGTGTGCACATTAGAGTTTAACACACAAGTGTTACAGGAAGGACTGTTCTGAATAGACAGATTGTGGCTTATATTTTTCTAGTGTTGGATATAATAGTCAAGTACCAGATTTTCTTTTTTTAACATCTTCATTGGAGTATAATTGCTTTACAATGGTGTGTTAGTTTCTGCTGTATAACAAAGTGAATCAGCTATACGTATACATATATCTCCATATCCCCTCCCTCTTGCATCTCCCTCCTACCCTCCCTATCCCACCCCTCTAGGTGGACACAAAGCACCGAGCTGATCTCCCTGTGCTATGCAGCTGCTTCCCACTAGCTATCTGTTTTACATTTGGTAGTGTATATATGTCCATACCACCCTCTCACTTCGTCCCAGCTTACCCTTCCCCCTCCCAGTGTCCTCAAGTCCATTCTCTATGTCTGCGTCTTTATTCCTGTCCTGCCCATAGGTTCTTCAGAACTTTCCTTTTTTTTTTTTTAGAGTCCATATATATGTGTTAGCATACAGTATTTATTTTTCTCTTTCTGACTTACTTCACTCTGTATGACAGTCTCTAGGTCCATCCACCTCACTATAAATAACTCAATTTCGTTTCTTTATATGGCTGACAAATATTCCATTGTATATATGTGCCACCTCTTCTTTATCCAGTCATATGTTGTTGGACACTTAGGTTGCTTCCACGTCCTGGCTATTGTAAATAGTGCTGCAATGAACATTGTGGTACATGTCTGTTTTTGAATTATGATTTTCTCAGGGTATATGCCCAGTAGTGGGATTGCCGGGTCGTATGATAGTTCTATTTTTAGGCTTTTTAAGGAACCTCCATACTGTTCTCCATAGTGGCTGTATCAATTTACATTCCCACCAACAGTGCAAGAGTGTTCCCTTTTCTCCACACCCTCTCCAGCATTTATTGTTTGTAGATTTTTTGTTGATGGCCATTCTGACCGGTGTGAGGTGATATCTCATTGTAGTTTTGATTTGCATTTCTCTAATGATTAGTGATGTTGACCATCCTTTCATGTGTTTGTTGGCAATCTGTATATCTTCTTGGGAGAAATGTCTGTTTAGGTCTTCTGCCCATTTCTGGACTGGGTTGTTTGTTTTTTTGATATTGAGCTGCCTGAGCTGCTTCTGTATTTTAGAGATTAATCCTTTGTCAGTTGCTTCATTTGCAAATATTTTCTCCCATTCTGAGGGCTGTCTTTTCTTCTTGTTTATGGTTTCCTTTGCTGTGCAAAAGCTTGTAAGTTTCATTAGGTCCCATTTGTTTATTTTTGTTTTTATTTCCATTTTTCTAGGAGATGAGTCAAAAAGGATCTTGCTGTGACTTATGTCATAGAGTGTTCTGCCTATGTTTTCCTCTAAGAGTTTTATAGTGTCTGACCTTACATTTAGGTCTTTAATCCATTTTGAGTTTATTTTTGTGTATGGTGTTAGGAAATGTTCTAATTTAATTCTTTTGCATGTAGCTGTCCAGTTTTCCCAGCACCACTTATTGAAGAGGCTGTCTTTTCTCCATTGTTTATTCTTGCCTCATTTATCAAAGATAAGGTGGGTTTATCTCTGGGTTTTTTATCCTGTTCCATTGATCTATATTTCTATTTTTGTGCCGGTACCATACTGTCTTGATTACTGTAGCTTTGTAGTATAGTCTGAAGTCAGGGAGCCTGATTCCTCCAGCTCTGTTTTTCTTTCTCAAGATTGCTTTAGCTATTCGGGGTCTTTTGTGTTTCCATTCAAATTGTGAAATTCTTTGTTTTAGTTCTGTGAAAAATGCCATTGGTAGTTTGATAGGGATTGCATTGAATCTGTAGATTGCTTTGGGTAGTATAGTCATTTTCACAATGTTGATTCTTCCAATCCAGGAACATGGTATATCTCTCCATCTGTTTGTATCATCTAATTTCTTTCATCAGTGTCTTATAGTTTTCTGCATACAAGTCTTTTCCTGATTCTTTAATCGATGAATTGATTCCTCCAAATTTACCTGGATATCCCTTGCTTTATACAAACACGATGTATATACTTTTGTCCATGCAGAGACTGAAAAAAAGAAGAGGGAATTGGTTTATGTCACATAATATGAAGCTTCTGGGCTGGGGAGAGTGTTGCCGAAACTCGGCCCCTGTTCACCCTTGCTGAGTAGAAATGCAGAGATAGAGTTTTGGGTGAAGTAAAAAAGAATAGCTCTATTGCTTTGTCAGGCAGAGGGGACCACAGCAGGCTAATGCCCTCAAAACTGTGTGTACCACCCTGGAGCGGGTAGTGAGGAGTCTTATAGTGTTCAAGGAACAGGGCATGGTCAGCTCGTGCACATTCTTCTGATTGGTTGGTGGTGAGGTAGGTAATTGGGAGTCAGCATCGTCAATTGTTTGGTTCCAGCTGGTCTGGGGTCTATGTGCTTGTGGGCAGCATACAGTTAACTTCTTCCACCTGGTGGGGGTTTCAGTATCTATAAGACAGCTCAAAGGACATGGCTCAGAATATTATCTGTAGTCCTTGAAGAAGAAATAAAGGTCCTTGACTTTGTTTAATGACTAAAGTATTATTATTTGGTCTTGTTTTTTCTTTTCTTTTTGTATTTTCTCACCTCTCTGATTAAATTTATTCTTTGACTGAAGGTTTTCTACAGACAATAGGCGGGCGGAGGACATGGGTGAGGGGTTCTATCCTGGGAAGGCCTCAGGGGTTCCTGCTCGGTTACAAGGGGTTCGTGCTGGAATCCATAACACATGAGAATGCAGGAGCGAGTGGTAAAATAGCCAACCCCTGCCTGCCCTCCAATGTGTTTCTCTTACTGAATCAAAGTTTGGCATCATGCCATCAGCTCACTCCAGCTCAAGAGCATCGTGTGTTATGCGGACCCTACTCTTGTTGCAGAGGACAAAATGAGCATCCCTCCTCTCCTATAAGAAGGGGAAGTAGATTTGGCTGGTCAAGGACAATCTTGGGCAGAAGAGTGGTGGAGGGTGTCTTGGGATGGGAGCAGGATTACCCAGTAGAAGGGGGTGCACTGCCATGGCAACCTGCATAGTTGCACCAGCCACTTCTGCACTAAGCTCTGCTTGCTTCCTACTCCCCCTGGCTTCCCTCCCCTCTCCTCCAGGAACTCGACCTCCACGTTGGCCAGGAGGTTACTGCAGCAGCGGCCGCTCTTGCTGCAGTCGGCCGATGTCTCTGCCTCGGCCAGCCAGCCCTCCTGCCCTCCCCGTGGGAGCCTTTCATCCCCAGCACCATGGGGCATGCCTCCGCTTATTAGGACACTACTTCCTGAGAACGTTTCCCGCATCCTCTTTTATTTATTTATTTATTTATGGCTGTGTTGGGTCTTCGCTGCTGCGTGCGGCCCTCTCTAGTTGCAGCAAGTGGGGCCCACTCTTCGCCGCAGTGTGCGGGCCTCTCACTGCAGCAGCTTCTATTGTTGCTGAGCACGGGCTCTAGGCGCGTGGGTTTCAGCAGCTGTGGCACATGGGCTCAGTAGTTGTGGCTCACGGGCTCTAGAGCTCAGGCTCAGTAATTGTGGCTCATGGGCCCAGTTGCTCTGTGGCATGCGGGATCCTCCCAGACCAGGGCTCGAACCCCTGTCCCCTGCATTGGCAGGTGGATTCTCAACCACTGCACCACCAGAGAAGTCCTCCCGCATCCTCTTGAAGATGACTCTAGGGGGAAACTTCCCTCTGGCCTCAATATTCTCTCTACATTTTGCCAGAAAGTCCAGTGTAGCACTGTTCTGGCCTTCAGAGCAAGCCCACACTCACCCTTCAGGATTTTAATTTTAAATATACCTTCCTTCAAAGTCTTGGTCTTCTGAAATTCAACAACTCTTCTTCAACAATTCCATTTGTGGTCTCCTCCCAACACCTCCTGCAGGTCACAATAACGTTTCCTGTTTTGTTCCTATTGATAGTCAATATACTGCCCCTTGTAGTGCAGCACATTGGACCCATGAGCATCTTAAGCAGTGGTCCTCAGCCATTGCCTGGGCCCCAGAATCCCCTGGAGGAGGCATCGGGGTGAAGAGCTCAGACCTTTTAAAAACTTCCCAAGTGATTCTAATATGCAGTGAGAGTGGAGAATAATTCCCAAAGAGCCACTGCCCTTAAGGGAGGAGTCTTTAGTCATTTTTATGACCTTTTCATGGTTTGGATATTTCTCCCCCTCACCTTGGCTCACCCACATTGAAGCCCACATTCGGGACTTTTCTTACGGCTTATACACAGCTTTGTGAGGTTTACTGCAAGAATCTTTGATTAGGAGTTCTAAGGGCCTGCGATGGCAGTTGCAAACTCGGAAATTTTACCATGGCTCTTAAAATATTTGTTTAATATTTAATAAAAATGGCCATATATATGGGGCTCAGAGAGTACCACTGTTAACAGTTCCTCATTCAGAAAAGTGTTTACTTCTTTGACATATATATATATATATATATATATATATTTTTTTTTTTTTTTTTTTTTTGCGGTACGTGGGCCTCTCACCACTGTGGCTTCTCCTGTTGCGGAGCACAGGCTCCGGATGCACAGGCTTAGCGGCCATGGCTCATGGGCCCATGCGCTCCACGGCATGTGGGATCTTCCCAGACCGGGGCACGAACCGTGTCCCCTGCATCGGCAGGCGGACTCCCAACCACTGCGCCACCAGGGAAGCCCCTCTGACATATTTTTTAGGTTTAAGCCTTGACAAACACTCCCTTCAAATTTAATACTGTTTATAACAGTTCTCCCTTTGGGGAGGTGTGATTATAAAGTTCTTAATGCAAATCTCTTCAAAATAATTACAGTAACATGATACAGATTTTTAAGAAGATCTTTTACACGTACCTCTGTAGTGTTTCCCAGTGGTTCTGACCATTTCTGTTAATTATTTTTACATATTCAAGTTTCCCTTATATTGTCTAGTATAGATTGCATTTTTCATCTTATGCTAACTCCAGTTATTAAATAAATAGGTGTGATGCTCCACAGAGAGCTTTGTTTTAAAGATGGGACTGAAGTGAATCTGCGCTGGACTGTGGGAGGCGGGGGATCATTGGACTGAGGTAGATTCTAACATAAAACTGGAAATAGCTTTGACATCATTAAAATGATGACTCCATTGAACAGCCTCTCTTCGGTGTTCTAAGGAGTATTCCAAGTTTTCCATATTTCACTAGTAATTGTGTTTTATATATTCTTTGGAATAAAAAGAAGGAAGCTTATTGGTTCAGTCTAGGAGGGAGTAGACTAGTCTTCCTAAAATCATCATCTCCAACTTAATAATGGATGATAACCCCCTTCTGTTGAGTCAGGTTTTAGCTCTTTCTCCTAACATCAAATCTGTCTATGTTTCATCCCTGAATCATCACGTGGGGACGTAGTTCCAGCTACTCACCAGAGGTTGTCCTCTGCTGCAGTGGCACAGTCCTGCAGCCTCCTTCTGGATGAATCGTGAACTTTGCATTCCTGTCTTTGCTCCTGACCTTTGCTAAGCCCGGGATTCTTTTCCCCCTTCTTTTCAAAGACCAGCTTCAGTTTCATTCTTCCCAGGAGCCCTTGATTGAATGTCTTCTTCAAGCTTATCACCTGTGAAATTTTGACAGTTAATTATATTTAGTACCCTGTTGTCCTTTCCTGTTTTGTCTTATTTTCTCAACTAGATTAAAACTTCTTGAAAATGCACTGATTCTAATATTTTTCTATTATTGGACTCATCCTAATATTTTTCTAAACATAAGACTCATCCTATAGTTTCAAAAATACTAATTGGATTGGAGAGATTCAATATGCCAAATATTCCAAATTCTAGCAAAGTCCTCTGTTTTTGAGCTTCCAAATGAGGTCTTAGGTCCCAGTGGTTTGAGTCTACCCTGATATTATTCCAAGATGATACTTAGGGGTTGTTTTTTTCTTTATTGTCACTTACAGGGGTCAGTGACTTAAAAAAAAAAACAATAGCAAGAAAGTGAAATGACCTCATTTGTGAAAGAAACGACACCACATTTTGTCTTGTTTTCTAAAAGGAGTTAAACAGTTTATGACTTCAGTGAACCAACCTAAAAACTGAACATTTTA
This sequence comes from Delphinus delphis, assembly GCF_949987515.2. Classification (NCBI taxonomy): domain Eukaryota; kingdom Metazoa; phylum Chordata; class Mammalia; order Artiodactyla; family Delphinidae; genus Delphinus; species Delphinus delphis. Next base: position 35,864,732 of record NC_082692.2, on the reverse strand, counting down.
AATAAAAATTGATAGTAAGTAACATAAAATGAAGCAAACCTCAGCATTAGGGCAATTTTCAAAGATCACATTTTAAGGAGCAACTGAATTGCAATTGCTCAGTGCATGTAAACGGGAGTGTTTCCACAGAGACAATTTAAGCAGCTTCAGTAATTGGAAAGAAAGAATTGTTGTTCATTCAGTCTCCTACCTAATTGAACAGTAAATTTTAAAAACTAAGTCAAAAGAGGTAAAACTGTTTTAGAGTTGATTCTCTTTTTTTAAACAATGGGAAAACATTTGTGTTTGCTTCGTAAGTCGTTAGCATTCTTCTCTTTGAAGCCCTCAAGGTGGAAGAAACCCCAGAGCCTCAAGTGTTAGCTGAACGCATTTTCGTGTTAGTACCCCATAGACCCTCCAGGCCCCCCTTGCTCCTAGAGCAACCTGGAGGAGGCTCACCATAGTGCTTCTTGGGACCCACGCAAGAAATTCAAAACCACATGTCAGCTTCCTAATTGACCCTCCAGAGAGTGAGAGAGAGTGCCTTTCATGCTGATAATAATCAACTCACATGTTTGTTTATTAGACAACCATGATCCTTCTCCCAAGGCACAGGTACAAAAGGGGAGACAAAAACGGGAGATATGTCTCCTCCTGTCAGGGCCTCCTCCCAGCCCCGTGGCTCCTCCTAATCTTCTCTGTGTTCAAGGTGGAAGACGGTTCTTCACAGCTCCTGAGTTTACAAACCTCTCTAGTTTTTCTGACTAGGACAAACTCTGAATAGCTGTTCTGAACTCTAAGTCCAAATGCCTGGGAGAAGGGATATTGCTGGCTCTTCTTAGGCTGGTTGTTCACCTTTGGTCTAATTAGCTAAGGAGTGGGGAGTCACGCCATGCAAATGTCCAACACCTGACAGCCTAACCTAAAGAAGAACAGCTCTAGAAATAACGCTAGTAGTTGACATTTGTTGTTGTTGTTGTTGTTGTTTTTGTCTTTTTGCGGTACGCGGGCTTCTCACTGTTGTGGCCTCTCCCGTTGCGGAGCACAGGCTCCGGCCGCGCAGGCTCAGCGGCCATGGCTCACGGACCCAGCTGCTCCGCGGCATGTGGGATCTTCCCAGACCAGGGCACGAACCCGTGTCCCCTGCATCGGCAGGCGGACTCTCAACCACTGCGCCACCAGGGAAGCCCAGTAGTTGACAATTTTAAGGGTTGTTTGCCCTCAGTCTGACCTCCCAGGGTGGACATCTGGACCCAAATTATTTTTGATGTTTTTATTTAATATCTTAAAAGAGGACTTCCTGGTGGAAGGAAGTTCCACCAGTTATTTATTCCTGAATAAATAATTGGACCTTTCTTAGAGAGACTGATTGTGTGCTGAGGCAGGGACAGCTGATGGTATGGTAATGTTTGAGTTAATCCGTGTTGTGTACTAGGTGATGACGGCCTGGAAATATCAGTTCTAACACTCACATACCTTTAAAATGGTCTCCAGAATATCAGAGCAATTGAGTCATTTGGCCTGAGCCTCATTTGATTATTTGTGAGTAATTTGGTGATTTGAAACAGCCGCTGTTTCACAGGAGAGACAAATGAAGGCAATATGAATGTTTTAAGAGAGAGATGTCATATTTTACCATAGAAAACGTTTAGTTTTCAAAACCTGAAACTGCAAGATTACAAAGTGAAACTAGCAGGAAGTCTAAATGCCGTTGAGTGCTTAAGTCATTCACCTTAAAAAACTAAAATTCAAACCCTTGCATTTAACATTTGAAACTTTCAACAGTCCAGTTTAGAATAAATTAATTCATTCAACAGATATTTATTGAGCACCTACTGCACTTTTTGAGTTGACGATGGAGACCTACACTTTTTAAACCCAAGAACTCCAATTTGGCAAATATTTGGAGATTTGCTCTTGAAAGCCTTCTAGAGCCAAGGAGTAATATCTCTATTTGTTACTATATCCAAAATCATATACTGTTCTTTTATGATGTCAACTTATTTCAATATCATGCCTTAATTTTACTGTACTTTATGTTTTAATAATAAAAACAGGTATCAGCTGCAATACAATTTAAAACTCTTGCTCAATTACTTTTCTCTGTTGTTTTTAAGGAGCGACGCAAATTTGGTCCCTTAGGATGGAATATTCCTTATGAATTCAATTCTGCTGACTTTTCAGCCAGCGTTCAGTTTATTCAGAATCACCTTGATGAATGCGATATTAAGAAAGTGAGTGAAATTGTTTTTTTTTTTTCTGTCTTCATTGCCATCCTTAAATCAAAGTTCTACAGACATTCCCAGTCTGGGATATGCAGTGGCTCTGCTGAGGTTCCCCCCAGCTCTCCCAAAGGGGACCGATCATTCCAATCACCTGTTTACTGGTCCAGCCATTTCCACTCACACCCCTACTGCCCATAGGAGCGCACTGGGACTCTCCATCTCACACTTGTGTCCCCCTCCACCCAATCTCTCTCTTTCCTGAGGACATGCACAACAGAGGCAGAGCCCTGACAAAGGAACTCATTGTGTTGAGAAACACCACAGCCTTCTTCATGTCACATCCAAGTGCCACAGTGTACTTCAAGAGAATATATACCTTAAATCAGACTTTTCTTCCTTTATCTCACTCATGCTTCCTCAGAATCCTCAGAAATGAGAATATCTCCCAGCCCATGTAAAAGTTCTTTTGTACCTTAAGTCACATCTTAACAGACACTTAAGCTTATGCAGACAAATAGCAATGATTTGAATAATGGTCACTGATCCTTGTGTAACACTTCACAGTTTTCAAAGTGCTCGCATGTGCAGGGTCTCGTTTTTATTTTCACAACTCAGTGAGGTAGATACCCAAGGTGTTACTATGATCCCCATTTTACTGATGACGTACTAGACAAGAGAAGACAAGGAACTTCCTCAAGGTCACCGAGCTAAGAACACAAACCCAGTTGTCCTTTCACACAAGTGTTGCAAGGAGTTGGAAATCTGTTTTTTCCATGATCTTGAGGAATTTTATGAGGCTCTCAGAGCCTGTTTCCTCATCTATAAATGGCCATGGTTTCCGTGAGGAATAAATGGGCTAGCATTTGTGAAAGCACAGTGTATGGTACATAATCAGGGCTCAATAAATACAAGTTTCCTATCGTCTCTCCCTCTCTTCCTTCTCATAGTTGATCTCAAAGATAATCATACATTCTGCAGTATCAGTATGATGACAGTGAGCCATGATGAATTATTTCTGGGTAGGGGGGAAATCTAGAATCAAACCATCATTTTTCTTAGAAATTACAAAGGGATATTAAATTGAGTAGGACATTTTGATGAAAAATTATATCATATGGGTTCGTATTCTGGGACTGTTTATCATTTTGGTATATACAAATGACAGTTACCTTGAAATAGTTGCTTTGAAAGGCAATGAAGCTGAAAAATAAAAATTTAACCAAGAGAAATTAAATAAAAATTAAGCATCCTTACTTCTCCTACCCCAAATGTATTGAAGTATTTTTTAAAACAAAAAACTATTAATATCTGAAATGTATTGCTAGTGTAAGATTGCTATGGAAATTAATAAATACTTTGATGTAGTCATAGCTCACATAATGAAACAGGAAAGGATTGCATTGTAGAAAAATCTTGTGAATAATGTTCTAGTTGTTCTTATACTGTTTCAGAAAATATATTACTAAGAAAGCATATTAGAGCATTGATTACTTGATTTTTCTCCTTTCTTCACTAAACGTGACTTTTTTCTTCTCTAACAGCTTGGCATTACTATAATAAGTATTACAGATAATTACATCCACAGATTGAAAAATAGTCTTCTTTTCCCCCTATTTTAAATAATCAATGAGCAATATAGTCACCAACGTTTACTACTGTAGATTTTTCTTTGGTGAACAAACCATAGCAGTTCCAGTCATGTAAGAGCAAAAGAGTTATTAATATAAGATAAGGAGTAATTTTAAATGCAGTCTAGCTATTGCTTCCTTTTCCAGGCCTTTCTTTTAGAGGAAGATCCAAAATGTTTAGAACTATTTGTTTGGGTTGACAATGAATAATTCTTTTCTGTTTTTAATAAAGGGTGTGTCGTGGAGTACTGTTCGGTACATGATCGGAGAAGTACAGTATGGGGGCAGAGTCACGGACGACTTTGATAAACGTCTGCTTAATTGCTTCGCTAGAGTAAGTCAGTTTAGGGAAAAAAAAGCATGGATGTACATCTCATTGCATCTTCCTATTAAACAAGAATATTTTTTGTTTGTAGCAGGTAAGCCAAACTTAAAGGGAAAAAAAATACAGAGCAGAGCTTCTGAAAAGAACCAGCCAACCAAACCAAACCAAAACCAAACCATCTAACAATCTACTTGTGGTCCAGGACAGAACAAAGGTCAACTCTCAATGGTCTATGAATCTTCTCCTGTATAGATTAGCTGCTCATGTCCACGGTCTCTCCCCACTTCCCCTCCTGTAAAAATACTGGACATAATATCTCTGCCTTTTCCTCTGATTGCAAGTCTTCAGGGCGATTTGAAGCCCCAAGATAAGTGATTGGAGAATGAACCAAAATTTGAGTTTTCTCATCTCTTTCCATTAGGACAGACAATTGAAAATTGATGAAGTGTTCATTTTTTTCCTCTGTTCCCAGTAAAATCTGCATATATCATGTGGGTAAACATTTTCTAGAGAATATTATTCTTAGCAATTCTGGCTTTCACATCAAGGGTGAATAGTATAAGTACATCTACCAGATTCAAGTTATTCCTAAAACTTTTACACGTTAAAGAAGCAAAGTACATTACCTGAGCGGAAAAAAAATCAGATATTTTACCGTTATCTGAGTTCTCTATATTAGGATCTAAGTTGTTAATTCTTTGATTTTTTTTTCCCCTTTTAACAAAATTAAGACCTCAACAACAAGGCATAAGCTTTGAGGGTATTTTGGTAAACGGGAGGTTGACCAGAAATCTGAATTTCTTTTCAACCCTTACTAGTATTTCCAAGTTTTTCTTAAAGCTGAATGTGGAGAAAGGTGGATGATAAGCATTGGTAAGCGTGTGTGGAGGCAGATCTGGTACAGATCTCCGGGGAAGCAATTGGGCAAAACTTAGTGAAACTAAGTATCCTGGGTAAACATCCCAGAACATTTCTAGAAAAAGCCCACGAATGGATATGTATGAAAATGTCATGGCAATATTTTGTGTGGAGCTGCAGGTGACCATCATAGGTTGGGTTCTCCAGAAACAGACTCTGAGATGGAGATCTGCTTGTGGGTCATCCCTTCCCCCAGGGCATGATCTTGGTTGAGGCGTCTCCCTTCTGCCAGGGCAATTCCTGGGAGGGACAATGTTGTGAGCCCTCAGTAGCCAGTACTCCAGACAGCTGGGGGAGCGAGTGCCTAGGTCCCGGAGAAGGATCTGGTAGTGCATTACAGCATCCACTGTGAGGCCGAAGAAGCCTAAAAGGATAGATAAGAAGCCTAAGAGAATAGATAAGCAGTAGTGGGTGAGCACATGTAATACTATTGCACACCCTTCAAGGGTGCAATCTGGTGGCACTTAGTCATATGAAGCATGTATGGGGACTTCCCTGGCAGTCCAGTGGCTAAAATTCCACGCTTCTACTGCAGGGTGGGCGCAGGTTCGATCCCTGGTTGGGGAACTAAGATCCCACATGCCGTGCAGCATGGCCAAACTAAGATGATTAAAAAAAATAAAAAATAAAAAAAGAAGCATGTATGATATGACTACCTTCTGAACAAGAATCCCACTCTTGAGTGTATCCCACTCTTGAGTGTATGTCCCAGAGGAATTCTCAGACAAGTCTGTGGACATGTACAAAGATATTATTCATAGTATTGTTTGGGATAGTGGGAAGTGGAAAGCAACCTGGGAGTCTGTCACAGAGGAATAGATGAGTTAAATGTTATAGATGCCTATCATGGAATACAATGCAGCACTTGGAAGAAATGATCCACATGACACCATGCATAGATCTTAGGAACATCGTGTTGAGCGCAGAGCTTTAAAAAATAAAATGAGATCTATAAAGTGGTACATGTATATTTCTCAAGGATAAATACATGAATTCAAGGACATACATCAATATCTTTAAACAGAAGCCCTCAAAGGGAAGGAGGCTGGGAGTGGATATCAGGGCTGAAGAGGGAGAAACTAAAATAAAAAGGGTCTAGAGTCATGAGAATAATAAAATGCAGGAGATGATAAACTCACCTCTGTATCTGAGGTTCAAAAGAGAAAAAAAAAAAAGATGTCTTAGTAAGCATACTTTGTGTTAGAATAACTGTACAAGTACCTAAAATTGGAGTTTTGGCACTGGAGACTGTGAGAGGTGGTTAGATTCTGGATATATTGTACAGATACTACCAGCAGAATGCTGATGGGGAAGGAAGGGGGTTGGTCAAGGATCAGTCCTAGTTTTGACCTAAGCAACTAGATGGAGCATGGGACTATTTACAGAGAAGGGAAAGAACTGCAGGGAAAAAATGAGTTTTATTGGCTGGGGGTAGAAATTAGGAATTCTGTTTTGATCATGTAAGCTTTGAGATGCTTACTGGACACCCAAGTGCAGTTGTCCAAGACTGTAAGCTCCATAAGGGCAGGCACTTTGCTTGTTTACATCACTACCAAATTCCCAGCACCTGGAATGGAATCTTTCACATAGTAGGCGCTCAGTAAATATTTGTTGAATAAGAGAATGAATGAAGATAAACAAGGCAGTTGGATTTACAGGTGTGGAGCTCAGGAGAGAGCTCAGGGCTGGAGAAAAAGATTTGGAATTTGTCTTATACAGATGGCATTTAAAGTCAAGATATTAGATGAGATCATCATCTAAGAAGAAAGTGTAGAGAAAGGGAAGGAAAAAAAAAAAAGAAGCTAAGGACAAGGCCCTGAGTATTTTAATGTATTGAGAAGGAAGAAATGTCAACTGAGAGAGGTCAAGGAAGATGAGGAAAGGGAATTGACCTTTACTTAGTATTTGCTTAATAAATTAAAAAAAAATTTTTAACCTACTTTAAAAAAAATATGTAAGATAGCCCAGTATAGAAAAACATAAACATTCAGCTTAATAAATTTCTTCTAATAGACATAGAATGTGAATGACTAGGGAGGCAAAGGCCTGTCCTCTGCTGCCCCTTTACCCCGACCATGTTATCCAGAATTGCCTGAGTGAAAATCACTTCAATTGTAAACCAGTGCCTTCAAATGGGATCCTCTTTCCCTATGACTTTCAATTTGGGGCTTATCTTTGAACCCTTATTTGTTTTCTCTGTTCTCAGCATCTTATGGTATGTCTCCCTTAAAACCAATAATTGTAGAACCTTATTCATTGTCCTTGGAGGATGACTGCTTATTTTTGTAGGGTACCTTCTAGAGTCTCCCAAAGTAATTCCATGTAGACTTCATACTCTGTATTTTGATTATACCAAAAAAGTCCTCCAAATTTGGTGAAACTCAACTACATTTGTGTTTTTGAGTCTAGCTATTTGTGGATTTACAATATATACTTTTGTACTTTATAAATAAAGTAGTGGAAAAACGAGAGCAAACTTCATTTTCCCTTTATACACATATGTCATCTGGCAACACAAAACTCAGTGTGGTCATTTGTTGTCTGTGTGCTGAAGACCCCATGGCCTTTGCCCCCCCTAGTCATCCACATCCCTAAAAAACTAACCTTTATAAATAATGACCAAAATCATAGCACTGTTTTTCTTTAATGACCTTCAACTGCTCCCCATTTTTTAAGTTAAGCACTAGTCCTCACCCTGATATCCATAGTCATCCACAAGGTGACCTCACTTCCCTTTTTCTGTCCGATCTCTTACCACTGCATTATATTTACCTTAGGGTAAATACAGTGATTTCATCATTTACCCAACCTGCCTCACATTTTGTTTTTTTTTGTGGTACGCGGGCTTCTCACTGTTGTGGCCTCTCCCGTTGCGGAGCACAGGCTCCGGACGCGCAGGCTCAGCGGCCGTGGCTCACAGGCCCAGCCGCTCCGCGGCATGTGGGATCTTCCCGGACCGGGGCACGAACCTGTGTGCCCTGCATTGGCAGGCGGACTCTCAACCACTGCGCCACCAGGGAAGCCCTGCCTCACATTTTTGCGTCAGTTTTTTTGTGTGTGTGGTCTCTTTGACAAGTTCCTTTGTCAAAATTCTATCCTTCAAGGCTTATCTCCAAAATCACCTCCTAGATAAAGCTTTACCTGACATCCATCTGGCTATTCTTTCTTCTTGGCTTTAAGCCTCCTTAGTACTTTGCTTATTTTTATTTCCTCTGTCTCTTACCTTCGTGCACTTTATCTTGTGGTTATTATGTAATTGGCTTATCTCTCTACTGTGTCAAACTCCTTGAAGGAAAGGACTGTGTGTGTCTCATCTTTGCATTCCGTTCCTTTTCTAAGCTCAAGGCCTTGTGGACAGGAGTTGAATAGGATAGAACTGTGATGAGTAAAAAATGAAGAAAACCAGTACACAGGGTATTTCAGAGCAATCACTGGACCTAAAAAGAGCTGGAAGAAGAAGGATATGGAGGGAAGATACTAGAGAAAGTGTGACCAACCGAAGGAAGGCACAATCCCCCTCTCTTTTCACGTGGAGTCCTCTGAGTGATTCAGACATCCTGCCTGCATTTCTGCTCCTCCCACCATCCCATTATTTCCCTCCCTACTGGGAAAATCACTCCGTTAGACACAGAAGTTATTGCCTCAAATGAGGCTCACAGGCATTCAGCATTTTTTTTCCTCTTCGGAATAAGTCTATTCATACCAAGTATATATCTGTTCTCTCACTGTTACCTTACAGATAATCAGTTCATATGGAATGAGAAAAGGATGTCTTAAGGAAAACAGTAAGATGGTTGGATATATCTGGTTCTTGTGTCCAGGGACATAACTTAATTAACAGAGAGAGCTCTCCAGCTCAGGGTGGGAAGGGAGACGTTTGTAAGAAGTTTTCCTGCTCGTGTGCAGTGCTCAGCGCCACTGTGAGCCACGCTGAGCACAACATAAGCCCCCAGGCATGAGCCCTGTTTGCAGGGAGAAAGGAGGCGGTGAAAATGCCCAGATATGCTCTCATGTGTCTGGTTATTGCTTCTGCAATACATTCCCACGTCTCTTTAAAGTGAGCTCGAGGGTCATCAGATTACTTCAGCAGAGGGTGGGCTTGCAAGGCTGGCTCTCTCCTCCTCGCCCTTAGAAAGTATCTTCTTTGGTGTTAAACAAAGACCGGGTTTCATTGTTTTTGTGTTGTGGCCTCTCTCTTTCCTTAATCTATGTCTAATTATACTATCAGTGGTTTTGTTAAGGTACTTTCAAACCCAATATAAAAAATGATTAAGATGGAAATAAGGTGACCCTATCTCCTTGATAGTGGCAGTTTTGGGTTTTCATTTAAATGTTCATCAATTTTATTTCTCCTGTTTTCTCTCCCATATAGGTCTGGTTCAGTGAGAAGATGTTTGAACCATCATTCTGTTTTTATACCGGGTATAAAATCCCCGTGTGCAAAACCTTGGACCAGTATTTTGAATACATCCAGTCATTGCCATCCCTAGATAACCCCGAAGTCTTTGGGCTTCACCCTAATGCCGATATCACGTAAGTTCCTGGCATATTTTAATTAGAAAGGATCATTTGTAACCCAGCCTGGCAAAGACTGTGCATTTCATTTTCCCCTTTCCCTTCTTTTTATTTTACTGTGAGAAATAGTGTCACTTCCTATCACTTCCTATCTCGCAATTACAATTTTGTCATATCTTGACCTGCTCCTGGTCACTAAATCCTACTGCTCCAGAGTTTATAACAATGTTAAAATCTCTAATTTATGCATTGATTATTTCTCCTCTGTCATGTCATAAAACCAGTTGGTGTTACTGGTCTTGATGCCATTGGTCTGATAAGACAGTAGCGTCCCAGTTCTTTGCCTTTTACATCAAAAAACCTAATAAAAAATAATGATCATAAACAGAACCACAAAGGGCCAGGAGGGTAGACAGAGGAGGAGGACTTGTATTTCTGTTTTGATGGTCCCTCTCCCCTTACTTGCTCACCTGCATCCTTCTGTAAACACCTGCCCATGGAGGGCACGATGCAGCGAGCACAGGAGCACAGGAACACAGATGCAGAGCCCGGGAGGAAAGGCTCAGAGTGATGTCCCTGCTCCAGTCACTGTGGTAAGAGGTGGTGAGGGAAGAGATAAGGCATGCATCCAAGTCCCAGGCCCCTTCTCAGACCCGTCCTTTGGATGAGATCTCACCCCTCATCTCTCCAGAGACCCCTACCTGAACACAAGACCACCCAGCTCCACAGAGAGGGCTCCAAGAAACCCCAGCTGAGAGTCTCCCTGGATGGTCAAGCCTTGGGCTCACTGGCCAAAGACCACAAAGTTTATGTCCAGCAGAGTGGCTGGTTTCAGGAAATGGAAGAAACCAAGACTCCTGTGGTAGATTCTAAGCTGTGACAACTGAGAGGAGTGCACTGTACCTCTCTCCTGGTCACTCACCTGCTGTGGCCATTTCAACAGCGCTGCAATGGGGCACGGACATCTCCACCCTCTGGTTCCCTGCCCTCGCCCAACATCCCAGAGTCCTGTTTGCTTCCATTGCATTGTGTCTCCACCCTGAGCATGCTCCCCGCCCCAGCACGAGGCTTGGCCTCCTGGCCTATGTGTCCCCCACATTCATTCTCACTTCTCCATAGCCTCTAATCTCTCCCATGCCTCTTTTCATCGTCAAAGATGTGGGCGTGACCCCCAAAGACCCACGAATGGCCATCACTCGTTTCAGACCCCGTGACAGAACCGTGATGGTACTTTGGTGGCGGCTCTAGCTATTATTTGAAGAGTCTGTCATCAGTTAGCAGGAGACTTTTGAAATGAAGAAATAAAAAGGCGTCCTCAGAGATCCGTTCGTGAATCAACATTATCTGAAAGAGAACACACAGAGAGGGAGTTTTACTTTAGCTAAGACTTTAGAAATGTGAGTCAGACCACGTCACTTCTCTGCCCAGGACCCTCCTGAGGCTCCTATCTTCAAGTCAAGGGCAAAAGCTGACAATGACCTACAGGTGACCTACAAGGCCCAGTAGTACCATCTGCCCCGCCCCTCATGGCCTGGTCTCCTTCTGCCCTCTCCCTCACTCTCGCCACTCAGCTCCAACTTCCGCTAGCTTCCTGTTAGTCAGGCCAGACGGCTCCCACCACAGGATACTTGTACTTCCTGGAACATCCTTCCCCCAGGTATCACCGTGGCTTACCTTTTCACCTCTTCCGGTCTTTGCTTAAATGTCACCTTTTCAATGACGCCTTCCCTGGCTGTCTTATTTAAAAATTGCAAACCACTCCCTAACCCCCATCCCAGACTCCATCCTCCTTGCCTGCTTTGTTCCTATCACTTGTATCACCAACTCTTTACTTATTTATTTGCTATCATCTACCTACCATCACTAACATAAACTCCATTATGTCTGAAACTTTTGTCTTTTTTCACTACTGTACCTCCAGGGCTAAATAGTGCCTGATACTCAGGGAGTATTTGTTGAATGCATCAGCAATACTAAATTCTCCTAGGCTGCGGAGAATCTAATAAATGGGGATAGTCCATGGAAAGATCTCATGAGTTCACGCGAGTGGGCAGAAAAATGGCTAATAAGTTTTAATGCACTTGTAAATTAGCAATTGGAGTGGTTCACATATGAGGGCTCTAAACTTTGATTCCATCCTTGGGAAGAGCCCGAGGAGTCACCATAGCTGGTACCTGGAGAATCTGATCCTGTCTGGTACTACAGGATCCTACCAAGGAGTATATGAAACAAGGTTGGAAGCACCTCACCCTGACTTACAGGGATGGCATTCCTGTGCCTGGATTACTGCAGGCAGTTCTGGTCACCAGCTCTCAAGAGAGATAAACCAGAGCTAGAAAAAGTCCAGAGAAGGGCAACCAAATTGTAATCCAGATGGGAGGAAATGATAAAGACAAACTATTTTTTTCCCTTGAATTTTATCTTCAACTATTATAAACCCTCAGAAAAGTTGCAAGTACAGTGAACACCTATATACCCTTCACCTTGGTTCACCAGTTGTTAACATTTTGTTCCATTAGCTTTTTCTTGTTCTATATTTACATCTCTGTATATTTATATATCTACAGCTATATCCATACATAACCACATCTATTTCTCTCTCTCTGTGTGTGTGTGTGTGTGTGTGTGTGTGTGTGCTTATAGACCCTCTGAGTGGACAGAGCTAGGAAATACGTATTTTTTAAAACATTATGAGCTCATACTGTAACTCCAATACCAATTGTACACCTCAGGGTTCTTCCTTGTCCTCCCTCATTATCTCCTTTCTCCCTCGGGGAGAACCCTGGTTCCCAGCAGCTTCAATATGTTTACTCATTTGCTCCAAATTACACTGCTGTTACTGAAAGTGGGGTCCAGCTTCTCGCCACTCAAAAGCCAATAAAGAAGCAAGTGGGTGGAAAGGAAAGTTTGCTTTATTTCGGATGCTGGCAGCCAGTGGGGAGGGCGGACTCCTATCCAAAGGCCGACTTCCCCCACTGACAATCAGTGGGCAAGAGCTTTTATACACAGAGGGAGGGGACTACATGCAGAAACAGCACAGTCAGCTCTGATAGTCATCTTGAAATTGGTCATGCAGTGGTCTGATCAGCGTCATCTTGATTAAGTACGGTTAATCTTCAGTTCCAGGGTCGGTTTGTTTTCATTTCTCGGAATTGTGGCAGCTTATATCATGGCTACGGTTTCATCATCATGTAGTTAACTTCTTCCACCTGGTAGGGGTTTCAGTATCTATAAGACAGCTCACAGGATACAGCTCAGAATATTATCTACAGCCCTTGAGGAGGAGCTAAAGGTCCTTGACTACGCATAATGACTACACTATTATTATTTAGTCTTGTTGGACTGTTTTGCTTTCTTTCTGCATTCTCTCGCTTCTCTGATTAAACTTATTCTTTGGCTAAAGTTTTTCCACAGACAAAAGGCAAGCTGAGGACATGGGGGGCAAGGACCCTAGGGTCCTGCTCCGTTGCACAACCAGTACCATGACCAACGACAAATGTACTAAGTGGAGGTCAAGATTTCTTTGCAATTCCTTTCGTCCCTAGAATATATCCCACTGAGGGTGTACAGAGCACTATGTTCAAAAGTTACTCAGATTGTTTTAAATCTGTGAGGTTATGCTATCCGTTGATGTATAGGTACATTCATTTGTTTCTATTTGTATTACATTTTAGGTTTTTTTAAAAAAAAAATGTTGATTTTTTTAAGTATATGAAACATGATCATGGCTCAAAAGCCACAACTAGATAATAAGGTTCTTAGAGAAGTCTCGCGCCCTCCCAACCCATTTCCCCTTCCTTTACAGGCAACCAAATGCATTAGTTTCTGGTTTATCTCCCCTGTGTTTCTTTTTGCTCATATGTAAGTACTATGTATATTCTTATTATCCTTTCTCTCTGATACAAAATTACCATACCATATATATATATGTATATATATATGTACATTATTTTGTGTCTCACTTTTTTCACTTAGTGCATCCTATAATCATCTATATGTTCATAGGTATCTTCCTCATTAAAGGCACACCTTGGAGATATCACTGGTTTGGTTGCAGACTACCACTATAAAGAGAATATTGCAATAAAACGAGCCACATGATTTTTTTAGTTTCCCAGTGCATGTAAACGTTATGTTTACACTATGCTGAAGCCTATTAAGTGTGCAATAGCATTATGTCTAAAAAACAATGTACATATCTTAATTTAAAATACTTTGTTGCTAAAAAATGCTATCATCTGAGACTTCAGCAGGTCATAGTAGTAACATCAGAGGTCACTGATCACAGATCACCATAACAGATATAATAATAAATAAAAGTTAGAAATATTGTGAGAATTACCACAATGTGACACAGAGATATGAAATGAGCAAATGCTTTTGGAAAAAATGGCGCTAATAGACTTGATTGACACAGGGTTGCCACAAACCTTCCATTTGTAAAAACTGCAGTATCTTTGAAGTGCAGTAAACCGAAGCACAATAAAACAGGTATGCCTGGATGTTTTTTTTTTACAGCTGCATGCTCTTCCATTGTTTTTATGCATCGTAGTTTATTCATCCATTCTCCCATGGGTGGGCATGTAGGTTGTTCCCAATATTTTGCTATCTCCAGTAATTCCTCAATTAATAATCTCATGCTCGTGGTTCCTCATATTATTGGAGATGTATTTTTCAGGATAAATTGCTATGGGTGGGATTGCTAGATCAAGGATTAATGAATATTTTCAGTTTCCCTTACAGAAGGCTATGCTGTTTTGCACTCTCACCAACAACATGACACGCACAGTGTCACGCAGTCAACAACATGATTCACGGTCTCATCAACAGAGTGTTGATGAAGCTTATTTTTCACCAATATGACAAGTGAGAAATGGCATCTCGGCATAGTTTTAACTTATTTCCTCTTATTTTAAGTGAAATTGAGCACGTTTTCCTATACTTAAGGACTATTTGGACTAAGGTACCATCTTGGAGACCCTGTGAATAAAGCCAGGTGTGCAATGATACCGGCAGAGATTAAGGATGATGACGGGGTGGAGGCTAGAGTGAAGCTGCAGGACCAGTCCCACAAGGGGGCTGATAGGCTTTAGTGAATATAGAGCAATGGCTGAGAATCTCCTGTGGTTTTCATCTATTTGTTATTGTTGTTGCCTGCTGGATAGAGAGGGGCACAGCGAGCCTTCTTTGTCCTTTGGCAAGTCTCTCTTCACAGCTCTGTCCAAAGACTTACATGCTGTCACTGGCAGGCATGCTACAGATGCCATAAGCCGTCTTTTCCCAAAGTAGAGTGTTGGGATCTTGCAATCTCTCATCACACCAAGTGAGGTCAAGTAAAAAGTGCTGTACCTCTGCTTCAAATGAGGATTATTTCTGCTAGAAATAACTAGCTGGCCTGTAAGACCTGTGACCTTCCTCTGATCTCTCTTCATTCTTAACTTCCCCCTTGGTCTGTCCTAGGGTCTTACTGAGGCTTCCCCTCTTTCCAGGGACCTTGCCCTGTTTCTGGTTCCTGCTCAGGTAGTAGCCTTTGTTCAGAAGCTCCATGTTTGGTCATTTTCTTGGCCTCTGAGTGAGTTTTGTCCTAGGTTTGATTCTTCTTTCCTCTGGTCTCTCAAGTACGTGGTGACTGTAACCCTAGCCTCCCTCTTCCTGGCAGTTGAGCCCGCCTACTCGGAGGGCTGTGCTCCAGCGCCTCGCTGTTCTCCCACCAGCCACCAGGAGGCAGTAAGCAATAACGGACGAAGCTTCCCAGCTAAAACCTAACCCTGCTCTCCTCCCAGCTACACCCTTCCCACTCCAAGGAGAAGTGACTCTCCAACTTCTATGTGAAATGAAAGAACTAAAGGATTCCTTGTTATTTCTGGTCTGGAAGCTGGGATGGTGGAGGAGTTGGGAACAGGAGTGCATTTGAGGGGGAATTACAGAGTCCCGTTTGGGTTGTTGAGTTGGGAAAGAAAGAGTGGGATGTATCTGAGTGGGGATAGAGTGTATCACGTGGACTGGAGCCCAGGTGAGAGGTTTGAGCGCATTTGTGCAGAGATAACAGTTGAAGCCAGAGAGGGGGGTGACCTCTCTAAGATTCACTGGCTATATCTGTGTGAATGTCCTCAGCTAGAAGAATCCTTATTAATTTTCCTGACTGTCCACCCCATTCAACAACACTCTTGCTTCCAGTCAGGCCCACCAGCTATAATTGGGCCGTGGTAGAGAACCCTCTGTTTCTGCTGATCAGAATCTGCACTCTGAAGTTAGCATCCATAAATTTGAGAGAAGAGGGAAATCTGGGGAAGGGGACCACACGTCCTTCTCCTCCATCCTTGCTTAAGAATGCGGAATCCCTGAAGTAGAGGGGGTGGAATCCATCTGAATAAATGCTTTAAAATAAGTAGAATCTCTCCCAAGAGCTTAGATACCTTGCTGACAGGGACCATAAAAATGCATAGTTTATTCACATTTTATTATCTAGATTTGTAAGGTACCAAGGACTCTGCACATTCAACTACCTCAATGTCGAAAACAGTTACTTATTTTCACTTTTAGTCATTAGCAGTTATGCATATTTTTCTACCTTCTGAAATTTAGCAAGTGTCTTATTAAACTTTCATATTCATTTCTATGCAGGATGAATTTAATTGTATTCCTTTGAGTATTAGCTGACTTTTGAGCTCCAGATTTTTATTAAGAAAATTATGCTCATTGATATTTCATGTGTGAAGAGGTATATAAATCTAGGCTGCTTTGGATGTGATAGTGCACTAATAGCTCATTAGACGGTTAATTGTTTATTTTATACACCGTTCTGTTTTTTAGTTAGTTTGCATTTTATTCTTCTTCTTTTTTTTTTTGCAGTATGCGGGCCTCTCACTGTTGTGGCCTCTCCCGTTGTGGAGCACAGGCTTCGGACGTGCGGGCTCAGCAGCCATGGCTCACGGGCCTAGTTGCTCCGCGGCATGTGGGATCTTCCCGGACCGGGGCACGAACCCGTGTCCCCTGCATCGGCAGGCGGACTCTCAACCACTGCGCCACCAGGGAAGCCCCATTTTATTGTTCTTGACCTCAACTATCCCACCCAACAGAGATGACTTAGACATCTCCCCCAAACCACAAAGCTGCAGTTCCAATATGAGCCACTTCCCATATTTACCCCAAAGAGAGATTTTCTGCTAGAAGTATCTCGGGACCAAAGCTCATGGAGTATTATAGTTCCTGTTCCTCATCTCAGAGTGTCTATGGGGACTGTTTTCTTGAAAGCCCTTGGACTTTGAGGCACATAGAGATACTCACAATTCTCCATTATAGCTAGCTAACTAGGCTTCTGCCTTTCCTATCTTTGCAAACAGAAAACCACCTTGTGGAAAAAAGAAAGGTAAGCTGTACAGCCCTGGCATTCTGTGCCTAATAAAATATGTGGTGGAACAACGATCTGGAGAGCTTGTCCAGTTCTTATGCAAAATGGGTCAGCTTTTCAGGGCTTCGTGCCCCCATCCATAGCTTGAGGACTGTTTTCAGATCACCTCATAAAAAATAAAATCACCCTCATGAAAATGATTTCTTAGGTGAAATCTAGCAGCAGCATATCCATCAACCCCTCCCTGAGGCGCTGGTGAATGTGATCAGTGCCAGCCAAGAACAAGCATGTCGTTTCCATGCTGGTGTGCACTGTTGGCACCCAGTCACTGGTGCAGAGCGTGTTTCCAGAAAGGATTCAAGTTGGAGGTGAGCCGAGAGAGCTCCTGAGAATCCCAGATATGGGGTCTTTCCCCTTTTTTATTTGTAGCTAGAACAGGTATAAAGAATGAGCTAGGATTTCCTTAGTATGAATGGGAATTTACTGCCTTTTTCTTCTCTTTAAACTTTAAAGATCTGTGTTTAAATATAATCATATTTAAATTATATCTATCTGATTCGCCTGTGTTTTGAGGAGTATACATATATATTTCCCTTTGTATATGGAAAGGTGCCAGGAAATGGATAGTAATGATAACATACTATACTTTTACCATAAGAAGGAACAAATAATTAAATTTTCATGCCCTTTAAATATTGGAGAATTGCTCTCCTTTATATTTGAGGTTTAATAAAATCCAAGCCGGGCTTCCCTGGTGGCGCAGTGGTTGAGAGTCCGCCTGCCGATGCAGGGGACACGGGTTCGTGCCCCGGTCCGGGAGGATCCCACGTGCCGCGGAGTGGCTGGGCCCGTGAGCCATGGCCGCTGAGCCTGCGCGTCCGGAGCCTCTGGAGCCTGTGCTCCGCAACGGGGGACACCACAACAGTGAGAGGCCCACGTACCACCAAAAAAAAAAAAAAAAAAAAAAAAATCCAAGCCAGCTGGCCTCAATTCAATAAACAAATATTTATTGAGAACATACTCTCTAGTCAGCTTGGGGATACAAATATCAGTAAGAGGCAGTCCTTACCCTTGGAGCTCATTGTCTATTAGGGAAGATAGATGAGTGACAGATAGTTGTGCAATTCGATATGGTAAACTCTAAAATCAGGAGGGATTATACACTCTGCTGTGAGAGCAAAGGCAAAGGAGTAATAAATTCCAGCTTAGGGATCAAAGTAAGCTAGTGAGACAGTCGTACCTTAAAGGATGTGCTGGAGTTCTCAGAGTAGAGAAGGGGTGGGGAGGAAGTGACTGCAGTATGGGGGTGGGGGGAACAGCAGCAAGAAGGACAGAGTGCAAGGACAGAGGAAGATAATGAGCAGGAAGGATGTGTACATATATCAAATCATCAAGTTGTACACCTGCAATATGTACAATTAAAAATAAATAAATAAAACAATTAAGCTCAGTGAGAAAAAAAGACATAGATTAGGGCACCTACACAAAGGGACAATCCAAGGAAGGGTATGAGGATATAAAAGTGTATGATGTGTGTGGAGAACCGAGTCCAATGTGCCTAGAGCATGGTGAGGGGAGGGGCTTGAAGAGAGGTGTCACCTGACCTCGAGGCTGATGCAAATGCAGGGATTGGCTTTTGAAGATTTTGGGTGTCATGGGAAAGAGTTTGGGGCAGTTCTGAAGGCAGTGGGATGAAGATGCTGAAATTTTCTAGATGGATGCTAGAAATGATTTGGAAGTAGGACTTGGAAACCAAGAAGCGCTGGGAATATGACATCAGGAGGAAGCTATCGCTGAATTCGTAAGCTGGGCAGCTGGGCAGCTGGGCAGTTCGGCGAAGACATTGTTAAAGGAGACGGGGCAAGAAACAGTTCAGATGAAGGGAAAGAGAGAATTAAAACAATGAGTTAGGCTTGGGGTTTGTTTGACTTAGGAAACAGAGAGCCCTAGGAGTCAATGGAAATGTGGGTACTTGGAGTTCATGATAAAGTCAGAGATTTAATGTTGTATTTCATGATACTTAGTGAGATGTCAATGACAGTGACACCTACATCTTGTCTAATACAGCAATTCACCCATATATTCTATCTTCACTGTATCTAAAGCTACAATGAGATCATGGAATATTATGAATCACATAGAAATTAGATTTCTGAAAAATGCATATAACAGCATGTGGATCCTTCACCTTTGATAACTTCATTTTGTTGTCCCATCAGCTATTTTCATAGGATTTTCCCTGCTTAGAGTTAGTTGCATTTTTCTTGTACTTCGTATGACTTTTTAAAACTGGGATAACACCATACTTCAAAATTTAGGAATGGGTTCAAGTGCCTTTGGTGCCATTTTACCAGAATGTTTTGCTTTCTATTCATGTGTTCAACTGTGTATGTGCTTGACATCTTCATCTTTCAACTTTTAAAATAAATGTCTTTTGGGATACTCTAAAACCACAACATCTGAATAGAGGCTACTCACCACAAATTAATTTAAAAATTAAAATTATATGTAAAATTACACAAAATCCATTTTCATTTGTTAAAAATCACCTTTTATCTTATTGCCCTTATTGTGTAATTCATATGTTTAAAGGTCATGTGGAGTTAATACCCCAACTCTGGTTGGGTTACAAACATTTACTGCTCTGACACAGGACCCTCATAATCACCGTATCCGACCCAAAATCCAGCATGTAAAGCCTGGTGGCAGTTGCAGTTACCTTAGCTATGACTTTTGGAGAGGATGCGGTTGTCTGGACATGCAGGTTTGAATCCTGATGCCAGTCAATCAGTAAAAATGATTCGACCTGCCAATCAGTTGATAAAAATGCTGAAGACAGAAGCATCTCAGGTTGGGAACTCAGCCAGCTTGAGAACGGAGAAGAGCTAGTGTTTCAGTTCCATGATGCAGCAAACAAGGACAGCCGCAGGCTTTGCCCTGTGAGGTGCCAGGCAGAGGAGAGGAGAAGGTGGGAAATGTGCTGCTGACTGCAGCGGTAAGCAGCCTTGCTGAGCGTCAGAAGAGTGACCTAATAGAGCCAGTCTGCAAGGACTGGAAAGGGAGGACCAGATACAGCAACTTATTCATGGCTGTAAAACGGAGAGCTTGACATGCCCACACCACTGGATCTCTAGAAACTTTCCTGAGTGAATTACAACAGGAGAAAATCATACTTCTATGCAGTGGATGTTTGATGCATTTTTAGAAGGCCAAGCTGTGTGGCTGACAGGGTCTTGGTGCTCTGGCCAGGTGTCAGGCCTGAGCCTCTGAGGTGGGAGAGCCGAGTTCCGGACATTGGTGGTCCACCAGAGGCCTCCCAACCCCTCATAATATCAGTCAGCAAGAGCTCTCCTAGAGATACCCATCTCAATGCTAAGACCCATCTCCACTCAATAACCAGCAAGCTCCAGTCCTGGACACCCCATGTCAAACAACTAGCAAAACAGGAACACACCCCCACCCATTAACAGAGAGGCTGCCTAAAATCATAATAAGTTCACAGACATCAAAAAACACACCGCCAGATACAGTCCTGCCCACCAGAAAGAAAGATCCAGCATCATCCACTAGAACACAGGCACCAGTCCCCTCCACCAGGAAACCCACACAACCCATTGAACCAACCTTACCCACTGGGGGCAGACACCAAAAACAACAGGAACTACGAACCTGCAGCCTGGGAAAAGGAGACCCCAAACAAAGTAAGTTAAGCAAAATGAGAAGACAGAGAAATACACAGCAGATGAAGGAGCAAGATAAAAACCCACCAGACCAAACAAATGAAGAGGAAATAGGTAGTCTACCTGAAAAAGAACTCAGAGTAATGATACTAAAGATCCAAAATCTTGGAAATAGAATGGAGGAAATACAAGAAATGATTAACAAGGACCTAGAAGAACTATAGAGATAACAAACAATGATGAAAAACAGAATAAATGAAATTAAAAATTCTCTAGAAGAAATCAATAGCAGAATAACTGAGGAAGAAGAAAGGATAAGCAACCTGGAAGGTAAAACAGTGGAAATAATTACCTCAGAGCAGAATAAAGAAAAAAGAATGAAAGGAATTGAGGACAGTCTCAGAGACCTCTGGGACAACATTAAACACACCAACATTCGAATTATAGGGCTCCCAGAAGAAGAAGAGAAAAAGAAAGGGACTGAGAAAATATTTGAAGAGATTATAGTGGAAAACTTCCCTTATATGGGAAAGGAAATAGTCAATCAAGTCCAGGAAGCACAGAGTCCCATACAGGATAAATCCAAGGAGAAACACACCAAGACACATATTAATCAAACTATCAAAAATTAAATACAAAGAAAAAATATTAAAAGCAGCAAGGGAAAAACAACAAATAACATACAAGGGAATCCCCATAAGGTTAACAGCTGATCTTTCAGCAGAAACTCTGCAAGCCAGAAGGGAGTGGCAGGACATATTTTAAATGATGAAAGGGAAAAACCTACAACCAAGATTACTCTACCCAGCAAGGATCTCATTCAGATTTGATGGAGAAATTAAAACCTTTACAGACAAGCAAAAGCTGAGAGAGTTCAGCACCACCAAACCAGCTTTACAACAAATGCTAAAGGATCTTCTCTAGGCAAGAAACACAAGAGAAGGAAAAGACCTATAATAACAAACCCAAAACAATTAAGAAAATGGTAATAGGAACATACATATCGATAATTACCTTAAATGTAAATGGATTAAATGCTCCCACCAAAAGACACAGACTAGCTGAATGGATACAAAAACAAGACCCATATATATGCTGTCTACAAGAGACACACTTCAGACCTAGAGACACATACAGACTGAAAATGAGGGGATGGAAAAAGATATTCCATGCAAATGGAAACCAAAAGAAAGCTGGAGTAGCAATTCTCATATCAGACAAAATAGACTTTTAAATAAAGACTATTAGAAGAGACAAAGAAGGGCACTACATAATGATCAAGGAATTGATCCAAGAAGAATATATAACAATTGTAAATATTTATGAACCCAACATAGGAGCACCTCAATACATAAGGCAAATACTAACAGCCATAAAAGGGGAAATCGACAGTAACACATTCATAGTAGGGGACTTTAACACCCCACTTTCACCAATGGACAGATCATCCAAAATGAAAATAAATAAGGAAACCCAAGCTTTAAATGGTACATTAAACAACATGGACTTAATTGATATTTATAGGACATTCCATCCAAAAACAACAGAATACACATTTTTCTCAGTTGCTCATGGAACATTCTCCAGGATAGATCATATCTTGGGTCACAAATCAAGCCTTGGTAAATTTAAGAAAATTGAAATTTTATCAAGTATCTTTTCCGACCACAATGCTATGAGACTAGATATCAACTACAGGAAAAAGATCTGTAAAAAATACAAACATATGGAGGCTAAACAATACAGTACTTAATAACGAAGTGATCACTGAAGAAATCAAAGTGGAAATCAGAAAGTACCTAGAAACAAATGACAATGGAGACATGATGACCCAAAACCTATGGGATGCAGCAAAAGCGGTTCTAAGAGGGAAGTTTATAGCAATACAATCCTACCTTAAGAAACAGGAAACATCTCGAATAAACAACCTAACCTTGCACCTACAGCAATTACAGAAAGAAGAACAAAAAAATCCTCAAAGTTAGCAGAAGGAAAGAAATCATAAGGATCAGATAAGAAATAAATGAAGAAGAAATGAAGGAAACGATAGCAAAGATCAATAAAACTAAAAGCTGGTTCTCTGAGAAGATAAACAAAATTGATAAACCATTAGCCAGACTCATCAAGAAGAAAAAGGGAGAAGACTCAAATCAATAGAATTAGAAATGAAAAAGGAGAAGTAACAACTGACACTGAAGAAATACAAAAGATCATGAGCGATTACTACAAGCAGCACTATGCCAATAAAATGGACAACCTGGAAGAAATGGACAAATTCTTAGAAATGCACAACCAGCCAAGACTGAATCAGGAAGAAATAGAAAATATGAACAGACCAATCACAAGCACTGAAATTGAAACTGTGATTAAAAATATTCCAGGGCTTCCCTGGTGGCGCAGTGGTTGAGAGTCCGCCTGCCGATGCGGGGAACATGGGTTTGTGCTCCAGTCCGGGAAGATCCCACATGCTGCTGAGCGGCTGGGCCCGTGAGCTGTGGCCACTGGACCTGCGCGTCCGGAGCCTGTGCTCTGCAACGGGAGAGGCCACAACAGTGAGAGGCCTGCATGCCGCAAAAAAAAAAAAAAAAAAAATTCCAACAAACAAAAGCCCAGGACCAGATGGCTTCACAGGCGAATTCTATCAAACATTTAGAGAAGAGCTAACACCTATCCTTCTCAAACTCTTCCAGAATATAGCAGAGGGAGGAACACTCCCAAACTCATTCTACGAGGCCACCATCTCCCTGATACCAAAACCGGAAAAGGATGTCACAAAGAAAGAAAACTACAGGCCAATATCACTGATGAACATAGATGCAAAAATCCTCAACAAAATACTAGCAATCAGAATCCAACATCACATTAAAAGAATCATACACCATGATCAAGTGGGGTTTATTCCAGAAATGCAAGGATTCTTCAATATACGCAAATCAATCAGTGCGATACACCATATTAACAAATTGAAGGAGAAAAACCATATGGTCATCTCAATAGATGCAGAGAAAGCTTTTGACAAAATTCAACACCCATTTATGATAAAAACCCTGCAGAAAGTAGGCATAGAGGGAACTTTCCTCAACATAATAAAGGCTATATATGACAAACCCACAGCCAACATCATCCTCAATGGTGAAAAACTGAAAGCATTTCCACTAAGATCAGGAACAAGACAAGGTTGCCCACTCTCACCACTCTTATTCAACATAGTTTTGGAAGTTTTAGCCACAGCAATCAGAGAAGAAAAGGAAATGAAAGGAATCCAAATTGGAAAAGCAGAAGTAAAGCTGTCACTGTTTGCAGATGACATGATACTATACATAGAGAATCCTAAAGATGCTACCAGAAAACTACTAGAGCTAATCAATGAATTTGATAAAGTAGCAGGATACAAAATTAATGCACAGAAATCTCTGGCATTCCTATACACTAATGATGAAAAATGTGAAAGTGAAATCAAGAAAACACTCCCATTTACCACTGCAACAAAAAGAATAAAATATCTAGGAATAAACCTACGTAAGGAGACAAAAGACCTGTATCCAGAAAATTATAAGACACTGATGAAAGAAATTAAAGGTAATACAAATAGATGGAGAGATATACCATGTTCTTGGAATGGAAGAATCAACATTGTGAAAATGACTCTACTACCCAAAGCAATCTACAGATTCAATGTAATCCCTATCAAACTACCACTGGCATTTTTCACAGAACTAGAACAAAAAATTTCACAATTTGTATGGAAACACAAAAGACCCCGAATAGCCAAAGCAATCTTGAGAACGAATAATGGAGCTGGAGGATTCTGGCTCCCTGACTTCAGACTATACTACAAAGGTACAGTAATCAAGACAGTATGGTACTGGCACAAAAGCAGAAATACAGATCAATGGAACAGCGTAGAAAGCACAGAGATAAACCCACACACATATGGTCACCTTATCTTTGATAAAGAAGACAAGAATGTACAGTGGAGAAAGGACAGCCTCTTCAATAATAGTGCTGGGAAAACTGGACAGGTACATGTAAAAGTATGAGATTAGATCATTCCCTAACACCATACACAAAAATAAGCTCAAAATGGACTAAAGACCTAAATGTAAGGCCAGAAACTATCAAACTCTTAGAGGAAAACATAGGCAGAACACTCTATGACAAAAATCACAGCAAGATCCTTTTTGACCCACCTCCTAGAGAAATGGAAATAAAAACAAAAATAAACAAATGGGACCTAATGAAACTTCAAAGCTTTTGCACAGCAAAGGAAACCATAAACAAGACCAAAAGACAACCCTCAAAATGGGAGAAAATATTTTCAAATGAAGCAACTGACAAAGGATTAATCTCCAAAATTTACAAGCAACTCATGCAGCTCAATAACAAAAAAACAAACAACCCAATCCAAAAATGGGCAGAAGACCTAAAGAGACATTTCTCCAAAGAAGTTATACAGACTGTCAACAAACACATGAAAGAATGCACAACATCATTAATCATTAGAGAAATGCAAATCAGAACTACAATGAGATATCATCTCACACCAGTCAGAATGGCCTGATCAAAAAATCTAGCAACAATAAATGCTGGAGAGGGTGTGGAGAAAAGGGAACACTCTTACACTTCTGGTGGGAATGTGAATTGCTACAGCCACTATGGAGAACAGTATGGAGGTTCCTTAAAAAACTACAAATAGAACTACCATATGACCCAGCAACCCCACTGCTGGGCATATACCCTGAGAAAACCATAATTCAAAAAGAGTCATGTACCAAAATGTTTATTGCAGCTCTATTTACAATAGCCAGGACATGGAAGCAACCTAAGTGTCCATCATCGGATGAATGGATAAAGAAGATGTGGCACATATATACAATGGAATATTACTCGGCCATGAAAAGAAACGAAATTGAGCTATTTGTAATGAGGTGGATGGACCTGGAGTCTGTCATACAGAGTGAAGTAAGTCATAAAGAGAAAGACAAACACCGTATGCTAACACATATGTATGGAATTTAAGGAAAAAAAGAAATGTCATGAAGAACCTAGGGGTAAGACAGGAATAAAGACACAGACCTACTAGAGAATGGACTTGAGGATGTGGGGAGGGGGAAGGGTAAGCTGTGACAAAGTGAGAGAGTGGCATGGACATATATACACTACCAAACGTAAAATAGGAAGCTAGTGGGAAGCAGCCGCATAGCACAGGGAGATCAGCTAGTTGGTTTGTGACCACCTAGAGGGGTGGGATAGGGAGGGTGGGAGGGAGGGAGATGCAAGAGGGAAGAGATATGGGAACATATGTATATGTATAACTGATTCACTTTGTTATAAAACAGAAACTAACACACCATTGTAAAGCAATTATACGCCAATAAAGATGTAAAAAAAAAAAAGAGAGAGAGGTGTAATACTCTCATTCCATATGCTATAAGAAAAGGCAGAAGGGGACCTTTTTTTTTTTTGTGTGGTACGCAGACCTCTCACTGTTGTGACCTCTCCTGTTGCGGAGCACAGGCTCCGGATGCGCAGGCCCAGCGGCCATGGCTCACAGGCCCAGCCACTCCGCAGCACGCAGGATCCTCCCAGACCAGGGCCTGATCCCGTGTCCCCTGCATCGGCAGGCAGACTCTCAACCACTGCGCCACCAGGGAAGCCCCATGTCTTTGTTTTTTTGTTTTTTTGTTTTTAAATAGCCTTTATTTATTTATTTTGCGGTATGCGGGCCTTTCACTGTTGTGGCCTCTCCCGTTGCGGAGCACAGGCTCTGGACACGCAGGCCCAGCGGCCATGGCTCACGGGCCCAGCTGCTCTGCGGCATGTGGGATCTTCCCGGACTGGGGCACGAACCTGTGTCCCCTGCATCAGCAGGCGGACTCTCAACCACTGCACCACCAGGGAAGCCCATGTCTTTGTTTTTGATGTTAAACATTATCATGGTGATATGTCTACATATGGATTTCTATTTACTTATTTGTTTGTTTTTCCTGTTTAGGATGCATTGAGTTTCCTGAACTTGAGGATTCAAATCTTTCATCACTTCTCAGCCATTATTTCATCAGTTATTATCTCTTTTTTATTCTCCCTTTTCTATCTTTCTGAAACTTTTTTGAGATGTATGTTAGAGCTTACCACTTTAGCCTACATGCCTCTTAACCTCTTCTTTATATTTCCCATTTATTTTCCCCTCTGCAGCATTCTAGATGAGGTCTTCAGATCTATTTTCCAGTTTTCTAATTATTTCCTTGACTATATCTAATCTGCTGTTTAAGCTATCACTAAGTGTTATTAGGTAGACACCTCCCCCAAAGATGTCCGCATCCTAACCTCAGAACCTGCAAATATGCTACCTTATGTGACAGATAGGACTTTATAGTTATTATTAAGGTTAAGGACCTTGAGATGGGGATGTTATCCTAGATTATCCAAGTGGGCCCAATTTAATCACATGAGCTCTTAGTGGAAGAAGGAGGCAGAAGAGTGGATCAGAGAGATGAAATGGTACAAGGAGGAAAGAGAGGGGCTTGACCTGCCACTGATAGCGTTTAAAATATAGGAAGGGGACCATGAACCAAGGAATGCAGATGGACCCTAGAATCTAGGAAGGGTCCTTACCTGACAGCCAGCAAGGAATTGGGGACCATGGTCCTACAACTGCAAGAAAGTGAATTCTGTCAACAACTCAAATGAGCAAGGAAATGGGTCTTTCCCAGCAGCCTACAGAAAGGAACCCAGCCTGCTCACCTTAATTTTAGCCCAGTAGGACCGATATCAGACTTATTAACTGCAGAACTGTGAAATAATACCTTTATGTGTGTTTTTTGTTTGTTTGTTTTTTGTTTTTTTGGCTGCATTGTGTCTTCGTTGCTGCGCGCAGGCTTTCTTTAGTTGCGCCGAGCGGGGGCTACTCTTTGTTCCAGTTTGCGGGCTTCTCATTGTGGTGGCTTCTGTTGTACGGAGCACTGGGTCTAGGCGCCCAGACTTCCATAGTTGCAGCACACGGGCTCTAGAGCGCACGGGCTTCAGTAGTTGTGGCGCAGGGGCTTAGTTGTTCCACGGCTTGTGGGATCCTTCCCGGATCAGGGATCAAACCTGTGTCCCCTGCATTGGCAGGCAGATTCTTAACTGCTGCGCCACCAGGGAAGTCCCACATTTATGTTGTTTTAAGCCACTTATTTTGTGGTTATTTGTTACAGCATCAATAAAAAAAAACTAATGCAGGTTTTAATTTTTTTAATTTTCATGAGTTCTATCTGGCTCTTTTTCAAATATGCTATTCATGTTTATAGTTTCCGTTTCACACTTATATTTTCAATCACCTTTTTATTCTTCAATATAGTAAAAACATAATGTGCACCTGAAAATTCACTCTCGGAGATCTTTGCAGGTCTGGTTCTGCTTCCTTTTGTTTAGTTGGCTCTTGCTCACAGTGCCTGTTTCTCTATGAGTTTTTTAACTCCTGACTGTGAGCTCATGTTTATTGGAAATTAACTGTTGGATTCTTTGAGACTTGGGTCGAAGGCACATTGTTCCAGGAAAGATTTATGTTCACATCTGCCAGATGCCACCTGTGTCTTCCTGGGACCACCTGAAAATAAATCTTTAGCTTGAGGTTTTTCAAATCACACAAGTAAATGAATGAATGCTAATTAATGTCACAAATTAAGAATTCTTAGGAAAGTTTTTTTTTTTTTTTTTTTTTCCCACCAAGCTAGGTAGAACAATTTACCTACCATCCCCTTCTGACAGGTGGGTTATTTCTAGTTGACTTTGATACTAAGTGATTAGCCCTATGAAGTCCCAGATTTATGTAGGAGTTTCCTATTAGACTTTCTTCCTGGGGCATATGGGTTACCTATTCTCTCATTGTACCATCCCAACAGATGCGCAAGAACACCAGGGCTTAGCCCCCTTGGTAAAATCTGGCTTATGTTTCTGGATTCCAGTTTTCATTCTATATTTTGTTCGACCCTCTGGATTTCTTAGTTTCTTGCCAGTTCAGTAATGTTTTTCATATCTTATCCAGCATTTTTAGCTATTTTCAGGAGAGTTGTTCAGGGTAACAATTGCACTGTACTGTCAGAAATTAAAATGTCTGATTCTCTCTTTAGAATGAATTCTTAGGTGTAAAATTGCTAGATTAAAAGGCAAGCACATTAAAATTTTTATACATATAGCCATATTACCAAGGTTTATTTTATGTCCAAGGAAATAAAACAGAAAAACAAATCACTAATCTCAAGCATTTGTTGGATTCCTTTTAAATTTGCCTCTAACATCTACGAAAGGAGATGTAAATGTGGTTTACATCTGAACAGGAGACAAAATTTACAAACAAAACAAAACAGTAACTCAAAACAGTTTAACTGTGAAATGTTTATAGATGGTAAATTAGGAGTTCAAGAAAGACAGAAAAATTTAAATCTGGTCATGCTGCACCCCTGCTTGGGAAGTCTTCTATGGTTGCCTAAAGCAGCCCACATGACCCTGCATGGTCTGGCCCTGACCTTATCTCCATCCTCATCTCTGCTTCTAACTCTCTGGCTCCAGCATCGCTGACCTTGTCTCTGTTACTCAAATGCAGTGAAGTCCTTCTCGCCTCCAAGCCTTACCTCTTATCTGAATGTCCTCTCTTGCCTCCCACTTCCACTCTGTTTTGCCTGGATGACCTGCTTATTCTTCAGGTCTCAGCTTACATATGACATTTTAAGAGAGAACCTCCCTGATCTTCTAGAGTAAACCACCACATGCACACACACACACCCCATATCTGTGTGTTCAGACTGCGGGTCGACCGAGCAACTTTGGGACCAAAACTAAGTTCGTGCTCCTCAGAGCACCTGGTCAATTCAAAACGAGAGCTAGAGGGCTTCCCTGGTGGCGCAGTGGTTGAGAGTCCGCCTGCCGATGTAGGGGACACGAGTTCGTGCCCCGGTCCAGGAAGATCCCACATGCCACGGAGCGGCTGCGCCCGTGAGCCATGGCCGCTGAGCCTGCGCATCCGGAGCCTGTGCTCCGCAACGGGAGAGGCCGCAGCAGTGAGAGGCCCGCGTACCGCAAAACAAAACAAAACAAAAAAGAGCTAGAGAGTGAGAATGAGAGAGAGAGAAAGAGAGACTATACTGTCTTAAAGCATCCTGTTCTTCTTTTCCATAGCACTTATTACAGTGGTATTGACTAATGTCCCCCTCCTCCACTAAAGAAAGGGACAAAGTCAGGGAGCTATTCACTACCATATCCTAACACCTAGCTCAGTGCCTGGTGCATTGTAAATCTTTATTGAATATGTGAATTTTAAAGATGGGTAGCTGCATTTAGATAAGTGGTGCCAATAGAACACTTTGGAAATCATAAAACAAGTGGGAAAGTAAGAAACAAAACAGAAAGACCAAAGAAATTTTAATAATTTATAACTCAGTGAAGAAATATGAGCAGTGCTCTTCAAGCTAACAAATTGTCTATAATGGCAGATTCTTAGCGCCAGTCCATAAGTAGGGGAGAATAAAAGGAGGTGGGCTTCTTGTCCAGCGTGAGGTTAGCTACAGCAAGATTGGCTAGCACTGCTTTGGATTATTAAGGACTTTCATGGAATCTTTCCCTGAAGATGGAGAGCTTTCATTTCTGAGATGTTCTTGATGTCCTAATAGGAGGAAGTAGAATGGGCCTCTAGTTTTTTCATTCCTGTATGTTGATGGTAAAGTTTTCCTTTTTCCCCCTTTTTTGGCTGAATTTGATTTAAGTTATTAATAATTTAATTTTCACGTTGATAATTATCTCTGAAGATATGTTTCCATGCCACATTCTGAACAGTTCAGTTCTTTTTGTCAGGTATCAGAGTAACACTGCTTCTGCTGTTCTTGAAACAATTACCAACATTCAACCCAAAGAGAGTGGAGGTGGCATGGGAGAGACCCGGGAGGCCATTGTTTATAGGTTATCCGAAGATATGCTGAGCAAGCTGCCTCCTGATTACATTCCACATGAGGTGAGATACCCTTTCCGCCTGATGCACAGGGCTGTCTTTGGGTTCCACAAGGCTGAGCACAGTCCTGGGACAGTATGTTTCAGTCAGTCCCTTCCTCCCTCTGCTCAATTCTTCTTTTTTACCTTTTGGTCTTCTCTCTCTTACCCTTGCTCAAGCATCTTGCAAAATTACAATCTGCACTTTTCTACTCCACTTTCTCTCTCAATTGCCTTTTCTGTACCCTTTCCCCATCTTTGGGTTCCTTTGTCTTTGGGTCTCCAGATATCTTAATCCTCTGGACTGGGAATCTCTCCCCACCTCTCTTACCCAAGTCTGCTTTGTCCATTATTTAAATTTAGCCCTTTTTTCTGTCTCTTGCCCTACATACTTTTCATTCTCTCAATCCACTCAGCCAGGTAATAGGAAAGCAAGCCATTTAAATGAATTCACTACCCAGTTTGGATGGCAATAAGTTTCTACTTCTTGAATCTCCCAGATGTTTGCTTGTTAATCAACATCAGTTTTTCTCAAAAATTTTTTTTTAATCTCAAGACCCCTTTACAAAATGATTGAGGACCCCAAGTAGCTCTTGTTTATATGGATTATAACTACTGATATTTAACATATTAGAAATGTAAACTAAAAATTTTCAAAAATATTTATTAATTTATTGTGAAATAACATTAATAAACCCATCACATGTTAGCATAACATTTATATTTTAAAAATAAATATATTTTCCAAAACAAAAACATTCAAAGAGAAAAGTGGGATTGTTTTACATTTTTGCAAATCTCTTTAATGTCTGGTTTAATAGAAGACAGCTGGATCCTCATATCTGCTTCTCCATCCAGTCTGTTGTGGTATTACAGGTCATGTAGCCTCTGGTAAACTCCACTGTACACTCCCCAGAGAAGGAGAGTAAAAAGTCAAATAATGTCGTAGTATTACTATGAAAAAAATTCAACTTTGTGGACCTGCCTAAAAGGAACTTGGGGGCCTTCAGGGGTCCCAGACCGCACTTTGAGAACTCATCTAAATAAATCTTTAATTGTGGTAAAATTTCTGGACGGTCTGAAAGTTCTGTAATACACCATCCTTCTTCCCGCAAGAAAAACAGGGTCGTGCCCTCTGGCCATCCAGGGCTTCCTCTCTCCTGTTCTCAGCTTCCACCCCTCACTGCTGAGGGTTAGAGCTTCACCTGAGCCTTAGGCTGGGCTGAGGCAAGTTTAGCTTTTCAACCAAAAAGTGAGAGGCTGATGTCCTAATGCAGGTATGACTATGGTCCTGTGTCTACCCTGTCCTGCATCCCCAAGTCTGGGAGAAATGCACTTATCAGTTGGGAGCCCCGAGGCTACCTGGGCTACAGCCCTCCCGCCTGCAGTGAGTGCCCCCAACAATAAAAAACGTTTTCTTGCTTCTTAAAACAATTTTTGCTTCCGTTGTGTAGATGGGTACCAAGGATTTGGCTAAGATACCGAAATCAATGACTTCACATAGAGATGTTTATAGTCAGGGGAGAAAATATTTTTTAAATGGATAGGTATTATAAGCACATACTTTCTGTGGTTCATTGTAAATGATCTTCAGAAGACAGATGAGGCATAATACCTGTCTTCACAGATTTTAAAAACCAGCATGTGAAAGCGAGATAAAATTTACTCTGTATGACTAGACCGCAGGTTGGTATTACCAGAAGAGGATTTCAAGACCCTTGGGGTAATTTGAGCTGTTCAGGGTTAGTCAGGGCCGCTTCACCAAGATCTCTGTTCCGGCAACATCCCAGCAGGCACTGAGTGAGGGATGTCCCTAAACGGATTGCTAGATGGGAGGGAGTTTGTACCAAGAGACATTTAAAACAGCTTCCTCTTCCAGGCTCACTTACTTTTTAGTGTCCTTTATTTTACAGAAGAGATGTGTTTTGAAAAATGTGGCTGTAAAGTGAATTTAGTTAACTGAAATGTAATTATACTATTGACTTAAAAACATTCGTGTAGAAAAGACTACCTGGTTTCAGAAACATAACAAAAATTCTAAATAAGACTACAGCAGATCTTTCACTTATTAACAGAAAGACAGTTTTAGGCTGGAACAATAAGCAAGTAAAATCAGTGCTAAAGTTAGATTTTCTAGAGCCTAAGTTTTAAGACACATTAAGCATGTGTCTATTGCAAGGGAAGTCTCTCTTTTAAAACCCTAAGTAGGGCAAGGGGATTTGTTTGGGACTGTTAGCACACTAAAAGCTACCCGGGCTATTGATTTGATAGTGTAGCCAACACCAGGGCTTAATTTCTAATGCCGGTTGCAAAAGCATTTCCATAATTTCCCTTTTCCTTAAAGTGTGAATTTCCACAAAGCAGTCCTGATTTAGAGAGAATGCTACATAGGCTCTTTAGCCACTGGAGGCTGAGGGGCTCAAGATGAGAACAGGGCAGCGGAGCCTGCAAAAATGTAAGTTGTAGAACAGGAATTTAGGTGAATACCTGAAGGTTGGTATGGCAGACCGAGTTAGGGCCCTCCACTGGCATGTTTGACTGGGATTTCAAGATCATTTGCTCTACCTGCGCAGGTAGTCCCGTCCAGGTGTTCAGTTTTACATCACTGCTTCCCTCTCATCCCTCACACACTAGAAGTTGCCCAGCTGCAGTTAAGCAGAGGTGTTCGTTGCTGAGTAGGAAACATCAGCACCATGCCAGAAAACCTGTTCTGTAAAATGAGGAGCATGGTCCAGATGAGCCTGAAGCCCATCTGTCTCTAATATTCCATGACTCAAGAAGAGGCAGTGGGTGCCCGGGTCCGGGAAGATCCCACATGCCGCGGAGCGGCTGGGCCCGTGAGCCATGGCCGCTGAGCCTGCGCGGCCGGAGCCTGTGCTCCGCAGTGGGAGAGGCCACAACAGCGAGAGGCCCGCGTACCACAAAAAAATAAAAAAATAAATAAAAAATAAAAAAGAAGAGGTAGTGGGCATCTCCAGCAGAGAATGCTACAGTTTACTGGCTTTCTGGTGATTGTGTGGACTGGTACCTCACTCCAAATTTTCTCCCACTCCATGTGTCTATTCTTACCCCTCCTATCCCGGCATCTCTTCAACTGTGGCCAGCAGAAAGTTCAGATCTCTTTATGAGTTCTTGCCAATATTCGTAGTCAATCTTTTCTTGGGCATATGTCACTAAATTGAAATGTGTATATATACTGGCTTATTTCCAAATAATTGTTATATTGTATTGTTCCCACAACCAGATGATTTTATATTGATCTCTTCAAAATGGCCAATAAATTATATACAAGAAGGAACAGGTGCTTGATGGCCCTCCCACAAAGTCAAATATTTTCATTGATTAGATTAGGAAAGACTCTCCTTAGTCACCCTAGCCAGGGCAGTAGTGACCTTAGGAACCTGCAGCCAGTCATAGTTATTGGTAACTGCTCTGTAAAGATTTGGGCTATATTAACTGTCTGTGACATTTCTGATAACAATTCTGCAGGCACTATGAAAAGAAGGTATTCCAGACTGTGCTCTTATAAAGGTTAGATTGCAAAGGGGTATTTAATTGACACTTAGTACTTAATCATTTGAAAGGGAAAAATGGTATAAGTTTATTTCAGCTTTTCATAGTACATTTCCAATTATCAACTAAGTACAATCAGTAGGAAATAAAAATCATTTTAGTTGAACAGTAGTTTCTGAAGCCCAGAAAATGGGGAATTTAATGGCAAATTTGGTGCTGCAAGAGATATTTTAGAGTTCATCTGGGCTTGTAGAGATACATCCAGAGGAAGAAAAGGAATAGAGAAAGGAGAGGTCATTGGAAAAGAAGTGGCAGATGGTTTTTTAAAACTCTCTGTCATTGTGTTGCATGCTTTGCGTTAGGTGAAAGCTCGTTTGATGAAGATGGGACATCTTAATTCAATGAACATATTTCTCAGACAAGAAATTGACAGAATGCAAAAAGTCATCTCAATACTTCGCAGTAGCCTGAGTGATCTAAAATTGGCCATTGAAGGAACGATCATTATGAGTGAGGTGAGCTATTGTTGTCTCAATAGTCGTTTCCCTCTTTTGTTGGTTTTTCTTTTCCTCAGATTTTAACTTTACCTGTTTTCCAGAACTTGAGAGATGCTCTGGACAATATGTACGATGCTCGCATACCTCAGATCTGGAAGAGAGTGTCCTGGGATTCATCCACGCTGGGCTTCTGGTTTACTGAACTCTTGGAAAGAAATGCTCAGTTTTCCACCTGGATATTTGAAGGGAGGCCCAGTGTGTTTTGGATGACCGGTTTCTTTAATCCCCAAGGTAGGTGCTCATAGGAGAGTAGGCAAACTTGGAAGTTGTGGATAGTTGTACAGTGGCACTGTGTGATAAATGTATGTTATACAGAACAACACAGAGGTACGGCTTGCTGCATGCTGGACCTGTGCTTTCAGCATTGGAGGCCAACAGATGCTTCTGCTATATTTGTTTTACAAATTCAGTCTGAAATTCTTCCTGCCATATTGCTTCCACAAGATGGGGGCAAAACTCCATTTTTTTTTTTCTCACCCACTTCAGCAAGCAAGTCCGTGGTTAGGACAATGTGAAATAGTGGAAGAGTTTTGTTCAAACCTGTTTTTAAATGTTTATGAAAATGACAAAAACGAAGCACCAAAATATGCAAAAAAATGTGCCTAGAGTTCAGAAGATGAGACTGATTTAAAAGTGATCATGCGGCAAAAGTCTTATTCAGTGAACTTCTGGAGTCTGTCCCTGCTCAGCTTTTTTTTTTCTCCCCTGAAAAAG
Source organism: Delphinus delphis (assembly GCF_949987515.2). NCBI lineage: Eukaryota > Metazoa > Chordata > Mammalia > Artiodactyla > Delphinidae > Delphinus > Delphinus delphis. Next base: position 35,829,367 of record NC_082692.2, on the reverse strand, counting down.
TGCTTTGTGATTCCACTGCATGTATTCCTTCATTCCATTCTAGAAATATTTACTGAATAAGTTTCTGACTAGATCTCATAGAGTTCATAAAAGTTTAGAAACGTGACAATTTTGGGCCTTACTACAACATGGAAAGTTTTTTTAAGTAATTCTTGGCTAGAATGAAGAGATGCTGGGGTCCTTACAGTTCAGCACCTTATAGCTCCATTAGTTATACAATTTAAGAAGCATTCACACAGATTTTGGGTGTATTATTGTTACTCACAGCAGTATGGTTGAATCTCATAAAATAATATTAAGTGAAGGAAGTCAAACAGAACACATTGTAAGTATGTATACAGTGTTCACATAGGTATACATTGTAATGTATGCATATTGTATGATTCCATTTATACAAGGAATCGAAACAGGCAAAACAGATCTTAAAAGTAAGAATAATGGTTCCCCTTGTGGGAGAGGGCAGTGATTGCAAAACAGCACTAGGGGGCTTTTGGGTGTTTGGAAATGTTCTGCTTCTTGAACTGGATCTTGTTTACAGGGCTGTATTCCCTTGGTGAAAATTCCTGGAGCTGTGTACTTATGATTTGTGCACTTTTCTTTGTATAAACAATACTTCAATAAATAGTAGACATTTATTTGTCCTCTGGGCACATACATTCATTCACTTCATGCATTTTCAAATGCCTTAACATTTTCTAAATTTAAAACACTAACCATGGTGGTTTTTATGAACTTAAATTATACATGGTACATTATTATGTTGAAAGAATTTAGATTTGTGAAGGACAGCCCCCAGATTTCACTTATCTTTTTCTCCCAGAATTTCCATTGAATTTTGGGAGGAAATTTTTTATTATGGTTCTCAGATTTTGTGTGTCTACTTATGAGTCTCTTTCCTCCTTACCAACCCTCAATTTGAGTAAGTTGTCACCAGGGAATTCCTGGCTTGGGAGTCTGAAGAAATAGTATTTAACTTAACTAGGATTGTTCAACCATCTTTCATTTGCCAGCCCCTCTGCTAGGTGCTTTCAATAGAGAGAGATTTGAGACCTAATTCTTGCCCTAAAGGAGTCCATAATCTGGTTGGTAGGACAGAAATATTAGCAACTTCAACATAATTTGATAAATGCTCCACCCAGTGAGGACGAAGCACCACACTAGCACAGAGGAGAGAAAGATCAATTCTGCTAAGGCAAAGCTTGAGAAGAGCTTCACACGGGAGGCAGTGAGCAGAGTCTGCAGAGGCGGGGACTGGAGACAAGAGCATCCCAGGCAGAGGCCAGAGCAGAGACAAGGCATGTCCAGGGAGAGAAGCCCAATGCGGCCCAAGCTTGGGAAGCAGGAGCAGGGGTGTTGGGGAGTGAGGCTGGGGTGTGAAGTCTTCCAGGGGAGTTTGGGCTGCATCATAAAGGCAACAGCAAGTCACCAAAGATCACAAGATAACCCCAGGTGGAGGCAGACTGTAGACTGTAGACTGAGGCTTTTACCGGATCCAGGGGAGAGAGCCTGAGACCTTAACCAGGTGCAGAGAAGGAGGCAGATTTGCTGGAGTGATTAAATGGGGACCTTTGAGAGAGCGGGGACTGGCAGTGGCTGAGGCCGAAGGCCAGGTACAAGACAGGGAGCATTGATAGAGGGGCCAGCTGGGAGGAAGGGCAGGGAGCTCTGGATTTGTCAGCTTGTGCTGGTGGGACATCCAGGTGGGGAGGTGTGTTGGCAGACTTGGGGTTTGGCAAAGGGGTGAGGATCAGTGATATTTTTAAAAAGTGAGAACATGAAGTGTAGTTTTGATATTTAGAAGCCAAGGGAGTGGGGTTGGTTCATCCCTGGCTTTCCATAGACATAGCTAAGTCGTATATCACAGCACACAATCTCTTTGAGTGATTGCTTTTTCCCATTAGAAATGTAACTTTCAATAGCAAAGTATTAATATGAACTCATCTTTGTTACTATTTCTTAAGATATACTACAAACCAGAGCAACATTTAAAGAAATATAAATACAAATCAGTTTTCTTATTTGTCTTTACTTGTAATAATACTAATCCTTTCTCGTTTTTTTTTTTTTTTCTTCATTTATGTTTTTAAACTGAGCTTTGATTCTTTCTCTCATGGCTCTCCATGTCTCAGAAAGTCTTGGACTTATTCGAGCATCCTACCTTTACACGCAAGCATCCAGACACATACCCTTATCTGTGATTGCTTTCTGTTTGTAGCACAGAAGAGTGGAGGTCAACTTTCCCTACATACTAATCGTTTCTCTGCTTCCTTTTCCTTCTCTTGACATGAGAGACAAATCACTTTCTGTTCCATATCACCTGGCCAAATCTGGAAAGCATAGAGATTACAGCAAGCCTCTCTGATCACCTTTTGACACCTGTGATTGATTTCTCAATATGAGGTATCTCCTGGGTTTTATATCTTCTAATCCAGTCCCCTTCAATGAAATAATTTTTTTTTGGCTCAAAACATTTAAATAAATTATTTAATGTTTTAAAAACCACGTTTAAGTAAAACACAGTGCAGTTTGAAAAGAGGTCATAGTTTCATCACAAATATGTCTAGTCAAAATTACCTAGACTTTAAAACACTTGAAAATGTTCTTTTCACCTATGACCATTTGTTTTGTGTTCCTATAATGTTAATGTGGCATCTGATGTGTGTTTCCCATCATGCCTTCGGTGAGTGCCCCCCCAAGCCTAAGTCACTTTGAGGCGCACACCGCCGCAGGGACAGGTGACAGGCCCTGTTTGCCCCCTAGTCTGTGTCTGAGCTCACGCTGCTCCGTCCCCTCATGGTAGCCTGATATTTTGTCATACTGAAGAGGCCGAGTCAGCCAGCCACCCTGGAACTAATCTGGTACGTTCAACCCCCTTCACAATCATTTCTGTAGCAAAGGATGAGCTCAATCAGGTGGCAATTAGATTTGATTATTAAAGTGGTCAAGCTCCCTGTACCCATGACCCTGTGACATCTGTTCAATGGCACAGCTTTGGGCAGTGCATGGATTTGCCTCCCAGCAGATTACTCAGGCCCAGTAGAACCTTTGTGTTCCACTGGGGCTTCCCAGCAGTCACTGGCACACACACTCACCTATTGTTTAAGACTGTGCTGCTCAGGGTTTTCAAAGGATTTCTGTGGTCGCTTGTTCCCACAGGTGTACCTTTTCAGAGCGTCATGCATACGTGATTGAGATTCTGATTTGTGTGCGTGTGTGTCTGTGTCATAGGTAAGGATGTGTTTAAACTTAAAGATTATGAGTGGTCATGAGCCTGACTTCAAGCCAGGGGATTGCCTGCGTTCCACTTCCAGAACCTCTTAATCGATAGCCTCGCTTTGCCGTTCGATGTTCGGCATGACTTGCAGGCGCTGCTAAGGAAAGGGCGGCAGAGGCTGGACGTGCTCTCGAGGTCTCACACCTCGACGTGAGGGTGAACGGTGCAATATCATTGTTTTCCAAATGTTTAACTCAATCTGGAGCGTGATGCCATTCGGATGCAGACTGTGCTAGTTTTTCTTGTTTTGTTCCTCAGTGTCTGGACCAGCCACGCCAGTCTGTTGCAGCAGAAATCAGCGACAGCTTAGTACTCACTACTACAAATCAAGATTTTCAGTTAGAGGAGATTTTACTGAAGCAAGGAGATGGATAATTTTTGTCCTGTTATCTTTTGTTCTTGTAAAAATCACCTACAACCTCTTGCCTGTGTGTTTGTTTTCAGGGCAACGTCGGCAGCTACCAGTGATTTCTGAATGCTTGCCTTGAGGGTAGTGATAAAAGCATGATGTTTGTTGGGCAGAAGAGTGCACCAGGGTTATTAGCAGAACCTTAGCATTGGAAGGGTCTGGGGATTTCTTCTAATCTCGTAACAATCCTAAGCGTGTACCCGAGCTGCTGTTTGCCAAACCAGAGCTGCCCCTAATGTCTGAAGGAACCTCTCAGGCCTCCAAACCTCAATTTGGGTGATAGCACTCACTACCCTGACCCCAAATCCCAGAACCAGAGGACTGTTGACACCTTAGAAATGCCTCCAAGTGAATAACAACCCATCCTTCTTGCCTTTGTGGGGGAGACACTTAGATGCACTGGCTTCAGTCTCAACCACATCCCTTGTAATTCTGGTCTCTGCCCACGGTTACCTTCCTTACTAATCCTCTAGGCCCTTGTAATCTGGCCGGCTTCATGACTATACTGAAACTGCTGTCTCCAAGGCCACCAAATCTAGTGACCTTCCTGCTAACTTCACTTCATACCTTGGTTTCCATCCATCAGCTTCTTCGGTTCTCCTCCTACCTCTCAGGGGGTTGCTTCTCAGCCCACTTTGTGGCCTCTTCTCAGGCAAGTTCTGCCCTTGGCCCTGGTCCCTTTACTGATGACCTCAGCCATTTGCATAGATGCAACTATTCGTCTCTACTTACGGACTGATTCATCGAAAGTCCCAGTGTTAGCTTCTGATTCTTAACTTCCAACTGCCATCATAGAATATCCCATCCTCCTGTGAACCTCACCAGTACTACCATCTGTTCATCTTCCCCCCAAACCATCCTCACCAGGATTCTGCTATATTTGCTTGTGCATCACCACCCTCCAGATCACCCTGACCCTTGTAGCGAGTCCCCTAACATCCTAACAGCTTGAAAGAGGGAAACCAGGAATGCATAGTGTGGTGGAAGATGAGAGGGGAGGGGAGGAAGGAAGGACAGATGCTGCCAGAGGTCAAGTAAGATAGGGCCAAAAGTGGTCAGATGGCTTCATCAGCAAGGAGACTACTGGCAAGAGAAGTCTCAGTGGAGTGGGTGGGGAGGTGGAGGAATGAGATGGCAGGGTGAGTGAGAGACCAGGAAATGGAGAGACAGAGAATGAGGATGGACAACATGGGTAATTCTCTCAAGAAATTTGGCTTGGAAGAGGAGAAGCAAGTTGGAGGAGCAGCTGTAAGAAGAAAACATTTTCTTCCTTCTTCTTGTAATGACAGGACAGGCTTGAGCCCATTCAAATACTGGTGGGAAGGAGCCAGGAGAGAGAGAGAGAACAAGGATACAAGAGAGGGGTAAAAGAGGCAGGAGGGGATGGCTCCCAAGTGGAGAGATGCACTCCGAGCAGGAGGAGGGACACCTCACCCATTGTGATAAGGATAACAAGGAAGGAATGCAAGTGAGTTTGTTGGTTTGGTGGCAAGAAGTTGAGAGAATTCCCATCTGATGATTTCTATTTTCTCTCTGACTAAGGAGGCAAAGTGACCTCAGGAGCAAGAAGGTGTTAGAGGAGAGGTTTACACAGAGTGGCAGAAATTTGAGGAAGAGGGTTAAGGAAAGGATTCCTCAGTGGCTTTGACTATCCCGTCGAGGCTGGTGATGGCTAAACGGTGGTGGCAACTGTGTGATGGTCTCAGTATTGTTCAGCAGCCTGGAATAGGTAAAAGAAGGAGGACATTTGGATTCATTTAGCACTGGGGGTTTGCTGGGCAAGTGAAGAGAAGGGGGTGGAGTTGAGGAGAAGGTCTTCAGAAATGATGAGGTCAAGGAACTGAGAGGTCAGGATGCTGAGTGGGATACTGAAGAGACCCAGAAGGTGGCAGGAGGCTCAGTGAGTGGGGGCAGGTGGGCACTTGGCAGGGACAGTGAGGGGAGGAGCATGGGACCAGAGAGTGTGGTTGTTAAAGCTGCAAAGATTTTCATCAAAGGTGGAGGGACAAATGGGGAGGACAGTGTCTTCAGAGTTGACAGGTTCCAGTAAGGGCAAGAAGATGGAGAGAATGTTCTGTGAAGAGGTGGAAGATATGGGAGAGTCTGTTAACCACAGAACCACTCCAGAGGGAACAGTGGAAAGGTTGGGAGGGAGGGGAGAGGTGAGGGAGAGGAAGCATAAAGTAGCAGAGAAGGGATGGAGAAGGTAAAGCAGTGCAGGGAAGTGCATTTTGGCACATGAGACATGGCGGGGTTAGCTGATCCCAACCCAGCCAAGAGAATTAGCCCGAGCTCTCTGGCTTGTACTCAGGTTTTGCCAGAGCCAACTGTGTCCTGCATTAAGGACATTTCAGAGAATACATGCATCTCAGGGGACTCTGGAAAGAGTCAGCTCGTATTACTGACCGTTTTCCTAATATTTTGCTTGTATCATGGGGCATTTCTCTTCCCACTTGTCAAATTTGTTCTGAAAACAAATACGGGTCCGTGATCGCTCACTGTCCTGTCATACAGATCCTTTTACAGAGCAGAGGTTCTCAGCCCTGCCTGCACAGTAGAATCACCTGGGGAGCTTTTAATACATGCTAATCCCTGGGGCCCCAGACCAACAACATCAGAACCTCTGGGGATAAGACCTCTAGACTCTTTACAGTTAATTTTAAAAGCTCCTTTGGTCATTTTAATGTGTGAGGAACCTGGGCCTTAGACCATTGCCACCCAGTATGTTGTCCACCAGCCAGCAGGAGCGGCCATCACCTGGGAGCTTGATAGAAATGCAGAACCTCAGGACCTACCCTCGACCTACCTACCAAATCAGAAGTGGTGTTTTAGTAAGTGTTCCTTCCCCTGGTGATAAGTATGAACATTAAAGTTTGAGAAGCCCTGCCTTAAAACAGGAGTGAAGGGCTTCCCTGGTGGCGCAGTGGTTGAGAGTCTGCCTGTCGATGCAGGGGAGGCAGGTTCATGCCCCGGTCCGGGAGGATCCCACATGCCGCGGAGCGGCTGGGCCCATGAGCCATGGCCGCTGAGCCTGCGCGTCCGGAGCCTGTGCTCCGCAACAGGAGAGGCCACAACAGTGAGAGGCCCGCGTACCGCAAAAAAAACAAAAACAAAAAAACAAAAACAGTAGTGAAGCCTGGTCCCACCTCTAGAGATTCTGATTTTATTGATCCGGGCTATGGCTTGGGAAGCGGGAGTTTTAAAGACTTTCCAGATATTTCTCATTTTCAGCCAAGTTTAAGATTCCTGCCTTACAGCATCGAGCAAACCGTCAGGAAGGGTCCCTGGGGCATTTTTATTCAAGTGGGTGGATCATCCCCATCTTTGTTTAATGATTTCTGACCTTTTATTTAACTTACCAATGAACCACATTTGCCTCTCATTTAGGGAAAAAAACTGCCTGTCATAAAGTTACGGCAGGAACAGCATTTGTCCTCATCTTCCAAGATGCTAACGGGAGGCTTAGTAACTGATAAGACAGGAAATACTGAACAACCATAAGCCCATTACATAAGGACTGGTTCATTTATTAAAGAAAAAAAAAGCATTGCCTATAGGACCATCATTACAGAATACCAACCAACTCCTTGTAAAATTGAGAAGAGCAACCTTCTTGATTAGTTATTTCTTTTATCTCTTCCAAGACGTTGTTTGAATTGATACCGAAAGCCTTCTGTGGCTTTCTTCAAGCCGACTAATTGCACATGTCAAACAACAGTAATTTGTTTGCCAAAATGTTGGGTCAGGACTATTATAGGAATTAAGACATAACAAGTGTTATTTTAGACCTGAGTTTCCAAAGTATGATCCAAGATTTAAAGTGCGTTTCTTATATATATATATATAAATTTTTAATGTTTTTTATTGATTGCTGGGAAGATGTTTTATTTATTTATTTATTTGGTTGTGCTGGGTCTTAGTAGCATCAGGCAGGCTCCTTAGTTGTGGCTCGCCAGCTCCTTAGTTGTGGCAGGCGGGCTCCTTAGGTGTGGCATGTGAACTCTTAGTTGTGGCATGCATGTGGGATCTAGTTCCCTGGCCAGGGATCGAACCCAGGCCCCCTGCATTGGGAGTGCAGAGTCTTAACCACTGCACCACCAGGGAAGTCCCTAAAGTGTATTTCTTGAAAGAACAAGCTTGACAAGAATTCATTACGCTGTATGAGTCGGAAGGCAAAAAAATTTTTAAAGCACTTCAGTTAGCCCACATGTTACTCAGGTGTTTGAATAGTTAAATCACCCATTTTCATGTAGGTGGTTAAATCTCATAAAGAATAGATTACTTTTGTTGAGGACTTTCCCCAACTTTTTGTTTCTCTCTTCTGAGTCAAACACATGAACATCTGAATCACTTTTCCACCACTGACAACTGAAGTTTGTTTTAAGAATTATTAAAATTAAATTAATGCCAAGACAGTAGTACCACTTTTCAAGCTTTTATAAAGAAAAATATATCAATAGTCTTTTAAAATTATATAGGCTTCAGAAAACAAGAGATTTTGATTCCATTAGACTTGATATCAGTCTACAAGAAAGATGGTCATTCATGTTTTAAATTCAATAAAGAGCAATTCAGTGGATTCACTACGGTCTGAATTCTGCAAGATCATGTTCTTCTTTTTAGGAGGCTAAAAAAAATATCAAGACTTGAAAAAAAAAATGTATCTTCATGTTCTGAGGGGGAATGACCCATGGAACAGTTTCCTACCCTCCACTCTCAGGCCTCAAATTATTTATTTAACATTTTCCTTTCTTAATAGCTCAAGGTAATATGGATTCTAGATTTCATCTACTGACATGCCAAGAGTGCTTCCTAAACATTAAGAGGCTTATTGTTGAAGTCAGCTAGGCAACATCATGCATATTCCCCAGGAGGGAGAAGAGAGAAGATGGTCTCTCCTTAACCACACTAGAGTTTTTCAGAGCTCTGCACCAATGACTGAAGTCTTTGTCCCGGGTGTGTTACATAAGAAAGAACCCCTCTCATCCCTCCCCTGGCACCTATGGCATTGTCCTGAGTGCCATATGGAGTGAGGTCAAATTTGCAATTTATTTGGAACTTAAAATATAGTAGAAAAATCCAGTTATTCAACTAGTACAGATGGATGGTCAAGACCAGGATTCATGCCTTGTGCGTTATGACCTTGTAGTGATAGATTCATTGATCAGTGATGAATTTTAAAATATCATAAAATAGGGCCAATTTAATTCCAGGTACTCTACTTGGATACACGGTGTCTGATACTCCATGTGAATGCAAGCTTAATGTTGAGTGATGAAAATGACATTTTCATAGAGTCGCTTAGAAGGGAGAATTGGATTTTATTATTGTGGTCATATATACCTGACTACCAAACACACAACATGTTAACTACTAAAAAATGGGATCCCCAGTATTTAAAATGGAAGTCAACATAATCACACTGATCAGATCACCTCAAGTGACTCCACACGTAGAGTACGGATAGGCCTGGACCAGCAGTTGCTGGCACTCTTGGTTTTATGAAACTACGACCTTATAAGAATCACTTATAAAAGTCCTTCAATCAGCTACTCTGGTTGATTGACCAACTTTTCATTTGGATTACTGCAAGGGTTCTTCTTGAGCACCCAAATTCTGTTTTGGTGAGGGCTCTGATTAGACCTTATAAGATGCAAATACAACCAGATTATGTGCCTGCTTCAAATATTCAGTGGCTTCCCACCATCCACAGAGTCACCAGGTCCAAACTCTGACCCTGAAAAATCCTCTACCTTTGTTCTAACCTCATCTGCCATCGTTTCCTCACCTTTAGCCTAGACCTGCATGCCTTTGCACGTGCTCTTCCTCTAACTGGAATCGTCCCATCTGGAAAACTCCTACGTATCCTTTCAAGACTCATCTTCAACTTCATCTTCTCAATTCAGCCTTCCCTGAGTTGTCTTCCCGAGTGGTCCACGTTGTTCTCACCTCTTTACTCATAACAACGTCATGTTGTATGTCTACGTTCCCTCTAGACTGGGCTCCTTGAATGCAGGGCTCATGGGTGGCCTCTTCATCATTGTGGGCATCTCACCTAGAGCAGTACCTGGTACATGGTGGCCACTCCTAAGAGGTTTAACAAATGAATGAATGAATGAATGAAGGAGTGCCTCCCCAAGTGTCTAATTTAATAATGAGGGAGGGGCTTGAGAATGGAGAGAACTTGACTTTCTCACTAAGCAGGCTTAGGGTCCTATTCTTGCTCTCTAATTCCAAGGGATATTAACTCACCGCCTGCCATTACGCCTTGTAACTTCCCCTCTTCTTTCCACTCTCATTCAAACCTGATAAAATATTATCACTTATGTGGTGGTTTGTGCAGTAAAGTTCTCAGAGTTCACAAATCTAGGAGTAGTAGGGGCACACAGGTTCCAAAATCTATTCATGATTATGAGTAAAAGGCCTCATGGTTTCCAGTATTAACATGGAGGCCAAAATATAATATATAGGTCACAGATAAATTTTCCTAAGATTTTGAAGTCCATGTTGAAGTTTAAGGTATACTTTTTAAACATCAAATGCTGCTTTACAAGGTAAACTTCTCTTATTGAATTGAATGGCACGATTTGCAAATACTAAGTTAAAAGAAAGCCCACAATATACAGAACCATGTATTGTCTTAAAATAACTGTATTATGCACATTAAAACACGGAGCTTTCCTTTCCAGTGTGATTGCTTTGTTTGATCAAACTGAAAGTCGGGCTTTCTATGTTGGCATTATGCCTTATTTCCTTAGACTAAATGAAATTGTTCCATAATAGCAAAAAGACGCTGATAATGGTTTGATTCAAGTTTTAATTGGAATGCTGGTCTCAGAATATTTGACCATTTCAGTCTTATTCCTAGATACTGGATCTTCAGAGACTATAGGCTAGCACTGGGTTACAACCCTTAGGAGACCTGAGTGGTTGAAATCCCAGGAGAATTTTAAACCAAGACCTTGTCTGAGGCAGAGAGGGTGCTGCTTTCCTGCTGTCAGCTGGCAAGGCGTATTTAGCTCATTGAAACAAAACACTGAAAGAAATCTCCCCCGAGGCCTGATCTCAACTCCTCTTGGGTGGGCACGCATCTGGAGATGGACAAGCAACTAACATGACCCCCTTCTTGTTTCTAGAGTGGACTGCACCAAGGCATCAAAATCATTTCTTTCTCTTTTTTTAAGGCTTCCTCACGGCAATGAGACAGGAAGTGACCCGCGCCCACAAAGGCTGGGCCCTGGACTCCGTGACCATTCACAACGAAGTTCTGCGGCAGACCAAGGAGGAGATCATGTCACCCCCTGCGGTAGGTGCCAATGGGCAACAGCAGGAACAGTTCTGGAGCTGGGGCTCAAAGTTCAAGTTCTGCTGAACACTGACCTATAAGTGTCTCCGTTAAGTCCTTTGCCTTTGCAGCGAGGGTTTCCTCGGTTGTGACCTGGAGACCTCCATGCCAACACTTCCAGCATTTGCCAGAGTGGGAATGAATGACAAGCACTGGGAACTCCCCAGACTGCATTTCTTTGTAATTACGAGTTACACTTGTGTTTGCTGAAAAGGATTTTCCACCCGTCTCCATCCACTGCTGTGGGGTACTCACAGAATTGGCAAGAGCTGCAGGACGCTGTGTGGAAGGACACCTGGATGGGGGAAGGGCAGACGCTCTAAGATAAGCAGACAGCCCTGGGAGCCACTGCTTGGACACTTACCTGCCCTTTGAACTCGGGCTAGTTCTTTAACTCTTTTGAGCCTCAACTTCTTCATCTGTAAAATGAGGATGATGATTCAACCTCAGTAAAGATAGCTGGGAGACTTCAGTGGGATCATTTAGGCTTGGTTCCAGACCCCACATAGATATTCAATAAATCTTAGTTCCTTCTTCCCTTTCTCTGATCCTTATTCTCTCGGCTGTCAAATCAGGGGGCTGGACCAGATGATTTCCAAGTTCTGGCCCTTTTTGCCACTTCATAACAAGGATCACCATTCTTCCAGTTTCCAATAACATGGTCCTTATTTTTGTCTGAGATCCCACCAGAAGAAGCACCTTTAACCTCCATATTTCCACCAACAATCTCTAGATTCAAGGAAACATAGGCTTTTTCAACTATGCCTTCAAAATTCTTCCAGCTTTTTCAGGTATTTGTTACAGCAGCATCCTGTTTCCTGGTACCAAGATCTGTATCAGTTTCCTAAGGCTGTTGTAACAAAGTAGCACAAACTGGGTGACTTAAAACAACAGGAATTTATTTTCTCAGAGTTCAGGAGGCCAGAAGTCCAAAATCAGGGCATTGGCAAGGTTGGTTTCTTCTGAAGGCTCTGAGGGAGAATCTGCTCCATGGCCCTCACCTAGCTTCTGGTGGCTGCTGGCAAACTTGGTGCTCCTTGACTTTGTAGCTGCATCACTCCAACCCCTGCCTACCTCATCACGTGGCCTCCTTCCCTGTGTGTATCTCTGTGTATCTTCTCCTCTTCTTATAAGAACTCCAGTCATATACTTGTCCACTATGACCTTAACTAATTACATCTGCAAAGGTTCTATTTCCAAATAGTCACATGCTGAGCTTCTAGGTGGACATGAGTTTTTGCAAGAGACTATTCCATCCAAACACCTTCTAACTACGACTTTGTAAAGTTCTTAGAGTGAAAGGAGCCTAAAAGGATACAGTTTACTATTGGATGATGCCTAAGTGGTTGTATTTTCATGTGGCAATTGTCACCTACTGACTTAATGATGGTATCATATGTCCTGATTTTCTGGGCTTGCCCATGGTTTTACTGTCAAATCATGTACTTCAGGTTTTGGTTCAAAAAGTATGGTTCTTATACTGTTAGCCCACATGAGGGATTCCAGAAAACACTTTGCAGCTAATCTCCCTCTCTTTTATTATAATCTACGTTTACTTCCCCTTACCCTACCCTCACTGGAAATGGAACACTGTTCACCATCTTCTACATAAGTATATCTTATGATCTTACGTGATTATTGGAGTCTCCACCGTGATTCCCTTTAGACTTTTTTTCTTACTGAGTACATGTTCTATGGCTCCCCGCTGCCTACAGAATAAAGTTCACGCTCTTCAGTCTGGCATCTACACTCTTCCACAGTTAAGCCCTAACTTATTTTTCATAACCATTGAACCTGCTGCTAAATATTATAAAATGCTTGGGCTTTGCTGCTCATCCTGCCTTCCTTTGTAGTATTGCTCCTCCCTGGGATGCCCACCCTTTCTCCTCTATCTTTCCAAACGCAGCCCACCCTTCAAGGCCATCTCCTCCACAAGGGTCCCCGAGCATTCCAGCCCTTACTGACCTTTCACCTCAAGTCACTGCACTTAGCCTCAGTCAGTGCTATTCATCAGGCAGCCCCTCTAACAAGCGTGTGCTGGTATTCAAGTCATGTCTTCTACATTTTGTTCTGTGTGTGTGTGTGTGTGTGTGTGTGTGTGTGTGTGTGTCTTGTCTCCTGATTAAATGAGGCCCTTGAGGGCAGGTCCTACTGTGTGAATGACAGAGACACAAGGATGAGGTCAGCCACTCTTGGACCAATTCTCACCGCCCTCACCACCCTCCCCCTACACCCATCACACCTGCTCTCCCTCTACCATACCCAGCCTCTGAGGGTGCTCGAACCCCTGCTGGCCAGACCTGGCTGCTCGTCAGATCTGGCTGCTCGTCTCACTAGATCCGACAACCGAGATGAAATTAGAGCCACGTATTGGCTTGGCCAGCGTAGGCTGAGATCCCGAGTGGCATCCAGCTCTGAGTCCTGTTCTGTGCTCCCACCACCCCTGTCAGACACTTTCATCGCCCTGCAGAGGCGATTTGGTGCTGCTGGCTAAGTTCGCAGTCCCAGGCAGGCCACCCCCAGGCTCAAATCTCCAGTAATAGGAACATTTCAACAGCACTAATAGCCTCAAGCTATGCCACAGGGGAACACTGGGCTCAGTATTTCACTGGAATGCGTCCAGTGGTGTTTTCTTCTTCTGGTAGTGTTTTAAGATTGGTGTACATTTTCTTTCCAAACTGACAACCTTTTTTACAGTATTGGATGCCCATCTCACAGCACCTAATTTTTAAAAAAAATTCCTGTTACCTTACGCTTGGTTCTTCCAGGAAGGTGTATATATTTATGGGCTGTACTTGGATGGAGCAGCCTGGGACAGACGGAACGGGAAGCTCACGGAATCCACCCCCAAGGTGCTCTTCACGCAGCTGCCCGTGCTGCACATCTTCGCCATTAATTCCACAGCGCCCAAGGACCCCAAGCTGTATGTGTGTCCTATTTACAAGAAACCGAGGCGAACTGACTTGACCTTCATCACCGTGGTGTATTTGCGAACAGTCATATCCCCAGATCACTGGATCTTGAGAGGTGTGGCCCTTTTGTGTGACATCAAGTAAGTCCATTTCCGCTTGATGAGGGCAGAGGAGCCACGTGGGTGGCCAGTGCTATTGAGAGACTTGGTGAGGCATATCTTTTCTCCCTGATAATTGCTTGATTACTCTTTCTAAATTAAAAAGTTGATATCCTACAATCACTTGTGTGTATGTGTTTTCCCTCATATCAATATTTATTTATTTATTATTATTTTTTATTGGAGTATAATTGCTTTACAATGTTGTGTTCGTTTCTGCTGTACAACGCACTGAATCAGCTATACATATACCTATATCCCCTCCCTTTTGGACCTCCCTCCCACCCACCCACCCCCCATCCCACCCATCTAGGTCATCACAGAGAACCGAGCTGAGCTCCCTGTGCTTTCTAGCAGATTCCCACTAGCTATCTATTTTACACACGGTAGTTAGTGTATATACATCAATCCTAATCTCCCAGTTCATCCCACCCCCCCTTCCCCCTCTGTGTCCACCTATCCATTCTCTTCGTCTGCGTCTCTATCCCTGCCCTGCAAATAGGTTCATCTGTACCATTTTTCTAGATTCCACATATATGCACTGATATATGATATTTGTCTTTCTCTTTCTGACTTACTTCATTCTGTATGGCAGACTCTAGGTCCATCCACATGTCTACAAATGACCCAGTTTTGTTCCTGTTTATGGCTGAGTAATATTCCATTGTATATAAGTGCCACATCTTCTTTATCCATTCCTCTGTCGATGGGCATTTAGCCTCATATCAATATTTAAAAAGACAACTCTAAAGTAAGGTTTTTTATTCCAGGCAATCATATTCCATTATTATTTTTTTTAGATAAAGTCCTATCTTCATGTTAGAACACTTCGGAATGTTTGAATTTTAAAAAACTGTAAGTATTAATTTGTTGCATCCTAAAAGGAGTCTAGCAGATGAAATCGTCTCTCTCAAATAAAACCCACTTTTCCCTTGAATAAAATGGACCCATGTGTGAATTTATGCTAATGTGTTAGCCTTTGCTCGTTTGAGCTTGGTCTTCTCTCTGTGTTTCTGAAATGGAAACTGGAGGGGTCCAGTCAGTACCCCCTTAGGAGTTATAGCTGGTGGTGTGAAGTATTTGAAACAGAAAATCCACTGGGATGGCTGCTCTTGCAATTTATTGTAATTTTATTTAATATTATCTTTTTAAGTGCTTTTGAGCCCCAGAGAACCCTGAGTCTCCAGCTCTCCCCTCCCAACCTCAACTCCGCAGGAGATAAGGAAGCACACATTTCTAGCAGCGAGTGGAGAAAGAAAAACAAAGTCCATCAAACGAAATTAGGTTACATGCTGAATCCCTTAAAAAGGAAAGTCTTTAAAAAGTGAAGCCATTTCTTACTCTGTAGCTAGTCTGAAACTCGATATGAACCTTTATTTCCTGCTGAAGGAAATTGTCAATTTAACAAAACAGATGGGGTCTCATATTGAATGTTCATGCAGCTTCTGGGTACTGAAGAACTGTCTCTACTGGTTTTCCCATCCAGAATCTCTTGCCTGTCCCCAGCTAAATCCACAAGCTTCGTTCCCTCTGTCTGTTCTGAAGGAAGGGGATGTTTCACGTTGCCTTGCTCCCCTCTCATCCTTGTGTCACCCTGATCAGAGATGGCCAAGCAATAGCCCAGAGACATGTCCAGGGAAGAACCCAGAAGAAATTCCACCATAATCTAGTGTATTTTCAAACAGTGGAAAATATATTATAGGATGCAAATTGTAGCTGTGGCCTCTGGTCTGCTCCTGATACTGATTCATGTCAAAGCCATAGAACCCTCCAGGGCAGTTTAAAAAATCAAGTAAACGAGGAATTCCCTGGTGGCCCAGTGGTTAGGACTCGGTGCTTTCACTGCAAAGAAAATCAAGTAACTGAGGCCCTGGCCCAAGTGTTTTGACACTTCCCCCAACCTGTAGTCACACTAAAGGAAAAGATGGCATCCTCCGGAAAGAATGTCCTGAACGGAAGCTAGAATCTGGAAGCAACTGCCTGTCTGGGTGAGCAGAGCGGAAGTAAAACACATTATAGCAAACCAAACTACAGGTTCCCAAATAAAACATATTTTATTCATATTCCTATCCAGTTGCCAAAATTATTGAAGGCACATTGCATAGTCTAAATCCCTGGATGTTGTGGTAGGTTTTCAGAGAATAACAACCAGGTTTGATGTTTTCTAATGACTTGAATGTCCTATGGAAAATTTGGGAAAGAGACGGGAAGGATGTGAATCTAGCAAAGATGATGGATCAGACTGTTTAAGGCTACACACATCGCATTTCCTGGGAACTCTCCGCGGTTGCTGATTATTTTGTTGTGTGTCAACACAGAGGCGAGAGAGATGAATACTGAGTCTTCCTCAGGGATGGGCACCTGGCTTCCAAGCGGTGCCTCAGAAAATGGTCTTCCTCACGGTGGGTACCTCTCCGCTCTCCCTATTTCTGCAGAGCTGGCTGGGGTCCAGATCTGTTTGCTTTCTCCAGGCTTGCTTAATGGTTTCCTTAGATGTTTTGAGCCATTGAACTTGCATAAGCACATAACCATTTTCTCAGAAAAATTGTTAACTCTTTTACTAATTACATAATTTGCCACACTTGAGTGAGGGACACCTGGTGAGCATAAAGGAGCAAAGGATCAGGGACTAAGTGGTTAAATCGGCTGAAGCTGGGAGAGGAAAAAAAAGTAATTTTTGGTTCTCCTTGGAGTCAGTCCACATATTCTCATTTTGGTCTCGGCAAAATGAGCAATGAGATTTATAACTTTGTTGATTTAAAATGTTATTTTAGTTTGGATTTTGCATAAAAATAAGACCAAAAAAGAAGTGTCTCAAGATACATCTTGTGAAAGGGACGAGTCTTGAGGGTGACGTTGCATGAACAAGCCCCACTCTCTTCTGTCAAAGAGACCTCAGGTGAATAGGGGACTCACCTGTACTGTGGGTGTGACTCAGGGCCATGGGTGAAGTACAAAGGAATGGTTAAACTCAGGGATGAGGGATGAACTTGAAGACAAGTTAGCCTTTCAGTTGGGTCTTTGTCTTTCCATAGATGGTACCAAGATGGTACCAAGACAGTAGATGGATATATTCTAAGGAAGGGAACAGTGTGAGGGGAAAAAACAGTATAAAGATGGGAAACTTCATGGAACGTCCAGAGACAGAGACCAGACCGTGTAAAGTCCTCCTCAAGAGCCTTCAAAAAATTTCCATCTCCTGGAATGTATACTCCAAATACCAAAGCCCTCCATGAGCTAGCCTAAAATAAAATTTCTGCCTGTCGCCCACCCCATCACTCAACTTGCTCAATTGCCTTTAGGACTATTTGATGTTGCCTGAACATCACACATATTTTCATCCTTATGTTGTTCCCTTATCAAGAAATACTTTCCCGTACAGAACAACCGGAACTTTCATATACTGCTAGAGGAAATGGAAGATGGTGCAACCATTCTGGAAAACAGTTGGACAGTTTCTTAAAAGTTGAACACATGACCCAGGCATTCCACTCCTAGACATTTACCCAAGAGAAATAATAGCATTGTGCCTACAAACACTTACCCATGAACGTTCATAGAAACTTTATTTGTAATAGCCAACAACTGGAAACAACTCAAATGTCTATCCACAGCTGTATGGATAAACTATGTACACCCATTCTATAGAATACTGCTCATCAGTAACACAGAACAAACTGTTGGTGAACAAACATGGATGAACGTAGACAAATCTCAGAATAATTATGCTGAGTGAAAAAAGCCAGACAAAACAAGAGTGCATAGTGTATAGTTCCATTTTCATACAAAACTCTAGAGAATGCAAACCGATCTATAGTGACAACAGATCTGTGGTTGCCTGGGGGAGTGGAGCAAAGGCAGGAGAAAGAGATTGCAGAGCAGCAGGAGGACACTTTGGGGGGTGAGAGATGTGTTCATTCTCTTGATGGTGGTGATGATTTCACATGTGTCAGAATGTGCCAAACTGTACACTTTGAACGTGTGTAGTTTATTGTACACACGTTATACCTCAATAAAGCTGTGAATAAAAGTTCTCCCTGCACCACTTGATCCTTTCTTCATCCTCCGTGAGGACTTCGTGACCCCTCTCCACTCCCCCAGGTACGATTTATTGCTGCTTCTGCACTTTGATTGCAACTGAATTTAGGGATTTTCACCCTGGGAATGAATAACATGTGTCTCTGGCTCCTCATTCTATAGCAAGCAGAGTCTGGCTTTTGGCACCCCAGCAAGTGTTGACTGAATGCAAGAAGGAATGAACAGCGAGTGACCCCATTTGGTAAGTGTAGGCAAATGATGGGAAAGGAGGGCATGTCGAGGGAGGGGGGCATGTTGGGAATACGATGGAACGACAGTGGGAAACCACTGATGGTTCTGGACTGATACAGGAACGGATGTGGGGAGGCTGTTGCTCTACACCCAACAAGGTGAAGTGAGCATTGAACAAGAGAGACCATTAGAATGGAAGTAAAACAAGTTCATGTGAAAGATGGTATGGAGGCCAAATTGGGGCATTCAGAAACTAAGTTGATTAAATGAATAGTAAGCAGGGATGGTTGAAATATACAGCAGTTTAAACCTAAAAGTCCATTGACAGTTGAATGGATAAAGAAGATGTGGTACATATATACAATGGAATATTACTCAGCCATAAAAAAGAATGAAATGATGCCATTTTCAGCTACATGGATGGACCTAGACATGACCATACTAAGTGAAGTAAGTCAGAAAGAGAAAGACAAATACCATACGATATCACTTATGTGTGGAATCGAAAATACGACACAAGTGAACCTATCTACGAAGCAGAAACAGACTCACAGACATAGAGAACAGACTTGTGATTGCCAGTGGGGAGGGGGGCAGGGGAGGGTTGGAGTGGGAGTTTGGGATTATCAGATGCAAACTCTTACGTACAGACTGGATAAACAACAAGGTCCTAGTATATAGCACAGGGAACTATATTCAATATCCTGTAATAAACCATAATGGAAAAAAAAAGAAAGACATAGCAGGTTATAGCCTGGAGAGTCTGGTTGGATGTTTCTTCTGTCATTACAATTTGGGGAAAAGAGCTGTTTTCCTAGCCAAGTCCTTACGAATAACTGCCAGGGTCTCTGCAGAAAGACTCAAAGATCTGTGTGCTCATCGTTGCTTACGATGAGGTCTGTGACTTAATAACACCGTGTTACTGTGTCCCAGGCGCTGGTCTGAGCACTTGACATGCATTAACTTATGTAACCTTTATATCAACCCTATGAGCTCTGATATTATCATCTCCATTTCACAGATGAGGAAACTGAGGCCCAGAGAAGCTAAGTAATTTGCCCAGGTTCTCCCAGCTAGTAAGTGACAGAGCTGGGGATTTGAATCCAGGCTGGATGGTTCCAGTCTATGCTCTGATGAACTTTGCAAGGCAGTATTGGATTTTTTTTGTTTTTTTGAAGCCAGAGTCTAATGGCATAAACCTCTAAAATTCATCATTGTGCATAGAAAATAGGACATCTATGTTTCTCTGACTGGTTAATTTGAGCAGCTTTCATTGTCTGGCTGGAAAGGATAACATGCACAGGAGAGAGACTATTAGGCAAATAACAGCAGTTGTATGGTGTGCAAACAACGGTACATTTAAAATTCAGGAATTTTGAAGGCAATTAGCAGGTTCAT
Source organism: Delphinus delphis (assembly GCF_949987515.2). Lineage (NCBI taxonomy): Eukaryota > Metazoa > Chordata > Mammalia > Artiodactyla > Delphinidae > Delphinus > Delphinus delphis. The sequence goes on along the minus strand of NC_082692.2, from coordinate 35,809,602 downwards.
TTAACATGCTCTTTGTGGGCTTTCTTGAACATTCTAGACCAGCAGATGCATTATCAACAGGAAGGAGCTGGAGGAATTAGCTCTAGATTCCAAGTGATAAGACTCGAGGTCCGGTCCTGGGACACAGGCCCCCTGTAGGGCAGCTTCCTTGTCCACATGCAAAAGAAGAAACAGTAAGACGTTATTTTATTTTATTTTTATTGAAGTATAGAAATAGATGATTTACAATGTTGTGTTAATTTCTGCTGTACAGCAAAGTGATTCAGATATGTGTGTGTGTACACACACACACACACACACATACACATTCTTCTTTATATTTGTTTCCATTATGGTTTATCCCAGTACATTGAGTATAGATAGTTCCCTATGCTATATAGTAGCATATCCATCCAGGATATAGGATGTTTATCCATCCTATATGTAATAGTTTGCATCTATTAACTCCAAACTCCCAGTCCATCCCTCCCCCATTCCCCTCTTCCTTGGCAACCACAAGTCTGATCTTTATGTCTGTGAGTCCGTTTCTGCTTCGTAGATAGGTTCATTTATGTCATATTTTAGATTCCATATATAAGTGATATCATATGGTATTTGTCTTTCTCTTACTGACTTACTTCACTTAGTATGATAATCTCTAGTTGCATCCATGTTGCTGCAAAAGGCATTATTTCATTCTTTTTTATGGCTGAGTAGTATTTCTGTACATATATAAGTACCACATCTTCTTTATCCATTCATCTGTCGATGGACATTTAGGTTGTTTCCATGTCCTGGCTATCGTAAATAGTGCTGCAATGAACATAGAGGTGCATGTATCCTTTTTTTTTTTTTTTTTTTTTTATTTTTGGCTGTGTTGGGTCTTCGTTTCTGTGTGAGGGCTCTCTCTAGTTGTGGCAAGCGGGGGCCACTCTTCATCATGGAGCGCGGGCCTCTCACTATCGCGGCCTCTCTTGTTGCGGAGCACAGGCTCCAGACACGCAGGCTCAGTAGTTGTGGCTCACGGGCTTAGTTGCTCCGCGGCCTGTGGGATCTTCCCAGACCAGGGCTCGAACCTGTGTCCCCTGCATTAGCAGGCAGATTCTCAACGACTGCGCCACCAGGGAAGCCCGCATGTATCCTTTTGAATTAGAGTTTTGTCTACATATATGCCCAGGAGTGGGATTGCTGGATCATATGATAATTCTGTTTTTAGTTTTCTGAGGAACCTCCATACTGTTCTCCATAGTGGCTGCACCAACTTACCTTCCCACCAACAGTGTAGGAGTGTTCCCTCTTCTCCACACCCTCTCCAGCATTTGTTATTTGTAAACTTTTTAATGATGGACATTCAGACTGTTGTGGGTTAGTTTTGATTTGCATTTCTCTAAGAGTTAACGATGTTGAGCATAAGATGTTATTTTAAAGAGCACAGTTCAGCAAAGTGTAAAAGAGAGCAAAAGTATGAAAAATAACTCACTATCCTAAATGAAAAAAATCAGGGAACTATGGAGATCCTTTCCATTTTAGCCTAAAAGCCACTCACAGTTAAAGTAACTCAGTGACTTAATCTTAGGTGCCTAATGGAATCCCTAACGTTTTTAAAGGTTTTAAAAAATGATCCTGCTTTAGACATAAAAAGATGTCACAGGACAGCATTCTGGGAAAAGTTAGGACCTGTAGCATACGTCCCAAAACATGCCTCATATTGAATGGAGAAGGAATCCACCAAGGCTTATCCAGGGCTGTATAGACATTGGCTTATGAGCCTTTTCTACTTTTGATAAAAAAAACATGTCCACCCATTAGAAACACTAAACATTTTGCTCCTTCCCTGTCTTAGGTCAGGTTCTCTGGAAACAGACTCTGAGCTAGAGATCTGAGTGCAGGTTTCCTGGGAAGAGCTCCTGGGGACAGCATCTGTCGAGGAGGGAAGGAGGCAGGATTGGGCAGAGGGAGAAACTGGGCTGCGATGCGGTCACAGCAAAGGCCCAAGCCACCTCACGGGGACTGTGGAGCAGGGATGGCCCTGCAGGCAGCCCCACAGGAGCCAGGGGGGTCAAGGGGACTGGGAAGATTAAGTATCTGCAGCCTACGCGCCTGGCAGCTGGGGGAGGAGAGCCTGGGACTTGAGCGGGACCTGGGAGGCGTGGGGTATCCATGGACTACCTTTCTTCCTCCACACCCTTGCTTTTCTCCTCTCATCCTCTTTCTTCACCTCCTTTGATTAGAAAACAAATCATGAACATGTTTTCTCTGGCTTTCTCTTTATATTCTCCTCTGAGGACCTTAACAACTTCAGTGAGAGTATTTCTGACATCTGCATGCCAACTCCACACCCCTGAAATGAAGGGAGCTTTCCGAGTGCCTAGAGGGGTGAGAAAGAGACCTGAGTGGGTGTGATTCCCATCCCTTCTGAGTGGCTGCGGAAGAGGGGCGTCCCTGCCTGAGGGAGCCCCCAGGACTGAGTGGAGCCACCGGACAGATATTGAAAAACCCTCAAAACACAAAAAACAACTGAAATCTGAAAGCATCAATTCTTCATGACTATTTTGCTCCCAGCCTTAAATTTCTAAGAATGTTTTTCTTTTTTGGCTGTGTTGGGTCTTCGTTGTTGCACGTGGGCTTTCTCTAGTTGTGGCGAGCGGGGGATACTCTTTGTCGCAGTGCACGGACTTCTCATTGCAGTGGGTTCTCTTGTTTTGGGGCACGGGCTCTAGGGGCACAGGCTTCAGTAGTTGCAGCATGCAGGCTCAGTAGTTGTGGCTCACGGGCTCTAGAGCACAGTCTCAGTAGTTGTGGCACACGGGCTAGGTTGCTCCGTGGCATGTGGGATCTTCTGAACCAGGGCTCAAACCCGTGTCCCTTGCATTGGCAGATAGATTCTCAACCACTGCGCCACCAGGGAAGTCCCTCTAAGAATTTTTGAAAGAGAGAACTGTATTCAGTCTTAGAAAAAAATGACTTTTGTACCTTAAGCACATGGATAAAAGTCCACTCCATTGCTTCTATCTTCTGGCATCTGGCTTTGACTGCAAAAAGGAACTCTATCCTTTGAATGCTCAAGTCTTGATTTACACACAATATTCTGAGATGAATATAAACACTTTGGAGTCATGCTCAAGAATGAAAATGTTTTTCGTCTACCCTGAATCAATACCAGCTCCTTAGAAGCTGTTGGTTTATAGCAGATTCTCCCAACCTGTTCCTTTCCCCCCAAAAGGAGCCAGGGAACAGTGGGACTCATACTGCTTCTTCCCCTGGTGCTTGTATAACCACCCTTGCTGGGAGTGTGGGATGTGGCAGGCTGACAGGGTTACAGTTGTTTCTTTATAAACAGTTTTAATTGAACAGGTGTCCTCAGGGAGCAGGGAAATTCCTCTTCACTTCACACGTGTCGTGCTGGCAGCTCCCTGCCTTTCCTGACAGAAGCTGCCTCTCCTCTCATTTTCACTCAGGCTGGGGCTGATTAATTAAAGCACCTCCTCTCCATTTCCAGGCAAAATCCTCATTTGACGCAGTGCAGAATATTCGATGCTTAAGCCTCTAATTTCCTGGCACCTTCACAGCCTCTTCAAGATGGTGTTTATGAAAGGGGGGCTCTCTTCCCATCTCCCAACTGACAGATTCACAGGTGTTTCTGTCACTGAGACCCCAGCCCCCCACAGTCCCCATCAGGGACTTCAGCCCGGGTCTGAGGGGTCAGGATATCCGTCTGTCATTTGCGGTTTCCACATATTCCTTCCTGATTATGCAAATCCTCCCTCTTTCTATTTGTTCCTCTCCTGTTGTCCCCGCAAAGGACATCCAGTGTCCATCATGATGAGAACCTGAATGAGAGGTGGCCAGACAAATAGAAAATACTCCTATTAGTCCTTCTCTCCCTCCCTCTTTTTCTCTTTCTCTCTCTCCCGCTTTCTCTCCAGAGCTAAGAACCAACTTTTTCTCTTTCTCTCTCTCCCGCTTTCTCTCCAGAGCTAAGAACCAACTGTTAGGCATTTAGCTAGATCAGAAGCTTTGCCTGTTATGTGTCACCCCCTCTCTTGGGGAAAGCAGTCACTTTTAGTTTTTTTCCATGTTTATGGAATTTTTTTAGAGGATAGCCTTGCCCTTTCTGCCTAGTCTGCTTTCTCCAGAAGCCCAAGCCCGTCCCTGGCTGCCGGCAGTCAGCTGGCACAACCAGTGGCACTCCCTGGCGGATTCCGGATCCGACAGCACCCCCAGGTCCCTCCCCTGCTCACGGAACCCTGTGGGACAGCTGGCCCGGGGGATGAGCAGATGCATTTCCTCTTCTGGCCTTGTCCTTGCCTCTCACGTACCTGCTCTGCCTTCCAGGCTCCTTGGAGGGCAGGGACTGACACCCTCAGAAGGAAGGTGGTGCTCACACTCGTTTGCTCGCATTACCTGCTCCGGGGGGTCATGCCAGGGGAGGGCACCGCTCGCAGGTCTGTCTCTTCCTCTCATCCTGGAGGAGGGCATGGGTGGGAAGGAGCCAGAGTGCTGCCTGACATCTTCTAAGAGCCCCAGAAAGGCTCCGGAGCCAATGGGAAAGTGGCAGCAGCCTTCCATACCACGTGTCCCCGAACAAATGATGTGAGCATTTCCCCTATTCTGGAGAAAAGTCTGGGCTCTTTCAAAGTTGTCTTGATTAGAGTAGTCTTTTCTTCCAGCATCTTTTTGGGAAACTCCAACCTGACCGACACATGATGTGCAGATATCCGCTACGTACAGCCATGAGGAGGTCCTGCAGGTCCTCACGCCATGCTCGTCCAAGGGAGTGAGAGTGTGTGTCTCTAGGTCAATTTATGTGTTAATTTATCACTTGGTGCATAATATTTAGCACTGCAATAAAAAAAACCAAATAAGCCAATCCTATGAGGAATTGATTTTCCCTTCCACATCTGTTCACGGAGACATGTATCTAAAGTTTTGCTATTTTAAAAGCCTTCCATACAAACATAATCTAAAATTGCTAGGCTTTGAAGTTTGGGGCTTTTCTGTCAAATGATGTTTATGGACCTGCTCCCTGGAGCCGGGCCACTCATCTTCTGCCTCCAGGCCCCAAAGACATTGATTACCTCTTGAGGTCCTTTTCAACTCATTGCAAATTAATATGATGATTTTGAGCACCTTTTGCACACAAGCTCCATGCTAACCCTCAGCTAAGATGCAAGAGGGACCCTGTCCCCAGGCGTGTGCCGCAGCAGAGAACACAAACTCTACACAGAAACAGTCACGATGCCAGACAGAGAGTGATCGCGGTTAAAGGTGAAGTGGGCGTGGGAGCGCAGAGGAGACAGACTGGGCTTTTCAAGTCAAGGGTTGGGCAAGGCCCTTGGAGGAAGTAGTATTTAGGCTGAGCCTTGAAGGATGGATGGGATTTGGCCAAAGGAAATAAAAGAGAAGAGCATTTTAGGGGAAGGGCACAGCAGGAGCAAAGGCCAGATGTGGATAAAGGCAGGCCGACAACATGACAGCAACCATGACGACAGATCCGGGCTGGCTGCAGCACCGGACACTTGAGGACAGCTGGGGGGGGACCAGGGAGGGTCAAGAACATTGTGGGAATGACCGTGAATCTTCCTCACGTCTAGGCTTTGCAGTTTGCGACGCTCTTAACACAGGTATCCTCTCATCTGATCTTCGCAACAGTCCTATAGGTGGGCAGTGGCAGGGATGATTATACAGATGAGGAAACTGAGATGCAGAAAGTTGAGGCCATCTGCTTTAGGGGACAAAGGAGAATAGCAGAAGAACCAGGGTGAGAGCCCAGGACTTCCCACACCTGACCGGGGCTTTTCCCCTAAACCAGGCCGTAGTAGGGAGCCTGCAAGGGAACTTGCTCCTCAGTGCCTGACGGTACTGTGCGTTCGTGGAACTTTTGTTTGTTGGTTTGCTTTTCAGGTTTAATTCACTGACTTTTCTTGTATAAAAGCACCATGAGGTGGCTGCCCCCGGATGCTCTGGTGTGGGTAAGTGAGTTCCTGAATGGGAGACGTAGGGAATAGTCTCTTTCCAGAGGTCACAGCTATTGGGCGTGATACTGAAGGGGCCTCGGCAAAGCTGACGGAGCTGGCAAAGACGTGCCATCAGCAGCAGCTTCCTGGACACAGGGGCCGGGACAATGCCCAGGGCAGGGCGGAGCAGGGCGGGCAGGGGTGAGGCTCGTTAGCACCGAGCCGCAGTGTCGTGGCACGTGTGGGGCTCGCTGGTCTCCTTCCCCCAGCAGTCCCGCCGCACCAGGATTACGAAAACCGTGGTCAGGATGAAGGCCCTGTGGATGGCAGTGGGTACCTCTCGGGCCACCTGACATCCAGACCGACAGGACTGCTATAGTCCCCGATGGTTACAATCACCTTGAACATGGTCTACTGGCCAGCCTAGGTCTGCTTTTGAACGAGCATGATCTTTAGAACCTTGTTCTTGAGGGGCATCCCCAGAAAAGTGTCAAAGGTCTCAAACTCCTCGAAGGACAGAGAGAAGAGACTTGATGTTTGTGTCCTGGACACAGGCAACCTGGCTTGACGATGCGGACACACTCCTTGTCCTCGATTTGCCTTCACAAGCTCAGGGGCCTTAAGCCTGGTGTTGACCACACTGAGACTGCAGCCCAGCTGCTGCCGAAGCCTCCATAGCCTCCCGTTCCAGGACCCCTGGGCCCTCCAGCCACTCCCGTAGCAGCAGCTTGTGTCTCGGAGAAGTGTTTGTGCCTTTTTCTATGGCAAAACTGCCATGCTTGAAATTAATTGTGTGAGCCCATCTCCCCACCCCGAGGAGCTCCTCCTGAGAGCACCTGGGTGGTGGAGGACTGGACAGCTGAGCCATTAGGTGCCGGATAGTCCCATCAGATGTGTTTGCCATCCCGTTTAGCAAATGAGCCAGAAACCAGAGCATGATTGAGTGCATGGAGAGTGAGAGCTTTCAGAACAGGGAAGGAAGTGACTCTTGGCCTCGGGAGGGAAAAAATGAAATAGACTGGGTCCTCAGAAAACGTCACCTGCCGGGCCAAGTCACTGGTCCACTTGAGGCCGGGTCTAGAGATCAGGCCACAACAACAGAGGGAGACTGTGAGCTTCCTCCAAACATAGGCCAGTCTTGAATCCTGAAGTATTATCGTGTCACTCGTCAGAGCTAAGAGAAACGACCAGTAATGGGAGCAGAAATTTCTGGACTATGATCCTGCGAAGGTGCAGGAGACATCGGCCGGGTCAGAGGTCCTACAGTCCTGCAGGCCCAGGTGGCTGCAGCCACTTTAAGCTGCATCCCAGGTGTGTCCTGTGATGTCCGAGTCGAGTAGGCACTCAGAGAGTCAAGGCGTGGTGGTGCGGGTTGCTGGGAGGAGCTGGCCCGGAGACTTTTGCGTTTTCCCTTTTACATTTGTTTTCTGTTATTCAGGAGAAGGGCGTGAGTGGGTACCACATTCCTATCATGCAAAACTGAGGGCGATGAGTGTGTCAGAGAGCGTGCGATCCAGAAGGCTCCGGGTAAGAGCCGGGCGATTGCTCGTCCTTCCCTGCTTTGGGGGACTCTGCCAGGATTTACGGTGACCTTGACTCAGCCCTGGAGGTGATCCTGGCTCCTGAAAGCCAGTGGCAGCTTCCCCACCCCAGCGCGGAGCCATTCTTTTCAGAGAGAACTTGTGGGGCCTGCAGGTCCCTCCAGGGAGCATTTCCTGCCCCGGTCTTTGAGGCCCGTGACTGGCTGGTTTGAAGGATGCTACGAGAGGGGACCAGCTGGGGAGAGTTTCTGAGAAAGAGGCTGTTGCCCGTGGACCGGGTAGCCTGTCAGCTTGGGACACCTCTTATTTTAGACCTGGGTTGACAGTTTCATTTTTCATTTTGGTCACAGTGGGTTTCTCCACCGTGACGCCATGACGAGGCGCTGAAAGGCTACGGGGAGAAGGCCTGTGCGATGCTTCCTCTTCACTTGATTTCCAAACGTGTGAAGTTTGGCACGTTTCCTCTTTTCCTGCAGAGCTTTAATTCTGTGAAGGGGCAGTGTGGGCTCTGTCATAACCTACCCCCCCACCCCACCTTCTCTCCGGAGAAAAGGCAAACAGGTGGGAACAGCTGTGGGTGAAGGCTAGAGAGAGATGGATTAGGAAAAACAAGAGCCGCGGCCACGCCATCCGGAATCCCCTTTGCGATGCTGCCGTCCACTGACGAAGGGGAGGAGGAGATGGGCCCAGAGTGAGGGGTCTCATTCACCTACTCACAGCCACAAAGAGGGGACCTCCACGAGGCCTCTGCCTGGACTAACCAGCCCTGCCCCCAGGGGCGCATGCCGGCTGTGTCTGTCGGGTAGATTAACCGCGGTGACAGTCAGCTCCCCAGTCTCAGTGGCTTAACACCATGCAATCCAGGGCAGGTCAGCAGGAAACTCTGCTCCATGCTGTCATCCAGGGACCCAGGCTCCTTCTGTCTTGTGGGCCTTGGAATTCTCCACTGGATCATCTGTGTCCAGCTGGTTGATGGGGGAGGAGAGGGTGTGGAGGATTGTGTGGGAGGTTTTATGGGCCAAGCCTGGAGAGAACCTAGACCACTTTCCTCCCCAATCCCCTGGCCGTACTAAACACCAAGGGAGACTGGGAGATGTGGTCGCCGTGTGTTATAGTTTGAATGGTGTCCCCCCGCAAAAGGTATCTCGGAGTCCTAACGCTCAGTACCTTAGAATGTGACCTTGTTTGGAAATAGGGTCTTTACAGAGGTAATCAAGTTAAAATGAGGTCATTAAGGTGGACCCTAATCCAATATGACCGGTATCCTTATACAAAAGGGAAATTTGGATGCAGAGATGTACACAGAGGGAAGACAAGGTGAAGACACGGGGCGAATGCCATCTACAAGCCAAGGATGCCTGAGGCTACCAGGAGCTGGGAGAGGGGCCTGGAGCAGATTCTTCCTCTGAACTCTCAGAAGGAACCAACCCCGACGACACCTTGATTTCAGACTTCCAGCCTCCAGAACTGTGAGACAATACATTTCTATTGTTTAAGCCACCTAGTTTGTGGTGCTTTGTTATAGCAGCCCCGGGAAACAAACACACACCAGATTTGGGGAGCATCCAGCCAGCTCTGCTATGCAATCTTCTTGTTAAAAGGAAGGGGACAGATGGCTCCTAGGGCAACACCTGCCCCCTCACTGGTTCTACCACTCTCACTAAGCTCCCCTCTGCACGACCCTCTCCCTCCCCTGGGTTTTCTCTCACCTGCTTCCCACTGCTGACACTAATCCCTCCCAGGGGAGATAGAAGGAGCCCCAGTCATTTCTGGCCGGAGTCCCCAAGCAGAGAAGAGAGAGGAATTTTGCTGTTCTCACCTCAATTGCTTTCTCTTCCTTGCTCCACTAACCCTGCCCGCACTTTGTTGAGTGGCCTCAAGCAAATCCCCTGACTCTTGTGGGACTCAGTTTCCCTCCCTGTAAAGTGGGAGCAATCACGCTGACTTCTCCCTCAACAGAAGAGTCAGTTAGGAAACCGACGCTGTGATGCTTTGTGCTGCATCCGCCCAAGACAGCAATAATCACTGTAGCTCAAGAGGCTATAAATCCTCCCCAGCTGACTGCCCAGAGCTGAACAGGACCCAGCACCTGGCAGGCTCGGCTGGGCTGGAGGATGGGGGGCAGCGATAGAGGCACTGCACAGGGGGGAAGGGCCTCTTGGGTCCAGCTAGCCTCCCCCTCCCCCAGACCTGGGGGACTGGGCTGTAGCCACCTGGACCGGGAAGGGACGGACTGAGCTGGAGCCCTGGGCATTAGCAGCCATACCTGCTGCCTTGCTGAGACCTGGCTCCGCTGGGGCAGTGACAGCTGGGAAGAGGGAGGGCCATGGGGAATAACAGTGGTGGCAGCGTTAACACTGCCATTTGCCGAGGACTTAGGAGTGCCAGATTCTGGGCAAGTGCTGCTTCTGATCGTCCAACAATCCTGTGAGGTGTGACTGTGGTTGTGCAATCAGTGTGCGAGGTCTGGGAGGGTCGCATCCAGGCTCTCTCAGGCTATCTTGACCTATCTTGGGTTAGTTACTCCACTGCTTTGCACTTTGGGGTCCTCCGTTGTAAAATGGGGAGAAAAGTGATCCCACTTCACAACCCAGGGTTGTGGAGCAGAGGACAGGGTTGCAAGAAGAGAAGCAGGAAGTGGAGGGGTGGAGCCCTTGCCTCGGGGCATCCCTTGGTGACATTCTCCTTCACTCTGGGAGCTGCTGACAGCCACATTCCCCTGGCTCCTGGCAGAACAGATTCCTGGGCCTGCTCCTGTGGTCTCTGTCTCCTCCTAGCAAACCTTCAGACTCTCCAGGCGATGACTAGGGTGAGGGCGATGGTGAGCATTAAATGGAATAACACTCACGAGGCTCCTGGAACACTGCCCGGCTCAAGGCAAGTACTCAGTAAACATTGGCCTTTATTATTATCCCCATTTTACAGACTGTGAGACCAAGGCTCAGAGATGTTCAGTGAGTGATTGAGCTGGATTTGAACCCAGGACTGACAGAGCTTAAGATCTGTGTGTAGGTGTGTGTGTGTGTGTGTTTGTGTGTCTGTGTGTGTGTGTGTGTGTGTGCGCGCGCGCGGGCGCATGTGTATTTATACTAGGCTAGAAGATTTTGGCTCTTTCCTCATCTGGTCCACCAGAATGGGGATATGGTCTTGAACTTTGGAAAATAAACAAGCTTCTTAGGAACCTGGAGCTTGGAAAGAAACCTGAACTATATGGACAAGAGACACCTGTCCTTCTTAGCAGTTTTTTCTTTTCTCCCCATCCCACCCTCTTTTTTCCCTCTACTTAGCCCCTCCCTCCCTCCTCACCCTTCCCCCAAGTGAAAGACTCCTTTCTGCCCACTGGCCAGGTCTTCCCACTGAGGAGAGGGTCCCCTCATCCAGGAGCAAAGGAGGTGGGGAGGCCTGCTCTGGGGTCTGTCTCCACAGGTCCAGGGCCTTTACAGCATCTTTTCCTCAGGTGCACACATCAGTTGCTCCCATTCCCATTTCTGAAAATAACCTGAAAACCAAGTTCTCTTAGTGGAAGCTGAGGGTACCCCACTTTAGGGCCATGGGAGAAGCTTTGGGCATAGGGGTTAGGAGCCAGACCCAGAGGTCTGGGCTGAGGAGGAAGGACCCACAGGGGAGGGCTCCCAAGACGGGCTGGCAGAGCTGGAGCCTGTCCCCTCTCCTGCACCAGCCTTCGGGGCAGGTGGACCTAGGGTGAAAGCCAGCATTGCTCTCTGAGAAGCTCATCTGTTATCCCTGAGCCTCAGTCTCCTCATCCATAAAACGGGTATAATAGTACTTGGTCCTCAGACTTGAGGAGATCAGGGCACACTAAGCATTCGGCAGCACCTGGCCCAGAGAGGGAACTCAGTACGTGGTACTGATAGCGATTGTTTTTGTTCATGGTTAGTGTTAGTCTAGAGAGCGGTATTCCAGCCCTTCCATTCCTATCCCTCTGAGGATACGGACTGCATCACCACTTTATGCCCAGGACCTAGTTCAGTGTGTGGCTCATGGCAGGTGTTCAACTGATATTTATTAAGTGTAATTTGGAGGTTGATAATTTCATGGTAAAGACTCAGTTCTAGCCCCTTATTTTCCTCTCTCCTCTCCTCTTCTCCCCAACCCCCAGCCCTCATATAGCAGAGCCTGCAAGTCATTTGTCTAGCTGTCTGTCTATCTATCTGTCTGTCTGTCTATCTATCTGTCTATCTGTCTGTCTATCTATCTATCTGTCTATCTGTCTATCTATCTGTCTATCTATCTGTCTATCTATCTATCTATCTATCTATCTATCTTGCCTTCTTCTAGAGTAATACAAGCCCTAATATTTAACCTTGCCAGTGACTGTTTGGAATTAAGGGTACTCTCCCAGCCTCCTTCAAAGCTAACCGTGCCCATGTGTCTGAGGGGGGACCATGGGGTGTGGAATTGATGGCTGCGTCTTTCAGGATGTGTCCTTACTGGCGGAGGTGCGCCCATCTTCCCTTTCCTCCTTCCTGCTGGCTGGAATTTGCACCCATCTTCCCTTTCCTCCTTCCTGCTGGCTGGAATTTGCACCCATCTTCCCTTTCCTCCTTCCTGCTGGCTGGAATTTGCACCCATCTTCCCTTTCCTCCTTCCTGCTGGCTGGAATTTGCACCCATCTTCCCTTTCCTCCTTCCTGCTGGCTGGAATTTGCACCCATCTTCCCTTTCCTCCTTCCTGCTGGCTGGAATTTGCACCCATCTTCCCTTTCCTCCTTCCTGCTGGCTGGAATTTGCACCCATCTTCCCTCTCCTCCTTCCTGCTGGCTGGAATTTGAATATCATGGCCAGAGTTGGAGCAGCCACCTTGGATCATTAGATTGAAGCCCTGAACCATGAGAATGGTGGAAACTGAAAGAGCTGGAGACCCTAATGGTCAGGGAGCCTTTGCTCCAGCCCTGGGCTGAACCTCTGGCCTTGCTTTACATAACAGAGCCCTTGGTTATGCCACTGTTATTAGGGGTTTTCTGTCACTCGAAGCCTAAGTGGCACATAAGGTGACTGTTAGACTGACTTCTGGGTAGAGGAGGGAACAAATGACTCTCAGGTAGTGAGAGGGAGCTTGCAGGACAGGAAGACCTCTCTTGGCAAATGGGAGCCCCTGGTTCCTCCCACTGGAGGCCTCCTCCCCCCTCCCCCTCCCCTCCCCCTTCCTCCCCTCCTCGGTGCTCTGAGATTTGAGAAGTCCTGTTCTCTCCCTGAGGGGCAGCTACTCCATCAGCTGCTCCCTTTCCCTTTGGAATGGTCCAGACATGCCCCGTGGTAGGTCAAAGCTGAGTGCTGCTGCCCACCCCGCTTCCTAATAGTGACATCAAAGTTCTTTTGGGAGAGGGGTGTAATTCCCTTTTCCCACTGGCACTCCACACTGGCTTTAGGGAACAGAAAGTCAGTGCCTTCTTAGCACTGTCTTCCACAGCCCGGGTGAGGGTGAACCTGTGTCCCACCCTACTCCCTGGCCTGCACTGCGTTGGGGGTTGAGGGGGGTGTTACAAAGGCAGGTATAATACAGAGCCTCCACGAAGCAGGGAGACAGAGACGCAGGAGGCACAGAGGACAGCCTTGGGCACACGTTATCCCAGGGACACGGGGGTTATAAGAGCCCCAGTGATTCAGAGCAGGGGCCATGGGGGCTGCGGGAGTCGGGGACCTTCTAGACCCTCCCCACCGGCAGGGCTCCATTGATCCATTTGTCACTGTCCCCCCAACCTTTGTTGTCCCAGGGCTGCCTTCGGGACAGAACCCGGGAATAAGGAGAGGTCTTGGGGACCGGGTAACCCCTCCGGGTGGATCTGTCTTACTCGCCACTCGCAGCTCTTGGGGTTACACTTTTCGGAAGGGGTTTGACTGGCGGTGTGACCTTGGCCAAGTCCCGTGCGCTTCTCCACCTCAGTTCCCTACGGGGTATCCTGGACAGCTGTGGGGTGGTTTGGCTTTCTTTAGCGGGGGGATCCGGGAGGAAGGCCGGCTGTGGGGTGGGGGCGGCCCGGCTCCTGCACTGCCCGAACCCGAGCGGCGCCAGCCCGGAGCGCAGGGCCCGGGACCTCCGGTCCGGAGGTGGCCGGGCCCAGGGGCCTCCGCGGGCGGGGGCGGAAAGCCGGGACCCACCCGGCCCCTCCTTCGGGCGGGGCGGCCCAGCGGCGGCTCCTCCCCCGCGCCCGCGCCGCCCGGGCTCAGTGGCGTGCGCGGTTCCGCAGGTGGCAGCGATGGCCCAGTCCTGAAAGCCCTGCCATGGCCGGCGCCCCCGGGCCGCTCCGCCTGGCGCTGCTGCTGCTCGGGGCGGTGGGCAGGGCCGGCCCCCGCCCCCAGGTGAGACCCGCGGGCCCCGGGGCGGGGGAGGCGGCGGCGTGGGCCGCTGCGGGCGCGGCGTCCGGGCAGCGGCGGCTGCGACTTGAGCGAAACTCCGCGACCGCGGGCGGCGGGAACCCAAGCCTCGGGGAGTTGGACCTGGAGAGTTGGGTGTCTGAGGTGGGGTCTCGGACGGCGGACGCCTCCCGCAGCCCCGGCCAGGCGCCCCCTTCCTGGCCGCCCGGGCCCCTCTGCCGGGCCACCGGCTGTCCCGCGGCCGCCGTGCGCTGACTTCTGCGCCGCATCTCCCCCCGACCACTTTCCCAACTCCGTCTGCCGCAAACGCGTGCCAGCGGCCCGGCCACAGCCCGAGCTCCCCGACCTCCCCTTTTCCACTGTGCCCCAGACCCCTCCCCGCCGTGCCCCGCTATCAAAGACCCCCTGGGAAGGCAGAGAGGCCTGGGCGTGGACCCCCAGCTCTATCCCCCCGCACCAGCCCCCCAGCACAGCCTTTGACTCATAGCCCCAGGTACCCTAAGGTGGCAACTTGCTGTCCTTCCCCCTGACCTCCCAGCTGGAACTCGAGAGCCACCCCTGTCCCCAGCTCTGCGCCAAGGCAAACGCTAGAAGGCTCCCTGCTCCTCTAGAAGCAGGCAGGCCTCCCCTCACACACTCGCCTGACACACCCCCATTTTGACCCCCTTGGTGGTCAACATGCACCAGAGCCCATACTGGGACACGTGGAGACACCTTGGCCTCCTGGATGCCCTTGGAGGGCTGACCACAGGTGGACCCCTGCAGCCCCTCTCTGCCTTTCCTGCCTCCAGGCTCCTGGGCTGGGGGCTGTGGTCAGCCTGCTTTAGGAGAGGAGTTGTCCAGAGATGCTGTGAGATGCTTGAGCAGACAGGAGGTGCAGGCTTTCCTGTGCCAGAGAGCCGTGTCTTCCCGTGACCTCCCACTCTTACCCCCAGACCTGAAGAGCTTTGGGGAGGGGGCTTTCACGGGCCTTGAAATTTGTCCCAGCGCAGGTGGAAGGCGGGAGGAGGGGTCTTTGATGAGTGCCGACTCCACCCCTGGCTGAGAATCCAGATGTGGACAGATATGCCTCCCAGCTAAGGTGCCAGCCCTTCTTCAGCCCCCACGTTTTTTTCCAGTCTCATTCCCTCCCTCTCCCTGTCCCCAGCCCAGCTACTGCCCCCAGCTGCAGGAGGCATCTCCTTCCACACCACTGTCCCCCCAACGCTCAGCCAGACTTTGGCTTCCCTGGTGTGCGTGGGATCTTTTGGGAGCCAGAACTGCAGACCCACTACCTGCTTCTCTCTCACCTTTACCTCCTCCTCCGGCTGGGGCAGGGTTGGGGCGGAAGGCTCTGCTGCCTGGTCCCATCCTGCTCCAGGCCATTTGCAGACTGGCTTTGGATTAAGGGAAGAGGAGAGGTTCTGAATGCTGCCTGTCTTCTCCCCAGAGTTCCTTTGCCCAGAGGAGTCAGGCTCCTTGAACCTGCCCTTTCTTCCCACCCCTCATTCCTCAGCCCTGGGCCAAAAGCCCAATATCCTGGGGCCATAACAGTCCTGGGGTGACAGAGAAGGGCAGGATGAGCCAGGCTGTGAGCAGACAGGGGGAGCTTCGGGGGTTGCCCTGCTGTGAGCATCCCTGACCCGTGGAGATCTGAGTGACAGGCTTTGAGGTCAGACTGCAGTAATTGCGACACAACCTCATGCCCGCGTGTGACTCTAAACAATGGTGGATTCTGTATTCTATTTTCTGTTCATGAGATCAGCAAGACTAGGTTGCTCCCTTCATGTCACTGCCGGTGGGGACGAATCTCAGAAAAGGAGGATTCCCTGTGTAAGGTGAACCCAGCAGTCCAGGAACAGAGAGGACAAAGGGGTGTGGGGCTGGGCTGGTGCCTAATACCTGCTCACCCAAGTGGGACTGAAGGGAAAATGGAGTGAGCTGCCCACAGTCAGGCTGGCCAGGCTGGAAGGGGGTGCCGGCAGGAGGATGGCAGGACTGACCTCTGAAGAAGGGGACCTAGGTTACTCCTTCATTATTGCCGGGAAGGACCACCCCCTCCCCTATAATTTTCCTCCGCAAGACCCCTGTGAGGGAGCTGGTCTACTGAGGAGACGGGCAAGACTTTGACACTCCAAATTAGAACCAGACAAAACCGGGTTCAAATATCAGGTCTGCGGTTAGCTGGTGATCTTGGGCAGGACATCTGACCATCCGGAACCTCTGTTTCCTCATCTGTAAATAGGGATCACCAGCCCTGCCCCATGGGGTAATGGAGACGGTTGGGACGCTGGCACCCAGAAATGGCAGCTTTAGTCACTTGGGGGATCTGACCCGCTTGTCCTCGGGAATCTGGAAGCCTTCTCCAGGGCAGGGGAAGAGGGCTGGGAGGGGGGCTGTCAGAGGCCCCGTGCCTCTGCACTCTAGTGAAGGGTGGATGGAGTCCAGGGTGCGCGGCGGTCACCATGGACTTTGTCCTGAGCTGGGCTCCCTCCCAGACATGGAGTCTGGTGGGGGCCAGGGCAGAGCAACCAAGAAACCACATCCTGCCCTTGGATGCCTTGCTCTGAGGAAGAACAGGCTCTCCTTAGCTGCAGCCTGCCCCTGAACAGATTCCTCTGTGCGTGTGAGATAGAGAGATACAGAGATACAGGACAGAGACAGGTAGAGAGAGACAAAGAGAGAGGGACCAGGGGGAGAGGGGTGGGCGGTATGGACCCCTGTTTCTCCTCCGTACTTGGATGTGACCCTCTTTATGACAGCCTGCCTGTGAGTCCCCGTGTATGAAACATCTCAGCATGTCATTGTGTGTCTGACAGTGTGTATGTGTTTGTGACTCCAAGTGTGATACTGCATCTATGGGAAGGTCTGTGTGTGTATGAGAGAGACATCTTAGTGTGTGAATGAGTGTCTGCCAGTGTGTGTCTGTGTGTGGGTGAGAAAAGTGTGCTTGTGACAGAATGTGTGTCTGTTTCTCTGTACTTATGCATGTGACAGTGTGACTTTAGTATATGTCAGTCAAGGGGTGTGTGTGTGTGTGTACGTGTGTGTGTACCTGACAGTCTATGTGTTCATGTGTGGGAGAGAGACTCCGTGTCATGTCTTAGTATGTAAGCATGTGCTCCACACACGTGTGGTAATGTGTGTGACAGTGTATCCATGTGAGGGGTCTGGTGCACGTGAGAGTGTGTGTGTGGTCTTCCTTTCCCTGCCCTTCTGCTCATGTATCTGGAGTCTATAAGGAAAAAAAATGGGGCCAAGAGCCCAGGGTCCAGCAGCACCATCCCTCCAGGTCTCAGAGGGCCTCGGGGATGGTTGGGCTCTGGAAGTTGAGCAGAGAAGAAGGAGGCAGGGGTCCTGGGAGGAGCTGCAGGGAAGATGCAGGGCTGCATCTGTTGGGAGGCGCCAGAGTTGTCATGGGAGCCCTCTTTTTCCTTTGGGGAGGCCCTCTCCCATTTTTCCCACCTTAGTGGCCTCTCTTTCCTCCTTCCTCTCAATCAAAAAGGTTACCAGAAAAAGAAAGAATCTGGTGCACTTATTCACACTGAGAAATGAAACTGCCGGAGGAATTCTTCACATTAGCAGCCAGTGTTTGGAGAAAGCGTGCCGTCCTGGGGTGCTGGAAAGCCCCTCACCCTCTCCACATCCTTCTCTTCCTGCTCTTCTTCCTTAGAACACTGCTCACTCGTACAGGGCTGGATAATTCCTAAGGGTTTTCACTACTTTATCTTGCTGGATCTGTACAGGAACTCTTTGAAAAGAACGATATGCCCATTTTACAGATAAGGAAACTGAGGTCCCAGAAGATTAAAATTTGTCCCATCAGTCCCACGTTAACAGACAAAGCTGGAATTTAAACCAAGGACGTGTGACTCTCTGTCCAGTGCTCTCTTCTGCCACCACTCCTTCCTGGCATCTTCTTTGTCACCTGCTGCTACCTTCCCGAACACCTGGATCTGAGAGACGCCCTCTCCTTACTGTAAACTCTGCCCCAGGCATTGCCCCCATTTGCCTTTACCCCCCCATCAGAGAACTCCCATGAAGCCTGGTGAGTCCTGATTCTAAAAACTGCCAAGCTGCCCTCACCCTGGTCTGCTGGGCCCCCCACTGCTGCCCTGATCTCCTGGCCAGCTCTGCTGCCTCTGAGGGGCAGGGGCCTCCACCACTGCCTCCTCCCCACCACTTACCACCCCCAGCCCCTCCTCACCAGGCCTGGAGCGGGCACTCACATCACAGGAGGATGAAATGGGTCCGAGGCTGGTGGGCGGGGCCTTGCCCCTCCTCACGGTTCCTTGCCCTGGGGCATGGAGGTTTTGCTAATGGCTATGTTGCAGCTGGAAGATGCCACAAATTAAGCAGGATGATCGGTCCTTGGCAGGAAAATATGCTCCTTTCTTCCTGCTGGGAGTTTGTTGTTCCTGGAAATGAGGGAGGGGTGGGACCCGGACTCCCCGGGAAGCCTGGCCGCCTGGTCTGCTCTGCCGTCTCCTGTCAACAGCAGAAATCGAAGACAGCTGCCGTTGACTGTGGATTTTCCACGTGCCAGGGGCCCTTCTAAGCATTAACTCACTTAATGCTCACGGGGAGGCAGGGACTATCGTTATTCCCAATTTGTGCAGGTGTGAGCTCAGGCTAGAAGTTAAAACTGTTGCACAAGGTCACAAACTTAATTTACCGGAGAGCCAGGGTCAGGCCTGGCTCTGAGCCCAAAGCCAGGGCTATTCACGCTTCTCTGTGTAACTGTGTTCCCCTGAGCCCCTGGGCCCTGCTGCACCGGGTGACCCCAGCCTCGTTCCAGACCGGAGCCTCACATCTGTCCCAGGTCCTGCCTACTGCTCTCTCCCTGGCCCAGAAAATTCTCCTGAACATCAGTCCAAAGCTGTCTTCTGCTTGCTCACCAGAGCACCGACGTCCCCACTTCTGCCCCTTCGTTCCTGCTGGGTCCTCCTGCTGAAATGCCTACCCTCTGCCCTTGCTGGGCCAGTCTCTCCCTACACCCCTTCCCTCCGCCAACCCCAGCTTACAATCCCCGGCGTCCCCCAGAGCTCTCAAGTCTTCACCGAGCCCTGCCCCAGCCATTCCCTGAGCACTTTCACCGCTGTCTTCTCTGCTGTGTCCTGAAGAGCATTTGCTCCCACCCGATCCCCGAGTAGCCTGGGGACTCTCTCAGGCCAAGGGTCTGGCCTTCATCTCTGCGCTCCCCATGTTCCCTCAGTCCGTCCCCCCACCCAGAGCCTGGCACAGTATTACTTCCATAAACGCCAGGTGGGGAGAGGCCAGAGGTCTGGTAGTTCGTGTGTTTGGGCAGGGGGGCTGCGGTGAGCAGTATTTGGAGAACTTCAGCTGGGGCAGGAGGCAGACGGTGGACCCCTGTTGTCAGGAAGCTGTCTCAGGGGGCACACAACCCCTGTTCTTAAGGAGCCCCAGCCTCAGGGAGGCTGCCCTCAGGGAGCCCCTGTCTGAAGATAGTTTCTTGTCCGAGGCTCTGCTCCGAGCAGGTGACAGGGCTGCTTCTGTCTCGAGGCTCTCCGGGGCGCTGGTGGCCAGGCTGGCTTCCTGGTGCTGTCCTTTGCCTTTCTCGCCACCCTGAGACTTCTGGTTCCCATGGGCTTCCTAGTCCGCGCTCCCTGCCCCAGACACACCTTCTGCCCCAGTTCCCAGCAGCGACCTTGCTTGCTGCCTGCTTTCGTCCTAGAGAGATCAGGTGGGATTTCTCCCTGGTCTCCCTGCCCTGACCACCAGCAGCTGCTGCATTCCGGGGAGGAGAAGGAAGGCGGGTGGGGGTTGGGGGGTGGATCCACCAGGACTGGCACTAGTGAAAACTGCGCTGACCCCTCAGTTGTAGCTAAAATTGACACTGCCTTCGCTGTTGGGTTTGATTATTTATTTGTTTAACAAGTACACTTGACCTTTGCGCTCAGAAGAGCACTGTCTTTTAGGTAGCTCTGCCTGTGGCCTCAGCACACTCACTCCAAGACTGTCCCCTTGCTTGTCAAGCGAGCTTTGTCCCCTCCCTAGGGCTTCCTGTGCCGCCAGGGATGAGCCCAAGACAACCTGTGTCTTTACGGGAAGCGTCTTGTAAGCCCCAACGCAGCCTAAATCTGGGCAGGATTACCCGGAAACCAGATCCAGTGTGCTTAGGGCACCACCCGTCAAGGGTGGTGCAAACTCCCCAGATGAAGCTGTTTTCACTTCAGCACGCATGTGTATTTTTGTGATTTCCAAAAGTGAAATTTTGTTTTAAATTATGTATAGGTCCTGAATTTTATACAAGGGGCTCCCTGGTCATCTGTGTGTCTGAAGGCTCTAAAGGAGGAATATTTATAATCTTAAGCCTGTTCAGGAAAAAATACAAATAAAAAAGAAACATAGTCCCAGGACATATCTAAAGAAGTACCCTGAAAGGTCTGGGCATGGATAATTCTCACTTGGGTGCATCTGCTTGGGTCTCTGCTAAAAAGCCAGTTCTGTTACCTTATCTATTCACAGAGAGGGGGACCCCTCCCATTGCAGACCCAATCTCTGTGTTCTGGAACTTTTCTGACCCCTTCACCCCATGTCCTCAGGACTTCTCCCACAGTTGACAGAGCTGAGACGGTGGGGGTCATGTTGACCTCCCAGGTAACGTGACTGCATTTTGCAGGAGGGATGCTAGCGGTCAGCATTACCAGCGCTGAATCCCACCTCAGCCCACACCTTCCACTGCTGCGTCACAGGCACTGATCTGGGAGACTCCAGGTCCTAGCCTTAGCTCTGCTCCTTGGGGTGCTGTGTGACCTTGACTGAGCCCCTCTCCCACTCTGGGCCTGCGTGTTGCCTTCAAGACTGGTGGATGAAAGTGTGAGAACCTCGCGGGAAGGCTGACTGGGTGCTGGAAAGGAGCCCGTGGCAGTCACAAAGCCCAGGGCCCTCAGGAACGCTCTCTGCTGGGTGAGGGCAGATGAAACCATGAATGAGACACACGCCCAGCCAGTGGCCCTTCCCCCGCTCACCCCCAACAGTGTCCTTTCAGTAGCCACTGGCTGGACATTTACTACACCCCAGGCTGTGCCCTGGGAGGGATAAAGACATAAAAACATCCACCTGGAGCCCCTCTTTGTGTTGTCACCCTCTTTCAGAGATGGCCAAAGCCTGTGGAGTTTGGGACTCTAAGGTCCCCTGGACATCAAGAAACCAAGTGTGTGTGTGGGGTTGGGCATAAAAGAGAGGTTGGTTGGACCTAAGGGGCCCCCTTTTCGTTCTTCTCCCCAGGGTGCCACCGTGTCCCTCTCGGAGACAGTGGAGAAATGGCGAGAATACCAACGCCAGTGCCAGCGCTTCCTGACCGAGGCTCCGCCCCCAACCACAGGTGAGTGCACCCAAGCAGCTCTCCACGGCGCTGGGAGGCCCCACGCCTGGCTGGGCATCATTCGCCTCTCTAGGACCCCTCATCTACCCTACGCCTGGGGGTGCGGCCTCGTTGCTGCTGTGCTCCCCCTCGCCCCTGGCTGGGGCCCCTCAGGAGCAGACACCTGGCCTTTCTATTCTGCCTCCTCCTCAGCACTTCCCAGCCTGTGCCAGGGCAGGAGGCCCAACGCACGTACTTATGGTAATAAACGTTTAGGGGGAGTGACAGACAGAATGGACTGGAGGACACGGGGAGCGGGAAGGGTAAGCTGGGACAAAGCGAGAGAGAGGCATGGACATATATACACTACCAAATGTAAAATAGATAGCTAGTGGGAAGCAGCCGCATAGCACAGGGAGATCAGCTCGGTGCTTTGTGACCGCCTGGAGGGGTGGGATAGGGAGGGTGGGAGGGAGACGCAAGAGGGAGGGGATATGGGGATATATGTATACATATAGCTGATTCACTTTGTTATACAGCAGAAACTAACACACCATTGTAAAGCAATTACATTCCAATAAAGATGTTAAAAAAAAGAAAAAAAAGAGCAGAGGACTGATAGGCCTGTGTTCCAGTCCTGACCTGCAGTCATGACCCAGTCACCTGAGGAGGGTTCTCTTAGCCTGGAGAGCTACCGTCCCCCTCATCCGTGGTGTGTAATTTAATAACAGGCCCACGAGGATCGTTTATTGAGCACTTACTATGCTCAGTTATCTATGCTAGCTATGCTATTTGTCCCCACAAAGCCCTGTGGGCTGGGGATCAACCCCATTTTCCAGGTGAGAAAACAGAGACCTTAAGTACTTTGCTGCAAGTCCCACTGCTGATAAGTGGCACCTGCTGGGTGGGAATGTGCTGGGTGGGTAGGAAGCCTCAGTGGAGGTGAGCCGAGCACAGGTTTCTGCCGGGCAGCCTCCCCGGTGGGGAACTTGGGGGGCAGTGCCCCAGCCAGGCTGGGACTCAGATGCCATCGTCCCGCTGCACCAGGCCTGTTCTGCAACCGGACCTTTGATGACTACGCCTGCTGGCCGGATGGGCCGCCGGGCTCCTTCGTGAACGTCAGCTGCCCCTGGTATCTGCCCTGGGCCAGCAGCGGTGAGTTCCCTCCCCCACCCTGTGCCCAGGAGGCTGGGGTGGGAGTGGAGTTGGCACGGGGTTCGTGCTGCCTCCTTTCCCCTGAGACGCAGCCTCCCTGCTCCGGGAGGTCTTTGGGCCTCCTCCCGGTGGTCTGCCTTTCTTTCCCTGGGGGTGGGGAGCAGTACGGGGTGGCATCCGGTGTGACCTGGGCCTGAGGCCCATCTGGCAGGTGGGGTCTGTGGGGAAATCGTGGCGTCTGACTTAAGAAAGAAATGAGCACCCTCCTGCATCAGGAAAGGAGTCAGGTAGGAACAGTTCCTGGGGGTTCGGTGTGGGGTAGGGTTACTCAGAGGTGTCATTGCTCTGATGCGTGTGTGTGTGTGTGTGTGTGTGTGTGTGTGTGTGTGTGTGTGTGTGATGTGTGTGTTTGTAGGTGCCGCCCACCTGGTAGTGGCCTGTAGCCACCTCCTGACTCTTCAGGGGTTCACTGCTCAGATGAACCCAGACGGGAGTAGTGATCGGGGCCTTGGTGAAGTTGCCCCCTAGGTCCTCCCCGGCTCACTCCTGTCTGCAGGGGACAGCCTGCACTGGGAAAGCTGAGGCTCTTTGGAGTACAGAGATCTACAGAGGCTGCAGGGGGAGCTCTGACTGGAGGAGGAGTTAATGTGCCCCCCAACACCCACCCACCTGTCCCAGGCACCAGGGAGGCTAACAGGAGACAAGCGCCCTTGCCTCAAAGAGCTCACGGTCTCAGGAAGGGAGAAAGGGTACTACTTTATAATAATGATGTTAAGTACCTGCTCTGTGCCCAGTCCTGCCCTAAAAGCCGAGTATTCATTTAATCTTTACAACTACCCCGTGGGTATGCTTGTTTTGTACAGATAGGGAAACTGAGGCCCCAGAAAGTTTAAGTCACTCGCTCCAGATGACGTGGTAAATGGCAGGGCCAGGATTTGAAGCCAGCCTGTGCTCTTAATTACAGTGCACCGAAGGGGCCTGAGACCAAGCAGAAACTGGCCCAGAAGCAGGTGTGATTGAGGTCATACTCTGGGAAGCTAGAGGGCTTCCTGGGAGAGGCAGGCCCTTAGCGGAACATCAGGGCACCTGGCAGGGCCCGGTGTGAGCTTCACCTCAGAACACAGGACTGGAGTCAGATGAAGCCCAGGCAGAAGTCCTGAGGAGACTCTCTCCTGCTGTTCCCTCCCAGTATACCCACCCCACCCTGAGGTGCACAGGGAGAGCCTGGGCCTGGAAAGAGGCAGGCGCCTGCATAAGACACAGAGCGGTTCAGTGCCCTTCACGCAGCATTTCTGCGGCCAGCTGTAAGCACTTTACACACCTACACTCATTTAACCCTCACAACAACCCTGCGAGGCAAGCACTCTGGTGACCCTCCCCTTTTACAGAGGAGGAAACCAAGGCACAGAGATGCTAAGTGACTTTTCCAAGCTCACACAGCAAGTGAGTGGCAGACCCAGGAATAAGCCAAGGAGTCTGGTTTAGAGTAAGCATGTTTCACTGCTACACCAGGCTTCCTCCAGTGTGCAGGCACGTATGTGTGCATGTGTGTGTGTTCCTGTGCACGTGGCTCTGGGCATGGGGACAGGCGAGTGGCCTGGGCCTCTGCTGGCTGGGCACACCCTGAGGGAGGGCAGTGAGCTGCCTGCCCTCTCCCTGGAGATGAAAACGTCGAGTTGTACAATCTTACGGTTCTGCCTGATGCTGCTCTGAGTGGCTGTGTGAGCTTGAGTGAATTTCTAGACCTCTCTGTGCCTCAGCTTGCCATGTGGGAGATGGGATAAAGCCAGGTGATGGGGGTGTTGGGAGGATTGTAGGTTCTTGAAAAATGGTTGCTGTTAATTTCTTCCACCTACCCGACTTACCTCGTCCACTTCCCGCAATACGCACCCTTTCCTTGCTCCCCAGTGGTTTGGGACTGGCTGTCTGTCCAGCTGGGGCCGGGCCTCTAGACCCCAGGGAGCCAGGCGCAGGACAGGGCCCATCACTCAGCACTAAGCTGTCCCCAGCTCTGCCTGTCGCTCGCGGCTCCATCCATCACCTTTAATTTTATTTGAGCAGGAAATAGGTCCTGGTGGTGCCCGTTTATGAGCGAACACGGTTTTACTGCTCTCTCCGTGAAGACAGCGGCCACTGTGCAGGCCCCCTGCCAGCCCCCGCCCCCCTCCCCTGACTCACCAAGCTAATTCACTCCCTCTTCTGACACGTGGCATCACAGACTCTGCCTCCCTCTCCCCTCTCTCTGAGTTAGGGACCTGCAGAGACACCCACCGTGGGCTCCTGCAGCATAATTGCTGCCTCTGGCCTGTCCTGGCTGTTCCGCTTGGGAGAAGCTGGCACTAGGGGCTCCCCTCACCCCCTCCCAGAGCATGGGGGAGCAGGAAGGGGGCAGTTCTGGAACTTTCTTGGGCTGATCAAGGGGGTAGACTGTGGAAAAACGTCATAGTGGGAGTTCGAAGTGGGGAGAAACAAGGGGGACGGGTCTCAGGCAGGGTCCTGGCAGAAAACACACTCAGCTGGGAATTTGAAAAGAATTCAATGGAGGGGCCACTTCAGAGGCTGGCAGGGTTAAGGGGCCAAAGAGGTATGTAAAGCACCAAGGACCACAACAGTGGGAAGCTGTAGCATCCCTAGACCCGAGCGGGGCGGGAACAGCTGGAGGTCGTGGTGATGCAGAGGCCACCAGCAGGGCAGGGCCTTGGCCACAGAGAGGCAGTGCCACTGCCAGAACCTCAGAATCAAGGCAAGAAGGGAGCAAGGGAGACATACCCCAGCCTCTCTCTCCTTCCACCCTCCTACCTTCTGCTGGTGCCTCCCATTGGCCAAACCCAGCGGAGGGCAAAGAGCCCAAGTGATGCTGTCCACAGGGGTCAGCCTTCTGGGGTGCAGAGCAGGGAAGAAGAATGAGTGACTAGAGAAAGAATTAAATTCAGAACAATTCCCCGGGGCAGGTCTGTGTCAGGAGCTGGGGATGTCAGTGAGACCTTAGGGGTGTGTGAGTATGTGGGTATTGGGGAGAAGGGGTGATCTTCCCCATGGGGCTGAAGAGGTCAGCTCAGGGGCCTGGGAAGTGGTGCTGAGGGAGGTCAGAGCCACCTCTTCTGCCTGGGGTGTGGCACCAGGAAGGCTTCCAGAGGGAGGTGATATCGGGACCAGGCCTGGAAGAACAGGCAGATGGAGAAGGGGGAAAAAGTGCCCTCCAGGGAGGGAGGATGTCAGGCTCAGAGATGGGGCCAGGCCAGGCCTCAGAACTATACAGTATCCCAGGGAAGCCAGCCAAGTCCTTGAATTCTGACCCCTCTAATTCAGAACTGGGGATTGCACAGAGAGGGTGGGAACAGGTGAGTCAAGGAAGGAAGGCGTTCAAAGGAGATGCCTTGCGTCCGCAAGATTTTCTCTGTAAACCAGAAGGCTGGAGTGGCTTCAGAGAGCCTGTTGCCACCCGAGTGCCCTCCAGCAGCCTTGTTTAACCACAAACAGCTGATCTGCTCATTACAAATCATTCCAGTCTCATTAGCTGCACCCCCTTCTGATCCCTACCTGTTAGCTTGGTTCTAATTATAGGAGAGTCATAAAATGTTTTAAAAATTGTCTATAACTCACAGTTCTTGGAAACTCTGACAGGTGCCTCCCTTGAGCTTGTACAGCAGGCCGGGGTTGCCAGAGGGAAACCGAGGCCCCAGCTTGGCTCTGGAGGAGCTCCGGCTGAGGCGGTGTCCTAAGCTCCAGCCCGCCCCCAGTGAAGGGGTACTCTTTTGAGGAATTGGTGCGGGCAGGGGGGGTGGCAGCAGGTCTTTCACTGTGACTCTAGTTTGAAGACCAACCAGGTACCAGGCACTTCACATGCTTTATCTCCTAATCCTCACACCACAGACCTGGGAAGTTATCAGGGTTCCCATTTTACAGATGCGGAAACTGAGACCTGGGGAGGTCTGCCCAAGGTCCCATAGCTGGTTGAGGGCAGAACCAGGATTGACCTTGAGTCTGTCGTTCAGAACCCAAGTTCCTTCTCCTAGGCTGTGATGTGATGCGTTGCCCCTCACCCCCACCCCAAGCGGACACCTTCAGTTCGAGCCCTGCCTTTGACCCTCATTCCAGCACTCTGGGGAGGGCCTATGACTGCCCGCTTTGAATCTTGGCTTCCCGGCCCAGGAGATGGGGGCCCAGGAGCTGGGGGCCCAGGAGTCCATGCTGACCATTGCTGTTGCCAGGATGCAGGAGCTAATGGATTCATGAGCGGCTCTCCACAGCCCTGAGTGCCCGCGTCCACGTGGAAGGGCGGCTGTTAGCTTGATTACAGACGCCGCTGTGGTTTCCGGGAGGGGAAGTGTTTAATTGGGGGTTTTAGTTCCAGCACCAGGATCTGACTTAATGAAATATCCCTAGGCCTCCTGGCATGCGGCTGGCTGCCTCCTGGTGTTGACAAGACCAGAGCCAAGCCTCTGGCTATGATCAGCAGCACCTGGGCCAGATAAAGCTGGGCTGATAAGCCGGACAGTGCCCGTACCCACCCCATCTCCAGCCAAGATGGGCACCTGGGGACCGCAGCCCGGCCAGGAACCAGCCCTGGCTTTTCATATTTGCTGCTAATGAAGGATAATTGACAGACGCACTCGTATAGGCTCACTGAGCTTCGCAGGGACGCAGTGATCCCTTGACACTGTTCCAGTAACACATACATCTGTGCACACACTGCCTCCCTACCCTCCCAGCTTGCCCTGAGCAGAGGGCCCAGGAATGGCAGGGTGCCGGGGGCCCAAACTGGCAAGAGGACCTGCTGGGAGGATGCTGAATGTTGGCAAGTCCAAGCCTGGAGGAAGGGCAGATAAATGGCACATGGCCATTGCTGACTGTTAGCAGTGAATTTGGCTGCTGACTTTTGGCCTCTGGAGGCCAAGAGCTGAGGGCTGCAACCTTTTTTTTTTTTTTTTTTTTGCGGTGCGCGGGCCTCTCACTGTTGTGGCCTCTCCCGCTGCGGAGCACAGGCTCCGGACGCGCAGGCTCAGCGGCCATGGCTCACGGGCCCAGCCGCTCCGCGGCACGTGGGATCTTCCCGGACTGGGGCACGAACCCGCGTCCCCTGCATCGGCAGGCGGACTCTCAACCACTGCGCCACCAGGGAAGCCCGAGGGCTGCAATCTTGATTCTGCCGCTTCCTGGCTGGATGACCTTGGGCAAGTCACGTGGCCTCTCAGAGGCTCAGTTGCTTCATCTGTAAAGTGGGATTTGCTGTGCCTACCTTGTAAGGTGGTTGTGATGTTCAAAGGTGTCAGGCATACAGCAGGTGTTCAAAACCTGATTCTATGAGTGAGCAGCCTGCAGAGAGGGTTCGAAAGGAGCAGATAGGAAGGAAAACATCAATTCGAGTGCCTCCTGTATGCCAGACCCTGTGCCAGCGGTGGCAAGTGGCTGTCATTAGGGTCACACTGCTGCGGGCTGCGTCCTGGGTACGTGGCGCTTCGACAGTTTGGGCCCCTTTGCGATGTCCTCTCCCTTCCCCTGGCCCCTCTGCCTCCTCTTTTCTCCCCATTTCCTCCCATCTAAATGGGTTTCCAGAGAAGGTTCTGATATAAGTCTCACTCCATGGAGTCAGCCCAGATCACCATAACTGCTCTGGGGTCATCGACTCCTGAAGACTGGTTTTGCTCTTATATCAGAAGACTCAACCCCTGGTGAAGAACTCCAGGCATCCATGCAGCAGATAAGAGAGACATTTGGGGGCCCTTCTAGTTGCTTAAATCAGACCTGGTGCCTCCTGTTCTCTGCCTTTGTCCTTTCCTGATTTTGTTCATAAATGAGCCAGGGGGCTATTGGGACACTGCTCCTCCCACTGCCCAAAGTCCCATCATTACATTTTCAGGCTTTTGTTTCTCTTCCTGGGGAAGTCTCTTAAAATGCAGTTTCTTCTAGAAGCAGTGATGCCGCAAGCTGACTCACCCCACAGTATTACCAGATAACTTCTGTCTCCTGAAGCGGGTCAGGGTCTCTGAAAGGGAGTGGAGAAAGGGGAGAGTGGGCTGGGAGCCAGGGACCGGCTCAGGGAGGACAAGGGTCCCACTGGCAGGCCCTGCAGGTGCCTGACTGTGCAGGCAGAGAGCTGTCCCTGGCCCCTAAAGTGAAGGTGTCCTGGCATATGGCAGCAGTGGGCGGGTTGATGGTTTGTAAACTGTGAAATACAGCCCCGTCCTAGAGGGTGCGTCCCTTCCCGGCCCTGGTGGTGTGGGCCCTGGGGTTGATGCTGCCGCCATCAGGCACTCATGTTAATGATCCTTTTCCACAGACCTGTCCTTACTGCTGCCTCCCCACCTGGAAACTTCTGAGCGGCCACTGCCAGCCAGGGCCTTGCGGCTTCTCCATGCTCCCTCCTTCACGCTGAGCCTCCTTCCCACAGCCGGGAGGCTGGTCTTTAAAATCTTTTGTCTTTTAGAATTTTTAAATCTTTTAAAATTCGTCCTGGCTCCAGCTCCCCTCCTTGATCCCCCCCTGTGCTAAATCTCTCCCCACTTTTGTCCCCAGTTTCCTGGCCCTGGGGTCAGACTTACATTTCCTCTCAGACACAAGTAATCCCCTGTCCCCTCTTGTGATCTCACTGCAAACTTGGGGCCGCAAGCCACCCCCTCCCTGGGTGGGCAGACAGTGAGGCACGGCAGGGTGGTCGCCTCAGCGCCAGATGCCCGGGTGGGATGTGAGTGGACACAGGGACATCCCACCCCCAGCCCTGCTGGGCCTGTGTTTGCTCTCTCTCGGTTTGCATTTCTGTTATTCCTTTCTGCACTTTTTGGTTTTTGTTTTCTGTGAGAGTCTTGATTCTCTGAAGCCAGGGACTGTGCTTCCTTCCTCCTTCAGACTGGGAGCTCCTTGAGGCCAGGGGCTGGATGTCTCCCCACTCTCAGCCTGGGAGGTCTCCAAGGACAGTCTCCATCTCCAGCTACTTGCAGCTACTTGAAGGGAAGAGCTGGTCTTCCCTCCCCGCACCACTACCCCTTGGAACAGAGTGTCTCTAAGGGCTGTGTCTCTGCCATTGACTCTGTTCCTTTTAAATCAGATGATCTTTGAGGATAGGACTGGGTCTCCTCCATCAGATGAGAACTTCTTAAGGGCAGGGCTGTGTCTCCCCTCAGACTGGGGCTCCCTGAGGATGAGGCTGGGTCTCCTTCTTTCTCTCAAGAGCTCTTTGTCCCTGGGGTCTGCTCTGCCCGGGAAGGTGGGGCCTGAGTTCTGTGAATCAGCAGTCTCAGAGGGTGGCTGTGGGTCTGTTGGGGCCACTGCTCGTCAGCACCAAACCTTGTCCATAGCACGATTTGAGGCAGGGGTGTGGAAATGGGCTAGCGCGGTCTCATCTCAATAGTGTGAATTCGTCAAGCTGCATTCCAGGGTGGCTGAGAGGAGAGGCTGAGGGTGGGTCAGACAGGCACATGGCAGGAGAGGAAGGCCCGAGGGGGTGTGTGTGTGTGTGTAGAGGGGTCAGTTCTGGGGCAGCTGGGGTGACCCCCAGGGTGGAGAGGGGTGAGGGGCAGGTGGCCTTGGGACGAGGCTCAGCTCCTGCGTGTCTCCGCCCCAGTGCTGCAGGGTCACGTGTACCGGTTCTGCACCACCGATGGCCTGTGGCTGCACAAGGACAACTCGAGCCTGCCCTGGAGGGACCTGTCCGAGTGCGAGGAGTCCAAGCGAGGGGACCAAGTGAGTTGAGCCGACGAGCTGGGGGGCAGCAGGGTGCCAGCTGCCTGGGAGCAGGGACCTGGGCATCTGGCGAGTGGGTCTGTGGCCATCTGCCCATCCCCCTGCCTCTCGGGCTTTGCACACCATGCTTTCTGGACAGAGGTGGTGTGCGTTCACCTCTCTGGCCTTGGAACAGGGCCCTAGAAATCCGAGGACCATCACCGTAGGCTATTCTCTTTCTTAGTTCCAGGATCCCAGTGGGGCTGCGTTGGGGCCCCACCTCTGCCCCGTGGGAAAGAAGAATGTGGGAGAGGAGGGTTGTGGGCCACCCCTTGTACACTGTGTCCCCCGTGTGCACACAGAACTCCCCGGAGCAGCAGCTCCTGTCCCTTTACGTCATCTACACGGTGGGCTACGCACTCTCCTTCTCCGCACTGGTCATCGCCTCGGCCATCCTCCTGGGCTTCAGGTAAGGGGGCTGCTTCAGCCTTACCTGCCGTCCTGTCCCCAAATAGAGGAGGGGGCACCAAGCTGAAACAGCAATGCAGCAGGTTCCTCTCCTAAGAGATGTCCAGAGAACCCACACCACCTATGTGGTAGACTGATGAGGCTGAAAACGCAGGCTACCACACTGTGTACTTAGTCTAATCTGTGCTGTGTAAATGTGTGCGTGTAATACTGCAAAAAAGGAAAAACAAACACTACACATGCACACACAAAGCACGTGCTCCACACCTTAACAGTGGGTGATAGGAGTGGGGGGAGTCCTCTCCGGTGAGTGTGTGTAACAGATCATCGGGAATTCAGTATGATTTTAGACAAGACCTCGGGGGTTAGAGATTCTGCGCTCTTTGGAGCTTGTCAGCTCCTATGGAAAATTTCTTTCCTAGGTCTAAGCTAGATGAGCCATTCCTTCCAGAGTACCGGGCTCTTCCCATGCCCTCTGCACTGATGGCGGTGGGCCAGGAGGGCTGGGTTCAAGGGCAGGAGGTATTCTGAGGGTAGGGAGCTCAGGACACCAGCCAGCAGGAACAGGAGAGGTGACATTCCTCCTGTGGTCCCCATGGCTTCTGGCACAGTCAGGGCTGGGCACACAGTCAGTGTTTAATAAATGCCCTCACTGAGAATATTCTCTCCTTTTATTATGCAATGTTCAGAGATCTGAAAATACAGTGGCTGATACTATGATCACCTGTGCACACACACCATCCAGCCCAGGAACTAAAGCCCACCGCGCGGTTAAGCTTCCCCGAGTAACGCTCCCTCCTCACCAGAGGGAACCCCTGAGGGGCCACTTATAATTCCCATGCATCTCTCTGTACTTTTACCACATTTCTAAGAATCTATACAAATATATAGTGTGGGGTTTGCATATTTTAATGGCGTGTTGGACATATGCTTCAGCAGTTATTTTTGGCCTGACATTATGTTTCTGTGAGGTTCTTTCACATTGATACAGGCAGTTCTGTTTCATTCATTTTAAGTGTCACTCCATTGTATGATATATTACAGTTTAGTTATTTGTTATCCTTTTAATGGAGATTTGAGGTGTTTCTCTTTTTTTTCTTCTCTGAGTTATAAACCTTGCTACAATGAACATTCTTACCCATGACTCCTTGTGCCTTTCTCCAGGGGCACATGCCTCTGAGTAGAATTGCCTGGTCTGAATACAGCGTGCTGTTGCAAATTTATTAGGCGTTGTGAAGTTGTTCTCCAAAGTGGTCATGCCAGTTTGCCCTCTTACTGATCATACATGAGAGTTCCCTTGGCTTCACATCCTCACCAATATTTCCTATTTTCAGACCTAATTCTTGCTAACCTGAAGTGTGTGAAATATCTCACTATGATTTTAATTTGCATATCACTGATTCCTGGAGAGATCTAGCATACTTTTTATGTTTCATTCTGTGAATTGCTTGTTCGTATCCTTTGCTCACTTTTTTATTGGCTTATTTGGCTTTTTCTTTTTATTTTAGGCACTCCTTGTATATTCTGGATAGTAACCCAGGCTATATCCTCTCAGCCTGGGGTTTGTTTATTTTTTCACTCGCTTTATGGTGCCTTTTATGCACAGAAGTCCTTAATTTTAATGGAATGAAATATATCAATGTATCTGGCTTTATTGATAAGATAAATATATCAGTAAGTGTTATCAATTGATAAAAATTCATTTTTCCAATTGATAAAAAAATTTATCAATTTTTTTTTCCCAAAGGCCAAATTTCTTTATGATCTTGTTTAAGAAACCTTTCCTTATCCCAGGGTCATAAGTTTTGCACATCCCTTATGGCTGTTTGGTGAACCTGGAATTTATTTTTGTCTGTAGTGAAAACAAGAAATTTAATTTCATTTTTCCATGTATACATATTCCATGTGTACATGTTGATTGCATCAGGACCATTTATTGATAGCAGTGCCTGCTCTGCCCTGCAGCAAGCATCGTCTGTGCCTGAGTGGGTCTCTGTCATGTGGATTGTTTTCCATTGGTCTAGTTATCTGTCCCTTTGCTTGTGCTATGGTGCCTTAACCACTATAGATTCGTCAAAAACCTTGGTTTTCTTGGGACTTCCCTGGCGGTCCAGTGGTTAAGACTGCACGCTTCCGCTACAGGGGGCATGGGTTCAAACCCTGGTCGGGGAACTAAGATCCTGCATGTCATGCAGTGTGGCCAAAAAATAAAAACAACTTGGTTTTCTTCTAGCAAGGGCCCCTACACTGTGGTTCTTTAGGAGTGTCTGGAATATTCTTGGCCCTTGACTCTTCTTTATAATAAGTTTTTAAAATTTCCATCAAAAAACTGTTGGAATTTTTATTATCGCTATATCGAATTTATTGGTTATTGTGAAGAGAATAGACACTTTCAAGATAGTCTTTCTATCCATGAATCTGGTGAATCTCCCGTTAATTTGCATCTTCTTTAATAATTTTGAGCAAGTTTTACTGTATTCTCCATAGAAATCGTGCCTTCTTCTGTTAGACTTATCTCTAGGTAGCCAATTAAAAATAGTGCCAATGAATTTTTTAAATTTACTTTTAATTGTTTATTGCTGATGTACATAAACGTACATATCAGCAACCTTATTGAATGAACTCTGATTAGTTCTAATAATTTGTGTGTTGATTCTCTTGGATTTCCTGTGAAGATCGTCTATCGTCTACAAGTGATGACAGTTTTGTGTCTTTATTTCCAGTTCTTATGCATTTTTCTCCTTGCCTTCTGACAGTGGCTAGGATCTGTAGTACAAAGTTGAGTAGATGTGATGTAAGTAGATCTTACAGCTGGATAATCCTAATTTTGTTCCTGATTTTAAAGGGAATCTTTCTAAAAATTTTCAGGTGAGAATGATGTTTGCTCCTGTTTGGCTAGATAGCCCTTATTGGGTTAAGAAATGCCCCCATATTTCCAGTTTGCTATGTGTTTTTGCATGAAAGGATGTTGAAGTTGCATCCAATACTTTTTGAATTCCTGCCATATGCTTAGCCTCACTCTGCCTCTGTAAGGCAGCCTGGAGGCATATTAGACATGGGCCGTCATCAAGAAGCCAAGCAAGTCCCCAGTGGGGACAGTGGTCCTCACACAAATCACTTGGGTTACTTGTGACTTTGTAGAAGAGAAGATGCAGCAGAGAAAAGATAAGAGTGTGGACGGGGTTGGGAGTGGCAGTAACCACACAGCTGAAGACTTCATGGCCAGGCAGGATTTGAGTCGGACCCAAAGGATTTTCAAGGTTATAGGAAAGGAGGGCATCCAGAGGAAGAAAGACAGGAGCATGGTCCCAGAGCTGGACACATGCCTGAGGTGTGCTTTGGCCTGAGAACCGGGGGTTGTGGAGCAGAAGTGTCGGCCATTGTGCCAGGGCGGGCCCTGCTTTCTCCTGCAGACACCTGCACTGTACCCGAAACTACATCCACCTGAACCTGTTTGCATCCTTCATCCTCCGAGCGCTGTCCGTCTTCATCAAGGATGCAGCCCTCAAGTGGATGTACAGCACGGCCGCCCAGCAGCACCAGTGGGATGGGCTCCTTTCCTACCAGGTGTGTGGTGTGTCCATGGAGGGCCTGGGGAGGGGGTGGACAGTCCATGAAAGTCTGTCTCCCCCACCCCACCCAGGCCTGGTACAAAGAAAGGCAAGAGCTTCCCAGGCCTGGTCCTCAGGGAGCCCCCAGTGTGATGGGAGAGGCAGGGAGAGGCTGTCCACGCTGGGGAGCCCCCAGCCTAAGAAGGGAGTTACTGCCCTGCCCTTAGGGAGTTCTGTTTGACTCAGGCGAGTGGTTTTTGGAGACAGACCTGGGTTTGCATTCCAAGCTAACTGTTAGGCAAGTGATTTAACTTCTTGGGACTCCAGTTTTCTCAGCTGTGTGGGGATAATATTAGTTTCCTCCCTCCAGGGTAGTGAGGATCCGATGAGCTAAAGCAGGTCAAGTTCTTAACACTGGCTCCGGCTGGAGGTTGTCAGCTCTGTCACCCTGCATTCACCACGGCAGGATTGCAGCTGGGGCGACTGGGAGCGGGGTCGAGAGAGGCAGGGGCAGAGCTGTTGTCCCCGGGGGACCCTTGCTCTGCCCCCAGGACTCTCTGGGCTGCCGCCTGGCGTTCCTGCTCATGCAGTACTGCGTGGCGGCCAACTACTACTGGCTCCTGGCGGAGGGGGTATACCTGTACACGCTGCTGGCCTTCGCTGTCTTCTCCGAGCAGCGCATCTTCAGGCTCTACCTGAGCATAGGCTGGGGTAAGGCCAGCTGTCATTCATTTCACTCCCCGCCCCTGACTGAGCATGGGGGGTGGGGGGATGGGAGGCCCTGACCCCTCTTGGAATTGCTGCCTTCAGGCTACCCCAGGAGGCCAACTTGGTACTCAGAGCACACTGCTGGGCCAAGGTATGGGGCCCACTGGAGAACCCCCTCCTGGGCACAGGACTCGCGGCCCATGGCGCTGTCAAGCCATTGTCCCCCATCCCCACGCCTTTGCCTGACTCTCCTCCCTTAAAGGAAGCAGAGGCCTTCGCCCGATCTGGCCAGATACACGATGCACACCATTGGCTGTCATGGCACCGGCCTCAAAGATCCCCGCTGCCAAGACTCTTTGGGGATAGAGCCCCACATCCCGTCCTGGACAACGCAGCCCCTGAGGGAAATGGAGGGTCCTGAGCCTCATGGCGGGGGGTCCCTGGGGATGCGGGCTGAGGGGCCATGGCTCTGTCACGTGATGATGAGAGGATGGCTCAGAGGAGAGCCGAGTAAGGGCGGGGGGTCGGCCGGAAGCCAGCTGAGGAAAGGGTGGACCCTCGATGTGCCTGGAGCCCAGCTGGAAATGTTCTAGCCGAAAAAGTCTGCCAAGAACCATTGTGTCTTTTTTTTTGCTGGAACATTTCTGGTTGTGCTTCTGCCTCTCGCCATGTGGGATTCCGATGAGAACAGGGGTAGGATGGGGCAAGAGCTGAGACACCCACCCTAGCGGCCCCTCACCTCCACTTCCTACCCTGGAAGCAGATGCAACAGCGCTTCCTCTCGAGGGGCCCACGGTGCCCATCCAGGATGGAGCCAGGAGCGGGCCCGTCTCTGGGCCTCCCACACCACAGGACCTGCCTTCCTCCTCCCGCTTGCCACACACTCACTCACTCACTCCTCTTGCCTGCCTCGGGCTGCCCCCTGACCTCTGGGGACTTCCATGCTCCTCCCTTGATGTCCCCTCCTGCCCCTGAGCCTCTGCAAGGCTGTGCCCGGTCCAGCCCACCTCCTCGGGAAGCTGCCTCGGGTTGCCTGGCCCCTGGCTCTGTACTCTGTCTGGCCCTCTCGGTCTCCCTGTCCCTGTCCTCACACTTCATCCCTTGTTGCTGGTGCTCTTAGGCTACTTCATACTGTACGGCCCCATTTAGAGTACCTTGAAAGGGGCTTTCACGTGATCAGTGTCCTGAGGGCAGGGCCTTACAGACAGAGCAGGCGTTGGAACCAGGCCTCCCGACTCCCAGGCCCTGGGCCCCATCGCCTGTCACACAGGGTTCTCTGGCCTGCACTGCATCTCTTTAGCCCCTGAGGGCCTGGTCGAGCAACCTCAGGCCTCTGCACAGGTGGGCAGGTGGGCCTGGCCTCTGCACACAGCTTCCTGCTCCTACCCATCCTCCCTCCTCCGCCAGGGCCCAGCCCTTCCCTGCTTGGCCTTCCTCCCCTCCCAGGGCTCTTCGTCCTGCTAGGGCCGTCAAACAGGTAGTGGGCAGCTGGAGAGCCCTGCAGCCAGCTAGGGGTGGGGGTGGAGTTAGGCCACCGAGGGGAGCCCTGGGAAGGCTGTCCTCAGGGTGGGGGAGCATGTCTGTCCATTCTGGGAAGCAGCATCAGCACTGTAGTGCTGTCACCATGGTGACCCGAGGGCAGGAACAATCTAAGGGATGGTGTGATGTGTGCAGAGGCATGTGGGTGGGTGGTGGAGGGTTTGGGGTGGGGGGCGCAGTGTCGCTGAGTAGGAAATGGGAAACGGGGTGCCAGTCCTTTCCCACCACTTCACGCCCCAGCTTGGGGCTCAGAGTCTGAGGAGGCAAAAAAGGGCAGGACCCAGGGGACACCCCACTTCCCAATCATAACGTTCTTTTCTTGAGGAATTGGGATGGGGAGATAGAGAGAGAGACAGAGGGACAAAGACAGAAGGACAGAGAGAGAGACTCACAGAGTGCCCAGAACTCTGTTGTGATGTCAAGAGGCTTGGCCCATGTTGGGATGCTCAGGAAACAACTTTTAGCTTCATATGCAAATGTAAGAATTAAAATTAGGACTCTGACACGTTGGGGGAATCCCCGAAAGGCATGTCAGCTTCTGCTGCTGTCCACGGGCGGCCGGGTGCCCCCGTAACCCACCACAAGGAGGCTGCACAGGAGGGAGGCAAGTGATGGACGAGGGAATCATTACTTCCTCAGAGCCACTTCTGTGTGTCTTAGCTCAAGCTTTTTACTCCAGCCTGTCTTGTTGATTTTCTAAACAGGCAAAGGATGAACCCAGCAGGGAGTGTGTCATGTTTGCAGGCAGCAGAGTGGTACCTGCATTTTTTTTTTTTTTTTTGGCTGTGTTGGGCCCTCGCTGCTGCACGCGCGTTTCTCTAGTTGCGGTGAGCGGGGGCTACTCTTCGTTGCGGTTCGCGGGCTTCTTGTTGCGGTGGCTTCTCTTGTTGTGGAGCACGGGCTCTAGGCGTGCGGGCTTCAGTAGTTGTGGCACGTGGGCTCAGTAGCTGTGACTCGTGGGTTCTAGAGCGCAGGCTCAGTAGTTGTGGCGCACGGGCTTAGTTGCTCCGTGGCATGTGGGATCTGCCCGGACCAGGGATTGAATCCATGTCTCCTGAGTTGGCAGGCGGATTCTTAACCACTGCGCCACCAGGGAAGCCCTGTACCTGCATTTTTAAAGACTTTGTTAAGGAGATGCTGATGAATGAATGAAGTTCACCAGGTCTGGCTGATAACATGAGTGTGCTCCCCAGTCCTGGAGTGGGGTCTCAGAGGAAGGCCAGCAGGTGCCTGGGGATGTCTAAGATGGAGGTTTCTGGACGTGTGTGTGGCTCAGGGTGTTGGCATGTTCTTGCCTGGACAGCTTCCCTTCTCTCATTGATACACTGACCCACTCACTCATTTGTTCATGCGTCCGTTCTTACTGGGCCTCTTCTATGTGGCAGGCTCTGCGCTACGTGCTGGAGCCTTTGCAGGCCATCTGCCTCTTGTCCAGTCTCATGAAGGCCTGTTACTAAAGCATCATGGATGCTGAGAGGTCAGGGTTATATAAAAATAAATGGCCAAGGAGAGAGCTATCTGATGACAGCGCTGGTCAGCCGTGAGCCGCTCTGCTTCCCCCAGCTGTCTGCACCGTCAAGCACAGTAGCTCGAGGCGTACGAGCTGCTCCGTAGCTACTGTTGAGTGGACATCCGTGTGCTGATGATGTGGGTGATGGTGATGGGAAAGGCAATGAAGTGGGTTCTGCCCTGGAAATGTGCTCCTGGGGGAGACCCCTGAAGCCACACATGTATACACATGGACCCCCCACCACCACACACACATCGTGTCCACACCCCTTAACATGCACGCTCTTACTAGTCTCAGACACCCACATCTCCATCCCTGAGAGGCACTGATAGAGACAGGCTGGAGAGAGTTGGTGCGGAATGCCATCGAGGGTGGTGGCATTGTGGTCCTGTGTTCTAGTCCCACCTGTGTCCTCCTAAGCTGCCTATCCATCTTCTCATCTGTCACACGAGGATGGACAATCCAATTTTAAGTCAACAAACACATATTGAGCTCCCAGGTGAGATGGGCGCTGAGGCTCTGGAGATGAATGAGGCTTTGTCCTCAAGGAACTGGAAACCAGTGTATTAGTTACCTATGCTGCGTAACAAATGACCCCACACTTAGCTGCTTAAGACAGCAATTATGTCTCCCAGTTTCTATGGTCAGAATTCTGGGTTCAACTGAGACGTGTGCCTCGGGCTCAGGATCTCTAAGAGAGGTGCAGTTGAGCAGTTGAGTTGAAACCAGTGTATTAGTTACCTATGCTGCATAACAAATGACCCCACACTTAGCTGCTTAAGACAACAATTATGTCTCCCAGTTTCTATGGTCAGAATTCTGGGTTCAACTGAGATGTGTGCCTCGGGCTCAGGATCTCTAAGAGAGGTGCAGTTGAGCTGTCAGCCAGGGTAGCTGTCATCCCAAGGCTTAACAGGTTGGAGAATCCACTTCCAAGCTCACTGTCGAGTTTGTTGGCAGGAAGCTTAGGTCCAGGCTGGCTGTTGGCTGGAGGCCTCCCTCCCTCACCACAGGGGGCTCTCTGAGTGCCCTCATGACACAGCAACTGGTGTCCCCCAGGGCAAGTGATCAAATTAAGAGAGAAAGAGCCCAAGACATGCCTTTTATAACCTTTGAAGACCGTCTTTTATAGCCTAACCTCAGAAGTGACATGCCATCACTTCTGCTGTACGTTATTGGTCACATAGACCAATCTGGATACAGTGTGGACCGCACCTGGGTGGGAATACCAGGGGTGGGGTGGTTGGAGGCCATCCTAGAGGGTGCCCACCACACCATCCAGCCTCAGCCATGCGGGCAGTGTTGTGGTAGCTGTTGTTACTGTGGCCACTGTGCAGTCAGTTGGGCTGTCAGCGTCAAGGACAGGGCTCCTGTCCAGGCTTCTGCCCAGCCACATGCAGGGGCGTGGGGGTAGGGGCAGGAGCCTGGAGGGGCTTCAGTGCCTAGAGGAGTTGACTGAGATGGATAGGTGGGCCGATGCAGGTGGCATCAGAGAGTTGGCCTGTTCCCACCTCGTCCAGCATGTCCTCCCTACCCCACTCTTGGGCCCCGTCTCTCACTACTTTGGTGTCTTTGTCCTTGTGTCTCAGCCAGGACCCTGGGGGCCAGCCCTGACAGTGTGCCTGGCCCGCGGGAGGGGGAGGGCTGTGAGGAGTGTGACGTAGCCCCAGCATGGTGGGGACCTCTAAGGAAGACTCTGGGGTGTTGGGGTGGGTGGTTCCTGCCGCCTCTTCTCCGAAGCACCCAGACCAGCCTAGTTCCATACCTGCCAGAAAGCATGGCTTGGGGCCAGGCAAGGAGAGGGGCTGGAGGCGGGAGAGGCCCTGGTAGGAGAGGCCTCTGGGTGTGCCTAGTGGTGGCTCTGGCCTGCCAGCCCCTCTCCCCCTTCTCTCTTTCCCTCTCTCCTCTTAGGTGTTCCCCTGCTGTTTGTTATCCCCTGGGGCATTGTCAAGTACCTCTATGAGGATGAGGGGTGAGTGTCCTTCCTGCTCTAAGGGGGTGAGGGGTATGCTGAGGTCCCTGTCCTCAAACCCCATGGGTTTCCTTGGCCCCTGGCGTGTGCAGCTGCTGCCTGTTGGGAGGGTAAACTGAGGGACCAGGAGCTAAATTTATGAATTTAGTTCTCTAGTCCCCCTCCCTCCCCCTCCCCGGATGGTACGATGCCAAGAGTGCTGGGTCTGTGGGGTCCATGGTACCCCCTGCAGGTTTTTCTGTAATAACTGTGAGTGAAACGTTTCTGTGATTTTGTGTTTGAGGCTGAGTACACACACGAGTGTGACTGTAGGTTAACGAAGGGGCTGTGCGTGTCTCTGTGTGTGAACGTGTGTTCAGGACTCAGTGTGTGTGTGAGTCCTGGGACTGGTTGTCGGGTAGCTCCTGACGGCAGTGTTTGTGTGGGTCTGTGTGTGTCACTTTGCGTGCCCACGTGTCTTTGTGTGCCCTGTGCCTGCACTGGGAGCTGGGGGGGTCTGTGTGTCCAGCCGGGTGCCCGTGTGTCTCTCCGCTCCAGCTGCTGGACCAGGAACTCCAACATGAACTACTGGCTCATCATCCGGCTGCCCATCCTCTTTGCCATCGGGGTGAGTGACGCTGTGGGGTGGGAGTGGGAGCTGCTGTGGGCCTGGGGGGCACTGGCGGAGGAGGGGGGAGAGAGGGTGTCTTGAGAGGGCCTCCAGCCGCCCTTCCCTCTGCCCTGCAGGTGAACTTCCTCATCTTTGTCCGGGTTATCTGCATTGTGGTGTCCAAACTGAAGACCAATCTCATGTGCAAGACAGACACCAAGTGCAGGTGACGTAACTGAGCTGCCTTTGCTGGGCACCCTCAGCCCTTCCTTCCGGCAGAGTCAGAGATCCTGGGGTGCTGAGCCTGGATCCCTACATGATCTTTCTTCCTCCACCCAGGCCTGGCCTGGGACCCCAAGCCTTGCCCTCACCTCTGTACCTGGGCAGCTCCTGGGCTTCTGGGGGTCTCCACCTCTACTTCCTCCCCTCCAGGCAGCCTGTCCCAGGGTATTCGGTGGGGGAGGATGTCTGTGACCGAGATACCAGGGCTTGGTGGGGGTTGGGGGCACAGAACAGGGAGAAGGGTCCACGGGAGAGGTCCGGAATGCCACCTCCACCCTGCCCCCAGGCTTGCCAAGTCCACGTTGACGCTCATCCCCCTGCTGGGGACCCACGAGGTCATCTTCGCCTTCGTGATGGACGAGCACGCCCGCGGCATGCTGCGTTTCATCAAGCTGTTCACAGAGCTCTCCTTCACCTCCTTCCAGGTGACCTCGAGCCTGGGGCCCCCCTCGAGCAGTTCCAGGGTGGGGATGGAGCAGGGACCAGCCTGTGTCATGCAGCTAGGCAGCCTGAGGCCTGGGGGGAAAGTGGCCCTTACGCAAGTTATGTGGTTGGAGCAGAGCCAGAGTCCCCAGGTATGCTGACACCCAGGACAGTCTTCTCTATGAGCACATTGGACAAGAAATCTTCCCGGATGTCGCCGAGGGCACCCAGCCTGGCATGGCAACCGCTGCCCACTGGGCTGCTAGCTGGCAGCAGGTACCCTGCCAGGTGCTTTACACACACTGTGCAGCTAATCCTAGCAGAATCCCAGGAGGTGTGCAGGACTATCCCATTTTCCAAAGGAGGAAACTGAGGCTCAGAGATGTTAAAATGAGATTTTCCAGGTCACATAGTTTCCAAAGCCAAGAATTGACCCTCTCCACTAGTATTAGATGATGCTGAGGGGGTGTGAATGTCAATGGGGGTGTAGGAATATAAGGAACTGGCCCCAGCTCCTCAAATGTCTTATGGGATGTCCACGAGCATGTGGGTCCACGCATGTGCACACACACAAATGGATCACAGGCCTGGACCACTGGGGCTCCTGAGTGAACGAATAGGGCCAGGCAGGGAAAATTCCGTGTGATCAGAGGCGTACTTTCTCAGCTCAGGCCTCCTCCAGGAGCGGGTGGTCGAAGAACTTCCGCAGTTTCTGGGCAAGGGGTCTTCTCATTCTTCCAGAAAGGCAAGGAGAAGGAACCCACCACCCCCATTTCTGGGCCTGACTGGGCTGCCCAGTCTAAGGAGGGGGATGTTGGGGGCAGAGCCCCAAGGAGCTTCAGACTAGGCCCGCCTGCCGGGCGCCTCCCTCCCCTCCCTCCTGCTGACACGACTCTTGTTCCAGGGGCTGATGGTGGCCATCTTGTACTGCTTTGTCAACAATGAGGTAAGGCCTGCGGAGGGACGTGGAGCCCTGGTGGGCTGCTACCAATGGCCGTCCTGTGGCTGTGCAGTGGGGTTCTTCAGTCTTTGCAGCTGAAATCCTTACTCACCCCACTGAGGCACTGGAGTGGAGGAGGCACCTTATCCCTGTATGGTTTCCTGTGCCTGGGTCTCTCCATCTCTCTCTCTCTCTCTCTCTCACTCACACACACACACACACACACACACACACACACACGTGTGCAGGATGCCCTAACCATATATGAACTTGGGGAAGACCCAGCCTCATGTTAAGAGGGTCTTGAGTGAACAAGTGGTGGTGACTGTTACAAGTCCTTTGAAAATCACCATCTCATGGGCTTGTCCCTGCCTCCCCGCAAAAAATATCGCTGCCAAAATTCTGGTTTCGATACTCTCATTTCTCACACATGAGAACGTTGAAGATCAGAGAGTCAGAGGCACACCCCAGGTTTGGCCTGGAAATAGTGCAGAGTCAGGATTGAAATGAATTCTGACTGGAAGGAGAAAGCTCCCTTCTGTGCGTGCAGGCAAGGACCCTGTCCACCACGGGAAAGGGACCCTGTCCACCATGGGAAGCCACCCGTGGCTTCCTGGTGGCTGGGGTCGGGGGAGGGGGTTCTTGCTGAGCAGATCCCCAGCTGGCCTCACCCCTCGGGCTCTCCCAGGAGACCCCGCTCGGAGCGCCCAGAGAGCCTGCCTTGTTCAGGCACATTGCCCGGTTCCTTTCAACCCTCCGCAGACGCCTCAGGCCCTGGCTCCTCCAGGCCCACGGACAGACATGTCACCATCACTGGGTCACAAAAACACACGTGGCTCCTGGGCTGAGACCTCTGTCCATAAGAGCTGTTCTCCAGGCCCAGGGTTGCCTTGGCAATGCGGGGTACTTGTGACCCAAGGAGAAAAGATGGCCCTGGCATTGGTCCTGCGTGGCTGCCAAGGCCTGCGCCAGCTGCCACTGGGCAGGGAGTGGGCACAGGGGAGGGGAGGCCTGGGGGGTGGCTTTGCTGTGGCTCTTGTGACTCGGGAGCCTGAGTGCTGGTCCTGAGTTCTGCTCCTGCCCGGCTGTGCGACCGGGGCAGTCACCGCTTCTCTCCCCAAGTGTAAATGCAGGTGAATGAGCTTTACCAACTCAGCCCAAATCCCAGAGCCTGGCGTGGTGCCCGGCCCGAGGACATCAGAGGCAGGAATGAGGGTGAACTGAGGGTGAGGAGGCGTGCTGACAGGAGTGCTAGCACAGGGGTCCAGGATTCATGTTGTCGTCTTTGTTGTTTCACTGTGAGAGCTCAGTAACAGAAGAAATCCAATGTCAGGTGCTCGTTTAGTCAGTCATTTATTCATTTGGCTCATTTAAAACAACACGTATCGGGAGTACCTGATACATGCTGGGCACTGTGCGAGGTCCAGGAAGGAAGGTGTGGT
Organism: Delphinus delphis; assembly: GCF_949987515.2. Lineage (NCBI taxonomy): Eukaryota > Metazoa > Chordata > Mammalia > Artiodactyla > Delphinidae > Delphinus > Delphinus delphis. The sequence continues at coordinate 35,766,246 of NC_082692.2, read as the reverse complement.
CCCGGCCCTCATGGTGCACCTCCCAAGTGTGGGGGAGAGGGGGAGACATGGCCAGAAACAAGCGTGGCCTAGAGTCATGGGCGGGGACTTCCCTGGCGGTCCAGTGGTTAGGACTCCGCGCTTCCAGTGCAAGGGGTGTGGGTTCGATCCCTGGTCAGGGAGCTAAGATCCCACCCGCCGCAGGGCATGGCCAAAAAAAAAGAGTTAAAAGAGTCATGGACGGCAGGAGACCAAGGGTTAGGACACCGGCTTTGGAGTCAGCCCAGATCTAGGTTCAGGTCCTGGCTGAGATTGGGAGAAATACTTAAATCTCTGCACCTCAGTTTCCTTACCTTTAAGCAGGTTTCTGTGAAAGTCAATACTCTATGGAGAGCGCTGGGCATGTTGTAAGCACCCTGTGAATGATGGTTTCTAATGACAATTGTCATTACGGGGGCCACAGCAGAGGAGCAGGAAAAGTGCTGAGGGAGAGGGAGGCAGAAGGGGACACAGTCCTGGTCCTGTCCGACTTCTTGCTGGTATCCGTGAGACCTCTCCAGTCCCCGAGGTGGCTTCCCATGGGTGTGCCTCAGTTTACCGTCTCTCTCCCCACCTCCCCAGTGAAGGGCTGTGCCACGAGACTGGCCTGCCTGCTGCTGCACAGGCAGAGGCCACCACCGGCTTCGGGTGTCCTCATCCTAGCTGTCAACACACGCGTCACACACTCAGCCGGGTATCGAACTGGCACGGAGCAGGGGGGCCATGGGTGGTGTCTACTCAGCCTCCCTCCCTCACCCAAGCCTGGGCTTGGCGACGCTGCCTGGGATACTGGGGCCATCCTGGCAGGTAGGCTTTGGGCCATCTCAGCTTCACTCAGTTCAGAGAAAGTTCTTTTAAGGAAAGGCATGTGGCCACGGCAGGCACCCTGCTGGGCTTAGCTAGATGGATGGCAGCCCTGCAGGAAGAGAAGCGGGGTGTTTGCACAGGGACTGATGGGGCGTTGGCAGTGAGCCTCTTACCCACAGCTGCTGACAGCTGGCCGTCCTGGTGGCTGGGGCCTGAGAGGGAGAGTCCAGGCCCCAGATACCCTGATGTGGGGAGGCCTGGTGGCAAGGTGGCGGGGGTCGGCGGGGGGGCATCAGAGAAGCTCTAGAAAGCAAACATGGGCACATCCCCTGATAGGGCACTCCAGATGCCCTGGGCTGGCTGTGCAGGTTCCAGCAGCCTGTCTGGGGGACCAGCATCATGGGCCATCACGAGGAACCACGGCATTGCCACAAGCCCTCCAGTGACTTGGGCTCTGCAGCGTTACTTGGTTTGTATCCTTCTGCTCCCACAACCTGGTCCCCAAGCATCAGCTCTCTTGAGAAGGCTTTTCCTGATGGGGACGCTAAGCCCAGCAAAGCAGGGATTCTCGTTGGTTGAACTCACCTGGGCAGCACCCACTGTGGGTTGGGACCAGTTCCTGGATGGGATTAGTGCAAATCCAGGCTGAGAAGCCCTTGTCCACAGCCCCCTCTTCACTGCTACTACTAGTTCCAGCCTCATTCTCCCCGTCTCCTCTTCCTCCCCCACGAGGCACTGGGGCCTGGATAAAAGCCCTTGGGGAGTTTAGAAAGGTCTGGTGTGGACGCCATGAGGGGCAGGGAGGGCTGTCCCTCTTCTCAGTCACCCAAACTGAAATCAGCAGAGTGCTTGCTCTGAAGTCAGATTCTCTCTTTTCCTTTTCTTCTCTCTCCCATCTTCCGTCTCCTCGCATCTCTCTGTCACTCCTTCTCTTCCGTTAAATAATACTGTGATGGATTGTAAAAGGTACTTAGCCGAGTCACAGAGTTTAGAGATGGAAGAGACCAATTAGATCATCAAGCCCGGCTCTTTCCCGAGAAGCAGCGGAAAATAGGAGACAACAATAAACAATTTTATTGGGATATTAATTTAGGCGCCCGGAGGCCTTGACTTGTGTCTCTTAATATAATGCGGTGGATTTTTTCTCTTCCCTGCTAATGTAATAATGGGGCCATATTGTGGGCAGTTGGTTTGCATGATGGCTTTTTCTTCCCTCCTTCTCCAACGGAAGGTCCAGATGGAGTTTCGGAAGACCTGGGAGCGCTGGCGGCTCGAGCACCTGCACACCCAGAGGGAGAGCAGCATGAAACCCTTCAAGTGTCCCACCAGCAGCCTGAGCTGTGAGGGCACAGTGGGCAGCAGTGTGTACGCAGCCTCCTGCCAGGCCTCCTGCAGCTGAGACTCCAGCACCTGCCCTCCCTGTGGTCTCGCCGCCGGCTGGGCAGCCATCCCAGGTGGGAGAGACCCTCCTGGGGAACGGGGGAAGGGGGGTGCAGGGGGAGCTGCACATGCACACACACATACTTCCCTGCCTTCCCTCCCTAAGCCCATCAGACAGGCAAATGGGACCTGTGGACACATTTTCTCCGGGGAGAAGTGGCCTGTTAATTTGATCACTGTGGCGGGCAGAGGAGAAAAAACGATTGCTGCTAAAACGAGGAGGATTTCTTCCTGTTAAGTCACAAGGCCCCTGGGGTTCCCCCGGACTCAAACTCAAGGTCAATGGCTTATTAGTGGGACTGGGGCTTGTAAGAGGACACGGCTCCGAAGGAGGCGGATGTAACCTCCGCCAAGCACGGAGCTTGGGTAACGCCAGCCACCCCCGACCTGCCTCCTCGTTAAGGGAGCCCGAGCACATGTCCGGGTGGCTCGTTTCCCTCATCTGGGCCCTCCTCTCTCACCATTCACTGCCCCAGCGGGTGGTGTTGAGAATGCACGTTGAGAAGGTGTCTGAAAGTTTTCTTTTCTGGTCCTTCCTTCTTCCCTGGATATTTGAGTTGCTTTGGTGCCTGCGCCCACCACGCCCAGGGAACCAAGGCAGGGCCGCCGCCCAGGAGTCCAGCCCTGGGTATGAGCTCTGAATACTATTCTGGAGATGCTCAGGAATCCTGTGGGGCTCACCTAGGGGACTTCAGGAATGTCCATGCTGGGGGTGTAGACTACTCGCTACTGTTGGGAACCCGGAAGGCAGAGAGAGATTGCCTCCTCCTCTCCATGGACGTGCTTTTTACTTGTGAACAGATAGTGTATCTCGCGTGGGTGTTTGGGTGCGCCCTCTTAACTTTAGGGGATGTGACCAAGAAGAGACTCTTCTGGGGACTCTACCAGTCCCCACTGTGACCGTGCAGGCGGGCTTCCCCTGCCCTTTGAAATTCCCCCGCTTGGGAGCTTGTATGTACTTTGCTCATTCTTCTCTGTTGCTGTGACTAGTCTGTATGTGCACATGTGCAACTCTGATTTCCCCCACTACATACTAAATCACTAAGTCCTAAGTCACTGGTGGTTTTGATGTTGCTTGGGGTTGTGGGATAGATAATGATTTGACTCATCCATGCTTTGGGCTACTGAATGTTTGCCCTGCCTCCAGCCTCATCCCATAAATAATGAGCATCGGAGAGGCTAGAGGGAGAAAACCTAGCAATCCTGCCCCAGCCACAGGGGAAAAGCAGAGACCGAGACAAAAGGGGAACAGCCGTACCTCAGAGGCTGGCAATGGAGTTCATGGATGTGGAACTCAGAGCAGAAGAGAACTCTTGGGAGTCCAGACCTTCTGGGAGGGCAGAAGGAGACTCTCTGGATGAGTTCCTTTATGAATTGATCTTTCCCTCCTCCTTTTTGAGTGGCGGGGACCCTCCCCCAAAGCCTCGTGCCAGACACATTCTCCTCTGCCCCTCAGAAAGGCATGTGATGTGCAGGGAAAATAATAATGGGACGTAAAACACATCAAGCAGAAAATTTCTTATACTCCGGCTTCAGTGAAGTGTTGTGTCTCTGTTAATAGGGAAGTGGAACCTCAGGCTAAAGAAAGGATTTATGAAGACTGCCTCCTAGACTGAGAAAATGTAGACAGGTGGGGGCAAGGACAGTCCTGCTTCCCCAGAATAAGGGCAAACTCCCTGACAGCCATCTTGCATTTGCTTTTCTCTTCGGGGTGGCGAGTGCGGGGGGAGAAAAGTGCTGGTGGGCTGATTGGGGGGAATACAGCTCTGGTGCCAGTGTTTCCATTTTGGATAAAGTGAAAACATTTGAGAATCATTAATATGCTACACAGCAACAAAGAAAGGGACCGATTGATATTATCTTCAAGAAATAAATTTTTGAGGGGAAGAATTGTTGGGAGAAGGTAGTTAGGCACTTGGGACGCTCAGACCATTTGGTTTACACTGTAAGTTCTTTTTCCAGTTGGTACTGATTCCTGGTTTCAGAATGCTCATCACACCCCCCTGCCCCAAGCCTTTTAACACCGAGGAACGGTTTCCTTATCGGATACATACCAGATGCTGAATTGAAGAAATATTTTCTTTGCTCCAAGACCTGCACTATTAATATTCATTTGAGTGGCAGTGCACTCCCTCCAAGGCTATTCCCAAACTCTCCTAAGCTAAATACAGCACTCTAACAGATCTGGGAACTATCGAATGCAATGTACTCAGAAATCCCGCTAGCTGTTTCCATGCCTGGCCATAAGTCTGGAGCTTGCGGAGAACACTCTTGCTTGCCTCTGTCCTGGGGGTACTGTCACTGACCCGCAGGATTAGGTGTTTTGTGAGTTGTGCAGTCTGGTCGCATTACTGTCATGAAGAGAGGCTGAGTTCAGCACTCTGGCCAGCTCCCCCCTGAACTTGCAAGGGGCTTATATCATGTCAACTCATCTTTTCATATGAATCTTTGGAGCCACTAAATCACAGAACTGAGACAAACCACTTACAATGCAAAGTTGCCTTCCCTTTAAAACAACTTTCCCGATTTGCAATTGCCTCAATGCAATTTATGCTGAAGACTACAGCAGTGGAGTTCTCAGAGACTCAGAGCGGGGAAAGATCTTGGAGATCGCTCTGCTCTGGTCTAGAGAATTGAGGAGGGTAGCTTGCAGAGGTGATCTGCCCAAGGTCACAGTGCTAGATGGTGGCTGAGCTGGGCTAGGACCCAGGCCAACTTCCACCTCCCGGTCCAGTGAAGCCTCTGGAAAGGATAGGTGAAAAATATAAATGGCCATTCAAGACACTCGAAGTGAAAGTTGGCAGTGTTATCTGGAGTTGCAGTTTAAGAGAAAACACAGCAGCAGAAATAGACAAGTCAGATGGCACAGGTGCCGTCTCCTCAATGATTTATACCGCTGAGAACAGGGGGAGGGTGTGCTTTACTACCTACTCTAGCACCTCATTCATCCTTGTCTTAAAATTAAGAAATGAAATGCATCAGAGCACATGTATACATAGAAACAGCAAGTGAGCGTTTTTTTTAAACATCTTGAGGTATAATTGCTTTACAATGTTGTGTTAGTTGCTGCTGTATAAAGAAGTGAATCAGCAACACGTATATATGTATCCCCATATCCCTCCCTCTTGCGTCTCCCTCCTCCCTATCCCACCCCTCTAGGTGGTCACAAAGCACCGAGCTGATCTCCCTGTGCTACACGATATAAATGAACATTGTGGTACATGACTTTTTTTTTTTAACATGACTATTTTTGAATTATGGTTTTCTCAGGGTATATGCCCAGTAGTGGGATTGCTGGGTGTATGGTAGTTTTATTTTTAGTTTTTTAAGGAAACTCCATACTGTTCTCCATAGTGGCTGTATCAATTTACATTCCCACCAACAGTGCAAGAGGGTTCCCTTTTCTCCACACCCTCTCCAGCATTTATTGTAGTTTTGATGATGGCCATTCTGACCGGTGTGAGGTGATACCTCATTGTAGTTTTGATTTGCATTTCTCTAATGATTAGTGATGTTGAGCATCCTTTCATGGGTTTGTTGGCCATCTGTATGTCTTCTTTGGAGAAATGTCTATTTAGGGCTTCTGCCCATTTTTGGATTGGGTTGTTTTTTTGATATTGAGCTGCATGAGCTGCTTGTATATTTTGGAGATTAATCCAGGTGAGCCATTTTTGACAGCAAATCCAGCACTCTTTTGATGGGTTGGCTTAATGTTTTTCTGATGCATCTGTGCTTGTTTGGGAAGTTGTACTGATAGCCACACATAGTGGACAAAAAGAACCTAAACGCCTGACCCTCTTCTTTGCCTCTCTAGTGCTCCCTGAAGTTGGAGACGACTAGCAAACTGGGCAACTTTAGCCTAGCAAAGATGGCACAGCCGCCACGGAGGGCAAACACAGTCAGTTCACATCCAAGTCCCAAAAGGCCTGGTCCCCTCATCGGTGTGGGCCATGTTTCAGCAGCTGCTGTCCCCATTCCCTCCTGTTTCTTCCAGAAGCAAAGAACACTGTGTGTGTGTGCGTGTGTGTGTGTGTGTGTGTGTGTGTGTGGTGTTGTGTTGTGCATAGCAGCATAAAGTTAGGAGATGATGAATCCAGAATCATCCCACCCACTGTGAAGGTCAGGGGACCGCAGAGCCTGGGGCAAGGATGGGTGGGAGCCTGAACGATAGATGCTTCCTCTCCATGCACAGACAGGGCTCCCATTATTGCTAATGCCTGCGACGTGCTCAGGGAAGGCAAGATACACTCCGAAGGGTTATTTTCCCTCCACTGAATTGATTCTAATCTACAGTGCTGACCCTGCTTTTGGTTCCTAAGAGCCAAACTCTGTAAAAAATATGTCCGCTTACTCTGCTAAGACAGCTATATGAATGACATGCTAAAACTCAACAGAAACCAAATTAGTATCAACTCTTTTTTTTCCTTTTCACGGCTGCAGCGAATTTTCTTGAGGGGAAAAAAATGACCCAATGTGAGAAACTCCTGCAAACAACATCACCTTGTCCCTACGGTGTTACCTGCTGGCTCAAACCAGCTCTCCTGCCTCATGCCGAGGGCCGTATCAAGGAAGCGTTGTTAAGCAGTATAATTTCAAACACTTAAAGCCACAGTGTGTCCACAGTATCTATAATTATTTCTGCTCTGGATACAGATTGGCAGGAAGCAGATAAGCATAATCATTTTCCAATTAACTCCCCAAAGTCTTTTGGACTTGGCCTATACCTGAATCTATCAGAGGAGAGAGTTTTCTCTCTTCCCTTCTCCCACCCTCATTCCAACCAGTTTTTCGGGATCTCATCCAGCAGGGGTGCATTTGTCCCCTGAGGCATCCGACCTCCTCCCCAGCCCCACATTTACCCCCTCTCACCTCCCATCCCTGAGGTGAGCTTCCCACACTTCTCCCCCAGCTGCCTCAGTAAGAGGTGACCCTGCCAGGTGTGCTGGGAATGCCGTGCTCTTGGCTGTGACCAATTTCGGGGTGCAGCTGAGAGTGAGGCGTTGCCAGGGCTGAAGTGATGCCCCACATCCCACACTCTGGCACAGCGAGGAGCATTGCAGCCAGCAGTGTGGATCCTAACTTACATTGGGGTTATGCAACCTTGCGGATGGGGCCTGTCAAAACTATCAGTCATCAGTCAACCCCGACAATCTAGCGTGACTAATTATCTCTGTGTCAGAGCAATCCAGGAGAAGAAAAACATATATAAATGAGAGTGTTTGGATTTGGTGGGAAAAAAAGAGCTCCCAGCAAAGTATGGAACATACAACAAGTTAGGGTCTAGGCTTTCCTGCAAGGGGAACCAGTGGGGGTGGTCAGGAAGGGGCAAGATTCGCAGCAGACAGACAGACAGACAGCGCTGGATCTTGCCAAATGGTTCACGCTTTACTTCCAAATCTGCAGTTCCTCTAAGCTCCTCCCACTAAAAATAATCACACCCTCAGAGCAGATAAACCTGAACATTCGTTTTGGAGGGGGGTTGATGCAGAGCTTAGGTGCACCAAGAGAGACGCGAGCCAAGCTCTCAGGAGGGACAAAGCTGAATTTTATCTTCAGTGCTCTCGGGGGATGTGTGCGCTTCATGAATGTTTAAACAAGATCATCTTCATGTGATTTCTTAATGCATAAATTCATGTAAAATATGACCTGCGTCTATAGGTAGCAAATGTGTATGGTGTATAATTCCTTGTACAGATGTGAATGGATTCGGGCTCTTTCCTAATTTGCCTTGTAAGTCAAATAAAAGCCTGTCGTTACTGTGTCTCTCCTGCTTTTCCTTGGGAGGAGGTTTTCTGCAATGTTGACCCAAGTGACTCATGGTGCAGTGGGAAAACACAAAAGATGCCGTTTCCAGCCCAAGGGGGGGAAGAATCCTTGCTCATTACTCATATCGTGATTTTCACCTTCAAAGCACTTACCAAGTACTAACTTATCCATCGCAGCCTTTGTGCAGGGGCTGCACTGTCATTTAATTAGGGAAGTCGGGTGGTCGAGTGGCTTTTACACAATGACTGAAAGCCATATATGGATGGGTATTTAATTCCACTCATTCATTTGATCTCCTGTCTAAATGAACTCAGTCCATTAAATCCATCTTTTAAAAAATGCTATAAAAGCACAAACCTTGTGTGCAAAGCAGCCACAGAATCTGAATGGAGCTGCCACTAAGAGATTCATCTTCAGAAAAATGAACTTTTCTCCAGTTTTAATAATCGCACGCTCTCCGGATTTGCAACTCACTCTCACGGAAGAGCAGAGGAATTGCAGGTTCTCCCTAGTCCCTCCACCATTTCAGTCACCCCTGTTTGAAGATCACTGTACTGTTCTTACCTGAATGTCTCCTTAAACACACCTCTTTTTTAGACAAGCTGTGGGAATTGTTCCTTTCAGACATAAGAATCATAATTCTTACTCTGAGAGCAAACTACAAATACAGCCAATTCCTGAGACGTGCCAACAGAACATCTGCATTTTGGTTTATCTGTACCCATCCTGCTTTCAGCTTCATTCACTCCCCTGTTGACAGTCTCGCCTTTCTGGGTCCTCATTCTTCCACTCAGCAGGAGCAGGATGGAGCCAGGAGGTTTCTTCTCCCTTCCCCACCTCCAGGAAAACACCTGCCCAAACCAGTAACGACCGCCACGTTTGTACGACATATGAGTCAGATAGAGGCGACCTCAGGGAAAAAGGTGCACTGCGGCTTAATGGGGCTTAGCCCCAGCCTGAAGAAAGGGTAAGCGGAGCTGCCTTCTCTGCTGAGGGCCAGCCACGGAGGAAATAAATGAGAATTGCTGGCCTCCAAACTCACCCATGTTCACATGCGTTGTAAAGCCACATTCCAGGGACTGATGCCCCACCGGTGTGAAGGATCTCACTCATATGCCATGTGTGTTGACATTCCCAAGGGGTCGGAATCTCCCCCCAACCAACCCAAAATCTTCAGTCACTGTCCTCTCAAAAGCCTATGCCATAAATGTGCTATTCAGTGTCTTTCAATCTCTCTCCACCCTCCTTCTTTCCCTCCCTCTCTCTCTTACACACACATTTCTCTACAGAGAAATACTGAAAACAGGTCTCCCTTACCAGAAATAGTGGGGAAAAAAACCCAGCAGTACAAACTGGAATAGATGACAAATGTAGCCGGAGAGTTGGAGAACATAGGAAAATAGATTCAATATGGGGACAAGGAAGGAGTAGAAACTGAGTGTCCTCAAAGGTGGGAAGGATAGGTGGGAAGGAGGCGTTGAAGAGGCCAGAACATAAGCAAAGTGAATAACGAAAAACAGCAGGCTGTTTAAATGTGAAAAAGAGCTGTAGTGAAAGAGGGGAGGAAATTGCAGAGGTAGAAAAAAGAATGAGAATTACAAGTGGCGAGCCATAGCGGGCCAAGTTGGGAGCCTGTCTCTAGTCAATGTTATTAACTCCTTCTTCCATAAATCTGAGCTCTTCCCCTGGAGAGTTCTCTAATCCCAAGCTGTGATAGATTATTTTCTTTGGTACAAAGGCTCATTTTAACTAACATAATGATTTTAGAAAGAGAAGACGACCCACAGCCTAGAGCAAATCCAATAAAAAAAATTTTTTTCCCCACTGATATCAGGACTCCAGTGTTAGAATGAATTAATGTGGCTCTTCCTCATGTAGGACCAATAGTCCTCAGAATTTATTGGTGTTACAACCTCCAAGAATAAAATCAATAGCTGAGAATTATAAATGCTGAGCAGTCCCATGCCAAGGGATGGGAAGCTCTTTGGGGCTGAAGCAGGCTGGTAACACCTGGAGGGGATTGGTAAGCAGTTTTTTTTTTTTAACTTTCCCTATCTCTAGGGTGAAAGAACAAGGACTTGAAATAATGTTTACAGAAGCCTTTTCAGTGCCAATGACCTAAGGTGCAATTAGAAACACAGTTCAGGACTTGGAAACATAACTACACAAGTTTAATAGCTACAACAAAAAGACCATGGCTACTCTGCCTTTTAGGTCCAGTCTTCAACAATCTAGAACCATTTATGTACATTTCTGGCTTAAAAAGACAAGTGTTTTAATGCCATACATTTTGCCCCCCAGAAAGTTTCAGAACCTTCAAAATTCCTAGTAACTTGAATTTACACTTATATTGAACCCCACTGGTACCCACCAATTAGATGCCACTTTACAATGAAATTACCCTCAAGTTCTTTCATCTTTCAAATCCTGGTATGGGAGGCAGAGAGTGGAGAACCAAAACGCAGGAGACACATACCCAAGTAAAGGCATCTCACTCTGGTTATGCTAAATCAATGTCCTTCCAACAACATCCTTTGGAAGGATAGTTAAAAGTACAGTTGAAGAGACATCTTATGTGCATTCATATTATATAAGTGAATCATGTTACATTAAGAACACAGTATAATTCTTCAGTATAATTTCTTGGCAATCAAGAAAAACATCCTTAACACCACACTTTACATAAGGTATTTACAAAAACACCTTCTTTTAGAAACTGGTAAAGATCGTGAAACCTGCCAACCAAAGCATGATGGAGCCACAAGTCCAGAAAAGATGCCACATCACAGAGTCTTAGCATCAGCTGCCACCACAATTCTTTCACATTCTCCTGGCCTTGAACTCCGTCTGCTTCTCACATACAGCCCCTCTTCTAGCAGGAGGGGTCCCTTGCCTTTCAGGCACCTTCACTGGGTTAGTTTTAGTGTCACTCTTTACATCAGAAATGCAACACCTCTTGAGATACTTTGCATCCATGGTGTAGACCCCTTGAGAACACGCCAAGTCACCCAAATTCCAGTACTGGAGTCATCTCCATGACATGTGGCACACACTCTCTGCATCAGCCACCCACATGCAGAGACCTTGTTCAGCTGCACTCGAAGTGGTGCACTAATGCGGATTTCCTAAGGTTACAGCAGGGAGGTCACGGACACCTGGTGTGGACTCTTCAGGATCTGACCTCTCTCTCCTCCCTGGGGTTGCATCCTCCAAAGCCATCAGATCCTGACATGAATTTCCTATCTGATCATCTCCCAATTCCCAGCCTTGCATTGACCAGCCTTGTGGCTTCCTCTGCTTCTGTGAAACAGGTAAATCGTCTAGGAAATTCTCTTTCCATAAATAGTTCTTTGAAAATTACATATGGGGCAGAACTTATAATCTATATGAAGAGCCAAAAGAGCCAAATACATTATTTTTTTCATGGATGGGGATCTAGAACAAAGCAATTCTTTTGTATCGCCCTGTGCCAATCCAACATATAATACATTTGGCACTGCCAAACTCAGTCTAAATCTCAGGGGAAAAGTCATGAGAGGAATACAATAAAAACAAACTCTGCATAATAAAGCTATTTTGGGGGCTTCCCTGGTGGCGCAGTGGTTGAGAATCTGCCTGCTAATGCAGGGGACACGGGTTCGAGCCCTGGTCTGGGAAGATCCCACATGCCGCAGAGCAACGAGGCCCCGAGCCACAACTACTGAGCCTGCATGTCTGGAGCCTGTGCTCCGCAACAAGAGAGGCCGCGACAGTGAGAGGCCCACGCACTGCGATGAAGAGTGGCCCCCGCTCGCTGCAACTAGAGAAAGCCCTTGCACAGAAACGAAGACCCAACACAGCCAAAAATAAATAAATTTAAAAAATAAAGCTATTTCTGTCCATAGAGATTGTTCACTGTAAATGGACTGCTACATGTATAAAAAAATATTCTGTCTATAAACACATATGCTTTTCTCTAGGAGTTACCAAAATGTGATCAATATTATTAGTAAAGCAACTAAATGAAGTATTTACCATAGGAGAGAGGAGGAGAAAAAATGGAGATATGGGAGCAGAGTTCTGTTTTAGATTGGGTTGTCAGGGAAGGCCTTTCTGATGACATAACGTGAGAGACCTGAACGGAGTGGGGGAACAAGTCCTAGGATCATCTGGGGAAGTGAGTTCTAAGCAAAAACCCTAAAGCAGAAGCCTATTTGGTGTGTTAGAGCAGGAGTCAGTAAACTATGGCCCACTACCTGGTTTTATAAATAAAGTTTTATTGGCACACTCATTTATTCACAGCATTCTATGGCTGCTTTTGCTCCACAATGGCGAAGCTGAGTAGTCATGACAGGGACAGTATGCCAACAAAGACGATTTACAGGCCCTTTACAGAAAAAGTATGCCAAACCCCCACGTAGAATGAACATGAAGGAGGCGAATGTGACTAGGAGAGGCAGGCAGGGGCCAAGATCACTTAGGGTCTGGTAGGATAAACCCACCTAAACAACCACCCACCAAACAAAAGACATGTCTCCAAGGGTTAGGAGTGCAGATATCATTGACAAATTGGGGTTCAAAGGCTTCTCTTCACCAATTCATCCCAGGGTAGGATCTGACTTCTGCTTAACTGCTGGTCCCCAGGTTCTCAGTTTTTTTTTCCCATGTGAAAGTAATGTGCATATCTGAGAGGCTCCTGTGGACACATCCACAGTAGGCCCAGGCAAGTGAGGAGATTTACAGCATAAGGGTAACCTTGCAGTTGCACTAATAAAATTGCAAATGAACATTCACAGATAATGATGATTTGCTACAAATTATTCTGATATGAACCTAATATTTTAGAGTGTGTGAACAATGAGAATCTCTGCTACAGAGTATGTTTCCTAGCACTTTATTCATTCAAGCAAAATTCCACAGATATAAAATGTATTCAAAGACCTTGCTACTCAAAGTGTGGTCGGAAGACCTACAGCACCAGCATCACCTGGGAGCTTGCGTGAAACGCAGAATCTCAGGCTCTGGCCTGAGAATCAGAATCTGAATCTGCATTTAACAAGCTCCCCAGGAGACGTGGATGGTCACTAAGGTCTGAGACCACTGTCCTGACAGGAACTGGCCTCTAATTACTCTTTTCCAAGAGTTGGAAATACAGAGTTTTAAACTGCAAAGAGGTTAGCCTGGTTTATACTATTCATACTAGTGAAAACTGAATACAACTTACATGTTCAACAATAGGGGATTGGCTAAATAATGATACATTTATCCATACAAAAATATTATGCAGCTGTCAAAATCAATATTATAGAATAACAACATGAGACTATGTTCATAGTTTATCACTAAGAAAAAAAAATTATAGGTAGGACTAATACTAAATCAAATGTAGAAATTTTAACTAAAGAAAGGAAAAGGGACAGGAGGAGTTGGTATGATGATTTCCTCATCTTTCATAATCACAGGTAAAAAATGTCATTTAAGGGTAATAAATCAAGTAATCAGTTATAAATATATTTAAAGATGTAAAATCAACCAACCAATCTGTCAATGTAATTGATTATTGAGGGATGAAGAGAAGTAGGGAGAGGTGGAAATATAAATTTATTACATTCGCTCTCCCTCCATGAACCAGGAAGTGGGTACCAGACACCACATCTGCTAGTGCCTTGATCTTGGACTTCCCAGTCACCAGAACTAAGCAAGTCCAAACCAGAGGGCAGACAGCAGCAGCAAGAAGGACTACAATCCTGCAGCCAGTGGAAAAAAAACCACATTCACAGAAAGATAGACAAGATGAAAAGGCAGAGGGCTATGTACCAGATGAAGGAACAAGATAAAACCCCAGAACAACAACTAAATGAAGTGGAGATAGGCAACCTTCCAGAAAAAGAACTCAGAGTAATGATAGTGAAGATGATCCAGGACCTCAGAAAAAGAATGGAGGCAAAGATCGAGAAGATGCAAGAAATGTTTAACAAAGACCTGGAAGAATTAAAGAACAAACAAACAGAGATGAACCACACAATAACTGAAATGAAAAATACACTAGAAGGAATCAATAGCAGAATAACTGAGGCAGAAGAATGGCTAAGTGACCTGGAAGACAGAATGGTGGAATTCACTGCTGTGGAACAGAATAAAGAAAAAACAATGAAAAGAAATGAAGACAGCCTAAGAGACCTCTGGGACAACATTAAGCACAACAACGTTCACATTATAGGGGTCCCAGAAGGAGAAGAGAGAGAGAAAGGACCCGAGAAAATATTTGAAGAGATTATAGCCAAAAACTTCCCTAACATGGGAAGGGAAATAGCCACCCAAGTCCAGGAAGTGCAGAGAGTCCCATACAGGATAAATCCAATGAGAAACACGCAGAGACACACAGTGATCAAATTGGCAAAAATTAAAGACAAAGAAAAATTATTGAAAGCAGCAAGGGAAAAACGACAAATAACATACAAAGGAACTCCCATAAGGTTAACAGGTGATTTCTCAGCAGAAACTCTACAAGCCAGAAGGGAGTGGCATGATATACTTAAAGTGATGAAAGGGAAGAAACTACAACCAAGATTACTCTACCTAACAAGGATCTCATTCAGATTCAATGGAGAAATCAAATGCTTTACAGACTAGCAAAAGCTAAGAGAATTCAGCACCACCAAACCAGCTCTACAACAAATGCTAAAATAACTTCTCTAAGTGGGAAACACAAGAGAAGAAAAGGACCTACAAAAACAAACCCAAAACAATTAAGAAAATGGGAATAGGAACATACATATCGATAATTACCTTAAACATGAATGGATTAAATGCTCCAACCGAAAGACACAAAATGGATACAAAAGCAAGGCTTGCTGAATGGATATAAAAACAAGACCCATATATATGCTGAATGGATACAAAAACAAGACCCATATATATGCTGTCTATAAGAGACCCACTTCAGACCTAGGGACACATTCAGACTGAAAGTGAAGAGATGAAAAAAGATATTCCATGCCAATGGAAATCAAAAGAAACCTGGAGTAGCAATACTCATATCAGATAAATAGAATTTAAAATAAAGAATGTTACAAGAGATAAGGAAGGACACTACATAATGATCAAGGGATCAATCCAAGAAGAAGATATAACAATTATAAATATATACGTACCCAACATAGGAGCACCTCAATACATAAGGCAACTGCTAACAGCTATAAAAGAGGAAATTGACAGTAACACAATAATAGTGGGGGACCTTAACACTTCACTTACACCAATGGACAGATCATCCAAACAGAAAATTAACAAGGAAACATAAGCTTTAAATGACACAATAGATCAGACAGATTTAATTGATATTAATAGGACATTCCATCCAAAAACAGCAGATTACAGTTTCTTCTCAAGTGCGCACGGAACATGCTCCAGGATAGATCACATCTTGGGTCACAAATCAAGCCTCAGTACGTTTAAGAAAATTGAAATCATATCAAGCATCTCTTCTGACCACAATGCTATGAGATTAGAAATCAATTACAGGGAAAAAAATGTAAAAACACGAAACACATGGAGGCTAAACAATACGTTACTAAATAACCAGGAGATCACTGAAGAAATCAAAGAGGAAATCAAAAAATACCTAGAGACAAATGACAATGAAAACACGATGATCCAAAACCTATGGGATGCAGCAAAAGCAGTTCTAAGAGGGAAGTTTACAGCTATACAAGCCTACCTCAAGAAACAAGAAAAATCTCAAATAAACAATCTAAGCTTACAACTAAAGGAACTAGAGAAAGAAGAACAAACAAAACCCAAAGTTAGCAGAAGGAAAGAAATCATAAAGATCAGAGCAGAAATAAATGAAATAGAAACAAAGAAAACAATAGCAAAGATCAATAAAATTAAAAGCTGGTTCTTTGAGAAGATAAACAAAATTGATAAACCATTAGCCAGACTAATCAAGAAAAAGAGGGAGAGGACTCAAATCAATAAAATTAGAAATGAAAAAGGAGAGGTTACAACAGACACTGCAGAAATACAAAGCATCCTAGGAGACTACTACAAGCAATTCTATGCCAATAAAATGGACAACCTGAAAGAAATGGACAAATTCTTAGAAAGGTATAACCGTCCAAGACTGAACCAGGAAGAAATAGAAAATATGAACAGACCAATCACAAGTAATGAAATTGAAACTGTGATTAAAAATCTTCCATCACACAAAAGTCCAGGACCAGATGGCTTCACAGGTGAATTCTATCAAACATTTAGAGAAGAGCTAACACCCATCCTTCTCAAACTCTTCCAAAAATTGCAGAGGAAGGAACACTCCCAAACTCATTCTATGAGGCCACCATCACCCTGATACCAAAACCAGACAAAGATACTACAAAAAAAGAAAATTACAGACCAATATCACTGATGAATATAGATGCAAAAATCCTCAACAAAATACTAGCAAACAGAATCCAACAACACATTAAAAGGATCATACACCATAATCAAGTGGGATTTATCCCAGGGATGCAAGGATTCTTCAATATACGCAAATCAATCAATGTGATACACCATATTAACAAACTGAAGAATAAAAAACATATGATCATCTCAATAGATGCAGAAAAAGCTTTTGACAAAATTCAACACCCATTTATAATAAAAGCTCTCTAGAAAGTGGGCATAGAGGGAACCTACCTCAACATAATAAAGGCCATATACGACAAACCCACAGCAAACTTCATTCTCAACGGTAAAAAACTGAAAGCATTACCTCTAAGATCAGGAACGAGACAAGGATGTCCACACTCGCCACTATTATTCAACATCATTTTGGAAGTCCTAGCCACGGCAATCAGAGAAGAAAAAGAAATAAAAGGAATACAAATTGGAAAAGAAGAAGTAAAACTGTCACTGTTTGCAGATGACATGATACTATACATAGAGAATCTTAAAGATGCCACAAGAAAACTACTAGAGCTAATCAATGAATTTGGTAAAGTTGCAGGATACAAAATTAATGCACAGAAATCTCTTGCATTCCTATATACTAATGATGAAAAATCTGAAAGAGAAATTATGGAAACACTCCCATTTACCACTGCAACAAAAAGAATAAAATACCTAGGAATAAACCTACCCAGGGAGACAAAAGACCTGTATGCAGAAAACTATAAGACACTGATGAAAGAAATTAATGATGATACCAACAGTTGGAGAGATATACCATGTTCTTGGATTGGAAGAATTAATATTGTGAAAATGACTACACTACCCAAAGCAATCTACAGATTCAATGCAATCCCTATCAAGTTACCAATGGCATTTTTTACAGAACTAGAACAAAAAATTTCACAATTTGTATGGAGACACAAAAGACCCCGAATAGCCAAAGCAGTCTTGAGGGAAAAAAACCGAGCTGGAGGAATCAGACTCCCTGACTTCAGACTGGCACAAAAACAGAAATATAGATCAATGGAACAAGATTGAAGCCCAGAGATAAACCCACTGGCACAAAAACAGAAATATAGATCAATGGAACAAGATTGAAAGCCCAGATAAACCCACGCACCTATGGTCAACTAATCTATGACAAAGGAGGCAAGGATATACAATGGAGAAAAGACAGTCATAAGTGGTGCTGGGGAAAGTGGACAGCTACACGTAAAAGAATGAAATTAGAACACTCCCTAACACCATACACAAAAAATAAACTCAAAATGAATTAGAGACCTAAATGTAAGACTGGACACTATAAAACTCTTAGAGGAAAACACAAGAAGAACACTCTTTGACATAAATCACAGTAAGATCTTTTTTGATCCACCTCCTAGAGTAATGGAAATAAAAACAAAAATAAACAAATGGGACCTAATGAAACTTAAAATCTTTTGCAAAGCAAAGGATACTACAAACAAGACAAAAAGGCAACCCTCAGAATGGGAAAAAATATTTGCAAACGAATCAACGGACAAAGGATTAATCTCCAAAATATATAAACAGCTCATGCAGTTCAATATTAAAAAAACAAACAACCCAATCAAAAAATGGGCAGAAGACCTAAACAGACATTTCTCCAAAGAGGACATATAGATGGCCAAGAAGCACATGAAAAGCCGCTAAATATCACTAATTATTAGAGAAATGCAAGTCAAAACTACATTGAGGTATCACCTCACACCAGTTAGAATGGGCATCATCAGAAAATCTACAAACAACAAATGCTGGAGAGGGTGTGGAGAAAAGGGAACCCTCTTGCACTGTTGGTAGGAATGTAAATTGATAAAGCCACTATGGAGAACAGTATTAAAAAACTAAAAATAGAATTACCATATGACCCAGCCATCCCACTACTGGGTATATATATACCCAGAGAAAACCATAATTCAAAAAGACACATGCATCCCAATGTTCACTGCTGCACTACTTACAATAGCCAGGTCATGGAAGCAACCTAAATGCCCATCCAAAGATGAATGGATAAAGAAGATGTGGTACATATATACAATGGCATATTACTCAGCCATAAAAAGGAATGAAATTGGGTCATTTGTAGAGACGTGGATGAATCTAGAGACTGTCATACAGAGTGAAGTAAGTCAAAAAGAGAAAAACAAATATCGTATATTAACGCATATATGTGGAACCTAGAAAAATGGTGCAGATGAACCGGTTTGCAGGGCAGAAATAGAGACACAGATGTAGAGAACAAATGTATCGACACCAAGGTGGGGGGGAGCAGCAGGGGACAGGGGTGGTGGTGTGATGAACTGGGAGATTGGGATTGACATGTATACACTGATGTGTATAAAATGCATGACTAATAGAAACCTGCTGTATAAAAAAATAAATAAAATAAAATTCAAAGAAAAAAACAAAAACTTATTACATTCAATTTTTATAGGATATTAATAAATACTGCCCCAAAATATGAAGGATTAAGTAATTAATTTAAAGTTAAAAGACAACTTTGGAACAGATATTTAAACTCCCCAAATTATCCAAAGAAACACACACAAAAAAGAGAAGCCATATGGTAAAAGAAGCAATATAAACAGAAAGTGTAACAAAACATGTGAGAAGATAAATAAGATTTCAATAAATATGACTGAGCTAAACTCACCTATTAAAAGAAAAATATTCTCATAGTGGATGATAAAGCAAAACCCAATTATTCTCTATATACAATCAACACACCTACTAAAAATAACTCAGGCTGAAAACCAATGTATGGACAGAGGCATACTTAGCAAATGCAAACAAAAAAGTAGGTGAGCCAGTCTTAATATCAGATAAGGGTGAATTCAAGGCAAAAATCAATAAAGAAAACAAAGATGGCTTTTTATAATGGTAAAAGGGGACAATCTGTAATAAAGACCTAAAATAATGCTTTTATGTATTCCAAAATCTGAATTTTAGAAAATTGCTCAAATATCTTAAAACTTGGTCAAAAATACTATAATCTCATGAAAATTATTGAAAATTTCATGAAAATATTAGCAACAGACCCTATCAGCACATTAAAAGAATAGTACATTATAATAAAGGATCATTTATTCTAGGAATAAAAGGATGGTTCAGTATGAGTAAATCTATAACATAATTGATTACATTAATTGACCAAAGAGAAAAATCACATAATCAAGTCTCTGCTATACTGGATTTCTTAAAATCCAACACCCATTTTTATTTTAAGGAAAAAAAAGATTAACAACCTAAGTACAGATGAATAATTCCTTGAGATATAAGTCTGTCTATCCATGCACCCACTTACCCCGAAGCCAGCAGTATGTTTAACAGGAAACTACTAAAGCATACTCATTAAAGTCAAGAACAAGATATCACTGACTCTTATTCTGATTTAACATTTTTCTGGACGTTCTAGCCAATGTCATTAGACAAAGAGAAAAAACAAGAAGTATAAAAATCGGGAAAAGAGGAGCTAAATTTTACATTATCTGAAAAGAAAATAATTATCTAACTATTTATGTGGAAAGTCCAGGAGAACCAACTGAAAATTATAATTAGTAAGAAAATTCAGTAAAGGGGAAGAGCTGGTACAAAATTAATACACCAAAATCAATAGCTTTCATACTTATGTAACAACTAGTTGGAAGAAATAATGGAAGTCCTCAGGATGCATCACTTTTTGCCAAGCATGCTCTTCTCCTTCATGAGTATCACCTTTTTCCCAGGTGGTTTCCTGTGACTGAAATGCTACCTCCTTTCCCCTCCCTTTTTCCCTGCAGAGTACCTGATGCTCCTTCAAATTCAGCACCATGTCACCACTTCCAGGAAGCCCTCCCTGCTTCTATAAGTGTTTTGATATCCCTTTTCTATGCTTTGGCCCTTCTTTAAATAGCACACTCTCAAAGGGCTCACCACGCAGTACTGTAACTGTCTGATTATTGGCTGCCTCCCCCCTTTGACTGTGAGCTCCTTGAGAAAAGGAACTTTGTCTGCATTATCTCTTTGTGTGCTGAGAGCCCAGCACCAGGCCTGTAAAAATAAGGTATTCCATCAAAGTCCACAGCAGATACTGTGTTAGGCTTTTGATTCTCTTCGTAAGAAAGCATGACCCCCACAACTATAGAGCCCACGCGCTCTGGAGCCTGCACACCACAACCGGAGAGAAGCCTGCACGCCGCAATGAAAGATCCTGCATGCCACAGCGAAAGATCCCGTACGCATGCCGCAACTAAGACCTGACACAGCCATAAATAAATAAATAAATAAATATTAAAAAAAAAAAAAAAAGAAATCATGACCCGAAGACAAACAGCTAAATGGAAGGTAGACAGATGGACAGATGGATAAACAGATTAGGAGAGATATGATAGATTCATATAAGTTGAAAAAGTAGGTGCTGGTTAGTAGGTTGTTAGGCCGGATTTGGTCACATTTGTGAACTGTAATTCTTTCACTGATGAAAGAATGAATTTGGGGAAAAATAAAATTTTATTCAGTAAAATGCTGTCCAAAACTGTTAAATCAATGAATGCATAAGTGTATCTGTTCTAGAAACAAATGGTTACTGATAGTATTTGGTCCCTTTTCTAAAATATTTGTAATTTTTGTTGTGTTGATTTTTAGGATATTATGCTTTAGTTTTTAATTATCATGATAATTAATATTATTGGTTTCCCTCAATTAAATCTTCCACTTAAAAAAACTAATGAAATGAAATTTTTAAAATGTATCTCAATAAAATAAAATGTATCTCAAAAAAAATCTTCCACTTAACCATAAAAAGTAGAATGTATGAACATATTTCGTAAGCCAATCATTTTGCCATAACGTCAATATTTGTTAAGAAAATCTTAAAAGACGGCTGAATAAAACATTATGTAAATGTTTTCACCAATAGGAAAAAAAAAAAAGATAAGGTGCTCCGTAAATGAATGGATGGATGGATGAGTGGGTGGACAGATGGACGAATGAATGAATGACACAGAAAATCCCGTCTCCACATGATAGCCCAGGTGACCTTTTAAAAATGGACATTGGATCATGCCATTCTCTTACATAAAACTTCAAATGCATGTAAATAAAAGCCAAACTCCTAAAAAGGAAAGCGAAGGGCAGAATCGTTTGTAGAGTGTGCTATCAAGTGTGGGCTTGAGAAAGAACAAACATGATGAAGGGAGGGAGGCTTTCTCATTGTATATCCTGTGGACCTCTTGAATTCTGGAACACATGCATATAAGTACAGAAATTAAATACTTTGTTCCTTTTTATATTTTGAAAGTGTTCTAAAATAAGCATGTGCTTCATTTTGTAATAACTTTTTAAAACTTCAAAAAATAAAGCACCTTTAATTATTATATAGTCTTGGGAGTTAATTCCTAATCGTTTAAAAGCCGTATGTGTGTTTTTCTCTAGTTTTGCTTTCCAATGAACAGTTCAAAAAAATGGCAAGCCTGTTGCCCCCTTTTTTTTTTTTTAATTATTCTGAATCTTTTCTTTTTTTTTTTTGTTGCCCCCTTTTAAAATACACACCCATCTGTCTTTGCTTCATTCTAATAATCACTAAGTTTTCTTCCTATTTTAACATTTATGATTTATTTCATTGGCTCTTGATCTTTAGTAAGCTGGAGATAACCCCAGGGAGGCTGTTGAAATGAAAATTCTTGGGGTCCTACCCCCAAACATTGAGTCATGAGTCTGGTTGGGGCCCTAGAATCTGCATTTTAACATTACCACAGGAGATTCCAATACAGGTGGTCCACAGACCACACTTTCCAAAACATTCATTCATGACTTGAGGAAACGTAGTATTTTTCATAAAAAGTGACAATCCTACGTAGTGTAGAAGTCAGATTTGAAAGTGGTCTCTCCTTTTGATGACTATTCTCCCAACACACACATGCACATACTTATACCTTTATAAACATCTGTATTATGTTATACGCCTTATAATGTGGTTCTCTGTGTACTCACCTTGTCTTCTTTCCAGCTTTTTGAGAGTGAGATCCAAGTCTTTATCCACCCAATGCTCCAATGCTGTGAAATAAAAGTACGTGTGACAGAAACCAAAGCATACAGTTCAAATTTGACTTCCTTTGGCCTAGGGATCGAGTTTCTCTGCCAGCTGTATAAGTTCCTAGTCTTTTTCCCCCTACAAAGCTTAGATGTGGAAAAGCCCAGCGCTGACCCCCTCAACTGCAATGCTGCCTGCTGAGTGTAGAGAGGGGGTGTTTTATTTTAAAGTATGCGTATAAATCACTCTGATAGCTTTCTCTGCCTTTCCCAGGACCTCTGATGAGCCCCTTCCTCCGTGAATCTTAAAGTGAAAAGAAAGTCTGAAAAAGCAGTGCAAACGGTTCAGATAAATATCCCAATGGGTTTTCTACATTACATAAATTGTGAGGTAAAGGGACCGACTTAGAGCAGCAGCTCCATGCTACCCCCTGGTGGCACGATGCTCCATGGCATCCCAGCTCCACCCTGCATCCTGGCTCTTACAGTGGACACAGATTGGAGAGGCTCATCTACGTGTCCCCAGCAGCACCAGGCTCAGAGCACCTACACATATTTGCTGATAAATAGGTTAATAGTGTGAGTGGCAGGAAACAAAAACACACAGTTAGAATTTTACTTTCTTCTGCCCAACTGAGGATCACTGATTCTGCCAATTGTGTAACTTCCTAGTTTTTTTGTTTTTTTAGCACAGAGCCTGTGAGCCTAATCTTAATGCACAGATCAGTCAAAAGGAAAATGTGGAAAACACTAGACTCACAGCACAATCCCAATAGCACAAAATATACATGCATAAATTATCACTGGTAAAAAGCCAGAGGTTTTGAGAAAAGTCACTGCACCCACCAACTGGGACACTTACTGCCGCCCAGACCTTGCACCTGCAGAATGGGTCAGGGCTAGCTTGAAAGTGATTGTCCCAGAGGTACAACTGGATGATTTAGCCTGAAGAACAGAGAGGACTAAGTGAGAACTGAGTAACGGTTTACCAGTCCAGAGGATGCTCTGTGTCCACTGAGATTAGAATAAGAAAAAAGAACCTGGGATGGCCTGAGTTCTTTCAGTAAAGAACTTCCTAAGAAGTGCCTGAACCTTGTACCTGGATTCTTCTTTAGGGATCACTAGGGAAAAAAATGTTAGTCAGCAATGAATGCAGACCTGCCTAAGGGGGGGGTGGGTACATTTGATGGCATTTTGGGGGCTCTTCTAGCCCTATAAGCAGTTAGAGGCTCATTTAAAAGTCCCTGTGATTAGGCAAGATGGGATAATGTAAATAAAAGCAAAAACCAGTTTACTTGCAAGACTCAGAGACAACCTCATCTGTGCACACAGCTGTCATAGAGACTGAATGCATCTCTGGGGTCTCTGTTCCCTGATGACAAAGCAGCCTTTAATGGAAGCTGCTTGCTGGGCTAATGGTCAGGCCCTGAGTGGAAATTCTGAGATCAATAGGCCTTTCTAAATTCAGGAAATTGGGGCTTCCCTGGTGGCGCAGTGGTTGAGAATCTGCCTGCTAATGCAGGGGACGCGGGTTCGAGCCCTGGTCTGGGAGGATCCCACAGGCCGCGGAGCAACTAGACCCGTGAGCCACAACTACTGAGCCTGTGCGTCTGCAGCCTGTGCTCCGCAACGAGAGGCCGCGATAGTGAGAGGCCCGCACACCGCGATGAAGAGTGGTCCCCGCTTGCCACAACTAGAGAAAGCCCTCGCACAGAAACAAAGACCCAACACAGCAAAAATAAATAAATTAATTAAATTCAGGAAATCAAGACTGCACCTAAAGCTTAATGGGCTGATGAGAACAGCAAACACATAGCATCCTTTCCTTTCTTCCCTGTCAGGCATTTAATTGGTTCACACCCCACTTTTCCTAGAAGTTAATGCTGTCCTTACATGCAACCTCTGGGAAGAGGTGAGCAAGGAGAGTTGACAAATCACTCACAGAAAAATCCCATGAAAGGTGGGCTTAAGGCAATCCAGGCTCCACCTTGTTATAAATGGCTACATTTTCAAAGAATGCTAGAGAGGTCTGCTCCTAAATTGAGTCTCTTCTGTCCTTAAGAGAAGTCTCTACTTTGCTGGGATTAATAATTGGACCAAATGTTCCTAATTCAGAGTTACGGGCACTTCGTTTTAGGTAAAAGTTTGAATTATACATTTTTTAAAATACAAATTAATTCTTTCCTAGTACGGTATTTATTGCCCTAGGCTTTGCAGTGAACCTTTGATCAAGGAAGGATATTTCTTCTTGGTATCTGGCTTTTATGAAATGGAAAAGTCCAAGTAAAATATCAAGGAGATGGAGAAAGCCTTAAGAAAATAAATCAGGAGACAAAATCATGTATCGCAAATACAATAGAAACTTGCACGTTTAATAGAGATTCATCTGTTTCCCATACTTTCTACAGGTCCAGTTCACACAGGAGTCACAGAAGAAAAGACTTCTTTATGAGCTACAGGAAACTTCAGCTCAAGGGATGACTCTGAAAGACAGTCAAACTCCCAATCAGCAAGGGGCTAGAGAGGAGCAGTGCACGTAAATTTTCAACATGGGCTGAAACACATGGGGTTAGTTGTCTACAAAGTGTGATTCATGAGAACATCTGCTCTGCAGGCCTTCTACTGATACAACTAAAACATCTCACTCAATTACTGGCATTGCTTGTTTTATTGTGTCCACCACCCCATTCCCAGTTAGAATATATGCTCCAAGAACTGGGAAAATGCCTGCTTTTTAAAAATTATTATATCTCAAGCACCTAGAAGAGTGCTGGCATTCAATGAATAAAAGTTAAATTTAAATTAAGATTTTACTATAAGTAAATCAGACAAGAATAAAAAAAGAAAATAGACGACCGTTATTTAGTAACGTCTCCTAGACAATAAAGTTACTTTCACAGTATAAGAATTAATAACTGAATTCTGAAGCTGAAAACCTACTGAGGAGACATTAATTGCTTAAAATCTGAAATTTGGAAAAAAAACTATTGCTTTAAAGCTTGAGTCCTCTTACTAATCAGTATGACTAGTAAAACAAACAAAAAAAGTATTCAATGGTTTGCTTTGCCCAATTTTAATGAGCCCAAACTCTAACTTCACACTGGAAGAGGCAGGAACACGAAGCATGGCTGATTACCACTATTGACATAACTTCCCACCAGAGGCCCACGGTCAAAGGCACTGCTCACTCTAAAGTCTTTAGAATATAAGAAACAACTCAAGCAGCCAATAAATCAGGAGCTCCCCTTCCAGAGCTCCCCTTTGTACATACTCAAGAATTTCTTCTTGCTGAATTCATCATTAGTAGCCACTTACCATATCTACCAATGTTGACTTTGTGAAATCACTCCCCACACTTGGCACTTAGAACCCTGCCTTCTCTAATCTTCCTTCACTGTGTGGCGGCAGAATAACTGAGGAGCATGGAAAATGGGGATGGGCGATGGGGGCCTGTTTCTGAAAAGCACATGTTTCAATAGCACTGATGACCAAAAAAGCAAGACTTCAGGCAGAAAGAAAAAAAAAACCCAAAACCCCAAAATCCCAGACACTTCCAACTTAAACTTTTCAGGAAAAATAAATATGATATGAAAAGACTTAAAGAGGGACAAGGTGGCAGAGTAGGAGGATTTTGAGCTTACCTCCTCTCACAAGCATACCAAAATCACAACTAACTGCTGAACAACTATCGATAAAATAGACTGGATTCTACCAAAAAAAGATGTTCTACATCCGAAGACATAAAGAAGAAACCACGAGATGGTAGGAGGGGGGCCCTCACAATGTAATCAAATCCCATACCACCCGGGAAGGTGACCCAGAGACTGGAGAATAATTATATCACAGAAGTTCTCCAGTGGGAGTGAGAGCTCTGAGCACCATGCCAGGCTCCACAGCCTAAAGGTCAAGCACTGGGAGGAGGAGCCCCCAGAGCATTTGGCTTTGAAGGCCAGCAGGGCTTGATTGCAGGAGCTCCACAGGACTGGGAGAAACAGAGACTCCATTCTTGGAGGGTGCATAAAAGGTCTTGTCGTACCGGGACCCAGGGCAAAGGCAGTGACTTCATAGGAGCCTGGGCCAGACCTACCTGCTGGTCTTGGAGGTCTCCTGAAGAAGTGGGGCAGGAGGGTGTGGTTGTGGCTCACTGTGAGAACAAGGACACTGGTGGTGGAGGTACCAGGGACTATTCATCAGTGTGAGCTCTCCTGGAAGCCATCATTTTTGCACCAAGACCTGACCCCACCCAACAGCCTGTAGGCTCCAGGGCTGAGACATCTCAGGCCAAACAACCAACAGGGCAGGAACACAGCTCCACCCATCAGCAGACAGGCTGCCTAAAGACTTCCTGAACCCACAGCAACCTCTAGACACACCCCTTGACACAGCCCTGCCCACCAGAGGGCCAAGACCCAGCTCTACCCACCATTGGGCAGGCACCAGCCCCTTCCACCAGGAAGCCTACACAAGCCTCTAGAGCAGCCTCACCCACTGGGGGCAGACACCAGAAGAAAGAATACTACAGTCTGGCAGCCTATTGAACTGAGTCCACAAACACAGAAATTCAGACAAAACAAGATGGCAGAGGAATATGTTCCAGATGAGGGAAGAAGACAAAACCCCAGAAGAACAACTAAGTGAAGTGGAGATAGGCAATCTACCAGAGAAAGACTACACAGTAATTATCATAAAGATGATCCAAGACCCTGGAAAAGGAATGGACGCACGGTGTGAGAAGTTACAAGAAAATTTTAACAAAGAATTAGAAAATACAAAGAACAACCAAAGAGAGTTGAAGAATACAATAACTGAAATGAAAAATACACTAGAAGGAGTCAACAGCAGAATAAATGAGGCAGAAGAACAGATAAGTGAGCTGGAAGACAAAATGGGGGAAATCACTGCTGCGGAACAAAAGAAAGAAAAAAAAATGAAAAGAAATGAGGACAGTTTAAGAGACCTCTGGGACAACATTAAACATACCAACATTCACATTATAGGGATCCCAGAAGAAGAAGAGAGATAGAAAGGGCCTGAGAAAATATGTGACGAGATAATAGCTGAGAACTTCCCTAACATGGGAAAGGAAAACAGTCAACCAAGTCCAGGAAGTGCAGAGAGTCCCAGGCAGGATTAACTCAAGGAGGAACATGCTGAGACACATAGTAATCAAACTGACAAAAATTAAAGACAAAGAAAATAATAAGAGCAATAAGGGAAAGGCAACAAATAACATACAAAGGAATCCCCATGAGGTTATCAGCTGATTTTTCAGCAGAATCTCTGCAGGTCAGAAAGAAGTGGCACGATATACTTAAAGTGATAAAAGGAAAAAATCTACAACCAAGAATACTCTACCCAGCAAGGCTCTCATTTGGATTGATGGAGAAATCAAAAGCTTTACAGATAAGCAAAAGTTAAAAGAATTCAGCACCACCAAACCAGCTTTAAAACAAATGCTAAAGGAACTTCTCTAGGTAGAAAAGGCCACAACTGGAAACAAGAAAATTACGAAATGGGAGAGCTCACTGGTAAAGGCAAACATACAGTAAAGGCCGGAAATTATCCACACACAAACATGATATCAAAGCCAGCAATCATGAGAGGAACAGAGTACAAATGCAGGATATTTGAAATGCATTTGAAATTAAGAGATCAGCAACTTAAAACATCATGTATTTATACAGACTTCTATATCAAAAACTCATGGTAACTGCAAACCAATAATCTGTAATATACACACAAAAAAGAAAAAGGGATCCAAACACAACACTGAAAATAATTATCAAATCACAAGAGAAGAGAACAAAAGAGGAAAGGGAGAAAAAAGACGTACAAAAACAATCCAAAATGATTAACAAAATGGCAATAAGAACATACATATCGATAACTACCTTAAATGTAAACAGATTAAATACTCCTACCAAAAGACATAGACTGGCTGAATGGATACAAAAACAAGACCCGTATACATGCTGTTTACAAGAGCCCCCCTTCAGATCTAGAAACACATACAGACTGAAAGTGAGGGGATGGAAAAAGGTATTCCACGCAAATGGACACCAAAAGAGTAGCAATGCTCATATCAGACAAAAGAGCCTTCAAAATAAAGACTGTTACAAGAGACAAAGAAGGACTCTCCATAAAGATAAAGGGATCAATCCAAGAAGATATAACAATTGTAAATATACATGCACCCAACATAGGAGCACCTCAACATATAAAGCAAATATTATATAAGGCACCTCAATATATAAGGTGTAAATTATATATGGCAATATATAAGGCAAATGTTAACATATATAAGAAATTCTGGGAGACTTTAAC
This sequence comes from Delphinus delphis, assembly GCF_949987515.2. Lineage (NCBI taxonomy): Eukaryota > Metazoa > Chordata > Mammalia > Artiodactyla > Delphinidae > Delphinus > Delphinus delphis. Next base: position 35,737,449 of record NC_082692.2, on the reverse strand, counting down.
ACCCCACTTACATCAATGGACATATTGAGATAGAAAGTCAATAAGGAACCCCAGGCCTTAAATGACACATTAGAGCAGATGGACTTAATTGACATGTATAGAGCGTTCCATCCAAAAGCAGCAGAATACACATTCTTTTCAAGTGCACATGGAACATTCTCCAGGATAGATCACATGCTGGGCCACAAAGCAAGCCTCGGTAAATTTAAGAAAACTGAAATCAAATCAAGCATCTTTTCTGACCACAATGCTATGAGATTAGAAATCAACTACAAGAAAAAACCTGCGATAAACACGAACATGTGGAGGCTAAAAAATATGCTACTAAATAACCAATGGGTCACTGGAGAAATTAAAGAGGAAATCAAAAAATACCTAGAGACAAATGAAAACGAAAACACAACAATCCAAAACCTATGGGACACGGCAAAAGCAGTTCTAAGACAGAAGTTTATAGCAATACAAGCTTACTTCAGGAAACAAGAAAAGTCTCAAATAAACAACGTAACCTTACATCTAAAGCAACGATGGAAAGAACAACAAACAAAACCCAAAGTTAGTAGAAGGGAATAAATCATAAAGATCAGAGAAGAAATAAATGAAGTAGAGACTAAAAAAAAATAGAAAAAAATCAATAAAACTAAAAGCTGGTTCTTTGAAAAGATAAACAAAATTGATAAACCTTTAGCAAGACTCATCAAGAAAAAACGGGAGAGGGCCCAAATTAATAAAATTAGAAATGAAAAAGAAGTTACAACCAACACCATAGAAATACAAAGGACCATAAGAGACCACTATGGGCAATTATATTCCAATAAAATGCACAACCTAGAAGAAATGGACAAATTCTTAGAAAGGTACAATCTCTCAAGGCTGAACCAGGAAGTAACAGAAAATATGAACAGACTAATTACAAGTACTGAAATTGAATCTGTGATTTAAAAACTCCCAATAAACAAAAGTCCAGGACCAGATGGCTTCACAGGAGAATTCTACCAAACATTTCGAGAAGAGTCAACACCTATCCTCTGGAACTATTCCAAAAAATTGCAGAGAAAGGAACACTTCCAAACTCATTCTATGAGATCACCAACACCCTGATACCAAAACCAGACAAAGATACCACAAAAAAAGAAAATTACAGGCTAATATCACTCATGAACACAGATGCAAAAATCCTCAACAAAATAATAGCAAACTGAGTCCAACAATACATTAGAAGGATCATACACCATGATCAAGTAGGATTTATCCCAGGGATGCAAGGATTTTTCAATATCTGCAAATCAATCAGTGTGATACACCACATTAACAAGTTGAAGAATAAAAACCATATGATCATCTCAATAGATGCACAAAAAGCTTTTGGTAAAATTTAACATCCATTTATGATTTAAAAAAACCAAAAGAAACTCTCCAGAAAGTGGGTATAGAGGGAAACTACCTCAACAGAATAAAGGTCATATATGACAAACCCACAGCTAACATCATACTCAAGGTGAAAAGCTGAAAGCATTTCCTCTAAGATCAGGAACAAGACAAAGATGCCCACTCTCACCACTTTTGTTCAACACAGTATTGGAAGTCCTAGACACAGCAATCAAAGAAGAAAAAGAAATAAAAGGAATCCAAAGTGGAAAAGAAGTAAAACTGTCACTGTTTGCAAATGACATGATACTATACACAGAAAATCCTAAAGACACTACCAGAAAACTACTAGAGCTCATCAATGAATTCAGTAAAGTTGTAGGATACAAAATTAATACACAGAGATCTGTTGCGTTTCTACCCCTAACAACAAAAGATCAGAAAGAGAAATTAAGGAAACAATCCCATTTACTACTGCATCAAAAAGAATAAAATACTTAGGAATAAACCTACCTAAGGAGACAAAAGACCTGTACTCCAAAAATTATGAGACACTGAAGAAAGAAATCAAAGATGACACAAACAAATGGAAAGATACACCATGTTCTTGGATTGGAAGAATCAATACTGTCAAAATGACTATACTACCCATGGCAATCTACAGATTCAATGCAATCCCTATCAAATTACCAATGGCATTTTTCACAGAACTAGAACAAAAAATAAATAAAATTTGTATGGAAACACAAAAGACCCCAAAAAACCAAAGCAATCTTGAGAAAGAAAAAGAAAGCTGGAGGAATCAGTCTCCCTGACTTCAGACTATACTACACAGCTACAGTAATCAAAAGAGCATGGTACTGGCACAAAAACAGAAATATAGCTCAATGGAATAGGATAGAAAGCCCAGAAATAAATCCATACACCCATGGTCAATTAATCTATGACAAAGGAAGCAAGAATGTACAACAGAGAAGGCAGTCTCTTCAATAAGTGGTGCTGGGAAAAGTGGACAGCTACCTGTAAAAGAATGAAATTAAAACATCCTCTAACACCATACACAAAAATAAACTGAAAATGGATTAAACACCTAAACGTAAAACCAGATACTATAAATCTCCTAAAGTAAAACATAGGCAGGACACTCTCTGACATATGTCGCAGCAATATCTTTTTAGGTCCATCTCCTACAATAATGGAAATAAAAACAAGAATAAACAGGACCTAATTAAACTTAAAATCTTTTGCACAGCAAAGGAAACCATAAACAAAACAAAAAGACAACCTCCAGAATGGGAGAAAATATTTGCAAACGATGCAACTGACAATGGATTAATCTGCAAAATATAAAACAGCTCATGCAGCTCAATATCAAAAAAACAAACAATCCAATCAAAAACTGGGTAGAAGATCTAAAAAGACTTTTCTCCAAAGACATACAGATGGCCAAAAGGCACATGAAGAGATGCTCAACATCACTAATTATTAGAGAAATGCAAATCAAAACTACAATGACGGGGCTTCCCTGGTGGCGCAGTGGTTGAGAATCTGCCTGCTAATGCAGGGGACACAGGTTCGAGGCCTGGTCTGGGAAGATCCCACATGCCGTGGAGCAATGAGGCCCGTGAGCCACAACTACTGAGCCTGCGCGTCTGGAGCCTGTGTTCCACGACAAAAGAGGCCACGATAGTGAGAGGCCCGCATACCGCAATGAAGAGTGGCCCCCGCTTGCCGCAACTAGAGAAAGCCCTCGCACAGAAACGAAGACCCAACACAGCCAAAAATAAATTAAAAAAAAAAAACCACCAAACTACAGTGAGGTATCACCTCACACTGGTCAGAAAAGCCATCATCAAAAAGTCTACAAATAATAAATGCTGGAGAGGGTGTGGAGGAAAGGGAACCGCCCTACACTGTTGTTGGGAATGTAAATTGGTGCAGCCACTATGGAAAACAGTACGGAGGTTCCTCAAAAACTAAAAATAGGGCTTCCCTGGTGGCACAGTGGTTGAAAGTCCGCCTGCCGATGCAGGGGACATGAGTTCATGCCCCAGTCCGGGAAGATCCCACATGCTGCGGAGCGGCTGGGCCTGTGAGCCATGGCCGCTAAGCCTGCGCATCCGGACCCTGTGCTCCGCAACGGGAGAGGCCACAACAGTGAGAGGCCCGTGTACCATAAAAAACACAACAAAAAACAAAAAAACTAAAAATAGAGATGCTATATGATCCTGCAATCCCAATCCTGGGCATATACCTGGAGAAAACAATAATTCAAAAAGATACATGCGATTAGAGACCTAAATGTAAGACCGGACACTATAAAACTCTTAGAGGAAAACATAGGAAGAGGAAAACATAGGAAGAACCCTCTTTGACATAAATTACAGCAAGATCTTTTTTGATTCACCTCCTAGAGTAATGGAAATAAAAACAAAAATAAACAAATGGGACCTAATGAAACTTAAAAGCTTCTGCAAAGCAAAGGAAACTACAAACAAGATGAAAAGACAATCCTCAGAATGGGAGAAAATATTTGCAAACAAATCAATGGACAAAGGATTAATCTCCAAAATATATAAACAGCTCATGCAGCTCAATATCAAAAAAACAAACAACTCAATCCAAAAATGGGCAGAAGACCTAAATAGACATTTCTCCAAAGAAGACATACAGGTTGCCAAGAAGCACATGAAAAGCTGCTCAACATCACTAATTATTAGAGAAATGCAAGTCAAAACTACAATGAGGTATCACCTCACACCAGTTAGAATGGGCATCCTCAGAAAATCTACAAACAACAAATGCTGGAGAGAGTTTGGAGAAAAGGGAACCCTCTTGCACTGTTGGTGGGAATGTAAATTGATACAGCCACTATGGAGAACAGTATGGAGGTTCCTTAAAAAACTAAAAATAGAATTACCATATGACCCAGCCATCCCACTACTGGGCATATACCCAGAGAAAACCATAATTCAAAAAGACACATGCACCCCAATGTTCACTGCTGCGCTACTTATAATAGCCAGGTCATGGAAGCAACCTAAATGCCCATCCACAGGTGAATGGATAAAGAAGATGTGGTACATATATACAATAGAATATTACTCAGCCATAAAAAGGAACGAAATTGGGTCATTTGTAGAGACATGGATGAATCTAGAGACTGTCATACAGAGTGAAGTAAGTCAGAAAGAGAAAAACAAATATCATATATTAACGCATATATGTGGAACCTAGAAAAATGGTACAGATCAACTGGTTTGCAGGGCAGAAACTGAGACCCAGATGTAGAGAACAAACGTATGGACACCAAGGGGGGAAAGCGGCGGGGAGCGGTGGTGGTGCTGTGATGAATTGGGAGATTGGGATTGACATATATACACTAATATGTATAAAATGGATAACTAATAAGAACCTGCTGTATAAAAAAATAAAATTCAAAAAAAACAAACAAAACAACAACAACAACAAAAAGATACACACACTACACCCTTCTTCACTGCAGCACTATTTACAATAGCCAAGACATGGAAGCAACCTAATTGTCCATCAACAGAGGAATGGATAAAGAAGATGTGATATATACACACAATGGAATACTACTCAGCCATAAAAAGGAATGAAATAATGCCATTGCAGCAACATGGATGGATGGACCTAGCGATTATCATACTAAGTGAAGTTAAGTCAGAAAGAGAAAGACAAATACCATATGCTATCACTTATATGTGGAATCTAAAAAATGATACAAATGAACTTATTTACAAAACAGAAACAGACTCACAGACATAGAAAACAAATGTATGGTTACCAAAGGGGAAAGGTCGGGGGGAAGGGATAAATTAGGAATTTGGAATTAGCAGATACATACTACTATATATAAAATAGATAAACAACAAGGACCTACTGTGTAGTACAGGGAACTATACTCGATATTTTATAATAACCTATATGGGAAATGAATCTGAAGAAGAATATATATCTGAAACATTTTGCTGAACACCTGAAACTAACACAACATTATAAATCAACTATACTTCAATGAAAAATAAATTAATTTAAAAAAGATTTAAAGAGAATATTTACTTTATACAGTCTTGATGTACCAAACGATTACTTCAAACAGCTGGGTATTTTAAAGTTATCTCCCCAATGCCCTCTTAGTGCTCTAAAAATCACCTCTCTCAAATAAAGAGACAAACAGGTCTCCTTTCTTAAGCGTCTCTCTTTTTATAAATTGCATCAGACCCACAGTGAATGTCTTCCTGGGAGTTTCACCAAAACCAAAAAGAACTTCTGATATAAAACTGCAGCAGGAGATCGGGGAAAGAGTGTGGAATTGCGGGGTCACAGAACTGACCCGCAAGCTGTCCTTAGTCAAACCCACAAGTCGGTGCCCCAGGGGTGAAAGGACCTTGGGAGGCCAGCCGACAGCAGGGCCGGTCCTATCTCCCCTGCAGGGGTCGCAAGTGCAGCTCGCGCTCCAGCTGCTCGGCAGTCAGGGTACCCTGGATGGCCTCGCAGCCCGGGTTGAACACGGAGTACGCGCTCTTCTCCCCCTCCGTCTTCTCCTCGGGGCCTCGTGTCCCCACATACATCCAGTAGAAGAGGGACAGGACAAAATAGGCCAGGCCAAATTCCAGTTGCACAAACAGTCCCAGCAGGACCAACCAGAGGAGCACCTTCAAGAAGGTGATGTTGGTCAGGAGAGACTGGTCCTGCGGGGGCGGGGCCGGCGGACGCTCGGCTGGATTCCCCGGTGGCTGTGACGCGCGGCCCCCAGGCTGAGCCGCTCCCTAGGACACACACAAACAAACCAAAGTAAGAATAATGGGCAGTGGGGCCGGGAGGATCAAAACCGATCTGGAGAGACAGCTGTCCTTGCTCGGGAAAGGCTTCCGGCTCATCTGTGTCTATTTTCTGGCCCTGCTCTCCAAGACAACCATCTCCAAAGAGCTCCTATGCATTCTGCTCCAACAGAATAAAAACTGATTAGTGAGATGTGAGCCGATGAAATCCTTAACAGCGTTCAGAGGGATTCCCATCTGAGGCAGACATTTCCTCAGAATAATCTGTTGCTAACAGGAGCTAATTTTTGCCTGGTACAGAGACTCCCCCGTAATTGATAAGGCAGTGACCACATGCTTCCCACACAGAATCAATATATGTTTGCTGCTTTGTCTAGAGGAGCTAAAATTTTGTTGAGTGACATGATTCTAAAATGAAGACTACACCAGAAACAGGAAACAAAAATCCCTTCCACACATTAAAAAGAAAGTCACTGTTATAGCCACAACCTTTCCATCCCCTGTGACCATCCTACACACCCCCAGGATCTCCTAACTGGACTCCCCACCTCCTAACTCTTCCCTCCCCAAACCATCCTATGTGCAGCTGCTAAATGGATCTGCTAAAACACCCATCAACCCCCTGCTCACAAACCTCTGACAAATTTTTATTGCCTACAGGTTAAAATTTAAACTCCTTGGGCTGGAATCCAAGGCCTTGCATTCACTCAACAGACAGAAATGCCAGTACACAGGCCCCTGCGCTGTGTGCTAATGGGAGACACAGGTACTTAAGGAGCTTTAGGGTGCTTGATCTCCAGTCCAGTATTTTGCAAACTTTTTTGGGTATGACCCACAATAAGAAATACATTTTGTACTGCAACCCCACACATATATATCAGGGGGAAAAAAGGTCACAAATCAACAAATACCTTCCTTACATATGAAGCTTTGATTTTCTATTCTATTTTTTTAAATTTAGTTTTAACAGAGGACTAGATCCTCTAAATTGATTTCACCACCCACTAATGAGTCATGACTTGCAGTTTGTAAAACAGTGGTCTAAAAATTTTCTGAACAACATGATCCACCATCTATTGCTCTATAAATGAACACTCTACTCCAGTTCAACTGGTCTTAGGACCCAGAGACATTGCCCCTCGGTGGCCAGGAATAGCCTCTGCGTCCTCTCCATTCCTCAGCAACTTGCTTCCTCCAGGCAAGCATGACTGGTGAACTGTATATGCCCCGACCTCCTGGGCCATCAAGGAGGGTGTCCCCTCTGCCACCTAGAGCTCTGAATGGCTGTTTCTCAGCACCAAACTATTCGTCATTCAAGTGTCTCTCTTTTAATACAGGTCACATGTGTCCCTAGATTGTTGCACGAGGCCCCAAGCTACCATTTATTATCTTCTGGTGTCTCCAGAGCCAAACACAGTACCCCACACATAAGTTCTCAATACATAGCAGACTTTTAGCTCATTTATTCAATTATATCTCTTATCCTTCACGTGGCAATTGAAAAGGGACCACAAATATTATTTGGTCTCAATTAAAAATACAGGTCATCTGATTTATGTTGCTTCAGAAATTCTATATTGTTCAACCCTTGATTTTTAGTATCAATATTGTAATTATTACCTTTTCAATTAGATTGGAAAGGTTCTTAACATATAATCAACAACCCCCCACACACACAAACACACACATTTATTAAACAAATAAATGTCCCTTTCAGATGTAACCAGTGTGCACAATAGGGAAATCACTGAAGGTCTTAGCAGGGAACTAATACAATCTGATTAATATTTAAGACTACTCTGGCTGCCAGGCAGAAAATGGGCTGCAAGCGTAGAAGAAAGGAAATTGTTAGTAGCTCATGCAGGAGGCCCAGCAAGACAGGATCAGGCAGAGATCAGGGTGGTGACATGGAAGACGGAGAGAAATGATGGATACAGAATACATCTTAAATGTGTATGACTTGAAACTCACAGTAGACTGAATTCATTTTATTATTGAGGGAGTATAACAAGAATAATGCTATGGCCACCATTTACTGAGTGCCTTCAAGATGCCTGATCTGTAATCCAGCAAGCAGGTATTATTATTCCCAATTTACTGATAAGAAAACTCTGAGGTGTAAGCAACTCCCCTAAAGTCACACGGCTGGTGACAGGCAGAGATGAGTTTGGTCTAGCATCCTAGGATGATCTCCCTCCAGAGCCCTTTTTACTTAATTAGGGCCTTTATGGGGGGTGGTAAGGGGAAGGGTTAGAGAGCTAGAAGGAGATGAGGTGGGGTAGGGGGTTAAATGAACTGGAAAAGGGAACAAACAAAGAGGGGGGATAAGGAAATTCCTCTGCCTCGTTTGGCATTTGTTTTAGAACCAGTGTGCCTTCTGCTGTAAAAGCTGTGTGGAAGCGTTTGTGGTCACCACAGTCACCACAGCACATATGGTGCAGTTTAGGGAAGGGAATTCCGTTCCTTGAATGCCAAGCTGCTTCCCACCTCAGGGCCTTTGCACTCGTGGTTCCCCTCTGAGAAGAAAGCCCCTTCCTCTCACACCACCTGGCTGGCTCCCTCTTCTACAAACCTCAGTAAAAAGGTCACCACATGGACCTCTGGCCTGTCCCAGGCTTCTGCAAAAGTGGCTCCTTCTTATGAAAAAGGTGAGGTCACCTCCTCAGTGAGTCCTCCCTGCCCACCCAATTTAAAGTGGCACTCTGCATCCCTCACCCCCGATTCACTATCACAGCACCTGGGTCCCCCCCACCTTTTTGTAGCATTCATCATTCTGTTCTTTCAACTCGAAGGCAAGTTCTGTGAGAGCAGGGCTTTGTCTTTATCACACTGTCTCCTGGGATACAGGAAAGCAGCTGGAACATAGTGGGCACATGAGAGGATTATACTGAATCAGTGAATGCTGACGGGGAAAGGGAAAAGTTAAAAGATGACTCCTGGATTTGAGGGGGTGATGCAAAGGCTGTGCTTGGCCAGGTGACGCCAAAGAAGGAGAGCATTTGAGCAGTGGGCCAACCTGAGGCAAGGCTTGGAGGGGAGGAATTGCAGGATGACTGTGGGCAATGGACCTTGGGGCTAGATGATGCATTGGGGGCCTGGGAGGGAGATGGGGGTTGGGTGGGGGGCTTGGCAGGATTTTTTTTAAAGTTACAGGCATATCTGTCCTAATGTGGTAGACGCTTGTCACAGAAAGAAATATTTTATTTTAGTGGACTGCTTTTCCCCAAGCTAAATTCGAGAGTGAGGGAAGGAGGAGGTGGATGCTTCCTTGTCAATGGCCAGCAAAAAGCAGCAATTAGAAACAGAAGGTTAAAGAAATCTCTGACAAGCCACTGTGTGCCACCTAAATTATTAGGTAGAGATAGATTATAAATTAGGGGAGAAAAAAAGCAGTTTAATGAGAATTTCACACCAGAACAAACCCAGGAATGGTAGCTGAGTCAATGAAAATGAGCTTCAAAGTTCCTCATGAAAAAACAGAGTAATTAATAAGAAGCACTGGAGGTCCAGCATTTCCTCTCAATCCTTTGTCAGGCCATCAGCTTTTGGGTTTTTAATAATGAAAACTTTCTCCAAGTTCAGCTTCTCTGGATCCAACTCAATGATCTCATATTCCTTTGGAAATGAGACATACAGTCAAAACCTCATTGTGTGGACTAGATACTATTTTGTAACTGGGAGAGGAAAAGAGGTAGAGGAAATGGATTCTAAAATCCTAACCAGGGACTTCCCTGGTGGCGCAGTGGTTAAGAATCCGCCTGCCAATTCAGGAGACATGGGTTCGAGCCCTGGTCCGGGAAGATCCCACATACCATGGAGCAACTAAGTCCGTGCATCACAGCTGCTGAGCCTGTGCTCAAGAGCCCGCAAGCCACAACTACTGAGTCCACGTGCCTAGGGCTTGTGCTCCACAACAGGAGAAGCCACCGCAAGGAGAAGCCACAAAGAATAGCCCCTGCTCGCCCCAACAGGGGAAAGCCCATGCGCAGCAACTAAGACCCAACACAGCCAAAAATAAAATAAATTTATTTTTAAATAAATAAATAAAATCCTAAGCAATTGTGCGCAGTGAGTTCTAATCAACAATAAAGTCATCCTGAGACAAACTGCATGCAAGGAAATGGATTGTTTGAAACCTGCTGCACTCACTTTCTACAAGTCAGTTGGAACCCTGAGTGTCATGGAGAATAATATCTAATTCAAACTGAGTAACAGTAAGCTCTCCTTGATTACAAAAAAAAAAAAAATCCTTAAAACCAGATGTGGTCCAGTGATAGATGAACTGAAGTAATTTTAAGAGGAGTAAGGTACATTTTAATTTTCAAAAGGAATTTTTGGCTGTTACTGCACTTGGGAGAGACAGAGGCCATGTCACAGATTGCCTCACAGCACAGATATCCCCTTGATGTTTTGTCCTGTATTCCCACATAGATGCTCCAATCTCACACTCAAGTCATCACCTTGCCACCTTACTCATGAGTGAAAACGAAGATACCGAGACGTGAATAGGAAATTACCAAAGACTCACAGGGTGAAAAGGATATCATACTAATCTATATATTGTCTTCGCCTTGAACATTCATTGTTAAACTTGAATAGGGCTTGCTAGTTCAATAGTGAGACAAAGGTACATGCCACCACGGCAGTCACAGTTACCACACTTTTGCGAGTTCTGTATTCAAATGCCATTTCTAAAGCGCAGGCTATCTGGGTGACTGGCTGCATGTGGCCCAGATGCGAAATCAAATGAAACTTTAATTACTGCCACCTTTTATCAGAATCCAATTAGACCTTTTGCCCTCCATTAGCAGAGGGCTGTGACTCAACACCGTTGTGGAGAGGTTTCCCAAAGCCACCGGGGGCACAACGATAACTCAACTCGCTGTGAATAACACAAGGGCAGAGGTCCTTTCTTCCAGGATCCTAGACCCTCCCTTCAAACCTGGAGTCGGAGCTGCGTGGGTCGCGGGCTGGAAGGAAAACGTGGAAGCCACTCATCGGGGCCCATGCGAGAGGCTGGAGACGCGAGGGCTCGCCCCCGAGCTGGCGGGAGGCGCCAGCAGCCCCGCCCCGCCACCGAAGGCCCGGCTGGGAAGCTATGGAGGGAGCGTGGCTGGCTGGGCGGGCTGCTCCTTGACGCGACGAGGTGGGGGGCTGGGGGTGTTGCCACCACGTGGTGGCGGGGCGGGGCCTCGGCAAGGCCTCGGCGGAGCTGCCCGAGAGGCCAAGTCGGCGGCTCACAAGCCAGGTACCCGGGGGTGAGGCCTCGTTTCTCTCACCTGAGCGAGGTTGGGCTGGGCCTGGGCACTCGCGGGCCTCAGTTTCCACACCAGGAACCGTTTTAGCCAGCCTGGGGCTGCCTTTGGAGTCGCAGCTGCTTCCGCCTTCTCTCCCGAGGTTTGTGCACGCTGCCTCGAAGTGCTGGGTTCGGCCGCCAGCCCGGCGCGCTTCCGGGCCTCCCGGAACTCAGCTAACCGCCTCTCCATAGCGCGCACCCCGTTTCCCGCGCTCCCGAGAACGCGCGCGCGCCCGCTCGCAGGGGCACCTGTCCCGGCTTTGCCCGGCTCAAGGCTGCAGTGCGCCTGCGTAGCGGCGGCTGTATGCTGCGCGTGCGCGTTGTGGGCCTGGGGCTCAGGCCGGGCGTTCGCCGAGTTTGTGACGTTCAGTGAGCGGAGTATACAGCTAGTTGTTCCCTCCAAACGCGTGGACGCGGTGTTCACGTCCTCGCCCCGGCCTCAGCTCTGCCGTGCTCCATCTCACTTCAGGGATCTGCTCCCTAACAGGTGGAGTATCCTCTAGCAGTTGAGCAGATTGAGACTGAGAAACTGGACCTGGGGCATTGAAGAAGGCCCGTGGTCTGTGGGATGTTCTGGTGTCAGAAGGAAGGCAGGATACAGCCTACCCTTTTCCTTTTAGCCGGTTTGCCAATCTTAGCACTTTGGAAGGTTGCTTTCTCACTGATCATTTGGCAGGCAGTCTGTTCAGACCTCTCACTCGTCTGCCGTGCTGGAAACTACCTGTTGATGTGTCTAGATGGGCCAGAAACTTAAAACAAAACAAATCTTTTATTGGGGTGCAACTTAAAATACACAAATGTGAAGTGTTTGGCTCGGTAGATCTGTATTAGGTGTATACCTATATAACTATTACCCAGATAAAGAACGTTTCTAGTACCCAGAGGACTCCCTTGTGTCCTCTCCCAATCACTACTCACCCAAAAAAGGTCACAGTTCGGGTCAGGAACTGTTAGATTTTTAAAGCTCTAAGCATCTAGCTAAGTGCCACTCACTTAATTGAGGCTCAAATATTTCTTCGATCTTGCTGAGTGTGAGTCAAGAAATCAGATGACCTAGAATGGAGTCTTTCATTCACTTAGCAAATATTTATTAAGAACCCTCTACGTGTCAAGTATCATACCAGGGATGCTGGGGTGAAGGAAACAAACCCTTGTTTTCGTAGTGCTTAGCATTCTAAATGGGAAGACTAATGCATAATTACATATTTATATTTAATGTAATGTCAGGTACTGATCAGTGCTGTGAAGAAAAGTAAAGTAAGGAATAAGGATGTTGGGGTTGTTTTGAGCCAATGACCAGGGAAGGCTTCTCTGAGTTGTCATTTGAGCAGAGACCTAAATGAAATGAGTGGTGGAGGCATGTAGATATCTGGAGAAGAGTGTTTCAATCAGAGGAAACAGCAAGTGCAAAGGTTCCGAGACCTCAAGTACTATGCTTGACCTGCTCACAGAACATTAAGGGTCAGTTCGGCCTTACAGGCCATGGTGGAGACTTTATACTACATTCTGAGTGTGATGGTAAGCGACTGGAGGATTTGAGTAGATGACATGATCTGATGTATTTTTAAAGGATCACACTGGCTGCTGGAGGTGGGACCCTGGAAGAGGGCAAGTATAGAAGGAGGGAAACAAGTTCGGAGCAAGTACAGTGGTATAAGAGAGTCTGAGAAGTTGGAGCTAGAGTGGGAAGTGATGCAGGTGGTGAAAATTGGTCAGATTCTGAATATATTTTTGAATATCTGAGCCCACATAATGTGCAGCTGGATTGGATGTGGAGCGTGAGAAAAAGGAATCAAGGATGATGGATTTCCACCAGCCCCCCTCCCTCCCCACCACTCCACACACCTGAGCAACCAAGTGAAGGATGCCAAGGCCCTCTACTGAGATGGAGGAAGACTAGGAAGAGAGGATTATTCGATAAACTTGGTGAGTTTTGTTTTGGACATGCCAAGAGTTTGAGATGCCTGTTGGACAAACAGCATAGGCAATTGCATAGTGAAAACTGGAGTTCAGGGAAAAGTGAGAACTGGAGCTACATATTGGGAGTCATCAGCATGTGTGTGATATTTAAAAGCCATGAGATCAACTAAGGAGTGAGTGTGGATAAAAAGAGGATATATGAGGACTGGGCGCTGAATAATTAGAGATGGTCTGTGAGACAGAAAAGAAATGGGGATGTTATACCACAATGACCTGTCATTGAGAAGCCACAAAAAATTTCTTGCCCATCATGGCGTCCAGAGTAGATCTGCTTCTCTGGAGGGACTGGTGACTCTTTTATCGATTGTCTTTCCCACTTGATAATCACACTGAGACCTTAGAGCTGTATTTATCATCTACTTCTAGTAGGCATTTAGACTTAAGGCGTACGGTTTGTGGGCTATTGCAATCAGGGTCTCTGGCAGGAAATATGACACCTTCAAAAAGGTTAAGTAAGGAGAACTTCGTGTTACAAAGATGTGGCGAAATTAAGGGAGCCAGCAAGGAAGTTCACAGGAAGTGTTACCAGCCTCTGGGCCTCAAGCAGAAGAGGAGAGAGTGGTCATCAGAACTCAGTGAGACCTGTAGCTATAGGAGAAGCCCGAGACGAAGGAGCCCTTAAACAGGTAGAGAAAAGTGGGGAGAGGATAAGAGGAGCAAACAGAGAATATCCAGCCAAGTGCTAATGGCATTTCTACCTCCATCTTGTTTCAGTAACCTTATTATCCCTTTGCTTTGTTTAATGATGATAAATTTATTTTGTCTCAGTGCTTTGTAAACCTCTTTAAATTCTTTTTGGAAGAGGCTGAAAGAATGAGAAAAAGTAAAGATGAAAGAGATGAACATGAAGAACACCTCATGCCAAACTAACTCCTTTTCCTTTTTGGATAAGATTATGAGACTAGTAAGTAAGAAGGGTCCCAAAGTGTACTTAATGTGTGAATTTAAGTTTTATCATGAAATACTTTGTGTATACCAAATTTCATATATATAAATTGGACACATAATAAACATACATATAATGTGTATACATGTATATCATATTTGTAAATTATAAGTAATAACATATACACATGCCCTCTTAGTATCCATGCCGTGGAGAGTATACTTCCCCATTCTTTGACTTTGAACTCAGCCATGCAAGTTGTTTTTGCCAAATGGGTGATGGCAGGTATGATACAAGTATGGGGGCTTGAAGTGTGTTTGTCCTGTTGAGTTCACCCTCTTAATACTCTGCCCTGCCATGAGATGAACTTGCAACAACTAGCCAGCTGGTCCAAGAATAATGAGAGTTTTGTGGATACGGTCACCCAGCTGACTCACTGACCAGTTGAGCCCAGCCCAAAATAGTTGCCCCGGCTTACCCAAGATGTATGAAAAATAAATGTTTATTTTATATCACAGAAATTTTGTGGATTTTATTACACAGAAAAAGCTACTTAAAAAAAAAAAAGAAAAGAACGTTCCTCTGTGTGCCTGTGGTCCATTCCTGACTCCTACCCACCTCTTTAATCTATTAATGTAGTAAGTTACATTAATAGACTTTCTGTTAAATCATCCTACATTCCCAGAATATACAAAACTGAGCCACTTTATGCAATATAAAATTCAAAGCTAGATCCAGTTTGGTAATCTTTAAGGAATTTTGTATCTATGTGCATGAATGAGATTTTCCTATAATTTTTTTTTCATGCACTGTTCTTGAAAGGTTTTGGCTTTAGGATTATGCTAGCTTTCTGAAATAAGCTGAAGTCTCCATCTCCCTCCCATCTCCCATTTTCTAGAACAGTTGGAGTAAAATAGGAATTAACTGGTTCTTGAATGTTTTATAAGACTTAGTAGTAAAACCATCTAGACCTGGTGTTTTCTTAGATCAGATAAATAAATGTAAGCTACAGTTAAGTGACTTCATAGCTGGTCAATACAGCCTTACCCAAAAAGAGTTAAGAAGTGGATCAACATCAGTCTGTCCTGTCTGATGTTTTTAGGAGTGGCATGGATGAAAATATAAAAGACAATTTATCGTGTTTTCAGGTAACAAAAATTTTACAGAGAAATCTACAATTATATCTTTCGGGTAAAAAAAAAAAACTAAACGAATTTGATTCAATTTGTCGTGATTAAAGTGTTGTGTAGACGCTCAGAGGGAACGCTACTTCCTAGATTTGCATTTATGTTTTTATATCTTTGTTTTTATTTCCTAATTGCTGGCTTGAGAGCAGTTTGCTTCAGTATGACTTGGAGCTTTTCCCTGACCCCAGACTGGGGAGGAGGGGAGTATGTGGTGGATGCTTCAGCTGCTCTAGTCAGTCCCATTGTCAGAGTGAGAGACGACGCCCATACTCGTGCTTTCTTTGGTCCTGTCCCTGCAGGCACCGCATGCCAAGTTCTGAGCACTGTGCTTTATATGACCAGCCGTAGGAATGTCCAAAGGAGAGTGGCCTGGATAATGATGTTTCTAGAAAAGGGTTTCTTGACCTTGGTATTTTAGACATTTGGGGCCAGATAATTCTTTGTCTTGGGGGCCGTCCTGTATCTTGTAGGATTCTTAGCAACATCCCTGACCCCAAGCCATACTTGCCAGTAGTGCTCCCTGGTAGTTATAACAGCCAGAAATGTCCCCAGACGGTGCCAGATGTCCCCTCGGAGGCAAATTTGCCCCTGGTTGAGAATGACTGGTCTAAAGACCATATTTTAGTAAGAGTAATAAAGGCAGTGGATGATTTGGGCTGGAGAAGAAGAGTCATATTGAAAACATACCAGTTAGTTTTAGAAGCTGTTAAAAGGGCTATTGTGAATGGAGGAGCAGAATCATTTTGTGTGGCTCCAAAAGGCAGAACTAAGGCCAACAGTTGGAATTTACAAGGTGACTAATGTGGAATCTTTTTTTAAAAAGGGGGGGGGGGCGGATTTTTCAGCAACACAGTTATTCCAGAAATAGCAAGTTGCTGGAATAATTTCAGTGCAGTGAGTTCCCTGACACTAGCAGTGTTCAAGCAGAGGCTGACAACCACTTGTCAGGAATGTTGTAGAGGGGATTCTGGACTGAAGAGGGATTTGGTTAACGTAGATGATTACCAAGTCTCTTCCAACTGGAGAACTTTATGTTTTACTCCAAGTAGAGCAAACTGGGATGAGAAGATGGAAGACTTTAGGGCATCAGTCTGGAATGTGTCGCATAAGGTGTTGGTGCCCCTGCCCAGATCCCCTCAGATCTCACTGTTGCTGTACATGCTGATGGCTTGTTTCTACAAGCCCCTGGGTGCTTTCTCTGCCTGCAGGAGTGTGTTTAACTAGTACATGAGGCAGACTAGCAGTGGTGGGGGATTATTCCCCCTAACCTTCAAACAGCCTTCAACCAATTTTGGATGGGAGTTGGTGGATACATATCCCAGCTCCCTCACTCCTCATTGGGATGACCCTGAGGTACATTCCACAGAATCTCCCAGGGGGTCTTCAGGAGGAGTGAACCTCAGTTGCCCACAGCAATATCTGCTCATTAAAGCACCCTATATTACCTTTCTTCCCTTTCCTGTCTCACTTCCCTGCTCCACTATCAGTGCTCCGTGGAACCACTTCCCCAGTAAGCCTCTTCCATTCAAATTGTTATGTCAGGATCTTCTTCCAAGAGACTCTAAGGTCAGACCTAGGTAAGACCTTAGGAAGGTCTATGGACTTGGTTGCAGAAAGGGAAGTAAATGAGAGGGCTGGTTGGTATTTCACATTTAAGAGACCCCCCCAGTCTTGAAGTTTGAAGCAAGCACAATGGCTTTAGAGTGGTACAGTCCAAGGAGAATGATATTTGAAGATGGGAATAAAGAAGTTAAGAAAAGAGAAAGGAAGGGGAGGAGAGGCCATGGTACTTCAACTGAAGCAGCCTGATCAGGACAGCTCCTGGGGAGGCTATTTGGCCCACACTTTATGCTGAGCTCTGTAGAGGACAGAATCAGAACAACCAATCCAGTCATTCTGATTCTGTCCTCCAAGGACTTTAGAGACGATTCAGTCGGTAAATGTTGATTGAACACCTGCTATAAGCCAGGCCCTGTGCCAGGCTTTGAGGATGCAGAGAGGATTAAAATACAGTCCCAGCCCTTAGGAATTTAAGGCTTAGCTGGAGAGGCAGACTCACTAACAGACAATTACACATGGAGGTCTGAGGGAGCAGAGGAGGGTCACTAACTCAGACTGGGGAGTAGTACGACTTCTTTGGATTTAAATATGGGGAAACTGAGGCCAGTGGAGGAAAGCTGATGAGGTTCTGTAATTCCTGGGCATTGCTGTAGACGACAAATAGTTCTGGTGATAGTTCATTCCTTTATAGCACTGTCTTTTGCATTTGCTCTGGAAAGTATCCCCACATGACCCCCTTGCCCCCACCCACTCTTGGCTTGATGGTCACAGCTTGCTTTGGCCTGACAACTACTGCTGGTTTGAGTTTTGCCTTTTTGTGCCCCCTGCCCCCCACCCAACTACAGGGATCTTGTGGTCCAAAAGAGCCCAGCAGTCTCTGCTGTCTTTTTAGTCAGTCCTGCCTGATCCCATTATCTGAAGCTTCCTCATTCCCCTCCTCTGCATCTCCTTAACTCCATTTAGCTTCCAAAATCTCAGGTTATAACAGTTGCCCACCCACCTGATGTGCCTTACATTGTTCCGTTTTGAGTTCTATTGTGTTAGAACTGATGCTCAGAGAAATGCCTCCTATGACTTGCAGGACAGATGATCAGACAAAGCCCACAGAATTACAGAAAAGATAATCTGTATGTAAATCCCATCCCAAAACTCTCCTTAATATTTTCAGAAAGTATTTGGAGAAGAATCTCTTTGCAAGTTGAGAATAGGCATAAAGAAAGCAATAGGTGCTGTGTTTCAGATGAACTTGCTCCCGCGTGGTTATGTATGGGAGTAAAGTTGGAAGGAAGGCAAGCTTTTGCCCTTTAAAGTCCTTTGAAGAAATGGACTGTTTGGTTAAAGTATGCACATGCACCCAGAGTGGTATATTTCCTGATTCTTGACAGCAGCTCAGCCTCTTTGCTGGAAACTCCTGCTTCAGCCCTTGTATTTTCTTTCCAGCCATTGAGCTTCTAGAGTGCCTGAACACCATAGTTTAGGGCCCAAATGGACCCATCTTTCATCCTGACAGCATTAGCTGCTGCTGAGGCTCGCAGTTAAAGCTGGCCTCTTCTGCATGACTTAGCAGCAGGAACACGGCCAGGGACCCTGATTCTGCTTGGCTGTCGTCACCTGCTCAGCTGTTAGTCATTTCAATGCTCTGCACACTGGGGAGCCATTATTGCTTCTGTAGTAAGTGAACGTGATGGAGGGGAAGTGAGGCTATTCCTACCCAATATCCGGCCTCCTTCCAACTTGTGTGTTGCTTTTCTAGACTCGTATCCTATGGAAAAGAGATTTTCTGTCTTAGTTCTTTCTTTAAAAAAATTTTTTTAACCTTGAGGACCAGTTGAGTAATTATCAACAATGAATACTTGTTGGGTTCCATAATAGTTTACCTTTGCAGAATGACTAATGTGTGCCAAGCACTATGCTACACCCTGAAAATCATTATGTACTTTAATTTTCTCAACAACCCTTCAGGAAGGCATTTGGACAGAGATTAAGTAATTCAGTGTTACACAGCAAGCCACTAGCAGAACCAGGATTTGAACCTGAGTCTGACTCCAGAGCCCAGGAATCCACTTATTCTGCTTCCTCCTCCGTGCAGACCACTTTCAAGGTTCTATGAATAAAAATAGGTGTAAACCAGTCAGAATGGCCATCATCAAAAATTCTACAAACCATAAATGCTGGAGAGGGTGTGGAGAAAAGGGAACCCTCTTGCACTGTTGGTGGGAATGTAAATTGATACAGCCACTATGGAGAACAGTATGGAGGTGCCTTAAAAAACTAAAAATAGAACTACCATAGGACCCAGCAATCCCACTACTGGGCATATACCCAGAGAAAACCACAATTCAAAAAGATACATGTACCACAATGTTCATTGCAACTCTATTTACAATAGCCAGGTCTTAGAAGCAACCTAAGTGTCCATCGACAGATGAATGGATAAAGAAGATGTGGCACATATATACAATGGAATATTACTCAGCCATAAAAAGAGATGAAATTGAGCTATTTGTAATGAGGTGGATAGACCTAGAGTCTGTCATACAGAGTGAAGTAAGTCAGAAAGAGAGAGACAAATACCGTATGCTAACACATATATACGGAATTTAAGAAAAAAAAAATGTCATGAAAAACCTAGGGGTGAAACAGGAATAAAGACACAGACTTACTAGAGAATGGACTTGAGGCTATGGGGAGGGGGAAGGGTAAACGGTGACAAAGCGATAAAGAGGCATGGACATATATACACTACCAAACGTAAGGTAGATAGCTAGTGGGAAGCAGCCGCATAGCACAGGGAGATCAGCTCGGTGCTTTGTGACCGCCTGGAGGGGTGGGATAGGGAGGGTGGGAGGGAGGGAGACGCAAGCGGGAAGAGATATGGGAACATATGTGTATATATAACTGATTCATTTTGTTGTGAAGCTGAAACTAACATACCATTGTAAAGCAATTATACTCCAATAAAGATGTTTTAAAAAAAAAAAAAAAAAAACTACCATAGGACCCAGCAATCCCACTACTGGGCATATACCCAGAGAAAACCACAATTCAAAAAGATACATGTACCACAATGTTCATTGCAACTCTATTTACAATAGCCAGGTCTTAGAAGCAACCTAAGTGTCCATCGACAGATGAATGGATAAAGAAGATGTGGCACATATATACAATGGAATATTACTCAGCCATAAAAAGAAACAAAATTGAGTTATTTGTAGTGGGGTCGATGAACCTAGAGACTGTCATACAGAGTGAAGTAAGTCAGAAAGAGAAAAACAAATACCGTATGCTAACACATATATATGGAATCTAAAAAAAAAAGGAAATGGTTCTGATGAACCTAGGGGCAGGAGAAGAATAAAGACACAGACATAGAGAACAGACTTGAGGACACGGGGAGGGGGAAGGGTAAGCTGGGACGAAGTGAGAGAGTGGCATGGACATATATACACTACCAAATGTAAAACAGATAGCTAGTGGGAAGCAGCTGCCTAGCACAGGGAGATCAGCTCGGTGCTTTGTGACCACCTAGAGGGGTGGGATAGGGAGGATGGCAGGGAAACGCAAGATGGAGGGGATATGGGGATATATGTATATGTATGGCTGATTTACTTTGTTATACAGCAGAAACTAACACAATGTAAAGCAATTATACTCCAATAAAGATGTTAAAAAAAAAAACAACTTAGCACGTTGCCTGCAAAAAAACCAAAAAGCAGGTGTAAGTTGTGATCCCTAGTCTCCAAAAAAGTTTACAAACTCATAGGGAAGATGAAACAAGAATGTGAAATGCTAAGTAATGCCAGACACTATCTGCTAAGTGTCCTATCAGTGGAACAGACAGTCAGGAACTCACCAGGTAGAGGAAAAGACCAGAGAGGACAGGAGTGTTCTAAAAGGCTCCATGGAGGAGCATGGCATTTGATCGGCCTTGAAAGGTGGAAAGGACTTAACGTAAGCTGAGAGGAGGAAATCAACCAAGCTATAGCGGACTTCAAACACATGGGTTCAAGTCCCAGCTCTGACATCTGTGCAATCATAGGAAAGTCCCTCATTTTCTTTATTGCTCTAGAAGGCTAAGGGAAGGGGCATGGAGTCAGGGAGAAAGCAGAAGTTTGGAACCAGAAGAGGCTTCAGAGAAGTAGGGAAGGGGTAGGTAGTGGTTTGAGGGAGAAAGGGTGTTGACAAAGATCCCTCTTGACTTTAGTGGTGGTTCCATGAGTAATTACTGTGATAATCCATTGAGCTGTAGAAGTAAAACAAACAAAACCCCCTAGCTCCTAATTTTTATTTTGCCTTGGGCAAGGCACTTGTCCCTCTGCTTCATCATCTGTAAATGGGGATAATATCTCACAGGCAGATATCAAGATGAGGTGAACTGATAGGAAGTGCCCACCAGTACCTGGCTTGTTGTAGACCCTTAGTCAACATGGGCAACTAAGAATATGAAACCAGCATGGCCCATACTCGGTGGGTAACCAAAGACCTGGGAAGAAACAGAGGAAGGAGAGAAGATCTTCCTAACCCAGACAAATTGGAATGCATGTGGAGAATTGATACCTTGGTAGGTTCTTAGACTAAGGAACATAATATTCATCTGAGATGGTTGAATTGAAATTGATTCCATATCCAAAAGCTGACATACAAGTGTTGTTCTGCCTTCTTCCTGATTCCTGTCACTGTCCAGAGCTTGTCTGAACCAAAATAAATCTCTTTCTCCCATTACCTTGATAGGCTTGGGTTAAATTTACTCAGCCATTGACCTCACTTTGAGGTTGCTTTGAGGTGGTATTGACAGGCCCATCAATCAGCCAGCCTCCCACAGTCTGTTTGTAGGAGCCATTGGGGATTCCTGTCTGCCTCGCAAGAAATCCAGCTGTTAGGAACAATGGACTGAGCCCCTCTGTGAATCTGGGCTCTCCATTAGGAAGTTAATAATAGGGGAAACCGTATAGTACTTATCTTCAGCTTTCAGTCTCCTTTCTCACCAGCAGCTGCTAAATACAGAGAGAGATTCCATGGTGAGGAATTCTCTGATTCATCATGTCACCACACCATCTTCTTTTCCCATACAAAATCCATTCCCAAGCCCCAGCGCATTACTTCCCACTGCCCATTCAAACCCTACTCTTTGCTATGCTAAACTACAACTTTCCAAACATCCCGTATTGTTTCCTGCCTCTGTAACTTTGCTCACACTTTTTCTTTTTATCTGGGGCATCCTTTCCTCCCTTCCTCACCTACCTAAGTGCCACTGATCTTACATACTTCCCTTAAATATCTCCTTTGCTAGGAAGCCTCTTAGGCTTTGCCTCCCAGGTAGGGTTTGGTTCCCTCACGTATGCTCTCGCAGCACCAAGTGCATCCCCTATAATAACCCTTATCACCTGTATTACAGTGGCTTGTTTAATGGTTGGTAGGATGTAGTTTCAGATTTTTGAATAATGACCAAAAATAATAGTGAACAAGATAGAAGTTTGAACAAGATAGAAGTTTGTGTTTTCCTTTTAGGCATCACTTGAGAGTGCCACTGGGCAATGACCCAGACCCCTTGTATCTTCTTGCTCTGCATCCCTAGGGTGTTGACCAGCGTAGTGCAAGTTGGCTCACAAACACACTAGAATTCCAGCCTGCCTTATTCCAAAGCCAGCCTCTTAAACACCAGGTCATACTGCCTCAATTAGTGGAGCTGAGCTCATTGCTGACTGGGGAGGAAGATTTGAAAAAGTTAGAAAAGTTCAAGGTATATTGGGAGATACTTTGAGTGCCTGGTGGGGATTGATGGGAGTTGATACCTTTTTTAAAATATTTGTTTATTTTATTTATTTAATTTATTTTTTTGGCTGCATCGGGTCTTAGTTACAGCACGTGGGATCTTCATTGAGGCATGAGGGATTTTTTTGTTGCAGTGTGTGGGCTCTTCGTTGCCATGCTCTGGCTTCTCTCTAGTTGTGGCATGTGGGATTTCTCTCTCTAGTTGTGGCACATGGGCTCCAGGGTGCATGGGCTCTGTAGTTTGTGGCACGTGGGCTCTCTCGTTGAGGTGCGGGGGCTCAGTAGTTGTGGTGTGCGGGCTTAGTTGCCCCGTGGTATGTGGGATCTTAGTTCCCCAACCAAGGATTGAACCCACATTCACTGCATTGGAAGGCGGATTCTTTACCACTGGACCACCAGGGAAGTCCCAGGAGTTGATATCTTGAAGGTTGGGTCTTATGGTGCAAGACTTGAATGTCAAAAATACATTTGATGATTGTTGTCAGATAGTGTCATTTCTCAGGCACATAGTCCACAACCGCAGCATCTGAAATGGGAATCAGCTCTAAGTGCCTCTTACTACTCTCCTGAACCTTTCTTACATCATTTTGAAGAGACATGGGTCAGATCTTTGCAAAGGTAAATGGAGTAGAGATGCTAATACTCAGTGAATCACTTCTAAAGCAGGAGCCCACAACCTGAGCCATCCACCTTCAGAGCTGTTTCCAAAGCTGACTGATCATCAGAATCACCTTGACAGGGCTTCCCTGGTGGCGCAGTGGTTGAGAATCTGCCTGCCAGTATAGGAGACACAGAGTCATTCCCTGGTCTGGGAAGATCCCACATGCTGCTGAGCAACTAAGCCTGTGTGCCACAACTACTGAGCCAGTGCTCTAGAGCCCGTGAGCCACAACTACTGAGCCCACGTGCCGCAACTACTGAAGCCTGTGTGCCTAGAGCCCGTGCTCTACAACGAGAGAAGCCACCGCAATGAGAAGCCCGCGCACTGCAACAAAGAGTAGCCCCTGCTCACCGCAGCTAGAGAAAGCCCGCACGCAGCAATGAAGATCCAACACAGCCAAAAATAAATAAATAAATAAATTTATTTTAATAAAAAAGAATCACCTTGGCACTTTAATTGAAAAGAAACAGGATCCTGAGCCCCTCCATGGTCCTTGACTCTCCAAGGTGGGCTCAGGAGTCTCTGTATTCTCCCAGTTATTCTGTTGACGAGGTGCTTGTGGGCACTTTTGCACTTAAGAGACCCATTACCACCCTATATTTATGCTAACTGAAGATTCACCAACAGAACCCCTTTGTCTTTCATGGCAGAAGCATTGATCTCTCTTTGGACCCATGGCAGGGTGATTCTCATTTGACATTCTCTCTAAACTCTGAACTCTACGTTATTGCAACATCCAAAAGGTTTTGGACTCTCCAAGCCTGCTCAGTGCCAAACCTATTCTATAGAAACTTAAACACAGAGCTGAGCAATTCAAAAGTTTGAGTAGTTGAAATTAATGATAAGCTAGAAATAAAATAATTAATATTAAAAAAAATCAAAAATTTGGTTAACCACAAACCCAACCATTTTACATCTTGTAAAGAGGTTTGGAAAATCATTAGCCCGCAAAACTTCCAGTGGCCCCCTGATAGAGATTTGTTTTCTTATATTTGACCATCCATATCCCATGATTCTCTTCTCTCTAATCCGCTGGATCAAACTTTCTGTTTTTAGAAAATTCCCCGGGCAGAGACTGAGCCCAGTGATGATAATAGAACACTTCCTTAGTGCCTTCATGAGCCATATGCTTTACATACATCATCTCCTGTAAACCCCCTTGACAAACTGGGTATATTAGCATTATTAGTTCCAATTTATAGGTGAAGAATCTAAGGCTCAGAAAAGAAGTCGAACTGGAATTCAAACCTAGATCTGAGTGCAATTCTGAGTTACTGAACTCCTCCTCCCCATGGTGTTCACTGTACGACGGAGGGCAGGACAGAGGAAGAGGACAAGGAATAGAGGTGGAGACACAGCTTTTTGTTGTTGGGACCTGCTGCCTGTGGTCCTTTTCTGTCCCCATACCCCGCCCCTTCACATTCTCTTGCCAGTAGCAGCCAGCACAGGAACAGCCTTTGATGCTCCCAGGCAAACTTTAGCAAACAAAATTGAGCTATTTCTGCAGAAACAAGCTACCCCTCTGCATCATTTCAGAGCCTCAGTGGACCCACAAATATCATTTCCAGCTAATCACACATGGACCAGACAGTTATGATATACAATAAGTGAACACATTTTCAGCTGATTCCCTTGAAGACAGTTCACCAAATTTATTGGAAGGCACATTTATTCAAGATGACACACAGATGGGTTTTTTGTTCTGCATTTCCTTTCTTTGTTGATTCACTGTGTCTTGTGTCTGAATCACTTGGCTTTTCCAAGTCAACTGAGCTGAATGGGAGAAATCCAGGCATCGTGATTACTGCTGGGAAAATGGCAGATTTGCCTCATGAGACGTATGATTGGGGCACTCTGGGATCAAGAGACTTCTAAACCTGAGGCACTTGAAGAGGGAGATAACCTCATATTTGGTTCAAAGCTTCTCTTGGAGATTGAGTTCATCTCCCCAAATGCTATTATTTGCTGATGGGAGGAAAATTATACTGGATCCCCTCGGTTTGTAGCAATTAGAGTGAATTCTCCTGTGGCAGGCTGGGACCTCCAGAGCTTTATTTGGTTTTAATGTAGAGTGGCTTAAAGTGGATTCACTCTTCCACAGGCTAATATCTCATTTCCTGGAGCAGAATGAATTGTTCAGAAATGAGCCATTGAGAGAATGCTTCTCATTCAGCCCTAGATTTGTGGCACATCTTTCTAGAAAAAAGAGGCTGATGTGGGGATGGGGTGGTAAGAGGCTGGCTGGGACTGTTCTGTGATGCCAAAAAACTTTTCTCCAGTCTGAACAGTCTCATCCTTGTCCCCCAAACCTAATTGATGAGCCCCAGATAAGGTACATTAAGAAAACCATTCTATCCCTTTACCACTCAGAGTACTGAAGAGCTAAAAAATAATGTTAGCCAGGTGCGACCATGTGGAAAGGGTGCCATGGTACAAGGTCTTGCCCTACCCTACACCCAACTAGCTCAGTTTTTCATCTGTAAAGTGAGCCAGTTGGACTCACTGCTCTCTGAAGAGTCTTAAATTGATTAAAGAAGAGTTGGATTAAATCCGTTTCATTATTCTGAAACAGGGTTTCCCAACCTCAGCACGAATAACATTTGGGGCCAGATTATTCTTTGTTGTGGCGGCTGTCCTGTGCCTACTAGAATGTGGGAAGCATCCATGTCCTCTACCTATTATATGACAGTAGCACCCGCCCCGCGAGTTTCAACAACAACAATTATTTCCAGACATTGCCAAATGTCCTTTGTGGGGGGGGTGGGGGGTGGGGGGGGGGCAAAGTTGTTGAGAAACACCTTCAATAGCTCCCTATGGCCAACAGGAAATTTATTCATTTATTAAGTATTTAATATTATTTATTGAGTATTTACTAAGACCAAAGATAACTGAGACACAGTCCCTGTCCTCAAGGAGCTCATAGTCTAGTTAGGAGGACAGACAGTTATAATCTAGTGTGGCATACGTAATGACCAAGAGAGATTCAGAGGAAGAAATGGGGGAAATTTTCTGAGGGGGAAGGCAGAGGAAGCTCATAAAACTTTTTGGAGAAATTAATGATTAAATGGAACATTAAAGGATGAGTAGAAATTAGCCAGGCATCCCCAGCTGGGGAGACAGCCTGAGAAAAGGCATCGTGATGAGAACAATGACCTACTCTCACAAAACTCATTGAACTGGGGGGATGTGAGGATGAATCAGACGAAGAGACCACCCCTCACCTCCATCCCAGCTGTGTATGGTCTCTTTTAACATTCCTATCTTGGAAAGGAGTTCAAAACCCTAAAGAACTCCTAGTCATTGTTCTGCTGAGTCTCCAACGGATGTCACTGCTACGGAGCTCTCCAGGGTACTGAACCAAATCAATCTGAATAGCAACTTTACCTAGGGACATGCTTAGAACCTTGCTCCTTTCAGACTCTGACTCCTACCCATTCCTGCTGCCCTTGGCTGATGCCATGTAGTGTAAAAAGAATAGGTTTACCAACCCAAATGATTCAAGTTAAGAAACAAACAAATAAATGATAAATTATTATAAAGTATAAATTATGGTGAGTCCCTATGAATAGTACACAGAGTTTTGGTGACCTTATTTTTTTTTTATTTATTGGAATTTTATATGTTTTCTAAGATATCTATGACAGCATGTATTTCTTTACTCTGAAAAATATCATTTAAAATAAAATAATAGGACTTCCCTGGTGGCGCAGTGGTTGAGAGTCCGCCTGCCGATGCAGGGGACACGGGTTCGTGCCCCAGTCTGGGAAGATCCCACATGCCGCGGAGCGGCTGGGCCCGTGATCCATGGCCTGTGCTCCGCAACGGGAGAGGCCACAACAATGAGAGGCCCGCGTACCGCAAAATAAAATAAAATAAAATAAAATAAAATAATAAAGAGCTGTGGAATCAGAGGACTGGGGTGTGAATCCTAACACTGCCACTTAATAGCTGTCTGACCTCAGGTCAGGTAATTTGATCTTCAGTGGTCATTGTTTACTCAGTTGCAAAATGAAGGGGAAAAGGGACAAACCTTCAACAATTTGCCTTACATGCTCAGGATCTGGAGTCAGAATGGCTTTAGATTTCTTACTAGTAATATGTGAAGCAAAATGAGAATGAAGAAATGCCCTCAAAATACTGAAGGAAAAATTATCCCCCACCTGGAATTCTATACCCAGCCCAACTATAAATCAAGGACTATAGAATAAAAACATTTCTCGACCTGTATAAAAATTCCAAACAAATTTCCCTTCCTATGCATCCTTCCTCAGGGAGTTACTAGAGTATACGCACCACAAAAAAATAGTAAGTCAAGACAGAGAAGGGCATTAAATACAGGAAACGTGAGCTCCAACACTGGAGAAGGGTGAAAGAAATATCCAAAAGGGTGGTAAACAGTGATCTCAGATTGACAGTTGTGTACCAGGCATAGAGGCCAACAAGTCCAGATTAGAATAGAATGCCTCAGAAGGTAGATAGGTTGAGAATTGTCATCACCAGATCCCTACTGCTGTTGATCCTTTTTTTTTTAACTTGAGGACAGAATTCCTGGGTGAGTCTAGGTGAGATCATCTGTTCTTGACTTGCCTTAATAATTTCTGATGAGGTTGGTGCCTTTCCAGCAGCATATCCTGTTTTCTAGATCAACTAAGGATGCTCATTTCGCCCCATGGAATTGCTCTGCTTTAATCTATTTCAGGAACTGGAGGTAGGCTATAGTGAAGCAGAAAACCCAGAGCAGCCTCTGGACCACATTTCTTCTGGTACTTAGTGCCTGGCCCCCACTGCAGCCCTACCAGATGTCTGCAGATGCCCAACTCTGGTTTCCCAAGACCCATGCATGACCTTGTCCACCTACCTCCCCAGAAGGGGCTCTTGTAAACTCTTGGAGAAACTGAAACCAGACTGACCCAGAGACTCTGTTTAGTTTATCTCTCTCCCAGACGACTTCATCAAACAGGGGCTACATTGCCCTGTCATCTCTAGCTAGATTTGTGCTTCTACTCAATACACATTGTTTAGGAATATATACCTAGGTAGTAAAAACTATAGCAAAAATCAAGAGAATGATTAGCACAAAAGTCAACATGCTGGTTACTTCTGAGGGAGAGGTTGGAAGTTTTATTTAGAGAGGAGAATTTGGAGAACGTGTAAGGTACCAGTTAATGTTCTATTTCTCAGTTTTTGTGGTAAGTACATCGGTGTTAAATGTACTATATTTTTAACTCTACATATATTTAAAATACTCTTCTATACATATAATATACTTGATGGTAAAAATTTACATAGCAACCAAGCCACGCTGCAAAGTAATGAAATCATGTACCTTCAGTTAACTGGTAACCTTCAGTTAAACCTTTTTGAGTGTCCCTTCTGTGCTGGGACACTGACTGATACTTTAATATTTAGACGTCCCTGCCCAGTGATACATTTTCATGTTAATATGGATTTTGAGGACCAGAAAAGCCCTCAGAAGCCCAAATAAGTAGCTGTCTAATAGGTTGTATTTCAGGCAGTATTCCAGAGGAGTTTCCATGCCAGCTCTCAGATCAAACTGTGTTGCGGGTTGTTTTTACAAGCAGTCTTGTCCAAGGGAAGCTACACAACTAAAAACATCTCCCTCCAAGGGTGGGGGGGGGGGTGGTCTGCAGCTGTGGCTTTTTGTGGAAAGGTTTCAGACTAGTTTATTATTCAGTGAATTATACTGCTAGCCAAGTATAGAAAGGCCTGAGGGAATTTGCTTCTGAGTTGTGGAATTTTCATCCCTTTTCCAACTCTGTCCCAGAAAAAAGGAAGACTTCCATCCAGACACTGGCAGGGATGCACAGTTCTCATCAGCATCCTCAAGTTGCTTTAAAAGAGGGCTTTTTTTTTTTTTTTCTCACAGAATGAGTCAGATGCTGACAGACTCTTAGCATCTCTTGCCACCTTCCTGTTGCCCCTTCCCCTCTGAAGATCAAAGCTCACCTCAGGAGAACCTCCAGAGGGAAGAAATAGCCAGCGGAACCCCCAGGGCCAGGCAGGAAAAGCAAGTAAACAAGTGATTGACGCACTTGGTAGACAAGTTGGAGGGGCCTCCACGCAGGCTCTGCTGGGGTCACACGTGAGCAGGGGAAGTTGAGGAAGTGGTCCAGGATGGGGGCGGTGCCCCAGAGGGCTTGGGCCACGGCTCATTGTTCCTCCGGGTTCCCAGGGAATAAGGCAGGCCTCCAACAAAACAAACGTGCAAGGAGGACTGGCTATGTGTGTTGATAAACACTAAAAGAGGGGAAGTGACTAGCTGGAGGGAGGGTGAGTTTATTGTGCCTTATCACAAGCTCCTGAGGGACACCAGAGGAAGAGGGAGAAGGAGCTGGGACAAAAGGAGGCTGTGTTGTTAAATGCATGGGGCCTGGAGGAGGGCAGACCTGGGTTCAAATCCTGGGGCCTCTATTTCCTAATTCTGTGACTTGACCCTATTATTTCATTTCTCTGGGCTTTGGTTTTACTCTCTGTGTAATGGAAATGATACTTCTCACCCATAAGGTTTCCTTGAAGGCTTGATAAGATAATGCACTCTTAGTATCTGACACAGAGAGTTGGTTGGTTTTTGTTTTTGTTTTTTAATGTTAACTGTTGTCATTAGGCAGATGTATCAGTGGGGGTGGGCTCGGTGGGGAGGAAGCAGTGTGCTGTGGGGAGACGGCTCTGCATTGTTGAGCACCTGAGCGTTAGTCAAAGCTCTGCCCGTATTCGTCGTGTGAACTTGAGCAAGTAACTCCCCATTTCTGGAGCCGAGCTTCACCTGCCTGGAATGACGGTGCTGATGAAGGTCTCCAGGGTTTGTTCTGGTGCCAAGATCCTGGGTTCTAAAGAACAGAGTTCTAAAGAACTCTCTAAAGGAGGTGTGACTAGGAAATTCTTTGACGTGAAACAAAAATAATGCAGAGGCAAGCAAGGGAGGTGTTTTTTCCTATCATACTGGTCTCCTTGGGAACTTGAGTTTTATTATGATGATGCTGCCATTTCTCAAAACATTTTCAGATTCATTGGTTTAAAATGACCTGCAGAACCAGTTCGTGGAGCCAAACTAGAAAATCATCTCATTGCTTTGTAGCCATGGTATTCTTCTTTCTTTTTGTTTCTTTTAAATTTTAACCCCAACAAGCTCTCATTAGATTCCAGTTGCAGTTTTGCCACTAATTTGTGGAGGATTTTTATCTCTTCTGACCTTGATTTCCACCCCTGGAAAATGGTGATGATAGCATCCACCTGTACTGCCTCCACAGCTGAGCTAAGGACCAGGATGGCAATACCAGGCAGGATGCTGGGCTCAGGGTGGGCAATAGAATATATCAAATACATCCATCTGTGCATGCCTTCATTCTGTCATTCCTTCCCCGCCATGATTACCTACTTGGCC
Source organism: Delphinus delphis (assembly GCF_949987515.2). Taxonomy (NCBI): domain Eukaryota; kingdom Metazoa; phylum Chordata; class Mammalia; order Artiodactyla; family Delphinidae; genus Delphinus; species Delphinus delphis. Next base: position 35,706,529 of record NC_082692.2, on the reverse strand, counting down.
GGTTTATCCACCACATAACTTCACAGCCCACTAAACTAGCATGCTCTATATTGGAAATATCTGAGTCTTTCTCTTCCTATGTCTTTCTCCTTGACATTCACACAGACTACTTCACTTCTGACATTTCTGGTCACCAGATGTATGGGGGGTTTCCCCACACCAAGCAATTCTCTGACACCAGCTGGGAGTTCTACAGTTTCACTCAATTCTGATACTATCTGTCTGGAGACTGCTTCAGATACCACAGGTTAAGGGCTCAGTCCTATGAGACTACCCCACACTTCAGATGCCCATCACAAGTAGTAGGTCCCCAGGTTACCCACAACTTCTCTCCAAGTTGGCTACAAATCGGAGGTTCCCATGACCCCCCCTTGGGTTCAGTTAATTTGTTAGAGCAGCTCACAGAACTCAGGGAAACATCTTCTTACATTTATCAGTTCACTAAAGTATGTGATAAAGGATACAGATGAACAGCCAGAGGAAGAGATACGTAGGGCAAAGCCTGGGAGGGTCCCGAGTGCAGGAGCTTCTGTTTCCATGGACTTGGGGTGCACCCTCCCAGTATGCAGATGTGTTCACGTACCTGGAAGCTCTCTGAACCCCGTACTATCGGGATTTTATGGTGGTTTCCTCATGTAGGCATGATCAATTATTAACTCCATTTCTAGCCCCTCTCCCCTCTTTAGAAAAGTGGGAGGGGGGCTGAAATTTCCAAGCTTCTAATCATGGCTTGGTCTTTCTGGTGACCAACCCCCATCCAGGAGCCACCCAGGAGCCCACCCTGAGTCACCTCGTTAAAACAAAAGACGCTCCTAGTGCTTTTATCACTTAGGAGCTTATAAGGGTTTTAGGAGCCCTGTGTCGGGGACTGGGGACGAGACCAAATATACACTTCTTCTTATGAATCACAATATCACAGACTCCAAATGATTTTCATCCATTTCCAAAAATCAAATACACTTTCAGAGGTAAAGATTTGCTACCATGAGGGATATTCAATGGGATGTGCTCAGATTCTAAAGATTTTTCTTTAGACTATATACTATGCTTATATGTGTGTATATGAATGCGTGTGTATGCGTTTGGTATTTAGTAAAACCCTCAACCCCTGGGAGACCAGCAGATAGACTTTCAGTCAACACTGTGGCGCTGGACCAGTACCTGGTTTCAGAAAGCCACGGCTCAGGGTGCTACCCAGAGGCAGGGAAATACTGAGGGCAAGGACACACTTTGAAGCCAGCCAGGCCTGGCCTCCAGGCTCAGGAAAGCCCACTCTGGGCTGCCCTGTGACCTGTGTCAACCACATCATCCTTTCAAATTTATTCACCAGGAACATGGGGAATGTAACATAAGCGTCATAAAGATTGATGATGTAAAATTATTTTTAAGGCAGGACAAGAAAAATTTAACATAAAATTATCTCTGCTGTTTGAGCCACTACCACTCCCCTTCAGTGTGCACTGTGCATCTGTATTAAACCTTAACTCAGTGATCTATTTTTTTCTTGGCCACACTGCATGGCAGGCATGCGGGAATCTTAGTTCCCTGACCAGGGATCAAACCCGTGCCCCCCTGCAGTGGAAGTGCAGAGTCCCAACCACTGGACCGCCAGGGAGTTCCCTTACATTAACTAATAAATTAGATCCTCTTAGAAGATACAGGAATGCCTGCTCACAAGAAAAGAAAAAACAAAAAAGGCAGTTTTCTCCTGCTGCCAGCAAGGTAACTCCTTAGGATATGACATTCCTTTCTCAGTCCTGCAAAGGATCACAATGGCCTACTTGCTGGACTGTGTAACCCGTCACCATGTTACTTTGATGTATAACCCTTTGTCTCAAAAACTTACAGAACTGCGCTTCGACCTCTAATGGGCAGAACAGTCCCCAGAGCTTTCTGAAAGACTGTCTCTCTGGTTATAATCCTCAGATTGGCTCGAACAGAATTTTCCATTTCTTTCTTAGATTGAATATTGATTAATTTTTTTCATTGACAAAATGTTATGAGGATCATAAGTGCTAGTTTTGTGAGTGAGCAAAGAAGAGGCATCAGTGGGTGGAAATGTAAGGCATAAGACATCAACATACTTGCACTGTATCTTGTGTGGCAGGGAAATACGGGGTTGCTCTTCTCACCGGTGGAGGTCTTCCAGGTGGGCGTGGTGGACCAGGTGATGCCCGAGGACCAGGTGCAGAGCACAGCCCTCTCAGTGATGGCCTGATGGATAGCCTTTCCAGACCATGCTCAATAGCTGACCAAAAATACGATATGAAAGCCCCTGGTGGGCCGCCTGGTGAAACAGCTTGAGGCAGACATCCAGAACTACATCCAGCATTTTCTGCAGAGGCACTTAGAAAAGCTCAAACAAAAGAACAGCTAGGGAGGGCTTCCCTGGTGGTCCAGTGGTTAAGACTCTGCGCTTCCACTGCAGGGGTCGCAGGTTGCATCCCTGGTCAGGGAAGGGATGTTCCGTTTTTAGCCATATGAGCCCTTCTGAGGCCCTCTGGTTCCAAGGGGGTTTTAAAAACACAAGGTATTTTTCAATTTTTTTTTTTTTAAAAAGGAGAATACTGTCATCAGAGGGCTCTGGGTCGTCAGCCACGGAAGGATGGAAACAAAGAGACAGAAACAGCAAGAGATCCTTCACCAGATAGAGGGGCTTTGGCACTACCATCCCCACCACAGACGCAGCCAGGAAAAATGAAAGCTGCTGGGAGAGCAGGCGTTGGCAGACAGCCACAGCCCCAGAGGGCAGCTGGGGCCTTCACACAAAAACAGGTCTACGTGGAGGCAGCAGAAGAGGGGCCAACAGAGAGCACCAAGCCGGAAGAAACAACTCGTGCCACCCAGGACCCACGGCATGGGTGCTCAGGTGCCGGAGGGTAGCCAACTCAGTGCCCCCAGCTAATGAGAGATTGGAGCTGGGCCTGAGAGGCTGCAACCCACAGGTTTAGTAAACATAGCCCAGCATCTCATCCCTCCGAGAAGTGATGGACAAGCAGCCTTAACTCTGCCCCAGTGCTGCATCTAGAAAGACCAGGCTCTCCCGGGTGATGTCCCCAGTTTGTTCTTTCCCAGGGAAACCATTTCTCAGCCTCTCCTGCAGCCCTGAAGCTACCCAGCAAGTTTCAGACACGCTTATGAAATGTCTTCACCTGAGGCTGCCTGATTGGTTTATCAGCCCTGGCCCTAGGAACATTTCCTTACGATGAGCAGTGACATTTACAGCTCCGAGAAGTACAAGGGAAACATTTTTCTTGCTGACCCCCCTCTCTCTCTCTAATGAAGTGGTCATTATCATCTTTCAAAGGTGGGCTCTGTCAGTCAAAAATGTGCCACAGCTTCCCATAGGAGAAACACTGTGAATGTCAGAAACCCGACAGTACTTTCTGAGGTGAATAAAAGCAGCGGTTCGAAAACTGTAACACGAAAGTGTTTCTTCTTGTCCAGCAGCCGAGGCTGGCTTCCTGGGCACATGATCCGTATGGTCACACAGAGTCCTGCGCTCAGAAGAGCCCTGCTCTTGGTTTCATAGACTGCATTTAAACCTGGCATTGCACAATATAAAGAACAGTAAAAATTCATGCTCATGATTTAAAACCTTAAGTTTTGCTTTACTTAGAAGGACTTTAAATAGCAAATAAAACCCACCATGATCAGTTGAGAAACCGCAGAAGGAAGAGAAAAGCTCTCTATTTTTTGTACATTTACCAGCATTTTTGTTGAACAAGAAGCCCTGCGTTTTCATTTTGCTTTGGGCCCCGCAAACTATGTTGCCAGCTCTGTCTGCAGCAGTATAGAAACAGCAGACGTTTCTATCATAAGGATAGAAAATAAAAATAAACACAGATTACAGGCACATTGGCATAACTCACCTAATGATAACCACCTTAGTCAAGATGTCTCTCCCCAGTGTGTGGTCTATTCACCGTGTGTATGTGTTTATTCTTGCCTGCACTGAAAAGCTGTCCACTGCTGGACACACAAATTTCTCTCCATTTCGGTCTGGGATTGGATGTAGAATACCCTTTTAGGTAATTGCAATTATATTGATCTATCTATGAATCGTGTGTGAAAACAAGACCCTTTCTTCTTCCTCCCTGGCCAGCTCTCAATGGTCTATCTCTCCATCAGTTACAATAGCATATGTTAAAGGTTTTGATAAGTTCTGCAGCAAAAACAGACAAAACATTCATTCTATTTTGTTTTGATTGACCGAGAGTTTTCTAAACTTGTTATTTTCCTAACTGGTTTCGATCCCCTTCTTTGGTGTAACACCTGAGCAGCCTCAGAGTCAATGGTGTAGCATAGTGTTTATAAGACTTGCTCTGGGCTCAGACTCTAGACTTGAATCATGCTTCTCCCGGGGTCCTAGAGGAAGTTTCTTCATCTTTCTAAACCTCAGCTTTTTCATAAGTAAACTAGATTAATAATCCTACCTCACAGGATTGTGAGGATTAAATAAGATCATAAATGGAATGTACACAGTAGGCACTTGATCAAGGTAAAAGCTCTTTTTATTAAAAATCTTAAGTGTTTACCCTGTGTAAGCCCTTCCTGCCCTCAGCAGTCACAACCTGTCTGTCTTCATGTTCCCTGGCTCCCTATCTCTCCCTGTTTTCTTAACCTTCAACTTTGGGCTCATTATGAAGTCCACACCCACCAGCCCACAGTGTGTCTGCAGTCCTCACCCAGCATGCTAGGGGTTATTTTATAAGTTACTCTTTTATATCACCCTCCTGAAACTAGGCTGCAGTGAGGAGTAGGGCAGGGGAGGTTAAGAGGCCACTTTTGCTACCCCATGATGAAGGGTCTGTGGGCTGTGTCCTTATTTGGGAAACGTGAGTTGATTTTTTTTGTTTTTGTTTTTGGAAGGAGATGTTTCTTTAAATTTGCCCAAGTGTTTATAGCTATAAATTCTACAGTGCAATAAAATCTGGCCCCTGAGGACAGATGCCTAGCCCTGGGCTCAGCAACATCAGAGGCAGAACACCATGTTGATGGAAGATTCCAGTTAGTGGAACTGTCTGTTCTACACTGAAATCTTAATGCAAAGCAAGGGCACTGGTACAGCTAATAAAATGCCCTGGGCTGGGCTAGCTGTTGCTGATGCTTTCTCTGATTTCTTACATCGTCATGACAGCTCTGATTACAGGGCCTTGTCTCTCACTGATGGGGCCTGCTGAGGAGACCCCAGGGAACCTTCCTGGACCTGGTGGGTAGAGTGCCGGCCGGCAGAGCCTCCAGGATGCAGAAAGTGAGTGACCTTCAGTGAAGTCTTCTATAGCAGTCAGCACTCAGGGCAGAAACAGAAACCACTCTAGGTGTTTCAAGCCCAAAGCAATTAGACTTAATATAAGCAATTGGATGCTTGCAGGAGGAATAGGAGTCAAAGGTCACTTGAAGGCTAACGGTTCAAGGTCACACCTCCACAGCTGCAGGCCAGAGGTAAGGCTGTCGTTGCTGTGGCTGTCACCATGGTGTGAACCCATGAAGCTGGTGACCAATAACTGGAACTTGGCAACTGGCAGCTGCTGGCATATCTGCCCAATCCTGCTTGCTTCCTCTTTCCAAATCGTTCTTGAGTTTATCTCACCCTAAACTCTCTAGCTGCAAGGCAGCCTAGCAAGGCAGTTTTCGAAACTTCCTTATAATACGGACAGAGGTGGGAGGACATGGAAAAGAGTGGACTAGATTCCAAGAGACCGTATCGGGCATTTCTTCTAGACACAGCAAGAGTAGCTTTCCTTTATTTAGTGCCTACAATTTGCCAGATGCTATGTTAGGTGGTTTACATATTCAGTTTTATTTTCACAACGGTCCTCTAAGAAAGGTATAATAATAGCCCCATTTTACAGATGAGGAAACTGAGACTCGGTGAGATTGACTATGTTACTCAAGGTCTGTGCTGGTTAATTTTATATATCAACTTGGCTAGGCTGTGCTGCCCAGTTGTTTGGTCAAACACCAGTCTAGATGCCATCATGAAGGTATTTTTTCGATGTGATTAACATTTACATCAGTAGACTTTGAGTAAAGCTGGTTGCCTCAGCCAATCAGCTGAAGGCCTAAGAGAAAAGACTGAGGTCCATCTGTTCCCTCCCTCCCTCCTTCCCACCACCACCAGGAAGAAGGATTCTGCCTCTAGACTGCCTTCAGGTTCAAGATGGCAACATCAGTTCCTGCCTGAATTTCCCACCTGCTGGCCTGCCCTAAAGATTTTGGACTTGCCAGCCTCCATAATCACATGAGCCAATTCCTTAAAATCCCTCTCCTGATAGATAGGTAGATAGATAGATAGATAATATAGATAGAGAATTGATATAGTTAGATAGATAAATAGCATCTATATCTTTTTTTTTTTTTTGGTACGCGGGCCCCTCACTGTTGTGGCCTCTCCCGTTGCGGAGCACAGGCTCCGGACGCGGCCATGGCTCATGGGCTCAGCCGCTCCGCGGCATGTGGGATCTTCCCGGACTGGGGCACGAACCCGCGTCCCCTGCTTCGGCAGGCAGACTGTCAACCACTGCGCCACCAGGGAAGCCCAGCATCTATATCTTATCTATCTCCATCTCCTCTCTATATCTATCTATATCTAGTATCTATATCTTATCTATCAATCTCACTAACTATATCCATCCTATTAGTTCTATTTCTCTGGAGAATGCTGGTGAATACAAGGTCCAACAGTAGTAAATGTTATATCTCAGTTTCAAACTCAGGTTTGTCCAACTCACAACCCCAGGCTCTTGGAGGACAGACTTCAGACAGCCTCATGTGTTTGGACTTTCATCAGCTCTATCAGTGCTTGGGGAGCTCCGGACTCAATAGGGGAAAGATGTCCATGCATCCCAGGTGGAAAGGAAGCCATGGTCTGCCTCAATACGTAGACCCAGTTTATGGGGAATTGCTGTATTTAATAGCCATTCTTCAAACATTTATAGAGTATGAGAGATCAGAGACTGTGTCAGGCTTAGTGAGGATGCAAAAATTATATTAAAAATAGCAACAGAGGGCTTCCCTTGTGGTGCAGTGGTTGAGAGTCCACCTGCCGATGCAGGGGACACGGGTTCATGCCCTGGTCCGGGAAGATCCCACATGCCGCGGAATGGCTGGGCCCATGAGCCATGGCCGCTGAGCCTGCGCGTCCGGAGCCTGTGCTCTGCAACGGGAGAGGCCACAACAGTGAGAGGCCCGCGTACTGCAAAAAAAAAAAAAAAAAGGGTAAGGTGATGAATATGTTCACTACTTTTTGGGGTGATGAATATGTTCACTATTTGATTGTGGCAACGGTTTCATGGGTGTATAGATATGTTAAAACTTATCCATCAAATTGTACACTTAAATCTGTGCAGTTTCTTGTATATAATTATACCTCAATCAAAAATACTACCAAAAAATAAAGGACAAGAAAAGCCAAGGAAATTGAACAACTTTAAAATTTTGAACAAATGTTTGAAGATATAATTCATCAAAACTTCAGAAATCAAGGAAGACTCAAATCTAGCGATTAAAAAGGGGCAGGACAAATTAACAAGGATTCTCATCACTAAGACATATCCTAGCAAAATTATTGGACTTCAAAGATTCTTTTGGTCAGTCAAGCAAAAAGACCAAAATAAGTGACTTACTGACTTCAGACTTCAAGTCAACATTCAATGGTAGAAGACAGTGGAACAGATCCTAAAATTCCTCTAAAGGCAAGAAAGTATGATCTAAACTTGTTATACCTAGCTTTCTATTTGAAAGATATAAAATCAAATCTTTTTGGACATGCCAAATTTGGGGAAGATTATTCTTATGAACACTTCCTGAAGAAACTACTGGCGGATCAACCCAAATGACACTCAGAATGGAAGATAATGAGAAATTATATGAGGAATATTGCCTGATAGAGAAATTGAGTCCATGCTTGGAATGGAAATGCCTGAAAAGGATTTACATATGTTGAAAGAGTCTGGGAACTTGAGCTTGGAAGCATCGGCGCCTCAGAATACAGCCAAGAAATAAATGCAGAAAAGCAGCCATGTCTGACAGCAGTGACGATGAAGAATTCCTCAGTGGCTATGACAAAATGCTACTGGCCACTCTGCCTGAGGAATTTAAGCCAAGCTGGATTTTTATAACGTGCCCTGGGAACATGACATTTTTACTGCCTTCTTGAGAGTAATGCATTTGACCGTTTCTTTTGGGGGAAACACTCCTTTCCATGAAGAGTAGAAGATGTCGAGTGATTGAATAACAGATTGCACAGTAGTTTCAAATGATCTTGGCAGAATTAAAAGAAATGATTTTAAAGTTGTCAGATTCATTTTGGGGAGAAATAGGGAGATCTTAATATGAGTTGTATTTTAAATTTTGGAATTATTGTTAATTTTATGAGATGTGAGTATGGTATTATGGTTAATGTAGGAAAATATTTTTATTTATAGGAGATATATGCTGAAATATTTAGGGATGGAGTGTCATATCTGTGATTTGCTTCCAAATTGTTGAGCAAAAAAAAGTATATGTCATACATAAAGAAAAGAAAAATATGGCAAAATGTTACCAATTAGTGAATCTTGGTGAGGAGTACATAGGATGTTCAGTGCACTAATCTCTCAATTTTTCTGTAGGTGTGAAGTTTCCAAAATAAAAATTATACAATTAAGAACAGAACATTGAAACAGCAAAGATTATCATTTAGAGAAATCAAGACCTCCCCACCTCCAAAAAATACCTCCCTAAGGAAGTATCTGGCCTTAAAGATACAATCCGATGACTTGAAGAAATACTTCAAATGCACAGGAAACGTGTTTGCTGTTTTGAGAAGTAGGAAAGAGCAGAATATAAAGAATTCATTGGAAAGCTGGAACTCTATGGAAAGGTCACTAATTTTATATAAAACTTCCAGAGGGAGGAACAAATCCCTAATAAATAAAGATAATTTAAGTAAAGTGAAGATGATGCCTGTACACTACTATGTTCTAGAAAAAGAATTCCAGACTTCAGTTGGCAGGGAACTATTATTGCTTGAGCAGGAGAAGGCTGGAATGTATGAAATACTGAGCTTAATAAATGAACCAAATCCTATCAGAAATCGCAGGAAGCCCTAAGAAGAAGCTCTAGTGCACAAAGCCGATGAAACTCTCGTTTTGAATAATTGCACTGGACTGACGACCAGGGTGTGACAATAAAAAGTCATAGAGGACAGACAACAGCTACCTCTTGGACAAAATGAAGAATATCTGGGAAACGCAGAGTCCATTTCCAGTGCAAACTGAGTGATGAGGTATCAGCTAGGCCTGGGGTGGAAGTACCAGGAAGTTGGACACTGACCTTTGGACACAGCATTCCATCAAAGCGTACCTGGAAAATGGATGCACAGTCTTGCAGCCAAAGCCCAAGTTCTTAATGACGTGGACAGGCAGAGAGGCATGGCTCTGCAGGAGGATGAATGGTGAGAAGGAGTGAGGGACCTCGGTTGCAGAGGAAGTGAAAGCTTTTAAGCAAGAGAATTTAAGAACATGAATTATGGGGGTGGGGCAGGGGAAACAAGATGTAATAAAACCAGAATTGCTCTTTTTGATCAGAAAGTCTGTGTGACAGCAGGTATACCACTGGTGCTGCAGAAAGTGCTCTTGTTGGAGAGAAGAGGCAAGCTGTCAGCTGGAGACAGAAATTAATATAAGTAAAACCAAGACACCAATGCCTCAAACACCAGTGACCGTAACTCCAGGAAGACACGCTTATCAAATCTTACTACAGAGAGGTCCTCTGAGCCCAGCTGCTCTTCTAGCCCACCTGCCAGAACTGGAGGTGTCATCTACCCAGGGCCAACTACATAATGTGCTGGGTTCAGTGCAAAATAAAAATCCAGCTCCCTTGATCAAAAGGCAGGGGGGAAATGCCATTAAAAGTACTAAAATATGGGCTTCCCTGGTGGCGCAGTGGTTAAGAATCCGCCTGCCAATGCAGGGAACACAGGTTCAATCCTTGGTCTGGGAAGGTCCCACATGCCGTGGAGCAACTAAGCCTGTGCGCCACAACTACTGAGCCTGTGCTCTAGATCCCACGAGCCACAACTACTGAGCCCACATGCCACAACTGCTGAAGCCCACATGCCTAGAGCCCGTGCTCCACAACAAGAGAAGACACCACAATGAGAAGCCCACGAACTGCAACGAAGAGTAGCCCCCGCTCACCGCAACTAGAGAAAGCCCATGCACAGCAACAAAGACCCAACGCAGCCAAAAAAAAAAAAAAAAAAAAAAGTACTAAAATATATTCCGCTTTCCTTTCTTCTAGGGTGTCTTGACTTGGCATGGTGTGGTTCTTTTTTGTTATTTAATGTCAATCTAAGCAAAGAAAAATTAAAATTTTTCATTCTTAGCATGAATTTAACCATTCATCTTTATATTATACTGTGGCAGTTTTAAAAGCAAATATAAGAGCATTTATCTTATAGGCAGCATTACCAAAATTACACAATTCTTATTTTGTAGCTCATGCATGGATATGTGTATAGTTCTTAGCAGAACAGTGGAAATGCCACACAAAACTAACCACGTACTTTAAATTGCTTGCTTCTTAATTCATGAACATTCTACCAACACTGTCTGCCTTTGGCTTACTGATGAGTAAGGAAGGACTGATGGGAATGTGGTTGGCAAATACAGGGAGGTAGCATCAGTGAATAGGGATTTGATGGAGTTCCTTGGTCATTCGTGGTTCTTAGGCCATCATGGCCTTCTTTCTGTGTTCAAAGCAAGTTCTGGTTCTCATGGAAAGTGTGGCCTCTCTGGGCCGTCAGCAGCCGCTTACCTCGTACTTGCTTTATGCCACTCAACTCCCACACATTGTGGGTCCATTGGAATTCTTTATTTTCTTTTAAATTTTATTTATTTTTGGCTGCATTGGGTCTTCATTGCTGTGCATGGCTTTCTCTTGTTGCGGTGAGCGGGGACTACTCTTTGTTGCGCTGTGCAGGCTTCTCATTACGGTGGCTTCTCTTGTTGAGGAGCACAGGCTCTAGGCGCGCAGGCTTCAGTAGTTGCGGCACACGGGCTTAGTTGCTCGGTGGCACATGGGATCTTCCCGGACCAGGGATCTAACCCGTGTCCCCTGCGTTGGCAGGCGGATTCCTAACCACTGCACCACCAGGGCAGTATGGTGCACTGGAATTCTGTGCTCATGAAGCCAAAACACAAGTTCAAAGAGAAAGTGATTTAAGAATTTCAAGACAGCAACAGAAGAACATTGAAGCAAGCCTGGGACTTGCCTGAATGTCAGGCTCTGTGCGACTGCACAACTGTCCTGCCCACAAAGCCAGCCCAGACTCTGTCTCCCGAATCATGATTTGCTTCCTGAGTGAATCTTTCTTTCCTTAAGATCTGTATTCTAGAAGGGGACCTGTGACTGTCAATCAACCTCTACCCAGTTCTAGAAGCCTCATTCCTTCAACCAGGATGGAGGACATAGGTGATGCTGTCCCAGGAGTGCCAGCACAACCTCACCAATAGGAGGATGCCACCGCCCTGGGCAACTGGACTACTTCCTAACCTGTGGCCAGCCACCATAGGGGCCTGCACCCATTTTCCAGGAGAGGATTCCCTAGACTGTCACCAAGAATAAAGGTCCTTCGAGTAGTTCACAGGTATCCATCTTCTAGAGCCTTAGCTTCTTGGCATAAAATCATACATTCCTTCTGGTGTTCATCTATCGCTCACACTCCCACTGCCGTCCAGTGAGTGGCCTCCATGTTTCCCATAGGCACGGCCTCGCATGCGTACACACTTGCCTTCAGTGTCACGCCCGGGACAATCCAGGGGCTGCACTTGGACTTCCAGCCTGAGTCACTGAATGGAATTTGGGGAATAGTTCATAGGCCCCAAAATGCAATATGCATTTACTTTGAATATTGAACTTGTACTTTCCATTCTTGAATGTTCTTTTCTTTTTTGCCTTAACCTGACCAAGCAAGTCAACCCTGAGTTTTGTAGCTGGGAAAAATAAATGTATTTATTCAACTAAAGATTACCTCTTAAGTGTTATCCTGCTACATACCTGTTTTAGTTCTAGTTCCTGTAGTTTAGGTAATCGATAAATGTTCTTAAATGTTATGAAAATATAATATGTTTAAATATTTTTCTTTTCCAAATTCCAAAAAAACTGGACCCATCCTAACAGTAAAAGATGACTGTTGAATCCAAATAGTAATCCCCAAACATCTGTCCACTGCTTGCTCTGTACCTGCTCTTCAAGGTGGCACCAGTAGCTAAAAAGCACAGCTCCTCCCCTCGGGGAATGGAAGGAAGGCAGAACGACAGCAACAGTCAAGCCTCACACAGCTTAAAAGGTGTGGTTTGAGCCTCAGCTCCTCTAAGGAGCCCCCTACACTGAAATCACCCTTACCTGACCTTCTTTGGCTCTTTTATTTTCCATCTAATTGCCCTCTGCCTACCATTGCACTATTAAGTTTTTCCCCCCCAGAGAATAACCTTAACTTAGAATATTTGGCCTAGAGTTTTTCAAAATCTGTCCAGAGACCCCAACATCAGAATCCCCCCAGGATGGGGATGTGGAACTATTAAAGTACAGACTCCAGCCTCCTCTGCAGATATCTGAAAGCAGAATCTCTGCGAATCTCAGGCATCTGCAGGGTTAACAAGTTCCCTAGAAAATTCTAATGCCCACTGAAGTTTAAAAAAAAACACTGACCACCTAGTCACACTACCCATTTTACAGCTGAGGAAATTGAGGCCCTGAGGTTGCCTAAGTCAGAAGCAGTGGAGTGAGGTCTAAAACCCATCCTGAGTCCCTATACCAGGATGCCTGGTTCCCTCAGTTTCTTAATATACGTGCTGAGCCTCAGTCACCTTGTAACCTCCTACATGGCAAAGACCATATGAATCAAACTGAGAATCCAGCACCGTGCTGGGTGTGATGTAGGGCAGGGGTCCTCAACCCCCGGTACCCGTCCATGGCCTGTTAGGAACTGCACAGCAGGAGGTAAGCGGCAGGCGAGGGAACGAAGCTTCATCTGTATTTACAGCCACTCCCTATTGCTTGCATTACTGCCTGAGCTCCGCCTCCTGTCAGATCAGCGGCGGCATTAGATTCTCATAGGAGCGCGAACCCTACTGTGAACTGCGCATGCCAGGGATCTAGGTTTCGCGCTCCTTATGAGAATCTAATGCCTGATGATCTGAGGGGGAGCTGAGGCGGTGATGCTAGTGCTGAGGAGTGGCTGCAAATACCGATTATCATTAGCAGAGGGGTTTGACTGCACAGAGACCATAATAAATCAACTGCTTGCAGACTCATATCAAAACTCCATCAGTGAGTGGCAAGGGACAATTAAGATGCATCTGGTAGCAGGCTTTAAGTCAGAACCCGACACTTATTTTAGTCCACGTGTGGTTCGCCCATTATTTTATTTACCACTTCCGTCTGTGCCTCTTTCCCGCACTGCACATCTGTCTCAGTCACAGTTTTGGTAAGCCCACAAGCTAACCCTCGCCAAAATGAGTAAAATACAAACGTTGCTGGAGAGCTTCTTTGAAAAGGGGGAAAGACCCAATGATGAGACAGCAGAAGACTCTAAGACTGCCAACAAAAAGAAAGCTTCATTTAAAAGAAAATACCAAGAGTCCTACTTAAATTACGGGTTCATTGCAACAGGTGAATCACGTTCTCCAAGCCTGCTTTGTATAATACGTGGTGACCGGCTATCCAACGAAGTTATGAAACCTTTGGAGTCTTTCAGAAGAAAAAAAACGTGAACACGAAGAACAGAAGCAATTATTGAAGGCCACCACTTCATCAAATGTGTCTGCACTGAGAGCATGATTCTAAGTGGCTAACTGCATTGCTAAAGCTAGGAAGCCCTTTACTATTGGTGAAGAGCTGATCCCACCTGCTGCTAAGGACATTTGTCATGAACTTTTAGGAGAGGCTGCAGTTCAAAAGGTGCCACGTGTTCCCCTTTCGGCTAGCACCATAACTAGAAGAATTGATGAAATAGCAGAGGATATTGAGGCACAATTGTTAGAGAGGATTAATGAGTCACCGTGGTACGCAATCCAGGTTGACAAGTCTACCGATGTTGACAACAAGGCAATAGTGCTTGTTTTTGTGCGATAGATTTCTCAGGAGGATGTGTCACATGCACTTTTGTTGCCAACCAACACCACAGCTGCAGAACTGTTCAAGTCTTTGAATGATTACATGTCAGGAGAACTGAATTGGTCATTTTGTGTCGGTATATGCACGGACGGAGCGGCTGCCATGACTGGATGGCTTTCTGGTTTCACCACTCCAGTCAAAGAGGTCACTTCTGAATGTGAGTCTATGCACTGTGTCATCCATAGAGAAATGCTGGCTAGCTGAAAAATGTCCCCTGAACTTAACAACGTTTTGCAGGATGTGATTAAGATTATCAACCATGTTGGACTTCCCCGGTGGCGCAATGATTGGGAATCGCCTGCCAATGCAGGGGACATGGGGTCGAGCCCTGGTCCGGGAAGATCTCACATGCCGCACAGCAACTAAGCCCATGTGCCACAACTAGTGAGCCTGTGCTCTAGAGCCCACGAGTCACAACTACTGAAGCCCACGCACCACAACTACTGAAGCCCGCGTACCTAGAGCCTGTGCTCCACAACAAGAGAAGCCACCGCAATGAGAAGCCCGTGCACCACAACGGAGAGCAGCCCCCACTCACCGCAACTAGAGAAAGCCCACACGCAGCAATGAGGACCCAACACCACCAAAAATAAATAAATAAATTCAACCACATTAAAGTACATGCCCTTAACTCACATCTGTTCACGCAGCTCTGTGAGGAGATGGGTGCAGGGCACACACGTCTTCTCTTATACACAGAAGTTAAATGGCTTTCTAAAGGTAGATCACTGGCCAGAGCTTTTGAGTTACAAGAACCACTCCAGAGATTCCTTTTAGAAAGACAGTCACCACTGGCAGCACATTTCAGTGACACAGAATGGGTTGCAAAACTTGCTTACTTGTGTGACATATTCAACCTGCTCAGTGAATTCAATCTGTCACTTCAGGGGAGAATGACAACTGTGTTCAAGTCGGCAGATAAAGTGGCTGCCTTCAAAGCCAAACTGGAATTATGGGGGCGACGAGTGAACATTGGGATGTTTGACATGTTTCAAACATTAGCAGAGATTTTGAAAGAGACTGAGCCAGGGCCTTCTTTCTCCCAGCTGGTGCATGATCACCTATCTCAGCTTTCAAAAGAATTTGAGCATTACTTCCCAACCACAAAAGACCCCTGAACTGGGAAGGAACGGATCCACGATCCATTTATGAATAAGCCAGGTGAATCGACTTTGTCCATGCTAGAAGACGATCAACTGCTTGAGATCTCAAATGACGGTGGCCTTAAAGGTATGTTTGAGACAACTTCAAATCTCCATATGTTCTGGATTAAAGTCAAGCCGGAGTATCCTGAGATTGCCACAGAAGCACTGAAAAGCCTGCTTCCATTTCCAACATCCTGTCTTTGTGAAGCAGTGACAGCGACCAAAACGAGATCATGGAGTAGACTGGACCTAAGCAACACACGTCGGGTGTCACTGTCTCCCATCACCCCCAGATGGGACCATCCAGTTGCAGGAAAACAAGCTCAGGGCTCCTACTGATTCTGTATCATGATGAGTTGTGTAATTATTTCATCATATGTTGCAATGTAATAATAATAGAAATAAAGTGCACAATAAATGTAATGTGCTTGAATCATCCTGAAACCATCCCCCACCCCAGTCCGTGGAAAAATTGTCTTCCACGAAACCTGTCCCTGGTGCCAAAAAGGTTGGAGATCGCTGATGTAGGGAATTGTTATTTCAGCAAGTAGAACACTGAATGAATGAATGAATGAATGAGGACTCCCTACAGAGAAGCTTTAAACCTTTCTGGATCATTTTAAGTTTACTTTTAGGTGTCTTTATTGCTAGCCATTGCAAATCCTCTTTGGCAGAAGGCTGGGTTTAAAAGAGAAAATAAATCAGGCAGATGGAAGCAAGGTGTTCCAATGGAGCAGAAAACCCCTGGCCAGCATGCTTTAGTCCCCAAGATGGGGCCTCCAGAAGAATGACTCCTCCCCCCACGAACCGTCTCTCACTTCCTGTCTCAGCACTCCACCTGCACCCTCCTGCTTTAATGCTTGGCTGTGGTTCTATGCCCTCCCCAGGCACCCAAGTTCAATTTGATCCAATATTTATAATTGTTTGTTGCCTCTCATTTGGGCTTCTGGCACCTTAATTGTAAAATCACCCCCCACCCCTCATGGGGTCAGGCTGGGAGGGAGAAGTTCATTAGCCTTCACAGCTGTGGTAATATTTTATGTCGGTGCAGCAGGTGAATCAGCCCACGCACACTCCACCCTCTCCACGCTGCATGGCTGACTGCAGTTGCTGACTGTATTGGTTGCATCTATGACGACATGATGGCTGCCTGCTGGAGTGGGACATGTAAATACCTTGACTCTCAGGTGGGAGGGAAAGGATCACTGTCAAAGGCAGAAATGTACCCTCGAGATCATGAGAGTCCACTTTGCTGGAAAAGGTCCCACCAGGTCACATCTCTTTCCTACAATGCCTTAACTCCATTCCTCCCCCTGGAGGCACATATTCTTGAAATGGATGGAGTGGTTGGATGGATGGATGGGTGGATGGAATCATTTTAGTTAAATTTGACAAGTACTAGTGTTAGTGTTCAAAGTGAAAGGGCCCCCACAGATCTTTGAGTCCAATACCCTCATTATACAGATGAGGAAATTGAGGCTCAGAGAGAAGGACCAAACCTGGGTTTCTAGACTTCTAAGTGGATGTCCAGGATGTTAATATACCTTCATTCTAGTAAGTAACACTATATACTAGAGGAAGGGCTGATTCTGGCCCATATGGTACCTTTCTGCATATAAAAAAAGGCATCCCTTCCTCCCTGCAGACACAGCTCTGCTCCAAGGTATGTACTTGGCAAGCTGAACGGCAGCTGGATTTTGGCCTCCGCTGCCTTCTGGGCTGGGCACCCTTGTCCGGTGAACAACCTTCATGATTCTCACTGGCAGCTCTGGCTAGGGAAGTGCAAAGTTTGAGGACAGGGCCTGAGCCTTATTTACTTCTGTAAATCCTACCACATCTAGAGCTGTGCCTGTCCCAGTACAGGAGGAAGAGAAATGTTTACATAAGGAAAGAAGGGAGGGGGGAGGAGGAGCAATACCAGTATCCTTGGGAACCTCACAAGTGAAACTTCATGAAGGAGCAAAACAAGTATAAACCCAAACAGCCGATTGCCAGGTCTAGCACAGGAAAATAAAGCAAAGTGAAGTAGAGTCCAATTAGTTTGCTTAAACAATATTAAACTCCAGAGGAAAACGGAAAGGGAGCCCTGCTGACATTACTGCAAGCTGCTGAGAGGGGCCAGGCAATTCTATTAGGGAAAACAGATGTTTGTGAGTTGCCAAATAAAGAAGCAATCACAGAGATAAAAGAGGCGCTTTCCCCAAACGGAAAACATAACTAAATCATTTATCAACTTCCTGTGCAGAGCTCAGGCACCTGATCTGGAGACAAATCAGGGAATTGTTGTTGTTTTTTTTTTTTTTTTAATGTTGTTATTTTGAATAGCCTGATTCCTTTGCCTTGAGCTAATTTGGATTAATCTGTCCCCCCAGGAGGCTATAAAATTCTTCCTTTCCTCCATAAACCTCTGGAAAGACAGATGGTCACTCATCTGCATGTGAAGTTTGAACCCCCTCCTTACTCATCATGGTGGGGGGGGTAGAAAAGAGCATTCTGTGGGGGCGTGTCAAGAGCAGAGAGTTGGAGAAGAGGAAGAGGGATCAAATCTCTCATTATGTTCAGTAGTTCAAGAGTGTCTTGTTTCTCTGTGTCATTTATTTAGACAGGTCCCTATCCTCCTTTTAAGATCACTTTGGCCTGTGTCACCCCAGGGCAGGGATTTTGTAATCTTTCTGGAGTCACAGATCCCGTGGAAAATCTGGTCAAAGGATATGGACCCCGTCTTCAGAAAAGAAGCACGTATGCCTATGCTTGCATACTTTGGCAAACAATTTCAAAGGATTCATGCATCCCCTGAAGCCCATCTTTGGATCCCAAGTTTAAAACGCCTGCTTTAGAGTCTGGAAGGGAAATCATTTTAAAGAGGACCCTAGAGGACAGGGCTTCCCTGGTGGCGCAGTGGTTGAGAGTCCGCCTGCCGGTTCAGGGGACGCGGGTTCATGCCCCGGTCCGGGAAGATCCCACATGCCACGGAGCAGCTGGGCCTGTGAGCCATGGCTGCTGAGCCTGCGCATCCGGAGCCTGTGTGAGAGGCCTGCATACCACACACGCACACACACAAAAGAGGACCCTAGACACTTAAATGATAAAGCCTAATGCTGTCTGTTTTGCATTGTAATGAGTTTGAAGACCTCGACTGCATTACGAGGAACAGCTTGGAAATGGCCCATCTTAGAAGCTTTGGTGGGGGCCCTGCTAGCTGAGACCTTGGGGAGGAGAGGAGAAACTGGCAGGGAAGTGCTGGCACAATCTTTATAAGGACACTTCAGCATTCAAGAAGTTATGGTTTTTGGGGACGTTTAGCCTGTAATTTATCAATATTCCCACAAGGTGGTAGTTCTGTGGTCGTGTGGCTCTTCTTCTAAGTCAGCGTGTGTGTGTATTTCTGGGTTCCAAAATGAAATCAGTAATTTTCCATTCAACTTTTTTGATAACTCAAGAACAAATACAGAGAGCCTACTGCGTGTCTATGTATTGGAGGTGCAAAGGTAAAGAAGAGACATCAGGGTCTCTACGTTTTACTCTTTTTACTTCCCGCAGCAATGGTTGGCCATCATGGAGCTAGATTTTCATTCCTGAAACTCTCAACCATTTTTCCTTTCAGAGTCAATTAGTGATTACCTATATTACCTTTCCCTTTAATTTCACAAAATCTTTTTTTTTTTTTTTTTTTTTGCGGAGCACAGGCTCCGGACGCACAGGCTCAGCGGCCATGGCTCATGGGCCCAGCCGCTCCGTGGCGTGTGGTATCTTCCCGGACCGGGGCACGAACCTGTGTCCCCTGCATCGGCAGGCGGACTCTCAACCACTGTGCCACCAGGGAAGCCCCACAAAATCCTTTTGAGCTATGCCTGGCATTTTCTTCTCCCTGAATTTCTTAAACTCCGAGACAATGTAGTCTCTTTTATCAGAATAACAAAACAATAATTATTTATTAAGCCAGCTAACTACTATACAGATGAAGAAGCATTACTAGTCACCAAGGAGTTAATTAAGCTCTCTTCATAACCTAGAGGTATTGTTCCTAGATGCCCCCTGACCACTCACCTCTAACACACACACACACGCACACACACATCCTTTTTTTAAAAATTTATTTTATTGACGTATAGTTGATTTACAATTTTGTGTTAATTTTTGCTATACAGCAAAGTAATTCAGTTATACATATATATACGTTCTTTTTCATATGCTTTTCCATTATGGTTTATCACAGGATACTGAATATAGATCCCTGTGCTATATAGTAGGACCTTGTTGTTTATCCATTCTTTATATAATAGTTTGCATCTGCTAATCCCAAACTCCCAACTATTCCCTCCCCCACCCCCCTCTCCCTTGGCAACCACAAGTCTGTTCTCTATGTCTTTGAGTCTGTTCCTGTTTCGTTGATAAGTTCATTCACACAGTCATTCTTTAGGCTGCTGGGAGGTAGGTCTGCTTCTGTGAGAAAGTTGAGTTCAGCTTCAACTTTGAAGGAAACTTCCTCTGATTATCTCTCAAAGTATTTGTCTTTCCTTCTCTCAATTCCCAAGTCTTTATGACCTGGCACTTATCATAAATTACCTAGCATTTCAGCTACCTGTGTACCTATCACGTCCTGCAGGATGTGTTTCCATCTGCCAGGGCATCTTTAGTAAAATGCTCAGGAAATAACATTGGTTGGACATACCAGTTGGCAGGATATGAACTGTCAGAGGAGAGTTGTGTGTGGCGGGGGACATGCTGAGTGAGTACAAGGACACCTTAAGGCCCTCACAGGAGAGGGTGACTCCTCCCAGTGTGACCAGGAAGAAGATAGCACAAGGGTGGAGGAAGAGAGACGACTGGGAGGGGGGAGGATCCTCTGGATTAAAGACTTGAATGTAGGACCTGAAATCATAGAACTCCTAGAAGAAAACCACAGATGGTAAGCTCCTTGACACAGATGTAATGATTTTTTGGATTTGACACCAAAAGCCAAGGCAGTAAAAGCAAGAATAAACAAGTGGGACTACATCAAACTAAAAAGCTTCCACAGGGAATCCTCTGGTAGTCCAGTGGTTAGGACTCCACGCTTCCATTGCAGGGGGCATGGGTTTGATCCCTGGTCGGGGAACTAAGATACTGCAGGCTGCATGGCACAGCCAAAAATAAATACATTTAATTTAATTTAAAAATAAATAAAAACTTCTGCACACCAAAGGAAACCATCAACAAAATGAAAAGGCAATCTACTGAATGGGAGAAGATACTTGCAAATCTTATATCTGATAAGGGGTTCATATCCAAAAATATATAAAGAACTCATATAACTCTAGCAAAAAACAAACAATCTGATTAAAAAATGAGCAAAGGATCTAAACAGACATTATTCCGAAGAAGACATACAGATGGCCAACAGATACATGAAAAGGTACTCAAGATCACTAATCATCAGGGAAATGCAAATCAAAACCACTCACTCCTGCCTCCCTGGGGACTGAGTGAGCTATCACCTCACACCTGTTAGAATGGCTATGATCAGAAAGACAGTCTTTCCTCAGCCTCCCCTTGGAAACTGGATAATGTTGGCACTTACGTCACTCTCTCAATGAGAGATTGCAAGTAAAGCATCTAACCCTGAGCCTGGCACAGGATAAGGGCAGGAAACGTTAACTATTATAATTATTGTCGAGAGACCAATAGGGACCTGACACATGGAACCTCGAGGGGACTGAGAATCTATTTAGGACCATTGCAGAGATGCAAGGATGGTGGTCAGAGGAGTAGATGGGCCAGCTGGAGAGCTAGAAGAAGAGGGTGGGGGCAGGCCTGTGAGGAGAGGCACCCTGGGGGCCGGAGCAGAACCGGGTGGAGGATGCAATGGTTTGTGTTCATTTGCTAGGGCTTCTGTAACACAGTAACCATGAACTGTTGGCTTAAAACGACAGAACTGTATTGTCTCACAGTTCTGGAGACCAGGAGTCTGAGTGGAGGTATGGGCAGGGTTGAGGGCTGTGAGGGAGAATTTGTTCATGCCTCTCTCCTCGCTTCTGGTGGTTCTGGGGTCCTGCTGGAACAAGTACCCAAATATGGACACGTGGGTTCAGAATTGGATAACGCATGGGTAGAGGCTGGAAGAGTTTGAAGGCATGTGATAGAAAAAGCCTAGAATTACTATGAAAGAGACTGTTGCTAGGAATATGAAAGTTCAAGGTGAGGTGTCAGACGGAAATGAAGAACATGTTATTGGAAACTGGAGGAAAGGCGGTCCTTGTTCTACATACCCCATGGCTGGGGAGGATAAACACAGCGGTCCCTGTGCATTAATTGTTCAGCGAAAGTGAGGGCTCTGAGGCCCCCTGATAGTGTCCCACTGTGAGGTCAGCATAAGTCTCCCCAGGGGAGGGCTGGAGGGACAGGTCGAGGCTCCTGGAGGGACTCGAGGGGTATGAGGGGCTCTGCAGACGAGATGGGTTTCTTAAAGGCAAAGGGGTGGGGAATCCTGGGGGCTTGTGTCTGGGGACCCCCAGTTGAGTTCCTCCTTCCCTCTTTCCTTTTCATGGTTGTCTCCTGGACCTTTTGTACCTTCCCAGGGCTTTATACAAAGGGTTTTTCACAAGCCCTCACAACAGCTCCCAAGGCTGGCAGGACAGGAACTGCCATTCTCATTTTATAAACTAGGATGCGGAGGCTCAGAGAGGTTATACGACTTCCCCAGGACACACAACATGTTGGAGGCAGCGGCATTCAAGCCCCCTGTCTTGTCTCTAGACTCCCAGCCTGGAGCTGGGTACACCACACCGCATGGCTTTGGTTTCTGGTGTTTCCCGTTCTGGGAGGCTTGACATGAAGGAGAAAGTGAGGCCGAGCCAGATACCCTGAGTTCCCCAGGCCTGAGAGAATCTGTCTTTGGGGAGGTCTTCATCCCCCAGGTGCTTAGAGCATCTCTACAGACTCTTCAGCTGTGCTGTGGCTGTGACCACAAGGGGGCGGTGGCACCCGTGTGATGATCTGCGGGCAGGATGGCGCTTGAGGTCTGCAGAGGTGGGGAGGGGGCTCTGCTTCCCCCACCCCACCCCAAACTTCTCAGAGCTCCCTGCTGTCAGGATCCTTCCCAGACTCCCTCCTCCATATAGAGGCTCATTGGCTTTCAGGGTACGTAACTTTGACTCAAGTTGGTCATTCCAGGGTTTCCTGAGCTGGGGCTGGGCTTGATACTGGGCCGCATCTCCCACCACGAGCACCCACGTTCAACCCCAACTCAGCATCACTGGAGCCCCTCACTCCTGCCTCCCTGGGGACTGAGTTACAATGAGATCCACACTGACTTCTCCTCCACTAAACTAATCCATTCTCCTCATTTCACAGACGGAAAAAATGAGACCCGGGAACAGAGACTTGCCTGATCACACATCTTGAGAGGAGCAGAGTCAACCCTGGAATCCAGGTCTCCTGGCCGCCAGGCCCACCCCACACAGCCCACCATGGGTGCCTGGGGTGTGTGAGTGGGGTGGGAGTGGAGCTCAGAGGAAACTCTTGTAAGCCTCAGAAACATGATACAAGAGTCCCAAGTCCATGACACCACACGAGCTGAGAATCTGTAACTCAGTCAACAAATATTAATTGAGCACCTACTATGTGCTAGGCATCTACATCTATGGGATGCAGCGGTCAACAAAACAAAGACCCCAGCCTTGAAGAAGCCTAAATTCTAGTGAGAGTTCTGTTTGTCCTGTGATAAAGCAAAAATGGCAAGCCCTCCCCTACCTCCTCCAATTTTATAGTTGCTGTGCCTACACACCACTCTCGTCATGATTTGTCCTCTGTTTCCTCCGTACCCCTGTCTTTCTCTTCCATGTCTTTCCTGGTTCCTGATCTGTCCTCCTCATCCTCCTGCAAAGAGGCATCATGGCAGGAAGGAGGGGCCTGCCCTTCTGCATCCACACAGGCCCAAGGGATGAGCACAGAGAGGGCTAGTCAGGAGGCTGGCCGGGCAGGAAGGGAGGAAGCTGGAGGCTGTGCTGTGCCCAGCCTGGAGCAGGCCACCCCTCGGCCCATCGCTGGTGCCTGAGGGTTGGGTTTGCCGACACCCCAGGAGAAAGACTGCTCTGTCAGGGGCTGCCTTGAGTGGCAGATCTCAGATTCCAACCCTCTCTGCCCACAGCCGACAGGCTCAGGGCGAAGGGATGCGGGGGGCGGGGCAGAAGTCAGCGGGCAGGGCCCTCCCCCACCCCGGGCAGCCCTGTGGGGAGTCCCAGGTCTATGAGTCCATCCACATCGTCTCGGTTCATGAGGACCCCCGGGGTGGACCTCCCTAACCTCCAGCCCAGAAGCAGAGTGCATTCCCTGGGTATTTCTTCAGAAGCCTCTGAAGACTTAGGGAAAGTAGGCTCACCACACACGTATGGTATACACACAGGGAATACTTGTGGTTTCTCATTCCCAGGCAGGCCAGCCTCTCAGGGAGCCCCAGTCTGAGGAGAGACGCGGCCCCGCCCTCAGGGATCCCCGGTGTGAGGAGAGACGCAGTCCTGCTGAGGGGAGAAACACAGTTTCTGGTCTCCAGTGGTCTCTGCTAGGTCATCCCTCTGTCTCACTGCCACTGTCTTGCTGCCTCTATTCCTTTCTCTCCCTCTCCACATTTTTCTCTCCCTCTCCTGTGTGTGCACATGCAGAAACACATGCATACAGCCACGTGCATTTGGAAGAAGTCTTAAAAACACTCAAGACCGGGACTTTCCTGGTGGTCCAGTGAGTAAGACTCTGCGCTCCCAAAGCAGGGGACCTGGGTTCGATCCCCGGTTGGGGAACTAGATGCCGCAACTAAGAGTCTGCAAACCGCAACAAAGGATCCCGCATGCCTCAACCAGTAGCCAGCGCAGCCTAAATAAATAAATAAATATTTAAAAAACAAAACAAAACACTCAAGACCAAATTTCAATAAATGCCAAGTACACGGTCCAAACTCCAAGGACTGTGGAGACGCAGACTCGGGGATGAGTCGGGGAAGATCTTGCGGTTGAGCTGCGGGGACTGAGGCTCCAGACCTCGCGGGAACTCAGGGGCCTTGGATCCCGCTGTGTCCTCTGAGGCTCTGAGCACGGCAGCCTCACCGGGGGAGGCATCCTCCATGGTGACCAGGACGGGAGTGATCCCACCCCCTTGACGCTGTTTCTTTCCAGCCTCACATGCCCTGAGACGAGTTCTGGCTGCCGAGGAAGCAGGACCTGGGACGCTAGGAGCCCATACAGTGACGGGAGACATCGGAGGGATGGGGTGGGAGGGGGAGAAGCGGGGCTGACCACCAGCTGTCCAAGCTGCCCCACGGGAGGTGGGGCCGAGAAGCACTCCAACGCACACAGCTGCCTTCACTCCCAGATCCCAGGGGTGAGAGAACAGGCCTCGGCATATTCCAGGGATGTGTCCATGTGCCACGTCCATGGCCCTTGTTTGGGCCTCCATGCTAGGGAGGGCCAAGGGTGGGCAGGAAGGGACCCTGAATGGGGTTCAATTCCAATAATATTTGGAAAACACCCTCCTTCCCTTGCATGACCTTAGTCACTTTCTATCCCGAGAAACGGGCCACCTCGAATTTGTTCGTAAACCTGAAAACTAGAAGCTATGCCTGGGGATTAACATTGTCCAAACGAGAGAAGGAGGAGAGGAAGTTCCCAGCGATCTGGGGATGCTGGGAAGCTGTGAAGGTGACTTTTCTAGGACTCTTTAAACTCGGGACTCTTTAGACTTGTTTTCTTTGCAGTTCAGTCAGCCTGGAGGCAGAGGGATGAAGAATTTGACATCTATAACCCCACACAGCCCCTCAAAGTGGCAAGATCAGCCCTCTCCCAGCGAAAGGTCACGTCTCCAGTGACAGGGAGCTCACCCTCTTTTGCCCTTGCCTTTGCTAGATGCCTCTGATGGGAGGGGATTTGGAGTGTGAGGTGCTGGGTGCCCCCCTCCACCTGGTCACGGCAGACCCCAGCAAAGAAGAAGGTGGGGTGCCAGAACAGAGTACATTTTTACACAGAGCCCCAGAGCCTTCCTGGCTGAGTCTGGGAACTCTTCCTGGGGAGACAGATTTCACGGATGAGACTGCTCTGAAATGGTCCCACTGTGCTCTGGGCGGCACCGGGAAGGTGGAGGCGGCGTGGGGAGGAGGCAGCGTTCTGAGCCGGCGTGAGGAAGGTACATCTGGCCTCGGCACTGCCGGGTCCTGTCAACAGCCCTGGCATGGTGCCTTGGTGCCTTTCTCCTTGGCACTTTCCACACCGGATTATGGTTCAGCCAGACTTCCTGTGCAGGCCTATAGAGTCCTGAGCCCTGGGGAGGGCAGGAGGAGGAGGGTGAGCCCCGGGGCTACTGTCTGGTGGACAAACAAGATGTTTATTCGGTGGAGGAGAAAGAGGAGGCCGAGAGACGAAGCTGCTGGTGCCCTGGCCTTTCCTTCCTGCCTTCCCCTCCCCACTCCACACACACAGAGCACTGCACTGGAGTCATGGGCCCAGGACATCAGCACCAAAGGACCCGAGGACAGACACACACACACACACACACACACACACACACACACACACACACACACACACACATACACACACAACAAGGGGACCCCTGCAGACAAGGCTGTGTTCACTTTTCTGATATAACCTTCACACACACACACACACACACACACACGCACATGCACACACACACACACACACACGCACACACACAGCCTTTGTGTTTTAAAGTCTATTAACCCTGGCAAAACAGAGTTAAAGAGGTGGCTCTAGTCCAAGGGCGTCACAGCAGCCTCCAGTGCGAAGATGGAGAATCGGCCCAGAGAAGGAAGGAGGTGGTGGCTGGCGGCAGGGACGGGGCCTGCACGGTGGGGCTGCCAGGTTTGAAATGTGGCACCTCTGGGGTGAACAGACTGGGCCTTGATCTTGGATGCTTTCCTGGGAGGCTGCAAGGACAAAGGACATGCCTCCCTGGACTAAGGAGCCAGGCTCTGGGACCCCGTGCAGAGACAGAACAGCAGAGTGGACAGACGGACAGATGGACTCCTAGAGGGAGTCTGAGGCCTCCCCAGGACCTTGCCATTCAAAGTGTGGTTTATGGACAGCAGCATGACATGGAGGCTTCTCAGAAATGCAGAATCTTGGGTCCAACCCAGACCTACTGAATCAGAGCCTGGACATCCATTTACATATTCAAGTTCTGGAGGCCTTTCTCTGGGAGCTTCCTGGACCCTGGATGGGGGTTTCCTTGTGGACATGGCATGGATGACAGCATCACTCTCAGTGGATTCCACTCCTCAGTCTGCAAGGCACCTTGTGAGGTCAGCCCAGCCATCTCCCAGACTACAGGTATGGCTACTCCTGTGGTCTCCCAGGGGGATTTATTTCACGTTTGTTTCCTGTGGCACCACGCTAGACATTTAAGATATGATAATAAGCAAAAAACAGACACGGTCCCTGCTCTCTTGAAGTTTTCAGGCTTATGGGACTGACAAATAAGGCTTTTCTGAAGAAGTGTCACTTGAGCTTTGAAGAGATGACCTTGGTGAGAAGGGGAGAGAAACCTATTCCAGGCAGAGAGAACAGCATAAGTAAAGGCCCTGAGTTAAGACGGAGCATGGCTGGTTAGAGGAACTAAAGATCAGTATGGCTGGAGAGGTGGAGGGTGGGAAGGACCATTGTATCAGATAAGACTGAGTGTAAAAGTTTCCAGTAAGCTAGAGTCCCCCGGTGCCTGTCATACCCCTTGATGGTCTCAGAGAATCCTAGAATGTCAGAAATGTAAAGAACCTTGGGCTTCATCCAGGCCAATGCTGGAACTTGGCTTCAAGCCTCAGCTCCATTATAAATTAACTGTAAATGTGACCTTGGATCATGGGTTTCTCATCTGAAAAGTGTTGGGGATGCCTAGGCTGGGAGTAGCTCATGTAAGACTTCTCTGAGGAGTTACTTTAGTTAGGACACATGTTAGGCTGCTATTAAAAAAGAGAGACCCCAAAATATAGTGGCTTAAACAAGAAACAATTTTATTTCTCTCTCATGTAAAAGTCTGACTAGATGATATAGCGTTAACATGGCAGCTCAGTGGTGGTGGAAAGTCAGGCGTCTTCTACCTTGCTGCTCTGCCACCATCAACATATAGCTTCATATGGTCCAAAATGGATGCTCCAGCTCCTGCCATCACATTTGCACACTTCTTTTAAAGGCATGACCCAGATGTTGCACCAGGATCTTCTGCTCATATCTCATTGGCCAGAAATTAGTCATGTAGCCACACCTAGCTGCAAGAGAGTCTGGGAAATGTAGTCTTTGGCTAGGCAGCCATGTGCCCAAGTAAAAATTCTATTACTGTGTAAGAATGGGAGAAGGAATACTGAAGGGCCACAGAGGGTGACCCAGAGTCTAAAGATAGAGTTGGAGCCAGGGAACCCAGCCAGGTCTCTACAGGATTCTCCTCTTGGCCTTGAGCTGCCCTGGCCTCCTGGAGTTCATCAAGGCCAAGCTCTATCCTGCCCCACAATCCTCCCCCATTTCTACCAACTTCAGGAAATCCATGAAGCCTGTGGAGGCTTTGGTAGTGGAGGGTTACAGGCATGGAAGGCGGGCCAGCCCTTGCCTGTCCCCACCGCATCACATGGCACACTGATTCTAGGGGGGCTTCTGGCAGCCTGGTTGGACAGGTTCAGGAAGAGGTAGGTTCCACTCCTCACACATGTAGGAGGCTACTCCTTCTGCCCTTGAAGCAGCAGGAGAGGCCAATCTGGGGAGGGCGGTGGGCCAGCTGTGTTTCCACTACTGCTCCTGAGTCAGGACTGGGGTGGTCCCACAGCCGGGTAAACAGCTGGCAGCAGCAGCTAGAGTGGCTAAGGAGAGCTTTCCCACAAGACTGTCTGACCCTAAGAAGGCCAAACTTCTGGAATCAACACCAGCAGATTCCCAAGGCTGCATCCTGCCCACTGCCTGGGCTACACAGCACAGCCGGCTGCTGGCAATGGCTCTCCCTCTGGGCCTCTGCTCTCCACTCTTGTCTTTTCTGAGAGGGACTAGAGACCGTATGTAAAGCAGGGGTTACAGGAGACCGGGGCTTCTCAGCCTTGGCACTGACATTTTGGGCTGGATGATTCTTTGTCACGGGGGCTGCCCCTGCACATCATAGGATGTTTGGCAGCATCCCTGGTCTCTACCCACTAGGTGTCAGTAGCACCGATCCCCTCCCCAGCTGCAGATGTTTCCTGGGGGAGCGGGGAAAACTCAGCACTGGTTGAGAATCACTGGTATAGATTGAAAAGGTCCTGATTTAGCCAAGGAACAAGTCAGGAATGGATGGAGAGAGTGAGGGAGAGAGAAAGAATGGGAGGAAAAGAAAAGACAGAAACAGGGTGAGAGGGGGAAAAAGAAGGAAGAAGAGATACTGAGAATAAGAAAATGAGATAAAAAGAGAAAAGAAATAAAAGGAGCAGGACTTCCCTGGCCGTCCAGTGGTTAAGACTCCACGCTTTGAGCTTTGAGCTTTTTTTTCCGTTGCGGTTCGTGCTTCCACTGCAGGGGGCATGGGTTCATTCCCTGGTCAGGGAACTAAGATCCTGCATGCCAGGCAGCACGGCCAAAAAAAAAAAAGAGAGAGAGAGAAATAAAAAGATCAAAAGAGGGAAGTTTAGAGAGATGGAGTGAGGGCCAAACCCTGGAAGGCAGGGGGAGCAGGCAGGCAGACCCCTAGGGTAGTGCTGGAGTCTGGAGATATAACTGGGTAAAGGGGCCATGTCAGAATTGGTCAAAATCGAGGTCCTGGCTTCCCTGCTCCCTAGGAGCTAGACCACAGAGCAGAGCTTTGAAGGGTTGAGCTTCTC
This sequence comes from Delphinus delphis, assembly GCF_949987515.2. Classification (NCBI taxonomy): domain Eukaryota; kingdom Metazoa; phylum Chordata; class Mammalia; order Artiodactyla; family Delphinidae; genus Delphinus; species Delphinus delphis. The sequence continues at coordinate 35,677,405 of NC_082692.2, read as the reverse complement.
CCAGGTCTCTGGCCATTCTGCTTTCTTAGTGGGGCTGGAATTTGGATGTGGGATCTCTTCAAAGTTTCTCTAAGCCTCAATTCTTACCTCTAGAGAATGGGCCATTGCTGATGAGAAAGCACGGAGGACCGACTACTTTTTATCTCTGCAATCACCTAAATCCCACCAAGATGATCACGATGAGGCATAGCCCACAAGGACAAGAAGAGTGAAGATGTAGAAGAGTCAGCAAGATTCTGGAAGCTGAAAAGGGATGAACAGTTCCTTAGCCTGGCAGAAGCTGTACCTTAACTCTCTGGGGTGGGAGGATGGGCAGAGTGATAGTAAGAAGGCTGCTTCAAGCTGTGGGCACCTTGAACGTCTCAGCACTTGGAAATGCCAGATCCCTCTAAGAGGGGTGGTGTTGGGGGTGGGGCTGAAGAGGACTGGTTGGAAGTGGGTTAAGAAGCAGTGATAGGGTGTTCCCTGGTGGTCCAGTGGTTAAGACTCCGTGCTACCAATACAGGGGGCCCGGGTTCCATCCCTGGTCGGGGAACAAGATCCCACAAGCTGCAGCTAGGAGCCCACATGTCGCAACAAAAAGAGCCCGCATGCCACAATTAAGAGAGCCCGCATGCTGCAACTAAATACCCTGCATGCCGCAACTATGACCCGGTGCAGTCAAATAAATAAATAAATATTTTTTTAAAAAGAAGAAGAAGAAGCAGTGATAACCCCAGATCCCCTCCCACTTCTTGCACAGCTAGGCACTGCCTTCCCCACCCTGGCAGAAAATGGGCTGGTTTACCAACAGAGAGGATTACACAGCTGAGGCAGAGGATTAAGTGCAAGTCTGAACACCAAACGGTAAGTTTCCATGAGCCCTTTCCCATTCAGCATCAGAACATTGGAAACAGGTTTATAGCCCCCAGCAGATTCCAGGGATTCTCTCTAGGGAAACTGTCCAAAGAGAAGAGTCCTACAGATATTGGCATTTAAAGGTTTCTCAATGAAAAAGTCAGCTTGTCACCAAATCCTTTAGGCACAAGTTCTGCTCATATAATCAGAGCCTTAGTCTTAAATATGAATAGACAACGAAGGATCACAGGGAGGTGCAAGAGAGGTGTCACTATGAAAAAGAGAGCCAGAATAAGCAAATAAGAAAAAAAAAAAAAGTAACTCAGAGATGATGCAAAAAGCAGAATCTTTTTTTGCCTCTTTGAGATAATTAATATTCTCAGAGATAAGAAAAATACTGCAACCTTTGAAACAAGAATAGGATGCTATAAGAAAGTAACATTCACTGAATAAGAAATAGCTATTGAAAATTAAATATGATAGCAACCTATGTAGCATCCTTGCAAAAAATATTTAACCTGTATTTTACCATGATTTAGCTTCTAGTCTCCAGTACATACAGCAGGTAGGGGGATAAAATTAAATGACATTATGAGGAAACAATCAGACAAACACAGAATGTAGGGCTTTCTACAAGACAACTTGCCTAGATCCTTAAAATGTCAATATTGTAGGAGAAACAAAAAGATAAAAAAGAGTTTATAGATGTTAAATAGACTAAGGAGGGAAACCCCTGGAGGTCCAGTGGTTAGGACTCAGCACTTTCACCGCTGAGGACCAGGGTTCAATCTGTGGTCAGGGAACTAACAAGCCACACGGCGTGGCCAAAAAAACAAAACAATGCAAAACCAAAACCACTAAGGAGACCTACCAACCAAAGGAAGTTAAGATAGGATCCTAGTTCAACTAGACCAGCTATAAAAGAAAAATTGGACACAATTGGGGAAATTTGAATATGGACAGGATATTAAAGATATTAGGGGATTATTGTTCATTTTGGGGGGGGGTGATAATGGTGGTGTGATTATGTAACAGAATGTTCTTAAGTTTAGAATCTGCAGGCTAAAGTATTTAAAAATCAAGTATAATATGGTATACAAATTTCTTTCAAATAGTTCTGCCAAAATATACAGGCAGTTCATAGACAGATATAGAATAACAATTGTTCAATCTAGTACTACACTGTCTAATACAGTAGCTACTTTTCACATGTAGCTTCTAAGCACTTGACATCATCTGGATTGAGATACACTGTGAGTATAAAATACACACTGAATTTCAAAGACTTAATACAACAGAAAAAATGAAAAAAATCTCATTAATAATTTTTATATTGATGGCAGGTAGAATTGATATTTTGAAATAAGTAAAATATTAAAGTTAATTTTACCTATATTTTAACTGTTTTAATGTGGCTACTATAAAGTTTACAATTACATATGTGGCTCACATTATATTTCTATTGTACAGCAGTGACCTAGGTAGGGAAAAGAATGTTAAGTATACTATTTTTTCAACTGTACTGTATATTTGCAATTCTCTTAATAAAAACTTAGAAAGAAAAAGAAATGAAATAAAAATAGAGACTTTCTTTTTAATCAATAGGAGAATTGTAGTTAAAGTTTAGAAATCCTTTTGAAAGTAGGATAAGATGATAAAAGTAAAGATTAGAAAATCAGAGAACCAATCCAAGAGGCCTCATTCAAAAAGATAGAACATAATAAGCACAGAAAGGAACCAAAGGGCATGAGCTTCTAGATTAAAGGGGAGCCTGAGGACTCAGCACTGTGAATGAAAAGTTACACCAACTGATGCACTGGGGAATAAAGAGATTCTAAAAAGTTTCCAGAGAGAAAAAAAATATATCGGTCACATTTAAAGACCCAGGAATTAAAATATCACTAAACTTCTCCACAACCACCCAGGAAGCTAGAAAACAAAGGAGAAAAACTCTCAAAATTCCAAAGGAAAAAATTTTCAACCTAGAATTAGATACCCAGCCAAACTATCAATCAATATGAAGGTAGAATAAAGATATTTTTAGATGTACAGGGTCTCAAATTTTTTACCTCCCTTGCACCATTTCTCAGAAAGCTATTTAAGGATGTGCTCTATCAACCAAGAAAGTAAACAAAGACAGAAGGCATTGGATTCAGAAAACAGGGTGTCTGATGTAGGAAGAAGGCAAAGGGAATTCCTAATCAATGGTGAAGGGACACTTCAGGATGTGAGCTGTCCTAGAGAGGACATCCAGCCAGGAACAGAAAATGTTTGGCTCTGAAAGCAGTTCACCAAGAAAAAAAAAAAAATGGGACTGAGAGATTATTCTTCTGAGAGAAGTTTTACAATTATAGCAGGGAGTTTAGGAGTTAATTAGTGACACAGACATACAAAGTTAAGCAAACAAAAAACATGAAAAACAAAATGTCATACAAGAAGAAAAGTGTACCCAAGTACATTATGAATATTTACATAGTTATGATAGTGTTAACATCGAGTTGAGATCTAACTATTTTGGGTGATAGGGAAAGAAGTATATGTGTTGGAGATGGAATGGAGCTAATCGTCATCTTTTGTAGTAGGAAGATAATCTATACTAACTAAAGTAGGATAACAAAAATAATGATGGGATTTTAAAAACAGCGATATGTTATTTAAAGAAGTAGAAGAAAAATAGGAAGAAGTAGCTGGAAAGTCTAAAAGAAGTTGCCTCTGGGGACTGGGAATGGGGAAGGGTGAGGCAGGCAATCGCTGTTTTCCGTTAGTCTGTGTAGTATTATTTGACTTTTATTAAAAGTATTTATATACATATATCACTTTGCTAAAAATAAAAATTGAATTAAAAGATAAAAAGAAAATCCAGGTCATCCAGGGCAGGCCTAGTGACTGCCCAGAACTGAAGGTCATTTCAGGTGTCACTGCCTGGCAGCTGCCTACGTCAGCAACTCCGGACATGGCTAGAGGGAGCCTTTTTGGAGAAATGTTATCCTGCCTACCCCCATGACTCATAGGCTCCCATTGTTTCCACACCCCTGCCACTCTCCTGCCATGGGGATGTGTGCACTGATGTGGGGGGTGGGTACCAAAGGAACTTTCTTGTGCTCTTTGTTTACTGTGGGCCCCACTCCCATCCCCAGGGGTACAGGCTTCCTTGCCAGGGACCAGGTGTCAGGCAAGGGGCACTGGGTGCCAAGAAAGAGAAAAAACAATCTTAAAATACCTCTCTGCCCACCCATTTCGGAAATTCAGAATCATGTGGTTGAGTAGGACGTATGAGATCAACTTGCCAACGTCTCCAAGAGGTGGACACCGACACTTGGCTTGAGCACTTTGAATGACAGGGAGCTCAATGCTTCAGAGGGACACTGTTAAGGGTTGGGGGCAAAGAAAGGGGCACATAAGGGTCTTTGGTGCCTACAGGCTTTTGCATGAGCCATTCTTCATGCTTATATTGGTCAAGGCCCTTTGAGTGTCAAAGAACCCACTAGTTCTAAAAGGTGAGGTTCAATGAAAGGATACAGCTCTCAGCGGAAACAGAACCTGCCCAGTCCCCATCTCTGCCTCTCTCTCCAGATGTCTGCTCTATCCCCCTACTTCTCTCTGCATACTTCTTTCCTCTGCCTACTGTCTGGTTCACACATGACCCCAATACCTGCCACCACTCCCAAGCCTCCATGACTTCCAGATTCAGCTCCCCACAGCTCACTGTCTTAGTCCTTTGATATACTAATTTCAAATACCTAGCCAGGTCATCTCATTGATTCATCTTTTTTTTTTTTTTAAGGATTTTATTTATTTTTTATTTTCTTGGCTGTGTTGGCTCTTCATTGCTACGCGCGGGCTTTCTCTAGTGGCGGCCAGTGGGGGCTACTCTTTGTTGCGGTGCATGGGCTTCTCATTGCAGTGGCTTCTCTTGTTGCAGAGCACGGGCTCTAGGCATGCAGGCTTCCGTAGTTGTGGCACACAGGCTCAGTAGTTGTGGCGCACGGGCTTAGTAGCTCTACAGCATGTGGGATCTTCCCGGACTAGGGATCAAACCCATGTTCCCTGCATTGGCAGGCGGATTCTTAACCACTGTGCCACCGGGGAAGTCCTCATTGGTTCATCTTGGTTCAGGTTTCCTCTCCTAGCCCAATCAGCTTTACCAAGGTGAGTCACATGGTTCAAAGATGGCTACCTGGTCTGTCCATCTTCAGGAAGAACAGTGGGTAGGGAAGGTATCCACCACACTCACCACCTTTCTCTCCCCCCTACCCTGCATTCATCCAAGGATGCCTTCAGCAAATTCTTACCAATTACCTTCAGAAAGAGCACTGGGGGGTTGAAGATGGAGGAATCAGGCTCAGATCTGTGACTTTGGGCAAAGCACTGCCCATCTATGGGTCTCAGTTCCCTCCTGAGCCCCTAACATGAGGGGGGCTATGGTTCAACTAGATCAGAGGTTCTCAACCCTGGGAAAACATAATCACCTAGAGAGTTTTTAAATAAAATTCTGATAGCTGGCCTCACCTCCCTCCCTCCACAAATATTCTGATTTCATTGGTTGGAGCAAGATCTGGGTTACACACTTTTGAAAGGGCCCCAGTGACTCTAATACACAACCAGGGTTGAGAGCCACTGGATCGGAACCTAATCATTAGATTATCACTAATAGTCAATGGCTACAATTGTACTTGGTTTACAATAAGTGCTCAATAGATTCTCCCTGAAGGAATGAATTCCCTTCAGCTGTAACATTCTGTTCTGAGTTGAGAGGTAGGTTTGGGGGTACTGGGGGGGCTCCAGTGGGACTCAAAGAGTTTGCTCAGAACAAGGGACAGAAAGACACTGGAGGGAGGGTCACTGCCAGTTAAGGAGGAATCTCAGGAGTGATCCTTTGGAGACAGACCAAGCTGGCTCCTCTGACTCACTTGGTACCTACCGCTGCTGTTGGGGCCCAGAGGCTGGAGGGCTGCCTGCGGTGGGGATGAGATCTTGGGGAATCTGAAGGCCAGCCCAGCTCTAGGACCTTGGGCAAGTCAAGGAACCACAAGATTTTCCATGCAAAACAGGAACCTAGAGTTCTCCTTCACTAGGCTGAGGAGAAGATTAAGGGAGACAAAGGATTGACGTGTAAACGATTATTCACAGGAGGCTTAATCTCAGGTAAATCTCAGGTTATCACTGCCTAACATCACCCAGAGGGAGCTGTAGAGAGGGGGCACTAGACTGTCAGGTTCTGACCTGGAAAATGACAGCTGTCCAGTCAAAGTTCTCCCTGGAACTTCAGCGCGTTACTGTCAAGCCATTTCCTAGGGTGAACGGAAGGACAATAATGTACCTGCCACCCCTTCGGACAGTAACATGGAGGAAGGCCCCGGGCCTCACATGCTAACCTTTGAGGCAGGTTATAGTTCCCAGTTTTCCTGAGAAATAACAGAAGCCCAGACAGGTTAAGTGACTTGCCCGAGGTCAGGCAGCTAGGAGAGGGCTGGGCTTGGAATTTGAGGCAGCCCAAGAGCAGTCCCTATCCTGCCCTCTCATTGGGAAGATGGGACAGACACCTGTGAAACATCTAGAAAACAAGCCAGCAGCCCCATATGTGAAGTTACCTGCCAGGTGGAGAAGAGCAGAGCAGAAAACCTGGGAGAGGCAGAGACTGCTAAGAGCATCCTTCTAGAAGGTTAGTGTAGAACCAGGCCAGCCAGTGGTGGAGGGGCATAAAGAAATGCCTTCTCATTAACTACCGTCTTGGGCTGCTTCTCCTGGGATGGCAGGTCAGGGTTTCTGGGGTTACATGGTAAGAACCAGAGCCCACTTTAGCTAGCTCATGGAAAGAAAAGTTTGTGCTCAGGATTCAGCAGGTGATGTCAAGGGGATCCAGAGGTAGGACCAGTATTTCCTTATAGAGAGTCTGGAGCTGGGGGCTTAGAAAGCTGTCTTTTCTCTGTAATGTGCGTTCTTCTCTCTTTCTGTCTGTGTCTTTCTGTGTCCCTCAGTCCCTCTTTCTCTGTCTCTGTCTGACTTCATGTTATGCTTGTCCCCACCACACACACTCCACATACATGCTCCTCTGCCTTTCTCTGTGCATCTGCTCCATTCTCCTCTCTCTACTGTCTGACTTCTATGTGAGCATACTTTCTGCTGCCCCATAATTGTGGTGGCAGCCATGAAAGTGCACCCAGAGGACCTCCAACTACAAGGAGGAAATTGGCCAATGACCCCAGCTGCTGCCTCTGAAATCCATCACCAAGTTTGTTCCCAGATCATGGGCTGCTCCAGCCAGTGACTGAGCAGAGTAGGGTACCAGGGTGGATCCATTTCGCGGAGACCTGGAGCTCACCCGAGCCTAGCCTAACCTCCCACAGCCTGCAGGGCAGTCTATCTTGCTTCACCCAACCTCCCCTCCCTCTCAGTCACTCAGGATGGACTTGCATCTTGGTCAGATGGTGCTTCCAGCCTCTCACAGGTGTTTCCCCTAACATAGTCTTTTCCAGCTTAATCCAGCCGTGGCATCTGCTTCTTGGAGAACCTGGATTAACACACAGCAGTTTCAGGTGGGTCATGACGGAGCCCCCACTCCAACCCTACTGACTCTCCTTCCACCTCCTGTCACCAACACATACACCGAGGATGGGTGTGGAATCAAACAAAGGAAGAGAAGTCTTTTCCCTGTGTCCCCTTGTCAAGTCCCAGCACAGAGCCTGTCCCAAAGCAAGTGGTTACTAAAAAGTGGTGGTCATTAGAGGGACAGCCCTACACGCGGCGCACCAGGGGGCCAGACCACGGCTGGCTTACTGAGGACTGCTCCTGGGAGGATTCTGGGGTGGGGCTGGGGCACTGGACCTCTTCAGCATCCACTTTTGACTGGGACCCTGGACATCCTGCGTGGAGTCACCTCCTCCCCTGCACTAGGGGCGGGGAATTTTTGGAAGGCCTTAGACTCCTTCCTGTGTTGGTTTGACTCAGGCCCACATCCTGTGTATCAATGGTGTTTTTGCTCGGCGATACGATCCCTGCAGCCTTAGTCTGGATCCCAAGAGCCCTGGTCCAGTTACCAGACCTAGTGTATGCCAAGAGGGTCTCCCCTTTAATTACAAGGACACCCAGGGGATGAGGACTTTGCTGAAACCACAGTGCGGTTGGGAGAGTGTAAGGCACCTCCTGGACTAGGCTTTGGGCAGTCGGAGAACTCCAGGTGAAGGCAGATATGCCTTCTACACAAGGCCTGTGTTCCCCTTTCTGCCTCCAGTTTGGAGTGTGACCCTTGGGTGTACCCTTCCGTGTACATACATGGGGCAGGTACCTGTGTCATCTGCCCACCCACTACCCTCACAGTCAGCTCCCACGGCCTTGGATCTTCACCCTTACTCAGCAATGGTCTGAGGGGCCCACGGGATTGCAAGGGACACTTTAGGAATTATGATCCCCCTGTAATCCAGACATTGCTGGCTCCCTTCCAAGATGAGCAAAAACTCACTGCCTCCCACCCCGCCCCCGCCCAGTCCACACAGCGCATCCGGAAGATCGGTGCGATGATGTGTTGGTAAATGTTTAACATCTGGCTCTCTGCAGAGAGGAGAGCCCTGATTTATAGTGTTTGCTCATTTCTGTGGTGTAAATACCTCCACTATGGCTATTTTAAGCTACAACGTGATGTCACAAAAATGAAGTTGGGACGAGAAACGCAGTAGCATACCATTATGTAATATTTCCACTGGGCACCTCCAATGGATGTCAGTAACCTCAAAAACTTGAAGAGTAGTAACATGTAAAGTAATTAGGAAATGATGAGTTTTGAGCATGTTTTACCTTCGCTCTTCATACAATTTAAGCGTATGGTTATATAATTTAACTTTTAATATAGTCAACTTGTAAAATTTCTGAAACTTTAACCACTGGCTCTCATGAGCGGGACGAACGGGCTCCAGACTCCTGGGTCAGAACCTTTCCCCTGGAGTGAACTGTTGAGGGTGGGAATGTGAGCGAGTAGAGAGATAGAGGGAGGGCCTGACTGCCTGACTGCCTGGTGGGTAATTGCCTGCTCCTCATTTCCCTTCCTCCTCAGTCACCAGCATCAGGTGTTCTAGGCGGCCTACAAGAGACTCAACAAGTGCATGTCGGGGACTTCCCTGGTGGTCCGGTGGTTAAGACTCCATGCTTCCGTTGCAGGGAGTGTGGTTTCAATACCTGGTTGGGGAACTAAGATCCTGCAAGCCCCGTGGTGCGGTATTAAAAAAAAAAAAAAAGTACATGTTGTTTGAATTGAATACAGTATGATGTCACCACCCCAGACAGAGCGGCTCAGCTGGCCAGAGCCACAGGTGAAGGAATCTAAGAATAAGGAAGTTTTCCATAACTGGAGGTAGACAGATTTCAATGCAGAATATAAACACAGGCAGGGAGGGACTGGCAGGAGATGCCAGAAACACGGAACAGAACTGCCCTCTGAGATCTCCAGCCAGGCATTTCCAGAACCTGGGTATTTCTGGCTTTTACCCCAGGTCTGCTAAGTCAGAATCTCTTGAGAACAGAGCTCGGGAATCCCCTGGCTACTGCTGGGTAGTCACCAGAGGGCTGGGATCCGCTGATTGGTTCACCTCACTGGTCCTGCAGAGGACAGGTAGCTGGGAGCTGCAGCCAGGGCACCCTCTTTGGGCCCCCTGGCCCTGGAGCAGGAAAGCCCGGCTCTGGCAGGCTTGTGTGGTTGTTACTAGCATAGGCTCCGGGGTCTCAGGTTTGAACCCAGGCTCTGCTTCTAGCTGTGTGACTTTGGGCAAGTTAACATACCCACTCTGTGCCTCAGCTTCCAAAGGGCGATAATAATACTGATTTCACAGTGTGGTAGGGATTAAATGAGATCCGAGGTCATGGGCAGTAGGCATACTGTAAATGGCCGAGGTGGCTTATTTAAGGCACAGGGCTAGATGGTAGCAGACCCCAGGCCTACCGGTACTGTTCAGACATAGCAGAGAGGACCAGAGACCCCAAAGTAGAAGAGACTTTGATAGCTTAAGGTAAAAATCTCTGATCTTGCTTAAGGTAGGGAGCTCCTGGTAAGCAGTTTCTGCACCTTCAAAGAGGTTGAGTCTCAGGGCAGTAGGTGCTGTTGGGCCTGCTTTGGGTGCTAGTGCGGCTATAGTGCACAGTCCTGTACATGCCACCCAAGCCCCTCCCCAGGGGTGCCTCTCTGCGTTTGCACCCCAGAACTTTCTCCAAAACCCGGAAGAAGGTCTCTTAGCCCCAGGGCAAGCCCAGCCAGTGTTCCCGTCAGCTATCATTGCATAACAAACCACCCCAAAACTTAGAGGCTTAGAATAACACCAATCATGGATTTGCTCACGATTCTGAGATTCGGGGGATGGCTGGGCTCTTCACGTGGCCTCAGCTGGTGCTGGAATGTCCCAGATGGCTCCTCGGCTGGGCAGATCCCCTCCAGGTCATGAGTCTCCAGGTACTTGGATTTCTTACCTTGCAGCTGGCTTCCCCGAGAGCACAAAAGAGGAAGCTGCCAGGCCTCTTAACACGGGAGGTCACTTCCAGGGTATTCTATTGATCAAAACAGGCCCAGGGCCAGCCCATGTGCAAGGGAATGGACTCCACCTCTCGTACGGGGAGTGGCAAGGTCACTTTGCCAAGGAGAGTGTGGGACGGTGGTGTCTTTGGACAGTACAGTCTGCCACATCCAGCCTGTATAGAAGGGAGGTGGGGATTAATGTCCGTGGGGCCATCCTTAACCAGCAAGGGTGGGAACTGGTGGATAAACGCAGGCCTCCTGTCCTTCAAAGGGACAATTGTGAGGTGTATTCGACCGGCTCTTCAGAGGGGTCCCAGCAGGATTGAGCCCCAACTGCCCACAGTGGAACCAGCTCAACGATGCCCCCTTAATTGCCTTGTGCTCTTTCCCCATCTTTATCTCCCTCTACCTCTCTGCTACTTCCTCCAGCCATCTCCTAGTTCTGGTCTTAGGCCTTGCTCTCCTGGGCAACCAAACCAAAACACTCAGTTTCCTCATTTGGAAAAAACCCCTTAAATCAGGCTATAAAAGATTGCACCTGGCTCCCGGGCCGATGAGTAATCCCACAGGAATGGAGGTGAAAGGGCTTTGTAAACTGGGCGGCCCCGAAACTGAGGTGAGTGGTCACTGTGAGCAGAGGTATTCCCCAGGGAAGCACGGGGACTTGGGAGCTGCAGGGGTGGGACACCCAGGCCCCTGTCATCAGGTAGTGGTGACCAGAAGGAACACTGCCGCCTTGGAGGCAATGAGAGGTGAGGACAGAGAGGTGGGGGGAAACGGAAAAGGGGGTGCAGTCACAGGGGCTTCCTGGAGTGTGCAGAAGTTAGGAGTGCTGTGTCCCTGCCCTGCCTGCCAGATTCAGGTGACTCGGCACAATCAGGTGACTCACCGCCAGCGCAGCCTGTGACAAGGTCCCTCAAGATCGTCCACACAGTTCTGCAGGGACTTGCCCTCCTGGAATAAACTTCACCTCCTGATGCGGCCTCTTCCCGGGAGGAGAGGGACTGAATTACAATGGGAGGGTCCAGGATTCTGGTTCACTTGCCCTCCATTCAGTAAACATTGAAAAGCTGAGCCCTTTTCCACGCTGGCCAGCTTGTGGTCTGGATCCAAGGTGAACAAGCCACTCCCTGCTCTCTCAGAGGCTCCAGACCCAGAGACAGCTTGAACAGCAGCGAAGCAGCCGGCTTGCTGAGGGACGGGCTCTGGGCCTGGTGAGGGACGGGCTCTGGGCCTGGTGAGGGACATCTGACTCAGAATCCAGGAGGGGGGGCCAGGAACTGTGGAACTCTTCCCGGAGAAGCTGATGTCCACCTTTAACCCCAACAGGTCTTAGAACTCAGCTAGGAGAGGGGAAGGGCATCCCAGATGTAGGAAACAGCATGGGCTGCCTGGCTCATTTGGGAAACTTCACTGTGTCTGGAGCCCAGAGAGGTTGGGGAGTAGGGGTAGGGGGCAGATGAGGTTGAAGACGGAGACAGCGCCAGGAGAGCAGCGGGAGCCCCAGAGGAGTTTAAAGCAGGAGATAAAGGGGGTCAGATTTGAGTATGGACTCCAGCCTGCTGGTTGCAGTAATGGCCTGGTGGAGACCTGCTCAGGGGCTCATTCATTCATTCAACAAGGGCTCAACCAGGCATCAGGCCCTGTGCTGCTGCGGGGGTCCAGGTGAGGGGCTGTAGTGGCCTGGATGGTGGCCAGGATGGAGAGAAGGGGCAGAGATTCTGGGGAGGCGCCCTCACTGTGTTACACAAACACATCCTGGCAATTCCCAAACTGGCATCTGGTTCCTGGACCAGCTGTGTATGACTTGGAAAGTGGGGACCTGTTATTTCAGGGGTGGACAGCTGATTGGCAGGGCTGAGCCCAAGCCTCAGGGGCCCCCAGAGAGGCAGCCATTCCTGGAGACCCACCCAGAGCAGCACAGCCCACCTGCCTCCTTTCTCCCCCTGCCTTTGCCCCAGGCTCCAGAAAGCTTCCCCGCAATGGTGGCTGAGGATAACCTTTCCAGCAAGGGGGTGAAACACCCCGGTTTCTTTTCCTAAGTGACTCCTGCAGGATCACACAGGAGCCAGAGGCCCAGCTGGGACCCAGAGTTTGTGCTTATTTCCTATTTCTGTGCTCCTCTCCCTCTGATTGCAGGCTCTTTGGGCGCAGGAACTGTCTCCTCCATTTGACTGTGGGTTTTCTGAGGGTGTCTCCCCCAACACATCAGGAGCTTTCCGGAGGGTAGAAGGAGGAACGGAAATGCAAGTCAGGGAAGCTGTTCTGCTGCCATTTAATAGTTGTTTGAATTTGTGAAAAATCCTGTATTTGCCTCAGTCTCCTCATTTGTAAAATGGGGTTAATGATAACACTACCTGTTGTGAGGATTAAAAGACATAAGATAGAAGGGACATTAAAAGAGCCTTGGGGGTATGGGCAGGATAGAAATACCAAGCACAGACCATGAAAAATAGCTGGAAATGAGAGCAAAGGGAACCAAAGGGTAGGCTCCATGAATAGGATCTCTGTTCATGTTACACGCTGTAGTTTTCCAGGTGGCTGGGACAGAGCCTGGTCCATGGTAGGTGCTGGGTGAACATTAGTTGAAGGAATGAATGGAGAGTACAGGTGGCAATGGTGGAGAGCAGGGTGCCAACTCACCACCAGGGCGGGAAGGCTTCCAGGAGGGGGCAGGGGAGGGCCCAGGCCTGGAGGGCTGCTGGGAGTAGGCGTGTCTGCCTCAGAACTCATGAAACTCTGGGGGTTCAACAATACACCCCCGTAGTTCTGACCAGGTTATGAATCTGGTGTCAACAGTGGGATTTCCCTGCCAGGGTCCTCTCCCTCGACTTCTAAATCACTTCCTCCACCTGCCATCCCCCAACAGCTCATGGGCACAGTGACAGTGACAGGAGGGTTCACGCCCCTCCACACACGGTACCCCTCCTCTGCTCTTGATCCCTCAGGAATCCCTCCTGGGCTCCACCCTCTGCTCCAGCTGCTGTCCCACCTTGTTTCCAGGCCTTCCACTCAGAAAGCTCACCACTTACCTTAGCCGCAGTGGACCAAAACCACACCTTAACCCCAGCCTTCCCTGCTTCTATCATCTATGAGCAACTCTGCGAAGCTGTGCCTGGTCAAGTTGTACTCTCTGAGCTTGCATCTCCTTCACAGCAGAGGGGGCCAAAAGCCCTGTGCCCCGGGGGGCGCTCCGAGCCGCCTGTCAGAGGGCTTTGTGAGAAGGCCAAGTGCCACGGTAGTAAATAGAATTGTTACCTTGTGGCTGGAAGGGGCTAAAGCAAAACCAGATAAGTTTGAACCTGTGTGTGTGTGTGTGTGTGTGTGTGAGAAAGAGAGAGAGAGAGAGAGAGAGAGAGAGAGAGAGAGAGAGAGAGAGGAAAGTGGAAAGATGTTTTGGCAAAGGGATGGATGGTATCAAGTCATTACAGAACCCGTTGATATTTTAAACACATATGATCCTTTATAAACGCAGCCACACCCTCATGAAAAATGTGCTTCATTCCTGAAATCACAGAACTGTAAACTTTTCCCAGCAGACTGAAAAGTTTAACCAATGTCCTGTGTGGTGTGGGAAGGGGACCCTGACACTGCTGTGGAAGAGGCCAATTTCTAAACCGTTGAGACCACAAAGTCTGACAAATCTTCCTGTTAAATGGATGCATATGGGCCCAGCTGAGCCTGTCCACTCTTCTTTCACGTCCTTTCCAGCCCACAGTGCCCACCCCTTGAGCGCAGAAGGCCTGATCTCCGGGGTCCTTCCCTGGCCCACCTTCCTGAACACAGAGGCCCTTTCAGGGGACGCCAGACGTGCCACAACAGAGCAGGTGATTGTTAGCTGGTCATGGGGGCTGCATGGGTTTGAACCCAGGCTCACCATCTATGGAGATCTTGCCTAAGTCACCTTTCTGTGCCCATTTCCTCGCCTATAAAATGGGGATGTAATACCCACCTCACAGGGCTATTGCAAGATCAAATGAGTCCATTCACATACTATTGAGCATAAAGTGTGTAGAATGGGGTCTGGCAGACTGGCGACATGAGCTGCTAGCCACGGTCCCCCCACTCCTCTCCCCGTCCTCATTCCAACCTGTTAACTGTCACCTCCTCCAAGAAGCCCGCCCTGACCACATCTTACATAGCCTGCCCCTTCTCCACCTCCCCACCTCTTTCATTTTCTTGTCCCTTCCAGACCACCCCAGTTCTCCCCTTGACTCTCAGGCTGTCCTCAGTCCTCCCAGACTGCCCCCCCATCTCGCCCCCAGCCCCTCTCCCCCCACCCCGCAATAGCACACATCAGACTGGCTTGTCCATCTCATGTTTTATTGTAAAAATGTTAAAATAAATTACATTTGACATCATTGCCAGTATGTACATACAGTGTGTGTGATTCCAGGACAGCCAGCAACACCCCAGCCAAGTGGGGTCAGGAAAACTAAGACGAGCTCGTTAAAACATTTCACAGAAAAACAGAAGGCCGCTCCTTCCCACCCTGATGCTGGGCCATCATACCCCTGGGTTACAGGCTAAGTGGGGATGGGTGGGGTTCTGGCCCTCTTTGGTCCTGCAGCATTGGGGAGGGGGTTGAGAGGCAGAGAGGGTGTCTGGGTGGCACCTCCTGCCCAGCATCCGGTCGCCTGCGACCAATGCCCCTCCCCAACTCTGACACCATGACCTTAGCTGAGGTCACCGAGAAAGGCCCAACCGGGTTGGGGGATAGGAGGGTGAACATTGGACATCCCGATCCTTGGGACCCCACTCTTGCACCTTTTCTCCCCTCTGGCTCTGAAGCCAACGAGATAAAAAAAAAAAACAGCAATTCATTTAAAAACTAACAAAACACAACAAGCAGGGCAGAGTGGGCTGGCCCGAGGGTGCACCTCACGAAGAACCCAAGAACTCTGCCAGCCCCTCACCAGAAACAGTCCGTCTGCAGTTTCACATTATCTTTTGCTCCTCCCATGGCAAATCCTTTCTTTCTTACACAGACAGACGGACAGAGACACACACACACCAAACAGCAGCTGGAGGGAGGAGGCTGATTCACATATTTGGACATTCCCCACTTGTGAGCCAAGGGTGATCTGGGGAGCGGTGAGGTCACGGGACGGAAGGGTGGAGGCAGGTTCAGCCGGAGCTGAGCCCACTCCTGCAGCTCCCCCGCTGCCAGCTCCAGGAGCCCCAGCCTCTCTTTCTGCCACCACTTCCTGGGAGGCAGAAGCCCACACCTGCCATTGCTTGGCCAAAGGGTGTCTGGGACAGGGAACCGGACTCTGGGCTGCGCTCCATCCCAGTAAGTCCACACAAGGGCTGAGATGCTGGGCCACACTTGGGACTTACTCTGAGTCCCCCGTAACGGGAGTGTTTCAGCACCTGCCTGTTAGCTCCCCTTCCCCAGATGGCCTCCTCCCTACTGAGGTCTGCAGTATGGGCGACAGCCAGGCGGATGAGGTGGGACTGGGGGACGGTTAAACACGTGCCCCAGGCGGGGCCCCACTACTGCTGAGGTGCTGAAGTGCCCAGCCCCCAACCCCACCAGGGTCTTACACCACCCTCACCCTCTCTCTGAAATGCCTGGCTCAGTGCTGGGTGCACAGCAACCTGTTAATACTGGTGAACTCAAACGGCCAAGGCCCCCAACCTAAGAGAACCGTGAGACAGTCTTAACCGAATGACTGGGCAAAGACCCACGCAGGTGCAGGCCTCCCCGGGATCAGTCCTGCCAGCCCACGTGTCCGTGAACCCCCAGATCCCCCAACCATGCTCAGGACAGACGCCTCCCGCTGCCAGGGCGCCCGTTCCGCTGAGGAACAGAGGCCCTGTCCTGGGTGCACCGTGTCTGACCGGTAGCATCTAGCTGCAGGGGATGAAGGTGAGGAAGGCCCCTGGCCCCCTACTCCCAGTTCCAGGGCCACACCCCACCAGGGGCCAGGGTCCCAGCCATAGCAGGACACCCCAGGTTGAGGAGAAGAGAAGCCATGGAAGGTGGGGTGGGGAGCCGGCCCCACCTCACGTGCCTTTGGGGCAGTTTGCCTTGTTGTACTCGTTCATAAGCTGTTCGTAAGGCACGGAGAGCTCTGACTCAGTGCTGGTGAAGGTGGACTCATCCGACGAGGGGAACTCGCCCAGGTTCAGGGGCACCTCGGCCGTGGCCCCCTCCTGGGGCCTCTCCTCCCCAGCCAGGTTGTCCTCCAGTGAGGACTTGGAGGTGTCCTCGTCCGAGAGGCCGGCCTCCTCGTTCACAAAGGTGATGCTGACGTTCTGGAAGATGAGCGGGTGGTAGTCCTGGGCGTCCCACGGCTCGCCCTCCTCGCTAATGCGGTCCAGCTGGTTAATGAGCACCTCAGAGGTCGGGGAGCCCTCCTCAGGGGGCCCCGCCCCGGCCTCCTCGCCTGGTGGCCGAGACACGTGGCCTTTGCTCCTCAGCGTCTGGGACACCTCTTCCAGGCTGGGCACACGGTTCTTGGAGTAGACCACCAAGGGGGTCAGGGAGGTGGGCAGGGCTGTCAGCCCACCCCCCTGGGGCCCCAGGCCCGGCCCTGGGACCCGCTCCCCACCCCCGCCCGTCTTCATTGCCTTCTTCCCGATCTGCTTGATGAGATCATTGTAAGTCTCCTCCTTTTTCGACAGAAAACTGAAGATGTTGACGTCCTTGGACGCCGCACCCCCTGCCACCTGCAGGGCCTTCCTGGAGTGTGGGGAGCTCTCGAAGGACTCCTTCCGGCGCCGCCGCCGCTTCTTAATGGCCTTGTGCACCTCCACAAACATGCTCACCTTCCAGTTGACAAAGAGGGAGAGCCAGGCCAGCCCCAGGTAGATCCAGAGCTCCACGAAGTAGCGGTACAGGGCGTGGTAGTTGGCGCTGGGGTTCACACCTGAGGACGGGTCAGGAAGGCCAGAGGGTCAGTAAAGGGCCAGCGGGGACCCGGAAACACACAAAGGCCAAAAGCCGTGTCACCTGAAAGTGGACACCGCAAGAACACAGAACACCGACGCGGACGCACCAGGAAAGAAAGGAGGCCTGTGCTAGAAGCCGGACACCCCATCGTCCCGAGAACCCCGGCTTGGTCACTCGTGTGCCTGTCCCAGAGCCCTGCCTGAGCTTCCTCAACTACCGAAGGTCAGGAGAGCGTCTCCCTGGGGTGGGGGAGCTTCAAGGGGGAGGGGCTCTGGGGAGGCTGGGGATGGAGCCAGCACTCGGGTCAGGAGCTAAGCCATGAACGTCAGCCTTTCAGATTCACCAACACTGACACTTGGCTGCTTTGTGTACTTTTTGGGTGTACGTGTTACAGTTCAGTTAAAACCTGGATAGAAATTAAGTGACAGGGCAGCTGGCATCCTCCTGCTGGGGATGGACTCACTAATTTAATATAAGTGAGGCTGACAGTTGGGCCTGGGATGTCCAAGAGCACGGGTCCTAGCAGGAAATATCCCGGACGGCCTCGATTCTCCTTCTGGTGACGTCTGGCCTGCCTCCTGACTTCCTGTATCTACCCTCGTCCTACTGGTTCCTCCTATGGCCTGGAGGGCTCTGCCCTCTCCACACCCCCACTTCCATGGCCAGGCTCCAGACACCTGCTCCAGGGAGCCCTCCCAGGTCACCCTGCACAGCTCTGGTCACTCCCCTACCCTCCAGGATCACGGGGATTTCACTTTACACCTCCAGGCGTGTTGATCCATATTATTACGTATCCTGTGTCCCCCTTCCTGCCCTGAGACTGGGGAGAAACTTGGAAAAGGAACTGGAGGAAGGGGGCCACTTCCAGAGTGGGGCTCCCCTAGAGCAAGGGCTATAAACCCCTCATCAGACTGGAGGGAGTCTGAAGGCAGGGCTGTCTCCCTTGCAGCCAGGAGGTGCTGTCCATCTTGCTCAGGACTCTGGTCATACGCAGGTTATGATGACAACCGGGGCACAGTAATATAGCCGGGCCCTACCCACTGCACTCATGAATAGCAACTCATTTGATTGTCCAAAACCCTGTGAGCTATGCACCATTACTTTTTTTTTTTAACCAATTTTACAGATGGGGAAACTGAGGCAGTGGTTTGGTGTCTTGCTGGAGCTGAGAAAGTATGATTAAACACCCTTCTGTGCTTCCCTGATACGAAGGGTCCTCCTTAGCCTGCTCTGGGCCCCAACAGCTAGACAATGGCAGGGTCGTTCCTCCATCTAAATTTATCTCTCAAGACAGCAGGCTCAGATCTGCCAGGGTCAGTGGAGTGTTCAGGCCTCTCTTTCCTGCTTCTCCCACCCACTCAGCCGCCCCCTCCCAGCATTCCGAGTCTCTCCTTACAATGGGGCAGGAGGGTAGTGACCTGTCCCTGGCGCTAGGAAGGGGGAGGGGAGAGATCGGAGGTCCTGGAGCAGAGGTGAAGGTCAGCTGGGCAGGGCAGCAGGCACTGAGGGAGCAGCCACTGGGCCAGTGCAGCCAAACGGGGTGTCAGCAAGATTAAGAACCAAGATGCTGTGCAGGCCACAGGCACAAGGACATGAGCGGCTGGAGCCGACAGACGAAGGGGCCAAAGAATCTTATCGCCCGTGTGGATTAAGTAGGGGAGGAGTGGGAGGGAGGGAGGGTCCAGGCCCGAGGGAGCAGGGCAGCTTGGGGGAAGGCCTCTCTGGTCTTTAAGCTGCCAGTGGCAAGAGCAAAGTTTCTGGTCTCTGACCCAAGCATCCAGCACAGCCCCCTCAGCGCCTGGGAATGATGGGAGGAGGCAGCTGTGACGTGGACCCTGCAGGCAGAAGGCTCTACCTCCAGCCCCCAGTGCACCTAAGCACCTAAGCTCAGGAGACGGGGGAGAAGAGAGGAAGAGACCAGACGCCAAACACGAACAGAGAAGAAGGAGGGAAAAGCCACGTTCCAAGAAAGAGAAATAGAAAACGTCTGCAATTACTCTGTGCCTTGGTTTCCTCTTGCAACTGGCAGGATCCCACTGGGTGGAGGCCCAGGACACTGGACGCCTACCAGGGCCCCCAGTAAAGGTCAACTGAATTGAAATTGGAGGAGAAGCAGAGAAAGACAGGGTGGGGAGGCAGAGGCAAGGGGCAGGACTCACCGGCCACGAAGTCGCCGAAACCGATGGTGGAGATGGTGATGAAGGAGTAGTAGAGGCCCTCGATGTAGTCCCACTCCTCTGTCACCATGAACACGAAGGGTGGGATCACCAGGTGGACCAGCACGCCCCACAGGATGAAGATGGCCGTGCACGTGATCTGCGCCTTGCGCTGAGGGGGACGGGTAGGGAGACCAAGTCAGACGGCGGTGGAGACCGGGGGGAGCCCAGCAGAGCACCCAGAGGGCCGAGGAGGCAGCCAGAGGTGAGGCCAGTTGGGCACCAGGCCTGGGAGGCTCACTGCCCAGGGGCGGGGGCTGGTGGTGATGCTCCCAGCCTCCCCCAGGAGGGCAGCGGGCTCTGAAACTGCTCCCTTGCCACCTGTCCTGACACTTCTGTCCAATTCTGAGATCCTTCCCACCCCCCCATCACCTGCCAGGGTCCCCCCCATCTCTGCCCAGGACCTAGGGGTGGGGACATACCAGGCTCACGCCTCTCTTGGTGAGGAACTGGCCCAGCCTCTTGGCACGTCCCCCGAAGAACTTGCCCAGGGCACTGATCCATGTCAGACAGAGCGGCACCCCAAAGAGACCATAGAAGACACAGAAGAGGCGCCCGGCGGGGGTCTTGGGGGCCACGTTGCCATAGCCTGAGGAAAAAGAAGAGGGTGAGGCCGACAGAGCCACGGCGGGGGTGATGGACCCAGACTCGGAGTGGCACCTGCCTCCGCCGCCCCCGCCACACAGCCAGCCCGGGGAAAGCCCATTCCCTAAGGTCACTTGACACTGATTAATATCAGTGCTTCAGAGATGAAATTTCCCTTGACCATGCTAGGATCAGGATCATTTATAGCAATTATGACGGTATGGGCTATGTCTCCTCCGTCAGACTGGGAGCTCTCTGAAGGCGGACTAAGCCTCCACCATTAGCAAGTCCTCCACGAGTCCGTGTGGCACCCTTGCACAAGCTACAAGGCACAAGTTAGTAGTTTCTCTGCGTAGACACCCCAGAAGCACTGTGGTAGACGGTCTCCAAAGACGGCGATTCTTAATTCCGTCCCTTCTTATGCTCACATCCAGCTGGCCTCTAATTCCCCTCCCTCTGAATCTGGGCTTTAGTGACCTGTTCATGGCATGTGGCAGAAGGGACCCTGAGTCAGTTAAGTCCTTATCAGAAGCCTTGTTGCTTCTCCCCTTGATCTCCTGAAATGCTCACTTTGGGGAGTCTCCCTCTTGAAACCCAGCTGCCATACTGTGAGATGCCCAATCATCCCCAGCTAAGCTCCCCAGCAACAGCCGGCATCAACTACCAAACATGCGATAGAAGAAGCCATCTTGGACTTCCAGCCAACTGGGCTTTTGTGGATGACCACGGCCCCAGCCACTCCAACTACCACGGCATCAGAGACCTCAAGCAAGAACCAACCAGCCAAACCCCATCAACTCACAGAATGGCCAACAATAATAATAAATTGTGTTTTGAGCCACTAACTTCTGAGGTGGTTGGTGATGCAGTCATAGATGACCAGAACAGACACCCAGACTGGTGAATAAGCACGGGGTGCATTTGTGCAGTGAGCAACCTGCTCGAACTCTGGCTGTCAAGCTGTGTTGTTTCTACTCCAAAGCCCAGGTCAGGACTTCTAGAAAACAGTCTCCTAAGCATGGCCAGTCACCAAGGACTTACTAAATCTCCAGGGACGTGTCAGAAGGACAAAGTGCAGCTGGCCTGATCTTAACCTTGACAAGGCCATGTGACCAGAGCTGGACTCTTACAAGATCCTGGAGAGCTCGGACGGGGAAGTAGGTATCCTGAAGGTCCCAGAAAACTTACCGATGGTGGTAATGACCGTGGCTGCAAAAATCATTGCGTTGGGCCAGTTCCAGTTGTTGAAGGTCTGGTTCCCTGTGATGGCCACACCCTGTCCTGCAGCATCAGATACTATCTAAAAAGAGAGACACAATGAAGGTCAGAGAAGAGGTCAGCACTTTATAAACTTCCTTATAAGCATTCTTATTTAATCATCACAATAACAAAGTGACAGTTACTGTCTCCAATTTAGGGGTGGTGAAACATTTTATAGAGGATCAGAGAGGTTAAGTGATTTGCCCAAGGTCACAAAGCTGGTAAGAATATGAACCCTGGCAATCCCGCTCCAAAGTGCCTTCTCTCACTGAGCCAGTGCTTCTCAAACTTACTAGAATCACCTGGAGGACTTCTTAAGTACAGCCTGCTGGGCCCCACCTCCAGAGGTTGATTCAGTAGGGCTGGGAGGGAGTCAGAGAATGTGCATTTCTAACAAGGTTCCAGGTGATGCTGATGTTGTGGTCCCGGGACCATAGTTTGAGAACTGCAGCAGACTCTTCTGCCTCTGAAAGAAGGCAGATGTGATGCAGACAAACAAGAGGACCTCCGGAAAAGCATTCTACTGCAGGGTTGGCCTGGGAGGGACCGCCCCCCACACCCGACATGCCTTTCACCCCCACTGTCAGGACACCTGCTAAGGTCAGCTCGGTAAGCTCTTGGGTCTGTCCTCCGAGGGCGGACATATCAGCTGGCCTCCTTTCTCCCATGCCTGGGACTCTGTCCTCTCCCCCCTACAAGCTCCCCCTTCCCTCCCTTCTCTGGATCCCTTTCTCTCTGCCCTGAGCAACTTCAAGGTTTGGGCCAGGACACGTCATCAGAAGGTGGTATGTACTTTTCAGGGTGATAAATTAATGCTATGAGTCCCCACGGAGCTCCCGGCAACTATGGGTGGCAGGTGAGAGGTCACCTGGGGAAGTGCACTGGGAGGCCCCCAGAGAGGCCTTCCTTATCTGTTCCAGGAACACAGGCAGCTGCCAAACCTGCTCACCGCCCAGGCCCTGCCTGTACCCCATCCTCCTGCGCTACCTCCCTTCACCCACACCCACCACTGGCAGGACCCGGACCTCAGAAGGCGGCTCCCGAGGAGGGGCCAGGATCCACTCTCAATTTGGGGTCCTGCCCCTGCCCCCTAGGAGAGCCCCAGGATGGACCAGCTAAGAAACCAGAAACTCGCCAAATTGCCTCTAAAAATCAAGCCTAGGACCGAGAAAAGACAGAGGAGTGAAGGATGGAAGCAGGAGGGAGATGGAAAAACCGGAGTTCTCCCTGCAGCACGACTGAAGTTTGGTGAGAAAAGAGGGAAGGGTGGGTTGTCCTGAAGGAATGTGCAGTTTGCAGCGGCAGGCCTGTGTAAACGGATCTGCAGACTTTGTAAGGAATTTTCCATGATGACGTGCTCATCTGACAGGCCGTCAAACCACAGGGCTCACCGCCCTGCCTCCCCCTGCTATTTCCTGAGCATCTCTCTGCAAAGTGGGAAGTGGGGACGGCTGCCTTCACCTGCCCTCAGAGAGCGGCCACCAAGCCGGCCAGGCCACTTCCACGCAAAAGCACCAGGACGTTCAGATACGAAGAGGCCAACAGGTCTATCCTGTTGGAGGTCCACCCAAAAGGTTTTCCAAACCATGAAATCCACGTTCGAAACAGGAGAATGAAAAGTCCCAGGGCCCTGGATGTTAATGTTAAACAGATGGCAGGGAAAGCAGAACTACTCGGCTCCCTTTGGCCGCAGCCTTTGTTATCCCAGATATCCATCTTCGGGGGGCGGGGGTGCATGGGGGGGGTGAGTGCAGCATTGTCAGGAAGCACAGCCCAAGACGGATGACAACTGACCAGGAAATCATGGGCCTGGGGCACCACCCCTGGTCATCCCCATGGAATCCCGGAGGAACAGGAAAGATGTCAGAAGGCAAGTTGCCCCCCGCCACCCTACCCCCGCCTTCTCATACGAACGAAAAGGGTGGATTCTAGAAACTCAAACCTGAACTCTTGCTGACTCTTCTTTGGAGACAGCAGAACGTTTGGCATATTCAAAGAGGAAGTGGTGGGCACTGGAAGCCACTAGCACAGGTTCACCAGAGCAAGTCACGCTCAGCTAAGTGCATCTCCCACCCCAAAGAGGCTGCAAAGCCTTGAAGTTCAGTGGAATGCAGTCAGTCTGGATAGCAACAAGGCAACTGAACAGATGGGCTTAAAGATATTCACGTGGACAAGACAGAGAAATGTAGGGAGGAACCGGGGTTAATCCGGGTCCACGTAAAGGCAGATAAACAACTCCAAGAAGTACTGATCATTATCTGCCTGGCCTGAGGTCTCCTTAAACCAAAGGCCAGGCCTCTTCAGTCTTTTAATCTACAACACAGTAAGGACAAAGATGGCTGACCAGTTTAATCTGCAAAGGATGCAAAACTGGGACAAGGCTGGGATGGGAAGATAGCTAACACACTGCAATGGCAGTTTGGGACTCAAAATCATCTGGACTGGAAAAATGGGCCCAAACTAACAAGATACGGCTGTCTTTTAAATTTTTCATGTCTTACACTTTGGGTTAGAAGGCACTGACCCATACAGGGTTGAAAGGGAAAGTCCTTGGGTTTCAGCTGACCACAAACCAACAAACACTGGTATGGCTGCCAAAAGAAAAGCAAATACAATCTCAGGCAGTGTCAATACCTTATCTCTTCAGGGCTGGGAGGCAACGAGCCCATTGTCCTCTGCAGGTGAGGCCACATGGCGGGGGCACTCTGTTCCATTCTTGGGTGTCGGACTTCATGATATGTTAACCAGCGGGCCAAGGTGCCAGAGGGAACGGGGGTGGCTGTTTTGGATAACGAGCTACCTCAGAATGGATTGCCCTTGGCAGTCATCCATTTCCAATCATGGAAAGTGTTTAGACCCAGGGAGACCAGCACACATCAGCGATGGTGAAGGTGTGACTAGAACAGGGGTTCTCAACCGGGGCGGTAGCACCCTCTGGAAGTTTCTGGAAATGCTGCCTGAGTATGTGCCTTGTATGTGCCGGGCACTGGTCCGGGCACCAGGGGGAGAGCAGTGAAGGGACAAAATCCCTGTCCTCCCACACATCTACTCTAGTGGATGCCGGGGGTGCTCCTCACATGAGGCGAGCAGGGACCAGAGAGGTGAGATGCCCTGCCACCCACAGGACAGCCCCACACACCACGTCCGCGCTGCCCCCACTGAGATAACACTGGATGGATTGCCAAAGGCGATCTGCGACTTGGGGGTCGCTTAGTAAGGGCTAAGGAGACAACAAACGTGAGAGCTGGCAAGACAGGGTAACTGAAGAGGGCGTTATGGTTGGGAGCTTTGCAGTAGAAAAGCTGGCTTCCTGCTCTTCACCGCACCAGTGGTGTGTGCTTTGAGGCACAGCCCTCAGACCCAGCCTCTGCCCTGGGTTATCAGGGAGCCACAGCCCCATGTGCTGTCCCCCTGACCTCCATTATCTCTCCATGGTCACCCGGGGGGGGGCAGACAAAGGGGACATTCTGAAGGGCCCTAAGCCCCCCAGGGCCAGAAGCACCACTCACCCTGACAACAGGCCAGTGGCGGAAGTTATGTCCACTGGTCAGGTCAGGCGACTGTGGCTGAGAGGTTAACTGGCAGAACTGGGCCAGGTTCTAGACTGTCTCTTGCAAGTCAGCCCGGCTCCCCACCTCTCTCCCTTCGCTGCTCTCCCTGTCCCTGGACGCCCCCAGCACCCCCGTTGTTGCCTTCTCTCTGCCCACGGGTCCCAAGCAGCTGGCCTGGGAATCAGCCTGGCTCCATCCCAATGCTGGGGAGACAGGCAGGATTTCAGTGCCGCTGTGCGTCAGACGCCTCTTGTTGGGGCTTTTCTATATGTTCCCTGACGGGCTCTTCCTGTGATTCTGCCAGGCATCACTTGACAGAGGAGGAAAGCTAGGCTTGGGGAGCAGAGGTCCGGATGTGAACTTGGGCTGCCTGCTCCCTGCTCCCACCCCGTGTTGCTGTGGCTTCAGTCGGAACAGCTCACTGGTTACGGTCAGGGTCCCACTGGCCGGTGGAGAGGTCCCCCAGAAGAGAGGGGCTCGACCCAGGACTGAGGCCATCCCTGGGTGAGGGGGAGCCACTGGACACAGCATCCCGTCCCCCGGGGTTAGGGAAACAGCTTTCTCAGGAGACGGCCCCTGTTCACTCACAGGATTCTTTAACTTGGCTTCCAAATTCACACAAGACAATATCTTCATTTTCCACATATCCCTAGAGAGTGATGGGAGAGGGGGATGCCGCACACAGCCCAGGCCCGGCTCTGGTTTGAGGATGGAATAGAGCTCTCCTCCCCGCCTGTCACCCTCGTAATAAAGCGGCTGTGATTTACTGAGAGGTGAAGCACTTTAGGTGCCTTCAGCTCATCTTTAAGGAGGAGACAATCCTGCTGGGAAGACACCATCATCTTTTCCATTTTGCAAACGAGGACTTAAGGCTGAGAAGTTAAGAAAGTAGCCTAAGGTCGGGATGCTAAAAGCAAGGAAGCCAGGAGTACAGCCTGCCTCATCTGGGCCCTGGCCGCTGGTACCCCACCCTTGTCCCACACAGGCCACAGGAAGGAGGCCAGTGCATACCTCCACCCCTTCGCACCACCTGGAAGAACAGTGCCCTAAAACCAGCCCATCCACTCAGACCTGAGCCCTCCGGGAGGAGACATTCCCGCCCCTGCCTGTGGCTCAGGCAACGTGCTGCCCCAGACACCACCCTCCCAGAATCTCGCTGTCTATGCAATCTGGGTTCCCCACGGTGCCTCATCCCCCAGGGGTCCGGGGTTTCCTGTGCAGAGGCAGTGCCAGGCCTCCCTATCCTGGAGATTCATTCTGCAGAGTTGCAGGGAGGGCACATCCCGTACCTGGTGCCCACCTGCAGACACGGGCAGCGGGGCTGAGGTCGGGCCTTTGCCTTCATCAGGCCAGTGGGGAAAACAAGTCCAGGTGGCAGCCTGCCTGCAGACAACAGCTAGGGGCACCCACAGGGCCACCGCCCTGCCTGCGGACAGCAGCTAGGGGCACCCACAGGGCCGCCGCCCTGCCTGCCTCCAGCTCCCGCGGCAGACCTCATGCTCGGGTCACGGGGGCCCCTTCCTGCCATGTAGGATCGGCCTCCAGGATGCCCTGGATGCCAGCCTCCACTGGATCCGCGCTGCGCCAAGGTACACAAGCGGACGCCCCTCACCATCCTGGGCTGCATCCATCCCTAATTCATTCCGCCTCCACTCACTTGGTCCCTCCGGCCTGGAAGCGGAATGAGACTAATGTCATGTGTGCACGGTGCCTGGCGGAGTAGGAAGAACCTTTAATGCCCCTCTCACCTGGCCCTCCCAGCCACCTTGGGAGGTGGGCAGGGCATGGTGGATTCCTCCTCCTTTCATAGACAAGAGCTCCTATTTGAAGAGTAGCTGATATCTGAGCACCTATTTTATGACAGGCACAATCACAGCACTTTAAATCACTCGGCTTGTTGAGTCTTTATAACCTTGTAATGTAGGTACTCTCACCTCCATTTACAGCTGAGGAAAATGAGGCACAGAGGCTAACTAAGTAACTTGCTAGGCAGTGGTGGAGCCGGAGCGTGAACCCAGGCAGTCTGGCTCGTAACCCCTGTGCTGTCCACAGCTGGGGAGAGGGGACAGGGGGTGCAGGGTGGGTTTCTCAGCTACAGAAGTGAAGCCGGGTCTCTAGAACACAACCAGGCAAACGCAAGGGAAACATCCATGGGAATGCAGAGACCACCCCGCAGAAGGTAAGCTCCATGAGGGCAGGACTTTTATCTGCGGTATCCCCAGAGCCGAGGACACTGCCTGGCACATAGTAGGTGCTCAACAAACATTTGTTAAAGGAGTAAACAAACTTGAATGAATGAGGATACCTTCTCTGACCTCGACTGACTCACCCTCTCACATCCTTCCTTCAACACCTTCCTAGCATTATTCTGCAGGTGGATTTAATAAATTCATCAGCAACAAGGGGCAGGGCTTTATCCAGCAAGAGGGCGGGAAGCACAGTCAGACCCCTGTAAGAGTGTGGCTGGCGGGGTCAGGGGGTGAATGCAGGGCATCCAACGTGTCGGGGGGGAGGGAAGGGTGGGGTCAGCAGGCTGCAAGAACAGAGGGCAGGGGGGCTGAAGGTCCTGGGGGTCGGGGGCTGGGAAGGGGTGAGGTGAGGGAGGCAAACAAAAGCCCCCCATCCAAGAGGGCAGAGCGGCTGGCAGTGGGGCTGGGAGAGTCCCTGGGGTGACTGGAGGGACTGTCCTTCCTGCAGGAAGGGGAGGCCTGCCCCCTCCGGAAACTCTCCTAGGGGGCTGTGGACGTGTGGAGAACAGGGAAAGGAACAAAAGGGGGGCGACAGGCCTCTCTCTCGAACCAGACCTGGCCCTGTCCTGGGAGAAGATAATGGAAACATGGGGCTGCCCTGGGCGTGACCTGGGCGGGCAGCAGTCCTCTCTCAAATACTGGCACCGAGCCTCTGGGTAAATGACGGCCTATCAGCCTTAGTTCCTCCATCTGCCAAAAAGAGCACCTTCCCCAAACACGGAAAGCACCTAGGACACTGGAAGCGCTGAATGAACGCACCTGCAGTCAGTGTCATGACGAAACCAGACCCAGTGGTGACCCGACGCCCCGGGGGGAAGACCGCTTGTCCCCAAAGGTAAATCAAAGGTCGAGGGGTTTACTTCTCTGCACCTGCAGGACAAGCCTGGGTGAGAACAGGGACACCGAGGCTAGCAGGTAGGTGCCCTGGGCCCCCGGACAGCGAGTCGGGGATCTGGGGGGCGGGGGGGTGTGTTAAGGCTCCCCCTGAGTTGGCAGAGGCACACCCAGGATGTGCCACCCCATCCGTCAGAAGGCCCATCTCTCCGGACCTCTGCCCGCCAGAGGCTCCCCGCCACCCTGGCCGGTTTCCCGCACAGCCAAGCAAGGCAGGCCGGCTGCGGAGGGAGCAAGGCCACACGCTGGTCCTCACGCTGCGTTCCCCAGGTGAGGCCGAGGCCAGGCGTGGTGGCTTCTCTGAACCCCAGTCCTGAAGCCCCCGCCAAGCTGCCCCCAGCTTCACAAGGCAGCCGAATGCCCATCCGCCCCCTGCTCTGGGCTGGGCTCTTCCTTCCTGTGTGTCCACATCTGTCTGCACGTCCATCTGTTATCTAACAAAGAACCTCCTCAGGGTAGGGGGCCAAGGGAGCTGGGGACGCTTCTGAACAGAACAGACCGAAGTGGAGATTAGTAGACCTAATGCAGGCACTTTTCAGCAAATATATTTAGAGTTTGGGCTCGTTCAGAACAATGTTTTTGACCTTTAAGACCACGAACTGATGAACAGATAAAGGGGGCAGGGGAGGGCCCCAGATCCCATGTACTGGGGCTCCCTGCCGCAGTGTAAGGAGGGGGAATGGGCAGGCAGGGGGCTGGGGGTAGAGCTCACTCGTCCAGCTATTTGGCCAGCCCTCCCTCTGACCGTCTTTCGGGGACTGTTGGCAGACCCAAAGTACCTTGGCAAGAAGGGGAGCACCTGTTACCTCTCTTATCCCCAAGACGAATTAGAGGACTGAAGACTATTATCAGAGCCCTCAATTACCTTCACTCCTCTCACTCTCCCTCTCTCACGCTGACTCAGCTTCTCAAACCTTCCTAAAGTGGGGGCGGGGGAGGGGCATCGGAATCGTTTCCAGATGCTAAACTGAGGCTCAGAGACCTCGGATACCACCGGGTCCCTGAGGCAGCCGCTCTCATTCCCAGCTGCCCAATGGAACCACCTGGGAGTTTAAATAAATACCATGCCTGGGCCTCGCTCGCAGCTACTCTGTGCAGTGGACCTGGGCGCCGAGTGGCTAACAAGCTCCACAGGTGATTCATCCCCTCACCGCTGCCTAAGTGGGGGTGATGGGTGTGGGTGCCGGGCTCAGCCTTCCAGCTCCCCATCCAGGAGGGAGGATGCGCGGGCAGGGAGAAGGCATCCTCGGTATTCCTCCCGCCCTCTCCCTGCAGCCCAGGTGTGGCTCAGAGGGCAGACCCAGTTTATGAGCGGGGCACTGGCGAGGGCCCAGTGGTGCCACCCTGACACCTACACCAGCTGCAGGCCTGGCTCACCCGGGCCCTGTCTCTCCCAGGAGGGGAGCAGGTGTCTGCGGGTCAGGTGCAGGGACCTGGGGGCAGGGCCGCACCTCATCTCAGTTACGACCAGACCTGGGCTCTTGTAATGTGGACTTGGCAGACTTCTGATTTGCTTATCTGCATTTTCAGTTTTGCTCCAATGCCTACCCGGATATTTATAATGTTTTTAGCTGAACGAAGGAAAGACAACTTGTTGGAGCCCCGGCTGGTACACTAGGAAGTCAATGTACAGCCAGGAAGACCCCCGGTGCGGCTCACGTTGCTTACCGAGACCCTCCAGGAACCCTTGACTTCCGCCAACGTGACTTCTCTGTAAAATGAGGAGGTTGGCCTATGACTACAGGGGTCCCCCTGTCTGGGGACAATTCACATTTTCCTCTGCCTAGAACCACGACTTCAGGGCCCAGTTCAGCACCTCCCAAGCTCCAGGAAAATCCACAGCACATTCGAGAAAATACATTTTCATTCTCAGGACTCAGCTCACTGGCCACCAGCTCCAGCTCTTCCTGAGCCCCCGGCAAGCCGGGCTGCCTGAGTCAGAAGCGAGCCCTATTCCTCATTCCCTCCCAGATCCCACTGCAGGATGAGGAAGGCGCCTCACTTCGCCTTGGTCCCTAAAGTAACCTGCCTGGTGCTGGCCAGGCTGCCCTCCCTCAGCCCAGGGAGGAAGCAGCCAGCCGGAGGACGTGCCTGGTGTACAAAATACAATCCCCCCAACCCCAGAAACCCACACACCCTCATCAGGCAAGGTGGAAAGTGGTATCCCACCCTCACCCTCAACGCACGCTCGAGGGGTCCCTACAGTACTGCTTCTTAACTTGGTTGCACGTGGAGATCACCCAGGGGGAGCCTGGGGAAATACTCATGCCTGGGTCCTACCCGCAGCGATTCAGACAGAAATGGCCTGGGGTGTGGACTGGGAACTAGGATGCTTAAAAGCTGCCCCAGGTGACTCTAATATTATGTACAGCCGATTTCAAAACCACTGCCCCAGACCCAAACTACCTTCACTCCTTGTTAGGGGGAAGGCCTAGTCCAGCCCCGCCCCAGGGGTCAGCACAGCAGCCATGGATGGATGACTGTCCTCCCATCCACCCTTGGGCTTCCCCTCCTGGGCCATCTCTCAGCAGCCTTTGCAGAGCTCAGAGGTGCTGCAAGCTCTCACGCTCACGGGGAAAGCCCGTGCCAGAGGTGAGCGCGTTTTCAGCAGAAACCTCTGGGTTTCCGACTTTCTCAGGCCCGGGAGCCCTGCTTGCACTCAGGAGGGACAATGAAAACAAGGCAGGTGACCCTGCCCCCATTGTTCTCAGGCTGGGACGGTAACACTCCCCCCTCCCCCGGGGCAGCTGGGCGCCCCTCCCATGAGAGCTGAGGCCAGGGCAGAGCAGTGCAGGGACTGGCTGCCCCCGCGGGTGGGCTGCGGGGGTTTGGCTAAAACAAACAGACAAGGGCTGGTGGGGCCTGAGCTCAGGATGGGACGTCAGCAAGCGTTCTCAGGCACCTGGAGGGCTAAGCTGATGAGTGAGACTGGAAATCCCTGTGTGTGCAGACCCAGGGGACCTCAAGGACCCAGTCCCGGTTCCACAGTCCTGCCTGAGAGCCGGCCCTGGGGAATAGGAAAGAGCCCCCTCCCACCCAAACACACACACCAGATAACCCCCTGGAGCCAGGTTCTGAAACTCCACCCCCTGCCTCATCTTCTGAAGCACTTGGGGCAGGGGGAACGTGCAGTGAGGCTTAAATGACAAGAGGGGCACCTTTCATCCACCTGCAGCTTCCCTACCCCCAATTCACAACCGCTGCCCTGCTCTGGGTGGTTGTGGCCCGGCCCATGGCCTTGTGCTAGTCTCTCTTCCCTCTCTGGGATGCTTGGCCTGGATTCATGACCTGGCCCCCCCTCTGCCCCCAGAATCCAGATCCTGGGAGTATCTGACATCTTTCTACTTTGACTGATGACAACAGACATCTTCCTACGAGTGGGTCAACAACTCGAGGGCAGGAAATTACTCAGCCAGGATACCTCAAACATGCCAGGTGTGCAGATTACCCCCGTCCTTCCCCATAGGGGTATGGGTCACTAGGGAGTGAGAGATCCATGCAGAGGATTCGGCTCCTGGCTTGCCCTTTCCAGGCAAGCCGGCAAACCTCTCTGGGTCCTGTTCAACTCCTCTGTAACAAGGCTGAGGAGGGCGAAGCCAGCATCTTCCTCCTCCTGGCCAAAACCCCATTCATCAGGCACCTTTCATACTTACCACTCCTCTGGCCCTAATTTCATCTAAGACTCAAGACCCTGTGGGCAAGGCAAGCAAAATGGATATTGTTATTCCCATTTTGTAACTGAGGAAACTGATCAGAGAGGGCTAGTGACACAGAAGAGCTCACACAGCAAGCTGATGACAAAGCACAGAGAAGCACCAGCCGGAAGCCCTCTGACTCTCAGTTGAGGGCCCTTTGCACCAAACAAGCAAGCCACCCATCCCCCTTCCTGGGACAGGGCTCAGAAATGCCAACCAAAGTGGATCAGGGAAGGTGAGTGACGGGAGACAGGCAGACACGGGCGACAGGTGATGGAGAGTTATAAAAGGGTGTCACACCCGTGGACCTAATCCCGAGATGATTTGGGATGAGCGTATGCTTTGCTCCCCCCTCACCCAGAGATGCCTTAGGTTCATCCCAACCTGACAGTAGGGTGGAAGGAGCAAACACAGGAAGTCACCAGCCCCTCAAGGTTTCTAAAAACAGCCCTCAAGCAGGCCACAAAGGAGGTGGCAGGAACTGCTGACCTGCCGTCTCCCCATCCTGGGCTGATGACCTGAAGGAGACTCATCAACAGCTCAGCAGCCCCACCCTGGTCTGTGCCACCTTAGGCTTCCCGTTCTCCAGAGCCCCCGCCCACACAGTAGCCTGGACGACACAAGCTGCTGATCCGCTGCAAAATCACACACGTCAAGTTGGGGACCCTCTGCAGGCAGCACGGGGGCAGAGCGGGGAAAGGCCTGGCCTTTGGAGCAGACACACGTGGGTTCAACTCCTGGCTCCATCGCCCACCAGCAGGTCCCCTGGGGCACGTCCTCTCACCATCTGAGCTTCTCCTTCCGTCTCTGGGAAGCGGGGGGACCGAGACTTCCTTGGGTTGGGGTGCAGATTATGTGAAAATGCACAGCTTGGTGCCGGGCATACAGGATGGGTGGAAAAGTAAACTGGGAAGAACAGGGCGGTGGGGAGGCCACCTCCATTCCAAGGGTTTGTGCCCGGGCACACACCTCCAGAGCTGTGAACACAGAGCTGGCCAGTTGTCACCTGCAATGGTGGTCCTGGCGACCACCACCGGGAAGATCAGGGCTTGGGACGGTACTTATCGCCCCATGACATTCTATCAGGTATCTGCTATCTGGCCTAGAGACTACGGGCTCTGAAGACAGAGATTTCACTCATCCCTCATTCCCAGAACAGAACCTGGCACCAGTAGGTACTCGATATTTGCCAAATGACGACTCAGTCTCCGAGATGTACGCCTTCCACAACCACACTTCCAGGGCATGAAGATGGGCGGAGATGGGTGCTGGTGCTGTATTTAACATGGGTTCTGGCTGGATGAGGTGGGCAGTCCTGGCAGGTGTGGCCACCCGGGGTGATGGCTTTGTGTTTCTCTGCCCAGTGCCTTTTCCTCACCTCACCCCACCCTACCTGTCTGCCAGGCCAGAGCCCCCAGAGGTCCTAGCCCTGGTGAGTCAGCTGCACGGCAGACTTTGGAACCATCAGGATTCCTGAGGAAGGAGGCCGGCAGGCGGTGAGAGGGGGTGCCCAGGATGGGTGTCAGGGTTGAGGGCCACACCCCGGGCCCCATGCATGCCGCTGCTTCGTGGCTTCTCCAGCAGAGGGGGAAAATGATGCTCTGTTCCATAAAGCTCTCCTGAGCCCTGGGAGCTGCCAGCCCTGTTCCTCTGGACACAGACGCCTCCCCTGGGCCCTCTTGCTGGGTTCCTGAGGACAAGGCTCTCCAGCAACTGACACCCCCAGATTCCCCCTCCACGGGATGAAAGCTGCCCGCAGCCTCACCACATTCATCCCATCCGGGTACACCCACACCCTTGGGAGAAGGATGTGGCCAACACCCTCACCTCTTACCCAGCAGAGGACAGCACCCCAGACCACCGTCAAACTGTCTCCACCCAGGGGCCCAAAAGAGGGACCCCTCCATCTGCTCCTTCCCCTCTCCCTTCACCTGCGGCTGGCAGCTCCGGGTAATAAGTAACTGCCCATCCTTGAAGGCTAGGGTTCTGATGATAAGGGATTATTAAGTCTACCCATTTATTATAATTTGTTTGAGACGACCAGATGGTTAAACTGTAAATCTCTTCACTAATGGGAAAAAAAAAAAAGAAAGAAAGAAAAAAAAGAAAAGAAAACAGGCCGGGGGATACTAGGCGCTGGTGTTAATCCCGCATGAGAGGTGGCAGCGGAGTCTCGCCATGCCTATGAAGTAACCCTCCAGGCCTGTTTATTACAAACCACCGCTTCCCCCCCAAACCTGGCCCTGCTGCCTCCAAGCATGACCCAACCCCCATGCCTCTCCACAAAGCCCCCTGCAGACCCTCCTGAGGGCCAACCACCTGTCACAAAACCCTTCCTTATTGTCTGACTCTAACCTAAATCCCCCCGGCTGCAGTCCAAGCCCATTTCCTTTGGTTCAGTCTCCAGCTGGAGACGGACAACAGCTGGTCTCCGTCGTCTCTGGAATAAATTGTACAAGAAACGACCAGCGAAACGGCACAGGCATTTTGGGGTGGATGGTACTCTTTGCAGGGTGGGGAGCCTTCTGCCTCAATGGCAGATCAAATCCCAGATCAAATCTCACCGCTGGAAGACTGAGTCACAACTAGAGACAAGAGCAAAGACAGACCACGATGCTGACAACTTTGAACATCGCGAGGCCGGAGGCAAGGGGGGTTGTGCCCTAAAGTGCAGACTCCCCAAGCCCCAGACAGCCGGACACAGATCTCTCACCACACCAGCTGCACCAGGGGCTCCGGCCACCAAGGCCCCCCCCTGGAGATCACAGGGATGAGATACAAAGGGGATCCCCAAATACAGTGGGAAAGGAACAGAGCCTGATCCATGCAACCGGTGCCCCCCACCCGCCTCCCCTGCCTTCGCTGCCACAAAAGCACAAAGGCACAGCCGCCTCAGCTTTTCCACCCTGCGGGGACAGTCCCCCACCCGCCTCCCATCCCCGGCTGACTGGGGCATAACCAGGCTGAAGCAACAGAGAGCTGTTTTGTGCTGAAGGTATGGAAAAGTACAGCGAGCCCTCCTCGCACAGAGAGGCTGGGCTGAGGTGAGGGGAGCTGGGGTGGGGGGTGGTTAGGAAAACCTCCCATCCTCCCACCTGGGGCCCAGGACCAGGGACAGGCTGGGCCACAGGAAATGGAAACTCTCCCGATGGCGCGTCAGGAAAGTCCTAACTCTGAGGCAGCCCCGTTGTGAAACACGGGAGGCAGAAAGGACCGGGACCAGGCCTTCAACACACACATTCTCTCGCTCCCCTTCAGCCGGGCTGCAACTTTACACAAGAGCATTTTCTAAAGCTGCTTAGTCCCCTAACACCCACCCAGGCTCTGGCAGCCCTCAACCTTCCTAGGAGCGCGCAGCAACATTTGACACCCACGCCTGCACAGCGTTAGCTATTCCTCAGCCCTGCAAGTCATGACCTCAGTTTCATTACTGATCAAACGGGAGTAATGCTGTCTCCCCACCAATTCACAGGGCCATGGGTCCGAAGGCTCAGCAGATGTGAACGTGAAGAGCGTGAAGTAGGTGCACCAGCAGAGCTAGAGATGCCCCTGACTTTGAACTTCTAGTTTCTAAACATCCACTGCCGTTGGGGGTAGGCTTTCCCCCAGCCTCCTGGTGCATTGTGCATGGACGGCGGAGGCTCAGAGACAGGAAAGCAAATGCCACCAGATTTCTAAGTCACGCAAGGGTCAGCAGGGGAGCGAGACCCGCTCCTCAAGTGGCTGCATCCTGCCCCCCTGCAGAACCCAGATTCCCACGAAACACTTTGAGCGGCAGCTGGAGTGGCCACTTCTCAGGCTTGTCTAGGGAGGTCCATTTGCCCTCGCGTCTGCTGAAGATGGCCACCTGGCCTGGGCTACTGTGGGCTAAACCAAAGATCGAGCAGTGGGCTTCCAGGATATGGCCTGCCCTCCGCCCCATGGGTTACCTCCCAGGAAGAGCAGGGGGACAAGAGGACAAGATGGGAACAGGGTTCCCTTCACCTTCCCTCTCACATCGAGGCTCTGGGCATTCCCCTCTTTGGAGCCATTCCTGCCTGATACACATGCCACATCAGGCCAGATACCAGCCCCCAACACCCCTGTACAGATCTACCAACCTAAGTTAACCCAAGGAAAGATGCGACCAGGGTCCTGGGCAAGCTTTTCTCACGTTACGCAGCTCGAAGTCAGGTCGAGTGCTTCCTTAAGAATTTGCCGAGCACCGGCCCTGTGCCCCGATGTGGGCAAAATAAGGGAAGAGCAAGACACAGGCCCTGCCCAGGAGGGCCTTGGGTCTAACAAGAGACAGATAGGCAGATGGGAGGAGTTACAACAACAGAGGAAGACAGCACAAGAAACAGCAGACAAGGCAAGGAAGGCCAGGACTGTCCTTGCTCAATAAACACTCATCTGAGCCTGACGGGACACAGCGGGCAGCGCAGTCAGCAGACCCTGGCCAACCCGCGCTTTCTGTGAACCAGACCGGTGGGGATGCTCACCTCAGAGGAGCCTGCAAGTTTCCCGGGGGGTGGGACGGGGCAACCCCCCCTTCAGGTTCTCGGCACATCACCCTCCCCACTCCAAGGCTGCCGCCAGCTCTGACCTCATCCGCCCCAGAGCAGGATGGAATTTAACTAGGTACCAAGAGAAGCCATGTGCCCTCAGGAACCTCAACAGGTTCCATCAGCACTCTAGCACTGCCCAAGAGAACTCTCTGTGCTGCTGGGACACTATCTGAGCAGTCCCATGTGGCTACTGAGCCCCTGGACTGTGGCCAGTGTGATGGAGGAACTAAATTCAAACTTTATGAATTTTAATTAAAAATTAAACAGCCACAATAGTTAGTAATATCATGTTAAAATTAAATTAATTAGGGACCTGTGGGTGGTAATTACCGTACTGATGCAGTCAAACACAACACATCCTAACATCCTACCTGGGCAGGGTCTGCCTTACCCTGGACCCCTGGATTCACCCAAGCCTTGGCCGTGGTCTGCAACATGCTCTGGGCTCTGAATTACACGCACGGTCCTGGGCTGTCCCAAATCTTTCCTGTGCTTGTGTCTTTTGTCAGTCTAAAAGGCAAGGAGGGCAAAGTCTTCTTGGGCCCCCACAGGAGTCGGAAGAGCTGGATAGACACAGAGGCTAAGACAATACTTGTCCGTGGGCCTCTGGAGGATCCCCTCCCTTGTAGGGGACCCTGAGCCCAACACTGGGGACAGCCCCTGGGACTCCCCCAGCTCTGCCAGGCCTCTCCTGGGGAACCACACTCTCTCCTTGGTGACCATCAGATCGTGTCCAATCTCAAACTTCTTGGTCTGCAGACCGAAAGCCCACCTGGTTTCCCCAGTCTTTGAGACCCTTCCCCTCAAAAGTGTTCAACAGCACTGCTGCCCAGGAAGCCACCCCTCTGGCAGCTAAACTGAAAAATAACATGTTGTTTAGCAGTTTCAGAAGCGACACTAGTTTTCGGAGTATGCGCCGTTAGAACCATGTTTATTTGTGCTTTGTGTACTCACACATTAAAAATAGCCAGTGTAAAAAAAAAAAGAAAAAAAAATAGCCAGTGTAGAAGTGGCTGACGCTATATGCATGCATCTTACCCTTTCAGAAAATTCGATTTCTTTGCTCTAAAAGCAATACAACAGCATTTCGGAAAACTAGGGAAGCAGAGAAAGAAAAGGCATAGATAACCCTGCTTCCCGCCTTCTGTTTTCACGTCGAGTTTCAATTATTCAACGCTAACACAGCGCCATGCATGAAACTAGAGTCCCCCGCTGCCCTCACCCCCGTCTTGTTTTTGTCTCACTTGAAGTCTGGCTCATAGCTCAGCCCCCCTGAGAACACCAAATCGAAGCCCTGGGAACCCACCCCTGCCCCAGGGCCCCAGCAGGTGCCCCTGCTGGTCTGTCTGAGGGTCTCCTATTCCACAGGCCAGAGCCTACCAGGTCACTCAATAAGCAGGGATCAACCTGTGTGCAGTGCAGTGGTGGCTGGGAGTGGAGTGTGTACACAGATGGAAACCGGCTTTGGCAAGCGAAAATTTTAAGACACGTACACAGTGACCCCAACACAGAGCTGGTGGAAGAGACGGGGGGTCTGGCCACAGGCAGCCCTCAGCCCTGGGGCATTCCAAAGAGAGAGGGCGTGCCAAGACTGAGACCTACGAACTCTGAAGCCCTGGCGTCGTGGAGACAGAAACTTCCTAGAGCAGGACTCAAAAGTGTCCCCTCATGACTCAGAAGTTGCCTTGCCCCAGCCCTGGGGAGCCAGTCCTGGGTCCAGACAGGTGCACGCCCGGGGCAGGGGTGTGGGAGGGTAGGGGGAATGCTGACGCACCTCCCCAGGCAACCTATCGACCTGTCCCAACAGAGGGCAGAGCGTCCCCACTCATGTGCCCTGTGCACGTGACGGGCAGCAGGGTGGGGGGCCGTCCCAGAGTGCTTGCTGGGTTGGGGTAGAATCTGGCCAGGCATGGTCCCCATGGGAAGGGCCCGGGGCAGGAGTTTTCCAGATTGGAGGTGGGCGCTGGTAGTCCTGCCTTTGGGCTTTGGGGGCTGGTGGGACAGAGGCCAAAGGAGAGAGAGACACAGCTTCACGGTTGGGATGTTCATTAATCATTACCCTCGTACACAGTGTGAGGTTTGGGATCCAATGGGGCAGTCGAGGGCCTCATGGGAGGGGGAAGGAGTGCAGACAAGGCACAACCCCCAGTGCAATGTGCTCTGACGTGGGGGAGAAGGAGGTGCCCAGAGAATGATGGGGCTCAAAAGAAGGCCAACTCCAGGGTCAGGGGAGCCTTCCCTGGCGGCCCCAGCCTGTGGCAACGTTTCTACCTTGGAGCACACGAGTCCCCTACAACATGCTGCACCCCTATTTAATAATCCTTCATATACACCGCAGGGCCCGGCCCCAACCTCAAAGATAGGGATAATGTCTCATAATTCCCACAACCTTGAACCAGCACTGGGCATACAGCTGGCGCTAAGAGTCTAATTGGCCTTAGTGAACAAGTCCCTGGCGCAGAGAGGGGCAGTGACCTGGCCCAGTCACACAGCAAGTCAGCTGAGCCAGGCCCAGGACCTGGCTCTGTCTTGCAATCCCCAGTCCCTGGGCCACTCATCAGTAGATCTCAGGGCTGCGGCTGGAGTCTGGGGGATGGGGTGTTGAAAAGCTGATAGTCAGGACACCCTCCCTTTTCCTGCTCCCCGGGGGGTGCTGACAAGACATTACCGCATCAGCGCGCTCTGCTCAGCCCACTCAGCACTATCCCTCAGCCAGAGGCAGCCCTTCCACCCGCTGCTCCAAAGGGGGCGGGATGCTGAGGAGGGGAGGGCACCCTTCCAAAGCCAACACTGTCAGGATGCATTCCTCGACCCGGGAGGCAAGAGTTTTATTTGAACAGGAGCTATGGGGAGGGGATGGGGCTGCCGCTCTTTCTCCTCCAGTGGGTCTGAACAGGTACCATCCTGTACCCGGGGGCATGGGAGGAGCAAGAACCTTGCATCAGACTCGAGGAGCACCCAAGCCAAAAATCATCGTTCAAGTCCGTGAAGGGCCTGCCCCGGGGTCCTCAGCAGGCTGCAAAATGGCCAGTCTGTCCCCAGTCACGCAGGCAGATCTGAGCAGCGCTTACACCCCAGGAGAAAGGCAAGACGAAAGCTGTTTCCTCCCAAGGTGCAGACCGCAGCGCTGCTAGGGCTTAGCCCTGGGGAAGCCAAGTCAGGGACGTGTCGCAAGTGTGGGTTTAGCTGCTGGGGCGGTAGCAGGTAATGTGTGGACTCAGACAGGAACCCTATAGCCGAGAGGCAGACTAAACCGCACCTCACGACTCCAGGTCTTTGATTCTTTCTCGAGAGCTCGGTCTCCGGGTCCCCTGACCCACAAACCTTGCAGTGAAGGGTCAGAGCCTGACAGGTCCGTAAGGATGCCAGGGGAACAGGCTGGAGGGCAGGGATGGAGCTGATGGCCTCCGCCCTGAGCTGCGGCACCTACTTCGCTAACGCAGGTTTGTCCCGCTTTAAAACTTTTCACACTGAGAAGAGCAAACAAACCTATATATGGTCAATGCGGTCAGAACAGTGACCAGTGTCAGAACCCACAAAGGCTGAAGAGAGCAGTTCTCAGCGAAGGGTCAGTAAGCATGCACAGCCCGCTTCCGGGGAGCTGGAGCCAACAGGGCCCAAGGAGAAAACTCAGTCTCTAGGAGGGGCTGGTGGCCCAGCACAGGGGAAAGCTGATTTAGGACACCATGGGGTCTAAGTGGGGCAGGGCTCTGGCTCTGGACCCAGAAGGCCTGGGTCCAGGCCACTAACTAGCTGTGTGACCTTGAATAACTTATTCGCCTCAGTTGCCTTATCTGCGAAATGAGTTTCCACGTTGTCTATGGTCCCGCTGCTGGGAGTCCCCAGGGTGTGGGATGGCCCCCACCTGCCTTTCCTTCACCAGGTGCCAGCTGCAGTCACTGCTGTGGTCTGACTGCTGGAACACCTCCCTCCGCTCCACCTGCAGGGTGACTTATGTTATCAGTGGACATAGACCTGAGTTCTTGGTAAAAGTTGAAACGTGCTGGGAGTGTGCAGGGTTTCAGAATGCCTCCCCACCCTCAGGGCATGGCCTCCTGTCTGTAGCTGGGATCAAGGGTAGGGCTCCAGACAGAGGCAAGACCACACAGGGAACAGAGTCCAAATCACTTGGGCTGCTGCAAGGACTTTGGCTCTGAGTCTGGGGGAGAAGCCATGGAGGGTTTTCTGAGTCAAGCGTTCCAATCTCACTCTATCAGGATCCCTGACTGCCGTGGCAGTAATTGACTACCTTTCACCTCCTGTGGCCTCTGCTTCCAGGAAGCCTTCCCTAACTGCCCCACTTAGCTCTACCTACTCCTTTATTGTACTTTCCCCGGCCTGGTGAGCACAGTTACCTTGGAAAAGTTACATAACCTCCCGAGGTCTAGGCCGTGGCTTCAGGGCTCTAAAGGGAGGCTAGTTAGATAACCACTAAGCTCCCTTCAGCCTCCCATTTTATGATTTGCTGCCAGGAGTGGCACCCAGAGCCTGACCCTCCTCCCCCATCCCTGCCAGCCTCCAAGAAACCAGCCAACAACAGCTCCTTGGGCTCAGACACTTGGGGAGCAGGGTCCTGTGATGGGGAAACTCCCTGGGGAGACATCAGACTACTTCTGCCCCAGGCTCTGAAGGGCCTTTCTGAGCCTATGGTTGACGACAACTTCAACCTTTGCCTCTTATTTCAGAAAAACTCACTAGTGCGTAGGAAAGCTGGCACTCAAGGAAAGGGTGTGCTGGGGCAATTTAGGAAATCAGGCCAGTTTAGTGTAAGTGAAGTAAGCGCTCTGCACCCTAACACACATCAAGATTTTGATTTAAAGGCTGTTCAAAAGGGGATTCGAGGTGGGGTAACAGACTTGGCTTGGCGAAGAAAGGCTCTGGACCTGAGCAGGCACAGCTAGTTTAACCCAAGCTTGGTTCTAGAGACGGTCTGTCCCAGCTTCTCACCGGGACTCAGTTTTCCCATATAGCGAAAGGGATGACATTTCACTGCCAGACCTCACAGAGGGCACAGGAAGGCACTTTAGGTGAGTAGGTCTGCAGAGACCCATGGTAAGGCCAAGGGTGGGGATGTGAGGAGGGTGCAAAGCCTGGGTATCTGCATGCCCCTTTGAGGTCACCCAGGTGCTGCAGGCAACACTTCTGCTCCATCCCCTGGTGCCAACGTCCCTAGTCAGCTCTGCCCCAAGGGGTGCGCCATGGAGTAGAAAAGGCCTAATGCCTGCAGGCTGCAGTCATGCCCAAGGGCTATAGGAACACACCCTTCTCCCCTACAAACGGCCTGGCCTTCCCCCTGCTCCGCCCCCCCACCCCCCACCCCTCGTGCCCTCGTGGTTTCTGCGGTACGTGGTCTGAGGACATTCCCTGACAGGCAGGGACGGCTCATCCCCTTCACAGCAGGTCTCAAAACAGGCCTGGGCACATGGTATGTGCCTGGTAAATATCTGCACAAAGGACTGGGTCTCTGCTCTTTCTCAAGTTCCTTGAAAGCAGAAACCACCTACCCTGGGGAGGACAGGCCTGCTAGGCGTGCTCACGCAGACAGGCCTTGTTCATCCCACGGGAAAGGCGTAAGGGGACTCCTGGAGATGAACAGACCCAGAGACGCAGAGCTGTTTGCTCTGTAAAGTCCCTCAAAAGGGAGAAGATAACCTTGAGCTGGTCTTAAAGGTGAACTCGTAGGGCGCCTTCCTCTTGTGTTCTCCTGTGGTCTTCACGCCCCGAGAGACAGATACCATCACTCCTACTTTCTGATGAAGCCAGGGGCTCAGGGCGCAGCTTGCAAAGGCGGTGTGAGTTTAAAGCCTGTGGCTGACCACCAGGCAACTTGGCACCGCCTCGTGAGGCTGGAAGGCTAGAAGGAGGAAATGGGCGTAAATTTTGATAAAGCTGCTCCCCTTCTGTTCTCTGGGGCCAGAGCCCGGCCTGGCTCAATTCACCCAGGTAACCACCTTGACCTGGCAGGAGGCTGGGCCCCTCATGACTAGACTCCAACCCAAAGGTCCACATGAATCTTGGCCTCCCCGTCCGAGCCAGGCGCACCACTGGCCACCCGGGGGCCCAACAGACACATTCTGGGCCAGTCACTTACTGAGCTAGGAACTGGGTAGGGAGACATGGCGCTGCCCACACAGGGCTCCTGCAGTCTAGCTGGGCCTAATTTAACAGGCTCTCCAAGCCTTCTTGAATGAAAGGCTGAACTTACTCCCAAGAAGCAGAGTCCAGAGAGGTGAAGTCTGACCAGGGTCACACAGCACAAACCAGTACTGGGGGGAGAATCAGAATCCGTGTTAGAATCAGCTTTTCCCTGCACAGTGGTTCAGATAAGGGTTTCCCGGCCCCAGCTCCAGCCCCAAGCTCTGGTCACACAGACAAAGGGAGGGGCTCCGCTGTGTCCTCCTCAGCTGCTGTGGCCTACAATACCCCTGGCAGCCCACAGGGCCCGCCACCAGTCTACAGGAACAGCTAAGCTGGCCCTGCCCCCCAGGTAAGCCCCTCCCCACACAGCTTCTAGCCTAGCCTGGGGGCAAGGCTCTCCCTAATGGGAGGTGTCAGCTAGGCAACCTTAGCCAGATTACAGTGGCCATGGGAGGTGACAACAGCCAGAAGTACACAATACTGCCTAAATAGTTCGGCAGGAAACCCAAATATTTAGCTAGGAGGGGAAAAACAGAATGGACACTTCAAAGGCAATCCAAGGGACCTGGCCAGCAAGGGCCTATTGAGAGGGGAGATGGGTGGTGTCTGGCCCCAGGGAGAGCACAACTCTGACCCCACATCCTGTGTGACCACCCTCCGGGGATGGTACCCGTGAGGCCACCTGGACCCAGGAATCCTCTGGAAGGGAAGAGTTTTAACAAACGCCTGGGATAAGCCAGGACTGAGCAGAGAAAGCCTGGTCCCCTTTCTGCAGAGGAGGGAGCAGGGCTCTGCTGGAAGGGAAGAGGAAATACACCTTCCACTGAGGGAGGGGCTGGGTGAATGTGCAGGAAATGGAAAATGGTGGGGACTCCACCAGGAGTTTTGGTGGGTTTTATCATCTGTGTCTCCATCTGTGTCTCCCTGTGGGGCTTGAACTGGGCGTCAGGAACAGCACCACCCCACCCCCGACCCTAGAGAGACGGGGTGTCAGAGAACAGCTAACACAGCAAATCACCAGTTGCACGTGTCAGGCACTCAGTCAAATGTGGATTCTGCAGGCATGAGGGCAATACTGAACTATTGTCCCATTTCACAGACTAGGAGACTGACTTGCTCCAGGCCCCGAGGCTAAGTAATCAGCCAGCCACACAGAGAACCACCCGATGCACCCTAAGGCTCTGAAGATACCATTTTCCCACCTCTAGGCCTTTGCTGCTTGTTTTCGCCACCTTTCTGGCTCACATCGAGCAGAATGGTTCAGAGTGTGGGCTCTGGGTTCAAATCCACATTCTTCCACTTCCTAGCTGTACAGCCTCGGGCAAATGAGTGAACTAGAACTATCCATCCTGTTGCTCCTGCCCGGAGGTGGTGCTGGTAAGAGTACCTCCAGCAAAGGGCTGCTGTGAGGATTATGAGACGATGCACATAAACAGTTCCCACTGCCTGTGGTGAAGCAAGTGCTCAGTAACCGTTAGCTGGAACCACCCCCACCTCCGGCCCCCAATCCCTGCCCACTCCCATCACTTCTACCTCCTGGCTCTACCTCCACTCCTGGTCAGGCCCCAAGGCTCTGCAGTCAGCAAGGAAGGGTGAATTTTAGCCTCTGGCTAGCCATGTAGCCCTGGGCAAACCCCTTGGCCTCGGTTTCCTAGACAATGGGCAGAGAAGTAACACCTCACCCACAGGACAGGTTCAACAGGTAAAGAACCAGCCTGGCACATGGGAGGTACGCAGCAGAGAGCTCCCAGGGGCTGCAGCTCACACCACCCATTCCTCCTGGCTGCCTCAAATTCCCCCTTCTTTAAGCTCGAGAGCAGAAATTAATCTCTCAACAGTACATGCTTGGAAGCTCCAGGTGTACCTACCAATGTCAGGTAACAAGCTCCTCACCTGCTTTCTCTAGAGTAGGGGCTCTCTGAGGGCAGGGGCTATGTTTTGTTCAGAGCCAGATGCCCCACAGGCCACAGGGTTCTACAGGTCTCAGGAAACAGGAATCGAATCCTCTGAGGCCCTCTGACCCTCGTCCATCTCTCCAGCCTCACCATATGCAACCCATCACTGGGCACCAGGACTACATTTTTCCTCATTTCACCACTGTGGCCCTGTTTCTCTCCCCAACTAGACTGAGCTCCCGAGGGCTAAAGCCCCACCTGGTTTCTGAGGCTTCAGTGCACACGGAAGGGACAGCTGGCAGGGAGGGACCCCTCTGTGATCCCCTAACTTTGCCCAGGTCTCTGAGGTTTGGGGGCCAGATTAACTGCTCACAAAAAGCCGAGATGCCTCAGGCAGAGCTGTACGGAGCTGGAGCACACTACCGCACTGTTACCTACAGAAGCAAAGAAGGTACAATCTGGGAAGGTCATCAAATGGAGGGGACCCAGACCTGGACCTCCCAAGGGGTTCATGGAAGGAAGACAGAGGTACCCTAACAGCAAGCTGGGTGTGAGGGAGTGCGGGTGGGCTCTTTTGGGGGAGGTGCTGTGAGCTCTGTGGGCTTTTGGGCAAAGACCCA
This sequence comes from Delphinus delphis, assembly GCF_949987515.2. NCBI lineage: Eukaryota > Metazoa > Chordata > Mammalia > Artiodactyla > Delphinidae > Delphinus > Delphinus delphis. The sequence continues at coordinate 35,632,524 of NC_082692.2, read as the reverse complement.
CACTCCAACACATTGGAAGGAGAAAGGGAGGAGGCATCCTTATCAGAACACCCATAGGGTGAAACGATCAGCCCACAGAAACAGCCGATAATTTAGAGTAGAATACTCTACTTCTTTTAAGTTGCAAACAGCTGTGAAGGAAGAGGAAACTTTCTGAAATGCTGTTCACTCCCCTACTTGAAAATTGCAAAAATTTGGTGAGTTCAAATTCTTTGGCTAAACCCAGAGAGCTTCGTCATCTGGCCCTCACCCCTCTGCCCCCTGGCTGCAATACAGGACCATCGTGCAGTTTTACACCTCCCTGAGGGCTGCAGTGAAGAAAGGGCCACCATCCTATCCTCCCTTCTCTCTCCAGCTTTTTAAAAAGGTGGTTGATATACACCTAGACGTGGAACTGCTGGATCATATGGTAGTTCTATTTTTAATTTTTTTAAGGAACATGGTCTTCCTTAGTGGACGCACCATTTTACACAAAAAGACAGATACTGTACGATTCCACTTATAAGATACCTGAAGTAGTCAACTTCACAGAAACAGAAAGTAGAATGGTAGTTACCAGGGCCTGGGGAGAGGGGGAGAGGGGAGTTGTTTAACGGGTCTAGAGTTTCAGTTTTGCAAGTTGAAAAAATCGTGGAGATCTGCTTCACAATAATGTGAATATACGTAACACTACTGAACAGCACTCAAAAAAGGTGAAGGAGGTAAACTTTGTTATGTATTTTTCACTATAATTAAAAAAAAAAGTCAGTTGACCTTTCTCCTGCACTAAGGTCTTCCTGACTCTATGCTCACCACACTTGTGCGTGGATGGCCCCATCACACAGTAGGGGCATCTGGGAGGTGAGTGGCAGCAGCAGCTAACGCGTGATGAGCCTTGCTGTGTGCCAAGCACTGTTCTGAGCAACCTGTGAGGGTGATATGACGGCATGACCCAGTGCCTGGAGGGTGACTCTTTCAGCAACAGAAAGGGGCCTGCAGTAGCGAGGTGAGTGGCACGTGAACAAAGATCCCTGCGGAGGGCAGCGTGTCCTTTTATCCGTGTCAACCCACCCTTGTGGGGAGGATCGACAGGTCAGGGCTCCTCCACTTATTCCAGGGGTTCAGAGGGACTCTCAGCAAAATCCCCAAGGGGATTCCCCTCTACCTTCTCCGCTCCCCAAAAGGAACACCAGAAGGTGAACCTATTGCCCACGCCTACCTCATCTGACCTCTCTCTATCACCCCAGTTCAGGCCAGTCAAGTGGTTCCTGAGGTACCACTAAGATCTAGCATCTCAATTTGTACAAAGACTCTCTTGGGGGTTCTGTCTCAGCAGCCCGGCTGTTCCCCAAAGCCTGGTACTTCCCTGCCCCCCCACTCCCCCCACCCCACAGACATAAAGAGTTCAGAGGCTGAGGCCAACCTAACAGCAAACAACCAAGTTCAAGATGAAAGCTCTTGACCTGGGGTCACAGCCAGCCAAGCATGGCATCCAAAACCAGAGGATTGTGTTTCTTTTAAATGCCAGACTATAAATAGAGCAAAACCTGAGGAAAATACTTAGAAGCAGCAGTCATCACCTCCCCTACACCCCCTCCTATAGGACTCCCCCCGCCCCCACTAGAACATTTCAACACTTGCTAATCTCTGCCCTCAATAAGCCTCTATTACTGTGCCATCTGTAATCATCCTAAGGGCTCTAGTAAAACTCTCAAAACGATTCAATAAAAATTCACCTTAACTGTTAAAACTAACCAGAGTAGTTAACTAAAGCAGATTTATCGATTTGAGAATCGTTTTGTTTTGACTGCCCTCAACTTTGAGCGGAACATAAATAAGAAAATGAGCCTTTAGGAAGGAACCTCTTTCTTCTATTTCCTTTCAAAAACCCAACTTCTCCACTTTCCATTTCTGCAGTCTTAGACAGTGAGAGTTCAATTTTGAATGAATGACCCAGAGGCCTCCGTGATTCTGGATAATCAAAAGATCTATTGTGTTCCCTTTACATACAAAGGCAGTTAAGTGAACCAGCGCGCTTTCCAATTGCCAGCAAGGTTTGAAACAAAAGAGGTTTTCACGTTAACCCTCGGTTCCCCCCAAAATTCAAGTCATGTGCCCCGTATGAGCATTTTGGTCAGATGTAATTTAACTACATGATCCATAGTTATATTTCTTTAAGTTTTAGGAGGAGGATTGGCGTTAATAACAGGATGTCAGAACCTCAAAATTGGAATTAGCCTTATTACTAGGGACTGGAACATGTGTAGGGGAGTACGAAGGGCCCAGAAAATAAAAGGAGAGAGGTCTGGCACACACGGAAAACCTCAGAATAGGACAATGCAGGTTAGAGGCCAGCAGGATCAAAGAGGCTTCTGGGAACAGGTCAGCTACATGCGCAGTTTAAGAAAACCCAATGAGGGATGGGGTGTGCCAGCGAAAGGCAGGGCTTGGGGCGACCCCTACCGCACCCCCAAAGGAGAAGTGGGGCGGGGTGGACTGCTGCTTATTTCGGTAAGGGAGGAGGTGTGGCTCAGCCAGGCACAACACAGGAGACACCTGCGTGCCCATGCCTGTTCTAGGGGAAAGAGAAAATAGAATTTCCCAGCAGACCAGAGAGTCCAGCTGAACCAATTTACTAAGCTCACTGACAGACGCATCATTCAATAGCTTCACATGCCTAAGGGGGAGGGCAAGGGTGTACGAGAAGCAGGCTCTGGAGGCGGACTGCCTGGGTCCCACCCCAGCCTGTGCCCTCCTGGTAACTCCCCTGGGCTTCAGTTTCCTTATCTGAACACGTAAGGGTGCTGTAAAGAGTACCCGACTAATAAAGCACCTAGCAAGTTGCCCTAGTCAACGTGTCCTCAATGTGCGAGCAGAGGGAGGCTGGCACTCCTCAGTTTCGCCTATACACACCCAACGCCTAACGCTTCCACTTCACTTGACCCTCACCAGACCCCCATTTTGCATATGAGGAAAGAGACGCAAAGTTAAATGGTCTGATGGGTAAATGGCCAAGCCGGATGGCAAAACCAGCCTGCGCCCTCTCATAAAATGCCGATGACCCCCTACAGCGCCCAACACGCTAGGCGCTCGGTCAATGCCAAATCCCCTTGTGGGAGCCTCTGCAATTTAGGAGGAGGCTGGGGGAGTCGGTCACCAGCACCTGCAGGAGCAGGCTTGAGAGCAAAAGGGTTCAGGATGGTTCTGAAGGCAGGAAGGAGGGGCGGCCACGTGGTCCGAGGCCAATGGGGCGCTGAGCCTTTGAAAGTCAGCCTCCGCCTCAGTTCAACCACAGCATGAACAGGGAGGAAGCACCTGACAACTCAGGGACTATTTCCAAAGATCTAAAGAAAGGTGCCTTAACTCCCTTTCTCACGCCTTTGAAAGTACACACACAATTTCCACTCTAAGAAAAACCCCAACCCAGGCTGCACCCCACCCCCTTCCAACAGCCTTTGTGGGGGGTGGGCCCCTACCCCAGGAATTCCCAACTGAGGGACTTTCTTTAGGATTACAAAGGTGATTATTCAGAACCTGATAAAACACAGAACTCAGTGGAAAATGCAGGAGCAGCCAGATGGGAAAGAAGATTTTTGAGTTTCATTTTTCCTTAAACCAATTTCCTGTGGCCTGCAGCAGTGCCCCAAGTCCCAGATCAGCAAGCGAAGCCAGGCAGGTTTCTGCAGACTGAAAGTGATGCTAGCGAAATGCTTCCACTGGTTCATTCTCATTTCTGGGGTTCTTCCTGTGAAGGGAGGGGATTCGCCAAGTTGCAGATGGCTTGAGAGGTTGGCTGGGGATGGGGACAGGCCTGTCCATAATCACCTCCAAATCAGACTGGCCTGATACCCAAATCCTTTTCCTAAAGCTACCTGCCGGCTTTTGGGGGGTAATCGCTGGCGGGTTTAAAAGGACCTCAAAATACCAGGCATCTTGCTTGATCCTTAAGAAAGCTTAAGACACCTTAAGAAAGCTGCCTAACCTCCAAAGCTATAACCACCAGCTGCACCCGGCTGCCTCACCCCGACCCCCCCCCCTTTTCCCTTCTCCTCATGTTTTGAACTTTATTTTCCCACATTCAGCCTTGAATTCTTTCCTTCCTTCCCCTGCAGTAGCGGAGAAGAGGCAAACACTTCGAGGGCAGCTCGATTCTTTATCATCCCCGCCTGCCTTCTTCCCCCTCTAAACAAAGCCCTGGAGCCAAGTAAACAGCAACGCGTTCTCCAGAGGAATTGTTTCCTCAAGGGAAATTATAAAGTGACCCTCCCTCCCCAACACACACACACAGGGCAGACACCCATCTCAAGGAAGGCAGAGCTGCCCAGAACTCCTGCTATCAGGAGCTAAAACACCCTACTCCCTTCCGAAGCTCATACTCCCACCAGCCTCACCTACCAACGGCCCCCGCCCTGGGAACTGCTCCCGGACAGGAGGGTCCCCACTAAAATCCAACACCCAACCTTCTGGCCTAAACCTCCCCTTCTACTGGCTCCTAAGAGGACACGTCTTTATTTGCCCGGCTGCTAGCAGGCACCTATATGCTCACCTGTGGGAATGTCTGTCGATGTGGGGACAAAAAGGGGGCACCACAGGCGAGATACCTACACATTTCTTCCCATTTTGCATACGGGCTGTTGAGGCCAGAAAAATGAGAGACAACTACACAGCCATAAAGGACTGGGGAGCCGCAGCAGTTTAAAGATTGTTTCTCATCAAACTTCCTTTCTGGCATCTTTTACCCCAAGAGAAATGTAACACCTTGGACAATATCTCTACTCCACCTCACAACCTAGAGCCTTCACGGGCTCTTATCCAGGTCTGGTCGTTCCACTGGAGGGAGGCCATCCCTGCAGGCCAAGAAGCGTGAATGGTTGAGGCCAAGAACCTTCGAGAAACTGGGGTAGAAGTCTTCGATCCCCAAACAAGCCCCACAGTTTATCCACGTGAGATCAATGCCATCCATAGGGCATATGAACCAATGCCAACATGGAGGAGAAACTCTCCCACAACCTCCCATTCTATACAACCTCTCTGCCCGCCGCCCCACCCCCATCCCGCCCTGTCCCCCGAAAAGGGGCTCTCCGGGTGTTGTTCTTTTGTTCAACCTGTTACTCTCACAAAGTTGAACTCCGAGCCCTTCGGGGATGTCTCCGCGAGATAAGCTTTCCCGGAAGCCTGCGCGCGTCCCCAGCATTCTAGCCACCAGCCCGCATCCCGGGGGCTCAGGCCCGACAGAGCCCCGGACCCCCCCGCGCTCCCGAGCCCTGCGGGGGCGGGGGAGCCTCGCGCCACTCCGCCGGGCTGGTGAAGAAACGCCGAAAAAAGCCGGCCGGGTGCCGCACTTGGCCCCGGAGCTGGGAGGTAGAGACGCGAAGAGGCGGCACCCGGCGGGTCTCCTGAACTCTGGGAGCGTCTCCAAGGAAAGACAAACGCCTTTATCCGCCCCACAGCCTCCTCCAACCAGGGAGGTACCCGCACACCCACACCGAGCCACTGCGGGCCCTGGTTCACCCGGGGGTCAAGCCTAAGTTCTTCCCTCCGGACAAACTGGGTTCCAAAGTCTCCGCGCGCGTGGGAGACTCCTGCGCCCACGGGTGAACGGCAGATTCCAGCAGTCAAACTCATGGGGAGACATCCTCCCCGGTCACCCCGGGACCACCCACAGGGAGTGAGGGTTATCCAAAGCTGCGAGGCGCTCCCCTTCAGAACTTCTAAACCTCCAGCTCACCTGCAGAATCTTGTCCAGGCCCTCCTGGCCCAGGCACGGGAACTCCTTGAGCAGATGCAGTTTCTGCGTATAGTAGTTTTTCTTGGCCTCTTTCCAATGCGGCTCCTCCAGCACCTCGAAGATCGCCGCCCCGATGGCCAGGTAGAAGATGATGGCCGAGGTGAGCAGAGGGCCCCGGTCCACCATGGCTCCCGAGAGGCCACCTCCTGGAGAATGAGAATGCCTCAGCTAACCCCAGCGGCTCCCGGTCTCACCCGCCCTCCAGCCTCTGGAAACAGCTGTTTGAATTTGGAGCTCCGCATGCGCAGTGCCCCGTTCAACCCGGCGCCGCTCCACCGACACAGTTGCCCCTGCAAGTTGGCCCACTGAGCGCAGGGAACTGTGCGGGACCTCCTCACGCGGGCCAGAGGTGGGCGGACACCAAGGGGGCCGAGGGGGCACCCTGGACCGCGGGAGCTAAAGCAGCTGGGTGAACCCAAGGCCGAACTCCCGGAGACACGTGCGCCGCTTCTCCGCGCGCCACAACAGTGTGCGCCGCGCCCGCCTCCGCGCGCCTCTTTAACCCGGGCCTGTTGCGCTCTGCCCGTGGAGGAGGGGCCCGATGAGGGCCCGCCCCCGTGCAGGCCCCGCCCCGTGCAGGCCCCGCGGCTGGTTCCAGAGTTACCGCTAGGTGCGCGCTGGAAGCAGTTGCGGACCATGTTCGCTCCCCCAGGGCCGCCGCCAGGGTAGGCTACGCGCCCCGCATGCTCGGAGGCGTTGTGGTCTCTTGACTCACGTTTCTTACTAGTGATGGTGTATTAACTAAAATGAATGTGTACCTAATGACTGGGGTCAGGAAGTTATTGCTATTGTTATTTTCATTATAAGCCAGTTTTCATTTATTGATGTTTCTGCCAAGAAAGTTTGATTCTCGGTCTTTCTGCCTCACACACCTTCCTGTAAGACTGGGGAAAGGACATTAGAAAGGGACCGGAGAAAGTCAGAGGATATTAGGAACTAAACCAGTCACAAAGGTGTGACTCCTTCCTCTCACCCCAGCCTCACCTGCCCTGGTGAACATCTGAGAAAGAGCAGTCAGAGGCAGCACTGTTCATATCCCTCCCCACAAACGCACTGCAATTCTACAAGAAACACTTGATGTCTTTCATACTCCCAAGCATATTTAAAATTGCAAACACCCTGCCCCAGACACATAAACACACACACTCACATACACACACACTCCTTATCCCCCTTGTTGGTCTTATTTTCCTCCTGGCAATAAATTCCCTCTAATATAAAACACTAAAATGATGACAGCTCGGGGGTGGAGTCTGGATTGTTTGATGACATATCCCCAGTGCTTGTTATATAGCAAACACTCAAATATCTGTGCAGTGGAGTGAATAAATTCATGAATTTGTCAAAGACATATTTGTCAAAAGCACACACCCAATGGAAGTCCTAGCCAGAGCGCTTAGGCAAGAAAAAGAAATAAAAGACATCCAAGCTGGAAAAAAAAGAAGTAAAATTGTCACTATTTGCAGATGACATGATATTATTTATATATAAAAAACCCTAAAGATTCCATCAAAAAACTGCTAGAACTAATTAACAAATTTAGTAAGGTTTCAGGATACAAAGTCAATATACAAAATATGTTGTGTTCCCATACACTAATAATGAACTATCAGAAAGGGAAATAAAGAAAACAATTCTATTTATTGCATCAAAAAGAATAAAATACCTAGGAATAAACTTAACCAATAGGGTGAAAGACATGTACACTGAAAACTGTAAGACATTGATGAAAGAAACTGAAGAAAACACAATTAAATGGAAAGATATCCTGTGCTTATGGATTGGAACAATTAATATTATTAAAATTTCTGTAGTACTGAAAGCAATCTCCAGATTCAATGCAATCCTTACTGAAATTCCAATGGCATTTTCCACAGAAATAGAACAATCCTAAAATTTGTATGTAACCACAAAAGACCCAGAATAGGCAAAGCAATCTTAAGAAAGAAGAACAAAGCTGGAAGCAACACACTTCCTGATTTCAAACAGTATTACAAAGCTATAGTAATCAAAACAGTAAAGTATTGGCATTACAAGCAACTTATGAATCAATGGAACAGAAAAGAGAGCCCAGAAATAAACCCACAAAATTAACATGGTCAATTAATTTACAATAAAGGAGTCAAGGATATACAATGGGGAAAGGATAGTCTCTTCAATAAATGGTGTTGGGGAAACTGGACAGCCACATGCAAAAGAATGAAACTAGACTACTATCTTATACCATACACAAAGATTAACTCAAAATGGATTAAAGATTTGAATATAAGACCTGAAACCATAAAACTCCTAGAAGAAAACATAGGTGGTAAGCTCCTTGACATCAGGTCATAATTTTTTGGATCTGACTCCAAAAGCCGAGGCAGCAAAAGCAAAAATAAACTGGTGGGACTACATCAAACTAAAATGTTTCTGCACAGCAAAGGAGATCATCAACAATGAAAAGGCAACCTTTTGAATCAAGAAAATGTTTGCAAATCATGTATCTGATTTGCAGATATTTGCAGATATTTTATATATCCAAAATATATAAAGAACTCATACAATTCAATATCAACAAGAACAAACAATTCAATTAAAAAGTGGACAGAGCATCTGAATAGACATTGTTCCAAAGAAGACATACAGATGGCCAACAGGTACATGAAAAGATGCTTAACATCACTAATCATTAGAGAAATGCAAATCAAAACCACAGTGAGATATCACCTCACACCTGTCAGAGTGGCTATCATCAAGAAGACAACAAATAACAAATGTTGGCCAGTATGTGGATAAAAGGGAACCCTGTGCACTGTTGATAGGAATGTAAATTGATCCAGCCACTGTGGAAGACAGTATGGCTGCTCCTCAAAAAGTTAAAAATAGAACTACCATATGATCTAGCAATTCAATTTCTGAGTATTTATCCAAAGAAAATGAAAACAATAACTCGAAAACATACATGCATCCCCATGTTCATTGCGGTTTACAATAGCCAAGACATGGAAACAGCCAAAGTGTCCACTGATGAACGAATGGATAAAAAAATTGTGGTATATATATACAATGGAATACTAAAATTGAATACATAAGAGGAAGAAATACAAAAAAAAGAAAGAAATCTTGCCATTTGCGACAATATGGATGGACTTTGAGGGCATTATGCTAAGTGAAATAAGTCAGACAGAGAAGACAAATACCATATGATCTCACTTATATGTAAAATTTAAAAAAAAAAACCTAATAAACTCATAAATACAGAGAACAGATTGGGGGTTGCCAGGGATGGGGGTTGAGGGTTGGGTGTAGGAGGTTAGAAAATACAAACTTTCAACTATAAAATAAGTAAGTTCTGGGGATGTAATGTACAGACAGCATGGTGACTATAATTAAATAATACTGTACTGCATATTTGAAAGTTGCTAAGAGAGGAAATCTTAAAAGTCTTCATCACAAGAAGAAAAAAATTTTTGTAACTGTGTATGACACATGTCAACTGGACTTATTATGGTGATCGTTTTGCAACACATACAAATATCAAATCATTATGTTGTACATCTGAAATGAATATGTTATATGTCAATTATACCTGAATTTTAAAAATTAACCAAATTTATCTTTTAAAAGCACAAACAATAAAACAAAACAAAAAACACTCACCTGGGATATTTCTCACTCACCTTGCTACCAAGGGTTCGTAAACCTGAGGCCACAATACATCCTTTCCATGCATCTTAAGCAGGGCCTGTCATTCCATCCACTTTGCAGTGAGGAAACTGAAGCTTGGGTGGGTTAGTTTGTTCAAAGTCTCTCAACCAGCAACAGCCAGAAGTTGGGGAGGGGGCACACTCCCTCCAGCACTCGTATCAAAGGCTGGCCCTGACCCTGGTGCCTCTGTGTGGGCAGGTAGAGCAGCGGGCTGTGCACTGACCCCTGGCCAAGGCCTTTTCTTTTTTTTTCCCATTGCGGGATGGGGAGTCTTCCTTGGGGGCTGGGGGATGGTATCTGTGGTATCTCCAAATCAGGCTGGAGCCCAGGGACTAGGGATGCAGGTTTGAAGGAATGATCTGGGTTTGCAGATGTTTCTGTCTCTCCTTTGTGGCACCACGTGTGTCCCCTGGAGCCTGGGGCAGGAAGCTGGGAAGCCCCAGGTTTCCTAATTCTGCATTCCTGAAGACTTCAGGGCCCTCTTCCTTAACCCCTGCCCACCTCCTACAGCTCTGCACTGTGACTCTCCAGTCCTCAGCCTGTAGGGAGACCAGGCTTCTGTCCCAGACCCCCCTCTCTAGATAAAGTCAGGGACTGTGGTGTGAACAGTTCATCCAGCATGGGGTGGGGGCAGTTTGAGAGGCCACAGGCTCTCTTTGTTTGCAAAGTTCTCTCCCATTCCTCTCCTACCTCCAGTCTGCGTTCTCTTCCTAAGAAAATAAAGGGCCTCTTCCTATTTCAGTCTCACTGTCTCACAGAAACACTGCAGGAGACTCTGGGATGAATTGGGTTTTATTTGAAGTTTTTATAATTTCAGCTTTATCTTTCCACATTGCCTACTTCTCCATTCCCTGACCCCTTCCTCTTTTTGCCCCCTCAATGTCACGTTCATTCTCCTCACCCTCTCCTTCTGTGGCCCCATTCCTTCCCTTCCCACATTTTCCCAACCCCCTTAACCCAGCTCTCCGTTCTCCCTGCTCCTGCCTCCCTTGCTTTCCTTTGGCTCCTTCTGCGTTGGATATTCTCCTCCCCTCCTCCGCCCTTTCCCTCACTCCCTGGCCCTATCCACACTTTTGGATCAACAGTTTCCGATGGAGATCAGGAGATGTGCCCATTCTCTGCACAGCAGCCAGTGGGGGCTTTGGGAAATATAAACTGTACCGAAACAAATGAACGTCTGGACAATTTGAGCCTCAGGGACAGAAGAGGAAAAAGGTGTATTGGGGGAGGGGGTGTATTCTCTTAAACGGCTAATAAATACATTCCAATGACTTTATTATTATGCTTATGGATGGCAATCACTCCGGAGCGCCATCTTTTGAAAGGCAATCAGCTTTAAGAATGATTGAGTTTCACCTTGGTAGCAACACATCACTAGACTCAGCTGGTTCCCAGGTGAGAAACTGGCACAGCAGATGAGTTATTTTCTCCAAGGCCGTGCTCCCAAGCTCTGGCCGCAAAAGGATCCTTACCCACTTTCGTCATTTCTTCCTCGGTTCAATTAGGTGAAGGGTTTATCCTCTTGGTGAATGAATGGCTTGATAATCCTTTCATAATGTTGAGACATTTACTGTTTTACTTCTGTTTAAGATTATTTCTGTTGTATTCTATTCAGGAATTTCAAAGGGAATAATCCCCTTCTGAAATTCATGGCTGATCTAAGGAGGCATATAAAAAGCCATTAAAAGAATAAAGTGGTTCAACATCACCTGAAAACCTTGTTTCCTTAAAAAAATAATTTAAAAAATGAAAAAGAAATCTTTATAGCTCTCAACTCAAAAGGTCAAAAGATTATATTTTCATTTTTGTTCTTTTTTGCTTGGAAGAGAGACAGTTTTAAATGCCTTATAAAATAGCTTGCATTACGAAAGATTATCAGTTAATTTATAAACTTGCTTTGTTTCTAATGGATCATTTGGAAACCTGGGGAAAGTATCTGTTAAATTTTCATGTCTACAAATCCTCTGCTAATTCAATTAGAAAGGTTTCTGAGCAGTAAATTCAAGGTATGTGATAAGGTTACCTTCAAGTTTTATACCAGGAAAAATAAAATAAAATAAAATCACTGTGCAAAATGAAATCTCAGAGCCATATAGTTGCAGTAAAAAAAAAAAAAGTAATGAAAATGGTATACACATATAATGGAATATTATTCAGCCTTAAAAGAGAAGGAAAGCCTGTCATATGCTACAACATGGATGAACCTTGAGGACATAACACTAAATGAAATAATCTAGTTACAAAAAAGACAAATACCGCATGCTTCCACTTATATGAGGTATCTAAAGTGGTCAAACTCTTGGAAAAAGAAAGTGAAATAGTAATTGCCAAGGCTGGGGTGAGGGGAATAAAGAATTATTCACTGGGCTTCAATTTTGTGAGATAAAAAAGTTCTAGGGGACTTCCCTGGTGGCGCAGCGGCTGAGAATCCGCCTGCCAATGCAGGGGACACGAGTTCAATCCTTGGTCCGGGAAGATCCCACATGCCATGGAGCAACTAAGCCCGTGCGCCACAACTACTGAGCCTGAGCTCTAGAGCCCGAGAGCTACAACTACTGAGCCCACAAGCTATAACTATTTAAGCCCACATGCCTAGAGTCCGTGCTCCACAACAAGAGAACCCACCGCAATGAGAAGACTGCGCACTGCAACGAAGAGTAGCCCCAGCTCGCCACAACTAGAGAAAGCCTGTGAGCAGCAACGAAGACCCAATGCAGCCAAAAAAAAAAAGAAAAAAAAGCCCTAGGAATCTGGTGCCCAACAAGATACACATAACAAACACATAGTTAACTCTACTGCGCTGTCCACTTCAACGTGGTTAAGATGGTAAATGTTATGTATAAGGTTTATGGGAAAAACACAATAAAAACAAGTAGTGAAAGTTGAACTTGTAAATCCAATGTTAGATATTTGAAGGGACAAAAATTAGCCAGGTATTGAGGAGAGAGACATGGCTAAGTGACAATAATGAAGTCAGATAAGGGTTTCCCTGGCAGGATTTCCGTTACTCTTAATACCGAAGCTACATGTCCTTCGCTCTGAGAGCCAATTAAGCTGTGGAGAAACGTGTCCTTATGAGTTAGGGGTAGAGCTTGAGCACTGATTCTGAATTATTTGTTTTTGAAGATTTCAGATATGTCTCTATTGCCATTTCAATGTCTTTACCTTTAAAAGTGGAACATGATAATATTAGAATTTCATTGCTCTGTGGCAACATCTAAAATTTCTACTGTCCCCAAAACAACTTAGTAACAAGAGAGGCTCCCACTCTGACCAGTTCAGAGGTCACCCGAAGCTATTCCTTAGACAGGGTCATTTTTAGAGTAACATAGCAGGGCGTCAGTTATGGGACCTACCCCCAAACCTTTCTCTCCAACTATCATTGACCTTGAAATTCTACCATTTGAGAGTCATTCCTTTGCGTTAAACATTGTCCTACCCACTAAGATCTCTTTTCAAACTCAGGGAAGGAGTAGGGCATTGACCCTATCACTTTACTTCTGTGGATCTTAACCTTTTTCTTTTGTTTGTTTTGGTCACAACTTTGAGTATTTATGCGACATTTTCTCAGAAAAAAGCACTCATGAACAAACCAAAAAAATTTCTTACAAGTTCTGATGGTTCACAGGAACACACCACCCTTACCGCCCACCAAAGTTGTTCCTGGCTGGGTGACTCTGTAAGCACCTTGGGCAGGGAGGTTCGGGGTGATTGAGTGGAGCTAGTTGAGAAGGAGAATAGAAGAGGAAAAGGTGAGTGGAGAGGGTGGGGGGCCCAGGGAGCTAATTTGTATTTTCAAATTTGCCTGTAGCAATAACAATTAGGTAGCTTTTAAGTGTTCACTCTGTGCTAGAAATTTAATAAACACTAAATGAGATAATGCAGGTAAATAAAGCATTTAGTCATTATTGTTTTCTCATTTCATGGTTGCAATGACACCATGGGGGATTATTAGCCCGTTTTACACATACGGAAGCTGAGGTTCAGGGAGGTGAAGTAACCTTGCTCAAGGTAACTTGCTCAGGGTGACCTGAGCCCAGAGAGCGTGGCTCTCCTCGTTGACCTGGGCACGTGTCATCACCATCCCCTTTCCCATGGCCTCCTCCAACTCTCCTGCAGCCTCCTGGTTTCCTTCTGTGTTGAGAATCCTTGCCCTGCTGGCTCAGGTCTTCCCCTACGCATTGTTGGGGTGACTGGGTGTGCCTGTCAGCCCTGTGGGGATATCTCTGTTGCCCTTCTATCCATCAGTGAGCAACTTCCTCTGTAGCCTGTTGTGCCTCTTTTGGAGATGGTGGCCTGTCCCTGCTGTTCTCTTCCAGCCTGCTCCCTTTGCTGGTCACCCTTAACACAGATAGGGATTTTAGAGATAAGAAGTATGGATGGTCAGTGGAAGAATTGCTCTTTGTGTGTAGGATGACGGTACCATACTGACCCTGCCGGTGTCTTTGGGTGACTGTTTACAACGCCTCATATTCATACATTTGGGTATTGACTCATTCGTTCCTTCAATTTTTTTAAGCAACTGCTATATGCCAGACTCCGTGCCCAGCACTGGGCACTGTCCTTGTCCCAAAGGTCCTTTGAATGACCAGGAGACAAAACAGCAGTAAAAATCTATCCAGGGTTGGGGGCAGGGAGCACAAAGGTGGTGGGCTGTATCTGTTAGAGTCAAGTGACTTCAAAGAGAGGCTGACCTTGACATTCATTTCGGAAGCTAGGTAAGCTTCACCAGATGCACTGGGTGAGGGCGGCAGTGTGAAATAAATCATGAAGGCAGAAGGCAAGGACGTGAGCTGGACTCCATGAACTTGAACGCAGCAATATTTTCCATCTTTACTTGCATTCACCTCTATCTGAAACTCAGCATCCACTTCAATAACAAATCGCAGTAGCATTAACAGCCTCTGAGACTCGGTCACCCACAGATATCGTGGTTCTTTGGCATCATAAGAAAATCGTGGCAGATACCTCAAATATTGTTACAAAAACAAAGTATGTCTGTTATTAGACCCACTGCTATAACTTACAATACAACACGTTAATTAAAACCACATATATTACTATACACAGATGTCTTTTTTTTTTTTTTTTTGCGGTACACGGGCCTCTCACTGTTGTGGCCTCTCCCGTTGAGGAGCACAGGCTCCGGACACACAGGCTCAGCGGCTATGGCTCACGGGCCCAGCCGCTCCGCGGCATGTGGGATCTTCCCGGACCGGGGCACGAACCCGTGTCCCCTGCATCAGCAGGCGGACTCTCAACCACTGCGCCCCCCGGGAAGCCCCTACACAGATGTCATTTTTAAGAACTATTTTGACAATCGTGTTTTGATATAATTGGTTGCCTTTGGAACACGGCACATTTTATTTCAGGCATTTAAAAACATTTTACTAGGATGAAGTCCACAGGCCTCACCAGACAGCTAGAGGAGTGTGTGAAACAAAAAGCAGTTGAAGCACTCTGCCTGGAAGGGCTTCAGCCAGGCAAGTGCCCTGATCACTGCAGCATTTTCAAGAGCTCACCCAGGCATCTGTGCCCTTTAGGAGGCAATGGCACCAGTGCAGGCGTGAGACCGTGGGCCCCAGAAGGAAGGTAGGAACAGGGGCAGTGGGAGGCAGGGATGCTTCAGGAGATGCTAAGAAGCTCTGGGGTCTCATCACTGTTTTCGGAGCTCCCCTACTTTACGCTGCTGTAGGCGAGACCTGCAGCACCCCGGAGTTTGGCACCCAGGATACTCTGCCTCTCATCCCCCACTGCCTGAGTCCTTGGCTTGCATGGGAGCCTCTCCCCTAGCCTGCCTCCCCAACGTCCCTCACCCCCGGCTGCTCTAAGTAACCCCAGAAGGCTTCGCTCAAAACCACTGTGTCATGCCCACGACAGCCCCATCCGGCCCCAACGTGGCTGCCCCCGAGAGAGACATAAAGATCCCAGAGACAACCGGCCACTTGTCCACCAGATGGGAGAGGGGCCTGAGGATTGGTGGAGAAGGGGGCGGGGCAGGGAGGAGGATGAGGAGGATGCCAAGGGGAAGGAGGAACCAGGATTCCTGGAATTTCTGCCTCCTGAGCCAATGCCAAGAGCGAGCCGGGCAATAAGCAGAACTCGGGCGCACACCGGACTTCAGCCTTGGAGTCCTGAGATGTGCTTCCGGGCGATGGCTCACCAGGCGCTGGAGCCCAAACCTTATTACGGGACCTGCAACACGTAAGCCACTATTCATTTAATATTGTAAGAGACCGGAATCCCTGTCCTGGTCATAAAACACCCCGGTCCTCACACCAGCCACCGAAATCTTCCTATTCTTGTGTCAGCCACCCAAGCTGGCTTGGTCTGGAAAAGCCATTGATTGGGACCTTACTTAAGGTGAACATATTGGGGTGAACAATCTAGCCCCTCTCCTCTTACCACCTTACTGTCAGGGCAAGGAGGGGACTAGTCTAAGTGATGCCATGATATGAGTCACAGGCACTGTGTGCTTCTCACGTGCCAGGCTCTGAACTCAGCACTTAAACACGTCACTGCATTTAACCTTTCAAGGACCCTCTAAGGTAAGCCTGGCAATTTTTCCCATTTTACCTGCGAGAAAACTGCTGCTCAGGGAGGGGAAGTAACTTGCCCAGTCCAGTAAGTGGGGAAGCCAGGATTGAGACCCAGGGGCGTCTGATGGCAAAGGCCTCTGAGTACTTAAACAGGGTGGGACCCAAGTGAGCTTAGCTCCTCCAGCATCCAGTCCCATGTACCTCCAAAACCAGGCTTTTCCTGCTGGGCCACAACAGTGCTGGCTCTGCTGCCTACTTTAAAACTGAAAACCTACAGATATGGCTTTAAAAAAGCTCTTATCTGTTAGAGTTTCATATTGAAGCATCTACAGATGAAATGATATGCTGACTAGTATTTGCTTTAAAATACTTTACTGTAGAGTCAGCAAATTTTTTCTGTCAAAGGCCAGATAGCAAATATTTTAAGCATGTGGCCCTCATGATTTCTGTCACGACTACTCACCCTTGCTGGTGTGATGCAAAAGCAGGTATAGACAATACAGAAACGAATGGGCATGGCTGTGTTCCAATAAAACTTTTTTACGAACAGAGGAGGCAAGTTGGATTTGGCCCATCGTTTTGGCCAATCCCAGCTCTAGTGCAAGAAAAGGAGAGGAACAGATAAGTGAAAAAGATTAACAAAATGTTGAAAATTGTTGAAGTTGGTTAAGGGGTACCTGGTGGTTCATTACACTATTTTCTCTATTTTTGAATATTTTGAATATTTCCATAATAAAAAATTCAAGCACCCTGGGGAAAAAAGAAAAAAAGAAAAAAACAAAAAACCTGTAAACCTTAGGCACAAGGAAAGCCCATCTGAAATTGTCTTCATTTGTCAGGAGCAGATTCCTATACAGGAAAGCTTCCCTACCAAGGGTTAGGACTATTGGTGCTCAGAGGTAGTGGAGAGAAAAAGGCCCAGGGACCATAGCTGCCCCTTCCTTCACCAGGAAGTCCTTCCCTGATGGACAGGGAGACACTGGGACCACCCCAGCCTTCATCCTATTCTCCCCTCTTCATCTGGTGCCACAGGGCCATGACCCCCTGATGGACTCATGTCCTAGGCAATGACTGTCAGTGGCCGTCAACCTCCCCGGAAGAGAGACAAAGCAGTGCCCCCGTGGGAAGTAGCCAACACCACCCTGAAATAGACTGGCGCCAAACTGAGCTTGAATCTGATCAAGTCTCTAGATACTACTACCATTCCTAGGAAATACAGGGGACAGAGGAACACGTTAAACTACACCACAGGGGTATAATTGACAGAATCCAGGTCAGATGACTTGGTTTCTTTAACAAATAAGTCACAAGAAAAAAAAGGAAAGAAAGAAAAAAGATGGGAGGGAGGAAGATTGAACAGAGACCTATGGATTGCAAGGGACTTTGAAGAGAGCCATCAATTACGTGTATAGACTACATTTGGTTCTTGACTGAAACAGTAATAAACAAAAACAAAACAGCTTAACTATTTGTAACATTTAAGAGACAATTGTAGTACAAACTATTCTGTATAAAATAAGCGGCGAGGGTATATTGTGCAACACAGGGAATATAGCCAAAATTTTATAATAAGTGTAAATGGAGCATAACCTTCAAAATTGTGAGTCACTATACTGTACACCTGTAACCTATGTAATATTGTACATCAACTACCATTTAAAAAAATGTTTTTAAAAAGAGACAATTGAAAATGTGAACACCAAATGGACCTTTAATGTTTTTAAGGAGTTTTTGTTAATTTCTTGCCTGACCATTGGCTATCTGCTGCCTCTATTTTTTTTATTATGGTAAAATATACATAACATAAAGTTTACCACTTTAACCACTTTTAAGCATACAATTCAGTGGTATTACATACACAGTGTCATGCCACCATCACTGTATTCATTCCCAGATATTCATATTTTTAAGGTATAATATGGCATTATGTCTAAAAGACATTTCCTTTTTAGAGATTAAATAAAATGTTCAAAGAATCTTGTCACCTCTCTGCTTTCCTGTCGCTAGAGGATAATGTCCTACATTCCTAATGTGGCCTCTGGATCCAGCCCCTACCTGCCCTTCTAGTCACATCTCCCACCACCTTCTCAGGCCACTCTCTCTGCTTCAGCCACATGGTCTTCATGCCAGGACCACATGGTGACTTTCAAGGGCACTTTTGCCTTTGTGAGGTTCCTTCTTTCATAAATTATATTTTACAAATGTATTAATATAAAGACCAATGCATGAATATTATATTTAAAACATTTTCTTCAACCCAAAGTCCATTTTTTTCTTCTGGTTTTAAAAGAAATTAAAATATTTGCATGGGCTCCTTTTAGTGTTGTGGGCCCCTGACACTGTACTGGCGACAGCTAACGGAGAAATCAGCCTGGTCACGAATTCAGTCTCCACCTCGCCTCTCCTCCACCTCCATCCTGGCGAGCGCTGCTCTTCCTTGGAGAAGACTTCTCTAACTTTCCCAAGTCCCCACGGTGAGCTCGTGGCCCCCTCATGTGCACTCATGCTTCCCTACACCCTGGCTTCATGAGAAGCATCACAGTTGAGAATCATGTATTAATGTGTGTGATCCTTTGCTGTCTCCCCCGCTAGGTTGTCCATCTCTGTAATCCCAGCACCCAGGCCAGTGCCGGGTGCTTAATAATAAATATTTGCTGAAGAAATAAATACATTCGAGGTGGGAAGGGACATCAGTGGTATTCTAAAACATTCAAATAGGAAAAACAAAAATGTCCGGAAAGAAATACACCAAAAGGTTAACAATGTTTATTTTTGTGGGGGAGAGGGTTGGGGGGAGGTAGTAGGAGTTAGAAAGAGTGGTGGGTTTAAGAGTGAGTTTTACAAAGTTGCTAAGAGACTAGATCTTAAATGTCCTCACCACAAAAAAGTAATGATAATTGTGTGATGTGATGGAGGTGTTAGCTGATGCTATGGCGGTCATCATATTGCAATATATAAATGTATCAAATCAACAGGTTGTATACCTTACACTTGCTCAGCGTTATATGACAATTATGTCTCAATAAAAAAAGAGAGTGATTTTTATCTTCTTGGTTATACTTAAGTGCATTTTCAAGTTCTTTCTCAATGACCACCTGTTGCTTGTGTCTTAAAAATATTAAAACCAAACAGCAGAGAAGCATTCTTTCCAGACAAGTACTAAAAGAAAAACTCTACTGCCTACAAACTCCTTGAAGCATGGCTGTGTCTATCTTGTTCTCTGTGGTGTCCCTCGTGATGGGCACATGATACGTGCTCAGTCATTACTGTTGACTGACCAAATGCTGATCCTTGGGGTCTGGATTAGAGATGGGAGCTGGTGACAGCAGGAAGGAGGCTGCTGTTTTGCCCCGATAAGGATGAGATGGGGGTGCTGCACGATCAGCAGAAGGTGGAGAGTACGGGACCTTTCAGAGGTACGATTAGCAGGATACAGAGAGAAAGAATTCATTTTGCGTAGACAACTGGGTGGATTGTGAAGTAGGGATTAAGGCAGAGAGTGCAGCGGAGGGGGAGAGATAATGAGCTCACCTTGGGCTTTTTACATGTAAGATGCTCTTGGCACACCGGGATGAAAAAGCCAGGAGGGCAGTGAGGATGAAGGACTGGGAGTTCAGGACACTGAAGAGCCATACTCGGGGGCCACAGCGCCCAGGTGGCGTTTGTTGGCAGCTATCTTCTCCCAAGTGGATCAAATTGCCCTGTTCCTGTTCCCAGGCTGGAACACCAAGATGTTGCCAGCTGTGGCTTGCTTCAGAGCTCTTGGAGAGGAAGAGGAAGCTTTGCTGAGACAAGGATGCAAACCGATCCCACGGGGTGAGGCAGAAACTGGGGAGAACTGATCTAGCCTCTGAACTCAGGACTAGAAGCAAAACAGCCATCAGTTACATGTACTGAGTCAGAGTCCAAGTCGAAGTTTAAGAAAACAAGCACATAGGAACATACAGAGGCAGATATTTCTATTCAGTAACAATCACTGCCTCGGACCAACTGAATCATCCTTCAGCTCATGCCTAGACTGGAACCACTTCTCATTCCTAGTGTGTCCTTGCTCTGAAATGGGCATATGAGTCACTGGGAAAAGAGGATTCGATTAACAAAGATTCAATTTGACTACAGCTGTGGCCAAAAAGTGGGGTGTGCCTGCAGGGCAAGCCTTCCCCTTGGGCAGCCAGGTTGCCATGCACCCTGTTCATGCCTGCTGCCGGTCATTGTGCCCCAGATCTCACCATCAGGGGGTGTACCATTGGGGGAAGGCATGGCAGCCTCCAAGAATCTTATTTCAAAATGTAAATATTCCATCAGGGTAGCACATCCCAGTAGCTAAGAACTTGTTGCAAATTTGCTTTTCAGTTCTCTTTTCTCCTTGAGGGTTTGCTAGAATCAGCGCCCTGAGAGTAGAGAGGAGTTTTAATGAGGGAAGGAAAGGACAGAGGTAGTTGTGTAATTTGGTCGGAGGCAGGGGGAGGGAGGGGGCTGGGAGGTGCAGCTTGAAAGCTGTGGGCATGAGGTGGGGGTGGGGTATAGCATGGGAGGGGTCTGCATGAAGTGTAGCTGTTCCAGATGCATGTGGGGACCAGTTGAACTGATCCTACAAGTAGCTCACATCCTCCGTGTGCTTTGTGAATTGTTCTGAGTGGTCCATGTATGTTCCGTGATTTTTTTCCCAACTGTATAGAAAACCTCTTCTTCCGGGGGCCTTTCCTTATATTTCAGTAACCTTTTTTTTTTAATACATTTATTTATTTTATTGTATTTATTTCTAGCTGGATTGGGTTTTCATTGCTGTGTGCGGGCTTTCTCTAGCTGCGGTGAGCAGGGGCTATTCTTCGTTGCGGTGCTCAGGCTCCTCATTGCGGTGGCTTCTCTTGTTGCGGAGCACGGGCTCTAGGTGCACAGGTTCAGTAGTTGTGGCTCATGGGCTCAGTAGTTGTGGCTCGTGGGCTCTAGAGTGCAGGCTCAGTAGTTGTGGCGCACGGGCTTAGTTGCTCCACGACATGTGGGAACTTCCCGGACCAGGAATCGAATCCGTGTCCCCAGCATTGGCAGGCAGATTCTTAACCACTGCACCACCAGGGGAGTCCCTACTTCAGTAAACTTTGAATCTCTTGGCATCACACTGGACACACAGTCTCTGCTTTATAAGACATGCTCATTGTTAGCTTGAGGAGAAAAGCCCAGCCAGAAACCAAGCATCCAGCAAGCATAGTGATAACTTCAACAAGTTTTGCACACAACAGCATCTGCAAATAACACAGAGCGCCACAAACAGCTACAGTCTCCACAAACAGCTCTAGGCTCTGCAAACAGCTGTATATTTTAACACAATTAAAAATTTAAATTGTGATTTAAAAATTTAAATACATTTACAGACCAGAGGCTCTGCAAATAGGTGTAGGCTCTGCAAACAGCTATGGGATATGTGAACAGCTATAGGTTTGCAAAAGGAGGCAAGCTCTGTGAACAACTGCAATCTGCAAGTGCTTGCAGGCTCTGCAAACAGCTACAGGTTCTGCAAACAGTTGGACAATAGGCTAAAAGTATCAACTACAGACCCAAGGCTGAGAACGCTATTAGAGCTTTTGAAACTGGTCACCACTTACCCTTTCCACGAGGAATACATATTAAGATAAAGATAGGAAGGGATGGGAGAAGGGCAAGTAAATTTGATAAATAAAGGTTAGGGGCTCTGGGTGGGTTGAAAATGTGTCAAAAATAATTCAACAAACATTGATGGGGGCATTTTGATGTGCTGAGAATGGTGCGAGGGACAATGAGAAGTGTGGGGAACTATGTGTTCTCACTGATCATGGAAATTCAAACTCCCCCTGGGGCCTTTCTGGTAGCCCTTGGGAATACCTGCACACAGCACAGATTGATTTCCTTCTGAGTCATGATTACTGTGTACCTGGCTAATGCCCCTGGTTATCAACTGGAGCAATAAAAGCATATTACAATCCACTTGAATACTGCAACCAAAGGAGGTTGACACCCCTGCTGATGGCTGATGGCATCAGGGCTGGGACAGTCTTGTCTGTGGGGACACAGGTACTCTAAGGGCAAAGAGTAGACCAGGACTGGGGGCAGGACTCCGTGCATGACACCACCCCAATACATGATCCCCACGTGCTCCTATGTGACCCTAAGGGTCAGAGAAGCATGGGAATGAGGCCGAAGTGTTTGCTTGATTAAAGCAGGCTTGTGGCAGGAGATGACGGGCCCGGGACATAGACACACCAGCTGATGGCTTGGGAGAAAGATGGCAGTTGAGGTAAGAGGAAAGGAGCAGTCCTGGGGGTGAATGCACAGACACTTTCTGGCTGTATGGCCTTGGGAAGATGATTTAACCTTTCTGAGTTTCAGTTTCATATTCTATGGAAAGTGGGGATAGTAATAGGACCTACCTCATAGTGTTATGATAAGGATTAGATGAGCTCAGATAAATAAAGTGCTCAGAACAGCGATGGTGTACGCTGAGCTCCATCTAGGACAAAGGTAATGACAGTGATGGTGATGGTGATGGTGATGGTGGTGGTGATGGTGGTGAAGATGTTGGTGCAGATGATGGTAGTGGTGGTGGTGATGTCACTGCTGATGGTGATGGAGATCGTAATAGTTTCCAAGAGCTGCTTTAACAAAGTACCAAAATTGGGTGACTTAAACAACAGGAATTTATTGTTTTGCTGTTCTTTTTTTTTTTTTTGGCTGTGCTGCATGGCTTGTGGGATCTTAGTTCCCCGACCAGGGATTGAACCTGTGCCCCCTGCAGTGGAAGAGCAGAGTCCTAACCACTGAACCACCAGGGAATTCCCTGTCTCACTGTTCTTTATTGTCTCATAGTACCTGTAAGTCTGAGGTCAAGGTGTTGGCAAGATTAGTTCCTTCTGAGAATGTGAGGGAGAATCTGCCTCTCTCTTAGGTTGGATGGCAAGCTTTGACATTCTTTGGCTTGTAGATCCATTATCCCAAGCTCTACTTTCACATGGTGTTCTCCCAGTCTGTGTGTCTGTGTCCAAATTCCCCCTTTTTATAAGGACACCAGTCATATTGGATTAGGACCCATCTTTTTTTTTTTTTTTTTTTTGCAGTACAGAGGCCTCTCACTGTTGTGGCCTCTCCCGTTGCGGAGCACAGGCTCCGGACGCACAGGCTCAGTGGCCATGGCTCACGGGCCCAGCTGCTCCGCGGCATGTGGGATCTTCCCGGACCGGGGCATGAACCCGTGTCCCCTGCATCAGCAGGCGGACTCTCAACCACTGCACCACCAGGGAAGCCCTAGGTCCCATCTTAATGACCTCATCTTCTTTGATCATCTGTAAAGAGGCTATTTCCAAATAAGGTCACATTCGGAGTACCATGAGTTAGGACTTCAACATTTTTGGAGAGACACAACCCATAACAGTGATAATGATGATGACGGTGATGATGATGGTGACGGTGTCCTTCCTTTCTCTTGCCTCTCTATGCCTGATTGAATAGTATAAAGAAATTCCTGTTCATTGCCTGGTGTCAGACCTTGCCCGTTTTAGGCCCATAGTGAATACCTACAGCATGGAATTGCAGTCAACCCCACCCTGCCATGACCTTGCTGGGTGACTTTAAGTTGGAGGTTCCCTACTCTCTGTTCTGAGTCCCCTCTCCGATCCAAGACAGAGGACCACACGGGGTGGGAAAACTCAGCCAGGGAAACAGGATGCAAGTTGTTTCAGCCAGCATCACTATATTGATATTCCCAAGGTTTGAGCAAGCCAGGCATGAGGCTGTGTTGTTTTATAAGTGTCTGTATAAACAGATGGCAGGGAAACACTCAGTTGTGACAGGAAGGGAGGATAAGGCATGAAGAGTCACAAACACTCTGGCACAGTCTTCATCCCAGCTGAGCCCGGGCTTGGTGTTTGCTCAGATGTGACCCTTCCCTGGCCACAGCACGGATTGCATCACCTGTTGCCCTGGGGAAGAAGGGGTTAATCTGGGGGGATGGAAAATAAATAAGCACACACTCCATGGCAACACTGCCACCCCCTCCCCCCACAAACACACACATTGCATACCCTCCGGGAATAATCCCACATTCGAACACCTCATATAACAGCAGTTCCCCCTTACCTTCTGTGTCATTTGCAAAGCACTCGGGTACACTTCTTTTTTAAAAATTTTAAATACTTCATTTTGAGATCATTTCAACTTTAAAGAAACACTGCAAGAACAGTACTAAGAACCCCCCTGTCTCTTTCACCCAGATTCTTTAACATTTCTCCACATTTGCTTTGTCACCTTCTCTCTTTTAATATACACCCATTAATCTTTTTCTGAATTTCAGAGCAAGTTGCAGAAATGATTGCCCGAAAATACAAGAATAATCTCCTGGATGAGTCACTCTAGGGCTCTCCAGTGTAGGGAATTGACATTGGTAAGACCCTACCGTTCAACCCACAGACTCTGTTCAGATGTCCACTGTCCCAATGATGTCTTTTTCCTCTTCTGGTTCAGGATGGAATCCAGGACCATGCAATGCTAAATGTTGTCATGGCTCAGCCATCTTTTTTTTTTTTGGCCATAGCGCAGCTTGCGGGATCTTAGTTTCCCGACCAGGGATCAAACCCTGGCCCTCAGCAGTGAAAGCGCAGAGTCCTAACCACTGGACCGCCAAGGAGTTCCCCTCATCCATCTTTTTTAATCTAAGTTTCTTCATCTTTCTCTGACTTTTGCATCCTTAGCAGTCCTAAAGAGTTCAGGTACAAACTTCCAGTTATAAGAGAAATAAGTTCTAGGGACATAATGTACAGCATGGTGACTATAGTTACCAATACCGCATTTTTTTTTTTTAATTTTTTTTGCAGTACGCGGGCCTCTCACTGTTGTGGCCTCTCCCGTTGCGGAGCACAGGCTCCAGACGTGCAGGTTCAGCGGCCATGGCTCACAGGCCCAGCCGCTCCGTGGCATGTGGGATCTTCTCAGACCGGGGCACGAACCCGCATCCCCTGCATCGGCAGGCGGACTCTCAACCACTGCGCCACCAGGGAAGCCCCGCATTGTATTTTTGAAAGTTGCTAAGAAAGTAGATCTTAAGCTTTCATTACAAGAAAAAAATTGTAACTATGTGAGGGGATAGATGTTAACTAAACTTACTGTGGTGATCATTTCATAATATATACATATATCAAGTCATTATGCTGTACACCTTAAATTAATATAACATTATATTTCAACTATATCTCAATAAAACTTGAAAATAAAATAAGATACATTATATCAATTAAAAAAAAAAAAAGAATTCAGGACTTCCCTGGTGGCGCAGTGGTTAAGAATCCGCCTGCCAATGCAGGGGACATGGGTTCGATTCCTGATCCGGGAAAGTCCCACATGCCGTAGAGCAGCTAAGCCCGTGCACCACAACTACTGAGCCTGTGCTCTAGAGCCCGTGAGCCACAACTACTGAAGCCCAGGTGCCTAGAGCCCATGCCCCGCAGCAAGAGAAGCCACCGCAATGAGAAGCCTGCACACCGCAATGAACAGTAGTAGCCCCTGTTTGCTGCAACCAGAGAAAGCCTGCACGCAGCAACAAAAGCCCAATGCAGCCAAAAAATAAAATTAAAAAAAATTAAAAAGAAAAAAAAAAAAGAAATCAGACTTTGTATTCTGCAGGATGACCTTCAACTTGGGATCATCTGATGTTTTCTTCCGACCAGCCCAGACCATGCAAACATTCTTGACAGGACTACCACAGAAATGGTTCTGTGTCTTCATCATTTGGTCAAGTTGCTGGCCTCCAGGCTCCTACATCACAAAGTCAACATCTCCCCTTTGTAATTAATTTATACTTTGTAGGGAGATATTATGGAATTACGCCAATATCCTGATCCTTACTGACTCTTTCCCCACCAGCTTTAGCATCTGTTGACCACCCTGTCTGAATTAGACACCACTTTGGTGGTTACCAAATGGGAATTTTTCTATATCCAGCATTCCTTCTACCAATTTTTAGTTAGCATTCTACTACAAGGAAAACCTTCCTTTCTCCATTTGTTTGTTGATATCTGCATGGACTCGTTTATTCTTATTTTACTTATTTGGTGGAAATGCATTAATATTATGTTTATTCTGGTTATCAAATTGTCCCAGATTGGGCCAGACAGACCCCTTTCAAGCTGGCTCCTGTGTCCTTTGACATGTCCTCATCATTCTTTGAGCATTTCCTTACTTTCTGGCACAAGAAAATATTCCAGCCTCATCTGTACTTTCCCTGCTCCAGCCCTGGAATCAGCCATTGCCTCAAGGAGCCCTGGTTTCTTTTAGTGAAGGATAGCATTTAGATACTGAGATCTGGGTGCTTACTGGGCTGCTGTTACTGGGGTATCGTTACTTCTCGGCCCCCTGAAAAGACAGAGCTAGGACACGTTTGTATACACTTTTCATTATTTGCAGTGGTTATGTTTTATAAAGTCGCTGCAAACACCAGATTAGCGAACATTGGGCCGCTGAGGGAAAGTGGCAACCAACAGCCTTAACAGAGGGCTAAGAGATCTCCTGGCCCCAACGTAACTGGTTCAAATCCAGGGCAGACAATCTGTGGAAGGAAGCCCCAGCTGTGCAACAATACCCTGCCCAGCCATCAGATGGTGGTGGTGATGAAACTGATGGTGAGGAAGGGGTGCTGGCTGTTTAAGGCCAGGGCTCCAAGCCGGCGGCAAGGCCACTGGGGAAGCCCAGTGAATGGCCTCCGTCAAGGGGAGAGCAGGCCTCGTTCATGGGTCCGGCTTGCGTTTTCTTTTCCATGACTCAGCCACACGAACTCTTACTATTTTCCACTTGCCTGGGCCAGGGGACTTTCAGGGATCAGTGGCTTCATACCCGGGAGGAATCTGAGGTGGAGCGGGAAAGCAGAGGCCTGTGGACTGGCCCTGTCAGGAGATGGCAAAGGGATGGGGGTAGAGAGCCCAGACAGCTGCGTACCCCGGAGTCTGACCCCGAAAAGAAAGCAGCCAAACCCCAATTCAGTGGCCAGTCCCAGCTTAACTGACTGAGTAGGACTGCTGGTGG
Organism: Delphinus delphis; assembly: GCF_949987515.2. Lineage (NCBI taxonomy): Eukaryota > Metazoa > Chordata > Mammalia > Artiodactyla > Delphinidae > Delphinus > Delphinus delphis. The sequence continues at coordinate 35,605,488 of NC_082692.2, read as the reverse complement.
GGAAAGGGGTTCCTTGCTTGGAATGGCTTAGAGCAGGACTCCTGAGATGGGGCCTTGCCAGCCTGACCGGCAGCCCCTTCTTAGCCTCCGAGGACACAGTGGAGGTGGGAACAACTACCCACAAGTCTCTGTTTCCGTGCTTCTTGCCCCTGAGCCCTCCCTGCCCCCCAACCCCAAGATTTGCTCCTTACCACCACCCCCAGTGCTTAAACATTTACCAAAGCCTAGTCAGGCGGTTTTCCAGGAGCTTTGGCCCCGTCAGGCACTGATGAGTGCTGAGCGTCATTCAGCGGTCCACGGAGCAGAATTGCTGACGCTGACTTCAATGCCCTCTGCCCCCGGCCCCCTACAAAGGCCCCCACTAAGGTCCACACCACTAGACAACCCTTCAGCCTTGGCCTACCTCCCAGACTCCCAAGAGCCATTGCTCTGAGTTACTTTACCACAAAAGCACCAGGTTTGTCGCCAGAATACAAGGGGAATGGGGAGGGGTAGATGGGGGAGGCTGGTGGTTGTTATAGCCACAGCCATTCTGAGTGACAGGTCAGGGAGCTGGAGACCTGGCTTTCACATCCATGTGGCCTTAGACAAGTGCTGTAAACCTCTCTGGGCCCCCACGTCCTCATCTATAAAATGGGAATAACCAGATAGGTAGGTGGATGGATAGGTAGATAGATAGATACTAGAAGTTTTGCAAGCCTCAAGGAAGATCATGAGTACTTTTAAATTGCTGAAAATAGGGACTATCTACAAGCAAATGTTTAACTCTCACCTGGTTTCTTTTATCAGCATTTGTGTAGCTGTGGTGCCAGATGCTGAGGGAACACATGTCCGGCTGTGAAGTCTTATAAGCCAAGAATGTCATAGCTTCAATAGCATTTCTCAATTATTCAGAAGTTTCTGACACTTTCAACACTGATATGTAGTATTGAGAGCTGCCAACGTTTTGTTAAAAGGGCATTTCTGCACTTTTTTTATTTAAGTGTTTTTCAGTAAAAAAATATATATCTTAGAAATGTATTATTCAAGATTATATTATAGAGTTCATTTTAATTAAATATAATGTATAAAGACTAACTTTGAGTTTTTCCAATGGAACTGCCACTTACTATCTAAGGAAAAGCATGATTTGTTGGACAACTTCAAAATGACAAGTTATGTCATGTTTAGATTAGGGATTGAATGTATTTAAAAGTGGGTTGATACTATCCTATATGTTAGAACATCAACAATTTCAGGACGTGGTGTGTGGAATTCTTGCATTTTCCATCATGAAAAAGCAACCGGTCCCCTCCCATACCTTTCAAGCCTGGTTTCTACTAGGTGGGAGGAAGGTTTCAGGCTGGTTTTTCTAAGCACGTCTCCACTCTTAACACTATACAGTCTCCATTTCCAATCGAAGCAAAGCCGAATTGGAAGGAATCAGCTTGTTTTCTGGTTTTGTTTTAATATTATTTTGGAAGAACCCAAGACGTCTTGTTGTATTTTAAAATAATTTCAATCAGATGAATGCAAACTGTAAACCTGGCGATAATACGTGGAGGCAAATTGCAAGACTCCTTCCTTGTGAAGTTGCTCTGCTTCAGCGTTAGTATTTTTTTCTCTTTCCCCTTACTAACCAACCAGCCATTGTGGATAGACATAAAACGATAAATGACAGCATTGAAAAACTATTTAAAGTTGTTTAATGGTCAAAAAGTACACATCGACTATCATGTGCAGTTGAGTAAGAAGATGTGCCCCAGAGAGACAAGTCACAAGAACTGTTTGCTCACTCAGTAAGCACTCCCTTCGCTCTAGCGGGAAGCTTTTTAATTTGTTTTAATTTATTTTTAAGTAGCTAATATGGTTAGGTGGTTTTAAATGCCAAAACTACCACAGCAAAGTGGAATTGCTGGGTTAAATTCAACACGCATTTATAATTTCAATAGCTGTTGCCAGACTGTTTCTCCAAAGGGTTTGTTCCAATTTACTTGCTCAGCAGAAAGATCTGAGTGCTGTTTCTACACATCTTTGCCAACTCAGGGTGCTGACGAATGTTTGATCTTGGCCAATCTGATACGTGGAAGTGGTATGTTAGTGCTAGTTTAAATATGCAATTCTCTTTCTGCAGATGAGGTTGGCATCTTTTCAAATGTTTAAGAGTCATTTGAATTTTTTTTCCCCTGTAGATCGTTGATGTCCTTTGCTCACTTTTTTCTATTGAGGATTGTAAGGTTTTTTTTTTTTAAATTAATTTGTAGGAGCTTCTTGTATATGAAGGAAATTAGCTGTATGTTTATGACATTAACCACGAATACTATTCCAAGTTTGTTGTTTGTCCTCCGGGTTTGTTTATGATAGTTTCTGTCATGCAGAACATATATATATATATATATATATATATATATATATATATATATATATATATGTATGTATGTATATATAATTTTTTGGAGTGGAATTTATCAAGCTTCTATTTTATGACTTCTAGGTTTTGTGTCCTAATTAGAAAGGCCTTCAGGGTGAGAAGAATGATTATTTAATGTATTAAAATAGTAAGAGTTGGAGATGGAATAGACACCATCATTTCCTTTAAAAGTCCCGGGCTAGGAAGATTTTGGGAGACCTTGCACTTTCACAAGCCTTTGGCTGGTATAAGCTGATTTATTCCAACCTCTGCACTGAGCCAGAGTGAAGACTGATACCCAGAGACAGAAAGTCCACCCAGGGTTGGTGTAGATCCGGCCCACCCAGCTTCCCGCAGCGGGGGGGCATTGCTTTCTCTTCTCAAGGAACCCCCAGGTGAGGGGAACTCAAACTGGGCCACATTTCTGCTTACAGCACACTCTCCCCGACTCTGCTGGGAAGGGGAAGAGAGGCTCCCATTGGCTGCAACAGGGAGGCAGATTCTCCGTGGGGAGCTGAGACTGTGCTCAGAGCCTATGCAGGTGGGAGGAGTCAGCCAGGTGTGGGAGGAGCCTCGGCACCTCCCCGTCCACCATCTTCTCTGGGCCTCGCCCCTCCTGGAGCCCCTCCTGACCTGTCCGAATGCCATTCGTTAGTGCCCAGCACCTTTCCAAGAGCCTTATCCTGAGGATGGGTTCCTTTCATTCATCTCTGCATTTCTAAGAAGCAGTGAACTGCGTTTACCGCACAGCTCAAGAAGCCCCAGCATCTGCCTTGCTTATGCGGGTCCTTCCCAGGCTGCGATGGACCCCAGCAATGTGCTCCCAGGGTCATATATTTTTGTAAAGATTGCCGTTTTGAATTATTTTTCTAAGAGTGCTCCCTCCCCAACTGGGGCTTTCGGCCCCTCAATCCACTGCCGATCTATAGTTAAGCAGCAATAATGGTGGGATTTCAGGCCAGCTAGAGGGAAAGCCCCGTGTGGGAGGGGATCTTCCTGCCGTCTCTAACTTCACATCAAGCCAGGGAACCGTCTTAGTCACAAGCTCAGCAGAGCAACGTCAGCCTGTTGCCAGCAGCTCCTTACACCGAGCCTGGCCCACAGCAGGACTTTACTGACTGGGTGAATGGATGAGTGAGTGCGTGAGTGACAGCCCCCAACTCCGCCAGGTGTCACAGCAACACTCCACCCGCTGCTTCTCCTCTCTCAGCCCCTCTCCGAGGATGCAGGGTGGAGAGGAGGAGATGCAGCCAGAAGGTGCTGGTTCCTTCCTCCAGGCCCAGCTCAGCAGCCACTTCCTCTTGGCTGCAGGTAGAGGTGCAGGTGCCCCCCTGGTCCCGGGGGCTGGACTGGGTGGGTTGGGACCCTCTCTTTATTCCCCTGGGCCTGAGTGAGTAGGTCGTGGGAGATGTCCTTGAATGAGAAGTGTCCAGGGGGGTCCTGTGGCGGGGAGGTGACGGGTGGTGGAAGTTTCTGAGAGGGAAGGAGATGGGGGGCAGCACCCCACTGTCCACGTATACTCACCACCGCCTCCCTCCATGGGCTTTTGGGTGGTATTTCTCTTCTTCCCTTACCTTCTGTCATCCTGCCCTTCCAACCCTTCCTAACTAACAAGCCTTTCCCGATTATCTCCAACAAATCTGGAACGTGATTAAATCTGTGTGTTTCTTCACACCCATTGTTCTGTCTCCTCTGTTCCCTCCAAGGCTCTGTAATCCCTGCTCCCCATGTCGTGTTGGGGGCTCCTTCCTGATGGGGTCGGTGCGTCCCCCCTCAGACTAGGGGCTCTCTGTTCCCTGATAACCGTTGGCATTTAGGTAAAAGTTAAGGGCGGAGTGTCGCGTGGGGAGTGTCGCTCTCAGACGGGGATCTGGGGTTGAGTGGAAACAAGGGGCTGTTACAAAGACCCCAAGAAGGTGTCTGAATTGCACATGGGCTTCCCCCTTTCTTCTTTGTTAATTAAAGAGGTCGTTACTAGGTTACACTTCAATGCTTCAAAATTCCAAAGGCGTAAATAAAGAGTGCTGAGGGACATCTGTCTCCTCCAGCCCCTTCCTCTAAACCCCCAGTTCCCCTCCTTCCCCTCAAACACTATTGCCCCTGCACAGCCACACACAGTGTATATGAAATGGGCGGGGGGAGAATGCAGAGGGTTATATAAGCTTAGACTTTCCCTTGTATTTAAAAAAATCAGTGGTGTGCAACCACTTCAGAAAACTCTTGGCGATCTCTTTAAAGCTGACCACCGCCTATCCTATGACCACACAGTTTCTTTTCTAGGTTTCTTTCCAACAGAGATGCACATGTCTGCTCACCACAAGACTGTTCCAAAATGTTCATGACAGCATCATGCCTAAGAGTCAATCATTGGAAACAACCAACAATCCATGGAAGGCAGAAAGGATAAATGAGTTCCAAGATATCCTTCTAATGGGACAGCAAACAGTGATAAAAATGATAGCACAGCTGGGCGTGTCCCACAAACGTGCTGACAAAGCCAGATTCACAAGGGGCGTATGTAACTGTTTATGCAAAGATTTAGCGCAGCAGTGATGAATCTACTGTCTTAGGTGTCAGGTTGTGGTGACATCTGCGGGGAGAGAGGGTGGAAATGGGGGCAGCCAGGAGAGGGGTTTCTGAAGTGTTGTGTGTGCCCCTCTCGTCTCGGACCCTGAATCTCCTGTGCCTGTCCAGGGTGTACAGTGCACTAGGGTTGAGGACCTACAAGAAAATGGGATGGGGGACATCATGGCAGAGGGAAGTCATTGTGTCTGAGAAGCGTGGGGAGCCCCACGGGGGCCATGTGGGCTGGACGATCAGCCCCCAACTTCGCCTGAGCAGCACGTTGGCTGCAGCAGGGCTGGGAAGAATGGTGCGCTGGTGAATAAAGCGCAGGATTTGAGTCAAAAGCCTTTCTGTTCAGTTCAACAGACACCCAAGTACCTGCTCCGTGCCAGACACAGCCTCGGTTCTCTAGGATGCAAGAGGAGTAAGACCTGGTCTCAGCTCTCACAGGGCTCGCAGTCTGGTGGGAGGAAGATGCGGCATCTGTGTGAACAGCTAACATGCAACATGGTGAGTGCCACCAGGGAGGTGTGTGCCCATGTCACGGGAGCCCTGAGGAGGAAGCATCTCTCGGGGCTGGGGAGCCGACACAGGAGAGCTGAGTCCTGAAGGGAACAGGACCCCAGGGCCAGCAGAGGTGGTCCAGGCAGGGCCAGCAGGGTCAGAGGCTCAAGGGTGGGAAAAAGCATGCGCTTTGGGGAACTGCATTTTCTCTGGAGCAGAAAGTTTGTGCAGGGAAGTGAAGAGAAGTGAGGCAAGAAACTTGGGCAGGGCAGGGCCCCGAATTGTGAAGATCTTGATTTACAGTTTGGACAGGAGTCAACCTTTCCCTCCCTCCCTCCCTCCCTCCCTCATTCTTTCTTCCTTCCTTCCTTCCTTTCTTTCTTTCTCTCTCTCTCTTTCTTTCCTTCTTTCTTTCTTTCTTTCCTTCCTTCCTTCCTTCTTTCTTTCTTTCTTTCTTTCTTTCTTCCTTTCTTTCTTTCCTTCCTTCCTTTCCTTCCTTCCTTCCTTCCTTCTTTCTTTCTATCTTTCTCTCTCTCTCTCTCTTTCTTTCTTTCTTTCCTTCTCCCTGTCTCTGTCTCTCTCTCTCCCTCTCTCCCTTCCTTCTTTCGTTTTTTCACTTTTTCTTTTCCCTTTATAAAACCAAAACACCCGGGACTTCCCTGGTGGCTCAGTGGTTAAGAATCCGCCTGCCAGTGCAGGGGACACGGGTTCGAGCCCTGATCCGGGCAGATCCCACATGCCGCGGAGGAACTAAGCCCATGCACCACAACTACTGAGTCTACGCTCTAGAGCTCGTGAACCACAACTGCTGAGCCTGAGTGCCACAACTACTGAAGCACGCCTAGAGCCCGTGCTCTGCAGCAAGAGAAGCCACCCAACGAGAAGCCCGGGAACCGCAACGAAGAGTAGCCCCTGCTTGCCACAACTAGAAAAAAGGGAGACCCAGAGGCAAGAGAGCACTGGTGTGTATATGTGTGTGGCTGGGGCATGGGGGTGAGTTTGAGGATGACAGCTGCAGGGTAGAGTTGCAGAAGGGGAGCAGAGGTGGCTGCAAAGCAGAGTAGGGGTCGTACTTGAAGGCCAAAGGAAGAATACGGGGCTTTGTCTTGAGGACAATGGGGTTTAGGCAAGAGAGTGCTGTGATAAATTTCATAGCAAACGGAATAGACGTGAGGGGGCAGGGAGATGGGAGCCAGGCAGGTGAGACTGTTAACACCAGGGGATGGAGGGGAGGGTGGTCCGGGCAAGGGCAGAGGCCAAGGGGATAGGAAAGGACAGGAATCACAGAGTCTTCTAAAGGTAGACTGGTCTTGGGGGCCGAGGACTGAGTGGATGAAGGACAGAGAAGAGCCTAGCATGCCTCCCAGGTTTCTGGCCTGGAAAACAGACTCAATATGGGTGGAGGGCCCTGGGGATAGTATGAAGCTACACAAATGTTACTGCTACTTCTTCTTATTATTCAAATGCATTGTTTGCATGTGGCTCCCAGTCAGTGATGACTGATAAAAGTGGCAGGTGCCCTGCCCCGGGCTCATCTGGCTCCCGGGCCCCTGCCCTCCCCTTGCCAGCCTGCTCCTTCCTTTTGAAAGACTCTCCCAGCCAGCGTTCTTGGTCTGTGGATTTGCTTCAGGCTGCTTTCTCCTCCCTCCACCCCCTAGCTCCTAAGGAAGCAAAAAATTTTTCCTTCCTGGCCCTGAGCCCAGCTGTCAGCCTCATTGCATGAGTCCCCTCCCTGTCACCTGCTCCTTACTCACTCCTGCAGGGACATGCCCCATCAGACATAGGCTCGGCCTTCAACTCAATTTCCCTTTCTCCCACCAGGGTTTTCTGTTTACCTGTTGGGCCACTTGCCCTGAAGCCCCTTCCTTCCTCTTTGCTTCTCTCATCTTTCTCCTGAAGCTGCAGCTTCTTTGAAAATCTTCCCGACCCTTCTAGAGCCCCTTGATTCTGCGTGCGTGCACGTACTTCTCGTGTGCTGAGCTATAGGTCGGCTCTGATCCTGACAGGTGGCCACCCTGACCCCAGAATAAGGAATCTGGGCACATAACCAGGTTCGTGAGAGGGAGATATGCTAGACTGGAAGGTCCCCAGGGCAGAGCCTGGTCTGATTTGCTCATTGCACATCCCCAAAGCCTGGCACCCAGGAGGTGCTCAGTAAATATTTGTTGAAAGAAAGCGGCAGACACAGAGACGTGCCTGCAGACCTCCCTTCAAGAAAGGACTTGCTGCCTGTTGCAAAGAGTGTAGTGAGCTGACAAGTTCAGTTCTTAGCCTCTCCCTGGTCCCCAGTGCGGGGCCTAGGGTGAGGCGAGCAAGGCTTCTAGGACACAAAATGTAAGGAGGTATTGGCTCTCAGGACCATGCAAACACCTTTTACTTTTTGCCTGAGACACCTCACTCACCTGTCTCTAGTCCTGGCCTTTGAGGGCCGGCCGGGTCTGAGCACAGCAGTGGTTCTAGGGCCTGGTCATTTCTGCCCAGCTCAGGCCGGGCTCCTCCCCTGGGCAATCTTTGCTCAAGAGAAACTTTGCTCTGGTAAAGAACTGTCAGATCTGCCCAATCCTGTTTCCTTTCACTGAAGTGACTCCCCAGGGACCCTTTCCCATGTGTATCTTCATCTCAGCAGCTGCTTCCTGGTGATTACAAAGTAAAGCACACATGCCCCTGGGAGTACCTCATGCCCAGTCCTGGACGTAATGCCTGGCATACAGAGATGCTCAATAAATCACCAAGGACTGACTGAATGGCCAAGAGATCCCCAAGGGTCTGAACACCTGGTGGAATCCAGTGACTAGATATGCTGACCTTGCTAGATGTCTCCAAACTGAGGTTCCCAAGGCACACTTGTAGGCAGTAACGGAGGCGACAGAGCTGTTTCCATGGTTTAAATGGTCGCATGGAATTTATGCTTTTAGTTGAGATAAGGTCACTCGGGTTCATGAAAAGGCCCGATCTTTTGCTTTTGGTGGGAATGATATCAGAGCGGTGTGGCAACCCAGTCTTATCTTGGATAAGCAATAATTTCCATCGGTACATGTTTTTCACTGGGCATAACTGGGGCAGAGGAGAGCAGTGGGAAGCTCAGTGGCTTTGGACTGTTGTACCAGGTATCCTCAGGCAAATCACTGAGCCTCAGTTCCCCCATCTGTCAAGTGGGATCTAGGAATGTCCTGTTATAGGGGCTGTGAGGTTTAGATGAGACCACGATGTAAAGAGCTCACTACAGTGTTTAGCCCTGAGTAGAGTGGCAGCTACTAGTATCAACAGCTAACCCCCATAGTTTGCCCATCACAACCTTTTAAAAGATGGAATTGATGGGCACGAGTGCCGTAAGGGATGATTGGAGGTGACTGGCCTAACTGCTTTGCATGGACCAGGTCGGGACAGAGACCCTTCATTTTGAGAGTAAGAGAGGACCCCAACTCCGAGGCCACAGCAAACGCCGGCATGAGCTGGGCCAAGCTCCCTGGGAACCAAGGCTAAGCTCCCTGGGAGCCAGGGACAAGCTGGAAGAGTGAAGTACAACAAGAATCCTCAAGTTTCCAGCCCCAGGCAGAGCTTGGTGGGGAGTGTGGGAAGTGGAACGGCCTCTGTAGTTACAGGATTAGGGTTTGGTCAATGTCCCAGGGATGTTCATGTAAATCAGCCTGAAGGATCAATATATGCAAATGATTTGGTACCTGGGATCCACCACAAAGACCCACAGACCTGCCTTTCTGTGGGTGACCTGGGGCTTTTTAGAAAGGAGACTGTTCCCTTCTCCTCCTAGGAGGCAGGAGGTTGCACATAAAGAAAGCCTTTACGTGGTCTGGTGCTCTGTGGAATACACACGTGGACATATGGAATGAAGACTGGAAGGAAATACATCAAAGTGTTAACCATCTTTTTTTCACTTAGGGAGTGGGATAATGGGTACTTTTAATTTTCTTCCTTATACTTTTTTTGTTTTCTCTGAGTTTGTTCTCCATGGCTTGACGATGTAGGTGGATGGAGGGTGGAGTGAAGGAAGTCATCATATATTTAAAAAAATGTATTATCCATTTAACTTGAAGGTGAGCTTCTAGAATCAGCATTTTCACATAATGAATGAGAATCCACTGGAGCATATGGTGTCTAGCCAACAGGTGAAAGAAATCCAGCAAGGCTCTTTAAACCCCATTCAGGATGGGAGTAAGGGTGGCCCAGGAAGCCTGAATGATCATCTCAGATTCTCACTTATTCTTCCCTTCTACACAAGGAAGGCAAATGGAGATAGAGGACTGGTTTGCTCCCAGGGCAGTGCTCGGATGAGCTGGAAGCTCAGAGAGGGTATACAATTTAATACCAGACTCAGCTTCTCATCCTGAAGAAGAAGAGTCTGGACACGGAGCCCTTTGATAATCTAGTAAAGTTTGTGTTTGGCACTCTCACTCTCTTTCCTGAGCTATCTCTTCGCTTCTTGTCCCTCATCATCTGGGTTTTTTAATAGCCCTCCTCCACTCAAGCCTTACATATTCCCAAATTGTCCCTTTTCATACCCAACCTCCCTCTCCACTTTACATTTCCCTCACAGCCCTGTTCTTTGCTGTCTCTTTGCAAAGCAGGCTGACCGCTAATTTATACTATAGTGTAAAAGACTCCCACTCTGTATTACCATTCATAAAACAGGATACTAAGAAAACCAGTTTTACAATGGAATTCACTCTCTGGAGAAGTCAGCGTAGAGGATCCAGAACCTAGTGCTAGACTCAGAAGCCTCAGTTTCCTCACTTGTGGAAGCATAACAGGGACCTTGAAACTGTCTCGTCTTTTTAAAAATCAGGTCACAAGATACTTTCTCTCTCCATTGTCTCATTTGATTTTCACACTAATCCTGTGGTTATCTGGGCAGGAAGGCCTATTATTCTGATCTGCCTTTCAAAGCTTAGTTCAGATAAGCCTTTCTCCAGGAAACCCTTTCCCCCACCCCCACCCCCAGGCTAATCATTCCATCCTGGGGGCTGGGCAGCCCTCTGAATCTGGCAATGGTTCCTGCAGCTCCACTCAACCCCCCACCTGCATCAAGGGGAGTGACCCCTCATTGTCCCTTTTGTTCCCTAGGGCCTGGCACACAGTAGGGCTTCAGTGGCTGTTCTATAAACATTGAATGACACCGACTCATCATTCACGGGGGAGACTGCCCTCTGGATTCTGTCTTCCACAGTGTTCATTAGCCTCCTCCTCCATGATCCTCTTAGAAACTCAGTAGGTGGGCGGTGGGTGGGCTCTAATGACAGTACCAAGCAGGAAAGATTTAAGGGCAGAGCCCTGGACCCCCTCTATAGAGGCTGTCACGCTCAGGGCACCAGTCCTACAAATACAGCTGGTTCAAACACCAAAGAACTTTGAAATTACCCGCCCTGCCCTGGGTCAAATATCATCTTACAAGTGCCCAACCCAGGGCTGGCAGTAGGTGCTTCCCTGATGTCAAATGCTAATTCCTGCCCCCTCCCCTTCCCAGAAGGTGAAGGTGGGCAAAGGGGACAGTCCAAATGGGTTTCCAGTATACACTTCTGTGAAGCAGAGGGGCCCCACCACCACCCACTCCCCCTGCACCTGCAGCCATTGTTTCCTGCTCTCAGGGTTCTGGGTGCTCTTCTCCTAGGAAGGAGTTTGGGAGGTTGGGAGGGGTGCTGCGGAAGCTGGGTCACTGGCAGTGCGGTGATATAAAGCTAGGATTTGGAGCAGGGCATTCCCAGCTCCACCACTTACCAGCTATGCCACCTGGACAAGCCACTGTGCCTCTTAGCACCCCAATGTCCTCATCCTGTAAAATGGGGGTGATAACATAGTAACACTACGACCTCACTGAACTGTTAGGAGACTTAGGTGAGGAAATATATGTGTAGTGATGGGCAGAATAATTAGAAAAGCAATTTTTTTCTTCTTCCAGTTTTATTGAGTTATAACTGACATACAGCGTTGTGTAAGTTTAAGGTGTGCAGCATACTGACTCGACTTACATACTTATCACAGTAAGTTTAGTGAAAATCCATCATGTCACATAGATACAAAATAAAAGAAATAGAAAAAAATTTTTTTCCTTGTGATGAGAACTCTTAGGATTTACTCTCTTAACTTCCATATGTAACAGACAGCAGTGTTCAGTATATTCCTCATGGTGTACATCACATCCCTAGTACTTATTTATCTTATAACTGGAAGTTTGTACCTTTTGACTCATCCAATTCGCCCTCCCCCAACCTCCCACCTCTGGTAACCACAAATTTGATCTCTTATTCTATGAGGTTTTTTTTTTTTTTTTTTTTTTTTGCCACACCGTGAGGCTTGTGGGATCTTCGTTCTCCGACCAGGGATCAAACCTGTGGCCCCGGACTTCCCTGGTGGCTCAGTGGTTAAGAATCCGCCTGCCAATGCAGGGGACACGGGTTCGTGCCCTGGTCCGGGAAGATCCCACATGCCGCGGAGCAACTAAACCCATGCGTCACAACCACTGAGCCCGCGTGCCACATCTACTGAAGCCCGCGTGCCTAGAGCCCGTGCTCTGCAACAAGAGAAGCCACTGCAATGAGAAGCCTGCGCACCGCAAAGAAGAGTAGCCCTCGCTCGCCGCAACTAGAGAAAAGCCTGCGCGCAGTAACGAAGACGCAACACAGCCAAAAATAAATAAATAAATAAATTTATTAAAAAAAAAGAAACAACCTGTGCCCCTTGCAGTGGAAGCACAGGGTCCTAACCACTGGACTGCCAGGGAAGTCCCTCTATGAGTTTGTTTTTGAAGGGTAATTAAACCTACAACACTATGTTAATTCCTGTTACACAACACGGTGATTCGGTATTAGAATAGTAATTTTTATGATCATCTCCAAACACTGTTACCGTTGGAGGGCAGACAAAAACTGGGCAGGACTCCTCCAGAGTAGTCTATGCCAGAACCCCCAGGCTGCAGTGACTCCAGGAGCTGCCTTGGCAGGTGAAGTGTAACCAGGCAGCCCTGCCCTCGCTGCCGGCTAGGGCTGGAGTGTCCTGGGGGCTTGCAGAAAATTTGGAATGGGGACCGGGTGCCTTGGTATGTGCAAAGCACAGCTTTCACTGGGCCTCAGAAGCTGCAAGCTTTGGCCAGGCTTTCTAGGTGATGAAATGTGCCTACACTGGGTGGAGCCGGTCAGCCACTGCCGCGGCCACACCGCCCTAACCGCGGGAGTGAGAACAGAACAGCATGTCTCTCTCTGGGTGTCAGCCTGGTCCAGAGCCCAGGGTCCAGGGACAGGGCTGAAGAGTCAGGCAGAGGGACGGAGACAGTGGACCCTGGTGCAGGGCCTTTCCCCTTTCAGGACCTCAGTTTCAGGAAATTTCTAAGGCCCCTTCAGCTCAGGGAGGTCCCCCTCCCCCTTCCCAGGGAAAGGCAGTAGGGCTGGGCGCTCCCTGACCTCTTGCTTCCACCAAGAAAACAGGCTGGGTTCTAGTTTCATTTGTTCATTCATTCATTCCTTCGTTCATTCATGTTTTCCTAAGGACTGAGCCCATCCTGCTGCAGTTAAAACACCTAATCTCGAGGCTTGAGGGTCTAAGATAAGAAAAAAAGACACAAACTCCCACCTACGCCAAATCAGTCAGGGGATAGCAAGGAGGCCCAGACAGCGGGCGTGGTGGCAGCTCTGAGGAGTCAGATGAGGCTGAAGGAGAGCAGGATGTGGCACCCCGGAGGGAAAGGGAGGCTCTTCCCGCTGAGGGGACTTGGTGTCTGTCTGAAAGGACAGAAGTCAGAAGCCCTAGGCAGTGAGTGATTCCCCTCAGACCCCCCAGACTTCCACTGCTGTGCACTGGTCCCTGCCTGGATTTGAGGCCTAGCCCTAGTCCCCAGGGGCTGGACGTCCTCCTGCCCCCACCCCACACAATTGGCCCCGTTAGCGGCTTCAGTGGCTGCCGGTGACCGGCTGAGAGCAGTCCCTGGCATGGAGGCGGCAGGCAGTTGCAGGAGCTGTGCCAATAGCAGGCTCTCTCATCACTCTCCCTTTCGGATTTCATTCCGGGTTCACTCAGCAGTGATTTTCCTACCGCTGAGTCACCCAGGGAAGGACAGTAAACGAGGGTGATTAAACGCGTTGCAGTTCCTGGGATTTCCCAATTCTGTTTACAGGAGTTCAGGGGAATGCCACAGAAATACCTGTGATGGGATGGGCAAGGGCCCTATGGAGGGACCCCTCTCAGACTGCGGGCTCTCTGAGGACACAGCCAGGGTCTCCCTGTCAGACCCAGGCTTCCTGGGGACACGGCTCTATCTCCCCTCAGACTGGGGCTCCCTGAGGGCAGGGCTGTGTCTCCCCCTCCTATCAGGGGCCTCCTGGGAGGAGTGACCAGCTCTCATTTTCTGTCCCCTGTAGCCGCAGGTCACTGGGTGCCTCTTCAGAGGTACAGTTGGACCCACTGTCGGGAACAGACTAGGTGCCTGGTGTCCCCTCCTGGGATTCCTCTCACATCAGAGGAAGATGCTCAGACATGGAGTCTCTCAACTCTCTCCTGTATTCCTTCCTCCTCTTTCCTTTCCCCTCTCCCAGTCAGACCACCAACGCCTGCAGCCCTTTCCTCATCTGTCTCCCCCAGTCATCCCACAACATTTCCATTCCTGCCCTGCCCTTTGGTCCCCGGTTCCATCCGAGAACCACTCTGCTACTCATTGACCAGGGAGCAAAGGTGGCAGAATCGGGCACCTCGGTGAAACCAGAGTCCAAACCCATGGGGCGAGGTCTGGCCGACCGCCCTCCCGCCCCTGCTGCTGACGGCTGAGAGAAGCGCCCCCCCCCCCCCCCCCCCCCCCGGGCTCCTCTGGCTCCGCCCTCAGTGGGAGCCTGAGGCCAGAGAACTGGCTGGCGCTTCGTCCAGAGGGAGACCTAACGGGGATGGTTTGCTGGTCACCGGCCGGTGCTGGGAAGGCAAACGTCAGCCAACATTTCCACGGTCCCTGACATTGTCCGCCCTGAAGGAAGCTCATCCAGGTGACACCTGGCATCTACTGTTGGCGGAGACTGTCCTCGGGACCGTGGGTGTTAGATAACGTTGATCTTTCTCAAAATTTCCGACTAAAGTGGCACCCAAAGGGGCCAGATCACCTTCCCCCCAGGGCCTTGGCTCAAAATAGCCTACCCGATGCCCTAGTAGGATCTCAAGCCTTCTACCTAAAACCCACATATAAATACTTCGTTCTATTCCATCGTATCTGTGTTTAATACAACAGTGTTCTTATCTTCCTCACATTCTTTGAAGTCTAATGGATGTTGCAAGAAGATGGGGCACATTTATCCTTTGGCTTTGCAGTCCTGCACCCAGTGGTGCCAGTGGTGGAAGCCCAGAGCGAGTGGCACAGGGGCCCAGGTGGCCTCAGGCTCAGTCCTACTGCAGACTCACCACCCAGCCGAGGATGTGCAAGAAGGCTCTCCGTCCCTCCCGTTCTCTCTTACCCAGGTGTTCCAGTTGGAGCTCAGTGGTCTCTCGGCCACCGAGGGTGCAGGCAGGTGGGTGAAGGGTCGGGGATCTGCTGCCCTGGGTACAAGGCACTGCAGTTCTCCCTCGCGGAGAGACCAAAGAGGGATTGCACGTGTGGATTAAGGCCGTTGATGCATCCATGGACCATCGGGGGTGTCCGCCACATCTGGTTCCAGGAGGCCGTGTCCTGCCCATGGGCCCGGCCACTTGACAGGCATGCACATGGGACACAGTAGCTCCTGGCAGAGGCTGTGGGGTGCTGCCTGCCAGAATCTGGGGAAACCCCAAGGAGGAGGTGCTGTGAGAGCCAGGGAGCTGCTGCTTCCCGCTCCCCTATGCCCAAGCAGCCCCAGGACCCACTATTCCTTTCTCCCAGATGCTTCTCAAAACCCATTTCACTTTGTTTTTTTCCCCCAGTTTTGAGGTATAATGGACTTACAGCATGGGGTAAGTTTGAGGTTTACAGCATAATGACTTGACTTTACGTATACTGTGAAATGATTATCACGATATGTTTAGTTAACATCCAGCATCTTATATAGATACTCCCCCCCCAACAAAAAAAGTTCTCATTCCTTGTGATGAGAACTCTTAGGATCTACTCATACAACTCAATAACAGAGAAACAAATAACCCAATAGAAGTGGGCAAAGGACCTGAACAGACAATTTTCCAGGTAGGCCAACAGGTACATGAAAGATGCTCAACGTCACTAGTCATTAGGGAAATGCAAATCAAAACAACAATGAGGTACCACCTCATACCCATTAGGAACCCAGAAAACAACCATGTTGATGAGGATGTGGAGAAATTGGAACCCTTGTGCCCTGTTGGTGGGAATATAAAATGATACAGCCACTGTGAAAAACAGTATAATGGTCTCTTTAAAAACTAAACATCGGGGGCTTCCCTGGTGGCGCAGTGGTTGAGAGTCCGCCTGCCGATGCAGGGGATGCAGGTTTGTGCCCCGATCCGGGAGGATCCCACATGCCGCGAGCGGCTGGGCCCGTGAGCCATGGCCGCTGAGCCTGTGCATCTGGAGCCTGTGCTCCGCAACGGGAGACACCACAGCAGTGAGAGGCCCGTGTACCGCAAAAAAACACAAAAAAACACAAAAACTAAACATCGAATTACCATGGGATCTAGCAATTCCAATTCTGGATACATACCCAAGATAATTGAAAGCAGGGTCTCAAAGATATAGGTGTACATCCATGTTCATAACAGCATTATTCACAATATCCAACATGTGGAAGCAACCCAAGCATCCGTTGACGGATGAATGGATAAGCAAAATGTCGTATATACACGCCATGGAATCTCATTCAGCTTTCAAAAGGAAGGAGATTCTGCAATATGCTACAACATGGACGGAACTTGAGGACATTACGCTAAGTGAAATAAGCCAGTCATAAAAAGACAAATACTGTATAACTCCACTTACATGAAGCAGTTAGAGTAGTCAAATCATGGAGAGAGAAAGGAGAATGGTGTTTCCAGGGGCTTCCGGGGAGGAGAAAATAGAGAGTTATTGTTTAATGGATATAAAGTTTCAGATTTACAGATAGTCATGGGCTGGCAGATCAGACTCCAATTAAAGCCTTCAGTCTCCACTGGCCCTACAACAGGAACTCCATTATCTCCATCTGGAACACCCTTATCTACAGCCGACAATACTCTCAGGGGTTTACTAGGTCCCAAAGGGCTAAATCCTGAGGTGAAAGCATTGCAGAGGAGAGAACTGTAGCCTTTTTGTCCAATCTGCCCACAAATCTCACGGCCACAGGTCACTATTGTAAACTGGTACAATACACTCCTCTCCCTAAATATCTCTAAGAATTTACACAAATTGACCCACCTCCTCTCCTAAATTCAGAACAGTGGATGCCCAGTTGCTCTACTTTTTTTTTTCTCTTAAATTTTATTTATTTATTTTTGGCTGCATTGGGTCTTTTGCTGCTGCGTGCGGGCTTTCTCTAGTTGCAGCGAGAAGGGGGTTATTCTTCTTTGCGGTACACAGGCTTCTCATTGCGATGGCTCCTCTTGTTGGGGACCACAGGCTCTTGGTGCCTGGTAGTTGCTGCACATGGGCTCAGTAGTTGTGGCTCACAGGCTCTAGAGCACAGGCTCAGTAGTTGTGGCACGTGGGCTCAGTAGTTGTGGTGTGCGGGCTCTAGAGCGCAGGCTCAGTAGTTATGGTGCACGGGCCTAGTTGCTCCTTGGCATGTGGAATCTTCACGGACCAGGGCTCGAATCTGTGTCCCCTGCATTGGCAGGCAGATTCTTAACCACTGCGCCCCCAGGGAAGCCCGTACTTTTGAGTAACTCTATGTTCTCCAGAAGTGACCCTTTGTCTCACAAAGAAGGTCAGTTGTCCTCCATTTCAGAAAAGAAGGAAGAAAGGAAAGAAGGAAGGAAAGAATAAAAGAAGGAAAAAAATACAGACTCTCCCGCTACACCTGAAAGGTGTGGCCAGGTGGGCAGGAGGAAATCCAGGAGAGTGCAGGCACACAGATGCTGAGCAGCTGAGAGGAGCAAGTAAGATGAGGCTGGAAAGTGTAGCTGGTGCTGTGGTCTGAATGTCTGTGTCCCCTCAAAATTCATTTGTTGAAATCCTAACTCCAAAGGTGATGGGATTAGGTGGTGAGGGCTTTGGGATGTACTTAGTCATGAGGGTGGAGCCCACATGAATGGGATTAGTGCCCTTATCAAGGGGAAAGCTCCCTCTCCCCTTCCACCATGTGAGGATACAGTGAGAAGCTGGCTCTATAAGAACCAGGAAGTGGGCACCCACCAGACACAGGCCCCTTGATCTCAGACTTCCCAGCCTCCAGAACTGTGAGAAATGAATTTCTGTTGTTTATATGTCATCCAGTCTATGGCATTTTTTGTAGCTGCCAGAGCTAAGACACCTGGACTTAGCAACATGGAGGTCTGTCCTCAGAGAGAGACACTTTGGTGTCTGATTCCTCCCTGGAGTTGGGGGAGGGGTGTGGCCAGGTGAGGAAGCTGGGTCAGGGTTTGTCTTTGGAGGCACTGTGGAGTGGTGTGCACACCAGGGCTTTGAAGTCAGGCTGGAGGCTGGTTTGAACCCTGGCCCCAGCATTACCACCTCACTAAAATGAATAAATACATCAGGCATGTAGGAAGTATTGAGGAAGTTGTAGTTTCATTTCTTTTCCCATTTTCTACTAAGGGTGCCCATGGGCAGTTCATGGCCTCTGAGCCTTGGTTATTGTTTCTGAAATGAAATGCCTGGCTCCACGTGTGCCTCTCTTCCTCCAGCAGGTTAGGCCAGAAATGTTGTTATGGCTAATGGTAGAGAGATAGAAAGCAAACAGACTCACAAGCGCCTTTTGAGCCTTGGTTGGCATCTCATTTGCTAACGTCCCATTGGCCAAAGCAAGCCACATGACCAAGCCTGTATAGTCAGCCTGACAAGTGTGGACCAAGAAATGCAGAAGACAGCAAGAAAAAGAGTTGATTTGGGGTCTTAAGAATTGCAGTTTGGGAGGCATTGATTCAAGGAGCAACTCAAATGTGCCCCGAGGGAAATAGAAAATGGCAGGGGTTTATAAAGGCAATAGACAAAGACATTCCGGAAGAAGTTATATACGTTATCTTTACAGAACTATGGGTGGTGCCCACAGGCATTCAGTCGCCTGTGGGCAGCAGATTCTTTGCTAAGCCGCTGTCTCTAGGGAGTAAAGAAGAAAAGTTCCAGGTGGTCTCAGGGTAACAGGGTCAAAAGTTTATTTTGCATTCAAAATGCAAAATCATGTGCATTGTTATTAATGCACATTTATATGCATGTGTGGAAGGTCCACCTCCTTAATGGCCTCCCAGCTCCATTTTAGACCCTGTGAGGGAATTCCCTGGTGGTCCAGTGGTTACGACTCGGGGCTTTCACTGCCGTGGCCCTGGGTTCAATCCCTGGTCGGGAAACTAAGATCCTGTAAGCAGAGCAGTGTGGCAAAAAAAAAAAAAGAAGGAAAAGAAAAGAAAAAGAAAATACGAAAATAGACTCTGTGACATAAATGACTCCACTTTGTTGTTCATGGTCCATAGACGTCATTGCAAAGTCATATGACAAAGGGCAGGGATCCAGGGAGGCAAGAAGAATTGGGACTATGTTCTTCAGGCTACACAACAAGCAACACAGGGCCGGGGTACACAGCTAAAAGCTCAGTAAAATATTAGAACTTCCCATGAGTTCCCCCCCTTCCCTCCCATTTCCCAGAACGTGTGACAACTGATCATTTGAGGACTCTGAGCTAGAGAGAGGAGTAGTTCAGTTAGCTGGGAAGAAGGTTATCGGTTCAGATTAGGTTTAGCTGCCATTGACAGAAAATCCCAAGTAACGGTGTGCTAAATGAGGTAAATACTTCTCTCTCATGTAAACAAAATCCAGCGGAAGCAGCTCAGGGCTGGTACGGCAGCGCCACGATTGATGGGGACACAGGCCCTCCTACGTAATCGATTTCCTACCTTAACACAGCTTTTATCTCACAGTCCAAGAGGGCTGTTTAAGCTTCAACCATCACACCTACCTTCCAAAACAGGAAGAAGGAAGGCTGAAAAAGGGAATACTCCCTTTCTTCAAGGACAATTCCCAGAGGTTGTACACACAACTTCTGACTCTATCCTGTTGCAAGCACTGTAGCCATTCTCCCCTTCTTACATAGTAATAGCATGTTTGACTGGTCCCGTAGCTGCTCCTCTAAAGACTACATTTCCTAGCCTCCCATGCAGGTAGATGTGGTCATGTGACTAACATCTGGCTAATAGACTGTGAGTAGAAATGATACTTACAGCCACTAATTGTGACCTTAAAGGGAAGAAGTTTGATCTTCCTTTCCCTTTTCTCTCCTTCCCACTCTCTGGGATGTGGATGTGATGGCAGGAGCTGGAGCAGCCATCCTATATGATGAGATAAAGGTCTTCTATTGAGAATGAGAGAGCAACAAGATAGAAGGGCCATAGACCACCTATCAGGCATTTACATGAGAAATAAATACATTTCTCCGTTACTTGGGTCACTACTATTTTGCATCTCTTGTTTCAGTCGCAAACCAATATCCCTTTTAATGCACAACCCATTAGTCAGTACTTATCATAAGGCTACACTGTCTCAAAGGAGCCTGGGAAACGTGGTCTTTATTCTGTGCAGCCTTGCGCCCATCTAATGATTGGGGGTGCATCGCTGAGGAAGAGAAGATCCTGGAGGCAACTCACCCATCCCAGCCACTGGGGGAATAATATCAATAACAATAGACACAGGGTATACTTCGTGGGGCCAGACAGACGTTGTGCTGGTGGCTTTGCCTCCATGTCCTGTCCTCATGGAACCCTCAGGGCCATCCTGAGAGCAGGTATTAGAGCCCCAGTTTTAGAAGTGGGGAGGCTGTGGCCCAAGAGGTTGTGACCTGGCCAAGGTCACACAGCTCCTCGGAGTGGAACTGGGATTCAGACAAAGGTCTGTCTAGGCTCAAGCTCCTAAACCTATACCTGGTCCTTAAAGGGTGCTTCCTGGACCGGCAGCCTCAGCATAAGAACTGGCTGGAAAAGCAAATTGTCTTAGAAGTCACACACTTGGGGGGTGGGGACAACAACCTGTGTTTGAACAAACCCTCTAGGGGATAAGGATGTACACTCAAGACTGAGAGGTTTCCAGGTTTCAGGTTTTGGATCGCTCCAAGGCAAACCTGAAAATGGCGCACAGGGGCTCTCACCTCCTCTCTCTCCAGGCAAACCCAACCACTAAGAGAGATTTAACCCTGACCAGATCTAAGCTTCAGTTCGCCTTCCAGCCCCGGCCCTGGAACTTGGCTTAATTGGTGCCGGCAGCGTCAGCTCGGGGTGGGGAGGTGGCTTTGTCTTCTCCTCAGGAGACTCCTAAAAGGGGTGGTAGAGAGGGAGGTAGCTGTGGCTCGGCCCCTGGATGTAGTTTCGAGGTGAAAAGGGGAGGTTCACACCATCTTGGAATCAAGCCTCTGGGCATCTGAAGTCTCCTGTTAAATGCACAAGATCACACGTTCCCTCTCTCTCTCTTTCTCCCTCAGAGTCCCAGGGCACTATTGTGCAAGGTATGCTTGGTTTTCAGTGGGAAGGAGGGGGATGGGAGTCTATGGCACAAGCTTCAGGGATTTGGTCATTTCTGGTTCCTTCCAGGGCAGGAGGTGATGATGATGATGATGATCACATCTGTAGCATCTACTCTGAGCCAGGCTGTTTTCTAAGCTCTTCCTATGCATGAACTCATTTAATCCTCACAACCATGTGAGGGAGGTACTGTTATTAGTACCTCTGTTAGAAGGAGAAACTGAAGCACAGAGCGCTTAAGCATGTTGCCCACTCTCACAAAGCCAGAAAGCAGTGTAGCTGACCTCTGAACACAGATGATGCGGCTGCAGTGCCCATGCTCTTAGCTGTTGAGCTATTCAGCCTCCAAATAATAGTAAAGACATTTATGGACTTTTTTATAGTCCAGGCACTGTTGTAAGTGATTTACGTATTTTAAAAAGTGCAATGTTCTTACCATTGCGTCAAGTGAGATATTTCCAGCAGACCCTTGGTGTTGGTGGATTAGACATTTGTGGTTTGGGTTATTTTTCAAGACTTTGTGTGTGTGTGTCTGTGTGTCTGTGTGTGTGCATGCGTGTGTCTCACCAGGAAAAGTGGGAAAGGTGAGGCCAGAGATTGTTGCTCTTCCCATGGTGTCGTGTTCTAAAATGAACCTGCACATCACACTGTGGTTCCTGGGGAAAAATAAACCAATCCCCACTACCAGTCAAAACAACAATATTTGTGCAGCTCCGGTAATAACCGCTGGAACCACCCTCCCTCGTGGCTTGCTGGCAGCGCCTTGCTCTCAGCTCACTCTCAGGGCCCGTGCAGCTTTCTTTCCACAAAGCTCCTGTTCTTGGGCTGACAGCAGCTTCTGGCTGGTTCAGGACTCACCTCCTCCAGGAAGTCTTCCGGGATGGCTCATGCCTTCACTCTGGGTTGGACTCAGCTGTTCAGAACTGGTTGCTCCCATGTTATCTCTCTCTTCCATTGACCTCTGTGATGCAAGCCTCTGTGGTTCTCCCTCTACTCCTGTGTTCGGACTTTCTACGTCTGTTTTCCTCCCCTCCCAAGTTTGACTGGTCCCTTCTCTTTCTGCTATTTTCCTTTCCTTGCCTTCCCTCTCCTTCCCTTCTCTTTTCTTTCCCTCCCCTCCTCTCTACTGCCCTCCCTTTTTAAAACACTCTTTTCTACCCTTGACCGTTCCTGCTTTTCTGCTTTAGCTATCTCAAAGTTCTTCTACCTGGACTACTCTCCCTCCTCTTCACCTGTCAACCAGGGACTAGCTCAGAGCCTCATGCCTTGATCCAGCCTTTCCTGATGCCCACAGGCCTGACTGCATCACCTCCTCCTCTGTCTGCCCACAGCTCTCCAACATCTAGTCAGCCCTACGAGTTCAAGCATTTGAATCACTCTCGACTTATTTGGCATCATTTAAACATTTATTGTGCACGCACCATGTACAAAGTCTGCCTCGTCCTTTGCCTGGAAAACTCCTACTCATGCTTCAAAGCTCTCCCAGACATTGTCTCCTTATGTCTGGACCCCCTTTCCCACAGCTGGGCAGAGTCCTCTCTCTTGCACATCCTAAGTGTGGTTAAGGTACACAGGGCAGATGCTGGCAGTGCCCTATCCGCCCTGCCCTCCTATCCCAGTGTTCTCTGTAGGCTTCTGCACCGTGTGTGCTGGGGAGCTAGCACCTCCAGACTCAGGGAGCAGCCCTCCAGCAGTAAGGATGGGATTTGGGGATTACATACCCCAGCTTCCTTGCCCCTCAGGGGGGCAACTCTGAGGCATGCTCCATCCAGCCTTCTGCTTTGGGTGGAGCCCCAGCTGCCCACAGCAGTCACCTGCTCGTGAACACTCTCTGCCTTGGTTTCCTTTTCTTCCCTTGCTTTAGTTCCTTACTGGTGCTTCTTGGCCCCACTTACCAAACGAACTACTTGCAGGCAAATCTTGTCCCCTGATCTGCTTCTAGGAAACTCAAAGAAGGCAAATCATATAGAACTTACTCTGTTCAAATCATAAGACATTTTCTAAGTGCTCGATTCACATGAACTCACTTCATCTGTGCGACAGCCTTCCTCGTGAGGCAGATCTTGCTATTATCATTTCCATTTCACATATGAGGGCACTGAGGCCCAGGGAGGTAGAGTAGAGTGGAGACGGTCCCACTGTTCTGGGGACTGAGGGGTGTCCTTAGATGTGAGACTATCCTAGGACGGTGTTGGGAAAATCGGGACTAGGCGGTCACTCCAAGGTGAAGTCACTTGCCCAAGGTCACACAAGAGTGTGAGTGGGAAGATGGGATTGGAGCCAGGCAGGAGCTCCGGGGTCTCGCTCTGGACCTCCCACACAGCACGAGCTGCACTGCCTGTTAGACGGGCCTGCTTCCCCGCAAGATGGTGGGGTCACGTTTTGTACATTTCTGTCTCTAAGTTTTGCACCGAGGAGATGTTTGTTGGTGATTGAGCTAGATGTTGGAGATAATTTAAAAACAAAAACAAATGAGTGAGGGCTTCCCTGGTGGCGCAGTGGTTGAGAGTCCGCCTGCCGATGCAGGGGACACGGGTTCGTGCCCCGGTCCAGGAAGATCCCACATGCCGCGGAGTGGCTGGGCCCGTGAGCCATGGCCGCTGAGCCTGCGCGTCCGGAGCCTGTGCTCCGCAACGGGAGAGGCCACAACAGTGAGAGGCCCACGTACCACACACAAAAAAATAATAACAAAAAAACCCCCCAAAACAAAAACAAATGAGTGAGATGCAGCCCCTGCACTAAGGGAGCATCTAGTCAGATAGGGGAGACCTGGTTTCTCAGGTCATGGAGTCCCCAGTCTGATGAAGGGGTTTCCTGTTGGGGTCAGGGTCTGTCCTTTCCTCCCTGACTTCTCTGCAGGGCCCAGACCAGGGTTTCCGGGAGGCTTTTCCCCTTCCCTCGTGCTGCTGTCCGCAGCCAGGCTGAGGCAGGCAAGAGTGACGAGGTTGCCCTGGCACCCAGTCTGGGCCTCCACTCTTGCTACCCAGAGCACGAGCTGGATCCTGGACCAGGGCAGCTGGACTGATTCCTCCGAGCATTAATTCAGTGCTTTGAGCCTCTGTCCCCACCATCTGGCTCCGGTTTGGCTCAAGGAGAAGGTGAGAAATTGATGAACTGGGTGCTTGGATCAATCAAGCCCTCGCAGGGAGCAGACGGCACTTTCCAAGAGTTCACGGCAAAGAATGTCACGAAGGAAGCGTGTACGGTGTGGGCAGGTCTAAGCGATGGTGCGGCTCCCAGGGACTAGCAATAGGGCGGAGTCGTTACCCCCCCAGGCCTGACGGGGCAAGGAAGGGAGGTCTTACGAGAACCCAGCCAACGCTGCTACCCTGGGAAAGGGGCCACCAGACACTGTGCCCTTAGGTGAGGAACACAGCCACTGCCGGACCCAGAGGGAGAGGGGAGCAAATACCCTGACTTTTCCCCGCCACCTCCTCCCATCACTTTCCTTCTCAGGCTTAATCAAGTCTGAAGTCAAAGATTGAATGGGCCTGGGTGACACAGTCCTTAGGGGTCAGCCCCTGTCCCGCACTCTGGAAGGTTCAGGGGCTCAGAGACAGGCAGAGGGTAGATGGGGAGGGGAGCTGAGAGAGATGCACAGCCAGAGCGCTGCTGGCGGCTCCCGTCCACCCCTCTCCGCTGCCCCTCACCCCACCTCACCCCTCCTGACCCCAGAGGCCCTGGCTGGTGGGCGGATCGGGGAGTTGCCCCTCCAAGACTGACACTAACCCTCTCACTTTACAATCTGTCTCCTTGCTTCCCAGAACTTTGGCAAATTTATTCCCTCCATCCCCTCCTTATTTCCTGCCCCTCCCAAGTCCACTGGAGGGGCCAAAGGGCAGGCAGGTCCAGGAGGTCCTCTGGGAAGAAGGGGCGCGGAAGGGCTTCATGAACTGCTAGATGAAAGAGGGTGGAGGGGGAGAAGCTTCAGTCCAAGAAGAAGAGAAAGTGGGGGAAACAAATATTTCTGAGCCCTATACTGTGCTAGATACAACATGGGCGCTTTCTTACCCATTACTCATTTCCTCACATTCCTCAAAACATTCCTGAGGTTGGTATCAGGGTTTCCATTTTAAGGATGGGAAGACTGAGGCTCAGAGAGGTTATGTGACTTCTCAAACATTGTACAGCAAGTGATAGAGTCAGGATATAGACTCACGTCTGCCCGAGGCCAGGGAAGAATTAAATGAGGTATAATAAAAGTTGGTCTGAAAAGATGTGAGAAGGTTGGAATGTGGGCAAAGGCTGAACAGGATCCTACCCCCAGGGCCAGACAGAGGGCAGGAGCCCGGGTCAGTGGCTGGAGGGGAGCCAGTTCGCACAGTTTTGCTTTCGTACTTCTGGAGAATGTTCCGGGGGTGGGGGGGTGGGCGGGGTGAGGGGAGCATCCCTGGTGCCCTTCAAGAGCCATGTCCAGCTCCAGCTGCTCTTCCTGCCTGCAGGCTGTGAGCTACAAGGGGTCCCGGAAGGCTTGGGAGAGATTTTTTGATTGGAGTGGCAGTCGGGGCTGGTAATCTTGGGCAAAGACCCTAGGGATGAGCTGAGAAGGCCTCGGGGGAGGGAAGGGTGGCTGTCTCCTTGGCTCCGAAGAACAATTTTAAGTGAGATGAGTTTCTCAGAGCAAAGGGCAAAGGAGAGACAGGAGATAAGGGAGTCCTGCACTGTGTATTGGGGGGAGGGAGGAGGGTCGGTGAGGTCAGAGGCCCAGGGACCAGCACCGTATGTACATGGGGGGTGGGAGGAACTGGGGCGGGAGGCCCAGGACCAGCCCTGTGGTGGGTGGGTGGATCTGTGGGCTGGGAGGTCTTGGGGCCAGCAGTGTGGGGGGTTTGGGGAGGGTGGGAGGGGCAGTCTGTGGGGCCGACTTCAGCTCAGTGCTCTCCAGGCCTGGAGCCTGGGGTGGAACCTGGTGTGGTAAGGTCCGAGGGGAATTAGGAATGAGGGAGTCTCAGCATAGCTCTTGCCCCAGACTGAGGCTTCCTCCAGCTCCCTCTGAGTCCATCCTTCTCTGTCCTGGCTCCTAAAATGAATGGACATCCCTCCCCAAGCCAGGCCTTCAGCATCGGATGGGCCATGAGGGTAGGGGCAAGGGCCTGGTGAACTTGTGTGTGTGTGCGTGTGCGTGTGTGTGTGTGTTTGAAAGAGAGAGAGAGAGAGGAGAGAGATCTCTTGGATCCAAACTCTTAAGACAGCCCCAGGAGTCGGGTTGGGCCAGGAGGAACTGCCCTCCCTGAAATGTGGTTAATTAGAAAATCCAGACGAAAGCCGAGGGTGTAGAAGTAGTAAGGCTCAGACTCCCTGAAGCCAGCCTCTTCTACAGATGAGGAAAATGAGGTGTAGAAAGCAGAGAGGCTGGTTACGAACTCAATGGGCTTAAAGGAAGTCTCCCTGCCCCGCAGGCTAGGCCCTCATTACATCCCAGAGGACTGGCAGCAACAGTTAAGGTTACCCAGGGCTTCCCTGGTGGCGCAGTGGTTGAGAGTCCGCCTGCCGATGTGGGGGGCGCGGGTTCGTGCCCCAGTCCAGGGGGATCCTGCGTGCCGTGGAGCGGCTGGGCCCGTGAGACGTGGCCGCTGGGCCTGCGCATCCCGAGACTGTGCTCCGCGGTGGGGGAGGCCACAGCAGTGAGGGGCCTGCATACCGCAAAAAAAAAAAAAAGATTACCCACCCACAGGGATCCGTGGCTACCCCTGGTCTTAACATCCATTGAAAATCTCATTTTCCCCACGTTAAAACAGCGTTAAATAAATAGCTCCTTTCTCACAGAGTTGATGGGAGAAGAAAACGACCAAGAGCTTGGAATAGCATCTGATGCTTACTAAGCACAGAATAAATGTTAGGAAATGACAATGATGACGACCACGATGATCGTAAAAGATGCCACTGTTTCAAAGGGAACCGCTGCTTGACATTGGGTCTGATCTTGTCCCGGCTGTGCTGGAGCCACAGAGCTGGGCAGCCCATCCAGGAGGGGAGGCAGAGGCAGCAGCTGGCTGGTGTGAGGGGTCTGCCCGTCCCTCCGCATCGTGGTCCCCTGGCCCTGCACTTGCACACTCAGCACACACTTCCTGGCCTCTGCTAGGAGGTTCCCCTGTGACTCATGTGGGTCCAGGCCCCTCATCCCGGCCAGCAGCACCATGGCATCAGCCTGGGAGCGCCCAAGGGCAGGGCTCCAGCCTGCCTGGCCAGCCCCCAGCCCCGAGAGGGGTC
Source organism: Delphinus delphis (assembly GCF_949987515.2). NCBI lineage: Eukaryota > Metazoa > Chordata > Mammalia > Artiodactyla > Delphinidae > Delphinus > Delphinus delphis. The sequence continues at coordinate 35,578,256 of NC_082692.2, read as the reverse complement.
ATCAGAGGCGCTGCCTGTCACCTGGCTGCCGGCCTGCACAGTGTCCGCCTCCTGCCCCGGCCACTGGGCCTGCCGTGGACCGCCAGCAGCTGACATGCACATCATTCTTCCTCTGGGCTGACGCACATTCTTCTGGTACTTTGCACAGTCACTCGTTTAATCCCGGGAGATCAGCTCTGCTCTTATCTCCATTTTTCAGAGGAGAAAACTGATGCAAAGAAACTTTAAGTGGTTTGTCCAGGATCACAGGGCTGGTGGGTGAGCCAGGCAGGCTGGCTCTAAACTCACGCCCTTTACAACCACCGTATACTGCTCTGAGGGGCCCCTTTCCTTCCTCCTCCAGGACTTGGTGGCCCAGGCTGTGTGAGCGAATGAATGACTTGGTTCCTTACCCGCACACTGTGCACAGCTCTCTGGCTGACCCTATTGCGGCATCATCGCTCCACGTGGGAAAGACCTCGCCGCCCGTCTGCTCTATGATTTCTGTCCTAAGGTCGGCTTTTCTGTTCTCGTGTCTTTCCCAGATCCCGACTTCGTTACTCTATTTCTCCCGCCGCTCTACAACCCCTCACTTTTCACCTGTGTCCCCTCCCCACTTCCGGATCTGTACTTAGAGTTCCAGCGACTCTTCTCATTGGCTGTGGAGCAGACGTCTGTAAGGAACTGGCCAATCAAGAAGCCTTATTCTGCTCCACCCCCAGCACCACAGGTTGTAAGTTCCCTCTGGGGCGGGCATTCTGAGCAGAGGCAGGAGTGTGCACCGGTGAAGGGCTTGCTGGGAAGAGAGGGACTCTGTCTAGAGAGGCTAGGCGTGAGGAGAAAGGGGTTCAAGGCAAGACAGAGTTGGGGCCACAGAGGCCAACCCAGCACTCCAGTCTCTGCCTCTCTCCCAGTTTTGAATTGCTAGGTCCTCCTTCTGGAGTGTGCTAAGTATCAACACAAGGGATGCTACTTCCAGACCTCCAGCAACCTCTTCCTCACCTCCACTTTCCTCTGCCCAGCCTGTGGACCTTAAGAAGTGGGCACGGACCCTGCTGTTTACTCGCTGGTGTTTGCTCCTGGGTCTGGCCTTGGTCCACTTTGGCCCAGGCCAGTTGGCACAAGCTGGTTGGTGTAACAGCCCTTCCTTCTTCCTTAGCCAGGAGGCTGCCCCAGACCCAGTTCCAGGAGGGCCCTGAGGCTGAGGGGTTCATCACAGGGAGGGGCCACATGGAGCCCCACCCCCCAGGTCCCTGTGATGCTACCTATAGGATGGTAGAGGGGAGCAGAGTTGCAGATACCTACTGAGGCCAAGAACCCAACTGCCCCAGGTGATCTGTAGGTGCTGGTTGGTGCTGCCGGGGGCTCCTGGCTGGGCTTGGGTTCCCGGGTGAGGTGGGGACCACACAGCTGTGTGCTGCTTCAGTGGCAACCCTGAGTGAGAGACAGAAATGCTTAGGGAGAGATGCTCTGCAAACAGAAGTGACCTCTGCAAATCCTACCTGGCTTTGCAAACTGTGGTTGGAGCCTTCAAATGCAATGGAGCATGCTGAGGCAGGAGGAGCCCACTGGCCTGTCCTGGGCTTTTCTGTGGTATGAGTGAGTGATAGAGCAAGAATTTAGCAGCCAAACTGGGACCAGCTGCCTGCTGGCTGTATCAACCTTGAGAGTTATCAGCAAATCTTTAGTGAGTTTACCTGGAAGGTCTCTGGGGTTGTGGGGGCCTGCAGTGTGGCCCTCAATCCGTTCCCTCCACCAGTCCTGGGCAAACTCACCTGGGGAGGGAGTGATTTCTCTTTATGTATACTCCAGTCTCAGAAGCTGCCTTTGTCTCTGGTGCGTGTATCATCTGGAACTGGAATTAGATTTGGTTATGAGTGACAGAAAAACCCAATTAATAGCGTTTTAAATAAGATCAACATTTATTTCTCTCTTACATAAATGAAGTCTGGTGGTATTCAGTCCAGGTTTGTTATGGTGGCTCTGCAAACATCAGGAATCCAGGCTCTTTCTGTCTTATTGTGTCGCCAATCTCAAACATGGCCTCTACCTCATGGTGCAACATAGCTGCCAGAGCTCCAGCCACTGTATCAGCATTGCAGCCAGCTAGAAGAAGGACGTGGTAAAGAGGAGCATCCCCCACACACTGGAAGTCACATCCATAATAAGTCACACAGAATACTTCTCTGTGTAGCCTGTTGGGCAACATTTAATCATATAGCTGCGCCTAGCTTTAAGGGAAGACCAAAAAATGTAGACTTTAGTCTGGGTGGTCTTGTGCCAAGCTTAAAATCAGGGATCTTGCTGCTGAAGAAGAAGGTGGAACAAAGAGAATATAGCTAGCTGTCCTTTCCACAGTGTGAGACTTGAACAGAGGGTTCTGGGCAATTCATGATTACAGGTCCCTCCAGAGAGCAGCCTGGCTGCGGGGAGTGGGGCTCTGCCTCTCCATCCAGGCTCTGGCTCCAGCTTCGGGGCTTGAAGTTCCCCTTAGAGCTGTGGCAGTAGCAGGGATACGATCCTCGTGGAGCCTCCAGCAGGGAGAGGATCAGTTTGATGATCAAGGCCAGCCACGCCATCCCAAAGAGGATCCACAGAGACACTGTGTTCTTGTACCACAGAGGGTAATTCCGGGAGGGGTTCATCCCTGGGGGAGAAGCAAGGTCAGAGGACAGAGACCTGGGAAAGTCAGGGCCATGCTCCCAAAACAGAAACAGACATACATGGCTTGATGTGTCTGAGTAGAATGGGGGAAATCCAGACCGGGTTGAGATTGCTGGTCTTGTGGTCACCTCCCTTGGATTCTAGGAAGCCTCCCTGGATTAACTCCTAGGGTTTAGAAGCTAAAATTCTTCTTTGTCTTTCTGAAGGACTCTGTGCTCTGTCCCAGTGGTCCTCAAAGTGGGGTCCCTGGACCAGTAGCATCAGCATCCCCTGAGAGTTTGTGAAAAATGTGAATGACTGGATTCCACTCCAGACCTACTGAATCACAAGCTCTGGGGGTGGGCCCAGCAATCTGTGTTTTGACAAACCCTCCAAGAGATTCTATTGCCTGCTCTGTGGTTGGCCTGTTTTTGTGTTTGGTTTTCTCATGTCTGAAGGAAGGGAGCTTTCCAGGAGCTTTAGGAAGAACATTCTCATCCTACATCCTCATCCCAATGCCCTCCAGCTGCTTCTCCCGCCCCGCTTTGCCTGCCTCTCCCCCTTGAGTGCTGTGCTCTAGTCACTCTGGTCTTTCCCCCATTTCTCCATCCATCCTCTTTCATGCCCCTGGGCCTTTGTACTTGCTGTCCTCTCAGCTCAGAACGCTCTTCATTTCCTCACCCTTCAGATCTCAGCTCAGACTTTACTCCCCAGAGACTAGACTGGGCCCCTGTCTCCCGCAGTCTGTATGTTACTTACCCTCTCTGGGCCTCAGCTTCCTCATCTATAAAATGGAGACAACAAGAGCGTCCACCTTCTAGGACTGTCGCGACCATTATATGGGTTCACGTCATAAAGTGCTCAGGATGGTGCCTGGCATGTAAGACCTATAGTCAGGTGGTTGCTTTCCTCGCCTTTGGATCCCCACACTGTGCCCCAGCACAGTCAGGACTGGATAAGGAATGAGTGAGGGAGGGGACGGATGGAGGCTTAGATAAGCTGTGTCAAGAGCCTACTCCATCACTTAGCTCTTCCCTCTGCGCTGGAGGGTCTATCTTATCAGATCAGGATTGTTCAAAGGGCAGAGATCTGGCCTCTTATTTCTTTGACATCGTCTTCTGTCTCCACTCTCTGTACCGCCCACCCCTCTGTCCACCCCCTACCCTGTCCTGCTGGCCCCAACACAACCTCTTTTCCCTGTCTTCCCCAGCCCGAGCCCCTCTCCTGGGCCCCAGCTCGGGGATGAGCCCACAGCCCCGGGCCCGACGTCACTGCCTGGCGGAAGCTGGGATTGGATTAGGCTGATTGGGTTACAGGGCCACCGTTCCGCTGGCGGTCCCAAATGAGATCAGCCATGAGCCAGCTCTCTGCCCGTCAGCTCGACTTGCTTCTGGCAACGGAGGGAAGGAGGTGTTCTTCTCCCCTCTTATTTCATTGTTTTTTTAGCCGAAATCATAAGTGGCAGGAGACCTGGCAGCTGGCAAGGCGCTCAACGGAATTGCAAATGTATTTGGGGGAAGCGGAGGCTGTGAGCTAGGGAGAAGCAGGCGGCTGGGACCTGGGGGCTGTCCCGGCCACGGCACTGGGGCCAAGAGGAGCGACTGGGAAGACAACACACCCTGTGGCTGCTGACACAGGACAGTGGACACCCAGAGTCCAGGTGGTGGACCTCAGCACTCCCATCCGAGAAAGGGGTTTCGTCCTATCCCTGGAGGACGAGGAAGGCTGAGAGACATGGGGAAGAAGTGAGGGTGGGTTGTCCCCGCTGAGCTATGGAAGATCTTGGAACATATGTGTATGAGGATCCCTGGCTTGGGAGTCTATCCTAGACCTGTCCTTGGCTTGCCTGCTCTATGACCTTAATCAACTTCCTTCCCCTCTCTGGGTCTGTAGATGAGGCAGTCGGGGGCTGGTTGTACAGGTTGGGCACTGCACAACCCTAAATGGTTGCCATTCACACAGAGCATGATGAGCATGGCACCCATGGACTGTTCCAGCTTCTGTCCTTGTCCCCCCTTGACTCTTATGACCTTTAAAAATGACAAGTATTATCATGTCACCTGAAAACCATAAGTGCCTTCCTCTAGTCTCAGGACAGAGTCCAAAATCCGTGACTCGGCCTGTGAGGCCCTCTATGTGACCGGGCCCTGCTTCCCTCTCCACTCTGAGCTCTCCGCTTCTACGCTGGACGTGGGCGACCATGAAATACTCTTCTGACCAGCCCGGCCATAACAGCCTCAACCCAGGGCTGTGTGATCTACAGAGGGCAAGTGAGGGTACGTGTGGTCACTTGTCACGAGACACTGAGATGGGTGCAGAGGGCAAAGTGTGAGTAGCACGTCTCTGGAGATGTGGTGAAGGGGACAGTTCTGCCTGTTGCCACTCGGTGGGAGTGGGCTGCCCGGCAGTCCCTCTGGACTTAAAGGGCCCTCGTAGGTTCATACCAGGCCTTCTCAGTCAGAGCTTTTGGTTGAAGGGGACTCTGGGGGCCCTGCGCCTAATACACCAGCTTCCCTGCCCTGCCAGGCCCTCCTCACTGCTGCAGCTGTGTGGATGTCTCTGCCGCCCCATCCCCCCACCCCCCCGGTGGTGGCAGAGGCCTTGCTTCACATTTCCAGGTTGCCCATGTCTAGAGAGGCCTGCCCCCTCCTCCCCCTGCCCTGCCTTCCCTCAGGGGGCTGTGGGGCCTCTGGACATACTCACAGAGTGTGTCCTCAGTAACCCCATACAGGATCCTCCAGGTAAGCTTCTAGGGGAGCCTGCTGTCAGCTATTCCCATCTAGGACCAAACTTTAGAAGCCCTAGTAATCCATGGGCACAAAGAGATTGCAGTTGGGGGTCCCATTCCCTCTTCTCCTCCCCCCTCCTTGCATGGGCACCCTCAGAGAACAAGGACTTGTGGGTTTAGGACTATCACTGGGGACACATCCTGAGTTTCATCCTTTGAGCCCTGGGGTAAGGTGGGGGGCAGTCAGTGGAGGGGGCCAGCTGTTGCAGGAAAGCACTGAAGGTTTTCAGAGGAGCTGGGCAGGTGACATGATAGCACTTGTCATTTTAAAGGTCATGAGAGCCAAGGGAGGACAAGAACAGAGGCTGTACCAGTCCATGGGTGCCATGCTCATCATGCTCTGTGTGAATGGCAACCCGTTAGGGTTGTGCAGTGCCCAACCTGTACAACCAGCCATGTGCAACAGCCCTGCCTAGACTAGGGAAACGGCAGTGGGAACAGAGAGGAGAGGGCATACCCAAAACTCATTCTCTGAGCTCTGAGGTGGGCAGATGTGGGAACGGTGGGCTCAGCTCTCCTCAGATACATCTCTCCTCTCTGAGGGTAGGAGTGATAGCATGACGCACTTGGAGGAAACTGTCCCAAAGCTTCTCTTCCAGAGCAACGGCCTCCCTTCCAAGACAGAGGATATCAGGAAGGGGCAGCATGACGCCCCTGACACCAGACCTTGCTTCCTGGGGAAGGAGAGGTTTAGGGAAGGGGACTTTGCACAGAGTCTTAGCCATCACCTAGACCGGCCCCTCATTTTATAGACAGGAACACTGAGGCCCAGACAGGGGATATGTGAGGCCGTCTGGAAAGGGCTAAGAGTTTTGGAGTCAGGTCAGAAGTCATACCCCACTAGCTGTGCAAAATCTCAGGCAAACGTCTTGGCCTCTGTGAGCTTCGTCCTTCTCCTCAGTAAATGTGGGGACAGTCATCGCTCTTGGCTGCTTAATGGGCTCTAGCTGTTTGTTACTTTGGTGGGACCTCATTTCAATATTCCAGGCTGGGTTCATATTGCTTCTGCAGGAGAGCAGAAGGGCAGCGCCTCCAACTCACTTTAGGGCACACAGCCCCTTGAGGCCATGGCCGCTGCTCACTTGGTGACCCTTTTGCGGGGGGAGTAAAGGGGGATGGGGCTGGGGGTCCAGCCACCCCTGCGCCCCGCAGAATGTCCCTCTGTTGCCACCTGCTGGGCAACTGCCACAGCTTTTTAATACAAGGACAGTCGCTTCCGGGGGCCCTTGACTTGACCACGATGGGTGACGACCGCTGATTAAACCCCACCTTGGACCCTATGGGCCACACAGCCCTTTCTTACTGACCAAGTTTGGAGACCAATTGCTTGGGGGTTAGGGGAGGCTGGGATTTTCTGATTCTCCCAGACTCTCCTGCCAGACCCCCTGGGCTGTGATGTGGGCTTCGTGGCCCTGAACCCAGGGGCATTTTGTGGGGCGGGGTGAAGTGGGGAGGAGAGACCCTGGGACAACGATGGACAGGGGAGAGAACTCAGGGCCCCCCTTTATCTGATGAGCTTTAAGAATAAGAGGTGAGCCTGGGGAATTTTCAGGCTTTCCAGGATGGCCAGAAGTGTGGCTTACAGCATGAGGCGCAGGGTTCAAACTCCGCTTGTCACTTTTTAGCTGGGTGACCTTAGCCCTATCACACCACAAAGGCAAGCTGAACCTGCCAAAGCCCGTGTCCTCTGGACTTTGGGCCCCAAACCCTTACAGGGCCTGGCACGCAGCAGGTGCCCAGGGACACGGATGATGGGCTGATGTGTGGAGGGCGCCCCTCCCGCCTCCCGCCGGGGGTTCTCACCAATCACGTAGTCGCCGAAGCCCACGGTGCTGAGGGTGATGAAGGAGAAGTAGAAGCCCTCCACGTAGCTCCAGCCCTCCACGTGGGAGAAGAGAAGCGGGGGCAGCAGCAGGAAAAGCAGGAGGCCGGACAGGAGGGCGCTGGAGCCCACCAGCCACCGGGCCTTGGCCGGGTCCTGAGGGTGCACATAGCGCCCAGCCCCCATGAGGCCTCTGCTCAGTGCACGGGGCCGGGGGCAGACAGCCTGGGGGCGCACCGAGCCGACGGCAGGGTGAGCGCTACCCTCGTAGGAAGGGGGCCGCCTTTGGGGCCTCTGCCCCTGCTGTGAGTTCTCCAGGCTCCTGGACAAGGCCTTGGCTAGCTCCAGGTCCCCTCCCCACTGATGTCCCTTTATCACTGAAGACCCCCGTTCTGGGCAGTGACCCCAACCCCACCACACTCCAACCAGTAACCCCGATTCCCAGAAGGATCCCTTGTTCCCACCAGTGAACCCTTTTACCCACCACGGCCATCATTTTCTACCAGAGACTCTCCCTCCGGGTAGTGACAACCTGGCCATCCACGGCCCCGATTCCCACCACAGCCCCCCATTCTAGAAGTGACCCGTCCTTCGCCCCTGTTCCTGCAGCCCCCTCACCTTCCAGGTGACCCCCAGCATGTGGGCGCAGCTGTGCACCCCCTGCTGCATGAGATGCCCGAGTCGGTTGAGCACCACGAGGTTGAGCGGAATCCCCACGAGAGCAAAGAAGATGCAGAAGAGGCGGGCGCCCATCGTGCGGGGGCTCAGGTTGCCATAGCCTGAGGCCAGAGGGAGACACTTCAGGAGGCCTTTCCGTCTTCAGGGGCCCCCGTTCCTGACCCGCTACGGACATGGCAGCTGGTATGTACCATGGCCTTCCCTTCCCATGCAGGGCGCTGTACTTGCTCCCTCAGTCCAGCCTCAGCCACCCTTCCCAATGCAGATTATGCCCAGATTGACGGATTGGAAAACCGAATCTCTAGGGGGTGCTGTGTGCATGGGTACACACCACGAAGTGTGAGAATCCCGTCTGTCCTCGCTTCGTTTCCTCCCTCCCTGGGTGGGCAGAGGGGTGCGGGAGCCTGCAGAGCCTCCAGCCACTTCCTTCAGGATAGGTGTTAGTTTCTCACGAGTTCCCTCACAATGGGATATCAGCCCCCCGTGGGCAGCAGGGACTTGCCAGCTTTGCTCATCACTGTATCTCCAGCACCTAGAACTATCTGGACCATACTAGGTACTCAGTCTTTTTGTTGAATGAATGGATGGGTAGCTGAGTGAATAAAAGAGCAAGTTGGTGATGGGTTTTATAGATGATAAGTGATTTCAGGGCTCAGGCCCATCCTGCTGGCCCAGAAGTATCTGTGTGCCGGTCAGACCCTGTTTCATTCTAGGGCTTGGAAAGTACAGCCCTCCCAGGGTGCTGGTCCTAGGGTAACAGGGGTGCCAAGGAGGCAGCCCGCTGCTGCGCCTCTCAGGACCCCTTCCTTCTGTCGTGAACTGTCCCACATGTACCCGGTCTCCCATCTCCCCTCTCCCCCTCCTTTCTCTGCATTTTCTCCGTGTGCATGTGTGTGTGTGTGTCCGTGTGAGTGTGTGTGTGGTTGGAATCAGAATCATGAACTTCCCTATTGTCCACCTCTGAATGGCTGTCTCTTTTTTCCTGCCTTTTAGAATTCCCACCCTAAGGGTAGGTGCTGTTGGAAAGGGCAAGGATGGCCCCCAGCTGGGTTTTGAACTCCAACCCTGTGGCTTACTAGCTACGTGATCCTGAGGAAGTTGTGCAACTTCTTTGCCTCAGCTTCCTCATCCGTGAGAAGAAGAAGCCTTATCCTTGGAGGTTGGACCATACGGACAAAATGAGATCTCGAGTATAAAAGTGCTCCTACGTGCCTGGTACGCAGACCAGGCGTGTGGGGTAGGGTGGAGACCCCTTCCCCGGCCCTCCTCCCTGCTCAGAGCCGGCCCAGACAGCTTTAGGGCGGCACTGAGTGGAGAGAAGAGACAGGGACAAAGTCCACATCAGGAATGGTAGAGCTGGGAAGAGAGAGGCTGCGAAATTCTGAATTAGGTGGGCCGGTCACGGGCCCAGGGCAGAGAGTGTAGGAGGTGTGGGGTTCAGAGATGAGAGACCCCCGCACATCTGGGAGACGTGGCCCACAGTGACTGCATCAACATCCCCTCCTGCTCTGGAGCTCAATAAATGGTGGTAGAGTGGGTATATTTGGAATTCGTTATGTCAGCATTTGTTGAGCACCCACTGTGTGCCGGGCCTTGTACTAGACCCGGGGGTGTAAGGGTGAATAGACACCATCCTGCCCCAGCCTTCCGGGGCGCAGGGCCCATGGAGTCGAGGGGCCTCCCAAGCATGCTTGCTTCAAGGTGGAGGACTGCCCAAGCCCCCGGGCAGCCTGAGATCGGCTTCCGAGAAGTATTATTTAAAGCCACAGGGAGAGTCCTCTGGGTGTGTCTGCCTGGCTCCACTCTGGGGAGGAGAGTGACTGCGAGTTTCCTGGGGAGTGGAGCTGGCTGGAGGTGGTAGCCACCAGTGGTGTCCGCCCGCCACCTGGTGGTGAGTCTGGTGTCATGCAGGCGCTCGGGCCGGGCGCCCAGGCAGGGTGCCCAGGCAGGGTGATGAGGCAGCCCCTCTGGAGTTATTTCCTGGGTGTCAGAGCCGGAGGGATCTAGGCCACTCTTCTTCCCCAAACAACAGTCCCCAGGCACCCACCCAGGACAAGTTCCACCTCTGCTCTCCTGAGGACAGGCCTAGAGATGGGGGAGGGAGGTCTAGCCCAGGGGTCCAGGTGTATGAGGGAGGAAAGGCGTTGGAGAGGATGGTGATGGGGTGAGGGGGTGCCTTAGTGAGCTGTGGAGAGGTGGGAAGGGCCACCTTCCCCAAGGCTGCGAACAGGGGGTCAAAAGGCTCTTTTTGGATTTCTGTCCCTCCTTCCTCCCCAACTTTCCCTTATCTCCCCTCTGCCCTCACCACCCCCTAACCCAGGCTGAGTGCTGGGCGGGCTTGGCCGAGCAGACCAGGACACTTACTGTGCCCAGCAGCGTCTTTATTGCTACCCGGGGGGCCCTCAGCTGCCTGAAAGGCTGTGTGAGGCAGAAGTCCCCAGAGCAGCATTTCACAAACCTCCTGGGGACCTGGGTGCAATGCAGAAGCCGATTCAGCACATCTTCAGTGAGCCCAAGGTTCTGCTCCCAGGCGGCGCCCACGCTGCTGCGTCTGTTTACGCTCAGAGCCAGGAGGCCCTAGTAACCTCTCCGAAAGTAACTGGTGCCCTGTCCCCAGGGGAGGCCGCCCTCCCCAGCCCCTCCTCCCTGGCCCCATCCTGCTCTTACCGATGGTGGTGATGGTGGACACGGAGAAAAAGAAGGAGCCCACAAACTCCCAGCGCCCCATGCTGGTGGTGTTGTCGAGGACGATGTCCCCATTTTGGTAGGCTTGGATGACGCCCTGGGGGAGAGGCTGTAGTGACCACCAGGCTCTGTGGGGCGATGGGGCCCCTGCACCCAAACACACACACACACACACAAACACACACACACACACACACACACACACACTCGTAACAATGATCCCAGCCTGTCTGGGGCTAGGAGGCTCTTTCCCTCCAACCAGGGGCTCCCCACGGGCAGGGACCATGGGGATAGCTCCTTCCCCTCTCTTCACCCCAGAACCCAGGTCAGCCCAGGATATCTCACTGGCTGGAAGAACTCCATTTGTTCTCTCCCCTGCTCACTCCTGTTCTTGCAACAAGCCCTGGTACATGTGGTGTATTAGGGGAGCTGAAGATAAAGGAGACATGACCTCAGTCTTCAGCAGGACAGAGCCAAAAACTTAACTAACTTTGATACAGTGCAGCCCATGCAGCTCTAGGCACACAGGCAGTGCAGCTGCGTGATCGCGGGTAAGATATCCAACTTCTCTGCTCCTCAGTCCCCTTCTCTGTAAAATGGGAGTACTAATCGCACCCACTTCATCGAGTCGTTGAGGGTTAAATGAGGTATTAGGTGTAAAGACTTAGAACAGTCTGGAACATGGAACATGGGAAAGGTTAGCAGTTGCTATCATCATCATTACTGCAAATATAATGCTGTTGGAATACAGATAGGGAAAGTGTGCATTCTGATGGCGGTAGAGGCAGAAGGCTTCATGGAGGGGGCGATGTTTTAGTTGGGCCTTCCTTGAGGGTCGGATAGGACTGTTCCTGGTGGAAGGACGTTTAGGTAAATGGGGCCGCAGGAGCAAAGGCTGGGAGGGAGGACTGCATCTGGGGTGTAGAATAAGGAGACTGCAAGGTAGTTGGCAGCCAGGCCATGCTTGACTCTGCCATGCCAGGGATGGAGTGGCAGGCATCTCCCAAGGTCACCGAGCAAAGGGGAGGCAAGCTCAGGTACATGTGCTCTGTGGCAACTGGCAGCATAGAAGATGCTGGCAGATGGGAAGGGGAGAGAGTCCTGCAGGGGTGAGTGATGGAGAGGGCCTGAGCTGCATCCTGGCACAGAGTGGCCCGGGAGGCACAGAGAGAAGATATTCAGAAGCCCAGGGCTCTGGCCTTATTTGGTGTGGGTAGTGAGAGAAGCATCTAAGAACTCTGTGAAGGTGTGTGGAGGTGAGGCCAAGGACAGAGATTTAGAACAGGTGGAGGAACAGGGCTGGGAGGAGGAGAACCGCTTGCTCTTGACCCTGTGGGAATTTGAGGGCCGCGGGAAGTTGCGCTTACATGTCTGCACTCAGGGGGTTGATCTGGGTTGGAGATACCACATCCCTATTCTTGGGGATGGTTGAATCCACAGGGGGTTGAGGAAGGAGGAGAAGTGGGGGTGGAGCAGGAGGGCGTGGAGAGGAAGAGATGAGAGCCCCCCAGGGATCCTTGGGAAACACCCACATGCACAGATCTGTACTGAGCCGGTACTCATGGTTGGCAACCCCAGTGCACTGGCTATGAACCTGTGCCTTTGTAGTTAACCTCTCTGAGCCTCATCTTATCCATCTCTAAAATGGGGATGATAATAATGGCACCTACCTGTGAGGTAGGTGGGGATGAAGCAAGTTAGTACAGTAGGAACAGTGCCTGACACACAGTAAGTGCTACACAGAAGCATTTACTATCATTCCCGTTGCCATCATTGTCACGTTCCTTGGGCCCAGGCTGCTGGTAACTGAAGTTCACCACCTTTCAAGCGGCGTGTCACACAGCCCCCAGGACTAGGCAGTCGGGCTGTATTTGTAGAAGTTGAGATGTAGGGGGTGGAGGTGTCACATCAGATTCTTAACAGAGATAGTCCTTTCCCTGTCCAGCTCCAGGCCCAGCCACAGCGGCCCAGTCTCAAGGGCTCAGGACTCTACCTCCAATCCACTGCTCCGGTCCCTTCCCACCCGACACACTTCCCTGCTACCTTCTGGGGACTAGCTCTGGGCTGGTGACTCTGGCACACAGGCCTTGCCCTCCTCGCCAGAGGAGGCACGGGGACTGCAGGGTGGGGATGTCGGTCTAGGGGCGCAGGTGTCTGCACCCACTGACCAAGCCACGGTCCAGGACGCTGATGCTTCCGCCAAATCCAAGCAGCGCCGGGTCCCTCGTCGCCTGCCCAGAGTTGAAGGAGACCTCCGTCCATCTGTGAGGCCCTGCCCGGAAGAACCCTCGCCTGCCTGCCCTCCTCCCCAGGCCCCGATGGGTCTTCCCCACCCCCTCAGCAGTCTCTGTCCTCCGTGACCTCTGCATCCTCCCACCCATCGCCCCCTTCAGCCTCTCCAGGCCTCCGCCCAGCGCTCTCTGCCGTCCTTGCCCCCAGTTCTCAAATTTGCACCTGGGTCTCCGGTGGAAGGGGCCAAGGGTGCCCTTTCGCCCTTGGCCCGCGGTCCGACATCGACACAGCGCCGCGCGGTCCCAGGTCGACCCCTCCTGCCACCTCCCAAGCCGGCCAGCGCGCTCTGTCCCTACGCCGCCCGTACCCGGTCGGCCCCGCCAGCCAGCTCTGGACCCCGTTAGCGCGCCCCTTGTCGTCCTCGTCCCCAGATTCGGGTGTGTGCGCCACGCAACTCTCTGGACAGGGAGGGTCACGCCCTCTCGCCCCGAACCGGGGACTCATGGCGCCGCGCTGCGCATTGCTCTCGCCGGAGCTGGGCTCTTTCCATCGGGGTCCAGCCCAGTTCTGGGGTCCCTACTCGGCAACGCGCGCCTCCGTTCGTCCCCGCGTCTGTGCCCTCCACTTTCTTTTGGAGAAGTGCTCCCGGCTTTGCCCTGACCCGAGCCGGTGCGTGCCCTCTCGCCGCATGCCTGTGCACCCCGCGCTCCGCTGCGCCAGCCACCCCCCTACGCCCCACCACGCGCCCGGGCCGCCCCGCTCGCCCCTGACCCGGATCAGCGAGTCCAGCGCCGGGCCATCCAGACAGGTGAAGTTCCGCAGCAGCGCCCACTTGTCGCGCTGGAATCTCTCGCTGGAATCGTGCGCCGCGGGGCTCTCCAGCAGCCAGAACACGCCGGTGCCCAGTGCCAGGTAAGTCAGGTAGGCAAGCAGCAGGAGCCATGTGCTCGGCATCGCGCAGCCCCAGACCCTGCCCTCGGGCGCCTCCCGTGCTCTCCACCTGCACTCAGCGGGAAAGGCAGGGAGGCCGGAGCCGGGAGCCATGGACCAGGACTGAAGCGGAAAGGAAGGGCTAGGAAGGAACTGGGCTGGTCCGTTCTCTAGCCAACGCCTGCCTGTGCCCAGTTTTCTCAGCAGAGGAGGCGTGCTGGGGAATGGGACAGCCCTGCCCCACCCCCACCGGGATCCAATCCCAGGGACAAAAAGAGGCCCAGCTGTGGGCATCTGGCCCCGCCTCGAATGTGTGTGGAGTGCCCACCCCCAGGCAGGCCTAGCTCTGGGAGAAGGGGAGGGCTGCTGGGTGACCGCGGGCGCTGGGAGAGAAGGGGCCCAGAGCCTCCCAGCGTCCTATAGCGAACAGTGGGAGGGACTCTTGCAGACCGCACGCAGGGTGAAGAGAAAGTGCGAACGAAGTTTATTGTCCTGGGGCACTGGGACTATTGCCACGGACTTGCTGCCTGTCGGGTCCTCTCTGGGTCTCTCCCATCACCATCCTTCCCTTTATGTGCCCGAAGATGAGGGGCTCCAGCCAATCACCACCTGCCCATGAACTTGGGAGGCAAGAGGGGCCTTGACCAGTGGGCTTGTCCATTCCCTGCTTCTGAAGAGGCCCCCTCACTCCCTCCTCCACCCAGGATGGAGGAAGGGTCCAGGGTATGTGAAGAGTCCTGGGGGTCCTCAGTTTCTCAGGCCTCTCCTCTGTCTTAGGAAGTCCTGGGTGTAACCCGGGTCTCTTGCTGCTGTAGATCCTTCCCTAGGTGTCTCATCCGAGCCTCCTCTGCTTCACAGCCTTGCCTCAGTCCTGTCCAGAGGTCCCCAGCCACTTATGGGTCTGTCTTGCTGAGAGAGGTTTGCAGTCCTTGGTGACGTTGGGCCTTGAGACGGACTGGTGTAAATGTCTCCTTTCCTCCTGGCCAGAGATGTCACAGTCTGGCAGGAGGGAGACGAGGCTGCACAGCGTATTCCCAAGGGGTGCTGGGCCTCCACGCAGGTCATTTCCTGGAAATCTCCTGGGATCAGAGGGCTGGTGTGTTCCCAGGGAGTGTTTGGAAAGGCTCTTAGGAGCCCAGAAGGGGTGATGAGGTCAAGGGGTGCCCTGAGGGGTTCAATGGAGGCCTTGCCCAGGAAAGTGGGTGGGACACCCAAGCGTGCCCAAGCCTTGTTCACGGACAGCTCTAGACCTGTAGGCAAGGGGGACTGGCAGGCCTCGAGGCAGCTTGCCTACCCCTCCGGCGGGCAGCTTCCTGAGGGCAGACGTCCTATTTGCATGAAGGCGGCTCCCAAGTCCCCGCCTGGCCCTCTCCCGTCCTCGACCCACCCTGCCAGCTGGTCCCATGGGCGCTCGTCATACCCAGGTCTGCCCCTCATCGTGGGGTTTTGGCCACTGGGTCAGGGTTGCCTCTCTGCTTGTCTAGTCCTTCCATCTGGAGGGCCCCAGAGCCTGGCCCAGTGCCTGACACACAGTGGGGGCCTGACAGCACGCTGTGCATGCATCAAGTGAGGCCCAAACAAAGTTGCCCCGTGTTTGCTGTCCTGAACGAGGTCTCCTGGGTGGAGGACGCAGGGAGGGCGATGGAGATTTGGCCACAATCATCCATGTCTAGATTCAACTTTCTCGCGTCACTTTGGAGGGGGGGGGCTCTGGGACCCCTGTGCACATCCTGCGCCACACGCATCTGTCTCCCATCCTGTCTCTACCTCTCCTTTCTGCTACTTTCTTGGATGCTCCTGTCTCCTTTCTCTGTCCGGAGAGCCCCCGAGACCAGCTCTGGCTGGGAAGTGAGTGGGTTGGCAGAGGAGGAGGTGTGGCAAGAAGGGGGCATATGGGGTGACTGGGGATGCTGGAGGGGCTTCTGTGGCCACTGGGGGGCCTCATGCAGAGATGGGAATCTTCTGAGGTCTAGGGAGCCCGTTAGTCTCGGGGGCTCCCCTTTCCTTGAGGCCTCTGCTGAGCAGCCAGAGCTGGGAGCACCTGTGCAGAAGCAGGGGGCCCAGTGGGAGGACCAGTGCCAGCCACGCCAGGCCCAGGAGGATCCAGATGGCTGCCAGGCTCCGGTACACAGAGATGTAATGCTTGCTGGGGTCCGTGCCTGGCCGGGAAGGGGGACATGATAAATGCTAGAGGTCCGAGGGCACAGCCACCCCCCAGGTTCCATAAGAGCTCCCACCAGCCTCCACATGTACAGGCCCCCAGGGAACTCAGATCTGGGACGGAGGATGGGCATTGAACTGTCCCAGATTCCTCTGCACCCCTCCCAATAACAAGGATCGGCAGTGGAGGTTCCTGGGGGAAAGGGTGATGGGTCCTAGACCAGCAATTTCTGAGGATGTTGTGAGAATTCACAGCAGCCTCACAAAGTATTTGTCTCCCCTGAATACCCAGGGGCTCTCTGGTCCTCAGTAATTACCCCCTGCGGACATCTCCCCATCCCCTGAATCCCAGGGGGCCCCACCCCGAGATCTGGGATGCCTCTTTCTCACCGACGACGTAGTCCCCGAAGCCGATGGTGCTGAGGGTGATGAAGGCGAAGTAGAAGCCCTCGCTGAAGCTCCAGCCCTCCACGTGGCTGAAGACCATAGGCGGGAAGATGAGAACGAGCAGCGTCCCCAGGGCCAGGAACAAGGCCAGGCCCAGGGTCTGCAGTAGCTGGAAGGGGAGGAGTCTGTCTCTGAGTCCACTTGGAAGACCCAGGATTGTAAATTGTGGGGGGTGGGGGGGTGGGGTTCTGGGGCAAATTAGGAAGTGGGCTGGACCGTAGCCAGGTCCCTGCCCCGTCCTGCCCTGCAGACCTCTGGGATGCGGGTTGTATCTGTGTGTGTGTTACCGTGCCCAGGCCAGGGAAAGATTCGGTCAGAGGGATTGTGTTGGTGGGTCAAGTTGGAGACTCCTTCAGGTGTGGGGTCCACATGTACAGGCCCCCAGGGAACTCAGATCTGGGACGGAGGATGGGCATTGAACTGTCCCAGATTCCTCTGCACCCCTGCTTTCTTAGCGTGCCTAGCTTTGCAAGGGGCCGATAACAGGTGGGCACTGGTGGTGTTCAGGGTGGCGTGGAGTTTGCTTTTGGAGTTCTGTGCCGCCCAGATAGATCCCCCTTCAAAGAAAACCTTGCCAAGCCACTGGCAGGTGGCCTCCAGCCGGCAGCTCCCTCAGGATGTATTTCAGCCTGGCCCAAGGGCACACCTTCCCAGGGCCTGACTGAGCCCAGGGCAGAGTCCTGGCCACGTCAGCGCCCACTGCGGGACAGCTGGGGCGGCCGGCACCTGCCGAGCTCCTCGAGGGGTGGACCAAGGCTTTGTCCAGCCTGCAACACAATTTAATTTCTCCTTCTGCCCAGTCCTTTTCTTCCATAGGTGTTGACTCCTAATACCATGCTAGCCAAACTCTTGTCTCAGTGTCAGCTTCTGGAGGACTCCACCTGCAACAGACTCTGTCCCAGCGGGGCTGTGGGGAGGGAGGGGCCCTACCTGGGAGCGCCTGGGCTGGTCCTCCCACCTCTCCAGTGTGGTCAGGTGGGCATGCAGCCCTGTGCCCAGGTGGTTGAGGAAGAGCACGTTAAGCGGGATGCCCACCAGAGCGTAGAAGACACAGAAGACCTGGCCTGCCTCCGTGCTGGGCGCCAGGTTCCCGTATCCTGCAGTGGGAGGAGGGTGTGCAAATATGGGGAAAGAAGAGTTCAGAACTGCCTCCCCGACAGACTCTGGCAGAGGTTGGTTTCCCACCACCACTGGGGGTCGGGGCGTGGTGAGGGGAAACCCCTCTGCTCCCGTGAACACCCTTCTCAACCTCTTCTAGAATGATCTCTATTTGTAAGAATCCTGCTTGTCTTTGAAGGTCCATCTCCAAAAACACTGCCTCTAGGAAGCCCTCCTGACTGCCACTCTCTTCCTCTCTACTAGGTGTGATCTCCCACAGTGCTTTGTGTCATTCCTATCTATATTCTACTTTGCCCTGTGCTCTTGTTTTTGGCTTATCTTATCCTTCTTTATTGGTTCAGAAGCTCCTTGAGAGCCAAGCTTGGGTCTGATCCAAGTTCATACTCTCCTACCTCCACTCTATCTTCTTTGAATGTCACTTGAGTTCAAGGAAGGTGTGTGGAACTGGACTTAATTGAATGGATGTGGCGACCGGGGTTAGTGGGGTCTGGGGTTTCCTTGTGGGAGGTGGTGTGGGTTTTCTGGCTGAGGGGGTAGAGCAGATGCTTGACCATATGCCCTGTCCCCTTGGAACACCGAGATAGCACCTGCAGCTGGGTGGACAGTACACGCAGAGGACTCCCTACCCCAAGTCCCTGCTTCTCTCTACCTGAGAGACCTTTGGGCAGGTCCAAAATACCAGAAAATTAATACATCCGGGATCAGCCCTCAGCCAGCAGGGGCAGGAGTTGGTAGATGAATATGCCTGCTTCCTCTCCCCTGGCAGGGCTCTCCTTAGCTTCTCAGAGGGTCTCCAGCACTGGTGAACCCAGTCGCCCTAACCAGTCCCCTGCTCATTACTGCAAACTTCGTTGCCTTTTCCTGTCTCAATTTCCCACTTGTCCTGCTTCCCGGAATCGTCTCCTAGATAAACCACATCCTAGTCTCAGCACCTGCTTTTGGGGAGCCCAAACTTCAGCAGGGGCATTGGGGGTGCCCTTCTCCACCCTGACCCTTTACCTATGGTGGTGACGACCGTGCCCGCAAAGAAGAAACTGCTCCCGAAGTCCCAGTTGCTGGGGTTGGTGGAGTTGCCTTTGGGGTTCACGCCCTTCACCCAGGCTTCCATGATGACCTGTTGGGGGGGGGTGGCATGGGGTGGGAGGACGAGGGGAGCTCACGGCACTGGCTGGTGGCCAGGCTCTCTGCAGGGTGCTTCCGTGTTGTCTCACCTGGTGATATTCTTACTCACATTCCCATTTCACGTAAGAGGAAACTAAGGCTCAGAGTGGCTGACTTGCCCAAGGTCATTGAGGTCCAAATTCACTGCCTGCTCCACTGGCCAGGGCCGAGTGAGATGTGCTGTCAGTGTGGCTGGTGGAGGGGAAGGGGCCTAAGGAGGCGGAGGGCGCTTACGGACTGGGGTGCAGGTGGGAGATGCCACCTACAGCCAAGAGGGTGAGACTCCATGGGTGGTCAGAACAATGGGAAAATTTCAGGTAAGCCCTGGAAGGGCTTACTTGGGAACTTGAGGTTCAGGACCACGGGGAAGCCATGGGGCTGCCCTCCCATGGGGCTGGATGATTCGGGACAGAGAACCTGGCGCTCTCTGAGCTTCCAGGTGAGCTGGCAGCCTTGCTCTTTGCTGCCCCCTAGTGAGTCCCAGCCCAGGCCTGCCCGAGAAATTCCATCAGAGGCCAGGGCAAAGGTCCTCTGGGTGTGTGTGTGTGTTGGTGGTGTACATGTATGGTGTGTTGTATACATGTGGCGTGTGCATGGGTGCCGTATGTTGCATGTGTGTGCACGCTGCTGTTTACGGAAACAGAACCCCACAGGCTCAAGCCTAAGCCCCTCTGTCCCCGGGCCCAGCCCTCTCGGAGGTGGGCAGGACTCCCTCGCCCATCTGCTCTCCATCGTCCTCCCCTGTCGCTGTGAATTGTCCCAGGGCAGCAGTGCAGCCTCACCACCTGGTAGATTCCTAAAGGCAGGAAGGAGGCAGTGGGGGAGGGAAAGCTCTAGCCTCCAGTTCCTGTGGGAACCGTTTCCCCGCTGGCTGGGTGAGTGTGCTCTGCTGGGCTGGGATGGCCCCTGAGGGCCAGGCCAGTCTGGGTGTCCTGACACAGGCTGTCTGCTTCTCGTCAATTTGGCAGAACTGGCCTCTTCCCATGTGAACTTTGGCCTCCCCTCTTTCCCACACACCCAGAGAGGCCAGGACTGAACATTCCAGAACACACCCGTTCCCCAGAGACCCTCGCACGCGGGAGAAGCACTTGCCCTAGACCCAGCTGTCCCATACTCCAGCCTGAGGGTCTCCATCCTGCCCAGGAGGGGCTGTGATGTCGGCGAGGGCACTGGGCGTGGGGCGCCCAACGTGGACCATCCGTTCTTCTCTAAGAATCCGCGCGTGGTTAGAAAGGCAGACGCGAGTCCCGGGACCTTGGGCAAGGCCTTCTTTCCTCATGGTGTTGGTCTTCAATACTGTTGTTACTACTGTTTATAGCTTTTTTCCTTCTTGTCATCTGAACAGTACAGCTGACCCTCCATATCCATGGGGTCCACACCTGTGAGGTTCACATCCGCGGATACAGCGGGCTGGCTGTCAGGTACTTGAGCTTCCACGGGGCTCCAGGAAGCAGTCCCGTGCAGATACCGAGGGGCAACTGTAATCTGTGTTCTTTGGGAATCTTTCTGTTTTTTCCTTTTTTTGGATCTTAGTTCCCTGGTTCCCTGGTCCAGGATGCAACCCACGCTCGCAGAAGTGGAAGTGCATGTCCTAACCACTGGACCGACAGGGAATTCCCCTCTGGGAATCTTATCCTAGCATCCTTCTGCCTCTCAGCTAGACATACCCTGGCAAGTGAGGGTCCCTCCCAAGGGGGCTGAGGACCTCTGGGGAGGCCTGGGGGGTGTTAATCTGTGGCGCCTCCCTCGGGGCTGCAGTCCAGCCTGTGTCTCTAATTAGGCCCCAGCTATGAATCCTTCCGCCGCTCTCTGGCTCCTGGGTTTCGCCTCTAACCTGGGGCTGAGTGTGGAGGTGGGTCCAGGGTCTCCAGGGCCTCTGCCTTTTACCCCCTGGGTCTTGGGAGGCTCCTGAATCCTTCCCAGCCCCGATAGGGGTGCTGTGGTCCCAGCCCTGTGCTGCTGGGGAGCAAGGAAGTGCAGCCAGAGGCCGGAAGCCTCATTTCCTGGGAGAAAGCGCCTGGACAGGCCTCTCACAGCTCCGGAGCGTTCTCTCATCTCCTAGGCCAACCCACTTCTCGTCTCCTAGGCCAGCTGTTCTCCATCTTCAGGGGGCATCAGTGTGACCTGAAGGGCTTGTTAACACACAGCCTGTTGCCCCCACCCCTGAGTTCCTGATTCAGTAGGTCTGCGGTGGGGAGTGACTGGTGGCATTTGTAACCAGTTCCCAGGTGGTCCACACCTGGGACCACACTTTGAGAACTGCTGCTCTAGGTGGTATCCTGCCCCCTGCACTTATGCTAATTTTTGTGTTGAAGAGCAGCCAGGCTTGGGTGCGAATTCTGCCTTTACCACTAACTATGTAGCTTTGGCCAACGTACTCGACCTCTCTGTTCCCCAGTTCCCACCTGCAAACTGGAGACAGTGGTAGAGATAGGTACTATAATTATGAGGAAACACGTGTAAAACACTGGGCCCCAGGTGATGGATCAGGACTGGTCTGACCCCAACGTGATGACCCTGCTCCCTGCTGTTTTGGGCACGTCGTGAACACTCAATACGCGACAGCTATTGTGATGATTCTGCAGCTGGCTAGTTCCTTTGCAGCAGGTGGGAACACTCAACCCCCTGGTCTCCAGTGCATTCACCTTCCCCTCACAACACCCTGGTTTTGCCTGGTTTCTGGGAGAGAGGGTGCTGGGGCCCCAGAGTTTGTACAGAGGGGCCCGAGCAGGGGTGACCCGCTCTGCCACCAGAGAGAGGCCCGGGGGGCACCGTAGCTCAGTCACCCCAGTTGCTGCTCATCAAGCCTGGCTGCTCCCGACCTTTATCTGTGTCTCCAACTCAAGTGTGGTCAGCACAGGGGTGTGATCTGGGGAGAGGGCAGAGGGTGCAGCAGCCCCGGAGTCGGGGAAGGGGAAGCTGTAGGAGTGTGCGGGGCAGAAACGTGTGCAGCGTTGATAGCACTGACACACGTTTCACATTTATGCAGCAAGTGGCAGCTTAGAAAGCACTTTTAATCAGCTGTCAAATGTCTGCAGCATATAAGGTTATTCTTCTCTCCTAGAAGAGGATCAGAGAGGTTAAGTGACTTGCCCAATGTCACACAGCAATCCGGTTGTAGACCTAGGGCCAGAATCCGGCACTAGGTCTCATCTGGCTCTCTGATCCCACCACACTCTGCTTCCAAATAGGGCCTCAGCCATAAGTGATGGCTCTGGACCTGCAACGAGACCCCTCTTCTGCCCACCGGCCCACACCAGCATCTTCCCTTCACCTGCACAAACTGCTCCACGGCCTGCTGGTCCAGGCAGGTGTAGTTCTCCAAGAAGCGCAGCTTCTCAAACTGAAACTGGTCCCTGGACTGAGCCTCCGCCTGTTTCTCCAGCAGCTGGAAGATGGTGGCGCCAAGCAGCAGGTAGCAGACATAGGCCAGCAGCAGGGGCAGCACCTGGCCGCCCCAGCAGCTACAGAGCCTGGTGCGGGGCATGGCGTGCCCAGGACTCTGCCAGGGCCGTGGGGCTGGCTGTGGGTTCGGAGGCGGGAAGCGCCCGGGGACCTGTGCCCAGCCTCCTGCCTGCCTCGCCCTCCTCGGCACAGGTGTCCAGAGGCTGGGGAGTCTGTTTGAACAGTGAAGCTCAGCTTGGCTGCACTAAGTACCGTGAGTGCAAACAGTCCTGCCACCCCCCGCCCAGCCTTTTTTTTTTTTTTCCATGGAGAGCAGCAAGTCAGGGGCAGGGACCCCCTCAGAGACCTAATGGTCCTCCTGAGGCCATAGTGTCTCACCTTCTGCCTCCAAGTTGGATGGGCGCTTTGGGGCCAAACCAGATGCTCCCCTTCACTCTGCCCAGGGCCCCTTGGCAGCCCCCAGCTTCTTACCCATGATAGCTTCAAGCCCCCAAGCTTAGGTGCTGGGGAGACATCAGAATGAGTGTGAATAAACCTTGTACTCAGTTGCCTTGCCTATGAAGTGGAGCTAGAAGGATGGACCCGCCTACTGGGGGAGCCTGGGGATGAGGGAACTGGGTAGCAAATTGGGGCAAAGCGAACATACAAGTGACGGATCAGGAACAGTCTGAGGGTCGATGCTCCTAATCAATTGGTTGCACTTGCTTTAGAGCTTTTGCTGAAAATTTTCCTTGCTTGAAACCTTTAGCAGGTTAGCTTGGGAGTTCAAGTATATTCAGAGTCCTGCAACCATCTCCACAATCAATGTTGGAACATTTTTATCACCTCAGAGAGAAACCTTGTACCCTTTACCTGTCACCTCTATTTGCCCATCCTGCCCCCTTGACCTCTGGCAACCTTTAACTTGCTGTCTCTGGATTTCCCTAGTCTGGACATTTCATATAGATTCAATCATACAATACGTGACCTTTGGAGTCTGGCTTCTTCAATTAGCATAATGTTTTTAAAGTTCATGCATAGTGTAGCAAGTATTAGTACTTCATTCTTTATGGCTGAATAATAGTTCATTGCACAGATGTACCAACATTTCACATATCCGTTTATCAGTTGATAGATATTTGGCTCCTATGAATAATACTGCTATGAATGTTCGTGTACAAGTTTGTTTTTTTTTTTGCGGGGCTGTATGTTTTCATTTTTCCCCTGTATGTACTTGGGAGTGGAATTGCTGGGTGACATGGCCACTCTACGTTTAACTTTTTGAGGAACCACCAGACTGTTTTCCGAAGTGGCTATACCATTTTATATCTCCACCAGCAGCGTGTGAGGGTTGCCAGTTCTCCGCTTGTGTTTTCTGGTGTTTCCCGTAATGCGCTGCGCCGGCAGACAACCGTGAGTTGCCAGCCTGATAGCCTTTCCCTCCTTCCCGGCTAACAGAATCCCACGTTTGTACACGTCAGCCCCAGGCAGTGGAGCATGACTGGTCTCACCCATCATGACAGTCCCGCTCCTCGCTGTCTCAGGAACAGCCCTGAGAGGGGGCTTTCTGTACGGGCAGTGGAGTCAGTGAAGGTGCATAGGGGTGTGGGGCAAGTGAAGCCAAACAAGGCACCGTAGTCCTGGCCTCCTCCTGGTTCCCGGGGAGCCCTGGCCGGTGAAGCACACCCCGTTGGTTCCCTGCAGGCAGGGAGGCTGCGCTTTCATCTTCCCGGCCCAGGCAGTCATCCAGGCGTCCCTGGCTCTGCACCTACAGGCAAAACAGCTCCAGGAGCCGGTGGATAGTCTACTGAGGAGCCCCAGGTGCGGCCAGGCCATTGGAAGCAAACTCACGCTAAAGCAGAGGAGAGGAGCCCAGAAATGGGGAGGGGGCCAGGGGATGGACCGCCCCTTGCAGCCACTTTCCAAGCTCCCTTGCAGCTGGGGCCACCTGTGAGCCAGTTCTGGCCAATTAGATGTGGGCAGAGGCAGCTGCGGAGGTGCGGGGCAAAGGTGTTCCATCCAGACCAAGGGTTTGGCTGCAGCCGGCCCCACCTTCCGCCCATCTGCCCTGAGTGCACAGATGACGGCACCTGTTCAGCCACCTCGTGTCCTTGAGGGAAGGTCAAGAGCGTCGCAAAGACGCTCCGCTGGTTTCCTCGCCTACCTCAAGATTTAAAAAAGTCTTTTTTTAAAAGAGTATTTTATTTACTTATTTGTGCTGGATCTTAGTTGTGGCAGGCGGGCTCCTTAGTTGCGGCATGCAAACTCTTAGTTGCAGTGTGTGGGGTTCTAGTGTCCTGCCCAGGGATCAAACCCAGGCCCCCTGCATTGGGAGTGCAGAGTCTTAACCACTGCACCACCAGGGAAGTCCCTTGAGATTTAAGAAAGTTTGACACATAAGTCCTATTTGTTTAAGCCAGTGTTACTTCCCAATGGTTACATAAGTTTTCTTTTCTTTTAATTGTTCAAGGCTTATTTGAGTTGGAAGGAATAGGAACACAATCTGGTTATCTCAAGTAATTGAAATAATTCGTGGTAGGAAGCCGGGAGCAGCCAGGGTTCTGGAAGAACTGGGCCATGACCTCACTCTGAACTCTCCCCCATTAACGTGCCCTGCCCACCCCCTCGGGGTGCCCCCTCCCCTCATCCTGTCCCAGCAGTGATTCCCTCCCTCTGCTGAGTTCTGCTCCAGGCTGACCCCGGCATCCGGTCGGCACCAGCTCCCATTGCCCCATGCTTCTCTCTTTTGGTATTGCTTGGTTCAAATCCTCTCAAAGGCTGGGGGTCCAAGAGCACCTTTGCATGTGAGCCACTTCACAGGTGTCTGGCCGTCCTTGGGTCATGCACGACCCTCAGCTGATGGGCCCCAGCCAGGGGTGGCGGCGTCACACGTACAGGTGTCACTTGGAAGGAACGGTGCAGAGGCAGACACCACGGGCGTTATGTCCAGGGCAAGCAACCATGGTTTGTATAATGAGAGATGGGGGGCGGGCGGGGAGGGAGAGAAGTCTCATAGGAAACGAAAGCAAGGGGGAGAATGTTACTATTTTCAAGTGTATGAATGATCAAGGGAGTGGTAGTGAGGACACGGGGGTCCTCATCTGCTCTAAGGCCAAAACACAACACACACACAGTGGGTGGAGGTGCAAGCGGCGACGTGGAGGCTGCATGTTATAGGAACATCCCGACGCTGTAAGTGTGTGGAAGGCAGGCCCAGGTGTCCCTGCAGCACCTCATCCTCCTGCGGTTTAGGTGGGGCCCTGTCTGGGGGTTGCGGGCGGGTTGCGGGCGCCTTCTCTGTAGTCCTGCTGGTTCTGGGTCCCTGAGGCCGCCGGGGGGTCTAGAACCATCTTCCGGAAGGCCTTCGTTGAACCCAGAGCTTTCCCAGACAGCACCACACTGGGAAGCGGGCATGTCTTGGGGCAGAAGGAAGCGTCTGGAGTCACAAATCTCCCCCTTGACTGTTTCCTCCTTGTGTTTTGGAGAGACTGGGAGAGAGAGCTGGCCGTCATCTCGTCACTACAAACTCGCTACGTCCTGGCTCTAAGCTAGGGTTGTACTTATACCTGCCAGGCCGTGTGACAATCAGGTCCCATTTTATTGCCCTGGAGAAGTTCCATATGTGAAGAGTTCTCTCTTTACTGTATGGAAAGCTATCAGCTGCTGTCTGGAGGACTTGGGCAGGTCTTAATAACCTCTTTATTTATTTATTTTTAAACATCTTTATTGGACTATAATTGCTTTACAATGTTGTGTTAGTTTCTGCTGTATAACAAAGTGAATCAGCTATACATATACATATACATATATCCCCATGTCCCCTCCCTCTTGCGTCTCCCTCCCACCCTCCCTATCCCACGGCTCTAGGTGGTCACAAAGCACTGAGCTGATCTCCCTGTGCTATGTGGCTGCTTCCCACTAGCTGTCTATTTTACGTTTGGTAGTGTATATATGTCCATGCCACTCTCTCAATTCGTCCCAGCTTACCCTTCCCCCTCCCCGTGTCCTCACGTCCATTCTCTACGTCTTAGCAACCTCTTTAGCCCTAGTATCCTCGCTGGGTCTGGACATGGTCCACAGGTAGGTGGTGGCTGTTGTCAGGTGGAAGGAAAGGAAGGGAGAGAGGGGCGAGTGCAGCGGGGGAGGGCTGTCTGTGACAGGTAGGGGAGGGGGGCTGGCACAGCCGGCGTGGGGCCCTCCCTCCCTGAGGGCCTGGGCAGGAAGGGGTGCCAGGGTGACTGTGGGCCAAGCCCTCCACTCCTTTATGGACCCCCTGTCGAGGGCCTCCTCCCACCTGTCCCCTGCCGCTGCTGCTTCCCTTCCGGCAGGGCATTACCTGACTGGAGTTTAAGACAGTCTTTCCCAGGAGCTCTTCTGGCTTAAGGGGGCCACAGAGCTAAAGAACGGAGGCATAGTGGTGGACTTGATGGGAGGTCAGCTCGAGAGGTCCTCAGAGCCCTCCGCGCCCCAGAGCGAGCCCCCGCCCTTCCCTCCCTTCACTCGTTCAGTACACGCTAGTCGCTGCCCTCTGTGTGCTGCCACCTGCTTTGGCTACTCCCCTGCCTGGCTGTGGCCTGGCTTGGGTAGGTTTAGGAGGGAACCCGCAGGCCTGCAGGGACCTCTGCTGCTCATCAGACGTTGCACCTCCGCGCCGGACACCTCCCCACGTGGGCACCACTCCGCCGTGAGCAGCGGGCGGCCGTAGGGCATGATTTATAATCCCTTTCAGGGAATGACTGCTGCTAATGGGCTGAGCCAATTTGCGCTTCCCAAGCGGGGAGGGCAAAATCAATTAATGGAGAGTCGAACATGGCCAGGCCTGATGGCAGAGTGCGGCCTGACATC
This sequence comes from Delphinus delphis, assembly GCF_949987515.2. Classification (NCBI taxonomy): domain Eukaryota; kingdom Metazoa; phylum Chordata; class Mammalia; order Artiodactyla; family Delphinidae; genus Delphinus; species Delphinus delphis. Next base: position 35,551,383 of record NC_082692.2, on the reverse strand, counting down.
CGGCAGTGATAAGGAAGATTGGAGGAAAAAGAAGAAAAACACCGCCCCCCCCCCCCCCCCAAGATCAATTTCACGTACAGTGGGCAGAGGATGCAGAGCAAACAGAGCAGCTGGACATGGGCCTCTTTCCGTCTGAATGAGCCTGGAGATGAGGGGAAGGCCAGCCCGCCCACATGCCGTCCAACATCGGTATTCTCTCGAGGAGCCACTTAATAGGCACGTATCCGCACAAGTGAAAAAGGCACGTTCTGGACCGGAAGTAAGGGGAGGGGCTGAGGCCCCCCTGGACCAGGGACGTCCCCTGCAGGGGAAAGGGCAGGTGGAGAGAAGGAGCTCTGGTTTCAGACCCTGCTGGTGGCACACGGGGCCAGAGTAACAAGCTCTGTGTGTGGTTGTCTGGGCTCCTGGTGGTGTCCCCGCAGTGAAGGGTGTGGGAGAGCCTCCTGTGTGGAGGCAGGGGGCGCAGGTGTGTGGGGGGCTTTGTCGGCCCTCCTGGCCAGAGAGTAAGACGTCAGGGGAGGTCCAGCCCGACGGGGTGACCAACAGAGGGAGGGGGAAGCGGAGGGGAGATTCGAGGGAAAGGCTCAAGACCAACACACAATCAAACAAACATACCGGTTATTGACCTTGTTCAGAAATTTCCAGTGTGTATTGGAGCAGCAGGATCCCTTTCTCACGAGAAGTCTTTCCCTGAGCCCCGGGGTGTAGCGCAGTGGAGAGCGGGGCTCTGGCTGAAGTTGGAGCCCAGAGAGCTGGATGCAAGAGCCCCCTCCCCACCCCATGATTCTGAAATAGATGTCCTTGCCTGAGCTGGACTGTCCTCGGAGCAGACTCTGAGGCTGAATGTGGGTGTGAGTAGTTCGTGTGGGAAGTGATCCCAGGAAATGATCCCAAGAAAGAGGGCAAGAGAGACAGGGAGGAAGGCGGCAACGCAGTGTGTGTGACGGAGCAGGTGACCCCTGTGGGCATCGGGGGGCTCCACCTTGCTGGGCTCTCGGGGACACCGTGGAGGGCTCACTTCAGAGTTGTCCCCCAGGGCGGAAGGAGGCTGGGGTGTTTATCCGCCAGCTCCTGTCCCTGTCAGTTGAGGATTGCTCCAGGGCAGGTTACCTCCTGCACTGCCGGCTTGCCCTGCACACAGGTGATCGGAAGGCTCACCTCACCTGTTTCTCTTCTCTTGGGGATCAATGTCCTGTACTGCCTTTGCTCCCATGTCTGAAAACCATTGTTTTACAGTTTTGTCTGGTCTTCAATTGCTTAAAGAAGGAGGCTAACTCAGGTCCCTGTTGCTCTATCATGGTCATAAGTGGCAGTCCCACTTTTTCATGTACAGCGTGCTCTCAAGTGCCTTTCGATAGGCAGCACGGAGGGACGGAGTGAACTCTGAGAAATTCCGGGTCTAGTCAGGGACTGTCTCTGGGTTTCAATTTCTGTAGCTGTTCTTACAATTAATGCTTCATAACTAACCACCCCAAGTCTCAGTGTCTAATGACAACCAGCCATTTATTTTCAGGAGAATGGGTCTTTGGGTCAGCCAGGGCGCAGCTGACCTGGGCTGGGCTTGATGGGGAAACTCTGCTCCAGGCTCCAGTGCCGCAGGCTGGGCTCAGGTCTGCTCACTGCATGTTCTGGGATGTAGGCTCAGGGGGCGGCACCTGCCCGGACCATGATCTTCCCAAGCAGATCACTGGCGTGCAAGAGGCAGGCCCAACCATGCAAGCACATTTCACGCCTCTGCTTGTATCATATCTGCCAATAACCCACTGACCAAAGCGAGTCACAGGGCCAAGCCCGAATTTAAGGGGTAGGGAAGTGTACTTTGCTCCCATGAGGCCATGGCAAAGCTTTGGATGTATATTATTATTCTATTATTACAGGGGGTGAAGAATTAAGGCTAGGTATTAATCTACCACAGTTTCTCTATCTGCTTTCTAAAACTCCCTCTTTTCAAGGTCCGAGAAAGTCACATTCCACACCTCCCTCTTCCTGACACTTCCTGCCAAGGGAATGGCAGAGCCAGTTCAGTTCTAGTAGGAACTGGGCTGGGTCACTGGCCAGGCCGCTTTCTGGAAGACATTTTGGAAAGCTCTACATTTCGGCCTGGAGTGAACTCAGATACTCTGGACCTCTTCATGGCTCCACTGAGCCTGGGTGCATTGCTGGAGATTCTATTCAGAACATTTCATCCATTTCTCCCATTTGCAGGGGCCAAAGAGCTTTGGGGCAGATGCACCGTGGTGGAGCAGGTGTCCACGTCAGAGGCCAGCTTCCCTTGGGAGGGACTTTGGGAGCTATCTGTGTTCCTCTCTTCTTCATTTCCTCTCCTGCCTTAGTGATTGTTCTAGGAGGTGGATCTGCACCCTGCGTGGGGCCGCACCACATGTCCCTGTCAATAAGGCCTTTGGATCCAGGAGATAACTTCTTGGCGGGGGAGCTACGGTCCACACACTGTAAGCAGTTCCAGAGGGCTGGGGCACTAAGGTGTGCCAGGTACACTGAGGCTGTTTCTGACGGACTCTGGCCCACTCCACACCATCCTCAGGGCTCTTGAGAGAGAAAGAGTGTGCGTGTATTTATGTGTGTGCCCTGTGGACTTCTGCGGAGGTTTTTCGAATCAGGCTGTAAGGGCTGTTTGGCCTCCCCCGGTTCTATGGACTTTCCTGAGGGCTTATCACGTGCCAGAGAACTGTGAGGGCCACAATGCCCAGTGGGCCTCAGTCACAGAGCCCGAGGGAGGTCGTGGGGGCCTGAGAAGCAGGAGAGCTGGTTCTGACTCTGATACTCATGAATTGAGTCCCCGCTCGTGCAGGGGACACAGTGATGAGCAGGACAGACAGGTCCCTGTTGTCATGGAGCTTTTAGTCTTGGCGGTGGTGGTGGGGTTTGCGGACCATTAAAAAATAAGCAAATAGGGAATTCCCTGGCGGTCCAGTGGTTAGGACTCCTCATTTTTGCTGCCATGGACCCAGGTTCAAACCCTGGTTGGGGAACTAAGATCCCACAAGCCATGCAGCACGGCCACAAGAGGAAAAAAAAAAAAGCAAATAAAGAAAGATGTCAGGTAGTAATGATGAAAATATAACAGAGTGAGGACCAGGGGGTCACTCTAGTTGGGGTGATCAGGGAAAGCCCCCCGAGGAGAGGACATTTGCCACTAACTGGCTATATATCAACAACTAGGTCCTCCCGTTCGCATTAGTTTTCTAATGATATAAATATATCTAATGATATAAATGAGTTTTCTAATGATATTTCATGACATGAAATGTCATGATCTAGCTTCTCCTGTATGATCCTTTTACCCAGACCTGAAAAGGGGTGGGGGAAGCCGATTATGCCGTGTTCTCTCTCTGCTCTCTCTCTGGGGTGGCGAGGGCCTGCACTTAGGGGACAGAGATAATGGGAGCAGTGGACAAGAACTTTTATTCAGTTGGCTTCATCTCCAGGTGCCATCCCTCTCCCTCCTCCACTCCCCTCCCCTGCTGCAGCTGGCTTGGACCCTTGCTGCCAGGACCCTGAGGTAGGCGGCAGTTCCCCTAGGGGCTCCGGGTGGGCATGGGGTGACCCACCCACCGGGCCGCTGGCTCCGTGTCTGGAATGCTGAGAGGGCTCCTGAGACGAGACCCCCCCCACCAGACGCTCCCCCCGTGGGAGCGGGGAGAATCGGCCCAAATCCTGCAGAGCCCTAAGAGGCGGGGTGAAGGCGAGGCCCAGGGCACCCACACTGCCCCTCTCAGCTCTCTGCAGAGCTCCTGGAGCCATCCGCTGCTCTCTGGGTGCTGCCGTGTCCTTAGGCCTTGCAGTGGGGCAGCGGGGTGGCTCCCTGGAGATACAGCTGATTTCGGCACTGCCTACGGGTCGTCCAGGCCATGGAGGAGGGTCCGGCCTGGGAGGTCAGGACTGGCCATCCAGATGCCCTGGATTCCACTGCCTTGTCTTTGGCTCTGACCTGCTGTGTAGCCTGCCCCAGCCATTCCTGGACTTCTCAACCAGGGGCTGGGGCAGGGGAGCGGGTGGGTAAGTAGCTAAAAATAACCCATTATTGTTTCCCCCTCATTCTACCAGTGTGAGCTTCCCCTGCCACTACACTAGGATGGTACTATTTCATAATCTCAAAGTTTCTGATCGTCTGCGTGAAACACCACCACAAGAGTGAGCTAAAGCCCTCATCCCGCCCCAGCACCCTGGCATTGCCTGACTGCCAGCAGCTCCAGCAGCCACAGCAAGGATGGCACCGTAAGCCTGGCCCCAGCCTCACTGGCAGCCTCCAAGGTATCATCCTTAAAGAAGTAGCCCCTCCACCAGAATCAAAGTCACCGGTTGCCCCCAGCAGCCCACAGATCACTGCTGAAGACGGGGCCTTCATCCGTACTCCGTTCTTGCTGCCGCAGTGCATGGTGGACGCTTATTGGAAACCTGAAAGGAGACGAGTGTTCTTGGTTAGGCTGTGCGTGGAGCACGGACCCCTCCTGGATGGAAAGGCAAGGGGAGGAGGCTGCAGGTCACCGCTCTGGGTGTCGGGCAAGGCACCTCTCAGGGCCTAACCTCTCAGGGCTGCATTTACTCCCCTTTGCAAAGGTTTCATCTCTCTGAGTCAGGATCCACCCTCCTTCTCCTATCCCACGATTTTCACTGACCCTCCGACTTAATTCTCGCAGAGATTCTCTCCTTGCTTTTTGCCCCAGATGTTCATTGTATTGCATGATGGCCCCTCCTGACCACGTGGCTCCATCCTGTAGCCTCCCATAGCTGGATATGGAGAAGGGTTCTCTGGACTAAGAAGCAGGACCCCTGAGTTCTAGCCAGGATGGTCCCCAACCTGTGGTGTGACTTTGGGCAAAACATGTTTGTTCTCTGGGCCTCACTTCCTCATTTCCAAATCGCTGGAGCAGACAAGGTACCTGGCAAAAGCAACGTAGCTAGCATAGCTCCTTGCTTCACAAAGAGTGGTCCACGGACCAGCAGCCTTGGCATCTCCAGGAGCTTGTTAAGAAATGCAGAATCTTGGGCCCACCCAGACTCACCGGACCAGAAAAGTGTGAGAGCTAGTGTGAGTGATGTGCAGTTAATTTGCTTAAAGTTTGGCTGTCCTAATAAGAGCAAAAGGGAATTTCTGAAGATTCTCAGGTAAAGAACACAGTGTTAAAAAAAAATTGCAGCAGGCAGAGAGGTTGAGGGGTGAGGCAGCACGGGCAGCTGGGTGTGGCCGTGGGGACCCGGCAGTGGGAGAGTGTGGGCGTGGTCCGCTTGCTGTTGCTGGGGGAGAATCTCTGCGACACATCGAATGTGGGAGATAATGGGGAGGAAGAGAGTGAAAACAATTCAAGGCTGTGAGCCATTGGTCCTGCAGACCTAGTTCTGTGTGCAAGACCCCAGGCAGGCCTCACTGTTTAATTAAATGGAGATGGTCCTTAGTTTTAAGATGTTCTTAGCTGTCCTGATTGAATCCCAGGACAGGAAGGGAGAATGTCAGACACACCAGACCGTGGGAAGGTAATGTGCTCTAGTCACCCCAGACCCATGGTTCCCAGCTCTGCTACAGACTGGAAACCCCCGGGGAGCCCTTTGGAATCCTCCTACCCAGGCCACTCCCAGGATGGGTTAAATCAGAATCTCTGGGGTAGGTCCGGGCGATTCTGAGGAACAGCCAGGCTGAAACCCATTGCTTGCATCTCTCTGTTCCAAGGACTGGCGAGGGCAGGTACCGGGGACCAGCAGGCATGTGGCTGCTGAGTAAGTCACGGCTCTGATGCTTCCTCTGCCCCACGGACAAGCACCCAGGGCCAGGATGAGTGGGAAGGAGTGGGAAGGAGTCTGAGCCAGCCCCCACCCCCGGACTGTCACCTTCCCCGCAGACAGTTGCCCGCGGTGATGACTGGGGGCAGGGCTGGGGCGCAGGGCTGGGCTCAGAGTGCGCACGTCACCAGCACACAGCTCCTCACACAGACGGACCTCAGCCCACGACAGATGTGCCATTTCCAGTGCACTCTTTACTTTATGAACCTTATTTAATTGCTGGAGCTCTCAGTCTATATTGGGATTTTGTGCCTGTAGATTCCCAGAATGGAGGGTACTGCTGCACCCTTTACAAAACAATCACTGGTCTGTGTTGGACCAGTCCTCAGCACAGAGGCCAGCTTCCCCGATGATGGCTCCCTGGCGCTCAGCAGTTTACAGGGGACTTTTATGGACGTTATCTCAGGAGAGGCTGACCACCCAGGCAAAGGTGGAATCTGAACTCGACAGATGTGACAGGGAGGCTGGAGGAGGTGACCTGCCCACAGTCTCCCATGGCGGAGACAGCCCTGGTGTTTGGGTCTCTTCCCTCTCGGATCTGTGTTCTTTCCGCTTCGCTGGGAGGGCTCCTGACTGAAGGAGAGCCGGGGTTTTTCCAGAACACAGGTGGTGGGGTTGGGAGCTCGGGGGGCTTTGGAGCCTCCTCCTGGCACCAGCTGGGGAAGAGGGCGTCGTGGTCACGGGGGTCACACCAAGGTTCCCGTCCAGACAGAAATACTTCCAAACTCAGGGATTAAGGAAGATTAAAAACAAAACAAAACAGAAGGCACTCTAGAAAGGGGTTAATCTCTTAAAGCCATCCTTGGCAGTTAGAAACAGCACATTTGAAACCATGGATGACTAACGCCCCTTACGGGGGGAGATACACCTGTCCACGTGCGCCCCTGGCAGGGATTTAAACGCTCCACAGCTTTTCCACGCATCCTAAGTCAAGTAGATTCATGCTGGCCCTTGGTGAAGTCCAAGAGCTGGACAAGTCGGGCAAGGCTTGTGTTAAATCACTCTTTCTGGGCTGCTGCTCCCAGGCTGACGGTCACAAATTCCCCGTAATGAGCACTTCTGAAGGAGCCCAGGCAGACAGCGCCGCTAAATTAAGAGCAGAGGGGCCCAGGCCGGGGGAGAGGGAGTGTTTGCTTTGGCTGGGGAAGTGCCTGGGCCCCGGCCTGTGTGTTTGCCTGCCAGGGAGGCCTGATAAGTGGGCTGCGTAGAAAGCGCTGCGCGGTGGGACCTGGGCCATCTGTGCATCGGGAGAGGCTGCACCTGCTGCCTCTCAGCCCCGACCTGGCCGGAGAGGGACCCTTTGTCACCCTGTTTTCAGCTTCCTTGTGGCCCCATGGTCACTAAGAACCTGGAATTATTTTCCTTCCCTTGAGAATAAAAATGGAACCCTCGAACTTCTGTTTGTTTTGATGAATTACTTCCAGGCTGCTGTTTGTTTGGAGAACAAAGCTCTCCAGCTGCAGGGAGGGTGGAGGCCAAGAGAAAACCCCCGCCAGCAGGGTGGCTTTCCAGACAGCACGGCCCGGTGGAGCGAGCACGGGAGGCCAGGGTCCTCCTGGCTCTGCCGTTTGTGAGCAGTTTCCTCTCCTGTCAAAAGGGGGATCGCACTCTTGGCTCTGGGTAATTTACAGGAGTGTTGAGGGAGTGATATATGCGGAAGAAACGCATAACTGGAAACCTGCCACACGCATTGTGGTAGAAGCGCCCCCGTCTTCGGCCCAGCTTTCTGCACCAGCTGGGCCTGGTGTCAGCAGGAAGACGCCATCCTGACATAGACCTTGGGTGTCTGCCTCTTCTCTTCTGAGAAGGTTGGATGATCTCATCTCTATTATGTGTACAAAAGCTAAGTAAACATAACGTTAAAGTATTGCTTATTTGTAGACTTCTTGACAGGACAAATAACGGTTGGTTTTTATGAATTTGTTCACTGAGGGGTGTGTCTCCCAGCCCCAAAAGCCAACCACTCCCTCCACTTATGTCCTGGACATCATCCCCTCCAATTCCTCAAAGAACTTTCCCCTGCAGTTTTGGTCCTCTTTCCCAAATCATAAATTCCCTTCCCCGCCCCACACCCAGCACTGGGCCTTCCCTTTTAGTATATAAGCGAGTCTTCATGACCCTCACGTGTCCCATTCAGGCGGCGGGTAAGTCCCGGCCACCCTCCCCCTGGACCTTCCTGGGAAGGTGCTTCCCTGAGAAGTGAGCCGCTTCCGGCCCTCCACAGCCTACACTACATACAGCAGCCAGAGCGAGCTTTCGAAAGCACTGATCAGATCACATCACGCTATGGTTCAAATTCTTCACAGAGCTCCCACCACTCCTGGAATGGAAGCCAAGGCCCTTACCCTCACCTACAAGGTCCATGTGATCTGGCCCTGCTCCCTGGCTCGGCTCCCCCCGCCTGTAACCAAGCCAAGCTCCTTCCCCTCCAGAGCTGGTCACGTTCTGCTCTTCCCAGACTGAGTGGAAGGTTCCCTTCCAGAACCGCATGGCTACGCCATCCTCACTCTTCAGCCATCAGTTTCAAGCTCTCCCCCCACCGCCGTGTCCCTGGGGATCTCTACACATTACATATTTCAGCTACTTTAAAGCACTCGTTGGCACCTCGGATGACCTTATGTCTTTGTCGATGTGGTCATTGTCTGTCTTCTTCCTTCCAGAATGTAAAGGGCTTGAGTCTGCCCTGTTCACTGATATGGCCCCAGCACTGGTACAGGGCCTGACATACAGATGGTGCCTAATAAATGCAGTGTTCATTCACTGATTGGCTGTTCAGTATTGTTCTGTGTCTGATACATATCATTAGAGTATTTGGGGGAGAGATGGGGCCTTGGAGAGCACTGAATCTGAATTCAATTGTTTTTCTTTTTTAGACAAGGAACCTGAGGATGAGAGAAGGCAAGTTATGTGGTCAGGGCGTCATGGCAGGTTGGTGGCAGAGATGGCGGGTCCCAGGTCTCAGAAAAGACCTGACAATGGCGCTGATGCTGCTGGTGCTAGTGGTGAAGAAGAAAGAACAGTCAGCGGGCCGGCATCCCAGCGAGGGTGAGGACGATATGACAAAGGCCACCCTTTCCTGGTGGTGCTCTGTCCATGTGCAAACCTCCTACTATCTAAACTGCAGGGAGCTGGCGGTGAAGCTGCGTGTAGGCCTCTCGGGGCAGGAGTCGGACATCGTAGGATCCAGGTCGGCCGTTTCACCCATCAGGGTGCCTTGCTGCCATGTGAAAGCAATGCCGAGCCTGACGAGTAGCCTTTGGATTACAGTGCTGGGATGAGGCTAAGACTAAAAGTGGGCCTGGGGTAGGGGGCCCCGGATGGAGTCTAGTCCCTGTGGGTCTCCAGGGAGAAGGAAGGAGAAGAGAAGGCCTGTCCACGGTGGCTGGGCCGGTGCCAAGACGAAGGGGAGAGGTCAGTGATGGAGGCCAGGAAGGGTCTTCTCTTTCTCATCCTGTTTCTGACACACCACATATTTCTTCTGTAACTGTTACCATGTCCTCAGGCCTGAGCTTTTAAGTGGTGTTTACATCTCCAACTCGCTGGCAAGGACCACGCTCCAAAAGGAGAGTGAAATTTTGAGCCAGGGGTTAAACAAGTTACCAAACCATCACTCAGCCCTTCCTGTTTGGAGAGGGCTGGGCAGAGGGGAGTGGGCTCTGGGGACAGGCAACAAGAGACGCTGAAGATCTGGAGGAGGGAGAGCAGCTTTGCCAAGCAGGGCCGGGGCACCTGGGCCAGCCACCCCCTTGGCCTGTCTCGGTGTGTCCAATGCTGCCTTCTGGGGCTTTCTCCAGGAGGAGGCCGAGGCAGGCACACGTGGAGTGACTGCAAGGCCAGGCCCGAGGCTTTAGGAACATTCGGGAAGCTTCCAGCTTCCTCGGCTCTAGCCTCCCCCCGTCGCAGCCCCTTGACCATGGCCCTGGAGGAGCTGCCAGGGAAGGTGCACTGACCTGTCCTCTGCAGGATGCTCTGTCTGGCCTTGACGAACGCCAGGATGTCGGAGTCTGTCTGGCTGTCCCCCGTGAGCGGGACCGACGACACTGGCCTCTCCGGGATCCTGGGGACAAGCACAGGTCACACTTTACCACGCCTTATGTTTGGCCCCAGCGCTCACCTTTCCATAGTGCTTTCCCACGTTCACTGACTGGATCTCACCCAGGGGCTGCGGGCTCCTGCCTCCTCACCCCCCTCCTTCTCTGCAGCCCCCCCAGCAATCCTTCTGCACCCAGACGAGGCACGTGTCCCCCAGTCCTTTGGCTCAAACCCTTAGTGGCTTCTCATCACTCTTGGAATGAAATTCAAACTCCGTCTCTGTGTGATGTGGGCCCATTCACTGTGCTCCGGCCACCCTGCTACTCTGTTACACCAAGTTCCTTCTGGCCTCAGGCCCTTTGCCTCACTGTCTCCTCTTCCTGGGCTGCTCTCCCCTCAGACCCTTACACAGCAGCACAGACTTTCTCTCGGCATCTTCTCCATCCCCTCACCCCACCTTCCTCTCCCTGCACCCACACCCTCCCCCCACCCTGCCCCTAACTTACCCAAACCAAGCCCATTCTACCTGGGGCCAGATTCCTTTAGCACCCAACTTAGATGTCGTATCCTTTAGGATGTGTCCCCACTGCATCCCCATCCCCTACCATGGCTTAGCTAGTTGCTCCTGAGACAGAGATAAGTCTTCTCCCTTCTCTCCTTAAAAACAGAACCATAATATTTAGCCCAGCAAGTTGCCACATTAAAAAACGGCATTTCCCAGCCTTCTTTGAAGCTATGTGTGGTCAGGTGACCAGGTTCTGGCCAATGAGATTTGTAAGAAGTGAAATCCCCTTAAAAAGGGAGGGATGCATGTCACCTTCTCCCTCCTCTTTTTCCATCCACCTCCTATACATAAAATCCCCCTTGAGAAAACTCAAAGCAAGGTACTCTCCCGGCTCTGCCAAGCGTCCATCCTCACACCTGTCACTCCACACAGCAGGTGACAGCATCCACTCTCTTAGAAGGCAGCGAGGATTATACAGAGCAAAGGGTTGCTCGTTATCACGTGTAATTGTTGGCGTTCCAGCTGCAAGTCAGTGAGAAGTGCTCAAGCAGAGTTGCGGCAGGGAGACCGGGACAGCTCTGGAGCTGTGTGCTCTGTCCAGGGCTGGGAGGGACGGTGGGTGGAGTTCACCCTTGGACGGCCTGCCTGCCACGGGAAGGAGGGCGTGCAGGTATTCTCGTCAGAGGGCGTGGAGACACGTGCTGGGGAGGGGCCTCGCCGGCTTTGTTCATCCTGGAGTGAATGGCTCACAGCCCTGAGGCCAGGCTTCTCAACTCCATGCCCTTCCCTGCCTGGGGACTCTGCACAGGGCTGGTGGGCCACGTGGAACTGCCCCTGGGCTGGCTCCTGTTCCTTGAATGGCCCCAGGTACGTCATTTACAAGGATACATGAAGCCACTCTGCCTGCATGGGGCCCCAGCGACCCTGGGGAAAATTCCTTGGCTCTGGGAGTTGGCACCTGTGAGAGATCCCAGGGAATTCCTGGGGTACCACGGCGGAGGCCTGCCCTGGGCTCTGTCTGTGAAGCCACCGCACAAGGGGCTCCTTGGGTTGTGAGGGAAGCAGATTGGCGATTTCAGCCTGCTGCACCCACAGCAGTGGCTGTCATAGGTGTCAGAGAGGGAAGACCACAGACCTGTCCTCCAGGGGGGTGCTGGGGCTGCTCTGCTCCTGGCTGTGCAGGAGGGGGCCAGGCGAGGGCAGGATTTTCCTGGCATATACGTCACTGCAAGAGACAAGTCGACAAAAGAAAAAGGTATGGGAGGAGGTTTACAGAAGAGAAATTTAGAGTTTATATCTAGGAGCTGTATGGACTGAAAGTTTGTCTCCCCAAAATTCATACGTTGAAATCAAATCCCCAGTGTGATGGTATCTGGAGGGAAGGTATCTGGAGGGAAGGTAATTGGAGGGAAGGTAATTAGTTTGGATGAGGTCATGAGGGTGGAGCCCCCATTATAGGATCGATGCCCTTATAAGAAGAGGAGGAGAGATCAGAGCCGTCTCTCTACCAGGTGAGGGCACAGAGAGGAGGCCGTCATCTGCAAACCAGGGAGAGGGTTCTTACCAGAAGTGGATCCTGTGGACCTTGATCTGGGACTTCCCAGCCTCCAGAATTGTGAGAAATAAATAAGTCCCTGTTGTTTAAGCGGCTTAGTCTATGGCATTCTGCTATGGCAGCCCAAGCAGACTGTGGCAGAAGCCAAGAATCCTCTGTTGTGGATGATGATTAGTCAGTTCGAGCTGCTATACCAGAACACCACAGACTGGATGGCTTAAACAACATGAATTTATTTCTCTCTGGAGGCTGCAAGTCTGAGATCAGGGTGTCAGCATGGTCAAGACTGACAACTTCTCGTTGTGTTCTCACATGGTAGAAAGAGAGTGAGCTAGGTCTCTGGCCTCTTCTCATCAGGGCACTAATCCCATTCATGAGGGCCCCACCCTCATGACCTAAATGACCACCTCCAAAGACTATTATCACTTTGGAGGTTAGACTTCAACATATGAATTTTTGGACAACACATTCAGTTTATAACATTCTGCCCCTGCCCCTCCCCCCATTCAAGTCCTTCTCATGTAAAATACATTCATTCCATTCCACCAGCCCCCGACTTATGCCAGCATCAACTCTAAAGTCCAAAATCTCATCCATTGAAATATCATCTAAATTAGATATGGGTGACACTCAAGGTATGCTTCATCCTAAGGCAAAAATGCCTTGCCAGCTGTGGACCTGTAAAACCAGACAAGTTATGTGCTTCCAAAATGCAATGATGGGACAAGCATAGGATAGACATTTCCATTCCAAAAGGGAGAAACAGGAAAGAAGGAGGGAGTGACAGGTCCCAAGCAGGTCCAAAACTTAGCAATGCAAACTTCGTGAGATCCTAGGGCTTGAGAACAATCCTCTTTGGCTTGACACTCTACCCTCCGGACCCACTGGGGTGAGGGTCCTGTCTTCTGGACCCATGGGTGGAGTTGCTGCTGAGCTCTGCTGGGCAGGGGTCGTGCCCTCACAGTTCTGCTGATCGGCCCCACCCCCACAGCCTTGGGCAGAGGCTGTCTGGATTGTTGAAAGCAAGGCTATCGTCTCCCTTTTTGAAATGGAGGAGGCAGCTGTGATGATCTCTGAATTGCCTTTGGGGAAATTCTTCCCTTGTCTTGAAGGATAGTGCCCATTCACAACAGAATAGTTCTGTGGTCCTGTCCTGTGAGGTCTGAGAAGTCCACCAGCCTTCCTTTCTTCCTCCCATCTCCTTCTGCTTCAGTTCAGTCTGGCAGTTTTTCTGCTGGGAGGCTGATGAAGTCTGGGATTCACACCCACACTAATCTCCTAGCGTTCTCTTCTGAAGATGTTTTCTCATTTTTTGCTGTATGGATAGGCTGAGAGTTTTCCAAATCTTTAAGTTCTAGTTCCTTTTTGCTTAATAATTCCATCTTCAAATCTTTCCTCTCTTCTTGTATTTTGCTGTAAGCAATCAGGAGGAGCCAAGCCTCTCCCTCAGCACTTTGCTTAGAAATCTCCTCAGCTAAATGTCCAATTGTATCCCTCGCAAGTTCTTCTTTCCACAAAACACTAGAACATGAACACAATTCAGCCAAGTTTTTGCCACTTTATAACAAGATCACCTTTTCTTCACTGTCCAATAACATGTTCCTCATTTCTGTCTGAGACCTCACCAGAATGGCCTTTACCATCCATATTTCTACCAACATTCTCTACGCGATTATTTCCGTATTCTCTAAGAAGATGGCAGCTTTCTCTACAGCTCTCCTCTTTCCTTTCTGAGCCCTCACCAGAACTGCCTTTAAAAGTCCATTCGTGACAACCTCAGCATCTTCTAGCACGTGCGTCGAAACTCTGACAGCCTCTACCCATTACCTGGTTCCAAAACTGCTTCTACATTTTTAAGTATCTGTTATAGTAACACCCCACTTCTGGTACTAATTTCTGACTGAGTCTCTTTGGGCTGCTATAACAAAATACCGCAGGCTGAGCGGCGTATAAACAATGGAAATTCATTTCTCACAGTTCTGGAGGCTGCAAGTCTGAGATCAGGGTGCTAGCGTGGTTGTGTTGTGGTGAGAGCCTTCTTCTGGGTTGCAGACTGCCGACTTCTTGCTGTGTTCTCACATGGCAGAGTAAGCTAGGACTCTGGCCTCTTTTTATAAGGTCACTATTTCCATTCTCGAGGGCCCCACCCTCATGACCAAATTAGGTCCCAAAGGCCCCTTCTCTTAATACCCTTACATTGGGGATTAGAGTTCAACATATGAATCTTGGGGACACATTCGGTCTATAACAGATGGTTTATACACTAATTTTCATTGCTAGAGCATTGCATGTACCAGCTGTGGTCGTGGAACAAAAACAACAATGATCACAACCGTCCTTTATAGACACTCTCTGCACACCAGGTCCTGGGAGGGTGCTCTGCAAACATTACGCTATTTAATCCTCTCAATAGCCTCACCATCCCCGTTATATGGACGAGAAAGCTGAGGCTTAGAGAGGTTAAAGAAATTCTACAAGTTGCCCAGTCGTAAGTGGCAGTATCTGGATCTAATCACAGCTCTGTGAGGCTTCAGAACTTGTGCTTTATTAACCGGACTCAGCTCTGGCATTCTGAGGAAACACATGCTGGAGACACATGGCTTATCCCTGGCCACATGGACTGAGCCTGGGTGGCCCTGGCTGACCGGCTCTGTGCTCCCTGAGTGAGGAGTTAGACCCAACAGCTCATGCAGATGCAGTTTTGCCCATTTAATTGATGTGCGCTCCTTGCCTTGGATTCTCAGTTGGGAAAGAGTGGAGCCCAACAGCACCCCTTGGGAGGTGGAGAGGCAAGCTATCCTGGGATGTCAGTGACATGAAGGGACTCCCTTGCTTTGCAATGTCCTGCTTAGACACAATATCGGAGCAGAAAGAGGCCTCCGAAGTCACCTAAGAACCCTCATTTCACAGGCGGGGACTCTGGGGTGACTGGCAGGCAGGGTTAGAGACAGGTGCTCTGGCTTTGCTCAGCACGCGTCAGCAGCCCCAGGCTCTCCACAGGCCCAATAACCTACTGTCCCAGCCGTAAGCACTGCTTCCTCTCCAGCTCCTGTCTTCTGCCCTCTCCTGTCTCAGCCAGGGCAGGGCCTCTTACCCTGGGCCTGCCTCCACCGTCTCAGGAATGTGGGTTCTACAAACGGGAAAGGAAATCAGAGCCTGGGATTTTTTTTTTTTCCCCCTCAGATGTCTATTTCCCAGTATCCCAGAGACTCTGCACTGAGTCTTCGGGTGAGCTGAGCATCTGTGCGGAGGGTCACTGTAGGACCAGAGGCAGCCACAAGGTGGCAGGCTCTGCATGCCTTTCTTTGGAGAACAGAGGCAAGTTCCTAGGGTTCCTTCCGAATGGTTCCTGGTGCAGGCCTCAGCTAGGGAAGGAGAAAGGGCTTTCCATCCCGCAGGTGCTGCAATGACACCAGGTTACGGTCAGTTTGGAAGCTGCAGCAAGTCTCGCAAGATCAAGCCACTGGCACACAAATGGCTCATGAACTCAATGGTTTCCCGGCCGAGCCTTTTCTAAGATTCCAGGGAGTGCTCGCAGGTGCTAACTGTTGAGGGCTGGGAGCGGGTGGAAAAGGGCAGAGATGGAGGTGACAGGACAGATGGGGGCATCCGGCACCCTCTGCAGAGGCACAGCTGCCCGTCCCGTTGCCTTGAGCAGCTCCCGCAGGAGGATGGCGCAGTGTGATGGCTTGGGGCTCCTCCAGCCCCGAGGCCGCAGGAGCATCCCTGGGTGCCATAGCTCAGCCTCTGAACCCTCAGGGTCATACCATGACTTTTGCCTTCTCTCCTGACCCACGAGCCTTTGACGGTGAATTCACTTCTCACGCTGACACTCCTTCCGGAGAGAGCGCACAACGGCCATCAGAATCAATCATCTCTTCCTTCACAAGGATTAGTAAGTAATATTAATAGTAATTAGGCCTCCTAATGATGGTTGCCCATCACAGTGTTGTGAATTTAGTGTGATCAGCCCACAGGCCCAGAGCATCCCTGGGGAAGGGATGAAATCAGGTTTCTGTCAGAACCCAAGGAGCAAGAGGACCAGCCCCCGGGCTGCAGTGGTCCCATCAGGAGCAGCATCTCTGGAGCTCAGGGGAGACAGGCAGCTGGACTCTCACTCTCCTGTCTCAGCAGCTCTGCAGTGGCCCCGGGACACTCGCCTGCTCATGGAAGAATAGTGTCAGAGGGACCTCGACGCATCTTACAGATGAGACGAGGGGATCCCAAAGGGGGAGCTGGCTTGCCCGAGGGCCAGCACCCAGAAGAGCACCCTTTGTGAAAGTCTAAACTGTGGGGACTCCTTGCAGGTAACCCATGGTGAGCTGATGGGCACCTTTGAGATCCAAGGTTCTGAACGTCAAGGTTAAGGATCTTTTGGCAAGCACATCCAGGGATCACCTTAACTTGGGATACCTTAGGAATATCTTGGAAGGCCAGGCCAGGATAGGCCCTGCCTCTCAGACAAGGTAGATGCTGGGGGAGGATTCTAACGGTGTTTCCCGAGGAGATCCTAGGAGGCCTTCCCAGTGGCCAGTTCTTAGACCCATTCCAGGGTGGACACTCTCTCAGAGAAGCTGGCAGAGGGATGGACAAATGGACAAACAATAGAGAGTGGCCTTGGCCTAGAGGGAGCCTGGGAGGAGGGGGGAGAAGCATCGGGAGGAAGAGGAGAAAAGGGGGAGAAAGAATGTAGGGTGGGAAGGGTTAGGTAGAGCAAGAAAGTGGGGGAGGGCTTCCCTGATGGCGCAGTGGTTGAGAGTTCGCCTGCCAATGCAGGGGACACAGGTTCGTGCCCCGGTCTGGGAAGATCCCACATGCCGCGGAGAGGCTGGGTCCGTGAGCCATGGCCGCTGAGCCTGTGCGTCCGGAGCCTGTGCTCCACAATGGGAGAGGCCACAACAGTGAGAGGCCCGTGTACCAAAAAAAAAAAAAAAAAGAAAGTGGGGGAAAGTGAGGGGAAGAAGGGAGTGAAGGAGTGAGGAGGAGAGAGGGGGAGAGAGGGGGAGGCAGGGGAGCATGGGGGGCCGGGGGGCAAGGAAGGAAGGAAAAACCGTGGCTCGACATGGAGCCTGGAGTTCAGGCTGAAGCTGCAGCTCGTCCCATTGTTAACCACAGAGTTCAGAGCATCACGTTCCCTTCCTGGGCCTCAGTTTTCTCATTAGTGAAATAGGATTGATTTCAGGGTTTCTCAACTGAAACGATGGGGCCAATCATCCCATCCTTGGATTGGAGTTCCCAATCCAAGGGAGCTCTGGTTTTCCAGTCAGAGGTTGGCCTTCTTAGGAGCCATAATTTTGCTCTTTGAAAATCTTGGTCTCTTGGGAAAATCAGATCGTGGACACATGGAAAGAATGGGGACCCCAAGCAGGAGGACCTGGCACTTGGATGAATATGAGGAAAACACATTTGTACAAAATAGTGCAGAATATGAGTGGGAAAATGTCACCTTCTACTAAACAACAGGATACGCACGTGTCCCTAAAGGATGGTCATGGTCATTAAGGTTAAAGGAAACTGATGTGAGGAGTGAGGGGAGAGGGGGGGCCGGATGCTGACAGGCCTGGGTTCCAGCCCTGGTCTCACCTCTCATTAGCTGGGTGACCCTAGCAAGTTAGTTGATCTCTCGGAGCCAGAGTGTTCGCATCTGTAAAATGGGCGCAATGATAGCACATACGTCACACACGTGTTCAGTTCCTGGCCCTTAGAGCCCTCATAGGAGATGTGATTACCGTAAGAGAGGAGAGCCTTGGAGAAGCCTCCCTGGAGAATTTACGGACGCCAACAACTAATCTTCCACAGTTGGCTGTTCACAGAGAATGTCTGCGAAGCCACAATGACCAGGGGCAGGGTCTCCTCCCTGCCTCACCCCTGGTAGAGCTCTGTGAGCTCTTCTCTGCCAGCTTTTTAAAGCAGTGGCAGGTGACTTCTTTATCAGAGGAGGAGCCCAAGACCTTGCCCTTGCCAGTCTCTAGCAGGACCCTTCTCCTCTCACCTGTCCACTGTAACATTTCCGCCCACAATGAACGGTATCTGAACTACTCTGTGCGAAGGAATTTAGGGGTGCCGACCTCTCATAGCCGAGACATCTTAACAGACACTTCTCAGGACACTTGGTTATCTCTGCCGAAGGTTAGAGATCCCACCCGAGCACCGGCTGCCACCACAGATGACAGAGACTGAACAGTGCCCCGAGCCTGCCTGAGAGTCCACTCCCCAAAGACCCTCCTTCCAGCATCATCAAAAGTGCTGGGGGTAGAGCTCAGGGAGCATGATTTTGGGAGAAGCTCCTGTAGGTAACCTGATACACGCCTTTGAAATTCAAGGTTCTGAGCTTCACTTGGCAGGCACGGTCTATGTCTACCTTATAGCCCTGGAGTAGTTTCACCGGGCCTTTCCCAACATACACACACACACACACACACACACACACTCACACACACACACACACTCACTCACACACACACACACTCACACGCACACACACACACACACACACTCTCTCTCTCACTCACACACACGCGCGCACACACACGCACACACACACACACACACACACACACACTTCATTGTCTTGAAGCAAAAGAAAAATTAGAGCTGGAGCTTCCTGTTTGCTGGGCAGGATACTCCTACCAGTAGGAGCTTGGAAGAGGTCAGAAAAGAAGCTGGAGAAATAGTCAGGGGTTCTGAGAAGCCTCCCACTGGGGAGGAGGGCTTATTCTCGTGTGGCGGACACTCGAGAGGCTCGGATCGGAGCCAGAGCCAGAGCAATGACTGGGGCAAGCTCTGGGCTGGCTGGACTAGTGTTTTTTAAACATGCTCTGTGGAGTCCTGGGGTTTCAGGGAGGGGGCCCAGAGTGGGGCAGCAGGAAGGCATTAGGGGTTGGAAACTCAAGTATCCCAGAGATTAGCAGGTACCCAAGGGAAGGCACAGAGAGGGCAAGTGTGGGACACTAATGCCAAGCTCTGTATTGCCACGGAGAAGTGCAGCTGCCTACTTACACTGCCTTTAAGTTTTTTTAAAAAATGAATGGACTATTTTTCTTACAAAAGTTTTAGGTTTACAGAATATTAAGCAAATAGTACAGAGAATTCGCATGTATCCTCTCTCTCCCGGCTTGTATTTTCCCCTATTACTAACATCTTGCATTAGTGTTGTACATTCATTACAACTGATGAACCATCATTATTAACTGATGTCCACAGCTTACGTCGGGGTTCACTCTTTCTGTTGTACGATTCTATGGATTTTGACAAATGCATACTATTGTATATCCGTCATTACAGTATCCTACGGCATAGTTTCACTGCCTTAAAAATCCCCTGTGTTCTCCCTATTCATCCTTTCCACCCCTGCCCTCTCTCCCTCTCTCTGATCTTTCTACCTGTGTGCATAGGTTTGCCCTTTCCAGAATGTCATAGCTGGAATCACACAGTATGTAGCCTTTTCAGACTGGCTTCGTCGCTTAGTGATATGCATTTAAGTTTCCTCCACGTATTTTCATGGCTCAATAGCTCATTTCTTTTTATCATTAAATACGGAGGTACCGTTTGTCTTGTTTTTCCATTCAGCTTTTGAAGGACATCTTGGTTGCTTCCAGTTTTAGGCAATTATGAATAAAGCTGTAAACAACCATATGTAAGCGTGGATGTGAGTTTTCAACTCATTTCAGTAAACACCAAGGGGCATGACTGATGAATCGTATGGTAAGAGTATGTTTAGTTTAGTAAGAAACCACCAAACTGGTTTCCCAAGAGGCTGCGCCATTTTGCATTCCCATCAGCAATGAACGAGGGTTCCTGTTGCTCCACATCCTCACCAGCATTTCGTGGTATCAGTTTTATTTTATTTTATTATTTTTTATTATTATTTTTTTTAGTTTTATTTTATTTTAGCCATTCTCATAGGTGTGGAATGGTGTCTCATTATTGTATTTTGCGGAAATTTGTATTTCCGCAACAACATATGATGTGGAGCATCCTGTCATACACTTATTTGCCACCTGTATATCTTCTTTGGTGAGGTGGCTGTTCAGATCTTTTGCCCATTTATACATGTTTTTCAAATATTTTCTCCCAGTCTGTGGTTTATCTTTTCATTCTCTTAACAGTGTCTTTCACAGAGCAGCATTTTCCATGTGAAGATCGTCAAACTTATCAATTTTTTCTTTCGTGGATCCACACTGCCTTTTAAAACACCAGCGTAGCCAAACAGAACATACCTTGCCGGCTGTTAACCTGGGGCTTAGGGGCTCACATAGGAGATGTTTCCTAAAGCTAGAATACAAGCCGAAGTGCTGGCCCTGAGGGCCAGGTTGGGGGATGTGAAGAGGTCCAGGGAAAATGTCAGCCAGGTGGTGGACAGCTCTCTGGTTGGCTGTTTTGTTTTGTTTTAAGAATAGTTTCAGATTTAGAGAAAAGTTGCAAAGATAGTACAGAGAGTTCCCCTATACCCCATACCCAATTTCCCTCATTATATAATCTTATATTAGTGTGGTACATTTGTCACAACTAAGGAACCAATACTGATACATTATTATTAACTACCGTCTGTTCGTTATTTGGATTTTCTTAGTTTTTC
This sequence comes from Delphinus delphis, assembly GCF_949987515.2. Taxonomy (NCBI): domain Eukaryota; kingdom Metazoa; phylum Chordata; class Mammalia; order Artiodactyla; family Delphinidae; genus Delphinus; species Delphinus delphis. Next base: position 35,530,917 of record NC_082692.2, on the reverse strand, counting down.
TGGTCTAGTTCCCATCCAGGATAGCACATTACATTTGGCCATCGTATCTCCTTAGGCTCCTCTTGTCTGTGACCGTTTCTCAGAATTTTCTTGCCCTTGACAGTTTTGAGGAGTACTGGTCAGGTATTTTGTAGAATGCCCCTCGACTGGGACTTGTCTGACGTTTTCCTCATGACTCAACCAGGGTTATGGGTTTTTGAAAAGGAGACCACAGAGGTCATTGCCATTCTCATCACATCATCGGATCAGGGACACCGTCTGGCAACCCTCTCCCCAACCCCTTTTAAAAAGCTCTATTTCACATTTCCAACGTGAGAACTCAGCTCTGCTCAGACCCAGGCAAGGAGCGTTCCTTGGCAGTCGAGGCCGAGGCCCCACTCGTGCTGGCCTGGTCTCTGCCATGCGGACAGTGGGCCTGTCTCAGAGATGCAGGATGGATGACGCAGATGTCATTGGCTCTACCGCCCGCGCTGTGCGGTTGGAAAGAGACAATAACGTGGGTGGCATGAGAAGGAACCTGCCTTCAGAAGGTGTGTGTGTGGGAAGTATAGTCTGTGCTGGCTCATGCCATCACTCAGGGACACTGGCTCTGGGCGTCCTCACGGGAGGCTGCCCACGTCTCTCCTGAGTCTGTGCTAGGACAGAGTCACTAACCAGAGGTTCCTGGGTCCTGGCAGGCTGACTCCCCTCTGCCTTACCCAACATCCCCTCCACAGTTCCCCCCTCCCTCTCCCCTCCCACTACCGCCAACCGCTTCTTCCCACCCAGCGGCAGGACCAGGGCTTGCACAGTTTGGTTAAACTGCTTCTCTTGACACTGTGGCAGTAGGTCCACTGGCTGTCAGAGCCGGAGGGAAAGGGCCGGGGTTGGGGGAGGGGGCGCGGTCCTCCAGTAAAGCCTGAGAGCCACTGGCCTGAGTATTTTCAACTAATTTAACCGTGAAAGTCACTCATCTTCCCGGATCAGGCAGCCTACACTTAGAGCATCAAGACTGGGTTGAGGAGAGGTAGGGCATCTTTTCTGGGCATCCCAACCCTGTCGCAGGGTTCTCCCCTTACCTTTTGCTAGAGTGAAGCTGGGACCGTTCGTGCTGGGATTCTGGCGTCTGGGGAAAGGGTTTCATGTGATTCAATGAATTCACTGCTGGGGAGTTTACCTGTTGGTCCAAGAGAAAGTTTCACAGTGTAAGCATGAATCTAATGACATGGGGAAAATGTCTTTGATGTTATTTCTTAAAGGGAAAAAGCCAGCTAGAAAAGTTGGTATGTACATGTGTGGGAAAAAAAATAAATCTAGAGGTAGTCATGACCTTAATGAGGGGCATCACAACATTCTCTTTGGATGGCAGGATAATGGGTAATGTTTGATTTATTCTTTGTGCTTTTCTGTGTTTTCTAAGTTCTCCATATTGAGCCTGTATTACTTTTTAAAGTTAAGAAAAAGTGTTTAAAATGTGGTCTGACAGTTCTCCAGAACTCCTTCCTGGCTTTGCTTTCCCTCATCCCAAAGAGATGCTGGCAGAGTCAGGAGCGATGCATTCATCGTGCATGTGGGGGCAGCTCCAGCAGGGTCCTGGAAACCTTGCGTGTCTCCACCCAGGTCTCCTGAGCAGCGATGAAACCCCAGCGGATCTGAGTCGTAGCAGAATGCCCCGCGCTTCTCCCAGAACATGAGAGCACGGGAGGCTTGTGAGCAGCTGCTGCCAGGCCGTCTCCCACTTCCTCGCCATCTCGCTCAGAGGCCGTCATGGGACAGTTTCTCATCACCTCCTATGTTCTAATGAGGGTTAAGGCTTTTTGCCTGCCCCACTCAGGGTATATCCGCCGGCTATAAAATGGCTTAGTGGCTGCATGGAATTGCTACAGGGCGCCCCATCATCCCTGCTGTGGTCACCTGGTCCCTTCTGTTTCAATGACATCCTGTGGCGTGGAGGGCACAGGGAGCTGACAGCTTGGCTACCCTGCCTTTCACTGTCTATGCAAGTAATAAACGGTCTGAATCCATCAGCCTCGGCTGGGTCATACGGGATGATGGGAGAACCCTCATCACTGTCCAGTGGCCGGATGCCCATGGGCACCAGCAGTGGCTGACGGTCTCACCCACTGATGACCTCCCGAGGGAGGCTTCTTAACTGGAGAGCAGGGGCACTGTGAACGTGACTGGGAACCAATGACATCTTTATTCTTCCTAACTTCTACCTGAAATTTAACATATCTTTCGAGGATTAAATGTAGACAACACACCACAGTAGAATGGGTGGTACCAGTGACTCCGCCACCAGTAGAAATTACAGATATTTTCAGATCACATTACAGTTGTTGCAGAAATCTTGAAATACTGTGTTCATCACTACTTTGAAATTGTGGTAAATATTGAGCCCCCCAGATCTTATTAATTAATGCATCTGTCAAATGGTATACATATTACTATACCATAACTGTGCTGCTAAAATATTGTGATAACTGCATTTCCATCTTATTGGTTTTATTTGTCATCTTGTGTATTTAGTTTTATCCAAATATGTTTCTCCATCGTCTGGTCACGAGGCCACTCGGTAATGTACGGGTTACTGCTCGGTTTTGTCCTTGGGACACTATCTTTTCTGGCTCTCAGTTTCTTGTCCTTAAAATGACACAATCAGCCTGTTAGAGACTTTCTAAGGGTTCTTCCAGCCACAAAAGTGGTAGGATTATGCGTATGTCATCTCTTTTATTATACACAGCCGAGGGGTCACATGAGGACAGTTGGAACTGGGGGTGTGTACTAACGTTTCTTAACTGGTTCTTTAGCCTTCATAATATTATAGAGAACTTCTAGGAATTTGTCTAGGAAATACGCAAAAATGTATCTTCAAATACTTTTCTAGTGAAACGACCCCCAAACAACCTAAGCATTAAACAGCAGGAGATTAAATATATTAGAATAAATCCATATGCTTGAACAGTGACAGCATTGGAATGATGTCATGGCGTCATGCCATGGAAGAGGTGGCATGCTGGACCACTAAGTGAAAACAAAAGCCGTTTGTGATACTTGAAGACTAATACGATTCTATTTTTATAAAAGCATATGGTTGTATATGCATAAAAATATAAAGTAATATAATCCAACATATTAATATCGATTATCCTTAAATGGTGGGATTTCACCATTGTGTTTTTCTGTATTTTCTAAAATGTATACCATATATACATATATACACACACATACGTGCATATATATGACTGTAATAAAGAACAATCAGTGTTGTCACTCCGTCTCCGGAAGCGATGGTGGCAATCCATCGGCTTGGGGAGCTACACCTCCCACCCCCTGCATTTCTATGCGTCAGGCACTAGCAAGGAAACGGTGAGCCCCTGACCACTCACGTTCCTTGTTACTAAAACGAGCCCTCGCTTCAGGAGGTAGGGGCTGAGAGCACGTGCACTGCGGGTCTAAGCCCCCATTCTTTTTCCTCTGCTCCGCCCCACCATGGGGCTGGGGGTCTGGCCCCTCCCTGGCTGCCCTGACGTTCCTCGGGCCCCAGCAGGAGGGTGGGCTCTGGGGCAGCGAGGGGCATGGCTGCCAGTACCTGCAGGCTGGTGGCCTCCTCTGCCCACCAGGCTTCAAACTCTTTCTGCAGCTTCACCTTGGCTTTGTCCATGAGGAGCTGCAAATGCTCAATCTCCACCTTCAGCGCCTTCAGGTGCGTGAACATTGCTTTATACCTGCAGTGGAGTCGGAGAGGAGTCTTGAAAGTCACTGGCAGGGAGGGAGGGCTCTAAAGAGACTGGCGGCGGCAGGGCCTGAGCCTCAGAAGCCTGGCCGTGCAGCACCGGTGCCTGGGGCTGGGACCTTACAGTTGCCCACCCAGGCCAGAGTATGGCGCCAGCATGTGAGCCCACAGCCAGGTGTTTCTGTCCAGTGGGCCGCGGGGCTCTGTGTGTGACAGGACTAACCCCTCTCCAAGAAGGACAAGTACCATTACTGGGCACTGAAGGGCAGGCGTTGCTCTAGGCCCTTGCCGTCTATAAACTCATTTAATCCTCTTCACAACCCTATGGGGAAGGCGCTATTATCAGCATCTCCCCTTTACAGATGTGGAACCTGAGGCATGGAGAGGTTAAGGAACTTGCCCTACGGCACCGAGCTAATAAACAGTGGAGCCAGGGTTTGAACCCAGGCCATCTGGGGGTGGGGGCAGTGCGACAGGGGGCGCTCAGGGTACATGCCTAGCCAGCCCAGGGGTGGGTGGTGTGTGTTACAGTGACAGCATCGCCCCCTTGAGAGTAAGGAAGGTTTCTTGTTTGGTTTCCCCCAAACGTCTCCGTGGCAGAGGAGATAGCTGTTGAATGCCTAAATGAATGAATGAACTGAGAAGCTTGTATCAGTAATGACCAGATGTCTGTTTATGCTTGAGGTTCCTCGCTCTGCAGGTTAAATCATTCTGGGGCCCTAAATGGCCGCAGGAGGGTCTGATATTCTCTGGACACCTTGCAGATAAGGAGCCTCAGGAGAGAAGTGGGGGGGAAGGAGGTCCTCCATGGTCATACTTCTGGGCTCCCCTAGAGGGCAGCAGCAGACAAGACTCGCCGCTTCCTGGGCTGCAGCTTGGGCTGGGGCTGCAGAGGCTGCTCTCCCTGCCCGATTCGGGGGTCCCAGCGCTGGAGCCTGGCTGGGCCTTCTGCTCCCCACTCCAGCCTCACCCTGCCTCGGCTTCCTGCATCTCACGACCGCCTGCTGAAAGGTGGCACCTCCTCCAGCTATTTTAGGACCCGCTTCCAGAGTAGTTGCTGGCCTGGGACGGGCGTGGCCACCCTGCCCTGCCCCACAGCTCCAGGTGGCCCCGAGGGGCTGGGGTCAGGGTGTGTGTGGCGAAAAGAAAGGGCACCTTCTCTTTTCTTCCTGCAGTTGTGATCGCAGCTTCTCTTCCAGCAGGTCTGGCGTCGAGGGCACGGGTGTGTTTTCTGAGATACCTGGAGAAGGGAGATGCTGATGATTCCCTCCAGCGAGGAAGAAAGGTCAGGGGAGAGTGTGGTTTAGAGCGGATGACACAGTCATCGTGCGTCTCAGGTGAAAGGGGACCCTGTGAGTCCTTCTGGGGCCTTTGGATGGGCGCCTGCTTTACCCACCTCCTCTGGGTGGCAACCTCTGCGCGGCTGAGAGCCCCAGAGAAGGCTTCCATGATTATGCTCCATCCACTGTCCCTCCCACTGTCCCACATCTGTCACCGGAAGGGAATTCTTCCTTATATCGCTACCAATCCTTTTACCATGGAGTTCACTCGTTTCCTCTTGAGTCCCCAGGGAAGATGCGAAACACCATTTCCCCCTCCTCTGATACTGAGGCCTTCATAAACCAAGAAGGCATCACTAAAACGGCTCACGTCTTACTTTGTATCAGCTGAGGTGCCGAATTCTCCAGCCTCAAATCATGTCTCCCGTTTCTGACTTCCCGCTGAAGCAGTGGTTCTAAGCCTGATTAACCCAATGTGCACCCAGGGCTGAGAACCACGCTCAGATGCCCTGCCCACAGGGCCCTGGCAAGTCCTAGGTGAGGGCTGTGCCCCCAGACACGCCAGCTGTCACTGCTGCTTGCCGGGTTGCCTGCTCTGGTGGCTTGTGTGCTCGTCTGGAGCCCATCCTTTCCTAGCCTGGTGGGTGGGGTCTGTCTATCTTCCCAGGAGGCTCTCGGTGGTTGTACTGCATTTCTCAGCCTCAGAACGCGTCTTAGGAGTTATGCAGCCCCACTTTTTACTCTTTGGAGGGGAGACTCTATCACACGCTAGGTGCTTTCTGGACATGATCAGACTTAGTCCTTCTGGTACTCATTGGAGGTATTGCTCCCCTTTCACAGATAAGGGCATGGAGGTTCAAAGAGGTTAACCTGTCCAAGGCCGCGTGGCTAACTTGAGGAGCCTGGATCCAAATCCAGGTTTGTCTGGTTGCAAGGCTCTCGATTCAGAAATTCCTCCGATAACATTTCTGAGGATGGTCATCTGCTTTCTCCCCCCGTACTGCCGGGGGTGAGGCTGAGTGCTTTACACTGAGCATACCTCGTTGCGGGCAGCTCTGTTTCCTCTTAATTGGAGCTGAGACCTGCCCCACTAACTTCTTTTCACCTCTCCTTTGGAGCTCTGGAGCAGCACAGTTTGTCCTCCTTCTTAATCTGATGGTTCTTTAAATACTTTAACAGCAACAACAACAAAATACCACATGTGCCTGGAGCTTTATTCCCGGGCTGACTCTGCCTAATTCTCTCACCTAAGGGCTCAGTAGTAAGGTGACTTTCTAATCGATCTGAAGTACAGAGCATGAATCTGGACATCATACTCCAGATAGGCCCGAGAGGGGCAGAGTAGAGAAGAGTTCTCCTAGCCTTGAAAAATTTACGTTCTATATTTCTATAGGAGGTGAATTACTAACAATGACCATTTACCGAGCGCCTTCTATATTCCAGGTTCTGCCAAGTTCTACTAGACGCTGGGCTAGGTGGTCATCTTATTGCTAATTCTCAAAATAACTCAGCAGGGAAGGCATTACCATCTCATTTCAGTTAGATTCTGAGGCTCGGAGAGGTTGGTGAGTAACTCAAGGTCACAGAGCTAATAAGTGGTAGGGCTGGGATGTGAACCCAATTTTTCTGGTTCCAAAGAGCTAGATGTTTATACCAGGCAGCCCCCAGCACTGTTTTGGTTTTTCAGAAGCTTCGTCATTGTCATGGCCATGTCAGTTTGTCACTGTCTTCTGTTAAGCTTGCGGTTAGTTTACCCACGTTCCTATATTTATGAGTGGTTGTCGAAACGCATTCTATTTCAGTGTGATTATCCTTTTAATCACAAAGGCAACATTTCCCATTTATTGGGGGCTTAGCCTGCTGAGAGGTCCTTATTCTGGCATGCCTTATTCTTTCCCTCGGGGCTGCTTTGATGTCGTGATCTAACTCATTGATAAATACGCTAAGCGGATCAGGATTCTGTTCTTTGTCTGCCAGGCACCTGTTACCCTCTGTCCCTTGTGTCAAGTATCTCACCCCTGAGCAAGTGTCTCACTCATAGATACCACAGACTTCCCAGCCGAAGGCTATGCTGTCCCCCATGCTGGTGCATCTTAGTGGCCCTAATGAGCCAAACTGCCTGTCCTCGTCACCCGTGGTCCCCCAGGCCTAGGCACCGGAAGCCCCTCGAGGGCAGGGACTGGTCCCTCTGCTCTTTGTATCTCCCCAGTGCTTTGTTTGTTCAGACTCCACGTCCAGGGTGCCCTCAATGCTGCCCGTGCTCACTGGCCCTTGTCCTCTCTGGGAGACGTCAGACCTGATAAACTGAAGGAAGTATCTCAACACCAAACTGATAACAGTAGGACTTGAAATAGAATATTTCCTTTCCTAATGGTTTCAGAAATGGACACATGTATCTCCGAGTCTGTTAAAAAAGAAAAGCTGTGGCTCTCCTTTGTCCTTTTAACACTTTTTGATCCCATACCAAGGAACCCCCTGAGAGATGCAGTGAAGACCCTGCTCTGGGGTGAAGGCTGGGCCAGTGAGGAAACTGAGGCCAGATCAGGAAGGACCTTGAGGGCCTGGAAAGGACGTTGGCTTTGAGAGAGCTGAGAGGCTGGAGGGCGTTGCGGAGAGGAATGGTGTGATCTATTCCTCTGATAGCCAAGCCAAGTAGTTGCTTTGCTGGTCAAGACAGAGCTGCTCCAAACTGAAGCATAGTTAATGTGAGGTGGCGCCAGGGTGGTGAAAGGATCTGGGAAAGAAAGCTGGGGCAAGGGAGCTTGGGCAGCCAGAATGAGGGCACAGCGTACCCCCAAGACACAAGCTACCCGTGTTGCCATGACAACCAAAGGGGCCTCTCGCCAAAGTGATGTCTGCTGAGTGAAATGCATTGTAACCTCACCAGGAGACGGCCCTGGCTGCTCCTGCTGCTTGGCTAATCAGCCCTCTCTCAAGAGAAAGAGGGGCTGGGAACTCAAAGGGAACCAGACAAAACGACTGAGCAGGAACAGAGGAAAAGGGAGTACGTAAAGGGCAGTTGCGCTTTGCAGGTCCCCATGCCCGCTGGGACTGTGGCCAGGGACAGAAGCTCCAGTCACCTGACAGGAGGCACAAGGAGTCCTCCTTTCAAGCACAGGACTCTGGCTGGGATGGGAGCACTGAAGGTCATAGCCCCGAGTGGCCCATGAGGTCACACTGTGAGTCTGTGTGGGCAGCTGTCTCCCACACAATACAGAAGCGAAAAAGAAGGGCTTCATGCCAGCGGCTGTAGATCTGAATGTCACACACGGAGGAAGCCCTGAGCAGTCAAATAGTAACTGAAACGTACAAGGGCGTGGTGACTCAAGGGCACGCACATCTCAGGCTGACCCCACCTCTGATGTGTCAGGTGTTTGGAACCAGCAGCACAAGAACAAATGGGTGCTTGCTGGGAAGGCCAGCCTCCTGTGGGTCCCCTCATACCTGGCATGATTTCAGGGTCACTGGAAAGATCACTGTACCTTCTCTTCCCACCTCCCCATACCGTACACACACACACACACACACACACACACACACACCCCCCAAAACTCTCCTACAGTCAGTAAATGTCTGAAATGTGCAGAATCTCATTTCTTTCATTCACTGGCTTTCTACTGGGGGTGCACCTGAGAATCACCTAAGGTGCTTGTAAAAGCAGAGACTGCTGGGCCCTACCCCAGGCGTTCTGAGTTAGGATTTGATGGTAGGTTCCCCTGTGATTCCGACGCTCGCCCCTTGTTAAGAAACACCGTTCAAGGCTCTGTGTCCAGTTTCAGGGCAAGTACTCCATGCAGGAATCCCTGAGGATGCAGGACCTGCAGGGCTTCCTATAGGATGCTATACGGGGGCCAACATGGCCCTTTGCCCCCCGCCCACCTTCCAGACCTTGGGAAGACACTGTGGGGCAAAGGAGCTCAGGGGTTTGAAGCAAGGAAGTCACACTCTCTGCAGGGCTGGGCTGCCTGCACTTGGCCCTTGCAGGTGGTGGATCTCTGAATAACGATATCCACCACGTGGCTGCTCTGTGGCCCTTATATCACAAGCCCATCACAGATGGGGAAACTGAGTTCTGACAGGGGAAGTCATCTTCCCCGGGATCACACCACTGGTAAAAAGAGCCGGAGTCAGGACCCAGCTCTGTCTGACATCAAAGCTGGTGCTTTTTCCCTTGCAAGCCACTGGCATAATGAAGGCAGCCATGGGGCAGATCACTGAGGTTGACTCGTCCTTGGTATCTGAAGGTGATGCTCTTTTCCATGAATGCCTTTCAGGTGCGGGGCCGGGGCTGAGAAAAAGCCTCAGTCTCTCCCCCGAGTGCCAGCCTGTGCAGACTGCCCTTTCCTAACTGGAACCACGGCCTGCAGGCTGCTCCCACCGGGTATCTGCAGCTCGCCTGATGGGTGCGAGGGGCTTCGCTACCCACGTTCCCCACGGGAGCCTGGCCCCCCCAAGGCAGCCCCCAGAACACCCGGAGCCAGCCTGCTTGTCTCCTTAGCTGTGTGTTAGGAATCCTAAGGAAGGCGGTATTGACGTTTCCAACCAGGCGCCAGCCGAAAGGGGCCCTGTGGTCTTCCAAGGAGCAAAGGCCAGTGCCCTGCGCGGGAAAGGCTGTGAATTACGTGGCTCTACCGTGGCAGACGAGACAGCAGAGCCACGGAGGCCTTCCAGCAGGTGGCCTTAGCTATCCAACTATGGATTCGCTCCCTGAACACCCACTCTGGGCCTCCTTGGGCTACACTGTCTCACAGAGCCCAGATCACAGCCTCCCCTTGCTTCCGAAGTCAAAGTGTCTATTCTACCCAAGACGGATGATGTCAGTAGCTCAATGACGACAATGGTCAGCAGCTCAGAGGCAAAGATTCTGGCTTCCCGATCAGACCATTTCCTGTTTCATGGCTCAAATGTATTGCCAGCTGGAGTGATCACACGCTGACAGGTGCTTAGGGCCACCATGCCTCTTGGTGTTGATTTTGTGTAACACCGTCGCTGTCCACAGCAGGCTCGGACTCAAGGGCGTGGTGAATACCCTGCGGACCCAGGGCTCAGGTCATTGCTCAGGCCCCCACTCACCACTGCCGTCCTACCCGCAGGGAGAATGGGGCGCTCTCCAAGAGCACAGATGGTCCACCTTTAGCACAATCAACATCCTTCCCCATGCCGGTTTGGAGCCTGGACTCTGCCCATGGAAGGCCAGCTGCGTCCCTTCCCTCCTGAGTAACTGCCTCTGCGTCCACTCTGGGCCTCTCTGCCCACGACCAGACCCCTGGGATGGTGGCCTCTCTCCTTCGGCATCGCTCCCCTCCACTGCATTCCCGGAGGAGGACGCGGCCCACACAGAGGGTCAGTGTGGACTTGCAAGCGATACAAGGGAGACCCCAGGAGCATCCCGCATTCCCAGGAAAGATGCTTCTCGTCGCCTTACTCACTTCCCGACCACGATCACCTCTGCTCAAATGGGAGCTCTCTCCTTCCCCCAGCTCTCCACAGTCCTTTCTGCTGGGACCCCAGCCCCATCTCTGCTTTCCGGTCGGCATTCTCTGGGTGCAGCCACTCAGAGCCTGGCACCTCCTTCTGAGGCTCCTGGTACCCTCTCCCCACCCCCTTCAGAGGCAGGCCTGTGCAAAGGCTGCTCCTGCCTGCGTCCAGCCCACTGAGGCCTCCTCACTCCTCAGAAGTGTGCCGACATTACTGAACTCAGGGTTTCTCTACGAGCCCGAGTCCGTTGGCAATTCTACCCTCTTGTCACTTTTGCCTCACTGACCAGTGGTGACCACATTTCTTAATCTCAGTGGCTTTTCAGAGAGACATCAGCAGGAAGCTTGGCATGCCTAAAACCCAGCTATATCCTTGTCACACTGGACCTAGCGAGTCTGGAGTGTTCTCAGGATACCTATGACCTGTTGGGGAGGGCAGTTTTCCCCACACCTGTGAGGGTGAGCACAGGTCTTCCTCCTGTGAAAACCTCTAATGATAATGATTAGTGGGGTTTGGTCAATTCTCTTGATTGGCTTGTAAAAGAAATTTTAGGACTTCTAGGAATTGAACTGAGAATCCTTAATAAAATCATCTCCCTCCACTTTTGGACAACTCATCTGCTACTAGGCAATTTGTAAGCCAATCTGTTCATTTGGCAAAATTTTGTTGTATTTCAGAGTCAAAAGTGAGTTCGGAAACAGACTACACAGTAGAACTGGCACATTTTCAAAGTGAGGTGGCAAGAGTAGGCAGACAACCCAAATGAAAAGGGCCCAAAGAAATTTCTGGAGATTTTTTTTAAAGACCCTAGTAGTTTGCCTTCAGCCCACCTTATCCGCTTCACTGGGGGGAATGTGTGTAGAGATCCTTCCCAAGGTAGGGAGAGGGCTTGAAGGAGACAGCTCAGAAAGCTTGATGAGAACTCTTGGGAATCTGTGTGTTTGTGGTGTGGTGTGTGTGTGCGCATGACGTGTGTTTGTGTGTGTGCACGGTGTGTTGTGTGTGTGCACGGTGTGTTGTGTGTGTGTGTTGTGGACAGAACTGTGACTCTCCTCAAGAACTCTAGAGGATGGGGCACGTGATGCTGTGTGAGAAGCAAGAGCAGAGTGGCTGCCATTTCTGTGGCAAAAGCATGGGCTCCAGCATGGAGGAGAGTCAGTTAGGGTCACCTGAGGTCAGAGGCATGCTGGCAGATGTGTCACAACCAGCTCTCTGGAGAGAAAAAGCCCTGATTTGTAGTGTTTGCCAGTGTTTGTGGTGTGACTGATTTCACGCCACCAGCATGGTGCTCCCGAATCTGGAGCTGGGAGGAGATGCCCGTGGTCAGTGCTCGTGAGCCAGAGTGAGCGGGGCCCAGCACAGCACTCAGACCCTCCGGCACGCCACTTAAAACCTAGATCCCTTTTAATAAAGCCACCTAGAGGGACCTTAGGAGAAACAAACCTGGCGGTGGACCACAGGAAGCCTGGGAGAGCTGGGCCTGTTCCTTTTGCTTCTCCAAATCCACTCTCCGCCCTCTCCTCTTCTGCTCCTCACCCCAGGAGCCTGGCTGCTAGAACAGTGGGCTTCCTTGTCCTCCGCCCTCTGGCTGGACTCAGCCGATGGGGAACATGGGCAGGGACTGGAGCATGGGAGGGGACAGGCTGAGGTATTTCTTTCCCCAGACATCTCTGTAGAGGCCACGAGCTGGATGCCCTGCTTTACTGAAGGTCACAGCTCCTATCAGACGGCCAGAGCCTTTTTGCACAGCCATTACTTTTTTTTTTTTAACATCTTTATCAGAGTATAATTGCTTTACAATGGTGTGTCAGTTTCTGCTGTATAACAAAGTGAATTGGCTATACGTATACATATATCCTCATATCCCCTCCCTCTTGCGCCTCCCTCCCACCCTCCCTATCCCACCCCTCCAGGTGGACACAAAGCAACGAGCTGATCTCCCTGTGCTATGCGGCTGCTTCCCACTAGCTATCTAGTTTACATTTGGTAGTGTATATATGTCCATGCCACTCTCTCACTTTGTCCCAGCTTACCCTTCCCCCTCCCTGTGTCCTCAAGTCCATTTTCTAAGTCTGAGTCTTTATTCCTGTCCTGCCCCTAGGTTCTTCAGAACCATTTTTTTTTTTCAGATTCCATGTATATGTGTTAGCATACGGTATTTGTTTTTCTGTTTCTGACTTACTTCACTCTGTATGACAGATTCTAGGTCCATCTACCTCACTACAAATAACTCAGTTTTGTTTCTTTTCATGGCTGAGTAATATTCCATTGTATGTATGTGCCACATCTTCTTTACCCATTCATCTGTCGATGGACACTTAGGTTGCTTCCGTGTCCTGGCTATTGTAAACAGTGTTGCAGTGTACATTGTGGTACATGACTCTTTTTGAATTATGGTTTTCTCTGGGTATATGCCCAGTAGTGGGATTGCTGGGTCGTATGGTAGTTCTATTTGTAGTTTTTTAAGGAAACTTCATATTGTTCTCCATAGCTGCACAGCCATTTCTGTCTTCAAGTTTCATAACTGCTCATTCCCTTGCCCTCTTAGGCCTGATGCTTCCTGCCTTGCTGCTGTTATTACCTCTGGGGTACTGCGATCTCCTTTGTGGTTTCCCTACCCTCTGCTCACGCCTTTGTCAACAGGACTTTATTCAACTCTCTTCACAATAGCTAATTTGAGTAGTGCCACTTGCTTCCCGTTTGGACCCTAACCTGTACAGGTAAGCAACTGTCCAAACGAGATGCATTCCCTCGAGACAAGGAACGTGTGGGTGAGGGGCCTCCAGGGACCCGTGAAAGTACCCCGAAAGAGCAAGAGTCATCTTTGAACATTTGCTGGGCCCAGAGAGCACAAAGCTGTGTTACAATGGTACCAGTTCAGTGTGATCTTTACCAACTGCCTTTCCTCCCTTCCTTCTTCTCTCCAACTCCTTCTGGGGAAACAGCTTAGCAGGCTGAGGGAAGAAGTGAGTTAGAGAGAGAAGGAGCTGACCATGTCCCTCTCTTTCTGGTGGTTGGCCTTAGCTGGGGAAAGGGAGGGAAGTCTTTTCTTTGAGTGAAATTTGAACTATTGAGACTCTAGTTACAATATAGAATGACCATTGTGAGTTTCTGTCTTTTTTGTTGTTGTTTGTTTTGCTGGTAATTAACAATGAACAATTGAGTTACTGGGCTGCCCAGTTTCTTCCAGGGGCAGGAGAAGAACTCTCTCCATTGTGAGGATTTATAGAAACAGGGAGAGCAATAAAAAGCAGCCTTCACAGGCGCTTCCCCTGTATTGTTCAACATGCAGGCAGACCATCTGCAGCTGTTAGTCCCTCCCAGAGAATACAAGGCACCTGGAGGAGAAAATGAATGCCGGTAAACTTTCCGTTTTCCTCTTTAAGTAAAATGATCCTGACGTGAACGGTAGTGAGGAAAATGAAGATGAACTGGAATTGAATTGGGATTCACTTTTTACTACCACTTCTACCAACACAATGATTCCACAAGAACAGTCATTTGTGTTTGATTTCTGAACCGTTGGAATCTAGTCCTTCACAGAAATTATTATAAACCATTACAAACACAAAAAAATATTCAAAGAATGATATAATAACAATAGTATTTTGGATAATCTAAAAATCAGCAGTTTGCCACAGCTGCCTTAGACTTGGGCTTTGTTTGGAGCTAGAACGGTTCAGAATTGGTGGAGGCCTCCTTTGCGCCCTCCCCTAGCCCCACCCTCCCTCCCTGAAGGTAACATCACTGTCCGGATGGAGCTCCACAGCCTTCCCTTCGTGCTTTTATATTCGCGCTCTGTGTCTTTCGTGCCCTGTAAACATTACTTAGCCATTTCTTGACTTAAGGGGCGGCAGAGTGTTCTCTTTATAACCGTTTGTCGGACTGTGCACCTGTACTTGTGTGTTTTATGAATCTTTCATGTCCAAAGCTCCCATTCCCTCCCCCCCGACAAAAACTATTGAAAATTTTGGAATTTACACAAATGGTACGGGTCCATATATATCCTTCAGCAATTTTCTTTCTTTCAATCACCATTGTGTTTTTGAGACGTATTCACACTGCTACACGTAAATCTGTTTATCCATGTTGAATTCTCTAAGGTGTTCCACTGTATGACTGTATCACAGCTCTCGCTCCCTTATCCACCCCCTACGGGGGACCTTTGCGTGGTCTCCTGTCTTGGTTCTTGTTCGTTTGACTGTCTGCTATGATAAGAACAATGCTGCCAGGAGTGCCCCCTCGGGCACACATGTGACACCATCTCAGGTATATGTTCCTAGGCGTGGAATTGCCAGGTGGTGGAGGTTGCATATCTTCTAGATATTGCAGATTTCAGATATTGCCAGATTCATCCCCAATGGTTGGTCATAGACTTTATCTATACAATTCACTTCTCCCTGCTTCTCTTTTCCTTTTCTTTTTTTATACGGAAATTGCTCTGCTCTGCTCTCTGGGTGTCCCCTGCCCACAGCTCTCTGTACAACAGTGCCCTCATGGTTTTCTGAATAGACATCAGTTTTTTCAGAGCACCACTTAGAGCTTTATGTTCGTTATTTGGAACACAAAGCACCCATCGTTTGTATCTGAGCACAGACGACCCTGGTTTCTTGTTGGCAGGTCTTCCCCAAACTCATCATCAGTTTCCTCGGGGATTTAGGAAGGTCTTACCCAGCTCCACTATGCTTGCAACAGAATAGGTCCTGCAAAACAGTAAGAACTTTTCTGGGCTGAGACTGGCCAAACACAAGAGAGGACAGATGGAGGAGCCGGCCGTGGTATATTTTATCAGATACATTTTTGCAGGTGAAGTCAAGAGGTTAGAATTTTGTCTACTGTGTTTGATTGTTATGGACTGTGTCCCCTCCAAAATTCACATGCTGAAATCGAATCCCTAATGTGATGGTATCTGCAGGTAGGTAATTGGGTCATGAGGGTGGAGCCCCCATGAATGAGATTAGTGCCTTTCTAAGAAGAGACCAGAGAGCTGGCTCGATCTTTCCAGCACAAGTGGACACAACGAGAAGCCGGCAGTCTGCGCCCAGGAGAGAGACCTCACCAGAACCTGCCTCTGATCTCAGGCTTCCAGCCTCCAGAACTGTGAGAAATAAATCTCCATTGTTTATCAGCCACCTAGTCTGTGGTAATTTGTTACAGCAGTCCCAACTGATGGAGACATTGGTCAAATGCCTAATTCACTCAAAGCAGCACATATGGTTTCTGCATATCTGCACAATGAAAAATGTGGCTCTGGCAACCAGTAACAGGATCATCAGTGTTCAAGTGCTCAAAGGAATAGACAGCCCCTTCCTGGGGCTTGATGTATTTTTGCAAAGAAGAGTGATTTATAGAACCTGTGAGCAAATGTGGGTAGAGAGACGTGGTGACTGGGGACCATGGTGACCTCCACCAGTTATGCCAACTCATGTTGGTAGCCCAGGACTGTGGTAGCTCTGTGGCCAGGGGCTCTGCCCACTGCCTGGGCATTTGGTTCCCGACACCCAGAGTCACGGTTCATGACAATTCACTGAGCATCTACTTTGTCCTCGGCTCCATCACATATACACCTCGCTCAGCACTGAGATCAGTCCTGGGGAGTAGGTGTTCTTCTTCCCTTACGGACACGGAAATGCAGGAAGGTTAATGGGCCAAAGTCACATGACTAGCGAATGGCAGAGGCACCATCAAGCAGGGTTCTCCTGACTCTAGAGCGAGTGCTCTTTTTACTAAACCATGGTCGCAGTTCAAGACTCACCCCGGGGCTGATGCCCACAGCCTTCCATTCTCCAGAACGGCTGCTGAGGGAGTCGGAACTCCTCAAAGGGTCTGGAGCCTTGGCAACTGGGAACTGGGCAGGGAAATGGGGTGGGGACTCCTTATGACTCCCAGCCTCCATCTTGAGCCTGGACATTTGGCCAAGGACCTTGTGTCACCGAAGCTGACCCTATATTCACAAGCACCTGTGGAGTAGAATCGGCTCAGGTGGTGAGACTTTATCACTGGTCTACAGAGCCACCTGAGTCCTTTTGGAACCAGCTGAGATGCCATCTCAGCCTCTGGGGCAGCTGCTTCCTTTTCTTTATCCCTTACTCCAAAGGGTCGGCATTTAGATCATTCATTTCAGGTAGGATGAAAACATCTCTAACCAATCCAAGCCCTCGCACGTCTCCTTGCCAAGGCTGTGAGTGTTTTCTGCATGTCTTAAGGAACTCTGTATCCACAAAGAGATACAATTGTGGCACTTGACGGCTGAGGAGTGTTAGAGTCATTTGTTCATTCAACCAGGGATCTGTAGACGTCCGCTAAGTCCCAGGGACTGTGATGGGCTGTTGGGCACAGGATATCATTTAATCCAACCACCCCCATTTTACAGATGTTGGAACCTAGGCACAGAGTCCCTTAGCTGGTGAATCTTTAAGGCAAAAATCGGATCCCTTAGATATCACTGATTTATTCAGCTAACACTTAGGGAGGACCTTCTGTGTGCCAATCACTGTGCTTGGGGCTGGGGGAGAAGGATAAAAGACTTCTATACTATAAAGATAAAAGACTTCTATACTTGTATAATTACTATACAAGTGACAAGTTCTCTTATAGAAGCATATGCAGAGTTCCGTGTGAGCCCAGGGGAAACTGAGATAGCTCTGGGGAAGGGAAGCTTGGACTGTCTGCCTTTGGAAATGTCTCAGAAAGAGCTGCAAGTTCCGAAGGGAGGAAGATGTGTTCAAAGCTCAGAACCTTTTCTTCAAGCAAAGGCTTAATGACAAAAAGAGAAACAGAAGTTGCTTTGGTTGAACCAGGTGAAAATCCTGGGGTCCTGCCATTTGCACCCTGGGTCCCCTCACCCTCACCCTGTGGTCCCAAAGGGTCCACAGGGTGGCCCAAATGGGTCCCCTAGAGCCCATTTTGAAAACCACTGGGCTGGCTGATGCCGGGAGGGTTGCTCCAGTTGTCTCCATCAGTGGTTCCTCCCCTCATCCTGGAATTCCTGGTCTCATACTGGGTGCTCAGTCCAGTCTGCTGAATAAATTGATGACAGTCTGGCCTTTTGCTTTCTCTCAGATTTGTGGCTCCCGGGCTCAGAATTCCAAAAAGCATTTCAAGACTCAGGCTTAATTTTCCACCACACGGGAGAAGGTGGCAGTGGTGGTGGCCTGTCTTTGGAGAATGGCAGGGACGCCACAAGAGGTCACTGCAGGAACACCATTCAGGAGAAAAGAACTCCTCAGAGCGCTCTAAGCTGGAACAATGAGGTAGAACAGGGAGCCTTCAGGGTCAGTGCCTCTGTCGACCCTCATTAAGGCCCTGCTGGGATTCAGCGCTGTCACTGCCCGCTCTTCAGGTCAGGTAGCGTGTACTACCCGGTGGTAATCCGAGGGCCCCACGAGGCATTGCAGCGACAGTGGCCTGTTCTCAGGGGTCGCTTCTGCGTGGCATGTGGTCAGCGTGGGACTCCCCGGGCAGCCCCAGATTTCGCTGGGCAGTGTCTGCAGCAGGTTTACCCAGAGATGGCCAGGAGTCCTCAACCCCTCCCTGGGCCTGGGCTGCAGGCGTGTGTACCCGGAGGAATCGCCCAGTGCAGGGGCCGGGTGAAGGCTTGGGTGAGGGGGGTCTCCAGGGTGGTACAGATTATTTACTCATCAGTCAGGTAGCAAATGCTGAGGAGTTCGAGCTACCGCCTGGGGCTTTCTTTTCCTAAAAGGCCTCTTTGACCAAGACTTCCTTGCTCAGAAATGCTCAGTGGCTCAACTGCCTGTGAGAGAAATCTTTGGATTCAAGGCTCTCAGTGAACTGGCCCAGCTCACTGTGTTAGCCTTTTTCTGGACTACTTCATATCAACTCCCCACAAAGCACAAAACAAACACATACCCCCCCCCCCACACACTGTATACACCCCCCCACATACATATACATACACATCACACACACACTAAATACACATACATCCCCTTCATACATACATATCACACACACACACACACACACACACACACCCCGAATCAGCCTTCCCCCCACTCCCCACCCCAGCACACACACGACAACTATCCCCTGCTCCCACCCTCCTCTCTGTGGTTCTGACTCGTGCTTATTCTTCAAGGCTCAGCTCAGGCCCATGGCCTTGGTGACACCCCCCAGGGGCCACTCTCTCTGTTAAGATCCTGGAGCTCTGATGGTCTGTCCCTCTCACCTGCCACATTTCACACGCTACTTGGTAGTGCGATGGGCCTTTTGAATTTTAATCACAGGCACGTGGTAGAATTTTGATTGTGAGCTGCAGGAGATCCAGGCCCTGATCAAATATTGCTTGGAAGAGACACCTGAGAGAGAGGGCACAGCTCCCGTTCCTGGGATGGCTTCCTGGGCTCGCCCTGAGCTGTGAGGCCGTCAGAAAGCAGGGTTCCTGGAGTACATCACCTCTCAGTGAGTTACGCGCTAATGTCAGGCCTCTCGCTTTTACAGAGGGTCAATGCGAGAATCATCTTGTGGAACATTTCGGTATCTTTTGTAAAACTGCAGTTGACGACATCATTCACTATGTCACTCAGTGTCCTTTACACAAAGGTCCCCACGATAAATTCTGGTCTGTGTTTAGTTCCAGAAGACATTTTATTTCTGCAGATAAATTAGTTAGTATGCTTCCTGTGGTCAGAAAATGAAAACTGTGTAACTCTGGGTACTCCTCTTTCTGCTCGGTGGCTAGATAAGACAGAGTCGGATTTATTGCCTTGTGTTGTAATCCGCTCAGCTGTGGGCTCCGAAAGCACTTACTCCTTCTACTTCTTTTAAATGGACTTATTTTACGTTCAAATGTCTCATTCCACTTTTGCAAGATGTGTGAGTCTGGGAGTCATCTGGGGAAGCATTGACTTGGCCTGTTTATTGCCTGTGCTGGCTGCCGGGGGTACAGAGATTAACTTGACTGCCCCCAGCTTTCCAGGAGCTCACATTTTAGAGTGGAGAATAGCTATGGAAATAAATAATTACAAAACAAGGCTAAAGGACAAAGCAGACTGGCGAGAAGCGGGTGGGCAAGGCTGCATGAAGGAGGTCAAGGCCAACTTGGTTTGGGGCTACAGTAGGAAGAGGACAGTGGATAGAATAATACATATGTCTAAATCCGGAATTAGATAAAGAGTTATCTTTTTAATGTATATATCCCCTTGGGCTGGCTACGCACCCTTCGAGGGCAGGCACTGAATCCCTGTCCCTCTGTGGACTCCATAGTGCTCAGCCTGGGGCTGAGGGCCGTGCGGTGTGGTGGTTACAGCACAAGCTCTCAAGCTACATCTGCATTTGCATCCTTAGCTGAGCAAAGCTGGGTAGGTTCACCTTAACCCCTTTGGGCCTTAAGTAAAGTGAGGATAATAGTAGTACCTCCCGCATGGGGATTTTAGGAGCTTCAAAGAGGGAAATACAAGGAAAGAGCTTAGAGCCATGGCACATGGGGAGGTACTCAAGAAACGTCTGCTGATTAGTCCCCGCTGCGTCACTGACAACACTTTACCACGCTGGGGAGCTAGCACAACAGAGAGGGAAAAACACACGCAGCTGAATTCAGCAAAGCACTCTCAACTCAGCCAGCTCGATCTAGTTCAGTTAGGATCACTTTCAAATGATGCTTCATTGAAAAATAATAGTTTTATTGTTTCCTGAAATAGTGTGCGGGAGTCAGCCCTGCTCTAAGTCCACCAGTAACTTGTTTGTTGATGATATTCTTAGAACCGGTCATTGATGATTTTCTTAAGAAACCCACCCCCTCCAGCTCTGGCTGTCACATCCAGGGGGCCCACTGGGCCCAATTCTTCTCTTGCCCCACCGTCTCCGTCGGTTTCCCTGGTCACTGCCTTTCGAAAGGACCAGGTTCCTTGGGTGGGCAGTGAATGCGGGCAGAGCCATGATGTGGATTTTCAGCTGGGAAGGGGAGTAGAAGGCTTCTGAAGAGCAAAGATGCTCACGCACAGAATGGGCCTTTCCACGGGTGCTTCTCTGTGTGCCAGTGGCGTGGCGGGAAATGGTTAACAACCAGCTCTCTGGGAAAGAAAGCCCCAGTTTATAACAGTATTTGCCCTTGGTGTAGATACTCCCACTGTGGCTGATTTCAAGCTGCCAGTGGGATGTCACTGAGGGTGGAATTGGGAAGAGAGGCACAGAAGCACACCGTGAGCCAGTGTGTCCAGGACACAGACGCAGTCATTGTGGATAACCTCATGAGCAGAGATAGCAGTAAAATGTAGTAAATGAATCAGGAAGTGATGCATTTTGAGTGTTCCCCAAATTCCTGACAGGGTGGCATGCTGTCCCCTGGCTCTGGCCGAGATTACACTTCTGCAAATTTTCTTGGCCGTATGTCTACTGACACAAGCAGAGACATATTCTTACGCAAAATACATGAGAAAACTTCTCCTGCTCAGATTTGCTTATTACTCCTGACCCCCCCAACCCCCCAAAACCCCAAACTCAACCAAGCGACCCCACCTGCACTTTCATGGAAACTTAGGAACATGTAGGTAAAAGAAAGAAATAATATCAAAGGGAATACTTGAAATGGAGGGTGAGGGAAAGTAGGGAGGAGAAGAAACAGACAAAGAAACAGAACAGAAAGGGGGAAGGAACCGCAACACAAACCCACAGAGATGGAAGGGTGAGGCCAGGTGTAGTCACTGCCTCATCCCTGTACTGAAGCCCAAATTACAGGACGTCAGGAAGCCAAATACACCGAGCGAGTTGTTTTTGTTCTTACAGGAGCCATGGCTCCTGGCCTTCAGCCCCAAGGCTAGTCTGAAGGGCAAGGGTTAAGGCAGGAAATGGCGCTGTTAATAATCTGCTGCATTGAGAGCTTTCTCTCAATGAGAAGAAGTCCCTTCTGAAATGTGTCCCTTGGGACACATGTGCACCGGCGGGTCCACAGCCCCATCAGACAAGCTCCTAAGGCGTCTGGATAGCAATGTGGCATTTGATCTCAAAATGGCAGCTGGGAGATGGTAACACTTCTTCTCTAATTGGGATAGTATGCTTTTAAGATAAATAGTATTTCAAATGCTCTTAATTAGACTTTCAGCCAAAGTGCTTTCTGTTTGAAGTTTGCTGATTACTTCAGGCAAAGTTGGGCCCTGCTGCACCTGACACCTGCTATAGTTCATAAGAAGGCTCCCAGAGAGGTGAACACAGGAATTAAGGAGGAGCCTGCGGTTGAAGAGACGCAGCAGGGGGCGGGGGGCGGGGGCATAGAGGATGGAACACCTCTTGCCCTGAAAGCCATGGAAACGACTCCCCAGGCTCTAGAGCAAAACCGCCCTTGGAATTACTTGAGTGGTATTTTCCACATCATTGTTTCTGTTCAACAAGCATCATGAAGACTGAAGAAGAGACCAGGTGGCAGCCAGCGCTAGGGATGACTCCCTCTCCGGTGACCTGCACCTCGGCGCAGCTCCCCACAGAGGTCCCTGTGCCCTTCCCAAGCACGGCGCTATGAGTTAGGGCCCCGGGCAGCCCTGGCTGTGTGCTGGGGAAGGTGCTCTGCAGAGTCCTGGCTCCAAGACCCTGCCCAGGCCTCTGGCAATGGGAGGTCAGGCCCAGCACATCTGCCTGACCCCTCAGTCCCGGGGCCAACAGGGAAAAGCTCAGGCTCCATCAGTGTGTCTTAGGCTTCCTTGTTCTGTGTTTCTGATGTAATCAGTAGTTATTTGGTATGATCATTGTTACGACCAAAACTAAACAACCAACCTTCCCAATAATCCAAGTTACTAGGCTCAGATGGGTTACCCTCATCACGCTGGGGCTCTACTCCATTACCCCCAGAGATCCTGCGCACAGGATTTCTCCAGCTGCAGGTCATTCCAGGGGCCAGCCCCTCTCAAGGGGAATCCCATTGTTCGGAACATATGAATTGCTTATTTAATCAAAGCTCTAGAAGGCTTGATCCCAGGCTAGTGGGAGAGGATACGGGGGGCCCTGCCCAGGAGCCCTGCTCCACCAGCCTTCCAGGGAGCTGCACACTCCTCCTGGGTGACTTCCTTGGGTCACATGTCACAAGGGGGCATTTTCTGCAGATGCCCACTGCCTAAAAGGTGCCCAGGCCCTCTTACGATATCACTCTGTTGGTTTAGTGTTTGCATTATTAATGTATGAAGTGGGCCCATCGTTGTTGTGGGCAGTAAATTGCATGGGGACCAAGAGCGCCCAGTGTGGACTCAGAGACCTGGTTCAAGTCCTAGTTTCAACACTTACTAGCCTGTGACCTTGGGCAAGTCACTGAATCACCTTCATCTGGAAAAGGCACTGCGCTCTTAGGACTGTTGTGAGGATGAGGAGACGTGCACATAAACCAGTGCACAGAGGTAGTTCAGCCACTGGTAGCTGTTTTCATCACCAACCGTTACTGCTGCGATGAGTTAGTCGTGGTTCTAGAAAGCTCCGAGTAGGACCCTGAGGAGCTGGGACATAGGGGGTGAATTGTCCCTGGTCAATTGGTCCCAATTGACTGGTCCCAGAGAGGAGGGGCGTCCCAAGAAAGCTGCACTGACCGCAAACCTCCCCTCCTTTAACCTTCCCAAGGGTTCTGGATGGGTTGTTGTTCAGCTGGGCGTGGGCTTCCCACACCAGGTCAGCCTGTATTACCTTCCCCGTCTGCTTGCAGGCTCCACTTTGTACCCACCTAGAGCTACTTGCTGCACGTGCCGCTGGGTGATTTCTTCCTTCAGGCGACCTGTCAAAGACACAAAGGAAACCACGGGTGAGTCTCCAGTGGGCTGGAGGAAGACGTGGCCTAGGAAGCAGGTGGCGAGCTAAAAAAATTAGGTAGAGTATGAAAGACCAAGCAAGCATAGCCCTGCAGGCCCTGGATGTGTGGAACAAGAGGCTGCAAAGGCTGGGGCCCTGGCGTATCAATATAAGCACACATTTCACCTTTGGACTCTCTGTGGGTTCAGTTATCTTAGTATGTCACTCATAATTTTTGCTAGGGCTACAGTCTCTTAAACAGTTCTATGTGTCTATTATTAATGAAAGGGGAGGCAGGATTCGATCTTTTAATAATTTATAGGATCCCTTTTAAATCCACTTCTTTCTTTTAAGCTATAAGAAACTGTGTCAAAAAATATGGTGGTTTTAGTTGATGATAACCTTAATATGAACACGACAGTTGATCATTTGGTAGGAAACACATCTAATTCCACGTTGCACCAATAAAGGTCTAGTGTGTAGATCAAGGGAGGTGAGAGCACCGCCGTACTCTGCAGTGGTCAGACCACAGTTGGTTATCTGTTCTAGGAGCTACTTTTTGTAAGGAACATTAGTAAAATAGAAAATACTTAGAAGATGGTAACTGGGATGGTGAGGGCTCGGAAACCACGCCATGTGAGAAATGGTTAAGGTGACTGGAGATGTTTAGACAGGAAAAAAAAATATTTGGAGTTATGGAGACAATGGCTGTCTTTAAAAATCTAAACACTGTTATATGGATGAGAGAACAGATTTATTTTTGTCCTACTGCTGAGGGTAAAAGTCAAGTCGAATGAAGGCAGACTTGGGGCTCAATACAAGGAAGAAACAGCTCACAGCGAGGACTGTCTCCACGTGGATTAAGTTGTCTCAAAATGGACTAAATCTCCTGGCAGAGCAGTGAGCCCCTTCCTGAAAACGCTCAAGCAGAAGCCGGGCAGCCATCTGTTGGGTTGTTAGATGGAGAATTCCTGCCCTGGGTAGGAGCTGGGACCAAATGACCTCCAGGCTTCCTCCATCTCTGAAACTCCGTGATGCCGTGCTTGAGGCATGGCTGCAACAGCAGCCCTGGGGTTAGTTTACGTCCAAGCGTTCAGCACACTTGTTAAAATGTCAGCGCTGTCTGTATTGCACGTCCCATTGGGGAGATGTGATCAGACCACTGGGGGATTCTGAGAAAGCCTGGGAACTTCCTTGCTTCCTTTCCTCATATACAGTTCATTCTATGCCTCAAAGGCTACACCTGAACTGAGCTTCCAGTGAAGCAGTCACAGGAGACCTTGTCACTCCCCAAAAGTTCTAGGGCACTCCTAGAATATTATGACTGGGAGGGATGGCAGAGGTCATTCAGTTTAATTTCCCACAAAATTTAGGAGTCCCTTCTACAGAATGAAATGGTCATTTCACCTCTGACTTATATGTGCCCCGGCTGTTCCACTGGTTAAACTGTATATAAGGAATTGCTGATGTGCTATTGACACCTGATTCCTTGGAATTTTCCTATTTGGACCTGGTGTGTTCTCTGGAACAGCACAGAAAAAGGATCCTCTCTCATGAGCAGTGAGACCCCTTTACACATCTGAGGGTGCTATGGTTTCTCACTTAGATGTGTCCTCTCTGGGTTAAACATCCCCAGTTCTTTCAGCTCCACCTTGGAAGCCACCGTCTCCTGGTGTGTCACTGTGCAGGTCTGCCCTGCCTTCCACGTGTCCCCCCTGGAGAGAACTACGCACAGAGAGGGAGCCAATGACTGGGTGGAAGCAATCATTGCACCCTAATTCCAAGTGGGGGCGAGTGAGAACTTAGGGAATGTGTTGGAAGGGGGTGAGGAGGCGGAAACCTAGCCCATGGATGAGTACTGGATGAGCCTGGAGCCACCAGGACCTGAAACCCAGCCCAGACATGGCCAGAGGTGGGCTCTCTTCCCCACGTGACCCTAGTGTCTGCACCAGCAGAGTCAACGAGTTGGGGGCGCAGGGGTGGTGCTGGGCTGAGCCTCCAGTCTGCCTCAAACATTGCTGACTTGATTTTTAAAGAAGCACGGCACACACGGTCTTCAAATAAAAGGAGACCGTGCTGCGGCGAATGCAGTTTCGAGGAGGTCATCGAGGGCTTTCTCACGCCCACAGTATGGAGCACCGATGCTGCTGTGGTGCCTGGCTGGTCTCCTGGGTATCTGGCGCAGGTGGCACGAGCCTCTAACGTGCCTGGGTACCACCCTCCTAATGAGACTGGACAGTGACCTGCTCCTTTAGAGCCCACACGGGCTGCCTGCCCCCTTGGAAACTACCTCCCCGACAACAAGCCTCCCCGCCAAAGAGTGTCCTCGACGGCTGGCCTCCCTGACCATGCGACTCCCCAGCTATGCGCCTCCCACAGGTGCTCAGCCTAGTGTGTTGTGGCTTCCCCTGTTCCTACCAGAGTGACCAGGCTCCCCTTCCAAAGCCCTGGGGAGGCTATTTTGGAATGACAGGGTGAAATATTCTCCACAGATCCAGCCTGGGAAATACTGCTCATGAAAATAAAGAGGCGGGGTTTTGCCACCAGGACTGAGAGTTCTATAAACTGCACAAACGTAGATACCTATTCCCAGAACAATGAGCCCTCCCTTGGGGTCGTGAGGTGGGTCATTAGAATGCCGCAACTTGATAAAGGTAGGTGGAAAATCTGTTTAGTGATGCTCAATTCCGGCCAGTTGGCTAACACCTCCCACCACATGGCATTTTTTGCTTTTGAGAGCTTCCCAAACAAGCTTCTAAAAATAGCCTTATGGCTGATACCTAATTGCATTTTCCAACAGGGCCATTCTTCATGTGAAGGTAACAGTCTCTGTAATCGGCTGGATCTTGCAGCTCCATAGGTCTTGGCAGAAGAAGGAGTTGAGGGGGATTGCAGAATTCACTCAGCATGCAGCTCGCTGTCATTAGCACGGTGATAAATTTGCTACTTTTGGCCTGGGTTCCTGGACACATCCCTGTCCCGAGGTATGGAAAAGAGATGAAACGGAAACAGAGAACTCCCAGCCCGAGGCAGGAGATGGTCTGGGAGGGAAGCCGGGGAGGGGAGGAGTGCTCTGCTTGTAGGAGAATGGTGGTAATTTGTAATTTTGCCTCCGGTAACTTACAACAGTATACGCTGGAAACACCTTCTCTCGCTTTTGGATTCATTACTTGACAAGAGTGGAGGTGGCAGCAAGGGGTGCAGGGGTACGCTGAGCTCCAGAAGAGAGGCATGACCTTTAAAAACACCTGCGAGCAGGGTATGTGCCAAGTGGTGGTTCATAGGAGAGGTATTATCATCATGCAGAAGCAAAACTCATTCTTTTACAGTGATACTCAGTTTTCTGGATAAAACAATTTTCCTCAAGCTTCACACTGTATTTTGCACGCGTGTTAGCTTGAAATCGTTCACCAAGTGAAAGCTGTTTAGCTGGTCCAGGACAGAGCCCTTCACTCATTCTCCCTTGGTACAGCTGTTGCAAGCTGTTTGTGCAGCTCCCACGATGCGGTGCCTTATCGAGAATGTTGATGTTCCTGTCAAGCAGTACCTATTTACTGTTCCTCCACCCTGTGTTAAGCACTGTGTTCTAAGTGCTATGGAACCTACAAACTAATAGAAGACTCCATCCTAGTTCAAGAAAGTTAGCGTGATATGGGGGATGGCAGACAGGTGGCCTGCATGCTTTTCCTTTAAAAAGCTGAACCCACGGTTGACCTTGTCCTTCCATCCTGGATGGTTTGCTTTCCTGCTGAGTCTGAGTTTGGCTCTTCAACCCAGTACTTTGGGCAGCGATAAGCAGTCACTTGGAGTTGGACTTTGAGATGAAGCAGACCTCTTTGCCGTTCTGATTTTACTAGAAAGTAATTACAGATGTGTAGGTAGAGAGAAGTAAGTCCAAATCCCAGCTCTGCTACTTCCTAGTAGGCCAGGTTACTGAACATCTCTAAGCCTCAATTTTAGCATTTGAAAAATAGGAACAATAATCTAACTGTGATAATACCTGCTTTACTGGGTGGATCAAGAGATAACGTACCAGCATCTGTGACACATGACACTAACTTTAGGCATCAAGGTACTTTCAGACATACTGGAAGGATACTATGTTCATAAGATGACAGGCCCTGAAGGGCAAAGGGCTAAATGTCGATCAGTGCTAGAGGGAAGTTCAGAGGAGGAAAAGGTGGGTTAGTGGCACTAGGAAAGGCAACATTACTAAAGGTGAGACTTGAGTAGGTTCCGAAAAGTGCAGGGGGTTAAGGGGGCCGTTGGGAAAGGCCCAGAGAGCTGGGCCCTTAAAATCAGGCACATTCGTCTCCTCCTTGCTAATAAATATTTCCAGTCACAGAGAGCTGTTGGAGCAAGATGGTGGAGGAGGTCAGGTATACATTGGTTTGGGGCAGGGGTTGGAAGGAGGGCTTGAATGGGGGAGTAAGGCTGGGGGGAGACCGAGTTCTAATCATACTAGAGTCCAGGATCCTAGGTAATAATTACCAAGGGCTTTGGACCCAGGTAAAAATCTCTTCTTCCATTTGACTCTACTACTATGGTATCCCGGGAAAATCCAATGAAAATAAACTTCAGTAGCAGGATTGGGGTGTGGGGAGAACACACAGAATGTTTCCTGCCTGAGGGGCCTCTTTGAAAGGGAAGGTCTAGTTAGTGGTTCTGAATTTGGAGCATCGGTTGTGGCTGTGACGTAGAAGCCAGTTTCCCTGTGCTCTAAATAGAGGACTGTGATTACCAGAGGCTGGATTCCCTAAGCTGTTTGTAAGGCTATCTGTGAAAAGAATGGGCCTAGCATAAATTAAGCGTGCAATCCTTAGATGAATTTCCAAGAAACGAGTACATAAATCATTTGAAGCCTTAAAATCAGGCACATTCATCTCCTTGCTAATAAATATTTCATCAGGCTTTATCTAAACTTGTTTGTGTAATCTGAGTATCTATTGAGGCAAGAACCACCTCTTCCCACCACAGCAATGGCGGGTAAAATTAAAAAAGAGAATATCGAGAAGACTTTGCTGGGTTAGATTACAAGACGTATTTCTGAACACCAGGAGCAGGACAGAGATGCAAAATGGAAAGTGGAGCTTAAGCCTTCAGCCTCGGGGCTCCGGTCCAGAGGCAGGAAGGAGGTTGAAAGTGCAAGACATGGTTGCAAGCTGCAGGGTGGGGAGAGACTCCCCGCCACCCAGCCTGTGAGTGAAAGGGGACGGAGGAAAACAAGTGCTGCCTGCTGGTGCCTGGGGCTTGGGTCACGCCCACCGCAAGCCCAAGGTGGAAGAAAGGGCAAACTCAGCCTCTCTGCTTGCTGAGCCGAGCCGCCCACTGACTCTGACCAGGTCAGCCACAGCCCTGTCCCAGTACTGCCGGGAACAGTTGCTCCAAGTTGTCCTTCTTGGAGCTGCTTTTGTACTGGGGGCCTGGAGGGTCTGTCAGACAGAGAGGGATGAGCACAAAGGGACAGGGAGAAAGAGAAAGAAAGAAAATGGTTTTCATTAAAAACGAACCTGTCCACCAAAATGCCAAAGTATATGAATAAATCTAATGCTAGAAAAAGATCGCAAAACCAATGGTTGGGACCTGAATTTGTTATAGATGAAAAGGTAGTTTTCCGGACAGGCAGAAAAAGACATTTATTGATACAGAAGCACAGAGGGCTGAATGAGCCATACTCTTCAGTTTACTGCACACCATCCTTGTCAGTCTGGGCAAAGCCGTGTGCGTGCGCTCCTGTGCCCTGCTTCTTCTAACAGGCACACGTTCTAACTGGTTCGATGCATACCCTTTTATTGTATGTAATCTTACATCTGTGTTATAAGTTTTCTGTGCAATTTGTAAGCTATGGAAGTAATGCTGTGCTACAGAGCTCATTCTGTTTCCTACCTATTTATCAGCACAGCGTTTTTGACATCTACCAGTTTTGCTATATGTGCATCTAGTTCTCAGTTTATAACTGCTACATACATTCCATACTGTGTACCCCCAAATTTTACTTCCCTTTCCTGAGGCTGGAACAACTAGATTGCCCCCCATTCCCACTAACAGAAATAGTGCTGTGATGACCATCCTTGAACATGTAGTCTGGTAAGTCTGTGAGAAAACTCCTTTGTTGGGTCTCAGCAGATCCGTATATTGAATTTGAGGCACTGTTCTCCATCAAGACTGTGCCAGTCTACACTCCCAAGACAGACTTCAAAATAAGCATGTTGAGAATACCCAAAGAGATGAATGCAGGCATAAGATTTCTTTAAAAGGAATAAGAAATCATGCAGCAAATAGGTATAAATGAAATAAGAATAGGTGGATAGGAAAGAAATTTTGAAATGAAAACTAGAATCACTGAAACGAACAAACAAAAGATAGAAGGAATAAGGGACTAAGCACCAGATTGGACATATCTTAAGGGTGAATTAGTGAACTGGAAGCTAATATAGAAAAGCTCATCCCAAACACAGCACAGAAAGCAAGAGGTAAAAATGGAAAGAGCAGTTAAGAGTCACAGAGAAGAGATTGAGAGGTTTCATCATTTGCCTGATAAGAGTCCTAGAAGAAAGGAATGAGGCAGTGGTGAAGAAGCAAGATTTGAAGAGATAGCAGTTGAGATTTTCCAGAATTGAAAAAAACATAAGCCCTTGGATTGACAGTGCACTCTGAGCATTGAGCAGGATAAAGAAAAAATAAATCTACCCCTGGACATATCATAGTGAAACTGTATAACTTCAGGGGAAAAGAGCCACTATGATCAGCTTCCAGGGGACCTGCAAAGACCAACTTAGACGACAGCCCCGGCCCCAGTGACAGCAATAGGTCCTGGAGACAATGGAGGGAAATAACTGTCAACCTGAATTTTATACACAGTCCAACTATCACTCATAGGTGAGGACACAATAAAGTCATTTCCCAGGCTTCCCTGGTGGCGCAGTGGTTAAGAATCCGCCTGCCAATGCAGGGGACACAGGTTGGTGCCCTGGTCCGGGAAGATCCCACATGCCGCGGAGCAACTAAGCCCGTGCGCCACAACTATTGAGCCTGTGCTCTAGAGCCTGCAAGCCACAACTACTGAAGCCCACATGCCACAACTACTGAGCCTGCGCTCTAGAGCCCGCGAGCCACAACTACTGAAGCCTGCGCACCTAGAGCCCCTGCTCCGCAACAAGAGAAGCCACCACAGTGAGAAGCCCGCGCACCACAATGAAGAGTAGCCCCTGCTCGCCGCAACTAGAGAAAGCCCACACACAGCAACGAAGACCCAACACAGCCCAAAATATATAAATAAAATAAATAAATTTATTTAAAAAAAAGTCATTTCCCATCATAAGAGAACTAAGCTTTCACCACCACTCCCCCGCCCCCATCTCCGAAAGGACTCACTGAGAGGCAGCCAAGCAAGAGAGCATGGACTCTGGAGCCAGGCTCCCTGGTCAGCAGACCAGCCGGGCCACTTGCTGGGCAAATTCGGGTAAGTTATGAATGTCAGTGTGCCTCAGTTTCCTCATCTGCAAAACAGGGATAATGACA
The DNA here is from genome assembly GCF_949987515.2 of Delphinus delphis. Lineage (NCBI taxonomy): Eukaryota > Metazoa > Chordata > Mammalia > Artiodactyla > Delphinidae > Delphinus > Delphinus delphis. The sequence goes on along the minus strand of NC_082692.2, from coordinate 35,500,203 downwards.
GTATCTGTTGAGAGGACCGAATTAGGTCACATACGTAAAGTGCTTGGAAGAGTGCATGGCGTATAAGAAGAACTATATAAGTGTAAGTCATTATTATGATGATCAGCAAGAAGAAAAACACAGAGAAATATGGAGGATAAAGAAACAATGATGAACATAAAAAAGTAGAGTACTTAAGTAAAAATATTTAAGTAGCTACCATAAACACCCTGTGTGTGTGTGTGCGTGTATGTGTGAAAACTAAAACTTTAAGCAGTAATAACACTGGAGCTAAGGTGAGAGACCATCCAACAGGGACTTAAAGCAAGCTACAGCCCTGGATGTGGGTGGAGGAGGATGGATTTGGAATAACTACAGACATTGTTACACTTACTTTTTAACTCTAGAAGAATAGAAATATGTAGTATAGCAGCCAAATCAATAGAGAATAAAAAAAAAATGCAGGGGAGAGGATTGCAGAGAGGGAATGCCAACATTTTAACAATTCAACACGGCAGGAAAGGAGAAAAGAAGCAAAGAAGACGGTGAAGAAAAAAAGGGCATAAATAATCCTGTTTGGTCAAACAGTGGCAAGAGCCTTCCATATATGTGTATGTGTATAATTGTGTGTGTGTGTGTGTGTGTGTGTGTGTGTGTGTATGTGAGCACACGCACACCCATATACACGCTTATATGAGTGTGGAGGTGATGTGAATGGGAATCTACAAAGCTGTTACAATGGGTTAGCTGCGATGGAAGTGGTGTGGTGAATGAAATGGGTAAGGAGGTGAGAGCCAAGCAAGATGAAAACAAAATCACACATCAGTAAGCGTGTATGATTTATGGTTTATGTAAAAATATATTTGTGTATATTTATAAAATGCTTCCTGGAGAGGGAAATGTGATGCTACTGTAGCATGCTGAAAATTGTGCTCGGGCACCTGCCACACGTGCGATGACCGAAAATACTCACAACCTGGGCATCAATGATAGGCTGGGGGTGATGGGGAGTGTTTCAGTTTATTTGTCAGACCCCTGTTTTTGCTCAGGAACATTATTGAGGAGGGGGGAGGATGGAGGATGGAGAGCCACAGGGAGCCCAGAACAGCAGCAGCAACCCAAGAGCTGTCCACTGGCCTGGGCTGGGGGAAGCCTGTGGGACGTCTCCAGCCCTCCCTAGGTGCAGAAGAAGACAAGTCCTTCCTGGGTTCCCTAGAGACAAAGGTCCAGTGACAGAGCACAGAGTGGGAGACCGGAAATGGTCTAAATGCTGGGCAAATGTTTTTAAGCCTTCTCATTCCAAAATGTTATTTCAGTTCTCCAGAATTCAAGCTTCTCCTTCCATTTAATATCATATTTGGTAACATTATTAAGTCACACAGAGAGGAAAACGCAGCTCATTCTGAAAATATCAATAATTTTAAGAAAAAACATATTGTAACTTGCTTTGATTCCCCTCATGGGGCTTTTCACCAGGACACCCCATCACCTTGGTCCTCCCTTGTAGAAGAGGATGTGCCCTGTAATTGATGAGCATTTCAGCTCGGGATGAAAGCACCAGACAGCAGTCTGGGCTACTTTCTTACCTCTAGGATGGTATATGATAGTATTTTGGAGGACGCTCTCATTTATAAAATATGACCAAATTATACCATGTCTGGGAGACCCAATTCTTTTCCTACGGGATATTCATTCTGGTTACCCAAGTAATCATAATAATCATACAAGATTAGCACATTCTGTCTGAAGCTTAGGCATTTGGCTATTGTATACGCTTAATTAAGCTAAGGAGCTTATTGATATCACTATTCCAGTATGTGATAATATTCCATAAACATATTCAGAGAATTAAGTAAATAAGTGCATTTGTTAAAAGCTCAAACAAATGTGCAGGTAGGTAAAACATCTCAGGGAGCTGAGGATTCATGACTGTGTTGGCATCCATTCAAAAGATGTTACTTTAGACGTTTGGAAGTTCTTATCTCAGCAAGGGAGGAATATAACTAGCTTCCACGACCTGCCCTGGAGGAGTAGGCATAGATCACAATCCTTCTTTCCGTCTGAAGACATGGCTCTGGTTGCCAGGGATGCTATTTGGGGTGAGAGGAGGGCCCGTGCAGCATGGCCTCTGACCTCCATCCCTGAAGCCCCAGGGGTAGTAGCACAGGACACTCTCAGAGGTGCCTGGGCACATTCAAGGCTCCCCTGCTCCAGGATGGGGGCGCAGGTATATTCCACCTATTCCCAAGGTCCCCTGCTCATGCTGGAGGCTAGTTTGTATGGCCCTCTCACTGACTGTGGAGGTAGAGGGCAGGGTTCACCTAAGGAATATAAAATACCCCCCCAAGCACTAAGATGTTTGATTTGGCAATGTACGTAGTTTTTAGATGGATTAACATGAAACTAGTGAGTTTTACATTGCTCTTTGATATAAATAATAAACTCTCTCACTCCAAGATAAAGCTTGGTTCTATTCACTTAGTTTTAAAAATTAGCTAGTGCTTAAAAAAAAGTCAATGGAAAGAAACATGCCCCAGTTCAGGTTCACTGCTGGTCAGACTGCCAGCTGGCACGTGAAATCACTGCCTTACACGGAGTGCTTCTTGATGTGGGAATTGTTCTCCGTCTGAAGAGGCTGGAGATTAGGGGAAACGTGTCAGTGAGTTTGTAAATAAAAGACGAAATCATACGGAAATGGTTTCAGCTTCCAGGTTCGAAAGTCATTGTTTATGTGCTGCTACACCTGTTGCTTCTTTCTCGCGCAATGGGCCAAGCCCTCTAATCCACGAGGGCTCCTGGGCTCTGTCTCTGCAGTCACGGGGCTGGGGGCGGGGGGCTGGGATCTACTGGTGCACCTGGGGAGAATCACCCAGGGGAGCCAATGGGGGCTGAGCTTAAGGGAAGGAGCCAGTGGGAAGACTAGGAAATGGTGGTGGAAGTGGGAAGCCAGAGAAGGGTGGTTGGCCTTCTGAGAGCACTGAACAGCGGTGAAGACTCATTCGGTAGGAGGGCCGTGGAAGCTGGCAGGAGAAATGGCAGCGGGAACCCTGGGCCTGGAAGAGTGGAAAGAACACGGGCTTTGGGAGGACGCGAGTTGGGATTGCCAGGGACTACCTGTGAGTGACCTTGGGCCACTTCATCCCTTTGAGTTTCAATTTCTTCACTAAAATTGGGTGATAACACCACTCTGGTAAGGGTGCTACAAGAATTAGACAAGATATACATCAACCACCCAGCACAGTGCCTGGCACATCGTAGGGGCGCAAAGTGGGGTAGCATTGGTGGTGGTAATAGTAAAAGTAATTATTATGGGGGGGTTGAATTACAAATAATACTGTATGGAGGACAGGAGAAAACAAACTCACCGCAATTGTTTCTAAGGCCTTGGCTATGTTCACATATGATATGACATCTGCATTTTCCCCCGTTCCCTTTCCTGAAAGCCATCTAAGGTCTTAATTAACTCGCTTCCTTGGGCCCAGTGGACTGAATGGAGGTGCTCTATCCCCCAGTGGGCGCAATGTCCCTGCAACAGTCCCAACTCAGGGCTTCGGCAGCCACTGAGTCCAACTCCAACTTTTTACAAATGTAGGACCGCACGGACTACACACCGCCTTTGGATCGGTTACTCAGCCTCAAGTTCACCATCACTTTCATTAGTAACGGGGTCTTTCATATTCCTTTATGATGGTAAATACGATTGATTTCTGCAAGTGTAACTAAATGACTTTTAATAAGCTTGCTTGAAGTGGTGGTGGTAATGGCTCTATTTTCAGAGCCTGAGATGATTCCTACCCTCATCCTTTTATTTTGTTTAATTTTCCAGAAAATAGCACTAGAGCTCTTTCTCCTGAGGTTTCTGTGGTGGCTGAATATTCCCAGCAAGGAGAGGGGTAGGGGAGCGGCTAAGAGGGAATTGCCGGCCATTTTGCAGAGGATGCTCTTTAGCAAGAATGTGGTTCCCCTCCCTGAACTTGAACTCTGCCTTCATGAAGTTCTAGTGTACACGTCTCTATTTCTGTACAGATTTCAGTCCCAGTAGTTAAAAGCTGGTCATTTTGGGGATAAGTTAGGACTAGTTGGGGATAGTTAGGACTAGAAAAAGAGGCAAAGCAGATCACAAAACCAGGATGGAGGCTTTTGCGGCAAAGCTTTGGGAGAGATGAAGGAAGCGGAAGGGGGAGTCCTCCCAGCCTGAGACCTACACTTCTTCATTCATCAGGGGGGCGAGGAAGGGGACGCGGGTCAGAACACGTGTAAGTACGGCTGACGGCGCCGGGTTTGGTGCTGCGTCTCAGCGGAGTCAGCAACTCCGGGTGAGAACATCCGAAAAGGGGGTGAATACTCAGAGGGAAGGAAACAGGCACAGAGAAGGAACTGCCGTCATACACAAAAGCGGAAATAATTGACCAGCTTCATGCTGAGACTTTAGGGGAGAGAGATCCCGAAGCTTTTTCAGTGTATAAGGAATGGTGAGTGGAAGTCAAATACACAGAACCCATCGCGACAGACTGAAGATGAATTAGGTGTCGCGCGTTCTTTAGCGTACTCGCTTTAGTGTTTTGTTTTGGTGAATATAAAAATGTTTGCAGGGCCTTTCATGGGTTTACTCACAAACTCAGTCTTATTTTTCACGAAAAGCCTTAATCCTTAATTATGACTCTTCCTATCACAGGATATTCAAATCCCTCGTGGCTGGGGATAGATGAATAACTGTACTCTATAAATTAGAAGACACGACAGTGCACATCTCAGGGCACAGCAACTGATGCGAATCCTCATTTCAGCAGAAGCTACTTTCCTCTCAGCTCATGGAGTATATTGGTGGTCAGCTGCTTCAACGGCCCAACGGGTGCCGGGAGGCGAGCAGACCTTCACCTTCTTTGAACTGGGGAGGATTAAAATTCTCAGAATTAGGAGCAGCTGCTGCCTTCTATGGGAGAGTCTGAATATTATCTTTGAGGCAAACACAGCTCTGTTTGAGATAATCTAACAACTTTAATGGACCATTTGAGTCTCTGCACGTAAGGTTCAGCTCCACCATTCTTGGGGAAGCTCTACACATGAAATAACCCCAATACAGGTGCTTCACGATGAGAGTCGGGTGTTCCATTTGGTGTTGTGTGTTCAGAAACACAGATTGGATGTTTCTTTAGCAGAACTATGTGCTTGTACAGCTAGCGAATTTTTTTTTTTTTCTATATCTCCATGGAGATTGTCTTACACCTAAAAGGTAGTGTTTGTGTTTGGCCAACGTGATGGTTACTTTTATGGGTCGACTTGGCTAGGGTCTGGTGCTCAGATGTTTGGCCAAACAGCTAGATGTTGCTTTTAGATGTGATTAAGATTTACATCAGCAGACTTTGAATAAAGCAGACTCTTCTCCAGGATGTAGATGGGCCTCACCCAACCAGTTGAAGGCTTTAAGAGAAAAAAGATAAGCTACTCTCTGAAGCATCAGTGCACACACCTGCTGTTGCTTTTGATTTCTGGAAGGCATGTAGCTTCAACTTGTAACAAAATATTTGTAGTCTTCAATAAACTGTGGTATTTCTTTAAAAAAAAAAAAATGGGGCTTTCCATTAGCCTCAAGCCTTTGGCAAAGTCTTGTAAAAGTCTGCCCGGCCCAGTGTGGGGCGGTAGCCAGGGGAGCAGGGTCCCTGAGGCTGGAGCAGTGGCCACCAGCAGTGCCACCGTCAGAGGGCGGGGGGCCCAGCAAACGGCAGCCCCTGCAGCGTAGAGGAAGACGAAGCCAGGGGAGGAACCTCAGGCACGCGCTCCAGAGCCGTCAGGAGGCAGCCCCTGGAGACCCTCATGGGAACAGTCTGGGGACTTTTTTCGAGACAAGTGGATGAATATGTAGCAGTAAAGCCAGCAGGGACGCTGGCCATAATCATTTGGGAATAAAAAGGAGGCTGGTGAGGCCAGGGATGTGCGAGACTCCTGGGGAGCAGCCTCCTCTAAGGCTGTGCCCGTCCAGGGACAGGAATGGTGGCTTCTAAGGGCGGGCAAGAGGCGAGGAGCCATGCAAACTGGAAAAGGATGGCCTTCTCTCAAACGCGGCCTGGATGCTCATCCGAACTCACAAACTGCTGAAGAAACAGAATCTGCTTAAATCTGTTCTTTTCACCCTTCTCAAAAACATCAAAAGCTAATATTTTGCAGACAGCTCTAGGCTGGCCATGCTGGCCCGGCCTCATGGGGTCCAACACAAACACACCTGATCTAGATTTGGCCGGCATCAGGAGGCCCAAGAAGCGGCCAAGGAATTAGGAGAGGAATCTGAGGACTGTTTCTCATCCCGGAAGGCCTCCACTTGAAATAGCTCTTGCTTTGGAGGAGCTGAGTGAGCGTGTGCAGAGGAGGGGGAGTGGGGATGTGGGGAGAAGCGTATGAATCCATCCGGGTTCAGGTAAAAGGATTTTGACGCTGACCTGTCACTGGAAACAGATCTGACTCCTTCTTCATGGCGATGAGTATTTGTACTCTTTTCTCTTCACAGTCAAGGGTATCAGTGAAGAGTGATGATGTGTGACATATGGGTTCCGTGGGGACTTTGCTCTGGGCCTCAGAATGTTGTCTGCTGGAGACAACAGGCTGGAGGTAATGACCTTCCATACCACAGAATCGTAGAAATCTATTTTTCGCGGATTACGTGGCAGCAGACTAAAGTCAGTGATCCTTCGTGGGCTGTTATTTTAGCCATGAGGGGGCATTCGGTGGAGTTGGTGGTTTTCACCTGGATCTTAGGAAATCACCAACAGTGCTCCTCTAATGGATGGATGACATCTTCCTGCATGATGTCACACATGACATGAGATCTTGCGCACACAGCAGGAAACGAACAACTAAGTATCTGGATGGCAAACAGAGCACCCCTGATTCCTAAGAGTGTGACATTACCAGTATTGACATCGTGGCATCTAGGAAGCTGTGGAAGGGCTCCGAGGCCTGCCTGTGGCTCCTCCACTCTCTTTCATTCTCTCAGATCCAGCCTGCATAACCCCGCTCCCAGTTTTCTCTGTCTTCCCTTCACCCTTTGAGTTATGGTGACCCCTAAGTTAGTGAGGTGTCTTCCAGAAGCAGACCCTAGTACAAGTAGCTTATTTGGGAAGTGATCCCTGGACAAACTGATAAGAAAGTAGGGAAGTGAGACACAGAGAGAAAGTGGCCAGTGAAGCGGGCACTAGCCATCCAGTTCCACTGTGGGCAAGTGCAGCTGAGGCCCACCGGGGACCTCTGAGGGCGAGTGGAGGACACATGTCTCCAAGTTGTCCCTGATGGGGGTGAGGGAGGTGGGGCGTGTATATACCAGGTTTTAACAGTCACTGGGTGAGGCCTCCTGGGGGGCGTTAATTCCCTGGCACTAGCCTGCGCCACATGCATCTCTTGGATGGTCAGAGAAGGCTCTCAGAGAGACTGGAAGGTGCTAGCAGATGAGACTGTGCTAGGCGCACACACGATATGCATCGGGGATACGGGTGGGGCTCTGACAGCATTTGCTCTATCCTTTATTTCTTGTTCTTCATCCTCCTTGTCTGAAAAAGATTAGTACTGCCTGCGGTTAATATAGTCTCTTACAAACAGCTAATTCGCTGGCTACCAAGCCAGCAAAGAGAGAGGCAGAGGAGATTCAATATTCCAGCCAGTCCGCTGCCTCATTTCTTATAGGTCTGGCTGGTACTGGGGGCCCAGGTTTATTTTCTGGCTTAATAGCCCCTAGTTTTCTACTGACCACATTTTAACAGACAGCGGATTTCCCAGACCTTGGCACACATTCTGCATGTTGGGGTGAGCTACTCTCTCTTGTGGCCTCAGTTTCCCGCTTTGAGGTGACACCTTGGAAATGAAGCTCTGATAGCGGAAGCTCCTTAACACTTCTTCACGGAGATCAGCTTTCACGTGGAGCACCGGGGAGGTGGCAATGTGTTGCTATGATGGTGAATGACACTTTGACCAACCCCGGCAGAGGTGGACACCATGTGGAAGCACGAGGGATTCGAGCCGCTTCAAGGACTCAAGCTAGAACAGTGGGAACAATGCATTCTCCTTTCCTCACTCTGTGCCGTGCCTGGCAGAACCTTGCAGCAAACTAGGAAGTCAGGGAAAGACATCCCTGGCTGGGGGAAGGTTGGTGAGATGCTGTTATGTGGAGAGAGATGAAAAGATAAGCAAACTGTCTTTAAGTGGGACAGAGAACAGAAAGTCTCCAGAGGCGCATTTAAGAAACCCATAGATTTTGCTGGGATGACCATAGAAGGGGAAATTGCATTATAGATGATTATCTCTGGTCAGATGTCCCCAGATCTTTTACTGGACACTTATTTGTGGTGACCTGTTACTCCACCACCAAGGCCTGGCTGAGAAGCCCTGACTGTTTTATCAGGGGCTCCACAGAGTAACCTCAGGGCCCGAACCCCACGAATCGTCTTTGTCCTATCTTCTCAACCAGCATATGTGTATCCCGAAGCTGGGACTCTCTCCTAGGGATTTGTGTGTCCCCCACAGAGCCCTGGAGTTAATAGATGTATAATAACCGCCAAATGAATAAATCACAAGACCTAGAGTTTCTGCCAATATTCCTGATCACAGAAGCCCTCAATTTCCTACTCTTTCACTCTTGACAGCCCTACCCGAACTGTGGAAAAACTGTAGTAAAGGTTCCTACTGTGTTCAGCCTGAAATAATTTACCAAATCTTGTACTCTTAACTTACACACAAAGAAATTTAAAAAAATTTAAATTTCCCTTCCCAGAGAAATTTAAAAAAATTTCTGTCCTCTACATAAGATTCATTTCAAAATTATAGCTGAGATATGTTGTTTAATATTCCCTTCCATCTTCTTTTCTTGTGGACTCCTCCTGTTTTATTTTAAATTTTATTTATTAAATTAACATACAGTAAAATTGACTTGGCTGTGAGTGCATGTATGCACGCACGGATAATTCGATGAGATTTAACACATACATAGATTTGTGTAACCACCATCGCAATCAGGATTCCCCAAAGTTCTATTACTTCACAGAACTCCCTCATCCTGCCCTGTTGGATTCACACTCTCCTCCACTCCTGCTCATTGTCACTATAGTCGTCTTTTTCAGAAGGTCACAGAAGTGGAATTAGGTTGTGTACAAGTTCATGAGCACAGTGCATCTGAGGTTTTGTATGTTGTCATATGTACCAGTAGTTTGTTCTTTTTATTGCTGAGTAGTATTCCATTTTATGTAGTTGAGCCATTCACTCAACAAAAGACATTTGGGTTATTTCCAGTTTTTGCCAGTTGTGAAGAGGACTGCTAGACACATCTGTCTACAAGTTTTTGTGTGAACATAAGTTTTAATTTCTCTAGGGTAAATAGCCGAGGTGTATCATATATCTATGTGTAACTTTATAAGAAACTGCCCAAGTGTTTTCCAAAGTGTCTTTACCATTTTGCATTCTCAATGTATGAGTTCCACATCCTTGTCAGCACTTGGTATAGTTAGTTTAAAACATTTTTTTAAATCGATTTCAGTAAGGTATAGTGATATCTCATCATTGTTTTAATTTACCTTTCTCTAACTACTAATGATGTTGAATATCTTTGCATGTGCTCATTTGCCATCGTATATCTTTGGTTTGTTTCAAGAGTTGTTTTTTTTTTTTTTTTTACGGCCTCTCCGGTTGCGGAGCACAGGCTCCGGATGCGCAGGCTCAGCGGCCACGGCGCACGGGCCCAACCGCTCCACGGCATGTGGGATCTTCCCGGACCGGGGCACGAACCCGTGTCCCGTGCATCGGCAGGCGGACTCTCAACCACTGCCCCACCAGGGAAGCCCGTTTCAAGAGTTTTTTTCCTTAATTCTTGAAGCATAGTTTTAGGAGCTGCTTTAAGTCTTTGTCTGATAGTTTTTTTAAAAAAATAATATTTATTTATTTATTTTGGCTGCACTGGGTCTTAGTTGCAGCACACAGGATCTTTAGTTGCAGCATGCATGCAGGATCTAGTTCCACGACCAGGGATCGAACCCAGGCCCCTCGCATTGGGAGCTTGGAGTCTTACCCACTGGACCACCAGGGGAGTCCCTGTCTGATAGTTTTAACACTGTGTTATGTTGGGGCTGGTACTTATTTATTGTCTTTTCCCTTGTGAGTTGAGATTTTCTTGGTTCTTCTTATGCTAAGTAATTTTGGATCACATCCTGAACATTTTCAAGATCTTGTTTAAATCCTAAGGAGACTACTGATTTTTGTTTGTTTGTCTGTTTCAGCAGACAATCAATCTGGTTAGGTTCAGGTCACAAATTCCAGTAAGCCTTCTTCGGACTGTGGTTCCAATGTTGGCTCCGTTTTCAAAGGCTCTGCAGTGCTTTTCAGATTTGTTCCATGTGTGTGCTACCCAGTGGCCAGTCTGGGACTTGGGTGCTGGTCTATCTCACAGCAGGATTGTCAAAGCCTTTGACATGCTCTTTAGATCCGTGCATGCTCAGCCTGAAGGTGAGCCCTGTAGTTAATATAAACAACTTTATGGAATTACTGTCTTGATCTCCTTCTCTCTGTGATCTACCTGACACATTATGACTTTCTGAGGCCTGGCTCCTGGACCCCTCAATGCTGCCACGCAACTCCCAGGACTATGTCTGCATCTCAGACCAAGCAGTGGGAGGACAGAGAGGAAAGAGCAGTGGGAAGTCTTCCCATGTTTCTGGTACCACGGTTCCTCTGTTCAGAATGGAGGCATCTCCTCCATCAGAGTTTTGGGCTTCTGTCTGACGGCTGCTGCTGCTCCTCTGCTCCCAGAAGATTCTCTGGGAGTGCCAATTTGATGACACTGTGAATTCTGGTCTCCTTCCCTGAGTTGCCTGCTACCACTTACTTTTTGGAATTCTCAGACAGCTGCTCCATGTGTTCTGTCCATGGTTTCTAGTTGCCTTCAGTAGGACAGACGGGATGGAGTGTGGTCACCTTGTCCAGAACCTGGAAACTCACACTGTTTTCTGTTTGTTTGCTTGTTTCTGTTTTGTTTTTTTTTTAATTTTAAGAATACGTCCTTCTCACTAGCCAGTTGTACAGTTAGGGCTGAAAAATCTCATCCATAACATTTGCTTCCTTTTCTTTTTTCATCGTAAGAGCAGACTCATCTCTCTCCTTCCCCCAGCTCATTAGCTGATCTGTTTACACTGTATTTAATTCCTTATCAAACCTCAGGCATTTGTACCTCCCTGATCCTCTGACCTACCAACCAGGCCAGTTCTCAAACACTGAATCTCTCCATTACCTGCCTTTCTGGTCCTGTGTCTAGAGCACTGTGGCTCTGCCTCATATCAAATTCATACTACAGAAAATCTAACAGCCTGGACTCGGGTGAGGTATGGCAATATTTATCACATTCATATGATGTCTTTTGTCATTCTGAATTATGTAATCTTAAGCCATTTTCGTTAAACTTGGGAACAAGAAAGGAGAGGCTGTTACTGTTATTAGCTAATAGTGATTCAGAAGCTCTAATGAATGCAATAAGACAAGAAAATAAAATACTAAGTGCAAAGACTGGAAAAAGATTTTTCTTTTGTGATGAATAGGATTTCATTTCTAGAAAATTCAAGAAACTATAGCAAGAGAAAGCCCACTAAAATTGAAAAGAGAATTTGGTAGGATGACTGGGTACAAGAAAAATCTATTTTTTTAAACAGATTTTTTTCTATCCCAGGAAATGGAACAATATTCCATTCAAGAAAGCAGCAAAAATTATAATACTCTCAGGAAGAAATCCTACTCCTAGGACTCTATTCCAAGGATTGGCAAACTAGGGCTGGCAAGCCAATCTGTCCTGTGGTCTGTTTTTGTATGGCTTTGGACTGTGACCTCAGAATGGTTTTTACATTTTTATAGAGTTGTAAAAAAAAAAAGAAGAATGTGCAACAGAGACCATAGGAAGCCCACAAAGCCTAAAATATTTACTATCTGGTCCTTTACAGGAAAAGTTTCCATTGAAGTAAAAGGACCAGTATAAAAGGATACATGTGCATGGGTGTTTATTGCAGCACATTGTATGGCAGAAAAATGGAATAAGGCAAATACCTGTTAACTGGAAAATGATAGAAAAATGTTGTGACACAATCATTCTATAGAATATTATGCAGCTACTAAACAGAATGAAATATAACTACCCCAGCTGATGTGGAGGGATTTTATATGTATATTCATATGTATATGAAATTCAGGATACAGTGAAAAGCAGGATGCAGAGAAATGTACATAATATGCTTTTTAAAAAAATTTATTTATTTATTTATTTTATTTTTGGCTGTGTTGGGCCTTTGTTGCTGCACTTGGGCTTTTCTCTAGTTGTGGTGAGCAGGGGCTACTCTTTGTTGTAGTGCGTGGGCTTCTCATTGTGGTGGCTTCTCTTGCTGCAGAGCACAGGCTCTAGATGTGCGGGTTTCAGTAGTTGTGGCATGCGGGCTCAGTATTGTGGCTCGTGGGCTCTAGAGTACAGGCTCAGTAGCTGTAGCACGTGGGCTTAGCTGCTCTGCAGCATGTGGGATCTTCCCAGACCAGGGCTCGAACCCGTGTCCCCTGCACTGGCAGGCAGATTCCCAACCACTGTGCCACCAGGGAAGACCCCATAATATGCTTTTTATCTCTCTCTCTCTCTCTTTTTTTTTTTTTTGGTAAGACAAGCAACCCAATACTTCATATAAGTATATGAATTTAATATAATTATATCGACATGGATAAGAATTTAGAAAGGCTAAAGGGGCATGAATACTTTTGGTAGGCCTCAGAGGTTTCTGAGTGAGGAGGAATTGACTGGAGCTGTGGCTTGGGGATATTCACCTTTAGAATGCAATCTTTACTACTAATCACCCAGAATTCTAATTTAAAGGTGGCCAACTTCCTTCCTCTCCCCAAGACCCTTCTGTTCGATGGATTTCTCTCTTTCGGAATCAGTGTCCTTGGATTCTACTTTAGCAGCTGAACAGCTCTTTTCCTTTGGCAGCAGTCTGAGTCAACCCTGACTCTGACCTCCTTCCTCCGCAGTTCATCCTCTGCCCCCAGTAGCAGCAGAAGAGAGGTACTGCCATTATTGTCCCATTGAGTGCTGACTACGGAGTCACCATCGCACCATCCGGCCTTCCAGGTGTTGGACCCCTTTTTGCATGTGACGTCACCTCTGTAATGGGAGTTAATGAAGGTTGTGTCCCAGTTATCTCACCAGGGGTGAGGTGAAGCTAGACCCTTCATGACTCCTCTCCATGACATAGCTTTTCCGTTTTACAAGACACCTCTGCAGGAATACACCGAATATGTTGTTTCACTACCTTCAAATATAGACCTGGCCTGGCTTTGGATTACAGGTGCAGGCAATCAATAAGCTTTATGTCTTTGATGTCCCTTGTCTATTAAGTTTACTTGGCATTTTACCCATTTCTGTACTCATTCCTTAATTATTTGCTTTTGTCTTCCAACAAAGGGAGTACCCAAGGACCCTAGTATTTGCTACTGAGTTACCAGGTAGTGTGACATTCCAATTATTTATTAGCAGGTTTTCTAGATTTTAGTATTGCCTAAACATGTGTTAATAGGTGTTGTGCAAAACACGATTAAGTTTTTAAAATATTCAGGCATTATTAAAGATGTCTTCAATAAAGGTTAAGTTAATAAAATCAGTTTTTACCTCGTAACAAAGCTTATGTTTTCAGCAGTAAGATTGCCAGGTTTGTGGTCTGCTAAAAGGTTTAAACATCTGTACGCAGGAATCATGCATTCATGTAGTGGCTAGTGGCCAAAAGACAATGATCTGCAATCATCATCATGTTCAATTTTAACCCATATATGTTTCAGTGAGATCTGTGCAGTATGACCAAAGTTATCTTGGACATCTTTGGGGCAGAGTTATGGTGAGTCAGGGTTGATAACTCCCAACTTGTGGACAACTTCAAAAAAAGGAGAGCAGACAGATTAGTCTTATCCAAGGAAATTTTTAAAAATTAGAGAGAAGCAACTGTTTCAGGGTTCTTCCAAAAATCTTAAGAGAAAATTAAAACAAGTGACAGACTGGAAGAAAACATCTGCCAACTATTCCGTGGAGAAAGGCCCAGTATCCAGAGGATACTAAGTGTTCCTACAAATCAAAAGGAGAAATTCAACCACCCAATGGGCAAAGGATATGAGACACATGAAGAAGCACTCACTTCCACTGGCTGTCAGTGAAATGCAAATTAAGACAATAAAGAAATACCATTTTTTGCTCTCCAACTGGCAAAGCCTAAAATGACTGATACTACGATGTAAAAGCAAGGATGCAGAGGAATGGGTACTGTCACACACTGATGCAAATATAAACTTATGAAACACTTTTGCCAAGGCAAATGGGGAGTACTCATGAAAATTAAAAATGCATACCTGCTGTTGCTCTCCCCAGTTCTACTTCTAGGCATCTACCTCAAAGGAGCACTCATGTTTGGAGTGGACTCGATCTCTTTGACTCTTAGTGGCCCAAAATCTGTGCTTAGACACACGATGGTTGGCTGCAATATGTCTCTGTTTACTCCCAGTCCTTTTGGGCAACCCCAGCTCTGCCCAAACATTGATACCAGACTTTGAGGAGTCCCTGTGGCACTCACTCTGGTTTCCCTGCCACTGGGCCCCCTTTCAGATTTGCTCAGGTAGCTGCCCAGGGTTGGGCTTTTGTTCATGATATGCCTGATTAGTGATGTAGCCTAGATGTGCTCGGGAGGGAGCTTCCCTGCTTTATAAATGCTGCCTGAACGGCAGCCGTCTACCTGCCAGAAGAGGAGCACAGAGTGCCGGCGGCTGCACGAATGTCTCTGCGTGGTGTTTCATTGCCTCCTCTGAAGGCCTGTGCTGCAACTAGCATGCCTTGCTGTGGAGCTGCACGTGTATGTTTTAGGCTTAAGTAAGTTGTGGTGCAGACCATCCATTAGAGAGTGGGGCTGGTCCACGGAGTCCCGTTATTACACGAGGCCAACACCAAACCATGGCCATCTCCACCCGGAGCAGAACGGCCACTGCAGGGAGGGGATAGTCCCACTCTTGTGTGTGCTGTATTTTTGAAACACGGTACTTTTCAGCAGGCGGGCTCATCAGTGATTTCAGGGTGGTAGACAGTGGACACAGCAAACTGCTGTTTTCAGATCTTCCCTGTACAGCATCACTGACAAAGTCCCTACTCTCATTTCCGCCTTAACTATCATTATTCCCCCTTTTTAATCAATGTAAGAAAACGAAATACACTTTTTCTCCTTGGAAGTGAGAAAATACGGTACCAACTATCTTCCCCTGGCAAATGAGTAAGGTGAGCCCAGCTTGTGCTGCTGTTATTTAAAGACCATCTCCTTCCCTTCAGAGGGCGCCGACAGAGCCTGCGGGGACCACCCATGTACAGATACACGCCTACTGTTCCCCATCTGTGAGCTTCCTGGTTTACATAAAAGTTGGCACTTTTCTGCAGGGTTATTCTGATCTCTAGATAATAGTATCTGCTGGGAAACTTATTTTTGAAATACTTGTATGAAAATGATCATGTCAAGAATGTATACTACTGCTGTGATGAGATTAGGATGCCTCAGCTGCCTTCTGAAAATCTGAAATGACTCTCCTATGAGAAGAAATGTTATTTTAAGGCATTTCATTGAATGAAATAGGTGTTGGGAAAATTGGTTGTTTGAAAAAGATTCAACTTAGAGCCTCAGCTTATACTGCATTCCACAATAAATCCCAAATGAGTTGAGTGTGAAAAATAGAACAACAAAAAAAACTATAAGAAAATTTAGGAAAGCATTAAACAAATACCAGGCAATGAACGATCCATTATTATTGCTGTTACAATGACCCTTTCTGAGTACAAAAGCACTGGAGGAAGTTGTAAAAGAAAAGATCAACGAATTTGATGAGATAAAAATAAATAAAATCCCTATATATTATAATGCACTTTACAAAGACTAGTCACTATTCCTGTTGGTAAAACAAAGGGACAAGGGCAAGATGCTTCCTGGAGAACCTAGAAGTAAAGGAATTGATGTCGCCTTATAAGAGTTGAACTGGCAAAAGTCTTCACACCCGTGAGATAGAACCCAGAGAATACAAGATGTCAATCGTTGTGTCTGCTCTATCCATCCTGTTTATAAAACAGAAACCTCCCCTGTCACACCCTCTTTTGCCTAGGTGGACACTTTCTGAAACACAAGACCTCTCTTCCTCCCTGGCCACATCTGCCTGGACCAGAGGTACATTTCTGACTCAAAGACAGCACATTCTTAAGCTCGCCATCAGCAGCTGTCCTGAAGGCCTAGAAAAGATAAATCGGGCCAGTCAAGTTCTCTTTCTCATAACTTTGAGCTAAGAAACAAGCAAATAATTAGCTTGTTACCTTGGAAACAGAGTTAAAGGATGCTTTCAGGTACAGCTGGGGCCAGAGCAGACCAAAGCCACGAGCGAGCAGGACCCAGGGTCAGCAGGGCCAGCACGTTGCGAGAGCAGACGTGCACAGAGGTAGCAAGAGGCCCCAAGGGAGGCACGGGGAGTGTGCTGGCCTCTGGAGCCATGCTGGTTCCCGATGACCCCCTTAACCCCACCCCGGGTCCTGGCTCTGGCTCCTGTTGCAGCTTGGAGGGCTCTCAGATCTCATGGCTGTATCTCAGGGAGAGTCATCACCATGCAGGCATCCTAGGCCTGAGCTAGCTCAACTGGGTTTCTATGTCTGAAAATCAAGGGGGCCAAAGTAAAGCTGATTATTCCTATGACCTGAAGCAATGTGACTTGGGGTTCACCCTCGAGAGGCAGGAGCCGGGATATAATTATAGTTTAGTAAGTAGAGACCTAACAAGTGGTTTCTGTCTTTTCTGGAGAAAAGGGTATTGTGCACAGAAGAGGGGTGGTCGGGCTGGAGGCTGCCTGTATTGTTGTGGGGATATTCGCTCCCGCGGGCGGTGGATGCCTGGTGTGGCTTCACCGTGACTGTGGGAACCTATCTGTCAAAACTCTTCTCCTTTTTTTGACTCCCTTTGTGCTTGGGGCTGCTTATTTACTAACCTTCCAATAAGGAATCTACTTTTTCCCCTGGGAGAAGGGGCCCTGGATGGAGGCAGTTTAAGAGTTCCTGTCTATAAAAGAACATCCTCCATGGAAAATTAATAGATTGCCTCTCTGGTTTATAGTGAGTTTGATTGGCATTGGACAGCCTTCCTGAGTCCACCCAGCAAGGCCAGATCCTGGACGTTGTTTCATTCACTAAGGTAAGACCACCCTGTCAGGACTCTTGGGAGGCAGCCATCCATCTTTTTTTTCTTTTTTTCCTGGCATTCCGACCAAATCACTGCTTCCTTCTTTATATATGACAATTATTAGCGTTACCTCTTGTCAGTTAATATACTCCACAACCCTCCAGCTTGCTCAAATCATTTTTTTTGTTGTTGTTGTTTGACCTCCAAAGTATGACAGCAAACATTCAATCAATTCTATGAAGACATCAGTCGTACTGGTTATGGGCTGTCACTCCAATAACTGCACGTCTTGGAATCTCAACATTCTGAATTGTTACAGAAAGGACTTTAAGAAATCTGCTTTGCTCTTTTCATTTCTATATACACTGAGTCATCTCAGAAAGGCGCCAATCTATCCTGCTTTTAATGATTCCTAGAATCTATATCCATTTAATTACCTTTTCTGACAAAAATGTCTTTTTCACATGATCAGCTATAGTTTCAATACAACTGAAAATTTTTTCTTCCTTTTTGAGTCTCCTTAAAGATGAACTACAATTGACTGGTCCCTCTGTATAACATCAAGTAATACACAGTCTGTCCTCATGCAACTAGGTTTCTTTAACAGGAATCACTCGTATGCAGTTGGTTAGAGGGAGCTGAGGTCAGTATCATACAGCAGACTCATTTGTTGACATAGGATTTTTTTCCTAGTAAATTCAAGTTTTGCATCACCGAGAAAAGGTCGTTAAACACAAAACTAGCAGAGCTGAGCCCAGCAGTCGGGCGGAGGGAGCTCAGGACTGAACACACCCCTCTCCCCACACTCTTCCTCCGAGTCCATTGTGGTCAGTGATCCTTCTTAGAAGGAAGCGCTTCTTCCTTGTTGAGGGGCCCTTCCCACCCTTGTATGTGTTGTTCGCGCCTCCATAACTCAGCCCTCAGCCCTTCCTGTATGCTCTTCCTGTATGCTCTTCCTGTATGCTCTTCTGCAGCCCTTCCTGTATGCTCTTCCTGTATGCTCTTCCTGTATGCTCTTCCTGTATGCTCTTCCTGTATGCTCTTCTGCAGCCCTTCCTGTATGCTCTTCTACCATGATAGCCTCATTTTGGAAAAAAAATGGCTGTTTTACATAGTGTTTCCTTATGCATTAGGAATTTAACATGTCTTTTAAATTTATATCATTATTTTTATTAGCATTGCAATTGGTTTTCTTAGAGTACTCGTTATAAAGTTGCATGGGTTTTGAGAGGTCTTCCCAGTCTTAATTCTTCTACAATCCCTGCTAGTTTTTTTATCATGCAATTTTGCATTTATTCCATTATAGCAGAGGCACCAGTACTTAAGCCAGTTTTTAAATTCCTCATTCACAGCTTTCTTTTCTCCAGGATAAATTACTCTAAACATTGTAGTCTCTCACAGGAACTACTATTCATTCCTTTACAGATGCATCTTGTTTCAAGCCACAGATCAATATCTGAAAGGTTTGCAGTGAATACGATTGTTGTCGGCCCAACATTTCTTCCTTTGGGGAAAGATACCTCTTTAATTCCCTAAAAATCGTGTTCAGCTTGTGTGGAGCAGATGGGCTAAGCCCCGAGGAGTGGGCACAGGATCTAGGATCAGTCAGTCAGAGTGTTTCATTCCCCTGAATGCAGGGACTGCTTCAGAGATGGGTGTATGACCTCAGCCAGGCCAGTCATCCCTCCCTCCAGGGACTTTTGCTAACACTGTTGGAAAAGATCCTGTTTACTGGGATTATGAATTCTATAGACCATGTAAGCCTAGAGCTTTCAGAAGCACCTTCCCACTAAATGGGGAGAGGCTATCAGAGAACCTAGTCGAGTAGCACTGAGAGATGGGAGGACGGGGATGAGGTTGCATGTGAAGCCAACTGTATTCCTTGGATTTCCTGGTTACATGAGACAATAAATTTCCTTTCATACTTACAGCCAAACATCCTGGCCAATACAAGCTGAACACAGATTAATTAAATTTGTTTGATAAGAGTAATTAGAAAAATCGAACTAAATAACAGGCAAGTAGAGCTTATTATTTAAAATAAACTTGGTGGATTACTTAATAAAGCCAAAAAAATCTACCTCATAACTTTTTCATCACGACTTTAGCTGCTTTTCTCTGAACCATCTCTCTTCCTGTAGAGAGGCAGAGCTCCCGAGAAAACACAGAGCACCTGGAAATGCTGGGCAGAGCGAAAGGGTGACCTCTTGACTTTTGCATTTCTGACTTTTGAGAACGTAGTATTTTTTCACTTTATGGTGACATATTTTTATTTTGTGGTCCTTGATGATTTCTATGCCTGCCCTTAATCAGGCCTTCTCTAGTCCAATTTATTGGTGCTGGTTTTGGTACTTAAGCATAAGCACTTCATTACACCCATTCTTACTAACCTCATCTAAGTTTATGCTTTGAATTCTCTCATGTTTTCTGAAGCATCGGTAAACCCACTGAGCTGGAATTGTATAGAGCCTGAAAATACAACCCCTCTATTCTATTTTCCAAACCACTGAAAATGATAGTTGAAATGTGGGACACTGAAGCCTACCAGGGATGCTGCAAGCCCGCAGTGCACCTTTCTGCAAATTGGAAAAAGGCGCCTCTTCCTAGGGCAGATACAACTGTGGGCCAGTGCACATGGGATGGAGAGCAAGGGTAGGCTGGGTGTCCGACCCCACTCACGCCTGCAACTGAGCCCCACTGGGCAAAAGGTGACCTATCATGAATCATGTTACAAAGACCCTTTTCATCTTCTTGGGCTATGTGTGCACGAGCTAGGGTCTAGTGTGAGCCTTTTGTTGGGCACAACAGATAAAGGGCAGAGATTCAGGAGAACTGAGTAACAGCTTAGTGAAATGTTAAACTAAGAAAAAAACTTCAGAGTCAGATAAATCTGAATTTATGGGGATAGTATACTGTATGTAAAAGTTTTGGAGTTGGACAGAAATGGACTTTGACTCCAGCGTGGCCACTAAGTAGGCCACCTCCCTGAAACTCCGTTTTTAAAAAATCTGCAAAATAATGATAATACTATATTTCATAGAATCTAGACTATATCAATTGTAAGACCCTGTCTCATTACAGAGGTTTTTAAAACGAAAAAATGGCCAAGTGAATGGTCAAATGTTTTCCTGACTTCAGAGGTGTTAAGACTGTAAAAATTGTTTATTTCAGACTCTATGACATATGGTAATATCCACTTTATAGGTAATGACTCTTCTCATTGCCTATAGGATTATGAGGATTAAATTAGATAATGCGCGTGTCAAGTTCTTGACGCGGCCCAGAGTCAGTGCTCAATGAAGCTGCTGTGGGTGTGATGGTTATTCAGAGTTGGTGACAAATGATAACAAAAGGATAGACTTGATAGAGGTCTTCAGGGCCTAGCAAGACGATCTGGATATAGTCTTTCCTCTATGCCAGGGTGAGATAGTAGAAGCCAATATGCACGAGGTAGGTCTAGAAGTAAACCTCAGAGGAAGATGAAAGTACAGAAAATGCACAACAGAAAATAATCCTATGTATTCTGCTGATGGAGACCCAGATCTGAGTAATGATTTTCCCAAATCCCAAATGTTCAGGAGATACATTTTTAAAAAGTGTACTGTTCAAATGGTGGGTTGAAGGTCCTTCTTTGAATGTGGAGTAGGAGAAAGAAAACTTCCAGAATGTTCTGTTCCCTTTTCTAGCGTTTCCTGCTCTCTGACAGCTACTCCTATTACATTACCTGTGATTTCTGAAGTGATCACTGATTGGCTCCCCGGTGAAAACCCTCCTGTGCAACAACCTGTGATGGGCATTTTCCTTTAGGCCTGGAGGGGTCTGTGGAGGGCGAAGAGGTCCAAGACGTGTCAGTCAGACTCTTTCACCTGCCTCCACAGCAGCTGGTTCCTGGACTGGTCGAGGGTAGGCCTCAAGCCAAAGAACAGCCATTCATTGTCCTTTGTTGCCAAAGACAATGCTGCCAGTGGTAGCTCACTGATGAAAACCAACGCCAGGATTTTAATAAGTGAAAAATGGCCTGGTTTATGCCGCTGCTTTGGAAGCTGTCTGTTTCTTTCCCTACAGTTTGGGCTTTAATGGCATCTTTAGAGATATGATGAATGGAGGTGGGTATACATGCATATGTTCAAAACACAGCCCCATGTGATGGAAAGCAGCCTAAATGCTATTGTGTATGGGACAGGCAAATGCAATGAAAATGGCTCTCCTTTCTGAAACAAAGACACCGTTCTCTTTTGAGGAGACCCTAAGTTGGTTATTTCTTCCATTTCTGATTTCAACTTGTTTCAACATCAGGACTGATGTAAATGGCTTACAGAGAAGGACAAGAAAGGAGTTTGTGGCAAGAGTTTAATCTACCTAGTTTGGGTTGGCTTGTTATAACAAAAGGAAATAATATGGAAGTTTTGGTTGACTGATTATGCCATGTAAAAATTAGATATTATGTGGTCACTCCTGAATTAATAGCCTTTAGGGATTTTTAAGAATGAAATTCAAGTCGCAGCTCTAGATCACGATGTCAGAGAAAAAGCAAATTGCCTGAGAAGAGACAGTGGCAACCTGAACTCTAAGCATGTGGGCTGGCTGATGTGTAGATCACAAACACAGCTTCCATTTCCTCTCGGCAGGCCAATTACATGTGCACCCCCCAGCATCTCACTCCTGCCCCGAGGTCCAGAGGCAGGATGTGGCTCAGTTTGGGAGGGGCGCTGAGTCATCATCCCACGCAAGTCATGGTACATCTGTGCCACGCTCCGACCTCCTGACTCTTAGATTAATTAAAGGACTTGGAGGGGAATGAAAATTCCACTTGATTTAATTTCTCCCTAAGAAAAATGCACTCAGTAATGTCATAAATCTCTTGAAACCAGTTTCCTTCAAAGTTGCCTTGGAAATTTTAAATATGTGTACAAGTTCCACCTTGTGCTTCCTTAATCTTAACCTTGTGTCTGAGATGCAGTGGTGGAGGGGCTACTCCCTGTGGTCAAGCACCATGAGGGGCTTGTTGAGTAACGGGGCTGAGTCTCAGCGATCCACTGACCTGGGCCCTCCTTGGGTAAAGAGCACGTTTGAAAGATGCTTGGCCAGGAGATGGGTCTTAGTCTACTGTTTGCACAGAATGAAGTAAGAGTAACACTGGTTTTATCAGCACCGCTGAACTAGCAGCCACTTTCTCGTTAGCAATAGATGTTTGAATTTTAACACTGGTAGGAGCCCTACTTATTATTATCTAGAGAACAGAAAGGTCTACTTGCCCAGGGCTTCTTCTAGTATACCTGGATTCTTTGTGTGTAAATTACAGACACCCTCTCTGGCAGATCAATTACATCCCTCAGACCCCGGGCCCCTGCCTCTTGGGCAGCTTGTAGGGCAGCCACCGATTTGCCTAATCCCAAGAATGTGGCAAACTGGATTCATCAATGTATGTTTTCGCACCACAGGTATGGTGAACTTAGAATTAGTTGTGACAACAAGTCATTGTATTCAGAGAGAAACACTAAGTGTATTAGTATAGGCCACTGGTGCCTTCCATAATTAGCATAGTTCATTAGTGTTGGAACAGTTTCATTTTGGTTTCGAGAGTTAGATCTTTTTCAAGAGCAAAACTTTATTATCACTTTCTGGGCAGAAACGGTTTATAAAAGGTCCTTCCCTCTTGTCTCCCCAGGGATGCAAACAGACCGTTAGGAGCTTCCAGTCAGACAATTCTGACAAGCCGGCTCTGGATCCACTTAAGCCTGCTTCCCCTTCCCTCACTATTGGTTTGGGTCACTGACCCCTTTGAGAATCAGATAAACTATAGATATTATCTCTAGAAAAGTGCTCCTGACCTCCAATTTTTTTTTCATGCAGTATTAGGAGTTTTGAGAATTCACGCCAAGAAAGGAGTTTTACATAGGATTTTAAGAGAGACCAATTACACTGAAGTAGTTATCAAAATTTAAAAAATTTTTGTGATATAGAAATATCTATGTGCTTTCATATAAATGCATTAAATAACAAGATCTACTGGTGAGTCTAATAACTCCTGTAATTTTGAAGTACTGATGAGTATAAAAGATATTTTATGATGTCTGCTAACTGTGCTGTGAAATGAAAATGTCTGTGATTTCCGCTGTGACAGGTGCTGCTACTTCTACTGTGGTCTGCTGCCGACATTCATCATTGGAGGGGGTGCTAAACTGAAGTTAGAGGTTAGTGAAAATAAAGATGCATTTTTCCTGCATCCAAGATCCTGGACCTTAAGTCAAGAATCTCAGAGACTCTGGAGATTCTTGGCCTGGTACTGGGCATGGCTCAGGGCTTGGCGGCCTCAACTCTTTCCACTCAGGCCACAGAAGAGAACGTGGGGCTCCCTGTTTCCCTAACTGAAGTGACCTGAGGCTATTGTGAGCTTCCATATTCTGTAGGAAAAGCCAAAAGGGACATTCATAGTGGCTTCCGTCCTGTCCTCACTTATGAGAGGAGAAAGGTGAGGACAAGGGGGACACAGGGAGTCAGCTGTGACCAGGTAACTCCTGCTGTCCCTAGCACAGAGACGAAGCCACAGGGAAGCTGCAGCTTCGTGAAGCTGCCCCAGCCTGGGAGATGGGTCACCGTGTGTCTTCTAGCCTGGTGTGAGAGAAACATTTTCCTCTCACTTTGACAAAGATCTGAGGCATACTATTTTCGAGTTAGCCTGTTGCTTTAACCTCACGGGTCCAGGGATGCTCACTAAAGTGAGGGAGCCCTGCTGGGCAGCCTGTGCCCTGGGAAGGCACAGTGACTCATCCTTTCCTCTCATCCTCCAGGCGGCTTACTGAAATGGCGCTGAAAATTGCGCACCTGGGCCAAAAACAATAAGTATAAGCTCTGGGAGGTATAAAAGCGTTCCATGGCACTCGAAAATGAGAAATGTCGCTATAATTGTACAGTTATGACCAGTTGGGCTACTGCTGGAAAACACCAGGAAAAGCAAAACTTTCTCGTTCGGATGCTAGAGCTCAAGGCTGTATGAGGACGAAAAATTCAAGTTCTAGACGAAAGAAAGTGCTTCTCCTGATGGATGGTAGGAGAGATGACAAACTTCCAAGGAGAGGTGCTCTGAAAGCGGCTTCCTTGGCACGGACCTCCTGAAACTCATCCTCACAGCTATTTGGAAGCACATCATGACCTGATTTTCACCAGGAAAATGGCCTGTGAAAGAGGCTCACAGAATATCATCTGCTTACCAATTTTAACTCTTGCTTCATTTATACTTTCTCCCAGGGCCTTTGCTTCGGAAAATCTGGAGGAAAAAAAAAAAAAGAAATGAGAGCTTAACCTTTTCTGTTCATCCTAAATTATGTTTTAAAAATAAGAGCTTTCCGAGAGGTCTCTAAAATAGTATAAAGCTTTATCAAAAGACATAAAAGAAAATTTAAATGAATGAAATATATTAGGCTTAAAAGTAGAGATAAAATTTGTATTAATTACTGGTATCGTGCCTTTTTACTCCTCTCTCCAGCATAGAACTCCATGCTCATAGTCTCTGATTTATGTAGATTCATCAAATCTACTTTTGATTTCTAGTATTTTATGATACGAGGGAACCAGAGTAAAGCACGGCTGTAAGCCTTCTGTACTGTGCTCTATTAATCACAGTGCCAAGATCTTAGAGTCAAAGAATCCTTAAAGAACATTTTTTTTTTTCTTATCCTTTTTGTTTTCTGACCAGCAAACTATGGCTGGTCATGGTGCGGATGCATCCCAACACCAGTTTCTGTAAATCAAGTAGTATGGGACACAGCCATACCGATTCGTTTGTCTATTGTCTAAGGCTGCTCTCACACTGCAAAGGTAGGGTCGAGGGGCTGGGACAGAGACTGTAGGGCCTGCAGAGCTGAAAATATTTACTATCTGGCTTTTTCCAGAAAGAATTTGCTTACTCCTGTTATATATGATGTTAAATCACATTGTGGACATATAAAAACAAGAAGAAAAAAATCCCTAATTATCCCCTACCCAGAAATAAGCTCATTTTGAGATCCATCCAGTCTTCTTTCTGGCCAGTTTTTACAGAGTTAAGATCATACCAATATATGATTTTTGTGCTTTGGGTGTTTTGTTTTTACTCAGCATTATTAGTCCTTCCCTATGTTATCAGAAACTTCTCCACTCTCTTAGATTGCTGCCCACTAGTCCACCAGATGCTGTGTTGAGTTTACTGAATGACTCCTATTTTCTAACAGGTATTCCTGAGATGCCCCCTGAGAGCCCAACCGTGCTGGAGAAGTGTAGGAAATGGCCTTTGTAAAAACCATACCATCCAGGCCCCTACACACAGCGGGCCCTTATGAAATGTCAATGCCCCATCCCCAAATCTTTCTGGATCTCAGTAAATCTCAGATGTCACATTGTTTCATCCATAAATGCTTTAGTCAAGCAGGAGTTTGTTAGAGGAAGTGGGGAGAAGAGGGCATTCCAGGCAGGGGAACAACATAAGCAAAGGCCAGAGTGCCCCGCAGCCTCCAGGCTCAGCGGAAAAGAGGCGTGAATGATGTCACTGCTATTTTCTGAATGTGTCTGCTGGGCCTGAGATTGCAGACAGATGTTGCCAGGGAAGGGGACTAAATTTTCTCTTAGTGTTCGGTTTCTTGGGACTCCACCTCTGCCTCCTTATTAAGGGTGTTCAGGCTCATCACAGATGACATATGTCCCTTCCTCAGCTAGTGCCTGTCACCTTCCGGAGAGAAATGCAATCCCATTTGATGCCATGAAGACTGAATTCAGCTCAGCAAATATTCATATCATGTGTAGATCGCTGTGCTGGGCTCTGTGGGCCCATTCTGGCCTCTGTCCCCTGGGCAGACAGACTCTGAGGTCTGCTCCGGGCCACTCAGATGAGGACTATCTTCATACTTGAAGTTCTGCCAAGTGCGGGGCTCTAATTGTTTGGTGGTCGCTGCATCCATCCCCAATACCTAGGATTTCATGGGGTTTGATAGTCCTCAATTGCCCAATGAGTGGCCCCCCTTACTGCCTGTTCCAGAGAGTTCTGGAAGCTTTAGATTCTTGGGAATGAGGAAAACACAAGAGCAGGGCTGCAAAGCTGCTGACATTCATGTCAATGCTGGAGGCAACCAGAGGAGAGCTGGAGGAGGGAAGATCCTGCAGGCAGAATGGGCCATCTCCGCAGCAGCCCGGCTCAGAGAAGCTCCGACAGGCCTGGAAGGGAGCCCCCCAGCTGGCCGGTGCCCACGTGTGCCTTCGGGGGCACGGCGAGGAGCTGCTTAGTGCTGCGGTCGACCGTCTCCGAAGAGCCGCCCCACACCCGGGCTGGCGGACACCACCGGGAGCCAAGAGCTGTTCCATGCTCTCCTCTGCAGCCCAGCGCGAACTCAAAAGGGCTTTCCCACTGAAGAGGTGCGGGCTGAGGGCCGCCCTGTCTCCGCCAGACCATTTTCCCTTCAGGCTGCAGTTGTCACTGCTCCGGACCACCCCACCCACACGTTTTCCTGATCTCCGGTTGTCAAGACAAACCCTTGCCTAAGGAAGCACAGCCCTGAGGGGGAAGGAGGGGAGTAAGGGATGGCGGGAGAGATGAGAAAGAAGGTGCCCCCCCCCCCCCGCACTTCTGCCCTGTTTCTCCTGCGCACCCTGCACCTCCACACCTCCCAGCCCAAGTCTCCCCCAGCCCCGCCCCCTCCCCTTCCTCCCGCCCCAGCCCGCGTTCTGATCTTCCCAAGCAGGAGCCTCCTGACTCCTGAGCTTCTAAAAGGGGCACATTCCCATTAGGGATGTGGTCCAGGTGGTTGAACCTGTGCTGACTTTCCCCAGGGGTGCCGCCCTCCTGCACAATATCTGAGGCTGCTGGGAGGAGGCTGGTGCCGGGGAGCCGCTGAGACTCAACCAGTACCACCTGTGAGCCCCTGAGGGTCTCCTACTCCCGGTGCCCAAACCTTCCTATCGGGGAATCTCTGCGTAGCTCCATCTGAGGAGCATATGGTGCGGGGGGCAGTTCCAGAGTGGGGCCCGGCAGACTGCTCTGCCCACCGGCCCGCGCAGAGAAAGCTCTACCTTGGGGCGAGGCCTGGGTTTGGAAGGGAGAAGGAACGCAGCGCTCTGGCTGCTCCTTCTCAAGCCTGGCTCCCTGTGACATCCAGCCCTCACCCACCCAACAGCACCCACTGTGCGCCAGGCTCTGTCCACAGAGTAGAAACAATTCTCTCCCGCTGGCTTCCACGTTACATCACCTCCGTTTTCTGCCCTCTCTCCCTGGCTGCTGCTTCTCAGTCTCCTGTTCAGGCTTTTCTTCTGCAGCCTGTTCCTTAGATGTTGGTGATGGTCAGGGTTTAGTCTTAGACCCTCTCCTCGAGCTACCTCTTCTCTCTGGGCATTCCATTCGTTCCACTCTAGGCAGTGCCTCCTCTAGGGACACCTCCCAGATCTCCATCTTGGCACTGCTTTATTTCCTGACCCACTATCCAATTGCCCATTTGATGCCCTGCAGATAATTAAAACCCACAGGATGTAGAGCAGAACTGATGCCCTTCCCTGAAGACCTCCGTGCCTTCCTCCCATCCTTTCTCCTCTCGCTGCACAGCACCCACTCCTCCAGGTGCTCATGCCAGTAACCTGCACACCATCGTCTGCCCTGCTCCCCATTAGATCCTTCACTCAGCCCTGGAGTCTCGCCCATTCTACGTCCTCAGTACCCATCCTGACGTCCCACTGAGCTTCACCCTCCCCCAGACCACTTCAACGACTCCTTGCTCAGCTCCCTGCATTCATGCTGCCTGCCTTTGGGCTATTTCCTACCTTTCAGTCTTTCCTGTCTTCTGGTCTGGGGTGATTAACTTAATATGTTGATTATTCATAGAGTGAACAAACATGCAATTTTCTTCCCCATCAGAGAGAAAGACCGTTTGTCTGTATAGTCTGTATCTATGCCCTTTCTCTCCTCTGTTGACTTGTCCCTGACATGGTACTTTGGCTGCCTCTGTTATAGTGTGATGACGATCCACCTTTCATTTCCTTTACGCTTTTTAAAAATACCGAAATAGAAACTTTCATCCCATTTCCCCATCAGGATGGCTGCCCTCTTGTCTCCCATTGAGCGGTTCTTTCCCTGACTCTCAGGAAGCCGCTGCTACATTCCCCTACTCCTAGGAAGCAGTTCTCATGCAGTTTTCTTGGCTGCTAAGGTTTCTCAAAGTCAATTTCAAATTGTCATTCTCAAGCCAAAAAGCAGTGTTTTTGAGTACCATTTTTGTGGCCAGCACTGTTTTAAAAAACTGTGGGAGGCTTAGAAGATTCTAATCTAATCTCTGCTCTCAGAGTCCATAATTCTTGTTCAGGAGACAAGGTGTAAATACAAAAAACAAATGGCAAAATAATAAAGGTTAAAACTGGAGTCTAACAGGAACCAGGGAACTCCTATTTGTCATGGACGTTATTTCCAGATGGTGCCATGAGATTTCTCGCCGCTCTCGGTCCAGTTTTTCCGTTGGCGTTAGATTGCTGATCTATTCTCTATCTGAAGGATCCAACTGAGTGAAGGGGTGCTTTTCTTGGTTTAGTTCACATTATCAATGCCTTCGTTTCCAATTGCGGCTAATCTCCCCATTTATTTATTCTTTTGTTACTTAATGGGACTCAGTGACAGGGGATTCAGTTTGCATGAAAGATCTGCCACAAAAGAAAGTTAGCTGTGTGGTGCCCGGGCACTGGAATTTGCCAAGCATGGGGTTTCCAGCCTCTCTTCATCTTATTATATACTATGAGGATGAGTCATGCCTGAAAAATGTGGTGATTTTCAACTGCACTTCTACTTGAATTGTCTTCTATTGAAAAATCCGGCTTAAGAATTGGCTCACGTGCTCTAGTTCACCGAAGGGTAAATATCCCATTAATGTGCAACATCTTGTTTCTGTTGTCACAGGCAGGCAGCACAACTTTCCCCAGACTGGGGGCAGAGCTGAGATGCGCTAGAAGTTCCCTGTGGGGTAGCAAAGGGTGCCGGCAAGAAGGGGAAGAAATCGCTCCTACTAAGTAACACTGATGTCTGAGCCATTGATGGTCCCCTCCTGCATCTCTGCATCAGCCTTGCACTCTGAGGGAGCTGAGGGAATTCAAAGGGATCTGGGCCACCAATAGTCTCTATATTTGAGCTTAGAAGCTACTTGCCATTGGCTAACAAGGCTGAGCTGCACCAAGGTTCGTGTGTGGGATCCTAAGCCCCTCTTCCGTGGACTTTTCCAACAGGACGGCTCAACACCTGAGCCATCGGATGGCAGAGTTATTTGACGTGAGAAGCGGGGAATAAAGTGGGAGCCCAGGCCTGTGGGTCTTGCTGGCGTAGGGTTACCAGAAAGGTAAGACTTTCTAAGAGGAAGTCTGCTAGAAGTAGGGTTAGGGAGCAGCAATTGAACGCCGCCCTGAGGAACACCCCTCTGGCACATGTCTGTATTCCCAGGACCGGTCAGTCCTCCCACAGATGGTCCACGTGGTGCTCCTGGTCAGTAGAGGGAATGGGAGCAAATCTGTGGAAGGGATCAGGGTTACTGCAGACTGTTTCCTAAAGGGAGGCATGGAAGTCATGCTTTATTTTGATGTCTGCTATGGGAGCACTGGTTGTAGTTATTTGTTTTCATATAAAAACATTTCTCTTTGTCCTCTGCCATCGCAGTTATGAGCATGTAATATCTGATAATTGAATACTCTCCGTGAATGCAAAAAAGTTTCCAATCCTGAGAAAAGAGTAGGTCATGGCTTACTCTCCCCAGTACCAAATATTCCTTTAATAATTGGTAACATTGAACAGATGTAGACATTTTAAAAATGTGGGCTGGCCTCCTGACTTTTCATTTGATTTTAAAAGACTGATTTACTGCTGGGAAAACCTCTTCTCAGAGGAGAGCTTTGTGTGAATTTCATTAATTCCTTTGCTTCTTGGCCACAAGGAAGATGGGACCACCATTATTACCAGCCCATCCTGTGCGATTTAGATGTATTTGAACCCAAAAGCACATCTGTCCCGTGGGCTGTCAGAACTCTACTATTCTACTAGAGTTAAGCGAGCTCTGTATTGGAAGCCCACAACATCCTCATCTCTACCATCCCCTCAACCCACCCCCCGCCGGGAAAAGACCTAAACTCAAGGGTACAAGCCTGATCCTGGAGCCATGCCAATCTAGAACAAGAAGACAAAGTATTATGTTCTTCCTAAGCCAGTGGTTCTTCAACCTGAATGTGCAGAGGAGTCGCCTGGTAACTGGTTTAACCTGTGGAGTTTTGAGGCCTTCCTGCAGAGGTTCTGGGTCTCAAGGTCTCTGGACAAGGTCTCTGTCTGGCCAGTGGTTTTCAAACCTGGTGGCAGGTTGGAATCCTGAAACAAATGGATGCTCAGGCTCTACCTAATTCAGTAAGACTATCTGGGGAGTCAGGCCTAGGCTCTGGTAGCTTTTACAAGCTCCATGGGTCATTTTACTGTGAAGCAAGGGTTACGAGGCGCCCGTATAATCTATGAAGCCTGAGGTGCGGACACAGCTGAAAGCTCCTCGGAAGTCACTGGACGAGGCAGCTGTCATCCAGCTTTATATGCTTGTCTCCAGACGAACAAGGTGTCCTGCTTCAACACATCCAACTGACTCTGCTGAAAATACATGGCCTGCACCAGGGAGAAGCATCGGAAAGTCTGTGAAACCCCTGGATTCACAGGCTAAAGTGTGGATGTGCATATTCCATTCCTCTGGGGACAGAGTCTTCAGCTTTCCCTAGATTCACTTTATCTTCTCCCCACCCCTTGGTTTACTCATCTGTCACTCATATCCCATGCTGGGCTCCCATTCTGCTCCCCGCAGAGGCAGCCATTCTTACGGTCAAAGTAGCTGAAAGTATATATATATATATATATATATATATATATATATATATATATATATATTTATATATTTTTTTTTTGCAGTACGCGGGCCTCTCACTGTTGTGGCTTCTCCCATTGCAGAGCACAGGCTCCGGACGCACAGGCTCAGCGAGCCCGCTCCGCGGCACGTGGGATCCTCCCGGACCGGGGCACGAACCCATGTCCCCTGCATTGGCAAGCGGACTCTCAACCACTGCGCCACCAGGGAAGCCCGAAAGTATATTTTTTGTTCAGCTGTTTTTGTTTGCTTTGCGTGCATCTGTTTATAATTTACATAAATCGTGTGTTCTTACTTAGCGCTGTCCTTGTTGGTATGTGTGCATTAATCCATCTCCCACCTGCCACATCCGACTCCCCAGCATGCAGCCTGCACAGAGAGCTCCCCAGCATTCTATCTCTCGACTTCCCCAGGGATGATGCCCACAAGGTCTCCAGTGCTCCTCGGCCACAAACAGAGCTGCTGTGAACATCCTCATGTATGTCCCCTCCTGAATCCATGAGAACCTCTCGGGAGATACAGTCGGCCCTCTGGGTCCGTGGGCGGAACCTGTGGATTTGGAGGCCCGACTGTACTACCCATTTTATATAAGGGACTTGAGCCTGAGCCAATTTTGGTAACTATGGGAGTCCTGAAACCAATCCCTATAGATACTGAGGCATGATGGCTGTAAACCCAGGAGGGGAACTGCTGGGTCACAGCGGGTGCAGACACCTCTTTGGTTAGGAGGGCTGTTCTGGCCTTCACTGAATTCCTAAAGTGATCTGGGATCCATGCCCCCCAAGTGCAAACGTCACTGGTCAACAGGCTGGGCTGGGCCCTCAATGCTGCTTGCCTTTCCTTTTTTATTTTTATTTTTTTTGCGGTACGTGGGCCTCTCACTATTGTGGCCTCTCGCATTGCGGAGCACAGGCTCCGGACGCGCAGGCTCAGCGGCCATGGCTCACGGGCCCAGCCGCTCCACGGCACATGGGATCCTCCCAGACCGGGGCAAGAACCCGTATCCCCTGCATTGGCAGGCGGACTCCCAACCACTGCGCCACCAGGGAAGCCCTGCCTTTCCTTTTTCTTTTCCTCCACTTCTAAATGTATCAGCGTCAGCCCATCTTGCTGTGTTTTTCTATTCAGGCTTCCTTCCAGGCTCCCCTCCCTCTGACATTCCCTACTGCCCGGCTCCCTGGAGCCTTGCTGGGTCAGTGTTTCCCTTGTTTTTCTCTCTCTCGCTCCCCACCACCCCCCCCCCCCCCCCCACCGACTGGCTTGCTTCTGCCTGAGGCCTACAATCTTGCCCAACTCTCTCCCCTTCTGAAACCAACTTCCCTTCTCCTCAGGCCACTCCCCTTTTTCTTTTACAAATGTCTCCCACCTCTCACGGGCTTTCTGAACACATTGCTCACCCTCTCTCCTTTGCTCAATTCCTTCTCACTTGCCCCTTCCCTCCCAGCGCCCAACCCGTGCTCTTCCAGCTGCCAGCCCCCCACGCACTTGCCTGCTGCCTCCTGCTTGTTTCTTTGGAGCATCTGACACCCCCGACAACACGCTTCCGGGAGCCGTCTCCCCTCTTGGCTCTCAGGCAGGTCTTTCCTGCTGGCTCTTCCCCTCTTCTCAGTCTCCCTCATGGCCTCCTCCCTACCCCCCACCCCTTTCCTTGAAAGCTTTCCCTGTCGTTCTACTCTCCAGGCCCTTGTACTTCCACATGTTTTCCTGAGAGAGCTCATCCCCTTCTCATGCTTCCTTGAAACATTTATAAACATATGACTCTCAAACCTGGATCTCATTTTAATTCAACAAATAGTTTTTGAAAATGTACTGTGTGCTGAGATGCAGTCATATGTGACATATGAGAGTTCGCAGTCTAGAACTCTAGTTTTTGAACTCCAGAGCCACACGTCCAGTTTGAGGACATGCGTCGAATTCATGGATTAGTTGAAACAAACGATGTACCTCTAAGTTTTTTCTAAAGGGTCCAGAACACAGGCTTGCTGGACAACATGTCAGCAGATGGTGTAGCCTGCTCTGCTTCCGGCCTGGGGAACACACCAGAGGTGTGTGGGTCACAGGATGTGCATGTGAATACTTCCTTTGACCAAGAAGTACAGGACGGCTTTCCTGAGCAGCCGGAGGGCCTAGAGTTCTAAGAGGTATCATTTAGTCCGTAGACACTTTTTTCCTTTGCCTTTGGAGCAGTGAAATAGCAATAGAGTCCCAGGCTGATGAGAATTCATGTGAGATGTAAGAATTGTATACAAAGTGCTGTCAGTCACAGCCCTGCTCTAACGTCGCTTACCCAGCGGTACTGGGATGATGAGGCTTAACGCATGGGAGAGAAGTGTACCAGGCTGGATGTCATTCCACGTGAAACTGCCCACACCTTGTGCCTTTTTTTCAGAAATCAATTTTCTCTAGGCTGGCCCAGCTAAGCTTCGGAGGACCAGCTGCTCACCGTGCCAGCCTTACCTCTGCTTCAGAATCTGTTTGTTGTCTTCGATGGTGACGCTGTCAGCATGGTCCCTCTTGAAAATTTCAAAAGCCTCCTGGCGTCCTAATGACATTTCCTCTCTCATCCCTGTTTGGAGACACGGGGAAATGGCCTCAGTCAGAGCATCAGGATCCCATTAATTTCACTGTTGCTTTAGTCAGACTGTAAAGCCAACGAGGCCCACAGCAGAGAGGCTCCTCACCAGACAGGTGACCCCAGGCCCTTCCAGCTGGCCGCCGCCAGCCGCCCAGGAGGCCCTTTCAGCGACACCCGCCGCACCCTGTGGGCCTGAGCCTGGGCATCCACGTGACTCGTGGCGGGTGGAGTTTGGAATGTCTGGTCAGAGGAAATGAAAACCAGAGCGCCAAGCCCCGGATGTCCGGGGACATCTGCAAAACCACTTTCTGCCATCACTCAGGGCCACATTTCTGCCCATTTTCCTGTTATGCCCCATTTTGGTTTTCTGTGAAATTTCACCCTGAATTTCCAGGCATTTAATTAAAAGAAGTATAATCCCAACTCAAAGATTGAGAATCTAGAAAATTCTGCCCTTAGTCTCCATAGAGTGACTCATCCTTGTTACCTGTGTCTAGTGAGAGGCCCCAGTTCTAACTTGAGAGTTAAGTTCTCAATCACAAGATCCGCAAGCAGACTGTGGTGCAGGTTCCTGGCTCACGTCTAACTTCAACCTCCTGAGTCCCTTTAGCCACTACAGGCCAAGACTGGGCTTATCTCCTCTGTGCGCCTCTTGTCCCCACTGTCCCAGAGGCTGGGCCCTGCTCAGGGGCCAAACTCTGAAACCAGAGTCAGAACGGCCAGGGCCCTGGGAATGAGCAGATGGCATTCCTGCCCCGAAGCCCTCTTCCTCGCAGCCTCCCAGGGTGAGGCTCCAGGCAGGTGTGGGTCTGGGACTCCCATGGTGACAGCTGCATTCACAGCTGGATTTTGGATAAATCTATGGAGTCATTTTTTTATGCCTCTGCCCTTGGTTCCCTTTCCTGTATTTTCATCCACTTAACTCTATCTTGGAAGCCCTGGCTGAGTGCTACCACCTCCATGGAGCTTTCTGTGAGGCCCAGACTAAACAAATCCTCCCTCCACTGTGTTTCTGTGACATGCACAGCCCAGTAGACACTGCCACTTCACGTGACAGCCCTTTCTCATGAAATGCATGTCTCGTAGGAGGTAGAGATAATATCTTTGGTGAGTCCGCAGTGTCTTGCTCAATGCCTGGCATTTAGAAGGTGCTCAACATATGTCTGTTAAATGAATCGGGTCAGGAATGAACCAGGAGTGATGAGGAGCCTTGCTCTCGTTGCCATAGGAACACAGTCCAGGACTAGAGGGACTCGCTCTGAGACCCAGGGTTCCAGAGGTGCGTTCATGTGGGCCACATACCACATCTTTTGCCTGGAAAAGCCCCGGTGTAAGGAAGTGGACCAGCCCATCTGACACCAATTTAATGATGACTGTTGATAAAAATAGCACCATGAAGAATGTCTGAATGGTGAGGCACACAAAGACACCCCACCCTTTTCCAATCAGAAGCAAATGGGCACATCTCAGTTCTGTCTCCACATCTGCCCCGCACACTCCCGAGTCGGGTGGGCCTGGGAAGGGGTCTGGGCGATGTTCAGAAAGATGAGCACTGATACGCGAGAGACATTAGCCAGAGAGTGCTTTGGCTCAGCGGAGCCCACCAGGAGCCAAAGGCCTCATTCCACACCTTCTCCCCACCCTAGTCCATGCCCAGCTCTGACAATGTATGCCTTTTATTGCGTCATTTTTATGATTTGTTTTAACCACAGAGGGTAGAGGAATGAGTCTCTCTGGACTAGGGCTGGGGGGAGAGGGGAGCTCCACCAAGACTACACTAAAATCCGCCCGCCTGTGGGACCCCCAGATTGCTTCCCACACAGGAGGTAATGAGAGGGCTTCCACCAACCGGAGGCGGCAAGGGTGGAGGTGGGGTGGAGGGTTGTTCAGAAAGCTACAGCGAAGAAGAAGCGTTCATGGCCTTTACTCTCCCAGGCTCTGCTTTCTTTCAGAGCTGACAGCCCAGGGTGACAGCTGGGTGGAGAAGCCAGGGCAAGGTTTCCCAGCACCCATGGTGCCGATACGGCGGTAGGTCCCGGAAGAACTTACAATCAGCTGAAAACCCCACGGGGCCTTCCCTAAGGTGTGGAGGGGTCCAGGCAGTGGGAGCAGAAGGGACAGGGGGCGCACAGAGGAGATAAGCCCAGGAGGGTAGTTTGGGAGCATTTTGCAGAGAATTTTGAAGGTCGTGCTAAGAAAGTTGGGGCCAACGCCGTGACATATTATACACAAATCACCAACTTTCAAAGACTTAAAATTTAGTAAAGTACACATTATGGGATAGTTACACTGGAAGTATTTGATATTTCTGGTGATTTAAAAGGCACTTGGGGTCCTGCAGTGCCATGGGCTTATGGTCAGGAACACGGGATTGGCTTTTCTCCTGCTACAGTGGAGGAAGAGTCTGGCATTGGTGTTCTTTGACGGTGATGACCTCAGGTGAATGGACATGAGTGTGGCGGCTGTAATCCCAGCAGCTCGTATCCTAAGTGTCTGCTCAGGGAGGTCAAGGTGAGGTGGTGAGGATGCCCATAGACTGAAGGCCAAGAGGCAAAGCCAGGCCTGGAAGCCTACTGGGGCTTCACAGCTGCCACGTGGAGGGTGAGGCTGGGTCCACAGGGAGGGGCACATGGAAGGAACCCCACAGGCAGCTGCGGTGCGTGACCCCGGCTCCACCTCCGTCCCACTCTTGTCCATTCCCATTCTGCTGGCTCAGAGACCATATCCAGCCCCCTTTTGGACTGTGCTAATAGACCAGTTCTCACTCCAGTTTGGGGCCAGCCACTAAGCTAATCAGCAGCTTTTTATTTACTGAAGAGATGCCTCCACCTCCCTTTCCCTCTCAGGGTTTGCAAAACAGCTCTTTCTCGTCTGGCGAGCTCTTGCCCCTAAGCACACATCGTGCACTAAAAACACCAGGAGCCGTGGAGCGCGCAGTGACTGAGGGCTCACTTCGCTATGAGATTATCATCAATTTATTTAATTCTCTCGATAAGTATTTATTCATTTTGTTTATTCACGTGCTAGGCATGTGACAGAGATATAAACTTGAACGAGAAGATTACAGCATGATCCTTGCCCTTAAAGAGCTCAAAATCTAGTAAGGGAGAAAGAAAAGTGAACAAATAATTACAAAGAAGCTGCTGCTTGCTGTAAGGGAGGCGTGTTGTCCAGCGCTGAGCGGCGGGGAGGGAGGGAGGGCCGGCTCTGTCAGGGAGTGTGTGAAGGGTCCTGGAGATGAAGCGGCGCTTGCGAGGTGGAGAAGTGGAAGAGATCCCAGGAGGAGCGGTCGGAGGAGTGTGGATGAACAGGGCAACTGGATTAATATGCGCGGTTCTGCCACCTGATAGGAATGACCTTTGGGTGACTCAGAAACGAATTTTTTGCATACCTGACGCTAAGCATGGTGCCAAGTGCTTTCTTACATATTATTCCAGTTAAACCTGTTCGTGATGCCTGGTCATAATTTCATTTTACAGAGGAGGAAACTGGGGCTCACTTAAAGAAATGGTTATAAAGGGGTAAAAAATTGCCCAGCTTTCCGAGGAAGGTAGACCCGCTTTTAGACCAGTTTTTCCAGGGAAAAGTATGCCTGATAGAGGAAGCAGGTGGTGGGCCTCCAAATGATCTGGTAGAAATAGATTTACCCACGAGATTGTCCTCTTATTAGTGCCTATCTTGTCTAAAACTTTTAAGTCTTTTTTTACAGTATCACAGAAAAAACAGAACCATGAGTTTTGTTCACTGTTTGCAAAGTTCACTTCATATGTTTTTTGTTTTGCAGTACGCGGGCCTCTCACTGCTGTGGCCTCTCCCGTTGCGGAGCACAGTCCGGACGCGCAGGCCCAGCGGCCATGGCTCGCGGGCCCAGCCGCTCCGAGGCATGTGGGATCCTCCCAGACCGGGGCACGAACCCACGTCCCCTGCATCGGCAGGCGGACTCTCAACCACTGCGCCACCAGGGAAGCCCCTACTTCATATGTTAATATGTTCTGTTAGTGTGTCTAGAATTTGTAAGCACCATGAGGGCAGGGGTTTTTGTCAGTTTGGTTTGCTGCAGTCTTGCTAGCACCTGGATAGTACCTGGCACACAGGGGGAACTCAATCAAATATCTTTTGAATGAATGAATGAGTGAATGTATGTTTTAGATGCTTAGCGTTGTTCCTTTTAGGACAGTGCACTGTGACGCGATGGCAGAGGAGAGGCACACACCCACTGCTCTCCCTCTCTCCACCATCATGCTATGGGGTGGGTCCCTGTATGGTGTGATTTTAGAAACCCAACACCATCTTCTCCCCACTACATGTTACCATTAGAGGTGAATTTCAACTCCAAGAAGCTTTTATAAAAAAACAAATACTCTTGAAGGCATCTATTTTAGGGCTAGCAAAGAAAAACTCCATGATTTCTTGACAATTAGCTAAGAGGTTCTGCAAAGATGAGGCATAAGATGGTGTCTCAGGCTGGTGCCAGAATCAGGGGGATCTGAGCTTGCAAGGGAAGTTGGATATACTTTTCCCCAACTTTGTTTAGTCTGTCAAACTCAGAGGCTCATCAGCTTTGGCCCTCAGGAGTTCTGATTTGCCATGCCCACTTCTAGTTCTCAGTTGTTTCCTTTTAGTGAATTTCAGTCACAGGTCCCAGTGTTAAATCCCAGAAAATATGGATGACTCAGAGAAGCCTGCTGGCTTGCTGAATCACAGGACTGTTTAAAACCTAAAGGAGAGTAAATAAAATATCACAGGGTGGTATAAAATTTCAAACAAAACAAAGCAAAAACCAAAACCCAAAAAAACCCTAAAGGAGAGGAGTTTCTCAGTCTCAGCACCAAAATAGGACATTACAATTCTGGGCTGCAAGTTGGATGGAAAATATTTCCAAGTCCTGAAGGTACAACCTCTTCTGGATTTTGATACCTATTAAAGAGCACTTAGATAGAAACGGCAGTCAATGAGGTACCCTCCAAATTAGCCTTGGAGTTGGGTTTCTGGAAATGATAGGCACCCGAAGTTCTTAGGTACTGGTCCCTTACACATTTCTTAATGCTCCTTTTTTTTTTTTGCCATCCTGAAATTTGGTTCCTTATTTTTCTAAAGAATACAAATCAGTACTTTTGGAAGTCCTCCCTGCCCCCAACACAGGGCCCCATGGAAACCAAATGGAAAGAAAAAACAACGGAAATGGAGAGTTTATGCTGCTGCCGTTGGGCCTGCTGTCTGATTTCCTTTAGTCTGGGCCTCCTGGGCCAGAGCTCATTTTCCTGGCTGCCCCCAAACAACCTACTACTGCTTAAACTATTGCTTAAAAATTGACAGGAATAAAATGATGGAGAGTTGTGTTATTCAAGCTGAAAAATGATTTGCTAATCAGAGCCAAAAATATATTTTCCTTGGGAAAGACATTTATTCATGTGGTGCCTCACTTCCTTCTGACTGAAGAAGGAAAGAGAGAAAAAAAGACCAACAGGGAATGAGGAAAAGTGCGAGATGGGGTGGATTCCAAGGGGAGAGGGGGTGTGAATCCACCGTTTGGGACTAAAAACATGAGAAGACTCAGAGCTGGGAAGGGACATTCAGGGCTCAGGCAGGGAGAAGGCTGGTATGAAGGGGATGGTTACACTCTCTGCGGCTTGGTAGCAGAAACTTTCGAAACCAAAGATAAGGGAATGGCTTTGATATAGTGTTATGATGAATACCTACAATATGTAGACCACGGAAGTGCACACAGGAATGAGAAGCAACAGGTAGGGATAGAGTGTGTTTTTTTGGTATCTGATATAAGTTCTATATGCACTGAAATTTCTCAGTAAGTGTTGACTTAGGTGAAATATACAAAAATATCCTCCCACAAATAGCCAGAAGAGAATTCCATCCTCTAGTGTGTGGAGAAGTTAGAATGAATGGGCCAACGGGAGGGAAAGGAACGAAGACTGTAGATGACAGGAAGGGATAACTTATCAAGGTGGCATGAAACATATAGGTCAGGAGGGATAGGAGGACCAAGGGAAGGGTCAGTGGTCCAGCTTTCTTGGGAATGGTGCTTGGAATGAGGATGTCCGCGGGGCCATAGAGAGGAATTGATGGCTTCAGACTGAAACTCGGGTGAAGGACAAGTCAGCAGCTCCTAGCATGGAAAGCAAAGGGTCCTTTGATGCTGGACTGAATGAACTCATGAGATCGGGAGGTGCTAAAGGATGGAACGTCTCCCAGAAAGATTAGAAAGGACATCTGAGATACTGTCTTCATTGTCCTCCCCACCCCATCTGTGGGGTAAGTGCTGTCATCTAGGAAGGAGGAGGTTTTCGGAAGTTACATGAAAGACAGAGATGGCACACATGTAGCTCCCATGTTCCCACTTTCTTTCCTCACACCCATGGAAGACATTGCTAACCAATCATAGCATCCTTTGCTGGGGAAACTAATTATAGCACTAGAGTTGTCAGCGTAGCTCTTCAGGCAGCCTCTTCCAGTCAATCATCCCTGGCATAGAAGCTCTTCCTGTAATAGATGGCTCCCACATTACTACCCAATTAAATGACAGCTGCCGTTACTTTCATCATTCCTGTGCTTTAAGGGAAAAATGGCTGCCTTCTTCCATCACCTTAGGGGCTGACATGAAGTTAATTTTCCCCAGGGAGTGGCATCAATGCCCTGAATCACTGAGAGTGGCCGTCTGGGAGGAGATGCTGAGGAGCGCTCTGTTCATGTCTCTCCACTGCCAGGGTGGTGGAGGTCACCACAGGAAGTGCCATGTGCCATGGCTCTGTTTACTTTAAGGGCCAGGAGCAGCTCATCTACAATTTGTGGGGCTGCTGGGTGGGTACAGCAGGGTATGGAATCAGAGGATGAAGGGAAGACAAAACCACTTAGCCACGGCCAAAGTGACTGCAGATGTGAAGACCAAAGAGTAGATCTTTTGGGGGTGACCTAGAACACTTGCCCAACCTGCTTCTCCCTTTTGATTGACAACTTCTGGAATGGGTTGGTGCCCCAAAGGCTTTGGGGTCAAAAGCCTATGTTCAAACCAGGTGATACCACCTGGGCTAAAGTCCTCAGATTAGGACTTGCCTTGGAGTTTCCTAAATTGCCGCATGAAAGATGTCAAAGGAGAACCTTTAATTAGTAGATTCTTAGGGCTGGCCTGGAGCAGGCTGAAGCATGGTGGGCTTGGCAGGGCTCTAGGGAGTGGAGTGAAGGGAAGATCCAAAGCGGAAAAAGCCACTGAAACCTTAGGAGACCCATCCCATGGCGGCACCACATCTAAATAAATCAGATGGGTTCCTGACTCCTGGTGCCAGAAATCACACGTCCCACTGGCAACCTACCAGGCCCAGCAGCACAGACCGTGTAGGCTGGATGGAATGAAGGGGCAGCGCACGAGGCAGGCTGTGTTTCCTTTTTGTCTTGGTGCCGGGGTTGATTCACCCTCCTGATGCAGCTGTGTCCTAGATGTGGGCCTGAGAAGGTGAAGAAAGGTCCCATGTGCCAGCCCAGTGGACGGGCTTGGAGCTCCTGAAAGAAGGGCAGCTGCTTGAACATAGTTGCCCATTTCCAGCAGTAACGTAAAACCTTCAGACAATGGTCCCGAGACCATCTGCCGAAAACTGTCATTTTCCTAACCCAGCATCTCTGGGGCTTTTATTTTGTGAGTGTTCTTATTCAGGACAAAATGCCCATGTGGGTTGCTTAGAGAGATCTGTGGATGGACACAGGCGTGGAGCTTGGAGAGCAGCCTGGGTCATGTTGGCATTTCTGCGTTTTGGAGTTCACTCAGGAATCTGGAGGCCAGCAATGTTTCCACGAAATAAGACATCACCCTGTGGCTCCTGCTGCCAGGCTAACCCGGACCTATGGGGTCTTTTTCATCGATTTCAACCCACGGATGTGGCAGCCCCAAAGGGCCTTGGGGTCTCATTCCATGCCCAATATTTGGACCAACCTTGGGAATCATGTGTGTTCTAGCCCTTTGTGGGTTAAAGGGCAGTTGACTGAGAGGCCCACTGAACAGAAAGGTAGCATTCCTCTTCAGCTTAGAAAGAGGCTCCAAATTCTGTGGAATCTGAAAAATACCGGATTCCCTGAGTTTGACATGTCTTGACCACTTCCAAAGGCCATGGTTAATAGGGTTCTGTTGCCTGGTCACCACCCTGACGAGTTTGGTTCTTGTGTCAGCCTATGCTTTGGGGACAGTGGCTAAAGCTGAGTTCACATGTCCTATTGTCTGAAATGAGGCAAGTTTTCTATGTATGCCTAAATTAGGAATAAATTCCACTCGTCTCAAATTTATTTTGATACATTTAAAAAAGAGAATTAAAGAATTACATTCTAGCCAAATAGCAAAATTCTCCTTCCCTGAAATGCATGTGGATTTAGATAAAATTCTGTTTCCCTGGGTTGGAAATAAGTATAAGTCAAAATGGAGTTTAGATATGTCAGTGTTCATTCCTTGGGGGAAAAAAAGGAAGGGGAAAATTATTTTTTGTGTGTGTTTTCTATGTGACAGGCCCTGTTCCATAGTTCATAAATATTAACTCAGTTAATCTTTACAATGACTCTACTGGTGGTGGTGGGGAGCTAATGCTTACTGAGAACTCTGTGCTACAGGGATTATACATGTCTCATTTAATTCTCACAGTGACTCTGTCAACTAGGCAGTATTGGGCCCACTTTACAGGTAAGGTAACTGAGGTTGAAGGAGGTTAAAAGTGACCCCAACACAACAGTTAGTAAAATGGCAAAGCCATAACTTGATCCCAGGTTTGTCTGACTCCAAAACCTTCTCTTTGCATATAGTGTCGCTCGATGGAAATCATTTGCCAAGTAGAAATGATCTCATAAGTACCAGCAAACCACTGAGGTCAGACTGACGGAGTCAGGACTCAGAGGTGGTAAAGAGAAAAAAGGCAGTTTTTGGAGGGCTGTGAGCTGGCATGTGGACTGAAAGCAGCTCAGAAGAGTTGGGGAGATCTTTGTGAAGGGGAAAAAGGGAAGGCACCAGGTGGCTGGGAGGAGCTACTTCACCTGGGGACCCGTGGGGTGGGGTAAGGATCAGAGGTAAAGGGGGAGTTGGCTGACTTGTGGTGAAGCCTTGACTCTCTATGAGGACTTTGTTAGTTAGCCAATTACGGCTGGACCAGTTAAATAGTTATCTTTCCCTCAGGTATACGGAGCTTGTGCTCAGAAGGGTCTCCACGATAAAAAGAATTTATGCACTTAAGACGGTTTTGTTGGACTGAGCAGGAGGGATACTACAGGGAAGAGAAGAGAAGGGGCAGGGTCCAGGTTCTCAGAGTGTGGACTCTGCAGAG
The DNA here is from genome assembly GCF_949987515.2 of Delphinus delphis. Taxonomy (NCBI): domain Eukaryota; kingdom Metazoa; phylum Chordata; class Mammalia; order Artiodactyla; family Delphinidae; genus Delphinus; species Delphinus delphis. The sequence goes on along the minus strand of NC_082692.2, from coordinate 35,457,230 downwards.
AATAATCTCCCACCCCAAAAGAGCAACAGTCGTGAAAAAGAGGTGAAAAGGATCTAGGAGGCCATCATTTTCCCTTTGACCTCTTTGTATCCTAACTGCTTCTTTTCTGGAAAACATCTCATTGTTTAAATGAAACACCTGTTTGTTCCCTCAGGCAATGAGTCAGTTGGTGAAGCAGACCATCTATTAACAAGTACTGAGCATCTATGCTATCGACAGCCCTCTCCCATGGCTCGTTACAGAAAAATAGAAGAGCCACTGCCCTTGGCCTTAGGATAGAAAGCAGTGGGAACATGGGAAGGTCAAAGCTTACGTTACAAAGCAGGAGAGCACCCCGAGACAGGGCACTGATAGTAACGCGGTACAGATGGTGCGGGTGGTTGCGCAGAGGGGCTGGTCAGACTGCAGCGGGGCTCTTGGAGGAGCGTTCCTTCTGGGGCAGGTTTTAGAGGAACCGAGGGGCAGGAGCTGGAGGAAAGGAGCTCGGCCTGGTGCAGAGCCTGACTGAGAGTACCTGGGGGTTTCCTTGGGCTGTGGGGGAATTGGGGCTCGAGGGACCACTAGGTGCAGACACCACACTCCTCACTACTTCCCTGCTTGCCCAGGAATCCCCAGGCAGAGGCCACTGGACTTTTCCACACCTACTCAGGCAACTCTCCTTCCCTCACATGACTGAGGAAGAATACTGGCTTTAGCGTGTAACCTCACTGTTCCTCCTGTCCAGTGGCTGCAAAAAGGAAACAGGATTTGGAGTGAGAAGCCGTGGGATTGAGTGCTGGCCTCACTCCAGCTGTGGGACCTGGGTGGGGTCTGCCATTTAAATTGCTCCCAGTCTCAGCCTCCTCATCTATAGAGCGAAGCTAACAGAACTCCTGTCTCTTAATGTAACTGTGAAGGGGTAATGAGAGGAGGTGCCATGAAGTGCATAGCTAGCTCCCTTTTAAAACTACTGAATACCTTTTTTTTTTCTAACATCTTTATTGGAGTAGAATTGCTTTACAATGGTGTGTTAGTTTCTGCTGTATAACAAAGTGAATCAGCTATACATACACATATATCCCCACATCCCCTCCCTCTTGCGTCTCCATCCTCTCCCCCTAATCCCACCCCTCTAGGTGGTCACAAAGCACCGAGCTGATCTCCCTGTGCTATGCAGCTGCTTCCCACTAGCTATCTATTTTACGTCTGGTAGTGTATATATGTCCATGCCACTCTCTCACTTCTTCCCAGCTTACCCTTCCCCCTCCCCGTGTCCTCAAGTCCATTCTCTACGCCTGCATCTTTATTTCTGTCCTGCCCCTAGGTTCTTCAGAACCAATTTTTTTTTTTTTAGATTCCATATATATGTTAGCATACAGTATTTGTTTTTTTCTTTCTGACTTACTTCACTCTGTATGACAGACTCTAGGTCCATCCACCTCACTACAAATAACTCAATTTTGTTTCTTTTTATGGCTGAGAAATATTCCATTGTATATATGTACCACATCTTCTTTATCCATTCATCTGTCGATGGACACTTAGGTTGCTTCCATGTCCTGGCTATTGTAAATAGACCTGCAATGAACATTGGGGTACATGTCTCTTTTTGAATTACGGTTTTCTCAGGGTATATGTCCAGTAGTGGGATTGCTGGGTCGTATGGTAGTTGTATTTTTAGTTTTTTAAGGAACCTCCATATGGTTCTCCATAGTGGCTTTGTCAATTTACATTCCCACCAACAGTGCAAGAGGGTTCCCTTTTCTCCACACCCTCTCCAGCATTTATTGTTTGTACATTTTTTGATGATGGCCATTCTGACTGGTGTGAAGTGATACCTCATTGTAGTTTTGATTTGCATTTCTCTAATGATTAGTGATGTTGAGCATCCTTTCATGGGTTTGTTGGCAATCTGTATATCTTCTTTGGAGAAATGTCTATTTAGGTCTTCTGCCCATTTTTGGATTGGGTTGTTTTTTTTTTGATATTGAGCTGCATGAGCTGCTTGTATATTTTGGAGATTAATCCTTTGTCAGTTGCTATGTTTGCAAATATTTTCTCCCATTCTGAGGGTTGTCTTTTCCTCTTGTTTATAGTTTCCTTTGCTGTGCAAAAGCTTTTAAGTTTCATTAGGTCCCATTTGTTAATTTTTGTTTTTATTTCCATTTCTCTAGGAGGTGGGTCAAAAAGGATCTTACTGTGATTTCTGTCATAGAGTGTTCTGCCTATGGTTTCCTCTAAGAGTTTGATAGTGTCTGGCCTTACATTTAGGTCTTTAATCCATTTTGAGTTTATTTTTGTGTATGGTGTTAGGGAGTGTTCTAATGTCATTCTTTTACATGTAGCTGTCCAGTTTTCCCAGCACCATTTATTGAAGAGGCTATCCTTTCTCCATTGTATACGTTTGTCTTCTTTATCAAAGATAAGATGGGTTTATCTCTGGGCTTTCTATCCTGTTCCATTTATCTATATTTCTGTTTTTGTGCCAGTACCATACTGTCTTGATTACTGTAGCTTTGTAGTATAGTCTGAAGTCAGGGAGCCTGATTCCTCCAGCTCTGTTTTTCTTTCTCAGGATTGCTTTGGCTATTCAGGGCCTTTTGTGTTTCCATACAAATTGTGAAATTTTTTGTTCTAGTTCTGTGAAAAATGCCATTGGTAGTTTGATAGAGATTGCCAGCAATCCTTTACAAATATGCTTTACATCTCTTTGTTTCTCCTGGTCTCTTTTTAATCCCAATGTAAGGCACCACCTTTGCTCACCTGGACTGTCTCCTAACTGCTTTGCTAAGCTTCCATCTTACTTTCCTATGACGTTTTCCTCACATAACAGCCTGAATGATTTTCTAAGAACACAATCATGTCACTCCTCTGCTTTAAATTTTCTAGTGGCTTCCTGTGGCCCCTGAACACGCCCCAAACTCCTCAGCCTGGCAGGCCTCACATCATCTGGTCTCTGCCTACATGTCTCCCTCCCCATGCCCCAATCACACCTCCTTTGCTCGTGCCTTCTTGGCTCACTGGTCTTCTTTCAGATTCTCATATATGTCAATACTATTCTTATCTCTGGGCCTTTACACTTGCTGTCTGTTCCTTTTGTCTGGAATGTTCTTTCCCTGAACATTCTGTATGACTATCAACTCCTTATTCAGTTCTTAGCTCATATGTCAGCTCCTTTGGGTCCCCAACCCAGCCCAATTGTTTCCTACCCTGTTATTCGGTTTTATATCCTTTCTAACATTTGTCACCATCTGAAACTACAGATATGTATGTATTGTGTGGACTGAAAACTCCATATAGGCATATCTATCTTGTTCATTGCTCCTTCTCTGGTGCTGGGAAGAAAGGAAAAAAGGAAGGAAGGAAGAAGAAAAGAAGGGAAGAAGGAGGGTACGAAGGAAGTGAGGGAGAGAGGAGGGAGGGAGGGAGGGAGGAAGAGAGGGGTCACAGTCTTATCGGAAATAGGTCCCCCTAACAGGCACGAGGTTTGCACCCTTATCCTGCCTTGCACTTCAAGGCCAAACTGACTCCTATGAAGACTCCCAGGTTTGAGCTCCCTCCTCTTTGTATCCACAATCAGAATATTTAAAATGACCCTTCTTTCCCAGGGACCTGCCTGGGTGAACTTCCACAGGCCCTTGCTAACCCATCCCCTGAGTAACCACATCACCTCACTCTCCTGCTATCTCTCTCTCACTGAGTTTTCACTTTTTATGGTTGTTTATTTTGTTTTTATTTTCTGAATATTAAACCTAGAACTAATTATTTCTAAAGGGAGCCAAACTGTACTTCACATGTAAGTGGCGAGGGGCCTGTGAGAACAGCTCTCATTCCCTTCCCTGGCAAGACCTTCCATTTCTAAGATAGAGAAATGAGAATCTATGGGGCTATCTAGCATCATTTCAGAATGTGATAGGGTCATCCAAGCTAATATCTGTGTCTGGCATTCGTACATCCTCAACAGGGAGAAGTAATTTGCTGTTGTGAACCATTTGTATTAAGCCATTCAGGAAAGTTTCTGAAGAATTTTTCTTTCATAGGTGCATTATCCTATAAGGATTCAGAAAGGAATATAGTTGATGCAGAAGGCAAGTCCTGAAGATTTAAACCCCCATGTCTTTGCCTAATGAGGTAAGAATATGTAAAAGGTATTATTGGGCTTCCCTGGTGGCGCAAGTGTTTGAGAGTCCGCCTGCCGATGCAGGGGACACGGGTTTGTGCCCCGGTCCGGGAAGATCCCACATGCCGCGGAGCGGCTGGGCCCGTGAGCCATGGCCGCTGAGCCTGCGCGTCCGGAGCCTGTGCTCCGCAACGGGAGAGGCCACAACAGTGAGAGGCCTGCATACCACCAAAAAAAAAAAAAAAAAAGGTATTATTTTACTACTCCTAATTATCACGATATAGCTTGCCCATTGCCAAAAATTTGGGAAATAAAGAATGGTATAAAGAAGCAGGAAAAAAAATCACTCACAATCCCTTCACCTCTGTTTTTTCTATGCTTTGCTTTACTACATAGTTAAGATGATAATGTATATACAATTATGTAACCTGTTTACTTACTTCACTTAAAATTATGTCACAACCCTTTATTCTAAGTCATTAAATTCTTCATGAATATTACCTTTTACGGTTATATCATTTCATCATTATAGTCCATTCCTCAATATTGGACTTATACATTATTTTATATACATGCTCTGTAAATAATGCTGCAGTGAAGATCTTGGTGTATAAATTTTACTCCACATTTAATTACTTATTTTCTTAGTTAATTAATACAACTAGTATTTACCAAGTGCCCACTATATCCCAGTTACTGTACTTAGAGCAGATGAACAAAGGTCTACTTCCTCGGAGAGCGTACATACTCCTGAGGGTGTACAGACAAGAGGAGCAAATAAATCCATATACTGATTAGCTCTATGAGGAGAGGTGATGCAAAGTAAGGGGACAGAGGGAGATGAATGACGGGGGAGGCGATTTTCCTCAGGAGGGTTAGAAGAATGTCTCTCTGAGGAAGTGGTATTTGCACAAAGACATTCTGGATTATTTCTGTAGGCTAGATTCCTAGAGGGAGTTTCTGAATTAAAGTTCTTGCTTTCTAGGAAGCCGGTTTACTCCCTGACAGTTCTGGAAGAAATCACAGTTATAGAAATGCACCCTACTAGGGCATGATCTTGATGAGCAAGTTACTTAATTCCTCTATTCCTTAGTTTTCCTGTGTGAAATGGAAATAATCACACCTGTTTATGTACACTGTGTGTGTGTGTGTGTGTGTGTGTATGTGTGTGTCACGGGGGCGGCAGGGCTGCGGGTGGCCGCAGGGCAGGGATGTTAAGGTTCTTGCATCCCAGGAGAACGAGGGCAGGGAGCAAACGCGTGTCTGTGAAAGGGGAGAGATCAGGTTGTTGAATGTATGCAGGGCATTCCAGTTGATGAAAGTGTAGCTGAAAGAGGGTTCTGGAAGGTGTGGCATGAATGCTCACTGTGTCTAACACGTATCAGGTGGTCAGTAATGTATTTTGAAGGAAAGGAACCCAACCTGTCAAGAAGAGCTGACTGACAGAAGGAAAGGTCTTAAATGACTGGTCACGTAGCAGTGCCCTCTGGCTCATGATTTGTCAAGAAGACACTACAAAGACAGCCTCTTTTCATTCATGAGTCTGCAAATAGGTGGTATCCTCAGTTTTCTCAATCATAAAATGGAGCTAGTAATGTCTACTTCATAGGCTTGTTTGGGGGATTAAGTGGGCTTGAAATATGGAAAGAACACAACACTGTGACTTGTTCACAGTAGTTATAAATGCTTGTTTTTCTCCTTCAACTTTGTATAATTAGGTGGGAAAGGATCTGGGATAGTGAGAGGTGGGACAGTGGTGTACAGCACCCAGAGGGCTCTAAGTAAACCTCAGCCCCGAGAACTGGATAGTTTATTTGCTTATGCACCAGCGTTTGGGTTGTATCCTTTTGAGTTCTCAGATCTGCAGTAATAAAATCATTTTGTTGCATAAGACAATTAATATGTGCTAATGTTGACAAAAAACTCCCAGGAAGGAGTTTCAAGGCCTTGGTTGATGGCTGATGGTAAACAAAGTTATCAAAGGCATGCATTGTAGCCTCAGACATAAATGCTTTCTTCATCTAAAATGATTAATCTAATTTGGAAAACAGCTCAAATCACATATTTCCTTTGGGTCTTTCCAGCAGTTTTCCCTTGGGCTCCAGTCCCTCCACCTCCACAGGTCCTGCTGTAAACTCTTTGCTGTGTCTCTCCCTCCTCTTTCAGACCCTTCTCATCCAGGCGAGGCTCTTTGTAAGATGTGCCCGCCTGGGGACCTGGCGGACCCTGCTTGGGTCGTGCATATTTGTATGGGGTGGGACACACACGTGACATGCCCGCTACTATCATCCTCCCCTTTCCCAAACTCCAGGGATGTCCAGGAGGTTCCTCACTCTTGAGGCATCCAGGGGAGGCCACAGATCGGCTCCATCTGCTGCTGGCCTCGTGGCTCCTACTTGCTTTTCTCTTCCCCTATCTTTGCTGCAATCTCTTCACGTGGTAGCAGCATGTAAGCGGCTTTTCTCAGTACTTGCAGTAATAGCCTTTGTCTGACTTCTTCCTTCACTGTTTAGTTTTCTTTTTTTAATCCTGCCTTTTCTTTAAGCCAGAAGCAGAACTGGATTGTGGAAAACAATGCCAAGGGCTTGGGGCCCTGATTTCTGCCATCTGCTATGGCAGGAAGAGGTGGGGGAAGGAAAGGGTGCTAAAAGTTAAGTAGCAGGATGAAGAAGAATCTCAGTTTGATTTGCTTAAAAGCTTCTCGCATTGGCATGCATCTGTGGTGGAAAATGTTCACTGGCAGATGCTCTAGGACCTGGTTAACTGTTTGTAGTTCACGTGGCTGGGTAGACGGACTGTCCCTGCTGCCGGGGCCCAAGAAGCTGCCTTCCACTTCACTGGGTCCGCTAAGGAGCTTTGGGTTGCCTCGGTCAGTAATTTGCTCTCTGGAGACAAAGAATGCTAAGAGTGAGCAGGCTGAAAGGCCCTCTGGCTGGGCTTCCTCATGTTACAAACAGCCAGTCTTTGAACTTGTAATTATGAGTCATGGGGCTCCCAGTCTAGTGCAAAAGTGACTCATTTTAAGCAAATTATCAGTGTTTTCCCTATTACCAAATGCTGTGATCAGCCATTCTGTATATATAAAAAAAGGAACCGTTTTATTAAAAGAGCAGGATGTGTGGAAGGAGAACGAGCTGCACTATGCTTTCCAGACGTATGGACCCAAGTCAAGCGCAGGCCCAGTGTGAGCCAAGCAGCAAAATAAAGAGTAAAAATGGCACAGAAAACAAACGAACAAGGAAAACTCATTTCGGAACAGATGCAAAACCAACTCTAAGCCAGCAGCATACGATTCCTATAATGCTATGATTCCTGGACATTCTCCCCTGCCCTCCTTCCAACTCACTTGGACCTACTGGAATCAAGGTCAAGGAAGAAATACCTATCTTTGGGTCAATTTAACCACAATGTTGTTAGAGAGTCATTGATGATAGATGCCTCTGAGTTGCCCAAAGCTAGTTACTTAGACAGATGGACTTACAGACACAGCAATCATAGTAAATAAATGTGATCTAGTGATGAGTCTGTGGTGGAAGGAGAATTCCACGGCCTTCTGTCCTAGAGCCCTCTCCTGAGGACACCTGCTATGTGAACAGTCTTTGGCTCAGGAAACATTTGAAATGATCATTGCCCCTTAGTCAGTTGCAAGAGTAGTAACTGATCTGAAAAGACAATTTTTCTTCTCTGATGCCTTGGGTATGATGAACAATTCCCAGGACCGCAATAAGAGGAAATGGGCCCAGGTTTGACATTTCTAATTAACACCTTTACATAGGTTTCTCATTCACCTACACCACTGTAGGAAGACTCCATATGCTACATGGGGAACTTGGCTCTGAGCTAAATTGTCTGACTTACAACCTTTCCAAATTATTTTCAATTTAAAACTGCCTCTCTTGGGACTTCCCTGGTGGTCCAGTAGTAAAGAATCTGCCTTACAATGCAGGGGATGCAGGTTCAATCTCTGGTTGGGAACTAAGATCCCACATGCTGCAGGGCAACTAAGCCCGCATGCCACAACTACTGAGCTCGCCCGCCTCAACTAGAGAGCCTGTGTGCCGCACACTACAGAGCCCACGTGCTCTGGAGCCTGTGCACCACAACTAGAGTGAGAAAATTCACACGCCACAACTAGAGAGAAGCCCGCATGCTGCAATGAAGAGCCCACGCGCCATGATGAAAGATCCCGCGTGCCATAACTAAGATCCCACGTGCCACAACTAAGACCCGACACAGCCAAAAATAAATAAAATAAATAAATAACAAATAAAACTTAAAAAAAATCTTAAAAAAACTGCCTCTCTTGTTTTTTGAAAACTTTATTTCTCACCCCTTGCATAGAAACCATATACCAAAAGACTATTTTTGTATGTTCTCAAATCCCCAAAAGAAAATCCATTAATCAGTCACTCAATGTTTTTGAAATATCACCTTCTAAGCATTCTGCTAATCATAGCAATTGATAAAGAATCAGCAAGAGCCATAAAAAGTAAAGGTGGAAGATAATAGTCAGCAGTCATCTCCTAATTGACAATTCCAGTACCTGTTGTCAATTTTCATACCTCTTGACCTCTCTGCAGTATTTAAATATTCCTTAATTATTAAAATTTTCTTCTCTGCCATTTTGGCGTAGTTCCCTCCTTATTCTCCTGCCATGTCTCTGACTGTTCATTGTGAGCCTCCTTTACTGGCTGCTACACTGGATGCCCACCTAAGGAGGAAGTCAGTGGGGATGGAAAGGAAGTGTTGAATTCTGCGGACATTTCTGATGGAACACGATGACATATACTATGTGAGTCTATGTTAGAACGCTTGAGTTGCAAATAATGGAAACTTAAGATTGAAGATGGCTTTAAAAAATGGATAGTATTAGTTCAGGCAACTGAAAAATGCAAAGGCAATGCTGGTTTCGGGCACTCTTTGACACAAAGACTCAAAAAGCAAAAGAAAGAAAATGTTGATCTGAGGAAGTCACTCAAAACACAGCACAGACATCTAAAGAGATGGAAAATATGAAAGAGAGACAGCGATGTGAAAGACAGGGTAATAAGACCTAACCCATGCCTAATAGGAGTTTCCAAAGAAGAAAACAGAATGGGGGAGAGTCGATATTAAAAGAGATAATGGCTTTGCATTTTCCGGAAATAATAACTATGTGGATCCTGGTATTCAGGAAGCACAATAAATCCTGGGCAGGAAAAATAAAAGCAAAACTCATTCCCTAAACATAATATTGATACCAAGAGCACCAAAGACAAGAATCTGAAAAGTAGCCAGGGGTTTTAAAAGGCGTATTACTTACTAAAGAATGGCAATTAGATTTACAGCAAACTTCCCAATGATAACAATGGAAACAAAAAGACAATAAGATAGTAGCTTTAAAGTTTTCAGAGAAAATATGTACCAACCTAGAATTCTATATTCAGCTAAATTGCCGTTCAAATGTGGGAGACAGATTGCTTACTCCCCTCTCCACCTTTATGCAAAGCCCAAACTTTAGCATCAATTCCGAGCAATCTTTACTCCAGCTACACACAATTTTTCACCAGTATCCAAACACACTGTATCTTCTCAGGACTTCAGGCTTTTGCAATACTGCCTCTTTGGCTTGGAATGCCCTTTTCCACATGGCAGCCACCAACTTATTCTTCTATTTTATTTCATGAAGAAAAATGTTGAATGCATAAGAAAGAAGGAAGATGTAAGAAGAAATAGTAAAGGCAAGTAAAGTTAAATAAATAAGTAAATTAGGATAAATCTAAATAAGTAGTGCCTGTATATAAAAATATTAATACTATTTGTTAATTTGGAATAAAGGAAGAATAAAAATAAATCTAGTAATATATTGGACAACAATAATGTTTAAGATAAAGAGTGCTTTGAATTAAAATGTTCTAAAGTTCTTTTGTTTAGGAAGGGGTAGAACTATTAACTAACTTTTGATTTCACAAAGTAAAAATTGCTTGTTAAATTTGAGAATAATAGAAATAGCATATAAAATGTCCAAGCCAATATAGAAAAAATAGAGGAAAAAGCCCTCAATAAATCTACTGAAAGTAGGAAAGAAACAAAAGAAGCAAAGACAAATGATAGTGAATGGAAAGGATAAATTAAATAAAACCATGAAATCCAAGATATTAGTAATCACAATAAATGGAAATTGATCAAATTCACTATTATAACAATAAAGATTGTCAGACTGGATTTTAAAAATCCAACTATATTTTTCTATGAGAGACACATCTAAAAATATAAGGACCTAGAAAGGTTGAAAGTAATAGGATTGAAAAAAATATTAAAAGCAAATGCTAACCAAAAGAAAGCTAGTGCAGCAACGTTAGTATCAGGCAAAATAAATTTTAAGCAAAGTGCATTGTTAGGGGCTAACAGGCTCACTATGTATCGATAAAAAGAAATCACAAAGCAGATACAATAATTCATAAATTGAAAGCTCTGATAGTGTAGCATCAAAATGGATAGAACCAAAGTAAACAAATTACAAAAAAGTAGCCAAATCAATTACTATAATGGAACATTTAAATATACCTTCTCAATAATGGAAAGATCAAATAGACAAAATGAGTAAAACTGTTGAGGAGTTGAAATAATATGGTTAATGAACTCAATCCAAAGAACACACAAAAATCCTATATCCCAAAATGGGAAAATATACTTTCTTTTTAAGCATACATAGAACATTGACAAAAACCAAACATATACTAGTTCCCAAATCAGGTCTGAACAAGTACAAAGATTTAATCATAGAAACCATGTTCATTGATGATAGTGCAATAAAATTAGAAATTAAAAACAAAAATACACCTTTAAAAAGTCCATATGTTTGATCATTTATAGAACATCTTAAAATTACTTATGGGTCAAAAAAAAACACAAAAAGGAAAGTAGACACTATTTATAACAATGTTAATGTTTTTATAGCAAATCTTGTGGAATGCAGCTAAAACAGTAATTAGTGGCAAATTTATAGCTTCAGGGTTCTATTAGAATATAAGGAAGACTGTAAGTTAATGAAATAAGCATACACCTCAAGCAGGTAGAGAAACATCAGGATAAATCCCTTACAAAAAACAAGGATATAAGAGGAACACACCTGTTCATATCATTCCCCTGCTTAGAGAAATATTCTGCTTACTCCCCATTCTGCCCTTATAGAAACCCCAAATTCTACCTTCAATTCCAAGCAACCTTTATTCTGGCTAAATTTTCATCAGTATCTAAATACACTATGTATTTTTATGCTTTTGCAGTACTGCCTCCTTGGCCTTTCCCACATGGCAGGCTCCAATTCATTCCTCTAATTTCAGTTCAAGTGCTACCTCTTCTGGGAAACTTTTCATGACCCCTCCTGACAGAATTATTAACTTCCTTATTGCATTCTTTCACATTCATTTCAATATAAAATGATTTTTAATACAGAAGTGAGCATGCACGCATGAATCAAGTGCTAAAGTAGGTAGTCAAAAAAGAGGTTTTGGAAGACGTCAGCCTTAAGCTAGAATTTGCTTAAAGCTCAGCTAGATCTTGTTTAAGGCCAAACTTAAACAACAGGAGTAACCTCAGCAATAAATCATAGTTAAGATTTATTGAGCGCTGCTCTGTACCAGTTAATAGTTGAGGAGAGAAGAAGTATTCTTCATGGGCAGATGACACAGGCAATATAAGTGAGGCCAACCATATTGGTTGGCTAACCTAAAAATCATCCCTAATCCTCTTCACCTTTGCCTTCTTCTTACTCTAGACAAGCACTGTTCTATAAAAATATAATGCAAGTCATATATATAATTTTAAGTTTTCTAGTAGACACATTAATAATGTAAAAATAAACAGGTAAAGTTAATTTCAATAATATATTTTATTTAACCCAATATATCCAAATATTATAATTTCAATATGTAATCAATATATATAAACAAGATATCTGCATATGCTTTTTTTTTTTTTTTTTTGCGGTACACGGGCCTCTCACTGTTGTGGCCTCTCCCGTTGCGGAGCACAGGCTCTGGACGCGCAGGCTCAGAGGCCATGGCTCACGGGCCTAGCCGCTCTGTGGCATGTGGGATCTTCCCGGACCTGGGCATGAACCCGTGTCCCCTGCATTGGCAGGCGAACTCTCAACCACTGCGCCACCAGGGAAGCCCTGCATATGCTTTTTATAATAAATATTTGAACTCCTTTGCATATTTTATACTTAACAGTACATCTCATTTCAGACACTGAATTGACATAGAAACACGATCTATATTTATGTTTCATAGAATTTACAATTTTTCCAAACATCCTTAAAGGTTTTCCAATAACCAAAATGAGTGCTAAAATAGTATTGTCTTTTAATAGTTGCATCCATATTGACAAAGCTGGTCAATGAAATGTTTACGTGTAATACTAGAAACAATGCACGTGCCTGTTGACATGTGTACTACAATATTAAAATCTTGTGCCACGCAATGATTAAAATGCATGATTATAGTGAAATGTAGTCCGACTGAAACAATAAATTTGTAGCTAATGGAGATATGTTTTTTAACTGCTTCCATTTTTATATTTAAATTAAATATAAAATAATTATAAATTAATATGATAGATTAAAATTAAATAAAATTAGAAATTCAGAGCCTCAGTTGCACTAACCTCAGTTTAAATACTCAATAATCACAGGTAGCTAGTGGCTACCACATTGAACAGTGCAGCTCTAGAGGCTGGAAAAGCCATATATCCATGTTCCCAGCCTTCCTGGCACCCTTAGGGTGGCTGTATAATACATTTTTGACGAAAGAAAATGTATGACAAAGTTTCTAGTGGTCTTTTAGGAAGTCTTTTGCTTTCCTGATAAAGGGACAAACTTAAGAAGAGAATGTGCTAGCACCATTCCCTTCTCCTTCTTCTTGCTTTGCATGTGAACATTATGTGATGCCTGGAGCTATAGTAGATATCTTGTTGCCATGATGTAACTCATATGAGGATGAAAAATAAAAACACTAGAACGATGAAAAAATAAACAACTTGAAACCCTGAGGAAAATCACTGAGCTGCTGGACCAGCTCTGAGATTGCCTACCTTTGAACTTCTTGATAAAAAAATAGTGTCCCTCTCTATATAACTTAAATCATTAATAGACAGATAATGCTTGCAGCTGAAAGCATTCCTAATTGATACAATGAGCATGGCATGCTGGGAAAAGAGACAACAGACAGCCTGAATAGGATAGAGGTACATGTTAAGGAATAGTAATAAGTTTAAAGAGATGGGGTAGAGCCAGAAAATGGAGGGTCCACTAGATAGCTCAGCTGAGAAGCCCAGAGTAGTGTAACTGTCCTTGTCTTATGAGCTTGTCATGTTCTGTCTTTTGTATAGTAGTTTATATATATGTTCTTTTTTGGTTACTAGATTATAAAAGCTGAGAACTTTTACAGAGAAAGTATTCAGTAAATACTCATTAGCTGAATGATTAGATATAGAGCTGGAGGGATGAAGACTGTCTCTTCAGCATAGATCAGATGTTTAACATTATAAAAAATGCAGCAAACTAAACCCCTCAGTGAGAAACCCTATTAAGGAAAGTCCTTGGCCTAACTTTTCTGTCCCATAAACACCTAAAACAAAAAGGACAACATTGAATTGAATTTTGCCTAACCCTCTCCACTTTCAACTTAATTACTAAGTAGCACCTTTATCCTTCCTCTGACACTTGGCTTCTATTTTCACCTCTTTGAACATGTCATACCTAACCTCATGGTGACCTTTCTGTCTTTAGTCCTCCTTTATCTCATTCCCACATCCCACCCACAGTGTGAGAGCAGGCCTCCAACTCCCAGCTCGAAACCTGTGCAAACCTCTACTGGCCAATCTGCCTCCAGCCCCATCAACGCCAAACTACAAGCCAGTCAAATTCCTCTGATACTATATTTTAAAGAACATGTAATTTTCTTTTTCAGATTTTAAGATAATACATTCCTTGTAGAATATCTGGAATAAACTTAAAAAAGAAATCTCTAATCTGACTACCAGGAGATAATAACTATATTTCAGGGTATTTTCCATCAGACATTTCTCTATACATGTTGAGACCTATGTAACATAATTAAAATCATATTACAAACAACACTTGCATTCATCCTTTTCATTTCTCATCACATCGTGAAACCTTTCCTCTGTAATTAAGAATTCTTCAAAAGCATTAAAAAAAATAACTGCACGATACCCCAAATAGCCATTCTTTAACTTAACTATATCTTTATATCATCACTTCTCTTTTCTGATTCCCCACAGTGACTGCCAATTGTCTTTTGTATTAAATAAAAATTCCAACTCTTGGACTCTGTCAGGTGCTGTCATTCTACATCTGCTTCTACCCTCCAGCTGGTGTTTCATGTTCCAGACAAATAAATTGGCTCACTCTTTCCCACACAACTTGCCTCTCTCCTTCTGAGCCATCCTTCATTTGCTTCCTCTTACATCTCTGTCAAATCATTGTTCTCCTTAAAATTTACCCCAGGTGTCATTCCAGTAATCTCCCACTATCCCTTTCTTTATATTTCCCATATCCCAGTTTCTCTAACATATGGGTTTATGACTTGAACAGTTTGTAGCTGGTTGCATATATGTTTCTACCACGTGGGTTATGGTGTGATAGGGTGGTAGGGGCCAGCAAGATGGGCCAAGAGCAGGAGGAACAGAGCTAGCAGGTTGGGGGCCGCTTCTTCTTGACCCCCCGTTGCACTTTGTGAGGTCTGGTTGGCTTTGGAAGGGAGACCAGGCCTCATATTCTCGTGCTCAGGACTGAGTGGCGGGGAGTGGTTCATGTTGGCCCGGCTTTGATTAACAAGATAGACTATCAGGCATTTGGAGACCATCTGCATTTCCAGGCTAAATGAAAACATGTTTATTTTGGCTGCTGAGTACCTGGAGGATGAGGGAACCTCTATGCATATGAGAGTCTTAGCCTTCTTTTGGAAAAAGTGATCTCAATTAAATCCAGTATCTGCTTTAGATTAGCCAGTGTGTTAAGTATAAACTTGTGCACTAACTTAAGGGTCCTGGTGACGTGTCCCTACTTTTGCATTTAACGTTTCTTTATCTCACACAGCTATTCTTTTTTTTTTTTTTTTTTTTTCCGGTACGTGGGCCTCTCACTGTTGTGGCCTCTCCCGTTGCGGAGCAACAGGCTCTGGATGCGCAGGCTCAGCGGCCATGGCTCACGGGCCCAGCCACTCCGCGGCATGTGGGATCCTCCCAGACCGGGGCACGAACCTGTGTCCCCTGCATCGGCAGGCGGACTCTCAACCACTGCACCACCAGGGAAGCCCACAGCTATTCTTTTATAATTGAAAATTGTGAACATCTGGTTAAAAGTTGAATCTGGAATACAAAACAGCCACTAGCCTCCTCCTTCTCAGCCTAATCAGGCTATCACTTGTCTTGACACAGCCTAGATGCCAGCAGGCCAAGGTGGCCAGGCCAGGTGGAATGTTTGCAAGCACCACTCAGTGGAGTAGGACTTGTGCTAACAAGACCCTGAAGGACCCACTGATCCCCTGACTGTGGGAGATGGTTACAGCTTGTTGAATTCAGTGTAGTGATCTATTTACGATGGATTAAAGATCTTTCAAGAACTGCCTTTTTTAATTGATCATTTTTACCCTTGTTAACTTACAACAAACTTTGGGTTACTGAAAGCATGACTGTCCCAGTTTATGGCAAAAGAAAGTTATATGCAAACCAGGTTTTGTGCTTGTTAGCCACCTGAGCAAAAAGTTGGATGGGAGCTAGCAGCCTTAAGATGTACCTGTAAATTTTAATTGGTCAGGACTTCATTCTGTAGTCCACTTTCCCAAATATTTCTGGTATCATCAGAGAGCAGTATATTTCTTATTTCAAGAATAGGCCATGGACTAACTCTGCTGCTTCCCTAGGTGAACAGGGATGCCATACCCTCAGTATGCATAAGCTGTGAAGTAAGCAGCCCTATTATTTGGTTACTAGCATCACTGGCCATGAAATTATCAAGGGAGGGCAGGGAGGAAGGTCAGATGTTACCATATAGTGTGATAGACACATCTTTGGCAAATGAAGAATTTTGGATGAGTAACTCTTGTCTCTTCAAAAATCAAAGCAATGACATTGTCATCAAGAGACAGTTGTAGGTCTATCCACCTCATTACAAATAGCTCAATTTCGTTTCTTTTTATGGCTGAGTAATATTCCATTGTATATATGTGCCACATCTTCTTTATCCATTCATCCGATGACGGGCACTTAGGTTGTTTCCATCTCCGGGCTATTGTAAATAGAGCTGCAATGAACATTTTGGTACATGACTCTTTTTGAATTAGAGTCTGTCATACAGAGTGAAGTAAGTCAGAAAGAAAAAGACAAATACCGTATGCTAACACATATATATGGAATTTAAGAAAAAAATGTCATGAAGAACCTAGGGTTAAAGCAGGAATAAAGACGCAGACCTCTTAGAGAACGGACTTGAGGTTATGGGGAGGGGGAAGGGTGAGCTGTGACAGGGCGAGAGAGAGTCATGGGCATATACACAGTAACAAACGCAGTAAGGTAGATAGCTAGTGGGAAGCAGCTGCATGGCACAGGGATATTGGCTCGGTGCTTTGTGACAGCCTGGAGGGGTGGGATGGGGAGGGTGGGAGGGAGGGAGACGCAAGAGGGAAGACATATGGGAACATATGTTTATGTATGACTGATTCACTTTGTTATAAAGCAGAAACTAACACACCATTGTAAAGCAATTATACCCCAATAAAGATGTTAAAAAAAAAAATAAAATAAAATAAAAAAAAAAAAAAAAAAAAGAGACAGTTGTAGGTAACTGAGAAACAGCTACCAAATGTGAACCCTCTGAATCATCCTTGACTCCTCCTTCCCCTCCTTCCCCATTTAATTGGTCACAAAGACCTTTTGATTTCCTCTCATATAAATCTCTCCTACTCATCTCTCCTTCATCTTCAACACTGAGGTTTTGGTTCAAAACCTCATCATCTCATGCCTAAACAATTTCATCTCTTATCTTCCGAATTGTCTCTCTGACTCCATTCTAACCCTCTCCCTATTCTTGTCAGGAGTATCCTTCTAACGTCAATCTGATAGTTTCTCTCTGAAGCTTACATATTTGCAGAGGTTCCCTAGTGTTTATGTTTACTGTACCATTTCCAAACCTTATGGATTCAACAAGTGGGCCTCAACTTAAGCCTTTACTTCTGCTGCCCCCCACCAGACAGTGCGTCTTGTGTTCTGACTACGCTCAACCACTTGAAGTCCTCCAGACATTTCATACCTACCAGGCTTTGGCACATCTCTGTTCTTTTTGACTATGCTGTTCCCTGTTTCTCAAATGTTCTTCTCCAGCACCTCTGAATTTATTTCAAGAGGCAGCTGAAATGTTGCTGCCCCTGAAGCCCACCCTAATTCCTCCAGAATAGAACATCATTCCCTCCTCCCCATGACACACCACTCTCCACATGCCGACCCCCCCAACCCCCGCCCCAAGGGCTCCTTTACTTTTATCTATCTCTTTGACTTCTCTGTGAGTTCCCTGACCTTAGCACTTTGTACTCCAGGAACTGGCACAAAGCCTCACATATGTATCCTGCTCATTCATGTTTGCTGAATACATAAACATGGGGATAGAGGAAGTTATTCTGATAAAGAGTTTTGTGTGACACCAAGACCAACTTCCCTTCCTCCCTCTCTCCCTTCCTTCCTTCTTTCAACCCTTCCCCATTCCTCCCTCCCTCCCTCCCTCCCTTCCTTCCTTCTTTCCAACAAACACTGGATCCCAGAACTCTTTCATACTTTTTGGAAGAACATAGAGCAATGGTTCCACAGTTAAAAAATCACAGATAAGGGAGTTAGCATTTCCAAAATGGTGGTATGAGGAGCTCAGAGGGCCTTCTCACCAGAAAACAACCATAGCTAGTGAAAAATTTTTTTAAAATTCTGGAAATTATCCTAATGGGACATAGCAAATGGAGAAATATGTATTCAAGAAGATCTACTAAATCTTGGTAAGAACAGTGAGAGTTTGTGGCATTTGAGCCAGGACCTACTCCCTTCCCATTTCCCACTTCTGCATGATGGAAGCTTTACTCTGGGTGAATGCAGATTAGAACACAAGGCTCCCTCTCCCCTTAGATCCCAGACTAGAATTATGGTATCTCTCTAGGAGGGGTGGGCTGCCAACATTTCTCATGATCCCCAGCTCTGTGTTGCAGAAGTTTTATTCTAGGCAGGAGGAGATGACAAGCCTGGGGCTTCCTTCTTTCATCCATCCCCCACTTTAAAAGCAGAATCTCCACCCCAGGAGTAGCAGATTAAGAATACTGGGTCTTTATTGCCTTGCCCCGGTTTGCTCATAAAGTGATGGTTCCATGCTAGAAGAGATAAGGTGAGAAGACAAAAGGTTACTGCAACTGGCCAGCACTCTAGTTGTAAAGCAGGAGTGTCACTTCAAGAGAAGCAGACTTGTCATGTATAAGGGAACCCCAGGAAGATTAAAAGCTGACTTCTCTTCAGAAATGATGGGGCTAGAAGGCAATGGGATAATATATTCAAAGTCCTGGAAAAAAAATTGTTAACCAAGAAATTATATCCAGCAAAAGAAAAATTAAGATGAAATAAAGACATTCTTAGATAAACAAAAATGGAGAGAATTCATTGCTAGCAGATCTGCCTGACAATATATACTAAAGGAATTTCTTCAGGCCAAATGCAAGTGACTTCAGACATTCATTAATTCAAATCCATAAGAGGGAAGAGGCTAAGATGGTGGAGTAGGAAGACCCTGAGCTCCCCTCCTCCCATGGGTATACCAAAATTACAACTATTCACAGAGCAACTATTTATGAGAACGACCTGAAAACTAGCACAAAACATCTTCTACAACTAAGGATATAAAGAAGGAACCACAACGAAATGGGTAGGAGGAATAGTCAAGACCTGCACCCCCAGCTAGGTAACCCACAAACAAGAGGATAATAACAATTGCAGAGGTTCTCCCCGAGGAGTAAGGGGTTCACACTCCACATCAGGCTCCCCAGCCTGTGGATCCTGCACCAGGAAGATGAGCCCCCAGAACGTTTGGCATTGAGGGCCAGCAAGGCTTGCTCTTGGGAGAGCCAGAGGCCTAGAGGAAACAGACTCCATTATTAAAGGGTGCACATAAAATCTCACAACACTCTAAGGTCCAGACTAGAAGGAATAATTTGAAAAGAGCCTTGTCAGACATAATTTCTGATCTTGGAGAGCCTCCCAGAGAGCCAAGAGGCAACTGGAACTCACTCTGGGGACATATTGGGTTGGCCAAAAAGTTCGTTCGGGTTTTTCCATATGATGCTATGGGAAAACCCGAACGAACTTTTTGGGCAACCCAACAGATATTGATGGCAGCCGTTTTGGGGAGATAAAATTCCAGGAGAAGAATTAAGTGAAGTAAAGGTAGGCAATCCACCCAATAAAGAGCTCAGATAATAATCATAAAGATGCTCAAAGAACTCAGGAGAAGAATGGATGAGCACAGAGAGAATTTCAACAAAAAGTTAGAAAACACAAAGAAGAACCAAACAGAGCTGAACAATACAATAACTGGAATAAAAAATATACAGAACTAGAACAAATAATTCTAGAATCTGTATAGAAACAAAAAAGACCCTGAATAGCCTAAACAATCTTGAGAAAAAAGAACAAAGCTGGAGGTATAATGTATAACATTCCCTGATTTCAAACTATACTATAAAGCTACAGTAATCAACACAGTATGGTACTGGCACAAAAAATAAGCACACAGATCAATGGAATAGAATAGAGAGCCCAGAAACAGACCCACACTTACATGGGCAACTAATCTATGACAATGGAGGCAAGAGTATACAACGGGGAAAGGACAGCCTCTTCAATAAATGGTGATTCATGTAAACGAATCAAACTGGACTACTTTCTCACACTATATACAAAAATAAACTCAAACTGGATTAAAGATTTAAATATAAGACCTGGAACCATAAAACTTCTAGACCAAAACAAAGTCAGTAAACTCTTTGACATCAGTCTTAGTAATATTTTTTTGTAATATGTCTCTTCAGGCAAGGGAAGCAAAGCAAAAACAAACAAATGGGACTACATCAAGCCACTGAGCTTCTGCACAGTGATGGAAATTATCAACAAAACAAAAAGGCCACCTACTGAATGGGAGAAGACATTTGCAAATGACATATCCAATAAGGGGTTAACATCCAAAATATACAAAGAACTCATACAATTCAACATCAAAAAAAAAAAAAAGAACTCTATTTAAAATGGGTAGAGGTTCTGAAGAGACATTTTTCCAAAGAAGACACACAGACACATGAAAAGATGCTCAATATCACTAATCACCAGGGAAATGCAAATCAAAACCACATGAGTTATCACCTCACACCTGTTAGAATGGCTATTATCAAAAGGACAACAAATAACTAGTGTTGGCAAGGATGTGGAGAAAAGGAAACCCTCGTGCACTGTTAGTGGGAACGTAAATTGGTGCAGCCACAATGGAAAATAGCATGGAGGTTACTCAAAAAATTAAAAATAGAACTACCATATGATCCAGCAATTCCACTCTTTGGTATGTACATAGAGAAAATGAAAACACTAATTTGAAAAGACAAGTGTACCCCTATATTCACTGCAGCATTATTTTCGATAGCCAAGATATAGAAGCAACTTGTGTCCATTTGGATGAAGCAGATATGGTATAAATACACAATGGAGTATTATTCAGCCATAAAAAAGAATGAAATTTTGCCATTTGCAACAATAGAATGGACCTGGAGGGTATTATACCAAGTGAAATAAGTCAGGCAGAGAACAAATACTGTATGATTTCACTTATATGTGGAATCTAGAAAGCAAAACAAATGAACAAACATAACCAAACAGAAACAGAGTCATAGATACAGAGAACAAACAAGAGGTAGCCAGATGGGAGGGGAAGGGCAGGGGGGGATGAGAGAAAAAGGTGAGGGAGATTAAGAAGTATAATCTTCCATTTACAAAATAAGTGACTCATGGGTATGAAATGTACAGTGTAGGAATAGTCAACAACTATGTAACTATGTAGTTATGTAGCCAATAACTATGTAACTATATAATATCTTTCTATAGTGACAGATGGTGACTAAACTGATCATGGTGATCATTTTGAAACATATAGAAATATCAAATCACTGTACTGTGCACCAGGAACTAACATAGTGTTGTAGGTCAATTATACTTCAAAAACAAACTAACAAATAAGTTCATAGAAAAGGAGATCAAATTTGCGGTTACCAGAGTTGGGGGGTAGTGGGAGGGGGAACTGGATGCAGGCAGTCAAAAGGTATAAACTCTCAGTTATAAGATAAATAAGTACTAGGGATGCAATGTACCACATGATAAGTATAATGAACACTGCTATCTATTATAGACGGAAGTTAAGAGAGTAAATCCTAAGAGTTCTCATAACAAGGGAAAATTTTTTCTATTTCTTTTATTTTTTATCTATAAGAGATGATGGGTGTTCACTAAACTTATTGTGGTCATCATTACATCATGTATGTGAGTCAAACCATTATGCCATATGCCTTAAACTTATACAGAGCTATATGTCAATTATATCTCAACAAGACTGGAAGGAAAACAAAAACCACATGAGAAAACAAAGAGCACCAGTAAAGGTAATGATGTGCATAATTATGAAAGACATTATATCTCATATTTCTTCTTTTAACTGACTTTAACAGCAATTATATAAAACAATACGCATGTAATCATATTGTGTGGCTTATACCATATAGAAATTTAATAAAACAAACAACACAAAAGAGGTGGGTGGGAGGAAAGTTGCATAGGAGTAAGGAAATTACCAAGTTACACCAGATGGTAACTTGAATCCACAGGAATAAATGAAGACAATCAGAAATGGTAAGTCAGAAATATAGCAAATTCTATAAATATATAATTGCTCTCCTTTCTTCTCTCAGCTTATTTAAAAGATATAAAATTATATAAAGGAATAATTATAATGTATGATAATATAATCATATAATAATATATATAGTAATGCTAGGTTTGTAATATATAAAGATGTAAAATGTATACCAATAATAGTACAAAAAAGGGAAAATGGAACAGTGCTATATATGATTAATATTTTTTTATCTCACTGGAATTAATTAGTATAAATATGAAGTAGATTCTAATAAAATTAAGATGTATATTTAAGCCCAAGCAACCACTAAGAAAATAACTCAAAAATATAGTAAAAAAAAAAAAATCATTAAAGAAATTAAAATGCTACACTACAAAATATTTGCTTAATGCAAAATAAAGCAGTTAATGAGAAACACAAAAGAAAAATGGCAGCTATAAATCCAACTACAGCTATAATAACATTAAATGTGAGTGGATTAAACAATCCAATCAAAAAAGCAGAGATTTTTCAGATGAGATTAAAAAATCAAGATCCAACTATGTGCTGTAGGAGACATGCTTTACATTCAAAGATACAAATAGGTTGAAAGTAAGAGGACAAAAATAGTGTATCATGCAAACAGCCAACTAAACAGCAAAGCTAAAGGGACTTACCTAATATAAGACAAAATAGACTTTAAAACAAACATTGTTACTAGCAATAAAGAGGGATATTTTATAATGGTAAAAGGGTTAATCCATCAGGAAGATATGACAGTTACATGTATACAACTAATGACAGAACTGCAAGAAAGATAAAGCAAACTGACAGAATTGAAGAGACAAATAGGCAATTCAACAATAGTATTTGAAGAGTTCAACACCCCATGTTCGTTCATGAATAGAACATTAAGGAGAAGATCAACAAGGAAATAAAAGACTTGAACTATGCTATAAACCAACTAGACCTAACAAACATCTATAGAACACTCTTTCCAACAACAGCAAAATATACATTTTTTTCAGGTGCAACATTCTCCAGGATAGACTATATTCCAGATCATAAAACAAGCCTCAATACATTTAAAAGGACTGAAATCATACAAAGTGTGTTCTCTGACCACAGACTGGTGACAGGGAAGACCAAAGGGGATCATATTGCAGAGGAAGGGGCAGGAGCTGAGATATCAGGGACAAGGAAGGAGCAATTAAGGCAGAGGAGGGGACTTCATGGTTTGAGGTTCAAAGTTCAGAGGTCTCAGAGGAGTTTTATATGGATTAAAGATCAATGCAGTAACAGCAGCTCATGGTGTGGCAGGTGGCTGAGTTGAACAATGTGGCTGAGTACAGCTCAAACACCCACCTGGTAGCTCCTGCCCATTACACAGGGGTCACAGATTTGTCTGTAGAAGCATCTGGACTGGTCACAGCAGAACACGCAACAGTGTACCCTAGTGAACTTGTCTCTAATCACTTCAGACTGGAATCTACCAGATGACTGTCCTGGAGATTATCTAAGGATGATGCCTAGGACACCCAGGAGTATGATTAGGAGGGGTTTCTTTTCATGCTCCCAGGTGATGTGGAAGATGTTGCACATTCACAGGGTCAAGCTTAGGTAACATATTTTGCGGTACGAAAGATGAATAATATGTCACTTTTTCACCTACGTGAGTAACTTTTTCACCTACGTGAGACAGATGTTCCTACTACTCTCTGTGAGTGAAACATTTGGAGAGAAGCGTTAACTCCATCGGTGAATACCCCTCCCGGCAGCCACATGAGCTTCCAAGGGAGTCGCAGGCACTAACAGCCCACACTCCTTTATATGCTGCCCTTTTTAATGTGGGCTCCTTTAAGATCACATTGCTTTAAGATGATCAAATTTTTCCTTTAATGGAACACCACTAAGCTCTTTTTCCCCTTGACCTTTTAATTCATGTTGAATAATAAAACTTAACATTGAGCTGTGATTTGACATTACAATGACAGAGATGCCAAAGCTAAGGCCTTGAGCTGGTCAGAAGTTTGCAAATCTTGGTCCAGCAGGTTTTCAGGATGCAGTCTGGGAGTGTTCTAAATGCCAAAAGAAATGTGATACCCCTCTCTTCTGTTTTCATTTCCTTTTATCCTGGTCTTCTTTTCTCCTGGTATCTTTTTTTTTTTTTTTTTTTTTTTTTGCGGTACGCGGGCCTCTCACTGTTGTGGCCTCTGCCGTTGCGGAGCACAGGCTCCGGACGCGCAGGCTCAGCGGCCACGGCTCACGCGCACAGCCGCTCCGCGGCATGTGGGATCTTCCCAGACCGGGGCACGAACCCGCGTCCCCTGCATCGGCAGGCGGACTCTCAACCACTGCGCACCAGGGAAGCCCTCTCCTGGTATCTTTTATAGTCTCCACTTTTCCCCCTTGAGGCGGCCTCTCCAGCACGTGGACCCACCTCTCCCCAGGGAAGGCTCTGCTGTGTGCAGAGTGGCTGCATTTGCTGCTAGTTTTGCTTCCTCCTCTCTGACTCCCTGACCTTTCTTTCCATTATGCCTCTGTGGACCACACCCAGACTTTTTACTGCCTTCTTCTCTGGTCATGAGATTGAGCACTCCCTTTGCTCTCTGCCAGCTGTGCACATGGATCTATCATACTCTCTCTGGGCAAGGACACTAGTCACATAGCCAGGCCTGGGCACTCCATATCTTGAGTTTTCCTTTTCTGTGGTCATTTTATAGGTCCTCCATTCATAAAGCCACATGTGTTCAGAAAATGCGTGCCCCTGATGGCTGCAGGCTATTCAGAGACCCTCAGGTGTCCTGACCCTGAATGCCACCAGGAGGGGGTGAGAGAGTAGTAAATATCCTTTCCCAGCCCATCGGGGGGAACAGCTCGAAGTAGAAAAGGTCTAAGTAATTCAAGCCTTTGTATTCCTCCCCGTGGAACCACTTTAGCTCTAGGAAAGAGAGGTTCTCCCTACATACTCGCTGAGCATCTCAGTTTTTGGGATACCTGTATGGTCTTTCTGAATAAACATTAAAGACATCATAGAGAGTGGAGTAAACAGTAAATACATGGCCTTCAACTTCTTCCATTTTTAAATGAAGACCATGATACTGTTGACACACCAAAATAGCCCAAAGTCCAGGAGTCCTAGCACAAGTGACCCTTAAAATCTTAGAGCACTGTATACTAATATAAGTAGCAGGAAACTCCTCCCTGTACCCTGCCTTCCAATCCTCTACTAATCTGCATCTTCTTCCCCTTCACAAGCAAACGCCTAGAAATGCTATCGGTATTCCCTGGCTCCATTTCCTCAACTACTCTTCACACCTCATTTCACTGTGGTTCCTATACTCAGCACTCTACTGAAACTGCTCTTCCGAGGTCAGCTTCTACCTCGTTATTGCCACACCCAATAATCTTTTTTTTTTTTAATAGATCTTAGTTTTTAGAGCAGTTTTAGGTTTGCAGCAAAATTGAGGGGAAGGTAAAGAGATTACCCATTTACCCCATGTCCCCACACATGCAATAGTCTCCCCAACATCAACATCCCCCACCAGAGTTACAATTGATGAAACTACATTGACCCATTATTATCACCCAAAGTCCATAGTTTACAGTAGGGTTCACTCTTGGTGTTGTACATTCTGTGAGTCTGGACAAATGTATAATGACATGTTCCACCATTACAGTATCATGCAGAATAGTTTCACTGCCCTAAAAATCCTCTGTGGTCTACTTATCCTCCCCTCCCCCTAACACCTAGCAACGAATGAGCTTTTTACCATCTCCAGAGTTTTATCTTTTCTAGAATGTCATATAGTTACCATCATACAGTATGTAACCTTTTTATATTGGCTCCTTTCACTTAGTAATATGCCTTTGAGGTTCTCCCTCATGGCTTGATAGTTCTTTCATGGCTTGACAGTTCATTTCTTTTTAGCGCCAAATAATATTCCATTGCCTGAATGTACCAGTTTATTTATCCATTCACTACTGAAGGATATCTTGGCTGCTTCCAAGTTTTGGCAATTATGAATAAAGTTGCTATAAACATCCATGTGCAGGTTTTCGTGTGACATACATTTTCAACTCCTTTGGGTAAATGCTGGATCTTATGGTAAGAATATATCTAGTTTTGTAAGAAACTGTCAACTGTCTTCTAAAGGGGCTGTATCATCTTGCATTCCTATCAGCGATGAATGAGAGTTCCTATTGCTCTACATCCTCCCCAGCATTTGGTGTTGTCAGTGTTTTGGATTTTGGCTATTCTGATAGGTGTGCAGTGGTATCTCACTGTTTTAATTTGCATTTCCCTAATGGCTTATGATGTGGAACATCTTTTCATAAGTGTAATTGCTGCCTGTATCTTCTTTGGTGAGGTGTCTATTAAGGTCTTTGGTCTATTTTTTTCATTGGGTTGTTTCTTATTGTTGGGTTTTAAGAGTTTTTTTGTATATTTTGGATAACAGTCCTTTATCAAATGTCTTTTACAAATAGTTTCTCCCAGTCTGTGGCTTCTCTTTTTATTTTCTTGACAGTGTCTTCCAGAGAGCAGAAGTCTTTAATTTTAGAAGTTCAGTTTATCAATTCTTTCTTTCAGAGATTATGCCTTTGGTGTTATATATAAAAAGTCATTGCTAAACCCTAGATAATATAGATTTTACCCTATGTTTACTTCTAGGAGTTATAGTTTTGGGTTTTACCTTTAGGTCTGTGATCGATTTTGAGTTACATTTTTGTGAAGAATATAAGATGTGTGTGCACGTCCAGTTGTTAAAACAGCATTCGTAGAAAAGACTATCTTTTTTTTCTATTGCATTGCTTTTGCTCCTTTGTCAAACATCAGCTGACTATATTTATGTGGGTTTATTTCTGAGTTCTCTATTATCTTCCACTGGTCTATTTGTCTATTCTTTCACTGATACCACATTGTCTTGTTTATTGTAGCGTTATAGTAAGTCTTGAAGTTGGGAGTGTCAGTCCTCCAACTTTGTTCTTCTTTAATATCATGCTGGTTATTCTGGATCTTTTGTTCTCCATGCAAACTTTAGAATTAGTTTATCAATATGCACAAATAAATTTTGGGGATTTTGATTGGGATTGCATTAAATCTGTAGATTAAGTTGGGAAGAACTGACCTCTGAACATTATTGAGTCTTCCTGTCCATAAACATACGATGTCTTTTTGTTTATTTAGTTCTTTGGTTTCTTGCAGCTGAGTTTTATAATTTTCCTCATATAGACCATGTACAAATTTTGTTAGATGAATAACTAAGTATTTCACTTTTCTGGATACTAATGGAAATGGTATTGTGTTTTTAATTTCAAATTTCACTTATTCATTGCTGGTATATAGGAAAGTGATTTATTTTTGTATGTAAACTTTGTATCCTGCAACATTATTATAATCACTTATTAGTTCCAAGAGTTTTTAAAACATTTATTATTGTTTATTTTCTACATAGACAATCAAGTCATCTGTGAACAAAGACAGTATTATTTCTTCTTTCTCAATCTGGTGTGTGTGTGTGTGTATATATATATATATATATATATATATATATATATATTTATTTATTTTAAGAACTAACCATTTTATTTATTTATTTTTTTGGCCATGCCTCATGGCATGCGGGATCTTCCCTGACCTGGGATAGAACCCATGCCCCCTGCAGTGGAAATGGAGTCTTAACCACTGGAACACTAGGGATGTCCCCAATCTGTATATCTTTTATTTCAATTTTTGTCTTATTGCATTAGCTAGGACTTTCAGCATGATGTAAAAAACAGTGGTGAGAACAGGATATCTCTGCCTTGTACCTGATCTTAGTGGGAAACTTTTAAGTTTCTCACCATTAAACATGATATTAGCTGGAGGTTTTTTGTAGATAGTGTTTATCAAATTGAGAAATTTCCCCTCTGTTCCCAGTTTACTGAGAGTATTGATCATGAATGAGTATTTGATTTTGTCAAATGTTTTTTCTGCATCTACTGATACGATCATACAATTTTACTTTTTTAACCTGTTGATGTGATGGATTATATTAGTGTATTTATTTATTTATTTATTTTTTATAAGCAGGTTCTTATTAGTTATCTATTTTATATATATTAGTACATATATGTCAATCCCAATCTCCCAATTCATCCCACACTCCCCACCCCTGCTTTCCCACCTTTGTGTCCATAGGTTCATTCTCTACATCTGTGTCTCATTTCTGCCTTGCAAACCAGTTCATCTGTACCATTTTTCTAGATTCCACACACATGCGTTAATATATGATATTTGTCTTTCTCTATCTGACTTACTTCACTCTGTATGACAGTCTCTAGGTCCATCACGTTTCTACAAATGACCCAATTTCGTTCCTTTTTAAGTCTGAGTAATATTCCATTGTATATATGTACCACATCTTCTTTATCGATTTGTCTGTCGACGGGCATTTAGGTTGCTTCCATAACCTATTGTAAATAGTGCTGCAATGAACATTGGGGTGAATTGTGAATAGTGAATAGTGAATTGTGAATTGTGAATAGTGCTGCAATGAACATTGGGGTGAATTGTGGTTTTCTCTGGGTATATGCCCAGTAGTGGGATTGCTGGGTCATATGGTAGTTCTACTTTTACTTTTTTAAGGAACCTCCATACTGTTCTCCATAGTGGCTGTATCAATTTACATTCCCACCAACAGTGCAAGAGGCTTCCCTTTTCTCCACACCCTCTCCAGCATTTGTTTGTAGATTTTCTGATGATGCCCATTCTAACTGGTGTGAGGTGATACCTCATTGTAGTTTTGATTTGCATTTCTCTAATAAATAGTGATGTTGAGCAGCTTTACTTGTGCCTCTTGGTCATCTGTATGTCTTCTTTGGAGAAATGTCTATTTAGGTCTTCTGCCCATTTATTGACTGGGTTGTTTGTAATACTGAGCTTCATGAGCTGTTTATATATTTTGGAGATTAATCCTTTGCCAGTTGATTCATTTTCAAATATTTACTCCCATTCTGAGGGTTGTCTTTTCGTCTTGTTTATAGTTTCCTCTGCCGTGCAAAAGATTTAAGTTTCATTAGGTCCCATTTGTTTATTTTTGTTTTTATTTCCATTACTTTAGGAGGTGAGCCAAAAAAGATCTTGCTGTGATTTATATCAAAGAGTGCTCTTCCTACATTTTCCTCTAAGAATTCTACAGTGTCCAGTGTTACATTTAGGTCTTTAAATCATTTTGAGTTTATTTTTGTGTATGGTGTTAGGGAGTGTTCTAATTTCATTCTTTTACATGTAGCTGTCCAGTTTTCCCAGCACCACTTATTGAAGAGATTGTCTTTTCTCCATTGTATATCCTTGCCTCCTTTGTCATAGATTAGTTGACCATAGGTGTGTGGGTTTATCTCTGGGCTTTCTATCCTGTTCCACTGATCTATATTTCTGTTTTTGTGCCAGTACCGTATTGTCTTGATTACTGTAGCTTTGTAATATAGTCTGAAGTCAGGG
Organism: Delphinus delphis; assembly: GCF_949987515.2. Lineage (NCBI taxonomy): Eukaryota > Metazoa > Chordata > Mammalia > Artiodactyla > Delphinidae > Delphinus > Delphinus delphis. Next base: position 35,427,686 of record NC_082692.2, on the reverse strand, counting down.
AGTCTGATTCGTCCAGCTCCATTTTTTCCCCTCAAGTTTGCTTTGGCTATTTGGGATCTTTGTGTCTCCATACAAATTTTAAGATTTTTCGTTCTAGTTCTGTAAAAAATGCTGTTGGTAATTTGATACCGATTGCCTTGAATCTGTAGATTGCTTTGGGTAGTATAGTCATTTTCACAATATTGATTCTTCCAATCCACATTCATGGTATATCTCTACATTTGTTGGTGTCATGTTTGATTACTTTCATCAGAGTCTTATAGTTTTCTGAGTTCAGGTCTTTTACCTCCTTAGGTAGGTTTATTCCTAGGTATTTTATTCTTTTTGTTGCAGTGGTAAATGGGAGTGTTTCCTTCATTTCTCTTCCAGATTTTTCATTATTAGTGTATAAGAATGCAAGAGATTTCTGTGCATTAATTTTGTATCCTGCAACTTTACCAAATTCATTGATTAGGCTAGTCATTTTCTGGTGGCATCTTCAGGATTCTCTATGTATAGTATCATGTCATCTGCAAACACTGACAGTTTTACTTCTTCTTTTCCAATTTGTATTCTTTTTATTTCTTTTTCTTCTCTGATTACCATGGCTAGGACTTCAAAAACTATGTTTAATAATAGTGGTGAGACTGGACATCCTCGTCTTGTTCCTTATCTTAGAGGAAATGCTTTCAGTTTTTCACCATTGAGAATGATGTTTGCTGTGGGTTTGTCATATATGGCCTTTATTATGTTGAGGTAGGTCCCCTCTATGCCCACTTTCTGGAGAGTTCTTTTTTTTTATCATAAATGGGTGTTGAATTTTGTCAAAAGCTTTTTCTGCATCTACTGAGATGATAATATGGTTTTTATTCTTCAATTTGTTAAAATTGATTGATTTGCACATATTGAAGAATCCTTGCATCCCTTAGATAAATCCTACTTAATCACGGTGTATGATCCTTTTAATGTGCTGTTGGATTCTGTTTGCTAGTATTTTGTTGAGTTTTGCATCTATATTCATCAGTGATATTGGTCTGTAATTTTTTTCTTTTTGTAGTATCTTTGTCTGGTTTTGGTATCAGGGTGATGGTGGCCTTGTAGAATGAGTTTGGGAGTATTCTTTTCTCTGTAATTTTTTGGAAGAGTTTGAGAAGGATGGGTGTTATCTCTAGATGTTTGATAGAATTCACCTGTGAAGCCATCTGGTCCTGGACTTCTGTTTGTTGGAAGATTTTTAATCACTGTTTCAATTTCAGTGCTGTGATTGGTCTGTTCATATTTTGTATTTTTTCCTGGTTCAGTCCTGGAAGGTTAAACCCTACTAAGAATTTGCCCATTTCTTCCAAGTTGTCCATTTTATTGGCATAGAGTTGTTTGTAATAGTCTCTTATGATGCTTTGTATTTCTGCAGTGTCCATTGCAACTTCTCCTTTTTCATTTCTAACTTTATTGATTTGGGTCCTCTCCCTCTTTTTCTTGATGAGTCTGGCTAAAGTTTTATCAATTTTCTTTATCTTTTCAAAGAACCACCTTTTAGTTTTATTGATCTTTGCTATTGTTTTCTTTGTTTCTATTTCATTTATTTCTGCTCTGATCTTTATGATTTCTTTCCTTCTACTAACTTTGGGTTTTGTTTATTCTTTTTTCTCTAGTTCCTTTAGGTGTAAGGTTAGATTGTTTATTTGAGATTTTTCCTGTTTCTTGAGGTAGAGTTGTATAGCTATAAACTTACCTCTTAGAACTGCTTTTGCTGCATCCCATAGGTTTTGGATCATTGTGATTTCATTGTCATTTGTTTCTAGGTATTTTTTGATTTCCTCTTTGATTTCTTCAGTGATCTCTTGGTTATTTAGTAATATACTGCTTAACCTCCATATGTTTTTGTTTTTTACAGTCTTTTTCCCCTGGAATTTATTTCTAATCTCATAGTGCTGTGGTTGGGAAAGATCCTTGATAAGATTTCAATTTTCTTAAATTTACCAAGGCTTGATTTGTGACCCAAGATGTGATCTATCCTGGAGAATGTTCTCTGTGTACTTGAGAAGATAGTGTAATCTGCTGTTTTCAGATGGAATGTCCTATAAATATCAATTAAATATATCTGGTCTATTGTGTCATCAAAGCTTGTGTGGCCTTATAAATTTTCTGTCTGGATGATCTGTCCATTGGTGTAAATGAAGTGTTAAAGTCCCCCACTATTATTGCGTTACTGTTGATTTCCTCTTTTATAGCTGTTAGCATTTGCCTTATGTATTGAGGTGCTCCTATGTTGGGTGCATATATATTTATAATTGTTATACCTTCTCCTTGGATTGATCCCTTGATCATTATGTAGTGTACTTCCTTGTCTCTTGTAACATTCTTTATTTTAAAGTCTATTTTATCTGATATGAGTATTGCTATTCCAGCTTTCTTTTGATTTCCATTTGCATGGAATATCTTTTTCCATCCCCTCACTTTCAGTCCCTAGGTCTGAAGTGGGCCTCTTGTAGACAGCATATATGTGGGTCTTGCTTTTGTATCCATTCAGCAAGCCTGTGTCTTGTTGTTGGAGCATTTAATCCATTCACATTTAAGGTAATTATTGATATATATGTCCCTCTTACCATTTTCTTAATTGTTTTGGGTTTGTTTTTGTAGGTCCTTTTCTTCTCTTGTGTTTCCCACTCAGAGAAGTTCCTTTAGCATTTGCTGTAGAGCTGGTTTGGTGGTGCTGAATTCTCTTAGCTTTCGCTTGTCTGTAAAGTTTTTGATTTCTCCGTCAAATCTGAATGAGATCTTTGCTGGGTAGAGTAATCTTGGTTGTAGGTTCTTCCCTTTCCTCACTTGAACTATATCATGCCATTCCCTCCTGGCTTGTAGAGTTTCTGCTGAGAAATCAGATGTTAACCTTATGGGAGTTCCCTTGAATGTTGTCATTTCTCCTTGTTGCTTTTAATAATTTTTCTTTAATTTTTGTCAGTTTGATTACTATGTGTCTTGGCATGTTTCTCCTTGGCTTTATCCTGCCTGGGACTCTTTGTGGTTCCTGAACTTGGGTGGCTATTTTCTTTCCCATGTTAGGGAAGTTTTCGACTATAACCTCTTCAAATATTTTCTTGGATACTTTCTCTCTCTCTTCTCCTTCTGGGACCCCTATAATGTGAATGTTAGTGTGTTTAATTAGTGTTTTTAGTTAGTTAGTTAGTGTTAGTTAGTCTTTTTAATTTTTTGAGACATCTCCATACTGTTTTCCATAGTGGCTGTGCCATTTTGCATTCCCACCAACAGTGTACAAGAGTTCCAATTTCTCACACCCTTGCCAACACTTGCCATTTTTTGTTTTTTTGATAATAGCCATCCTAACAGATGTGAGATGATATTACATTGTGGTTTTGATTTGCATTTCTGTGATGATTAGTGATGTTGAGTGCCTTTTCATATACCTGTTGGCCATTTGTACATCTTCTTTGGAGAAACCTCTATACAAGTTCTCTGCCATTTTTTACTCAGGTTATTTTTTAATTAAAAAATTTTTCTGCTATTGAGTTGTAGGAGTAGTTTGTATATGTTGGAAATTAATTATCTGTCATATACATGGCTTGCAAATATTCCCTTCCATTCTGTAAGTCACTTTTTCACTCTGTTGATTGTTTTGTTTTCTGGGCAGACGTTTGATAAAAGTTTGATAAAAGGAAACACTTCTGAACTCATTTTATGAGGCCAGTATTACCCTGATACCAAAGACAGACAAGGAAAGAAAATTGTAGGTCAATATACTTGGTGAACACAGATGCAAAAATCCTCAACAAAATTCTAGCAAACCAAATTCAACAGCACATTAAAAGGATCACACTTCATGATCAAATAGGATATATTCCTGGGATGCAAGGATGGTTCAACCTATGCGGATAAATAAATGTGATACACCACATTAACAGAATGAAGGATAGAAATCATGTGATCATTTCTATAGATAAAGAAAAAGTATTTAAGAAAATTCAACACAATTTTATGATAAAAACGATCAACAAGTTACATATAGAAGGAATGTACCTCAGCATGATAATTGCCATATATTACAAGCTAATTGCCATATATTACACAGCTAATATTAAACTCAGTGGTAAAAAATGAATCTTTTCCTCGAAGATCAAGAAGAAAACAAAGATGCCCACTCTTGCCACTTCTATTCAACTTAGTACTGGAAGTCCTAGCCAGAGCAATTAGCCAATAAAGAGAAATAAAAGAAATCCAAGTCAGAAAGAAGAAGTAAAAATTTCTTTGCTTGCAGATGACATGATGTAGAAAATCCTAAAGATGCCACAAAAATATCTTTTAGAAATAATACATGAATTCTGTAAAGTTGCAGGATACAAAATCAACCTACAAAAATCAATTGCATTCTTACATGCTAACAACAAATGATCAGAAAAGGAAATTAAAAAAATATCATTTTCAATAGAATCAAAAAGAATAAAATACTTCAGAATAAACTTAACAAGGAGATGAAATATTTTTACACTGAAAACTACATTTATGAAAGAAAATGAAGAAGACAAATAAATGAAAGACACCTCGTGTTCATGGAGTAGGAGACAACATTGTTAAAGTGCCATGTTACTCAAAGGTATCTACAGATTCATTCCAATGCCTATCAACATTCCAATGGCATTTTTTATAGAAATAGGAAAAAAGTCCTAAAATTCTTGTGGAACCACAGACATAGAATAGCCAAAGCAATCTTGAGAAAAAAGGAACAATGTTGGAGGCATTACACTTCCTGATTTCAGAAAGTTACCATAATTAAAACTGTATGGTACTGGCGCAAAGACAGATATATAAACCAATGGAACAGAATACAGAGCCCAGAAATTAAACCATGCATATACAACTGCAAATGATCTTTGACAAGGGTGCAAGAATACACAATGGGGAAAGAATAGTCTCTGCATAAATGGTATTGAGAAAACTGGATATCTACAAGCAGAAAAAGAAACTGGACCCTTATCTTATACCATACACCAAAATCAACTCAAAGTGGATTAGAAACTTAAACTTAAGACTGAAAACTATAAAACTCTTAGAAGAAAACAGAGGAAAACTTTCATGCCATTGGTCTCGGTAATAATTTCATGTACATGAAACCAAAAGCACAGACAACAAAAGCAAAAATAGACAAATGCTGAGGATGTTTGCATATATGTTCATGAGAGATATTGGTCTGTAGTTTTTTCTTTTAATGTCTTCATTTGGTTTTGGTATTAGGGTAATATTGGCCTCATAGAATGAGTTAGGAAGTATTCCCTCAGCTTCTATCTTCTGAAAGAGATTATGGAGAACCAGTTAACCCACCTGGGCCTCCTTCCTATTGTGGAAGGTTACTGATTATTGATTCAATTTTTTCAATGGATATAAGCCAATTCAGATTGTCTCTTTCTTCTGTGAGTTTTGGCAGATTGTGTCTTTCAAGGAGTCAGTCCATTTCATCTAGATTATCAAATTTGTGGGCATAGAGTTGTTCAAGGTGTTCCTATATTATTCTTTTAATGTCTATGAGGACTGTCGTGAAGTTCCTTCTTTCATTTCTGATATTAATAATTTGTGTCCTTTCTCTTTTTTTCTTAGTGAGCTGGGCTAGAGTCTTACTGATTTTACTGATCTCTTCAAAGAACCAGCTTTTGGTTTTATTGATTTTCTCTACTGATTTCCTCTTTTAAATTTCATTGATTTCTGCTCTAGTTTTTACTGTTTCTTTTTTTTCTGCTTACTTTCGATTTTATTTGTTTTTCTTTTCCTAATTTCCTTAGAAGCTAAGATGATTGATTTTAGATCTCCCTCCTTTTCTAATACACACATTCAGTGCTATTCATGTTTTTTTCTGAGCTCTACTTTCACTGTCCCACAAAATTTGATACCATGTTTCCATTTTCATTTAGTTCAAAGTATTTTAAAATTTCTCTTGAGATTTCTCTGGCCCATGTGTTACTTAGAAGTATGCTGTTTAATCTCCAAGTATCTTGGGATTTTCCAGCTGTCTTTCTGTTATTGATTTCTAGTTTAATTCCACTGTGGTCTGAGAACAGATATTCTGTGATTTCTATTCTTTTAAATTTGTTAAGGTGTGCTTTATGGCCTAGAATGCATCTATCTTGGTGAAAGTTCCATGTGAGCTACAGAAGAATGTGTATTCTGATGTTTTTGGATGAAGTAGTTTATAGATGTCTAGTATATACAATCGAATGATGGTGTTATTAAATTCAACCATGTCCTTACTCATTTTCTGCCTGCTGGATCTGTCCATTTCCGACCGAGGGGTATTGAAGTCTCCAACTATAATAGTGGATTCATCTATTTCTTCTTGCAGTTCTATCAATTTTTGCCTCATGTAGTTTGATGTTCTATTGTTATGTGCATACACATTAAAGACTGTTATGTCTTCTTGGAGAAATGACCCCTTTATCATTCGATGCCCTTCTTTATTCATGAGAACTTTCCTTACTGCGAAATCTGCTCTGTCTGAAATTAATATAGCCATTCCTACTTTTGATTAGTGTTAGCATGGTGTATCTTTCGTCATCACTTTACTTTTAATTTATGTGTCTTTATACTTAGAGTGGGTTTTGTAGACAACGTATAGTTGAGTCTTGTTTTTTGATGCCCTCTGACAATCTCTGTCTTTTAATTTGTACATTTAGACTATTGACATTTAAAGTGGTTACTGATACTGTTAGATTAATATCTACCATGTTTGTTACTTTTTTCTATTTCTTGCCCTTGTTGTTTTTTCCTATGTTTGTCGTCCACTCTTTTCAGCCTTTTGTAGTTTTAATTGATCATTTTATATGATTCTATTTCTCACCTTTCTTAATATATCAATGGTACTTCTCTTTCCACTTTTTTAGTGGTTGCCCTAGAGTTTGTAATATAAAACTAATCCAAACCCCCTTTCAAATAACACTATTTTATTTCATTGGTAGTGTGAATAATTTATAACAAAATAATCCTAATTCCTCCTTCCCATCCCTTGTATCATTGCTGTCATTCTTTTCCCTTATGCATAAGCATATATACAGTTGGCCCTCTATATCTATGGGTTCTGCATCTGCAGATACAGATGGCTGATTGTACTACACCATTTCAAAAGACTTGAGCATCTGTGGATTTTGGTGTCCATGGGGGGTTCTGGAACCATTCCCCTATGGAAACTGAGGAACAACTGTATACAGACACATACACGTGCACACAAACACACATACGTACCTTTATATATATATATATATATAAAACATACCTTAATTTAAAATGCTTTATCACTAAAAAATGCTAATCATGATAAGCTTTCAGCAAATAAGTTATCTTTTTGCTGGTGGAGGGTCTTCCTACAATTTGATGTCTGCTAACTGATTATGGTGGTAGTTGCTGAAGGCTGGAGTGACTGTAGCAATTTATTAAAATAGACAACAATGAAGTTTGCTGCATAGATTGACTCCTCCTCTCACAGATGACTTCTCTGTAGTAGGCAAGGCTGTTTGATAGCATTTTACCCACAGCAGAGCTTCCTTCAAAATTAGAGTCAATCCTCTTAAACCCTGCCACTGCTTTATCAACTAAGTTTATGTAATATTCGAAATCCTTTGTTGTCATTTAAACAATTGTCACAGCATCTTCACCAGGAGTAAATTCCATCACAAGAAACCACTTACTTTGCCCATCCATAAGTAGCAACTCCTCATTCGACAAAGTTTTATCATGAGATTGCAGTAATTCAGTCACATCTTCAGGCTCCACTTCTAATTCTGTTTCTCTCACTACATCCACCGCATCTGTAGTTACTTCCCCCACGGAAGTCCTGAGGCCCTTAAAGTCATCCATGAGGAAGAGGGTTGGAATCAACTTCTTCCAAACTTCTGTTAATGTTGATGTTTTGACCTCTTCCTATGAATCACTAATGTTCTTAATGACATCTAGAATGGTGAATCCTTTCCAGAAGGCTTTCGATGTACTTTGCCCAGATCTATCAGAGGAATAACTATCTATGGGAGCTACAGACTTACGACATGTATTTCTTAAAGAATAAGACTTGAAAGTTAAAATTACTCCTTGATCCATGGGCTGCAGCATGGATGTTGTGTTAGTGGGCATGAAAATAACATGAATCTCATTAGATATCTCCGTCAGAGCTCTTTGGTTACCAGGTGTATTGTTAATGCAGTAATATTTTGAAAGTAGTCTTTACTTTTTTATTTTTAAAATAAATTTTATTTATTTATGTATTTATTTATTTATTTGGAGCTGTGTTGGGTCTTTGTTGCTGTGTGCAGGCTTTCTCTAGCTGTGGCGAGCAGGCGCTACTCTTTGTTGTGGTGTGTGGGCTTCTCATTGTGGTGGCTTCTCTTTGTTGCTGAGCACGGGCCCTAGGTGCATGGGCTTCAACAGTTGTGGCACACAGGCTCAGTAGTTGTGGCGCATGGGCTTAGTTGCTCTGCGCCATGTGGGATCTTCCTGGACCACGGCTGGAACCCATGTCCCCTGCACTGGCAGGCGGATTCTTAACCACTGCACCACTAGGTAAGTCCCTGAAAGGAATCTTAAAAAAAAAATTGTTTTTGAGCAGTAGGTCTCAACCATGGGCTTAAAATATTCAGTAAACCATGTTATAAACAGATGTGCTGTCATCCAGGCTTTGTTGTCCCATTTATAGAGCAGAGGCAGAGTAGATTTAACATGATTCTTAAGGTCCTAAGATTTTCAGAATGGGAAATGAGTATTGGCTTCAACTTCAAGTCACCAACCGCATTAACCCCGAAGAAGAGAATCAGCCTGTCTTCTGAAGCTTTGAAGCCAAGCGTTGACTTCTCTCTAGTGATGAAAGTCCTAGATGGTATCTTTTCCCATTATAAGGCTGTTTCATCTACATTGAAAATCTGTTGTTTAGTGTAGCCACCTTCATTAACTATCTTAGCTAGATCTTCTGGATAACTTGGTGTTGCTTCTATATCAACACTCGTGGCTTCGCTTTGCTATGCAGATGGCTTCATCTCTTACACATCATGAACGAACACCTGCTAGCTTCAAACTTTGCTCCAGTAGCTTCTTCACTTCTCTCAGCCTTCTAGAATTGAAGAGAATTATGGCCTTGCTTTGGATTAGGCTCTGGCTTGAGGGAATATTGCGGCTGGTTTGATCTTCTATTCAGATCAGTAGAATTTTCTCCATATCCACAATAAGTCAGTTTTGCTTTCTTATCATTCTTGTGTTCACTGGAGTAGCACTTTTCATTTCCTTCATGAACTTTTCCTTTGCATTTACAACCTGGCTAATTGTTTGGTGCAAGAGGCCCACCTTTAGGCCTATTTCAGCTTTCGACATACCTCCCTCAATGAGCTTAATCATTTCTAGCTTTTTATTTAAAGTGAGAGAAATGGGACTCTACATTTGAACACACAGAGGCCATTGTAGGTTTATTAATTGGCCTAATTTCATTGTTGTGTCTCATGGAATAGGGAAAGGAGAGTTAAAGAGATAGGAGAATGATTGGTAAAGCAATCAAAACACACAACATTTACCAATTAAGTTCATTATCTTATGTGGGCATGGTTCATAGTGCCGCCAAATAATTACAATAGTAACATCAAATATCTCTGATCGTAGATCACCAGTAAGTTTTTATTTACCATCACCAATTCCTCCTCCAATGCTCTTCCTTTCTTTATGTACATCTGAGTTTCTGACCTATGTAATTTTCCTTCTCTCTAAAGAACTTCTTTTAACATTTCTCACAAGGCACATCTACTGACAATAAATTCCCTCAGTTTTTGTTTGTCTGAGAAAGTCTTTATTTCTCCTTCACTTTTGAAGGATAATTTCACAGGACATATAAGTCTAGGTTGGTGTTTCTTTCTCACAACACTTTAAATAATTAACTCTACTCTCTTCCTGTTTGCAATGTTTCTGAAGAGAAATTGGATGTAATTCTTATCTTTGTTCTTCTACAGGTAAAGTGTTTTTTTTCTCTGGATCCTTCCTGGATTTTTTTTTTAATCTCTGACTTTCTGTCATTTGAAAATAATATACCTAGGTGTAGTTTTCCTGGAATTTATCCTATTTGGTGTTTTCTGAGCTTCCTAGGTCTGTGGTTTGGTGTTTGACATTAATTTAGGGGATTCTAAGTCATTACTGTTTCAAATGCTTCTTCCATTCCTTTCTCTCCTCTCCTTCTGGTATTCTCATTACACATATGTTACACTTTCTGTAGTTGTCCCACAGTTCTTGGATATTCTGTTCTATTTTTTTCTGTCTTTTTTCCTTTTCAGGTTTAGAGGTTTCTACTGCGATATCTGCAAGCTCAGAGATTCTTCAGCCATAACCAGTTTACTAGTGAGCCCATCAGACGTTCTTCATTTCTGCTGCAGTCTTTTAAAATCTCCAGCATTTTCTTTTAGTTCTTCCTTAGAATTTCCATCTATCTGCTTACATTTCCCCTCTGCTCTTTCATATTTTCTATTTTATTCATTAGAGGGCTTAGGATCCCTTAGGATATTAATCAAGGCTTTTAAAATTCCTGGTTTGATAATTCCAACATTCCTGCCTATATCTGAATCTAGTTTTAATGCTTGCTCTGCCTCTTCAACCTGTTTTTTCTTTGTTGTTATTTGTTTGTTTTGCCTCTTAGTACATCTTGTGATTTTTTTTCTTGATAGCCAGACATGATGTACTGGGTAAAAGGAACTGCTATAAATAGGCCTTTAGTAATGTGGTGGTATGGTGTGTGTGGGGAGAGGGAAGCATTCTGTAGTCCTATGATTAGGGTAGTGAGCTTATGCTTCTGGACTGTGAACTTCACACATTTCTCAGTCCCCACCTCTCCCCTACTTCCCCTTAGATGGGACAGAATAGCTCTCATGGGCTGGAGTTGGATATTTCCCTTTTCCCACATGGAAGGCTAGAGTCAGCTGGAGTTGGTTATTTTCCTTCCCCTAGGTTGGTTAGGCTCTGATAAAACCCAGAAGGTTAAGGAGTTTCTCCTGAGAGAAGATCTTGCTAAGAAGAGCAGATCCATTTGCATGGAATATGTTTTTCCATCCCTTTACCTTCAGTATATGTATGTCCTTACTTCTGAAGTGAGTCTCTTGTAGGTGGCATACAGATGGGTCTTGTTTTTATTTATCCATTCAACCATTCTATGTCTTTTGATTGGTGAATTTAGTCCATTTAAAGTAATTATTGGTAGGTATGTACTTACTGCCATTTTATTAATTGCTTTTTGGCTGTTTTTGTGCTTCTTCTCTGTTCCTGTCTTCTTCTCTTTCTCTCTTCCCTTGTGTTTTGGTGGTTTTCTTTAGTGTTATGTTTAGACTCCTTTCTCATTGTCTTTTTATTTTATGTATCCCATAACTAATTATTGTAATTTTAGTTAATTTTACTACTTTTGCCTCTTAACATTCATTCTTGCTTTACACTACCTTTATTAAGTACCTTTATTACACTACCTTTACTACACTACCTAAAGTACCTTTATTACACTACCTTTTCCAGTGAGATATTTACTTTCAGATGTTTCTTATTATTAATTAGTGCCATTTCTTTTCTGCTTAAAGGAATCCCTTTAACATTTCTTGTAGGGCTGGCTTAGTGGTGGTGAACTCCTTTAACTTTGCTTATCTGGGAAACTCTTAATTTTACCTTCAATTCTGAGTGATAATCTTTCTGGGTAGAGAATTCTTGGCTGGAAGTTTATTCCTTTCAGCACTTTGAATATATCATGCCATTCCCTTCTGTACTGTAAGGTTTCTATTGAGAAATCTGCTGATAGCCTTACAGGGTTTCCCTTGTATGTAACGCTTTTTTTTTTTTTTCTCTTGCCACTTTTAGAATTCTCTTTTTATCCTTAAATTTTATCAATTTAATTAACATGCCTTGGTGCGTGTCTCTTTGTATTCATCTTATTTGGAACTCTCTGGGCTTTCTGGACTTGTACGTCTGTTTCCTTCCACAGATTAGGGAAGTTTTCAGCCACTATTCCTTTAGATAATTTTTCTGGCCCTTTCTCTCTCTCCTCCTTCTGGGACTCCTATAATGCAAATTTTATTCTGCTTGATGTCGTCTCAAAGGTTCCTAATGTATATTCACTTTTTAAAATTCTTTTTCTACTTTGCTGCTCTGTCTGGGTGAACTCCATTTCTTTGTCTTCCAGCTTGCCAACTTGTTCTTCTACCTCATTCAATCTGCTGTTGAATCCCTCTGGTGTATTTTTCAGTTCAGTTTTAACTTATGTTTGATGCTTTCTTATATTTTCTCTCTTTGTTGAAGGTCTCACTGTGTTTGTCCATCCTTCTCCTGAGTTTGGTGAGCATCTTTATGACCATTACTTTTAACTCTTTATCAGATGGACTGCTTATCTCTGTCTTGTTTAGTTCTTTTTCTGAGGTTTCGTCTTGTTCTTTAGATTGGAACACATTCCTTTGTTTCCTCATTTTGCCTAATTCTCTGTGTTTGTTTCCATGTATTAAGTAAATCAGCTCCCTTTCCCAGTCTTGAAGGAGTGGCTTTAGGTAGGAAATGTCTTTTGGTGCTCAGAAGAGCAATCCCACCTGGCCACCAGAGCCAGGTGCTCAAGGGGTGTTTCCAAGGTAACACCCCTAAGGGGTGTTAGAAGGCTACATGAGCCCTCCCGCTGTGGCGGAGCCCTGGCTGCTGCTGTGGCACACTAGTGGGTGGGGGTTGCCTCTGGAATGGCTGCAGGACCTGGCCATGGCAACTACCAGGTGCTGGTGGATGGAGCTGGCCCCCAGAACAACTATGGCATTCAGCCACAGTGGCTGCTTGGTACTGGTGACCAGGGATGGCCCCCAGAATAGCTGTAGGGCTCAGATGTGGTGGCTGCCAGGCACTGGTGGGTAGAGTTGTCACCTGGCCAACTTTGAGGCCTGACTGAGGCACAGGAAGGGATGGGGCTCTCTGTTAAGTCATGCCCACTGGTGCTAACAGGTTAGATGGAGATTTCCAAAATGGTGCCCACCAATGCCAGTATTAGCAAGGTAGCCTGAGATCACAAAAAATGGCTCCCACCAGTGTCTCAGTCCCCAGGGAGCATCCCCAATTTTTCCTGTCTCTCTGGCAGAAGCTTCAAGATTAGTAAGTGGGTCTCCCTCACCTATGGTCCATGCACTTTTCAATGTGTTATTTTTGCCCTGGTTTTCAGGTCAAGTGAGTCTGTGCCCTTTAAGAGCAGGTCTTCTGTTCCCTGAAGTTCTGTAGTTTTCTTGGACGTATTCCTGTTGGTTTCCAAAGCCAGGTGTTTTGGGGGCTCACTTCTCCTGTACAGGATCTAAGGGTTGGGGGTGCCTGATGTGGACTCAAATCTCTTGCTCCTCAGGGAAAGTAACCATGACTTTGTGATCCTTCTTGATTGTGGATTGCCACAACTGGGGCGTGGTTTTTTTGCTTGGTGTGGCTGTATGTCTGTTTCTCCTACCTGTCTTGATGTTGCTCTTTTACCCTTTGTTGTGGAGACTCTGTTCAGCCAGTTTTTAGGTCCCTTTCAGAGGGAATTATTCCATATGTAGTTATAAATTTATTGTGTCTGTGGGAGGAAGTGTGTTCAGGATCTTCGTATACCACCATCTTGAGTCCTCTCCTAACATATTCATCCTTAAAGAAAATATCCTTTTTACTTGAGTTCCCTTTAATTGCAGGTATCCAGTATCTAAGGCAACTGGTATACAGTAAGTGTTCGATAAATTTCCTTCTTTACTTTGCTTGCATGAATGAAGTATTCAATACATCCTAACAAACCTTATATTTCATGTCAGATACCCAGACTCTTGACTAATTCCATAGGGTTAATAACTGATCAAAAACCCACAATAATAAATGAGCTGGACTGTCAGTTCCTACTGTGAAGGGGCTGTGGTCTGAAGCTTCTTTTCTGTTTCTTTTTCCACAGAGGAACTGTGGGCCCATAGTAGGGCTAAATACTTGGTGAGAACTGTGTGTTATCATGTTGTGGTTTGTAAATTGTGGCAGAACAAGCTTATCTCTGGATAAGAGGTCAACCTAAAGAGTGATTCCAACTCTAGCTTGCAGTTGAACTGCCTTGCAGTAGACCCATTGCCCTGATGGTTACCAGGGTAACCATTCAGAGGTATTGATTACTCATTTATCTCTGTGTTTGGATATAAGACAATCGCTGTGACCTCAGATGATCACAGAACAATTTTATAATGGTTCTATTGCTGAAACTGAAGATAATGCTTCTTCTCCTGCACTTCTCAGTGCCACAATTCCTTCCCTTAAACTAATTTTGCAATGAGCTAAGAACTGAGTCCTGGAAAGGGCCATAGTTTTGGGTGCAGAAGACTCAAGTCAAAGTCCTGACTCCTTTTTATGAGGTGTGTGACATTGGGCAAGTCACTTAACCTCTCCTGGCTCCTCCTTGTCTACAAAAGGGGTGGCTGGTGGAGATGGAAATAACATATAAAGGTGTTCGGGGGAGGAAGTTATACAATGAATACAGATGCATGGAATAGACTCTTAAATGCTAATATCTGTTAAAATTGTTTCTTCTTGACCAGTCATTTAAACACACACACACACACACACCCCAAAAGTGACAACAGAAAGGAAAAGAACCAGTGGTGGTAAGTTTGCAGGTATCCTAATTTTCCAAGGGTCCTAATTTTAAACAGCTGATCTCTATCAACAGAACTACTTAAAACATCAAGTAGAGTCCCCATTCACATCATTTTCCTAGGTCCCTGGCAATATTTTTTAGGATTACTTTCAGTCACAGAGGGTCTGGAATTGGGGCTCTAACCTGAATTACAGGTCTGCCTTTTCATTCTTCTTTTCCTGTCCCCTTTCTGCCTTGTTGCTCATTAGTGTGGCTGTCACCTCTGACCCAGTCCCTGGCTTGATGTGATCTTATATTCTGGGCTGGGCTCAGCTTTAAGAGACCTCCCTGTAACTGTGGAGGAAAGTCTCATTCTCTGAGGAAGAAGAGGAGCTTCATAAGCAGGTGGAGGGATTCATGCTTCTTCTGGGAGTGGGCTTTCCTTTTCACACAGCTGTTAGAAAAGTCACTTCAGGTAACAGTGCACCGTGGAAAGTTCTGCCGTGGTCTTGTCTTGCTGACAATTGCTCTCACCCTCTGCCCGTCTAGCAGTGGCTTTTCTTTGACTGAAGATAGCATAAATTAAACAGTTGGCAAATGTGCTGCTGGAGAATGGAATTCCATAAAAGTCATAAAACTAACAGACAAACAATCAAACATGCTTTGCTTGTGGCTTATGGTATTTTGATGTGGGAACGCATAGAAACAACAGAGAAATGAAGAAAGCAAGCTTGAAACTCCAGCTAATGACAGTTTTCATGTCCACAGGAGCTGAGTTCTGGGTGGATTCTGAGGGAAAATGAAGCTGGAAGGAGCCTTATTTTATCTCTCCTGATTTACTAGTTAGTTCTCTGGAAACCAGTTAATCATACCAGCTCCAAACCACTCTTTAAATGAACCAGAACCCATGGAAAAGAGCTGTAGGATTCCTTCCAACGCTCCCCCACCCCCGCTGAACCATCCCTCACCTTCCTAGGGATGAACAAGGTATTTCATGTATCATTCTCCATTTTTCAGCCCAAGGTAAATAATTATTCACTCTTAGAATGCTGCACGTAATCTCTGAACATACATATGTTGCTTTAAATCTGCTCCGTGAGCTTATCACATCTTGAAGAAAGAATCATATTTAATTGAAGATTTCTAACTCCAATAGCACAAGCATCTGTGCAACCATTTATCTACTCATTCATACAAACATTTATTGGATTTACAAATTTTGACTGAAAACCTACTCTGTAGCAAGGCACTTGGGAAAGCTCTGGGACACATAGAGAAATGATGAAGTCAGTCCCTTAAGAAGGAGCTTAAAATCCATCGGGTCCATGAACTGATGAAAAGATGCTCCACCTCACTCATAATAAGAGAAAAGCAAATTAGAGCTGTATGAAGATTTCTCCCAATAGACTAGAAAATCCTCCAAAGTGATAACCCACTGTGTTGGCAAAGCCGTAGGGAAGCAGGCAATCTCAGATATTGCTGGCAAGAATGCAAAGTAGTACAACTCCCCAAAGAGGGCAATTCTCAAATCTCCATTAAAATTATAAATATATGTAGAATTTGATGCAGTGAGCCCATTTGCAGAAATTTATTCTACGGTTATACATGCACACATACAAAATGATATAAGGGCAAATTATTTTTTGCAGCGCCATCTATAACAGCAAGAGATTATTAAAAAACACATCCATCAATAAGGGTCTGGTTCTACAAATAATGGAATACCATGCAGGTGACAAGAAGAACGATGTGGAAAAATCTTCAAGATCTATTATTAAGTGAGAAAAGCAAAACCCAGAGAAGTGTGTATAGCATGTTATTTATTTATTTTTTGTAAAAAGATGGAAAATAAGAATATACATTAATATTTGCTTGAGTTTGTGCAAAGAAACTCTGGAATACACAGGGAGGTCATGAAAGTGGCTTAGAGTGGTGGTGTTGTGGTGGCAGGGAGACATCGTGCCTGGTGGGGATAGAGCAGATGGGGAGAGAGGTGGGAGCAAAACCCTTTACTGTATGCCTCTATATTGTTTGGATTTAAGAGTCACATGGCTGTATTATCTCTTCAAAAAATAAAATAGGTATGTTTTAAAAATTTTTTTAGGGAAGACATCACATGTTCCAATAATGTGTACAATACACGTTGCTGCCTTATTTTCTTATTAAATTTAAAACTCCCTGAGGGATGAATCACATAAGAGCCTTTTAAACTAATCTCTCACATGGTTTCTCCCTCTCCAATTTCTCTTATAAACCCTTGCCAGATTGATCTTCCCAAATACCCCTTTAGACAGATTGCCAGAAATGTTTCCTTAGGGTCTCTGCATCAAATTCAAACATCTCTGTTTGACTTTTAGGTCTCTCCCCAAACAAACTCACCTCACCCAACCGATGCAATCTAATGTCTACTCCTGAGATCTCCAACAAGCATCTTGTGCTCCCATCAGGCTGGGTTCAACATTGTTCTTGAATGTTTCCATCCCTGTGCTTTCGCTTGTGCTATTTCCCCTGTCTCTGGGGATGCCTTCCACTTTGCCCTCTGTTTATCCTGAACCTCACTGTCTTCCAAGGCCCCTCCCTTCCCTAAAGACTGTGCCTTGAGCCCATACTGATCTATCCCTCATGTGACCTCCGCAATACTTACCATCAGTAGTGCAGGCTTAACTTTGACTCCGTGTAAGATTGTTAGATCCTTAGAGATAAAGCCTATGGGACCTAAACACACACACACACACACACACACACACACACACATACACACACACACACCCCACTGGGACCCTTGGGAGGCAGCAACATCAACCATACACATCTACAGCTTTCTGGGTCCTACTAAGAAGAGGTTGTCCAGTCACAACTGTAAGGACTGGCTAGACCTCAACCCATCCCCCACCTTCTGCTTTAAGTGGGGTATTAGGGACCCTGAGGAAATTCTCCAGTTTCCTGTTAACTGTTACTTGCATAATAGGCACCCTACCTTTAGACCAAACTGAACTCCAAACATTCCTGGCTGTATCTAGGGAACTGAAGGGTGGTCCCACGTGGAGCACCCCCTGCCCCCGCCCCACCATCACCACCAGATGAGACAAGAGGCGAGAGGACATTTGAGGTAAGAGAGAAGAGAGTTCAGCACCCGTTCTCAATCCCTTTAGCCCGCATCTGAGCGCTATGGAGCAAGACACTGCAGGTCAAACTAAAGGGTCCGTTTCCACGAGGAAGCCAGGAACCACACAGTAAGACTCCGAGTTTGTGAGGGAGCCATCTGCTCTGCCCGCGTGGCTCTAGGTCAGTGAGAATGGAGAGAATGCAAGGCAGCTTCCACATTTTTTGAGTTTTGCTGCTGGGAGGAGAACCAGAAGCCAGAGTCTGAGCCAGGTGGCCTGGTGAGCGCGGGACAAGTGACTACTCAAGGCATGGATGTCAGGGAGGGGACTGCTACGGAATTACAAGAAATACCAGTTCTTGAGCAACGTAAGATCCCCGTAGGCGCCGTCAGAAATCCCTGGGTGGTGAGGGGATTCTGCAGGATGCTGAGGATGGGAGTGGATGGTGGCAAGAACCAAGACATGTAGCTGATTTCTGCTGGCGTGACCTCATCCACACCCACAAGGAGAAGATGCCTCAAGAAATTCAGCTTCCACTTGACATTCATCAGTGAGCTCCTCCCACAGTGTGGGGCCCATGATCTCACTGGTAATGAACCCATGGTTTGAGTGACAGAATTTTAGAATATGAGTTAGGAATGGCCAGTAGGTTGCATCCTGGGTGCTGACTCCTTCTCATCAACTGGGGAGTGGCCCCTTGGAGTTCCATCGGGAAGGATTTTGAACGCCAGTCCGGCTCACTGGGAGAGAGCACCATAATCCACTACACATGTCTGCCCTGGGCTCAGAATGGGAGGGTACACTTTCTGTGGACTTGTTATCCTTGATCCCATATTACAGACAGGGAAACTGAGCCCTAGAGAAGGAAAGTGGCTTGTTCAAGGCCTCCTTACCAAGGTAGAACTAGAACCTATAGTTTCTCCATTACCCTGTAAGGTCTGTTTTTGTTTTGTTTTGTTTTAGATAAAGGAAAAAGTAAGGGTAATCAAAATAACAAATGATCCAAAACTTTGACTTCAGTTAATAGTTTTATTCTTCCATCCCTTCCCTCTGTCCCTCCACAACAAACTATGAGTTCCTCATAAAATAGTCAACAGATTTGAGATTTTCTCCTTCCTCTCTGGCTCTCTGCCTACCCTTTGGGGGGTGGGGTGGGGAATTACAGGGAACCAAATAGACAGAATATAGGCAGTCTGAAGGAGCAAGTAGGAAAATATTTAGTTCATGCACAAACAGCAAATAATCCAGAATCGATGGTACCTGCAACCCTTTCTTGTAGGCACTCAGATCTTTTCCCTTCACAACTGCTGCTTTCCTGAAGCTCCTTCCTCCATCCCTGCCACGTACAACCCCTACCCAGCTCCACATCTGATTTCTGCAGCTGGGTTTATGAGGAAATATTGATCTTTTAAGATTTCCCACCTGCCACATCACATTATGAGTCACCACACTGGGGTGTACCTTTGTCTGATGTGCCAACGTTCTCTGCTAGCATCTGAAAAGGCAGTCTTTCACTCACGATAACTATGTGAAATCCATTGATATAGAGCAGGTTTTAAACTAGTGCATTTCAAGCATCTGAAAGAGATCTAAGGTTTGACCCTAACATGAAGGGCGTGGGCACTTAAATGTTTTGCTGTTCTTCCAGGCCTTTATCCAGGATTCAAAGGGAAAACTCAAGGACTGTTCCTGTAATATTCAGGATATTAACCCTAAGAGAAAAGGGAAATGGAAAAAAAGCCTTTCAGGAGCAATAAATGAAATGAGACAGCTTCTGACGGAAGACAAGGTATCTAAGAGTGACATTTCTCAGTGACTAGCTGCTATATTCATTTCAGAAACATTTACTGAATTCTGACCGAGGGCTAGGAACCAGGGATAAAAAAATGAGCCAGTCATATTCCATGCTCTTCAATTCACTGTGTGGGGAGGGCTACACGCATGTGAACGGGTGATGTTGGTGCAGTGTGACAAACGATAATGAAGACGAGGGCACCGAGCTATGGGAATACTTTCAAAAGTGACTTAAGGGGACTTACTGCTGCTAACATTTGTTTTGTGCTTTTATACTCTGCCCTACATGTGCACCTGTGCATTTTTTTCCTCACCTCTGCTATTATATTGTAGGGACCACATTTCAACATACTTTTGTTGTTTACAGGGTCTTCCCTATAGAGATGCTTACTAAATAATTAGATCCACAGATATTGATCGAGCAGCTGGTACCTGGTGTGACACAGAAAGCAGAGGAGGCTTACTGTGATGAATATTTTCATTCCCCCATTCAAGATGATAGTTCAGTGAAAATGAAAGGCATAATATGATAAAGGGCCATAAAAGCAACACACACAGTAGTGCTGGAATGCAGGGCCAGGAGTGATCAGTTCTGTGTGGATCAACGGGGAGGCGTGAAGCAGGGGACACAGCGTGGAGCAGGGTGGGAGACAACCACAGGCAAGAGTTCGGGTGGAGCGGCAGAAGAGGCAGGAAATAAAGACAGGCCAGGGCCATGCTGGGGACCCTGAACTTTATTTTCTAGGCAACAAAAAGCCTATTGCTGATTGGCTGATGGAAGTGATTAATTTCAGGAGTCCCAGGTATGTGGGAACCCGGCAATATTACCGGAGTTCAGCAATTGCTGAGAGCCACCTGGACTGTGGACCCCGGTGCCATTTCTCTCTGCATTCACCTACATTCCCCATGTTAACTACTGGGCCTTTATATGTGAAGGTATCGTTCTTCCCTCTCGCACAGGCCAGGCCACAGGGCGCTGTCTCGAGACACTCCGGTGGTCATCCCTGCCCCTCCTCAGCCTGGTGTTTGCTGCCCCTGGGAAGCCTCTCTTACCCAGTCTACACAGCGAGCCCTCTGGGCCCCCTTTTCTGCTCTCCTCTCTCTGGCTTTTCCTCTATCAGGTTCTGTCCTCCCTGCATTTCACTGCCACGTCCCCAGCCCCAGCCCCGGGCTCTTTCCTTGGCCCGAGGATTTCTCCATCTTATAGATGAGGAAATAAAACCTTAGTGAGGTTGACAGACTTGCCCCTGTCACTCTCTAGAAAGTGCACTTAGCAGAAAGGGATCAGCAGTGATGCTCCCAGCGCTGGGACACTGGGTTACTTTCTGGCAGTGATGTTAACGAGTCTACACATAGTGGATGAGATTAACCACCTGCAGAGCCATTTCACACACAGGATGTCTCACAAATGAAGGAAGAAAGGAAAGCTCTAGAAATTTAGAAAGCTCAAAGAGTTCACCCCCGATATTTTATCTAAAAACCTCCCCCCCACCCTTCCCCAAAACCACAACTCTTACTATGTTTGATTCTCTCCAGAGCGCCGCTTATGTCCTTGGATACTTGATTGGTAACTGTCCCATTCACTTGAATATGAGGCCCTTGAAGGCTGGGGTTTTGTGTCTTCACCAAACTCTGATCCCAGCACTTAGAACAGGGCTTGGCACATAGTAAACAATGGATTAATGCAGCCTGTAGCTGAGTGATTTTCAAGTGAAGAGCTTGAAAAAGAACTACCCATGTTCCCCACCCTCCAGAGATTCTTATCCCTCACCTCTCTCATTGATAAGCAGCGTGCAGAGAACCACTGTCACAAAAGGAGTTGTTGGCCTTTCACGTATTTGAAGCAGAGCAAAGGAGCAAGCCTGAACACGGGTATTAACACATTTTTAGGAAGAATGTGGCAACACAAGAAGGAATGGTAAGAGATGGAGCTGATTCGTACATAGCACTCACTCCAGGCCCAGAAAAGGGCTAGGTGCTTCATATTTTGCAAGCATTCAATCTTCACAACAACCCTATGAGGGAGATGGTATATATTAACCCCATTCTGTAGATAAGAAAACTGAGGCACAGGAAAATTAAGTCACTTGCCCGAGGTTGCACAGCTAGGCAGTGGGATTCAAATCCCGATGGTCAAGCTCTAGAGCGCACACCAGGCAATCCAGAGCAATGCTTGTGGCAGATTGAAGATGGCCACAAGCACTCTAACATTCCTCCCCTCGAGGGACTCCGTGTACCCTCCTCTTGAACCCGGGTTGGCCTGCAGCTGACTTGACCAATAAGGAATGACAGAAGTAACACTACGCCAGTTCTGCGCCTAGCTTTTAAGAATTTCCATTTCTTTCCTCTGGAGCCTTGAACTTCCACATAAGCGGTCTGACCACCCTGTGGGAAAGGCCAAGTGGAGAGGACCGGAGGCTCCATGGAGAGAGTGGAGCTTGGCAGGGCCCAGCCCTCCCTTCTGGGGCTCCGGGCCTGCGGAGGAGCCATCTTGGAGCCCCAGCCCTGGCCGGCTGACTCCACTGGGTAACTCCATTCGATGTCACGTGGAGCTAATCATCACTCAGCTGACCCCCGTCTAAATTCCCGAGTCACAAAACCATGAGCTGTAATAAAATGGTTGCTGCTTTACACCGCTGAGTTTTGGGATAGTTTGTTGGGTAATTATGTTACATTAACCAGAACAGTGTATTCACACTTTCTGAGACACACAGAAAGAAATACATTTTTGAGAAAACACACATACACACTAGAGAAACCCTGAAGTTTAGCTTTGACTCCAGACTTTGAAAGTGCCGGTGGCCTAGAGCCTAAGACATCATTTCTGGAATCTCTGAACTCATGAGTGATCAGTGACAATGTGGTGGCACAGGCTGCACGAACCCAGCAATGTTAGTAATAAAACAAGGCATGTTTGTTCGCATAGACTCTTAACATCCATCCATCCATCCATCCGAAATAAAATCTCACAGAACAACACTTGCCCTTGTTACGTGTGATACACTCTGACAGTCTCTGTTCTATTTAATTTTTAAAATACTCACTGTGACCCACTAAGTTACCTTCCTGACCCACCAGTGAGTCAACGTCAGCAGTCTGAGGAAGGATGGGCACTGAGGAGAAGCTTGTCAGAGAATGGGCATCACCCAGGAGAGGCAATGCTCAAAGTCAGCCAATCCTGAGGTTCAGTTTACTCGGCAGACAGAGTGAGGTTGGAGACACTGCCCCCATCCCCTCCCTCCGTCCTGGCTTCATGATGCCGATGTTAAGATCTCCCATCTGACTGCCTTGTTCTGATTCCAGACTCAATAATCAGCTTAGATAGTTTGGCCTGTAGTTTCTGCACATGCTGCTCCCTCTGCCAACCCCACCATTGCCCGATGAACAACTCCTACTATTCACCCATCAGGACCATCAGAGATGCCCTCTTCCCCCAGAAGCCTTCCTTGACTCTCTGCGGCTGGGTTAGGTCTCCTCTCTATGTATTCTAAGCTGACTGTATTACCCTTGCCTGTTTACTAGGTGGTCCGCTCTGAGAGCTTAGCAACTGTATCTTATTTAGCTATGACTCCCTAGAACCTGACACAGTACCTGGCACTGAGTAGGCACTTGGTAAATATCTGTTGAATAAGCAAATATCTGTCTAACCATGTACATATAACTACTAGAGAAAGACTGTCCTGACCAGCCATTCCCCAACCAAACGTTAGAATTCCAACTTGCTTGGCAAACATAAACAATATTGTAAATTTTTGTCAATTGACATTTTGTGATGTATAGCCCTCTCTTCTGTGGGTTTAGTTTGCATGAGTCAGTCTCCACTAATTTCATTAACCCTGGGAGGAATCACAAGATTGTTTCTAGAATGGCAGTGCTGACTACAAGACCTTTATGATTACTGAATTAATGTGACCTTCTAAAGTCTTGACGGCAGCCATCATGCGTTTGACTCTGATAGCCCTACCTTGCTCCCTGACATCAATTATAAGTGCAGGGCCAATATCTGAAATCTGAGGCTTTAAAAAATACAGCTGTTTTCTATATCTTCATCTGAATTGAAGTGATGACAGTCTTAGAAATAGGTTTAAGGTATTTTTCCACTTTTTATAATTTCATATAAAATCTTTGTTTTCTAAATTGCCTTTGACTTTGAATTTCTTTTGTGGGATTTCTTTTTTCCTTTTTGAGGCTCAGTTTTTTTTTTTTTTTTAAGGAAAGCTCTTAACAATTTTCCAAACTGCTTTTGTCCCAAATCACATAAGTTGGTACTCGTTGCGTGTATCTCTTAGTTTAAAAAGTCAGGGATGGTCATGGTAATAGACTTGAGAGATATCTCAGCTGGAACTGAGGTCTGCAGGGACCTAAGCAATTACTGTTGTTATTAAAATAACCTTGGATTATTTATTTCTTACTTGTTGTCAGGGTAGAAAATGAAGAATATTAGTACTTGAGCAAAAATCTCAAACAGGAAATCGGAAGACCAGAAAGGGATGATAACTGTAACAAGAGCAGCAGTATTTCAGTGCCTTCAAATAGCAACCCTGATCTGGGAGGGAGTATTTCCCCCAGTGGCTGGCTTAACAGAACCAAGAAAATAGCTGTGAGGGAGACCCACGTGGGAAGAGGGTGGGAGGATAAAGTTCTTATAAATGAGCAAACTGAACCTTACAAGAAACTACTTAATACAAACCTAGAGGCCCTATGACTTTATACTGTTAACAGTCATTTCAGAAAGAAAAATTAAGTTCTTTTTTAGAGCAGGGCAGAGTCTAGGGAATGATCCAAAGAGCAGAAGGCAGAAGATACATTCAGAAATGAACTACTGGTGGTGCCTCTGACCTGTGACATTTTTGTTCTTATCCTCTGGCCAAATTTCGCCCTTGGATATACATAAAGGTTCTTACCAAATTAAGTGGAAGTTAAATGTGCATGCTCAAAGGACAGATTTGGCCTGTACTATGTTTCCAAAGATATTAATAAAGCAATAGAAGTGAAAAAGATTGTTAGGCCATCAGAGTTCTTGTTTCAGATAAGAAATGCCAGGACAGACGGGAAGCATTGCATTGCTTTCTCCTTTGGAGAGGCTCCATCTTTGGATTCCCTGACATCAGGGCATTCTCACTAACACTTAACTGTGTCCAAAAAAGCGTGGTCTATTCCAGGGAAACATCTCAACGCCTGCAGCAGAAGGCGCCTAGACAACGTGAAAGCAGAAGGGATGGTGAAGACATCAAATAAGGGAAAATATAAACTTTTATTCCAAAGGAGAAACAGTCAGTCATCACACCTTTCTTGAGGAGAGATATGGGAATGCTATAGGGGAAGAAGTACTGGTTTGGGAATCCAGACAAGCAGTTTTTGAGTTTGATATTTGTTACCAATAGGCTGCCTGACTGTGAGTGCGACAAATGAGTTCGCCGCGCTGAGCTCTGGGTTTGTCATCTATAAACAAAACGTCTGGTTGACAGGATAAATAACCTGTCCTTAGCTCTAAGACTCTGTGATTTTATGAGATATAAAGTGATCTATAAAAGTACTCTACTAGCAATTAAAGGCAATGACGAAAGTTATAAAGGGGCAAGAAAGGAAGTTAAAACAACTCTTCTTTTGAGAAGATTATGGCAATGCTTAGGAAAAACCACACTAAATAATAAGGATAATAATGTGACATGAGTAATAATAACAATGATTTATTTAGCAGCTACTACACAAATGTCAGGCTGTGGGCCAGGCCACTGTACATTCACCACCCCTAACCCTCAGCCGAGTCTGCATACTAGGTGTGGTAGATGGTATTTTCCAAAGATGGCAATGATATCTCCCATCCCACACACTCTTGTAGAATTTTGTCCCTTCACCATCAAGAAGTGGAGTCTAATTTCCTTCTCCTTGAATCTGGGTGAACTTATGACTTATTTGAAACCAGCTGAATGTGGCAGAAGTCCTTCTGGTTGGCCCTAGGACTACATCATAAAAGGCAGTGCAGCTCCTGGCTTGTGAACTGGAACATTAGCTCTTGAAGACTTTCACTGTTAAAAAAGCAACCTGGCTGCTTATATGTTGGGAGCTGCCATCTTGTGAGAAAGCCCTCACAGAGATCGCATGGAGAGGTCCCGAGACAATGTGAAAAGAGATGCCTGGATAGCTCCCAACTTTGCCAGCACCCCCTCTCCCTACCGTTCAAGCTCCAGCTACCATCTGACTGCAACTACATGAGAAGCCCTAAAGCAGAACTACCCAGCCTTCCCAAATCCCCGATGCAGAGAAACTGTGAGAGATAGTGAAATGATTGTTGTTGTTTTAAGCCACTAAATTTGGAGTGACTTGTTACCTAGCCATAGCTAACCAGCAGGTTTGGGTACCTGTGGTACCTAGAATTGGGGTATTGCTGTAAACAAAACCTATAACATGTGACGTTGGCATTGCGACCAGGCAGTGGTAGGAAGAGACTCGAAGAATCTGTTAGTCAAAGCCTAAAGAATGTTAAAGAGAATGTTAGCAGAAACCTTAAGGACGCTTCACGGAAAGTGATGGAAATATTATTTGAGCTGGAGAAAAGGACACTTTTTTTTTTTAATTTATACTTTTCCATCATTTTATTTTATTTTTATTTATTTTTTTGGCTGCTCCACATGGCTTGTGAGATCTTAGTTCCCCACCAGGGACTGAACCTGGGCCCTGGCAGTGAAAGCACCAAGTCCTAACCACTGGACCATCAGGGAATTCACAGAAAAGACTCTTGTTATGGTGGTGTAGTGGTGGGAAGTTTAGCAAAATTGTCACCAGCAATAATATGGAAAATAGAGATTTTTATAATTAGAGTCCACCTCTTGATGGTGAAGGGACAAAATTCTACAAGAGCGTGTGGGATGGGAGATATCATTGTAGCCATCTTTGGAAAATACCATCTACTGTACCTAGTGTGCAGACTGTACTGAGGGTTAGGGGTAGTGAATGTATATTGCCTGATATTTGTGTAGTAGCTTGAAATAAATCATTGTAATTATTACTCATGTCATTATTATTACCCTTATTATTCAGTGTGGTTTTTTCCTGAGTACCTAATGAACCTAAGAATTTAGCTAGAGAGTTTTTCAGGAAGAGTATTAAGGTTTCTTCTAGCTGCCTATATTACAATGAGAGAGGAGAGAAATGAATTAAGGAACAAGCTAGTCAGTTTTTGAGTAGAAGCTGGAAGAATTTTAAAGGGTCCAGCAGAGTCTTTTCAGTTAGCAACGGGTTCTTGAATTAAGGAATAGCTTCCTAGAAAAGATGACATCCAGTATGGGACAGTAAGATCCTTTGTTAAGACCTCATAAAGATCTCGAGATCTTGTCCCTTTCTGGCAGATAAATGTTGTCCTAAGGATATTAAGGGCATATCTCACAGATCCTTATAGTCAAATAATAGGGCTTCATTGTCCCACAGCAGCCTCACAGGGAGCCCAAGGTAGAAGAGGACCTATTTTAAAGAGATTCATGGGTGTGAGTTTAGTCTAACAGAGTGGATTATAAACTGATATGCAGGCAGCCCATGAAGTTTTGCTTTTCTTTTTTTTTTTTGCGGTACGCGGGCCTCTCACTGTTGCGGCCTCTCCCATTGCAGAGCACAGGCTCCGGACGCGCAGGCTCAGCAGCCATGGCTCACGGGCCTAGCCGCTCCGCGGCACGTGGGATCTTCCCGGACCGGGGCACGAACCCGTGTCCCCTGCATTGGCAGGCGGACTCTCAACCACTGCACCACCAGGGAAGCCCAGCCCATAAAGTTTTAAAGGAAATTGTATCAGTTTGGGCTGAAAGTGAAGAGATGGTGCAAAATATAAAGAAGGCTTTGGACCCCCAACCTTTTGAGGATAGAAAGTATGCACAGAAGTTGCTCATTTGCAAACTCAAGCCACTTCTTACGGGAAAAAAAGGATGACCCAGAGACTGGAACCAAGAGCAGAGCCAAAAGCCATGGAAAACATTAGAAATGCATTAGACTTCCCAGAAAGTTGGACTGGGTTCTAATGATGGACTTGGAACTATGTGCTTGGATATTTTTATAGCTGCTCTGGCACAGTGCCTGCTGTGTGCCACCCAGTCTCCCTTTTTTGGAACAGGAGCATCTACTGCAGTTATCTAACCTCAGAGCCAAGTTCAGCATGTATGTTATATGTTGGGGGCAGGTAACCTGTTTCTACAGATCTTCAGCTGGTACTTACAAAGTAGTGTCCTAGGAAGAACACCAGGATCAGATTTAGAGCTTAGACCTTGAACTTAATGCTTTATTCAAGCTCTTGATTTTTATAGGAAAAATTATAGCTCAATGCATGG
The DNA here is from genome assembly GCF_949987515.2 of Delphinus delphis. Taxonomy (NCBI): domain Eukaryota; kingdom Metazoa; phylum Chordata; class Mammalia; order Artiodactyla; family Delphinidae; genus Delphinus; species Delphinus delphis. The sequence continues at coordinate 35,399,901 of NC_082692.2, read as the reverse complement.
GAACTGTCATATTTAATGTGTTGATATCATTTTCTCCTTGACATCTAAACCATTATCTTAGGTCTTACTTCCTCTATGAAGCTCACAGCTTCATGACTGAGAATAAGCTCCCTTAGAGCAGGAATGGGGCTTAAATTTGCCTAGTATGCAGCTCAGGGTCTTGTACTTATTAGGCCTACGTTAAATGCTTGATGTTAATGAAAATGGTCATGAAAACCTTGTGCTCTTCCTTCTTCTACAGAAACTAGGGGATGTACTTCTTGCTGCAGAATTCTTAGTTCTAACACTGTCAATCCTGAATGACTCAGAAACTATTTCTGCAGGATAAATCTTGTAAATTCTGAAGTTTTAGAGCTGGAAGGGATCTTAAAAGTCCAAAAGTTCACCCCCTTCATTTTACAGATAAGGACATTGAGGTTTTATTGGTCAGTGGGATGATTTACCATACAGTGGTTAAGTGACCTGCCCAAGGTCATGTCATTAATGATAGAGCCAAGACTAGAAATTTCTCCTGTCATTCCATTCCTGCATTCAACAAAATCTTCTGAGAGCTTGCTATTTGTAAGACATGGGTTAGATTTCCTTCTCTTTTCTGTTTCCCTTTGATACTCATTAGATGATGTTAACCAGAATCAGGAAGTAGAGAGGCATTCAAGCCAGTCTGTTGACTCCCTTTGTAGTAGTTCTAGAAAAGGTTTGATGGGTGGAGATGTCAAAACTGTTGCCTTTGGCATGGTATTGTCTGTGATTTTGGATTACTTATGCCAGATATTTTGTATACCACTTTACTACAGATAATCAGGAATTGAATACACTGGTTATTTTCCAAGTAGAATATATTTCTTGCTCATGTGGCCACCTTCAAATTATACAAAATCTAATTCAAAAATTTACAGCAATCCTTCCTACTAGTTGCTCTGGCCTATTCTCTGGCCTTTTCCAAAACCCATCACTGCCTCTCCGTAAGACAGAGCTCAACCTGGAGCTCCTCCTGGCCTGAAGAACCTTCTTTTGGTCTCTTTCTACATACAGGTTGGCGAGGTCCTGGCATCTTTCATCAAAATCTTCCCCACTCCTGGCACCAAACCTCTTGTTGCATAACTCCCTACGTAAAGAATATTGTCTGTTCCCAAGAACACTAAGAACTTTCTTGATATTCTTGGGAAAATCTCACTAATGAACCCACTTCCTCTTTAGTCCTTTAGGGACTGTAAGTGTGGAATGTGGATTCTCCCATCCTTACCAGTGTTTCTTTCTTGTCTAGTGTTTATTACTGACTTGGTGCATAGCTTAGAGGGTAAGGGTGATATCTGGTAAGTGACTCTGGGTAGTCCCTGGTAATCTGAATGCACTCAAGAGAATTTAATATTACCTTTTGAGTTTAAGATCGCACACTCACTCAACTGACTAAGTCCTAGGAGTATTGCTCGGTTTTAGTCACTTGAATGTTTATATATTAAGAAGTAGATACAGCCTCTTCCTTAAAAAGTTTCTAAAATAAAAGGTTTACAGTGAAATAAGTGATAAATGAACAGAAATTAATACTCAATACCAAACAAGAAAATATTGGGTTTTTTTGAAGGTTAAATAATCATAGTCATTTTTGTAGCACTTAGAGAAGGGCAGACACTTGAAATAGTATTTTTGTAAAAGAAATATGAAGAACTACATCATTCAAACTAAAGCATATGTCATATCTGATATAACAAACAAATCAATGCTTTTAGAATTCTGAAGTTTGGAAGGAAAGACTAATATTCAGATGTAAAATAATGGGGTATTTTATTAATGGTGAGAAAAAATATTGTGATATTTGCTTATTCTCTATCTTTGGTCCTTTGGTTTTTTTTTTTTTTTTTTTTTTGCACTGGTCCTTTTTGTAGAAAAGAAAATCAGATGAATGAATGGTGAGGTATATACCTAATGGCAAATGGTTAAAATCTACAAGAAATTCCTCTTATGACTTTATAGACAAAAAAAGATATGGAAGTCTATATGAGCACGGTGAATCCACAGAAACTTTATAAATAGGTGGGGTAATTGCCAGGATCATCTTTCACCAGCTTCCAAACATCCTTTTTGCATCAGGAGAGTTTCTCAGAGGATGTGATATGTGGACATCAGAGGCCTCAGAGCTGCCAAGTTTATTCGGAGAAAGGAAATGAAGGTGGAAAAAAATCTGCATCTGCAGCTCCCATACCCCACATCGGTGGTCACTCCGAAACGAACCAGTCACCAACAACATTTTCAGCCGATGAGATAACTGCATTCCCAAACAGCCTCAACACGGACAAATTACTGTAATTACAACAGTTTCCGCAGAGTCCTGGTTCTTTTGAGGCACTAGTGAAGGGAGAACTGAGGGGACTTGGTCTGGCCTCTGCTCTGTGTGTCTCTGTACTAAAGGGAAGCTGGGATGGGACGGTACACACAGTTTAGCCATTTGCAGCAGCAAGAGAGCAACGGGTACAAACAGGGAAGCAGGCCTGGGCCCACTGGCTGCTAAGTCCTTCCTCAGTGGCACCCTGTTCTACCGGCTCTGCCCTAGAGGGAGATGTAGGCTTCCTGAGGGCAGCCACAGTAACCACCGCCTTTGTACTTGGTATCTCTGTGGTTCCTTCCACTAGCGCTGCCTGCTACGAGGAGCACCGAGTGTCCCCTCTGTTAAAGGTTTTATGCATACAAAGGTGTGGGGAGTGCAGTGATCAAACACGCCTGAGAAATGATGGGTCAGACAAAACAAACAGTGGTAGGGGGGGTGGTATTCTAGACCTTTAGTAAATGAATGCAGAGTGTCATTTTCTAAAGGGGAGGGCGGGCTGTTTAGCGTGAATGAGGACCCCTCATTCACGAACTTTCCCCAGGACGATGATCTGGGGAAGGCTGCCTTCCAGGTGGTAGATGGTCCACATCTTTTGAGCTGAATTGACACGGGATAATAAGTCTTACCCTTTCACTGGTTACCCCTCCACATCCTTGAGCAGAGCACATTTCTCCTTGGTTTTGCTTTCCAGTGTTAAACACTCTTTTAGACTTCCTTCCCCTGGAATGATCACCATACTTTCTTATTATTCATAAGTTTTGAAAGTCTGTCTGCCTTGCACACCATAAAAGCCGGGAAGGCAGGTTCACCACATATGCCCACGGGCTCCCTCTTCTGGGTATGATCATTAACAGCCTTCAAGAATAGGGTGTCCAGAAGGAATCCACCCTTTCACAGGTGATCCCACCAACTAAGGTAATCTACTGATAAGACTGTTATTGCTGCTGTGTTTTGGGCACTGCCTCTCTCTACCCGCCCAGGATCACATCGGCTTTGTTAGCAGGCATCACACAAAGTTAGCAGCCAGTTGAGACCCCTGCTTCTTCTACACAGGGAGCTGCTTCTCCTGAGACCCTCCTTTTGCCATTTTCTTTTTGTTTGTGTGGTGGTTGGTTTGAAACAGCTTTATTGAGATATAATTCACATAAAATTCAACCACTGGAAGTGTACAATCCAATATTTTTTCATACATTCACAGAGTTGTGCAATACTATTGCCACAGTCAATTTTGAAACATTTCCATTAGGCTAAAAGGAAAACCTGTACCCTTTAGTTATTACCTCCCAGTGACCCCATGCCCTCTGGCCCTAGGCAACCACTAACCTACTCTCTGTCTCTACAGGCTTGCCTATTTTGGACATGTCATTTAAACAGAGACATATGTGGGTTTTTATTATTTATTTATCAACATCTTTATTGGAGTGTAATTGCTTTACAATGATGTGTTAGTTTCTGCTTTATAACAAAGTGAATCAGTTATACATATACATATGTTCCCATATCTCTTCCCTCTTGCGTCTCCCTCCCTCCCACCCTCCCTACCCCACCCCTCTAGGTGGTCACAAACCACCTAGCTGATCTCCCTGTGCTATGCGGCTACTTCCCACTAGCTATCTATTTTACGTTTGGCAGTGTATATATGTCCATGCCACTCTCTCACTTTGTCACAGCTTACCGTTCCCCCTCCCCATATCCTCAAGCCCATGCTTTAGTAGGTCTGTGTCTTTATTCCCGTCTTACCCCTAGGTTCTTCATGACCTTTTTTTTTAATTTTTATTTTTCTCTTAGATTCCATATATATGTGTTAGCCTATGGTATTTGCCTTTCTCTTTCTGACTTACTTCACTCTGTATGACAGTCTCTAGATCCACTGTAGCTTTGTAGTATAGTCTGAAGTTAGGGAGCCTGATTTCTCCAGCTCCGTTCTTCTTTCTAAAGATTGCTTTGGCTATTCAGGGTCTTTTGTGTTTCCATACAAATTGTGAAATGTTTTGTTCTAGTTCTGTGAAAAATGCCATTGGTAGTTTGATACGGATTGCATTGAATCTGTAGATTGCTTTGGGTAGTATAGTCATTTTCACAATGTTGATTCTTCTAATCCAAGAACATGGTATATCTCTCCATCTGTTTGTATCATCTTTAATTTCTTTCATCAGTGTCATAGTTTTCTGCATACAGGTCTTTTGTCTCCTTAGGTAGGTTTATTCCTAGGTATTTTATTCATTTTGTTGCAGTGGTAAATGGGAGTGTGTCCTTAATTTCTCTTTCAGAGTTTTCATCAGTAGTGTATAGGAATGCAAGAGATTTCTGTGCATTAATTTTGTATCCTGCTACTTTACCAAATTCATTGATTAGCTCTAGTAGTTTTCTGGTAGCATCTTTAGGATTCTGTACGTATAGTATCATGTCATCTGCAAATAGTGACAGTTTTACTTCTTCTTTTCTGATTTGGATTCCTTTTATTTCTTTTTCTTCTCTCATTGCCGTGGTTAAAACTTCCAAGACTATGTTGAATAACAGTGGTGTGAATGGGCAACCTTGTCTTCTTCCTGATCTTAGTGGAAATGGTTTCAGTTTTTCACCACTGAGAACGATGTTGGCCGTGGGTTTGTCATATATGGCCTTTATTATGTTGAGGTAGTTTCCCTCTGTGCCTACTTTCTGGAGAGTTTGTCTCATAAATTGGTGTTGAATTCTGTCAAAAGCTTTTTCTGCATCTATTGAGATTATCATATGATTTTTATGCTTCAATTTGTTTATATGGTGTCTCACATTGATTGATTTGCATATATTGAAGAACCTTGCATTCCTGGGATAAACCCCACTTGATCATGGTGTATGATCCTTTTAATGTGTTGTTGGATTCTGTTTGCTAGTATTTTGTTGAGGATTTTTGCATCTATGTTCATCAGTGATATTCGCCTATAGTTTTCTTTTATTGTTACATATTTGTCTGGTTTTGGTATCAGGGTGATGGGGACCTCATAGAATGAGTTTGGGAGTGTTCCTCCCTCTTCTATATTTTGGAAGAGTTTGAGAAGGATTGGTGTTACCTCTTCTCTAAATGTTTGGTAGAATCCACCTGTGAAGCCATCTGGTCCTGGGCATTTGTTTGTTGGAAAATTTTTAATCACAGTTTCAACTTCAGTGCTTGTGATTGGTCTGTTTATAATTTTCTATTTCTTCCTGGTTCAGTCTTGGAAGGTGTGCTTTTCTATGAATTTTTCCGTTTCTTCCAGGTTGTCCATTTTATTGGCATACAGTTGCTTGTAGTAAACTCTCATGGTCCTTTGTATTTCTGCAGTGTCAGTTGTTACTTCTTTTTCATTTCTAATTCTGTTGATTTGAGTCTTCTCCCTTGTTTTCTTGATGAGTCTGGCTAATGGTTTATTAATTTTGTTTATCTTCTCAAAGAACCACTTGTAGTTTTACTGATCTTTGCTATTGTTCCCTTCATTTCTTTCCCATTTATTTCTGATCTGATCTTTATGATTTCTTTCTTTCTGCTAACTTTCAGTTTTGTTTGTTCTTTCTCTAGATCCTTTAGGTGTGAGGTTAGATTGTTTATTTGAGATTTTTCTTAATTCTTGAGGTAGGCTTGTATACGTATAAACTTCCCTCTTAGAACTGCTTTTGCTGCATCCCATAGGTTTCGGATCATCGTGTTTTCATTGTTATTTGTCTCTAAGTAGTTTTTGATTTCCTCTTTGATTTCTTCAGCGATCTCTTGATTATTAAGTAAGGTATTGTTTAGCCTATATGTGTTTGTGTTTTTTATGGTTTTTCCCCTGTAATTCATTTCTAATCTCATAGCGTTGTGGTCGGAAAAGATGCTTGATATGATTTCAATTTCCTTAAATTTACTGAGTCTTGATTTGTGACCCAAGATGTGATCTATGCTGGAGAATGCTCTGTGCGCACTTGAGAAGAAAGTGTAATCTGCTGTTTTTGGATGGAATGTCCTATAAATATCAATTAAATCCAGCTGATCTATTGTGTCATTTAAAGCTTCTGTTTCCTTATTTATTTTCATTTTGGATGATCTGTCCATTAGTGTAAGTGAGGTGTTAAAGTCCCCCACTATTATTTTGTTACTGTCAATTTCCTATTTTATAGCTGTTAGCAGTTGCCTTATGTATTGAAGTGCTCCTATGTTGGGTGCATATATATTTATAATTGCTATATCTTCTGCTTGGATTGATCCCTTGATCATTATGTAGTGTCCTTCCTTGTCTCTTGTAACATTCTTTATTTTACCTGATATGAGTATTGCTACCCCAGGTTTCTTTTGATTTCCATTGGCATGGAATATCTTTTTCCATCACCTCACTTTCAGTCTGAATGTGTCCCTAGGTCTGAAGTGGGTCTCTTGTAGACAGCATATATATGGGTCTTGTGTTTGTATCCATTCAGCGAGCCTGTGTCTTTTGGTTGGAGCATTTTATCCATTCACGTTTAAGGTAATTATCGATATGTATGTTCCTGTTACCATTTTCTTAATTGTTTTGGGTTTGTTTTTGTAGGTCCTTTTCTTCTGTTTCCCACTTAGAGAAGTTCCTTTAGCATGTGTTGTAGAGGTGGTTTGGTGGTGCTGAATTCCCTTAGTTTTTGCTTGTCTGTAAAGCTTTTGATTTCTTCATCAAATCTGAATGAGATCCTTGCCAGGTAGAGTAATCTTGGTTGTTGGCTCTTTTCTTTCATCACTTTAAGTATATCATGCCACTCCCTTCTGGGTTGTAGAGTTTCTGCTGAGAAATCAGCTGTTAACCTTATGGGAGTTCCCTTGTATGTTATTTGTCATTTTTCCCTTGTTGCTTTCAATAATTTTTCTTTGTCTTTAATTTTTGCCAACTTGATTACTATGTGTCTCGGCGTGTTTCTCCTTGGGTTTATCCTGTATGGGACACGATGTGCTTCCTGGACTTGGGTGGCTATTTCCTTTCCCATGTTAGGGAAGTTTTCGACTATAATCTCTTCAAATATTTTCTCTGGTCCTTTCTCTCTCTCTTCTCCTTCTGGGACCCGTATAATGTGAATGTTGTTGCATTTAATGTTGTCCCAGAGGTCTCTTAGGCTGTCTTCATTTCTTTTCATTCTTTTTTCTTTATTTTGTTCCTCAGCAGTGAATTCCACCATTCTGTCTTCCAGGACACTAATTCGTTCTTCTGCCTCAGTTATTCTGCTATTGATTTCTTTCTTTTTTTTTTTTTTTTTTTTTTTTTGTTTGCGGTACGTGGGCCTCTCACTGTTGTGGCCTCTCCCATTGCAAAGTACAGGCTCCGGCCATGCAGGCTCAGCAGCCATGGCTCACGGGCCCAGCCACTCCGCAGCATGTGGGATCTTCCCAGTTGGGGCATGAACTTGTGTCCCCTGCATCGGCAGGCAGACTCTCAACCACTGCGCCACCAGGGAAGCCCTGCTATTGATTTCTTGTAGTGTAGTTTTCATTTCAGTTATTGTATTGTTCATCTCTGTTTGTTTGTTCTTTAATTCTCCTAGGTCTTTTTTAAACATTTCTTGCATCTTCTCGATCTTTGCCTCCATTCTTTTTCTGAGGTCCTGGATCATCTTCACTATCATTATTCTGAACTCTTTTTCTGGAAGCTTGCCTATCTCCACTTCATTTAGTTGTTTTTCTGGGGTTTTATCTTGTTCCTTCATCTGGTACATAGCCCTCTGCCTTTTCATCTCGTCTATCTTTCTGTGAATGTGGTTTTCGTTTCACAGGCTGCAGGATTGTAGTTCTTCTTGCTTCTGCTCTCTGCCCTCTGGTGGATGAGGCTATCTAAGAGGCTTGTGCAAGTTTCCTGATGGGAGGGACTGGTGGTGGGTAGAGCTGGGTGTTGCTCTGGTGGGCAGGGCTCAGTAAAACTTTAATCTGCTTGTCTGCTGATGGGTGGGGCTGGGATCCCTCCCTGTTGGTGTTTGACCTGAGGCAACCCAACACTGGAGCCTACCTGGGCTCTTTGGTGGGGCTAATGGCGGACTCTGGGAGGGCTCACGCCAAGGAGTGCTTCCAATAACTTCTGCTGCCAGTGTCCTTGTCCTCATGGTGAGAAACAGCCACCCCCTGCCTCTGCAGGATACCCTCCAACACTAGCAGGTAGGTCTGGTTCAGTCTCCCCTGGGGTCACAGCTCCTTCCCCTGGGTCCTGATGTGCACACTACTTTGTGTGTGCCCTCCAACAGTGGAGTCTCTGTTTCCCCCAGTCCTGTCAGAGTCCTGCAGTCAAATTCTGCTAGCCTTCAACGTCTGATTCTCTAGGAATTCCTTCTTCCGTTGCCGGACCCCCTGGTTCGGAAGCCTGATGTGGCACTCAGAACCTTCACTCCAGTGGGTGGACTTCTGTGGTATAATTGTTCTCCAGTTTGTGAATCACCCACCCAGCAGTTATGGGATTTGATTTTTTGTGATTGCGCCCCTCCTACCATCTCATTGTGGCTTCTCCTTTGTCTTTGGATGTGGGGTATCTTTTTTGGTTAGTGCCAGTGTCTTTCTGTTGATGATTGTTCAGCAGTTAGTTGTAATTTTGGTGTCCTCGCAAGAGGGAGTGAGAGACGTCCTTCTACTGTGCCATCTTGATTCAGGGACGACTGTGTTACTATTGATTTCCCCTTTCATGGCTGTTAGCATTTGCCTTATTTATTGAGGTGCTCCTATATTGGGTGCATAAATATTTATAAGTGTTATATCTTCTTCTTGGATTGATCCCTTGATCATTATGTAGTGTTCTTCTTTGTCTCTTGTAATAGTCTTTATTTTAAAGTCTATTGTGTCTGATAAGAGAATTGCTACTCCAGCTTTCTTTTGATTTCCATTTGCATGAAATATTTTTATCCATCCCCTCACTTTCAGTCTGTATGTGTCCCTAGTCTGAAGTGGGTCTCTTGTAGATAGCATATATATGAGTCTTGTTTTTGTATCCATTCAGCCAGTCTATGTCTTTTGGTTGGAGCATTTAATCCATTTACATTTAATGTAATTATGTACATATATGTTCCTATTACCATTTTCTTAATTGTTTTGTGTTTGTTTTTTGTATGTCTTTTCCTTCTCTTGTGTTTCCTGCCTAGAGAAGTTTCTTTAGCATTTGTTGTAAAGCTGATTTGGTGGTGCTGAATTCTCTTAACTTTTGCTTGTCGGTAAAGGTTTTAATTTCTCCATCGAATCTGAATGAGATCCTTGCTGGGTAGAGTAATCTTGGTTGTAGGTTTTTCCCTTTCATCACTTTAAATATGTTTTGCCACTCCCTTTTGGTTTGCAGAGTTTCTGCTGAAAGATCAGCTGTTAACCTTATGGGGATTCCCTTGTATGTTATTTGTTGTTTTCCCCTTGCTGCTTTTAATATTTTTTCTTTGTATTTAATTTTTGATAGTTTGATTCATATGTGTCTTGGCATGCTTCTCCTTGGATTCATCCTGTATGTGATTCTCTGTACTTCCTGGACTTGATTGACTATTTCCTTTCCCATGTTAGGGAAGTTTTCAACTTTCTTTTTCTCTTCTTTTGGAACCCCTATAATTCGAACGTTGGTGTGTTTAGTGTTGTCCCAGAGGTCTCTGAGACTGTCCTCAATTCTTCTCATTCTATTTTCTTTATTCTGCTCTGTGGCAGTTATTTCCAATATTTTATCTTCCAGGTCACTTATCCAGTCTTCTGCCTCAGTTATTCTGCTATTGATTCCTTCTAGAGAATTTTTAATTTCACTTATTGTGTTGTTCATCATTGTTTGCTTGCTCTTTAGTTCCTTGTTAACAGTTTCTTGTATTTTCTCCATTTTATTTCCAAGATTTTGGATCATCTTTACTATCATTACTCTGAATTCTTTTTCAGGTAGGTTGCCTATTTCCTCTTCATTTGTTTGGTCTGGTGGATTTTTACCTTGCTCCTTCATCTGCTGCATAATTCTCTGTCTCCTCATTTTGTTTAACTTACTGGGTTTGGGGTGTCTTTTTCACAGGCTGCAGGTTCATAGTTCCCATTGTTTTTGGTGTCTGCCCCCAGTGGGTGAAGTTGGTTCAGTGGCTTATGTAGGCTTCCTGGTGGAGGGGGATGGTGCCTGTGTTCTGGTGGGTGGGACTAGATCTTGTCTTTCTGGTGGGGTGGGCCACATCTGGTGGTGTGTTTTGGGGTTTCTGTGCACGTAGTATGATTTTAGGTAGCCTGTCTGCTAATGGGTGAGGTTGTGTTCTTGTCTTGCTAGTTGTTTGGCATGGGGTGTCCAGCAGTGGAGCTTGTTGGCCGTTGGGTGGAGCTGGGTGTTAGTGTTGAGATGGAAATCTCTGGGAGAGCTGTCGCTGATTGATATTACATGGGGCTGGGAGGTCTCTGGTAGTCCAGTGTCCTGGACTCAGCTTGCCCACCTTGGAGGCTCAGGCCTGACACCCGGCCAGATCACCAAGACCCTGTCAGCCTCATGGCTCAGAAGAAAATGAAGAAAAAATGAAACAAAAGAAAAATAATAAAGTAAAAAGAGAGTAACCAAACCAATAGACAAATCCACCAATGATAACAAGTACTAAAAACTAAACTGAGATAAACATAAAAATTAGAAACAAATCAGTCGCAGACAGCAAACCCCAAGTCTACAGCTGCTCCCAAAGTCCACCACCTCAATTTGGGGATGATTCATTGTCTATTCAGCTGATCCAGAGATGCAGGGTACATCAAGTTGATTGTGGGGATTTAATCCACTGCTCCTGAGGCTGCAAGGAGAAATTTCCCTTTCTCTACTTTGTTTGCACAGCTCCAGGGTTCAGCTTTGGTTTTGGCCCTGCCTCTGCTGTGTAGGTCGCCCTCAGGCGTCTGTTCCCCACCCAGCAGCGGCTGATTAGGGCTCTCTTGCTCTGTCAGGCCGGGGAGAGGGAGCGGTACTGTAGTCATAATTGGAATGCAGGGCGAGCCTGTGGTGGCAGAGGCCAGTGTGACATTGCAACAGCCTGAGGTGCACTGTGTGTTCTCCAGGGAAGTTGTACCTGGATCTCAGGACCCTGGCAGTGGTGTGCTGCACAGGTTCCTGGGTGGGGGGGGCAGTGTAGGTAGTGACCTGTGCTTGCACACAGGATTCTTGGTGGCAGCAGCAGCAGCCTTAGCATTTCATTCCCATCTCTGGGGTGCGAGCTGATAGTCGTGGCTCGTGCCTGTCTCTGGAGCTCAGTTATGTGGTGCTCTGCCTTCTGTGGGCACACAGGGAATGAATCCTCTCTCCTCACGCACACTGAAACAATGGTCTCTTGCCTCTTAGGCAGTTCCAGATATTTTCCCGGACTCCCTCCTGGCTAGCTGTGGCGCACTAGCTCCCTTCAGGCTGTGTTCACACAACCAACCCTAGTCCTCTCCCTGGGGTCTGAACTCCAAAGCCTGAGCCTCAGCTCCCAGCCCCCACTTGCCCCGGTGGGTGAGCTGACAAATGTCTCAAGCTGGTTAGTGCTGGTCGACAACAATCCTCTGTGCAGGAATCTCTCCGCTTTGCCCTCTGCATCCCTGTTGCTGTGCTCTCCTCCATGGCTCTGAAGCTCCCCCCCACCGCCGCCCACCCCCTGTCTCTGCCAGTGAAGGGGCTTCCTAGTGTGTAGAAACTTTTCCTCCTTCATAGCTCCCTCCCAGAGGTGCAGGTCCTGTCCCTATTCTTTTGTCTCTGTTTTTTCTTTTGCCCTACCCAGGTATGTGGGGATTTTCTTGCCTTTTGGGAAGTCTGAGGTCTTCTGCCAGCATTCAGTAGGTGCTCTGTAGGAGTTGTTCCACATGTAGATGTATTTTTGATGTATTTGTGGGGAGGAAGGTCATCTCCACGTCTTACTCCTCTGCCATCTTGAAGGTCCCCCCATATGTGATTTTTTGTGACAGGCATCTTTCACTGAGCATGTTTTCAAGGTTCATCCATGTTGTAGTACGTACCATCAGTACTTCCTTTTTGAGGCTGAATTGCATGAATACACCACATCTTATTTACACATTCATCAATTGCTGGACATTTGGGTTATTTCCACCATTTAGCTGTTGTGAAGAATACTACTGTGAATATTTCTGTAGATGTTTCTGTGTGAACATGTTTTCAATTTCTTTGGGTATGCACTTGGGAATGGAATTGATGGGTCATAGGGTAACTCTATGTTTAACTTTTTGAGGAACTGCCAGACTGTTTTCCAAGTGACTGTCCCATTTTACCTTTCCACTGGCAATGTATGAGAGTTCCAATTCTTCTGCGTCCTCTCCAGTAGTTAACTTTTTGATCTAGCTACTACAGTTGGTGAAGTGGTAATCTTACTGTGGTTTTGATTTACTTTTCCCCCAATGACTGATGTTGTTGCATATCTTTTTACCTGCCTATTGGTCATTTGTATATCTTCTTTGGAGAAACGTCTATTCAAATCTATTGCCCATTTTTTAATTGGGTTATTTGACTACTTATTGTTGAGTTATTAGTACTCTTTATATATTCTGGATACCAGACCCTTATCAGATATATCAATTGCAAATATTCTCTCCCATCTCATAGGTTCTCTTTTCATTTTCTTGATGGTATCCCTTAAAGCACAAAGGTTTCGAATTCTGGTGAAGTCCTATTTATCTATTTTCTCTTTTGCTGCTTACGTTTCTAGTGTGTATCCAGAAAACCATTGCCAAAACCAAGGTCAGGGAAATTTATCCCTATGTTTTCTTCTAAGCATTTTATAATTTTAGCTCCTTGATCCATTTTTTTTTTTTTTTTTTGCATTACGCGGGCCTCTCACTGTTGTGGCCTCTCCCGTTGCGGAGCACAGGCTCCGCATGCGCAGGCTCAGTGGCCATGGCTCACAGGCCCAGCCGCTCCGCGGCACGTGGGATCCTCCCGGACCGGGGCACGAACCCATGTCCCCTGCATCGGCAGGTGGACTCTCAACCTCTGCGCCACCAGGGAAGCCCTCCTTGATCCATTTTGAGCAATTTTTACATATGGTGTGAGATAGGAGTTCAACTTCATTTTTTTGAATGTGGGCATCCAGTTGTCCCAGTGTCGTTTGTTGAAAAGACCATTCTTTCCCCACCGAATGGTCTTGGCATCTTTGTTGAGAATAAGTTGACCATAGATATACGGGTTTATTTCTGGTCTCTCAATTCTATTCCACTGGTCTATATTTCTGTCTCTATTCCATAGAGACAGAATACCATACTGTCTTGATTACTGTTGTTTTGTAGGAAGTTTTGAAATTGGGAAGTGGTGAGTCCTTTGTTTTCCTTTTTTAAGAACACTTTTGTTATTCTGGGTCCCTTGCATTTCTATATGAATTTTAGGATGAGCTTATCACTTCCACAAAGAAGTAAGCTGGGATTCTAACAGAGATTGCATTGCCTCTGTAGATCAATTTGGGGAGCATTACCATCTTAACAATATTAAGTTTTCTGATCCATGAACATGGGCTTCCTTTCCATTTATTTAAATCTTCAATTTCTTTCAACAATGTTTTGTAGTCTTCAAAGGATAACTTAGACTTTCATTTATTAAATTTATTCCTAAATATTTTATTCTTTTTGATACTGTTGTAAATGGAATTGTTTTCTTAATTTTATTTTCAAACTGTTCATTGCAAAATGTACAGAAATACAATAGATTTTTACATATTAATATTGTACCTTGTAACCTCGAACTCTTTGATTTGTCCTAATAGTTTTTTTTCCCCAGTAGATTACTTAAAATTATTTATATACAAGATCATGTTATCTAAGAAGAGAGACAGTTTTAATTCTTCCTTTTCAATCTGGATACTTTTTATGATGTTGATTTTTTTAATACTAAGAGCAGAACTTTACATTTATTTCTATCCCATTTAATTTTGTTTGTTTTAACCCACAGTTAAGTTGCTTTTGTTTGTATAGTCTTCCAGTGTATTTTGTTTGTAATTCATCTTTTTATCTCCAGAATTTGGCACAGTGTCTGGTGTTTTGCATTTAATAAATGTTTGCAAAATTAAGACTGTGGTATGAATCTGCAACTTTTGTAAGCTAGTTATGTTCTGTGTATTTAATTGACACTATTGTTAAACAACATGGGTGCCAATATAATTTCTAGAGTACCAAGATTTCAACAGTGGTGGTAGTCGTGCCTAGAATCTGCCCTTTCACAGTAGCAAGAGGCCACACGAGAGGCAAGAAATGGCAGCCTCAAGAAGCAATGGATGTACAATCATTATGAAAAAGAATATGGAGGTTCTTCAAAAAATTAAAAATAGAACCCTATGTAATCCAGCAATCCCACTCTTGGGGATATATTCAGAGGAAATGAAATCAGTATTTGGAAGAGATAGCTACATCCTCACGTTCATTACAACATTATTCACAATAGCTAAGATATAGCTACAATCCAAGTGTCCATCAATGGATGAATGGATAAAGTAAATGTGGTATATATAACAATAGAATATTATTCAGCCTTTAAAAAGAGGGAAATCTTTTCATTTGCCACAACACTGATGACCCTGGTGGACATTATGCTAAATGAAATAATGTAGGTACAGAAAGACAAATACATCATGATCACTCATACAAGGAATCTAAAAAAGTCAAACTCACAGAAGCAGAGAGTAGAATAGTGGTTGCCAGGGGCTAGGGAGTGAGGGAGATGTTTGTCAAAGGAGCCAAAAGTTCTTTTATGCAGAATGAACAAGTTCTGGAGACCTAACGTACAGCATGGTGACTATACGTAATAGTACTGTATTGTATTCTTGAAATTTGCTAAGACAGTAGATATTTTTTTTTTTTTTTTTTTTTTTTTGCGGTACACGGGCCTCTCACTGCTGCAGGCTCCAGACGCGCAGGCTCAGCAGCCATGGCTCACGGGTCCAGCCGCTCCGCGGCATGTGGGATCTTCCCGGACCGGGGCACGAACCCGTGTCCCCCGCATCGGCAGGCGGACTCTCAACCACTGCGCCACCAGGGAAGCCCAAGACAGTAGATCTTAAATGTTCCCACCACACACATACGCGTGCACACACACACAACGTAACTATGTAAGGTGATGGATGTGTTAATTAGTTAGGTTGTGGTAATCATTTCACAAGGTATACATATGTCAAACATCACGTTGTATACCTTACATATATACAATTTTTATTTGTCAATTATACCTCAATAAAGCTTGGGAAAAAATAAAAATAAAATGAAAAAACAAAAGCAATGGAGACACCACTGGCACAGACATTGGCACTGGTCTTGTGAACACTGACAACAGAGAAGGAAGGTGAGGCGTCCTCACCTTGGGCAGCAGATGGCACTAAAGAGGCCGAGCAAGAAAGGAGGAGAACAGCCGCCATAATAAGGGGGGGAGAGACCTGGGTCATGTGCAATTGTGAAATTCTCTCTGTGGACTCTTACAGTTAATGGAGGGGGTGTACCCTCAGGGAACTGGGGACGCCAAAAGAAGAGGTAGGAGTGAGAGCCAACTGTGAGAGCCGTTTCACCTCAGGCTGCAATGGGCTGGAAAAACTTGAGCCAGACGAGCAAAAGTCTCTCCATTGCAAATTATTTCTTCAATTCTATCTTCCCCTCAAGATGCCAGTCCAGTTTTCTTCTTTCCCTTAATTTTAAACCCCTAAGCTGCCTGCTCTACTTCTTCAAATCCCACACAACCCGCAACCCATTACACTGTGGCTTCGATATCCACCACCTATGGAAGGAGATCTACCGAAAGTCCCTCAGATTGCGCTGTCACATCACACTTCATTTGCCACATGACCGCAGGCTGGATGGGAGTCAAAGGCGAGGCAGAGCCTTCTGCATCTAGACGCTGTGCTCAAATGGCTTAAGTGCCTCCTGCAATAATAGTGATCCTGATACAGTGCTAACATGTCTTGAGTACTTAGTCTGCTCAGCCACGATTTTATGCATGTGAATATATATATGTATACATAGACATATTTAAGACTCATAGTAACCCTCTGAGAGTTCGGCAACTTCCCCTTTCCGTGTAAATGGCAGAACCCAGGCCCTACACTATTCTTCTTCCTGCTCACAGTCGTTTGAGGGAATGAAGTTTAGAAAACAGTGAGCCCACTTTATCAAGCCTGAGAAGGTTACAGGGTAAGTTAATCTATTTTTATATGGAAATCTTGTTTATGGAGAAACTACCCATTATGTCCAATGTCTAGAGTCAACAGAAGCCACTTAACAATGGTAAATTATTAACATTTTCACACTGAGCCCAGAATGATGAGTATAAATTTAGTTAAATTATTACACGACTAAAATAAGTCGAAGCCTTGGTTAATACTGCTTTATGCTTTAGGAGCTCGACTCTTTTGAGATCTTTCTGAAAATTAGCAAATTGAGGAATTCTATTTTGATTTATAGTGCTTAATCAAATTATTTAAAAAGTGTAACGTTTGTACCAGATTTACAAAACCATGACCCTGGTAAAATAACTGCCAGGGTCACAAAATAAAGATTGCAAACTGGAGTTTTCAGTCTCTTGCCTGCTTAATAGGGGCAGGCTCGACTGCAGACGCTACGTGGCCATGTCCTGCTCCTCCACAGGGCAGCAGCTGGGTTATACTAAAAATGGAAAACTGCTCATTCTACATCGACTCCCTGTTGCAATCTCGCTAAGTTCCTCAGTGACAGGAGCCAGCCTGCCAAAATGTCAGCATCAGGATCTGGTCCAAGGTAAACATCAGCACTGCGTGGCTAATGCACTGAATTGGAGTTATGCTGCTACCCGCCATTCCTAACTCAAAGATGACTTGCTGGATCCAAGAAAAACAGATCAGTCAGCATGAAAATTGGTACAGTTGTCAAGTGGAGAAGTCAATGCTGTTCAAGTCCACCGTCATTCGCCAAGTCTGAGGAAGACCTTAAGAATTGCAGGCTTCTGACAGACCCCTTACTTGGGCTCACCAGACCTTATCTGTAACCTCCCAATATCCTAGGCAGCTGGGTCTGTGTGGAGAGAAAGGGATTATTTGATCTGTTTAAGCAGTCTATTCTAGCGCAAAGCACAGTGTTCAGGGCTCCTGACCACCAGTCTAAGGCAGTCTAACCTGTTCTATATATTAAACAGTGAGAAATTTCTACCACAGTGACAGCTGCCATGTGGTCCTATGGGGTCAGACCTCCAGATAAAGCCATACTGAAGTCACTTTTGACAACCCTTTACTCTCTGGTCACCCCTCACATCCCCCTGCCCCAAACTCATGTTCCTAACTTTTCCTAATGTTCCTCCACATTCTATCTCCCTGTCCTCTTTACCATACAGCCCATCCCCCTGTGCTATTCCTCTCCACATTTCTGTAAGTGAACATCTAACAAACGGATTATAAATGATTGGGGACTAGAGAGTCAGCTTAGTTATTTTGGAAACTTATTCTTGGCTGCTCATCTTTAAAGGAAAATTCTATCCTATTAACTAGGAATCCAGGATGTCTTACAGAGAGGAGAATTCTGTGATTCTCAAACTTTAGGGTACATCAGAATCATATAAGGAACTTGGAAAAATGTAGTTTGCCTGTAGCGGGACCCATATTCATCAACTGCCCGCAGGAGCTCAGGATTTGGCATTTTGAGAAACGCTGTTCTAGACACAGACCAATTCCCTTCTTCCCAATTCCTGGGCCCTGCACGGTCTACATTTTCAAAAGCTTCTCAGATGATTCTAATGCAGCTGGGTCACAGACCTCACTTTAAAAACCTAGGGAGAGATGGGGTGATGTGTGTGTGCATGTTTGGGATGGGGCATGCCATCTGGGGTGGCTTCAGTTAGGGAAAGGCAGAGGGGGATGCACAGGGAAGATGAGGCTAGAAAGCGGGCTCAGGGCTGGGCTGCGCTCCAAGTATGGACTCTAACGTGTCGGGGTGGGAAGACCATGAAGGTAGCTGAGCAGGTGAGAGAGATCCAGGTAGTCTTGCGGGTGACTCACCTGGTGGCGGCATGGAAGTGCTTGGAGAGTAAGAATGGAGAAAAAGAAACCAGCTTTAATAAATACAGGTGAGAAATATTCCATTGTACATATGTGCCACATCTTCTTTATCCATTCATCTGTTGATGGACACTTAGGTTGCTTCCATGTCCTGGTTATTGTAAATAGAGCTGCAATGAACATTTTGGTACATGACTCTTTTTGAATTATGGTTTTCTCAGGGTATATTACTCAGCCATAAAAAGAAACGAAATTGAGTTATTTGTAGTGAGGTGGATGGACCTGGAGTCTGTCATACAGAGTGAAGTAAGTCAGAAGGAGAAAAACAAATACCGTATGCTAACACATATATATGGAATCTAAGGGAAAAAAATGTCATGAAGAGCCTAGGGGTAGGACAGGAATAAAGACACAGACCTACTAGAGCATGGACTTGAGGATATGGGGAGGGGGAAGGGTAAGCTGTGACGAAGTGAGAGAGTGGCATGGACATATATACACTACCAAACGTAGGGTGGATAGCTAGTGGGAAGCAGCCACATGGCACAGGGAGATCAGCTAGGTGGTCCGTGACCACCTAGAGGGGTGGGATAGGGAGGGTGGGAGGGAGGGAGACGCAAGAGGGAAGAGATATGGGGACATATGTATATGTATAACTGATTCACTTTGTTGTAAAGCAGAAACTAACACACCACTGTAAAGCAATTATACTCCAATAAAGATGTTAAAAAAATAATACAGGTGAGAGACGATTAAATGGAAAAGAAAGGGCAGCTTCCTGAGTTCAGGGGCAGAACTGGCCAGAATGAATAACCAGTTTGGTTGTGGGGAACTAGGGGGTGAAGGCATCTGAAATCACAGGAAGTTTTCCTACCAGGACAGCTGCTGAGATCATCAACTGAGGTAGGAAAATACAGGAGGAGGAGCTAGGGAATTAAAAGGAAGTGAAATTGGGAGCACATTTCCCTAAAGGTGCTAACTGAGGCACCCCAGGAGCTTGGGCTCTGGTACTTACTAGCTTTATGGTTTGAGGCAACTTACTGAAACGTTCACATCCTCAGTTCTCTCATCTATGAAATGGGGACAACAACGTTACTTTTGCCTCAGGGGGTTCTTTGAGGATTAAATGATAGTGCAAGCGAAGAGTTAGCACAGAGCCTGGCACATAAAAGTGCTTGACAAATGCTCTCATTGTTGTCAAAGGGTCATCTCGGTAGAGATGGGAGTTAGGGGTTGAAGAGACAGGCAGAGCCAGAGCTAGAGACAGAGGTGTGGAGACGTCCGCATAGGGGAGGTAGCTGAGCTTTGAGAAGGGCTGAAATCCTTTAGGGAGATGGGGTAGAAGGAGATGCAGACCAAAGATCTGGGAGCCAAGGATTTGTGGATTTGTTATAAGCAGATCCTGAGGGTCCTGACCCTCATCTGGTTATTTTTCCGGGAGCCTTTGGTGGGCAACCAGAGGGCTGGTGAGATATATTTTTAATAATAAAAATATATTTATACTAATAATATATATTTTTCCCCATGAGGCCACATGCTACCACTTGACTATTCCATTTCTTTATAAAATATTTTCTTTCTTTCTGTGCAGCCAAGTGCCATGAAAAGCCTCATGTTTTTGATAAAAATATTTTAGTCCCCTTCTCCAGGTGTGACACACCATTTGTCTAATACCTTCGTGCCTAGCAGCCTGGACTTGCAGATGATCAGAAACAAAACCCTGGAAGAAAGGTGAGGATTGGGGTTGGGAGAGTTCTAGTATAATTGCAAGCAGAGTTTTGCAAAGTGTGAGCTCTGTGCTAGCAATGCAGATTCCCAGGGTCCACCCACGAGGATCCTAACAAGGGATTCCTATATCCATTAAAGTTTGATAACCCCTGAACTAGAGGGATGGGTTCCAGAGGCTACGACCAATAACGAAGAAGCCAGCATAAAGAACCAGAAATAAAAGGAAGAATCTTTCGTCTCTACAGAGAGACTAAAGGGGTGGTGATGGTTAGAAACAACATTATTTTTGACTATTCTTTTCTTTTGTCCTGTGATTCTGTGTCGTTGTCTAATGTAGGATTTTGTGTATGTTCCAATTGCCATCCTTTGTTCATTTGCTTGTGATGCTGGTGGACCATAAAGAAGGGAGCATTTCCAGGTTTTCTGGAAGGTGCGGCCTCACTCTTTCCCAGCCCTGCAGGACCCGGGGTGTCTGCGGCCTCCCACCTGCAGCCTGTGTCCAGTCTTGGCCGTGGCAGGTTGCACATGAGCAGCCTCAGCCACTGAGCTCTAGGACGAGTCTCGCCACCACTTGCCAGAGTTCTAGTGCGCCTGGCGGAGAGCCTAGGCTCCGTTGTGTCTGCCTGTCACCGTCTTTCCCTTCCTCCCCTCCATGCAGGCACAGGTTGTGAGAAAGCGTTTTGCCCCAGCTTCTCTGCCGACTACTTCAGTTCCTGCTGAACTGCAGGCCCATCCTGGGCTTCATTCACATTGGCTGGGACCCTGACATCCATCTGGGCCCCTGCAGATCCTTGCAGCCAGCAACTAGCTTCTATTTCTTGTACCTCTAACCACAGGCTAGGTTCTTAACACAAATCGACTGATTATGAAGAGCTACAGGAATGTTTCTGTCTTGAAACATTCCTGTAGCTTTGCCTCCTGGAAGGACGTCCACTAAAATTCGGTCCTGTGAGCCAGGCACATCTATATGTTTTTGGCTTTGTTTCCCAATTAGCTCTTCAACAGCCCAAAGAAGTAGGTATCATCCTCCATTTTATATAGATAAAAGAAATGAGGCTCAGAGAGGTTAAGCAACTTGCCCAAAGTCACACAGCTACTGAAGGCATATGGATGAAGATTCTAGTTCAGATCTTCATGACTCCAGAACTCATGTTCTTTCTTCCATGAGGTAATGGCTGGCTTCCTGCTGGTGTTCCCATTGGAGTTTAACATGACGTTTGAAATCCTACAGCAAGTGATCTGGCTGCCTTTTTGGGGTCAGTCACCCTGATGCGAGGTTTGTTTCCCCAGTGTCAGTGGCATATGCATCAGGCTTCCTCCTCCTCCTCCCTGCAGACTCCCATGTGCCTGCACCTGCTCACGTCACGCAAGTAGCAGACACTGGCAGGCTGCTGACTTTTTCACTCTCGATCTCTACTCACCGTCATCCACGGTACGTTGAGGCATCGTTACCATGAAACTAATGAGGCTCCATTTTTAGAGCCCCTCTTGCATGAGCCCCTGAGTGGGTCTTAGTAGTACAGGGACGTGGTCATGAGGTATTGTAAAATTTTCAAAGGTAAGATATTTTCATCACAATCGGTCAAGACCCCTGGATCTTCCACTTGGATTTCCCCTCCATTCCACTTCCCATCCAGTCTGGAAGTGTGGAGTGCTGGAGTGACCACTGGTGCTTTAGGATCTGACTAAGGAGAACATTTAATCTGGTTTTAGCATAACATAGTTGCATCGCTTTTAGTTGCTGCTGTTTATGCTTAGGTTATTGCTAGTGGTCCTAGTGTCAGAACAGCCTCCTGCGATGCGTTTTCCACTCACTGCCATCTCACCCGGCATTGTGGCAGGAAGGTACAGGTCTGAGGTTATGCCATGATATGAACATGCCCTGTGGCACCCAGGGCTAGATTTTGGTATTGGAATAGAAACAAGGTTTGAATGTATGAACACAGAGACGAGTCTGTGGAGGTGGAAAAATTCCTCCAATTCTGATAGCTTACATAAAAGGAAACATGATGGAGTTTTCACAAACTTGACAACAGTTCTAATAATTTCCACAACATTAACAGTGACCAGTTGAAGAGCTGAAAGAATCTTTTCTAAAGTACCAATAAGATAAACAAGTTTCAGCTGACCATGCTTAGAAGAAAAATTGAGTAATCTTTCTATTCTCTCTATGGAAAATAATATTACCAAATGGTCATATGAAGTAGTGATCAAAGATTATGCAGTGAAAACGTAGAGAAAAAGTATCCTAGAGGCGTGTCAAGCAGTTAGCTAATTGAAATACTGTATTTTTCTGGATTTTGTTATTAGTTAGCTTTTTAAAATTTGTAATGTGCTGTGATTAAGTTCTTTTCTCATTATTTCATAAATATTCAATTTCATACCTACTTCTGAATTAATAGTTTTTTATTCTTTTCCTTAAAGAGGACCCTCTCAAATTGCATAAGCTTCAGGCCTCACAAAACCTGGATTTTCCCCTAACAGTGACATTTATGAAAGTGCTGTCTAGGTCTAGTGGTGAAACTTGTAAAATGTTGGTAGGTTCTTTTTCTTTTTAAAAAATTTTGTTGGGACTTCCCTGGTGGTTCAGTGGTTAAGACTCCACTCTCCCAATGCAGGGGGCCTGGGTTGGATTCCTGGTCAGGGAACTAGATCCCGCATGCCACAACTAAGAGCCTGCATGCCGCAACTAAAAGATCCCGCACGCGGCAACGAGGATCCAGGGTGCCGCAACAAAAGAGCCGGCGCAGCCAAATAAATAAATAAATGTTAAAAAAAGTTTTGTTGTTGTTGTTCTTCTCTTTCCTTTGGGAAGTTAAAATGCTCAAATGAGGAGCAAATCCCTGTCCTTCACCTTCCTGGTTCCACCTGTACACTGGCATCTTCATTTAGGCATTAGCATTTAAGCAGAGAGAACGACGCAAGAGATTGAAAGAGACAGAAAAACCTGTTTCACATAGGGCACACAGTGGAAAAAGAAGGCAAGTGTGTTCTCTAAATATCTATTAATTACATATATACATAAACACAAAATGTATAAGATTTAATTTTTGCATCCCTTAGACTAACCCTGAAATACAAAGAAATGAAATTATTCAAATTTCAATGAAGTCCCCCAATATTTTCCTTGCTAATCAACACATAGAGAGGCCATATATATTCACACAGAAATATTCACATAGAAAAAAAAGATGTAATGAAACACATTAAATTACCTCATTTAATGAAACTACTTGGATGAAGTTTCCAAAAATAATCATTCAAACTCAAGATTTTTTTTTTCTGGAGATGATGTCCTCTACTACTTGGTTTAATCATTTTCAGGTTAAATGGATGGATGGACAAATGGAAAATAACATAATACTAACTTGAACATCAAGACCTGATTAAGCTATATGAAAAAAACTTCTACATGTAATGCACATTAAATTCACGTGGATCAGAATGAGGTAAAGGAAATATTTCAATTACGAGGATGGGATTTCATTCTATATTTGAGGCTCTTCTTGTAAGCCTCATTCTGTTTGTTCAGACAAAAGGGCTTTCCCACATCTTTATCAAACCCAAATGTCTAGAGACAGGAATGCAGGCTTTCATAGTTCAGGAGGATTTAAAAAGAAAACTAGGTGATGTCATGAATAGGAACCATACTGGAAGATGAAAAATAGGAGATTAACACCAGAATAGACCTTCTTCCAATGTTTGATCTGGACGCAGATAAAACTGGCCCGCTCTCCTCTCCTTCGGTGCGATTGTGTCACCTGCTGTTGTGGTCTGGGCTGTACTCCTCCCAGCTCTCTCCCACTTGCCATCCCTTCATAAGTTCCCTGCCCATGATTCTCTTCCATTTCTACTCTCCTGGTCACCATTCTGATTTTGATTCTTACCATTAAAAATTGATGCATTATCCTAAGTAAGAAAAGAAAATTTTCCTCACCAACTCCCTCAAATACTTCTCTCGTATTGTACTCTGGTCCGACAGAGCAGAACACACCTGACAAAATCATCACAAAGTGATGTGGGAGATGCAGATACTTCATCTCTCCCACCACAGCAATGGAAGCAAAAGCTGCAAGGGGGCCCTCTCCACTGTCAGCCAATTGTAAAGAAATACCCAGCACACCAGATTGCTAGGTCAAAATTTCATGACACTAAATTCCATCAGTATGGGAATGTCTAAATCACCTGTGACATGACCACATTTACGCGTCATGTAAAATACTGAAGTGGATCTATGTATGAAAGTGGATAAACCTCCAAGACACATTATTGAGTGAAAAAAGCCGTCTCAGAATGATAGCATTTACTACAATGTAACTTTCATGAGGGCAAAGATCTTTGTTTTATTCAGAGTTCAGTTGCCAGCACCTAGAACAGTTCCAGTACAGAGTACGCGCTTAACGTCTGTTGAATATTGAATGAATGAATTTAAGGAGAAATATACAAATATATTCAAATTAAATAACGCTATACATTTTCTATGGATTTATTTATTTATTTTTGCGGTACGCGAGCCTCTCACCAGTGTGGCCTCTCCCGTTGTGGAGCACAGGCTCCAGACGCACAGGCTCAGTGGCCATGGCTCACGGGCCCAGCCGCTCTGCGGCATGTGGGATCTTCCCGGACCGGGGCACGAACCCGTGTCCCCTGCAGCGGCAGGCAGACTCTCTACCACTGCGCCACCAGGGAAGCCCTCTATGGATTTATTATATAAAAATATGGATTTATATATTAAATAAATATATAAATAATATCATCTATATTATATATTGTATTATTTATATATTTGGAATTATGCTATTTATATATAAATATATATACATATGTGTGAGTATATATGTATGTATTTAAAGAAAAAGTAAAGTAAACATACATATAGTTTTAATTGGGGAGGTGGGGATTGGGAGATTGGTGTGAGTTGTCAAAGGAAACAGTATTATTTGTAAGGTTTTAATTTTTTAAAAGGAAAATATGTATGAGTATTACTTGTAAAATTAGAAGTTTTATGGCATCATCCTTGCTAAGCCATATGGATGTGTGGCCACACACGACACAGAATAATCTTACAAAATCCTTCTACAGTCTGCACGCAACAAATGTCGGGTCTGTCTTGATAATAAACTCTCCAGATTTCAGCATCAGTTACCATGAGACCAGCTGACTGTGGCTGGTTTGCCGACCCCTTTCCTGCTCTTCCCTGACCTCTGTAACCCCAGGAATTAACTTCAGTGAAATGACAGCTGTACCTCATGTGGAGTGAGCCCTGAGAGGACAGGAAGGTCAGAGCAGCAACATTTCCAAGCAGCACACTTCATTCTCCATGCTCCCTCCCTGTACCCTGTCCTTCTCCCTTTGGCCTGCTCTCCAGGCTTCTAGAAAACAGGCCTCCATCACTGTGGTACCCCACTCACATGTGTCATTTCCTCAGAGTACCTGTGTTTATCTTAGCTAAGTAAAGAGTTGACCAAAGGAAATGCACTGAAGTAGAATAATGGGTGTCTCTAGCTTAACCTTTTAAAGGTTGTTACTTCATTTGGCCAAATGAAACTGAAAGTGAGGCAATTTCAAGCTTAGGGGAGAAGGCTATGTTGGGCAGAGCATCCCTAACCCCCACCAGAGGCCTTTACTGTTAGGGATCAGGAAAGGATGTGAAGGAGAGAGTCATGGTGAGAATCCAGATGCGGCAGCTTCCATCTCAACATTTGGCAGATCGGTGAGGGACAGTGAAGGACAGGGACTGAAGAGAGTTCCTCCCCCTGGATGCGTTAGACACCATCTATTGCACTATTCACTTGCCTGCACTTGGTGAAAACTGGGGTTTTAAACCCCAGGGTCAATCTTCTGTCAAACAAAACTATTTAACAAAAATGGTACTTGGAATACCAGAGCAATGAGTCCGCGGATGATGAAGTTCTATGAGTTCTGTTTGCTAATGGCAAGAATCGATTCTTTCACACAACATATGAAATTAAAATGGAAGGGGTAATGAGCAATGATGTTATGAAATGAAAATGATAACCAATTAAGTTTTTACCTCTGCTTAAATTTTTTTTTAAAAAAGAGCCTATCTATTGTATATCCGAGCTAACATAATCCATGTAACAGACCTTGATGAGTTCGGAGAGCACAATAGTCTGTCTCCCTGGAGGACACTATCAAAAAGCCATCTTGGGTCTTGGTGAGAAAAATCAACAAAAAGCCCCCACATTAGGCAGAACATCACTTTTCCATTATCTCATACATACAAAATGCCGTTCTGATCCTGCTTGTGTTTACAGAATAAAGTGGGTCAAAGGAATTCATTGAGATCATAAAGGGCAAGAGAAATGCTAGAGGATAGAAACCCAGTAGCTGCTACACTTAATGGAATGGAAAAAAATGGAAATTTAACCGATGAGTCAGTAAATCAACCATTTAGATAGTTCTGGACCAGCAAGTATGGCAGGACATTTCTTTAATTTAGTGCAGACTAAGAGGACTAGAACAGGATATACTAGAAAAGCCCAAAAGATGAGAGTCAGTGTGCATGCATGTGTGTAGTGTGTAAGTGTGCTGTGTGTTATGTGGAAATGTCTGTTGTGTGCGTGTAAGAAAGTATGTGTACACGCGTATATTTGTACAGCTGGGATTGATAGAAGTGATTTAGAGTCACTGCGCATTATCTGAGTTAAGTGATGAGCATTGCAGACTAATGGCTAAAAAAACTCCATTTCTCTTTCTCATGTCATTATCAGTGGATTGTAAAATACTGAGGTTACGTATCTCACTGAGAGTTTTACTGTAATATAGGAGGATGATTAAGCAACATAGGGCTTGAACTATGAAGTTCTATACTATAGTCGTGTAAAAAGAATATGCCAGGCATCACCTTGTGATCAGTAATATAAATTTCTACTGAAAGAAAAAGATAGCATGAATGCATTCAAAGCCCAGGTGGTGTTCACACCTCAATGAGGCCACTGTCCGGTAATGAGGCCTGAAGGGCGAGCCAGTGACTACATGGCACTTTTTGGAAGAACCACTGTCTGAACCCATTAAGCCCTTGTGGGTGAAGTCACTCACAGGCTGCAAAATGTCACTCAAACCATCCAAATGGTAAGTGTTGAGCTTCTAGAGAAATTAAACTACTAAACAGAGATCTGTAAACACATCCCAGTGGCACAGCTGGAGAGGGAAAACCCTATCATCTAAAAACTCAGGGTATCCTTGAGTTGATTTTCATCATGCAGTGAAGATGGGAAAACTACAGTGTTAAATGTTATTACCTCTTTGTTATATCTGTCAACTTGGCAAAGGCATATGACATTATGCACAGAACTGAGTTCTGGAAGCTTCTAAGTTTGGATGCCTTGAGAAGTTCATAAACACCCATAGGCTCTCCTGACTGTAAGGTTGGTGAAGGAGAGTGGAGGGTATTTCAGTGGAAGAAAGTTGCACGTATAATAGTTCTGTTTTGGTTTGTCAGCTTGAGGAAACCAGGCTCAGGGTATTTCTGGGCATCTGAAAAACTTCCAAAGGAATAGACCACATTGTTAATCAAAGTATTGGTTATAAAATATATTTCTGAAAATAACCACATACAAATGGCTGGGCTCTAGGAACACACTCACAACAAGATATGGCCATGGTGCCATGATATCTTGGCATGGTCTAAGCCAGTCCTGGGCACTGACAACTGATCTGAAGAATAAGTAGCTGGATATACTAGTACCAGGTGAACTCGACAAGTAGCAAAAGACTGCAAACAGTGTTCTACGCGCACAAGCATCCAGTGAGACGCTGATGGGAATTCGAGGCAAAAGTTTGAGGAATACTATGTACTATAGCACCTCTGTCCTCCTCCTAGGTTCAGAAACCTGGACTTCCACCAGCCTTGGAGGAAACAGATGAGGGACAGAGTACAGAAAGCTGCAGTGTCCTGTGTGCTAACGAGCCCACAGAGACCTCCCTATTCCTCTCCTGGAGCAGTTCCTTAAAGGCTACCTATGATTCCCTATACCAAGGAAACATCACAAAGAAAAGGGCCAGGAGAAGTGTTGTCAGATAAAATATAGGACTTCCCAGTTAAATTTGAATTCAGATCAATAATGAATAACTTTTAGTATAAGTATGTCCCAAATACTGAATGGGACCTACTCATACAGAAAACAAAATCTGTTGTTTATCTAAAATTCAAATTTAACTGATTGTCCTCTATTTTACTTTAATGTTCCTGCCAGAGGGTATACATCCCTCTTCTATTGTTTGTAGAAGGTGCTCAACACAACACAACTTTATGCCGCTCAAGAAGTTCAGGAAAGAGATGGTTATAGGATTCCCAGGAAATCTCTGTTCACCAAAATGAAGTAGAAAACCAAATGCAAAGAACTTAACAGATTCATGGAAGCACAGCATTAACCAATGTAGCATAATTAGAGGATGAAGAGACAGATCAGCCTGAAATGCAGCGAGATAGGGTGAAGCAGTATTTCTGAGCAAAGCTTTCTGGCTGAGGGAGGTTAAGAGGCAGAGAAACAGGTGACAAAGGGCTTCTCAAACAATGATTGGGGTTCTAGTCAAAAGACAAACTTCACATGTGTACAGTGCAGAAAGTCTTATTGTTTCCATGGTGGCCTTTTCAGTCACACCTACTCCCCACTCAATGTATATACTGATTGCGGTAAATATTAATAACATAATCATAAACATGAAAAACAGCTAAACCTAACTATAGTAGAAGCAGAGTGGTAAATTCTGGCTTGGGCTGTAGGAGCAACTGATAGATGTTTTATAAAGATCATGTCTTATGCTCCAAATAAAGTCAGGGTTCATCTATCATGTTTCCAAAATACATTCCCTACCAAACACACGGGCAGAAACCATTTTTATCTTTGTTGGTATAAATCCCAGAAAATCAGTTTTGAAGAAGGGAGTGCTGATGGAATTCTCGAGCTCCAGGGTGAAGGCAAATACTATAGCTCGGTGCAATTATTGTCTCTCATCGCAAGATGAAGGCTGATTATACTGTGGCCACAGGGAAGTAACAGAGTTAAAACTGTCACATAAGGATTCTCATCTCTGACTGACCCAAGTCAAACATAGGAGAAAAAGAAGCTCCTTGATTCAATTCTATTTCTCTTGCTTTAGTGTCTCTGTGTTGCCTCCAGAGGGGGCTCTGAGGAGGCCTCTGAACAGTGAAGACATATGTAGGAGCTTACAGTTTAGGAAATACAACACCAAATTTATAAATATCTGACTTAGGAGTGACCCATATCTACAAAACCATACAACCACTGCCACTGATGCAAGAACAGCCCCCAGGCCGGTGTCCCCATCCCTAGGAGAGCAGGTGCTGTTGCAACCAAGCAGGACTCCATCAAGAGATGAGCATATGTGGCCATACCTATTGCTTCGCCACAAGGTGGGGAAAACTGTACCTGGGAGACAATTTTCAGCTCCTTCCCAAGCTTTTCCATGCTGTATCCTTGTCCTAACCTCCACAGGGGCTGGGGTTTCACTGGGAGTGGAACATTTTAGAAGCCAGCTGATCTTTCTCCCCACCTCCATTCCAACACATCATCCAGGGAGAGTTCATTTAAAAGGGAATTCTCAGAAGCATATCATTTAAAAACCAATAAGAGGCTGAATCTGCTACACGTATTAGACCTGTAGCCTCAAGGATAATCAATCTTACCACGACTTGTATCCCTGTCGTCTTCGGCCACCCATAAGATGCAAGCCCCTCTGAGCAGCTGTCACCTCACATGTGACTCCTGACTTCCTTGCTCTACCTCTGCTCATCCCACCCATCCCTCCTGCCACTACTGGCCTCCCAGACAACCTGTCCTAGGCTGCTCTCTGGACCCCACACTCCACTGTTGATTAAACTCTCTCACATGCTCGACATCTTCATGTAACACCCCCTTCAGCTCTTTCTAATCACTGAAATCTGACTCTTCCCTCAAGGATACTCCCTGCTCTGGA
Organism: Delphinus delphis; assembly: GCF_949987515.2. Classification (NCBI taxonomy): domain Eukaryota; kingdom Metazoa; phylum Chordata; class Mammalia; order Artiodactyla; family Delphinidae; genus Delphinus; species Delphinus delphis. Next base: position 35,369,999 of record NC_082692.2, on the reverse strand, counting down.
GCCCTCTTAAGTGGAGGACGTTCATTCTCCTGTAACGTAAGTACCAGAAGGGCCAGAGACGGTGCTGAGTGCTGGCCTTCTTCTGGCTCCTCGATACCATTTCAAAATCACTGTTTTTTTTTTTTTTTTCTTTTAAACACCAAAGCCAAATCTTTTCCTCCTTTGAGATCTGTGCCATTTGGTTCTGCTACCCACTCTTTGTGATGCTGTAACTTAAGGCTGCTTGGTATGTATATATGTACGTATAGATAGATAGACAGATGGATAGATAGATGATAGACAGACTGATCCAACAGTGAACAAACCAGGCAGCTAACCCAAGCTGACTTGGGCTCCTGGCTCACAGTATTCCTTTCCGCCCCATTTCCTGCCAATACCCGGAATGACTTCAACGCCCACAAAGAAACTCCACTTAACAACCCCAGCCTCAAAATTCCTTAACCTCCAGTGACCTGTGTGACCACTTCCATCTCACTTCCTCACTTCCTACTCTTCAATCTGGTACAGTGAGCTTTCTGCTCTCGCAATCTTTGAAATTGCTTTGGCAAAGGTCACTGATCACTTCCCATCCAACCCAGTGGACTCTCTGTAGTTCTCATCTTACTGGACCACTCTGTAACATCCAGTACAGTCAACCACATCCACCTCCTTGGAACTCAGTCTCTAGCCTGGCTTCTGAGGTCTCCCTCTCTCCTGACTGTCTTGCCTTTCAAGTTCTCCCTTGCTGGTTCTTCTGCCTCAGCCTACACCATCTATTGGGGCTCCTAAGTGTTCTGCTTTTGATCCTTTGCTACCCGTCTCATTGGACAACCCTGTCCACTTTCATGGCTACAAGTCCATGACAGATCCATATCTCTAATAAACCCCTCCCCTTGAGCACTAAAGCTGTGTATGTGCTGGCTTAGACACTTCCACCTCACACTCATTCTCAACATATCCATACTTTGACAAATAACCTCTCCCCTAAGCCTGCTTCTCTTCATGTATTCACTGGCTTGGTAAGTGGCACCATATCTGCTCAGAAACCTGGGAGAAATCCTAGACTTTTCATCTCAACCTCATTCTGATCAGTCACAAGTCAGTTCTCCTTATGTACTGCAGACACTCTTCTCATCCTTTCAGTCCCTACTGTGTCTGGTTTGATTCTGGCCCTTTTAATTTCCTACCTCGATGGCTCCTAGAACATCCTATCCACTTTCCCTCCAGTTTCCAGTTTACTCAGCACATCGCTATCAATGATCTTTCTTTAACAGAAATCTGGCCACATTACTCTCATACCAAAGAGCTGTAATGGCTCCCCACTGCCAACAAATAAAGTTCTAAATTCAGAAGCAAGTCTTTTAAGCTTCTCATGAGCTGGTCCCTCTTCAGCTTTATTTCTTGCTAAATACCATTCCATCCACACAAATCCTAAAAGCCACCCAAATTAAACGCTTGCAATGTCACAAACACACCATGTGTTCCACACCCCTATGAATTTGCTTGAGAAGTTTCCTAGTCCTCAGTGCTCTGACCTTTCTTCCCTCCTCTATTCATTCTGCCAGACGTAAATGTGATGACTCTGTGAAGATTTTGTTCAAGGCCCAGCTCTTCCGTACCTGTTTCCTAAACCTGCCCAGGAAGAGTTGACCTTCCTCTTCCACGTCCCATGGCACCATATATGCATATTCACCGTAAGTCCTCTTCTAGACTGTAAACCCTCAACAGGCACTGCGTCTCATTCACCTTCTAATCTCCAGCACCTAGCACTGCCTGGTTCATTGCTTAAATTCAAAGAACCTGTATGTAATGAATTAATTAGGAACCACTGCTCCTGCAGCTAAGGATAGTCCTTCATGCTTTCCACAAGCTCTGTAATAGAATGTCTCATACTCTACACATCATCTCGAATAGCACAGCACTACACACGTTCTAGACAGTAAATAAATATATAACTGATTAAAGAATAATGTTTTATTGCCAAAGTCTGGGCAAGACTCTGCATGTGTGTGCACGTGTGCTTGTGTGTGTGAGAGAGGGAGAGGTAGAAAGACAGACAAAGAGAGAGAGAAGACCTCTATTCCCCCGCTGGCAGAGCGATAGGGCTGTGTTCTTGGCGTCGCAAGCAGCAGGATACATTTTGTCATAAAAACAGTGCTAAAAATGGTGATTAGATTATATAATTCCTTTATTTTTCAGCTTTTCAGTCATTTTTCTACCCTATTTATTCTGACTCCCTGTACATCTTGTTAAAAACAAGACAACAGGCTCCAAATGGAGTCACTTATGCTAAACCCCACATCACCAAATGGAGACTTAATTACAGTTTTGGCTCCTCCAGAAATGGAGTCTTAAACCAGTCAATCAAGAATCGCCTGGTGGGCACTAGACAGACAATCTGCCTGACAGACCCCTGACGTGCCCCAAAGGAAAGCGACCTTATCATAACCAAGCTGCCTTTTGCCAGTATAACTTCCTTGTTCCCACTGCCTTCTGCCTGCAAAAGTCTTTCATTTTGTACAGCCCCTCAGAGCTCCTTGCTGTCTGCTAGATTGGATGCTGCTTGATTCACGAATGGTTGCATAAAGACAGTAAGATCTTTAAAGTATACTCAGTCGAATATTTTTTTTTAAACAATCTCCAAAACCCCAGCTAAACAAATATTCCTGCCAACTCTACATATTTTTTCCTTGCTTTCCTGTTTTCAAGTCTTTGCTCATATTAATCTTTAAACCTGGAATTTATATAATGTTCTTCCCTCCATCTTTGAATATCCAAACTCTATCAACCCTTGGAGGCCTAACTTCCATGTTGCTTGCTCTGTAATGTCTTTCCTGATCTACTGATTAAAACTCTTCCCTTCTCTTTTGAATTCCTGTAGTAGCATGTCTTGTAGCTCCTGCTTATAGCACTTGTTATTTTATTCTCTGCTCTTTGGGTACTAAACCAGGCCCCAACATTTAAGTTAAGCTCCCAGAGCCAGAGAGCGTTTCTCAGTTCACCTCAGTCCTCGGTCAACACTACCCTGGGCCCCTCCTTTCGTATATGAAGGATTCAACAAATTCTCCCTCAGTGAGTAAGAGAAAAGAGTCTGGAGCCTCCAGGCCATGGCTTTCAGGTCACTTTTTAAATGCCAATGACGTCACCTGTGAGGAGTGGATTCTGTTAGCATCTCAAACCGTTAAAGAAAGTGGTGAGTCATGAGGGACTTCTGGAATATTGACCGGTTCCGGTAACTATTTGGAACGTGCAGCCAGAGAACTAAAACAGAAAAAAACAAAACAAAACCCACAACAAGACAGCAACAACAAAAACCCCAAACTATAATACCCCTTCTATTTTAAAGAGACCAATATGAATGACTCTTTGCAAACTGTGGGATTGAACAATCCCTGTCATTATTCCCATAAAACTGAAACAGACATTTAACCTCCAAAACAACAAAAGGTCCTGAAGGCCCTAACCTCCCTCTGTCTTGGCGGGTACCTCATGCAATGACTGGGGGTGGGGTTCTCTGGGGAACCACGAGTTGGGTTTCATTTTCTTTTCACACAAGAAATTTGAAAGAAGTCATTTTTAGCCTAAAGTGGGGGTGAATAGAAAAAGGGGGAGGGTTACTGAAGAGGAAACAGTTCCACAACAGTCTCAGAGTGGAAGATGGTCAAATTTGCTTGCTTTCCGCATTAAGACAGGGATGGTTAATAGAATCTGACAACACCTACATAAGGCAGTAGTACTTTCCATCCAAACAACATGCTTATTAACTTTTTGCATTTGGTATAGTTTACACAAGCCTCTTGTATATAAAATAGTGCGTGAATATAAGCCTAATCACCTACTAAGATGTTAAACACTGCAACAAACTATCCCATTACCTGTTGCTTTGCAGCACTGATTCACCCGCAGCAATTTTCACTCTAACTGTAGTTTTGCCAAAATAAAATCAATCCTCCACCAATCCCTCCTCCAAATGGTTAGATTATTATCAGCCCATTTGTGAGCCTATTCCTACTTAAAGTCATTGCTAGAACTATATCCAATGACAGTGAAAACGACTCAAAAACCCTTTCAGCTATAAGGCTTTTCTCCAAAACTCTTTTACCTCATTTGTACTTGGACTTTGCAAACAATTTCCATTATTTTCTCAGTGATTTTCTATTCAAGTGAACTTAGTTCATCCTCCAAACAAAACTACAGTCTATCTCAATAGCAATATCAAGGGACAAAAAGAGTTACTGAAAAAGTTAACTATAATCATGAGTTAGGAGAGAGATTAGAGATACTATGGGAAGAATAATTATGAGAAGGGAGATGGTGTGGGCAAGAAAAAATAAAAATAGAAAAGGTCTGGCATACAGCAAGGGGCTGGGCAGTGATATCAGAGGCCATTTCTGCACAGGCACAATGGTGTGTGTCTTCGGAAAAGGCCAGTAAAGAGAGTTCCTTCCATCAAGAGCATGCAGTTCTAACACAGGAACTGATTGTGACATTTCATTTCGGCAGAGACGCCAGTGCTGTATTCTCTACAGCCAATGATGCCAATTGTCGCTGGGCCATGGGAGGCACCATTTCTCACCTCTGTGAAGAGCCTCACCAGCCACCCAGAGACCTGGGGACCAATCCTCACCCTTACCCGCCATAGCCAACTAGTCACCAATCCTTGCTCACACTACCTCCTGGAGTGTTTTTGATCTCCCACCTCTCTCTCATCATCTCCATCCTCAGGTTGGGACTACTGGACTGCAACAGCCTCCTAAAGGTCATCCTGTCCTGCGCCCTCTGCCAATCTGTCTACGCATGTCACTCAACCTGTCTTCCCAGGCTCCCACTCCCCGGATCCCACCACACCTGCCTTTTCCACTTCATAAAATGCTCCTTTCCAACACAAAGGCCTTGGAAGCTATTGAAGTGATTCCTTCTGCTTGCAATGTTCCTTCCAGCCACACCCCTACTCTCATGGCCCTTTTGGATCTTCCTGGTCTTAACCTGAGGTAGAGCCTCCCTGGTGTGTGCTCCCCAGTCATACAGAGGTGTACTTTTGCAATTAATTGTTCAAGGCTCTCTTCCCTGTTAGTCTGTAAGTGCTCTGAAGTCAGGGACTGTGCTGGTCCGTGCACGTCCTCATCTATAATATGGGGGTAAAACAAGAACTTATAGAATAAGGATTAGATGAGTTCATTCAGGTAGCAAACTTTGAATAGTACCTGGTACATACAACGACTATGTAAAGCTCTAGCCATATGATAATAATCGGCACAGTACCTAGAGCAAAGTGTGAACTCAATAAATATATATTGAATGAATAAAGGAATGAAAAATATGATGGTTGGACTAATGAATTCACCAAAGCAGAGGACCTCTTTTCTTCCAACCAGCTGTTACCCATAAGAGAGTATAGAAATACTGTATGGAAAACGATCACAGAGAAGAATGATTGCTTTTCCCTGTCTACAGCCAACACGATCAATGGTAAAAACAGCATTTTTGTTTCCTGGGATTTTGAATTTATCCTACTGTGTTGCTAAAGAAATATTCACAGCAAGGAGATTTGGAATTAAGAGATAAAGGAATATAACATCACAAAATACACTTCCAGGCTTCTCAGTCTTGTCTTTATTAACTAAACAGTGTCCTTCTTAATGAACACCATACTCTTTCATTATTCCCAAGCTAGAGCCTTTAGAAAACCACACACGTCAGGTTGTCCAACCCAACAAATGTTTACATGGAAAATTTCAACCTACGTTGCCAAAAGGGAAGCTCTTCACCCCTTTGTTCTAGTACATTCCATACTTCAGATTCCTCAGTGTCTTCAGGAGAAAGGCATTCATCACATAACTATACATCATGTTCTACTGGTCTAGTAGAAAGAGTAACATACACAAGCCAATCTGGGCTTCTAGCATGGCTCTGTGGTTGCTCTTGCAGCAGTACCGACACACTTATCAAAGGCTACACTTGGGGAAGGTGCCTCAGTGTTAGTCTGACCCTGTCAATCCTATTATCTGACAAAATTGTGTGTATTTATTGTCCTTTAAGGCAGACTGTGATCTTATTTTAAAATCATTTTGCTGCAGATAGCTCCTTTAGATTTAGAAATAAACACTGTTTCATCACGTTAGTGATGATCATTCTTTCCCTCCTCTATTGGAGGAACGTTTCTGTTCCTTTCTCTAGAGTTAACTTCTCTGCTGTTGTCCTGGACCCTCTCTTTCAGCCTCTGTGACAACCCACACTTTGTGTTTTCAGTTCAGTCATCAACTTTAGAAACTGGCATTTAAGAGATTTGCTAGTTATAAAAAATTAATTCTAACAAATAAATTGTGAGAGCCTTTGTCCTTGCACATTTAAAGCTAAAGGATGCTACACTGCATTCCATTATGGAGAACGAATATTTCTTTTAGGATGGATACACTTTACTTGGGGTTTTGTGTTATTGCTGCTGCAGCTGCTTCTACTACAACTTCAAAACTTCAAGAAATGTAATATTAAAAAGGATAAGACTTACGATGAATATAATAATAAAATTATAATCATTTACATGTTTGTTTACTTTTTATATGGATATATAATTTAACAGCCTATGTTTTCTATTCACAGTTATATAGTTTATGTATATAAATAAATATAACTGACCTGTTTTTCCGTGGAGCAAACTGGATCTGTACTGAGAAGTGCTGGAGTCCGGGGCCTGAGTGGGAGCTGAGGGTGGCAACATCCTCGGACCTTCCGGGTTCCCAGGTGGGAAGGGGGAGCTCTGGGAGCGTCTCAGTTCACTTCTGTCCATGCTGGAGAAGTGGAGAGCATCCTGAGCTTTCTTCTTTTCCTTCTTTAACATAGTTACCAAAATATCTAAAACTTGACTTAAGGATTTAGTGATTCATGCTAGATTATAATGATCAAAACACTCATTTTCAAATGAGATTAATATTCCCAATAATAGTTGCTATTTGTCATGCAGTAAAGATGGACTAAAGAAAGACTTCACCTTCCTGAGGTCCCTGATACAGTGATGGATCATTTTGGGAGGCTGCCGGGCTTTCAATACGGCACCATTACCATCATATGAAAAATTAGCAAACCCAAAGGTCTTTAAAATCTTCTGAGTTTAAACTAATTCGGACTTAAAACTTTTATGAAAGGGTTTATGAAAAGGAAAATGAACACCAGGTAGTAGTAGACAGTGGAGCTACGTCTCCACCTGTGAGTAAATAGGACTTTAATGCAGGAAGCTGCTCTGGAGGCAGCAGGATGGGGAGGGAGGGAGGACGCCAGAGCCCCCCCCCCCCCAGCTGGCAGGTCAGCCGAGTCAGTTCTGGTGGCCAGAGCACCCCCATGTCCAACACATGCTTCTTTAGTGTATATTCAAATGGGGCTTCAAGTCACTGTCTTAAAAAGTCTCTAATGTTTGGTCCCTCTAATTTCACCGAAAAGAGGAGAATTATTGGTAAAGATATATCATTTTAAAATGCCAATTTTGTGGGCCATTTAGATCTATTAGGAGCACTGATTCTGAGTGATAAAATCACTCCTTTCTACCCTACTTCACTGTTCTTTCAGGTTCAAGACGTCAAGAACTCTAAGGGGTTCTGCCATCACGAAGAGAAAAGACGCTACTCCCTCTTGAGAATCTCAGAACTCTACCTGCATGTGCAGTGAGATGAATTCAAGGCTTTCACCAGCCCTAGAGATGGCTTCATTAAAACAGGAGTCTGAGGAAACACAAAGGTGGCGTGGGAGGGAAGACTGCTACGTAGAAAGGAGTGGAGGGGGGCATCCAGGTACACTCGTCCTTGCACAGGTAACAGGGAATGCACTTGACTTCCATCCTCCGCCTCAGCTTTGGCCTCACCTTTTTGGTGATTTCTGGAAGCACTATCAGTTTTTCTCTCACATGCCCTGACATGGCCTCCATTCTTCGCCTCAAAAAAGCTTGTATTTACCAAAGGTGTTCACAACTTCTGTGGTGTCTAGGCATTGGTTCTGTCCAGCTCCCCTACTCCGCTGTGTGGGGATGATTAGCAAGACCATCATACACTTTCACTGTTTCGTGCACGGCCATGGCAACGTCCTTTCCTTCACTCAGTCCACGATACTCATTGGAGCTTATACCGTGTGCCAGGCAGTACAGTATTCTAGGCACAGAGATAGAAAGATGAAAAGGCAGACTGGTTTCTTGCTCTCATGAAGCAGATGTCCTACCGGAGAAAGACAGATCTCTCTCTCTCTCTCTCTCTCTCTCTCTCTCACACACACACACACACACACACACACACAAGACATTAGAGGGTAAAGTGCCAGAATGCTTATTTTTAAAAAGTCAAGAGTGACTGAGTGGCCGCTCTTCACTGGGTGCTCAAGAAAGGTTCAAGCCTCAAGAAAGGCTTTTTAAAAAGTGACATTTAAGCTGAGATCTGAATGACAACAAGAACCAGACAGAGGGAGGGCATCTAAGCAGAGGAAGTGGTGAGTGCCGAAACCCTAAGGAGAAATGAGCTGGGCGGTGGTTCCCAAGCAGGGGCTATTTCACCACCCACGGGACACTTGGCCACGTCTAGAGATATTTTGGATTGTCCTTCTGGAGTGGGGGGTAGGTGCTGCTACTCGTGTCCAGTGGGTAGAAGCCAGAGATGCCACCCAACACCCTCCACTGCCCGGGACAGCCCCAGTGGCAGCAGTGCTGAGGTCGAGAAAACAGGTGTTAGCAGAACGACAGGAAGGCCGCTGTGACCGCAGCCTAACATGTACAGGGTGGGGGAGGAAGACACGAAGCCAGGGGCTGGGCAGGGGCAAGACCACGTGTGGCCGCCTAATCCGGAGGAGGGAGTGTGAACGTCGCTCTACGTATAATGGGCAGTCCCTCGACGGTCTTCATGTGATTTACATTCATAAAGGCCACAGTAGAGATGCAGCTTCTCTGCTGCCTCCCTTCCTCTCACCTCTCCTTTGTCTTGCCCCCCTTCCCACTCCCGTTTCACTTGGGCCTTCACTCATGCCAAGTGCAGGGCTGGGGACTAAGTGTCACCTTGTTATGTGTTTTGTGAAGGGATGTCTGAACTTTATTCAGACTGATAATGTCACTGAAACGACACCATTTTCCCTCCCTTTCCAAGAACATTCCATGCTGCTCACTCATTTTGTTTGCAGTACTATCTTTTCTTGAGCTCAAGTATTATCACTTTTTCTCCTGTTCTAAGCCGTATCTTTCTCACTCCTCCTATCACTGTCCTGGCCTTCTTGGTTCTACCAAAAAAGATATGAAAATATTCTCCAACCTGACTGTGAGATACTATGAAATTTCAGGAGCCTTTCTTGGTCATTAGCCCTTGATAAATGTAAGCTTTGTGACGAGTACATCTTAGATGCTCTTTTTCCTTCTTCTGAGTCTGCCCACTGTCTGTGGGGTCCTATCTTCCACGACATAACACTCTACAGCACTCAGAGCACTTGCCATAAGGCAGCTTACCGACTTTGCTTGGCACTGTGACGCTGGCGAGAACCAGCTTCACCGGGTAGTTACAGAGATAACGGGTGAGGAGCTAGGACGTCAACCTGGGTGTGAACTTTAAGTTTAGTGCTCTTTTCACCATGCCTCCCACACACCCTCACTTGCAAATATGAGTCTCAGAAGGCGGGGACCCTGCTGGAGTTGTTCACAGTCAGTAAAGAATCTGGTGCAGCCCCACATGGACAGCGGTACCTGGATTTACCAGTGAAGAATGATGTATGTCTCTCTCTCACTCCCTTCTCAAAATAAACATATATGAACAAGCCTAGACTGTTCCCTCTCTGTCATATCTCATTTCATTCCTCCCATACACACAGACATTCATAAGCCCAGAAGGGGATTAAGGAGTTGGTAGGAGTATTTAGGGGAGATGATCCTAAACTAGGATCAAGGCCAGGAAAAGAAGCAGAGCTCAGACTGGGGCTGGGGCCAGGACTGAGGTCTAGGCTGGGACCATCCCTGGAGATGGATAGGGTAGGAGAGAGGAAAAGGAATGCAAGGGTGACAACACTGTGGGCAGTGCTCAGAGACAGGGGCTGGTGTGGGAGTGTAACGCACAGTCCAATCTACTGTTACTGGCCGGATAATAAGGCAGCTCAAACTCACTTGAATCAGACATCCAGGGTCTGCTAATGCTCAACTAAAATTAGAGACTGAGGTCAATCAGGCAGAATGCCCACCTCGTATTTGGTTTGGTTTTACCTCTTTATTACTGGATTTCCTTCATGTAGGCTATTTTTAGGAATTTTGCATAATAGCTAAAGCTAAAATGCCTTTTAGTAATTTTTAAGAAAGGAACAAAAATATTTGCTCATAAAGAACTGACTAAAGTCGTTGCTTGTGCATGTGTAAAGCCTGCAAATGGAATGAAAATGTCACATCTTTTGCAAGAAGCTTGAAAGATAAAATAAGAAACAATAGTGAAGAAATGCTGGGGAGACCTGAGGTCTAACCGCCCAATAGGGGCTTTTTAGCAGCAATCACCTGGTCTGTAAGAGAGGCAGCTCTCGCGGGCTGCTAACCATTTTCAGCACTCAGTACGTGCTGTCTCCTAGAGCCGTAAGATGTCTATCCTCAACACTCATCTACACATTTGTAAGTGGAACTCAAAGCAACAGATCTGGCTTTTAAGTAAAAAGTTACATTGAAATCAATCTCTGCTCTTCATAAGCTAAATACCATTTGTCGTTTCTCAGCCATCATTTGAGTTTCACCCACACACCAGCCACAAATTCTGGGCCATAACGAGGCTGTGGTCAGCCCAGTGTCTGGTCAGCTAGCTAAAGATAACCAGCTAACTTTACTGGCTCAGGACTAAAACAGAAAGAGCACTGCGGAGTAGTCAAAAAATACACTAAAAGAAATTTAATGTTGAGACATGGTGTAAGGAAGCCCATGCTTTCCAATAAACTGAAATATCTCCCATAATAGTAACTATATCCTGGCTAAAAACAAAGTAATTTTTTTTCTTTTATAGCAACTCTGGTTTTGACTAGTTCCTACCACGTGTTTGCCGAAGGGATATTTTACTTCTAAGTGGAAAGAAGCAATGTGAGCTGGAATCTGGGTGGGGAGCTGGGGTGTGTGGTTAGGGGAAGACAGCTAAGTGTTCCCCGCTTCAAGCCAGTAGAAGAAGACTTTCTCGTCACTTCAGAAAGGATACTGATTTCATTGTCCCTCTGCTGTAGAATATCTCGTAGCTTTTTATATTCTTCCTCTTTTAATGGTTCTTGACTGTTTTGATCTTTGATTTCAGAGGAGGCTATGCTTGTTCCATGGATGTTCTTGTCATTCAATAGTTTCTGAAAGATGAAACAAGAGCTTAGCGTCCATACCTCAACTCCAAATGTCTTTGTTTCTTTGATTCTTCTCGCCTTTACCAATGCCTTGCACAGATCAGGCGTGTGTGTCCTCCTCTGACTCCCTGACTTGCACTGCAGTTGCCTTTGCTTGAATGTGTCTTTCTCCTCCTCCTGCCTGTCTTCTATCTGTCCTGCTTCCTCATTCCCCTCCCCCTTACCTTATCTCTGCTTCCCTAAACCAGGGAATTCCTGCTCAAACATTATCTCCTCTTGAACACTTTCCCTTTCTCCATAACCCCACACCACTAATTCACACTTTCTAAAAAACCACTTATCATGTATTCTAATTACTCTTTACATATTTGTCTTCTCCGTGACTTACTCATTCAACTTTGCCTTCCCTACGCCTGGTCCAGAGCCGACTCACAACAAACGTCTGTTATCTTAATGAAATATGCCAAATTACAAGTCAGGCAGAAGTGGAGGTTAACGATATTGTCACTGTGTCATCATGAAAGGAACACCTAAGGCTGAAGCTGCTGCAGAAAAATGAAGGACACAATTCTTTTGCTATAGCTTCAGAATAAGTCGGTTTTGAACACGGAACTATTCTGTGTAGAAGGTAGAGATTCCTGGCAAAAGCTTTAGAAGCCCATGGTCTGAGCTTACTCATTGGGAAGTAAGATACAACCTCTGAAGAAATTCAGTGATCCTCTCAGCATTGATTCGAAGATCATACTGTTCTAGACATGGGAAGCAAGGTCCTAAACATTTCAAGAGTTGGTCAACTAGGAAAGCTTTATTACAGTTTGCACATGGCAGACAATGGCTTCTACTAGTGGAAATGTTTAAGTTTACCTTTAAATAATGGAAACAGTGATGAATTTTACGCATATCAGCGCCAACCTCTAGTTTACTCTCTGGATGCTGGTCTTCCAAAAAGGATGTTATTCGCTCTTCCAGCCTAAAAAATACATAATGTATGAGAATCAACTATGATCTCGAAACTTTAGAAATTCTAATGGCGTTACTTTGATGGTTAACATTTGAAGTACAGGATATTGTTCTCACTTCCTTATGAAAATATGATTATCTGATTTGACTATAAACCTTAAGGGGGAGGAAAGAAATTGACAAAGTGAAATCTGGAAATGATGCAATTATTTGACTAATTTCCAATGACTTTGCACATGCAGCTTTCAATACAAGAATCATTTGATTTCTACAAAATATGCATTCTACCCAAGCTGACTTTCTATGTATGCCCCTGTGCCTAGCTGCAACATTGCTACAGAGAGTAATGAATAAGTTTTTGTTTTTTTTTTTAAATTAGTTTCATTAAAAATTCATGCTACTCACACTATTTACAATAGCCAGGTCATGGAAGCAACCTAAATGCCCATTGACAGACGAATGGATAAAGAAGATGTGGTACATATATACAATGGAATATTACTCAGCCATACAAAGGTATGAAATTGGGTCGTTTGTAGAGACGTGGATGGACCTTGAGACTGTCATACAGAGTGAAGTAAGTCAGAAAGAGTAAAACAAATATCGTATATTAATGCATATATGTGGAACCTAGAAAAATGGTACAGATGAACCGGTCTGCAGGGCAGAAATAGAGACACAGATGTAGAGAACAAATGTATGGACACCAAGGGGGGAAAGAGGCGGGTGTGTGTGTGTGTGTGATGAATTGGGAGATTGGGATTGACACATATACACTAATATGTATAAAACAGATAACTAATAAGAACTTGCTGTATAAAAAATAAAATAAAATTCAAAAAAAAATTCATGCTACTCAGCCTGAGCTGGGACCTCAGTGATGCTCCAAATCCTTTTAATCATTCCTAGTTGACATACAGTGTTCACAGTGGCTCTTCCAGATCCTTCCACAGCCTGAAGCCCGCCACTACTCTTTCACTCTCCATCAATAATGCAGCTTCTCACTAGACTGAGAAAGTCAAAGCCATTCAAGGGGGCTCCTTCAGCTTCCTTTTCCTTCACCTCCCAGGGTCTCTGTCTTACTACTCAGGCCCTCTTCCTTCTTTTAAATATTTTGGATACTATCCTTCCTCCTTCTCATGGCCAACCTCTCTCCTAGGCTCTCTTCAGGCTCCTATCGGGGTTACCTGATTAATTCCCTCCTTATCACCTCTCCATGCTGACTCTTTCCCCTCTGCTTACAATGATTTTCACAATTTTCCTATTCTAAAACAAAGAAAAATAGAAAACAAACACCTGCCTTTGGAGGGAACATCCACCCCTTCATGAAGTCCTGGTTTAGTTAGTGGCATCACGTGTGCTTATATTGTCTACATGGCATTCTAGGGTCTGCACAACACCTTGGTTCCTCTATTAGTTTATGAGCACAATGGGGCAATTCTTTTTTTTTTCTTATTAAAGTATAGTTGATGTACTATATTGTATGTTACAGGTGTACAATATAGCGATTCACAATTTTTAAAGGTAATGCTCCATTTATAGTTATTATAAAATATTGGCTATATTCCCTGTGTTGTACAATATATCCTTGTAGCTTATTTTATACAGAATAGTTTGTACCTCTTTTTTTTTTTTTTTTTGGCGGTACGCGGGCCTCTCACTGTTGTGGCCTCTCCCGTTGCAGAGCACAGGCTCCGGATGCGCCGGCTCAGCGGCCATGGCTCACGGGCCCAGCCGCTCCACGGCATCTGGGATCTTCCCGGACCGGGGCATAAACCCATATCCTCTGCATCGGCAGGTGGACTCTCAGGGAAGAGAGTCTTCCTTGTGCCACCAGGGAAGCCCAGTTTGTACCTCTTAATCCCCTAGCCCTATGATTCCCATCCCCGCTTCCCTTTCCCCACTGGTAACCACTAGTTTGTTCTCTGTATCTGTGAATCTGCTTCTTTTTTGTTATTTTCACCGGTTGGTTGTATTTTTTAGATTTCACATATAAGTGGAATCATAAAATATTTGTCTTTTTGTGAGTACATATATATGTGCTAATATGTTTATTCAGGCTATTTTTATCAAGTTATCTAGGAGGAAAGATTTTTTAAAATAATTTAGATTAAATAATATATATTTCCTTTCCAATAACCCTAAAGAATGGAGAAAAGGTAAAAAAATCTGATTCCCCAAAACTTTGTTATCACTTGTGTTCTTGTTTCAAAGGAGGTGAGGCATTTTGATGGCTGGGATATTCAATTTTTTTTTTATTTTTTTATTTTTTAACATCTTAATTGGAGTATAATTGCTTTACAATATTGTGTTAGTTTCTGCTGTATAACAAAGTGAATCAGCTATGTGCATACATATATCCCCATATCCCTCCCTCTTGTGTCTCCTTCCCACCCTCCCTATCCCACCCCTCTGGTTGGTCACAAAGCACCAAGCTGATCTCCCTGTGCTATGCAGCTGCTTCCCACTATCTATTTTACATTTGGTAGTGTATATATGTCAATGCTACTCTCTCACTTCGTCCTAGCTTACCCTTCCCCCTCCCCGTGTCCTCAAGTCCATTCTCTACATATGCGTCTTTATTCCTGTCCTGCCCCTAGGTTCATCAGAACCCTTTTTTTTTTTTTTTTAGGTTCCATATATATGTGTTAGCATATGGTATTTGTTTTTCTCTTTCTGACTTACTTCACTCTGTATGACGGACTCTAGGTCCATCCACCTCACTACAGATAACTCAATTTCATTTCTTTTTATGGCTAATATTCCATTGTATATATGTGCCACATCTTTATATATTCATTTGTGATGGACACTTAGGTTGCTTCCATGTCCTGGCTATTGTAAACAGTGCTACAATGAACATTGTGGTACATGTCTCTCTCTCCCTGTTTTTTTTTTTTTTACATACAGCAGGTTCTTATTAGTTATCTATTTTATACATATTACTACATATATGTCAATCCCAATCTCCCAATTCATCCCACCCCCACCCCAACCCCCGCTTCCCCCACTTGGTGTCCATATGTTAGTTCTCTACATCTGTGTCTCTATTTCTGCCTTGCAAAGCAGTTCATCTATACCATTTTTCTAGATTCCACATATATGCATTAATATACAATATTTGTTTTTCTCTTTCTAACTTACTTCACTCTGTATGACAGTCTCTAGGTCCATCCATGTCTCTACAAATGACCCAATTTCATTCCTTTCTTTGGCTGAGTAATATTCCATTTTATACATGTCCCACATCTTCTTTATCAATTCATTTGTCAATGGGCGTTTAGGTTGCTTCCATGACCTGGCTATTGTAAATAGTGCTGCAATGAACATTGTGGTACATGACTGTTTTTGAATTATGCTTTTTTCAGGGTATATGCCCAGTAGTGGTATTGCTGAGTCGTACAGTAGTTCTATTTTTAGTTTTTAAGGAACCTCCATACTGTTCTCTACAGTGGCTGTATCAATTTACATTCCCATGAACAGTGCAAGAGGGTTCCCTTTTCTCCACACCCTCCCCAGCATTTATTGTTTGTAGATTTTTGATGATGGCCATTCTGACCGGTGTGAGGTGATACCTCATTGTGGTTTTGATTTGCATTTTGCTAATATTTAGTGATGTTGAGCTTCCTTTTATGTGTTTGTTGGCAATTTGTATATTTTCTTTGGAGAAATGTCTATTTAGGTCTTCTGCCCATTTTTGGATTGGTATGGAAACACAAAAGACCCTGAATAGCCAAAGCAATCTTGAGAAAGAAAAACAGAGCTGGAGGAATCAGGCTCCCGGACTTCAGACTATACTACAAAACTACAGTAATCAAGACAGTATGGTACTGCACAAAAACAGAAATATAGATGAATAGAACAGAATAGAAAGCCCAGAGATAAACCCACGCACATATGGTCACCTTATTTTTGACAAAGGAGACTAGAATATACAATGGAGAAAAGACAGCCTCTTCAATAAGTGGTGCTGGGAAAACTGGACAGCTACATGCAAAAGAATGAAATTAGAGCACTCCCTAACACCATACACAAAAATAAACTCAAACTGGATTAAATTCCTAAATGTAAGGTCAGACACTATAAAACTCTTAGAGGAAAATATAGGCAGAACACTCTATGACAGAAATCATAGCAAGATCCTTTTTGATCCACCTCCTAGAGTAATGGAAATAAAAACAAAAATAAACAAATGGGACCTAATGAAACTTCAAAGCTTTTGCACAGCAAAGGAAACCAAAAGCAAGATGAAAAAAGAACCCTCAGGATGGGAGAAAATCTTTGCAAATGAAGCAATTGACAAAGGATTAATCTCCAAAATATACAAGCAGCTCATGCAGGTCAATATCATGGGGCAATTCTTAACTCTTATTCCTCCATGTGTTCCCTCTCCCCCACTCTGTATCTAGAGCATCAATATAGAATCAATGGAAATGATTCCCTCTATGTTGGGATAAGACTCTTGATAAGGAAGGTGTAAGAATGGCAATCAGTATCTATTATGCTAACTATCATCATACAGCAGAAGTCTATCTTCCTCACATTGTTTTGAAAATATCTGCACACCTTCAGCATCAGTTTAAATGGTACACATTTTCTTTTCACTATTACTATCAGCCCACTCAAATAAGATGTAATGATTTCCTTCACATAGCAGCTTTAGATTTAATTCTTATCTCTTCCTACAATCTGTGACACGTGACAGCTGATGCTTCCAAGTATGAGACAATTTGTATTGTAATTTTTAAGGAGCTTCTTCAGGTGGAGGGATACTTATTTGCATTATTTGCAATGTTTCCTTCTAAAATAGGGTTTCAAACCATCAGACACACAGAGAGATTAGTTTCTGATACAAAAATTTTTAATGTTTTTTTAAAACATTTTTTTAAAAATGTAAAGTATTATAAAAATAGATGTTTATGAAAAGAATTCCAAATAACACAGATGTGAATAAATTAAACACTCCCCTCCCCACCTCCATTCTCATCTTCTTTATTTTCAATACTTTGGATAATCCATTATTGACAGTTCCTCTAACTCTTAACGAAGCAGATACTTATATTCTTAGGTACATTTGTAGATTTTGTTTGTTTATACAAAAATGAGATCACACTTTGAATAGAGTTCTGTATCATTATTTTTCTAAACAACTTACCACCAATAATATTCCATGTCAGTACATATATAATAGAACTATTTCAATTTAAAATATATATATATTTATTTTATTTATTTTCTTTATTTCTTGGCTGCATTGGGTCTTAGTTGTGGCACATGGGATCTTCGTTGCAGCAAGTGGGATCTTTTTGTTACAGTGCGCGGTCTCTTTGTTGCGGCGCTTGGGCTTCTCTCTAGTTGTGGTGTGCAGGTGTTCTCTCTCTGGTTGTGGCGCTAGGGCTCCAGAGTGCGTGGGCTCTGCAGTTTGTGGCATGCAGGCTCTCTCGTTGAGGCTCATGAGCTCAATAGCTGTGGCACATGGACTTAGTTGCCCTGCAGCATGTGGGATCTTAGTTCCCCAATCAGGGATCGAACCGGCATCCCCTGCATTGAAAGGAGGTGGGTTCCTTACCACTGGACCACCAGGGAAGCCCCAGAACTATTTTATTTTTAATGGCTGTATAGTATTCCACAGTATGGGTGTCCTGAGCCTCTCATGATGGACATTGAGGCAACATATTCATAGTTGCTACTTTCCTCTGTCACCCATGAGGAAGCCTGGATGTACAGTTGTCAATTAATGAAGCTTCAAAAAATTGTAATGTGTATCTATTTGTATTTTCCCTGAATACTTAACAAAAATTCTGGAACTTTGAAAATTACCATTAGTTCTAGGATATACCCATCCTCTGGAGTAAAAGCATTTTTTGGTTTCCAGTGTCCCTAACAATTCAAATAGCTAATACTAGGTTAGAAGCAATGGTTAATCAATTCTTCCGTCTGGCTTTTTCTTTAGAAAATTATTTCTCCTGTGTAGTTTGATCATAAAGTAAATATTTTAGGAAACGTCCCACGAAGCAGGGCTGAAGTGGCCTCCTAGTTCACAAGAAAGCATTGTAAGACACAGGCCTGCTGATTAGCTGAGTGGCCACTCACAGATCACTCAATCTCACTGGACTTTGGCCGTGCCATCAAGACTCTCATCCTGCACAATAATAGTATCGGATACAAGGAGGACCAGGGACGTAATCCAAAGAAATGGTGAAGAAGTTCTGCCTAAATGAAAGAACTGGATTGCTTTACCCATTCTGAGACTCGACTAGTCTGATATAAAACTAAGAATGAAAATCAGGTCTTTTGACGTGCAATTTTTTTCTCAGTGCTTGAGATGACAGAGCCTCTTTAGATAAGAGAAAAATGCCTGGTCTTTCTTTCATACATTAAATGATTTATTGTTGAATTCATTTTCTTATCAACCAAGGAGCTGGTCTAATAATTAAAGTACAGAAAAATGCCTAATTCAGATGTTTCCGATGTACTCCTCTCACAGTTAAGAGTGAACAATTGACCCCAAATTCCCTGCATTTTCCTATCTCCCAAAATAGTTCCCAAGTTCATACCTAGTCACTGCTCCCACTGAGGGGTCTCCCAGCTGCCAGAATTCTGCTGGCCAGTGAAGAACTCTTTGTAGAAAAGGGTCTCCAAGGAGGTCAAGTGAGTACGATAAAGTCTGTTCTTTATGAGAAGCCCAAGTAAACAAGAAACTTTACTTATTCTCTAGTTTTTCCAGGAGAAAAGAAGTAAAAGAATCCTACTGAAGAAGTAAAAATAAACATATGCCATTCAGTTCTAGTTCATATGGACAAGAAAGATGGTAGATAATCTACATGTGTCTGAACACATAACTTGACTGGTAGGTGTTTGGTGACTATACCTATTTGCACCAAATTGACTGCTGATGAGCTAGCTCTGACAACCTGTAGCCTAGTTCAGCAATTCCACTGAACTATAAAATTTGATGCCTGACCACACCATAAGAATTGACCGTAATTCCTAACATGTGCCTTCCCCCCTCAAGACCACCATACTCCTCCCTTTTTGCTCCCAATATTTCTTGCCAAAGAAATGAAATTTTGTCTGTAGCCATATTTTTGTGGAAATTTAGGTTTAGTAGTGTGAATAAAAAGGGAAAGCAAGTTAATTGTTGTTAACAATAGCAAATATTACTTGGGCAAGCAGTAAATGCTAGCTACTAGTCTGTACCACTTAAATACATCATTTCCTTAATTTGCACAACAACTAGATGAGCTAAGTACTACTATTGTCCTTATATCATAGACGAAGGAACTGAAGTACAGAGAGGTTATATATCTTGCCCAAGGTCATACAGCTAGCAAACAGCAGAGCTGGGATTCAAACTTGGGGAGGCTGACTTCAGAGTCCAAGGTTTAAGCACTATGCTTACCATACTGTAGCAAAGTTACTAAATTTATTTGAACATCATGCTGGGCAATGCATTTCTAAAAGGGAATGCCATACCTTCTAGAATTCTTTGAGGAGGTAAATAGTTGAATAGACAAGAGGGAAATAACTGGGTAGCAGTTGCTTGGATCTTAATAAGGCCACTGATCAGCATGATTTATAACAGCAAAAGAAGTAGGAAAAGAATCAGAATGTCCCACGTTAGGAAATTAAATAAATTATGGCCTAGTTGTGTACATAGTTAAGCAACTGTTTAAAATGGTGGTGAAGAGGTATACTTACTGACATTAAAATATTCATGATATATTATGATAGGTTAATAATGAATCCCTTTACAAGGATTCTGCAAGTACCCTGCAATACATCCAAAAAGACAGAAGACAAGAGACAAGAAAGGAAGGAAGGAAGGAAGGAAGGAAAGAAGGAAGGAAGCAAAATCCTGAGATTTTTGCCCCGTTGCCTTTGGCTCAAGAACGTTTATTATCTCCTTGTGAGAATAAAGACTAGTGATCCAAGCTAAACTTGTTCTTCTGCAATATTTTTATGACTATGTTATATTCAACTGTTTGTTAAATGAATTTCATTGTTTATACACTGAGCATGATTATGACGTTCTCACTATTCTAAAATAATCTTTGTTTGTAAAAAAAAAATTATTAACATGCTCCTGTCAGCATTAGCATATCAAAATGGGCTAGAAACCATATCTCTATGTCACTGGTTGTGGGAAAGCTGGGAGAAAAGAGGAATGGGCATTAGTAAGAGGAGCATACCTAAACTGGGGTATGGAAACCCTGGCTGGTTCTAAACTCCTGGGACAGCTATGGGAGGTGAGCCCCAGGGAATAACTGGGGGACGAGGGTAGCAGAAGTGTCCTACAACACAGTATTCCAGGGAATTTACGAAAAACAGTGTTAGGGAGTGCAAAACACCAGGACCTTGTCCTCTCATACTGAGCTGGAAAGAGTGAGGTGGATAAAAGATACCCCACTTGGTGGGTCAGGGCTGTTTGGTGGTAGAATCATGGAAATGCCTGGTATCCCTGCACTGATGGTTCATCTGGCTTCTCACTGGTTCTGAGAGAGGAATAGGAGGTTCATTCTAAAGGGCTAGAAACGAGAGCTGATTGAAAAACTTAACTAGTACTAATTATACCAACAGGTATCAAAATCTGCCCAACCTCTACCAGTCATTTTGCCACTAAGCATTGCACCAGCAAGGATAGGCTGTCCCCGACAGCCTAAGCAATGGGGTTGCTGACAAACTAAAGTTACATATCAACATAAGCAAAGATATTTTTTAAAAAGCTGGAAAGCAATGATAAAGATAGAAGGAAACCTGGTAACTCTTAACTTCTAGGAATATAACTAAATAGGAAGAATGAGATAATAGTTATACAATTAAAAATATTGATCACTGTAGGTAAAGAAGGTGGCTGAACAATTAGGCTGAATGATCTCAACTGTCAACTAATTAATCAGCTTCTGTGGGTCACAAATTTCTCATCCGTAAAAATGTGCCAAATAACATCATCTCTAAACTCTTTAAGCTCTATGAAATAAGGTAATACAAGGAACAAAGAGAGGGTATTTATTGTCTGGCCCATTAATGCCTTGCTATTCTTAGTGTGAAAAATAATAGGCCAACCTCAGATGCATCACCTGGGAGGCTTGCAGAAATGTAGACTCGCAGGCCCCATCCTAGACCTGCTGAACCTGCACTTAAACAACATTCCCGGGTGATTCGTGTGTGCACTAATGTTTAAGAAGCATTACAACAAGGCAACTTGTTGTTGAACTTTGAGTCATGTATATATACACAGTTTTTGGCCCTGGAAACCAAAAAAAGAAGTAACTTGAAACGTTAAGTGAACGAGTAACAACATCCCTTGATGGTCAACTATGTCCTGGCTACTGTGCTAGCAACCTTACATGTTTTCTTATTTAAGTGGGAAAAGAATTAAACAGAATATTATAGTCTGGTTCTCTTTATAACTGGCTTCCCCTAGTTATTTTATTATTACTTTTATTGAACATCCATTACATGTCAGGCACTCTCACATGTATTGTTATTTATCTGTACCATAAACCTAAAAATTATTTTCCCTCTTTCATAGATGAGGACAGAAGCACTCATAGAAACAAAGTAACTTGCATACTGTTACAAGTTAGGAAACTGAAACACTGGGATTTAAAAACTGGTCTTTTGAATCAGGAACCCTCAGGAACCCTCACTCTTTCCACACATATCACAAAACCTCTCAATCAAGTCAGAAAAATGTCTTCCATTTGCCATAATCCCTAATATACTAAATTTGTGTTTTCAATTCAGAACTTCCCTACAGACTTTTAAAAAATATGGGCTTCCCTGGTGGCACAGTGGTTGGGAGTCCGCCTGCCGATGCAGGGGATACGGGTTCGTGCCCCAGTCCGGGAGGATCCCGCGTGCCGCAGAGCGGCTGGGCCCGTGAGCCATGGCCGCTGAGCCTGCGCGTCCGGAGCCTGTGCTCCGCAACGGGAGAGGCCACAATGGTGGGAGGCCCGCGTACCGCAAAAAAAAAAAAAGTAAAGATGCAAACAACAAGGGCAATGAGATCATCAAACAAACGTTGTGTCTTGCATTTCAAAGAAAATAATGTTTAACAAGATGCAACAGTGGGGGCTCTTGAGACCCAATGGTGGGGGGTGAAGGAAAGCCTTATTTTGACGTTACTAACATGACAAGCTTCTTTTATAGGGTATGGCCCTTTAAAACATACAGTGTTGGAAAAGCACATAATTTATAAAAGTTCAGATAAGAACAATAAATTCACAATTTATGGTTAACTACAATCCACAGGACATGAAAAACTGAAGGCTGAGATTGTGCCAACAGGACTACAACCAAAGGAAACGATACAAATATTTTTCGGGGTCATTAGTTTCATGTTTGTTTTTTGTTAGATTCTGCTGAAAGAACTATTCCCAATTGGCTTAAAGGTGGTTACTTCAAGATCTTTTTTTTTCTTTTAGAATTCTCTGGTCTATGACAAGTATTATATACATTTATATGATCCCCAAGCCCTAACCAGTAAGTGAAAGACATGGACCCTCATGTGCAAGGAACTGAGTTCACTGTCAGCCACTTTGTTGGAATGAGCTCTTTTTAATAGCAGTAGGGGCCAGGAAGTTCCTGGTTTGGGTGATACAGAGGAAATTCCTATACGGAGTTTACTGTCAACATTTCTCTTAGTAACACATATTCCCTTTACCTCCACCAAGCAGTTATATGGCGCCTCAAAGGCAGAGCTGCACAACTGCTTGATACTTTCAGTGTTTTGAAATAGCAAACACAAAACATCCAAATCAAAACCCAGACTGGTGTGCCTCTTTAACAGTGAAGATATAGCCTATTTATAGGAAAATACATTCCTGGCCATGTACTTCGGTTTATGGAATTTAAAAACACTATTTTAAAATAATTTTTAAGTAAAATAACTTTAAAGACACTAAAAAAAACTTTTAAAAATGCAATGATGAAGGCTTTTGAAAAGTTATAAAAATTGATTTTGTCAATTCATATTTTCATGTATCCAATTTATTAAAGGCATAAATATATATCTTGATATGACCAAATATTTTAACTTCAGTAAACACAGAAAGGTTCAGTGGTTTAGAAGAAATGTAAATAAGAGATTAAAATAATATAATCAATCCCTAGCTATTAATAACTGCCTCTTTAATTTCTACATGTATCTTTTTTTTTGAATTTTTTATTTTATTTATTTTTTTATACAGCAGGATCTTATTAGTCATCAATTTTATATGCATCAGGGGATACATGTCAATCCCAATCGTCCAATTCATCACACCACCAACCCCAACCCCCACGGCTTTCCCCCCCTTGGTGTCCATATGTTTGTTCTCTTACATCTGTGTCTCAACTTCTGCCCTGCAAACTGGTTCATCTGCACCATTTCTCTAGGTTCCACATACATACATTAATATATGATATTTGTTTTTCTCTTTCTGACTTACGTCACTCTGTATGGCAGTCTCTAACTCTTTCTACATCTCAACAAATGACCCAATTTTGTTCCTTTTTATGCCTGAGTAATATTCCATTGTATATATGTACCACAGCTTCTTTATCCATTCATCTGTGGATGGGCATTTAGGTTGCTTCCATGACCTGGCTATTGTAAATAGTGCTGCAATGAACATTGGGGTGCATGAGTCTTTTTGAATTATGTTTTTCTCTGGGTATATGCCCAGTAGTGGGATTGCTGGATCATATGGTAATTCTATCTTTAGTTTTTTAAGGAACCTCCATACTGTTCTCCATAGTGGCTGTATCAATTTACATTCCCACCAACAGTGCAAGAGGGTTCCCTTTTCTCCACACCCTCTCCAGCATTTGTTGTTTGTAGATTTTCTGATGATGCCCATTCTAACTGTGTGAGGTGATACATCATTGTAGTTTTGATTTGCATTTCCTTAATAATTATTGATGCTGAGCAGCTTTTCATGTGCTTCTTGGCCATCTTTGGAGATGTCTTCTTTGGAGAAATGTCTATTTAGGTCTTCTGCCCATTTTTGGATATGGGTTTCTTTAATATTAAGTTTCATAAGCTGTTTATATATTTTGGAGATTAATCCTTTGTCCATTGATTCATTTGCAAATATTTTCTGCCATTCTGAGGGTTGTCTTTTCGTCTTATTTATGCTTTCCTTTGCTGTGCAAAAGCTTTGAAGTTTCATTAGTTTACGTCCCATTTGTTTACGTTTGTTTTTATTTCCAGTACTCTAGGAGGTGGATTGAAAAAGATCTTGCTGTGATTTATGTCAAAGAGTGTTCTTCCTATGTTCCCCTCTAAGAGTTTTATAGTGTCCGGTCTTACATTTAGGTCTGGAATTCATTTTGTTTATTTTTGTGCATGGTGTTACAGAGTGTTCTGATTTCATTCTTTTACATGTAGCTGTCCAGTTTTCCCAGCACCACTTATTGAAGAGACTGTCTTTTCTCCAATGTATTATCCTTGCCTCCTTTGTCATAGACTAGTTAACCATAGGTGCGTGGGTTTATTTCTGGGCTTTCTATCTTGTTCCGTTGATTGATGTTTCTGTTTTTGTGCCAGTACCATATTGTCTTGATTACTGTAGCTTTGTAGTATAGTCTGAAGTCAGGGAGTCTGATTCCTACAGCTCCGTTTTTTCCCCTCAAGTTTGCTTTGGATATTCGGGGTCTTTTGTGTCTCCATACAAATTTTAAGATTTTTTGTTGTAGTTCCATAAAAAATGCCATTGGTAATTTGATACAGATTGCCTTGAATCTGTAGATTGCTTTGGGTAGTATAGTCATTTTCACAATATTGATTCTTCCAATCCACATTCATGGTATATCTCTCCATCTGTTGGTATCATCTTTAATTTCTTTCATCAGTGTTTTATAGTTTTCTGCATACAGGTCTTTTGTCTCCCTAGGTAGGTTTATTCCTAGGTATTCTTTTTGTTGCAATGGTAAATGGGAGTGTTTCCTTCATTTCTCTTTCAGATTTTTCATCATTAGTGTATAGGAATGCAAGAGATTTCTGTGCATTCATTTTGTATCCTGCTACTTTACCAAATCCATTGATTAGCTCTAGTAGTTTTCTGGTGGATTTTTAGGATTCTCTATGTATAGTATCATGTCGTCTGCAAACAGTGACAGTTTTACTTCTTCTTCTCCAATTAGTATTCATTTATTTCTTTTTCTTCTCTGACTGCCATGGCTAGGACTCCCAAAACTATGTTGAATAATAGTGGTGAGAGTGGACATCCTTGTCTTGTTCCTTATCTTAGAAAAAACGCTTTCAGTTTTTCACCATTGAGAATGATGTTTGCTGTGGGTTTGTTGTATATGGCCTTTATTATGTATAGGTAGGTTCCCTCTATGCCCACTTTCTGGAGAGTTTTTATCATAAATGGGTGTTGAATTTTGTCAAAAGCTTTTTCTGCATCTATTGAGATGATCATATGGTTTTTATTCTTCAGTTTGTTAATATGGTGTATCACATTGATTGATTTGCCTATATTGAAGAATTCTTGCATCCCTGGGATAAATCCCACTTGATAATGGTGTACGATCCTTTTAATGTGTTGTTGGATTCTGTTTGCTAGTATTTTTTTGAGGAATTTTGCATCTATATTCATCAGTGATATTGATCTGTAATTTTCTTTTTTTGTAGTATCTTTGTCTGGCTTTGGTATCAGGGTGATGGTGGCCTCACAGAATGAGTTTGGGAATGTTCCTTCCTCTGCAATTTTTTGGAAGAGTTTGAGAAGGATGGGTGTTAGCTCTTCTCTAAATGTTTCAGAGAATTCACCTGTGAAGCCATCTGGTCCTGGACTTTTCTTCGTTGGAAGATTTTTAATCACAGTTTCAATTTCATTACTTGTGATTGGTCTGTTCATATTTTCTGTTTCTTCCTGGTTCAGTCTTGGAAGGTTATACCTTTCTAAGAGTTTGTCCATTTCTTCCAGGTTGTCCATTTTATTGGCATCGAGTTGCTTGTAGTAGTCTCTTAGTATGCTTTGTATTTCTGCAGTGTCTCTTGTAACTTCTCCTTTTTCATTTCTAATTTTATTGATTTGAGTCCTCTCCCTCTCTTTCTTGATGAGTCTGGCTAATGGTATATCAATTTTGTTTATCTTCTCAAGAAACCAGCTTTTAGTTTTATTTATCTTTGCTATTTTCTTTGTTTCTATTTCATTTATTTCTGCTCTGATCTTTATGATTTCTTTCCTTCTGCTAACTTTGGGTTTTGTTTGTTCTTCTTTCTCTAGTTCCTTTAGGTGTGAGGTTAGATTGTTTACTTGAGATTTTTCTTGTTTCTTGAGGTAGGCTTGTATAGCTATAAACTTCCCTCTTTGAACTGCTTTTGCTGCATCCCATAGGTTTTGGATCATCGTGTTTTCATTGTCATTTGTCTCTAAGTATTTATTGATATCCTCTTTGATTTCTGCAGTGATCTCTTGGTTATTTAGTAAGGTATTGTTTAGCCTCCACGTGTTTGTGTTTTTTATGGTTTTTCCCCTGTAATACATTTCTAATCTCATAGCGTTGTGGTCAGAAAAGATGCTTGATATGATTTCAATTTCCTTAAATTTACTGAGGGCTTGATTTGTGACCCAAGATGTGATTTATCCTGGAGAATGTTCCATGCGCACTTGAGAAGAAAGTGTAATCTGCTGTTTTTGGATGGAATGTCCTATAATTATCAATTAAATCTAGCTGGTCTATTGTGTCATTTAAAGCTTCTGTTTCCTTATTTATTTTCGTTTTGCATGATCTGTCCATTGGTGTAAGTGAGGTGTTAAAGTCCTCCACTGTTTTAGTGTTACTGTCAATTTCCTCTTTTGTAGCTGTTAGCAGTTGCCTTATGTATTGAGGTGTTCCTATGTTCGGTGCATATATATTTATAATTGTTATATCTTCTTCTTGGATTGATCCCTTGATCATTACGTAGTGTCCTTCCTTGTCTCTTGTAACATTCTTTATTTTAAAGTCTATTTTATCTGATATGAGTATTGCTACTCCAGGTTTCTTTTGATTTCCATTGGCATGGAATATCTTTTCCATCCCCTCACTTTCAGTCTGTATGTGTCCCTAGGTCTGAAGTGGGCCTCTTGTAGACAGCATATATGTGGGTCTTTTTTTGTATCCATTCAGCAAGCCTGTGTCCTTTGGTTGGAGCATTTAATCCATTCACGT
Organism: Delphinus delphis; assembly: GCF_949987515.2. Lineage (NCBI taxonomy): Eukaryota > Metazoa > Chordata > Mammalia > Artiodactyla > Delphinidae > Delphinus > Delphinus delphis. The sequence continues at coordinate 35,342,606 of NC_082692.2, read as the reverse complement.
TTAAGGTAATTATCGATATGTATCTTCCTATGACCATTTTCTTAATTGTTTTGGGTTTGTTTTTGTAGGTCCTTTTCTTCTCTTGTGTTTCCCACTTACAGAAGTTCCTTTAGCGTTTGTTGTACAGCTGGTTTGGTGGTGCTGAATTCTCTTAGCTTTTGCTGTCTGTAAAGCTTTTGATTTTTCCATCAAATCTGAATGAGATCCTTGCCCCGCAGTGTAATCTTGGTTGTTGGATCCTCCCTTTCATCACTTTCAGTATATCATGCCACTCCCTTCTGCCTTGTAGAGTTTCTGCTGAGAAATCAGCTGTTAACCTTATTGGAGTTCCCTTGTATGTTATTTGTCGTTTTTCCCTTGCTGCTTTCAATAATTTTTCTTTGTCTTTAATTTTTGTCAACTTGATTACTACGTGTCTCGGCGTGTTTCTCCTTGGGTTTATCCTGTATGGGACTCGATGTGCTTCCTGGACTTGGGTGGCTATTTCCTTTCCCATGTTAGGGAATTTTTCAACTAAAATCTCTTCAAAATATTTTCTCGGGTCCTTTCTCTCTCTCTTCTCCTTCTGGGACCCCTATAATGTGAATGTTGTTGCATTTAATATTGTCCCAGAGGTCTCTTAGGCTGTCTTCATTTCTTTTCATTCTTTTTTCTTTATTTTTTTCCTCAGCAGTGAATTCCACCATTCTGTCTTCCAGGTCACTTATCCGTTCTTCTGCCTCATTTATTCTGCTATTGATTTCTTGTAGTGTAGTTTTCATTTCATTTATTGTATTGTTCATCTCTGTTTGTTTGTTCTTTAATTCTTCTAGGTCTTTTTTAAACATTTCTTGCATCTTCTCGATCTTTGCCTCCATTCTTTTCCCGAGGTCCTGGATCATCTTCACTATCATTATTCTGAATTATTTTTCTGGAAGGTTGCCTATCTCCACTTCATTTAGTTATTTTTCTGGGTTTTATCTTGTTCCTTCATCTGATACATAGTCCTCTGCCTTTTCATCTTGTCTATCTTTCTGTGAGTGTGGTGTTTGTTCCACAGGGTGCAGGATTGTAGTTCTTCTTGCTTCTGTTGTCTGCCCTCTCTTTACATGTATCTTTTGAATCACTTTTTTGCTGTATGCAAAAACTCTATTATTTGTGTTTAATGTAAACATGAAAACCTATCTCCATAAATTCATCATAAATAAAAAACTGACTTATAGGAAAGAGAAGGATGGGGTGGTAAATGGGGCAGAGAAGCTAGTTAGGGAGCAGGATATCTGGTGGCAGGAAAATGTAAAAGAAGTTCACATTCAGGAAGGGGGTAATGACAGGAGAAATGAGGTAGAAAAGGTTTCATTATGCAGAGACGGAAAGAGCTAGGAGAGAGAAGTTAAACTGGGCTAAAGCTTAGAGAAGAGTGTAGTGTAGAGACAGACATTTAGGGCAAGGACTCGGGAAAAGGATGAATTGGATTAGCATGTGGAGGGGCTACCAGGAGACCCCCTTGGAGGAGATCACTGGGGACAGTGAGGAGCAAGAGGGAGGGAGAAAAGAGGGGGACAGGAGGGGGCCGGGGGAGGTGGGGGAACAAGGACAGGAAGGAGGGGAGAGGGGAGAGGATGGGGTGGAGAGGAAGGGAGAGGAGAGAAAGGCAGACTTCAGATGGATAATACCAGAGTGTGCCTATGGAACAAGGTTAATCAGGAAATTTGGAGGAAGAGAGCCAGGTGGAAGTGGATTGGGCTCTACCATAGCTATATATCTCATCTCCATGGTTAAAGTTTCCCAGTTATAGTCTTCCCTGACAGTTCATTAACTTGAAGAACTAGTGAAAGCTTTATCCATCCTTTGCTCCAATTCTCTGAACTCTTTTTCTGTAATTCTGTCTTATATGAAGTTATATTTGTAGAAAACATTAACGTTTAGAGATAAACATTTCTCAGCTGGTTCTTTTACCAAAATTTAAATAAGAGCCTCAGTTTACATACAAATATGCAGAAGATAAATTTTTTTTAAATTAGAAAACTTGTAAAAGTTTTAAAAGACAGATGTAAAAATATTTTGTGGGCTTTCCTGGTGGTGCAGTGGTTGAGAGTCCACCTGCCGATTCAGGGGACATGGTTTTGTGTCCCGGTCCTGGAAGATCCCACATGCCGCGGAGCGGCTAGGCCCGTGAGCCATGGCCACTGAGCCTGCACGTCTGGAGCCTGTGCTCCGCAACAGGAGAGGCCACAACAGTGAGAGGTCCGCAAAAAAAAAAAGAAAAAAAAAAAGATATTGTTATGTAAAAATACAAAGTCAATCCTTGTGGGTATGTTCCCATTTGATAACAAATAATTGTTTTTAACATCTTTATTGGAGTATAATTGCTTTACAATGGTGTGTTAGTTTCTGCTTTATTAACAAAGTGAATCAGCTATACGTATACATATATCCCCATATCTCCTCCCTCTTGCGTCTCCCTCCCACCCTCCCTATCCCACCCCTCTAGGTGGTCACAAAGCACTGAGCTGACCTCCCTCTGCTATGCAGCTGCTTTCATCTAGCTATCTATTTTATATTTGGTAGTATATAAAAGTCCATGAAACTCTCTCACTTTGTCCCAGCTTACCCTTCCCCCTCCCTGTGTCCTCAAGTCCATTCTCTACATCTGCATCTTTATTCCTGTCCTGCCCCTAGGTTCTTCAGAACCTTTTTTTTAGATTCCATACATATGTGTTAGCATACGGTATTTGTTTTTCTGTTTCTGACTTACTTCACTCTGTATGACAGACTCTAGGTCCATCCACCTCACTACAAATAACTCAATTTCATTTCTTTTTATGGCTAATATTCCATTGTATATATGTGCAATATCTTCTTTATCCATTCATCTGTCGATAGACACTTAGGTTGCTTCCATGTCCTGGCTATTGTAAATAGTGCTGCAATGAACATTGTGGTACATGACTCTTTTTGAATTATGGTATTCCCTGGGTATATGCACAGTAGTGGGACTGCTGAGTCGTATGGTAGTTCTATTTTTAGTTTTTAAGGAACCTCCATACTATTCCCTACAGTGGCTGTATCAATTTACATTCCCACCAACAGTGCAAGAGGGTTCCCTTTTCTCCACACCCTCTCAGTATTTATTGTTTGTACATTTTCTGATGATGGCCATTCTGACTGGTGTGAGGTGATGCTTCATTGTAGTTTTGATTTGCATTTCTCTAATGATTAGTGATGTTGAGCATTCTTTCATGGGTTTGTTGGCAATCTGTATATTTTCTGTGGAGAAATAGCTATTTAAGTCTTCTGCCCATTTTTGGATTGGGTTGTTTGTTTTTTAGATATTGAGCTGCATGAGCTGCTTGTATGTTTTGGAGATTAATCCTTTGTCAGTTGCTTCATTTGCAAATATTTTCTCCCATTCTGAGGGTTGTCTTTTCTTCTTGTTTATGGTTTGCTTTGCTGTGCAAAAGCTTTGAAGTTTCATTAGGTCCCATTTGTTTATTTTTGTTTTCATTTCCATTTCTCTGGGAGGTGGGTCAAAAAGTATCTTGCTGTGATGTATGTCATAGAGTGTTCTGCCTATGTTTTTCTCTAAGAGTTTTATAGTGTCCAGTCTTACATTTAGGTCTCGAATCCATTTTGAGTTTATTTTTGCGTATGGTGTTAGGGAGTGTTCTAATTTCATTCTTTTACATGTAGCTGTCCAGTTTTCCCAGAACCACTTATTGAAGAGACTGTGTTTTCTCCATTGTATACCACTGCCTCCTTTGTCATAGATTAGTTGACCATATGTGTGTGGGTTTATCTCTGGGCTTTCTATCCTGTTCCATTGATCTATATTTCTGTTTTTGTGCCAGTACCATATTGTCTTGATTACTGTAGATTTGTAGTATAGTCTGAAGTCAGGGAGTCTGATTCCTCCAGCTCTGTTTTTTTCCCTCAAGGCTGCTTTGGCTATTCGGGGTCTTCTGTGTCTCCATACAAATTTTAAGATTTGTATAAGAATGCCATTGGTAGTTTGATAGGGATTGCATTGAATCTGTAGATTGCTTTGGGTAGTAGTCATTTTCACAATGCTGATTTCAACATTGTTGAAACAATGAAGAATCAACAATGTTGATTCTTCCAATCCAAGAACATGGTTGGTATATCTCTCCATCTGTTTGTATCATCTTTAGTTTCTTTCATCAGTGTCTTATAGTTTTCGGCATACAGGTCTTTCGTCTCCTTAGGTAGGTTTATTCCTAGGTATTTTATTCTTTTTGTTGTGATGGTAAATGGGAGTGTTTCCTTAATTTCTATTTCAGATTTTTCATCATTAGTGTATAGGAATGCAAGAGATTTCTGTGCATTCATTTTGTATCCTGCAACTTTACCAAATTCATTGGTAACCAATAATTTGACTTATTCTCTCATATGGAAAATAGCTGTTTGAAATGTGTTCATGTAGTATTAAATCTAAAGCAAATTTATGTAAATTGAATCATACATTAATATCAATTTCTATATTAAATTGAAGATGGGTTTACAAGGTAAAGACGGAGACCCTAAGATGCAAAAAAGTCACAATAAGGAATATTGAAACCTTAATAAAGTAAATATTTAAAAGGAGATGACCATTAAATTGTTAAAACAGTGATGCCGGACCTATATAAAGAAAAATACAAACTTAGAGAGGGATCAAAGAGGAAAAGAGCACACTGGGAGTCTTATGATCCTGAGTGAGAAGATGCAGAACTGTAATGTCTCTAAAATATCAATAAAAGTTAAAGTAAATCCAATAAAAGCCCCAATGCATTTTTTCCAGAAAAAAACATATACACAAAACCCAGAAATTTTTATACACATTTTTGGGGGTGAAGGTTCTATAAATCCCCCCAAATTTATGCTTGGGCCCGATAGCACCTCTTTTGGAGATGCACATATATATTGATGTGAGAAGATATTACAATCAAGTGAAAAACATAGGTTAAAAAACAGTTCAAAAAAAAAAAAAAAACAGTTCAAATAGCATGAGCTCATTTTTATTAAAATACATATTTATATGTATTCATTGAAAAATTTGGAGGCTTATGACCAAATAATAAACATTTGCTATCTTTGAGTAGTGGAATTACAATTGATTTCTACCTTTCTTTCTTTTTCTTTATCTGTCCATATCACTTTTCCATAATGAAAATGAATTGTCTGAAAATGAAAAATTATAAAACCCCTACAATTCTCAAAGTAAAATTTAAAAAAATAGATAAAATTCTAAAACTTAATTTATAACATTTCAAGTTACTTTCCTTGAGGATAATATTATGGGAAAGAGACACACATTATTTGCTATTAGGTCCTTGAAATGAAATCCACAGTTATATTCCAAAGCTGTTCCTCTGTTCCTTCCAGATGGGTTTGGTTTGTTGATATGATCTAATTACTTATTTTATGGTGCTGATTATAGTGGTTGGTGGCTATTCCTGCATTTGTTTATCTATCCTTTGAGCAAGCTATCGGGAACCAGGTGTTAGACATCGCTGTAATTTATTATTTCCATAAGTGCACATTTTCACACTGTGGGTTTTCTTTAAGTGGCATAAACCATATAAAACTGTAATTAGAACAAACATTTGTTTCAGGAAGTCTTTAAAAATACCCAGCTCCATGTATATGCAGACCTTTCCTGTGAAAAGGTTATGGGGGAATGCAAGAGAGAAATACAAATATTCCTGTGTGTTGTGATGAAGGGTCTCATTCCTTCTTTTAAAAGAATTCCCTGGAGCTCACAAAACCTAATGTGTAGAAAGCGTTAACGTTGAGAAAGCATTAAATAATGGGAAGAATGAAACAGTATGTTCATATTTTCACACTCAAGACTTTCTAATTTAGAATCAAGTACTTGGACTTCTGAGGAAAGAGCTGTCTAGGCCAGAAGAATCCAATGTGTCAACTGTAGTCCAATAAATGGCATTGCCATTCATGCCTCGTCCTTTTTCTGTTATCTGGTTTTGGTATTCATTCATTTGGCCTATTAGAACCCAAAGCACTTAAACTTTAGGAGAATAAAGTAATCATTAAAGTATAGAAACAGGCCTGAGATGGAGACAGGCCTTTTTAATCATATTAGATAACTATGTCTGAAGAACTCAAATGCTTCCATAAACTACCCAAGGATAATTAACACAAGCTGTAGACCATGCTTTTAGTTTTGGTTTTAATATCTTCAAAATGTGGTGTCAGGACCAAAAACACTTTGTACCAAAGTGGAGAAACCTCATCTGTAGTGAATTATATCTCATGAATGATTTCAGAGATCTGATTTCTTATAAAATAAGTGAGAGAGCATTAGCCATTAATGACCCTCTGGGATATTTAATCCACAAAGCTTAGGTTATTGCTTCTCAGCCAGCCATTATGAGAAGCCGGGGTGAGGATGCCTAGGACTCAGGAGATGTGAATTCAGGATCACGATAATTTTTTTTTTTAAACATTGCATGAGTACTTGGGGCCTCTCCTCTTCAGGTGGTGTGAATTAACCGTTTGGAAAATACTGACCAGATAGAAGATGTTTCTCAATTCTTTACCCACTGAGACATATTAGAAAGGAACTATATTTGAGACTTAAATTGGTCACTGCAGAAGGACAGATTCTAAGAAGACAAGGAATAAAAATCAAGAATGTGCTAACTCCATTCATTCTTACATTGATTCAGAGAGCAGAGCATTTACTATTGGCCTACCGTGACTCAGGTGTTGGATAATTAAAGATCAGTAAGACACACCCCACTCTATTCACTTTACATCCTCCTGGATCTCGAGCTTTAAAAATCTTTGAGGTGGTGTTCAATGGCAATTTTAAAACAGATATAAACACAACCATCAATTAGTTGTTTTTAAGGCAAAACTATTCATGGAAATTATGCAAGTGAAAATAAGAACCCTGATCATACAAAACAAAACTGAAATAGGGTTACAAATATTGCATCAGACACATACTGAAAGCTTATTTGTTGTTTATATGAAATTCATTTTAACTGGATATCCTGCATTCTTTTATTTGCTAAACCTGGCCACCCTGAGCTGAAAGCCAGAGAGCCAGCAGGCACTCCAGCTTGGAGCTGGCCTGTGGGTGCAGCTGCTGGGAAGCGTGGTCCTAGGCATACTGGAGGGTGCTGACAACTGCTGTTGGTTAATAATCTGCTCCCTGGTAACAAAAACAGGAGAGGCCCAATGCCACTGTTCTTTTCTGAGAGGGTAAAAAGTACTGTAAGCATTGCCCACAGCATCTAAATGTTTCCCCAGTACTACTACTAATATACTACATTTTCAATTGATTTTAAAGCTACAAATTCAGAGAGCTATAAAACTGTTTAGAGTCCTTAGGGAGCCAGAATTGGTGAAGGCTGATTCTCTCCGGGAAAAAAAAATCCAACTTGGTAGAAGTCTTTTGTAAGTCACATCATTTCTCTGGGTCTGTTTACGAATCTATAAAAGAAGAAAGCCAGACTGTGGCTTTGCTCATATCGATCCCTCCTGCATTTGAAATGTTCTCCCTGTCCAATTTCGCTTTTCTAAATCTTGTCTTAATTCACGGGTCTGCTAAAAGTTGTCCATGAGCTTCCTCCTCAAAAGTAATCTCTGCTCCTCCAATTACCCCAGCACTTCTCCTGTGTCAGGTATCACTTTTTACCTAATAGGCATTCATGTACTCGTCTCCCTTCCATGACTGAAGCCCTCTAAAGCCAGAACCTGTCACTCATTCATCTTTGTAATCCCCACCCTGCCATCCCGGCACCAAATGCCTCATTTTGTTTCATGCTCCTGCTGTGGGCTGTGGATTCAGCCTTTTCTATGTACCCCTAAGGAAGGTAGACTTTTTAGGGTAATTTTGCAGATGTCATTGCCTGAGCATTTTCTGATTCAAGTCAGACCCTCAAAAATGCCTTTGTACAGATCTGAGAAATAGCAAACAGGAATAGAAATAGCTAAAGCAATGAAAATCCTATTGCATGCACTCCTGAGGTTGTGTAATTACGGTCAGAAGTCTCTGCATTTTAAAAGGCTGACTGGGGACACTTATGGACGGAGCAGATAAGTCGCCTTTACAACAAAAATATGGACCAGCTTCAGCATTCGAACCAGAAAGCATGGCCAGTGTGGATGCGGAGGGGCAGCTCACCTGAGTCAGAAGACAACGCAGAACCAGAACCGTGAAAGAAGAGTACCTAAGCCAGAATCGGAAGGAACCCTACCCTAGAAGAGGATGGACAGCTAAAACCAGACCTATGTAATAAGTTATTACCAACCTATATATTACCTGCACAGGATATGTATGAAAGTGAGTTTAAGTCATAAAGCGCTTTTCGGGAAAAGAACGCTAAGAAAGTGAAAACGTAAATATCGAAGTCAAACCTTTTAGAAGCAAATATTGTGCAACCTTTGCTTTCCTAACTCAATGAGGAAACATGATACTCTGGAGGTTCAAAGCCCAGCTCAGCCACGGAAGGATCTGCTCAGCAAATGGGAGGTGCCTGGGGAAGCCATGGGCACGACGGGGTCACCCAGGGAGACCCTAGAGTAAGGCGCATCCTGTGTTAACGAGGTCTGGCACGCGGCAATCCCAGGCTTTCTACCCAGCCATCTGAGCTTCTAGCTGTGTGATACATTCAACGGAAGCCATGTGAGAACATGTTTCTGTGAAATCAGTGATACTGACTGAATCAAACACAAAATCCCATACATTGCCACTCTTCCTCTTTGGCTGATAACAACAAAGAATAAGAAATGACCTTTGGAAAAGTTAGTCATTTGATCCAAATGGTGGCTAATAAGGATAATTAGGGTCTGTCCCTGTGTTTCTTAGTAATTACCTCATAGGTTAGTGGCCCCATGATTGCTTGAACTGTGAGGAATTTAATTATTGGCATGAACTCTTGAGTTTTATCAGCTGTGGTCACTTCTACATAAACTGTCTCAGATTAAAACAAGCACTGGTTAATATACTTCTAACACACCAAAACTGAGCCAACAGCAGTGGGTGGATATTTACTTTACGGCCCTGTTCTCTGTCTTACTTCAGAAGCCAGTTCCTTAGGATGGAAAGGGGGACACATTTCCTACCAGGGGAAACATATAAGTCCTTTCCTTGTCTCTTAGCAGACCTTCCAGATAAGACCATTTCTAGACAGCAAAGCTAGAGTGAATGAACAACAGTGAAGAAAACCCAGAATTCCAGATAGACCTTAGTTTCTGATGATGAACAACATAGAAAAATCTAGCTAATTCTAGAATACTGCTTGCATTTTGCCCTGTTAACTCCTAGAAGCAAGATTCAGGTTTAAGTCATCACTGTAAATCTTACACCTTTGTGGCTCAAGGGCCACAAAAGAGCAGCTCTGGAGACAGACGAAACAGGGTTCAAACTCTAACTCTGCTTCTCATCTTATTGACTGACTGTTATTTGTCTCATGAAGTTATTGTGGAATTTTTATTAGACTAATGTACATAAAAAGCGTAATGCAATGCCTATTGGCAAATGCTCTATAAACAGCATTTATTTTTATCATAATTATCGGTACACGTTTGCTGAATGATTTGATGATAACTTATGGAAAATGTTATGCGTTAAAGAACAATTTCACTTTTGTATCTTTAACATATTTTTAAATACCTTTATTTTGTCTGATCATAGAGTGATGCATGTCTAATGCAAAAAGTTTAGAAAATATAGAATAAAAATGATTACTCTAATCCTGGAACCCAGAGATAACACTGTGAAATTTTGGTGTTTATCCTTCCAGACTTGTTTGTAAGCAAATATACATATATGCATACAAATGTATACATACACGTGCACGTTTTGGTTACAAAAGTAACAACATATAGAGTTTGGAAGTGTTCCCAGGTCAATATATGTATAGGTCTTCATTGATATCAAAAATCGCTGCATTAGGCAGGAATAGAGACACATACATAGAGAACAGACGTGTGGAAAAGGTGGGGGGGGAATGAATGGGGAGATTGGGATTGACATATATGCACTACCATGTGTAAAATAGAGAGCTAGTGGGAACCTGCTGTATAGCACAGGGAGCTCAGCTCGGTGCTCTGTGGTGACCTAGATGGGTGGGATGGGGGGCGGGGTGGGAGGGAGGTACAAGAGGGAGGGGATATATGTGTACATATAGCTGATTCACTTAGTTGGATGGCAGAAACTAACACAACATTGCAAAGCAACCATATCCCAATTTAAAAAAAGACTGCTGCATTACGTTTCATTAAATGAATGTATCATAACCCAATTCCCTGTTATAAATGGTGCTGTGATAAATATTTTTATCTATACATCTTTGTACATTTGTCCTTAAGGACAGATTTCTAGAAGTTAAATTGCTGAGCCGAGCCGAAAAGCATACCCATTTAAAAGCTTATACGAATGCTCTACAGGGCTGTCCAACACGGGGAACAAGCTAAAAATTTGCCCCAGGACTCAGGACCAGGCTTCCCCGCCTGCCACCTCCACTGGCCCTGTCTACTCTGCCCGCAGGGTAAGAGCTCATCCATGCCCTCGCTGACGGGTATCACCGTCTCTTCATTCTTACCAATACGACTGGCAAAAAAATTGCATCTCAGTTTAATTTGCATTTCTTTGATGATTAGCAACTTCTTTGTTTCTTGATGGTTACTCTCTTCCTCCAAACTTAGAGGATAATTTATGGCTATCAGAGAACATAAGAAAAAGTGAGATTCAGAAAGAAGAGGAAACACGTGGCTGCAAATTTCAACCAGGGGGTGCAGATTAAATAGAAAAGTAAACATACAGTACTGTACTCTGCCCGGCACATGCTAGTTGACTGATCGGAAAGCAAATTGATGAAGGAAGCAATTGAAAAGCATAACTGTAGGAGGTGGGCTTATGAACAAGAAGGGAGAATCTGATTTCTCCAGTAAACTGAAGAAATCACACACCAGGCACTAGTTACCTTGACATTAGCGGTGACATATTTTTGAGGCTGTGGCAAAAGTCATGAGTATGCTTGGTTAAGGATAAACACAGGCGGACCACTAGGGGAACTGGGCTGGGAGGATGGGAATGAGAATGAAGAATACTCTGAGGAATAGAGCAACAAACAAACAAAGAAAACCAGTCTTGAGTCATCACTGAGTTTAGCCCCTTGGAGTCAGGTTGCTAGAACTAGGACAGGTTGTTTGCCAGGCCAATCAGGGCAGGCTAAGAGAGCCTGTCCTTGTGTTGTCTTGAGGGATGTTTGTCTTTTGCCTCTAAGGATGTAAAGCTTCGCAGTAAAGCCGAGCCTCGATAAGACAGCCTGTGAACGCCAGACAAGACGGGTTCTGGGTGCTCGGGAGAGGGTCAGCTGGAGGAGGAAACAGGGGCTACCTGCAAGAGGCACCTTACATTTTATTTGGATGCCTTCATAGGGAGTTGGAGGTCTACTGTGAACTCAGATTTACATATTATTTTGGAGATAATTCTTCCATTGCGTTATGCCAAACTAGCATTTTTTGATAGGTGTAAAGGTAACAAGAAGTAGGATTTATCCCAATGTTCCACTGAACACAAAATAATTGTCATCTCATAGTCCAGTGAATGACACAGATTATCCTTGCTCTGCTTTGGGGTATCGTTAACTCTATTGGCGCTATGATGTCCTGCGTTGGAGTTCTTTAATATATAAAAACATTCTTTTTGAATTTCTCACAAGTTCTCAGATCTTTACTTGAATATCAGGGGGATGGGTAGCTATATTTTACAGACAAGACAGCTGAAAAATAAAAGCAAAGTGTCTATATCTAGATCCTAGCAACTTGGTAGCAGTTCTGAGAGTCCTCAAGTTGGCTTTGATATTGCATGTGGATAGTTCTTGAAGCAGGTCATTTTCCGGCATTTTATTTTAAAAGCTTGATCTATACAGACAGTTATTTGGGTGATTAATTAATCTTTCTTTCATTAAGTCCTTTACACTCCTGGTCTTTACTGCCCATTTTGAATATGATCATTTACTTGTCTTTATTTCTTTCTTTGGAAAAGCAGATGTCACACATCCTCACATGGCTCCTGCTGGCCAGGCACCATGCTTTATGCTTCTGCGTAGGCTGCTTTGACAGCTTCTAGCGCAGGGCTCCGAAGCGCCTAACAATCCTCAGAGACTGGTAAGTGAGGCCTCAGGATGGATCTGAATCTCCAGATTTCAGCAGCAGCAAGGCCAAGGAAGGAAACAGAAGAAAAATCTTAACACCTCCTCTCCCAAGCCTCAGGGGATGAAGCTAAGACAAACTGTTCTCTCTGAACTCTTTACCCCACAGATTTGTAAGCAAAGAGTTAAACTAGAAGATATACCCAAAGGTTCGGTTCCTAAAATCATACAAAAAGTGAGCCCCGCTTCTCCCCCCAAACAAGTAATCAAAACAAGATCCTTCCCAGTAACTGCAAAAAAAAAAAAAAAACAAAAAAAAAACCACCAAGAAAAACACTTCAACTCAATTCATTTTGCCAATTTATAAGATTTTAAGATGTTCCCCAACAGTTTTATCTTTGTGTATTTTTAGTACAACTATTATACAGATGTTGAAATGCTAAATTCAGAAAATGGAAAACAGAAGGTTTTGCTGACATGTCCAGCATTTGAAAGAAAGAATGGAGAGTTCAAAATAAAAACCCTGGGAAGTACCTAAAAGAAGTATTAAGGTATAAAAATAAAGTATTTATGTCAAACTTAAAGAGATGCAGAGAATTCCAACTGGCAGGAATCCTGAAGAACAGGGTGGAAGAGAGAACAGGGGCTTGGAGTCCATATCTTGATGTTGGATATAACATTTATAAGTCCCTTGCAAAGTTATCTAGGGGAAAAAGTCTACACCAACGTCACTCAAGCAAAAAGTATCTGCCTTTTACTTCTGGCATGTCTCCCACATGCTCAGATACGGGCATTATATATACATGTTGTTTTCCTTTTTATGTCTGCCTGTATTTTTCAGAATTTCGATGAGTACATATTACTTATATACTTACATATATTTTATCATGTAAATATATATACATATTCACAAAGATTTTGTTTAAATTTATAATTTTGTTTTAAGTACAAATATAAACTTTATGCCTCAGTTCTGACTATGATTCAGGCTGCTACTTTATCTTTAAATTTCCAAATATCTTAAAGGTCTTAGCGCATTTTTCACACTTGGGGGGTATGGGAAGCTCTGTTATGGTTAAGGAAGCGGACAGTAAGATGGAAAGCAAACAACTCCAATTTGGAAGCATTTTGTGAACAATCCATTCCGGCAATTTATAGTTTTTGTTTTCTTTAGCCCTTTAGAGATACAGTTTTATATCAACTGTATTAGAAAAGCACCACTCTGAAGTGACTGATTAATAATACACAATATTATAGCCCAAATATACAAAAAATGAATACAAATATTATAAACTAATTTAAAGTTAAAATTCCAGGAGCAGATGTAATTTAGATCTCAGAAACAACTATGTGTGTTATGCAATAATTTGCTATATGCCAAGAGAGAACATTTGTTTTTAATCCCACTGTGAAATTTAGTGTAAGAGTGAAGTTAACGAAGAAGGGCATTTTTTTCTGCTGTTTGTTAATTAACTAAAAACAGTTTTATTTTGCCACTTGGAGGTGTTAAATCAGTAAGTGACATGAATTCTTTTAAAAATAACCTTTAATTTTCTGTAGAAATTTTAGGAAATAGAGCCAGGTAAAAAGAACTAAAAACAAAACAAAACAAACCAAAATCCACCACTAGTAATTCTAAAAACATTTTCCTGGTTTTTCCTTCCGGTACTACCTCTTTCTTTGTACATGAATGTGTAAGTGTGTGTATATGCTAAAGAGAGACATTAAAACATGGCTTGCTCCTTTCTTTCTTTTTTTTTTAATAGTTTTTTTTTTTTAATATTTATTTATTTTGGCTGCTCCAGGTCTCAGTTGTGGCTTGTGGGATCTTCACTGCGGCATGCAGGATCTTTACTTGCAGCATGCAGGCTCTTTGTTGTGGCATGCATGTGGGATCTAGTTCCCTGACCAGGGATCAAACCTGGGCCCCCTGCATTGGGAGTGTGGAGTCTCACCCATTGGACCACCAGGGAAGTCCCTGCTCCTTTGTTTCTAATAGAGGAGGCTGACAAAATATCTAATTGAAGTGAATAGATTCCTCAGCAGCAATAAAAGTTGTATCAAAGAAGCATAGGTAATAATAATAATCATAATAATTGTGTTTAATGCATAGCATGAATTATTTTATCAATCCTCATAATAGCACAGTGAGTGGGTACTGTTATTATTCCCACACAATGGATGAGTAACTGAGACACATGTAGATGATATAATTTGCCCAAGGTCACACAGCAAAGATTAGAAGATTGAGGTAGAGGGATCAGTTAAGATCTCCTTCGATTAGAAGGAGAGTCAAGATTAGAATTCAAGTCTCTTGACTCTCAGTCCATTCAAATAAATTTTCTCTGCCTTATCTCAGTCAGACAACGCTCACAAAATAGCTGTGGGCAAAATTCTGAATATTTCAGATACTTCCTCCATCATTCACACTGATAAGATGAAATCCACACCGTGGATACCAAACCAGTGCGTGTTGAATCTAAATGTCAGGAAGTGCTTACTGTTCACAGAGACTGGTTCTAAGGATCCTGGTGCATACCAAACACCTGGGCAGCTCTGAGTAGAGGTCCTAGATGGAAAATGAATGGCTCATGAAAGGAGCCAGAGAGGGAACTGAGGCCCTGACAGAGTGCTCACCAATTCACTCAACAAATATTTATGGAGGGTCTACCATGGGCCAAGTACATGGAAACAACACAGATGAAGTCCCAGTCCTCATGAAGTAGGGAGAGACAGACAACGGATAACGAAACATTAAACATGATGTTGCTGCTATGAAGAAAAATAACTCAGCATAAAGGAGACAAAGAGTGACAGGGGAAGGTGTATTTTAGATAACGTGGCCTGGGAAGGTCTTTCTGATAATGTGACATTTGAGTGATGAGGTGAGGGAGGAGTGTTTCAGGGGAGGGATGGTGAGGAGGAGAGGCTTGGGAGGGAATGAGGCTGCAGAGGTTACCAGGGGCCAGGCCATGTGAGGCCACTGGGTCCTGGAAAGAGGTTCTGGATAGTCACAGTAGTCAATATCACGGTCATTGGGACAATTTCATCCATAATAACGAGAAATTAGGCACAAACTTTCTTGAGATTTTTCATTTTTTAATGAACAATCTGGTGTAGGACAGCGTTCAGTCATATTTCTAATAATTTTCAAGAGATTGTTCAGATTCCTGTATAAGCTTCTCTCTCTCTTTCTCTGTCTCTCCAACCTCCTCTCTATCTCTACTTCTGTCCCTCTCCCTCTCCCCATCTCAATCCCTATCTCCATCTCAATCTCTTATCCTTAGGGAACATCGTTTCCTGAAATCTACTCCTCTCTGTCTCCACAGTGGAAGAACAATCAGGAGAGCTCATCATATCATAGAACTTGTACAGCATAAGTCATGATTTTGAAACGTATTTTTAATAGTGGTTTGACAAATAAAACCACTTGGATTTCAAACTATACTACAAAGTTATAGTAATCGAAACAGTATGGTACTGGCACAAAAACAGACACACAGATCAATGAAACAGAATCAAAAGTCACACATATATGGACAATTAATTTATAACAAAGGAGCAAAGAACATACAATGGAGAAAGTCTTTTCAATAAATGATGCTGGGAAAATTGGACAGCCATATGCAAAAGAATGAATCTAGACCACTGACTTACGCCATACACAAAATTTAACTCAAAATGGATTAAAGACTTGAGTGTAAGACTCGAAACCATAAAATTCCTACAAGAAAACACAGGTGGTAAACTCATTGATGTCAGTCTTCACCACATTTTTGTGGATCTGACTCCAAAGGCAAGGGAAACAAAAGTAAAAATAAACAAATAGGACTACATCAAACTAAAAAGCTTCTGCACGATGAAGGAAACCATCATCAAAATGAAAAGGCAACCCACTGAATGGGAGAAGATATTTGCAAATCATATATCCAATAAGGGGTTAATATTAAAAACATATAAAGAACCCATATGGCTCAACAACAACAAAAAACAACCTGATTAAAAAATGGGCAGAGGATCTGAATAGATATTTTTCCAACAAAGACATACAGATGGCCAACAGGCACATGAAAAGATGTCCCACATCACTAATTATTAGGGAAATACAAATCAAAACCACAATGACACACCATCTCACATCTGTTAGAATGGCTATTATCAAAAAGACAAAGAATTACAAATGTTGGAAAGGATGTGGAAAAAAGGGAACACTTGTACACTTTTGGTGGGACTGTAAATTGGTACAGCCACTATGACAAACAGTATGGAGATTCCTCAAAAAATTAAGAATAGAACTATCATATGCCCCAGCCATACCACTTCTGGGTATTTATCTGAAGAACATGAAACACTCATTGGAAAAGATATATGTACCCCTATGTTCATTGAAGCATTATTTACAAGGGCCAAGACATGAAAACAACCTAAATGCCCATTGGTGGATGAATGGATAAGAAGATGTGACATATATACACAATGGAATACTACTCAGCCATGGAAAGGAATGGAATCCTGACATTTTCAACAACATGAATGGACCTTGAAGGTGTTATGCTAAGTAAAATAAGTCAGACAGAGAAAGACAAATACCATATGCTTTCACTCACATATGGAATCTAAAAAAACAAAACAAACACACAAAATAAAACAAAGAAAACCTCATAGATACAGAGATCAGATTAATGGTTACCAGAGGTGAAGGGCGTCAACTGCATGGTGACGGATGGTAGCTAGACTAGTTGTGGTGATCACTTTGTAGTGTATACAGATATTGATTATAATGTTCTACACCTGAAACTTATTTTTTTAAAAAAGAAAAAAAAACATTCTAAACAGTGGTTTGACAAATAAAATCACTTTGGAGGCCAGTGACAATAAGCCAAATATAAAAAGGATAAAGTATTATTGATCCAGAGTTAAGTACTGACAAGAGATTCTCCCTAAAAGACTGCTTTGGTATCTATCAGTAATTCTCATTAGGACTGTATTAACTCAAATACTGAAGGGAATCATTTATTTTTTGCTTGCTTCCTCTCATTTCAAAAATAATTGGAGGGTCACAGGACAAGACTTATCATCATGATGATGATATATCTCAAATTATATGGGATGGTCTTGATTTTAGTTATTTTGTCCCATATCTTTGGGAACAACTTATCAAATTTTAGGTTCAGGAGAGCCACTATACCTATAGTTGAAATCTGTTTTTTTGGTTCTAATCCAGTTCAAACATATTGAGAAACTGAACCCAATTAAACTTTTATTAGACTAGTCTAATAAAAAAAATTGAGCTGCAAGTTAAACATGGTGGAAATGACTTTTCCTGAAGTCACCTTTAAATGCTTACTTTAAAAGGATGAAAGTGCTGATGGGTTTTCTGTATGTCACTTCCTCTATAAAGTCTTTCCTCCATGGTCCTCTGTCCTTTGCAAAACAGCTTGCCCTCCCCATCTTGGATCCAGGTGTCTATGACAGCAGCTCAGCACCATCACTAAGCATGTATGTCTGGTCATCTGCCCCTCTCTCTCCAATGGCCAGCCTCCTGCAGGACCCTTTGGTTTCTCTCTGAGCTTCCGATTCCTAACACAGTGCCTGACATGGTATCAACAATACTCAATCAGTGTTTATTCACTAGAAATAATGAATAAAGGTATAAATTAGTTTTATTTCAAAGTGAGATTTATTTGGTGCAAAAATGGGGATTTAAGTCTCTTCCTTTAGGTATATTTATTTGCATTGAAATAAAAGTTTGGATATCAATGAAGATTTTATTAGTACATATATGCCCTTTTGAAACAAATTTTGTGTTTGTGGGTTTGATAACACAATGTGTTTGGTTTTAAACTATATTTAAACTGTATTTGGTCTTAAATCATTTAATTGTATTAAAAGAAATCCCATCAGATAACTATTTCCAACTATCGCGCCAAGCCCCAAGGATGAAAGGTGAAGGCCTACCCTCTGTTTTGCACATGGTTTAAGAGCCTGAGGGTCAACTCCAGCACAGCTCCCAGCTTTACTGACTGTTTCAGTCTGGAAGGATGGGATTATTCCCCAATAGGAGAGTAAGTAGAGAAAAGAGGAGTTTGGGGACTCCTAAAGAGCAGGAGTGAAGGCTGCCCTGGCCAGAGCCCCAGGTCATCTCCTGTTTGGTAAAATGTACATCAAACTAGGGCATCATTTCCTTCAGGTAGCACTTGCCTGCACAGGTGGATTTCCATCGTTCAATACCTTAAATTGTGTGATTACGCGCTCATGAGCCAGTCAAATACCTCTGAAGTTTTTCCCGTTGTGGGTTTAATATAGCGTATGCATAATCTTTGCTGTATTAATATTCACTGCATATTCTTTGATTGTGTGTCACAAAATGATAGAAAGAAAGGTGCTGTGTACATTCATTTAAAGCAGACATGGCTCCTGCCTTCAAAGGCCTTTCCAGATGGTGGGGACACAGATAACAACCAAACAATGCCACAAGTACATGACTGTGAACAGAGATAAGTACTCCGAAGGAAAAGCACAGAAAACACAAAAATGTGCAGCACAGTCATGATTCAGTTGGGGCTGCAAGTCAGAGAAGATGTCTTTGAGGAAGAACAATTTAAACTGAGGTTTGAAGGATGAGTAAAATAAACAAAACAATGTATGTGCGTATGTGTGTGTGTGTGTGTGTGTGTGTGTGTGTGTATGTGTGTGTGTGTGTGTACATGTCCCTATGCATGTCATCACAGGCAGAAGTCAGAAGCAACTGCATATGCAATGGCCCCAGGTTAGAAGACAGGATGAAATTAAACACTGAAAGGTCGGTGCTGTCGAAGTAAAGGGAGCAAAGGGGAGAGGAATATGAAATGTGGCTGAAAACACAGTAAGGGGTCAGACCAGGCAGACAGTTGTAGGCCACATGCAGGATTTTGGTGTTTTCCCAGGAACAACAGGAAGTCAGAAGTCACTGCGGAGTTTCAAGAAGAGTGAAATGGTAAGGACTGTGTTTTTAAAAAGGAATATTCTGGCTGCACAGAAAAAGATTTAGAGGGGAGCGGAAAAACCTATATGATACAAATTTAGTAGTAGAAAAAAGGTGACAGAGGTTTGGGCGAGGATAACAACAGCAGAGGTGGTGTGAAGTGGTCCAAGTCAAGACATGCTTTGAGGACAGAGTCAACAGGACTTCCAGATGGGTTGGATTTGGGGGATGAGAAAATGATTACAATCACAGGTAGCTTCTAAGTTTCTGGCCTGGGCAACTGTAGGGCTTGTAGAGACATTGACTGAGGGGGATCCAGTGGCTGAGATCAGGTCTGGAGAAAGATGGAAAAGAATTCAGCTCGGGGCATGTTGAGTTCAGGGCCAGCTGTCAGGTAGGCAATGTGATCAATGAGCAGGGCATTCAGAGAAGAATAAATATGGACGAGTAAAATAAATACGAGTCATCAGCATCTGGATGGCAACTGACGTGTGGGTGTTGCGGAGATCATCTAGGAAAAAGTATAAAGAAAAAGAGAAGAGGAGGTCTTATGACAATGCCTTGAGGAATACCCACATGAAAGGAGGATAATCTGGCCCAAGAAGCCAAAGAGCAGTCAGGAGATGGGAAGAAGACAAGAGAAGAGAAAGTTTCAGCGAGAGCGTGGTGAATAATGTTGAATGCTGCTGAGAGGTCACCGAAGATGAAGACTGACATAGGCCCATCAAATTGATCTACACTGGGGTCTATCAATGGGGCAAAAGTCAGATTGGAGTGTGTAGTGTAGTGAGTGGGGTGGAAAGGAAGGGAGACCGTGAGTGAAGGCAACTTCTTGGAGTCGTTTAGCTTAAAGGAGAGGAAAGTGACAGTAGGTAGAGAGGGATGTTTGCTCAAGGGGGAGCATTTTGTTTCAAATACGGGAAACTTGAGCCCAAATACTAATAAGAAGAGCCCAGTAAAAAGAGAGAAGCTGTAGACTAAGAAAAAAATAGAAGGGGAGTTGAGGTCCCTGACATGGCAGAAGGCACTGGGGTTGAGAGCACAATTGGTGAGGTCGGCTCTGGAAGAGACCCCTTCTCTACTGTAACAAGAAGGAGTAGAGGGTGGGTACAGATGCAGGATGGTGTGCAGGTTTGGCAGCAGAGCAGGAAACTGAGGAAGTTCTCCTCAACTTGTATATGTAGTCATTAATTGTAAAAATATATGTGTGCTTAGGGGCTTGTCATCAAAGATACGTTGCTATTATTAAACTAATTATAGCCAAATTTTACTTAAAGGAAAATCCCTCATTGTACAGTTTTATTTTGCTTTGGCTTGTTTAATGACTAGTCTTTTAATTCTATGTTTCGTCATACAGATTTCTCCAGTTTTTTAGAAGTCAGGTTAGTTGAGGTTAAATTTACAGATGGTAAAATTTTAAATTTGCCCTTTCTAGGTGTGTAGTACTATGACTTTTGACAAATGTGTATACTTAAGTAACCACCACTAAAATCACGATATAGAATATTTCAGTCACTCTTAATACCCCCCTCTTGTTTCTTTTTCACAGTTTCTTCCCCTACCCGCAACCTCGGCAAATATCACCGCCCCCCCCCCCCCCCCCCCCCGCCACACACACACACACACTGTGCTCAATCCCTCTAGGTAGCTTTGTTTATGTGGTCTGCTTCATCTGAGAATGGTGCCTTTTTCCTCGTGACATCCTTTCAGGCTTCGTTGGCTTGCTCAGTGAGTGATATCTGCAATGGCTTCCCCCATTCCTACATAACGATTTAGCTTTTCATTATCATAGATTATGAGCAAATACTGTATTAAACCATGTGTGATAAATTGATATTAGATTTAAAAACATGGAGCTGAAAGTGAGCATAGATAGCATTTAGTCATAAGATAGCATTTACACATAAAAGAGCCATTAAAAACTAACATGATTAGAATTAAAAGTATAATTAATGTTTTACAATTCTCAGTGTCCATTTGTTCTTTCCACTAATACACTCTTTTATTCTCTGTTTTATATATACATATGTGTGTGTATAAATGTGCGTGTGTGCATATATCTTATTTTCCCAATAAAACTGTAAATCGTTGGAATTATTTGCTGTATCCTATATTACTAACCCCCCCAAAACACCTATTAAAATGATTAGCATCCAGTAGGTACTCAATAAATTCAGTTTGAAGGATTAACTGATTTATAAAGATTAACTAAAGGAAATAAGTTAGAGACAGACTAATACTGTATGAACTTACTTATGTGTACAAAATTAAATGTTGAACTCAGAGAGTAGATCAGTGGTTGCCAGGGGCTGGAGGGCAGGGGAAATAGGGAGATGGAGGTCAAAGGGTACAAACTTCCAGTTTTAAGATGAATACATTCTGAGGACCTAATGTACAGCATGGTGACTATAGTTAACAATACTGTATTGTATTCTTGAAAACTGCCTACAGCGTAGATGTTAAATGTTCTCATCACACACAGAAACACATAGTTACATAAGCAACTATGTGAGGTGATGGAGGCATTAACTAACCTTATCGTGGTAATTATTTCACAATATATACCTATATTAAATCATCACACTGTACTCTTTAAACTTACACAATGTTATATGTCAATTATACCTCAATAAAGCCGGGAGATAAAAGAGAAAAGAAAAGCAAAGGATCGAGATGCTTGTAAATTTACTTTGGGCAAACTTGAGCCCATGAGATCCAATCCAGCTCCGTCTCAGAAAGAAAATGTTGCTGTGCAGAAAATATTCTACTCATTTAGACTTGGGCCAGGAAATAAAGCTTCCATCCTAGCCAGAGGCCTAAGGGATTTTTTTAAAGGAAGAACGAGATATGTGTTTAGAGAATCAATCAGAATTAAATCTTCACCCAAGAAGTTTTGTATAAACATTAACTTGGCTATACAGCCTCCATCCAGCTGTCTCTTTTCAAATTTTACACAGGCAAAAAAAAAAAAAAAGATGTAAACTAAAAATATCCCAATAACTGGAGGCTGACATCTGAAATCCTCTTCAGTTGAAGCATCCAAGTCAATGCAACAAATATTTACATTAAGAACTGAAATTCTGGGAAATAGTTCAAAAAATTTGATAGGGCTAGGTATTAACAGACATCTCCAAACTGTCCAATACATACTACATAGAATATATTATCTATTAAATATCTGCTTTCTGATGTCCTTCGCAGAATCCCTGAGAGGAATGTCTTCATGCCATGCCAGTCAGCATAAGCCCAGGAATCAGCAGCACAGACAAGTAGACAAGGCTAGAACATTCCTGCCACTCTGTCCTGCCAAGCTGTGGGACTCTTCCTCTCTGCTACACTACTATCTCCCTCCCACCCTTGCCATCCGGGAGTCTGGGCGCAATGGGAGGACTGAAGCTCATTCACATTCCTGAGTAAATGTCCAGGAGCCCCAGAAGACAAAGAAGCACAGACGATATGAAATGCCAGAGCCACATTAGGGGCAAATTTTAACTTATCTCTTTTACTTTAACATGATAAAGCACTCTTAAATCTGATGAATTTTAAGTTGTACCAATATTGATCTAGCTAATTATGCCAAAACATAAATGCAACTATAATATAACAAAAACAATAACAAAAAACCACATTCTCTGAATAATCCTCACCATCAGCATGAACAAGCACCAAGGTTACTGGATTGTGAAACTCTACGCTTGGCTTTGGCAGGGTGAATGCAGTTTGCAGCGTGAGCTCTCCCCAGCTGCTGGTCAGAAACCATTAATGAGATGTAATGCAATATAGTGCTCTTATACTGACAGCAGAGAAGCGACTTCATTGCAAATTGCTGAAGTTCACTTATTAGCACATAAACTAATTTTACATGATTCCTGAGCTCAAAATTAATCATCACTATCTCTGCGGTCTCATGTTTTATTCATCTCTCCTCATAATACTTATATGTTGCATCATAATTACTTGTGCTCATGTCTGTCACTGCCACTAACTTGTGAACCGATTGAGAGCTGGATCTAGGTTTTGCTCATCTTTGTGCTCCTTTCAGGGCCCAGGATAGAGTTGTGTGAATAGTAGATGAATAATAAACATTTAATGAGTGAACCAATTGTCCAGAAAAACTAATGGCAACCCTACATACTGTCTGTATAGAATCTGTTCCAATTGACATTTGTATATTTGTTATCTGTGGATCAAAGGAAACCAATCCAAAATCTAACCATCTGTCAGTATTTTAAATCTGCTGTCACAATTTTATTTCTCATGATTCTACCCCGAAACTCCTGTGACTGGCAAATTTGCCTGTCAGTAACTTTTAGATAGAAACATCTGTTTATATAATAAATGGCAAGTTAGTAAAAGAGGTAATGTAAACATAATACAATATTAAATATCACAAAGAAGTTATAACAATATGTGATTATTGTTTCTTATTCTTCACAGAATTTTTCTTTTTGTGAAAGTATAGTCTGTGGTAGTCTCTTTAAGAGAGGATGTAGCATGGTAAATTTTCTGTCTGAAAGCTTGTACGTCTGAAAAGTGGCTTTACTTCACCTTCACCTTTGAATATTAATTTGGCTAGATACAAAAATCTCCATTCATAGTCCTTTTTTGTTTTGTTTTGTGTTTCAGCACTAGAAGTTCTTGTTTCCAGAGTTGTTGATGAGAAGTCTTCTCTAAAGCAGATTCTTGGTTGTTAATAATTTTCTTCTCGGATAACTCTTAGGATTATTTTCTATCTGGTGACGTTCTAAAAATTTTCTACAACATTATTATACTACTCAGCATATGGTAACCCTTTCATTCTGAAGTCCTATGTCTTTTTGTTCTTTTTTTTTTTTAGTTCCAAGAAATAGGTTTTCTTTCTTTAACTATTGGCTCCCCTAAATTATCTCTATTTCTTCTCCATAAATTCTGTTTTCTTACATGTTGACAAATCTAGAGCTATTCTCTACGATTCTTTTCTTTAAACTTTCTTTTTTTACCCTTTTATCTTATACTCTGGAAGAATCCCTTAGCCCCCACCTTCCTGGTTCACTAATTTGCCCCTCTGTGTTTACATTCTGCTATTTGGCCATCATTAAGTTCTTAATGGCAACAAGTACATTTTTTTCATTTTCAAGATCTCCTCTTGATCCTGTTATTGTTCCATGGATGGAATGCCATGTTTTATATCTCCACTTTTCTTGCTTAGTTCTGAAGCCCTCCAAGCTGTAAATGCTTGCTCTTGGCTTTTTCCATGTTGGCTGTCCTCATATTTCTAGTCACTCCCAACTGTGAGCTCACATTTCCTAGACTCTAAGCTCTCTCAGCTTGGGCAGCCAGTCTTAGGTGAGGGACTGAAGCAGCTGTGGGTGCCTGTGCTCCCTACTGTTTTCAGTGAGACCAGGAGATGGGCAGAGCTGGAGACAGCAGCTGGTCTCTAGAGCTTATGCAGTCCCTCTTTGTCCTGGGCATCATCAGCTACCTGGGGTCCTTCCCTATTTCCCCATCCTAAACACTGACCTAAACACTGCGGGGAGAAAGGAAGAAGGGAGTACACAGGGGTTCATAGGAACAAACTCCTCCCACTACAAGAGCTCTACCAACCCTCCGTGGCTGTTCCCAGCCCTCTCCTGCTCCAGGGTGCCACCACTTCTAGACATGGGACCTTGGTGGTGCTGCACCATGACTTGGTCTATCCTTTTCTCTTGCCCATCGCAATCCCACTGTTCAGTCTCCCAGGAATTCCTTGAAGCTTCTAATCCCTTATTAAGTTTACTTCTTATTCTTGGGTGTGGCTAGAGATTCAGATGTTTCTTTATATCTGTTCTAAAGCCCCCCAATCTGGAGGGAACCTGCAGCATATTTTTGCACATTCTGACATTTTGAACCACAACATTCAGAATCTTACCCTTAAACGGAGCCTTCTGAGCAACATAGAGTACACAGGAATTAGAGAAAACACTGTTACTTATTTGATATGTTGGTCATTTCCCTGTTTGCTTTTAGATCCAATTTCCACTTTTCCCTTGTTTGACTCTGCATCACAGGAAACTACACTCCCTGACTCTTTGAACAACTGGCTTTTGGGTAAGTTGTTCAGCCAGTGGGAGGCACTGGTGGAGACTGGAAGGGGAGGTGAGGGAGAAGCCAGGCCTCCCTGCCGGGATGATGCCTCGACAGCACCCATGGCTCTCCAGAGGCCTCAGCTTCCATTCTGTCGGGCAGCGTTCATCTTGTCCAGCTCCTGCTGGCTGGCACTAGTCTCTGGCCTTGGTAACACAACCTTCTACCGATGTCCCTCCAGTCCTAGGGGCGTAGGACCTCCTCCTGCTGCTCTGATCTCTGGGGTGCTGCAGCACCTCATAGAACCATCTCCTGGGCAACAAATTTCCTATATTAAATTCCTGCTGTTGAGAGGCCTAGAATGGTTTTGTTTTCCTGGTTGGATTCTGATTTGAAGATCAAAGTTCTGAAGAGACTTCTTCAAAAATAATATTGGGTAAGTCCTTTCTCTGAGGGGAAGGGAGCACCATAGTAAAGGAATTTTAAACTTGGGTTTCTCAATATCTAAGATATCCCAAGTTATTTCAAGGAGTGACATGAAATCCTCTAAAATGTGAAATTTGGCAGTACATTTCACCTTAATTGCATATATGCCACAAAGCGGTTTTGTAAGGAAAGCCTTAGGGGCCTATCATATTATTAAACACAGTGTTCTAGAATCAGGAAGTGCTATCCTAGAGGAGGAAGGCTTTGAGTATAACAGAAACCTTGCCTAAGGCTTCTCAAGCTTCACACCTACCTTCAGGGGGAGCCATGAGCTTGTTTAAAGAAAATACTTTCATCATCTGTTACCGTTTTCTCTGTTGAGAGAGGGTTATGTGAAATGACAGAAAACCTTAAAAAAAAAATCTTGTGTAGCTTTGTTATTCTGAAATAGAGAATACCAGTGCCTTCTAAGCCTAGTCCGTTATGATCACTCCACAGTGCTTAATAAGCAGCACAGAACCAACTAGAGAGCCCGCCACTGTGGCCCGTGATCAGAGAGAGAACGAGAGCCACGCTGTGCCCCTGGTATGCCATATGGCTGCAAATCTAAAGGCTCTGAAAGATGCCGCACTTGTAGGAAGCCCTGAATACCTGCTTTCATTTCCATCTTGAGTGTTTGAACTGTAATATATGGACCATCTATTTATTAAAGGAGAGAGCTTACTTTGGCATGGGATAAATTGGTGCTTGCAGCAAGATGCTGTTTAATACAAGGGACGTTTCTTGAATTCCTTTCAGATCTGAGATCCACAGCTTAAGAGTGTTTGGTGTATACATTTAAAAACTGCACGACTATTATACAACCTCTTTTCTTCAGCTGGCATGAGAAGGATATTCCCATCCTCTCTATGCTCTGTTCTTTACTTCCTCAAAGCTGAGGAGGCAAAAACCCTGCCAGCCTTATCCAGCTTTTCATGGAAAGCCGCCACTCTTAACTGGCGCCTAAATGCAATTTCAGACCGTCCCAGGAGAACTTCGTTCTTTGAGGTGAATTCATAATATTAGGGCCAACAAAGAAGTTAACACAAACTTCAACGGTTAAAGAAAAAGAAAAAGTCTGCAGTCTTACTGAAGGAGCTCTGCTTCTGTGAGTGCCTCTGTCCTCTGCTCCCCAGTGACAATGGCCAGTTCATCCTTCAGTTCCTGGATTTCCTTTTGTAGGCGTATAATCATCTGCAAACGGCAAGGCAGGAGCGTAAATGTCAACTCCTCACTGAGGGGAACTATGTGACAGAGAACCATACATCTTTTAAAATTATGAACAAAAATGTACAGAGGATGATATAAAAGACACTCTTGTACTTAGCACCCAGCTTTGTTAAATCTTAACATTTTGTCAAAATAGTTCTAGGATTTTTCTTAACAAATAAAACATTACTGATGGAACTGGTATCCCTTATTCCTGTTCCCCTTCTGTCCTTCCTGGAGTGATTGCTGTCCTGCATTTAGTGGGTAGCATTTCCCTGCATGTTTTATACATTTACTCCATATGTACAGATGTGACTGTAAACGATGTATGATATCATCTTGCATGCCTTACACTTTATGTAAATGTTGCCATACTGCATGTAACTGCAACTTGCTTTTTTTTCCCCCCTCACACTATGTTTTTGAGATTATTTATATTGCTTCATGTGGCTCTAGTTCATGAATTTTCATGGACATATAGTATTTCAGTAAAGGAATGTATCACAATTTACGTATCTATGTCTCCTGTTGAGGGACATTCAGGAGTTTTACTTTTGCGATTACAAAGAGTGTTGCTGTGAACATTATAAGTCTCCGGGCATGTGTGGGACAGCTTCCCTGTAGTGTGCACCTAGAACTGTGTGGAGGTAGAGTGAGTGCACCCCCTTATTATATATTGCCAAACTGCTCTTCAGAATGGATGCATAAATTCATATTCTCAGCAGCTATATATGTAAGTTCCTGTTTCCCCACATTTTTGTCATTTTGTATGTAGTACTGCCAGACACTTTAATCTTGCCTATCTAGGTGGGTGTAAAATGGTCTCTTATCTAGTTCTAATTTAGAACTAGTATTTTCATGATTATTAGTGAGGTCGATCATCTTTGCGTATGCATACTGGCTGTTTGGGTTTCCTCTTCTGTGAATTATTTATTCACCA
Organism: Delphinus delphis; assembly: GCF_949987515.2. NCBI lineage: Eukaryota > Metazoa > Chordata > Mammalia > Artiodactyla > Delphinidae > Delphinus > Delphinus delphis. The sequence goes on along the minus strand of NC_082692.2, from coordinate 35,314,876 downwards.
TCTTGCCCATGTTTCAGTTGAGTTGTTTTTCTTTTCCTTATTAATTTGCAGGTTTCTTTATATATTCGGGATGTGAACCCTTTGTTAGCTGTATGCAATGCACATGTTTTCTCCCAATCTATGTAATATTTTTCACTCTGTGGTGTTCTTTTTGTTAAATGAAAGTTTTAAATTTCAATATAATTTCATTATCAACTTCTTTTGTTTTGAGCTTTATATTTGTGTCTTCTTTAAGAAAATCTATTTTACCTAAAGCCATAGCAATGTTTTCCTATATGCTCTTATAAAAGTTTTAAAGTTTTGCTTTTTACATTTAGGTTGATTGATTTTATTTTGTAGGAAGTGTGAGATATGGATCTAATTTTAATTTTTTTATGGCTAACCATGCAATATTTGCTATTATAATTCTGTTATATATTTCCACATGTAACTTGTGTCTTTTTCTGGGCTACTGGTTAAAAACATTTGTCTACTTGACTATATGTATGGTAATACTACACTGTTTTAATTACTATATCTTAAAAAATTTTGGGCATCTAGATAGAATAAGTCCCTTCCATCTTGTTCTCTTCCAAAATAGACTTCACTATTCCTGATCATTTGCTCTTTCATATAAATTTTAGATTTGGCTTGTAAAATTCTACCAAAGGCCCTCCTCAAATTTTAACTGGAAATAAATTTGAGTAAAAGGTTAATTTGATAAGACATTAAAGTAATGCTATGAATCATTACATCCATGAACATGGTATAGCTTTCTGATTCCTTTCAATACTAATCTGTATATGTCTTTAATTAGATTTTATTCCTATAATTTTAAAGTTTTTGTTGCTATTATAAACGGAATTTTTATAAAATTGCATTTTCTAATTATTGGCTTTTGATATATAGGAAGGCAATTCATTTTTATGAATGGGTTAATTTTCTGAATATTATTTTGGTTATCTGTTTACTTGTTATTAAACACTCTTGGATATTCTATATGAGCAATCAAATTGTCCACAAGTAATGACAGATATTCTTCTTATCAAATCCTCATAAATAAAAAAAAAAAAAGTCTCTTTCCTAAGAACCTCCAAGTATAGTGCTTAAGACATTCTTGTCTTATTCCTTCTAACGTTTCAACTTTAAAATGTTTGCTGTAGTTTTTGGTTGATACCCTTAATCATTCTAAGGATGTTCACTTATATTCATAGTTTGATGAGTCTTTTCAAACTATGGATGAATGTTTAATGTTATCAAACACTTTTTCTGCATCTAGTGATGTGATCATTTCATTTTTTCTTTTAATTGTGAATGTGATGAATCACCTTAATTCATGTGATTTTACTTTTTAGTATGAACTACTTCAGATATACAAAAAGGTATAAATAATACCATGTACCTACTACTTAACTTAAGAAATAAAACATTACAGACTCTTGTGAACGCCCATCCCATAGAGTCTTCCCTAAATTTGGTGTTTATTTTTCCCATTCAGTTGTGTTTTGGGTGGTTTTGAGGACAACTTTTCAACTGTCACTTGTGCTTCAGAAAAGCTCTGTACATAAAATAATGAACAGTAATATCAGTTTTTAGAAGCAATTATAAAGGAGATGAGGAAACAACACTTGTCAATTACCAGATAATTCTGCACCAGGAAGACCTCAACATTTGTTCAATTAGCTATTAGTTTTTGACTCCTGATTTGTCGTTTCTTTAAATCTCTCACAGACTTACATCTAACACACGATAATGTTCATCTTTGTTCAAATTCCTCAAGTTCCTTCAAAGAAAAGTCTCTCTAGCCAAATTTGAAGGGAAAAAATAACCTCAATGTCTAATATGTTTATTTTCCTTCAGTTATGAAGTAATTTTTGTCTTCAGGCTAATAGTACATTCCTATCTTTCTCATTCTGCACAGTAATATTACAGGGCTGCTGGCAGGGTAGGAACAGCAGAAGAATTCATCCTAGGAGTTCAGTTCCATTTGACTTAGGCCTTTGAATTGTGTCTCCTTTTTCCAGTGGAGGTACCCTGTGGTGCTGACGAGGGACTGGACTGGAAAGGGATCCTGCCTCACCCACTGGTTTCTCCAGAAGAGAATGCTGTCAGGGGAGCTCGGGCTCCCTGAGGCAAGTGGGACAAAACAGTCAGCCCCATTATTCTTTTGTCCTTCTTTTCCTCTACCCTTCAATGGAATAATTTCAGGGAAGGAAGGGCAAACACTCAAGAGGAAGTAATTAATATGGGTAACAGTGAACTTGAGATTTTCTTGTTTGGAATTTGAGAAATTTGTAAATGAAGCACTGTTGGTAAGATTTCACATCTTTTTTGTAACGCATACCACTAAGCTTACACCAGCTTATTTTCTAGAGAAAAAAAAAAATTTTTTAAAGGTGACTGATTTGCAAAGTAATATAATCTTAATTTTGGAGTTTTACAAAACTGAAATATTTTATTTCAACATTTCCAATGTTGACAGGAGTTAATTCCTTGTTGTATTTTATTTGAAGACTAACAAAATAGAGAAAAGAAAAAATATCTGCATTTATAATGAGTAGGTGAATCATGTAACTTGCAAATATTTTTCCTTTAGAAAAAGAACTTTGATAAAGAAGAATTCATTTTTATAAAACTAGAGACTTGGCCATTTTTCCATGGATCAAACCAACTATTAACTTTCAAAAATCTCTAGAATAAGTAACAGAACAGTCATGCAAAATACTATTCTATTTAATAACCATTAGGACTTCTTTTTCTCGATAAGCTTTTATAAAAGATGGTCTATAATTACTGTCTTTAGAAAGTTAAGCTGACTTTTTTTTTTGAAAGGCTATGACCTGCCTACAAATATAACTGTGTATGATTCTGTGTATGTCCCCAGGACTCACTGTGCCCCTAACTGATGGAGTAAAGGGGGCTGGAGGTAAGAGAACAGGCCCTGGCGTCAGACTGTCTGTGTCTGAATCCTGCTCTGCTACCAATCAGCACTGTTACTCAGATCAGATCACTAAATATTTCTGCGTTTCAGTTTTGTCATGTGTAAAGTAGAGGAAGAGACGGCATCTACTCATGAGGTTGTTGTGAGAATTAAATGATTTAACACGTTTCCAGTATTTAGAACGTTGCCTGGTTACGGAGAGTGAGTGTCTCCCAAAATTTAACTAATCTTTGATATACTTTGATTTTTTTTAACATAGTTAAAAGTTGCTTACCAATCTGGGATCGATTTCTTCATTAAGAACAGCTTCATTCTTTATGAGTGCCACTCGTTGTGCAAATCTACAGGTAGATATAGATTCCTAAGAAAGCAAGATAAGTCCTTAAAGTGTTATGGCATAGAGAGATAAAACAATTTCTGTTCACAGGAAAAACGTGTACACCTAGAGTGATGTGCATAAAACACAACGAGGAAACATGCTTCCAAATTAGGAAGTCTTGCCTTTCCCTGGAACATTATTTTTCATTAAAATTTTGTTTGGGCTTAATATAATGACTGATGCCCAAAGTGTGGAAGATCCTGAGGTCCTAAGTGACAACTGGTATGTGCTTTTCAACTATTGATTTGTCAAACCAGAACCACATACACAAACCAGAATCATAGCAGGTACCACAATCCATAAGCATCAAAGGGTAAAAAATAAATATTTTTAACAGGTGCAAAAGAGAGGCTTTTCAAGGCATCTTACAATGCACTTGGGGCTTGGCCTTGTTTGGGGAGGCACCCTGCAGCTTCCTGTTTTCCTCTCTTAGAGAAAGTCTGAGTCCCAAACGTTAAACTGAAATGCATGAAACATCAGCTGGCTCTAAAGCAACCCAGGAGAGCCATCTGGCAGCCAAACCCTGCCAAGGCGTCCTGGGTGCTGTGCCCAGGGACACGTCTAGGGACACACCTTGGAGATGTCTCCAAGGCACCTAAGCAATCAGGAGCAAAACGGATCAGGAGAAGCCGATGGGTCTCCTCCCTCACGTCTCTGGCAGGTCTTCCAAAATTTGTGTATGAGGTTTTCTGCAAACCATCCCGTGCTATGTGAAGTCAGTTCTCAAACTGGGGGAATTACAATTCTGGCAAATAACCCAAAGCTATGAACTCTGGTGGGTCTTCACCTCTGAAGGCATACCCTAACCCAGTTGAAAAGACGGAAACCCACCCAGGACCCTCAACTCCGTCTCACAAACTAGCATAAAAACTCAGACTGAGATCTCCAGAAAGAAGAAGCAACATACGTCGATATTCCTTTTCTCTAAAGAGAGGGTGGCAATCATGGTCGTCATGCAGTTCCCTCCCAGGCTGTCTCTCAGGACACTGGTCATCATGGAGTTCCGATATGGAATGTGTGAGCGGTGCTTTTCTGAGAGGGCAATGATAACCTGTGGTGGAGGGGAAAAAGAATAGCGTTAACTTAGCAGAAAATGCACACTGGACAAACTGAGCTGCGACGGCAACAAGAATACAAAATGCAGTGACCCCCAAAACTTGGGCTCAGAATAAATATCTTAAAATATTCAGTACAGTAACAGTGAAGATGGAATGAAGCAAATATAGTAAAAACATACCATGATGAACCCTGTCATTTTTGGATAGATGATATAACTTGTGCAGAATTGGATACATTTTTATTCTGTTTTCAGTCACTGAGAAATTTATATAAAAACTCAAGAGTAAATCATGCCAGATTTTTTAAAATCCTACCAAAATTGGTCTGCATGCCTCATCTTCAAGGTAAAAGAGGCAGAACAATAAATAAGAACCACAAGAGGCAACAGACCCTAGATTCTGGGGCCAGATTGTCCAGGTCCAGATTCTAGTCATACCAGGGCATGCCACTCACCATCTCTGCCTCAGTCTCCTCATCTGTAAAACTGGGAAAAGACAGTATCTACCTATGAGTAGTTGGGATGATTAGAAGAGTTAAAATGTGCAAATTACTTTGAGTAGAACTAGCCCAAAATAAGTGCTGTATATGTGTGTTTACTTTCACTGTAAGTGTTGGGGGAAGTGCACCTTGGTTCAACTAGAGCCTGCTCATCTTGCTCCTTAGCAGTCTTACGTACTTAGTAGGAAGGTGGTAGATGGATGGATGGGAGATGGATGAAAGGCTGCTGTGGGCTGTCCCCAAGGGGAGCCACCAGGGGTTCAGGGTTTTCTGGGGAAGATGAATCCAGTGCCAGGACGCCCACTGCAAAGCATCAGGAATAAGTCACCCACAGATGTGACATGTGACTTCAGGGGCATCACAAGGCCCTGGCTCCTGAAAATACTTCCAACACCTGCCATTGTTCTAGTCTTCCCTCTTCCCAGCTGTGTAATTCCCATCATCAGAACTTTTTCTACTCCTTTAGTTTACAAAATAAGATGGGAACATTGTTTTTGAAGGCCGTTTTTAGCAAAATCATGTAACGATACCACTGGTCTTGCTTTAAGCTAATGACCCACAGGTTTTACTATAAACCAGAAATCCTGTGAGAGTCTCTCAAAAACCACTTTTCCACTCTCAGAAATGGGCCTTCGCACCTTATCCTCTTGTTTCAAACATCTACCCAGCCTCCTCTCTCCACCTTCAGCCTGAGCCGATGGCCACACACTCTTCTTCTAGGTGTAAGCGGTCTACCTGCCCCGTCCCTCAATCCCCCACACATTCCACTCTTCCTGTGGTTACTGTCCTGCTCCTGCCCAAGTCCAGCCCTGTGTCCCCTCCCTCTTCTCCTCTTACCTACTTCGCTCCTATAATTAACCCCTCTCTTTGTATTAATTTCTCTCTCTCACCGGAATCACTCCCATTCTGCAAGCCCACAACAGTACTAAACTAAGTTGGCTCTTGCCAAGGTCATCAGCAACCCCCCTGAACCAAAAGCACTGACTGCTCTCTTACTAGACCTCTGATTTGAGTAAGGCATCAACATAGGTATTCATTGCCTCCTTCAGGAAATGCTTTAGTCACTTGGTAATCAGGACATCACACTTTTCTGGGCTTTATCTTTCCTTAAAAACTAGATAATGAATACTCGCTTTTCTTCTTCCCAAATTATATCTGTTGAAGTGCTCCAAGGCTCAGTCCCAGATCCTCTCCTCTTTCTTATCTACACTGTCTCTCTGTGTAATCTCATCCAATCCCCTGGCTTTAAATACATCCATATCCTATCCGAATGTCTCCCCAATTTACAGCATCAGCCTCAACCTCTTCCCTGAGCTACTATCCCTGAGGCAACTCTGCATCTCCACCTGGATGTCTGTTCCTGACTGTCTCTCCCCTCTGCCCCCAAGCCTGATTCTTTCTCAGGCTTTACCCATCATTACTGATAGTGCCACCATCCACCAAGTGGCTCAGTCCAAAACCCTAGGCAACGTTCCTGAATTCCTCTCACCTCCAACATCCAATTTCCATTAGGTTTATCTACAAAACATACCCAGAATTGGATCACTTTTTCCCACCTCGTTTGCCACCGCTCCAGTTCGAGGCACCATTTTCCCTTCCTTGGATAACTGCTCTCAAGGCTCTGAATCAGTCTCCTTGTTTCTCCTTTTGCCCACCCATGGTCCCCTCTCTGCATGGCAGGCAGAGAAACCTTTACAAAAATGTAAGTTACATCAAGTCACTGCCCTGCTTACAACCTCCCGATACACTTGGTATAATGACCCAACCCCTGTGTGATCTGGTTCCTGTCTACCTATCCAACCTCATCTCCTACGGTGCTTTCGTGGCCCACACTGGCCTTGCTGTGGCTTCACCATGCCAAGCTTAGGCCCACATCGCAGCCTTTGACCTTGTTTCTTTTACCTAGGATGCTCTTGCCCCAGATTTTCTTACAGCATCCTGCTTCTCATCAATCAAATCTTTGCTCAAGTTTTATTTCCTCACAAGGGCTTTCCCTGAACCCCCTATCAAAAGTAACACCCCGATATCCAGGCTTTAACTCTATTTTATTTTTCTTCTGGTACTCACCACTATTGGAAATTTTATTTATTTACTTGTTTGTTACCTGCTTCCCTATGAGAGTTTCTGCTCCACAAGGCAGAAACAAAGGACTTTGTTTCTCTTGCTCGTGGCTCCATCGCCACTGCCAAGAACAGCACCCGGCACCCGGTACATGTGGCAGAAACTGAGTTGTCTCCCTCAGCTCCCATGATAGTCCCCATACTACTTCTGCTTCCTGAAAAATTACATTTCCTAGTCTCTCTTACAGCTCACGGTCTGCATGAGACCTAGCTCCATCAAGCAAACACCCTGTGTGGGATTGGAGGTGAGTGATGAGAGGTGGTGGTCATAAGGAGGAAGACCGCATTTGTAGGTGGGTGGCAAAGGCAACTGGTTTTTTTGAGGCAGCTACAGGGAAGTTTCTGGAATCTAGGACTTAATGTCCTAAGTGCCCAGTGGGGATAACAGTGGCGTTTTACAGAGCAGTTCAGTGGTGTGATTAGAAGTGTCTCTTGGCTGGGACTTTCCCAGTGGTCCAGTGGTTAAGACTTCGCCTTCCAATGCAGGGAGTGAGGGTTCGATCCCTGATTGGGGAGCTAAGATCCCACATGGCTCGTGGCCAAAAACACCAAACACATAAAACAGAAGCAATACTGGAACAAATTCAATAAAGACTTTAAAAGATGGTCCACATCAAAAAGATCTTGAGAAAAAAAAGAAGTGTATCTTGGTTGTTCTGCTCCTAGCTGGGTAGTACTCAAGCCCAGTTTTCTAATTTTTCTTGAGATTCTTTATGTTTAATAAACTCTATGCTGCTTAAATTAGCTAGAATCAATTTCCCAATTTGCAGCTAAAAAATCTGATTAATACAACATATGCTCAACACTTTTTTGTTAAATGAATATGAATAAATGAGTGATTGGATTAATTAGTTTTACCTAGGAAGGCAGTAGGAGGGTCATTAGTAGTGAACGAGATTTGGGAGAACTAAGCTTGAATGTAACTGGGAAGAAAGTGAGAAATATGGTGGACCCGATCACTTTGAAGACTTGTAGCACAATAAACGCAGTTCTAGGCCATTTCTTTTTCCTTTTTTTTTTGGCTGTGTTGGGTCTTCGTTGCTGTGCACGGGCTTTTCTCTAGTTGCGGTGAGGGGGGGCTCCTCTTCGTTGCGGTGCGCATGCTTCTCATTGCGGTGGCTTCTCTTGTTGCGGAGCATGGGCTCTAGGCATGCAGGCTTCAGTAGTTGTGGCTCACGGGCTCTAGAGGGCAGGCTCAGTAGCTGTGGCGCACGGGCTTAGTTGCTCCGCGGAATGTGGGATCTTCCCAGACCGGGGCACGAACCCGTGTCCCCTGCACTGGCAGGCGGATTCTTAACCACTGCGCCACCAGGGAAGTCCTAGGCCATTTCTTTATAAGCGGGTCCTGAGCAGGTATCCTCCCAGCTCTAGAGGACTTTAGGAATACCATAATAAGCCCAGACCCCTTGGACAGAAACGGATCTTCAGAGTGACTTAGCAATGGCCAGTATTTGAGAGAGAGGCAGAAGTAAATTATTCCTCGTGGTGCTGCTTTGGGTTCTCTACACTGGGCAGAAACCAAATGATCTGAATGGCACAGGGTGAGGAGGTGTTCATACAACCTGGATTTTTTTAGTGTCTACTTCCATTTTGGATTTCATGTACAAATACAATAACATGTTCCTGAAGACATTCTTTAAGCAACAAAGGGTGGAACCCCACATTACACTTAATAGTATCTCCACGTACTGAGAAACTATGCCTGAAATCAATAACTCAGTTTACTACTTCATTCATTAAAGAGAATTTCTTTTAAAGAACTCAGATGTCCATGGAAGATTATCCCCTGAGAACTGACAACAATTTGGAGAGTTACAACTAGCACCGCACCACCAATTTTTTCTCCTGAACACAACACATTCAGTGGAAGCCAAGTGGAAAGTAACACTCTGAAAAAGTCCCACTCATGTTGGATAACTGGCCGGGGTGACCCTGATTCTGATTTCTGGAGAAGGAGAGAGCAAACACTCTCTGCTCCCAGTGGATTCTCACTTAACATTTGGGCTGACAAAGACCCGGGGTCACCCAAGGAGCACTCCGTGAGGCTTATGGCTGGAACAAGTATGCATGGTCCCTTCCTTTTCCTCCATGGGCTCGATTTCTAGGGTCAAGATGTACCCTGTTATTGTGGCTTGAAATGTTTTTGAGGAGACTCTTTGGAAAAAGTACTACATACACAAGGAAAACTCCAAAACCAACAGCACTCTGGCCAATAGAAATTTATTTGCTTCTGAGCACAATAAGGTGCATTCAACTCAGAACGGCTGTGCCCTGTGAGCAGGTGTAGGGTCTCACAATTATGGCCAGAGGGCCATTACAATTCGCATGGAATTTCTATAACCCTAATGTGGGCTAATTCATGGAAGAAAGGCTACCAAACTGTCTTTTCCTAGTCCATCTCCATCTTATATATTCAAACTGAGACAGAGAAGATGTCTCAGTTTGATTATATTATGGACATCTACATGAATTTCTATTACAGCATTTATCTTACTGCATTCTAAGTATTTGTTTGTACGCTTTGCTCTTTCACTGGATGACACGGTAGCACAGGCTTTCTCAATTATACATCGATCCCCATTGCCTAACGTAACTTGTAGCACCCAGTGGACACTCAATCACAATTTGTTGAATGAATGAGTGAATGAATGAATGAAGATATTTAAACTAAACTGTGTTATACTTCCAGTCTCAAAGGCCCATAATAAAGTACTTCATAAAGAAAATATGTTGGGCTTCCCTGGTGGCGCAGTGGTTGAGAGTCTGCCTGCCGATGCAGGGGACACGGGTTCGTGCCCCGGTCCGGGAAGATCCCACATGCCATGGAGCAGCTGGGCCCGTAAGCCATGGCCACTGAGCCTGCGCGTCCGGAGCCTGTGCTCCGTGGCGGGAGAGGCCACAACAGTGAGAGGCCCGCGTACCGCAAAAAAAAAAAAAATGTTTATAAAAGTCCTTGAATTCTGTTATTTCATCAACAGTATCTGCTCACTCTTTTTACTATTCTCCTTCCTAGGTACTCTTTGGTTCCCTCTCACTTATGTCTTTCTGTGTAAAATTCCAATATTTCTCTACTATCCACAACTTTTTCTCTAGCAGCTGCTCCTAGCTTTACTCAATCTCACATACTCATGTCCACACACTGCAGTCTTCCATATTTATGTTCTTCTTTCCTCTCATACTGATCTTCTCCTTCTCCTCCTCTCTCCATTATTTTATGCCATAACCTCCATGAAGACCCTTGTACAGCAGTGTAAAGAGCTAACGGCTGCAGTGATGCAGTGGGCATCTATGAAACAGATAAGTTACATTCGGAGAGCCAAAGGTCAATGACACGTGAACATCACTGAGACCCTGGGTGAATCCATCGCGCAGATGGAGCTAAGGGCTGACAGACTCCCAGTTCTCACTGCCTGACATGCTCTGACCCCATCCTGGCTGGGCTCACTCCTACACATTCCTCAGATCTCTGCTTAACATCAGTCCTGAGAGAACTTTCATTAACTCTCCCTTCCTCAGTCTAAGTCCAATCCCCCACACTCTCCTCGCCCCTTGGACTTGCTCTGCAGTCTCCCATCGGGATTACAGCCACGTACTTAATGAATACTTATTCAGTGCATGTCTCCCTCCACTGGACCATGAGACCTTCGGGGCAGGGGCTGTTTCTGTTTCATTCAGCGCTGTGGTCCAGGGCCCGGCACAGTCCTCAGCACATTACTGCTCCTTATAAGTATCTGTTAAATAAATAAACTAGCTATATAGAAAATCAAATGCCACATAGCCACCAAGACTGCTCACATGAGGCTGATGTTACCAGAATTTTGAAGAGAAGAAATGTAGGGAGAGGAATAGTTTTAATGACAAGTAACAGCTTGCAAAGGTTGTGTAGAATGAAGAAAAAGAAAAGATAAGGAGCAGGATGTTTTTCTTGAGTGATTACAATTGGCGGAAATTTTGATTCAACTAACAAATATAAATATAATTTCGTATGATGGATGGATATAATGGGAATTAAATGATAGTGAAGACTCTGAAACAAGTAGGTATATTTGAAATAAAGCACTTTGAATATAGTCTATTATACTTTCATATCAATGTTACATAAATATCCTATAAAGTAAAAGGATCTGTTAAGTAAAAATAGTATGTAATATGTGAACAAGAAAGAGTTCAGGAATGCTGACTATCGTCAGAAACACTAAAGTGATCTGAACACCATGCAGGCCTTAATCTCTGGGTGTTGCATTACTGGGATTCATTTGGTCAGAGCCTAATTGTGTGTGCCTTGTTCACAGAAAGTTCCCTTAGGTTTCTCTCAATCTGCTTTTTCAGCCAGCTTGACCATTAGAAAGCATTTAATGTCAGGACAACATCATTCTCAAAAGGGTTCATTATGCAGCTTTAAAAAAGTAGTCTTTTTTCTCAAATCTTTCAGTCTCCAACATTCATTAACGGACCCTTTTGCCTCGCCAATATCCTCTGTACTTCTCCACTCCAGTTTTTGATCATGTTTCTCTTTCTTTCTTTCTTTTTTTTTTCAGAATTAGTTGCCATCTTTAACATTCAACTCACAACATTTATACTCACAGAGCTGAAAGGAACTTGAGAAATAATTTAATTCAATGCACTCCTTTTAGATGGGAGAAATTTTCTCTGTAAGATTTATTTAGCAAAATTCAGATGAGCTTTCTCTGCCTTTGGAATAAAATTCAGAAATTAAAAATTAAGCATGCACTGGGATGGACTGTAGTAAACTTGGAGTAGGGACAGGGAGGGAAGCTAAGGCAAAGAGAACCATTGCAGGGTCAGAATCACCAACTAGATGAAGTCACTACAAATGGAAAAGATACTGGTCATCTCCACATTATGGTCTCATAGCTAATCTACCAGCCCAAAAAAATAGGCCATGGAGGTCGTTTCCAACTTATATTCACACCCACTACTAATTTTACAAAAAAATACAAGGTATAGTGAAAAAAAGTATAGTCTTTGGAGCCAAGCAATTCGAGGTTCAAATCCCTATCTCAGCACTAGCTGTGTAATCTCAGGAAGGCCTGTGGAAGACCGGAGTTAAAAAAACTGTAAGATGTGGGTAATAACTAATACCTACAGTGCAGAGCTGTTGTGAGGTTTAAATGAAATGGTTTATACAGAAGTCTAGTAGCTATACCAATGTTTATAGCAGCATTATTCACAATAGCCAAAAGGCGGAAACAAGTCATGTTCATCAACAGATGAATGGATATACTAAATACTATATATCTATATTTATATCTACACACACACAATGAGATATTATTTAGCCTTAAAAAGGAAGAAAATTGTGATACACGTTAAAACACGATTGACCTTGAAATTATGCTAAGTGGAAGAAATCAGACACAAAAGGACAAATATTGTATAATTCTACTTATACGAAAATCAGGAACAGGCAAATTCATAGTGGCAGAAAGTAGAATAGAGGTGATGGGGGCCTGGGAGTATAAAGAGATTGTGAGTTACTGTTTAATGGGTACAGAGTTTCTGTTTGGGATCATAAGAAGTTCTGGAAATGGATGATGCTGATGCTTGCACAACATTTTGAATGTACTTAATGCCACTGAATTGTAAAAATTAGTTAAATGGTAATTTTACGTTATATATACTTTGCCACAGTAAAAGAAGAGAAACAAAACAAAACAAGACAAAAATGCTAGTAGAATGCGTGATGTGAAGTACATGGTCAAAAAATGGTTAAAATAGGTACACCCCACCCTACCCATTTACCTGTTCTAAGTAATGTAGTGACAAGTTGATATACTTGGCCTCTGTCAGAAGCTGGCCCCCGACTCCAGTCTTTGCAACTCGCTCTGAACCAGCCAGGTCAACCAAATGCAGCTTGGCCTGTCGCACAGTTGCAGATCCTGGTTCCTTGCTTGATAAGTGAATGGTGAATATGCAGTGGGAACGGGTTGAAGCTTGGTTCATAGGAGTCTACAATAAAAATGTTGTAAAACAAAATTGATAAACCATTAGCCAGACTATGAAGAAAAAAGGGAGAAGACTCAAATCAATAAAATTAGAAATGGAAAAGGGGAAGTAACAACTGACACTGCAGAAATACAAAGGATCATGAGAGATTACTACAAGCAACTATATGCCAATAAAATAGACAACCTGGAAGAAACTATGAAGAAAAAAAGGGAGAAGACTCAAATCAATAAAATTAGAAATGGAAAAGGGGAAGTAACAACTGACACTGCAGAAATACAAAGGATCATGAGAGATTACTACAAGCAACTATATGCCAATAAAATAGACAACCTGGAAGAAACGGAAAAATTCATAGAGAAGCACACCTTCCAAGACTGAACCAGGAAGAAATAGAAAATATGAACAGACCAATCACAAGCACTGAAGTTGAAACTGATTAAAAATCTTCCAACAAACAAAAGCCCAGGACCAGATGGCTTCACAGGTGAATACTATCAAACATTTAAAGAAGAGTTAACACCTATCCTTCTCAAACTCTTCCAAAATATAGCAGAGGGAGGAACACTCCCAAACTCATTCTACGAGGCCACCATCACCCTGATACCAAAACCAGACAAAGATGTCACAAAGAAAGAAAACTACAGGCCAATATCACTGATGAACATAGATGCAAAAGTCCTCAACACAATACCAGCAAACAGAATCCAAGAGCACATTAAAAGGATCACACACCATGATCAGGTGGGGTTTATCTCAGGAATGCAAGGATTCTTCAATATATGCAAATCAATCAATGTGATACATCCTATTAACAAGTTTAAGGAGAAAAACCATATGATCATCTTAATAGATGCAGAGAAAGCTTTCAACAAAATTCAACACCCATTTATGATAAAAGCCCTGCAGAAACTAGGCATAGGGAGAAGTTACCTCAACATAATAAAGGCCATATATGAGAAACCCACAGCCAACATCGTCCACGATGGTGAAAAACTGAAAGCATTTCCACTAAGATCAGGAACAAGACAAGGTGCCCACTCTCACCACTCTTATTCAACACAGTTTGGGAAGTTTTAGCCACAGCAATCAGAGAAGAAAAAGATATAAAAGGAATCCAAATTGGAAAAGAAGAAGTAAAGCTGTCACTGTTTGCAGATGAAATGATACTATACATAGAGAATCCTAAAGATGCTACCAGAAAACTACTAGAGCTAAGCAATAAATCTGGTAAACTTGCAGGATACAAAATCAATGCACAGAAATCTCTTGCATTCCTATACACTAATGATGAAAAATCTGAAAATGAAATCAAGAAAACACTCCCATTTACCACTGCAACAAAAAGAATAAAAGACCTAGGAATAAACCTACCTAAGGAGACAAAAGACCTGTATGCAGAAAACTATAAGACACTGATGAAAGAAATTAAAGATAATACAAATAGATGGAGAGATATACCATGTTCTTGGATTGGAAAAATCAACATTGTGAAAATGACTATATTACCCAAAGCACTCTACAGATTCAATGTAATCCCTATCAAACTACTACTGGCATTTTCCACAGAACTAGAACAAAAAATTTCACAATTTGTATGGAAACACAAAAGACCCCGAATAGCCAAAGCAATCTTGAGAAAGCAAAACAGAGCTGGAGGAATCAGGCTCCTGGACTTCAGACTATACTACAAAGCTACAGTAATCAAGATAGTATGGTACTGGCACAAAAATAGAAATATAGATCAATGAAACAGGATAGAAAGCCCAGAGATAAACCCACACACATACTGTCACCTTATCTTTGATAAAGGAGGCAAGAATATGCAATTGAGAAAAGACAGCCTCTTCAATAAGTGGTGCTGGGAAAACTGGACAGCTACATGTAAAAGAATGAAATTAGAACACTCCCTAACACCATACACAAAAATAAACTCAAAATGGATTAAAGACCTAAATGTAAGGCCAGAAACTATAAAACTCTTAGCGGAAACCATAGGCAGAACACTCTATGACATAAATCACAGCAAGATCCTTTTTGACCCACCTCCTAGAGAAATGGAAATGAAAACATAAATATACAAATGGGACCTAATGAAACTTAAAAGCTTTTGCACAGCAAAGGAAACCATAAACAAGAAGAAAAGACAACCCTCAGAATGGGAGAAAATATTTGCAAATGAAGCAATTGACAAAGGATTAATCTCCAAAATTTACAAGCAGCTCATGCAGCTCAATATCAAAAAACCAAACAACCCAATCCAAAAATGGGCAGAAGACCTAAATAGACATTTCTCCACAGAAGATATACAGATTGCCAACAAACATATGAAAGAATGCTCAATATCAGTAATCATTAGAGAAATGCAAATCAAAACTACCATGAGGTGTCACCTCACACCCGTCAGAATGGCCATCATCAAAAAATCTACAAACAATAAATGCTGGAGAGGGTGTGGAGAAAAGGGAACCCTCATACACTGTTGGTGGGAATGTAAATTGATAAAGCCACTATGGGGAACAGTATGGAGGTTCCTTAAAAAACTAAAAATACAACCACCATACGACCCAGCAATCCCACTACTGGGCATATACCCTGAGAAAAACCATAATTCAAAAAGAGTCATGTACCACAATGTTCACTGCAGCTCTATTTACAATAGCCAGGACATGGAAGCAACCTAAGTGTCCATCGACAGATGAATGGATAAAGAAGAGGTGGCACATATATACAATGGAATATTATTCAGCCATAAAAAGAAACGAATTTGAGTTATTTGTAGTGAGGTGGATGGACCTAGAGTCTGTCATACATTGTGAAGTAAGTCAGAAAGAAAAAAACAAATACCGTATGCTAACACATGCATATGGAATCTAAAAAAAAAAAAAAGGTCATGAAGAACCTAGGGGCAAGACGGGAATAAAGACGCAGACCTACTAGAGAATGGACTTGAGGACACGGGGAGGGGGAAGGAAGGGTAAGCTGGGACAAAGTGAGAGAGTGGTAGTATATATATGGACATATATACACTACCAAATGTAAAATAGATAGCTAGTGCGCAGCAGTCCCATAGCACAGGGAGATCAGCTCGGTGCTTTGTGATCAGCTAGAAGGGTGGGATAGGGAGGTGGGAGGGAGGGAGACACAAGAGGGAAGAGATATGGGGATATATGTATATGCATAACTGATTCACTTTGTTATAAAGCAGAAACTAACACACCATCGTAAAGCAATTATACTGCAATAAAAACGTTAAAAAAAAGAAGTAATGCGAACAATGAGAATTTCTGTGGAATATCAACAGATTTAAATTTATATTTCCAGTGAAAAGACTTCATTTCCCAGGAAGTGAACACTTTCAAATGGAGTAAAAACACTTGTAGCTGAGATCCTTAACATGAATTATTTTCTCCTGAATGACTGATAACAGATGTGGCCGGGTTCATTCAGAAAGTGAAAAAAGAGTGTGAATGAGGTAAAGTTTGGGACCTCTTAACCAGTAGTATAATGTTATTTCATTACATGACCACAATGCATACCTTAACTTTGGCTAGCCATATTGAAAATGTTCAATGTGAATTTCATGGTAAAAGAGCTGAGAATGGGTTCATAAAGAGAATGCATTACAGAATTGTAAACACAATCCACAGACAAGGATACCCAACATCACCGCTACTACCCAACACTGAACTGGGGCTTCCAGTCAAGGTAATAAACAAGAAAAATATATGTGGCATAGTGACAGGAAAAGAAGAAATTAAAGTGTCATTATATACCGAAAATATTGTGGTTTACAAAGAAAATGCAAGAATGTCTACAAATAAACTGTTAAGGGCTAAAAAGATTAGCAGGGTTGCTGGATGCAAGACCAATATGAAAAATCAATAAAGTTCTAATAATCCAGCAACAATTAATCAGGAAATATTTTATTGGTAATAGCAACAAAGATGATGAGACACTAAGAGATTAATCTTATAAAAGATGTGTAATTTGCAGAGAAAATGAAAATCTGAATAAATGGTGTACCAGATGTTAATATACCATTTCATAGATGGGAAAATTCAAAATTAATCTCTATATTAATCTCTCTATATTAATCTATATATTCAATGCAATTGAAATACAAATGCCACTGGTTTTGTTTGCAGAACAAAACAAATTAATTCTAAAAACCAGATGAAAGAGCAAATATTGGCAAAATAATCAAAAACAATTCAGTGAAAGAATAATAAGGAAAGGGGTCTTGTCTTGCTATATATCAAGGAATAATCATAACACCATAGTAATTAAAACTGTGGGACTGGTGCAGGAACAGATAGAGAATTAGATCAGTGAAACATGCTGTGCTCATTTAAGGAACTCTGTATGAGGTATGGGTGACATCACACCACAGTAGAGAAAGGATGGACTTATTAACAAATGATGTTGGAGTAATGGTCTAACCACCTTGAAAAAGTAAATTTAGGTTGCTCTCTCACACTATACACACAAATAAATTCCAGAATGTATTATAGACTTATGTGTAAAAGAACACAACCTTAACATTAATAAAATATAGAAGCATATTGTAATCAACCCAAGGTAGTAATAGATAATCTATGATAAGACACAAAACACAAAACTGAATGGATTTGAAATACTTGACCAAATAATCCAAAATTAAAGAACTTCTGTGTGATGAGATCTACGGTAAAGTTAAAAGACTGGGCGATGATATTGGCAATATATATGGCTGACAAAAGATTAATATTTGAAATAAAGAACCCCCACAAATCAATAAGAAAAACAACACAGAAAAAATGAGCAAAGGATATGAACAGGCATCCCATAAAGAGGAAACATGAAAATGGTCAACAAGTCTTTGAAAAAATTGCTCAAGCTTACAAATAGTCAAGACAAGTAATTAAAACCCAACAACAAACTACTTCATTCACCTCTACTAGACGGGCAAATTAAAAAAAATAAACTCTAACAAAACAAGTGTTTGTAAGGATATAAGGAAGCAGGAACGTTTATACACTGCTGGTAGGAATGTAAATCAAGAATCTTTTTTGAGAGAATTCCCTACGGCTCACAAGCCAGCAACAGCCTGACTACTAGGTATATTTCCTAGAGAGAAACCTGGGCCAGGTACATTACCTGGGAGAGACAGAGACAGAGGCAGAGAGATGGATGGACATTCACTGCAATACTGCTTGGGGTAGCAAAAAGTTGGTGCAAGATGTACAGCCTAAATGGACATCTGTGGTGGGAAAGATGAATAAACTGGGATAATTCAAATTACAGAAAATTAAACTTCTGTATAGATTGACATAGATTTCTAAAATAGAATGCTGAGGAAAAATGGCAAGTTAAAGAATAATATAAATACTATGATAGAACTTAGATAATTAAGAAGACAATATTATCTAAAAATATTAGTTCATGGTGCTATAACTTAGGTCATTAAAAGCGTAAAAAATGGACTGGAGGATATAGCAAATTAATGATAGTTGTTGCCTTTGGGAGGGATGGAAGTGGAAGGCCAACAAGGAGACTTCAACTTTATCTGAAATATCCTATTATTTTTATTTAAAAATTCTCAGAAGTAAGTAGATATCAGATATCTAAAAATATCTAAAATAAAAATTATCTAAAAATATTCCAAAAGAATGCTCATGTGAGTAAACACGTTCAGATCTCCACCTTTGCAAAACAGGATTTAACGAAAGACTTTCCATACAGATATACATGTATTCAGATAGGGTAATATATTTAGATGCTATTTCAACCAGAAATTCTTTCTGTAAATATAAATTCTTGATATACACGATCACTGATTTACACCAACTAGCAAAATACAGAGATGTCAAAATACTGGCATAGTTTTCGTGATGATGATGTAGCTAGGGAGTTACATAGGCTGAAAATTTGACCCATTACTCGTTGCCACAATAACTATACCTAAACCTAGCCAGTGTGTGATTTTGCATGCTAAAGTGGATCAGCAAATAACCATACATCTAAAACCGCAAACTCAAATTTAGAACCTAAGTTGAGGTGTTTTGGAAGTGACTGTAAGTTATTTGCAGAACTTAAACGTGGGTTTCATTTCACTGTTATATTTGCACAACAATGAATCGTACAGCACTGTAACAAAAGTCAAATGACAATCGATATAAATGACTAACGTAGAGACTATCCCCAACAGCTGTCTTCAGCTTCCAAATTGATGCACTGAAATCACAGTAAAATGTGGACCATTACAAATAGTGGAAGAGTGAACCCAAGGGTACATCAAATTAAATTGTATTTCTGTAGTTTGTAATTAAAATGCAGTAATATGTGTAGGAGTCCATGCCTACAATTTTGTAACTTCTCATAAATATTTTCTGCATGAAGTAGTAGTTGGTGTACTCTTAGCGAAAAATTTCTTAAACCTCAGAAAACATTCTTTATGTATAGCTGTTTAAGTGTGATTGAATATGCCAGTGTCTGCTCTGTGTTTATTTAAGGACATCTTTATGTCTCATAGGCATGCCCCTACGTTTGTCCTTTTAAAGGTAAAATTGTATTTAAACATTTTTGAAACTGCCTAAGAACAGACGGCACCATTTAGGCAGATTTCATTCAAATTTAAGGGCACATTTTAAACAAATGTGCTCTTGGCACTAGAGACAGTGCCTTTGGAAAAATTCTAGTGATGATTAATCATCTGCATGCAGAGAGCTTTCACATTTCGTATCATTCTGAGTATATAGCCCCGTATTAGGCAGTACAGAGACAAGAAGGAAAAGAAGGCCTGGACCTTGCCCTCAAGGCATTTATAATCTGGTTCAGGAGCTAATGACAAAATGTGTGAAATGAGAGTGAACAATGAGAAAAAGGTAAATGTGCAGGAAAGAAAGTGATCTGTTTTCAGCACTGAGCATCCTGATCTTTCAGGTAAAACCTACGAATGTTAACCATTCCCTCATTATGGAAGCTCTCCACGCTCCTTCTATTCCTAGGTTTCTAGAGTCAAACACTCTCTCCACGCTCCTTCTATTCCTAGGTTTCTAGAGTCAAACACACAGTCTTCCCTGGTGGCGCAGTGGTTGAGAATCTGCCTGCCAATGCAGGGGACACGGGTTCGAGCCCTGGTCTGGGAAGATCCCACATGCCGCGGAGCAACTAGGCCCGTAAGCCACAGCTACTGAGCCTGCACGTCTGGAGCTTGTGCTCCGCCACAAGAGAGGCCGCGATAGTGAGAGTCCCACGCACCGCGATGAAGAGTGGCCCCCGCTTGCTGCAACTAGAGAAAGCCCTCGCACAGAAACAAGACCCAAACACAGCCAAACATAAAGAAAGAAAGAAAGAACTGAGTAAAAAATTAAAAACAACAACAACAACAAAAAAAAAACCACTCGCTCTAACTGCTTGCTCTGTCTCCTTTTCCTTTATTGGACCCTTTTCTCTCCAGTCCCTAAAATAGGCATGTCCCAAGCTATGGTCATCATATTTCTTCCTCTTGGGGAACTCTTCCATAGCTCTGATTCTCATTGGATTGGTACTGCAGTGTAGTTAAAAATCACACAACCAAAATTTTAGAATTGGGTGTCGGATGACCTGGTTTCTTCAAGCCCTGGTTCCATCAGTTACTAGTGTTGAAATCTTAAGCAAATTTACGTAAAGTAATTTTGGTTTTTCATGCCTTTGAAATGCCATAATAAGACTTGCTTTGCTGCAAAGAGTTGTACTAATTACCGATTGAAATGTTGAAGTGGTCCATGAACTGTAAAAGGTCATAAGAATGTCTCACTGTTGATGTTCACTCTGTTCAGATGCCTCCCATGTCCTTATTTCAATCACAATTTCTCTGTACCCCAGAGTAGAATGTCCAAGAGCTGGACTGAAAACTGTCACTAAAATGCCCTGCCAGCATCTTGAACTTAATGTTACCCCAAACAACCTCATCACTTTCCCTCATTCTGTGTCCCACGGATGGATATCCAATCCGCCCTATTGCATGTACCTCTGTCAGCTTTGCTCCATCTCCAAATATCTTTTACCTCTCACCTGGGCTCCTACATTCTTTCCTTACTAGTCTTCCCATATTTATTCTTGGCTCCTCCAACTGTTCTCCACCTTGCAGACAGAGTAATACTTCAAAAACACATATTTGATTACATCAATCCCACCTAAATCCCTGAATTAAACTAGCATGCTCCCTAAGACTAATATCTCCGGTTCCTACAACTGTATCTGATACAACTGTTTATCAAACTATTTTTAAAGTATGGCAATCTGACACTCTGAACTGAATTTATGCTTTCAAATGTAGCCTAACCACAGCAGAGGAAACTGGAATCTGAGCAATCCAAATCTAGCGTTGCCAATAAATAGCACACGAAGTGATAAACCATATTTGCTCCAGCCTTTTACCCATGCTATGGAATTTCTTTGGGAAACACACACACTTGTTTATTTGATGACTGCATTTGATTAGTTTTTATCCCAACATTACTATCTGTTGAGATAATTCTGAATTTTGACTGTTTTGCAATTTTGCGCTGTCAACGAATGAAACTATCCTGTATCTCCTCACCCAAACAATTTTGTAAGACATGGAGTAGGGCAGAACAATAGTATTCCATGAAGACACCCGTACTTTCTTCTCCACTAGGTAATAATTATGGGTATTTTCTAATTGGCTTCAATCCAAGTACTTTCATATACTCTCAATTTCTCTTTATATCTCCCAAGGATATTTTGAGAGACTTTATTAAATAACTTGATTCACTTGACCTATGAATTTTTATAACCCTATCAGAAAAGTGAATGAAATTAGTTTAAAGTGAATCATTTAACAATCATTTTTCAGATTCTTTTTTAGGATTTGTATCAAAAATATTAACCTGTCATCTTCCAAATGTTTTCTTTTTTTGCAGAGTTGAGAATAAATGACTTTCTTTTATAGAGTAAAAGTCTAAAACCCAGGCTCACTGGGTCCCTTACAGATTCATCATATTGGTAATCTGTGGTCAAGGAAAGTTAGTTTTCCTCTTTCTCATCTCTAGCCCAGCAAAAGCTGACTTCTCACTGAAGGCCTATCTGAAAGGTTACCTCCTCTACAAAGGCTCTCCACTTCCCACCTCCTCCCACCTAGACTCTGAGCTCCTTGGGGGCAGGGACGGTGTCTCACACATCATTGTAACCCTAGCATAACATTACACAATAGTGTTCAAAAATGTTTGTTAAATCGTTGACTCTTGCTCATTTCTAGTTTTCTGAAATCTCTATGGCATGCTTCATAATTTCTAAAAATTGCCAAATAATTCAGAGACTATAACTGCAAACTCTTTAAATCCATGCAATATAAGTTGAGTCTAAAAATTAGAATTATTTGTACAGCAAGATTGACTCCAATCTCTACACTTATCTTGGGCTTCAATTACCCTTTGTGCCTGACTCCAGGGCTCTTATTACCCACTACACTGTACATCTTCAACTGCCTTTTCTCTTGCCTGGAATGTCCTCTTGATGGTCAAGTATTGGCCAGTATGTCTTATGGGAAAAGTATGCCCTTCTCCTCCTCCCAAAATAAGCCTACTCAAAATTCATTTATCTTCATGAATTCCCTTGGACTATTCCCAATTGGCATTAACTACTGTGTTCAGAAAGGCCATTTAAACATTTGTGCATAGAGTAGAAGATAATTAATATCCAAACTCTGGAAAAATCCATTGTTCCAAATGGATTTTTAAATGTCTATCATTTAAAAAATTGTGACAATTGTAATGGACAGTTTACAGCAGAGGGTAGTGAGGGATGACGGTGGAATCTACCAGGCTACAACTGAGTGTTTGGTGGTCAGCCCATTACTTGCAGTGTAAAGAGTGGTGCAGATTATAAAAGGTGCTTCAAAAATGACCTTATCAGTCAATGGTGGCTTCAAACTGTCTATCTAAAAGGGGCTTGGAGTAGCAATGTACCTGTGGAGTGGTACTTGAAGCTGCTTTTGCAGCTTTACATAACATAGCATTAAATCGAGGAAACACCACATGTCCGTATTGAAGGCTAAAGCTCCTTCTCCACCAGCCCTTCAAGCCACTTAGTGGCACTGGCTGGGCTACCACCCTAAGAAGCTCTTTCACTGAACAAGAATCATTTTCTGCAGAGCAGGAGATACTCCTAGGCTGAAAGAGAAATTTGAAAAGAAATGGTATAGCAACAAGAATTGGGTAACAGTGATAAGCATTTACAAAAGCCTGTTTATTCATCTTTCCTGTTGGAATCTGCAGATGTACAACTACTAATCCTGATGCTCTATGATTTTGTTACGCATATTCCTGTTGGTAGATCAACAAAAATTTTCACTTTTTTCATTATTTCTTCATGATTTGTGGGTGTGTGGCCATTTTCAAGATTGAAAATTTTAATTTAAGGGCAAAAATTGATATGTGAATTATGATTTTTGTGTTTATATAATACACTTTTTTTTTTGTAACAATTTTTCTACTTTTAGTTAATCTCATGTTTTCAATCACTTCAAGAATTATTACAGGGCTTCCCTGGTGGCGCAGTGGTTGAGAGTCCGCCTGCCGATGCAGGGGACACGGGTTCGTGCCCCGGTCCGGGCAGATCCCACATGCCGCGGAGCGGCTAGGCCCGTAAGCCATGGCCGGTAAGCCTGCGTGTCCAGAGCCTGTGCTCCACAACGGGAGAGGCCAAAACAGTGAGAGGCCCGCGTACCGCAAAAAAAAACAAAACAAAAAATGATTACAAATAGTTAATAAATACAGTCTTCAATGAGTCAAGTAATTTCTTTATATTACATATTAAGATTTCCTAGGATCCTTTGAATACTTTCTTTTTCTTGTCATATCTTATAGCTTATATTCCACTCTTATGTACCAAAATCTTTCTTTCTTCAATCAGGTCTCTATTTTGCAGTGAAATAGCTCAACAAGAGTTTCCCCTAATTTAGAATAGGTCAGGTGAAGAAAATTCTCTCTTAGGTTGAACAGGAGTATATAATACACATGCTTGAGACTTTTTAAAGCAAACCATCTTAGAACAGCAGCAGACACAGAATCCAGAATTCAGCTTTCACTCCAATTCTCCTTGTTTGATAACACTTTCTAACCAGATATCCTAATTGATCTGTTCCTTTGATCATTTGCTCTAACTCAATTGAAGACTGAAAATACTAGCCTCCATGTGTTTCCCAGACTAATATCTGAGCCTTTTAGGTTAAAATTCACCCTTAACTGAGGATTATCTAACCCTCCCCCAACTGGTTAAATGATTTCTTATCTAATTCCTCCCAGGGCAAATGGGTTGGTTAGGAGGCCCACCACACACTTGTTGTACTCTAACTCAGCCTGGAAAAGTGAGGCCTGACCAAATTAGTGGTTTAGCATGTGACCCTATAAACACCTGTCTTGATCTTTTCTGAAGTTGTTTCAGAACATACTGCTTAGCAGCAAAATATCCCCAATTTGATAGCCCTCTATGGGAATTAATAACCCTAAACTGCTCATTTTCCTTTCTGATTTTTCTTTTTATAAGATACCTGGCTTTTAGAAAAGTAATCAAACTCATTTTCCCTACTTGCAAGATTTCTAGGTCCAGGGTATTATCAAAGCAACTGTGTAAAAGAGAAAAACAGACCAGGCACACCAATTTTTTTTTAAATTTAAAAGTAAGCTTTGGAGCAATCTGAAACATATGATAAGAATGTTTTAGCAATTGTGATTCACCTTTCTGATAAGAATAGCCTATTTTGTTTTATTATATATCCCTTCTAACAAGTCTGGAATCAATTTGATGGATTTTTGATTTTCATGTCTTCAAAGATCTGTTAGCTGACTTCAAAATTTTAGGGAAATTGAATGCCAGAATTAGTGATGGCTCTTCTTCTGTTGGATGTCAATATTTAGAAGATTGCTTCCCTACGGGTCATTTCTCCAAAATTTGGCAAATCAAATACATTAATATAAAAATATAAGTACGCTGAAGTCAGCACACATGGCAAATTGAGGAAGAATTTTACCTACATGTTTAATTAGAGCTATGTTCAATTATCATCCTTGTTTAATATCCTTGAACTGGGTATCATCATATCAACACCAGGACAAAGGTTTGTTCTCTAACAATGGAAAATATATCATCCCAAATGCTCCCCCACCTTTTATTTACTTGACTGAAAGAGGAATCATAGCTAAATTTGGTCCTCAATGGCATTCTTGTTGTCTAGCATATACATTTTTCATCTTTTAAATTAAGATTAACATTTTTTCTCTCTTCTCTTCCTCTTAAAATTCAGTCGGGCTCAACAATTTCCAAGTCTGACCATACACATAACTGGAAAAAATGATATTATGGGGCTAAAAAGTCTAATGATCTTCTCAAGAATTTATAGCAGTTCATTTAAACTGTCTTTAGGGAAAACATTTTTCTATACATACTGTATACCTCGAGATTATAAGTAAACTGAAAATACCTGTTACTATCCTGTGTATAGACAACTAGAAACAGGTAGTGATAACACACAAAGCAGAACTCAGATATACATTTGAGTAAGTTTATTCTTATGAAAGAAGTTTATCCTGTCAAATTGATTGTGGTAGCGCTCAATGCAATGTTTGAGTTCAGACATCGAGGTCTGTATCGGACACAGATTTGAGGACAATGTCACTCACAGTACAGATGCTGAAGGAAGAACTCTAGAAGCATAGATGTCTGGTGATTACATACATTATTTCACTCCATTTTATAGTCCAATGATATTTTTTCCACATTTTGAAGATTCCACAGTTCTCTCTATGGCTATGAAGATCTCTTGCTGTTAGAATTGGCAAGAATCCAAGTGGCAAGCCCAAAACGTGATCAAATTACTTGTTGAAGGTTTTGGGCAGCTGATAAGAGCCCTGTCTCCTCCCTCCTAGTTTGAAACCAATACAAGGACTAATGCAAAAGTCAGCCTGCCAAAAAAATGAAAGTATCTATCGACAAGAAATGCTAGAAGAATAGCTTCTTCTTAACATTGACTTCTTATAGCCCAAACTGACTTCCTGCCATTTCCCTCATGTGTATTCCTGATTGAAGATAAGCCAAAAGCAATCTATCTGAATTATTAACCCTATTTCTTATAGAAATGGTTTTACTCAGGGGCTAATCTATGCCTCTTTGCCCTCTGATCGATTCCTTCCCTTTCCCCTACTTTGCTCTACATCACAGAGATGCAGAGTCCTAAAGGCAGCATTTCCCCAAGACCCCTTTTAGCTGGCATCCAGCTGGAAAGTCAGGGAAGGGGAGAGATACTCTGGCTTTTCCCTTCCTCATGCCTTCCACTCTCCTGCCAATGCCTCCTACCCGCTGAGACCTGCCTATAGATTGTCATAGCTTCCTGTTGTTGGTCATCTCTACGAGTTGTATTACCATCCCCTGTTTGGCTTCTCAGATTCTTCCGTCATCCACGAAACAAAACTATCTGCACTGATTTCTCCTGTTTTAAATACAGAGTAGTTTGTTTTCCTTGTTAGATCCTGACTGATACACTCAATTAAATACACAGCAATTTAACATAAAGCTCTCAGATGTTATACAAGACTGACAGAAGTATAAAGTCTTTGTATTTCTTTCAAAGTTACAGGCAAGACACTGCCCATTTTGCCACACAAGACCCTTTAAACAAGTATGGATACAATCTGCCTGCAATTCAATACCCGTAAATTTGCTCTCTGAACAATGAAAACTATATAACCAAAAATGTCAAAATGATGCCCTTGTTTTTACTTGTCTGCCTGAAGAATCATAGCTAAATTTTGTCCTTAATGGCAATAATTAACTCACTCCAGTTGTCTATCATATCCATCTATCTTCTTTTAAATCAAGTTTACCTTCAAATTTTTCTTTTCCTCTTTGACATTTTTTTGGGTCCAGGTTTATATGTGTTTTAATATTGTAAGTTGCTTCAAACCCATTTGGAAAATAGATGATATATATAATACTAACATAAACATTGTTTTCTTACTAAAAAAGCCATGCTATATTTGAATTTTATGAAGAATAATGAGTTAGTATTTTGTAAAAATGATGCACATTTATCAAGATAGATCAAGTTATATTATGGTAGCAAATGAACAAACAGCACCATAATCTCACAGGCTTAAAAATCACAAAGGTTTCTTTCTTGCTCACGTTATTTCTCCAGTGTTGTTAAATGGTGGCTCTGCTCCACATACTTGACACCAGCAAAGCTGATGGGGGTGCTGCCATCTTCTAAGACCACCTCCACAACATAAAGCTTCAGGGTTTGCCACAAAAGGGAAGGAGATTAAGGAGAACTTTATGCTAGTTCTCAAAGGCTTCGAAACAAAAGTAACATGCTACTTTCACTCAGATTGCACTGGATACAGCAAGTGAACTCCCTTAACTTCAAGGAAGCATGTGCTAGAAGGAATAAACAGAAGTTTTGGTAAGTGCTGGTAATCCCTACCACACTTTTCATTTTAAAAATCCAAACAACACAAAAAGGAGCAAAGATGAAAGTGAAAATCTCCCCAAAATAACAATGTTAATGTTTGATAAAAATTGTATTTAGATACCTTTAATATAGAAGAACATATAGAAGTACTTTACCAAAACAAAAGCATACTACACATATTCTATATATTCTAATATATATTCTATATATTCTAAGAATATATTATTCTTAATTGAAAATGACTAAATTAAATTTTATTTGAATTTAATAGAAAAATAAATAAAACTGAAGGGATTGGTGAGCTTCAGATAAATGTTTTTTCATAGTAAGAGATGTATATCTTTTCTCTAAAAGTATCTCTTTAGAATTAAGGAAAACTCATGGAATTAAAGGACTTGGGTCATCATGATTTTAACTACATGGTTGACATTTAGACAGTATCTACTTTCTTGCTTTGAAATATAAGGAAATTAGCTCACTTATAACACCACCCCTCCTCTACTTTCTAACTCCAAATTTGTGTTATATCTATTATTATTTATATTTTCAAGGTTTATAATATTTACTTACACAGTTGTTTAGTTTTATGTCTACATTTAAATAAATTCAATGTTTCTCACCAGTCCTTTTGTAATGCTTCTGGGTTCTCACATTCGTTAATTTGATTTATCTCCTAGTTGGTTAGCCTTGATTGTCAAGCAATTTTTAAAAACGATCCCTCGGTTCATTTTCTTCCAGGATTCACACATGCTTAAAAATACTTGTCTGATGTTTTTGTTTTTAAAGGAAAACTTGAAAATTTGGCTGGGTATAAAATTATTGGGACACAATATCCTTGCTTCAGAACTTGTTCCACTGTCTTCTGGCACTGAATATTGCTAAGGAAAAGTCCAAGAGCAAACTTTTTTTAATCTTCACTCAGAGTTGGCTTGCATTTTTCAGACTGGATGTCCATAAGCTTCTTTATTTAGCTTTGGAAATTAGTAACTTCAATAGATTTTATCTTGGAGTTGAGCTTTTTCCATTTTTTCTTAGACACAGCATGGCCTTTTCATCTGCAGATTCAAGTAATGCCAGATTTCAGGAAACTTCTCTCTCTCTCTCTCTCTCTCTCTCTCACTCTCTATCCATGTTTTTTCTGTTCCCCTCACTCTTCTTCAGGATTTCTAATTATTCAAGATTGGTTTCTCCTTTGGCTCTCTTTCTAGGTATCATTTTCTCTCATTATTTTAAATATCCTTAGTTATTTTTCAGCCACATTTCCTCCTCTTCTTCTTCCTTGTCTTCCTTCTCCTCCTCCTTTTCTCCTTCCTTCTCTTTCATTTATTAATGGCACTTTCATCACTATAATGGCTTTCTTCTTCTCTTTCATTTCTGAGTTCTTCAAGCTTGCTTTTATTTTCTTGTCTTGTAATCTTTTCTTTGAAACTTTCTATATTTTTAAGCTATTTTTAAAAACAAATATTGCTTTTAGGTAACATATTTAAGATTCTGAAGTATACTGCCTTGCTTCCTAATGTAAGGAGTCTTCAAATGTATGTTGCTTTTCCCTCCACACTCCATATACATGGAAAGATCTTTAGTATTTTCCTTTTGATAATTTTATCTTTGAGCATGTGCATCTTTTTCCTAGAGAGTAGTCTGGGAGATGGGTAAGGGAATATTCAAATTCAGTTTGTGTCCTGAGTACCTTTACTCTGCACATATTTCATTCTTAGCTTTAAGAGCACATACTTTCCTCAAATTTTTGCACTAAAAGGTCTGGGATGGCAAAACCCCTTAAGTCACAAACTCCCTGAATCCCACTCACCAAAGGCCATCTTTCTTGGCCATAAGCCTAGACCACTGACCATAAAAATGGCCTGTCTTTAAGGTTTCTTCTTTAGACTCACCTTCTATAGTGTAGAATGAATATCTAAATAATATTGCCCTATCGTACTTGTCTGTTTTCTTAGATCTCACCACCCTAACCAGAAGATCATTGGATTTGCATTTAAGAATTGTGACACTTTCTTTAAGGAGAAACTGTATCCTGCCTGAGGTTGGAGGATATATGTGTTGGCTCTCAGCAACCTCCCTCACCGTAATTCAAATTTCACAGTATTTGGCAGATTTCCTCACGGTTTGAGGTTATGGCTATTTCCTTATTTCACTGAAGATGGCTTTTTCCCTTCTATTTTTCACTTTTTGTTGTTGTTGGTGGTGAATTTCAGTAACAGGGAGTAGAGTAAAAATTACTTTCTTCTGCTATTTAATCAGAAATCAGAATTTTAAAGGTCAGAAGAAACTCAGGAGTTAAATTTTTACAGCCAAGAAGATTGTGTTTCTCTAATTATGTATATGGAGTGAGTACGTTTTAATATTCTATTAATGGCTGCACCGTACCACTTCATTTATTTTAATAAACGTTTTAGACTTGAAACTTATGGTTCATGCAATACCACTAATCAGGTTAGATGACAGCAGAATGCAAACTATATTATAAGACAGAATCACTAGTTAAGAAAGACTGTGTATTTCTCATATATAAAATATAAAAAAGAGGGAGAAAAATGCTTGGGATATATTAAGTGCTCAACATTTAAGTTCCCTTCTTTCTATACCTACTAATATATATACAGTAGATAAGAAAATTTAGAATTGTCAACACATCTTTTGCTAAGGCTTCTAGCTGCCTATTGGGACCTAATGATAAAAGATGTTATTCTCATTATAATAAGAGCAGTGTGAAATGGATTTTCCCTGTTAAATATTTTGCTCTTCTCAGGCTCACAAATCTTGGTGTATACTTGCTAATTATATATAACTAATATATCTTTCCAACAAAAATCTGTGAGGATGTGTTATTTAGTGTCTCTCTAATGGTGTGATGGAATATGATTCTGGAACACTAATTGCAACCCAAATCCTCTTGTTTCCCACACACACTACACAAGGAGATCGAGGCTTAGAGAGCTGTTAACAAACACAATCACACAGTCAAGCTGCTCTTTCCTTCCCGTGCTGTCCTCGTGTTATTAGACAACGTGTCCAGCGACAGCTGTTTCAGTAACTGTACAAACCTACTCACTCCACTCACAGCCTGTCTCCCAATTGTCTTTGCACTTCTACAAGGTCACACAACTCACTCCAAAAGTTTGACAGAGTGCAAAGTCTGAGAGCTTACAAAACGCATCAGCACAACTCAGATACATTTAGTATGTTTTTTATTTCAAGCAAAGAATTAGGCAGAAAGACCTCTAATAGTTCCTGGGAAAATAATTTACAAATCCTGTAAATGTTGTTGGGAGGATGGTTATTTAGAAAGTGATGTCTTCCAAAAGGTCTGAAGCACCACAAATTAAATTTTAAAATGCCAAAGTCATCTGTGATGCATTCTGTACTCACCAAGAGGCACAGTGTACCATAAAATCACCCCCAATTCTGGGTTTGAGATTGCAGGTCTTTTCTCCTGAAATCACCAGGTCTTCTGCTCCACATTAATTCGACAAAAAAATATTTTTAATTAATGACTGACCAACTATGTAGTTGCCAGATGCTGAGAGAATAGAGTTGAACAGGACTACAGTCTTGTCTTTCAATAGTTGCTAGCTGAGAATTGTAGGGTCTTTCCAGATGTTATACTATATATAGCATATTAGCGCTCCTGAATTCATCAAGGTCAAGAGCAACACCAGATACCAATCATACAAGAAATTACATCCAAGGTTATTTGGACACTGTATTAGTTTTCTAGTACAACAAACTAGGTGGCTTAAACAATAGAAATTTATTATCTTACAGTTCTGAAGGCTAGAAGTCTCACATGGAGGTGTTGGCAGGGTTGGTTATTCCTTCTGAGGGTTATAAGGGAAGGATCTGTTCCAGGCCTCTCTCCTTGGCTTGTAGATGACTGTTTTCATGTTCACATGGCACACTCTCTCTATATGAGTCTGTCTTCAAATTTTCCCGTTTTATAAGGTTACCAGTCATATTGGATTAGGGCCCAACCTAATGACCACATTTTAACTTGATCACCTCGGTAAAGACCCCATCTCTCAATAAGATCACTCTGAGGTACTAGAGGTTAGGGCTTCAACACAGGAATTTGACAGGGTGAGACAATTTAACCTACAACAGACACTACTTTGAAGTTTTGGTAGAAAGGACCCTGAACACTATTCTCTTCTCCAAATTGGCTTGTAAAAGAAGGCCATATTAGTCTAATTACTCACTGTGAGCAACATTATGACTCCCTAAAATGAATAGTTAAATGGCACTTTTATCAGTGGAGATTGCTCCTAGAGGGAGCACCTGATTTTGTTAATTCAGTACAGCTTCTGTCAAGATCCAGGTGAAATCCCTATGCTCCAGAAACCTCCGATAAAATCCACTCCAACCTGATGATGACCATCCCCTTCCATGTCCCAGGCCAAAATAGGAACAACGGGGTAGATGCAACTGGGCATCAGATTTCAATTCAAAATAAAACACTTTCTAATAAGTAGAATTATTCATCAGTGAGCTATTGCACTTCTAAGCATGGCATCCAAAGGAGAAACCGTAAAATAAAAAGATTGACTATGTTAAAAAAAAGAAATGAAAACTAAAAGAAAATTTATAAAATGGTGGAAAATGTTTGCTAAATATATGACAAAGACAAAAGTTATCTTTATTCATTCACTCAACAATTATTTACTGAGCTCCTACTATATATCAGTCTTTGTTTCTAGGTGCAGCAGATGTGAACAAGACCAAGTGCCAGCCCTCATGGAGTCAACAAATCAACCAGACCTACCCTGACACTCCAAGAGAAGAACAAGTAGAGCACATAAACAAAGACAGAAATGCAAATGGCAAATAAAGATATAAAATAATTTGGTAATCAAAAATGCAAGTTAAAACAAATTTTTTTTTTGCCTACCAAATTGGAAGAACTTTCAAATCCTGTGATGTTGGTGAGGGTACAGAATATGGACCTGATCACATACTTCTCTGGGAGTGGGTTTCAACCAGCTTCTTAATGGTAAAACACAAACTGCCCCCAAATTTAGACTGAGCACATTTAAAATGCTAAAATGCATATTCCTGGGCTCCACGGCAGATTCTGAATCTATCCATCAGATATGGGATCCAGGAAACTGTGTCTTTTGACTACCATGGGGTATCCTAATACAAGTTATCCTTGGGCCATACCTGGGGACAGAGTGCTCTAGACCGTGGTCAGGGCTGAACAAACAGTTCCAGCAATGGGACTGTGCAGGGCCTAACAATCAAATGCAGAATATCTTGTTCAATTAGATGTAACTAATTGAGAGCAACATTTCAATGATAAGACAAAAAGGTACCAAGTTATACTTGCTACTGGTGGGCTTGGACACTGGGTCACACACAGTTCAGCTATCACAATATTTATTCTCTCTGGTACAGCAAATCAACTTTTGAAAAAATTTACCCTAAGGACATAATCACATTTTATTCAAAACATTGGTAGGATTACAGAAATTATTTAAGAGTGAGTTCTAAAAATAAGAAGAGGCTAAAGCTATTTTTAATAACTTTTCCTTAAAATGCTAGCTGTAAGTAGAGAACTTAAAAGGGAAGAGCTCTCCACTTTAGGTCCCCATATTTAGACTTTGTTTTGCAAATGTTTTCTGGTTACCATGCCAACTTCTGGATTTCTCTATGTAAATGGGAAATTGGGAACCTCGCCTTTTAAAAAAAATGATTAGTGTGTTCTTTTTATCCTGGTAAGCTCATTCTGTGCTGACAAATTATATTCTGACAGCTTGGTTGTAATCTAAAACATGCCTCTCTGGAGACTGAATAATAAAGTATTTCCAGGGATTGACAGTTACTCTTCATTTATATTTTTATGTATTTGCTTTCAATGAATTCAAGAGATAAACTGAAGTGCTACATACTTGCTATATTTTTTAAATAATTCAGAAATGTATCCTCACTTGAAAAATCTGACATGTCAATTTGATTATTGAACTTGTGAACTGTGGTGTAAGGAAAGAACATAAGCTTCTGAAAGGGTCGGACTTGGAGCTGAACACTGGCTCTGCCACCTACTAGTTGTGTGACCTTGGGCAAGTAGTCTAACTCTTTGAGCCTTAGCTTCCATCTATAAAATAAGAATCAGAAACAATATATACATATATAAAGCATCTACAACAACGCCAACTCTATTGAGCAGGTTCTTGATATAACATGGTAGCTATTACCAAAGACAAAAATAAAAGCCAAGCACAGAAACATCCAAAACCTATTAGATTTGGTTTAAAAGAAATCAGGCTTCACACAGGAAAAAAGTGAATACATTTTTAAAGTAATGCATAACCAACATTGTTAGAATTGGACTTCTTCATGTTTCAGCTATTTATACTATTGTTAAACACTCAACAGTAAATAATAGGAAAAGACTTTTGGAACTTTGTAAGGTGACAGGACATGATAGATAAGCTTGTGCAAAGGAAGCTTAAGGTCCTCAAGACTTTACAATAGTCTGAAAAGATGCAGTTGGCTAAAGTTAAGGCGTAACTTTAAAATAGCAAATGGCCAAGATTTTTAGCTAATAGAGGTCATAGTGAACCAGGGCCAGGAGCCCTCCCTGACCCATTAAAGATGAGGGGACGTAATTGTGAGGATGAGGCCTGGAGTCCTCTAGGGATGCGTCACCTCAGGAAGAAGGTCAGCAGTGAGGCAGGGACAAGCTTCCCCGTGTTTTCCAGCAGCATTAATGGATCTACCTTTTTCATATTCCATTGGTGGGCAGGACCCATCTCTAGTCTGTCCCGCTCCGTTTGCTGTTTATTAAACTGTGTATGGAGGAGGATTTTTAGTGGGGCATGTTAAATTTTTCATTATTACACTCCCTAATTCTTAATCTGCCTTTATTCCTTTCTCTTCAATTATTGTGAGAAGAGCAACACGGATGATCGCATGGACAAAATGTTGAAGCAATACACAAATGCAAAACATTGTAAACAAAAGAAGATATTCTGAAATTAAAAACTATGTACCGCTCTCTTTAAATAAAAATAATAAGTTAAGCGTCCTCAAATCCATATTATATGTGGCACCTAAGCTCAACTTATTTAAGTTAGTCTATTGAAGAGTACTGA
The DNA here is from genome assembly GCF_949987515.2 of Delphinus delphis. Lineage (NCBI taxonomy): Eukaryota > Metazoa > Chordata > Mammalia > Artiodactyla > Delphinidae > Delphinus > Delphinus delphis. The sequence continues at coordinate 35,280,372 of NC_082692.2, read as the reverse complement.
TGCAGACCTAGTAAAACAACAACAACAAAACTAAGGTCCCAACACAATAACAGATGTCAACACCATGCTTTCACTACCTGACTTTTCTTTCCATTTATCTATCTTGTATTTAAGGTGGTGCATCCCAGAGGGTGAAAATGGGGCAGAAAAGAAGTCACTTGAGGGAGACTTTCTCAGACTACTTCTCCTCCCAGCTTACTGTCCTCACCTATTGTTTGTCATCAGAGACAAGGCAGAACACAGAACCCGGGGAGTGTGGTTTAAAAAGGAAAGTGCCCGTGATCACAGTAAGCTGTTCACTTGGGGAACTGTTCCCACATCACCACCACCACTACCGAGACCACTTAATTCCTTTCACTGCAGTGTCGCTGGATGAGACCTTTGTGACCCTCCATCTCCAATCAGTAACTGGTTGAGGTTAGGGCCCAAGACTGAGTTGGCTCCAGAATCCTGGCTCCAGAATATGGTTCCCAGGTAAAATATAGGTGCTCAGTTAGGTTTGAATGTCAGATTAGCAACAAATAGTTTTTAGTATAAGTATATCCCCAATATCGCGCTGAGACATACTTATACTACATACCATGGCAGTGTTCCTGGATCTGCCAACAATAGCTGCAAATGCATAGAGCACTTTCTATGTTCCATGCATTATTCTAAATTCTTTACAAATATTAATTCACTAAATACATGAAAATACATGGATAGGTAAACATATGCCAATACATGGATGACTGGCGGTTAGGAAGAATGAACCATGTATTTTAAGTTTCAAAACTTATGCAAAAATTCCTATAATTAAGACTTTTGATGAGTTGTCACTGACTAGCTGCAAATCAATTTGTAGAAAATTTAAAAATATAAAACTAAAAAAGACTAGATTTTTGTCCCTGCTCATTAACTAGCTGGAAGACCTTGGGAAAATCTTCTCAATTCTCTGGATCTAGGTTTCCTTCTCCTAACATGAAATTGGGATGAAATTATTTTTAAAGTCATTGCTGCCCCTAAAATTCTATTATATCTTATAATGTGCAAAAAACAGCTTGCAGAGAAATGCTTATTACCTCTGCAATCATTCTGTTGGTGTCTCCTAAGAAAAGCAGATTCAGAGCTTCTTCCTCTGTGGTTGCCTGATGAAGAGACAAGTTTTTCAGGTGGATATTCTGATCAGGGTCCTCCAATACTGTCACTTTCCTAGGGAAATGGGAAGCAACAACACAAGGCACTTTGAGAATGAAAAGAACTTCAAGTCTTTCTTACAGGTTTCTTTTTTAAAAGCTGTATGCACGATGTCTTGAATTTATAAAATCCAATAGTACACAAGACACCAGACAGTACTGGATTAGCATCAAACACTGACATTCCCTTGACAGTACTACCAAATAGCTTTGGGGCTGAAAAGTATATTACAAGCTCCTGATTTAAAGCCATCTGTCTTGGTAATCATCAGAACCCCAAAGCAACTTAAAATACATATTCTTATTGAATTAAAAATGCAAATAGTTAACCTTCTACCTATATCAGGAAACTTGGCTATACAGTATTTTTCTATGTCATAATTCAGTTTCTTACATAGGTAATGCACAAATTTTTCTCCTTCTAATTTTTCCCTTTTGTTCAATTTCATACCATTTTCAATTTACATGACATTTCAAACTGGTTAGCTCATCAATTTAAACATGATGAAAATTGAGGCATCTGTTATCCCTCTAGGAGTTGTTCCCTTGTCTAGTTTTCTTATCAAGGTGAATTAAAAATAATCAAGAAGTCTTGTAATAAAATTTTAGTTCGTAATTATTATTTTTATGTCCATCAGATGTGTTTCTTGACTTTTTTTCATTTACAACATCACTTTTCCTTCCACTGAATCCTTACAGTAAGAGCCTTAGGTCTGGAATTACATTCATCTATTACAACTGCCTCAGTGGGCATCCTGGTGCCAACACCACTTCCTCCCAGGTGAATTCTAACCCTGTTTTGAGAGTTGGCTTGTCAGTACTCTCCTTAGAGTCCTCTTAGGATTTTCTGCAAATGAACACAATTTGGCTAAACTCCTCACAGTCTTGCTTCAAATGCCTACAGATTCAAGCAATAAAGTTACTAAAGAGAGTTCCCTTGCGCCTCTTGAGTTTTGCTTTCTTGATTTTCTTAAAAATTGTTGAAGAAAGGAAATCTGTAATTCACAAGTGTTGCAAGTGTACCTCCAGATATCTGCACTTGCTTACAGCATTTGGAACTGATGATAATAGATAAAGGTTGGCATCGTTTAGCACTATTTCTCCCTTCAAAGTACAACTAGCAAGTGGACATGTGTCACTTGCCTATTGACAAAAATACATTTATAAAACCTTAAAAATGAAGATTTTGCAAAGACCATAATTTTTCAGTCTTCCATTTTGTAAGGAGGTTATCTGGACTTTCATATGTAATTTGTGGGCACTTAAAATACTAACTGCAGGAAGAAAATGTAGCTCTACCAGCACCTCTGTGACCAATATGTCACTAATAATCTAGCCTGTTGCCAAGTTTTGGACTCCTTTTTGTCTCCTTCAACAATACCACCTAAGATGGAAAAAGATCTCTTCCCTAAATGAAAACAAGTATATTTTATTTATTTTTCAACAAGACTCATAAGTGAGCTTATTAAAAATGCTTGAGTTAAAAAATGCTTAGAAAACATTAAGGCATTTTTAACTGAAATAGATGAATTGTGCTCCATTTTTAGGAACCCCCTTTATTCCTTAAGCTTTGCTTCCACCCTGATCCTTCTGATATGCTCGAGAAGGTTTGCCTAAATTCAATCCCTAAGGACACAGAAGTTAGAATTCTTCCTAAATCCACAGATTCTAGGTCTTAAAGGTAAAAAGAAGTTAAGTAATATTGGAAGGAAGATGAAAGCATGAAATAAGTGATGAGACAGTATATTAGAAGTGAGAAAAGAAGAGAGTTCTGTCTGTTTCAACAGGAGGAAGAAAACAAATTCTCCAACTCTGAGGCAAAGTCACCTGTGGTACATGTTGCAAGACCAAGTCTGATACAAAACCAACCTGTGCAAGTTCAGAAAAGGGAGAGGTGGGGGAGCAGGAAACAATTCAAAGACGAGGATGCTCACGCTCACTGGGCACCAAAAATATGCCAGGGACCTGCACTGTCTTCTGTAATCCAGTTGTAATCCTGGCTGCACACAGGAATAGCCTGCAGAACTTAAAGCAACACACCGGTACCAGGTGTCCTCCTAAGAGGTTCAGATTTGACTGTTCTGGGGCGTGGACTGGGTATCAGAATCTGTAAAGGTTCCAGGTGATTCTAGCGTGCAGCCAAGGTTAAGAGCCATTGACTTCATCTTTAACGACCACACAAGGTGGACACAGGGGGAGGAGGTTTCTGGTTTCTTTATCTTTACTCTCCACCCAGCTCCACCCCAAGCCCAAAGGGGAGAGTTACTCATTTTACTGGTTGGAGCTGAAGTCACTTTGGGCCATATCTACTAATAGGCAAGGTCCCTGTGAATTTTAAAAAGCTTGTCCTTCCATGGGAGGTTTCTTTTCTACTTCCCTGACCATGCAGCTGATGGGTAAACTAAGCCACCCATTAACCACAACAATAACTACAGCTCAACTGGGGATTATGGATATTCCTAAACATCCATAGGGTTTATATCGTTGCTAAATCAAAACAAAATCTAAATGATATATCATAAATAATCTCACCATTACTTCACTGAAATGAATGCAGAAAACAAGCAAGTATGGAACTCTAAAAGTGTTCATTTATTAGACAACCTAAATGGGTCACTGATTTAGGATTATATTTACAAAGAATAGTTAGAAGCATAAGGTAGAAAGCGTGAAATGTCATCAGCAGCATTCGGCTAAGCTACTTTTTTCCTTCTAAATCATTCAGAGCCTTTGATTTGCAATGGACCTACCTCAGAACTATTACACTTCTATATTTACTTCCGGGTGCTCGTCCAGCTTTGTCACTTTGATCACAATACAGTTTGCACGTGCTTCCAGTTTTTCTGTATAGAACTCTCAGCCGTCTTTTGTAACCCTGTAACTCATCACCAGGCATTTCTCTGGCACTTTTCTGATACTGTTTTCCTCACTACTTTCTGATTTCTTGCCCGTGGAGGTTTTGAAAAGTAAATAAAAAGACAGGTTGGTGTCCAGTTTACTTTGGCTTCTTTCATGGTTCTCTCCCTGCTTTGGGCTCATCTGTTGGGCACGCTTTAATAAAAAGACTCCACCTCTGGCATCTTTCTGGAATCTTCTTCAGTGCAACTGTCTCCCATCAGGGTCTCTCTTGCCAGTTCTTCTCCTCAGATTCTTTCCTGGTTTCTGCCCAATCCCTTGGGCATGAGGCTTTGGACCTTCCCTTATTGCCCTGCCTGCCCTCATTGAAAATCCCTTCTGCACTTAAGCCTCCCAACCAATTTGTAACTCCCACCCACTCTCATGCCTTTACTCAGAGAAGTGCAGCCTCAGCTGGGTACTACCTCTTGACTAGGTCGACTAATCTAGGAGTGAGAATGCTTTAAACTCTGCTGCTGGTGGAAAGCTTTTCAAAGTTGGAGGAAATAAGAATCATTAGCAAAAGTTTCTCTTCGAGTTGCTTCCTTTCCTGGCCCTTCCCCACCCCCCTGCCACTCCCCATGCCCTCAGCTCTCTAACAAATCAATAGCTATTTCCTGAATCCTCAGTCTACCACTCGATTCTGACTATAATTTTCATAGCTTGAAAGAGGGCTTTATTGGAGTTTCTTAAATAAACATCTTAATTCCAAGATGGAAACCCCCCAAACTATTTATTTGATTCCTCTTTGAAAGGGCCTGTGAATAGTTTTCTCTACAAAATGTTTCTAAAATGTTTAGATTTCAAGCAAAAAGCCACTGATAGCCTTAACTTGGACCCCTAAGTGGAAAAGTTCTGCTAAGTATACTCAGCCTACTCAATGATGGAGAAGAAGCAAGCTTTGTGTTTTCTCTGTAAACAGAGACTCTTTTCCATTTGGCTAAGTAGTTGGAATTTTCAGGCTTTCTAACTGACTGGAAGACATATTAAGAGCAATGGCCAAGCTCTTGTTCCCAATAATGGAAGCCATCAATGAAAGAACCCTCCCCACCCTACATCCCATCTCCACAACATTCCAATACCACCAACTTGCTGAACAGGGACTTTCCAGGAGTTACTACAGTGAATCTGGTCTCTCATGTTCACGTTATAGACAAATATTGCTATGGTGATTTCTGTTATTTTTTTCTACTTGCGAGTGCCCCGTGTGATGGTGCAGGCCAGGCACTGAACAACGGCACCTTGTTCAAGATGGTGCAATTCACATGAGTCTGTAGATTATGACTTATGTCTGTCAGGGGGCAGTAAAGTGTCTTCCAACAAAACCAGCATATTACAACAATTTTTCAACAGGTGGCAGGGTTGTCTTTTAATAATCGCATGAAGGTACCATAAAGATGAGAGGTAGCTCAGTCTAGTTACCTTGACTTAGAAAAATATCAGTAGCAGGCAGCCCTCATGAAAATGGAAGGGTGTCCATCAGGCTCTTCTAAATAACTGAATAATCTCACATATTGTAAACAGAGCTGCACCATTCATTTCAATAAAGAGAATATTACGTAATTCATCATTTTCCAACTTCCTTTTTTTCCCCCACCCCAACACATTTTCAGAAACTCTCTACAGGGTAGATTTGGGGGAAGATGTAAATTTTTAGAAATATGTAAGGGGAGCCCTTCTTCTTTAGATTGATTAAAAATCTAAAAGATTTCTTCTGTTATAAAATATAATAGTTGAAACATATCACTTAAGAAAGTTTTATGAACCTGCAATAAATTTTTGTGCTGGTCTTAACCTAGACAGAATGGGCTAACGGTAATGGATACTTTTTCTCAAGATCACTATTGAGGTATTTTGAAAACTCTTTCTAGTAACTTGAAAAAGATATCTTTTCTTTCTTGTTTTATCTAAGATTATATCTTCTTACTGATAATGAAAAATATAGCCAATCACATGACACTTTAGATTGAGTTATTTCATTTAACCCACTAAAAACACCAGGTTCTCTACTAAATATTTAAAGAAGAGATTATACCACTTATCTACAATCTCATTCAGGAGAGAGAAGCAGAGGAAATACTTCCTAACTCATTCTGTGAGGACAGCATTGCCCTTATAACAAAACCAAAGACATAACGAAAAGAAAATTCTAGACTATATCTCTCATGAACATAGATGCAAAAATCCTCAGTAAAGTATTAGCAGATCAAATCCAACAATGCAGAAAAATAATTATATACCATGACCAAGTGGGATTATCTCAGGTATACAAGGCTGGTTCAACATTCAAACATCAGTCAATATAATCCATCACATCAACAGACTGAAAAAGAAAAATCACATGATCATATTAATAGATGCTGAACAAGTATTTGACAAAAACCAATACCAATTCATGATAAAAACTTTCAGTAAATTAGGAATAGAGGGGATCTTTCTCAACTTGATAAAAACTATCTACAAAAAAACCTACAGTTAATTTGAGAGCTAATGGTGAGAAACTCAAAGTTTTCTTAGTAAGATCAGATACAAGGTAAAGATATCCCCTCTCACCGCTCCTTTTCAACATTATATTGGAAGTCCTTGTTAATGCAGTAATGCAAGAAAAGAAATAAAAGGTATACAGATTGGGAAAAAAGACATAAAGATGTCTTTGTTCACAGATGACGTGACAATCTATGCAGAAAACCTGAAAGAACTGACAAAGAACTCCTGGAACTAATAGGTGATTAGATTAACACTGCAGGATACAAAGTTAATATACAGAAGTCAATTGCCTTTTTGTATACTAGCAATGAACAAGTGGAATTTGAAATTAAAAACACAAAACCATCTACCTTAGCACCTAAAAATGAAATATTTAGATATAAGTCTAACAAAATATGCACAATATCTATATGAGAAAACTACAAAACTCTGACAAAAGAAATCAAAGAACTAAATAAATGGTGAGATATTCCATGTTCATGGAGAAGGAGACTCAATATTGTCCAGATGTCAGTTCTTCCCAACTTGATCTATAAATACAATGCAATCCCAATCAAAATCCCAGCACATTATTTTGTGGATATTAACAAAATTATTCTAATGTTTATATGGAGAGGCAAAAGACCCAGAAGAGCAAAAACAAAATTGAAGGAGAAGAACAAAGTAGGAGGACCAACACTACCCAACTTCAAGACTTACTATAAAGCCACAGCAATCAAGACAGTGTGGTATTGATGAAAGCATAGATAAATTGATCAGTGGAATGGAACAGAGTCCAGAAATAGACTCACATAACTATAGTCAGCTGATCTTTCACAAAGAAACCAAAGCGATACAATGGAGCAAAGACAGCCTCTTCAACAAATGGTTCTAGAATAACTGGACAGCCACATGCAAAAAAAAAATGAATCTAGACACAAACTTTGCACCACTCATAAAAATTAACTCAAAATGGATCACAGACCTAAATATAAAATGCAAAACTATAAAACTCCTAGAAGATAACATAGGAGAAAACCTAGACGGCCCTGGGTGCAGTGATGCCTTTTTGGATATGACATCACAGCCATGATCCATGAAGGAAATAATTGATAAGCTGGACTTCATTAAAATTAATAGACAATGTCTAAAGAATTAGAAGATAAGCCACAGACTGGGAGAAAACATTTTCAGAAGACACATCTGGCAAAAGACTGTTATCCAAAATATACAAAGAACTCTTAAAGCTCAACAATAAGAAAACAAATAACCCAATTAAAAACTGGGCCAAAAATCTTAACAGGATCTCAAAGAAGATGTACAGATGGTAAATAAGCATAAGAAAAGATGATCCATGTCATATGTCATCAGGAAAATGGAAATTAAAACAATAATGAGCTACCCCTACACACTTATTAGAATGGCCAAAATCTGGAACATTGACAACATCAAATGCTGGGATGTGGAGCAACAAGAACTCTCATTCATTGCTGATGGGAATGCAAAAATGGTACAGTCACTACAGTTTGGTAGTTTCTCACAAAACTAAATATATCCCTCCCATATCATCTAGCATTCATGGTCCTTGATATTTACCCAAAGAGGCTGACAACTTACGTTCACACAAAAACCTACACACAGATATTTATCGAGGCTTTATTCATAACTGCCAAAAACTTGGAAGCAACCGAGATGTCCTTCAGTACGTGAATGGATAGATAAATTTTGGTACATACAGACAGTGGAATATTATTCAGTGCTAAAAAGAAATAAACTATCAAGCCGTGAAAAAACATGAAGGAGAACTAACTGCATATTACTAAGTGAAAGAAGCCAGTCTGAAAGAGCTACATACTGTATGATTCCAACTATATGACATTCTGGAAAAGACAAAACTATGGAGATAATAAAAAGATCAGTGGTCACCAAAGGTGGAGGTAGGGGTAGTGATGACTAGGCAGAATACAGAGAATTTTAAGTCAGTGAAAATACTCTGTATACTATCATGATGAATATAAGTCATTATACATTTGCCCAAACCTATGGAATGTACAACACCAAGAGTGAAACCTAGGTAAACTATGGACTTTAGGTGATTTTGATGTGTCAATGTACGTCCATTCTTTGTAACAAACGTGTCATTTTGGTGAGTGATGTTGAAAATGGGAAAGGTTATGCATGTGTGGGGCTAGGGAGTATATGGGAAACCTCTGTACCTCCCTCTCAATTCTGTTGTGAACCTAAAACTAAATACTTCATCATGAAAAAAAAAAAAAGAAAAACAGGTCCAAACTGAAAGCTGTAAAATGTTCTTTTTTTTAAATTGAAGTATAGTTGATTTACAAGAGTATAGTAGTTTTAGGTGTACAAAATAGCAATTCATTATCTTTATAGTTATACTCCATTTAAAGTTATTATAAAATATTGGCTATATTCCCTGTGCTGTACAATATATCCTTGTAGCTTATTTATTTTGTATGTAGTAGTTTGTACCTCTTAATCCTCGAAGGTGCAATATATATTGAGCGTTTGTTGTGATGAATTCTTGTCTTGTTTTCCACATTAACTTCTTTCTTTTCAACTGGTAAATATCCTCTACTAAATATTACCATTATTATTTCTTTTTTTAAGTTTATTATTTATTTTTTCTTATTAGTCATCCATTTTATACGCATCAGAGTATACATGTCAATCCCAGTCTCACAATTCATCACACCACAACCCCCACCTCCCGCCGCTTTTCCCCCTTGGTGTCCACACGTTGGTTCTCTACATGTCTGTCTCAATTTCTGCTATGTAAGCTGGTTTATCTGTACCATTTTCTAGGATCCACATATAGGCGTTAATACACAATATTTGTTTTTCTCTTTCTGACTTACTTCACTCTGTATGACAGTCTCTAGATGCATCCAGGTCTCTACAAATGACCCAATTTCATTTCTTTTTATGGCTGAGTAATATTCCATTGTATATATGTACCACAGCTTCTTTATCCGTTCATCTGTCGATGGGCATTTAGGTTGCATCCACGACCTGGCTATTGTAAATAGTGCAGCAATTAACATTGGGGTGCATGTGTCTCTTTGAATTATGGTTTTCTCTGGGTATATGCCCAGTAGTGGGATTGCTGGGTCATATGGTAATTCTATTTTTAGTTCTTTAAGGAACCTCCATACTGTTCTCCATAGTGGCTGTATCAATTTACATTCCCACCAACAGTGCAAGAGGGTTCCCTTTTCTCCACACCTTCTCCAGCATTAATTGTTTGTAGATTTTCCGATGATGGCCATTCTGACTGGTGTGAGGTGATACCTCATTGTAGTTTTGACTTGCATTTCTGTAATGATTAGTGACGTTGAGTATCCTTTCATCTGTTTGTTGGCAATCTGTATGTCTTCTTTGGAGAAATGTCTATTTAGGTCTTCTGCCCGTTTTTGCATTGGGTTGTTTGTTTTTTTGATATTGAGCTGCATGAGCTGCTTGTATATTTTGGAGATTAATGCTTTGACCGATGATTCATTTGCAAATATTTTCTCCCATTCTCAGGGTTCTCTTTTCGTGTTGTTTATGGTTTCCTTTGCTGTGCAAAACCTTTTAAGTTTCATTAGGTCCCATTTGTTTATTTTTGTTTTTATTTCCATTATTCTAGGAGGTGGGTCAAAATATATCTTGCTGTGATTTATGTCAAAGAGTGTTCTTCCTGTGTTTTCCTCTAAGAGTTTTACAGTGTCTGGTCTTACATTTATGTCTCTAATCCATTATGAGTTTATTTTTCTGTATGGTGTTAGGGAGTGTTCTAATTTCAAGCTTTTACGTGTAGCTGTCCAGTTTTCCCAGCACCACTTATTGAAGAGACTGTCTTTTCTCCATTGTATACCACTGCCTCTTTTGTCATAGATTAGTTGACCATAGGTGCATGGGTTTATCTCTGGGCTTTCTATCCTGTTCCATTGATCTATATTTCTGTTTTTGTGCCAGTACCATATTGTCTTGATTACTGTAGCTTTGTAATATAGTCTGAAGTCAGGGAGTCTGATTCCCCCTGCTCCGTTTTTTTCACTCAAGACTGCTTTGGCTACTTGGGGTTTTCTGTGTCTCCATGCAAATTTTAAGACTTTTTGTTCTACTTCTGTAAACAATGCCATTGGTAGTTTGATAGGGATTACACTGAATCTGTAGATTGCTTTGGGTAGTATATTCCTTTTCACAATTTTGATTCTTCCAATCCAGGAACATGGTATATCTCTGCATTTGTTTGTATCATCTTTAATTTCATTCATCAGTGTCTTATAGTTTTCTGCATACAGGTCTTTTGTCTCCTTAGGTAGGTTTATCCCTAGGTATTTTATTCCTTTTGTTGCAATGGTAAATGGGAGTGGTTCCTTAATTTCTCTTTCAGATTTTTCATCATTCGTGTATAGGAATGCAAGAGATTTCTGTGCATTCATTTTGTATCCTGCAACTTTACCAAATTCATTGATTAGGTCTAGTAGTTTTCTGGTGGCATTTTTAGGATTCTCTATGTATAGTATCATGTCATCTGCAAACACTGACAGTTTTACTTTTTCTTTTCCAATTTGGATTTCTTCTATTTCATTTTCTTCTCTGATTGCTGTGGCTAGGGCTTCCAAAACTATGTTGAATAATAGTGGTGAGAGTGGACATCCTTGTCTTGTTCCTGATCTTAGAGGAAATGCTTTCAGTTTTTCACCATTGAGAATGATGTTTGCTGTGGGTTTGTTGTATATGGCCTTTATTATGTTGAATTAGGTTCCCTCTATGCCCACTTTCTGGAGAGTTTTTATCATAAATGGGTGTTGAATTTTGTCAAAAGCTTTTTCTGCATCTATTGAGCTGATCATATGGTTTTTATTCTTCAATTTGTTAATATGGTATATCACATTGATTGATTTGCCTATATTGAAGAATCCTTGCATCTCTGGGATAAATCCCACTTGAACATGGTGTATAATCCTTTTAATGTGTTGTTGGATTCCGTTTGCTAGTATTTTATTGAGGATTTTTGCCTCTATATTTATCAGTGATATTGGTCTGTAATTTTCTTTTTTTGTAGTATCTTTGTCTGGCTTTGGTATCAGGGTGATGGTGGCCTCATAGAATGAGTTTGGGAATGTTCCTTCCTCCACAATTTTTTTGGAAGAGTTTGAGAAGGAAGAGTGTTAGCTCTTCTGTAAATGTTTGAGAGAATTCACCTGTGAAGCCATCTGGTCCTGGACTTTTGTTTGTTGGAGGATTTTTAATCACAGTTTCAATTTCAGTGCTTATGATTGGTCTGTTCATATTTTCTATTTCTTCCTAGTTCAGTCTTGGAAGGTTATACTTTTCTATGAATTTGTCCATTTCTTCCAGGTTGTCCATTTTATTGGCATAAAGTTGCTTGTAGTACTCTCTTAGGATGCTTTGTATTTCTGCCATGTCTGTTGTAAGTTCTCCTTTTTCGTTTCTAATTTTATTGATTTGAGTCCTCTCCCTCTCTTTCTTGATGAGTCTGGCTAATGCTTTATCAATTTTGTTTATCTTCTCAAGAAACCAACTTTTAGCTTTATCGATCTTTGCTGTTGTTTTCTTTGTTTCCATTTCATTTATTTCTGCTCTGATGTTTGATTTCTTTCCTTCTACTAACTTTGGGTTTTGTTTCTTCTTCTTTCTCTAGTTTCTTTAGGTGTAAAATTAGATTGTTTCTTTGAGATTTTTCTTGTTTCTTGAGGTAGGCTTGTATAGCTATAAACTTCCCCTTAGAACTGCTTTTGCTGCATTCCATAGGTTTTTGATCATCGTGTTTTCATTGTCATTTGTTTCTAGGTAGTTTTTGATTTCCTCTTTGATTTCTTCAGTGATTTCTTGCTTATTTAGTAACGTATTGTTTAGCCTCCATGTGTTTTTTTTACGTTTTTTCCCTGTAATTGATTTCTAATCTCATAGCGTTGTGGTCAGAAAAGATGCTTGATATGATTTCAATTTTCTTAAACTTACTGAGGCTTGATTTGTGACCCAAGATGTGATCTATCCTGGAGAATGTTTCGTGTGCATTTGCGAAGAACGTGTAATCTGCTGTTTTTGGATGGAATGTCCTATAAATATCAATTAAATCTAGCTGGTCTATTGTGTTATTTAAAGCTTGTGATTCCTTATTAATTTTGTGTCTGAATGATCTGTCCATTCGTGTAAGTGAGGTGTTAAAGTCCCCCACTATTATTGTGTTACTGTCGATTTCCTCTTTTACAGCTGTTAGCAGTTGCCCTATGTATTGAGGTGTTCCTATGTTGGGTGCATATATATTTATAATTTTTATATCTTCTTCTTGGGTTGATCCCTTGATCATTACATAGTGTCCTTCCTTATCTCTTGTAACATTCTTTATTTTAAAGTCTATTTTATCTGATATGAGTATTGCTACTCCAGCTTTCTTTTGATTTCCATTGGCATGGGATATCTTTTTCCATCCCCTCACTTTCAGCCTGTATATGTCCCTAGGTCTGAAATGGGTCTCTTGTAGACAGCATATATATGGGTCTTGTTTTTGTAGCCATTCAGTAAGCCTGTGTCTTTTGGTTGGAGCATTTAATCCATTCACGTTTAAGGTAATTATCGATATGTATGTTCCTATGACCATTTTCTTAATTGTTTGGGGTTTTTTTTTTGTAGGTCCTTTCCTTCTCTTGTGTTTCCCACTTACAGAAGTTCCTTTAGCATTTGTGGTACAGCTGGTTTGATGGTGCTGAATTCTCTTAGCTTTTGCTTGTCTGTAAAGCTTTTAATTTCTCCATCAAATCTGAATGAAATCCTTGCTGGGTAGAGTAATCTTGGTTGTAGGTTCTTCCCTTTCATCACTTTAAGTATGTCATGCCACTCCCTTCTGGGTTGTAGAGTTTCTGCTGAGAAATCAGCTGTTAACCTTATTGGAGTTCCCTTGTATGTTAGTTGTCATTTTTCCCTTGCTGCTTTCAATAATTTTTCTTTAATTTTTGTCAACTTGATTACTACGTGTATCGGCGTGTTTCTCCTTGGGTTTATCCTGTATGGGACTCGATGCGCTTCCTGGACTTGGGTGGCTATTTCCTTTCCCATGTTAGGGAAGTTTTCAACTGTAATCTCTTCAAATATTTTCTCTGGTCCTTTCTCTCTCTCTTCTCCTTCTGGGACCCCTATAATGTGAATATTGTTGCATTTAATGTTGTCCCAGAGTTCTCTTAGGCTGTCTTCATTTCTTTTCATTCTTTTTTCTTTATTTTTTTCCTCAGCAGTGAATTCCACCATTCTGTCTTCCAGGTCACTTAACTGTTCTTCTGCCTCAGTTATTCTGCTAATGATTCGTTCTAGTGTAGTTTTCATTTCAGTTATTGTATTGTTCATCTCTCTTTGTTTGTTCTTTAATTCTTCTAGGTCTTTGTTAAACATTTCTTGCATCTTGTCAATCTTTGCCTCCATTCTTTTTCCAAGGTCCTGGATCATCTTCACTATCATTATTGTGAATTGTTTTTCTGGAAGATTGCCTATCTCCATTTCATTTAGTTGTTTTTCTGGGGTTTTATCTTGTTCCTTCATCTGGTACATAGCCGTCTGCCTTTTCATCTTGTCTATCTTTCTGTGAATGTGGTTTTCATTCCACAGGCTGCAGGATTGTAGTTCTTCTTGCTTCTGCTCTCTGCCCTGTCGTGGATGAGGCTATCTAAGAGGCTTGTGCAAGTTTCCTGATGGCAGGGACTGGTGGTGGGTAGAGACGGCTGTTGCTCTGGTGGGCAGAGCTCAGTAAAACTTTAATCTACTTGTCTGCTGATGGGTGGGGCTGGGTTCCCTTTCTGTTGGTTGTTTGGCTTGAGGCAACCAACACTGGAGCCTACCCAGGCTCTTTGGTGGGGCTAACGTCGGACTCTGGGAGGGCTCACACCAAGGAGTACTTCCCAGAAATTCTGCTGCCAGTGTCCTTGTCCCTTGGTGAGACACAGCTGCCCCCCGCCTCTGCAGGAGACCCTCCAACACTAACAGGTAGGTCTGGTTCAGTCTCCTATGGGGTCACTGCTCCTTCCCTTGGGTCCCGATGTGCACACTACTTTGTGTGTGCCCTTCAAGACTGGAGTCTCTGTTTCCCCCAGTCCTGTTGAAGTCCTGCAATCAAATCCCACTAGCCTTCAAAGTCTGATTCTCTAGGAATTCCTCCTCCCATTGCCAGACCCCCAGGTTGGGAAGACTGACATGTGGCTCAGAACCTGCACTCCAGTGGGTGGGCTTCTGTGGTATAAGTGTTCTCCAGTTTGTGAGTCACCCACCCAGCAGTTATGGGATTTGATTTTATTGTGATAGTGCTCCTCCTACCATCTCATTTTGGCTTCTCCTTTGTCTTTGGATGTGGGGTATCTTTTTTGGTGAGTTCCAGTGTCTTCCTGTTGATGATTATTCAGCATTTAGTTGTGATTCCGGTGTTCTCGAAAGAGGGAGTGAAAGCATGTCCTTCTACTCCACCATCTTGAACCAATCTCCCCATTATTATTTCTAATAATAATATTTTTCGACTTGAACTCTGGTCTTTTGATTTCCCAAAGAACTTAATCAACACCCAAAGGTATTTCTACCACCAAAAGTCTGCCATTTCAGAGGTGCTGGCAACCTGTATATGATTTATTGCCTGTCTGAAAAGGAGCAAAATTGAAATGATTCATTTAATGTAATGTATCCTACATGATTCAAGGATGCCCAATGTCACTGTGGCAACATCTTCACACTTTCAAAAGGTTTCTGCTTCTTACTGTGCTTAGGCTTTCATATGCTATGAAAAGAGGTATCACCAAAAGAACTCAAGAAAGAGAACTAGGGGCTTCGCTGGTGGCGCAGTGGTTGAGAGTCTGCCTGCTGATGCAGGGGACACGGGTTCGTGCCCTGGTCCAGGAAGATCTCACATGCCGCGGAGCAGCTGGGCCTGTGAGCCATGGCCGCTGAGCCTGCACATCCAGAGCCTGTGCTCCGCAACCGGAGAGGCCGCAACAGTGAGAGGCCCACATACCGCAAAAAAAAAAAGAAAAAAAGAAAGAAAGAGAACTGGAAGCTGCTACAGAAATGCAAAACCAAAATGAGAATTATCCATGACAGGTAAAGACAGAACCAGACTAGGCACAATTAATGTGTAGGAGAAGCAACACTTTTCTCACAGGTGGTTATATTTATTAATTTATTGGTTACTGTCATTTAATTATTTCACTAAGATTTAGCATCTATGTGAAACATACTTTCATTTATATCTTCTTTTTTCTCAAAATTATTGCCATATATGATAGAATTTTAGTTTGCTAATAAATTGATAGGATCATCTTTCTGTATTATATTAAATTAACCAAACTTCTCCCACCCCAAATCAATATCACTTTGCAACCCCCAACAGACAAATGGCTTCCAAATCTAATGTATGTAACCATGGCTTATCATCGACTTATCTATTGCCTACAGGCAACCACCATTAGCATGATTTTCCAGATGTAAACATTTAACATAAAAAACTATGCTTGTTATCCTCCCTCTAACACTAATACCCTTTGCTTCAGCCATCACATTCCTTTTGGTGCTCCAGGCTCACAAATAATGCATCGTTTAATGAAATGTCTTGTTTGGCTTAATTTCATACGGAATTACAAAGCCCATACACTAAAATTTATCTTCTTCAGTGCTACCAACTTTTTTTTTCAAAGGAAATCATTTTCCTCCCATTTTCACTAATACTTGCTTTCTAGTTCAGATTTTATAGTTTCAGTATGACAGATTATGTGCTCAAGTTTTCCACATTTGGGGAAATTATAGGGATAAATAGATCTCGAGGCAATGGATTTGTAATTTTGGAAAGACACAGCACTTCCTCTGCCAAGTAAATAGCTTTATACACCTCTAAGTTTCCACTATTGCATTTTACAAGTTTATTTACTTTTGTTTATCTTCATTTTAACATAAATTTTATTATTTTTCCAAGTATAAAAGTAATACATCTTCTTGTGACAAAGTTCAAAAATTTTTAAAGTAAAATAAATTTTTAAAACAGAGTCCCATCACAAAGACAATGATAACGATGTAATTCCTTAATTTTCTTATGTATATTTTGCAGATTTGTGGTAGAATTATAAATGTATTCATGTTATTATATCCTTTAATATTAATGATGCTATCTTCCTTTTACTATTTTCGGATACAGGTGCAGGGAAGGAAATGGGGGATATACATGGATTTTTCCCCCAAATAACTAATTGTGGCTCACAGTGCAGGTTGCCTATATGGGATCTGATGTCCCTTTCTCCCTATTAGGCTCTGATTTTGTTCAGGGAGTTATTTTAAAATACTAGAATTTCCCTGACTCCCTTGCAACTACAGTGGCCATGTGACATAATTCTGATCAGTCATAAGTTAGTGAAAATCAATAGGTAGAGCTTCAGGGAAGACTGTTAAAGGGGCAGCCTCAGGCAGCACATGACTTTTGCCTTTTTCCTTCCAGGAATGTGGATGTGATGTGGAACACAATGCAGGCATTTTGCAGAGGAACGAAGCCACCTGCTGAGAATGCAGCCCTGGCTGCGATCTCCAGAATTATTACCGTGTCCGGTGGTTGGGGGGGAAGGAACGGACTATTTGATTAAGCCGCTGTGAACTGAACTGCTGTTACCCGCAGTTGGCAGTTAATTCACTAACAAAAATGTTCAATATCATTGACTGAATAAGTCTTCCCTCTATCTACATTAAATAATAACATGTTTATAGGATCTGATTCTGGTTTATCTGTTTAATTTTGAAGGAGTATAACGTGATTTCATTATTAGAGTTTTTACCGAATTTCAGTATATGGTGTCACCAGTACTCCCTCATTTCTCTATTTTTCAAACACTTCTTTGCTCTTCTTGGTTGTTTATCCTTTCAGATAAACTCTGGAATTCTATCTATTTTCTAAAGCCTTTCAGGTTTTGCTTGGAATTTCATTGAACTTCTACATCAATACGGGAAGAACTGACCTCTTTAAAGTGTTCACATTTCTCATTCCTAATAGCTCTCCATTTACCTTCAAGCCTTCTTTTATTTGTCACTCCAAACTGTACTATTGTCCTCACAAAGTCTCTGAACATTTCCTGAGTACTTCGCCTTTTTTCGCTATCAAAAAAGAGATCTATTTTGCCATTATTTCTTCCACCTGGGTTATTCCTAGGGCTTGCTTCTTCAATTGAGTTAGATATGTACTGGAAGACAATAGGTGGTCAGCCAGCCTGAAGAGCATCAGTCTGACCTCTGGTTCATAATCACCAGCTTTCATTTTGTAAAATGTCTCCGACTATCCTAGAACTCAATCTGAAAACACAAGGTCCAGTGTAATTGGCTAAACTGCCACGGATACGTGGGCTAACTGCTATGGAAGTTTCAGAGCAGGGAGATTAATATGCTACCTGTGACCCTTATCACCTGGTCCAGATGATCACTCTAGCCACATGACGGAACCTCTTCCCCTCACTCACTGAGATTTCATTCTCAAGGCTCTTCCCCACATACACCCTCTCTACCATGACTCAGCACTCCTCCTGCCTTGGCAGCACTGCCAGCTTGTGGCTCAGTCAGAACTCTGGTCTTGGCATATGCCAGTAAAATCAGGAAGTCACTGAGGGTCATGGGAGCAAAGACACTGGTGTGAAGGGGCTGAAGTGAGCTGTGACAGAAAATTATTGGCTGATATGGGCTCCGTTCATGAGACTACCGCAGCTCTAAATGATTTGCCTGCCTTTTTTGCATTTTCAGACATTATTAGCTGGACACTTTAGAAGTTGTGTTTTATGGAAGTCTCCTGAGGCGTTTCATATGCACGTTACATTTTCCAACTAAATGGTTAGTAAAATGAAGAATACAGTTTAAATTCTTTATAATGCCCCAAAAGAGCTCACCGAAATGCTTGTAGCATAGTGAATACTTCATACATATGATGTTGACACTCTCATAAGGTTGTACTGCTTTTTTTCTCTATTGCTTGAGCTGTAAGAGTTACAGGTGTTTCCAAACCCTGAGTATTCTTCTTAAGGACAGAATAAAGTGACCTGGCAAGCCTAAGTTATGCAAAACCCTTTTAGGTAATCTTATGGTTTTACTTTCGATGCTCAAAATTCGGAACAGATTTCAAGAAAACATGGTGTAGTATCAGCATAAATCAAATAATTCATACAGCAATTACAGGGACTGGACAATAAGTTAAAAAACATCCCCCGATCCACATCAATACATAATTTTAAAAGTGCATTTCGCCTCTTAATCTCAGGAAAAGAAATTGTATGCAGTTGTTTATATACAAAGCACGAGGAAAATGTAATAGACTGAGGTGACAATGTTTTTCATGTCATTAATGAATCTCATGTGACTAAAACCCCTGAAATCACAGATATATTTTTACATTCCAGATATATGAAGGAAAATACTGCAGCTGTTTCTCCCATCCTTTTAGTCGTCACATATTAGGCAATGGATGGTGAAAGCTAACACCTCTGTATGAACTGAATGTCTGTGCCCCCTACACCACCACCTGCCCCACAGAAGATTCATATGTCGAAGCCTAATCCCCAATGTGATGGTATTCGGAGATGAATCTTTGAGAAGCGAAGGTTCTCTCTCTCTCTCTCTCTCTCTCTCTCTTTCCACCATGAGAGAACACAGAGAGAAGACAGCCATCCTGCAAGCTAGGAAGAAAGCTTTCATCGGGAATCAAATCTGCCAGCACCTTAATCTTGGGCTTCCCAGACTCCAAAACTGGTAAATAAGCATCTGCTGTTTAAGCCACCCAGGCTATGGTATCTTGTTATGGTAGCCACACTGACTAAGACAGCCTCCTACCTAAGACATTTCTGATATTGAGAATGATCTCTTTTCAATTGGCCATTCAGAGTAGAGGAAACAGCTTTCCCCTTGTTATTATTCTAGTGGGACAGGCTTTGGGTAGAAGTGTGTCACTTTCAGGCTGGAGAAGTTCTCTTTTCCTCTACCATGGTCATTTGCGATGTTCTATGTTTTCCAAGAACATAGTCCCTGGCCAATTCGTCACACAGGGTATGACTGACCATCGCTGGTCACTGGTCACTTGTTCAGATAATCCTGCAGGACAGCACCCCCAGCTTCTCGAGAGGTTGCTTCCCAGCTGTGTCAGTAACTGACTCAGTTGAAGAAAAGGCTGGAGTTTAGTTTTAACTTTGAGATCTGTGCTTACAGGCCCAGAAATCTCAAATGCTAACTGGGGCCAGAAAAATGACACAAATGAAAAGTGTAATGCAGTAGGTAGGCATCAGAATCGAAGGATGCATGTTTCATCTAAAGGCAGTAACTTCAAAAATTTTAAACATAAAATGTGTAGGCCAAACAAAACATATTTGGTGCTGATACAAGGGGTGTCCAGAGCATAAGTGGAAGGACTGGCTTTCAAAAGGACAGAGTTTCCTGAGATGAGAGGAACACAGGTGATAGGGAAAAAGGGAGGAAGGCAGGAAGTTGAGAGAATTCATGTCTGACAACTTCCATATTCTCTGAGGTAAGGATACAATCGGCATCGGAGAGAACTGGGACAGGTAGCTCTCGACGACAGAGACATACGTTTGACATAATTATTGTGAGGCGTGAGAGAAAAAGTTCTGGGAACATGAAGATATTGCTTAGCAGGCTGAGGGCCCAGGTGAGGTTGGAGACTATAATGTGGCAGAGTTTTCCTCTAGTCTTCTCTGAACCCCAGGTTGAAATCTGTGTCCTCAGAGAACCCAAGGCATCTTGTCACTTACTATGTAAGATGAAAATGATCAGTACATGAGTCTGTTCTACTAGATGAGAGCCCTTTGAGGTCAGGAACAGATACTCTCAGCCTTGCAGAGTGTCTGACACACAACAGACAGAGCTGCACTGGACTCAAAGCTTTGGCTCACACAAGAGGCTCCCAGGGCCTGAAGAAGCCCAGAAACCACAGTCGGCTCAGAGCTCAGATGGAAAACCAGGATAAAAACGGATCCTCCTGGCAAGAGCACCATCACCCCCAGCTCTAATGTTTGACTGACTGAGGTTGATATCCTATCTCTTAGCAGACACAGAATTTGGGGGAAATATCACACAATCTATGTGAACCTTAGTTTAGTCATCTATAAAACATGTATTATGAAGTAATAGGGAAGAAGCTTTTGTATTCTACTACAAGTTAATCACTAAAGGGATGTTGCCTATAAGCTTAAAGTATGCATAATGGCCCATCTCCGGGAACCCTGCTTCCCAGGTAATGAGCATTAAGCTAAAATACCTTTGTTTAGCTCACAGGAAACATCCTGACCAGACCCCCCCATGAATGACTGCAGGGAGGAATAAATTAACGCATCTCCTCCGGAGGCTGATGGGAATCAGGAAGTGTTGGACTTTACTCCCTCCCCTTTTAGTATAAAAGGAGCCTGAACTCTAACTCAGGCAGGATGGTTCTTTGGGGCATGAGCCCACTATCTTCTCGGTTTGCCGGCTTTCCGAATAAAGTCATCATTCCTCGCCCCAATAACTCGTCTCGCAATTATTGGCGAGCAGTACGAGCTTAGACTCTGTAACAATGATACCCACTTCCTTAAATGAGAGGTTTTCCCTGGTACCTCTAAAAAAAACTTTCCCCAGGTGGATGAGTGAAGGGATTAAGGCAGACCATCTGTGTTAGAAGCACCTGGGATGCTTATTCAAACATAATTGAACCTTCTGGAGGTGGAGGCCAGGAATCTGCATTTTTAACAGTCATTCCAGGTGCTTCTTACACGTAGTTAAATTTAGAGCCACAGGATTATAACATCTTCCAATTTTGCCCCTCCTTACTCCCACTGCCACGTGTATGGTCCTAATAACTTCCCATAATGCTCTGGGCTCACTCTGACCTCCATCCATCTCATTCCTGTCCGGTACACTACTGACTGATCTTTCTTCCTGAAAGGTAGTTCCAGTCATGCTGTGCCCTGGAATAAAAATCTCCAACGGCTAGATCTTGTCTGCCAAATCCTTGCTTTCATACCTGTCCAATCTTAATGTTCTCACCTGCTCCCTTACTGGGTTCCTGCTGAACAGATTTATTAACTGTCACAGAACAAGCTCTATGCTTTGCAACTTCCCTACCTTTGTTTCCACGTGAATGCCACACTTCGCTGCTCCAAGTCCTAGCCCTTCCCTCAAGGGCTATTTCACACACCATCTCCTCTATGAGTCCTTTTCTGTTTGCTTGACCTGATGTGATTTCTTTCTCCTTTAAGTCCTTGTCATTCTTTGCACCTCTCTTATGATTTTCATATTCCACTTTATGCTATTTTGTACTATTTTTATCCACTGTGCTATGAGTTCCAGGAAGGCAAAGACTATGTTAGTAAGCTCAGTGCCTAGCATAGTGTGTGGAACCAAGTTGGACCTCAATAAATGTTTGCTAAACACATGAGTGATTCCACATGACTAGGCTGTAAGCCAGGAAGGCAGACACTTCTGTAACTCCTGTGGCACTTAGCAGTGTTTTATATCCAGTAGGTATTAGAAATATGGTGAATTAAATTTAACATCTGTCAACTTTTTCTCCTTTGATGACAAATTATTTAAAAATCACAACACAGACAAGATTTCAATACTGAACACTAGACTTTACTGACTTTTTTTTTAACAGTAATAACCATGACTGTCTTTGGAACCTTAAATGGAATATGCATCCCTATTTAGGAATACTAAAATTATACTAAAGTAAGGTGACTATTTTCCCTATGGTTAAGGCCAGTAGTTATACTGTTTTACTTCATGAGACATACTTAGATTCTAACTATATTCCCTTTATAGCATATGACATAATGAGCTTTCAAAAGTAGAAGTTCTATTTTCATTTAAATTACTAAATGCAGAATAACTTTAACACACACGTGTGTATATGCGTATATATGTCTATAGATAAAAATATAGCCACTTACTGTTTTAAATTAAAATTATTTTTTGTGATAATTGTAGATTTACATGCAGCTGTAAGAAATAATGCAGAGAGATCCCATGTACCCATTACCCGGTTTTTCCCCATGGTAACATCTTGTAAAACGATATTAAAATATCACAACAAGGACATTGGCATTGATACAATCCACTGATTTAGTTCAGATGTCCCAGTTTTGCTTATGCTCACGTGTGCGTATGTGCTTTAGTTCTATGCATTTTGACAGCTGTGTGTATCCGCAGCCACAGTCGGGATACAGAAGAGTCCCTCCCTACAAGGATCCATCACTGGATTCATCTAACCATTCCTGCTTCCCTCCCTAGCTCCTGTCAACCACTAACCTGTGATCTACTTCTCTAATTCTGCCATTTAATGAATATTACAAAATTGAAATCACAAAGCCTATTACCTTTGGGGATTGGCTTTTTACACTCAGCATAGTTCCCTGGAGATTCATCCAAGTTGTTAAGTGTATCAATAGTTCATTCCTTTTTGTAACTGCTGTTTTATTAAACTTAAAGATCCATAGTTTACATCAGGGTTCAGTCTGTGTTGTAAATTCTATGGGTTTTGACAAATGCATGAAGTTATGTGCCCACCATTACAGTATCATATATAATAGTTTCACTGCCCCCAAATCCTCTGTGCTTCACCTATTCATCCCTCTATCCCTGGAAACCCTCCTCAATCACTGGCGACCACTGATATTTTACTGTTTCAATAGTTCTGCCTTTTCCAGAATGTCATACAGTTGGAATTGTACAGTGTATAGATTTTTCATACTGGCTTTTGCACTTAGCAATATGCATTTAAGGTTCCTCCATGTCTTTCTGTGGTTTAATAGCTCATTTCTTTTTATTGCCAAATAATATTCCACTGCATGGATGTACCACGGTTTGTTTTCTATTTGCCTATTGAGGGATATATTGGTTGCTTTTGGTTTTTTGGCAATTATGAATAAGGCTGGTATATCCATTTGTGGGTAGGTTTTTGTGCTGTTATAAATTTTCAGCTCAGTTAAATACCTAGGAGTATGACTGCTAGATGATATGGTAAGACTATACTTAATTTTGTTAGAAATTGGAAACTGTCTTCCAAAGTGGCTGTACCATTTTGCATTCCCACCAGCAATGAATGAGAGTTCCAGTCGTTCTGCCTTCTTGTTAGCATTTGGTATTGCCAGTTTAAAATTTTTAAAAGGTGTGTAGTGGTATCTTCTGTTTTAACTACAATTCTTTAACGACAGAAGATGTTGAGCATCTTTCATATAATTATTTATCATCTACATATCTTCTTCAGTGAGGTGTCTCTTCAGATCTTTTTCTCATTTCTTAATTGAGTTGTTTTCTTATTGTTGAGTTTTAAGAGTTCTTTGAATGTTTTGGATACAAGTCCTTTATCAGATATGTGTTTGGAAATATTTTCTCTAAGTCTCTGGTTTGTCTTTTTAGTCTATTGACAGTGTCTTTCAGAGAGCAGATGTTTTGAATTTTAATGAATTCTACTTATGTATTTTTTCTTTCACAGATCATGCTTTGGTCTTGTATCTAAAAACTCATTGCCAAATGACTAGAGCGATAATTGCAAAAAGTGACTGACTTTAGCTTGGTGCCCTGACAGCATGTATACAAAGTCTACAAGTAGTCAATAGGCATATGCTTCTGCAAGGGCAGAGAGGTAGAACTCATTAGAATATAAGAGAAGAAGACACAGAAAAGGCAGAGTACATGTGAGAAAAACAAGAGCATCCATCATGTGATTTGGGGGAAGCTGTGTTGCTCAGTGGTAAGGAACCTGTTACTGAGGCTATTATTGTACAATATCAAAATGACCTTGAATTCCATTTTACATGGTTAAGCCAAGTTTAAGAATGTGGAAGGAATCAAATGTGTATATTGTCATTGCCCCTCAAATCGATGACTGCAGGAGAGGACCAAGGTCAACAGACATTTTGCCTACTGCTTTTGGATGGTATTCAGAGTGCTTGGGACATTCCAGCTCACAACAAATAACGCCAGTCAGCCTAACTCATAGGATTTCAGAGTTAGAGCTTGTCCCAGTTCAAAAGTGTGTGAAACCAGACTAACAGTGCGTACGCTTAATCCAATCCAGGTACAGCAAAAGTCACACCCCATTATAAAGAATTGCTTTCTACCTTAATGAAAGGCAAATCCTCTAAAACCCCCAGAAAACTAGCAGACTCAATACCAGTCAAATCCCATTATCCCCACACCAAAAGACTATGCAGCTCTTGAGTTGTTTTGGAATTTTATACTACTGAATATATATGAAGTAAACAGGCCATAGTCCTGGCATATGGGAATCTTTTTTCTTAATGAGAATCTTCTCATTTTTATTTTAATGAGGTTTGGTATCATGTAATTATAGTCTGAAATGTAAGATAAGAAAATCTTTCAAACCACTTTTGTATGCGTGTGTGTGTGTGTGTGTGTGTGTGTGTGTGTGTGTGTGGTAGTTCATTGAAAACATCTGTTTTGAAACTGAGGGCACTTCTGACTTGAGTCAGTGAACTCATTCTCCAACAAGAGGACAAAGCTACTAAAGAAGGAGTACTAGTTTAAGACAGAAAGCTGGCACCAGCTATAGAGACAATCTGACCAACACTGAGAACCACTACTAAATGCCAGTCACACTGGGAAGTGCAGAGACACAGAGTGAATTAAGGCTTTGTCCTTGCTCTCAAGAGGCCTAAGGTGCCCGATTCCAGATGGTGGAGGAGTGAGACGTGGAGATCTCCCCACAAATACATCAGAAATACATCTACATGTGGAACAACTCCTACAGAACACCTACTGAACGCTGGCAGAAGACCTCAGACTTCCAAAAAGGCAAGAAACTCCCCACGTACCTGGGTAGGGCAAAAGAAAAAAGAAAAAACAGAGACAAAAGAATAGGGATGGGACCTGCACCACTGGGAGGGAGCTGTGAAGGAGAAAAAGTTTCCACACACTTGGAAGCCCTTTCACTGGCGGAGACAGGGGTGGGCGGGGAGGGAAGCTTCGGAGCCACGGAGGAGAGCGCAGCAACAGGGGTGCAGAGGGCAAAGCGGAGAGATTCCCGCACAGAGGATTGGTGCCAACCAGCGCTCACCAGCCTGAGAGGCTTCTCTGCTCACCCGCCAGGGCTGGTGGGGGCTGAGAGCTGAGGTTCCGGCTCCAGAGCTTGGACCCCAGGGAGAGGACTGTGGTTGGCTGTGTGAATACAGCCTAAAGGGGGCTAGTGCATCACAGCTAGCCGGGAGGGAGTCTGGGAAAAAGTCTGGAACTGTCTAAGAGGCAAGAAACCATTGTTCCAGGATGCGCGAGGAGAGGGAATTCAGAGCACTGCCTAAACGATCTCCAGAAGACAGGCTCAAGCCGTGGCTATCAGCGCGGACCCCAGAGACGGGCATGAAATGCTAAGGCTGCTGCTGCAGCCACCAAGAAGCCTGTGTGCGAGCACAGATCACTATCCACACCTCCCCTCCCGGGAGCCTGTGCAGCCCACCACTGCCAGGGTCCCATGATCCAGGGACAACTTCCCCAGGAGAACACACGGCATACCTCAGGCTGGTGCAACGTCACGCTGGCCTCTGCTGCCACAGGCTTGCCCCGCATTCCATACCCCTCCCTCCCCCCAGCCTGAGTGAGCCAGAGCCTCCTTATCAGCTGCTCCTTTAACCCCATCCTGTCTGAGCAAAGAACAGATGCCCTCAGACAACCTACATGCAGAGGCGGGGCCAAATCCAAAGCTGAACCCCAGGAACTATTCAAACAAAGAAGAGAAAGGGAAATTTCTCCCAGCAGCCTCAGGAGCAGCGGATTAAATCTCCACAATCAACTTGATGTACCCTGCATCTGTGCAATACCTGAATAGACAATGAATCATCCCAAAATTGAGGCTGTGGACTTTAGGAACAACGATATAGATATATATTTTTCCCTTTTCTCTTTTTGAGTGTGTGTGTGTGTATGCTTCTTTGGTGATTTTGTCTGTGTATCTTTGCTTTTACCATTTGTCCTAGGGTTCTGTCTGTCCATTTTATTTATTTATTTTTAGTATAGTTTTTAGCATTTGTTATCATTGGTGGATTTATTTTTTGGTTTGGTTGCTCTCTTCTTTCTTTTTTTATTACTTTTTAAGTTTTTTATTTTTAATAATTACTGTTTATTTTAATAACTTTATGTTATTTTACTTTCTTTCTTTTTTTCTCCCTTTTCTTTTGAGCCGTGTGGCTGACAGGGTCTTGGTGCTCTGGCCAGACGTCAGGCCTCTGCTTCTGAGGTGGGAGAGCCAAGTTCAGGACATTGGTCCACCACAGACCTCCTGGCTCCATGTAATATCAAACAGCAAAAGCTCTCCTAGAGAGCTCCATCTCAACGTTAAGACGCAGCTCCACTCAATGACCAGCAAGCTACAGTGCTGGACACCCCATGCCAAACAACTAGCAAGACAGGAACACAACCCCACCCATTAGCAGAGAGGCTGTCTAAAATCATAATAAGGTCATAGACACCCCAAAACACACCACTGGACGTGGTCCTGCCCACCAGAAAGACAAGATCCAGCCTCATCCTCCAGAACACAGGCACTAGTCCCCTCCACCAGGAAGCCTACACAACCCACTGAACCAACCTTACCCACTGGGGGCAGACACCAAAAACAATGGGAATTACGGAACTGCAGTCTGTGAAAAGGAGACCCGAAACACAATAAGCTAAGACAAATGAGAAGACAGAGAAACACACAGCAGATGAAGGAGCAAGGTAAAAACCCACCAGACCAAACAAATGAAGAGGAAATAGGCAGTCCACCTGAAAAAGAATTCAGAGTAATGATAGTAAAGTTGTTCCAAATCTGGGAAATAGAATGGAGAAAATACAAGAAATGTTTAACAAGGACCTAGAAGAACTAAAGAGCAAACAAACAATGATGAACAACACAATAAATGAAATTTAAAATTCTCTAGAAGGAATCAATAGCAGAATAACTGAGGCTGAGAACGGATGAGTGACCTGGAAGATAAAATAGTGGAAATAACTACTGCAGAGCAGAATAAAGAAAAAGAATGAAAAGAATTGAGGACAGTCTCAGAGACCTCTGGGACAAACACTAAATGCACCAACATTTGAATTATAGGGGTCCCAGAAGAAGAAGAGAAATAGAAAGGGACTGAGAAAATATTTGAAAAGATTATAGTTGACAACTTCCTTAATATAGGAAAGGAAATAGTTAATCAAGTCCAAGAAGCACAGAGAGTCCCATACAAGAAAAATCCAAGGAGAAACACACCAAAACACATATTAATCAAACTATCAAAAATTAAATACAAAGAAAAAATATTAAAAGCAGCAAGGGAAAAACAACAAATAACATACAGGGAATCCCCATAAGGTTAACAGCTAATCTTTCAGCAAAAACTCTGCAAGCCAGAAGGGACTGGCAGGACATATTTAAAGTGATGAAAGGGAAAAACCTACAATCAAGATTACTCTACCCAGCAAGGATCTCATTCTGATTTGACAGAGAAATTAAAACAGACAAGCAAAAGCTAAGAGAATTCAGCACCACCAAACCAGCTTTACAAGGTATGCTAAAGGAATTTCTCTAGGCAGGAAACACAAGAGAAGGAAAAGAGAAGGAAAAGAACTACAATAAAAAACCCAAAACAATTAAGAAAATGGTAATAGGAACATACATATCGATAATTACCTTATGTGTAAATGGATTAAATGCTCCAACAAAAAGACACAGACTGGCTGAATGGATACAAAAACAAGACCTGCATATATGCTGTCTACAAGAGACCTACTTCAGACCTAGGGACACATACAGACTGGAAGAGAGAGTATGGAAAAAGATATTCCATGCAAATGGAAACCAAAAGAAAGCTGGAGTAGCAATTCTTATATCAGACAAAATAGACTTTAAAATAAAGACTATTACAAGAGAAACAAGGACACTACATAATGATCAAAGGATCAATCCAAGAAGAAGATATAACAATTGTAAATATTTATGCACCCAACATAGGAGCACCTCCATACATAAGGCAAACAGCACCTCAATACATATGCTAACAGTCATAAAAGGAGAAGTCTACAGTAACACAATCATAGTAGGGGACTTTAATACCCTAATTTCACCAATGGACAGACCATCCAAACAGAAAATATATAAAGAAACACAAACTTTTAAATGATACATTAAACAAGATGGACTTAATTGATATTTATAGGACATTACATCCAAAAACAACAGAATACACTTGCTTCTCAACTGCTCATGGAACATTCTCCAGGATAGATCATACCTTGGGTCACAAATCAAGCCTTGGTAAATTTAAGAAAATTGAAATCGTATCAAGATTCTTTTCTAACCACAATGCTATGAGACTAGATATCAGTTACAGGAAAAAATCTGTAAAAAATACAAACACATGGAGGCTAAACGATACACTACTTAATAACCAAGAGATCACTGAAGAGATCAAAGAGGAAATAAAAAAATACCTAGAAACAAATGACAATGAAAACACGATGACCAAAATCCTATGGGATGCAGCAAAAGCAGTTCTAAGAGGGAAGTTTATAGCAATACAATCCTACCTCAAGAAACAAGAAACATCTCAAATAAACAACCTAACCTTACACCTAAAGCAATTAGAGAAAGAAGAACAAAAAAAACCCAAAGTTAGCAGAAGGAAAGAAATCATAAAGATCAGATGAGAAATAAATGAAAAAGAAATGAAGGGAACAACAGCAAAGATCAATAAAACTAAAAGATGGTTCTTTGAGAAGATAAACAAAATTGATAAACCATTCGCCAGACTCATCAAGTAAAAAAGAGAGAAGACTCAAATCAATAGAATTAAAAATGAAAAAGGAGAAGTAACAACTGACACTGCATACAAAGGATCATGAAAGATTACTACAAGCAACTATATGACAATAAAATGGACAACCTGTAAGAAACGGACACATTCTTAGAAAAGTACAACCTTCCAAGACTAAATCAGAAAGAAATAGAAAATATAAACAGACCAATCACAAGCACTGAAATTGAAAGTGTGATTAAAACTTTTCCAACAAACAAAAGCCCAGGACTAGATGGCTTCACAGGCAAATTCTATCAAACATTTAAAGAAGAGCTAACACCTATCCTTCTCAAACTCTTCCAAAATATAGCAGAGGGAGGAACACTCCCAAACTCATTCTACGAGGCCACCATCACCCTGATACCAAAACCAGACAAAGATGTCACGAAGACTACAGGCCAATGTCACAGATGGACATAGATGCAAAAACCCTCAACAAAAACCTAGCAAAGAGAATCCAACAGCACATTAAAAGGATCACACACCATGATCAACTGGGGTTTATCCAAGGAATGTAAGCATTCCCCAAAATACGCAAATCAATGTGATACACCATATTAACAAATCGAAGGAGAAAAACCACATGATCATCTCAACAGATGAAGAAAAAGCTTTTGACAAAATTCAACACCCATTTATGATAAAAACCCTTCAGAAAGTAGGCATAGAGGGAACTTACCTCAACATAATAAACGCCATATATGACAAACCCAGTCAACATTGTTCTCAATGGTGAAAAGGGAAAACATTTCCGCTGAGATCAGGAACAAGACAAGGTTGCCCTTGTCTCACCACTCTTATTCAACATAGTTTTGGAAGTTTTAGCCATAGCAATGAGAGAAGAAAAAGAAATAAAAGGAGTCCAAATCAGAAAAGAAGAAGTAAAGCTGTCACTGTTTGCAGATGACATGATAGTATAAATAGAGAATCCTAAAGATGCTACCAGAAAACTACTAGAGCTAATCAATGAATCTCGTAAAGTAGCAGGATACAAAATCAATGCACAGAAATCTCTTGCATTCCTATATACTAATGATGAAAAATCTGAAAGAGAAATTAAGGAAACACTCCCATTTACCATTGCAACAAAAAGAATAAAATACCTAGGAACAAACCTACCTAAGGAGACAAAAGACCTGTATGCAGAAAACTATAAGACACTGATGAAAGAAATTAAAGATGATCCAAACAGATGGAGAGATATACCATGAATGTGGATTGGAAGAATCAATATTGTGAAAATGACTATACTACCCAAAGTAATCTACAGATTCAATGCAGTCCCTATCAAACTACCAATTGCATTTTTAACAGAACTAGAATAAAAAATTTCACAATTTGTATGGAAACACAAAAGACACCCAATAGCCAAAGCAATCTTGAGAAAGAAAAACAGAGCTGGAGGAATCTGGCTCCCAGACCTCAGACAATACTACAAAGCTACAGTAATCAAGACAGTACGGTACTGGCACAAAAACAGAAATATAGATCAATGGAACAGGATAAACTCATGCACATATGATCACCTTATCTTTGATAAAGGAGGCAAGAATATACAATGGAGAAAAGACACCCTCTTCAATAAGTAGTGTAGGGAAAACCGGACAGCTACATGTAAAAGAATGAAATTAGAACACCTCCTAACACCATACACAAAAATAAACTCAAAATGGATTAGAGACCTAAATGTAAGACTGGACACTGTAAAACTCTTAGAGGAAAACATAGGAAGAACACTCTATGACACTCTAAGAACACTCAAAATGAATTAAAGACCTAAATGTAATGGCAGACACTATAAAACACTTAGAGGAAAACATAGGCAGAACACTCTATGACATAAATCACAAGAAGATCCTTTCTGACCCACCTCCTAGAGAAATGGAAATAAAAACAAAAATTAACAAATGGGACCATAAATAAGATGAAAAGACAGCTCTCAGAATGGGAGAAAGTATTTGCAAATGAAGCCACTGACAAAGAATTAATTTCCAAAATTTATAAGCAGCTCATGCAGTTCAATATCAAAAAAACAACCCAAGCCCCAAATGGGCAGAAGACCTAAATAGACATTTCTCCAAAGAAGATATAGAGAGACTGCCAACAAACCAATGAAAGGATGCTCAACATCACTAATCATTAGCATAATGCAAATCAAAACTACAATGAGGTATCACTTCACACCAGTCAGAATGGCCATCATCCAAAAATCTACAAACAATAAATGCTGGAGAGGGTGTGGAGAAAAGGGAACCCTCTTGCACTGTTGGTGAGAATGTAAATTGATACAGCCACTATGGAGAACAGTATGGAAGTTCCTTAAAAAACTAAAAATAGAACTACCATATGAGCCAGCAATCCCATTACTGGGCATATACCCTGAGAAAACCATAATTCAAAAAGAGTCATGTACCACAATGTTCATTGCAGCTCTATTTACAATAGCCAGGATATGGAAGCAACCTAAGTGTCCACTGACAGATGAATGGATAAAGAAGATGTGGCACATATATACAATGGAATA
The DNA here is from genome assembly GCF_949987515.2 of Delphinus delphis. Classification (NCBI taxonomy): domain Eukaryota; kingdom Metazoa; phylum Chordata; class Mammalia; order Artiodactyla; family Delphinidae; genus Delphinus; species Delphinus delphis. Next base: position 35,248,459 of record NC_082692.2, on the reverse strand, counting down.
TTACTCAGCCATAAAAAGAAACGAAATTGAGTTATTTGTAGTGAGGAGAATGGCCCTAGAGTCTGTCATACAGAGTGAAGTATGTCAGAAAGAGAAAAACAAATACCGTATGCTAACACATATATATGGAATTAAAAAAAGAAAAAAGGTAATGATGAACCTAGGGGCAGGACAGGAATAAAGATGCAGATATAGAGAATGGACTTGAGGATACGGGGAGGGGGAAGGGTAAGCTGGGACGAAGTGAGAGAGTAGCATGGACATATATACACTGCCAAATGTAAAACAGCTACTGGGAAGCAGCTGAATAGCACAGGGAGATCAACTTGGTGCTTTGTGACCACCTCGAGGGGTGGGATAGAGAGGGTGGGAGGGAGATGCAAGAGGGAGGAGATATGGGGATCTATGTATACATATAACTGATTCACTTTGTTATACAGCAGAAACTAACACACAATTGTAAAGCAATTATACTCCAATAAAGATGTTAAAAAAAAAAAGTGGCTTAAGGCTATCTCTAGCAGGACAATAGAAAATATCTAGATCACTTCTTATTCTTTTGTGAAGGGGAGAAGAGCCACCAAATAAATCCTATCTTATGAGGTCACTAATCTTTGAACTCTAGACATTGGAGGTTGGATGGTTGTTAAATATTATATAATTCAATGTCCACATTTTACATACAAAAAGAAACCCAGAAAAGTGAAAAAAAAATTAAGATTGCAGGTTGGGGCTAGAACCCAAATTTCCTGACTTCTAATCAAGTGCTCTTTTCTCTATATCACACTACCTCTCTTAGAGGTCAAAGGACTTTTCTCTTCCCATAGTTAGGCTGCACCTAATTATATCAATTAGACTCAGACTCACAGGGCTCATGTTGCTCTCCCTTTACACTCTCATCTTCAAAATGTCTCCTTCATAGTTTCAATTTAACAGATAATATCTAAAAATTTTAAGGACTTACTTGGGCATAGGTGGAAGAGAGACTACCAATGCAATTAAGGCATACTTCTTTCCTCTGAGCAATGTATATAAATGTAAACATCCGGTGCAGTATTCTCAGAGACCCAAGTTATATATGTGAAACGCATCACCACCACCCACTCAAGTTTTCTAATGGAAATCTCCCTTTTAGGTCAATTACTCCTTAATTCTCTAGGTCCTGTGGTAAAATCTTGAAGCTATTTTTGCTATTCTGGCATGAGAGTGAGAGTATTTTGCTTTTAATCCTTGTTCTACCATTAACCAATTAGTTTTGAAACCCTGGGCAAGTCCTACCTCTCTGAGCTTCATCTCCTCAGTCAGTAAAATGACTAGAGCACCAACTTGCTGTGATTCACCTTCTTTGCAAAACCAATCAAGTCCAAGGTGCTAGGCATAATCTGTCTTTCAGTCTTTCTTTTTCTCCTTTTCTCTCTTTCTCCCTCTCTCTCTTCCTTCCTTCCTTCCCTTCTTTCTTTCTATTTATTTATTGCGTATCTCTCAGATTTCTCTCTCCTCCATGTTCATCATAGCCAAGCCCTTCTTTTTTGGATTATTACTAAACAAGTTATCAAGCTCTTCCGTGTAGATATGACTTGTTAAAAACGATTTTAAACAAGAGTTAGCCTAGAGGTATACAGGTTAGACTGGAGGCTAGAAAACTAATTAAGAAGCCTATTAGAATAAAGACCAATCTCACACCAAAAGCCTGTCATTCAAATCCCTCAAAAGCTGGCTTCCGTTGGCCTTCCTGCTTTTACTTCACATGACTCCTCAACACATGGCCTTTATGTATTTAATGCTGCTGTTTCTATCCTTCCTACGGGGAAAGTGCTTCCTTTTCCTGAAGTTATTTCCAATAGCTTCTTTAAAATCAATTTCTTCCATGGAGTCAGTAATCTTTCCTTTCTCTTAACTTTTATACACATATTAACAGTGCCAACAATAATCCCCTTTTCTAACTCCCTCTAGTAAATATTGTTAGCATAAAAAAAGATGAGATGTAAAAACTCTTAACATTAACAGAAGAATGTATATAAAGGTTATATAACCTATTTGCTTTATTATCTCTTCTTGTTTCCTTTGCAAATTAAAATAAGCAAATGGTTGTTGACCTTTTTGGCAGAGGATTAATATATACTTTAAACTGCTTTAGAATATGTAATAAGAAAAATATTACAATGCATTTTCTTGGCTCTACCAACATTCTGAAGATGTCTGGACAAAAGTATATGAATTGTTACTAATTAATATATGTATAATTTAGGCAAATATTCAAACAAGCAGTGAGTAATGTTATATAAATGCTTGCAGAGTAACTTATTCCATTAAGAGATAAGCTCTGAAGACTCTATTTACATTTCAGTTATGAAACAGTCAGTGCCAATCTGACCAAATGCGTGTCAATGTTAGTCAATAACAGCAGAGAAGCATTTGGGGAAAAAAAGTTTTATTTTCTCTCTTTCAGATTCTCTTATTGCTAATTTGGATACCTTCTTCAGAGAAAGGCCACAACTAGAGGAGTAAAAGGGTTTAATGTGGCAAGAGCAAAGTAGTACTGTCACATCCCATCAATCCTCTCAGCGCCCACTCTCCGAGAATATTCACTGCATTCGTTCGTGCCGACTCCAAAAAAGATTGTCTCAAGAAATGAATTTCAAGCAGTTTTGGGTCCCATCACTACTGTCTATTTGTTGTAACTGAAAAAAAATATCCACTATATTGCAAAAAGATTCTGTTATCCAGTATTTGTTAATTATGATTGAGACCAGAAACATACAAAGTTTCAAAGAAAACAAATGAAGGGAACATCTGAAAGTAATTTTCCCCCATTCTTTGTTGTTCTGCTACTCACGGCAAATCTTCCAAACTGGAGGCTTCATGTCTTGGATCCAATAGATCATAACCACATTCATTGTAGATTTCCAAATAGGAAATGTGCGTTGTATATATTTTGCTGCTGTCCTGATTGGGAAAGAGAAAGACATTATTAAATGGCTATAAATCACGATTCGGCTTAGAGAAAGATGAACACATTTATCACTAGTTTCCTCACAGTTTCCCTCCTTCACTCTCTCACTTTGTATGGTTTACATTTTCAGTTCGTGACACTTTCAAGTTGCCAGTTACCATATGTATGAGGCTTTTTTTCCCCCAATAGCCAACACCCATGATTACAAGCAACTTCAGTCTGTTATTTTTTATTAGTTCCACATTATACATAAAAAGTCAATATACACTTAAAATGAGCCAACTTGGTTGCAGAACTGTATAACACACCATTTTTTACTTTCCAGACAGAAAAAAGAACAGAATACAGAATTCTTCAGTTTAAAAATTTCAGTAGCCAAAGAGTTACCATCTTCAATCATAATTCCTTTTTAACTTTTCTAATATTCAAATTTCCAATGACAGATAACAGACAATAAATAGATATGGAAAGTGAATTCCAGGGAACATAAATAGTTTAGATCAATCAGGTAACAGTAAGAGTGGACACTAACAGTTCACTACCTGCACCTTACCTGTTGGGTTAATTTTCCTTGCCCAAGTGGCAAATTAGGGATATTCAACTGTTGGTTAGGGAGAGGTATTTTCTGTGTGTCATTGCTGAAATGCAATAATATAGGCATCAATGTAATTAGGATAAAAGTCAAGGTGACTGGTCCTACTCTCAGTTCTGCCAACAGACAAAAAGGACCCACTCCCTCTGAGATGGAATAAAAAAGGGAATTTTTTCAGGTCTCGAGAAAATTCCAAGCTCACTTTTTCAATACCAAATATCAATAATAGCACTTCTTGTTTCCCCCAAAACACAAATGCTTCCATTTCTCTGAATATTAGAGTCTTGCTACTTATAAGAGGAGAATATATTTGTGTCTTCTGGCAAGAAGGTCGGCAGATTGTCAGAGTGGATATTCACAGAGAGGATTCTCATCTATATCCAGGACAATCCCTCTGACAGGTGTTATTCAAAGAAGGAGAAGACCAAGTCACAGAGATGGGGGAGAGAACAGTGGCCTGCAAATCCAAAGCTGGAATGCTAGCTCTGAGCCCCTACCAAGTCAGGCCTCTGTTTCCACACTCATTAAGGTGAAGAAACTGGATAACGACTCCCTCGGCATTCTTCAGATTAAAACGAATATGATTCTCTGGTCCTAAAATGTCTCAAACTATCCAAATAAAGATACTACCATTTCATAAAAATGAAATAATACATGCAAAACTAAGGCAGCTCTCAGCCAGCACAGGACTGTAGTGAAACACTCAAGCTACAGCTGAAATTCCATGTTTGGTGTTCTGTGAAGGTGACAGCATGGACTGAATCTTTACTAATCAAGTTTTTCCCAACCAAATGCCAGAAAGCCTGTTGATGTGGGTGACTCTGGCTGCTTATGCTGACAAACAGTCTATCAATTATATTGATAGAGCTATCAACAGTCTATCATGACTAAAGTAACCTCATTTAGTAATGGCATCGTATCAGCATAATTTTGGGGATTATAGCTTGAATTAGTGCAGGAATCAGAGACTACAAATACTAGACAGACTGAGTGGTCTTTAGTCTAATCCAGTGTTTCCTAAAATATTACTTAAAATACTTGTGGAAAAAAGTGTTCCATGATCAGCATACATACTGTCCATCTCTGAAAGATTCTCAGAGCAAGTTAAAGCCCATGGGGAATCACTCAGCAACATCCTGAGATCCTGTTTAAAACAACGTATTTCTAAAACTTATCTGAACATATGTGAAATATCCCATAGATTACCGTTTGAGATTTTAGCATACGTTTATGAGTTCCTCTTAGCATCAGACAAAACTGGGTTAGAACACTGGATCTGCCTTTATAACTGAGTGATCCTGCACCCTTAACCTCAGTTGTTTAATCATGAAATTGGGGATAATAACCTTTAGAATATGGCAGAACTGCTGTGACAGAGGAATAAGGTTCTGTATTTTAAATCCTACCAAAAATGTGTGGCCTGCTAATAGGCACCAATAAATCATTGCTGTTGCTGAGGTTATTATTATTGCTGTTATTATTATTATTATTATTATTATTATTTCTGAAAGCCTCCAAATAGAGAATTCAGTATGTGAATACAAAAGGAAAGGAAAAGAAAGGCAGAAAGAGCAGCCAACTTCTACGTTCATCAGCAGTGGAGAAACTCTCTTCTTTCAGAAACTAGAAGAAATAATAAAAAGTCAGGAAAATGGCAAGTCCATTGCCCAGAGATGATAGGGATAATGCCTTTGGCTCCTCTGGCTTCTGCATTTTCTGGGCTTTTGTTGGAATACACACTTAAAATTCACTGAGCTATGTGGCAGCTACCTTTCCTTATTACTCCTTTTTTACTCTTCAGGACTGCCAGACTGTAATGTAACACACATGTTTGCTGCAGACAGCCTTTTCTCTTGCCCCCAAACAAGTATGAACCTTACGATACTCAAAAATAATGAGCAGTGATTTCTAAAATAAATGGAATCAATTTTCTTCTTTTAAAATCTTTGCAAATGTGCTCCTATCACACTCACAGGCATTTTAGGACCCAGTATGCACTAGTTCTTAGTTTATCTTGAAATAAATACGTTGCATAAGTCAAATGTTTCCTTTAAGGATTCTGCAGAGCACCATGTGTCCTCTAAAGTAATCAACTGGGAGCATCTGAGTACCTGTCAGCATTTTTCCGCTAAACAATGAGGACAAACTTTATGAAGAACTTCAAAGTTGCCTCTGACTTGTTTCACCATAGCTCAGTCGGGTTATAACTAATGTGTTGTACCCCATTGTGTTAATCTGCTCGTCTACAAGGAGTTGTCCTGGCTATAAGCTGATCTGATGGGCTCTCTCCAAACCAAGAAGTTATTTAGAATCATTTGGAATGAAATGGGGTTTAGAGTAATGTCAATGACAAACAGATATAAAATAATGAACCCAACAGATGGTAGGTACTTGGGAGATATTTAGACTTTTAAAACTGTATTTTGGTAACCATAGACAAAATTTAAAAAGAGACAAATAGATTTTCTATTAGGAAAGAATTTGTTTATTCTGTTTAACTTAATCAGGGGAATTAGCTTCATTTGTTCTGAGTTTCAAAGGATTCTTTGAAATTGTTCAGCAATCATTTGGCCACGTGCATATATATATGGCTATTAATGGCAATAGTAATAACTATCATTTTTTGAGCATCTCCTATGTGCCAGGAACTGGACAATATCTTTAAATACAATATATTCAACTCTCACAGCTACTCCACAAGCCTGAGGCATTAAGGAACTGCCCAAGGCCACATCCTGTAAGTAGTGCACTTAGAACCAGATTGGCCTGCACCAACTTCAGTGATTTTCCCAAGACAGCACGCTCCCACATTAGGCCACAGCAACAAAAACTATTAGAAATTATATTCCCAGTTGGCGAAATCTGGGAACAAAACAGAAGAGCTAATGTCAGAAATAAATGAGTAAATGAAAAGAAAGGATTTGGATCCAACATATACACTATACGCTATCCTTGCTTTTCCAAATTTTCTGGCATGCAGAGCTGGCATGTTTGCGCTAGTGAGTGATGAGCTGAACTAATGGGTAATTGCTACTTTATGGGTGGAAATTAGAATTATGCAGATCTCAGCAACTTCTCATCTTTGCAACTCAGAATACAAGCAGCATACAGTTGAGATATTTTGGAAAGACTGTTACACTGACCTAGTTAGGACATTTGTTATACAGAATTGCTACAACCAAAGAATTGTTGGAACTAGTAGGGACGCTGGAGATCCTCTAGTACAATTTAGTCCCTACTTTCACAGAGGGCAGAACTGAAACCCAGAGAAGTTAAGTGACTCATTACATAGAGTTTGTTTAAATACAACCATTAAAATAAAGCCAGTCTGATACCCAGAGGCAGGGTATGTAGTGGTTAAAAAGCACAGAGTTTGGCATCACACAGACCTGGGATGGAAGCTCCAGATCAGCTACTTATGAGGATGCAGAGGAAAATAAATATATCCCAAGACTCAGTCTTCCCAACTATAAAATGGGGATAGAGGTACCTACATTGTTAGTTTTATTAAATCTTGATAAAGCAACAGGCATTTGGAACCACACAATAAATGATGCATATAATATAGATAGGAAACTCCCCTTTATAATAATATTAATTGCAATAGGATTTTTACTGTGGTAAATTCCTCTGGGCTTCCATTAAAAGTGTGAAAAAGTACAACCACATTATCTTATTCAGTGCTTTAGTAGCTAAAACAAAGGTCCATTTTGGCAAAAGGATATTCTTCAATTTAATGACAAATATAAAAGTTGGTAAAATGTGTTTTAACCTCCATGGGTGTATCAGAACAAACTCCCTTTGAGCCTTTGCTGTAGTAGCATCCCCTTTAATGAGAAGCACCTTCTGGATTTTCACCTCTTCAGCAAAATCCCAAACTTTCCTTAAATGTAAATGCCAGAGTTACTACACAATATTTCCTCATTTAGGTATAATATAACAAAATGTCACGATAAATTTTCCACCCACAGTAAATTTTTGCTGAATATATCAAATATAAAATGAACTTAAAGCTTCATACCTTTTGTAATTGCTCAAAAATGTATGACAGTGTCCTTGGGATAATGCCTCTGTCACTGTAGCGCTCTGCCCCACCTGTGATGGTGAACGTCTTACCGCTGCCTGTTTGTCCATATGCAAAGATGGTACCATTGTAACCTGCCAGTACACTACATAAAGAAATAGCAAACTTTTAATATCAAAATGGCTAATTGCATTTGTATTAAATGGCTAGTATTCTAAGAGCAACTTGATTCAACACTACTGAAAAGACATTTATAGAAATATCTATAAAAATATTTATGTATGTGACTATCTAGCTAGAAATTATTTTTTATCTAGGAGTCTCAGCACATCAATCCTTTTTTCTGAGAGAGGACCTATAACTCAAATGGGATCCAGTCATCTTAAATATTTTCTTTATTTCAAATTATTATTTTAGAATACAATTGACCCTTGAACAACAGGGGTTTGAACTGTGTGGGTCCACTCATAAGCAGATTTTCTTCACTAAATACATACTACAGTACTACACGATCCTCAGTTGGTTGAATCCCCAGATGCAAAACCATGGATACAGGGGGATGGCTGTAAAGCTATACTTGGATTTTCAACTGCGGGGAGGGTTGGTGCCCCACCCCCTGCATTGTTCAAGGGTCAAATGTAGTCTACCCTTTTATATTTACAAAAAAGTTGCAAAGATAGTACAGGGAGTTCACATATATCCCACAGCTAGTTTCCTCTATTGTTAATATCTTACACTAGTATTGTACATTTGTCACAATTAATGAACCAATTGAAACATTACAAACTCTATAAAAATCTCCTTACTTTTTAATCTAATGTCTCTTTTTTCCCAGGTTTACTGAGATATAATTGACATATAACATATATAAGATTAAGGTGTGCAATGTGATGATTTGACACATGTATATATTGTGAAATGATTACCACAGTAAGTTTAGTTAACACATCCATCAACATATCCATCACCTCAAATACTTGTGGAAAAAAATATACTTTGTGGTGATAACATTTAAGATTTACTCTCTTAACAACTTGTAAATACATAATACAGTACCGTTACCTATAGTCACTGTGCTGTATATTAGATGCCCAGAACTTACCCATCTTATAACTGGAAGTTTATACCCTTTGGCCAACATCTCCCCATTTCCTCTACCCCATAGTCCCAGGTAACCACCATTCTACTCTCTATTTATTTTCTCTTTTTAAAATTTTTATTTATTTATTTTTCATTTATTTTTGGCTGCATTAGGTCTTCGTTGCTGTGAGCAGGCTTCCTCTAGTTGTGGCAAGCGGGGGCTACTCTTTGTTGCAGTGCACAGGCTTCTCATTGCAGTGGCTTCTCTTGTTGCAGAGCATGGGCTCTAGATGCACAGGCTTCAGTAGTTGCAGCATGCGGGCTCAGTAGTTGCGGCACGTGGGCCCTAGAGCATGCGGGTTTCAGTAGTTGCGGCGCGTGGGTTCAGTAGTTGCGGTGCGTGGGCTTCAGTAGTTGTGGCACATGGGCTTAGTTGCTCTGCAGCATATGGGGTCTTCCCAGACCAAGGATTGAACCCGTGTCCCCTGCATTGGCAGGTGGATTCTTAACCACTGCACCACCAGGGAAGTCCCATGTACTCTCTATTTCTATGAGGTTGTTTTTATAGATTCCATATATAAGTGAGAACATATAGTATTTGTCTTTCTCTGACTTATTTCACTTAGCACAGCGCTCTCAAGGTCTATCTATCTTGTCACAAAAGGCAGGATTTCCTATTTTAAAGCTGAATAATATTCCATTGTGAAAATATACCACATCTCTATCTATTCATCCATAGATAGACACAAGTTTTTCCATGCCTTGGCAATTGCCTTGGAAGTGCAGATTATCTCTTTGAGATAGTGATTGCATTTCCTTTGGATATATAGTTGACCTTTGAACAACTTGGGTTAGAACTGTGTGGATCCACTTTGACATAGATTTTCTTTTTCAATAAATACAACCAGCCCTCTGTATTCAAGGGTTTCATACCTGCAAATTCAACCAACTATGTATTGAAATTTACATCCAGGGTTAGTTGAATCCACAGATTTGAAACCCATAGGATACAGAGAACCAAATATGGGACTTGAGTATTCATGGATTTTGGTAAATGCAAGGGGTCCTGGAATCAATCCCCCACAGATACTGAAGGTATACCCAGAAGTGGGACTGCCAAATCATATGGTAGTTCTGTTTTTAATTTTTTAAGGAAACTTTATACTGTTTTCCATGGTGGCTGAACCAACTTACATTTCCACTGACAGTGTACAAGGGTTCCCTTTTCTTCTCTTGAAATCAGGTAGTATGATGCCTCCAGCTTTGTTCTTCTTTCTCAGGATTGCTTCAGCTGCTCAAGTTCTTTTGTAGTTCCTTACAAATTTTAGGATTTATTTTCTATTTTTGTGAAAAATGCCATTGAAATTTTAATAGGGATTGCATTGGATCTATAGATGGCTTTAGGTAGTATGTTCATTTTAATAATATTAATTCTTCTGATCCAAGAACATGGTATATCTTTCCACTTATTTGTATCTTCTTCAATTTCCTCTTCAATGTCTTGTAACTTCCAGTGTACAGATCTTTCACCTCCTTGGTTAAATTTATTTCTAAGTATTTTATTGGTTTCGATGTTATTGTAAATTAAATTGTATTTTTTCTTTCTTTTTCAGATATTTTGTTGCTAGTGTGTAGAAACACAACTGATCTCTGTATTTTCATTTTGTATCCTGCAACTTTAGGGAATTTGTTGATTAGTTCCAACAGTTTTTTGGTGGATTCTTTAGGATTTTCTATATGTAAGATCATATCATCTACAAACAGAGACAATTTTACTTCTTCCTCTCAAATATGGATGGCTTTTATTTCTTTTCCTTGCCTAATTGCTCTGGCTTGGACTTCCAGTATTATGTTGAATGGAAGTGGTAAAAGTGGGCACTCTTGTCTTATTCCTGATTTTAGTGGGAAAGCTTTAAAGCTTTCACCGTTGAGTATGATGTCAGCTGTGGTTTTATTATATATGGCATTTATTATGTTGAGGTACATTCTTTTTATACTCAATTTAGTTGAGAGTTTTTATCTTGAAAGAATGTTGAATTCTGTCAAATGCTTTTTCTGCACCTATTGAGATGATCAAATGATTTTTATCTTCTATTCCATTACTGTGGTGTATCACATTTATTGATTTGCATATGTTGAATCATCCCTGCATTCCGGGGATAATCCTATTTGAACATCGTGTATGATCCTTTTAATATGCTGTTGAATTCAGTTTTCTAGTATTCTGTTGAGAAGTTCTGCATCTATATTCAACAGGGATATTAGTCTATAGTTTTGTGGTGTCCTTAGTCTGGCTTGTTATCAGTGTAATGCTGGCCTTGTAAAATGAATTTGGGAATGTTCCCTCCTCTCTAATTTTTTTAGAAGAGTTTGAAAAGGATGAAAAGGTGATAATTTTTAGATATCTGGTAGAATTCACCAGTGAAACCATCTGGTCCCAAGATTTTCTTTGTTGAAAGGTTTCTGATTACTGATTCAATTTCTTTACTGTTATTGGTCTGTTCAAAGTTTCTATTTCTTCATGATTCCATCTTGCTACACTGCATATTTCTAAAAAAGTTTTTCTAGGTTATTCAATTTGTTGGCATATTAAGGTTCACAGTAGTCTCTTATGATCCTTTGTATTTCTGTGATGTCAGCTGTTATGTCTCTGTTTTCATCTCTGACTTTATTTGTTTGAGAATTCTACCTTTTACTCTTAGGCTAGCTAAAGGTTCGTCAATTTTGTTTATCTTTTTTAAAAAAACAGCTTTTCATTTCATTGATTTTTTTCTATTGTCTTTCTGGTTTCCATTTTGCTCATTTCTGCTCTGATCTCTATTTCCTTCCATCTTCTAACTTTGGGCTTAGTTTGTTCTTCTTCTTCTAGTTCCTTGAGTTTTAAAGTTAGGTTATTTGTAATCTTTCTTTTTCTTAATGTAAGCATTTATAATTATAAACTTCCCTCTTAGAACTGCTTTTGTTGCATCCCATAAGTTTTAGTGTGTTGTGTTTCCATTTGTGTTTCTTTCAAGCTATTTTTAGATTCCTCTTTTGATTTCTTCTTTGATCCTTTGTTTATTCAGGAGTGTGTTGTTTAATTTCCACACATTTGGGAATTTTCCAGTTTTCCTCCTGTTATTGATTTCTAGTTTCATACCATTGTGGTTGGAAAAGATATTTGGTATAATTAATGTTCTTAGATATTCTAAGGTTTTTTGGTGACCTAATATATGATCTATCACACATGGAGAATGTTCCATGTATGCTTGAGAAGAATGCATTCTGCTGCTGTTGGTAGGAATGTTCTGTATAGGTCTGGTAAGTCCATTTGGTTTAACGTATAGTTCACATCCAATGTTTTCTTATTGATCTTCCATCTGGATTATCTATCCATTGTTGAGAGAGAGGTATTGAATTCCACTACTATTATTGTATTGCCTACTTATACCTTCAGATCTGTTAGCATTTGCTTAGGTGCTCTGATGTTGGATGCAAATATATTTACAATTATTATATCTTCATGATGAATTGACTCTTTTATCATTATGATTAACTTTGTTTCGTGTTACATTTATTGGTTTAAAGTCTACTTTGTCTGATATAAGAACACTCTTGCTTTCTTTTGGTTTCCATGTGTGTGAAATATATTTTTCCATCCCTTCACTTGAGGTCTACATGTGTCCTTAAAACTGAAGTGAGTCTCTTATCAGCAGTATATAGTTGGGTCTTGTTTTATAATCCATTCAACTACTCTGTGCCTTTTGACTGGAGAATTTAATCCATTAACATTTAAAGTAATTATTGATAGGTAAGGATTTAATAATGTCATCTTATTCATTGCTTTCTGGCTGCTTTGTAGTTCCTTTGTCCCTTTCTTCCTCTTTTCCTGTCTTTCCTTGTGAATTGATGGTTTTCCATGTGGTATGCTCTGATTCCCTCCTTTCTATCTTTTGTGTATATCCTATAAGTTTTTGCTTTTTGGTTACTATGAGGCTTACATAAAACATCTTAACAATATAACAGTTTATTTTAGGTTGATAACAACTTAACTTTGATCACATACCCATTTGATCACATACCCAAAATTCTACCCATTTACTCCTTGCCCCACATTTTGTTTTTGATATCACAATACCTCTTTTTATATTGTGTATTCATTAACAAAATATTGTAGCTATAGTTATGTTTAGTACTTTTGCATTTTAAACTCTATACTAGAGTTAAACAATTAACACATCACCATATTACAGTATTAAAGTGTTCTGAAATTGACTATGTACTTACCTTTACCAGTACGTTTTATCTTTTCATATGTTTTCATGTTGCTAATTAGTGTCTTTTCTTTTCAGCTTGAAGAACTCCTTTCAGCATTTCTTGTAAGGCAGGTCTAGTGGTGATAAATTCCATCAGCTTTTGTTTGTTTGGGAAAGTATCTCTCCCTCATTTCTGAAAGACAACTTTGCCAGTGAAGTATTCTTGGTTGGCAGGATTTTTTCTTTTCTTCTTTCAGCACTTTTATATATCATTCCACTCTCTCCTGGGCTGCAAAGTTTATGCTGAGAAATCTGCTGATAACCTTATGGGGTTTCCCTTATTGTGAGGATTTTTTTTTCTTGGTGTTTTTAAATTTTTCTCTTTGTCTTTGATTTTAGACAGTTTTATTTTAATATGTCTTGGATAAGACCATTTTGGTCTGAAACTTTGGGGTGACCTATTAGCTCCAGGAACATGGATGTCCAAATCTTTCCCCAGATTTGAGAATTCTTAGCCATTATTTCTTTAAATAAGCTTTCTGCACCTTTTTTTATCCCTCTCTTCTCCTTCTGGGACTTTAATAATGAGTAGATTCTTTTAATGGTATCCCATACTTCATGTAGGTTTTCTTCACTCTTTTTCATTCTTTTTTCTTTTTGCTCCTCTAACTGGATGACTTCAAATGACTTTTTTTCTAGTTAATCAATTCTTCCTTCTGCTTGGTTGAATCTGCTACGGAAGCTTTCTAATGAACCTTCAATTCAGTTATTGTACTCATTGACCCTAGGATTTTGTTTATTTTTTTAATGGTTTCTATTTCTTTGTTGAACTTCCTATTTTGTTCATGCATTGTTTTCCTAATTTCATTTAGTTGTCTATCTTTGTTTTCTTGTAGTTCACCACATTTCTTTAAGCAGGTTATTCTGAATGCTTTGTCAGAAAGTACATAGATCTCTATTTCTTTAGGGCCGGTCATCGGAGCTTTATCAATTTCCTTTGGTGATGTCATGCCTGCATGGGTGAACTTGGATCTTGTGTCCACAGGGGCTGACCAGGCACTGGGAATCACTGGGGTTGGTCTGGCATCTGGGTCCAGTCAAGAGCAGGGGTGGATTGGGAGCCTGTGTTCACAGGAGCTGGCTTGGAGGTTGGTTCACAGGAGCCAGCCTGGTGCTATGGCCAGTCTGGAGCCTTGGGCTACGGGAGCTGGATTATTATAGAATATTTCTGCTCAACAGAATTTGTCACCAGTTATATAGCACTATCCCATTAGCAATGTCATTTGAATATAAATTTCTTAGCCATAAATGCTCTAGGTAAATGAAGTCTATGACTTTAAGTACCAAACATTAAACATTTTATTGTTTTTTGATAGAAAACCTTCTAAAATATATTAGGCATTCCTGTCTTGAAAAGCAAAGGATACAGAGAACAAATTAGCATTTTCATTTTGATTTAGCTACAGCCTATGAAAAGTGAGTACTGTAGTGTGCTACACTGGCACCTGATGATTGTTATATCTACTTTTTTAACTTAAATATTCTCTCTTTCTACCAGTTGTCTTAATATACTATCCTCTAATATGTGCTCACTCTCCCCCCATCTTCAGTGGAATAGAAAACCAAATGGCAAAGCTTCATAGAATGCTATATAAAGATTTTTAAATGTAAGTTCCACCTATATATACTCTATGGCTATTTCTGTATTACATTGCTACAATAAAAAATAAACAAAGAAATGTAAATGGGCAAAATTTGTCTCCAGTTCCTTTCCGTACAGCCTCCTCATCCAAACTCAATCTGCCCCCTCTCCATTGGGCACTGGGAAATTTCATATGCTTCCAGTCTCATCTGTCTTAAGGGAAAATACTAATTAAAAATAAAGATGGTGGGATAAGGACCTTTAAAATTTACTTCTCCACAAGAACAATGGGAACAGTGGCAAATATAGTAAAAATCAAATTTTTCAAAACCCTAGAAGTTATCCAAAGGCTCACAACAGTCCAAGGAGTGCTTACTCAAGAAAAATGGCTGAGTATCAGTAAAAACAGTGAGCTTTATGATATTTTAACCTAATCATTCCCAACTCCACTGTAGCCTTGAAAGACAATAGCCTTGCAACCACAGTAAGTGTGACTGTGCAAACTAGCAACCAGGAGACTAGCAACGATTGGGGGGCAGTACAGGTTTGGAGCTCCCCAAAAAGCCCAAAGAAATGTACTTCTCTGATCTGTCTGGAAGCTACCTGGAAAAGCCCCACTCTGAGCACCTGTCATTGTCTGACCTGACTCAGAGTTTACTCAGTGCAAAGAGCCTCTCCGCATGGTGTTTACTGAAAAACAAAAAAAAAATCAGTGTTAAGTGTCTAATATTACAGTTGCCCTAACCTGCAATGCTAGGAGGCAAACAAGAGGGTGAACAAAAGCTTGCAATAAACATCTGTGGAATGATATGTCTATGAGGGGGTTTGAAAAGTTATAATATATTCCTGGGGCTCTAGAGGGACACATACACATGCAGGGCTATGTGCATGCCCACGGAAGACCTGAGAAGGTCATTATATCTCACTTCTGGCTGACCTTGAGGCTCTGCACAAGCATAAAATGAAGGCTAAGGCAGAGTTATAAATTTCTAGAGCATTGAAGGGGTGCCCCAACACATACACAGAGTTCTTCATCAAAAGCTTGGAAACTGGTTCAAGGCATTTAAATGTAGCAAAAGAGAAGTGACTGATTACCTACAAGGAATCTTCAGTAAGATTAACGATGGATTTTTCAACAGGAATGATGGAGGCCAGAAGGCAATGGAACAACGTTTTCAAAATGCCAAAAGACTAGTTTGGACATCTTTCTTTGCAGAAATTAACAAGTTTCTCCTAATATTTATATTTTAATTTT
This sequence comes from Delphinus delphis, assembly GCF_949987515.2. Taxonomy (NCBI): domain Eukaryota; kingdom Metazoa; phylum Chordata; class Mammalia; order Artiodactyla; family Delphinidae; genus Delphinus; species Delphinus delphis. The sequence continues at coordinate 35,232,678 of NC_082692.2, read as the reverse complement.
GTTTTCAGATCGGTCATTACTACTGTGTAGAAATACAAGTGATTTTTTTACACAGATATTATATCCTGCAAACTTGCTGAATGTGTTTATTACTTATAATCATTTTATAGTGGATTCCTCAAGATTTTCTTATATACACAATTATGTCATCTGCAAATAGAGATACTTTTACTTCTTCATTTCCAATCTAGATATCTTTTATTTCATTTCTTGCTTAAATGCACTGGCTAGTTTGCGAGTGACAAATTCTCTTGGTTTATGTTTACCTGGGAATGCCTTAAGTTCTTCTTAATTTTTGAAGAATGAGTTTGAAGCTATAGAATTCTCTATTTGCATATGTGATTTTTTGTTTTATTTTATTTTATTTTTCTTGGTGTCTCTTACTCTTCTTTTTTAATTGAAGTATAGTTAATTTACAATGTCATGTTACTTTCAGGTGTACAGCAAAGTGATTCAGTTATTCTTTTCCATTATAGGTTATTATAAGATTGTGAATATAGTTCCCTGTGCTATACAGTAGGACCTTGTTGTTTATCTGTCTTATATGTAGTAGTTTGTATCTGCTAATCCTAAACTCCTAATTTATTCCTCACCCCCTTTCCCCTTTGATAACCATAAGTTTGTTTTCTATGTCTGTGAGTTTGTTTCTGTTTTGTAAATAAGTCCATTACTGTTCTATTTTAGATTCCACAAATAAGTGATATCATATGATATTTGTCTTTCTCTGTCTGACTTATTTCAGTTAGTATGATAATCCACAGGCCCATTCAGGTTGCTGCAAATAGCATTATTTCATTCTTTTTTATGGCTGAGTAGTATTCCATTGTATATACATAACCACATCTTCTTTATTCATTCAACTGTCGAAGGACATTTAGGTTGCTTCCACATCTAGGCTATTGTAAATAGTGCTGCAATGAACACTGGGGTGCATGTATCTTTTCAAATTAGAGTCTTCTCCAGATGTATGCCCAGGTGTGGGATTGCTGGATCACATGGTAACTCTATTTTTAGTTTTTTTTTTTTTAATTAATTAATTAATTAATTAATTAATTTTTTGGCGGTATGCGGGCCTCTCACTGTTGTGGCCTCTCCCGTTGCGGAGCACAGGCTGCGGACGCGCAGGCTCAGCGGCCATGGCTCACAGGCCCAGCCGCTCTGCAGCATGTGGGATCTTCCCAGACCGGGGCATGAACCCATGTCCACTGCATCGGCAGGTGGACTCTCAACAACTGCGCCACCAGGGAAGCCCCTATTTTTAGTTTTTTAAGGAACCTCCATGTTTTCCACAGTGACAGCACCAATTTACATTCCCACCACTAGTAGTATTTTTAAAAGACAGAAAGAGAAAGTAATAACTAATAAAAGTAATGAAAAGCAAATGATGAATTTCAGCAATGAACAATGGGATACACATTTTTGTTAAGAAATATTTCAGAACTTCCTAAAACCAACAATGCAGGTTACTGCCTAAATCATCCTAGCTAGAGACAGTTCTGATTTATGTAAATAAACCAATGCTTTATAAACCAAAGTTTGATATCAGATGAAAGCTCCATTGTAGAAACCCTCTCTTTCCTTTTGAAAAACGCATTTTTCCCTAGAAATTTAAATTACAAAGCTAAGATATTTTGTCATTTCTGATCTTTCAGTATTTGCATGAATAAAACAAAAATAAAGCTTCAGGCCTCTTGCAGATTATAAACTGGAGTATTATTCCACACACATCACATTTACATACTAGAAAAAATACAAATCATTTTAGTTTTTCACTTTTATTACTCTTTGTTTAACCTCAAGTAGAAGAAACCTTCTAGAAGTATCTGCATAAAGTGAGACTTTATTTTGTTTAACTAGATGAGAAGGCTTTAGAAAGCTCCTCATACAACATCTAAATCAAAGCAATCAACAACAAATTATTACTGTGATGAGAATTTAGTTCACTAAACCAAACAAATGATATTATAGTCCCTCAAATTTGAAGAGCTAAGCAGATTTGAAAACAACAACAAAGTAATGGGATCACGGATTTTATAATTGGTGTCATTAGCAGTTTTCTAACTACTTTTTGTTCAATAGAAGAATCCTTCTAAGGTATTTCTGGAAAACAGATATCTGAACTATACTTAAACAGCTGTTTGATTCAGGAGCAGGATGGAATCATATCTGGGTGGGGCTGCCTTTATTTTTGAGGGGAGAGAGGCAAGTGAGGTAGTACCTTAAAAGATCATGCAGTTGAGACTTAGAAAAATTAATAAAATACAGAGAAATACATTATTTATAATTTTAAAAACTTTTTACCGGAACGAATCAAATTAGTTCACCAGAAAACACAAATAAACTAGTTAGTACTAAGAGCAGAATTTTTTAAGCAAATAGATATTATACTATACAGTATGTTTAATTTGACTAAAATCTTTACATCAATAAGACTAATCTGGTCCAGAATTATCAAAATTAAGGTCCCTATTGTAAATACATAGCTACCTTATTACTTCATCTTGCCTTTCACCCAGTTCTAAGAGCCCCAGTAGCTTAAATTCACTAATTTTTATTCGGTTTTAATTTTCAGAACAGTTCATTTCTGTCCACTGCAGCCCTTCTTCTAGAATAAAGTCCCTCAGAAGTAGCCTCAAGCAGTTCTTTGGTGCAGCCAATTGTCTTTTACAGAGAATATGATAAGTGACTCTTACTTGTTTCACTTTCATAATATTTCTGAGTGCATAATTCAGCAGCTTGAATTTTTAAGAGGAATTTGAACCCAAGACAGTAGCAACTCATAATTAACACAATTAACATGACTCCATTTTGCCATAAATAAAAATAATCTTCCCATCTGTTAAGCCAAGCGAACCCGTAATTTGTAAAATTTCCAGCAAATTTTGGTCATGGGGCATTCCCTTTGCTATAAAGGGGAAGTGGGTAGAAAAAAATAGTGAGGGCAACCTACGCTTCAGGGAAACTTGAGAAGGCAGTAGACTGGAGAGCTAAATTGTTCTGCCCAGCAAGCTTTCTTAGTCCCTCTTCTTCTGATAATAAACCCTTCACCCACTCCATTCCATTCTTCAAGCTCATGAGGAACAGGCAAATGTGCAGGGCTTATAACTCAGGCCTGGCCAATCACACCACCTCATTCCACCATGGTCCCCCCAACTCCTGCCCTGTCTGTAACAGTTATTCTTCTAAGAGGCTGATGACATGCCTCAAGCAGAGCAAATAAGAATCCCTCCCATACGAATTTTGAGAGGAAAAAAGCTTCCTTTTCGCTGGGGTCCTTGAACCATGGCTGCCAGGGGCCATCTCCCCTGTCTTTCTGCACAGGGAAGAAGCAGAACCAAGCATGGGTCAGATGGGTGGGGAAGGAATCTTAGCCTTGTCAAGTACCTAGTTCAAGTAGCAATGACCCTGATTTTTGCAGCACCCCCTTCAATTCTCTGAGCTAACCCAGTTATGTGAGCCAAGAAATCCTCTCTTTTCTTTGAGATGGGATTCTATTTTATGTAAACAAAAGAGTCCTAACTAATACAAAGTCTCTGGAGCGACCTGCAAAACATCTTTCGTACCTTGGTTTACACCAGAGATCTCAAGCTGGCAATGAATCTTGCCTACAAGAATGCTTATGTGGGACATGCGTTCTCCCATTTGCCACAGTCCCCTAAACTCCCTGTTGTCTTAGACTCCGTTGCTTCCCAAATGTATGATACTAGCCTAGACCTGAAGGCAGGGCTGCATCTCTGTACAATAATGGAGTGCCAGCCACAGTGTGGTCCCTGTGAATGCCATCACTCCCCCAGAGGGGCACAGTGCTGTCACTCATGAAGACTATGCTGAATCATGCCCCCTTGAGATATGTAACATGGATGTACTGGTTAAAGGCATATAAGTTTAGTTTCCCTTGGTTTAGACATCGTCCTTCTAAAAGCACGCTCTGGCAAGATCATTCTAAGGTCTTGAGAGATCCACTTTTATGATGTATTGATCTAGCTGTAAATCCTAGTAAGAAAAATAAAGTGGGTTACATGGCTAACCTTAGTTGACCTAAATCAACCACTAGTTATTTTTTGGAAAGGAATATCCAAGGCAAGGATATCTAGATTAAAAACAACCTACACATTCAAAATGTGTTTTTGTCAGAAAAATAAAACTGCAAATGTAGATTAAGTGGTAATTGATACACTTGGGATCATTATTTAAAGCTTTTTGTAAGTGTCTATGGGAACACTGGTTATTGGACTAGGGTCACAAAAAAGAAACTCATAGGCCAGATTCAGTCAAAAGAGCATTTTGTTTGTCCAGCACTATCTTTTTTTAACAAAATTTAATCTGAATGCTCTTATCCTACAGGACTGGTGCTCCCCAATTTGGGCACAGATAGTACCACTCCCTATTCCCCTCACTGGCTTATTTCAGATTAGCTGCCTTCCCTCTGTGGAATTTTGAGTTTTGCAACCCCTGGTGTAAAGTAACTCAGATAAATGTTAAGAGATTAACACTATGATTTTTTTTAAGTAAACTAAATTGAACTAAATATAAGAATGGTATGAGCATGAACAAATCTTCCAGATTTTGAAACGTCATAGGTAAATCCCCTCACACCATCAACCACCCAAGAAACAGACTGGATATCTCTCCCATCATTGCTCACATTGAATAAGTTTTAAATTAGATGGGAGAACAGGGATGTTGGGTGCTTTCTTCTCAAACAGTCCCTTTGGCACACATCCCACTCTTGGATGTGTCACAAAAACAGGATCAGCAACCGTCTGTCTTGAATGATTTGCAAATTCTTCTCCTTGGATACAGGGGCTAAGAAAAAGGACCTTTTTAGGTTCTTTCCAGCTCTGTGATTCTCAGGGATTTGTTCACAGTCTTGTCCCAACTACTTCAAACCAAACTTTGCAAGAGGCAAACACATCACAGGGTACATAATCCAAACAGACTCCCTTGAAAGGATTCTCAAGATGTAAGCACACTAAACGGCTTCATGTCCATAAGTTCATGGACCAAATCCAGGCCAAAGTGCTCTCTAATTGAGGTTGTTTATTATTTCCCAAGTTTCTGAAGAAACCATTTTGTCTCAGTATTAATAATAAGCAGCTTAAATCTGGAAACATAACAGAAATGCATGAAACTTCAATAGAAGAAAATGACCCCTTCTGAACACAATCCAGTTCTGAACTATGTTTTAGTTTCAAGTCCAGTATACTGTATTAAAAAGTGAAGGCTAAATTTTTATCTTATTTACATTATGAAAAATGCATTTACTGTAGCATTTCTGACAGATATTTTTTCTGTGACCCTTGAGAATAAACACTTAGATTCATTAAATGCATAATCATTTTCAGATGACCATCTAAAGAGGCAACTAAAATGAAACAAAAGTTTTATACAGTAATGTGGAAAAATCCATTGTCTACAGAAATTTATTTGAGCAGAATCTTGCATAAAGTCTGAATTCATTTTTTTGTGTATATTTTGAAGGGATACAAAAGAGAATAGAAAACAATTTCCCTAAAATTGTAACACTGAATTTTCTGTCAGTAAATTGATAAACCACATTTTTGAAGCACCCATTATATTATATTAAAGCCTGGCACTATGTGCTATGTGAATTTATAGGGGAAAGAAAAACCTTACACTGCAAAATAATTAGCAAGATAAGTATCTTTAAATATATGAGGATGTGCATATATTATGCCTACATAATCTTCTAATTTACACATTAATCTATAATTTTAAAAACCCCAAGTGACTTATTTATAAATATGTTTGCAGAGAGATGAAGGATTTATAAAAACTCCTCTTTAAGGATTTGTCATTAGAAAGGCAAAGGGAGAAAACTGTATTTTCCTGGAGACTCCATTCTTTTCCTCTCAAGACTGAACAAAGCGTTTGGGCTCTCCAGCCGTCTGAGTAGGTAGAAACAGAAATCCATGAATGTAGGTTAAGAGGTGGGGAATACAGGCACAGAAAAGAAGGGAAAAAGGGGCCCACATTGTGGGGATGAGTTATCTGAAGAGTTCTGAAAGAGAGTGGAGAGTGGGAAAATGAGAACCGAGTGTGGCGGCAGAGGACAGCAGGTGGTTGCTATCAGTGTGGAGGATGCTGAGAGAAACAGCAATGGAGAAAGGATGTGAAAGATGTTTGCAGCACATTAAATACGCACTCTCCTACCCTTTGCATTTGCTTGAGAGCCTGAAAACAACCTGACTTTTGTGTATCTTCAAAATGACACACTACACAGACTGGATCACATGGAGCTCTAGTTTATATTTGAGTTACAAGCCTTCTTCTCTAAACTTTCAATCTCAAGATTAAATAAGAACTAAATAAGATCTTCTAACTTGATGTCAATTTTGTGTGAAATGGAAGACATTTTTCACATTCTTGGGAAAATTTAAACACACTTTGATTTCGATGGACAATAATCAAGGGGGGGAGAACCTTCAAGATGGCAGAGGAGTAAGATGTGGATATCACCTTCCTCCCAACAAATACATCAAAAGTACATCTACATGCAGAACAACTCCTACAGAACACCTACTGAATACTGGCAGAAGACCTCAGACTACCCAAAAGGCAAGAAACTCCCCATGTACCTGGCCGTGTGGCTGACAGGGTCTTGGTGCTCTGGTCGGGTGTCAGGTCTGAGGCTATGAGGTGGGAGAGTCAAGTTCAGGACATTGGACAACTGGAGATCTCCCAGCCCCATGTAATATCAATTGGCGAGAGCTCTCCCAGAGGTCTCTGTCTCAACACTAAGACGCACCTCCACTGAACAACCAGCAAGCTCCAGTGCTGGACACCCCATGCCAAACAACTAGCAAGACAGGAACACAACCCCACCCATTAGCAGAGAGGCTGCCTAAAATCATAATAAGTTCACAGACACCCCAAAACACACCACCGGATATGGTCCTGCCCACAAGAAAGACAAGATCCAGCCTCATCCACCAGAACACAGGCACCAGTACCCTGTACCAGAAAGCCTACACAACCCACCGAACCAACCTTACCCACTGGGGGCAGACACCAAAAACAATGGGAATTGCAGACCTGCAGCCTGCGAAAAGGAGACCCCAAACACAGTAAGTTAAGCAAAATGAGAAGACAGAGAAACACACAGCAGATGAAAGAGCAAGGTAAAAACCCACCAGACCAAACAAATGAAGAGGAAATAGGCAGTCTACCTGAAAAAGAATTCAGAGTAATAGTAGTAAAGATGATCCAAAATCTGAGAAATAGAATGGAGAAAATACAAGAAATGTTTAACAAGGACCTAGAAGAACTAAAGAGCAAAAAAACAATGATGAACAACACAATAAATGAAATTAAAAATTCACTAGAAGGAATCAACAGCAGAATTACTGAGGCAGAAGAACGGATGAGTGACCTGGAAGATAAAATAGTGGAAATAACTACTGAAGAACAGAATAAAGAAAAAAGAATCAAAGGAATTGAGGACAGTCTCAGAGACCTCTGGGACAACATTAAACGCAGCAACATTCGAATTATAGGGGTCCCAGAAGAAGAGAAAAGTAAAAGAACTGAGAAAATATTTGAAGAGATTATAGTTGAAAACTTCCCTAACATGGGAAAGGAAATTGTCAATCAAGTCCAGGAAGCACAGAGAGTCCCAGACAGGATAAATCCAAGGAGAAACATGCCAAGACACATATTAATCAAACTATCAAAACATAATGCTAAGAGCCATGAAAGGGGACATCGACAGTAACACGATAATAGTAGGGGACTTTAACACCCCACTTTCACCAATGGACAGATCAACCAAATGAAAATAAATAAGTAAACACAAGCTTTAAATGACACAGTAAACAAGATGGACTTAATTGATACTTATAGGACATTCCATCCAAAAACAACAGAATACACTTGCTTCTCAAGTGCTCATGGAACATTCTCCAGGATAGATCATATCTTGGGTCACATATAAAGCACTGGTAAATTTAAGAGAATTGAAATTGTATCAAGTGTCTTTTCCAACCACAACGCTATGAGACTTGATATCAATTACAGGGAAAAAACTGTAAAAAATACACCCAAGGGAGGCTAAATAATATGCTACTAAATAACCAAGAGATCACTAAATAAATCAAAGAGGAAATAAAAAAAATACCTAGAAACAAATGACAATGAAAACATGACGGCCCAAAACCTATGGGATGCAGCAAAAGCAGTTCTAAGAGGGAAGTTTATAGCAATACAATCCTTCCTCAAGAAACAAGAAACATCTCAAATAAACAACCTAACTTTACACCTAAAGCAATCAGAGAAAGAACGAAAAAAACCCAAAGTTAGCAGAAAGAAAGAAATGGCAAAGACCAGATAAGAAATAAATGAAAAAGAAATGAAGGAAATGATAGCAAAGATCAATAAAACTAAAAGCTGGTTCTTTGAGAAGATAAACAAAATTGATAAACCATTTGCCAGACTCATCAAGAAAAAAAGGGAGAAGACTCAAATCAACAGAATTAGAAATGAAAAAGGAGAAGTAACAACTGACATTGCAGAAATGCAAAGGATCATGAGAGATTACTACAAGCAACTCTATGCCAATAAAATGGACAACCTGGAAGAAATGGACAAATTTTTAGAAAAGTACAACCTTCTGAGCCTGAACCAGGAAGAAATAGAAAATATAAACAGACCAATCACAAGCACTGAAATTGAGACTGTGATTAAAAATCTTCCAACAAACAAAAGCCCAGGACCAGATGGCTTCACAGGCGAATTCTATCAAACATTTAGAGAAGTGCTAAGACCAACTCTCCTCTAACTCTTCCAAAATATAGCAGAGAGAGGGACACTCCCAAACTCATTCTATGAGGCCACCATCACCTTGACACCAAAACCAGACAAAGATGTCACAAAAAAAGAAAACTACAGACCACTATCACTGATGAATATAGATGCAAAAATCCTCAACAAAATACTAGCAAACAGAATCCAACAACACATTAAAAGGATCATACACCATGATCAAGTGGGGTTTACCCCAGGAATGCAAGGATTCTTCAATTACTAAAATCAATCAATGTGATACACCATATTATCAAATTGAAGAATAAAAACGATATGATAATCTCAATAGATGTAGAAAAAGCTTTCAACAAAATTAAACACCCATTTATGATAAAAACTCTCCAGAAAGTAGGCATAGACAGAACTTACCTCAACACAATAAAGGCCATATATGACAAACCCACAGCCAACACTGTTCTCAATGGTGAAAAACTGAAAGCATTTCCATTAAGATCAGGAACAAGACAAGGGTGCCCATGCTCACCACTATTATTCAACATAGTTTTGGAAGTTTTAGCCACAGCAATCAGAGAAGAAAAAGAAATAAAAGGAATTCAAATCAGAAAAGAAGTAAAACTGTCACTGTTTGCAGATGACATGATACTACACATAGAGAATCCTAAAGATGCCACCAGAAAACTACTAGAGCTAATCAATGAATTTGGTAAAGTTGTGGGATACAAAATTAATGCACAGAAATCTCTTGCATTCCTATATACTAATGATGAAAAATCTGAAAGAGAAATTAAGGAAACACTCCCATTTACCATTGCAACAAAAAGAATAAAATACCTAGGAACAAACCTACCTAAGGAGACAAAAGACCTGTATGCAGAAAACTATAAGACACTGATGAAATAAATTAAAGACGATACCAACAGATGGAGAGATATACCATGTTCTTGGATTGGAAGAATCAACATTGTGAAAATGACTATACTACCCAAAGCAATCTACAGATTCAAAGCAATCCCTATCAAACTACCAATGGCGTTTTTCACAGAACTAGAACAAAACATTTCACAATTTGTATGGAAATACAAAAGACCCCCAATAGCCAAAGCAATCTTGAGAAAGAAAAACAGAGCTGGAGGAATCCGGCTCCCTGATTTCAGGCTATACTACAAAGCTACAGTAATCAAGACAGTAGGGTACTGGCACAAAAATGGAAATACAGATCAGTGTAACAAGATAGAAAGCCCAGAGGTAAACCCATGCACATATGGTCATCTTATCTTTGATAAAGGAGGCAAGAATATGCAATGGAGAAAAGACAGCCTCTTCAATAAGTGGTGCTGGGAAAACTGGACAGCTACATGCAAAAGAATGAAATTAGAGCACTCCCTAACACCATACACAAAAATAAACTCAAAATGGATTAAAGACCTAAATGTAAGGCCAGACACTATAAAATTCTTAGAGGAAAACATAGGCAGAACACTCTATGACATAAATCACAGCAAGATCCTCTTCTGACCCACCTCCTAGAGAAATGGAAATAAAAATGAAAATAAACAAATGGGACCTAATGAAATTTAAAAGCTTTTGCACAGCAAAGGAAACCATAAATAAGACGAAAAGACAACCCTCAGAATGGGAGAAAATACTTGCAAACATAGCAACTAACAAAGGATTAACCTCCAAAATATACAAGCAGCTCATGCAGCTCAATATGAAAAAAACAAACAACCCACTCCAAAAATGGGCAGAAGGCCTAAATAGACATTTCTCCAAAGAAGATATACAGAGATTGCCAACAAACCCATGAAAGGATGCTCAACATCACTAATCATTAGAGAAATGCAAATCAAAACTACAATGAGGTATCACCTCACATCGGTCATAGTAGCCATCATCAAAAAATCTACAAACAATAAATGCTGGAGAGTATGGAGAAAAGGGAACCCTGTTACACTGTTGATGGGAATGTAAATTGATACAGCCACTGTAGAGAACATTATGGAAGTTCCTTAAAAAACTAAAAACAGGAGTACCATATGAGCCAACAATCCCACTACTGGGCATATACCCTGAGAAAACCATAATTCAAAAAGAGTCATGTACCACAATGTTCACTGCAGCTCTATTTACAGTAGCCAGGACATGGAAGCAACTTAAGTGTCCATCAACAGATGAATGGATAAAGAAGATGCGGCACCTGTGTACAATGGAATATTATTCAGCCATAAAAGAAATGAAATTGAGTTATTTGTAGTGAGATGGATGGACCTAGAGTCTGTTATACAGAGTGAAGTAAGTCAGAAGGAGAAAAACAAATATCATATGCTAACACATATATATGGAATCTAAAAAGAAAAACTGGTTCTGAAGAACCTAGTGGCACAACAGGAATAAAGGCGCAGACGTAGAGAATGGACTTGAGGACACGGGGAGGGGGAAGGGTAAGCTGGGACAAAGTGAGAGAGTGGCATTGACATATATACACTACCAAATGTAAAACAGATAGCTAGTGGGAAGCAGCCGCATAGCACAGGGAGGTCAGCTTGGTGCTTTGTGACCACCTAGAGGGGTGGGATAGGGAGGATGGGAGGGAGACGCAAGAGGGAGGAGATATGGGGATATATGTATATGTATAGCTGATTCACTTTGTTATACAGCAGAAACTAACACAACATTGTAAAGCAATTATATGCCAATAAAGCTGTTTAAAAAAAAGGATGTTAAAAATAAAAATAAATAAATACCAAAAAAAAGGAGAAAGGATAAACAAATTGTAGGAAAAAAAAAATCAAGGGGGGTAATTTGCCCTTGGGAACAGAAAGGTAAATAAAAATGCATCTCATGAAGTTGCTAATCACTCTTCACCATAGTCTTGGTTATATCATGCATATACAAGAATCTAATGAGATAGACAAGCTGAGAGTCTGAAGCAGAAAGATATGAACTGATTGGGATCACTCATAAAGGAATTTGGGGAAAGGAAAAGAAAACAAGGCAGAAGGTGTGGGCCAGACCAGTACTGAGCTGACAGTTCAGCTGAGTAACGTCAAGCTCGTCCTGCAGGCCATGGAGAGTCACTGAAGGGTTGATACAGGTGGGTGGTGGCCAACGGGTGAGTAGTGGTCATTAGAGGGGCATGAGAGCAGAGGTGGGCAGGCCAGTGTTGGCTGAGATGTCATCCTATGAGGGGCCTTTTAGGAGCCACTGTGGAAAGAGACGTGAAGAGAACAGGAGGAAACAGTGTTCACAGCATTTTGTGAGAAACATATCCTGCTATTAGTTTATGGATAGTATAGTTGAGATACTATCTTACCAAGTGCTATTAACATGGTCTTAATAAACTAAAAAATCTCTAGTCCTAAAGCAATCGATAAAAATTTACATATCTAAATTTTTCTGCAGCACTGCAAATTTAATTTGATAAACACTTAACTCATTATTTTTCCTCGCAAACATATTTCTCCTCTTTCATTCTCTATAGAATTTCTCCTGAGACATCTCTATTATCCCCACTTTAAGATGAAAAAAACTGAGCTTTAAGAAGTTAACTAGATCAAAGTCACACTTAGTAAGTGATAAGACCAAAATTAAGGTCTACCTAATTCCAAATATAATATTCTTTCTACTACCTAATTAAGTTATAAAATGAATCTGACCATCTTTTTTTAAAACTTAATGATCCAGTGTGTTCATTAGAATCTTATCCAGTTAAATATTCATCTCAAAGTTGCTTCACTCAGAAGTTCATAGGAAAAAAATAACATAAAAGTCTTAGAGATTACATTTACTGGCTTCATTTTTTTTTAAAGTGAGGGCTAATCATAACAAAAACATGAAGATTAAGGTGACAGATTAAGTTGTATACAACTAAACTACCTATTCTAATAGGTAATAGTATAAAAATTATAGTATTATAATAGTATATTCTAATACTTTTCATTTTCATTGCTCATCTTAAAACCACACCTTTGTGGCTCACACCACATGTAGTAAGCATCTTATAGGTATGAATGTAGTGCAGATCTATAATCTTTTCATCTTGAGTACCTTGATTTTCATTAATTATACAGTAAAATCCTGAAAAGCACTGTTTTAGAACACTTACCACTAACTAGGATGGCTAAAGTTAGGACAGAAAAATAATAACAACATTAATATCTGTGTCACCCATTGAGAGAGAAGCAAAAGACGTGCCTTTGACATCAGCATGTTAGTAATGGCATTAATAGCATAGGAGATAGAAAAGAATGTCTAATCTTTTTAGGGTTTTCCTCCTGAGGGCAGCTATCAAAGGGAGAAAGTACCAGTGACTTCGGGGACAGCCTCTAGGAAAGGCAGAAGTTTAAGAGCAGAAGAAGAAAGGACTCAGATGTTCTCCTCAATTTCCTTTGATGCCTGATATCTAAAAACTCTTTTCAATTCCCTATCTGGAACCCAAGGATCACAAAGGGATTGTAACTTGTAATGAGGTGCTAAATATATTTTACATAAAAGGTAAGCCCCCGGGTGGCTAGAAGGCTCTTAAAATCTAAAGGCGAGAGAAGGGCAGAACCACTTCTCCCTAACTTCACAGTTAGCTGACTGTTAAAGAGGAACAACAGATGGCTTTGTGCGACTGCAAAAGAAGAAATTCCAGAGAATGCTGGTGGGAGGGGGTTGGTTTTATAGACCTCCCCAGGGAGAAAGCTGGTACGGGGACCTCTGGATGCACCGGAAAAAGAAATACTCTTGAGTACAAAATGGGATCACTAGAATTAAACAAGCCATTTGAAAGCAATTCTCCAGGTTCTTTCAAACAAGAGGAATTGGTTCCTTGATGTGGCCCATTATTATGACCTTGTTGCTCTCAGCGTAGGATTGCAGGACTTGTGGGAGCATATGCAATGGCTGTAACAAGCTATTCTTTACAAAGGTGACGAGAAGAAAGAGGCTAATAGTAATGAGATATTAATAACATTAAATGTGCTTCAGGTGAACAGGTGGAGGAATTCACTGATATCCACAGTGAGGATGACAGGACCCGAGGGTAGTGGGGGACATGCTGCTACTTAGAAATGAACATAGAGGTCGTCATACAGGAAATTTTGCAGTTCCTCTCTCCCCTCCTAATCTCCACCCCAACATACATAAATTTATCTCTATTAGTTGTGTTCCTCCTCCTCCCATCCAAAGCTAATCGCTTCCAGCTAAATTCTAGACTGTATTCTCTCCTACCTCCCTGGGGACCTCTCTCCATCAAATAACTCCTCTCCCGTATTTTTGACTCCTTCCTTTCTCCTGATTGCTTCCTTCTTAGAAAATAAGAAGCTCAAGTTTCTCCCATCATTGAGAATATTTTATTTATTTTTGATTATACAAGTAATTCATAAATGCATGAATACAAGCTTATTAAAAATTTCAATTACATATAAAATTAAGTCTCCCTTGGACATAATTGCCCTCGACCAACCTCAAACTTTCACCAGAGTGAATCCCCGTTATTCCTTTTGCAGAACTTCCAGGCTTTATTACATATAGAACTGTTTTATGTCCTTTTCCCTTTTTAAATAACTGGTTTAATACTCTCTGTATTGTTGGGTGACCTATTTTGTTTACTCAGTAATATGTCTTATCACATCAGTAGACCCATTACATTCTTTTATACTCTAAGTCTGTATAGCATTTCACAGTAGAAATATACACCTTATTTAACCAGTCCTCTTCTGATGAACATTTGCATTCTTTCCAGTTTCTTGCCATTGCAAATAATGCTAGAAGGGACAACAGCCTTTACTATTTCTCTACAAGTGGACGCTCTGAAGTGAAATTTCTGGAACTTGGAGCAGGTATACTCTCAGTTTTGGTAGATACTGACAGTGATGTCTTCGAAAGCAGCCATAGCAATGTATGTTCACATCTGTAATTGAAGAGTTACCGTTTGCTCATTCTGTCACTTATTCTTACATTACCAAATCGTAATTTTGCCAATTTAGTGAGGGGAAGAACTTTCTCATATTTCTAATTTTCATTTATCTGATTGTCATGTGATTAAGCATATTTTCATATTCATATTAAGCATACTTTCATATGTTTATTGACTAATTATAATTCCTCTTCAGGGGACTGCCTGTTCATATCTTTTGACTCATTTATAATGGATTGTTTGTCTCTTTCTCATTCATTGGGAGGAGTTATTTCCATGTTATAGATATTTGTCCTGTTATACGTTGCATGTTTTCTCCTAGATAGTAGCTTATCTTTTAATACTGTTTATGATGGCTTTTGCTGTCCAAATTTTTAAAAAATTTTGATCAAGTCAAATTTGTTTCTTGCATTTTATGTCATTAAGAGGGCCTTCTGTTCTCCAACATCATAAACATGTTTTCTCCATTTCCTTCTATTTATCACTTTATTTTTTACAATTAGTTATTTAATTCATCTTTTTTTTTTTTGCTAATGGCATGAGTTAGAATCTAATATTGATTTTGCTCAGTTGATAGCTAATTCCCCCAGCACCATTTATTAAATGATCCATCATTCCTCAACTCATTTAAAATGCTACCTTTATCATACATTTTCATTTATACATGATGCTGTTTCTGAAATATCCATTCTATGCTATTATTTGTTCATTCCTGTGCTAGCACCACACTATTTTAATTACCATAGATTTATAATACGGTTTGATATCTAGTAGGGCAAGTTTCTTCATCTTTGTTCTTCTACAAAAGTGTCTTGGCTAATTCTTGCACATTTTCTTTTCCTTGTGAATTTTAAAATCAGTTTTGTCAAGTTCCAATTGCTTCTAATTTATTTGACCACAGAACTCATTTTTCAAAGATCGTTGTTCAAAAGAACATATTTCAGTGATATACTGGCTTAGATTTTATCTGGCCCAAAGATTTATTTTGTTTGGTCAGTAGAGTGTTGACCTGTTCATGTTTTTAAAAACATTTGACACTCATCTGAGAGCCAAAAGCAAATAATGCATGTGCAACAGGGTGTGTGTCTGTGTGTGGTGGGGTGTCTTTGCTTTCCCAAAGGGCAACAACTGGCTGGAGCTGAGTGGTGACTGCTCCTTGTATTTACTTAGTCACTAAGTCCAAGTTTTCCAGTTTCTGAACTTGGCCCATTTCGCTTATTTGTGCTATTTGCCTGGACCCTAGACTGCCTTTGCCTCTGAGAACCTGCATTATAGTAATACCATCCTAACTAGTCTTCAATTCATCTTCTCTGTACACTGCCACCAGAATGATTTTTCTGTAACATCTATAACTCTAATTTTCTATAACATCTATAACTGATCCACCACTCTAATTTAAAGTATTTGGCAACTTCTCATTGCTTCTAGGATAAGGTCTGGTTTTCTCTGTAGGCCATATGAGGCTTTTCTTAACCTGGAATATTTTTCATGTGTCATTTCCCATTACCTCCACATTATCCCTTCTCTAGCCATTTGACCTGCCTACAGTTCCCCATAGGTTTCCTATGTATCCATCCATACTAGAATTTAAGTTGTTTGTGTGGAAAGCCAAGTCACCCCACCACCCATAAACCTCACCCTCCGACCCTCTGCCCCATTCAAATTTCTTCTTTCCTCACATGTATTTGCTTATATGACACCTATGTCTCCAGGTCTCTGATTCAATTCCACTACTCTCCACTTTTCACCATTCTTTCTGACTCCTTCTCCACTGTCACCCTCACCTTCCCACCATTCGCAAGGAAGGACTGAGGCTCTTCTTCTGTGTCCCACTTCCACCAAATCAATAAGTGACTGAGTTTCTTGTCTATTTGACCCATAAGACTGTGTTCTCCTTGTGGACAGAAATGCTATCTTAATCAATCCAGTGTCTTCTAGGGCAGGGTAACTAGAAGTCTACAGGCATTCAACAAAACCTATGGGAGAGAAGTTTGGAGAGAGGAAGGAAGGAAGGGAGGAGGGTTTGATAACTCAATCATTGCCTCTATTCTTGGGGAGCTTACAGCCATGTAGAATTCTGTTCATTATTTAAAATAGTAGCATAGTCAGCATGACCAAACAACTAAGTCTCCAAGGAAAGCGCTGCATTAACTTTGTCCTGTATTTTAACAAGTGGACACAATTCATAATTATTTCTCTGACAAACTTGTAAGAGTTGTGCAATACCACAAATAAATTCTCTATTAAAGTTTTTAAGCTTATTCTGTCTTAAAACCAATATATTTTAAACATTTCAAATAATAAAGAAATTTGATGCTAATAAGTGGTTAAGTATACAAATACTTGCTTTCCACACTGGTACTTAGCAGTCTGTAAAGTCAAGGCAACCTGTACTGAAATAAGACTGAAGGATACTCTTTTGAACATTCTTCTCACATATTAAAGACCAATCAGGTATTCCAGCTTTGTAAAAAAACAAAAATGCAACCTCCATAAAATGCCTAAGCGCCATAATCACATTTATAGAACATTTTTAGTTGTATTCTTAGTTGTATTAGTCCCATTTTGGCATTTTTTCAGCATCTGTCTAGCAGACGTGTGCATGTATACATAAAACACAAAATTCCATTAATACGACATTAAGGTTTCAAGTTTAAACACAGAGGAAACTGAAAAGTTATGGCTCTCAAAACAACTTTAGCTAACCCCCTTTCCATATTCTATATATGAACTAAGTTTAGATACCGAAAGGTTAAGTTGAGCTGGAACACAAAAAGAACACATATATAAAGAGTCCAAATGCTCATCCTGGTTAGCGTGTCTATTTTTATTTTCAAAGAACTACAGAATAACATGATCTATTTTCCATATACATAATGGATACACACAGTGGGAAACTGGAACAGACCCTATTTCATTTAAATATTCAGGTGGTTTAAAGTTGAATATTCACACTGCATTAGAAACATCTATATTGCATTAAAAATTGCTATGCATTTTGAACTATTCTTAGTTCAAAAAATTAAAACAAAAATATAGAAAGCATCTATTTCCAAAATAAGAGAAGTACACAATCTTATTAGGTATCTTGAAAATTTTGTAATGGTTAAAAGAACAAAATCATTATACCTAACCATCTTACAACGTCTTTCAGTTCTATTCTCTATTTTATTTTCTCCCTAAACTCCTTTGATGCAGAAATTTTAGAAAGAATTCTGTCAGCTTGGAAATAAGCACCCACCTCTCTTGAAGTGCATAATTTGTTTCACAAATGAGAAAAAAAAAAAAAGCTTGTTTTGTTCTTCCACTACTTAATTCAGCATATTAAGTTTGGAGTTATACATTAAACGACTTCCCTGTGAGCAGAAGCTAAGCACACATATTTCCAACCAAGGGGAAAAGTTCAGAGTGAATGAAAACAAAACTCAATAATGAAGGTCTTCACACAGGGGGTGGTCAGCCAAGCTAGAGCATGAAAGTCCAACATGGTGTGTGTCTCTTATTTGAATACACAAAAAAGAACTACTGAGTCATTTAGGTACCAGGGCTTCCTTTTGGGTTATAATGAATAGCAAAAACTTTGGGTTAGAAGGACCAGTCTGGTTTGTCCTTCCGCTCTCAGGTAGGGCCACCCAAACTATCCTAGACAGAGGAGAAACTGAACTGTATTTACAGCCTGCCACAATTGCTCCCAATAACTCATTCTAGTATTAAATAGCTCTGTCATGAGATCTTCCGAATACCTCTAGTAAATCCTTTGTGTTGAAATTTAAACCGGAAAACTGGCCCCAATGAGACTCTGACATGTGGCCCCCTAACGTGGAGGTTATACTGTACCATTAAGGCTCATACAATAGGACCAATTCTCCATGCATTTTATAGCAACTTCCCAACAGTTACTTAAGAATATCTGGGCCAAGAAAGTGTTATATACAGAAAATATATGCCCTATTTTGTTTCAGTATTTGGAATATCATCTCATTAATCTGGGTTTCTTTCCTTAAATGTGGTCACAAATCTAAGGCCGGCAAAGCAGCAGATTACAGGAAAAGACCATTTCTATATATTACCGCGGCCCTGGTCAGTCAGCAGTCAAACTGGCTTTTTCACCATATTCATAGTTGATCACGTCATGGTTAATTAGCTCAATTATGCAGTGATATGAGTCAGTAAAGTTGTATTTTGTATGATTTACTTAGCCTCAAAGAAATGGCTTCGATTTGACCATGCGGAAAACTGGCCAACCTAGCCATATTATATTTACCCACAAATCCATATACGTAGAATAAATGTATCATCAAAATTGCCAATCAAAAAATTTGTTGAAGGCCTATTACTTACTTAATCCATTTCTTCATTCCAACAAATGGTTATGATTCCCCTTCTTTCACAGCACTATTCGAGGTACAATATAATACAAATCAGGAAAATCCATGCGCTGTAGCAGCACACATGGAGGGACAACCTAGTCTACACCTGGAGGGGAAGTTTTAAGCACAGGGTCTTGCTCAATCATTTGGGGGCTATCATGAAATTGGATCAGGATATTGTGTGAGTAGCCACCTGTGAGTGTGTAAAAGGCCTAGTTGCCAATGTCTCTTTGGAGGCTCTGAGGTGCAGGTTGCTAGGACCAGATATATAAAATGCTAACACAATTTTGTCAATGAAGCTTTGCTTCAACAGCCGAAATCTTGCACTTTTTTTTCTAGGCCATTTAAAATGGACTTTAAAGAGCCAAGTTTTGTTGAACCGAGGAGCCCCAATACTCTCTTTATTCTATTCAGTGATATGAGTGTCATCAGTCTAAACATGCTCAGCACTGGGACCCTTGTAAAAGAACTTTACAGCAACTTCAAAATAATAACTGTTAGCATGAGATAATAACATTGTCTAAGTAGAATAATATGATCCAGAAGCTTCCATTTTCTTTCCAAATAAGTAGAAAGTTAAAATATAATTATTCTGGTCAACAAAGCCATTATGAATGATTCCATAATTACATCAAGTTTTTTAAGGCAAGCGATAGCTTCCTTTTCACTCCCTGTAAATCCCATGATAGCACCTTGTAGTGCTTCACACAAAAAGCTCGTGCCTACATATTTGTTTACTGTACTGCTGCTCTCAGTGAGAGCTGCAAAATCCAAATTGATCTTACTTTCACTGCAACTATTGCTCTACGAAATCAATCACCCCCAAAAGGCTGATATATGTAGGAACAGGCACACAGCGACTATCGTTCAGAGTCTGAAAAATGACACATCAAAGTCTGCTACTTCAAAAGCTATTCTTACTCTACATTTATGTATTGATAGAAGATTTAATAATAATAATATCTTTTTTTAATGGGTGGCCTCAATTCTTTATCAAGATTCATTTCTACCATCTTCATAAAGCCTTCTTGATTCTGCTGCCACACTAATCCCCTTGATTTGCATTTCTTTTTATTTCTTTTTAAAATTTCTCTGATTATAGAAATAGTATATGCTTCTTATCAAAAACACAGCATAGATTAGAGTAGAAAGTCAAAGTCCTCTGTAACCTTGTCCCACAAAAATAACACAGGCTAACATATGCTATCATACCTCTAGATTTTTGTCAATTGCCTACATGTCAAGAACATCTTTCTTTCTTTTCCTTTTTTTTCTGCTAAGTCCAACCCCCATCCCACTTTCTTCCTGGGGTCCGGTTTTCTTCCACTCTTAGAATAGGAAGCATCCCACTCTACCACTAGTAGTAGAACTGGGAGGAAATGAAAATCAAGGACAAGAAAAGGAGTTTGAAAGGCATATGGTACAGGCAAAAATAGAAGAGAATGGTGCAAGAGACAACAGAGTCTTGGAGCTAATAAAGAGTAACCTGAGAGAACAAAATAAAGTCCCTTCCCATGAAGAAGCTGATGAAGAGTTAAAAAAGACCAAGGAGTCACTACCAGATTGATATCTTCCAACATCCCTCAATCCTTTACTACCCAGCAACCAGGAGACGTCTTTGAAAAACACAAATCGGGCCAATCTCTGAGCACTAATCTGCATAGAGATATTTTGATTTTCAACCCAGTAACCTCAGCCAACCAAAGACGGTACAACTACTTACCTTAATTGTGCTGGGGACTTTGCCACCCTAGAGAAGTTTAAATAAATAAGAATAGAGATAACAAAGTAAATCAAACCCAACTCTTAATGCTTTTATGGAATATGTTTAAGAGTAATTTTCATATCACTGGGTTATTCTAGGTATGTTTATTTAAAGAGTTTAAAATACTTAAAGAGATTATGATTTCAATTTGAAATATGTAATTGATTTCAGACTTGTGATATTAAATCAGAAGGTGTAAGAACATTTTATTTAATTTTGGAAACATTGTGGAAATGTTTAAGAAAGGTTGACTTACTACATATATATGTTTGATTATTGTTATCTTTTAAGTTGCTTATGTTCTTAGAATGATTTGCTTGTTAGGTTTGTAAGTCTGCCTTACCAGGCAGTTTAGGTACTTGAGAAATCAGATATATTAAATGAGTACATGAAGTTTAAGATGTTTAAGGGAATTGAATTACCTAAATTGAAATCAGAACTCACTGTATAGAGAACTTTCAACTCTTAAATGTGAATAAACTAAATGTTAATGAAATAATGAATGACACTGTTCTTATTTTTATATTAATATGACTAGATTTAAAAATAGAATCATAAGATTTGTAGGTTGAAGTATGTTTCTGAATGCATAGGTTTAATAGGTTAAATATTCATTTAAAACCCAATTAAATGTAAGAAGTCCTTTTAAAAATTCCCCTTGGACAATAAAATAAACTGAAAGTAAGCTCCAAGAAAGCAGGAAGTTTCTCTGCCATGTTTACCCCGGTGTCCCCAGAGCCTAAAACAATGTCTGTACATAGCAGACAGTCAAAAGTACTTGTCAAATGAATACATGCAGTAGGACTTTGAGCTGGGAATCCATTTGGAGCAGTTTCTTCAGCTTCAACTTCGTATCATTCTGAAGATCTAATTCGTGTGACCAGTCACACTAACACTAATGGAAAAACCTGTGTTCTAGAATATTTGTAGATTTAAGGAAATTCAAATTTTGGAAAAAGATCGCCAGGGGACACTGCAGATAACAAGAACTGTAAGTATGGGAGTATAAGGATTTATTTCTTGGCTGGTGATTGTAGACAGATTACAGGAAGAAAGAAGTAGGGAGTTGGTGGTACATTGCAGAGTCAGAAATAAAACTAACCAGACTCAGGGGTCCCTCTGCGAGATGTTCCATGTGCTACTGAAACCACAGCAGAAGTGTGGCCGGCTGCGCGGTGCTGGACATGTGGAAGAGGTCAGAGTGAGCACAGTGTGGGCACTTTTAGATTTGACAATGAGAAGCTCCAGGAAAAACGTATGTTGAAGAGAGGAGCTTACGAAATATAAATAGCACACAAATCAAGTTGCAGAGGATTTTGGAGGCAAGGAGGCCAAGGCAGCCAGAGTAGATGGTCACTTCCAAGACCTGAGCTGGGAAAGGAAGTAATTACAAGGAGTAGTACGTAAAAAGATAGAGCCAAGCCTGAGGAAGAATCGCCTTTTATTTATTTATTTTTTAAGCTTCTCTTAAAGGTATAGACTGAGGAGAACATCTTACAATGACAGCAAAAGAGAGGATGAGGGGGAGGCAAGAAATCACATCAGGTGAGAAAGTATAGCTTTAAGGGAGAAATCTAAATCAATTCAACGAACACTAGTCACCCGAGCAGACAAATGAGTCAATAAAAATCTCGAAAGACTTGTTCCTAGTACCTAATGTGTGCTAGGTAGGGACTACTCTACGAGCTTAGGATACAGCGGTGACCAAGACATACAGCTTCCCTGTCCACGGGGGACTTACACTTGAGGTGAAATGATGAACATCAGAACTCATACCAATTTAAAAAGTAAAATAAATGCTGTATATAGTATAAATTCATGTGGTGATAACTGTCATGAAGAAAAATAACAAAGCAGGGGAAGGAGATGGAGAATGAAAGGATTTTACAGGATTGTTGGGCCAAGGAGGAGCAGATAAGAGAGTTCAAGCTTGGCATTTTGAGGGTGGAAGATAGAAAACTGAGAAAGGAGACAGAGAAATTTGGGTATCCTGAGAATCTCCATCTCCTGAAGTATATGGCTGGCCTGAGACAATGGCATGACAATTACCTCTAATTTCCCCACATGATGGCAGCCTTGATTCTGAGACTGAAAACTATTAAGCTTTTTAACCCCTTAACATCTCACTGACAGATGGTAGCATGGGGAAGGAGCTGTCATTATAGGTCCTCTCGTGGTATTTCTAAATAAATCAGGGTGCTCCGGCCCCAAAATACACAGTGTTTTTCATGACAGTGGACTTTACATAAAAGTATGTGAAACGTGGAATTAGAGATGGAAAGACGGAACATGCGCTGGCCGTGAGCAACAACCAGTTACCAGCACAGGAGATCTAGAGGAAAAAAACAGCTAAAACAGGTTTATTTTTCTCTTCTCTAGCCTGAGCTAGAGTTGTGAGCATAACAAGTTAGACAGACCTTTTCGCATGCCTTTCAAAACTTGGATAAATCTTTTGTCCTCTGTGTGATCTATTTTAGGCTTAGAAAAGCTAAGTATTCGACTGCATATTAAGTAACTAAGAGCAATTTCTTTTACTGGTTCTGTCTGCAAAAGAAAAGTGATCATAGGACAAGTTCAAACGTTGACTCGTCCAACACAAAGTACACAATTACGACAAACTAAAAGTTGCTTAGAACTTTTGTCCTAGAATCCAAAGGGCCCTGAGAAGTCTCTCCCTGCTGAACACCTCCCCATGAGATGCAGAGACACAGTACATGCTAGGATCCCTGTTAAGGTCATTCAGCCTTTGCTTGAATACTTCCTATGATGAGAAGCTCATTATCTCACATAGCAGCCATTTTACTTTTGGTCAAGTTTAATTGTTGCTCAGGCCTTCTGTATCCAGAGCACCTCATGATGGTAACTTTCCCTGATTGCTTCTGTTCTGCTCATCAGGTCCTACAAGTTAAATTAATTATTCTTTAAATCTCTCAAATGAGAAACACAAATGTAATTCAAACCCGCCTCCATTATAATTTTAAGTAATATTTAATGTTAACTTCAATGTAGTAAAACAATTCCGTGAAAACATATTATTTTGGCCTCTTTTCAGTAATGACAAGTGGCATCTACTACGAATACAATTTACCTGGAAAATTACCTAAAATTATAAAAACCATTGAAACATTTATTCCTGAGATTAAATACTGAGCACTTTGACTATACTATAAAATTCTTATTTCAGGTAATGGCTAGAATGTAGCTTGAATATTTACTTTTCAAACTTATTTATTTATTTTTACTTCATACTTTTACATTTGATTCATGAAATAAAGGATAAAATATATTCTCTTAAAGCATTCACCTAGATGCTATGAGGAGTTGCAAAAAGGTACCCGAGGGAAAAAAAATAAATGAGAAAATCTAACAAAACAAACCAAGCTAAACGTTTCACAGGTCACTTTTTAATTACTTGACAAAGCATCCATTATGTAAACAAAGCTCTATTCCACAAGGCATACTATCCCCCTACCACCACCCTGACTTGTAGAGGAAATGGCTAGAATCATTCAAAGCGGTTCCTTTGTTTCAGAATACTAATATTAAATAATCTTCCATGAGCATTATGCAAAGCACACACATACGAATTTATCCAAGACATAGAGGTTCTCCACAGAAGTGAAGTACTGACCTGAGTAATTCATCTAAGTGCCACGTCTTTGAGGTGCTGAATGATTTCCTTTGCTTTAAAATATTTTCCACATCTCACACAGGTGTATTCTCAGTTTATTTTCTTTTGAAAATGTTACTGTTCATTCATAGCCAGCTACTTTCAAAACTTTAATTGTAATAATAAACTCTCGGGTTTTTTCTGTATCTTGACTGATCCCTGTCATGTGAGGTACTTAGGCTTTGTACCTCAAACAAGAGGCTAAGAGGTACAGTCCCCAGGACTAGAGGAGCCATGTTTAGAGGTGTGCTGGCCCCTTTGGTGATGCGGCATGGAGCCCGCAGTCACAGCCGGCAGCTAGGACAGAGGTGGCAGGTGCTGCAGGGCGGGCTCCTGGGTATCCTGGCCTGGACTCCAGCACACTTAGACTTGTGGAAGCATTGCCCGTGATGGCAACCTACTTGCTGTTTGCTTCTCTTCCTTTAAAACTGACTTTCTGAGTAGCCCAGGCAGGAGGATGGAGTGAAGAGCCCACTCTCCTAGAAATCACTGAGAAAGGGTCCTTTAATGGAAAAGTTACCCCAGGCCTCTGCACAGATAGGTGAGAAAGTCAGCACTGCACCGTGACACTCTGAGAAATCCATGGGACTCTGCCTCCCTCTTTCCGTGAAGGTGTGCTGCTACTGCCCGCTTCTCTGTACCACAATCTGTATTTGCCAGCTCAGCTGCCATAACAAAATACCGCAGACTGGGTGGCTTAAACAACAAAAATTTATTTCTCACAGTTCTGGAGGCTGGAAAGTCCAAGATCCAGGTCCAGTAGGGTTTGGTTTCAGGTAAGAGCTCTCTTCCTGGCTTGCAGGTCTCTCTGCCTTCCCCTGTGTCCTCATGTGGCTGAGAGAAAAAGACATCCCCCTCTTCTTCTTATATAGCCATAGTCCTATTCGAGTAGGGTCCCACTTTTATGACCTTGTTTAGCCTTAATTACCTCCTAAAGACCCCATCTCCAGACACAGTCACATTGGAGTTTAGAGCTTCAACATATGAATCGGGGGCGAGGCGCAGGGGCACAATTCAATCCATAGCAAGTAGAAAAGAAATTGTGAGAATGGAAATTGAGTAGCCCATAAAATCTCCAGGAAATTTAGAGTACTAGACTCAGAAAATAGGCAGGAGCAAAAGGAGGCTATACAGCCAAAAACATTCCCAAACTATGCCCATAACCATTCTGATGAGGACCCCATTGCTACCATTGGATGCCACAGCTGAGACTGTCAGTCCCTGCTGCTTAGAAAGCCAAATGCCAGTGTCATGGCCACTGCCACCACCATCAGCCTAGGTACTCATTTCCCCTGCTTCTGTCAGTCCTAACTCAACATCCCAGACATCTGATTAAGAAGCCTAGGTCAAAAGGCAGCACCCTAGCTGCAAGGGATGCTGGAAAAGCAAGACTGGGGCTTTTTTAAAGTTCTATAATGCAAGGCAGGCCCTACCTCCCACCAAGACTCATATCCTACATAGTTCTCTAAACATACAAACAAGGTTCAAATGCTAGGTAGACACTCCTCCAAATGACAAATACCTATATAATTATCATCTTCTATTACAAATGGTAAGTTAATAGGTGGCATATATACATAACTAAAACAAAAGTTTCATGAAAAAAATACCCTTATCATAGCCATGGACTCTAATAGTGTCTATCTCTTCTATTTTATGTCATTGAAAACTTCTGATCACAAACAATTGATTTTATAACCTACTAGATTCTGAATTGCAATATGAAAAACACAGGACTAAGATTAAAGTCAGAAGATATGAAAAACATTTAGGAAGTTATCCAATTATCAGGCAGGAAAGGATTAGGGTGTGGGCTAGGGCACTAAATGTGGGAACAAAATACTGGGAGCAGATATGAAATGCTTCGAAGGGGAAATATTGACAGGACTTCTTGATTAATGAATGTTGGTTGGGGTTACAGAGAGAAAAGGCTAAAGATGAAATCCACAATTTCTAGTCCAGATAAGAACTTATTTCTTAAATAAATTAACTTCCTTCACTGAGAATATGGTTACATCATTAGTTTGCCTAATGAATTTTCAAATACCAACAACAAAAAATGAGCTGGAGTCTTGGACCAAGTAGGAAACCCTGTGTGAAAAAGTCAGCACAAGGGGTCATACCAAAAAAGATCAAATTGCTATCAGGCATTTATATTGCACTGCCTTTCTGGGAAAGAGGAAGTTTGGAGAAGGGAGAATTTTGAGAATATTTTTAACCAAGTGGGAAAATAATTAGAATAGGAATAAAAAGGAAAAAAAATCTTAAAGTAGCTTAACATATGTCCAATATTTTTAGTATTCTTTATTGTTGTAAAAATACTCTAAAATATAGGAGTATAAAATACCAAAATGAATTTATTCACAAAAGATTATAGAGAGAAGAGACACAGAAGTTAGTCGTGTGAAAATTTTCCCACAAATCAATTGTATAAACTCAACTGATATGTCTGAGACACAGCAAAAAAAGGAAAGGGGTGGATGCCATAAACTATAGATCAGTCAGAGAGAAGTTGATCCTGAGCAAAATACAGGAAGAGATTATCACATGGCTAGCCTGTGTGCCTTCCTAAGTGTCTCATCTACCAGCCTGAGTGTCATGAAGGAAGGAGCTATGGCTTATTCTTCTTTATATCTCTGGTACACACAGTACACAAAATGGTACATGGTATGTACTTAGAAATATTGGCGGAAATGAATTGGACCGAGCCGAGCAAGTTCATTAAGAATAAGCCTTGGGAGCCAAATATTGAAATGTAAACTGAAATGAATAACAGAGTTGGACACATTTGTAAGTAATTTCAAAGAGCTCTGATCGGGCTTCCCTGGTGGTGCAGTGGTTGAGAGACCGCCTGCCGATGCAGGGGACATGGGTTTGTGCCCCAGTCTGAGAAGATCCCACGTGCCGCGGAGCGGCTGGGCCCGTGAGCCATGGCTGCTGAGCCTCTGCGTCCGGAGCCTGTGCTCCGCAATGGGAGAGGCCACAACAGTGAGAGGCCCGCGTACCGCAAAAGGAAAAAAAAAGGGGTTCTGATCAATGTCCACTGACAGAGATATCTTTGGTGGCATACCTCTGGGCTGTGTACATGAACTGCTCTGGTTTAATACATTTACCAAATGCTATGGAAAACCAAGCTGGTTTGTACATCAAATATACAAATGATTCAGGTCTGGGAGGTAAAAGTAACATACTAGGTGACTGAGCCATGATTCTTTTTTAAAAAGCCAGAATGAGGGACCAAATTTAATGACAACAACAATAAAAATGTAACAGAGATCAACAGAAAGTCCTGCAGCTCAATAATAACAACAAACGAACTGCATTAGTACAGGACCAGGAAATGTAAAATGACTAAGACGTCCAATTCTCCCCCTATGGCTGACCAGAAGGCTTGAAATCACTCCTTCTAAAATCTACTTAGAAATTCTGGATAAAATATAACGTATACATTTTTTTTTTTTTATTTTTTTGCAGTACGCGGGCCTCTCACTGTTGTGGCCTCTCCCGTTGCGGAGCACAGGCTCCGGACGCGCAGGCTCAGCGGCCATGGCTCACGGGCCCAGCTGCTCCGTGGCATGTGGGATCTTCCCAGACTGGGGCACGAACCCGTGTCCCCTGCATCGGCAGGTGGACTCTCAACCACTGCACCACCAGGGAAGCCCTAATGTATACACTTTTAAGTGCATAGCTGAATTTGCCCCAGAAATGTAAGGAAAATATCTAAGGACCAAAAACAAAGAAGTAAATGAAAAAGTAAAAATGTATGTGCTAATGCTAGGACAACACTAGGAGTATGGGAGTAGGAAAAGAATGCTGATATCAGTAACCAAGATTTAGCCCAATATGAACTGGGTATTTAGAAATAAGATTCCTTATAAGCCTGGGGTCTATAAGTAATAGCCTACTAAAGTAATAAACAACAACAAAAAAATGCATATCCACCTATCAGCATAGGAAATGGCAAGGAAACTTCTCTGTCTCTGCCTGAACTATGGGTCGGAAAAGAAAAAGTCTTCTTTCAGCCTTCATAACCACTGACTTACTCATGTGCATAACTGAGGTATAAATTTACACTACCCAGCTGGTCTGCAAATCCCAATCACTGAAATTAATTTAAAAAGTGGTTTCAAGCTGATGACAGCCCTGGGGCAGCAGGAAGCAGCAAAAATAAATCTAGTCATAGCAACTTGCCCTTAATGCTATAGAATAGGATTCCAACTGACCAAGCTCCACTGAAGATGAGCTCACAATCCAAAATAACAAAACCCACAAGGACACAATCTACAGAAAATAGTCAGTAGGTATAACAAACAGCAGGTTCAGATCTACAAGAGCTTTAGATATAAAGACTATACAATAAGTGTGTTTAAAATTAAAATTAAGTGTTTTAAAATACAAAGACTATGCAATAAATGTGTTAAAATACTTAAAATAAGTAATAAAAAATAATAAAATAGCAAGATACTATGAAAAGCAGGACAGAAGAAAAATGACCAGACGGAACTTCTAAAAATGAGACTATGATTATTGAAATTTTAAAAATTCAATGTAAGGGTTAAACCAATTAGACATAGGTGAGGAAAGACTTGGTGAACTAGGAGAGATTATCTGAGGAAATTACCCAAAATGAAACAAAGAGCAATACAAAGATAGACAATACATATTTTTTTAAATCTAAGAAACAGCAGTGAATGCAAAGGAAAATGAATATGAGTTGCAGAAGTAGACACTAAAGAGAATAGAAGAGAGAAAGTATTCAAAGAAAGAATAGTTGAGAATTCAACTATTAAAGAATAGAGAGAAAGTATTCAAAGAAAGAATAGTTGAGAATTCAACTGCTGAAATCTTAACATTCACTAGTTTCTCAGCCATAAAAAGGAAGGAAATTGGGTCATTTGTAGAGACGTGGATGAACATAGAGACTGTCATACAGAGTGAAGTAAGTCAGAAAGAGAAAAATAAATATCGTATATTAACGCATATATGTGGAATCTAGAAAAATGGTACAGATGAATCAGTTTGCAAGGCAGAAACAGAGACACAGATGTAGAGAACAAACGTATGAACACAAAGCGGGGAAAGCCAGGGGTGTGGTGGTGATGGGATGAATTGGGAGATTGGGATTGACATATATACACTAATATGTATAAAATAGATAACTAATAAGAACCTGCTGTTTAAAAAAAATAAATTAATTAAATTAAATTAAAAAAAGAATAATGATGATTGATTTGAGTCTTATTAAAACAAGATGAAATTAAAATATTTAACAAATAAGATAAAATAGGAGATATAACCAAAGTTAATCATATAGATCAGATTAGAAATATTAATTTTAGACTTTATGAAGTCAAGTATGCTTATAAATTTTTAATGATAACCACTAAAAGAAAAGAAAGATAATATAAAATTTCCAGATAAGAAGTGAAGAAAATAAATAAGACAAAGTTGGTCAGCAAAACAGAAGGTAGGAAAAGAGGAGGAAAACAAAAAAGGCATAGAAAAAGGATAAATAGAATGTAAATATGATAGAAGCAACTGCAAATATTAGTATTCACTAAACTGACTAAAACTTGGATAAAAAAGTAAAAGTCATCCATACATCATTTATAAAGAGACACAAACTAAGATGTAAGAACATGAAATTTTTGAAATGTAAAAAGATGTAAAATTTGTAAATAATCAACTATATTTCAATAAAAAAATAAAAATTAAAAGATGGAAATTATATTTTTATATATCCTACTTAGTGTGGATATTCACACATTTATCGTGAGTATATCAATGTATTTGATTACTGCATGCTGGCTCAGACCCTTTGGTGCTATTATGTAATATTCTGTACATGTACTGTGGGCTTTGGTTATGGGCCTACATAAGTTGTTTTTTTTTTTTTTAAGAAGATGTTTGGGGTAGGAGTTTATTAATTAATTAATTTATTTTTGCTGCATTGGGTCTTCGTTTCTGTGCGAGGGCTTTCTCTAGTTGTGGCAAGCAGGGGCCACTCTTCATCGCGGTGCGCGGGCCTCTCACTGTCGCGGCCTGTCTTGTTGCGGAGCACAGGCTCCAGACGCGCAGGCTCAGGAGTTGTGGCTCACGGGCCTAGTTGCTCTGCGGCATGTGGGATCCTCCCAGACCAGGGCTCGAACCTGTGTCCCCTGCATTGGCAGGCAGATTCTCAACCACTGCGCCACCAGGGAAGCCCCATAAGTTTTTTTTTAATAGACTTTAAGATATAAAGAATTGTTAGACATAAAATCAGTCACTGCATAGGATTAAAGGAAAGATTCTCAGGAAGATGAAGCAATTCTAAATGAATAACGTAACTTCCAAGTATACAAGAAATAAATTGACAGAATTACAAGTAGATACATATATATGAAAGTTCTTATACATCTTCGTTGGTTCTTGATAGATTGAAAAGAAAAAAAATTCTACAGGTATAGCAAACTTCGACCACAAAGGCAAGAAGCTTGAACCAAAGGACAAATAAGGAATCCTGCATAGAATTAGTTATTATAAGACTTTAAACAATCTGAAATTATTCCTTGGAATCATGTATCAGGTGGAGAGTCTGGTAAAATGACCTCTAGGATCCTAACTAACTATGGGGTTGTTTAGTCTAGTTTCAATAAATATTTTGCTCAAAGGTTTAAAATCCAGGCTTTTTTCTTCTTCTTTTTTTTTTTTTCAAAACTGGGTAAGGCTCTAGGATGAGTTATAGCTTGAGGTATAAACCTCAACATTCCCACAGTGTTCCACTTTGAGTTTGGGGTGGGGTGGGGATCACCAAGCTAAACCCAAAGAAAACTTCATGGGTGTAGTCTAAAGGGAACCAAATCAAACGAACCAACAATTTTGCACAAATTCCCATGAGCCAAAACCACTGAATTTCACTCAGCAACAAAGATCTAGATTAGACGCCCCTCATCAACTCGAGCCAAAGTTTCCTAAACCTCAGACATGTCAGGGCACTGTTCAGTTTGAAAGATGAGCAAAAGCCTAGATTTCAAAAGAATTAACTTAAAACTATTCAAGTTTCTATAACATTTTGGAGTCTTTACGATGGAATAAAATTAGAAGAAATAAATCATACAAGTCCCCGGTACCCTCTGCCAGGCAGCAATATTTCTTCCCGGACATTCACCATGGGGAAAAGAAAAAGAATTTGTATACTGATGTTCAACAAACAAATGACAGCAGGATTCTAGAAGGAAAAAATAAATAACAAAGCACATGTTGAAATAATATAATGGGTTAAATTTATAACTAACATAATTATCTACAGACTTGGGTCCAAACATCAGTCTGTATATACAATTACAGTTCTACTGTTATAAAAACAGATAAGGACAAAAGGGAGCCATCATTTAATTGGTCCATAGAGACTACTTGTGTGGAAAACACTGCTGTGTGTACCGACATATGAATTTACATTTGCAAATTTATGATACCTGAGTGTCCCTTTTTAGAGAGTCCAATTAATCTGTTTACCTTATATCATTTTTAAGGGAAGAATTAGGAAGGTATTATCTGCACTGATGCTTACCTTACCCAGGGGTGGGGGGCCTGGGAAAGGCAACCGTGGGAAGAGGGCAAGAGGGATGGAAGAAAAATTAACAGAAGAATCATCTGTCCTATGAGCTTCTAGACCCTTTGGCTTTTTCTTAAATTCGTTTCGACTTTTGTACATGACATTCCATCTCCCTGGAGCGCCATTCAGAATTAGAGATCAGTCAGCATCAGTGCATAGATATCACATGGCAAGGTTTCTTTCCTTACATGAAAGCTATTAATAACAATGGTATATTACACGTCAGGCATTTCAAATAAAGCAAATACAGTTAGTTTTAACTTCCCAAGCAAACTATCAGTTCTTTGAGAGCAGGCATGGCACCTCAGTATTTGTCTGTACCAGGTACCACTGCACCTATCCCAGCACTTTTGGTGAGTATGCACTGACTGGCTTAGATTGGCCTTCAAACAACTTAGAGCCTAATAAGATAAATAACTGGGGAAAAAAGATAAATAAGACAACATCAACACAAAATCCACTGAAGCATATATAAAACTGTAGAAAGGAAATGAGTCAGGTGTTTTTTAGTGGAAAGATTGTGCTTATTGGTAGAGGAAGACAAGGTGGGCTTATCCATGAAGATAAGATCTTAATATAAGGACTAGAAACAGGAGAATGCAATATGACAGACTGGGGATGAGCTAAGATCCCCCACCCTACTTTGACAGCTTGACCAAGACTAGAAATAACTGGCCATTAAGCAAGCAGCTTTGTTAACAAGGGCAGGATAAGATGTAGGGGATTCAAGTAATAGGTTCAGGTAACTATAGAAATAGACATTTGATAAACATGCATTTAAAACCCATTTTCCCCAGGCACCATTTTATCAGGAAAGATGGGGAGTGCAAGGGGCAGTATAGGTGGGGAATGTAAAGATAAATAAAACACAGCCCTTGTCCTTAGTATGTTCACTGTATGGGATACAGACAGGTAGGACAGCATGATAAGTGCCATGTATCAAGTATCATGGGTAAAAGGAGGGAGGGTATAAATACTTCTATCTGAGAGAACCAGAAAAGTTCTTAATAAATGACTTTTAAATAACTCTGGACATTTTTGTATAATATAACATTTATATGGCTCATAACATTTGAGCCATTAAAATAAAAATTTGACAATCTGATTTGAACACAATTACCTAATGGTAATTGAAAGAGAGATGGCAAATGAAATGGTAAATGAAAGAGAGATCTCTATATCAAAGCTGCTTCTACATTTCAGAATAATATACAATTAAAAACAAAAACAGAACCCTTCATTGCTCTGTTTACAACAAACTGTCAGTACCAAATACTTAATAATAGGAACTGTGTTCTGTTTCGTCTTGTTTCATTTCCTGACCCTTGTTCATGTATATTTTCATGTGTAAAAACAGCACCTAATGATGTACCTTTTCATGTTACAAAAAGTAGGAGAAAACAACTCCCAACTTTTTAAAAGATTTAACTCTAGAATCTTTTCTAGTCACCAAATAGTAATTGCCTTTTCATTTTTCTCTCTTCCTCAGCTACCCCTTCTTCTTCCAATACTCATATCATTCAGCAAAACACAAGCAAACAAAAAGCCCAAAGCCAACATCCATGAAGAACATCAGGGAGCCTGGATGAGAGAGGCAGGAGATTCGCTAGACCTCATTCACTTTCCATCTCGGAGTCAGTTTTCCCTTCCCAGTCCTGGAGAGGAATGGAGAATCAGCAATTTGACCCCCAGTTTCCGTAGACTGGAAATGCAATTTCTGGCTTTGTGACAAATTCCACTGGAACAAAGCCAACAGCATGCCCCATGGATTCACTATAATGGGATTTTTAACTCTATTGGCATTATGTATAAATTCAAGGAAAAATACATCCTAGGCAATGGTGAACATAATAAGAGCTACAAGTTCATCAGTGTAGAGTTAGGAAAATTCACTGCTTTTTTCTTTCAGAGGAAAGAAAATATGCTCATGGAAGGGCCATAATGCAGTTCTGTCAATTCACTTGTTCCACAGGTATATAAGGACTCTAACTACATACCAGGTGCACATGGAGGTGCGGGGAATGCAGCAATGAACGAGACAGAAAAGGACCCTGTTCTCATGGAGCTTACATTCTAGTTGAGGGGAGACAGACAATTAATAAAGAAGATAAGAAAATGTAAATGTTATGAAGAGAATGAAAACAGGGTGATGTGTGTTAGAAAGTAACGAGATACATTACTTCAGATTGGGAGGTCAGAGAAGACTTCTGTGAGGAGGTAACATTTAAGCTGAGATCTGAGTGACAAGAAGGAAGAACACCTAGGGATGAGCTAATAGCCCCAAAGGCAGGAATAACCTCTCCTTATTCTAGGAACAGAAAGAAGGCCACTGTGGCAAGGGGAAGGAAGAGGTTAAGTCTGAGGGGCCAGGAGAGGCCAATTGTGTAGGGTTTTGTAAACAATATAAGGGAATCTGGGCTTTAGTCAAAGTTCAATGAAGGGCCTTTGTAGTACTGTAGCCAGGGGGGTGATTAGATCTGATGTACACTTTTAAAGGCTCATTTTGGCTACTGAGTGGTGAATGGACTATGAGAGGGCAAGAAGCAGAGAGTTGCTGCAACACTGATTGGGGTGGCCATAGCCAAGCTGGAGAAAAATGGACCAATTTGGGAGACGCTTTAGAGTTCAGTCCATAGGACTTGCTGATGGGGGATGAAAAAAAAGAGCGATCAAGAATGACTGGAGTCATTTACGGAGATGAGGGCAACTGAAGAAGGGCAGTTATGGACGAGGATTAAGAGTTCCTTAAAATATATTACCTTTTGGATGACCATTAAATATCCAAGTGGAAATGTCAAGAATATGATTAGATACAGAAGTCTGGAGTTCTGGGAGAGATCAGAGCTAGAGATAAAGATTTGATAGTTAATGACAAAAGATTATATTTAAAGCCATGGGAATGAATGAGATCACAAAGACACCAAGAAGAGAAGAGTTCGTCCAAGGATGAAGCCACCAGTGTTAAGGGCTCCTGGAGAAGAGGAGGCAAAAAGATAAGGAACTGCCAGGTGGGAAGGGAACAGGACAGTGTGTGAGTCCATCTGGACCCTCTAAGAAGGTGACACCAAGATGGGATTAGACATATGAAACAGATATAAAGGAGGAGGGAGGAGCAGATGAAGAGAGTTTCAGACCTTTTGCAGGTCTGACATCTATGAACGGGGAGGAGGATGGAAGGGTTTAATGGAAGAGCTTCAGACCACAGTTCAGTTTTAAGAAAGACCTGGTCTGGCCAATGGGGACTTCCTGATCCAAGGTAATTATTAGAGGACTCTCATGTGGTGAGACTGTCCCAGTTCTAGTACCCCCTTCATGCTTAGTTATTTGCTGGGAACACTCCAAGGAAGCCTTGGCTCTGTTTCCACTGTCTTAGATCTAAGGGTATGAGAGCTGGAGGCTGTCACCCTGCAGCATATTCTCATGAAGGAAGAGCTGAGTGGGACACCTCCATAGCCACCACAGTGTGATGTTATGAAAACCTATAGTAAAAGAGTGTTTCAAAGAGGAAGAAGAAGTTAGCCTTGTCAAATGCTGCTTAAAGATCAAGTAACACAAGAACAGGCATATGGCCATTGTTTTCGACATCATGGAGTTCACTAATGACCTCAACAAGAGCAGTGTCAGGAGGGCAGAGAAGACAGAAGTCCAGCTGGAGAGGGTCAAGGAATGAAGAGAAAGTGAAGAAGTGTAGACAAGGAGACAGACAACTCTTTTCAGATAGTTTTGCTGGGAAAAGGAAGTAGAGAAATGGGAAATAGCTGAAAGGGTTATAGTCAAATGAAGTGCATTGTTTCATTTTCAGATAGGAGATACTAGAATGTACTGATGAGAAGAATCCCTTAGATTTGAAAAATCAGTGAGGTTGCAGAAAGGAGAAAATTGCAAGTGCAATATACTTGAGACGAGACAAGGCCTCAGGAAACAAACGGAGAGCTGGCCTGTGGCAGGGACTGGGGGACTCTAACTACTGAAAGAGGAAGGAAGCCAGAGAGTTAGGTACCGACGCAGGATGGCAGATTCAGTGGTGGGAGAACGAGGTAGTCTGACTGGGTCTATTTAGTCAGTGAAGTACAAAGCAACTGAGAGGAAGGTGGTTGGAAAGGAATATGGGAAGTTTGAGAAGAATTAAACTGGGAAATAGTCATCTCTGAGAGTGAGAAAGCAAACCTACCAGGAAAGTGTATTAGGTCTGTAAGGCTATCCTCCTGTGTCTCTCTTTGAAGCATGTGGACATGAGTTTATAGTAAGACCCATCAAAACAATGAATGCTTTTCTGTAGCAATATTCAGTGGCCTAAGTGGAGGCGTGGAGTAGGCGGCTGATTAGGTTTAACAAGAGAAGGGGTTTTACTGAGTATGTGGCAGGGAAAGAGGGAGAAGAATTTATGGTGCTTCTTGGCCATGGATCCAACCCCACACGATGGTGGTTACAGTGGTTGAATGGCTATGGCTCCTTCAACTTGCCAAACTCCTAGAAAAACTTCTACTCTTCTCCTCTGTTTGGGCAACCTCTGTACTTACCCTTCCTTTGTTGCTATTGAAACTCACAGATATCAAAGTTTATAATGAATATAATGCAAAAATCTGCTGCATAGGTTTATTTTTGTTTTAACTGAATTTAATGACTATTTTAAAAATTTTTGTTCTTTTATAATGAGGATTGGATTTTAAAACATCACTGAATTTAAATTATCCCTTATTTGGATGGCAGATGAAAGGGCATTTTGATGAAAATAAACAAAATAGCTCAACATGACATCTTCTTAAGTCTTTGCCAGGACAATACAGTAAGTCATATTTGGTATGGTGTTTAGCTTAATAGTTCTGTCTAGATCTCAAATGCACATAAAATGGGAATTTTTTTAAAGAAGAGGTACCACCACATTGATCTTTTTTGGCATTTGCCAAAGGTAGGTGCAACTAGAAACTCCCCATTTATTTGAGCAAATCTTTACACTTATATACTCTTCATGCAAAAACATTTGACCAAAAAGATGCTAGTATTTACACCAATCATGTGGTAAAACTGAAACCTTTTAATCAGCAGCTTTCTATTATAGTCTTAAAGCTACAGTTTATTGCAGAATAATTCTTAATAAATACACCACCAAGGTAAGTAGTCTGAGAAAATATAAATGATTGCTTGTGCTCACAGATTCAAATTTCTGGTCAAGTTCCCAAGTTTGGCAGTTTAAGCCCAGAGTAGTATCGTGTGGGGTTCCAGGCAACAAGAAGAGAAAACTGCCAAGAAACTCTGGCCATCTCCCATGATCCAACCGCCCACGTTAGGAAAAATGACTGGGAAGCACATTTGTCAAGAACAGAACCTTCCCTACAGAACAACCACCCAAAACCCAAACTATAAACAGCTGCTCATTCAAATGTACTATTTTTAACAACAAGAACACCTGAATCATAAATGTATGTTTTTCTTCTTTGAGCTCCTAAAAATCAACTGCATTTTTAAAGCTTGTGTATTCCTGAGACCAAAAAAAAAAAAAAATTATAGGCTATCATTCTATGAAGTTTTAATGATCCAAGGATCCCTAAGGGACTGTTATAGGACTGTTTCTTTATTTTCAGCATTTTAGCATGAAGAAATGAAGCTACATTTTAGGAAGCTGCTGTGTTGGAAAAAATTTTAACTGCCAAATAAGTCATCCAGAAGCAGCATACTGTAGCAACCAGGGGTATCTAGAGTCCAGAATCAACACACTGCAGCTGCAGTCAATAGCAGCACCATAGCACAAGGCCAAGAGGACGGAAAATGGGACAGGTTATGCCACAGAAGGATACGGAGGGCAATGAAAACTGAAGAATGAGTGGCGAATGTGGGGGGCAGGGCAGAAGAAGACACATCCCCTAACACAAAGAGAACAGCAAAGTGGGAACGAACTGACAGGACTGAAATTATGTAAAAACGAGGTCATTGTGAGAAATGAATACTAACTTCTAATGTCAGGCTCTTAAGAAAAGAAACAAGCTAAATTTGAACCTTTGATGAGTTCATATTTTAAAGAGAATACTTAGTTGTTGGCAAAGAATGTTTTTCAAGCAGTGTTGAGGATAATAAGTAAAATTTGCACTTCTTATTCCTTATCATCAAAGAATATCATTCTTTCAATCTTTCCTGGGTAACAGAAAAAAAAAAGTCACTCTCTTTTGAAGTATTCAGATGAAAGTGCTAGGTGAGGAGAGAGCACTGCTGATAATTTGGTGGATCAGCCTTATCTGTCATCAACATGATTAATGTTAATATATTTTATTACCGTGAATATTCCTGGAAAAACAATGAAATCCTGTATCACTCATATTATCATACCTGGATACAGCATGTAAGACCATGTAGCCTGGAGCCAGGTTGAATCCTGGCTCTATCACATCATAGTCCTGCAACCTTTGCAGGTGATTTAGTGTTTCTGTGCCTCACTTTCCCTTCCCCTAGAACAAGGATACTATTTATACTTACTTCATAGCATAGTTGAAGGGATTAAATTAGTTACTCCATATAAAGCATTCTATCAGTGAGGATCCCAACAGGAAGTAGATGGCATACTCTATTCATTGAGGGCCTTTTTACAAAGGTGTGGGACATTCTGGGGGGCCATAAGGAACAGCGCTGAGACCCGGTGCAAGTAGTAGTGGATTTGACATCACCCCTAGGGCTAAAGAGCACAAGGGGAAAGAAGGGTAACGAATCCAGAGGAGAGAGAATTATAGACAGCAGGCTGCCTTGAGAAGTAAGTGGTCTTCAGTCTGAAGAAAACAGCCAATCCAAGGTGACCTTACAGGCAGAAACCTTGGGGGAAAGTGACCTCATTGTCCCTCCCCCTATGATCTCCCACTGGGGCTTTCCATTGGCCGAAACTA
Source organism: Delphinus delphis (assembly GCF_949987515.2). NCBI lineage: Eukaryota > Metazoa > Chordata > Mammalia > Artiodactyla > Delphinidae > Delphinus > Delphinus delphis. Next base: position 35,193,724 of record NC_082692.2, on the reverse strand, counting down.
CCCAGCAGCCGGGGGGCAAGAAGCAGATTGATGAACCCACCAGGCCCAGCAACGAGGACAGAGACCAGGTGGAAAAGGGAAGATGGGAGGTCTGGAGGGGCAAACGAAGAGATCCAGCTCAAGCACTTCCAGGTACCGAAACCGTCCAGTGATTATAAGCATCTTAGCTTCCACAAATATACATTAACTGCAATTAATTACATCATACCAGTCAGGACCAACCGTGAAGATGAGCTCAGCTAGGCTACAGTTCAAGATTAATATACCCATATTTTCACTTTGATTGATATAGACCAGGGATCAGGAACTCCTTATTTATTCAATTTATTATGATCCAGGAGAAAAGAAGTATCCCAGCAACTAGCTGGAGCCTTTCTCAGATTGCCCAGCAAGAAGCTGCTACAGTATTTTGCAACCAAGCCAAACCCATAAAGAGAAGCATGGTAAGGGGCAGCCTGGGATGTATTCTCCTGAGCCTTGGGCTTCTACAACAGAACAAACGGAGAGTCATGAGGGGGAGGAGGAGGACTGTTTACAATCTGGATTTTTATTTATTGTGAATAAAGACTATCTAATTATGAGACATACTCATTGTAGAAATGCTTGGAAATAGCAACCTGAAACGTGCTTTCTTATCTCATCACTTAGAAATGTACTGTAGGGCTTCCCTGGTGGCGCAGTGGTTGAGAGTCCGCCTGCCGATGCAGGGGACACGGGTTCGTGCCCCGGTCCAGGAAGATTCCCACATGCAGTGGAGCGGCTGGGCCCGTGAGCCATGGCTGCTAAGCCTGCTCGTCCGGAGCCTGTGCTCCACAACGGGAGAGGCCACAACAGTGAGAGGCCTGCGTACCGCAAAAAAAAAAAAAAAAAAGAAAAAAAAGAAATGTACTGTAAAAGGTATGAATATTTTGATATTATGAAAAGGTTAATTTTTAAATGCAAAATGTAAGAATTAAACATCAGGTTATGAAATGCTTAATAATAATGCACATGTCCATATATATTTGATCACAAAGCCAAATATAACACAAGGTGTCATTTTAAATTTTGTTAATAATCACATTTTTATTATCTAATTCAAAGTATAAGAAACTGTGCATCATTTGGTAAGTGGGGAAAAGTAAAAACATTTCTTTGTATTTATGTAATTAGAATATTATTAAATTTTTATTAGAAATAAACTTTATAATGTAGCATTTACTAATATAGTGACATAAGCTAGGATAATTCTTCCTTTTAATCTATATGCCAAATGATTACGTAATTTAAAACATCCCTAAAGGGATTTTCAGTATTATATTATGATGAAAGAGCAAGTGAATCTAAAAGGGTGATAAACACGAGTATAATAGGGAAGAACCTTTTGTATTCTATTGATATATTACAAGTTAATAACTAAAGGGATGTTGTCTATAAGCTTAGATTATCCATAATGGCCCATGTCTGGGAACCCTGCTTCCCAGGTAATGAGCATTATGCTAAAACATCCTGACCAGGCCCACCTGTGAATGACTGCAGGGAGGAAGAAATTAACACATTCCCTCCAGAAGCGGATGGGAACCAGGAAGTGTTTGACTTTACTCCTTCTCCTTTTAGTATAAAAAGAGCCTGAATTCAAACTCAGGCAAGATGGTTCTTTGGGGCATGAGCCCACCATCTTTCCAGTCTGCTGGCTTTCCGAATAAAGTTGTTATTCCTTGCCCCAGCAACCTGTCTCTTGATTATTGGCCTGTTGTGCAGCAAGCGGTATGAGCTTAGACTCGATAACACTAGTATAAGGTAATGATGTAATTAGATAAAAAGGCAGAGGCCAATTCTTGTTAAGTCTGGCATGTAAGGCCTCAAATAAGGGGCTTAAACTTCATTTTGTAGACAACAGGAAGTCCCTGAAGGTTTTCAGCTGGGAAGGAATAAGATTGGTGCAATAGTTTAGAATGATGAACCAGGTATGCAAAATGACCTGGGTAGCTAGAGCCTCGAACAGGAGGCCAGCTGGAAAAGCAGATGGGCAGGGGTCACTTGTGAGCAGGGGCCTGAATTGAGGGTACTGTGGGGAATGGACAGACAGGTGGAGACAAGAATGAGAGAGACAGTGAGGGGAGGGAAAAAGGAGGAGGAGGGGAGGGAGGGAGAAATGGACAGTGAAGAAGAATGGACAGGACTTGTTATTGACTAAATGCAGAGGACAAGGGTAAAGGAGGACTCAAAATAACCTCAAAGTTTCAAGCATAAACATTGCCGTGTGTCATTAATAGGAGAGAGATCAGGAGGAGGGGCAGATGGGTGACTGCATTAAGCTGATAAAACAACAAAGGGAGAAGACAACACCATCCAGATGGAATGGCCAAAGGCAGGGGAAAATGCAGGGACAGGAGAAATCCACTGATCGAGATGTGAACTTCAACGAAGAAAATATGCAGACAATATCACAGCAACAAGGGCTGGAAGTAGGGTTGCTGGATAAAATATAGGATGCCCAGTTAAATTTGAATTTCAGATAAACAACAAATAGTTTTTTAGTGTAAGTACGGCCCATGCCACATTTAAGACACATTTATACTTCAAGTTTATTCATAGTTTATCTGAAATTTAAAGTTAACTGGGTGTCCTGCATTTTCATTTGCTAAATCTGGCAACCCTAGCTTAGGAAGTGAAGTAGCAAATGAACTTCTGAAAGAGGCAGACTGAACTGGAGATAAAGGCCTAAGTGGTAAATTTAGTAAAAAGAAACCCAAACTTAAAACTAAAGAAAACAAGTCTTTCTATGTTCAAATTTTTTAAAGCCACCTAATTTCCCCGAAGTAACCATTGCCATTCTTTTCATAACATGATGGCCATATGGAGACATGATGAACTTTGGTTTAGTTTAAGGTCCCTGTAATAGATCATTTAGAATCCTGCTCAAAAAGAATTTTATTGAGGAAGTTTCACACGTGCTTTTTTATCCGTACTTCCAATCTTAGAGAGGTTGAAAACATCAGGTAAATAGCCAAACAGCTTTTCAATATACTGAAGTTGTGATATATGATATTCTTCACAGTGTGGTCTTAAACACATTTGAACATGTTCACAGTTCAGAAAAGATATGTTATGTGCCTAACAAAGAAGAACGATGGTTTTATCACTGACGTATATCTGAACCTCTATTCATTACTTATTTTGTCAAGTAATCTCTAGGGAGAAATATTTCTACCACACCTATACTTTAATACATTTACTGGAGGCTACTTAATATACAAGCCTATTGTACTCTTACTATTCCTTAAAGGAGATACAATGTGTGAGGTGAAACAGAAGAGTTATAACTATTGTTTTCCCATGACAGAAGAGTGTGCTATACTTAAAATATACATAAGCCCTGCTTTTAAAAGTGACACAACAGTGCACCAGCTAGTTAGGTAAGAAATGAAGTAGTTTCTCAGCACCGAAAGGATAACTATCATAAACGTCACATATAAATTCACTTGAGGAAGAATGCGGTGGTAACGGAGCAACATGTGAGAAAGCAGTGGTCACATATGATGTAAGCGTAGAGCAGCAATGCCCAGATCAACACACACATATGGCCGGGGAAAGTCAGTACGTATAGTACATATGTGGCAGGACTCTGAGAAGATTCACCAGGAACCTCTTTAAAGCACGTCTGAGGCCTTAGGCAAGGGAAGGAAAGGAGCTCTTAAAGGCACCAAATTAGCACAGATCCAGAGATTTTTAAGACTTTCCTAACTTGGAATGGTCACATGGTCAAATGGTCACATGGTCTTCCAGCTCCTGACCAATGCTTGTGTATTGGAGATGACGTACGAGGCAGAGACTCCTTGTTGCCTCCCAGTAGTCGTTCTCCCCTTCTTCCTTAGTAACCAAACCCCAGATTATAGCTGGGCACGTGGCCTCCCAACTAAAAGATTTACACTTCTCTGCCTCACTTACTGCTTGGTGTGGCCATGTGACTGAGTTAAGACTAATGAAATCTAAGTGGAAATGTCGTGTGGGAACGCCAACAGTTCTCTTTAACAAGCAGCAGCTGCAATCTCCTCCGCCTACTCACGCCTTCCTCCTTCCTAGAAGGTGCATCTCTGGGCTGGAGTTCAAGCAGCCATCTTGTGCCACAAGGTGACGTGATAAGGAAGGTGGTCACAGACCTGTCCATGCAGTCTTGGACTGCCTATCTCCAGGATTCTTTTAAGTGAGATAATAAATGCTCATATCTTTAAGACCTGTTAAGTTTTTCTGTCACTCACAGATGCATCAAGACCTCATGGATTCAACTCGAGAGTATATATGTATGTAAAATATCCCGAAGTGCTTACAGCCTAACACATGGTAGAAACCTAACACATGTTAGTTCCTCTTTACCTAGTATGGCATCATCACAGTCAACCCAAAATCTACACACACATGTCAACATCCCATTAACCAGGTAGACTGAGCTGTTAGATACCATAGAAGGACACAGCCAAAATACAAACAAGCTCTGTTCTTGTTCCTTATTTTCTATAGTCATCCTTGAACGTCCTCAGGCCTTCAGTATTTCATAGGTATCTCCAAATTGATTCGGCTTTCTTTAAGTTGCCTACTTATTCAAGGCAGAAGTTTATCTGTCCAGCTTGTTTTCTTATCTCGCTTCCTTGGGAACACCAACATCCTGTCCTTCAGCAGAACTTCTCCCCATCTCCAAGTGATACAGGTAGGGCCAACAGTGAGGCCAGGGGAATCTAGGTAAAGAGGGTACCCCATCCTCTAGTGATAGTGATTCGTTTGGGCGTGGGCATGGTGCCAGAATCCTCACACGGACATTCTATTAACGTCAGTAGGAAAGATAAATGTCCTTTTTGAAAGTTGTGATTCTGCAAACCTGTAAACTTGGAGCTGCCAGCCACATGGAGGATACTGAGACTGAAGTCAAAATATTTCTAGGGGCTTCCCTGGTGGCACAGTGGTTAAGAATCCGTCAGCCAATGCAGGAGACACAGGTTCGAGCCCTGGTCTGGGAAGATCCCACATGTCGTGGAGCAACTAAGCCCGTGTGCCACAACTACTGAGCCTGAGCTCTAGAGCCCACGTGCCACAACTACTGAAGCCCACGTGCCTAAAGCCCATGCTCTGCAACAAGAGAAGCCACTGCAATGAGAAACCCGTGCACCACAACGAACAGTAGCCCCCCGCTCACCGCAACTAGAGAAAGCCCACGTGCAGCAACGAAGACCCAAAAGCAGCCAAAAATAAACAAATTAAATAAATAAATTTATTTTTAAAAAAAATTTCTACACTTCCTAGTAATGTAAGCCAATAAATTTATTTTTCTTTGATTTGAGGTAGGTTTTTATTTCTTGTCACTGAGACAGTTCAGTAGACTAACATTAGACAGGTCATTTTTCCAGGGTTCAATGACATATTAAGCATAAAATAGATTGGGAAACTATAGAATCCACAACTTTTTAGTATCTGCATTGTTATCTTCTTAGTACTGCAAAATTCTGATTCATATTACTCATATAATAGTAGTCATATAATATTACTAATATCACATGGAAACTGGGAAATCTTTGGAGCTATGGCTTCATCTAATATAGATATGAAACTATTGCCGTGATTTTCATCCTTCTAATTAAAGACGCTAATCATGCTTTTACATCGTATCAACATTTAGAAAATAGTTTTGGTGTGCTACTTAAGTGTTTCATTATTTTGGTGGCTTCCTTAGAAATCTAAATTTTATTGTCCTGATATAAAAACTCCCTCTACCAGAAACATACAGATAGCACAGCAACTTTCAGTAACAATTTCTCCCATTAAAGAAGCAATTCCATTTTTTAAAAGTAGCAGGCAGCACAAGTTTGTTATTTAAAAAATGGATACTTCCTACTTGTAACAATAATCCTGATTTTGTCTCAGTGAGAAGAAGTGTTGGTGTTCTCATGATAAAACTAACCAAAATTAAATCACAAATAAAAGAAATATTGATTTTCAAAGATCCTAGTGCTTGAGAGTGAAGTTAGTAAATATACATTTACACAAGTTAGTAAATATACATTTGAATTTCTACAGAGCTATGGATAAAGAATATTTTATATATGAATAAGAATAGTTCCTAATTCCTAACACAGTTGGCTATGCACCTAAATTAAGAGTGAAAATACAGACACTCTTAAATGAAAACGTACTATACTTCTTTTATCATTTAGATTGAGGCAAAACAGGGTCTCATAAGAGATAAATATTCTTAACAGGCAAATAAAGAACACAGCCACTGGGGTTTTATTTTTATTTCAATTGTTTAAGCTTTTGTAACAAAGTTTTTAGTGTTCTGAAAGCCTTTTACAGCTATAATTATATGAACAACACAATTTAATTAGCATGCATTCAGTGTACAGCTCTATAATAGGAATTTTCATTAATTAAAATAGATGGAAATACAAAAGCATTAGCTGTAAACAATTTGAGGAATCAAGAATCTAATTTGTCTTTTGCACAACAAAGAAAAACACATTGCAGTTATGTGAATAAATTTGGCTTGCACAGCAATTGCATGTTTATCTAATAATTTCAGATTTCATTCATTTTAGAAATATCCACTGGGTATCTACTATACGTCAACATTGTTATAGGTCTTGGGAATCATCAGTGAACAGAACAGAAAAAGATTCCTGTCCTTATGAAGTTGACATTCTAGCAGAGGAGACAGATAATGTACAACAGACACAGTACATAGGTAAACTATACATGTCAAATGGTGATAAGTGCTATGGAAAAAAAAAAGGAAAATGTAGACTAATGTAAGGTGGTCAGCGGTAGCTGGGGAGACGGGTGGGCTGTAGTTTTCACTAGCTAGGGTGGTCAGGGCATGCCTCATTAAGAAAGTGACATTTGAGCAAAGACTTTAAAGAGGTGACAGTGTGAGCTACGTGGGTATCTGAGGGAAGAGCATTCCAGGCAGAGAAAACAGCCAGGGCAAATGCCCTAGGGCTGAAGATTTGTGGACTGTTGAAACCTGAAGCCTAGAGAGCAAAGGGGAGAATATGAGAAGAAAATAAAAAGCTATAAGGTAAGGGACCCTCTGTTTACAAGGGGGAAGCAGGAGGGCCTTTCTGGTAGGGCTAGTTACAATATTTGTGAGGCCAAAGACATAATGAAAATGCAGGGCCCCTTGTTCAAAAAGGAAAAAGTGCTGTCAAAGATATTAAAATATAAAGCCTTCTCCCTTAAAAATATTTTAGTAATTACAGTGATTACTTATAATTAGATGAATAATAGTATTACATGAGTAATGATAAACTTCCAAATTGTAAAAAAATAATATGTTGGTGTTATAATTTTATATAACACAAAAATAGTAATACTTTATTAATATATCTTGATTGATCATACAATTTTCCTGACTTGTTTTTCTATGTATGCATTTACTAGGTCATCAAAATTTGTATTTTGAGCAATTTCATTTTCAGTTGATATAACTGAAAGCTCTTAGCAAATGCAAGATCACAAATAATTTTTCTTTCAAAAGTTTTCCTTCTTGTGATGATAACTTTTAGGATGTACTCTCTAAGCAACTTTGAAATATACAATACAGTACTATTAACTATAGTCACCATGGTAAGCAGAGGTGGTCAAAAGGTACAAACTTCCAGTTATAAAATAAGTAAGTTATGGGGAGGTAATATACAAATAATTTTTAAAAAATTTTTATTGGAGTATAGTTGATTTACAATGTTGTGTTAGTTTCAGGTGTACAGCAAAGTGAATCAGTTATACATATACATATATCTACTCCTTTTTAGATTCATTTCCCATATAGACCATTACGTACAAATAATTTTTAATTTTGAGAAAGATCTTTCTGCTGACGTAACTGTTACTGGAGTTGTTAAGAGTATTTCACAAGCTGTGACAACACTGAGATAAATTTCCTATAAATTATTTCAAAATATAAAATTTAGTATATCTAAGCTGATGAATCTTATAAAACAATTTCGCTAAAAAGATTTAACTCTTCATACAAATCAGTTTCATGTTAGTTTGAATTTAATTGTTTTATAGATTTATTTTATTTATTTATTTGTTTGTTAGTTTGTTTTTGGCTGCGTTGGGTCTTCGTTGCTGTGCGCAGACTTTCTCTAGTTGCGGCAAGTGGGGGCTACTCTTTGTTGTGTTGCGCGGGTGTCTCATTGCAGTGGCTTCTCTTGTTGTAGAGCATGGGGCTGTAGATGTGCGGGCTTCAGTAGTTGTGGCACACGGGCTCAGTAGTTGTGGCTTGCGGGCTGTAGAGTGCAGGCTCAGTAGTTGTGGTGCAGGGGCTTAGTTGCTCCGTGGTATGTGGGATCTTCCCGGACCAGGGCTCGAACCCATATGCCCTGTATTGGCAGGCAGATTCTTAACCACTGCCACCAGGGAAGCCCTGAATTTAATTTTAAATGCAAATACATACACTGCATTTTAATGTTTCCTCTGACATCTCCTGTAACTTGTGGAAGTTGAACAAGAAACCGAGTGGCTTTATAATTTGTACATAATTCAAAACACATGTTTATATATTCTATCACCATATCTATATGATTACAAGGAAAACTTTAATTTAAAAATTGTCTTCTGCATTAATTGGTTCATCTCAAGCTTCATATGAAAATAGTGTCCTTTTCTGTTGAATGTGATGATCTTTAAATTTAATTTCTAAGCCTGCAGATATTTTCTTTACAATGTTGCAGCAGTTTTCAAAACTGAAAACTCTAACCTCTCTGAAGAATTCTATCAACTCTCTGATATGCTTTATTGCCATGTCCATATATCCGCTTTTATTTTGTAATAACTTACTGATAAAGTTTGCAGCCTGAGCACCAGCAGTTCCTGTCCCAGTGCTAAGGCTGGAGACTTAAATATCAGATGCTGCTAGGACCAGCTCTGGGTACACAAGGGACAGCCAGCCTTGCATGCCTGTCCTCGTGCTGCTCCCTTGGGAAGCCCCTATCATCTTGAGTGGTCACTTCTGCTGATGCTATGGTGGTCACTCTCACTTATCTAGGTCCAAGCCCCAGCATGCCTGCCCCCTCAGGGTCCTGCAGTGCCCTGGACTGCTCCCAGGTGTGCAGCTGGCCAAACGCTATTGCATGGGTGCTGCCTGCTGTGCCCGAGCTGAAAGGTCAAACAGGATGGAGACTGAAAGATGTCCACTGATTCAGCAACAGGAACATCACTGGCGAATTTAGTCAGGGCAACTTTTGTGAAATGGAAGGAAATACATAAACGCAACTGTGTGATACAGCAATTTCAGGATCAAAGGACTATATGAAAGGAAGTTCTATTCCAGTTTCAGCTCCACAGACTAATTACTGTGTGACCCTGCAGAAGTCAATTAAATGTTCAGAGCCCTGGTTTTCTCATCTAAAATGGGAATAATACCTAGCTACCCATAGGGTTATGGTAAAAATTAAGTGAGATAATACATGTGAAAGTGCTATAAGATTGGCAAAGCTCTATATAAAATGAAATGTATTCACTGTTATCAAATATCAATATGTAAATTTGTTCATGTTATTTAGCAAGAAGTACACTAAAAATCTGACCAAAACCACATGGCCAAGAATAGGAAAGGCCAAATTCACTGAGAATGATGGAAATTCTGCTAAAAGAGCTCTGCTCCAAGGAAAGCAACTTTCAAATGAGGAAGATATTTAGATCTGCAAGTGATAAAGCACTAGCTAAATTTACTGCTATAGTTTCTCCAACAATTTAAACAACATGTTTTAACTATGGTTGTGCTTTTTGCCACAGTCGATTATAAATGCAAATAACTATAGTAAAAATCTTGCCAGTTGTAATCAATCACTACACATTTGTGCAGGAAGGATTTTCCAGACGGCTTTGCATTCTGTTTGCTTTCTTTGCATATCATTCTTTGGGAGGATATGAAGGTGAACAGTAATAACTAGAAGTATCTTTGGATCATCTGTAAACGTATCCTCAAATCCTGAAATAAAGATCTATGGTAAAATTGCAAACTTGTGCCTCAGGAGAAACCAAAGCTAAAGACAGTCAAGGGGAAAAAATCCATAAAGAAAAACATTCATAACTCAGTAAAATCCTGAATTGGAATGAAAACTCTTTGTCTATGGAAATGTTGGTGAGGAGCCAAAAATGGATGATAGCTAAGAGTTATTGAGCACATACTGTGTACTGAGGCATATGTTTTTCATGGATAGTCCATTTGATCATGGCAAATGAAGTAGCAAATGAAGTAGCTATTACGGTATCACTTTCCCCATTTACAGACTAAAAACTGAGACACAGAGAGATTAAGTAACTTGCCCAAGCCACACAGCTATTAAGTATTAAAATTGGGAGCTGAACCAAGCTTGTATGGCTCCAAAGCCCACAGTCTTAATCAATGTGTTATACAGTCTCCCACAATTACTTCTTCAAAGAGAATTATAAAGTTCCTAAAATTACTTAATTACGTAACAGTCTAAATAGTTTCTGATGTCTCTGCTACTTTTTAGTCTTCCTAAAAATGTTAACAACAGAGTATTAAACCAAGATGGGTCCCCTTCTGAACATGGGGCCCTGTGTTACTACATACTACACCCATGAAGCCTGCCCTAGCACTAGCATAAAGTGCTTTGATTTATTTTATAAATAAGTGGGGTGTAAATTATAAAAAAACAAATACCAATTTTGGAATTGGAAAGTTGTGTAGAGTACACCTCAGATCTCTGGGAAAGATATCATTAAAGAGGAATACCACGAGTACCCGCTCTGTTCCTACCCCTGACCCCTCTCAACCTGTATTAAGCTTTGTACCAAGATCAGAGAATCCCAAACTTTAGTTCCAGTTTAGTGCATCAGAATTACTTAGAGGGTGGTTTAACAATCTGTTGTTAAAACACAGATTGCTCTGATTTAGCAGGTCGGGGTGAGGCCCAAGAATTTGCATTTCTAATAAGTTCCTAGGTGACATTGATGCTGTTGGCCCAGGGATCACACTTTGAGAACCATCAGACCAGACAAAAAGGCAGCTACCTGTAGTTTCATTTTCAATTCACTGAAAAGGCCTCTGTCCAAATAATATCTCCGGAAGGAACCAAAAGTGAAATTCCTTTTACAAGAAATAAAGTCCATCACTATGCATTCAGCAAGAAAGGGAAGGCTACAGCTCCCAATAGATAACCCTTTACGTGCTAGTTCTATCACTCAACAAATATTCATAGAGTAGGCAGTATGTATTTGACACTGTTTTAGGAGCGGCGTATACAACAGTGAACAAAGATAGACCCCGGGCCTTCAGGAAGTTTATACTTGAGTGGGCGGAGACAGGCAATAAACAAATTTAACAAGTAAATACTGCCTATAGTATGTTAGTTGGTGATACAGGCTATAAAGAAAAATAGAGCACATTTAAGGACAGAGAAGACATCTGAGCAGAGACCTGGAGGACAGGAAGGGACAAGCCAGGAGCAAACCTGGGAGAAGAGGGTTCTAAGCAGAGGGAATAATAGCAAGTGCAAAGGTCTTGAGCTGGGAACACACTTCATGTGTTTGACGAATAGCAATATAATGTTTTAAATTATTATGAATGAGGGAAATTTTCTACTGTCCTCAAGGATTAATGGGAAAAATGATACTGAGTGTGTGAATGTCAGAATATTGGGAAGAAACAAGGAGAGCTCTCGTCACACTCAATATGCAGATAACTTCTCCATTCTGGTATCACGATGTTTTAAGAACACAATTTCACATAATGTAGAGGTTATATACAAATGCGCTTCCTCACCCCTCGGGTGGGACAATGCTGAGGCCTGTTCCTCGCAGTCCCCCAGAGAACACCAGTGGGACTGAGTCCCCGTTGCCTACAGCGGTAACCTGCTCTTTAATGTACCTGCAGTGGCTTCCTTTCCTTCCCCACCTCACTTCACCACGACCTGACTGGTGATTCCTGGGCTCACCTTGCAAGTAAACTACTTCCACTCAAATCCTGGCCTCAGGATCTGCTTGAAGGAGTAGGTTGGCAGCCTAAGACAAGTACCTTCTAGCTAAGGAGTCACATCGCTGTGTGAGGGCATCTCTGATCCACTTGTCAGTCTTTTTTTTTACTGTCTTTAATTCAAGCAATGCCTTTTATTTTAGCACTGGCCCAGCAAGTTTCATCACATGTACCTGCTCTGTCAGAGAACTCATAGTCCCAATCAAATGGCTTCATAAAACTCTCAGGCCATTTTTTCAGAGGTATTTTATCAAATGAATTACAAATAGCTTTACATGTAGTTATCATTGCAAAAATGATGGTATCATGCAATTCCTTGACTGGTCATTCTTAAGAGACATCCAGATTGAGACTCATTTGTTTATGTACAATAATAAAATCCATATTTTAAAAGTGCATCCTTAGTACAATCTGCTTGTTTGCTGGACGGCCGCTGCTCTCTCCAAGGTCATTAGCTGTGGGTGGAGTGGCATTATTACCCCCTTCCTCATTAAGATCTTGGAGTACCTCAAGGTCATGCTCTCATATAATTCCAGGGTTTTAAGCTGATATGTGTTCCTGTTTTTAAACACAAAGCCATGTTTTCAGTTGAAAGTATAATTTAAAAAGTGTTAAAACATTAAGAATATTAGTAAAATCACAAAAGCCATAAATGTGATTTATAAGGAAATTCAGTGTAGCAGGAAGTGGAGCCAAGTACAGGTACATGTTTATAAACAACACATCCGGTAAGTGAACTTGTGGCCTGAAGTTGAACAGATCTGTGGGAGCCAAGGGGTTTTTGTACAATTTGGTGGTTGACCAGTGTTTTCTGCTTGAAAGCCAACTTTGAGAAAAATAAATGTTTACTGGCAGGCATGTTTGGGTGAATGTCTAATGAAATTAGCTTTATTGAGACCCATGGGGGAGAAGTTCTAGTCTAATCATTCAGATTACTGAATTTACTGAAGAGAAGGGCATCATAAAACAAAGGACACTAAAATTTTCATACCTGGTGATACTAACGTTTTATTTTGAAATAATTATAAATTTACAGGGAGTTGCAAAAAGATTACAGTGTGGTTCGGTGTACCTTCACCCAGTTTTCCCCAATGGTTATATCTTGCATAACTATAGTATATTATCAAGACCAGGAAATTGACATTGGTGCAATACATGTGTAGAGTTCTATGCCATTTTATCACATGTGTAGATTCAAGTAACCGTCACTGCAATCAAGATACAGAACTATTCCATCACCACAGAGATCTACTGATGTTGACACTGTACCAGTTTGAATGAAGTACAGAAACCTTACTTCCCTTTAAATCCCTTTACCCTCCCCGTTTGTAACTGTCATCAGACAATGCTTTGTTTTTTGCTTCATCAAACACAATTTTTCAAACTCAAGAGAAGAAAAGTTTATTTTATTAGTGTATATTTTTGTTCTTTCTCTTGTTCCTTCTTTTGTTCTAATGTTCCAAGATTCATTCTTTTTTCATTTTCCTTCTTTTAAGAACTTCTTTTATCCCTTCTTTTAGGATAGATATGCTGGCAACTAATTCTCTTAGTTTTCCTTTGTCTGAAAATGTCTTTACTTCCCCTTTTTTCCTGAAGGATAATTACACTGGGGATAGTATTCTGGGCTGACAGTTCTTTTCCTTCAGCACTTGAGAATATTCTGCTACTTCCTGCTAGACTCCACACTTTCTGATGAAAAATACACTATAATTCAAATTATTTTTTCCCTGTAGGTAAGGTATCATTTCTTTCTCATTGTGTTCAGATTTTTTTTCTTTGTCTTTAGTTTTCTGAAGTTTAACTTATATTTGTTTTAAAGTGGATTTCTTTGAGTTTATCCTGTTTGGAACTTTCTCAGCTTCATAAAGTTCTAGGTTTATGCCTTTTGCCAAATTGGGGGAATTTTCAGTCATTATTTCCTTAAATATTTTTCAACTATACTCTTTTTCTCCTGTCTTTTGGGACTTTTACAACATGAATGTTAGCTCTTTTGCTGTAGTTCTCACAGGTCCCTGAGGGTCTGTTCATTGTTTGTTTGTTTTTTTTCAGTCTATTTTCTTTCTGTTATCCATACTGGGTAATTTCTATTGTTATATTTTAAAATTTATTAATTCTTTCATCTGACCTCTCCATTCTGCAGTTCTTAATTTCAGTTATTGTACTTTCAGTCTGAAATTCCAATTTGATTCTTCTTTATATCTTCTATTTTTTTTGCCAAGACTTTATATCTTTTCATTTGTTTCAAACATGTTCATGATCGCTCGCTGAAGCATTTTTATGGTGGTTGCTTTAAAATCCTTGTCAGATCATTCTAAGATCTGTGTTATCTATGTTTTAGCATCTGTTGATGGTTTCTCCTTATGGAAGTTGGTATTTTCCTATTTCTCGACATTTCTTATTTAATGCATAATTTTTCATTGTATCCTGGATAGTTTAGGCATTAGTTACTGAGATTCTAGGTCATACTTAAAACTTCTATTTTAGCAGGTCTCTTCTGACATCATGCTACTGCCAGGTGGGGGTAAGGGTCCCGGTTCACCACTCTGCCTCTCTTGACACCTGTGGAGGGGCCTCATTCCTGTGGACAGAGGTGAGATTTCAGGCTCCCTTCTAGGCCTCAACCGACACCTCCCTGGACAAGAAAGGGAGGGGCACCTTGTGATGCTCAGTAACCTCACAGCAGGGTGGGGAGGCCTTGATACTGCTGGATGGTGGTGAACTCCAGGATCCTCAAGAGACTTCCACTGACAACCTGAGGGAGGGGAGAATGGAAGCTGTTACCTCCAAGTGGGGAGGAAAGTCCTCCCACTCCTCAGATACCACCCTGGCAGCAGCAGAATGGGGTGCCTTGTTACAGCCCGGCCTTTGCTGTCTGGGTGAGGGTGGGGCCATGAGTTTTTCCATGGTATTTGGATGGAGCAGGGCAGCCAGTATCTAAAAGTTTCTGTCTCACTGGGTTGCCCCCTTTCCTGGTGCCTTGGCTATAGAGAGCAGAAGTTTTTTGGCACTTTTGTCTAAGTCTACTGGTGTTTCTGGGTTGCCAGTTTCTCCAGCATCCAGTCTGGGATACATGAAGCAACAAAACAAAACAAAAAAAACACAGGGAACTCATGGCTGTGTCATTCCTTTAGGTCCTGAAGTCCCCTGGCCAGTCTACCTTCTTATCTCCACCTTTCAGGGTCTTCTTATATTCTTTTCTATATAACGCCCAGAGCTTTTAGCTGTACTTAGTAAGAGGATTAGAGAGAAGTATGTCGACTTCATCTTTGTCTGGAGACAGAAGTGACTGGCCATAGTTTTAAAGTGGCAAAAAGAATAAAGATTTCTAGCTTTTCAACCCTTAGACTGAACAGGGCATTGACGTTCACAAAGTACATTTATATTCATTGTTTCTTTTCATCCTCAAAACAACCTGGTAAATGTAATATTATTAGCATCACCCTTTCTCAGATGGTAGAACTGGTTCCGAAGTGAGAGGCCTGACCCAGAGTCACATAGTGAGTTCATCACAGGGCTGAGGCCAGAATTAGATTATTCTACTTGTTGCCAAATTTTTTGAGCCAGATGAGGTAGAAGCATGAGTACACAGAGGTGAATAACTGGCTAATAAGATTTATTTTAAATACTCTTCTGTGGCCCTCCTTCTCTCCCTTTCTGGTCCTTTTGTCTTGAAGGTGCAGGATCTATTTTCTGCCTGTGCAGCAGGACTGGGCAAGCTATGTGACCCACAGCATCATCAGCAAAGCCTGTTTCCCAGGGCACAGGTGAGAGCCCTGCTGGGCTTGGCCCTGGCCCCACTGGAGTGTGGGACTGCCCCTCCCATGAGGAAATTCCTCTACCAAGCCCTGGCCTCCCCCCCAGCCAGAGCACAGGTGGACAGGTAATCTCCAACATTCTTCTCCAAGTCTGAGGTGGTAGCCCTGGGAGCTTTCTTTTCCCCTTCACCCTCTTCTTCTCATAAATTGAAAGGCTGCCCTTGATATTGTTCATCATTCGTGAAATCAAAGGTTAAAAAGCAATGGTTCACAATAGGTTTTCAGAAACCATCCTGGCTGGCCTTGCTGCAGTGCAGAGGCTTTAGCTGCCCAGTGGCGCCAGCTATGGGGACCTGTATCTTGGGCGCAACCAGTCCTCCTGGCAGTGTGCGCCCTATTCATTTTGGTCAAACCATGTTCTTCTCTAACACCAAATTTCCAAATTCTTCCAAAAGCACTCACTGTACCTAAAATGAATTTCCTACACCCCAAGCTTTTAGGTAAAGCATAAGATTGGCTGGAAAACTGGGGTTCTGCAGATTTACAAGTGCATGTGATAAAACCCCCGAAAAGTCTAGATTTCAAAGTTTTCTGCCTAAATCTTTAAGTAAAATTCATACTCCAGAATGATGTGCTGCGTTCAGCTTGTGGCTTCAGGTATCCCCTGGTAGAGCACCACATACTCCCAAGATCAATGCACTCCAGCTTGAAAAGCATAACACCAGGTGAAATATCAAGCAAAGCTACAACCTCTTTTATGTGGTGCAGCGCCATACACTAAACGCATCTGTGCACCTGCTAAATTTCACCTTTCCAAAAACTTATTCCAAAACCAGTGAGCAAAATGAATATGCTAGAAGGCGGTTTTTACCTTCAAAGTTCAGAAGAGGCGGAATGTACTTCCTAGTGGAGATGTGCTACAGAACAAATAACCACAAAGATTCTTTTAATTTCCCATGATACAAAGTTAGAGCTTTATAAATTCTCACCACCAGTCCTGCAATTCTACAGTCATGGAGTCATATCACTGATTTGAGTTAAGTAGGGAAAGATGCGTCTAAATTAGCAGGATTCCTGAACTACAGAATTTTGGAAAGAAATATGATTAATTTTATTTAGCTTTAATTGTACACAGTAACCAGAATTAAGCTGCAATAGGTTAAGCCAGTAGAGCAGCCTTAAAGGGGCAGTGTAAGATGAACTGGATTTACACTGAGCATGTGTTCCTGGAGACTAACCTTCACCACAACAGCAGGCACTTCCGTTTAACATCGAAAGTGGCACAGCTTCCATTCACCAGGCCTGCCAACTTATATAATTCTTAAAAATATATTTTTCAATTTATGGGATAAATATTACTTCAAATATTGTGTATAAATGACTTTATTGATACCTTGTATTTTACCATTCAAAGTCCCACAATTCAAGCTTTCCTAAAGTGTGAACATACTATATATGACATATTTAAAGGCAATGAAAACAGAGATTCCCCCAGGCTCTTAGTTTAGTGTTAATTTCCTTGATAACCCTCTCCTCTGCAGATGAATCAGAGAGAGACGTGAGTCTGCCTCCATCTGTCCATCCACTATTTTTTTTTTTTTTTTTTTGCAGTACGCCTCTCACTGTTGTGGCCTCTCCCGTTGCAGAGCACAGGCTCCAGACGCGCAGGCTCAGCGGCCATAGCTCATGGGCCCAGCCGCTCCGCGGCATGTGGGATCCTCCCAGACTGGGGCACGAACCCACATCCCCCGCATCGGCAGGCGGACTCTCAACCACTGCGCCACCAGGGAAGCCCTGTCCATCCACTATTGAAGAACACTTTCCTGCAGAGTAGGAGCCTGGATTAGTGACGCTGAGCAGAGCCCTTGGTGGTGAGCAACACCCAGGAGGAAAGAGTGTTCTCACACCCAGCAGACAAGCTCAGGGCACACCATTCCTTCACCACAGACACTAGGGGAGCCACAGAGAACAGAAACAGCATTCTCAAACAGACAACGGCACTCTCAAATGACAGAGGTGAGCCCACCACTGAGAATCACCAAACATCCGAGGAAAGTCTGTACTGGGAAAGCAACGCACCAAACTCAACAGTAGAAGAACATTCACATAGAAAGTACATAGAAAGAAAAGCCAGTGTTTCCAAGAAAGATAATTTTCTTCAGAAGGAAAAGGGAGGAGATCACATGAATAAACAAGAATAGAATTTTTTTATTTCCTACAAATGAAAACTAAAATTGTAAAAACTAAAAATTTAAGAGGTAGGTGATAGAGAATATACATGGCTGAAAAGCAAATCACCATCCTGGAAGGATATAACTGGTAGTTCTGGATCCAGAAGTTCCAGAAAGAAAGAATAAATAAGTTAGAGGGAAGAAAATTAATTTTTGAATCATCAAAGAAATTAGCAATGTGATGACCCCTGAGCTTGAATATAAGGGTTTTCAGATTGAAGTGGCTGAATGAGAGACAAGAATAAATGAATATATGAAAAAATAGCCATACCTAGACAATCAATAGACTCACTGATATAAAATTTCATAAACAGAAAAAGAAAAAAATCCTAAAAACATCCAGGAAAGAAGGGTATTTCCTAAGAAGAAATAAGAGCCAGATTGACACTGACATCTATTCAGCAACACTGCATACAAAGAGACAATGAAGCAATATCTTCATAGCTGTGAGAGAAAGGAATTTTTAACCTAGAATTCTATACCCAGTCAAACTGTCATTTAACTGTGAAGGGGAATGAAAAGCTTCAGAAAGCTCCCCAGTCTTGAATTCTCTCTAAAAACTTATTAGAAGATGATTACCAGCAAAACTAAAAGGGAATCCAAGGAACAGACATAAGTATAAGAAAGAGTGAAAAGCAAAGAAAAATAACTTAGAGATAAGTTTAAGCAAATGCTGATAATGAAAATGATTTTCGACAATCCTGAATAAAACTATCAGTAGATCTCAATACCTAAAGTGCTGGGAAAGTAGGAAAGGCAAAGTAAAAGTGTGCTAAGGTCCCTGCCTGGGGAGAAGAGAGACAGACAGGCAGGCAGATGGAGGAAGTTCAGATGTTGAGAAAAAATACAAATAAGTTTTAATATCTGAATTTAAACCACACAGAGGTGTGTACACCTTGAGAGAGAAAATGGAAAGTGGCAAAAGCAACAAAGAGCACAGTCAAACCAACAAACAGCATGAAAGGGAAAAAAATAGAGAGTATGATAAATAGAAAAAAACCTGAGAGGATAGCTCCAAACACTATTACAGTAATAATAATAAATATTAACAGGTTAAAGTTACCAATTAAATATCAGGGACTCTGAGTTTAGCTACAAAAGCAAAAGCCAAATATATTTTATTTACCAGACCTATATTTGAAGACAAAATGACACAGGGAAGTTGAGTTAAGAGATCGAGAAAGATAGAGCAGATAAAGGCTAACATGAAAAAAATAGCAAAAATAGTTTCAGGAAAAATGGGATACAAGAATAAAAGTATTAAAAAGGACAATGAGGAATGCTTCCTACTGATGAAAGATATGATTCACTAGGACCAACTTGAGCAGCCTGGATAAAAATGCTCTTGCCTGTCATTTTTCAAATCCTGTCATCATCGGGCTGGGCATCTTTGTCAAGTCAGTGAACAAAACAAATAAATCTCCAGCCTTCAATGGAGCTTTTGTTCTAGTAGAAGACAGACAAACAAAGCAACTAGTAAGTAAACTATATAGTACGTCAGACGGTGATAAGTGCTCAAACAAATAAAATAAAATAGGGAAGCGTGACAGGGAATGCAGTTTCAATCGGGTACTAATAAAGGAAGGCTTTGCTGAGAAGGGGATACATGAACAAAGACTTCAAAAGAGCTAAGGAAGCAACTAAGCAGATTTCTGAAGGAAGAGAATTCCTGTCAGCGGGCAAAGCAAGGGCTCAAGGGGGAAGTGGGCTCAAGATGGGAGAGGCAGTCAGTAATGGGGGGGGGAAACAGACATCCATGAAACACAAACTACGGTCCCCTCCCGGAATGATTTTAGAAAGGCTCAAAATAAAACACATGGGATGGGCTACCTGAAAAATGACATAACCCAAAACATTACTAAAAAGAAGAGAATTTTAGAAATGTGTGACATCCAGTCAAGGAGACCTGAATTTAGTCTAAAGAGATGCTGTTGGATTGTGACTACAACTAAAATAGCTTAAGCCTACTCAATTATATTCTACCCACTGTGACGGAAGACAGTATAAAAAGAGAAGGGCTTAACAAGTTTAGGGATCTAATGGACAGCATGGTGACTGTAGCTAATAGTATTTATAAATGTTAAAAGCTGCTAAGAGAGCAAATCTTAAATGTTCTCACCACAAAAAAGAAATGGGAACTACGTGACAAGATGCAGGTGGTAGCTAATACTATGGTGAGAATCACTTTGCAACTTATAAATCTGTCAAATCAACACATATACCTTAAACTTACACAATGTCATGTGTCAAATATATCTCAATAAAGCTGGGGAAAAAGAGAGAAGGGCGTGCTTTGAGTAGGATTCATGAGCTAGGAGTCTGGGAGACAATGTGTGTTGATATATTTTCAGCAATGTTGTGGTTGAGGGTGTACTGATCCGTAGACTTGAAAAATGGGTTTACTTAGCAGACATATTTTTCATTTGAATAGTAAAGATAGATATATCTGGGGTTAATTAGGTCATAAAATCACCCAAATGATTTCAGGATCAGAAAGCAATCTTATTACTAGTAGTTTCCCATACAGACTCCCTACAGAAAGAGAGTGTGCTTATCTAAGGGCTTGAGAGTCTAGTCTCAAGGAGACTTTGCCAACATATATTAATAAAATGGCACTCCAGTTTGTTCGGAATCATTTATTCTCATGTGAGTTTGGTTCCAGTAGTCAGCAGCCTGGAACTACCTGGGTATACAGAAACAAAAGGGACCTAAGCTAAGAGTCAAGCTTTGAAATAGAGTTATTACACAGAGGTAGAGTTGGGTCAACCAGAATTAGGCCTCCCAGGTGTCACAGTCCTTCATCTGTCTAACCATATGTTTGAAACATTGTACTCAGAAAACAGCACTGGACTTAACAGTTAGACAACCATCTAGGACTCTGCTACCACTAGCCACTAACCCTGAGCAGTGCTACTTAATCTCTCTAATCCTCAGAGATTTACATATCTTTCAAAATGGGAGTAATAATAGCTATTCTGTCTATCTCACTGGTTTGTTTTGAGGCTCAGAATCTAAATCTAAAACAAACAAGGTGTAACAATAGAAGGTATTAGTACTGCCACCATCACATGCCCTACAGCCTGAGTACATAATTGATATACTGAAGCACATTACCACAGTTATCTGAGAATTGAAGGCAAGATGAAAAACCACTAACCCACTGAACAAAATATAGGAAATCCTACCTCTCAGCAACTGGTTTGGCAATGTTTTCAAAAATGGTCTCTTGCTTTTCATTCTGATCAAAAATCCTTTGAAATCTGCAAATGTGAAAACAGTAATTATTTAAAAGCTTGAGCCTTCAAACACTATTGGATTAATACATACTTTTTTTTCTCCTGAAAGCTTTGTAAATTACCTCATATTTACATCACTGGGCTTAACTAACCTAACACAATGTTTGCCCTGTAGCCCCAAACACACTGTACTCTTGTACCCCTGTATACAAATGGTGGGTAAACAGTATTGCTTTGACAAGATCTGCACAATAAATCCCTCTGAAAAACCGCAGCAGCTTTGAACCAAATAATAAACTGTGTGTTTTTTAGCTCTCAAGAGGGACAGTGTCTGCAATTGGCATCAAATTCAAATCTAGATAAGTGCATGAAATGGAAACCCAAGAACAGGATGTAAACAGCCAAAGAACTTCTGATGTCTGACCTGTAAGAAAAGAATGCAGCTGTGAAATGTATAATTTTTGAACTTAGTTTTAAAGTTTTAAACTGAAGTTTATTTTCCATTAATTAGGTACTGCACCTAGTATCAGCTACTTAATTCTTAGGACAGTTTGTTTCATTTTGTTGATCATCAGTCAAAAGTCAAACAGTAAATTAAGATAGACCTGTCCTATAAAGGAAATCTTGATCCGACTGTCAAGGCTCGAGCCATGGGGAGGGGGGATGGTATCCATTGCACCCTTCTTGCAATGGCACCCTGATTTAGCTTAGTACAGGATCACAAGCACAGCTGAAAACCTGGGGGGAGACTCACAACCTATCCTTATACAATATGTTAACTCACAACCAGCAAATATAGCCCCCATTCAAACATCATGAAGAAACAGACAGGGAGCAATACAAACAGGAAGGAAAGTAAAAAAGGGAGAGAAGGCAAGGAGAAGGGGGAGAAAGAGAGAGAGAGAGAGAGAGAGAGAGAGAGTGCATGCATAAGCACAGGGGGCAAAACGTTAACAATTGATGAATTTCCCACAAAGGGTAAAGGAGATTTGATTGCATCATTCCTCCACCTCTTCTGCATATTTAAAAGTTTTCAGAATAAAAATTGGGAGAGGGGGTACATTAAAGCAAAACCTTTGAAACACCCAAATCCTAAGCAGCTTTCAAAGTGCTTAGGAACCTTTGGTGTGTGTATCTGCCCACACAAGTGAGTTGGGCACATGTTCAAGTAAAGTAGAGACTACATGAAATGTAGGTTTGTTTTCACTACTCAGGAGTTCAGAAGGATGTCTGGAGCTGGGTTGGATGTAAAATGGAATGAAATTCATTGTCTTTAATCAACATTAATTTCAAAAGATTCCTATAGCATACCAACCACCCTTTTGAAGAAGCAAATAATGAAACTATATACAAAGAGAGATTGTAAGGCACTCTGGGTACTCATTTAGCGGGCCAGATTATATTTCAGCAATATTTACTGAGTGTGCCCAGAACACTCCTCAAGACCCTATAGGTGTATGAGGGCTTCAGATAGGAATGTTGAGATGACACGGCTGCTCATGTGCTCTCCAGAGCACTACCCACTGTGATGTCTGAGCACAGACCCAGCGGTGCTTTTAGGTGATGATGCTAAGGCTGTTTTGCTTCTTTTACCAGGTTGGTGATGACTGAGCGAATGAATTAGCCATTCCCAACTCCACTTCCTTAAGAGGAATGACATCTACCACCATGTAACCAAAGAGGTG
Organism: Delphinus delphis; assembly: GCF_949987515.2. Classification (NCBI taxonomy): domain Eukaryota; kingdom Metazoa; phylum Chordata; class Mammalia; order Artiodactyla; family Delphinidae; genus Delphinus; species Delphinus delphis. The sequence goes on along the minus strand of NC_082692.2, from coordinate 35,170,846 downwards.
GCAGGAGTTTCAATAAATCACACATTGTGCATTAAACATAAAATATCATCACCCCCAAACATTTTACTTTATATAATGCAGTTGTATAGTAATCTGGAAAGTCATTATGATCCGCTATCTTCTGAAAACCACTGAAGAGCAAAATAGAATCAAAGAGTTTAATAAGTTCAATCTAATCCTTTACAGAGGAAGAAATTGAGGCCCAGAGAGATAAAGCAACTTACTCATGGCCGTGGAGCTAATCTATAATGTGCCTTGAGACATAATGTAGGTTTCCTGATTCCTAGCAGGTCCTTTCATTTATTAGGAGGTTGTGTAGGCTTTTTCTAAAGACCATTTCAAATGTGGTCATTGCTTATCTCTTCTCACCCCAAACCTGTTCCTCCCGGTCTTCCTCATCCTGGTAAATGACACCTCCATCCTTTTAAAAGTTCAGTCCAAAACCCTTAGAGTATATCCTTGACTCCTCTCTTTCCATTACACTCTATATATGACCCATCAGCAAACTCTGTCAGCTCTGACCTTCGAAATACATCCAGAATCCAACTATTTCTCAACATTTCCACTTGCTACTACTCTGGCCCAAGCTGCCACAATTTCTTGCCTGGTCTCCCTTGCCCCCTCACAGTCTATTTCCACATGCTAGCAAGAATGATCCTGCTCAAACATAAGTGAGATTATTCCATTCTTCTGCTCACAACCCCCCATTACCTTCTCTCAGCACTTTGGGAAAAGTTCCATATGATCTGTCCACTCTGCTGCCCCTTTAACCTTCTTCTTCCCCTCCAGCCCCCTTGCTTACTCTCCTCCAGCCACACAGATCTCTCACTCTTCTTCAAACATGCCAGGTACTCTCCCATCCCAGGAACTTCGCTCTTGCTATATCTTCAGCCTGGAATTCCCATCCCCCAGGTATCTGAATGTCTCGTTTCCTTACCACCTTCAAGTTTTTGTTAAAACGTACACCTTTCCTGAAGACCCCGTGAAATATTGCAGCCACCCCTCCACTTTGCTGCCCCTCATCCCAGCACTCCTTGTTACCTTTCCTTGCCTTATTTTTCTCCACAGCACTCAACACTTTCTGATACATACACCTTGCCCGTCCATCTCCTCCCACCAAAATGTAAGCACCTAAGAGCAGAAGCTTGGTGGCATTCCCTGCTGTATTCCTAGCCATTAAAACAGCATGCAGTGGATGGTTAATAAAGATTTATTGATTGCATGAATTTTCTTGGGAGAAAACAGCCTTTAAAATGCTTAAATATTTATCTCTCAACATATGTATTTTACTAATTTCTTTATTTAAAATACTAAAACCAATGTTTTTAATTCAGAGATTTAGAAAGAATGATTAAGAGATTTAAAAATAAGCAGATAGCACTTTTTCAATAAGCACGTGTTTAAATTGCACTGTTTGTATCTACATAACACACAGAGTACTTTGGACAGGGCCGATGGATAGAAACATGGCCAACTGTTGCTTAGCATTCAAACAGCATCATGCTGAATAAAATGTTTTAGCAAACTGTGGAGACAGGCCTAGGGTATCTGTCATTAAGTCATAGCTACTAAGGTACGTAGCATGCTTACACCAGTGGGAGAATGCCCCTTCAGAAAAGTAAGTCATATATTAGAAGGCTACTCCTTAAAGGATAGAATGAAAGGCAAAGAGGAGCCAAAAAGACCTGGTTAGGACCATCTCACCATGTAACCTTGTGCTAGCCATCCTGCTTGTACTTACTGTAAAAGGAGACACAAGAAGAAGAAGGGGTGGAGGCGCTGGGAGAGATATATACGTGATAGACAAAGGGGGGAGTTGTGAAGACCAAAGAGAATCTTTATAAGACAAAGTAATAATAACAATAATTACAATAATAATGAGGGGGGAGGAGAAATAAGAAGTGGAGAGAGAGAGAAAGAGAGAGAGAAACACAAAAAAATATCTGAGATGGTTTTATCCAAAGGGCAAGGGCAGGAATAGTCTCAAAATAAGGCCTATGAAAAACAACATAGAGAGGAATGCAAGAGAGCAATTAGGATTCCTTCAGCAGGACCCAGGAATCTCCTACCTAAATTTAGGCCAGAGACTAAATATGGGTTTAACTCGGGCTCAAACTTCTCCAGAAATCAAAAGTGGGGATTAAAGGAAATGATGTCATCTGAAACTGGAAAATAAAGGCAGTATGAAACAGCCATAATCCCCAAATTTAAGGCCTGGCTACTAGAATAGTATTCAGACAAAGGGCACTGATGACAATCCAGGGGTAGCTATTTGCTACTTTCCACCTGAACCATACAGTTCTGAACTGTGCTAGAGAAGTAAAACGTAACACATAAATATGCATATATGTGTAATTCAAAATTTTCTAGTAGCTTCATTTCTTAAGTGAAATGAAACAGGTAAAATTATTTTTAATAATATATTTTAACACAATATATCCAACATTTTATCATTTTAACATGTAATCAATATGAAAAAAAATCTTGAGCTATTTTATATTCTTTTTATTTCATACTAAGCCTTCAAAAATCCTTGATATGTCTCATACTTACAGTGCATCTCAATTCAGACCAGCTACATTTCAAGTGCTTAAGAGCTACATGTGGCTAGTGGCTGATACACTGGACAGTACAGATACAGAGCGTACATATGTACACTTGAGGTCAGTATACCATTTATGTTATTAAGAAGGCTCACCTATACAGCACACATCTTTAATAAAGTTTAGTCATGCACTGAACTTCTTATAAGAGCTAAACTATAGTGGGCCAAAAAGGAAAAAGATAACACTTGGTAAACAGATATAGTAAAGAAAGGCTGAGATCTTGGGCTATCCTGTTGGATACAGAAATATATCCCCTTTTTAACTTTGGGCACAGCAATGAAAAGACAACTTGAATTCTATCTACTGGATAAAATAGAGAACTGTGGGCTTCCCTGGTGGCACAGTGGTTAAGAATCTGCCTGCCAATGCAGGGGACACGGGTTCAGGCCCTGGTCCAGGAAGATCCCACATGCTGTCGAGCAACTAAGCCCGCATGCCACAACTACTGGGTCTGCACTCTAGAGCCTGCAAGCCACAACTACTGAGCCCACGTGTCACAACTACTGAAGCCCATGTGCCTGGAGCCCGTGCTCCACAACAAGAGATGCCACTGCAATGAGAAGCCCGCGCACCACAACGAAGAGTAGCCCCGGCTCACTGCAACCAGAGAAAAGCCCACGTACAGCAACAAAGACCCAACGCAGCCAAAAATAAAATAAATTAAATAAATTTTTTAAAAAATAGAGAACTGTACTACATTCTCCCCAAGAAATGGTACCAATGATTTCACAGTGTCTATTAACGCAGTATAAGAATTAGTTCAATAGTAAAACAGAAATGAAGATGAAAAGAGAAAGGCTTACTTAAATCTGTAGCTTTCTCGCTTATTATTCACAAATCCATCTGCCAAATCACGAGGTAAGATGATCTCCAAGCTAGGTGTTAATTTTTCATCTTCATCTATGGAATAAATCTGAAAATGTGAAGACAAGTGAATATAAAATGGTAAAATTATGGCTTGAACAATGACCATGTTATTATGACATGCATTGTAATAGTGTTTAAAAAACTGCACTTTTCAGATAAAAAGTCATAACATAGCACAATTTGGATAATTTTCCTCTTTAAACTCTGTGCACACTCAAACAAATATATGGAACTGAACAAGAGGTAAAACCGAAATCAATGCCCAATCAAAGCTCAAATCCTCTTTGAATGATGTAACATTCAAATTTGAGTATCAAGTGTCTGTCTCCATTGTTGAGAAGCTAATAGCCCTGACAACAACATATTATCTAAGTATTACTTTGGAATTATGTACCAGAAATTAACATTTTACTACAACCAATAAGCATTTCTGAGCAGTTCCAAAATGCTAGACACAGAGATGAAAGGACTGGGTCTGAGCCTTCTCAGAGAGCTCACAAGAATGCCCTAATTCAAGTTATGTTCAAAGAAGTAAACGTTTCCACGAGACATATTCAAGCGTCTGATAAAAGACATGTGGTTTCAAAGGAGACATGTAATTCATGTCTCCTTTCAAGATTGATGTCATTTTCAAGATTCTCCTCCCAGCTCAGCCACTAATTAGAAAATGACCTGGGAGAAATCACTTAACCTCCTTAAGCTGATATGGAAATGAAGGGTCTTAACCAACCACCTTTACAACTGTAATATTCCCTGATTCTTTTCTTGGTTACCTACTCCTTTATTTATTGGCCAGGAAAAGCAAGAGTCAAGCCTATAAAGAGATCATGGGGAATAAAGAAAAGTCTACGATTCAATCTCCAAAGACCTGGGTCTAACGCTGATCTCAATTCACCAGCTGTGTGACCAGCCACTGCTTTCAGAATCTCGGTACCTTATGTATATAAAATGAAGAAAACAGAATTGCCTCCATTACAAGATTGCTGTGGGGCTCAAAGGATGTCATGGAAATGGAAGCATTTTGTAATGCACCATAAAAAATGTTAGTCATTAGATTTAGAGGTTTTTAAAAAAGATTTCTTGTCTTTCATCAAGAAATTAAATTCCTTCTAACAGGCAATACTTCCTGTTTAAGACCCATTTAGATGCTTGATTATGGGGGAAAAGTCATATTTTTAAATAAGTAAAAGCCTATCTAAATCTCCAGAAAGTCTGAATAATTTTCCTAAGCAGATTTTTATTGAGCCCTCTCATTTAAAATGTGAGGAGCTCATGTAAGAAAAGTCATGCTGTAAAATAAAATTATTTGTAGAAAGTAATGGCAGCAGGTCCAAGGCTTTCTGACTAGGTTTTCTCAAGAGACATTTAAAAATTACATACTATAGGGTATTACATTATTTCTTTTTAAAGGTTAATGGCTAGACAGGTGAGTTAAAGGAGTGTGTAAGACATAAAACATAAAGGAGTGAGAGGTGCCACAACATTTTAAAAAATCTGTAACACTCAGTACTCAGAAGAGAAAAAGGATCAATAATTAGAGTAGCTACTGTGACCCTCAACTCCTCTCATTAAGCCATTCTTTGAGGCATTAAGAAAAGTCCCTAATGAAAAAACTTGTTTACTCTTATAGATTGGCTTTCTACCGTTAGTCATAAAAATATGTGAGATAGTTTGTTTTTAATAGGAGACAGATCAAATGCAAGGATGAATATGAAAATACTTCAAAATATACAAGGCAGTATACAAATGAAAAGCATTGCCATTGTTAAAATGATCACAGAGCATCTTCTTATGTACCTTTTAATGTATTAATCTATAAATTATCATAATTTAATATATAGTGCCTTAGGGAATACGATTAATGAAGTAATGGAGCCACAAAATGAAGAGAAAAAAAAACACCTTTGAATCACTTGGTTTAATGTTACAAGGAGTGTTTCTAGTCAGAGAAACAACCACACAGTCTTTGGGGGGCAAAAGGATAGGGTGCTAAAAGTGGGATTTCTAAGAAAGAGCAGGGATACTCTCTGCTCCAGGCACAGATGAACTCAAAATTCGTTCATCTGTGTTCTCTTATGTTTGTGTTATGCGGCATAATGTTGCATCTCGGTAAGAATCTGACATTATTAAAATACACTATGATACCTAAAAATACTTCCTGGAGTAGCAAACAAGCCACTCCACCGAATCGCACCAAAGAAATGCAAAAGGAGGCACACTGAAATATTCAAACGTTGCATTTTAAGGAAAGAGGAAATTCAAATTAAATCCAGCGTTCTCCATCAACCCACCACCACCCCCAGTCCCACTTCTATCCATCTTCTCATGTTACCATATCCAAGCACCTGTTTCTGACTGCTGAGTCAATGTAGACAAGTTCAATATTTTTAGCTAAGAATCTGAGGAGGGCTGGGGGGGTAGGGAAATGTTACATATAATTTTTATAACTGATGCACTTTTACAACCCTTCTTGAAAATGAATGTAGGAGGAGAGAAAATGGGATGATACCCATGGCTCCTTTCTATACTCTTTATTCCTTAAAATTCAAAAAAAAAAAAAAAAAGCCAATATTTTCTTTGGAGTCTTCTCATGCATCTTTTCCTACATGTATTCCACGAATGAAAAGACTGAAGATGATGACGATGACAAGACACTATATTCTCCTTGTTTTAAATACATAAATTACATGAGGCAAATGCTAAATTATGAGCTGCTATGATGTTACATATATACATACACACTGTGTAGATATGGGGTAGAGATAAAATATTATTAATAATATGCCCATTCCAGAGACTCGTGAACAGGACTCAGATTGCCCTTGCCTATATCCTTATTTTGTGAGGCAAAAAGGTTTTGTCCCAAGAGCCAAGAGCTTTGGGAAAAAAAAAATCTTTAATTAAAATCAGGGTTCTGCCACTCAGTAGGTGGGTAGCTTGGCCAAATTATTTAACCTGTCTGAGGCTCAGCTTCCTCATCTATAAAATGAAGAAAATGACATCAATCTTGCGGAGTTCTCTTGAGACTCAGGGATAATGTAGACAAAGCATCTAAGTGGTAAGAATGACTATGGTCCTTCCCAGGGAAAGAAAACAACGTTTGAGAAGCATTCAAAGTACAATATCTCTGCTCAGAGTAAGGGTCATGTCTTAACCTTCTTTGTACCCTTTCGAGTTTAGCACCCTAGAGGAAACACCTAGTAATGCTCAGTTAATGTTTTCTGAATAAAAAGTTTATGTGTATTCTGTGTCAGGATGCATAAATATCTATCCATATCTGTAATGAGTGTATGTCAACGTTCATGCTTCTGTTCCTGATAACAATACAGTTAGTCAACGAATTCTAAGGGCCCATTGCGGGCAGAGCACCGTGTATGCTTTGTGTATCTTTATCTGTAACTATTGTCCTATCATCTCAGACACGGATAGGCACGTTTCTCTTGCTTGCACGTTTCGCCTGAGGACGAAAGAGAAGCTTGAGTGTACCTGGGTGGGCACAGCTGTGTGACTGTCTTCCAGAAAGGTGCAATAACGGTGAACAGCTGAGGCGCCGTCTACGTGAGCGTACACGCAGACGTACCTGCACGTGCACGTGTCTGCCGCTGCGTGAACATGTGTGTCCGGGGGTACGCATGTGGCTCTGTGAAGGTTAGTCTGGACCCGCAGGGCTGGGTTGGGTGGGAGTGTACTGGGTGTCTGTCTGTCCGCGCCCCTGACCGCAATGCGCGGGAGTCTGCGAGGCTGCCCGGGCTCCGTGTCCAAGTGTGCTGAGCTCCGGGCCGCATCCGGCGCCTGGCGCCGAACCACTCACCCCGGCCCAGGCCCCTCGCGTGCCGCCCCTCCCCCGGTCTGAGAGGCCCCGCCGCGCCGGCGCCCGTGCTGCTCCGACCCGTACCCCTTGTTGCTGCTTCCGGACAGTGGGCTTCACCCTGGCGAAAATTTGGATAGTCTGCTTCACCATCTCCTCCCCGGTTCTTGCACTGACCCTTCACCTCTCTCTCAGGCCGCGGCTCCCAAATCTTCTGACTCCCGCCACCTCAGGCGAGACGAAGGCTTAGCAACAGTAACTAGGGACACTACCCAAGGAGCACCGCGCCAACCAGGACCGCCTCCTCTCCCTAATTGGTTGCTGACGGGTTGGGAAAGCCCGAAGGGAAGGATTGAGGGTGGGGCGGGGCAGAGCCTAGCGGGGAGAGCTGCGCATGCGCATGGTGAGGTCCGGCTTCTGGCTTGACGCCAGAGCTGGCCTGGAGAGTGGTTAACGGGGTGATAATGCCTTGCTAGTTCTTCAATACATTCTTTCTCTCTGCCAACACCTCTTTTTAGCACTGAAGTCATTCTGGTTTTTATTATTCATTCATTGAAGAAATGGCACTTGATCTGTGACAGCAATATACTGGCCTTGGATCCTGAGCTGAGCAAAACTTCCTGTGCCCACTTGGAGATTAGGGTCTGATGAAGGAGACAGAGTTTTAATAGGAAATTACAAGTTATGTTGGGGTAGCGTGGGGTTCTGTGGAAGGGCACCTCATCTAGTTCTGTTTTGGAAGAGGCCAAAGTTGGAGGAAGGGGGACTGTTTCCCATGCAGTGGTCCTGGCATGAAAGGATGGGCTCCGGTGTGCGCTGTTGGTGGGAATGTGAGTTGGTACAGTCACTATGGAAAACAGTGTGCACGTTCCTTAAAAAATTCAAAATAGAACTGCCATGTGATCCAGCAATTCCACTCCTGGGTATATATCCAAAAGAATTGAAATCAGAGGGATATTTGCACTCCCATGTACACAGCAATAGTAGCCAAGATATAGAACCAACCTAATTGCCCACTAATGGATGAATGGATAAAGAAAATGTGATCTGTATAATGGGATATTATTTTATATATTTATTACGTTTTATGTTTATAATGGGGATATATATGAAGATTATTCTGCCAAAAAAGAAGGAAATTCTGCCATTTGCAGCAACGTGGATGGGCATTATGCTTAGTGAAATATGTTGGAAAAGAAAAATACTGTATGCTCTCACTTATATGTGGAATCAAAAAAAGTTGAACTCATAGAAACAGAGAGTAGAATGGTAGTTTCCAGGGGCTGGGGGGGTGGGGGAAATGGGGAGATATTGGGCAAAGGGTAGGAACTTCCAGTTATAAGTTCAAGGGACTTAACATACAGCATGGTAACTATAGTTAACAATATCATGTTATATATTTGCTAAGAGAGTAAATCTTAAATGTTCTTTTCAGGATAAAAGTAATAATGAGGTGATAGAGTTGTTAACTAGCCTCATTGTGATAATCATTTCATAATATATGCATGCATCAAATTGCCACATCGTATACCTTAAACTTATATGTCAATTATATCTCAGTAAAGCTGGAAAATAAGTAAGTAAATAAGTAAATAACAAAAAGAAAAGAGGGGCTCCTCAAAAGATACTGTTAACACATCGAAAGTTGTTCCACATCATTATCCACCAGGGCAATACACGTTAAAAACCACAATGAGATATCACTACACACCTATCAGAAATGGCTAAAATTAAAAATAGCCGCAAAACCAGATGCTGACAAAGATACAGAGAAACTGAATCACTCATACATTACTGGTGGGAATATATAATGTGAAACATATCATAGATAATTGTACAGCTACTTTAGAAAACAGTTGGGTAGTTTTTTACAACACTAGAGACGCAGCTACTATAAGATCCAGCAGTTATGCTCATGGGTATTTATCCCAGAGAAATGCAAACTTGTGTTCACACAAAAATCTATACATGAGTGTTCATGGCAGCTTTATTCATAATAGCTCCAAACTGGAAACAATTCAGATGTCCTTCAACCACTGAATGGTCAAACAAACAGTGGAATACTATTCGGCAATTAAAATGAAGAAACTACTGATGCATATAACAACCTGGATGAATTTCCAGGGAATTATGATGAGTAAAAGAAAACAGACTCAAAAGTTAAATACTGTATGATTCCATTTATATAACATTCTTGAAATGACAAAATTGTAGAGATGGAGAGCAGATTAGTGGTTGCCAGGGGTTAGGGAGGTGGGGGGGTCGGGTGAGGTGCTACGGCTCTAAAAGGATCTTTGTGATGCACTGCTCTGTATCTTGACTACGGTGGTGGGCACAGAAATCTACATATGTGATAGAACCGCACACACACACACGCGTGCATATAAAATTGCTGAAAGGTTAGTAAGATTGAATAAGATGGACGGATTGTATCAACGTTCATTCCTTGGTTGTGATATTGCACTATAGTTATGAAAGATGTTACCAGTGGGAGAAAACTGGGGGAAGAGGATGCAAGATCTCTCTGTGTAATTTCTTATAATTGCACGTGAATCTACAATTATCTCAAAATAAAAAGGTTTTAAGAAGAAACGCTTAGAAAAGAAAAAGAAGAAAGGCTTAGAGAATGAAAAGACAAACCACAAACTGGGAGAACATTGCTGCAAAACACATACCTGATAAAGGACTGGCATCTGGAATACTTAAAAACTCTTAAAACTTAATAATAAATAGGAAAACAAACTACCCGATTTGTTTTTTTAAGAAGGGTGTCAAAGCATTAAACAGACATTTTCCACCATAAGGAGGGCGAGTACATGAAAGATTTTCAACATAATTAATCATTAATGAAATGAAAAATTAAAAGTACAATCAGATACTATTACACACCTTTTAGAATGACTAAAAAGAAGAAGATAAGCTGGCATTAGCAAGAGCTGGCATGGATGTAGAGTATCTGGAACTCTCAAACATGGCAGGAGAGAGTGCAAAATGGACCAGCCACTTTGCAAAACAGTCTTCTACTTTCTTATATATAAAATTGTATATATACTTACCATGTGACCCAGCAATCCTACTTCTAGGTGTTTACCTAAGTGAATTGAAAACTGATGTTCGCACAGAAAGGCAAACAGGAATGATTATTGTGGTTTTGTTCACAACTGCCAAAAGCTGAAACAAAGCAAATGTTCTTCAACTGCTGAATGGATAAACAAACTGGTACATCCACACAATAAAAAGAAATGGACTGCTGATGCCTGTAACAGCATAGGTGAATTTCAGATTTATTATGTTGAGTGAAAGATGCCAGAGGCAAAGTTACATACTTTAAAATTCCACTTTCATGACACTCTGAAAAAGCAAAACTATAGGGATAGAACCACTGACCAGATCAGTGGTTGCCAAGGGCTGGGGGTAGGGAAAGAGGTTGATTACAAATGAGCATGGGAGAGTTTCTTGGGGGGTGATGGAATGGTTTCATATCTTGATTTTAGTTGTGGTTACATGACTATGTACATTTGTCAAAAGTCATAGAACTCTCTATACACTTAACGGGTAAATTATACTGTATATAAATTGTACTATTATAAGAAAAGCAAAAAAAAAAAAAAATAGAGGATGGGGAATGAACAGGTGTGGCAGTAGTGGGGATGGAGGAGAGGAGAGAACCAGGTATTTATGAAATAGATTTTAAGGACTTTTTCACCTGGTGCTGTGTGGAAAGGAAGAAATGACTCAAGATTGGACAACTGTGTTGTTTTCATACGTTGGCTTTTGTGAATCATGCTGCAGGGAACATGGAAGGCATGTATCTCTTCAAGATGCTGGTCTCATTTCCTTCAGATATATTCCCAGAAGTACGACAACCTGTGTCCATCTACGAATGAATGGATAAAGAAGATGTGTTGTATATACATATACAACGGAGTATTATTCAGCCATAAAAAGAAGGAAATTGCAATTTGCAATAACATAGATGAAGGTAAGTGAAATAAGTCAGACAGAGAAGGACAAATACTGTATAGTATCACGTATGAGTGGAATTTTTTTTTAAAGTCAAACTTATAGAAACATGGAGTAGAATGGCTGTTACCAGGGATTGGAAGGTGGGGGAAATGGAGAGATGCTGGTGAAAGTTTCAGCTATAAGTTCTGAGGACCTAATGTATAGCCTGGTGACTATAGTTAATAATACTGTATTGCATACTTGGAATTTGCTAAGAGAATAGATCTTAACTGATCTCACCACCAAAAAAAATTTTTAAAGTAACTATGTGAGATGATGGATGCGTTAATTAACTTGATTGTGGTGAATATTCCACAATGTATACCTATATTAAATCATCCCACTGTACACTTTAAATATATACTTTTTTTTTTTTTTTTTTTTTTTTGTGGTACGCGGGCCTCTCACTGCTGTGGCCTCTCCCGTTGCGGAGCACAGGCTCTGGACGCGCAAGCTCAGCAGCCATGGCTCACGGGCCCAGCCACTCCGCGGCATGTGGGATCTTTCCGGACCGGGGCACGAACCCGTGTCCCCTGCATCGGCAGGCAGACTCTCAACCACTGTGCCACCAGGGAAGCCCTACAATTTTATTTTTCAATGATTCCTCAATAAAGCTGGAGGGAAAAGACTGGGCAATTGGGTGTGTGGTGCAGGTACTCACATGGACACGTAAAATAGATCAGAGAGGGAAAGAGGAGCATAAGAATTTGGGGACGTGCTCAATTTCAAGCGCCTGTGGGACTTCAATCCATAGTTGGATAAAGTTTAGGAGAAAGCTATGGCTGAAAATATGGAATGGGGGGGTCATCACAGGGTTTTTTTCCAGAAGGTGATCAAGTCATTTACAAGGAGGGATGCTGCAATCCTAACACTGACGGTTGGAGGTGTAAGCAGGGCTACAAAGGAGGCTGGAGGGGCAGCTGGAGTGATGGTCTGAGGCAGAAAGGAGAATGTTGTAGCAGGAGAGCCAAGGGGAGAGGACGCTTAAGAAGAAGAAAGTGTCCAACAGTGTCGGATACTAAAGAGGATGCACTGAAAAATGTCCACGCAGTTTAGCAACTAGGAGGTCATTGGTAACCTAGACAGCGGCTTCAGTGGAGCGATGGGGTCGGAAGTCAAGATTACAAGGAGGCCCAGGAGTAAAGGACCAGAAGCTTGCTGCCGAAGGGTTGTGAAGAAGTAAAACACAGGGTGAAAGCTCGAGGAACCCAGGGTAAGGAAGGGTCTTTTGTTCATATCTAAGGGGGTAAAACCAATAAGGAAGGGGAGGTTGAAGGTACAGGAAGAGAGAAGATAATGTGAAAAATTGGCATTATACCAAGATGGTGCAATGGAAGAGGCTAGGGAGCAAGGGTATTCATGAAAGATCATTTTAAGTGTTGAATCATGGAGTCTAGGTTGCTTAGAGCTGCTAGTGATGTTTGACATGCAGGAGTGTTATGAGGTTTGGAGGGACAGTGATGGGTCCAGCATATGGGAAATTTACACTTCTTGTCTGAGCGCCAGGCCACATGACCAAATGCATTGAAGGGGAAGAAGTGTGGGTTCAAATCCCGCTTCTGTCATACCTAAGGGTGTGACATTGGGCAAATTATTGATGTTTTTAAGTCTCAGTTGTCTCATCCAGTAAATGGGGATGGATAATAACAACAGCTATGTCGCTTAGTTGGGAAGAATACATGTGGATACGCATATAAAACTATTACTGTCAGGTGAATAGAGAAGGCTCAGCACCCAAAGGGTTCTGACCTCTGGACTGGATTCCTTTGCTTGTAAACGCCTCCTAAGGGGTGGAAACTGCAACATATATATGGATAGGAGACTTACCAGGGATTATAAACTCACATCTCCTGGGGCCAGACCCATGGAGTAAGCGTGTCAAGCAGGCAGGTATACGACAATAGGCGGTGGTCCTGTCAACTGGAGACTCTGTGCCCCCAACTAAAAATATTCACGTTCAAAATAGCTTAAGTACAAGGCTTCCTAAATAAAGCACGACTGTGAGCCCCCAGCTTACAACCTCTGTTCCTGTTGCTGGTATAGCCGACTTCAGTAACTCCCAGGCCCAGTGCCTCTGACAGGTTTACCAAAATCTCAAACAGATGGCTCTAATGGGTATTAAATAAGTTTTGAGATTAAATCTCCAAGTTACAGTGTCTTTCCCACAACTATTAATAGGTTGACATTCACTATTATTATTTGCACCTTATCCACTTGCTTAAATATGGGCATTAAGATGCCTTCAAGTTGTTTAAAAGATTCTTGAGCTCTGCAGTCGCCAAAATAACATATAACTGCACCAGGAAAAATAGCCAGGGTTTATAATCCTCAAATCTGAAAGAAATCAAGCTGTGCCTGAAATGAATTAGCCTATAAGCAAGTTCGTTGGGTTTTGTTTGTTTGATTGTATGTTTTTTAAGAAAAGTCGAAACTGTGATCCAGTACTAGTTTTCAACTAGCTCTTTAGCTGTTGATCCTACAACTATAAAATGCGTTAATCTTTGTAGGTCTGGAGAGGGACCCGTTAAAATTTTATGGGCTGGTAATTTTGCTATTATAGAATATGTACCTAAAATTACCTAACTGCAGTAAACTTCTCCTTCCTCTATTTTATTCCGTGGCTTTGGGGGATTTACGATTGTTTGTTCAAAAATCTTTCACAGCCATAGCATCCCCCTTTGTTATCAGATGAGCAAGCATGTTCAGACAGGAGCGGTAGGGCCTCCACGAACAGGACAGAAAACATTTGATTGGGGTCTTCTCCTATTACTTTACTCCAAGGGGCAAGACAAGGAACCAGAATTTTGCTGTTTATTAGTAAATAGCCTTATTAATAGAATAAAAGTCAACCGCTGTAAACTGTCCCTCTACTCTCTTGAAAGCTGCTCTTATCCATAATAAGAACTCAAGAGCATGTTTGGGGATGATGGATAGGACGTCAGGCATGATTCCTTCATGCTTGCTGAGAGTCCCTGACTGAGGATCCCATGGAAAGGAGTTGAAAGCTGAGGAAGAAAGCATATTTTCTGTGGTGGATGCTTTCCTTGAAAATCCCCTTGTCAGCCGAGCTCCAGCTCATCGGTCGTATGAATGGTCCGTATCAGAGGGATCCCCTCATACCTGGTAGAATAAAAAAACCACTTATTCCATTGTTTCTGAATCAAGTGGAGAATACATAGAGCATTTTCTGGTACTCATTAAATGCAGAATAATAACAACATGCTGTTAAATTGTGGAGCAAGGGCACCACAAAATCTGTAATATATAATGTCAGCAAAGAATTTTCTTTTGAGAGTATGTTCAGCTAATTTAAAGCATAATTTCATTACCATAACCATCTTCACACACAGAGCAGAGTGGAATTCATAAAACTTTACCAGCACTTGGGTTCATAGGATCCCAGTGAGAATCACTGGGTTTGGTAAACTGGCACCCCCTCCCTTTCCCTATCAGATGGTGGATGCAGATTTTTGACATCAGACTGGGACCTGTCTCAGGTTCACCTCTCTCTGGCTGAGAGGCAGAGGCTCCTTTCCTCCTGCTTTGTCTGATCCTCTTCCTGCAGCTCTCCTGTGGCTCTCACTGAACAGCGACATCAAAGTCATTTATGGCTGGAAGCTGGTGGACAGCCATATGGAATTACAGCCCAGGCTCTCGCCGGATTACAGAGTGTAGCATGTGAACCAAATGACAGTGCCATGGCACAAAGGCTGGTAAAGCCTCCAGTTTTGAATGGAAAATATGACTGTGTATTTATGCACAGGCTCCTCATAAACAACCTGAACATTTCACCAACATTCCCATGAAGGAAGGGATGGGCCGAGTTAAAATAGCTCCAGAATGCCTCTCTTCTAAGTAAATTACCCACCCTGTCCTATCTCCTCCGGTTGTTTACTTTAACGTGTTTCCCTGCATATTTCAGAACTCAAGAAATGCTTACCAACAAATAGCATAACTTAAGACATAAAAGAAAATGGCTCACATAGCAGAGTTCCTTTATCGAATGCATTATTATTGCCTCAAAGTCTAACAACACCTTACCCTTCCTGGATGTAGCTCTTTAGCAATCACATCTGCCTTCATCTCCACCTCTTCCTCTCCTATTCGCTTCTCAATCCCTGCAGTCTGACTTTCATCTCCCACGCTCCACGGAACCTGTTTAAACTTTGCACCTCCAGAGTGATACCTTTCTGTGTATACACCCTGGAATAACATCATGATAGACCCAGTTGCCCAGGCTTGAGCTCAGAGTTGCTCCTCGCTGCTTCCTCCCTCTGAGATAGCTATATCCAGACAGTTTCCAAGTCCCGGTGATCCTACCTCCTAAATATCAATAACTTTTGTCTCTTTCCAGTCAACTCCATGCTTGCTACTTATTGCCTTAATGTGGCTCTTCGTCCTCTGCCAGCATTAGCAAAGATCTCCCAACTGCTTTTCATGCCTCTAATCTCGTTCCCCTTTATTTCATCATTGACACCTGCTACAGGATTAGCTTTATACAACGCAAATAAGTCCACATCACTCCTTGTTTGAAAACCACCGATCCTTCCCTGTTACAAATAGAATCGAGTCCAAAGAGCCTTCCTAACCTGGTCCCAAAATGTCTTTACATCAACTTCACAGCCCTTATCATGTCCTCCACCCCTACTTCCCTGCCCCTCGACTCCAGCCACTGATTTCCCGCAGTTCCCAAACTTGCCATGCTTTTGCATGTCTCTGTGCCTTTGTGTGTGCTTTTCCTACTGTTTCCAGTGCCCTTTCCACCTTGTCCATTAGGAATACTCAACTCACCTTTCAAGACCCAGCTCAGATGCCACCTGCTCTGTAAAGACCATCACCCCCACCTCCCCTTGGCAAAGTTAGTGACCCTTTTCTGTGCAGCTACATCTTATACGTCCCTTTGTAATACCACTTATTGTTCTATCAACATTGCCTGTATGTATCTGTCCCCCCTTCGTGCCAGGGATTATTTAAAACTTCAACTGTTTCCTGTTTCTGTCTCTGTATTGCCAGTGACTAATAAGGCTTTACGCACATACCAGAGATTTCTACATGCTTCATGAATGAATGAGTGCATGCATAACCCATTGCAAGGAATCAATAAAATAAAATCCCTCCAATTTAACATTTTTATCTGAGGCTCATATTTCCGTGGTGAAAATCCTCCTCCTCCTCTCTCACCCCAGAGAACAAAGGTAACCTGCAGACTGAGTAGACACTGAACAGTAGAAAGAGTTAGAAGCAAACACAGCATCGCCATTTCCATTTCTGAACCCTCTTTCTTCAGGCACAAAAAGATGGTTACCAATTTCCCAGGGTGATAAAGAGAGCACATTAACATTCGTGTCAGTGGACAAGAACAGAAACAGAGTGATAAGTATAAAAGCAAAGTAGTCCCATTGTTAAGTCAGTGAGTTTCACCCAGGGTGTCTGGGAAGCACTTAATGAATCTCGGAATAAACTTGTTTTTAATTTTAAAAAGAATGCAGTTTACGAATGACTAATTAAATGTTTATTCACCTTCTTTTGTTTCATGTTAAAAAGGGTTTGTTGGAAAGTTTGACATAGGCAGTCGCTGGCACTTCAGTAAACTGCTCTTCCTTCTCTCCCGTGAGTTTTACTCCCCCAAACACTAGAGGAATGTTTCCTAAAATATACAGCCTCTTGCCCTTTTCTCCCTCCTCTTTTCCCAGCCCAGCGTTCAGGGCCAGGTGAAACATCACTTCCTCTGAGCAGCCTCTCCTGATCCTCTCAAACTCCATACATCGCTCTAGCTCCGAGTTCCCTTAGCATCCTGTATCCTTACACCACACTATCATTATTACTTATAATAGACACTACGTACTCACCATGGTTGAGATTCAACCATTTTGTTGCGTGCATAAATAGTCTGGTTTTTTGCTTTTGTTTTTGATTTTTTGTTTTTTTTTTGTGGTACGCGGGCCTCTCTCTGTTGTGGCCTCTCCCGCTGCGGAGCACAGGCTCCGGACGCACAGGCTCAGCGGCCATGGCTCACGGGCCCAGCCGCTCCGCGGCATGTGGGATCCTCCCGGACCGGGGCACGAACCCACGTCCCGTGCATCGGCAGGCGGACTCCCAACCACTGCGCCACCAGGGAAGCCCAATAGTCTGTTCTTTTGATTCGCTGCTAGTAGTCCATGGGTTAGATGTGCCGCGGTTTGTTTATTCACTCATCCAGGGTAAGACATAAGTCTTCATTTCTCAAGGGTTAATGCCTAGTAGTAGCATTGTTGGGTCATGGGGTTAGTGTATGATTAAATTTGTAATAACTCCTAAAAATTGTTTTCCACAGTGACTATACCATTATGCCCTCTAAACAGCAGTATTTGGGAATTTTAACTTCTTTCTAGACTCATCAGCACTTGGTATGGACACTCTTAAAACACTTTCTAGACATTTGATAAGTACTGGTATCTCACGTGGTTATAATTTTCATTCTCCTAGTGACAAGTGATGGTGAGCCTCTCTTTACAGGCTTATTTGGCATATATATATCTTTTTTTTTTTTTTTTGCAGTATGCGGGCCACTCACTGTTGGGACCTCTCACTGTTGGGGCCTCTCCCGTTGCAGAGCACAGGCTCCAGACGCACAGGCTCAGCGGCCATGGCTCACGGGCCCAGCCGCTCCACGGCATGTGGGATCTTCCCAGACCGAGGCACGAACCCGTGTCCCCTGCATCAGCAGGCGGGCTCTCAACCACTGCACCACCAGGGAAGCCCTGGCATGTATATATCTTTGATGAAGTGCAAACCTTTTGGCCACTTTTTAATTGAGTTATTTGCTTTTTGTTGAGTCTGTACATATATACATATATTATATATGATTTATGAATATTTTCTCCAAGTCTGTAGTTTATGTCTTCATTCTCCGAACAGTGTCTTTCACAGAGCAAAAGTTTTTATAATGTTAATGAAGTCTAATTTATCTTTTTTTATGGCTCATGTTTTTTGGTGTTAGATCTAAGAACTCTTTGTCTAATTCATGATCATAAAGATTTTCCTCCTTTTTTTTATAAAAAAGTTTTATAGCTTGACATCAATAGTCTTACATTAAGTCTTATGATGCATTCTGATACATTTTAAATTAATTTTTTATAAGGTGTGAGGTACATGGAATTGAATTGAATGTCTTTGGAGACATTTTGCCTTTACCTTAGAACACCCTGCTTCCAATTCAACCACTGCAAGACTAAAGATGCCCCATTTTCTTATGTCATGGTTGTAACTCTAGTGAGAATCTTTGAGGCTGGGCAAATTTGAACTGAAGAAAGGTTTAATTTTAATCAGACAAGCTGACAGCAACGAATATTAATAAAGAAGAAATAGTCCAGGTGCTAAAATATCTAGTCCTTGTTTTGACAAGTATTGGTTGGCAAAATCAACATACAGTATGTGTATGTTTATCTCTATGTATACATCTGTTCATTTATACACTCTCTCACACATGCACACACAGACGCATCTATAGACTCTTAAATATTTCTGAGTTATTGCCTCTCCTTAGAGCTTTAAACCGTAATTTTACTTGTTCAGAAATTCCAGCTACCCTTTTCCCAGAGGCAGGAGATTTTGGTTAGTGGCTTTAGAATTTGTCACAAACTGTCACATTCTTCAGTTTATAAAATGGCCTTGACTTGGGTAGACCAAAGATGGATTTTCCATTACATCATTTAGAAATGGATAGGCCTTTCCATAAACACACTTAGACAATTTATCCCAACTTTTACTTTTTTTCTGTTTCATTTTCATGTTTTAATGGCCCTTTTGCTGGCAACCAGCACATCCCTTTGGGCACCGTTGGCAACGTCAGGAAGCTTGAGTGCATTTGACTTGCCCTGAATCAGCCAGGATGGCAGAGTGTCTTCTTTGCCAAGCCCACTGAGATTGTGACCTGAGGCATCCCCATCATCACTTTATACCCTGAGGCCTTCACACAGAGCTGGGAGCCTTTTAAATTTCTTGAATTGAGGATTACTGACTTTCTCTGTTATTAATTCTTCAGTGTTTATGGGTTCACTTAATATATCTCTGTCAGGCTTTAGCCTAAAATATTATCTTTGAATCAAAAAAAAAAAAAAGCAGTTTTCTAGGCCAGACTTTACCAAAAAACACAGAATACTGATTGTAAAAGATTGGATTGTTCAACTCTTCACTCCCCTGCAGTAGGGTTGTACATCTACACCCTTCCCCTTGCAGCCTGGCACTGTACCACCACAGGACAATGGGACAGTGGAAGGAGTTTACTTCCCACCATACTCCACTTTGTTGGCACTTGGCTTGGCCAATGGAATGTTGTGGAAATGGCAGGAACAAAAGCTTTGTGTATGCTTACATGGTTTGGCTTGCCTTCTTGCACCCCTGTGATTCCCATAAGAAGAGCATGGCCCTGCTGGCTTCTGTCCCTTCAGTTTGGGCCCAGAATGAAACACAAAAAGCTAACCCAAACCTGATCTGCAACCTGGACCTACACTAGCCAAGCTGCAGCCTGAAGCAGAGCTGCCCTGGCCAACCCACAGACCAGTAAGTAAGAAAAGTAAAATGCTTGCTGTTTATAAGCCACTGAGTTTTGTTACTTAGCATTATTCCAGCAATAGATGACTAATACACTTACCTATCTCTCAGTCATGTTTTCCATAGACAGTCAAGTCCATATGAAACCCAGCACAAACTGTTACTTGCTAGGAGAAACAAACAAGTGACTATTGTAGCCATGAATCAGATAGGCTACCATCTTCTCATGGATTTTTCTCCAGCATAGCCCATTCTTCAAGAATCTGCTCTAAGCAGATTTTCTGAGCATCCTTTTAGTCAGATCAGTCTGTGTAGAATTACAGAATGCAAAGGCTGTCATTTCCTAGTTGTCCTCATAAGTGCTGGATCCCCACAGCTGAAGCCTCTGTCAAGTTGTTATGTTACGATTCATACATTAGCAATGGTACAGCTTCCAAGCTGTAGGAGCCAGATTTCTTGGCAATAGAAAGAACCATTAAAATTCAGCCTTTACCCAAGAATATTAACAAACTCTGATCGTTAGCAGTTAATGTCCATTGCAATGCTCAGTGTGTATCAGCAGGAAATGACAGACTGTCCTTTGTCTTCCCAATATCGCCAGATGAACACAATTTCTTACATTCCTAGCTCCATGAATATATGTGCGTTTTGCAGTTACATTACTGGGGTTGGCCAGACCTTACGAGTATATTTCCTTACACTTAGATTTTTAGCTAGATAATTTTAATTGGAATCTTTCATTCCAGTGTACTGTTTCAAAATCTAAGGACATAGCTGGAAGTTTCCTTTACCAAGCATATCTCAGAATAAGATGCCATCATCTTACCAGCAGAAAGTTCCTAGGCCACCTTGAGTCTCAGATTTGTATCTTTACAGCATGATCAAAGAGTCTTCCTAGTTTTAATGCCCTGAATATTGAAAAATAATCACCAAGCCCATAAAAGTCATACTTAACCTTATAAAACATGTGTTGGCTCAGTTCATTTTCTCAAAGCTCACCTCCCCTCTCTGCCTTGACTTTGTCTACTGCTCATCCGGCCATTCCTTTCTTCCATGAATCAGATTGCTTCTCTTCTGACTAACCAAACACAGGCAGATTGAGCAAGGCTTAACTGTATGAGAGATCTTTAGCCTACAAGAGCAAACATTAAGGGGCGACATTATAGTCACCTTTTAACATTTGATGGTGTGTCATGTAAAAAAGGCAATATGTTAGAAACGAAAAGAAAGAAAAGGAAAGAAAGAAGGAGTAGGCTTGTCCTGTGTTGCCATGGAAAGAACAGAGCTAGACAAACCAGTAAGAACAAGTCATAGAAAAGAAATCGGGCTCAATGAAAAATCTTTCAAACAATTGGTGATGTCCAGTTACAGAATAAAAAGCAGTGAGCCCCCGTCAGTGAATGTGTTCAAGCTTCTCAGGCATAATAGATACTTAATTCCTACGTCTCTGAGTACCTTCCAGCTCTAAAATATTATGATCTGATCTATTTGATTCTCTGTAGTGTATCAGCATGAGTGTTTGTGCAGTGCAGGATAACATGGGCCATAACATTTTCATGATTCTGAGATTAAATGGAAAAGCCAAGCAGAATTTGTAGTCTTGAATCTAGTATGTCCTTTTGAATAGTCCTGGCTTCTGTGGAGTCCAAATTAAAATATCTTACATCATAAGATAGAAAGCATTCTATGCCTGCCGGTTAGTTTTCTGTTATACCCACAGCCTGATCTCCACTGTCTGGAAACATAAATATGTGTATATATCTATGGCTGAGATCATGTTAATTTATTACCTCCCATGGTAGTCCTGAAAGAAGCTTGTTACTCCACTTTCTATTTTCTGACCACAACAACTTCGGGGTTACGTTTTTTTTAATCCAGTTATATTAACATGCAGAGTGTACCAAGAGAAATACTTTCTATGCAGACTTAATAAATCAGGAATACAATTCAAAAGGAACAAAAATGGTGTTTAGTGAAAAATTCTTCCTTCTCCCTTCTCTAAAAAACCAAAGGTCAGATTAAAAAAAACTATATTTAAGACTTAACTTGACCATCCAGATGCTTTAGTTTGAGATTGGGATTATTTTCTTCTACCTACATGTAACCTTTAGAAAGTCCTTCACTGTGATTGATTAGTGACAAAGTAAGTGTTTGAAAGAAAATGTCTTTCCTGAAGCATCTTTTCCCTGGTGCAAAATTCTAGGTTAGCAGTCATTATTTATTTACTTTTTTTCAGCACACCAAAGCCTGGATTCCGGCCTCCATCTATGTTGTTGAGAAGTCAGTTGTCAGTCTAACTGCAGCTCTTTTTGAAGGCGTTCTCTTTTCTCTCTGGCTGCTTTTACAATTTTCTTTTTGTCTTTGGTTTCCTGCAGGTGCCATCTACTGCACCCAGGTGTGAATTTCCTTTATTTATCTTGCTTTTGATTCATTATGCACCATGAATTGGTGGTTTTCATCGGTTCTGGAAAATTCTCACCCAACATTCTTCAAATATTGCTTCTCATCCTTTATCTTTTGCTTTTTCTTCTTGAATGCAGTTAAACATCTTAAAATTCCTTGTTATATACTCTATGCCCCTTATCTTCACCTCTGCATTTTCTAGGGATTTTGTTTGGTTCTCCATGCTTCATTTGTAACATTTTTGATCCATTTTCTAATTCTCTAAGTCTCTCTGTAGGTGCTATTAAACCTCCCCATTGAGGTCTTATTTTGGTTACTATATTTTTCAATTCTACAACTTTTTATTCGGTTTCTTTTCAAAAAAGCCATGTCACTTTTTATGGTTTCCAGTTCCATGCTGTAGTTTTCAGCTTGTCTTTTTAGCTCATCGAATATACTAAACATAGGTTTTTTTGTAGCCTGTCTCTAGTAATTTTAAAATCTGCAGTCCTATAGCCTACTTTTCACTTCATATTATATTGTTCACATAATGTTATCGGTCTCCTTTCTTATAATTTTGATATCTGAATAATATTATGTTGATTAAAGGAATGATAGTTTCCTCATCAATAAAATGGGGATAGTCTCACCTCTTGGGGTAGCTCCCTGACTCACAATAATTTATCTCAGAGAGTAGACCCTAAGTAATTATTTCTGCCCCTATGTATCTTTGCAATGATTATGACTTTCAAAATAATGTTTATGAGTAGATGGAGTCTTGAAGAAAACATGGAAAAATGAAATAAGTTGATAGGGTATTTGAATTGCATGTGTTTAAATTTCCCATTATTTATATTGAAATACACTTGCACAGTAAACATAAATCATAAAAAGTAAAATGAAGTTCTTTAAAGCTAAAATGGTAATATTTTATATTTTAATGAGCACTTACTATGTATCAGGCCCTATTCTAAGCTCTTCACATGTATTAGTTCATTTAATCATCTCCCAGCAACCCCCTTTGAGAGGTATGATTATTATTCCTATTTTACAGATGAGAAAGTTGAGGTACAAATGGGGTAAATAACTGTCCATGTTCACACAATTAGTAAGGGGCATGGCCAGGATTCTAGCACAAGCAGTTTGGCTCCAGAAATCACTTTCTTAATTATAGCTTTATGAAAAATAAGAGGAAACAGGAAAGAAAAAAGAGTATCAGGAAGTATACCTATACCAGTATACCTCTTGTTACCACATCTTCTTTGACATCCCCAGCTCCATTCTGTACTAGCCTTAGAGGACTACGAAAAGGTGTGAAGAGAAAAAAAGAAAGTGTTCTAGGTACTATGGATGTGTAACAAGTCACCCTAAGACTTAGTGGCATAAAACAACCAGTTGTTTTGCCCATGGATATCATGGGTCAGGAATTCAGAAAGGGTAAAGGGAGCAAGACTTGTCTCTGTTTCACAATGTCTGGAGCCTCAGATGGAAGACTTGAAGCTGGGGATAGAATCATGCAATCCTCTGAAGGCTCCTTCACTCACATGTCTGGCTGTTGTTGATAACCATTAGCTGTGAGTCTCAGCGACTCTCCAGGGAGACTTTCCTCAGAAACTCGTTTGAGCTTCCTCATAACCCAGGGTTGGCATCATGCAGAGTTAGCACTTTCAGAGAAAGAGAAAAAGAAGTAGAGATAGAGATGGAGATGGAGAGAGGGAGAGGGAGGGAGAGTGAGGATAAGGCTGAAACTTTTATGACTTAGCTAGGGAATTACACAGCATCTTTTCTGCCATACTCTGTTGGTTGATGTAGTCACGAACCCGAGCCAGGCTCAAAAGAGGGACAGTCACATGTAAGAAAACCATATGAGGTGGGATATATATTGGCAAACATAATATGCCTGAAAAGGAATATACAAAAGTTCATTTCTGTGTTGCACCGAAGGCAACAGAAAGAAGAGTGGTGATTTAGGCAGTCTTTTTTAGGTAAAAATATAGCTAACAGAAAAATATGCGTCTTCACCCAGAGTAATGGTGAATAAACAGATATATTAATTTACTTGAATGCAAATGAATTTAAAACTAACGATCTTTCTAAATCTTCCCTGAATGATTTATAAACTGCCTCCAGTATTTTACAGTAGGACACATTCTGAAGGAAGAAAAAGTCTGATTTCACATATAATGACTGATCTTTATATCCAAGGACCAAACTTAGAGTACAGCTGTGGGACAACGCTTCCCATAAAGCAGACAGACTCTTTGATAACGAGAGCTTATATGGGGTGGCAATTTCCTTCCTAAGTGTAAATTATGACACAAACAGGCACTTCATAGAACAGAAAATGTGTCTTTATTGTCACTGAACAACAGTGACACCAAAAGATTCATGTTAAGAAAAACAAATATGATCCTTCAACAAACATGGTCAATGAGACCAGATTGGACATTCTACTTATGAAATGAAACTGACACCTATAAGAAACCAACAGATTATGACATACTGTGCCTTCCTGAATATCAGAAAGCCTGAAATATCAAAGACTGTTCTGCATTCACTGGTTTTACCTAAGACTCTGATTTTAAGGTCAAAGGCAAAGCCAGAATGGTTAGAAGAAGCTGGCTGTGAATCTCCACTATATTGCAGAAGGCCACTTCTAGATCATCCCTACCCCAGTATGCATCAGATGAGGTGGGGCAAATTTCAAACCAAACAGGCTCAATAAAATCCTATTCAGGAACAAATCAATATGTATTCAAATAAAATCCAAATTCTCAACCTGTGCAAAAACAGCTGTGAGTTATTAGCAAGATATCTCTTAAAGAAAATGATCATAATTATAAAATTCAGAGGCATCAAAGCCAGACACAGGCACAAGAATGCACAATCCTATCCAGGGCAGATGGATATGTGGGTTGGACCAAACGCTTTATGGGAACCTCAGTAGATGTGCAGCTAAGACGGTGGCAGGGAGGACCAGGAAGAACTGGAACCTCTGCTGGACCACTCCTCATGCCCGCCCAAACCCTCTGGAATGTGTGAGCTCCTTCACCTCATGCCAGGTTGTTTGGTCCCTGGTATCCTAGTAGCAATACCTTTAAGAACAACAACAAAGACAATTCTGAGGCAAGACGTGATGATTAGAATAACTACTTAAGAATCTCTTTGTGTGTCTACTATTTATCCTGACCACTGGCAATTGGCAAGTTTATGCAGAGATCACCTGCCTGTTTTTTTGTTTGTTTTTTTGCGGTACGTGGCCTCTCCCGTTGCGGAGCACAGGCTCCGGACGCGCAGGCTCAGCGGCCATGGCTCACGGGCGCAGCCGTTCTGCGGCATGTGGGATCTTCCCGGACCGGGGCACGAACCCGTGTCCCCTGCATCGGCAGGCGGACCCTCAACCACTGCGCCACCAGGGAAGCCCGACCTGCCTGTTTTTTTAAGTCATGAAGGTTTTCTTTTATGGTGGCAGGAGTCTGTTTAAGATTGTTAAGTAGTAAAGGAATACTGTGAATATAATTTAATAGAGCTTGTGTAAATCGGAAGTAAATCCAAATTTACATGTGGGTTAAAAAAAACCTAGAGGATGACTATATAAAATTCTTCCTGTTGAACTAAGTGATTTTTAAATAATTTAAGAATATACTCGAGCTAAAACACTCGGTTGTTGGGAAAACTCATTTTCCCTGCAAAAGGAAAAAGAAATTTCCAAAGGCTGCTTATGCATTTTGCTGCTTTGCAGTGGTATTCAATTGCCAGACAGTTCTGAAAGTGTGTTTTTGGAGACATATCCAGCTTAGTGGGCACGGAGTCTGGATTCTGCTGCAGTGCAAGATGCAGATACTGATCCTCCTTCCTCCGGGTCATCCTGGAGCTTTTGGCTGACCCTCTACTGGAGGACAGAAGAAGCTTGCCATTCTTTGGGGAGCAAACTTGAAAAATGACGTTTTATTTCAATCTCACTCATAGTCAACATGGACCTAACACATTATGTGAGTTCCTTCCCTTGTCTGACAGTGGAACCAATGGCCCGCTCTGGTCCTCTCTCACTTAGCCATATTGGGTCATAGTTGTCCACACAACAGTCTCCTTACCACACTGCAGGGGGACGCCACCCACTGCCCAATATCATCAGAATATGTTGTCTCTCTGTGTTCCCACTTCTTAATGGCTGCTGCTTTCCCCCCTCCTCAATGGCTTTCAAAGGCCTCATTATCCATTTGCCAATCTCAGCCAATAAGCGCCTTCCTTCTGGCCACAGACTTTATAGAGCTGCCCTTCTCTCTCAAATCACTTGTCAGACCCAGAATAAGCTCCTGCATCCGTATTTCCACATAGGGAGGTTGTTTATAAAAGGCCAAGGGGCTTGCTTCATTTCTCCATTGTCTGGAACATACCCATCATTGCATGGAATTATACAACATATTAATGGCTTCTGAAAATAATGCTTACCGTGTCTCTTGGAAAATCAGGATAAAATTCACTTCGAATAAAATGACCAAGGTGAGCTTAAAAAAGAAACCCACAAGAACTCACTTTCTGAAACAAAACAGAAGCCCTTTTGGCCTGAGCAATGTCCTCAAATTTATTTCCAGTCAAGGATTATCATGGAGACAAATAACCCAACAGGTACTGTTATCCAACGCAAGTTTGTGTGCCCAATGAGCAGTGAAACTAAACAAACTGGAAGGTCAGATTTTGGAGCAGAGAAAGGTTTATTGCAGGGCATGCAAGGAGAACAGGTGGCTTGTACCCCAAACCCCCAAACTCCCTGAAGGGTTTCAGCAAGCATTTTTACAGGCAAGGTGAGGGAAGGGCTTGGGTGGTTGCTGCAAACATCTTGGTGTTGGAATCTTTTGTTCTTGCAGTTGTCCCCATGGGTCAGGTCACCATGTTCCTGTAAACCTCCAAGGAGATAAATGTTATTCTCTGCTCTGCAACTTTTTATCTCTATATGAATAGAAAAGTGTTACACCCTTAAAGGTCAGAGCCTTGAGAATGGTCTATCCTGTATACTTCAGGTCATAGGCAACATTCTTCACTTGAAGCAAAAGCAATAGAATACAAAGTTTCAAGTAAAAGAAGCAGAGCTAGTATGTAGTCAGATTTGTTCTTTCTTATTATAGTACTTGTGGACTTTTCCTAGTAGGGCAATGGATTCTCTACCATCTACCATTCTCTTCCCACTCCAGAATCCATACTGCTGAAAGGTACAGAATCTACAGGACCAGATTGTAAACGTCTAGAAATCAGCTTCTGAGACTTAAAACACATCATCATGCGTAGGGTAGTGTCCTCAGATACTGTTAATTTAGCCATAGTTCAGCTTCCAGTTATGTGACATAAGATAAATATTTGATAATACAGGCTGGATTAAATTACCTCTATATAATAGGTCTGACATTTAGAAGCAGAATTTCTAAGATCTCAAGCTACCAAAAAAATATAAGAAACATAGAGAAATTCCCTCCTATCATCACACAAATGGTGAAATACTCTCTAGGGAAGCTGAGAGGTTGTTCATAATTAGTTGAAAATGTATTTCAGCTGAACTAGGATCCCTCACGTGGACATTATCCTTGGAGGATTTCAGCCACTTTTACGGCTTCAGCTACCTCCTAACGGTGGATGATTCTCAAAATGCTTTCCAACTCCTATCGCTTTCATGATCTCTAGACCACTCATTGCAACTCTTTCTTGGAAATCTTCACTTGAGTGTTCAACAGCCCGCTCAAAATTAATACGTACAAAGCTAAACTCTAAATCTGCTCTTCCTCCTATTCCAAATATTATTTTATAACATTATCCTCCCTGCTGGACCCTAGCCAGAAACCCAGGCATCATCCTTGACCTTTTCTTCAACCTCACTCTCTGGAGATACAATCAGTTACCATATCTCATCTTGTGTGCCTTCTTAGCTCTTTTTATTTTTAACAGTTTTTTGAGTTTTAATTTACATTTCATGAAATTGAAATTTTATGAAATTACATTTCATAAAATTCACTCACTTTAAATAGGCTCTTCAATGTGTCTCAATAAATATATATAGCTGTGCAACCGTCACCACAATCCAGTTTTAAAACACTCCCGTTATACCAAAAAGTTCCCTATGCCTCTTTGCATGCCCACCCTGGCCTCAAATAACCACCTATCTGTTTCTACAGTTTTGCTTTTTCTAGAAATTTTGTGTAAATGGAATCACATAATATGACAGCTTTTGTATCTGGCTTCTTTCACTTTCCATGATGCTTTTGAGATTCATCCATGTTGTTGCACGTACCAACAGTTTGTTCCTTTTTATAGTTGATAGTATTCCCTTGTATGAGTATTCCACATTTTGCTTATTTACGGACATTTGATTGCTTTTCCAGTTTTGGGCTACTGTGCCTAATATTGCTAAGAACATTCTCATACAAGTCTTAGTGTGGATATATGTTTTTGTTTCTCTTGC
Source organism: Delphinus delphis (assembly GCF_949987515.2). NCBI lineage: Eukaryota > Metazoa > Chordata > Mammalia > Artiodactyla > Delphinidae > Delphinus > Delphinus delphis. Next base: position 35,142,195 of record NC_082692.2, on the reverse strand, counting down.
ATAGATAACTACAACTGGACTTGCTAGTTTATACGGTGAGTGTATGTTTAACTTTTTAAGAAACTGTCATAGTTTTGCAAACTGGAGCTCTATTTTACATTCCCACCATCAGTGTATTTAGCTTCCAGATCCTCATTTTCCCACATCCTCATCAACACTTAGAATTGTCTATCTTTTAATAGTAGCCGCTCTAATAGGAGTAGCAGGGCATTTCATTACCATTTATTTTGTATTTCCCTGCGGGCTAATGATATTGAGCATCTTTTCATGAAATTGCATCCGTTTATCTTCTTTGGTGTTAATATTTTCTGCTCTTTTTTATTGAGTTGTTTGTCTCTTATTATGGAGTTGTAAAAGTTCTTTATATTTTCTGGATACAAATCCTTTACGGGGTATATGTTTCGCCAATATTTTCACAGAGTCTGTGACTTGCCTTTTCATTTTCTTTGTGGTGTCTTTTGAAGAGCCAACATTTAACTTCTTAGCTCTTTTGCATCTGGCTCATGCCTCTCTTCCCACAGCCACTTCCTTGAGTTCAGCTCTTTCCCATTCTTGGCTGAATTTTTGTAGTAGCCTAATAACTAGTCTCTTTATCTCCCCATTGCATTTTCTAAAATGTCTTTTGCTTTCAGGACTAAACATAAAATTTGTAGCCACACATATGGGACAACTATGGAGGGATGCCTCTCACATCTCTCCCTGAAGAACCTGATGCAGAGAGCATAGCGACTGACAGCCTCCAGCCACTACAGCTGTGGATCCGCCACAGCACTCACTCCAAGGCCACTCTTGCTCCAAACTGCACCAAGCCAGTGACTGAGCACCACGCAAGACTCTCCTAACAGGCGACCCTTGCTCGGGAGCTCCTAATCAGCCTTGCCAAGGCTTTCTCAGGATTTTGCTGCAGTCTGAAGCTTTTCTGACCCAATCCCGCCTTTCCTCTTTCACAGGTGTCAAACCTACATCACAATCTGAAGGCTCTCCTAGCCTTCTCCTACTTCCTCTCCCTTTATCCTTACAGGTGTTTTTCCCAATAAATCTCTTGCCCGTCTAGTCCTATCTAGGCATTTGTTTCTCAGAGGACCCATCTGACACAACAGGCAAGGCCATTCTTGATCCAGCCCCCAACTGACTCCTCAGTCGTCAGTGAGCTTGTGCCTTGTCCTTTCAATATCATGACTATGGAGGGAACCAGGGCTTCTTCTGCCATATCCCAGCTTCCTCTCTTTTCCTCTCAGACTTCTGAGGCAGCAGAAGAAAAGTCCATCTGCAATACTAGAAATACTAGATACTAGCAATACTAGAAATACTAGATACTAGCAATACTAGAAACGCTATGATAATGTGCTGAGGAAGCCTTATAGGAAGAAGCCTTATAAGAAAAGCAGGGACTCCAAAGAAAATTCAGCCCTTCCAAAGAATATGTACCCCCAACACCTTCTTTTGAGCTATGTGTTGGAGGAAGAAACAAAAAAAAAAACCTTTTTCCGTGGGGAGTTATTCTCCTTGTACCCATAAATAAATTCACTCTTCCTTGCAAAAAATGGTGCTCCTGACCCTACTCAAATGTGCCGTTGGAAGGGTTTTGTCAGTGAGAGACAGCAAGGGCACATGCAGAGTTTATCATCATAGGAGTCTCATGGGGGCTCCTAAAAAGTTGCAGGGCGCTGAGTCCCAACCCAAACCTCCTATACTAGACTTTCCAGAGAAAGGCACTGGGAAGATTATTTTGGACAAGTGCCCCAAGTAATTCTCAGGATGTTTGAGAAATACTGGTAGAGTGGTTAAGAATACAAGTACTGAAGCCAGCCTGATTTAGTTTAATTCTAAATTCTGGCCTTTGCTAGCTGTGTAATCTTGGACAAGTTCCTTAGTTTTCTCATCTGTGAAATGCGATAATGAATAGTACTTCCCACATAGGTTGCCATGAGCACCCAAAGAGTTAATGGTTACAGTATGTGTAGGACAGTGTCTGTGATGTAGTGAGTTGCTCATGAAATCTGAACTCTTTGTACTGTTGTTGGTATTATTATCACCACCATTATAAGTCTCATTAGTGACAGATCAAATGCAACAAAATCATGAGCACCTGCCAGGTATTATGCTAGGGTCTAGTATGGAAAGAGTGTGTTTTTGAGGGGTAGGATTAAGATATAGAAGTGAGCACGACATACCATCTGCTCAGAGCTAGGTGAGTTTTTCCTTTACCCATCCACGCTCTCCCGTCTAATCTCCATCACCCATGGCATTCATTAGGTAGCTATATGCCGGGATTAGTAGCGGGCTCTGTTGTTGGTGCAGAGACAAGCTTAACAGTCTTTGATCTGGGCTTCAGAGAGGCTCTGAGATGTACAGGAAAGAGTCTCTGAGTCATCAGTTCAGAGTTCAAATCCCAGGGTATCTCATTAGAGTAGTGAATGACCTTGAACAAATTACTTAAGCTCTCTGAGCTTTTGTTTCCTTAATTTCCGAATGTTTTCTACCTCTCTATTGTGGGCTATCGTGAGGCTTAACTGAGATGATGTATGTAAACTCCCTGGCACATGCTGGGGGCTGAAGAAATGCACGTCCCACCTTGTTTCATTAGGACTGTTTTTGTTCACTGAGATAGATTTTAGTTTTTAGTTCACTGAGTAACCTACCCACTGAGCCTGGATGAGCCCAGCTGTATCCCTGTGAGAGGAGAGTTTCAAGGCCCTAAAGGCTCCCCAGACTGCCAGACTTATAACTCAGATAAACCATTTTCACTGTGGATGCCTCTGCATGAGAATTGTCACTCACTCCTTGCACGTGTATTATCTTGTCCTTTACTCCTATAGTTCGGGAGTGGCAGTTCCAGGGTCATTTAAAAATACTGATAGACATACATGTCAGCTCAACAAACCCAACTCTTTCCCCAAACTTTGACTTTGGTTTCATCAACGTGATTTCGAATTCTTGCTCTCTGCCTCGATGCTGAGCACATATGGCCTCTGTAAACATGTCTTCAAAATGTTTTCAAAGTTTCCAAAGTGAACTTTGGAACAGGACAGTAATATCACCAAAGCAGCAGTCATTGGGAAAATAATCTTTTTAAACAGGCTAATATGCTTTGAACTTTGATGTGTCCAAATTTCAGAGGAATGTATAAATGTGTTGGTATAAATTTTATTTTTTAAAAAAATTAGGACATTTCCTGAAGTAGTTGCCAAAATGTTGCCTAATTTAGAATTGTTCTTTCCACCCTGGTTTGCAAGGGCTTTGCTATGGGGTAAGGTTACATAACGGAGATTGCAAATCAAAATTTGCTTCTTACAGATTTCCAAGCTTAAAGCAAAAGTTAGTCCCCCAAAATGGATTAGAAAGTACTTGAAAGCTTTCTGAAGTGGTGGGTAGGATTACACAAAGATAGTGATGGGCAGTTCATAACGTTTTTGCTATTTTTCAGGTGTGATGGTGAACTCCTGCAAGTTAATAAAACAGAAATAGAGACATAACAAAACCTTTTTGGCACTGAGAATGAAAATGCTGGGATATTCTAAAAATTTGCTAGATAAGCAATTCATGTTCAAAGTGAAATAAATCATACAAATTATATGATTGATTTATTCAAATATGAGTCTATACTTCAGGGAAAAAATGATTTCTGAGGAACAGAATGAAATTCTGGACATCCCTTGATGAATAATTGCAACTACTTAGATAAAACTGGGATGGAGTCACATGAGGTGGAACGCCAATTCCTAGGAAGTTGAGCCACAGCGGATCCTTATGTAACCTTGTACAAAAAGGAGAGGTTATCCCTGGGGTGACAGGAAGAACCTCCTTTTTTTGACAAAGTGCAGCAAGTAAGTGGAATCCTACCAGAAGAGTTTTAGAAATGCCACTAGATGAGGGCTAGTGCCACAACTGGAGTGGCAGCAGGCAAGTTCTCGCCTCCTTTCCTGGTGTGAGCTGAGAGACTGTTTAAGATGTTTAAGAGAGTCCTGCTCAAATTAAGAGATTTAAAGCACATCCCAATGCAACCTGGCAGAGGGATATTTTTTAACCTTAGTCCTTGGCATGTGTTTTAGTCATTTATTCCTACAAAACAAATGATCTCAAAACTGTGGCTTGAAACAACAATTTATTATTTTTCATAATTCTGCACTCATTTGAGCAGTTTTCTTCTCCAAGAGGTGTCAGCTGGAGAACTTGGAAGCACTCAGCCGGTAGCTGGGCTGGCAGGTCCAGGAAGGCATGCTCACAGGTCTGTCTACTTGGTGCTCCATCACGTTGCCTCTCCACGTGGTTAGCGTGGGCTTCCTTATAGCATGGCGTTCTCAGGGTGGTCCGGCTGCCTACGTGGCAGCTGGTTTTGCCAGGTCTTGGAAGTTCCCACTCAGGGCTTTTGTCACATTCTGTTGATCAAAGCAAGACATAAGACCAGTATAGATTGAAAGGGAAGAGACACGGATCCCTCATCTTGATAGAGTAGCATGCACGTACAAGGAGGAAAAGAACTGATGGCAGCCCTCTTTGGGGGGGTCTCTACCATAGTCTGAAAAAGTGGGGCATTCGAGGCTGGCGGTCGATGGCGTTGGAGAAGAGCATGAAATCAGGCTAAGCAGGGGACAGCCCTATCTGGAGGCACAGCTGGTGTGTGAAGCTTATTAAAGCGTAGGCACTTGGGCACCAAACTGCGGGTAGAAGTTCAGAAACAGTGCAATGGGAAGTTGATCCTAAGGAATCGTAGGGGAAAGGAGAAAAGGAATCTGGGAAAATTATACCAACACAAATCAGGCTTTCCGTGATACCGTGGATTTTTAAAAGTTAACTATCTATACAAAAACAAGATCTTTTTGCATCGTCTTTGTATCACTGATGACTCAAAGCTTATGACTTTAGGTGAAGAGCAGGGAGATAAATGGCTCAGAAAAGATGGGGCCAGAAAAGCACAGTCAATTGCCTGAGCTTGTCCTGGTTGCAGCTGGCTTCCCCGTCACTGCTTTGGAGCCTTGACGTGAAGTAGCCAGCGTTCTCATGGTGGAGAGGAAGTGCTCTCCTAGGGAGTGCTTGTAGGTGTGGTCATCCTAAAGACCTTTGCTGATGGGAGTGCTACTGGCGTTTAGTGGATAGGGGCCAGAGCTGCTAAACATCCAAACACCCCACACACTTGAGGAGAACTGTTCCAGCCCAAATGCCAGCAGCACCCTACTTGAGAAATACAAAGTAGACAGTTGGGGTGGTATAGAGTATTTGGGTGGAAAATATTGAACTTGGAAGATGCAAGGACTGTAAGACCCCACATAGGCTGTAGTCTTATGGTAAGACCAGAGTCAGAAGTGATACTAAACTGTAGGAAGTATGGTGCCTATAGAAAATACACTCTTTAGATCACGTACCCCAAACGGCCGCCTTTGGAAACATGCATTTCCTCACTTATCTCAACCATTCTGAAATGTTAGATGGAGAATCAGGAAAGGTTATGATTTTTTTATAGAAATAAGACTGTACCCTAACCTTGTGAAAACTTCTTTCTAGGGATTGGCTTATCTCTATCTTTTTTTTTTTTCTTTTCTTTTTTTTTTTTTTTGTGGTACGCGGGCCTCTCACTGTTGTGGCCTCTCCCGTTGCGGAGCACAGGCTCCGGATGCGCAGGCTCAGTGGCCATGGCTCATGGGCCCAGCTGCTCAGTGGCATGTGGGATGTTCCCGGACCAGGGCACGAACCCGTGTCCCCTGCTTCGGCAGGTGGACTCTCAACCACTGCGCCACCAGGGAAGCCCGGCTTATCTCTATCTGTGGAAATTATGGCATCTTGTTTTTGTTGTTCTTGTTCAGAATCAAATATGTTCAGTTTTGCTGGGAAGAGATGTTTTTATTAACATGTAGAATCCTATTTTATTCTTCCCTAATCCAACTGATTTTGCCCCACCTGCCAACCAGTTTTACATTGTCTGTCAAATCCGGTCTTTGATGGCAGTGGAACCTGACTTACGTAGAACCTTACATGGGGTCTAATACGTTGCTTTTCCTCCGGAGTGAAATTCACATCGTGTTGCAGAAACATACTCTGCAGCCTTTCTCTTGCAGTGATACAGTTAAGAAGTGAGCTTGAATTTGGGAGTCCTGGTCAGTCTGATCATAAAATTGTCCCTCCCAACATCAATCTTTTTCTTCTATTCCTCCTTCTTTGTTTCTTTTTATGCTTTTACTCTTTTGTGTAGCTGTGACTAATCAGAGATTTTTCTCCGAGGGAGGAAAGCGTTCCATGTGAAGCTTGGTATTGTCCATCCCAAGGTCTGGAAATGACCTAGGTGTTTGCTGCTGTGTGGTCAGCAGATGGATGTCTCACCCACTCCTAAGTTTCAAATTTTAAAAGCTTTTTAACAACCTCAATTTTTCAATGGATAATACAAACTAGGCACAAACAGCAGTGATTTAACTGGGTACACTGACATCTGCTTTTACAGCCGTGTACTTTTGAAAATTGCGCACAAGTATGTTGATGGAGTTCACGTTGACCAGGAAGAAAGTCACTGAGAGGGGCAAGCTCTAACACATGTAGTATAGATTTTTATTATCCATACAGTGAATTACCTGTGGCAAATTTGAAATCCCCACTTTATTTCTTCTCCTACCTAGCACTTATCTGGACTCCTTCCCTCTGTGGTTGGTTGATGTGTGCTCTGGGAATGCAAAATCATTTTAGTGCATTCTCTTTGATGACTTGGAAGGCATTTGAGACCACGCAGAGCCGCAGGGTCATGGTTATGAACAACAATTATTGTACTGGAGATTTACAGATGTACTGGTTACTAAAGGGTTGTGGTTAATAGAATGTTAAACAACAAAGAGTTTATTGTATAACTATGGAGGAAAAACCTCCCCAACAGCAAAATACATAATCTCAGAAAGTCAGGAGATCTGGAGGAAAACACACAAAGTTAAGTTTTTCCTTTATAAAAAAAATTCGTCCCCCAAATTAAATGGTTCGAGTTTTAGAAACTTACCCTGTGGGAAATACATTGCTTCAAAGGAGAAAGAGATTAAATGTAGATGCAACAGGCAGTGTCTCCCATATGTAAACTCTTTTCCACAATGTGGTTAAGCATTTGGTGAAATCTGATTAACTCCAGTCACTAGGGAACTGTTCAGTGGCTTTTTACTTCATTGCACTGATTCTGGCCCTGTGGACCTCCTACTGCACATGGAACATCAGACCTGATCTTTCCGTGGCAAATTCAAATGCAGTTCAGGAGCTACCATGACCCTTTACACTGAATGCATAAACCTGACACTGCCTTTTAATACCATCACTTGCCTTAGACTCTGGTAACCAGATACATAAATTGGGTCTTGCTAAGAAGTTCACCAAAACCTAAGAAAACTCCATCGTGGTAATGCTCATTATATCACAGTGGATGGGGTTGTTTCTGACCATTTCCCAAGACCAGTGAAGTGAGCTGTGTAACAGACCAAACCCTACTGAGTTTAATGCGTTATGTAGACAGGCTACACAGTGCCCGGCAGCTGGTGGTAGCATGTGTTTCTGTCCAGTGACGGCTCTGGATGTCTTTGACTTGCCCCTCCAGATCCATTCCCTACCCGCTTCCATCCTTCTCTGTGTCCAGCAAGGCTGACCTTGGATTTGCCCGATATAGAGGGGAGACACAGCATTGGGAGACTCAAAGAAAGGGAGATCAGGAGATTTACCCCTCCCACTTCTGGTTCCTAACCTAGCTGGTAGCTACTTCCTTCTACTGAAGTCAGTGGCTTCTTTGGGTCAGCCCACTCGGCCTCTGTGTTCTGGTAACCAGTCTCTCCCTTCAGGTTTAGGAACTGGAATAACTCCTGCTCCGGCTAGCCCCAGGTTGCTGTAAGACCTTTTGTGGATTCTCTTTCCTACCCAGACCTTTGGAAGTAGCCCCTCTGTTAAGCTGGCCTTAAGTAACCCAGTGAGTACGATGGCCTGTCTCCTGCTGGAACCCTGATAAACACACAGACTTAGCCCACTCCTCTTTGTAGGTAACTCCATGTGTCCCAGGCTGCAGGTAGGAATGGGATACTAATAACAGACACAAAAGAGTATTTTTCTAGTTCCCCTGCCCCCATGCTCCCTGAAGAAATTTCAATTCCTTGCTGCCCAAATCAAGTCCCCTTGATTTGACCCTTTGGATACACAGCCTTCCTCCCTTCCTGCCCCAGCTCAGTATGCTGACAACTCTAGCCATCTGAAAAGGCAGCAGTGCCAGCGTTGCCCCTGATGGCTCCCCTAGGTCAGCTGCTGCAGAGTGTCTGGGCCAAGGTCCCCGGTGTGGACTCTAAAGTTGACACTGTGGCTTTCAAACTGCAGCTGTCGTCACCGATCCTGGCTGTCACTGCTGTGCTCCGCTCCTCCAGTCTCAGTGTCCCATGGAAATGATACTCTTTATCTTTGCTTGCTTTTTATCAGAACTCCCTTGGCCAGAGACTTGGTCAGAAGCCCAGTGGAATGGGTCAGAGTTTAGTGTTAGTGAGAGATAATGCACTGATCTTAGAATCAGGCATCCCTTTGGTTTACCAGCCCCTTGTCCTTAAACCAACTTCCCCAACTCCATTTATCCTTCCCTTGGGAAGTGTTCTCTCTCAGGAGTCAAGTTTCTCATGTAAACAGTGCCCTGTTGGGCTGCCCTGTTATTTATTCTTCCAGACCTGCCTAGAAATGTCTGGATCCTAAGGGGAATTCGGCTTAGATTCACTCGATACCTTCATCTGCTGGCTATTCTACTTTTGCCCCAGAAACCCACCCTCTACCCATATCTGCCTCCATCTGTGCTCAGGAAGGCTAAAGTCTATGGATTCCATTACCCAGGCTCCCTTGCCCTCTCAGTGCCATTTGGGCTCAGGCAATGGAAGGCAGTGGCAAGAAATCAGAGGGTGAGCAGAGAGAGATCTCAGTGTTTACTCCCCTCCCCACCCAGCTGGGGTGCAGTTTGGTAGTAGCTGTTTACATATAGTTACAGTACCTACCAGGTCGCCCTCACCAGGGCTACAGCTTTTGCTGCATTCTGGCAAGAGTGCCCCCACTCCTTAGTCCTAGGGATGTGTGGTGGGCATAGCTGCCCCCCAAAGATGACCACGGCCTAATCCCTGGAGCCTGTGAATACGTTACATTACATGGCAAAGGGGATTTGGCAGGTGTGGTTAAGGTAATGGCCTTTTAAGATAGGGAGAGTAGCCTGGGTTATCCAGATGGGCCCAATCTAATCACACGAGCCCTGAAAAGCAGAACTTTCTCCAGCTGGAACAGGATAGATGCCCCAGTAGAGTAAACCAGAGACGCTCCAAGTGTGAGAAGGACTCAATGTTGGTTCTGAGATGGAGGGGCCAGGGAGGAGGCTCTACCCCCAGCTGTCAGTCAGTAAGGAAGCAGCTCTCAGTCCTACACCTGCAAGAAACTGGACTCTGCCAACAACCTGCATGAGCTTGGAAGTAGGCTCATCCCCAGAGCTGCCAGAAAGGAACATGGGCCTGCGGACACCTGTCTCCAGCCTTGTGAGACCAAGGAGAGGGCCCAGCTGAGTAACACTGTAACCAGACTTCTGAGCTATATAACTGTGAGATAATAAACAGGTATCATTTTAGGCCACTACATTTTTAGTAATTTATGGCAGCAGTAGAAAATGAATACAGGTGATGACGTCTTTCCGTTGTTGCTAGCCTTTGGGTGCTGCATGGTCCCCTCTTGCCCCCTTAACTCTGCCCACACCATGTCAAAGGCTCTTTTCAGTTGTGCCTTTGAATGGCTGCCTCTTTCCTGCCCAGACCCTGACTCACATGCTGGGCTCTATTTAAAAGCCCTAAAGATACTCATCTACGTATTTGCTAAGTGGTCATAACATGTTCTTTTTTTTTTCCTTTTATTTGATGTTTGCATTTTTTATTTAGGTATATAGTTGATGTACAACATCATATAAGTTTCAGGTGTACAAGATAGTGATTCAGAATTTTTAAAGGTTATAATCCATTTATAGTTATTATAAAATATTGGCTATATTCCCTGGGTTGTACAATATATCCTTGTAGCTTATTTATTTTATACATAGTAGTTTGTACCTCTTAATCCCCTCTCCTCTCTTGCCCCTCCTCCCTCCCTTCTCCCTGCTGGTAACCATTAGTTTGTTCTCTATATCTGTGAGTGTTTCTTCTTTGTTATATTCACTAGTTTGTTTTATTTTTTTAGATCCACATATAAGTGATATCATACAGTATTTTGTCTTTCTCTGCCTGATTTATTTCACTTAGGATAAGACCCTCCAAGTCCATCTATGTTGTTACAAATGGCAAAATTTCATTCATTTTGAATGACTGAGTAGTATTCCATTGTATATATATGTACCACATCTTCTTTGTCCATTCATCTGTTAATGAACACTTAGGTTGCTTCCATATCTTGGCTCTTGTAAATAATGCTGCTGTGAACATTGGGGCACATGTATCTTTTTGAATTAGTGTTTTTATTATTTTAGGATATATACCCAGGAGTGGAACTGCTGGGTCATATGGTAGTTCTATTTTTAGGTTTTTGAGAAACCTCCATACTGTTTTCCACAATGGCTTCACCAATTTACATTCCCACCAGCAGTATACAAGGTTTCTGTTTTCTCCAAATCCTCGCCAACATTTGTGGTCTTTTTGGTGATAGCCATTGTAACAGGTGTGAGGTGATATCTCATTGTGGCTTTAATTTGCATTTCTGATTAGCGATATTGAGCATCTTTTCATGTGCCTGTTGGCCATCTGCATGTCTTTGGAAAAACGTCTATTCAGGTCTTCTGCCCATTTTTAAACAAGTTGTTTGTTTTTTTGATATTGAGTTGTATGAGCTGTTTATATATTTTGGATATTAACCCTGGTCATGACATGCTCTTGAAATACAAAGCGTAATAGGTTTCATCCGTGCATATAAGCCATGTGTCTCATATAGCCCAGCACCTATTAACTGATAGTGGGGATTTTAACACCAAATGGAGATTTTATGTGTGGGGTCAGTGATCTAAGAGAATTTCGCTGCTCTTATCCCTGGGATTTCTGAGGTCCTTCTGGAATAGGATGAGAACAAAAATCAGAAAGACATGACATTTGGTGCCTCAAAATGTTCTCAAGAGTTCAGCTACTCGGAGACCTATGTACCAAGGTCGGCTGGGCAGGTCACTGCACGGTGTGTAAGACTGAAGGATCTGATCCCAGTGTAGACAGCTCATTCCCATCTCTCAAGAGCATGAAGGACACCCAGTCCTGCCCTCTGTCTCACACGTAGAGTTCCCCCCATGGTCCAGATGAGATGGTGTAAGTGGATCCACACTGCCAGTGAGAGGCTTGCAGATGGTGGGTATTTTTCATTTGCCAAATACAGTTCACCACGAGATGCTGTCCTGCTGTCCTTGCTCCCCTGAGCTCACAAATACAACACAGCATCATTGCCTTGGCTTTTGAGAGGCTCCCAGTATAGAGACTTTTAAAAATCATCTTCTGGTCCAAGAGAGGGAATTCAGGCTGTGCTTTAGAGAAGCAATATGGTAAACACTGGAGTCATGATGAAAAGACAAAGGATTGGATTTCACGTTACTTTGAAGTGATATCTCCCCTGATTTACATTCCCCAGGGGTCGTTTGGGTGTTGGGTGTTTTCACGGGGACGTGGATCATGCTTCCATGACAATAAGCCGTGGATGTTGGTGTCATAACAACTCTGCAGCTTAAAGCAGAGCACAAACTAGACACTTCACAGGGCCTTGTTTCTCTCACCAGTCACAGCCAGTCCTAGACGTAATGGGAAATATGTCACTAATTATAAACAAGCAGACAATGGAGTTTGTTTTTTGCCCTGAAAATCCGCTCTCTCTCCCAGTCAGATCTGAATGCATTTTCGAGCGTAATAGAAACCAGAGCTAAGTGCTTTGAGGCTTTTACTATGTGCACAGAAGTAAGTGAAAAACTCAATCCAAGTTTTTAAAAATTGAGCCCCACTATGTGTGGATTGCTTTACATATATTTTTCTCTAGCAGGTAAAAATATTCCTGCATGTTTATTATGATCCCTGCTACCCATAGTTTATAGATGAGAAAACCAAGGCTTGGTGTGGTTATTTTCACTTGGACAGGGCCACCCTGTTAACAAGTGTTGAAGCTGGAATTAAACATTATGTCCATCTGGCTCCAAACCCTAGGCATCAGCCATTTCATCACACTTCCACACCAACTAATTTTTCCGAGGAATTTAGGGATACTTAACCTTCTTCTCGGGGATGCATTACTGGGGCTGGAAGGAAACTCTTGCCTTATCCACTCTTTTGCCTTCCAATAAAACTACATCCAGGGCTTCCCTGGTGGCGCAGTGGTGAAGAATCCACCTGCCAGCGCAGGGTACACGGGTTCGAGCCCTGGCCTGGGAAGATCACACATGCCGTGGAGCAACTAAGCCTGTGCGCCACAACTACCAAGCCTGTGCTCTAGGGCCCATGAGCCACAACTACTGAGCCCACGTGCCACAACTACTGAAGCTTGCACGCCTAGAGCCTGTGCTCTGCAACAGTAGAAGCCACCACAACGTGAAGCCCGTGCACCGCAGCGACGAGTAGCCCCCACTTGCTGCAACTAGAGAAAAGGCTGCGCATAACAACAAAGACCCAACACAGAAAACTAAACAAAACAAAACAAAAACACTACATCCAAATTACTACAGATAAATACTATTTCTAGAACTTTCTCCTAATGGTTCTCACTGCCCGGAAGTTCCTTCTTATGTCTGACCCGAGTATTTCTTGCTGTACTTTGAAGGCTTCTCTCTTGCTATGCTCTTACTGTAGAGGGAGAGCAGCTTAATATAAAAGCACCTCGCAGACCTGTGGGTTGTGAAATAGCTGCTCACCGGCCCCTCCCCTCTGTGGAGGGGGAGAACTCATCCTCTTAGACCAGACACAGAGCAGCTAAAGAAAATCAATCTCCTCTGTAGGAACTCAGCATAGGTTTGGGATTTTTTTTCTTTTGGTTTTTAACATCTTTATTAGAGTATAATTGCTTTACAATGGTATGTCAGTTTCTGCCTTATAACAAACTGAATCAGTTATACATATACATATGTCCCCATATCTCATCCCTCTTGCATCTCCCTCCCTCCAACCCTCCCTACCCCACCCCTCTAGGTGGTCACAAAGCACCAAGCTGATCTTCCTGTGCTATGTGGCTGCTTCCCACTAGCTGTCTATTTTACGTTTGGTAGTGTATATATGTCCATGCCACTCTCTCACTTTGTCCCAGCTTACTCTTCCCCCCCCCGCCCCATATCCTCAAGTCCATTCTCTAGTAAGTCTGCATCTTTATTCCTGTTTTGCCCCTAGGTTCTTCTGACCATTTTCTTTTTCTTTCTTTCTTTTTTTTTAGATTCCATATATATGTGTTAGCATACGATATTTGTTTATCTCTTTCTGACTTACTTCACTCTGTATGACAGTCTCTGGGTCCATTCACCTCACTACAAATAACTCAGTTTCGTTCCTTTTCATGGCTGAGTAATATTCCATTGTATATATGTGCCACATCTTCTTTATCCATTCATCTGTCGATGGACACTTAGGTGGCTCCCATGTCCTGGCTATTGTAAATAGAGCTGCAATGAACATTGTGGTACATGACTCTTTTTGAATTATGGTTTTCTCTGGGTATATGCCCAGTAGTGGGATTGCTGGGTCATATGTAGTTCTATTTTTAGTTTTTTAAGGAACCTCCATACTGTTCTCCATAGTGGTTGTTTCAATTTATATTCCCACCAACAGTGCAAGAGGGTTCCCTTTTCTCCACACCCTCTCCAGCATTATTGTTTGTAGATTATTTGATGATGGCCATTTTGACCGGTATGAGATGATATCTCATTGTACTTTTGATTTGCATTTCTGTAATGATTAATGATGTTGAGCATTCTTTCATGTGTTTGTTGGCAATCTGTATATCTTCTTTGAAGAAATGTCTATTTTGGTCTTCTGTCCATTTTTGAATTGGGTTGTTTCTTTTTTTAATATAGAGCTGCATGAGTTGCCTATATGTTTTGGAGATTAATCCTTTGTCAGTTGCTTCATTTGCAAATATTTTCTCCCATTCTGAGGGCTGTCTTTTCATCTTGTTTATGGTTTCCTTTGCTGTGCAAAAGCTTTTAAGTTTCATTAGGTCCCATTTGTATATTTATGTTTTCATTTCCATTTCTCTAGGAGGTGGGTCAAAAAGGATCTTGCTGTGATGTATGTCATAGAGTGTTCTGCCTATGTTTTCTTCTAAGAGTATGAGGTGTCTGGCCTTACATTTAGGTCTTTAATCCATTTTGAGTTTATTTTTGTGTATGGTGTTAGGGAGTGTTCTAATTTCATACTTTTACATGTACCTGTCCAGTTTTTCCAGCACCACTTATTGAAGAGGCTGTTTTTTCTCCACTGTGTACTCTTGCCTCCTTTATCAAAGATAAGGTGACCATATGTGCGTGGGTTTATCTCTGGGCTTTCTATCCTGTTCCATTGATCTGTATTTCTGTTTTTGTGCCAGTACCCTACTGTCTTGGTTACTGTAGCTTTGTAGTATAGTCTGAAGTCAGGGAGCCTGATTCCTCCAGCTCTGTTTTTCTTTCTCAAGATTGCTTTGGCTATTCAGGGTCTTTTGTGTTTCCATACAAATTGTGAAATATTTTGTTCTAGTTCTGTGAAAAATGCCATTGGTAGTTTGATAGGGATTGCATTGAATCTGTAGATTGCTTTGGGTAATATAGTCATTTTCACAATGTTGATTCTTCCAATCCAGGAACATGGTCTATCTCTCCATCTATTTGTATAATCTTTAATTTATTTCATCAGTGTCTTATAGTTTTCTGCATACAGGTCTTTTGTCTCCTTAGGTAGGTTTATTCCTAGATATTTTATTCTTTTTGTTGCAGTGGTAAATGGGAGTGTTTTCTTAATTTCACTTTCACATTTTTCATCATTAGTGTATAGGAATGCAAGAGATTTCTGTGCATTAATTTTGTATCATGCTACTTTAGCAAATTCATTGATTAGCTCTAGTAGTTTTCTGGTAGCATCTTTAGGATTCTCTCTATATAGTATCATGTCATCTGCAAACAGTGACAGCTTTACCTCTTCTTTTCCAATTTGGATTCCTTTTATTTCTTTTTCTTCTCTGATTGCTGTGGCTAAAACTGCCAAAACTATGTTGAATAAGAGTGGTGGGAGTGGGCAACCTTGTCTTACTCCTGATCTTAGTGGAAATGGTTTCAGTTTTTCACCATTGAGGACGATGTTGACTGTGGGTTTGTCATATATGGCCTTTATTATGTTGAGGGAAGTTCCCTCTATCAGCATAGGTTTTAACCTTTCCTGGCCTCTCCCAACTAAAAGTCCAACTTGGCATAAATCTTCAGTACTCTTAATGATCTTTTTCACACCTCTGCTCTCCCCCCGACCCTGTGGCCCCCACACTCAGCTTATTCCCCACTATCCTTGAGTTAAAATATAGGGAAAGAGAAACTGGACATCAGGCTGAATTGAGTTGGATATAAACATCAATTGCTGCATTAAACTTTGCTGAAAAGTGTCCTTGTGGAGATCAAGCTGATAGAAGCACAAAAGGCCAGGAGAAGTAGGGAGGCCACCTCTCCTGCCCAGCACTTCCGAGGCTGTTAGACACACCTGGCTGAGTATGTGAGCAGCTTGATGGAGCCTCTCATGCGGTTGGAAGATCAAAGCAGAGTCTCCCCCATGTCTTGTCTCTTCTGAAAGAGCCTCAGGCTCATCTGGGAATGGAAACCCAGAAGAGGGAGGCTGCCTTCTATGGCCAGAGATCAGAGGGAGGGCTGGGTGGGCTGGTCAGTGGTTGGTAACAGAATTCCAGTCCAGAACTCACAAGGCTTTGAAAGGGAGCCAAGGCACTAGATGGCAGGCCCTGGGCTTGGTTCAGAGGAAGCCACAGTGGGTACCAGGATGCTGTGAAGACCTGGGAGCTCGTTGGCTTCCCACTGTTGGCATCTGACACCCTGGGTGTCCTGGGGGAAGAGCAAACCCATGCAAGTTGGGTTCTTGCCATGCTCCGTGAGACGTCCCTGAGCTGTTACATCCCTTCCCAGGGCTTCAGTCTTCACCTGGATCGAGATGGCCCTCCCTCCACCCGAATTTCCATGCTCAGCTTGGACTACTCTCCTAAGCAACACACTTCTATTTTGACAACCCTGAACACATCTCCCCAGAGACCCCACAGGCTCCTCAAGTTTAATATCCCAAACCGAGATGACTGTTTCCTCCTCTTCAAAAATGCTTCTCCTTTGTTCCCTGCATTGGTCATTGGCGTGACTCGTACCGATTCTCCCAGGTGGGAGAATTCCAAATCCTCTGTGCCCTCTGATGCCCAGACCCCGCCCTCAGCCACTGTCTTAGTTCAGGTCTCGCCCATCTCAATGGAGGACTGTAACAACCTGCCACTGGCTTCCCCACCACAGCCTTTGCCCATCACTGACTCCACCCTCCACCCCGTCCTAAACCCTCTAGATCCAGCCACACCCCTGCTCTGTAGCTCCAGTTGCTTCCATGCTGCCTGCAGGACACAGACAAGGCTCACTGGTCCCTCACACTCTGACCTGCAAGTAAACTTCCTGACCTCATAGTCCATCGACCCTCCTCACACCCTGCAGAGCCTCAAGGCTCTGGAACCAGCTTGCTGGGATTTGAATCCTGGCATCTTAGACAAGGGTTTTATTTTGCTTTTATTTTTTCCTAAGGGTGAAAATCTATGGGGAGGCATCTGGCAGTCTCTGCCACACTCACTGATAGACCTTCCAACCCCACTGGAGTGATACAGATATAGATGTATACATCCACACATCAGTGCATATATAGATATATTAAAAAGTACCCACTGAGCACTTTCTAGGTGGGTAGGCACAGTTCTAAATACCTTATATGCATTATTTATTCCTCCCTCAACCCTCTGAGGTAGCCATTATTATTAGCCCCAATTTATAGATGAGGAAATAAAGGCACAGAGAAGTTAAGAACCGGCTCAACGTTGCATAGGTAGGAAGTAGCAAAGCCTAGACTTGAACCTCTGCTGTGGGACTCCAGAACCCACACTATTAAGTACGATGCCACACCTCCTGTGCTGCATTACCCCCTCGCAATACACCTTCTGAGTTAGGGAGAGTCCCCCTGCCTGGGCACCCCAGGGATCTTATTCTCCATTAATTCCCTTGTATTTTAGAACCATGGAAAATCAAAATTGGGAGGCCTCTCGGCTCTGGTCCAGGTTTTCCACTGTTCAGAGAGGGAAAGTGACTTATTCAGAATCACACAAGAGAAGGGCAAGGCCCAACATAGAACTTCCACGCTGCTTTTGTGTTATGTCTCTGGACTTAATTTATCACTCATTAGCTCCTAGTTATCTCGCTTCTGACTTGGGATTCCTGCAATATCTACTGCATTTCAGAAAGAAAGGGGGGAAAATGTGTGTATGTGTATACACACATCCCCACACCCACAGACACACACACACACACACACTCAATTCTATAGCTGAAGATCTCTCTTCTAGCTTCTCCGTAGTGAGTTCTTGATCCCCAAACTCTCCTTTTCCCCTCCCTGGGCATCTAGCCATCTCATCCTTTCCCAGTTCTTGTTGATTTTATCTAGGCTAGAAATGTGGAAGCAACTACAGTGCCTCAAAGGGCTAAATACCTTACGATGACTCTGCTCATCTGTTACCAATGCCCGGCGAAGGCAAACAAGGACTAACAAAGGCAGAGGGATAAACACATTTAAGCCAGACTGATTTCCAGAGAAATAATTTAAAGACGGTTCAAACAAGCGCTTCAAACACACAAGAATAATGATTTCCCCATGGATACACTGTGTGCTTGCTGGCACTGTAACTTTGGCCTTACATGCAGGATCCCATAAAAAGTTAGGGGCAGGATAAAAAGAAACAAGTAGTGCACGATGGAGTGAAGCCATTTGCACTGCAGCAGAATATCCCTGACCC
This sequence comes from Delphinus delphis, assembly GCF_949987515.2. Lineage (NCBI taxonomy): Eukaryota > Metazoa > Chordata > Mammalia > Artiodactyla > Delphinidae > Delphinus > Delphinus delphis. The sequence continues at coordinate 35,124,189 of NC_082692.2, read as the reverse complement.
AGATTACCCAGCCGGAGTCAGCTGTCTGGGGATCCCAGATGCCCGAACACAGCAAATTTGATGTCCATGGAAGTGTCATTGATGGATGCTGGGACACACCAGGAAAAGACCCCTACCTGTTGCCTCCCTGTGATTTTTTTTTTTTTTTTTTTTTTGGAGTGTGCTTGGCCCACACCGAGGCCCCTGGAAGACAAAGTCCTACTGAGTTCCTACCAACCCCCTTGCTGATGAGATGTTTAGAGAAGACAAGTGAGGAGACCAGGAAAGTTCTTATCCTGTGCTCTCTCTATTCTTCACTCATGTGAAGACTTTCCCAGCTTGAGGGAGGTATATAGGCCAAGCCCCCTTGGGAGGAGTTCCGAGTGAGAAGCCCAGTTGTGGGACCGATCAGGAACCCCAGGGCCAAAGGAATCTCGTTTATCATCTCATTCCTTATTAGATCAGGCTACATATGGATACAGAATGACGGCCAAGGTTGAACTACCCATCACAGAAAGGGTGCTGAAAGGGGACTTGTTGGTGAGGTTGGTAACCGCTGTCTCGTCCTGCATGGATTCTTCTCTCTGTCCTGGCTTCTCTGGCCTGGTCAGACCCTGTCTCTGGTTTGGAACCAGCCACTCAGCCTTTGGTCAAAGGCTGAAGATCCTGTTCTTCAGTCGGGAGCCCGGGTGCTGACGGCCTGTCCTAGCCGGAGCCCTCTCGCCGAGGCAGAAGGCAGCCCGTATTCCTGATTGCCCTGCTGTTTGGATCCACACCCTATAGTAGGGACCAGCAAGGAATGCCCTGAGTCTGTCTACACCACAGGTCTTGCATGTACAGATTAGCTGGCAGTTAGGATTGCCCACACCACTGCTCCTTTCCAGTATCCTGTTTAAAGGGTTTTTCATCTATGTTCATGGATTTATTTATTGTTGAGAGGTATCAGGAGAAAAGGTAGAAAATAATATATCAGTGATTTACATGTGTGTGATTCTGTCGAGAGAAGAAATACATTTTGTTTAAAGAACATATCATCGTGTGGATGATAATAATGATCATAATTATTAATACCGTGGCAACAGTATCTAGTGTTTTGTGTGCCCTGCACTGTGCCTCACATACTTATGTTGGCATTATTCCTGTCATTCCCCTTTTGCAGAAGAGACAATCAAAGCACGGAGAGATTAGGTAGCTTGATCATAACCACACAGCTCTGCCGTTGCACACACAGAAATGCTGAGAAGTTTGATAAAACAAAACCAGCAGAATTCTGGACTTGCTAGTTCAGGAAGAAAGTGAGAAGGCGCCCAAGGGACACTTAATAAGAATAAAGTGGGGCTTCCCTGGTGGCGCAGTGGTTGAGAGTCCGCCTGCCGATGCAGGGGGCGCGAGTTCGTGCCCCGGTCTGGGAGGATCCCGCGTGCCGTGGGGCGGCTGGGCCCGTGAGCCATGGCCGCTGAGCCTGCGCGTCCGGAGCCTGTGCTCCGCGATGGGAGAGGCCACATCAGCGAGAGGCCCGCGTACTGCAAAAAAAAAAAAGAGTAAAGTGAACAGAGCCTTGGCCCTCTGAGTGACTCTGGTCTGGCCTCATCATAAGGCTGATGATGGTTGCATATGCCCAGTCTTCCCAGAAGCATAGACTGCTGAACAACTGATGAAACTCTGTGAGCAGATAAATACGGTACTAGCTTAGCTTCGACCCCTATTCTCATTTACTCTCCCCTAATTTTGTCCAATATGTAAGCATTTTTTTCTTAGCTTCAAAGGGAACTTGAAAAACAAATGAGAGGAATAAAGAGAACAGGGAAGCCTGCTGACCGTGGCTCTGGACTCACAAGCACACTCTGAGTGCACACTTACGTAAGAACAGTAAGAATTCTCACACTGCCATCTCTGTACATAAGGTCACGGTGTTCATAAATGTTGGCCTTCTGGTTATAAGTAAAAGGAATGGCCTAGAAATGGATGAAGATGACACTCTGGAAAAAGGGCAGAACCCTTTTTGAAGTTCAGGTTTTGTATTTTAAAGCAATGACACGGAAAGATAATCTGACTTGTTCAAAAGGCTTATTTTTAATCTAAAAATAACGACTTTCTACTAAAAAGGGAGACTTGGGAGGAATAAGGAGAAACAGTTTTCTGTGGGTGATTTATAGAGCAAGCTATTTCTGGGGATTAAGACTGTCTACCTGGGTTTGAGTTATTTGATTACTTAAAAACTTGAATGAACATGAGGCAGTTAATTTGCTGGCTTTCTTGTCGACCTCTGTGTCACTGTGTCGTCTCCAGATGAGCACGGGTGAGATTTATCTGGGGTGGCCCCTCTGCCGCACTTGGGCCTGCAATAGCACTTAGTCCCTCTACCTCCCACGGGCCCCTCCTCCGCCTCTCTCACAATGGTTGCCTTTGAGTCCGGAGAGCCTCAGTCTTGTGGGCCTCTGTCTAATGTCTCTGAGGAAAATGCTGGAATCCCCCGGAAGGGAGCAGAAGTGGACGAGGAGACGTCATTATCCCAGAGCTGACTGTAAATTGTGCTGTTTAGTCTGTAAAGCAGTTAGGTCTGGGGAGTGTAACGTGATGCTGTAGGCTGGCTGGCCTCTGTGCCCTTGTGGGTCTGGTCTGTTAGTTCTCCACGGGCACCAGCACCAGGCTTTTCGGGCCAGTATCCTGCTCTCCCTAACCCAAAAGCATGCGCTGAAATACATCAGTTTCCTCTTAAGAGTTGAGTAGCTGTGTGTACAAAGGACCTGGATCCCGAGGACCTGAGCTCAAACTGCAGCTTTGTTTCTTTCTTGCTGTTTCCTGAAGTTGGGCCGGTCGCTGCAGCTGCCCTGAGTGCATCTCGGTCGCGTTAAATGGGCCTCATCACCTCTGCCACATAGGTTGAACCAAACTGTGCAGGGCTGGCTGGGCCTGGCATGTGGTTAGAGTGTACCGTGTGTTCTCCCAGGTCTATCTGGGTCCCTTTGCAGTGTGGCTGGTGACTACTTGATTGGCAGCAGCCATGTTCAAAAGATCTGCCATCGTTTCTATCTGCTTCTTGAGAACCCTGGCTGCCCTGACGACCTTCTCCATGGATGTCCCTCCACCGCCACTTCTGCAGCATTCTAGCTGTGCCCTGTGCTACCCGGTTAAGTCGGTCTCCCTTGCTATTCTCTGTGACAGTATCCTGGCTGTTTCCTACGTACCACTCAGCCAGAGGTTTCATTTTTTCTGTTTACATCTTCTTATCTGTCTTCCCCACTTGACTGTGACCTTCACAAAAGCGTGGACATAGCTGCCTTAGTCACATTATGACCTGGTACCTAACATAGTACCTGACACATAGGGACTGCTCAGTAAATACATTGTGGGATGAATGAGTGAAAAATAATACACACATGCCCAATAGGCAGGTTGGGGCCGATGCCCTCCTCCTTGCTGGCCTGATACAATCTCAAGGTCAGAATCATGTCCTTGGAAGGTCTGACAGGGCAGCCTCGTTCCTGATTACCCCTGGGCACCTCCTCCCATCCTCCACACCACACACAGCCTTGGACTCTCTACCTCTGGGCTTCCTTGACATAAACAAGAAATAACCTTCTATTTCATTTACGCTACTGTTACTTTGGATTTTCTGCCATATGTGGCCAAAAGTTATTTGGTTTATATGCCAGGGAATTTATGTTCAAGGGCAGCTCCACTGGGCTAGAGGCTGCTTTGGAACAGCAAAGTAATGAAGGCCCTGTGTGTGTTTGAGTGTGGGGAGGCGCTGGGGGCAGCGGGGGTGGGCGTTTCACCGGAATCCTGGGTGTGTTTGGTGCAGGAAGGAACTTCTTTTCCCCAGTGAAAGATAAAGCCCTAGGAAGACTCTTCCACATTGCACATTAAGCTGAGCCTACTTTGCTCTGTGTGGACTCCAGCGCACATTTGTTTTAAATTATTCTCTAATTGCTTAAGTGTTTGTGGTGTCTTTGCTCTTAACTTGGGGGCCTGGAGAGTGGAAGGAGGGAATCGTGCTGTCCCTGACCCTCTACCCCCAGGATGGAGACCCTCACAGAAGCTCCCCTTACTTGGCCCAGTGAGAGGCCAGTTGGTCAGAAAGACAAGATCCCTGGGTGTGAGAAATGGAAAGACCACCAGGCTTCCCTTCTAATCCTCCAAATCCCAAGCCCTGCCTTGGTGTTGTATTGGGAAATCTGACTGTTTTGCTTTTGTGGCAATGCTAACATATACCCAATTAGTCTGTTTTTCTTAAAATCCACCCACTCTTCAAAAGGAAAAGAAAATAGCTGGGGCTGAAAATAGTTCAGTTGTATATGTGGGAGCTATTGCCAGAGCTTTAATAAATACCGAAAACCTCTTATTGGTCTTTGCCAGACCTGCTTTTAGGGCAAAAAGCTGCAGGGACCTGTCCGAAGCACCCTCTGCTGGGATCGTGGGTGGGATCTCATGGCTGTGGGGGGAGGGGGTGGGAGGGGAAGATCCCACATCTCACGGAAGGTAGGAGTCATCACAGTCAGAGACTGTCAGAGATGAGAGAGACCAGGAAATCATAAAGATCAGCCCTATCGTTTTACACCTGAGATAACCTGAGATGCAGAGATGGGGGAGGAATTGCCACGGGCTCACGGTTTGGAAAGCAGAACGGTGACCTGAACACATTCTTGGTTCCCCTCTCTCCTTTGACTCCTCAAGTCAGAGGCATAGAGAGTCCAACTTCCATATTTAAGGGGCAGTCCTCCCATGAGCCACACCTGTGATTTCTTCCTACCCAAATCCAGTGACTTCTATATTCTGTTCAACTCTAAGAAAAGCTAATCATTCATTGAGCCCTCACTCTGTGCCTCAGCCCCGCACTTCACACATCGCTCATTGGATCCTTATAACAACCTTCCAAGTTGATATAACTATTAGGTAACTCTCATAACTCGTAATAGTTGCAAATAATCGGTAACTATTATCATCCCCTCTGAGGCTCAGAGAAGTTATCCATGACTTGCCCAAACTCACACGACTTGAATGTGATGGGGCTTAGATTTGGGCTCAGGGATTCTTACAGTCTGAGCCCCGAGTCCCCAGCCTTAACCACTGTACCATATGGCTCTCCAGACTTAAAAGGTTTTAACTTTTCTGTTCAAGGAATCTGGTACTACTCATCAAACATCAACAGACCACATCCCCGGAGTGATTTTTCTTTGGTGATGATGGAGTCACATAGATCTGTTCATAGTTTCTGGTCTGCTGTGCTTTGTGGCCATGCTTGGGGCCCATGTTTAATGGATAGAGCTTGTATACATTCTCAACTCCTGCTTGCATAGTTTTGAACGGGAGCCGGGACAACAGAGGGCACCTCAACAGAACCAGGCTGCAGGACAAACTCTTGGACTGTGTGATCCAGCATATCCAATGATGCTTGAGGTGTCTAGTCAGATTGGGATGCTTCTACGAAGACTTTGGCTGGCCTTGATAGGTGAATTACAGCACAGCGTGTCAGAATTTTGAGCAGATATGCCATCCTATGTGGATAATGATCCTCCTTTGAGAAATAGCTCTGCCTTGCTCCTGGGTCGTAGTAGAGGCTGAAAACCCCTGACCATGGGTCACCAAGTTACCATATGACTTGAGCGGCACATCATGAATTAGGTGTCAGGTGTCGGACACATTAAAACACAAAGTTGGGCATGCAGGGACCACTCCATCATCAAATGGAAGTGGCATACATGAAATTGGGCTCAAACAGGTCTTAAAGCACAAGTAAGTTGCATAAGCAAGTGGTCCAGATGCCGAGGCCCATACTCCTGCCGAGGGTCCTGGGCATTCTCACAGGGCCCGTGCACAAAAGAGCCCCATATTTGGCTTAATGCTCTACTGTCACTGTGTTGAAATCCATAATTTTGGAGGAAGAGGCCCTTCATTTTCATTTTGCTCTGGGCTCCACAAATTATGTAGCTGGTTCTGTTCCTGCCACCTTGCTTCCTCCCTCTCAACCTGTCTCCATGGCTGCACGGGGTTTTTTCTATGATCAGTTGATTTAAGAAAAAAAATGTGGGGGCTTCCCTGGTGGCGCAGTGGTTGAGAGTCCGCCTTCCGATGCAGGGACACGGGTTCGTGTGCCGGTCCGGGAAAATCCCACATGCATTGAATCTGTAGATTGCTTTGAGTAGTATAGTCATTTTCACAATGTTGATTCTTCCAATGCAAGAACATGGTCTATCTCTCCATCTGTTTGTATCATCTTTAATTTCTTTCATCAGTGTCTTATAGTTTTCTGCATACAGGTCTTTTGTCTTCTTAGGTAGGTTTATTCCTAGATATTTTATTCTTTTTGTTGCAGTGGTAAATGGGAGTATGTCCTTAATTTCTCTTTCAGATTTTTCATCGTTAGTGTATAGGAATGGAAGAGATTTCTGTGCATTAATTTTGTATCCTGCTACTTTACCAAATTCATTGATTAGCTCTAGTAGTTTTCTGGTAGCATCTTTAGGACTCTCTACGTATAGTATCATGTCATCTGCAAACAGTGACAGTTTTACTTCTTCTTTTCCAATTTGGATTCCTTTTATTTCTTTTTCTTCTCTGATTGCTGTGGCTAAAACTTCCAAAACTGTGTTGAATAATAGTGGTGAGAGTAGGCAACCTTATCTTGTTCCTGATCTTAGAGGAAATGGTTTCAGTTTTTCACCACTGAGAATGATGTTGGCTGTGGATTTGTCATATATGGCCTTTATTATGTTGAGGTAGGTTCCCTCTATGCCAACTTTCTGGAGAGTTTTTATCATAAATGGGTGGTGAGTTTTGCAAAAAGCTTTTTCTGCATCTATTGAGATGATCAACTCCTTCAAGTTGTTAATATGGTGTATCACATTGATTGATTTGTGTATATTGAAGAATCCTTGCATTCCTGGGGTAAACCCCACTTGATCATGGTGTATGATCCTTTTAATGTGCTGTTAGATTCTGTTTGCTAGTATTTTGTTGAGGATTTTTACATCTATATTCATCAGTGATAACTGGCCTGTAGTTTTCTTTTTTTGTGACATCTTTGTCTGGTTTTGGTATCAGGGTGATGGTGGCCTCATAGAATGAGTTTGGAAGTGTTCCTCCCTCTGCTATATTTTGGAGGAGTTTGAGAAGAATATGTGTTAGCTCTTCTTTAAATGTTTGATAGAATTCACCTGTGAAACCATCTGGTCCTGGTCCTGGGTTTGTTGGAAGATTTTTAATCATAGCCTCAATTTCATTGCTTGTAATTGGTCTGTTCATATTTTCTATTTCTTCCTGGCTCAGTCTTGAAAGGTTGTGCTTTGTAAGAATTTGCTTTGTAAGAATTTCTTCCAGGTTGTCCATTTTATTGGCATATAATTGCTCTAGTAATCTCTCACAATCCTTTGTATTTCTGCAGTGTCAGTTGTTACTTCTCCTTTTTCATTTCTAATTCTGTTGATTTGAGTCTTCTCCCTTTTTTTCTTGATGAGTTTGGCTAATGGTTTATCAATTTTGTTTATCTTCTCAAAGAACCATCTTTTAGTTTTATTGATCTTTGCTATTGTTTCCATCATTTCTTTTTCATTTATTTCTGATTTGATCTTTATGATTTCTTTCCTTCTGCTAATTTTGGGGTTTTTTGTTCTTCTCTTTCTAATTGTTTTAGGTGTAAGGTTAGGTTGTTTATTTGAGATTTTTCTTGTTTCTTGAGGTAGGATTATATTGCTATAAACTTCCCTCTGAGAACTGCTTTTGCTGCATCCCATAGGTTTTGGTTCATCGTGTTTTCATTGTCGTTTGCCTCTAGGTATTTTTTGATTTCCTCTTTGATTTCTTCAGTGTTCTCTTGGTTGTTTAGTAGCATATTGTTTAGCCTCCATGTGTTTGTATTTTTTACAGATTTTTTTCCTGTAATTGATATCTAGTCTCATAGCATTGTGGTCAGAAAGGATACTTGACACAATTTCAATTTTCTTAAATTTACCAAGGCTTGATTTGTGACCCAAGACATGATCTATCCTGGAGAATGTTCCATGAGCACTTGAGAAGAAAGTGTATTCTGTTGTTTTTGGATGGAATGTCCTATAAATGTCAGTTAAGTCCATCTTGTCTAATATGTCATTTAAAGCTTGTGTTTCCTTATTTATTTTCAGTTGGATGATCTGTCCACTGGTGAAAGTGGGGTGTTAAAGTCCCCTACTATTACTGTGTTACTGTCGATTTCCCCTGTCATGGCTGTTAGCATTTTCCTTATGTATTGAGGTGCTCCTCTGTTGGGTGCATAACTATTTACAATTGTTATATCTTCTTTTTGGATTGATCCCTTCATCATTATGTAGTGTCCTTCTTTGTCTCTTGTAATAGTCTTTATTTTAAAGTCTGTTTTGTCTGATATGAGAATTGCTACTCCAGCTTTCTTTTGGTTTCCACTTGCATGGAATATCTTTTTCCATCCCGTGACTTTTAGTCTGTATGTGTCCCTAGGTCTGAAGTGGGTCTCTTTTAGACAGAATATATGTGGGTGTTGTTTTTGTATCCATTCAGCCAGTCTATGTCTTTTGGTTGGAGCATTTAATCCATTTATATTTAAGGTAATTATCTATATGTATGTTCCTATTACCATTTTCTTAATTGTTCGGGGTTTGTTTTTGTAGGTCTTTTCCTTCTCTTATGTTTCCTGCCTAGAGAAGTTCCTTTAACCTGTGTTATATTTAAGTTTTTAAGGAACATCCAAACCATCTTCTAAAGGCACTGTACCATTTTACATTCCCATCAGCAAGGTATGAAAAGTTCAGTTTTTCCACATCCTGACCAACACTCACTGTTGTCTGTCCTATTGATTGTAGCCACACTAGTAGATGTATGGAGGTATCTCATTGTGATTTTAATTCTCATTTCCCTAATGACCAATGATGTTGAGTATCTCTTCATGTACTTATTAGGCATCTGTGTATCTCCTCTTATAAAATATTCGAATATTTTGCCCATTTAAAAATTGGGTTTTTTGTTCTACTTATTGAGTTGTAAGAGTTCTTTGTATTTTTGGATATAAGACCTTTATCAGATATATGATTTGCATATATTTTCTCCATATATGGCTTGTCTTTTCCTTGTCTTTTCATTTCCACAGTGTCTTTTGAAAGGCAAAACTTTAAAACTTTGACGAGGTCCAGTTTATTATGTTTTTCTGTTATAGATTATGCTTTTAGTGTCCTATTTAAAGTCTCTTTGCTAAACCCAAGGTCACAAACATTTTCTCCTCTTTTTATTCTAAGAAGTTTCGTAGTCTTAGTTCTTTCATTTAAGTCTATTTATGATTCAAGTTAATTTTTTTTAACGTGGATCTCCAGTTTCTCAGCACTATTTGTTGAAAAAATTATCCTCTCCCCACTGAATTGTTGAAAATCACTTGTACAGAAGTGTAAGTTTTATTTCTGGACTTTTAATTCTGTCCCATTGATCTATAATATAGATGATATGTAGATTCTGTATGCCCACTCTATGTCAACACCACACTGTCTTGATTATTGTAGATTTATAGTAAGTTTTGAAATTGGGTAATATAAATCCTCCAAATTTGTTCTTCATTTTCAAATTTGTTTTGGTTCTTCTAGTTCCTTTTCATTTCTATATAAATGTTAAAATAAGCTTGCCAATTTAATTTTTTGCCAAAGTCAAACAAGCAAACCCTGCTGAGATTTTGATAGGAGTCTATACATTAATTATGATGTATAGCATTGAGTCTATACATCAATTTGGGGAGAAATGCCATCTTAACAATACTGAGTCTTCCAATCTAGAATACTTAGAAGTATGTTGTTTAATTTCCAAATATTTAGGGATTTCCCAGATTTCTTTTTGTTGTTTTTTATAATTTACTTCATTAATCTGTGATCAGATGCCATATTTTGTATGCTTTCAATCCTTTAAAATTTATTAAAACTTGTTTTATGGCCCAGCATATGGTCTTTCCTAGAGAAGGTACCAGGTGTACTATACTAGAAATGGAGTTTTAGGCAAGGAAGATATTTCCTAATGATAAAATGGTCACCAATATCTTCAGATTATCAAGAACACTTGAGACATTGTCCAGCAAAGACCATGTACTAGGCCATAAAACAAGTCTCACAAATTTTAAAAAGATTGAAGTCATACAAAGTATGGTGTTTGACCACAAGGAAATTAAATTATAGTATCAGACAAAATAGACTTTAAGATACACATACACACGTACACAAAATGTTATATCAGGTTGGTTGGTAGAGTTGTTCAAGTCTTCTATATCCTTGCTCATTTACTGTCTAGTAATTTGATCAATTCTCGAGAGCAGAATATTGAAGTCTCCAACTATTATTATTGAATTTTCTGTTTCCCCTTTCTATTCTGTCACTTCTTATTTTATGAATTTTGAGGTTCTGTTATTTATCATATCTTCCTGATGATCTGACCATTTAATAATTATGAAATATCCTTCTTTGCCTCTAATACTATTTCTGGTTTTGAAGTCTATGTTGTCTGATACTAATAGCCACTGTAGATTTTTTGCAGATGCTGTTTGCACGGTATATTGTTTTTCCAACCTTTTGCTTTCAACCTGTTTGCGTCTTGGAATCTAAGGTGTTTTTCTTGCAGACAGCATGTAGTTGATTCTATATGTTCATTCACATTTAGTGTGCTTATTTTTATGGTTGGATTTATATTTACCATTTTGGTATTTTTTCTGTATATTTTCTGTTCCTCCTTGACTGCTTTTTTGCATGTTAAATAAATTTTTAAGAAGTGCCACTTTAATATCTGTTTATTTAAACTATGCTTTGTGGGTAATTTTGCCTAAATTTTTAAGAATAGTTTTGCTGGATTTAGAATTTATTGGTTAGGAATATTTTTCTTCAGCACTTTGAATATGTCATTCCAATCTTACAGATGAGAAGTCAGCTATTAACATATTGATGCTCCCTGTATGTAAAGAGTCTTTTTTCTCTTTCAAGATTTTTCTCTTTGTCTTGGCTTTTAAGAGTTTAGCTATGATATGTCTAGGTGTGAATTTCTTTGTGTTTATTCCACTTAGATTTTTGAGCTTCTTGGATCAGTATATTAAGTAGATCAGTAGATTTTCATCAAATTTTGGAAATTTTATGCCACTATATCTTCAAAAAAATTTTTTTTTCTGTCCATTTCTCTCTCTTCTCTCCTGGGACTCCCATTATATCCTGATGTTGTTCCAGAGGTCTCTGAGGCTCCATTCACTTTTTCTTCATTTTTTTTTCTTTCTGTTCTTCAGATTGATAATTTCTATTGATCTATCCTCTAGTTCATTGATTCTTTCTTCAGCCATCTTGAATCTGTTTTTGAGCCCTATAGTGAATTTTTTACTTTAGGTGTGTTTTCAATTCCAGAATTTTTATTTGGTTGTTTTTAAAAATATAATATCTGTGTCCTAATTGAGAATCTCTATTTGTTTAGTCCTTGTTGTCACTCTTCCTTTAATTCTTTAAACATTGCTTTCCTCAGTTCTTAAAACATATTTATAGTAGGTGCTCTTAAGTCTTTGTTAAACCCAGCATTTGAGGATACTCATAAAGTTTCTACTGCCTGCTTTTTTTCTTGCATATGGGTAACACTTTACTGTTTCTCTGTGTGTCTCGTAAATTTTTTTGTTGAAAACTGGACATTTTAGATTAATTTTTTTGTAGCAACTTTGGATCGTGAAGGTTGTCGTTGCTATCACTTGCCTTGGCTAAATCTGTGAAACCTGCAGTATATGGACAGTGATGTCTCAGTTCAGTTCAGTTGTGTTTTGATATCCTTACTTTCATTTATAAGCTTGGCTTCCTAAAGATCACCCTTGTATCTTCCCAGTGCAGTGGTCAGTGAATGATTTCACACAGCCTCAAGTCCGAATACCAGAGATTCCCAGTATTCTTACCCAAAGTTCATCAGTTTGTAAAGTATAAACACTTCTCAGATTGTCATATGCCTTTGGTTGATTTCCATAGTGCCAAAATGGTTGTTTTGGTAATTTAATCCTGATTTATAGCTGCTCTGGGGAGACTGTTTGCTTATCTCCTTACTCAGCCATAGTTAGAAGTCTCCTCTTCCACAAAGAAGTTTTTACTCGACTGGTATGGTTGTAAAATGGTTTGCATATATCAGGCTCTTTTCCCTATGAGCTTTTGGTGGGTTCTTCAGAGACTATTCAATTGGGTCCCTTCAACTGCACATCCTATATACGGGCTTGTGCATTCTCTTCCTTCCGCTGATTTTCTCCCATTTAGTTGGTTTGCCAGTGGCCCACTCTGTACCAGCTCTTGATATTGTGGTCCCATAATTCTTCCAGGTAGTCCTCTTTGATAAGATCTAAACAGGTCTCCTGGCTCCCTTTCTCACCCATGTGGCCCACATATGGTTGTCAGGACACATGGATAAATCCTTGTCCTAGCAAGCCTTGGGAGTGCCAGCCTTCCCAATAAAGTAACTACTCTCCTTTGATCCACCACCAAATCAATTTACCATCTGTCTCTTGCCTTCCAGGTTTCCAGGCTGGAGTTTGACACTGTCCACAATTCCCAACTTCAGGAAGCACTTAGGTCTTTGAGTCACTCCCCTCAAGCTGTTCTCACTGTGGGGGTGAAAAGAAGGAATTCTAGTGCAGGCATCTCAGGGAAATCTTCCTCATCACATTCTTTCTCAATTTCCATGCTTCCAGTTCTTCTTATAGGAAGGAGTTTTTGGAGACATGAAACCAGTTCCTAGATACTTCCCTTTGAAAATCCGCTTCTCACTCTGAAAGATTATTTTATAATTTCTTATCTATTGCATCTCGCTGCCTCATTAAAAATTCCAATTCAGCATCCCATTACAATTGTGTTTATTTTTAGAGACTTCTTCTGGTCCCCTTCAGACTAAACAATGTTTCTGAGAGTCATGGGATGTTCATAGATGTTATGTGAGAAATGGGTCCTGTGAGGAAATAACTTTGGGGAATACTGTACTGAGCTAAGTTCAGCAGATCTCTTTTGCTGTGGGCCTTCTCAGAACTTTCCATATGCTAATAGGCACTGTGCAGTTCCAAGGATGGGGGTAGAATATATAGTTTTTATCAAACTTATTTGATCATGAGGAACACTCCCTCTGCCTTTTTTGGCAAGCCATTTAAAGGGCTTAGCATTCCATAGAATGTATTTTGGAAATTGCATTTTGGCCTGGAATTGCAACTGGCCTGGAAGGTACCAGTGGAAAGGGAAGGTATTTTCTTATTCATCCAAAGACAGGCAGTGTACTATTGACCTTCACCTCATCCTAACCACAGTGATTCTGAAAGTTTCATGTGCTTTTACTTTTTTTTTTTTAACCTGCATGTAGCTGAGCTTTCTTTCCCTCCACTAGATTGAATTTCTTATTGATAGAAATCCCATCTAGTGCCACTTTGCATCACCAGGGCTTACCACAGTGCCTCAGACTTAGCAGGATGAGTGAATAAATAGCACTCAAGAAGGATTTCTTTGCTGCTGCTTCTGCTACTGTTTCTTTCTTTTAAAGAAAGTAAGAAAAAGTCCCTATACTAGAGTCCCAAACCACATATATGCATCAATCAGACAAGCCTATTGGGTGTTTTTGAAACTCCCCAGTGTCTGTAAATCTGTGCTTATGAATATTCGCAGGATTCAGGAGATGCGCACATGTCCTTGCTTTCTCCAAGGGCAACCAGGGTGCGTTTTCTCTTTCTTCATTTCTGTGTGTGTGATTGTATACACACACAGCTGAAGGGATGAGTTGCTGAGAACTTTCCAAAAGAAATGAATGGGATAAAACAGATTGCCAAGTTACTGAGTGGTAATTAAGAACAGATTCCTAACATCATCACTCTGCCATTTTTAAGATATTTTCCTTTAAAAGACAAAACCACCGAATGATGAAACGTGTCATGCTTCTCCTGATGTCCCTTAGTCTTCCAAAAATCCCTGCTCAGTTGCATACACACCTATACGCCAGCCCAAAGTCAAACAGACCCAAAGATTGTAAGCAGTCTCAAATTATTTTTCAATGGAGAAAAATGAGCGTGTGTGTGTGTGTGTGTGTGTGTGTGTGTGTGTGTGTGTGTGTTACCCATTTTCATTCCCAGTATAGGTCAGTTGGGAAGATTTCTTTCTCTCAAACATTTCAAAATACAATGTCACCTTGAAGCTGACTGGAGCATTTACCTCTGAGCATTATTTTTCAAAGGGTTTTGAGCTACTGAAAATGGGGCCGTCATGGGAGTTTGTATGCAGCCCTGACTGCAAGGACTCTGGCTCCAGAAATAACATAAGCAGCGGTGGCTACTCGTGGGCATGGCCTTGGGGACCCTGGGCTCTGATCACACATTGTCTATGGGGGTCAGGAAGGAATTCCACCCCCTTTCTCACCCACTCAAGCACTCTGCACACTGTGTACCATAGCCCATCCCACATCTGGCCAGGTGTGGTGCCTTACTGGCCTCTGCCGGGGTGGGGGGGGCACATACCGGATTAGACACGCGCACAGCCTGCCTTGCCGTGGGGATGGAGGGCTGCCGCCACGATGTCCCAGGATTGTGTGTCTTGTGGTTAAACACTTAGGATTTTGACGTAGGCAAGGCAGCAGAGCCGACCCTCAAAGCCGCTGCAAACAACCTGAGAAGGCTTCTCAGAAATGCAGTCCTGTGCCTCGGAAGGAGACAGCCTTTGTGAGGGCAATTTTCCAATCGCTGCCTATTTGGTGTGGTCATGTCTGAGCCAGGGGAGGTTTCCTGGCAAACTCCAGGCAAAGATGTTTGCAGAGAGCTGGATGTCAGGAACCTAGTGAATTGTACATTAATGTTAAGTGCATTCTTGGTATTAACTAACAGAAGAGCTGTGTGTGTGGGGTTTTGGGGGGGAGATGGGAAAAGGCAAAGAGAGGAAGAGGCATGTAAGAATAATGGTCATCTGTAATTACAAACATTCTATAATTCAATCCTCACTCTGGCACCATGGGGTTGATCCTCCTATTATTCCATATTTTTTCAGAGAAGCTAAATGATGCTCTTACTAGCTGTAAGAGCTACAGTTGGGATTAGAAACCAGGCTTTTCTGATGCCATATTCTAACGTCTTTCTACAAACCTCCCACCATGATGAGAACCTAAAACATCTTCAAGCAGTTCATGTCCTATTGGCAGGTCCTTTCCAGGAAGAAACTGTGATACCTCTGACCTTCTTTCTTCAGTTGTAGCTTTAGAAGTTACTGTTGCTTAATGGAAGTCCAGGAGGCCTGTTCTAATCAATGGAGATTACATCCCTCAATATAGGTGAAAGAAGCAGGATGGGCCCATGATCAAAACACTTGATGTGTGATGTGTCCGTGCTGAACTGGGCCCAGTTTACAACAAGCTTCTTCTGCCCTCTAGGCATTACCAGCACCCTTGATACAAAGTTTGGTACTTCCCTGATCAGAGCCTGGGGTCAGCAGGTGGAATCTGACAGCCTCAGTGGTGGAATGAGAGAGACCTCACAATTCTTAGCGTTCCTCTTCCTCTCCTGTCTCAGAAGAACTCGTTGAAGTAGGGACTTTCAATCCATTTGCCTCATTTAACCTTGTTAACAATCCTTTGGGATGGAATGTTCTTCATCCCATGTTATTCCTGAGGAACTGTATTAGTCAAGGTTCTCCAGATAAATAGAACCAACAGGATGTGTGTGTGTGTGTGTGTGTGTGTATAAATAGACAGACAGATAGATTTTAAGGAATTGGCTCATGTAATTGTGGAGGCTTGATGAGCTCCAAATCTGACGTGGTAGGCTGGCAGGCTGGAGATCCAGAGAAGAGTTGAAGTTCAAGTCTGAAGGTTGTCTGCTGGCAGAATCCTGGAGGTCAGCCTTTGTTCTATTATGGCCTTCAACTGATTCAATGAGGCCTCCCCACATTATAGAGGTTCCCCAATTTAAATGTTTATCTCATCCAAAAAACACCCTCATGGAAATATCCAGAACAATGTTTGACCAAATATTTGGACGCTGTGGCCCAGCCAAGTTGACACATAAAATTAACCATCACAAACACGAAGTTTCAGAAAGTTACCTGCTATGCTGAGCTCACACAGCAGTGAGAGGCCAGGCTGGGGATTTAACCAGCGTCTCTGATTCTAACACCTGAGTTCTTTCACCATCTTCTTTAGCCCGTGTCAGTAAATTGGGGAAGGGCATCTGTTAATCATCACACTGATTGGATGGCTACTCACGGGATTCTCATTGATCCTTCACAAGGTTTTGGCTGAATGCTCCTGGGATCTGTGTGGTATAGACTAGGAGCTCTGGCCCTGGGAAGTGGGCAAGGAGGGACCTTTGTAAAGCCTACTTCTCCCACGAGTCAGCTGGGCCTCGGAGGTACATGGTTGGCTTTGGAAGCAGGGACAAGCTTGCTGAACTATTTGAGGATGCCTCTGGGAGCAGCTGGAATTTTCCAGATGAGCAGTGTGCTGCACAGAGCCTCACTGTGTGTTCAGGGAACATTCCCGGGATACGCAGGTGACTGACATGAAGAAAGATGGAGCCGCCCCCAACCCCCGGGGCAGTCTTGAGAACAGGAGATTACCACCCCCTACATTAGGGTTCTGTGTGTGATAGTGTTGGGGGTAGGGGCTCTTTCTTCATCTGAACCAGATGATCTTGGAAGGGGCCCTCCCACTTTACAGATTCTTCAGGGCTCACCAACCTCAAAAACAGCCTCTTAGCATGGAGAGCCACATATTTTATAAGCTTTACCTGTTCCTCTTCCCAACAGAACCCAAGTAAGCTCACCTGGGGAGGGATGGAGACACGCCCCCTCCCCCAGACCTGGAATATTCTTCCCCTGTTCCCATCATCGCCCACCACCTCTAAGTCTCTGGCCCTCTCTCGCCTCATCTTTAATACCTTTCTTTCTCTCACTTTGCCTGGAATAAGTTAACAAGGATATTCTAAAAGGAGTTAATTCGTAAAGGAGTTAACGAGGCTATTCTATTTCTCATTGGGTGTGCCTCTTCATTTCTGTTGTGTCTGCTCCTGCTAACTTCCATTAATTCTGCTACATTTCCTTCTGACTGTGGACAAGTAGATTGGCCTGTGGGGTGATCTCCACGGGAGAATGATCACACCACAGCTCCTGATCCTAGAAATGAGTCAGTCACAAAGACCTCTTATGCTTTAGTCACTTTCCTGCATCTTTTTTACACTAATCATTAAAAATAGACACCATTTATCTACTACTTGCCATATGCTGGGCAATATAGACAAAAATAGTTGGAAAAGCAGGATTAAAGTTGAGAGGAAAATGGTGGTTGGAAAGTAGATTTGGGCGTAGAGACAATGGTTGACCTTCCCAGACAGTCGTGGAGCCTGTGGTGGGACTCAAAAGAAAGGAGGAAATCACAAGAGGAGAGTCGGTGATGGGCGAGAGAAGGTTGGTAGCTGATAGATCCCTGGGAAACATCCACATCCAGGTGGAAGAAGGGAGAGAAACTGCACAAGGGAAGTTATGCTGGGAAGATGTCCCTGAGAGAGGGGAGTGCTTCCAGAAAGGGGTGGTGTAAACATCTCAAAGGATGTGACAATGAAGAGTGACAAGACTGGATTCAACTAAAAGGCCATGTGACCTTAGAAAGAGCAACTTTCTAAGGGATTCAGGGCAGGATGTCAGAGTATAGCTGGAAGGTGAGAGGGATTCAGGGTGACGATGGACTGGACTTAATTCCCCAGGTGGGCTGTGACACTTTCTAGTTCCAGAATTTACTTTCAATCTCTTTCATCTTGGTTGAATTAAATAGAATTCATGCCAACTTAGGAATAATAAGGATTCTTTATTGGACTTTGTTGTTCGGTTATGGACGTTGTTGCAGAAAATACACAGAACTGGAGTCAGAAGAACTAGGTTAGGATCCAAGGGTCCCTTATTTTGTTGACTGTGTGATCTTGGGCAGGATATTTATCAAATCTGGCTTCTTTTCTTATTTAAAAAATGGAGGTTATAGTGATACTTCTCCAGATTGTGAGGTTCACAGGAGATATATGTGAATAGGCTTTGAAAACTATAAAGAATGATGTCAGCATAAGGTTAAAAAGAACTGTCGTGTAATGCTCAGGAATCGTCACAATATTATATTTTGGTGGATAGATGGGAGTATATCAGGTAAGATTATACTTGGCTGTAAAAAACACAAGACTCAACTATTATAACTTGAACACATAGGAGTTTCTCTCACCTGACAAGAAGTCAGAGGAAGGTTCAGCCACTTACGGATGTCATCTAGGGCCTCAGCTCCTTTTACGTTCCCGCTCCGCCATCCTGAAGTGAGTGGCTTTTTTTTCGAGGTTGCAAGATGGCTGCTGTACCTCCAGGCATCATATCTATGTCCTAAGAGAGAAGAAATGGGGGAAGGAGGAATAGCGAGTGTCAAAGGGGCATGCCATCTGAATCTGACTTTTTTTTTTTTTTTTTTTTTTTTGCGGTATGCGGGCCTCTCACTGTTGTGGCCTCTCCCGTTGCGGAGCACAGGCTCCGGATGCGCAGGCTCAGCGGCCACAGCTCACGGGCCCAGCCGCTCCGCAGCATGTGGGATCTTCCCGGACCGGGGCACGAACCCGTGTCCCCTGCATCGGCAGGCGGACTCTCAACCACTGCGCCACCAAGGAAGCCCCTGAATCTGACTTTTTCTTAAAGAGTCTTTGTGGAAGCTGACCTCTGCCTTCTGCATGCCAACCTCACTTCCAGAACTGGGTTTCATAGCCATTTCTAGCTACAAGGGAGTCCGGGATGGTGAATATTGGAGGCTTCCAGTTTCTTTAGCTGAGGAAGGCAAGGGAGAAGGGGCTTGTCAATGGCTTTTGGAAGCCAATGTGCAGTGTCCACCACAGAGCAGAGCTCACCCTGCCAATGGAACTTTGATGTGAGGAAGGGGATGGAGGGATGTGGCAGTGGGTATGATGCTCAGGAGGGCAACTTGACAGTGACCAAACAGCAGGGCTCTGGGCCCTCTGTGGCTTGGACCAAAACATCTTAGCTGTCTCCCACCGAGAGGCCCAGCCCCAAGGCTTGGCTCTTTTTGGCAATCAGCCCTAACCAACTGCCACCAAAGGGGTAAACGCATTCCAAGTCCTCGAGTCTCTGCTGCACTGTAACGTGGTTAGAACCACACCCCCACCTGGGCTAACAGGAAGCTCACTGGAGTTGTGTTGTTTTCGTGATGATTTGTGGTTATCCGTGCTCATTCTCCTTAATGGGGAGTTGAATACCTACACACTTACGTTATCCAACTGTACAAGCAATTTGCATCCCCTGCGTGTCATTTTTCAGTTCATTCTCCAGTCTTTGGGAACCATGTAGGATAAGGCATTACACTCTCTTTCTCTCCACTCTTCAAAGATGGCCTTTAAACCAAGCCATTTCCCTAAACCCCTTCAGCTAGATGGAGAAACAGACGACCATTAGAATCCAGACCCAGAAAACTCTACCTGGGTCAACACCCAGCATGGGCACCATCCGCTTGCTCACTCCTGGGAGCGTGGGGGAAACAGAGAAGATCCAGACTCACCCTGAGGATGGTGTCCGTCATGGAGGAGACAGTTGTTCTTAACTAAGGCAATTTCCAGTCCAGACCAGCAGATGGATCACAACCACATTTAAGAAAAAAAAAGCAATTTAAAAAGTATGAATAAGAGCTATTGTAAACGGCTCAAACTCTGTACGTAAGCAGTGAAGTAAGATGAACTGACTGGTACTGAGTTGGAAAAGCTGTACAGAGGCAGGGAGTGTGGAAAATAATTTAATAAAAAGAAACTTTTTTTTCACGCACCCACTCCCAAAGAAGAAATGGAAAAGTTGTTAGGGTGTGGACCAGGGCTTCTAATTAGCTGCTCTGTTATCCCCTTTCTTGCCCTAGCACCTTCCTGGCACTTAGTGTCCCCTGAAGGTACTGGGTCGAAGGAGAAGTCTCCCCACCCACCCCCAGCACCTGACCTCCCAGCCGGCTCAGACCAGGGGAGGAGTGAGGAGCAACCCACCCACCTCCTAGGTCACCACTTCTGCCTCCTTGACCCTTACATGTTTGCAAAACAGAGGGAGCCCTGAGAAGGCTCCTCGCCAGCGTTGGAAACAGCTACCCTCATTGTCTGCCTCGCCCTGCCGGCTGCGCTCTCCCTTCCTCCCTCCCCTGCTCTCTGTCTGAAAGTGTGAAAATTACAAATCCCAAGGAACTGCAATCAGAACTCTACCTAGGGAAAATTCAGAGTATCCTTGCCATAAATATCCCGCTCCAAGACGCCTGACGTCAGAGCGGGGCGGGCGGGCGCGGGGCCGGCCCAGGGGGAGCGGCGAGGTTTCGGTCGGAAGGCTGCGAACTCAGTTCAGCGCGGAGCCGGCGCGGCGGGCGGCGGGCGCGCAGCCGGGCGCGGGGCTGCGGGAGCGGCGGACGCACCATGGGCGCCCCGCGGTAAGTGCGGCCGTCCGGCTCTCCTCCCTGCTTCGCGTCCGGGGGCGGGGAGACCGCGGGAGACTTTCCGGGGCACTCCCCCACTTCTCTCCCCCTCTACTTTCTTTCCAACGCTGAAAGGGGATTGGAAAGGCAGCGGCTCCACGGGCTGCCTGTTTTGTTTCTCCAAAGTGCTTGCGGGAGCCGCCGAGGATACTTGAGTGGGGCTCCCCGGGCCTGCGTGCGTGTCTGCGCCGATGGGTGTGATTTGCGTGTCTGTCTGGATGGGCACATCTGGACACAGGAAATGTCTTTGGAAAACTTAAAAAAAAAGTTTGTGGCTTTGAAATCTGATTCCTTGTTGTCACAAGTGGACGGACATAGCCGGTGCCCCCCAAACGGACAACTTTTTGGTGGCGGCTTTTCCCGGTTCCTTCGGGTGATTTAACTCTTTAAAGCCCCCGGCTCCCGCTTGCAAGCCTGGCTCCTGGCCAGCAGGCTGGGCAGAGGGAGCGGGGAGGTTCTTGCTCTCAGAAGCAGTGGGACTTGGGAGAGGGAAGGAGCATCCCAGGAAAGGGCTCCTGAGTGGGGAATCCCAGCACCTGCGACTGCTGCCCATCCATCCGCCTGCTGTGGCCCTGACAGCGCCAGGCATTGCAGCTTTGACTTAACCGCGAAGGAAGGATCTGGTCTGGAGACAGGTAATTGCAAAGGGAAGGAGGAGGAGGTGGTGGCCAGGACCGAGGCTCCGTGTCCAGCCCTGCCGGAGAGCGGAATGGACGTGTCTGCCACATGTGCCCACGGTGGGGGCCGTTGAGGGTTTTCTGGGAGCGCCCTGGTGCCCCAAACAAGATGCAAGCTCGTAACATAAAGAAACATGTCTGAGCTGTGGGGTGGAGGAAGGGGAGTGGTGGGGGAGAGGGAGAGAGATTTTTATCAAAATTGAACACAGATTTTTGAGGTCTGGGCTTGATTTAACTCTTCTCTCTCTGCCTTGGCCACTTTTCCACAGTCCTGTGGTGGATTTGCAAAGTTCCTGGGAAGGTGGGAAGGAAAAAACAAAAAAAAAAAATCACACCTCTCCAGGAAAGAGGCCCTGGAGATTTTCCTTCAAGCCTACGAGGGAAAGAGAGCAACTTCCCATCTTTAAATAGTTTCAAGTTTTGAGTTGCTCCCCGCCTTTCCGAGTTTGGTGTCAGTTTCTTGGATTTCTCTGAAAAGTTGGCAGAAGGAGGGAATGGATTTCCCCTAGGTCGTAGAGGGGGAATTGTGCCCTACTGAGTGTAGGCGGACGCGGGGCTGTATGGATCCAGCAGCCCTGGGTTGCCCAGTGCACGCACTGGATGTCAGTAGTTGTTCCACAAAGAGAGCCCTTTCAGCTTCATCCCGCGTCTCTGGTTTTGTATTTTGCAGCAGAACCAACCTACAATGTTTGGGTGGGGGGAAGATTACTGGACTCTCCCTGTGTCCTAGAAGAAAGGAGAGAATAACAATAGAGGGACAGGGAGGAAATCTGGATACAGAAAGGACCCACAGGAAGTTGAAGATTTGGGAAGGATTTTAGAAATTATACAAATTGACCCCTAGGGAAGAGCTATAAAAGACTGAGCAGACAGCAATGTCAGCTATAGACTCCTTTAACTTCAGGAGTATGTCTTCAACTTGAGTGCAGAGAAGAAGAAGGAGATCGCGCTAAGGGCCGTGTAAACAAAAGTGCGTGTGCATGGGTAGTGGGTTACCCGCGAGATGCACGTGTAGGCGCTTGTTTCTGTATTGGTGACTGCGTGGGGGTGGTCGTGGCCTCAGGCCTGGAAGTGTAAACGGGCCATTTCTCAGTTGCTCTGGGAGCTGCATCGACCCCCATCTCTCCCTTTTTTTAAAAACAACAACAACAACTGTGCTGTGATTGTCGTGTTCCCTGGTAGTTGCATGCTGCGGCTCCTAACTCCTAGCTGAGTTTACAGAGCTTTTCGTCCAGACCCTCCGATGCGGAGGGAATACTCGTGCCCCCATCAGGACAAAAAGAGGAGAGAAACTTCTCCTGGGCCTTAGAACTGAGAAGAGAGTCAGGAGTTCAGGAAGGGGGAGGGTGTGAGGGGGGTGACCAGTAGAAAGGCCGGTGGAGGTGGAGGTTTTTAGTTTTGGTGAGTGTAGGGGAGGTTGAAAGACGACTGCTTTCTGTGGGAAAATGTCCCCTCCCCAGTCTTCTTTCCCAACCCCCTGTCCCCAAAGTGTTTTGACACAAAACAGGTTAAACTTTTGCCATTACTGAAGAGCCCTGGATCCAGAGGTAAAGAAGAGGGTGCGGCGAAGCATAGGCGGTCAGGAGGGTGCAAAGATCGTCAGTAGGCCCAGGCTGGCGTCTTTCTTACAGTGCAGCTGATGGAAGTAATGATTTAAATATTCCCACCATGTGCAGATAGAAGGCTGAGTACCCAGGGGTGGAGGGGACCCATCTGGGAATCTAGGGTGGTCTCTTGTCCCAGCACAGGACGCCTCGGGGACAGCTGAGGGTGAGATCTGGGCTCTCAACTCTTTCATCACCCTCTCTGGAGGGTCAGTGGAATCCTGACTCTTTTGAGTTTGCTCCGGGGAACATTTCACCAACTTCAGACCAGGGACGGATTCTCAGGCCGCTGACTCTTGGGCTGATATGGAAGCCTGCTCACTGGCCCTTCTATCAGCTCAAGCTTCTGGCCCACGCTTGGGTCATCTCTGAGATCAGAATGCGTAGGGTGCATTCTCAGGCTCTCCAGAAGGCCCAAGGGGCAGAGGCACCTGACAGAAAGAGCCACTTGGGGGATGTCCTTGGCTTTGACAGCAGATGGCCCTCTGAACATCCACAGCCAGAGTCTCTGTGTTCAGGGACTCTGTGTCCTTCAGCTCTGCATTTCACATGCAGCCTGGACCACAGGAAGAGTACAGACATCAGAGCAGTCTGCCCCGGGAGAGAGCTAGTAACCTGGGATACGTTACTTATTCTGTCTGAGCTTAAGCCGCAGTTGATATTTACCTCACGAGGTTGTCACAAACATGATATTTATGCCAAGGGACTAAAACAGAGCTAGGAATGTTGTAGACCCTTCATAAAGGGAATCCCATAATTTTATTTTCCAGTTTTTTAGCCATCAGGAGCCCGTGTGGTTTGGAAAGGACCTCTTGCCAAATCTGGCTACGTATTTTCCATTATTGAAGGCCATTGGGTGGAGTTTCTAGGGCTCAGGTCACCCTTACTTCCTCCCTCTAGAAACATCGGCTAGTGGGGATTATCCGGGAGCGTGGCCGGTTCGTTAACCTGAGGGGCGGGAGAGGGCACGAGGCATCCTGGATATCTGGTCTGGAAACCACTCCTGTGTTTGAGCTCTTGGGAGGGAAGAGGGTAGCAGAGCCAGTTGTATGTGTGTGGCTGGGGGCAGCGGGTGGGAAGGTGCGAGGGGGACAGGAAGATCAAGGACCAATGGAGTCTTGAAGGACAGGCCCGAGGTCAGAGGCAGTCACTGCCCCTCAAGCGTGCTCAGGTCAGAGTGAGAGGGGAGAATCTGATGGGTTGTAAAACTGGAAGCTTTCGCCATCTGTAAACATCTTGGTGGGCAGGGGCTGGGGAGGCTGCCCCCTCCCACATCGACACGCTGTCTGGTGGTGTGGCGTGGCTGGTCCAAAGGACAGAAAGAGCATCTGATGTGGAGACAGCAGCTGCAGGTTCTCTTGGCCCATCTCAGAGCTTCTAAGTTATCCTTCAAGTTGACATTTAAGACTTTGAAGATCACATTTGTTTCTGCTTTGTCCAAACTCTCTCTTTAACCATGGCCTGGGATGACTTTGCAGCTTTTAAGAGGCGCAGCCAGTGGCCAGCTTCTCTTGAGATGGCCCAGATTGGGGGTCGGTGAATTCCTCACTCCTGGCACCATCTGTTTCTCCAGACTCACTCCTCACATTTTTTCTGGTTTGTTTGTTTTCTTGTTTCATTATGAGGTTTTAAAACTGCACCATCCAAATGCTGTGCAGTGAGGAAATGCCTTTTCTTTCGACCCATGGTCGATCATCACGCTAGTGCTGGGTGAGACTTGTCAGACTATGGGCGTTAGCAGGTGTGTGGAGTTCTTTCTGGGTCTCCCCCTCAAAAGAAAAGAAAAGAAAAGAAAGAAACCTGGGAAAAAGAAACTCGAGGGAGTTCGGTAGCTCTTTGAATCCTGGCTGAAGAGGAGCTAAATTATTTGTAGGATGCCCCACGGGCCCGTGCAAAGAGCTTCAGAATCAACAAGACCCAGGTTTGAGTTCCGGAACCGTCGGGTCACAAGCTGTTCAGCCTCTGAGTCTTCTTCATCTGTCAGATGAGAACGAGAGGTGTTCTCACATCCCAGGGTTGTTCTGAAGATGAAATGGAATAATATATGGGAAGAACCTAGCACACTGATCAGTGCTCAACAAAATGGTAATGTCCTTCCCTTTTTAGTTCTAAGCCCATGAAAGTACATGGGTTTGGACATTTGTCCATGAGTCAGAGTAAATAAGCCACTTATTCAAGGCTTCACAACAGTGCTTAAAGCTCAGCTATCCCTGCCTGGAGATGGAGACCTTCACTATAAAAGTGGGGCACGGATCTGCGCTCCCCATGCCAGACAAATGGCAGTCCCATGCGATGCTCTACTAGAACAAAGGAAAGACCACCAGGTCACTTACCCATAAACCTGGGCTGTTAGTGAGCTACGCATAGAGCTTGCTTTAGAAATCCCAAACACTGTCTTGGTCCAAAGAATCGAGGTCAAAACAGAGGAGGGAAACCACTGAGGTAGGACCCAGCATTAAAACTGAAAAATAATGGCACGATGACAATAATACCTGACCTTTGTATAGCAGCCTGCAGGTTGAAAAGCACGTGGCCTCATTTCATCCTCATAACAATCCTATGAGATGCGTGTTATCCACATTTTACAGCTCAAACCGGGGGCTTAAAAGACTTACCCTCCCAGGGAGATCAGCTCGGTGCTTTGTGACCACCTAGAGGGGTGGGATAGGGAGGGTGGGAGGGAGACGCAAGAGGGAGGGGATATGGGGATATATGTATAGGTATAGCTGATTCACTTTGCTATACAGCAGAAACTAACACCACATTGTAAAGCAATTATACTCCAATAAAGATGTTAAAAAAAATCTTCACCTTTCAAAAATAAAAAAAAAAGACTTCCCCTATTTCACACAGTAAGTGGAAGAAACAGGAGGTAAGCAGCTACCCAAGCAGTGTCTCAACCCCTCACCTGGGAAGCTTGTAAAATTATTAGTGCCTGGACCCCCACCCCCACCCCAGGCCAATTAAATTAGAATCTCTGGGGGGGGGGGGGCCAGGCACTGATTGTTCTACAAGTGCTCCAGGTGATGTGAAGGGTAAGTTGAGAGCCACGGTCTAAGGGAATCGTGAAGAGGACCAAGGTGAGGAAGCAGGGTATCGAGCACAGGTGAAACAAACAACCGAATCGTTGCTGGGATTTAAGCTCCATGAGGGTGGAGACTTGCGTGGTTCTCTCTCTACCCAGAACCTAGAACGTGCTGGGCGTAGTAAGGTAGACACTCGGTGAACGCTGGCTGAATGAATGAACAAACCACTCTAGATGGGGAGCCGACAATTTCACAGCCAAGTCCAACCTGTCGCCTTGTCATGTAAGTAAACAGGCCTTGTATGTTATTGGCATGTAGCCATGGCGTTTCTTTATGTGTTGTCCGTGGCTGCTTTCATGTGAAAAGGGTGGAGTTGAGTGTTGAAACAGAGGCTGTGTAGTTCGCAGAGCTGAAAATATTTACTGTCTGGCCCTTTAACAGAAAAAGTTTGATGACTCCTGCCCTGGTTCTCAGAGTGACCAGAGCAAGGGTAGCGTACGGAGGACTGTTACAGCCTGGGAGTCAAGCATACGGATTCCAGAATCCGACAGACGTGTGTTTGAACCCTGTCTCTGCCGCTTACCTGTTGTAAGACCTTGCATATTATTTCACCTCTCTGAGCCTCAGTTTTCTCATCTGAAAAATGGGGAGGATAATAAGTAATACCGACCTCACAGGATGGTTGCGAAGATTGCCAGCCCCTGGCCTAGAGTAAGCATTCAACAGACGGTAGCTAACCCACCTGTGATGGCTGTGGTTGTAGTTCCTGGCAACTACCCAGTCTGAAGGAAAACTAAAGTCAGAATCGAATCTAAATCTGGTGTCACGAACAGAATGAAGGATGCGGCAGGAAAAATAATCAGTCGGTAAGTTGGTGGGAGGGAGAAGGATTGACGTGAGGCTTTCGAGGTAAAGGGGGTCTTTTTAAGACGACACAGGTCAGGCCCCCCGACGTGTGAGTGAGGTGCTGTTTGGCTGACAGCTGTGTCAGCCAGTGACGCCCAGCATCCCTCAAGGGTTAACTTAGGCTTTATTGCACTGAGTCTAGTCACAAGCATGTCCCACCTCTATGCCCTTGTTTGTAGTTCGTTCTACGTGAAAGGCCCTCCCCCAGTCCTCATATTCCTGGGCTACTTGTCCTGCCAGGCTTGCTCAGGGGGCCCCTTTGCTCCCAAGCTCCCTTAGCAAGCCTCCCCGCCCCCCCCAGTCACCCCTCCTCCTCCCTCCCACAAACTTAAACTGCAGCTCTGACGTAACATCTAACGCGCTGCGTCACAGTCAAGGCAGGATGGAGTCTCTGTCTTCTGAACGTTTGGAGTGCATTAAAGCCAAATTGCATTGTAGAAGCCACACCTGGTAGCCAAACAGTGTCCATTAAACCCTTGGTTCAACGCAGTGACAGCTGAGTTAACTCTTGGGGAATCCATCTGGGACTTGCCCAGGAGCAAATCCCCGTAGCCAGCCAGATAGAGAAGAGCGGTCCAGTTTATAGACTCCATGGGTCCTTTGTGTCCTCATCCCTCTGCGCTACGGTGGCTCCTGCCCTCTGGAACACCTCTCCTAAGGAGTAGCCAGGGACAGGGAAAGAGGGAAGAAACCTAAAACCGACTCTTTGACTTCTTGTCAGCAGATGTGGTGAGCAGTTGGGTTTTGGCTTCTCTGGGCTTTTCATGTCTATGTGCCAAAATAATTGCGAGTTGGCTTGGTGTGGTCAGCTTTCATTAGCACGGTAACAGAGCGAGGCATGGTCACAGATAATAGCAATTAACAGCAGATAATTCACAGCATTTCCATCCAGATACATAATTCGGTGTTGTATAATTTTTATGGATTTTAGTGGCAGATTTATGTTGGTGGCAAATATATATTGTATATGGAATAATATTAAAATTGTTATTTTCTAATGATTAAGGAGAAGGCAGAGAAGAATCTCAGCCTTAAATTAAATATTCCCTTTGAGCAATCCCAGACGGACAATTAGGAACTGATTTCTAAAGGGGAGGGAAGAGAGGGAATGAAATAGTATTTCATTTATAGAGCTCCCCGCTATGCACATGGCACTGTGTCGATAATTTTTAAAAATAATTCTTAAAAATGTATTCTTTATTTGATTTTTCAAAATTATAACAGTAATTCTCGCTTGCTTAAACACATGAATCAATATCATGCAGAGATACAGAAAGACAAGTGGAAAACGAATAGCATCTCCACACCCTGGGAATTAATGTTTAGAGTCTAGAGTTAATCATTCCCTATCTTTTCCTTTGTTCATACAAATACTACAGGTGTGTATACATGTATGGTGGAGTCTTGTCTGAGTGTTTTTCACCGAGATGGACTCTGTGTATATTACTCTGCAGTATACTTCTCTTCCCTTTGACCATTTATCAAGGTTGTCCCTACGATGGATGGAACTCTATTTTTTTCTGATTTCTTTATGCCTAGACACACACAGCTCTATGTATCAGTATTTGAGGTCATGCCATTCTTGTAGCGAGGTTCAATTTTTTTTTTATCAGTCAGTTGTTAAACGTGGTTTCATCCTGGGTGATCACCGGTTTGGGTCCCTGAGTCTGACATACCAAGCATCCGTCACCCAGGAGAGCTGAGTGGTGGATGTACCTAGTCTGTGACCATCCTGGCTGTGGCTGCATGCTGTGTGTGGCCCTTGTTTGTCCCCTAGGGAAGCTGTTGAGCGTCAGGCCCTGTGGCTGCCCCCTCCTTCTCATCTGATTCAGTCTTCCCTCCTTGGGTCTCCTCAGTCGCTGCCTATGTAGGAAGAGCAGCAGGAAGCACCAAAGATGCATACGTTGGACTGGAGAACAGTGTTGATGGAGCAAGTCAGGCAGTGCGGGGTAGTGGTCGGGTGTGTGGACCCTGCGCTCAGATCAGCGCACTGCACCCCCCGACCCCGCAGGACTGAGTCCCAGCGGCAGGCAGTGCTGGCAGTGGCCAGCCCTCTTTGGAATTGCCTTCGCCGAAGAGAACCGCCCCAGCGGCAGTCTCTCTACAGGGTCACCTGCATTCAGTGACCAGTGGGGCCCCTCTGCCCCAATGTGGGGAAATTCTAAAGGGCATCCCAGCTTCAGGGCTCCCCAGGGGGCCGGCTGAGGCCTTCCCTGAGGCCGTCTGGCAGCTGTACTTCTCCCTCTGCCCAGTGCTACCTCCTACCCGAACCTCCCACCCATGAGCGACTGATTCCAAGAACCCTTCCTACCTGCCCAAGAAGTTTTACTTATTTTCCGTGAAATTGTTTTGGAAGAATCCGTTGTTTTCCAGATACTTGGTGGTGGCTATGTCAGAATATGAAAAAGTGCGTTTTTTCCTTGTGCTCTATTTTGTGTGTTTTCTAGGTGCGATCCCGCTGATTTCTCTACAGATAGAGTTGTTCCTAACTGGGAAGGCTGAACAGATATTTTGATTTTATTGCCAAATTTGTATTTGCCCCTGCTCCCTCCCCCAAACCCCCAATGCCAGGCTGAGAGGTGTGGGCGTATCAGGGTTGGAAGCGTGACCAGATGGCTTTGTTGGCATCCTGCCTGGAGACGGGCTGGACAAGTAGCCCTTTGGGAATTCCTCTCTATCTTACCAGTGCTTCTGCTATATAGAGGGGGTGGTCTCAGGGGGCTCTTCTGGCCCACTGGGAGCCACCTTCCTGCCTGTATAGGTATTCACATCATGCCTGCCTGGGCCTCTGTCAGATCTGATTCGTCCTTACGGGGGTGTTTGTTTCTTACTGCTTTGTCCCAAGCAAGGGAGGTCTTTGGTGCTGTGTACTGAACATTCCACCTTCCGGATTCTGTACACTGATCGGCTGCCTGAGTGCCAAAGCAAAGCTTGCCCGCATGATGGATTCCCGATGGGCCAGACTTGGGGACACAGACTCACAGCTGACGTCTGACCCCGTTCCTGGGCATCAGTGTCAACACTCCCTCCCTCCCTTCCTCTCAGACACCACAGCCCCCAGCCTCAAGTTCCCCTGATCAGGCAGCGAGGGACGGGAGTGATTCCAGGTCAGTGGGAAGATCCCTCAGTATCTCCACAGTGCCAGAGGCAGCTTTGAAGTTCATCTGAAGCAAATTCAGAGTTTCTGTGGACTTTGGGCAGTGGACTTTGGGCAGTAGAAAGGCCAAGCCATTTTAACTCTTCTTTTCCTTTTTTTTTTTTTTTTTTAAATCTCCATCAATATATTTATCAGTCTGTTCCCTATCATGTGACATTGGGCTGGCAGCTGCCCAGAGAGAGCTAGGAATTGCCTCTGCCTTTCTGAGACACTCAGTTGATAATTTACCATTACCACTGCCCTGAACAGAGGTGATGTTATTGATGTCTGTGGGCTGCCTACATGGAAGCTGGGACTTATAGCTGATAAACAGACCAGACTTCTGAGTAGAAAGCTGTGGGTCAGAGCGTAGGCACTGGCTTCAGATTCTGGCTCCACTACATGTTAGCGGTGTGGCCTTGCGTGAGTTACTTCATCTCTCTGTGCCTTAATTTCCTTATCTGTAAAATGGCTTGTTATGAAGATAAAATTAATGCATGATTTGGTAAAAAGAAAAAAATAGTACTTGAAACCATGGCTGTCACATAGTAAGTACTAGGAAGTGTTAGTGATGATGATGATGGAGATGATGATGGAGAACAGGGACCCAGCCTCATGAGCTCTGTTGGCCCTGCATCCTGCACGATGCTCGGCCCAGAGCTGGGGCCCGATGAGCATTTATCAAGTAAAACATGCCACTGCCTTTTCCCAGGTGTCTACTGCCTGCTTAGTCTGCTCAACTCTCTACCAAAAAAATATGTTTTACATTTAGAATGTTTATTTCATTTAAAATTTTTATTGAAGTTCGACATGATTCAGAAAATACAGCTTATAAGTATATAGCTCAATGGGTTTTCACACCTGTTTAATGAGCATCTAGATCAAGAAACACAACATTCCAAAGCTCCCACCTCCCCCATCCCGAGAAGTCCCTTGTGTCCCCTTCCGGTTACTCCCCTTCCATAATCCTAACTTCTAACAACAAAGATTACTTTTGCCTGTTCTTGAACTTCAAGTAAGTGGAATCGTACAGCGTGTACTCATTTATGTGTGTCTCCTTTTGCCCGGCATGACGTGTCGATGACTCCTTCCCACTGTTGTGTAGTATTCCATTATGGGACTATCTACACTTTATCCACTCTTCAGCTGGTGAGCATTTGGGTGGTTTCCAGGTTTGGGGCTGTTGTGAATAGGCCTTGCTGTGAACACTCGTGCACTTGTTCACGGGTGAAGAGAGGAATGCTTCTCTGTTGGTGTGTTCCTGGAAGTGGAACAGCTGGAACCTAGGGAATGCTTGTGTTCAGCTTTGGGAGATATTGCCAAACAGCTTTATAGAGTGGCTGTACCATGTTTTCCACTTTCTGTAAAGACGAAGAAGGCGTTCTAACTTGGTAGTGTAGGGGCTTGAGGCCTGGTACTATCCTGGGCTTCCTGAAATGTGCATATCCTCCAAACTCTTGGTATCTGAGAGCTCACATGTTCTAGAAATCCTCGGGGTGGGGTGGGGTGGGGTGGGGGTAGGCATATCCTTTTTACCAGGCACTGTACTAGGTGTTTCACTTATACTCCTTCACCAAATCCTCGTAACCATCCCATGAGCTGAGATTGGTGTTATTAATCCCTCTTACAGATGAGGAAACAGGCTCAGAGCAATTGAGTGAGATACCTAAGATCCTACAGGAAGAAACTGTCAGAGGATGTAAAACAGGTGTACCTGCATGTAAAGCCATTTTAGGATCTGACGGTGAATCATTCTGGCTTTGGTGCTGACACCGGAGAGAAACACAGACCCTCTGGAACCTGTGCCAGCTGTGGGTGGTGGCTATGAGAAGACGTTCTGTGAGATGGAGCAGAAATAAGGCAACTCAATGACCTTGGGAGGTCAAATTGTTTTCCTGCCCAGGGACAGCTGGAGAAAGTCATAACTTTCCTGGAATGCGAGGGCGACCATGTCATTTGCTGTGTAAACCAGCACTCTTTCAAGAGCGAAAGGGCACTAACTGGATAGGACGCTGGGAAGCAGGCGTGAATTGGGACTGTCCCAGCTTTGCTCACCCCCCTGGAAGTCTGAGCGGGCATCCCTCTCCTGGTCAGTGGGCTGTACAGGTTCTTTTTAACCCTTTCAAAACACTGTCTCTCTGGACTCTGCCCTCATGTGACGTACTTCTAGTCTCTGTTTATCTTAAAAAGGAGTCTGGTTTTCTTCTTCCCCTCTACACAACATTCCCCACTCAGATGGGGCTCTGACAAGGTGAGCTTCCTTTAACAGATCCTGTTACCACTGAGAGGCATTTGCCAACGGACTAGAAGCTTCTAGAAGTCTAGGGCTGTGCCGTAGTCACTGTGGTATCTGTGGCACTTAGCCGGGTGACAGACAGAGTTAGCACTCCAGGAATATTTGACTGTGTGTGACATTTATCCATGTGCTTGTTCGTTCATTCATTCATCGTTCATAAAACCAGAGCTTAGTTTAGATTCTATCCTCTTTTTTTGATCTGACGCCTATTCCACTGGTCCAGAAAGAAAAGTCAGTTGTGCGTGTGTGTGTGTGTGTGCGTGCACACAAAGGACAAAGAATAAAAGGGATCAACTTAATGAGTAGCAAACGCATCATGGAATTCGATGTCAGGATCTAGCTTTGAATTTCAGCCATCCACTAATGAGCTGCACTGGCTTAGATAAGCGATGTAGCAATTTAGCATTTCTGAGCCTCGGTTTCAGCCATTGTGCAGTGGGAACGACAGTAATGCCCGGGGTAGAGGAGTGAAGTAAATCTATGATGCAGGGTATAGGGAACGTGCTCAGTACACTGTGAAGTGCTGTATAATTCCTAGCTGTTAGTGGTTGTGGTGGTTCAACAGCTATTTGAGAAGCACCAGTGGGAGGCGCTGTGTGCTGAGGCAGGTCCTGTGGAGCGCATCCCCCGTGAGCAAAATCTACACCCCCTCCAGGGTCTCTGGTCTCTCGGTGAGGCATCAGCGCGTACGTGGCAACCCCATGTGGCTGGGAGCTTTTATTAATAAATGAGGAAGGAATCAGCAAATTCTTCAAGGTCTTAGGGATTTGATGTGGGTGTCAGAGATAAGGATGCAAAGGATAATTAATTTCTCATTAAGCCCACAGCTGCATTTTCACCAGAGCGACAGCAAGAAGCATTTAAGGGCTTATGTGTGTCCTGCAGTGTCTTTGGTATAGTGTGGTGGCTTCTTGTGCAGATTTCTGGGGTCAAACTGCTGGGATGCAAGTTCAGATTCCACCCTTTATTAGAATGGTAGCCTTGGGCAGGTATTTATCCTCCCTGAGATTCAGTTTCCTCATCTGTAAAATGGTGATAGTAATAGTTCCTACCTCCAAATGAGGACAAAAGTAAGAAAGTACTTAGCGCAGTGCCTAGAGCACAGTATGTACTCCATAAACCTGTGTTATCATTGGCCAAATAATTTGTTTTCCATGGAATACGAGGTACTGTATGGTGCTGATGCAATACATAGAGAAAGGAAGATTGTTTTGCGATGGGAGATGATGTCAGGGAAGGCTTCGTGGAAAAGAGGCATCCCCAAGGTTGGCTTCTTTTACACCCAGAGCAAAAAGGCAAAAAGTTTATGTCCAC
This sequence comes from Delphinus delphis, assembly GCF_949987515.2. Lineage (NCBI taxonomy): Eukaryota > Metazoa > Chordata > Mammalia > Artiodactyla > Delphinidae > Delphinus > Delphinus delphis. Next base: position 35,090,779 of record NC_082692.2, on the reverse strand, counting down.
GATTACTCTGTTCTTAAAGCTCAGAGAAGAAGATTTAGCGTGGAAGAAATTCCTTTCCTTAAGACACATAAGTTGAATGCCTACTGGAACTTTGAAGTTGAATACCGTGTGTTCCCTGCCCTCATGCACTTCCAAACTGCTTCATCCATCCTTGTGCCAGGGACAGGGGATATTAAGATGAGTCCTCCAAATACTAACGGTGTTGTCGAGGAAGGATCTAAAAGTGAAGAATACTATCCCATGTCATCAGTGCCGTGAGTGGGAGATGCTCAAAGTTGAGAAACTTAGATTCCATTTAAGAGTGTTTGGGAATGTGAAGAAGTTATGGAATCTCCTTCCCAGTTTCTGTTGTGATGATAGGATGGTAAATACATGATGCTTCCTGCAGCAGGAGGATGGACAAATGGTTCCTGGGGTTCCTGTGGTGCGTCTGTGATGTCCAGATAGTTGTGTGTCTTACAGGTAAAGGGCACAATGAACACACTGTGAACTTTTCCTAGACAGTGTTGACAGGGTCTACAGAAATGCATTTCTTACGTTGCCCAGGGATTGTTGGCATTTTTGTTTCGTGGGCTTCATCTCTAATGTTATGACTCATTTAAAAAATCTCTATCTCAAAGCCAGTTTGCAAGAGGAAGTCTTCCCTCTGGCTCCGGCCACAGCCCCTCCTCCCTCTCCAAGTTTCCCAGTGAAGAAGTGATGAAATACTATCCAACTTGTTCAAACTTTTATAAATTAAAAGAAAAATTCTTTTGGTTTTTCAAAGCATGCAAATGCAATTCTAAGACTGCAGTGATGCTATAGAATAGTAAACATGTGAACAAATGTTCAACCTGACTCGGAATCAGGGAATTACCGTAAACTGAAGTCTTAAGGAGACAGCCATTTCACACTCATCAGATTGCCGCCCCCCACCCCCGCCGCCAAATTATACTCCTCCCATTGTATACAGAGCCAAAGACAACTCCCATTCACTAATGGTAGGAATTAAATTGGTACGGACACTTTGGGGAGCTATTGGCACAATCCAGTAAAGTTGAAGATATACTTACCCTACGACGCAGTGATTTCATTCCTATGTAAGTCTAGAGAAACTCTAATACATGTGAAAAAAAAAAAGACATGTTCAGGAATATTCATGATGTCATGTTTTTTTTAAGAGCTAGAAAACTACCCAAATGTCTCTCATCAACCAGAAGACTGATTACGTCATTTGATTTGTATGTACAATGGAATACTGCGAACTACAGTGAAAAATGAATAGACTGTGCTATAGGGATATAACCCCAGAAACAATATGAAGTGGAAAAAGCACGTTGCGGAAGAATGCCATTGCTATTAAATCATACAAAATGATATGCTTTTATTTACACGTTTACCTGTGTAATTAAAGTGTAAAAAAACCCATTATTTTGGAATAACCACCAAATTCAGAGAAGTAGCTCCCCCTAGAGAAGACAGGAAGGAAGACCAGGGAGGGGTACGCAGGGCTTCCGTTTGTATCTGCGGTATTTTATTGCTTGCGATGGCTACACACGTTTCTTATCTACATTTTGTAGAGGGGTAAAATATTTTCTAATTGAAAACAAGGTGATTTCTAAAACTGGGCACAAACTCCTGCTCCATCCCCTCTGCCTGTTGGCAGACACACTGTAGAGTGACTGTGAAACTGCTCTCCATCTGCTCCAGGTCCATACGGGAAATTTTAGGTAGATGTGATCGTCTTCAAATGGAACGTTCTCCAAACATCTATACGGACCCCGTATGCACACGGTATTCACTGGTTTTTGACCTAAAAATCTTGACCTATTTTTTTCTGACTTGTGGGTTTGGTGGGATCATATTTTGATATGTTGGTAGAGATGCAGAACAGGGCCATAGTAATAGAAACCAAACAGCAGCTCTCTGGCTCATTCTCTAGCAAACTGCTGGAGCCTCCTCTCATCCCATCTCTCCCTTGGGAGTTCCTGGGATCCCTTGCTGGTGCTGGCAGATGACCACGGCCACAATCCTCACATCCCTTTGATAAGGACGTGGGACCAACATTCTCAAGTATTTCTGACTGCCTGGGTTGGGGAGGGGGAAGAATCTCCCTCTCTGCGGGCTTCCCTGGTGGCGCAGTGGTTGAGAGTCCGCCTGCCGATGCAGGGGACACGGCTCGTGCCCCGGTCCGGGAAGATCCCCCATGCCGCGGAGCGGCTGCGCCCGTGAGCCATGGCCGCTGAGCCTGCGCATCCGGAGCCTGTGCTCCGCAACGGGAGAGGCCGCAACAGTGAGAGGCCCGTGTACCACCAAAAAAAAAAAAAAAAAGAATCTCCGTCTCTGCACCATAACTGCCTGGTTTCAAATGAAGTTCTCTATCCCTTCCGAGTTCCATCCATTCAGCCCTGGCTCTGTTGCTCTTACAAACATCCTCAAGTGGGAAAGCACCCACCACTGGCACCTGCTTCACTTTCTTTTACTTGACAATGAAGCCCTGCTGACTTCTTCCCTAGGTGCCTGTTGAAGTGCAGCCCGTCCATCTCTTTTATGTGCCCTCCTCTTTTCTGCAGCCCCCTCTCCCTTGGAATCTGGTCCGGAGCTCAATCCCAGTGACACACACCGTGTTGGCCTTGAGTGCCTTGTCCTGTGTTGTGCAGCCTCTGTCCTTGACCGTGACCGTGACCCTCAGTGCTCAGTGGTTCTGCACCAGTGAGCCCCCTTCTCTGGCTTGCGTGGTGCTCGCACTGGGGACTGAAGCTGGGGGTGGCTTTCCTCTCTGCCTGCGGCTTATTTATACATCATATAATTCACCTTCATTAAATGGGAGAAAGTTGCACCAAACTGGGACTTCGGGGAGCAAATCCTAAGTACATGGTTGCTCTGAGAATGGACACTGTAGTCCATAACAGGCTCTGGGCAGGAAGCAGCTGGCACTCCCCAAAGAACTGAACTGATAAGAATGTATTTGCAGAGAGATGAAGGGCTAAGGAGATGGTGAGGCCCCCAGGAGCCGACAACAGCAGGAAGCTCTTAGTACTGTTACTCCTGCAGGGGCAGGGGGGGAGGACTGGTGTTATCAGAGCCCTGTGGCAGCCGGAGCTGAGGAGGAAGGGCTGCCTGGCTGGAGCTGTGGCCCTAGAGGAACACAGCCCCTGCCAGAGCCATGGCTTAGCAGAGGGACAGTAAAGGAATAACACCTGAGATCTCTCTCCTCCCACCCTCCAATCCCCTGCTGTTGCTTCCCACTGGTCGAGTCCCACTGAGCAGCAGAAGCCCAGGAAGCTGGGTGATGCATTCTGGAGAGGCCAACCTTCCCATTCCCCCCCAGGGTGGGATCTTGGCAGAGAAGGGCAGGGAATGGAGACAGAGGGGCAAGCAGAGAATAGGCAGCACCTTGTATATTCCTATGTGATGTGCAGTCATCATGTAACTAGAAAGACCAGGTGTAATGAGAAGTCCCCTGTGATTCAACCTGTACTAGCATTCGGGCGGTTTGGGCTATGGTTTGGGGGACTGGTTGACCCCTGGCTTAGATGGGTAAGCGAGGAAGGAGGTCTGGGAGGGAAAGGAACTGAGATTCGTGGTTATGGGTCATGGACTTCGTTCTGTGCTTTGAAAAGGAAGATGATTTGAATGAGACTCAGGGATTGCTGTTTATCGTGCTCCAGGTAGTTCCCATACCTTAAAATGACTGAGCTTGGTGGTGGCAGGTTGTGGTCTTGAGACCTGTTCCGAGCCCAACCCAAGTGACACACACCACGTTGGTCTTGAGTGCCCTGATGGACACGCATGTGAGGCTGAGGACGCCCTTAGCTGGAGCTAATCTTCCCGGAGTTTTCCTCCTGGCTCCACTTTCATCCGCATCACTCATTACCCTTGCCCTGAGGTTCCCCTGAACACATCTCACCTGTGAAGGCTGTGATCAATGTCAGAGAGGGAGCCTTGATCGAATGACCCTAATTGCAGAGACATGGTCTCTAAACACTGTGGCAAGGTACAGAGAAAGGAGAAAATAACATATCTGAACTCATAGGGGTACAGGGCCTGCCCTGGAGAATTCCCAATGCAGCATGTACGTGCCAAAGATAAGGGGCACCTGCAAAGCAACATATCGAGAGAAAGTTCACAATATACGAACAAAATGTGTACTTGGTAAAGAAGGGTAGGAGAATAGAGCCATTGAAGTTGGTGGGCTTTGGTAGCAGAGAGAGTAATAGCCCTCTGACCTTGCCTAAACAGTTGACATCTCTCAGCAGGCCTCAGTTTCCTCATCTGTAAAATGGGCAAACTAAAGGTCTATTTCTCATTAGACAGCTGCAGGGGTTACATGGGAACATGATGTGAAGCACAGGGCCTAGCACACAGTAAAGGTTGGCTATTATCAACATCATTATTATTCCTGAAGGTGAATGCCAGTCACCACTTGGAAAGAGGAGTGAGGATTCCAAGATTCCAGAAGACTTGGCACCCCCTTGTGTCTTTTCATTGACCTAGTTCATTGCCCTATTCCAGCCAACCTCACAGGCCTCAGTTCTTTGACTCCCACTCATGTCCCGTCAAGGGTGACATGGGTGCTTGTGGACCTGTCCATCAGCTTGGTCCCCTCTAGGTGGAGAATCGTGAAATGTTCAGGAGGAAAAGTATGAAGGGTCATCTTGTCTCGCATTTCCCAAACCGCATTTGCTAAACCACTGGGTTCCCACAGTGGCCCTGGGAAGAAAGTTCTGTGGTTAAAGAAGTTGAAGCAGCCCTTCCATCTTTGCTCTTCTTTCTCTCACGGAGCTACAATGCTCAGAGAAGCACTGCAGTCAAAAACTGGTTTCACATTGTTTAAACTAGTACTCTCTCAATTTATTTATCTAAAGAGGACTTTTTCCATGGGACACCCCACAGGACTAGTGTTTTCAGGTGTATATCGGTTATAATTTGTGTTCAGCTACACGGTACAGAAGCCCAACTACATGGTACAGAAGCTTAACTAGGGTTCTTTACTTTTCTCATTTTTAGGACAGCAGATGCAGTCCTGAGTTGGCAGAGTGCCACCACAGTACCATGAGGAACCCAGGCTCCCTCTATGTCTCTACTTCAGCCTTCCTTAGAATGAGATTTTTGCCTTTGTGCTCACTGCCTCTTGGTTACAAGACGGCTGCATCACCACTAGCTTCACATCTGCATTCCAGGCAGGAAGAAAGAGAAGGACAAAGCACAAAAAGTGCATGTCAGCTAATTGTTTCTCTTTAACAAGCTTTTCTGAAATGCTTTTAACAAGCTTTTTTTTAACCTCTAGAAACTGGTTAAAACTGTGCTAAGGAGAGACTTCAAACTAAAAGGGAGTCTGGGGGGCTTCCCTGGTGGCACAGTGGTTGAGAGTCTGCCTGCCGATGCAGGGGACACGGGTTCATGCCCCGGTCCGGGAAGATCCCACATGCCGCGGAGCGGCTGGGCCCGTGAGCCATGGCCGCTGAGCCTGCGCGTCCGGAGCCTGTGCTCCGCAACGGGAGAGGCCACAACAGTGAGAGGCTCGCGTACCGCAAAAAAAAAAAAAAGGGAGTCTGGGGGAAGCTAAAAGATTTTTAAATGGGCATTTTGCTACCTCAAACCAAAGCAGAGACCTCTTAGTATGGAAGAAGGAAAGAATTAACATTAGGTGGGCAATTTGCATCATGTGCCATGTTCATTGATCAAACCTTTGCTTCTCTCTTCAGTGGGTCGAATCTAAAAGCATCCCATGCAGAAGAAATAAAAACAAAGCAAGCAAAGAAACCAACCAACCTTTGTAATCAATAGAAAACACACATTCTAAGCAACAAGGCACTTGGGCCCACAGACTCATTGGGAAGATGCTGTTGGTGCCCCGTGCAGGTCTTGGGGCTGCCGTGGGTATTCCAGCTAATGGCTCACACCTGTGGGGACTGCCCTGGGGTTATTGAACCCCCTCACCCCGAGGTGCCTGGGGATTACATCATGCTTACCCCACCCTCTCCTGCATCCTGTGGCCAGTGACTAACTGGCGAAAAGGTACAAAGGCCCCACTCCCTTGTTCCAAGCGGGGGCGGGGGGGCAAATGTGGCAGTGCCCTTCCTTCTCCAGAGCTCCCCACAGGATCAGGCTGAAGCTAGACGTCTCCTAAAACCACATTCTCACCAGATCCTTCCCCTGCCCTCTCTTCTTTCCCTCATTCCCTTCCTGGTTTCTCCTGAGAGCACGGCCTCAGTACATGACATATATATGAATCTCTGCTGTCTCAGGCTCTACTTCCAGGAAACTAGATCTAAGGTGTCCTGGGTCAAGCAGGGGGCGGGGGTCTGTGTGGTCTTCACTTCCTTCTAAGGGATTTGGTGTAAAACCTGTCCCCTCGGTCCTGTTTGTGGCCACTTTGACTTAGCCTGGGTGCCGTGGGGACAGCTCTGCATTTCACCTTGGTGATGGCTGTTGGGGGACAGCATCTTTGCAAATCCTGTCAAATATGTTTGGGGAGAACTCAGTGCAGGGCACTCAGCAGGCAGAGTCTAGCACTGTTATCTTCTCAAGGCAGATATTCTTAGAAACAATGATTTGCATTCTTAAGCCCACGAACTGTTTGAAAGGACTTGTCATGTGTGGTGTGTGTGTGCGCGCAGGCGCGCGCGATTTTCCATCTTGTGGCAATGGCGGTGGGGTATTTATAGCTGGATCTACAGGGCCATTCTCACATGGCTAAAGAAAATGAAAACCTCATGTGGATTTTGTTTTGTTCACCCCCCCGCCCCCACCCCCACCCCCACCGCCTTTGCCATTGCAGACTCTCCGGTTCTTAAACCCTTGTTGTTGTAACCAGAGCCGCGCGGAGTATCGCTGCAATGGTGAGGTTATGTAAATTTACTATTTCAGGCAAAAGCGCCGGTTCTGCCCCAGTTAGGCCTAAGAGGGGACATTTGGGGTGAGCTTGCGGGTGACCCTAAGTGGCAGCCCCACCCGTCACCACTCTCTCTAGAAAGTCTCCCCGGATTAACTCTGTGGAATGTGGATTCCCCAGGTCACCCCATGATCCCTCTGCGCATATGAGCTCCTTGGAAAGACAACTATTTTCTTTCCCCCTTGTGTTTTCAGTATTCTTAAGCCTTTCATGTCTGTGTTTTGCCTTCTTGGTTAGACAGAAAACACCCCGGGGGCCTGGTCTGTTTGCCCAGGTTAGTCTGAGCCTTTGGCAGCAGCTGTATGGGGAGCTTGGGGTGGGCGTGGCAAAGGCTGAGGCCCCTGCTTCCTCCAGATGGATGAGGAACTCCTGGGGTTCTCTGGGCAGCAAGGTCGGGGTGTTGACCTGATCTCTACGGAGAGGCCAGAGTGCTTCCTGACCATTTCAGCTGAGAAGGCCAAGGGAGCCAGGACCCCTGTAGACCGTCTACCATTTCTTTCTGGTGACCTGGAACCCACACATTAGCACTTTGGATTAAAGCAGCTGGGGCTGCAGAGGGTCTGCGCTGTGGCCTGGGGAGGGGTGCACGGCCCTAACCTGCCAGAACATTCGAAGCACCCGAGGGGCGTACGATGGAGGGCGCTTAGTAAGCTTAGCTGCCGTGACCCCGGGAGCTGAGTCTTCTCACTGCCTGGCCATCCCCAGGGCTGTCAGGCCTCCTGCAGCTGGCCCACTGCACGGAGAGCTTTATAAACTCCCACTCGTTAATCTCTCCATCAGTTGAAGGCCCACTGCGTGCCAAGCACTGGGCCGAGCACCTGCACGCTTCAACACACCTCATTCTCATAAGACTTGCAAAGTGGGTGTTATCCCATTTTACAGAAGAGAAAACCGAGGTTCTAAGAGTTTAGGCACCTTGCCTGAAGCCACGTGGATAGGTAGAGGCACAGAGGGCCTGTCTCCAAGAATCACGCCCTCTGTACCGCACCCCTATACGTCATAACCATCTCCTTTCTCCATGAACTGAATAACCAACTGTGACTTCCGCCGTCCTGTAACTCTGTACCATCAACAAGCATTATTCTGTATTCCCCACCCTGCCTTGGTAGGCTTCTAGTTGCAGAGTGGACGGTGCCTTCTGATCTGGGGGTCAGTGGGGAGCTTCTGGAGAGCCTGTGCCTTGAACCCTCGGGTCCTGCACCTCCATCCTGCTGCCCTCCTCTGCCGTGCACACACCACCCCCTCTTTTCCTGCGTCCCTCCTCTTTCCACTCCTGTGAGTTCTAGAGGGTTTCCAGCCCTAGGGTAGAGCCAGCAATTCATTAGTCTTTGTCCTGTTTCCAAGAATCCCAGATATACAAGAATTCCTCATTGAAAAGTCAGGCATTCTTGGGGAAAGTGTGTGTCACCGAGAGAGAGAGATTCCTCACATTGGGAAATGAGATCCCAGGCCAGTCCAGGAAAATAACTGTGGATTTCAGAGCCAGATGGAAGTGGATTGGCTCTGCCTGACACCCCATCCCCCGGCTACCCACCCCTCACAAACCACATCTGGGGAATTTGCCTTCCCAGTTCATCTGAGGGCATTTACCGGATGACATTTTCCTCCGGATACAGAAGGGAGTAAGAGGTGGATTGGGGTGCGTGCGTGTGTGTGTGTGTGTGTACACATAGACCTTCTCACCTGCAGGTCTCTTTCTGTGCAGTTCCTCTTGGCGTGAGCCACTCACCTCATGCAGAACATTCTAGTGAGTTTTGGTTGGGGGGAGTGGATCCCAGGATACAGAATGGCAGACAATGAGTTCAGCTAGTCATCTCCTCCTACTTTGGGGCAGCTCCGCCTACCACAGTGTCTCAGGTCAGTGCAAGGAAAGGTGCTCAAGGACACTGAGAAAGGAACCTCTCATGGCTCCCCATTCACAGGCTAGAAATAGAGGACAAGAGGCAGCGTGTGAGCAGAGGGCAGAGCAGCTGCAGAGTGGGATATAATCAAGAAAAGCTTTAGAAGGATATGAAGGTAAAATACACACACACACACACACACACGCACGCACACACACAAAACCTTCTCTCCTTGATTATAAAAGAAATACAGGTTTATTATAGAAAATACATAGAAGCAGAAAGACAAAAAATTAGCCTGCAAACCCATCACTGGAGGACTGAAAGGGGGCTTGGGCCTTTCTGTGCTTCCACCCCTGCCCCCCACCTCCTGGCCACAAACACCCTTGGAGAACTTGCCCCCCTCCCCAGTCCAGTGACTATTTGGTCACTCACATTCCAGTCTCTCTGCACATTTTTAAAGCAAGGTTGAGTACATACCGTTTGAGCAGATGTTAGACAGTTTTGTGCATTGATTTTGTCCCCTCCCCTTCGTGTCAGCAACTTTGTAAATGAGAGAAATTTTAAGCTAGCTATGGAAAGAGGTCCTGAGGCATGGTTTGGTGGAGAGAAAGCTCAGAACTGGAGGAAGGGTGCTTCAACGCTGGAGGGTACCCCCTGGGATGAAAGAGCTTTTAAACGATGGAGGGAGACAAGGATCTCGAGCTCAACCTCCCGACTCCTGCATGGGCTTTGAGCACCCAAAGCCTTGGACTGAGGCTTGGCTTCCCTGGCCACACATTTAGCTCTGATGCCATTACTGAAACTTATTCTAGGGTAGGCGCTGTAATGAGCCCATCACATACACTTCGTTTTTACAACTCTGAGTTTTAGGTGGTTAGTTATTCCACTTTACAGGTATGGAAACTAAATCTTAGAATAGTGAAGAACTTTAGCGAGGACAGTTCCACAGCAGTAGAGCTATGATTTGAATTTGTTTATCTTTCTTCTAACCACTGCCCTGAACAGCTTCCTGTCCATGATAGAAGGTGTTTCCTGGTTAAACGTTTCTTGCTCAGACTTTCTGGATGGACTCACCAAAGAACAAGGGGGCACATTCCCAGTGGTTCCAGGGAGGGCAGGTAATCAGAATTATTGTGTTTTCCCTGGGGCTGCGCCGGGGCGGGGGGGACTCGAAAGCCTCAGTCCTGCCATCCGTAGTGGGCATCAAATCAGTAATCCCAGTGTCGCCACTACTCACCACTAGACTCTTCCTCCAGGAAGTCTTCCAGGTTGAAGTCCAGTTGACACTCATCCCTCCCTTCCTCCATTCTCTTTGTTAGTAGCCTTCTCCAGTTTCCAGCTACTCAGTAGTTGATCTTGTGGCCAGTTGTCACCTGAGCAGCCCTGTCTTTGATATTGTGGCCAGTTGTCACCTGAGCAGCGCTGTCTTTGAGATTCAGAATAAATTAGCTGGATCCAGCCCGCACAAACACAGGAAGCCTGGCATCCCTCCAAAGGAGCAGTGGTTCTCAAAGAATGGTTCTGGACCAGCAGAATCAGTATCCCCTGGAACTTGTTAGAAATGCAAGTCCTTGGGCGCCCCCCACCCCCCGACCCGCTACAGCAAAAGCAGCAGGTGCAGCCTACCTCTTTGTGTTTTGTCAAGCCCAGCGGGTGATCTGGTCACACCAAAGTCTGAGAACCTCTGGTCTAGAGATGCCCAAGTAAGAGTGATGGCTTCAATATTTCCTGTCCCCTCTGGCTCTGAGTTCCTATTTCCATCCAACTAGTTAAGGTTATTAATTATTGCTGGTCATGAGCAGGGTGGCCATGAAGTTACGAACACGGGCTCTGGAACTAGACCACTTGGATTTGAATTCTTGCGTTACCTGCGCTCACTGTGGTCCCTGAGTGGGTGGCTTAAATCCCCTCTGCTTCCGACCTCTTATCCCTAATAAGGTTAGCCGTGACGTTCCCCACAGAGCAGCCGGGAACCTTTGGTGTGTTTGCATGTCAAGTACTTGAATAGTGCCTGGCACACAGTAGGCCTGCAATAAACGTTCACTGTTATTACTGGTTTCATGCAGATGGGCTTTCTTTTGCACTGTATTAACCCAGTGGTGAAATTTAGTCCTTATACCCTGATTTACAGAACCCACACACATACCGTTTATACAAGGGCTTTGTGAACATGGTAAACTTTAAGGAGGTTTGAGGAAACCAGTGGTGTTTGCATTACAACAATGCAAACAATTGAAATTGAAGATTGGGCAACCTTGTTCTGAGAGGTGGATTGCTTGGCCGGAAGTCCTTCCTCGCTCCCTTCTTGGTGCTCACCAGCAACTCAGCCGCCTCCCTGTTTATTGTGCTGAGTGGTTCAGCTACCTTTCCTCTCCAGCCCCACTCCTAAACTTTGCTCTTTGCCTCCCTTGGAAATCTAAGGACAACTTCTAAATAATGGACCCTCTTATCTGATTCTTAGGCTGGTTTCCGCCCCCTCAGGGAGGAGAGAGCAGCAGTGAAATGTATTTCCCTTCCCACGTGAACTACACTGCCTCTCAGAGCGCTTTCGTGGCACGGTCAGCTTTGGTTTATCTATATATGTATGTGAATATTGATCTGCTCATCTGTATCTTTTTTTTTTCCTGTTGGAGCATGTTGCTCCGCGAATCTTCTCCCTGCTGTTCGTTGTAAACCTTCACACCTGCGCAACTAGGGATTCAGTCTCAACCAGGGTCTCCGTCTCGGTACTAGCCTGGATAATCCTTTTTTGGGGAGAGGTGGTGCTGTTCTGGGCATTATAGGATGTCTAGCAGCAACCACGGTCTCTACCGATTCGATGCCAGTAGCATTCCCTGGTCGTGACAACCCAAACTGTCCCCAGACATTGCTAGATGTCCTCAGCACTGCCCCGCAGTTGAGAATGACTGGTCTAAGCTAAGTTCTTTTGTAATAGTTTAAATCCATTGCATCTTAATCTGTCCCAGAGTTTACCTCTGTAGTGTATTTATGGTTAGGGAACTGGATTTATCCATGGAGAAGAAGGGTGCAGAGTCCCAGTGGCCTCTGGGTCACCAGTGATTCCTGAGGAGAATCATCAATGCTTTGTAACTGCATTTCCTTTAAGGCTCCACGCTTAACCTACGTGCATTTAAGCCAAGGACATCCTGCTCCCTTCCCAGTACCCCCTCTAATCCGCTTGACTCCCCCCACCGCCACAGCAGGAAGCCTCACAAGAACTAGGAATGGCCTTTGGGTTTCGGCTTATAAATACTCACGGTCTCATTTTTCTTACTGAGAAAAAAATTTTTTATCATGTTTAACATTCTTGTTGCCGTAGTGGAAACTTTTGTTCTTTGGAGAGTTTCCCATTCCAGGCCCAGGGTCAGATTCCTCAGCGGAACTCTGAACATTTTCTAGGGAAGTTTCTTCCACCAGTGAGATCGTACCTTTGATACATTTACACGACTGAGGTTGGATTCCGCGTTAAGACGTCCCAGGATCCTAAGGTAGACAACGAGGGAAACTGGAGGAAGAGCTGTGTATCTGGGACTCAGTGGGAGGCTGTGATTAAAATCATTTTATGGTTCCATTACTTTTTTGGGGTTTTTTTTCTCCTTACACTCTAGCATCTCAAATCTAAGACGAACAGACAGTGTTTCAGTCAGTATAAGTTAGATTATGCTGTGGTAACACATAGTCCCCAGAGTTCAGTGACTTAAAACAACAGAGGTTTCTTTATTACTCATGCTACCTGGTTTGTAGTAGGTCAACACAGGACCTGTACTCATTACAGTCACTCAGGAACCCAGGCTGGCACAACAGGCGCCTCCCTAAGTGCAGACGATTGCTGTGCCAGAGGGCTAAAGAGGGTCTGGTTTTGCCAATTAAATGCTCTAGACCACTAATGACACTTGTATTAGTCAGAGTTCTCCAGAGAGACAATAGGATGTATGTATCTCTATCCCTCCCTTCCTCCCTTCCTCCCTTCCTGTCTCCATCCCTCCCTATCTTTTAGTTATTTTAAGGAATTGGCTCACTTGATTGTGGGAGTTGGCAATTCCAAAATCTGCAGGGCAGCCCTGCAAGCTGGAGACTCCTGGGAGAGTCGATGCTGCAGCTCAAATCCAAAGGCAGTCCAGAGGCAGAATTCCCCCTTCCTCGGGGGACGTCAGTCTTTTCTTTAAGGCCTTCACATGGTTAGATGAGGCCCACCCACATTCTGGAGGGTAATCTGCTTTACTCAAAGTCTACTGATTTAAATTTTTGTCTCATCTTAAAAAAAAAATATCTTCACACCAACATCTACTTTGAACAAATATCTGGGACCATGGCCTAACCAAGTTGACAGATGACATTAACCATCACAACACCCAGCTTCTACTCTCAGCTCATGGGCCAGAATTAGTCACGTGGCCCCACTCAGACACAAGTGTCCAGGAAGTATGATCTGTTGTGTGCCTGGAGGGAGGAGTGGGGACCAGTGATATTTGACGAAGCATCACTAATGATCACAGCTGTGACTTCTGTTACCTGAGGATGAAAGAAAGCCTCAGTCTGTGTTGTCCCCATTCCGATGCGTTCTGCGAAGTCGATGTGGAAATGGTTTTGTTTTTTATATTTTTTAATTTTATTGGAGTATAGTTGATTTACAATGTTGTGGTAGTTTCAGGTGTACAGCAAAGTGATTCTGTTATACATACACATATATTCATTCTTTTTCAGATTCTTTTCCCATATAGGTTATCACAGAATGTTGAATAGAGTTCCCTGTGCTATATCGTAGGTCCTTGTCGGTTATCTGTTTTATATATACTAGTGTGTATATGTTAACCCCAAACTCCTAATTTATCACTCCCCCCCAAGCTTTCCCCTTTGGTAACCATAAGTTTGTTTTTGAAATCTGTGAGTCTATTTCTGTTTTGTAAATAAGTTCATTTGTATCATTTTTTAAATTAGATTACACATATGAGTGATATCATAAGGAATTTGTCTTTGTCTGACTTCCTTCACTTAGTATGATAATCTTTGTGTCCATCCATGTTGCTGCAAATGGCATTATTTCATTGTTTTTTATGGCTCAGTAATATTCTATTGTACCTATGTACCACATCTTCTTTATCCATTCCTCTGTCGATGGACATTTAGGTTGCTTCCATGTCTTGGCTATTGTAAATAGAGCTGCAGTGAACATTGGGGTGTATGTATCTTTTCGAATTATGGTTTTCTCTGGATATATGCCCAGGAGTGGGATTGCTGGGTCATATGCTAACTCTATTTTTAGTTTTTTAAGGGACTTCCATACTGACTACAGCAATTTACATTCCCATCAACAGTGACTACATAGTGACTCCATAGTGACTACAGCAATTTACATTCCCATCAACAGTGTAGGAGGGTTCCCTTTTCTCTATACCCTCTCCAGCATTTATTACTTGCAGACATTTTTGATGATGGCCATTCTGACTGGTGTGACGTGATACCTCATTGTAGTTTTGATTTGCATTTTCTTTTCACCTGCTTTTTGGCCATCTGTATGTCTTCTTTGGAAAAATATCTATTTAGATCTTCTGCCCATTTTTTGATTGATTGATTGATTTTTGATGTGGAAATAGTTTTAGACTTAGACCTATCTGCCCTCTTTGCTCATAGGAGATGTTCTGGAGGGGTTGGGTTACAGCACAGCCTGGCCTCTAGGGGACTACATTTTAAGACTGTTACTCAACACCTTCCTCTGTTTTTTCTTTGCTATTACGTGTTTTCTGTGTGTGGTGTCACATTCAAGCATCCTTGTACGTTGTGTACTTGAAGAATGCCCTGAAAAATAATGTAGCCTTTGTGACTCTCTGTTAGTACAGAGTCTTCAGGTTGTGTCTCTCTTGCCTGGATCAGGAACGGCTCGGGTGTCAGCCCTCCCTTTGCCACGGTATCACTCTGTGCTTCTGACAAGTCCCTCCCCAGTCTGGGCCCAGTTTTCCCAGCTGTCTAGAGGGGCATTGAGCAATGGGGTCTCTAAGTTTCCTTCTGGCTCTAATGTTCTGTGTGCCTTTGGTCCACACCCTCTGCTAAAGTCCCCTACCGCCACCCCTACCCTGAGCCAGCGTTTGTGGACTGGCTGCCTGGTTGGGTACAGCGGGGGCTGCATGACAGTTTTCCTGTCAGGATCATTCTGGGTCCTCACTTGAAGCTGTGGCCTCGTTAGTGCCCTGGCCATGCTGTGTTCACGAGCCCAGAGAGAATCTGTTCTACAGCCCAGCTGGGAAGCACCATCCCCACGCCTGGCGGCTGGGGGGAGCCCAGGGCAAGGATGTGTTGAGCTGGAGCACAGGGAAGCGTGCAGAGGGCAGGGCCAGGAGGTGGGAACCATCTGTTTTACCCGAAAGTGAGGTCTGGGAGCCAGGCCAGCCCTTCATGGCCGTCCGGGCAAACCTAATGCCCAAGGGGCAGAGTTTCGAGGACCTCAACATACTTGCTTCCACAGTATTCATATTTGACCCTTCCATTACCCACTCCAACCAGTTGTTTTTTAGCTTAAACGAGATAATGTTAGAGGAAAGACCTGGAAAACTATCCATGCTCATCAAACAATAATAATTACTATTATCATGTGCTGCCTTATTCCATAGATATTTTGGTGCTACGGCTGGAAAAGTGAACAAAGACACGAAATCAATTAGAATACAGAGTGACGCCAACTCTAAGCATGGGCAAAGCTTGCGGGAGCTCAGACAAGGGAGCAGTCAGTTGTGCTCGTCAGGGCAGAAGCCTCCATAGGAACGGTGACCGTTAAGCCGGGTCTTAGTGTCAAGGACTTTACAGGAAGAAGAAAAGGGCGTCGTAGGCAGAAGGTACCGCATGAGCAAATATCAGAGTTCTGGCTAGGCTTAGGGAAACCTCTGGAAGCCTGGCCTGGCTGCTGGGTGGGGTGGGACAAAGTGAAGGGAAGCATCAGAGGGGGTTGGTGATCCCGTTATGAAGGGTCTGGAATAACATATGAGGAGGAGTCGGGTCTTAACTGAGTTTTTTTTTTTTTTTTTTTAATTACCAGGTATGGAAAAAGTTTTAATTTCAGTTTTGGCTGAAAAAAAAGCTATTGCTTTAATTTTATTGAAAGTCTGCCTGTAGCTTGATAATGGGCAAAATGTAAATAGATTTCATCACAGTGTTGCTGGGCTGTCCTGTTCCAGGACATTTTGCTCCTCCCCTTCCTCTTAGAACTTCCGTGTAGAATAGAGCAGAGAGATCTTCCTGCTCTAGTTTTGGTCATTTTAAATATTCAGGTAGGAGATAGGAGACAGAATATTTATTGTTTTCTCTTTATAAAAGGAAGAACTGCTTATTTTAGAAAGTATAGAAAATAAAATGGTAAAGATGAAAAAAACAAACAAGTAATTCTACCCTCCAGACAAGCTTGGTGCTACCATTTGGGTAATTCCTTCCAGCGAGCATTTAAGGGCAGACAACCTTGTCTTGCATGTTGCCTTTTTCACAGCATGAACCTGGCCCTGGTAGGGGCTTCATCAGCGTTGGTGACTGATACAGTGAGGTTCCTCTAGACCCCTCTAGGGAAAGCTTAGTGGTTGAGTAGAACCACATGTGTTCAAATCCTAATGTTCCCATTCATAACCTGCAGGACCTTGGCCATTTCCTCTCTCTAGGCCTTAGTGTCCTCATCTGTAAAATGGGAACAACAGAAATAACAGTGTCTACACACTCAAGTGTGGGGACCAAATAAGTTCTTTTGTGCAAAGCACATAGGAAGGAGCCTCGCACACAGTGAGTGATTCCCATTTGTCCCTGGTTTTTGTACTGCCCTCTGGGTGAGTCCAGCCCTGAGGGAGGAGCTGCAGGTGGACAACCTTCCCTATGAGAACAGTCTGTCTCATTGTCCTGCACAGCAGGAGAGGGGTCAAGCTTGTTAAGTCCTCAGGATTAGACTTGTGAAAAAGCCAGGGTCCCTGTGCTTGTCCCTGGCTTTTCCCTGGAGGAGTCTGGCTCATCCCCACTGGCTCCTTCCTGTGTAGCTTTTTCCCCATGGGCTCCCCAGGCAGGCTGTCCCTTTCAGAAAGCAGCCACACTCTTTGCTACTCCTCCGTGGCCCTGCCTCCCCTGCTCGGTGCCTCCCTGGGCTGCAGCTGGGACCCTCCAGCAGAGGGAGGCTGCTTTGAATCAAGTGTACACTCCCCAAGAATCCATGCCCAAGGAAGGACTTCCTGGCCACAACGCCCGCTGCAGCGCTGGACTCCCACCCCTCCGCCCTGGCTCTGGGACATACAAGGATCATTCTTAAGGACTGAGCTCAGGATCCCTAAAAAGAAAGTTGGAAAATAGCTGGATAAACTTGGGAAGTGAAAGAAACCGTCATATCTTCCTGCTTGGATTGTGGATTGCAGTTTTGGGGGCTGAGTCTGGTGATTCTTGCCAGATGGAATCTGATGGGCAAACGTGGGAAGGAGGGAGACAGGGGTGGGGTGGGGGGGGGTGCTGGGATTCCCACTGGGTAGTGAGCCTTGGACTTGGGGCTAGCCCCCTCCCCTCCTCCCAGTGGTTGCCACCCCTGAGGCAGGGAGCTGAAGGTTGACATCTGGAAACATCTGGAGCCTGGCCCAAGGGGTGAAGATCAGGGAGGGGCAGATTTCTCTCATTTGGGGAAAACAAAGTGTGGTCGGTAAGGGCTGTTTGCAAAGATGCCCGAGGCCAAATGCAGTGAGTGACACTGTGATTTCTGTCTCAGCTGGGGACTCAGGAGTGAGGGGACAGACCAGGCCCCAGGCTTGTTCTCCAGGCCCCTTGGACAGGGCAGCTGCCCATGAGCAGCAGCAGGCAGGGCTGTAGCAGAGGAGGTAGGTCTGCCCCGGGCTGGGAAGAATGGAAGGCCTGTTGTTCTGAAGCCTGGGAACACGGCCCTGGAGGGAGGCCCACGCTGCTGCCCCAGCTCAGAGTGAGAAGGAATGGCGGGAGGGCTCCCTGCAGCAGGCAGAACGGGACTGAGCTGGCACCTCTACCCTCTGCGGAGCTAGCGGTCCCCCAGCCCTGTTCCCTGTGGCATGGGCACAGGTGAGCTCCCTGCCTTTGAATGCCCAGGTGCGGTTTGGAAGGCTGGGAGGTAGCCTCCCAGGGAGAAGGCAGGATACAGAAGCAGCCTCAGCTCCTGCGCTTACCCAGGCACTGAGCTCCAGATCAGAGATGCTGTCTGCCAAATTCTGCTCCAAGAGCTCTTTCCTATGCTCTGTCGTGTGCCCGGCTCTGGCTGTGGGTTTACCGAGATTTAAAAAAAAAAAAAAAAAAAAAAAAAAAAATGCCATGATGGAATTGGGAGGGTGCAAAGATCTGGAAAGATGTTTTGGATGTGAGATTAAAGCTGTCTTTGAAAAGTAACAATAATTACCATTAATTCTGTACCTTGAATGTGCCAATCCCTGTACCAAGGGCTTTATGGGTACCGTCTCATTTAATTCTCGCAGTAATTCTTGGAGTCGTGAATAATTGCGGAGATTTTATGGATGAAGAAACTGAGGCTCAGAGAGGTAAAGGACCTTACCTGAGGACACAGAGCTGGCAAATGGCGGAACCAGGACTTGAACTTCTTCATTCAATCATTCATTCATGTGTTAGTAGGCCATTAGGCTCAACTTTATTAAACTATGTGCCAGCCATTCTAATGGACACTGAAGACACGGCTGGGCCTTAGACTGGGGAAGGTCTGGCCAGCCTAACTCCACCACCCGGTCCTCAGCCCCGTGCAGAGTCTTTCAGATGATGAGCGCAGAGACCCTTGGGGAGAGTTGTGTTGAGAACTCAGCTTGAGAATGTTCTTTTCCTTAAGAAATGTTTCCTGTTGTTTTCACTTTAATAATAATCTGGAAATTGAATGCATTCATTGTGAATCATCTGAACGGCCATCATAGAACCTACTCCTGGCCTGAGGTTTTAGTCCCTGAGTTTATGTTTCTGAGCAAGTTGGCACCACGTGTGGTTTCCTAAAATGATAGTGTTTGACTTTTAATGCTTTGTTTCTTAAACCGGATCCTACATTGTATGCTTGGAAGGTCCAAATACCAAAGATTAAGAGAGGCTGCACTGATCCTGCTGCAGGGAGGGTGCGGTGTAGTACGGGTCTCCCAGGAGCAGAGGGTTCAACATCCCCTTTCCCTGGGGCAGAGTGAACTGAACTTAGCCGGGGCGAAGCAGCATGGGCGTCTGATCTTCCAGCCTCCTGGTCTCCAGGATCAGGGGGCACCCAGTCCAGAGACTCAGGGAGGAACATGCAAGTCAGGAAAGAGGAAAGTCCCCAAATTAGGGGCCAGCAGCCCCTCTTCCAACACAGCATCTCTGACCTCTAGCAAATGGATGTTCCCCTCTAAGCCTTTTCAGATTTGACAACTTGTGCCGAGGCTGGGAGGGAAAGCGCCGAGCCTCCCGGGAGCGCTGTGTGATCTCCTCTCCAAGAGGGGCATGCTCTGGCCACCCCAGAACTTCGGACCTCTCCGAGGGTCCAGCTGTTGGGCAACAAGGCTGTAAGCAGGATCCCTGACATAGGGAACTGTAGTTGTGACCCAGGCCTCGCCACCCCGAATATGAGCAGGTCCATTGTGCTGGCCTGGTGCCTCGGCCCTTGGATGGGGCTGGGAGGCTGGTGTGGATCAGATAACCCCCCAGTGCAGGCGGCCGGAGGCGAGGGAGCCGGGACCCAGACCTCCTTTTCTTCCTCGTCCATCTCCTTTTTCTCCTCCTTCTTCTGCTGTTGAGGTTTTGGGTCTTGCCGTGTGGTCATACCTCCTTTTGAGTAACGATCCCGTGAACCTTTACTCTCTGGTTACTGTCCCTCCCCTAGATCCTGGGCGATCATCCTGGGCTTGGGCTTCCTTTCTCCAGACCTCTCTCTGGCCCCGTCCATCTTCTACATTAGTTGCCAAGCTGTGAAGTCCCGAGGGCGCAGAGTTTGACTTTGGGGGCCGTGAGGTCTCCGTCACATTCACTTGACTCAAGCACCAAAGCAGCCCGTGACAGTATGGAAATGAATGGGCGCGGCTGTGTTCCAGTGAAACCGTATTTACAAAAACTGGCGGACTGTGGGCCAGCTTTGGCAACCCTGACCCAGATGGAGTTGGCCTGTGCAGAACACATTTGCTGGTTCCCTGTGGCCGGCTGGACTCCTTAGCGTAATGGGCCGACCCCCTTCTACATCTCTGCATGCAGTCTTCTTCACTGAGTCCTTCTTGTACTCCCGTGAGCTCCATCCCTCCCACCCAGCCTGCCTTTTCTTGAACTAACTCTTCCCTTTCCTGCCTCTGAGCCCTTTTGCCTGTTCAGTCCCCCCCGCCCAGTCCTATCTACTCCTAAGATTTTGACTCCTTGTTCAGGTCAGATCTTCCCTCTTTGTGTCCCGCCATGACCCTGAACCCCTGTACCCTCTCCAGCACAGGGAGTTCTTCCTCTCCTCTGTGACTCTGTCACTTCGTTCTTGCCTTGGAAGCGACCCTTCATATGCTACACTTTAGTAATTTGTTGTTCCTTACTGTATCTCCTCAAGGGCAGGAATTGATAGGATAGGAACTGGCTGTGCCCGCCACCTCCCCCATCCCTGGCTCCGTGCCTGCCCAGCAGTAGGCAGGCAGGAAGTAGCGTTGGCACAAAGGCTCATGACCTCTCCCTTTCCCCCTCTAGAGCCCCTGTCCCAGCTGGGGTCTCGCTGAGCCATTTTGGGAAATCAAGGTCTCATCACGTGTCAGGCCCTGAAGCATCCCGGTGCCAAGTCCATCTCTGGCCCTGCAACCTGAGCCTGCTTCTTCCCTGCGCCCCGTGATTGGGTGGCGCTGTTTGTTTTGACATCCCGAGAGGGGCATGAGTGGGAACACGAGAGGTCCAGATTTCAAAGCAAGCATTTTCTCTTGTAGCCGCTGTAGGCCAGGCCCCTGCCAGCTCCAAGGCTCCTGTGTTAGCATTTCCAGTTAATTAAGAAAACAAGCCCCAAATCCCTGACTGCGATGGTTCTGCAGATTCAGGACAGAGGATGCGTGTCGACGTGTAGGAGAGGCCTCCAAGCTCCTGCAGGCAGGGTGAGCCAGGGAGGTGCCCCCCGTGCCTTCTCAGCAAGAGAAGATGTGGCCGAAATTGGATCCTGGGCAGCGAGCTCCAGACAGGGCCCGGAGTGTGAATTTCTGGTCCCCCTGCCCATCTCGGGGTGTTTTCTGAAGGGATGGAGTATGGAGCACAGCCAGCGGGATGAGAGGAGCAGAGGAGGATTCCAGAGCCTGGAATTTGCCACTCTTCTTCTCCAGAGCCAGGTTATTCCAACTGCCTGGCTAGTGGAGGACAGTGGTGAGAGGTGGCCTGGGGATGGCTTCAGCTGAGCCCATGGGAGCTGACCTGCCAAGGGGGAGCCCCAGTCAGGGCTACCCCTCACCTATGCAGAGCCTTGGTGTGAATTTAAAAAGGGGATCCTTCCTTAAGGGAAACATAGTTAAATATACGGCTGTAGGAGCAGTCCAATCCACCCTCTCCCTTGCCCACACTCTGTCTGTGGTACCCAGGAGAAGATGCTGGGCCTCCACCAGCACCATTCCCTGACCCGGGTGTTATTCAGCTGGTGGGGATTGGAATTGGGCCTCTGGGTGGTGCAGGAGCACAGGGGCACCAGGCATTGGTGGTGAGGGTCTGGCCTGCACCTTCTCTCCCAGGCGTGCCTTCCCTGCGGCCACGATGGATTCACACATCCCCGTGGAAGTGGGACTGTCTTGCAGGTCACAGCCTGGACACGGCATACGGTGGTCCTGGCGCCCCTTGGACAGAGTGTGGCAGGAGAGAGACCCAGTCCTCCTCTACCACTACTGGCTGGTCCAGGGCAAATCGTTTGGCCTTTGTGAACCCGGTTTCTAATGGAAAATGGGGATGAGGCGCACATAGAATGTGTCCGGAAGGTGTAGGCGTGTCGGTAAATATTGGATAAGGTGTATGCATACTGGGCCTGGCTCAGTGAACCTGGCTTCCTTCCCCACTGGACGTCTGTCTTGGTCCATCCTGCCTGCTGGCCATGTATCTGGCTCCTGGAAAAGATAGTGGGGAGAAATAATCACATCTAATAAAGATGTGATTAGTTTCTGCTCAGCTAGGGGAGGAGAGGTCTGGGGAGGAAGGGGTATAGGGTCAGCTCTCGGGATCTGGTTTAACTGTCCAAATAACCAACAGTTGGTGACAGATGGTTTTTGACTTTTGAGAGCCTCCCCTCTATCCCTTGGGGAATCTCAGGGCTCCTTGCCTCCTCCACGTCATTGCTTCATCATTCACAGGGCAAGGCCACATTCTGCAAGCAGGCGGGGTCATTTGGGGAAAGCGAGTCTCTGAAAAGGTGAATATCCCTATGGTGCTGTAAAGTGGGAGAGAAGTCATGTGAAGTTTTGGGGAGAGTTTCAAATCTTTGTTTCGTTCCTTCCTTCCTCCCTCCCTTCCTTCCTTTTTTTTTTTTCTTTCTCTCTCTCCTTTCCTTCCTTCCTTCCCTCCCTTCCTTCCCTTCCAACACAATCCTTAAGTTGTGTAGCTGGTATGACCAATAGCTCTTCTTTCCTGGAAAACATCCAAAACGCCACCTGATCCTCCCCAAACTCCCAAATCCCTGGACACCAGGTAGGTTTGCTTTCAGCTTCCGCTGCTGATTTTAGAGCCGTTTTGCATGCCCAAATTAAGGAAACTATACATAAAATGAGGTGTGGAATATGAGGAAAGGTACTGATGGTAGATGAGTAATGATAATCGCTTGTGAAGTCGCAGGTTTCTGTGACATCCACTTGGCAGATCAGAACCTTTTGGACCGACTGTTGGGAAGATCATCTCTTTTTGAAAGGGTTTCTAAATATTCTCCAGGCTTCAAAGAGAAAATCTGAGGTGAAGACTGGGAGAAGTTGTGAATTTGTTTCTAGAGTATTAGGGAACACATCATCCAAAGAGAGAGGCGGTATAGCTTGGCCCCTCGCAGGACTCACGATCTTTAGGGAATATATTCACTGAGGAATCTTGGTGAAGGTTTTCAGAGTTTTTAAATGACATTTTTGTAGTTGTTGTTTCTGCTGAAGATAGCGTATGTAGAACCATTTAGAGGACACCGAGAACTGAAGAACCAAACCAGGGTTTGTCTGCCACTGTTCTCTAGCGGGAAAGAAGAGTTCCTGCTGAGAATTTGAGGATGGGGTTCTAGACGTGGGCTGTCGTGAGTTTGCTCTGGGTCCTGGCGTAAGTGGCCTTGCTTCTTCTCCTCTGTAGAGTGGTCTTGAAAAGTATGGTCACCTCCACTCTCAACACCCTGTGCTTCCCAGCAGCCTGAGGGGGCCTCCCCGCAGGGTAGTCAGAGAAAGGAGTCAAGTTCCTTACACACTGGCGGGGTTGGGGGGTGGGGAAGTGGAACCATCCAGAAACAGAACAGGGTCGTCTTTTCCAGGGTCAGATTTTTGCACCCAAGCTTGTGGAAGGGCACTTGGTCACTCCAGAGAACAGTGGCCCTCGTGACTTGGCTCTCTGAGTAGGGGTCCACTGAGACACCCCTGCGCCTGGCGGGGTGTGGGGCTCGGGCCTGGGCTGCTTGTTCAGGGCCTCCGTCTCTGTGTGCAGTATGCTTCCCCTCGACCTCCTTGGTCTGAGCATAGTTTCTCTTAACGGACCAAAGGAGACTTTGGAAAATCCCAAACCCAGTTTCAGAGTTCAAGGAGGGTGGGTCCCTCAGGACCAAGCCCTGGGCTACTTCTCAGGTCTGGCCACACCCAGCTCTGTACGCCCCGCCTCTCACCGGCTGTATCTTAACTCTTGCCCTTCCTTCTGCCTGAAGGTTGGTACCTGGTGAAGTAATTAGCCATCCTTCAAGGCTCAGTTCAGAACACCACCACTCCGCAAAATCTCCTCCCCGCGGTTTCAGGGAGGTGAAGTTCTCTTCCTCTCTGTCCCGGCACACCTACCCCCGATGTGGCACTTAGCGTGATGCTTGAAAACCACTGTTCCGCCTGGCTGTGTCTAAACCAGGAGCTTCCGGAAGGCAAGGGTTCGGACAGGCTGACTGTGCTTTCCTAGTCCCCCTGACAGGGTCCAGCACACAGTAGGTCTTCATTAAATATTGGCTGAATGACAAGCGAAGGGAACCTGTGCTCTTTACGGTTTTCCACCGAGAAGGAGGCAAGCAGGAGTGGCCGGTGTTTGGGCCATTTCCCCAGGGCCCAGCTTCACAGTGGTGTCTGAACAGAGCGCGCTAATCGGCACCTCCCCCCACCCATCCCTTCCATGCCAGGGGCTGGGAGCGTGTGTGGATGGGCCTGCAGTGAGCCCAGGGCTGGAGTGGGTACCAGCACCGTGCTGTCCTTCTGTAGAGACCAAGGTGCAACAGCTGTCTGCTCTTCCTCGCCTTGGTCCCCAGGGGCCTGTGATTCCAGCAGCACCTGGGGAGAACCCCACTGCTTGTGCCTGTGAAGGACGCCCGTGCTGGAGGCTGAAGAGATACCATGTCTGGCGCCAGTTAGAGAGTTCTAGCGTGTTGAGCTTTTTATGTCTATCAAGAGGAACCTGGGCAGTATCAACTTCCACGAATGCCAGGGGCATCAGAGGAGAGCAAGGGCTCCTGGGGGTCAGGAGTGAGCTTCCCTTTGGGGAGTTTATGCACTGGCGTACTCAGGCACGTTTGCCGTGTGCCTCCCACGGGTGCCCTTCACTGTTCTAAGCTCTGAGGGTGCAGCCTGACCATGTTCCTGCCCTCGGTGGGGAGCTTACTTTCTAGTGAAAGTCCCTGAAGACTGAGAGGATGGGAGCTGAGGCCAGTTTCCCCCACAAGGTGATTCTGAGCTGGCCCCTTGGTGAGGGATATCGTTTCTCCGTTCATCAACCCCTGCATTCTTCCCCAAGACGTTGCCTGCCAGAAACACCTCGGTGTCACCCTTCCAGATTCTTGGCCCTCCCTCCTTCTGCAGGCCATGTTAGAGACCCCTCCCCTAGACTCCCACCTGCCCTGTGCCGCTCTTCCCCCTCCCCAGCCAGCTTACCCGTGGTCCTCCCTTTCCTGACTGACCAAGGGCATCTTTGATGACCAGCTCTACGTTTTATTCACGGCCACCTCCCTGCTGTGTGCCGTGCTTGGCACAGAGTGGGGCTTCCACATGCAACTGAGGAATGAATGAGCCGTGGGGCAAACGCTGGGTTTCATTTATTCATCTTCCTCATGCATGCTAAGCTTGTGTGTCTGTGTTCATCTCTTTCTCGGTCAGTCCTGGAGAGGGATGGACTCTTGGGGAAGTTGCTGGAAAGCTGGAGCATTGGGGGAAATGAAGACTTGGGGGGAATGGAGACACGGGAGAAGACCCCCGTTGGAGTCAGCTCTTCTGGGTGTCCTCTCTGTGACTTGGTGGCATGAGGCTCACCTGCCTTTGAACATACTCCCTCCCCCTGGGCTGGGAAGGTGGGTAGGGCTCAGAGCCAACAGAGCTGAGCTCTGAACACAGACCCTCCTTGTGGCTAGGGACGAGGCAATGCTGAGGGACAGACCTGTCCCTACAGGCCTCTGGTTCAGTCACCCCAGCTGGGCCTGCAGGAGAGCAGGCCGCCTGGGAATGGCTGGGAAGGCCAGGCCTTGGGCCCACCTCCCCCGAGGCCAGGATGTGGCGTGGGACCCAGGCAGGCGGAGGTTCCCACCGCTCACTCCTGCGCCCGAAACGCTCCAGGCTCAGGCAGTGTGTCCCAGCAGGAGGGGGTGGGGAGAGACTCCAGCTGCCCGGGTCAAGACTCCACGTCAGGACCAGGGCAGCTCCACAGGCACCCACCTCTGACGTTTATCCTCCACCTGGACAGCTGCCAGTGACCCTGCAGTGCAGCCTTGCCTTGCGGGGGGCGGGGGGGGGGGAAGAGATTTGGGGATTAACCATTGCAGGCCCTGCCTGAGTCAGGCCGAGACTGGTCCTCCCAGATCAGCCGTCATCCATCCACCATGTACCAAGGGCCGGAGTGGGCATATTCACAAATGTTTTCTCATTTCATCCTCACGTCAACCCCATTTTCCTAATGAGTAAACTGAGGCATGTGAGTTACATAATCTGCCTAAGGTTCTACAGTTAGTAAGAAAAGTTTCCTGTATTCATTCTTTATTACAGGGTCTGCTATGTGCTAGGCACTGTGGATACACAGTGAATGATGGACAAAAGTGTCTCAGGGAGAGATAATAAATAACGTATATAGCATCTCACATGGTGATAGGTCTATGTGGAAAATGAGGCGGGAGAAGGGAGTGGACGGTGCTGGAAGAGGGTTTTTGTTTTTGCTTTTGTTTTAAACCATTATTTGTGCTATTGGGTATTCATCATTGACTCTATTCCATGCATTAAAATTTTTTTTTAATTTTTATTTTATTTTGGAGTATAGTTGCTTTACAGTGTTGTAGTAGTTTCAGGTGTACAGCAAAGTGATTCTGTTATACATATATCCATTCTTTTTCAGATGCTTTTCCCATATAGGTTATTACAGAATACTGAGTAGAGTTCCCTGTGCTATAAGGTAGGTCCTTGTTGATGATCTGTTTTATATATAGTAGTGCGTGTATGTTAATCCCAAACTCCTAATTTATCACTCCCCTGCCACCTTTCCCCTTTGGTCACAGTAACTGTGTCTGTAAGTCTGTTTCTGTTTGGTAAATAAGTTCATTTGTATCATGTTTTAAATTAGATTACACAGATGAGTGATATCATATAGGATTTGTCTTTGTCTGTTTTACTTAGTATGATAATCTCTGGGTCCATCCATGTTGCTGCAAATGGCATTAGTTCATTGTTTTTTATGGCTGAGTAATATTCCATTGTATATATGTCCCACATCTTCTTTATCCATTCCTCTGTCGATGGACATTTAGGTAGCTTCCATGCCTTGGCTATTGTAAATAGTGCTGCAGTGAACATAGGGGTGCATGTATCTTTTCGAATTATGTTTTTCGCAGGGTATATGCCCAGGAGTGGGATTGCTGGATCATATGGTAGCTCTATTCTTAGTTTTTTAAGGAACCTCCATACTGTTCTCCATAGTGGCTGTATCAATCTACATTCCCACCAACAGTGTAGGAGGTTTCCCTTTTCTCCACATGGAAGAGGGGTTATTTTAAATAATCTCAATGAGAAGGTGAACAATCATTGCTCCGCAGACAGTGCTTGCTGGGAGCCAGGGACGACCCTGATCACCGTATACAAGACCACTAACTCAACCCCTGCAATTACATTAGGAGGCAGATTACTATTACATTTTCAGATGGGAAACGGAGGCACAGGAAGGTGAAGTAACTGGCCAAAGATAACACAGCAGATCAGTGGTGCTGGGGTCGGCACTCAGGCAGCCTAACTCCTGAGTTCTGGTTTGTACCCGCTATGCTGTTCTGCTAAGCCTGCCACAGACGGTAAGTGAGTGGGCAGGTGAACGGCCCTGCGGGACCCTATCCCAACAGGCCAGGCAGGTGTGAGGGGGCAAGTGGCCTGGTACCTCCTCCTCTGCAGCCCCCTTGGTGAGGAAAGGCAGAGCAGTGGGCATATTCATTAGAGTTAAACCTGAGTGAGAAGGGAGGGCGTGACTGTGTTTGCAGAGAACAGTAGGAGAGGGTGAGAACTCCAGGCGAGGGCCTGAGTCTCAGAGGCTGCAGCTCTCCCCTCCCCACCCCGGTCCCTCCAGGCTCCCTCAGCTCTCCTGGGACTCACATCTGAAACAAGTAGGACTGTCTCTTGCTCTCGTCCGCATCTGCCCTGCCTCCTTGTCAATCCGAGAAGACCCTATTTAGTTACGATGATGATGAGGCAGCTCATATTTTTTGAAGGTTTCCTAAAACGGCTGGGGAACATGTATATGGTACAACTCACGTGTGCAGGAAAAAGTGATTATTTGCTCTAATTGATAACTTGCAATTAAAATCTTATCTTAGTAAATAAAGGTACTTTAGTCTCTGCTGTGAGACAGGGGCTCGTGGTCCAGTGAGGTCAGGATTCAGACCCCCTGTGAGGTGTCCTCCAGGGCCCTCCTCCTCTGCCATCGGCTTCCTGGGGAGGCTCCAGTTTTCTCAAGGCTGCAGGGTCCCTGCTGACGTCCACTGATGTGTTCTGTGTTCCCTCTGCGTCTTGGGCCCTTGTGCTGAAATCCACTGAAGGAGCCAGGTCTGGTCTTGTCCCGGGGCCTTTGAAGGGTTACCTGGCACCTGTTGCTGAAGCTGCAACTTCTTCAGGCCCCGTGGCTCTCCCGGGACTCCCACCTGCCCCTGGAGGGCCCCAGTGTCCAGCTGTTGCCTGGATGTGAGGGCTCTGGATGGGTGGGCCCAGGGACAGCCCCCAGCCCTTGCTAACCTGCCCCTGGCCGAGCCCTGTTGCTCTGAGCCCAGCTGAAGGCAGGGCTTCTCCAAGGGGCGTGGCATTTCCCCAGGTGTACATCGCTGTCCTGGGATTCTCCAAGTCATTGTCTCCTTTCTAAAGATGTCCCTCCCCCCTGGTGTGGAAGGGAGTGAAATCCTGGCCATTTAATTCCTCTCCCTCCTAGTCCTAGAAAGGTTTTCTGTTCCTCATTCTTGTCCAGAGAAAAGAACATTAACTCTTAGTGACCCTACCCTGCTCTACTGACCTTTTTGTTTTGGGGGTTATAAGTCTTTGACCAGAGAAAATAAGGCTGTGTCTTAGCGCTGATATTGGAAGGGTACAGGAGAAAGGAAAGGAAAAAAAAGAAAAGTAAAAGAAACAATTACCTGAATTTCCCAAAGGCAAAATATATTGGGAAATATTTTCAATATTTCCCTTGTAAAGTACTCTGTATCAGACACGCAGTATTATTCCTGAATTGTCAGTTACTCCTCATGACTACACTATGGGGTATATCGTGTCATGACAGACGAAGAAGGTGAAGCTTAAGGAAGTTAACTTTCCCAAAGGTCTTAGAGCTAGTTAGTGGCAGAGCCGAGCATAGAAGCGAAAACTCTAGATGCTCAACTCCATCCTATTCCTGAGGCCTTTGCTTCTCAGAAAGGAGGCTTGGGGTCAAAGTTCTTTAGCACTCAGTAAAAATAAAATGTGGCCCCTTGAATAACATATATCATCCCCAGAGAAAGGGGAAGATTGGCTTCAGTGGACTCAACCAGGGGTAAAAATATCAAGACACATGCCTCATGTCGTAGGAACTCTCATTCCATGCTAGCAAGGGCTGTTGGTCTTCAGATTCCCTCCCATTCCTGTGTATGGGAAAACGTCCATCTTGCTGTTCTCATTCAGTCTTGACACGAGCAATGATTTTCACTACCTGTTGGGATGACTGTGCTTGACAAAAAGTGTGATGTGACAGCCTCCCTCCACTCGGCCTCCCTAGTTAAATAAAGAGGCCTTCGACTCGCAGCTGTAGCTGTTTTGTGCAGAGCCTGGTACAGCCCTGACTCAGCTCGCAAGTCAGCCCAAGCCCTGCCCTTTTCTGTCTGCCAGTAGCTGTTTTCTAGCTATGAAGGACCGTGGTGCAACATTTGAAAATTCAGCTCTGGCCCCTGCTGGCACTGGAGTTGAAAGGCCAAGGCGGGTATCTGAGCACCACCTACAAATAGCCAGGGGAAATAACATTTTGCTTTATATATTTAGCTTTTATTACACAATCAGTTATTGGTGTTATAACATTTTTTTTCCCCTTTAAATAAAGGAAGGGGAAAAAATCCCCGCACAGTCATAACACATGCACATGGATTCATTTTCCCAAAAGCCCCAGTGCCCAGGGCATTCTGAGATGGAGGGGTGAGGAAGGGAAAGGAACAAAGTCAGTGGGACGTGATTAAGATGACCTGAAATGGCGGGAGCCAAGCCACTGCACAGGCTCATTAACAGACTTACTGCTTTCTCTTCATTGCCTCCTCCAGGAAGCCCCCCCGGTGTCCTCCTGGTCAACAACTAGGCTCTCCACTCACGTCACAGTGCCTTACTGTGTGCATCCCATATTGTATTATGACTGTTTATGTGCCTGGCTCTCCCACTAGACTGTCGTCTCTAGGTGCTCAGGAGCATATCTTATTCATCTCTTATCTCTGGTGCCTGGTACATCCAAGCAGGTCAATAAATGTTGGTTGAGATGGTCCTTACGATGCCAAATACAGGGGCTGAGACAGTTACTGATGATGACATGCACTGAGGCTCAGACAAACTTCTAAAGTCTATAGGATGGAAAGCAACATGGAACTATGAAGTGTGTTATCCGTGTCTGATACGGGTGTGTTTTCTTTGGTGTGGTTTGTGTGTGCAGGACAAAGAGGGTGCCATCTCACCAGTGGCTGGTAGGTCTCTTCTCACGCTAAGAAAGAGGATTAAACGGCATGATCATGAACTTGAAGAACATGACAAGGGGGCCCCATTATCTCCTTAGGACTGTGAGCTCCCACTCCAGTGCTGCCTTCCTTAGGCTGTGGGAGGGCAGGGACTGTGTCTCTTTTGTATCCGAATCCCTGCTGCCCAGTCACAGAGTGTTACCAAGTCCAAGCTTGTACTGCTTGCTGTGTGACAGGCCAATAAATGGAGAGAAATGAGTGGTTGGGGCAATGAATAGTGACTTTATTCAGAAAGCCAGCAGACTGAGCAGATGATGGACTAGTGTCCCAAAGAACCCTCTTGCCTGAGTTAAAATTCAGGCTGCTTTTATGCTAAAAGGGGAGGGGGCGTGGCTGGTTGTTGCAGACTTGGTGCTGGAATCCTTTGTTCTTGCAGCTGTCCACACAGGTCTGGTCGCACTGTTCCTATCAGTATCCAACAAGACACTTGTGGTTCTCTGTTCTGCACCTTTATCCATTTATCTCTATACCAATGGAAAAGTGTTGTACCTTTAAAGGTCGGAGCCTTGAGAATGGCCTATCATGTATATTTCATGCTATAGGCAACATTCTTTTGCAAATGTGCAGGTGTGCAGAGCATGACTAAGCACAGGCAACAGAGTACAGGGGTTAGAGCTAAAGGAACAGATCCAAGATGGAGTCAGGTTTGTTCTTCTCTGTTACAAGAGCAGATGCTCAGTAAACATTTGTGGAATGGATGGATGGATGGGTGAATGCACACATGCAGGAAGGAACTCTTGCAGTCCAGTGAAGTTCATCAGGGAAGACTTCAGGGAGATGAGCTTTGAGTCTGGTTATGAAAGAGGAAAGAGTATGCGGTGGCAGAGAGGGCTTTGCGGTCGCGTGAGGGGAGACAGGCCATTGGTACCCGTTGGTTTGGATACTTCTAACCAGATGCTGACTCCGAATGGCCATCTCTTGGGGGAGAGGAAGACTTGGGGGGCTGTGGGAAGTCCTACAAAGACACAAGCCTGGAGAGAGGGTTTTTTCCCCTTTTTATTTTGCTCCTTTTCCTCCAGCACTTGGAACTGAACACATTGCTAGGATTCCTTGAGTCCCTAGGGCAGGGGTCGGGGTGCAGTTAGGGGGGTAGTTCTAACAAACGAGTCTGACAGAGGCATGTGGCGTGCGGCCCAGAGAGATAGGGAGTGGGGAGGGGGGAGTGAATTGAGAGTTTGGAGAGGAGGGAGTTCTATTTTGGGTGACTTTGACTCCCAGCCTCTCTGTCAGCCAGATCTGAAGCAGACCCCCACCCTCTGCACACAGTTCGCTTGTACCTTCTGTGCACTGGCTTCTGCTCTGTTTCTGGCTCCCCTCCTGCATCCTTTCAGACTTGGCTCTCTCTCTCTTTGGTGTTCTGCCTCTTGGTATTCTTGCCTGCATCCGAAACCTCCTCTCGACCTTTTCAGAGAAGCTATCCCTGAATAACAGCCGCATCTACAGATAATAATCAACATCTGCAATTTATCTCCAGTCCTACTACGTGTCATGCACCACACTAGGTGCTTCGTGTGTCCTGGTTCAACTCACAAGAAACACGTGAGGTCATTAATCCTGTGATCGCTATTTGACCAGCGAAGAAACTGAGCCCCAGAGAGGTTGGGTGAACCCCAGGCAAGGCCATCCTTAGTGTTGGTGGCAAAGATCTGCCCAACTCAGAAGCCTGTGCTCACAGCTACACAGCCCTCCCTCTGAATCAGAAACTCTGGGGGTGGGGCCCAGTGAGCTGCATTTAACAAGCCCTCCAGGAGATTCTAGAACCAGTGCTTTAGCTGATCTGGCTGCGACCTGGCTGAAAACCTCCCAGTCCACCCAAGATTTGGAGAAAGCTGATTCATTCACTGCTATTACTCATCCCTAAGATTCCATTGACCCGCTCCGGGCATAGGGCAAGTTGCTTAAGGTTCCCGAGACCTTGTTCCCCTGGTTGTGAAATACAAGCAACCCCACGCTTAGAGGGGAGCATCCCTGGCTCCTCGTTTCCAGGAGAGGGGCTCCCAAGAGTGGTGACTCAGCACTGATGGCACCTTAGCATCACCTGGGCAACTTCTACAAGTTATCAATGCCCGGCTCCCTCCCCGGACCAGGCCAGCATGTCTTGGGGTGGGATCAGGGCATGAGTGGTTGAAATGGACCTAGGGGTGGAGAACCTTGGCCTGTCCCTCCCCATCACTTCCTCAGGGGAAGGAGTGAGGCACCTCTAACCAATGGCTCTGGGAGGTTATGAACTGGGTCTGCCTACGCTCGCTCCCTTCCCTGGGCTCTGCCACCTGCAGGGGGCGCATCTGGCCAGCTCTGGGGGTTGAGGTCGGGAGCCCGCTCCTACGGGAAGGTCCACGGTCACCCTCCTATGCCGAGGACTGGACATGTCAGCTGGCCTCACTCATGGGTGAGACATTAGCAAGTCCGTTTGGCCAGAGAGACACAGCCGCTTACTCCCACAGCTCTGTCAGGAACGTGGCTGATACCGTGACCTCTATCTGTTTGCTTCATGTATCTGTTTCTCAACTGGTCCTGAACTTGAGCCAGAAGAGGAAAGTTTTATGTATGGACCCCACAAAATCCCAACACCAAATGCTGGACAGAGTTACTGTTGAATCTAATGAGATGCCATAAACAAGGCAGCTAATTAGTTAGTGGTCAGTAAAAGTGTGTTGCCTATGAATCAAAACCTAGGCCCCTCTGGTCACCACTAAACCTCCCTGGGGAGGACTGAGCTCCCAGCCTCAACCCTCCACCACCAGTTAACTCCTTAGCCCTCTCACTTCACTCAAGGCAGTAAATGTCGGTGACTCTGGGTAGGGGTTCACAAAGGATTTCTCTGCAGCTGAGAGAAGAGCAAATTATTTAGAATTGGCTGTACCGTTTTTTTTTTAACAAGTTCCCAGGTGACGCTGATGCTGCTGGTCTAGAGACACATTTTGAGATCACCTGAGCTAAGTGTGAAAACAAAAGGCGCTGGCTGGAGGGAATGCCGGGGGGAGGGGCATCTCTCGATCCAGATGGGGTCCAGTGTTTGGCAAGCTTGGCTGCAAATTAGAATCACCTGGAGAGATTTGCAAATTCCAGAGCCCTGTAGGGTGAATGACTGATCCCGTTTTCCCAGGACTGAGAGCTTCCCTGGGATGTGGGACTTTCAGGATTAAAACTGGGACAGTCCTGGGCAAAGCAGGAGGAGCTGCTCACCCCAGTGGCTCCCCCACACCTGCCCAGGGATTCTGTTTTAATTGGTTCTGGTTGCGATCCAGGCATAGATATTTTTCAAAATGCCCCATGATTCTACTGTGTAGCCCGAGATGAGAACCTGGGGGATTTGATCACAGCTCTGGAAAGAAGGGGTGACTTGTGAAAAAGGTTGGTACAAATGCTGGTGAAAGAGAAGGGGATGGAGAGTGAATGAAACCGCCTGCATCCCAGTCCCTTGGGGAACTTGTTAAAATGCAGATTCCTGGGTCCTTTCCCAGATCTACTGGCCTGGAAACTCTGAGAGCAGGGCCCTGGGATCTGCATCATTGAGAAGCCTCTTACGATGATGCACTGTCCCTGGAGATCTGCTGAGAGTGGGAAAACCAAGAGCTAAATTGAAGGAAGAGAGCTGGAAACACAGGCTGTATTCCAGATGGGTAGCTTGTTGAGGGTTTTTGGTCTGAGGCCAAGAGGAGCATTAATAGGGTGCAGGTGGAGTCCAGAAGAAAGGGGTCAGCCTCAGCCTGGCTGGAGGACAACCGAATCAGTAAGAAGGGATGGGGCCTTGAAGAAATGGTTCCAAGCTAAGAGCACGTACCAGCTCCCTGAGTGAGCGCGAGGTGAGGTCAGTGCTGCCGGCTAGATGTGCAGGACTCATGGCCCCCCACCCCCTGACTCTGTGACCACACAGCCATGTCCTGTGTGTCTGAGTGGGGCCTGAGCGTCCACATGGGAGATCAAAGGGCCCATACAGGAAGCATTTCTAAGTGGAATCGATTGGGCGTGGAGACTGATTGGATAATTTATAACGTAAAGGAGGGAACAGCATGTGTGTATGTGTGTGTATGCGTGCGCACGTGCGCGCGCGCACCTGGTGGGCTTTTGGACAGCCTGTCAAAACCTGCCTCTCACCCCAGCCCAGTCAGTTATGGGCTTGTGACCTTGGGCAGGTCACTTGACTTCTCTGAGCCTCAGTTTCCTTGTCTGTAAACTCAGGATGCTAATACCCACTTCTCAGTGTTTGATGTGAGAATGAAATGAGATAATACATGCAAATACCTGGCATGTAGCAGTTCTCAAGACAGAGGAAGAGTTCAGGATGATTCTGTGGTTTGAACCTCGGACTGTGGAGTCATTCACAGAGAAAAGCAGGGGTGGTCCGAAGGGGGAAGGAGGTGAAGGCGGTCTGAGAGGAAGTTGATGGGGGCGGTGCCAGTGCTTCTGAACAGAAATGTGGGTAGTTGGAAGCGAGCTGGAGATGGGGGAGAGGAGGTTTCGAGAGTGGCTGCTGCTGAATTTATCTGAAATAAAGAGATGGAAGGTTTTCTGGGAGGGAGAAGGGTGAGGGAGAAGGACAGAGACCCGAGGTGTGAACCTTGGCAAAGCCCCAGCACAGCTGCTGCGGGCCCGGCCCTGCGCTGGGCACAGGGTTCCTGAGAGACTGTGCTACACTGTCCCCAACCTCAAGGACCTCACAGCCCAGTGAGAGGGACGCTAATTCAGGAAGCAGCCGTGGCTCTGATGGGAGAAAGGCAGGATGCTGAGGAGGGGCCCTACACCCACACCTGTGGGGAAGGGCGCAGGCTGCCAGGTGAGTGGCCAGGAGGAGGGGGAGGGCCCAGAATGGAGTGTTCCAGACGGGGATCAGCTGGTTGAAATCAAGGAGAGAGAGAGAGTGTGTGTGTGTGGAGCGTGGGGACATGCGGCTCAGATTTCACATCCTTCTGAAACACCGCGAAGAGGGAACTGGGAAGAGGGCCTCTGCAGGGGGAACAGGATGGAAGGAGGTGATACTGATGCGCACAAGTGCAGTTTTCAGGGGAGGTGGGCACTGAGGACAGAGGCGAGGGGGAGACATGAGGGGCCCTGCTGGGTAAATAAGGCCCCTTAGATGGAGACAATCAGGACACAGCTTGCAGGGGTGTCAGGGTCAGAGAAAGGTGATTGAGGAATGGGGGAGTCCATGCATAGACTGGGAACTATGGAGGGGATGGTCTGAGTTCCAAAGAGGAAACCCTAGCTTCTGTAGCCTGAGGTCTCACAGCCAAGGCCTCGTTTCCCTTGGAGGAAACATCCCGTTCCTGGAAGCACAGAGAGGAAAAATATCGTATGCCTTTTATATGCAAGATGCCTTTTGTTTGCTGGAGGGTGGGGAGGGGGGAGAGTAGAAACAAACAGAAATGAAAATGTCCCGAGTTGCGTCTGGGAGTGCCAAGATCTCATTGAACCACGCAGTTTTGTGAAGGCGCACACCTTTGCCTCGCTGAGTGCCACTTGAGACACCTTGATGGTGTCTGGCCAAGGTCTGGATGCCTTTGACCTCCATTGGACTCTGAGGAAAGGTTGAAGGACCTGAGTTCATTGGATTTTCCATGAAGATTTATTTCTGGGGTTAATAACTTTCTCCTCTCTCTCTAACCCACTCCCACCCCCTGCCATGAGATAACTTTCATTCAGGAAGAGGACCTGCTGCATACACGGCACTATGTCATGTTCTCAGGGGGCTCAGAGTCTAGATGGGGGAGAAGCTCATTGGCATAAAAAAAGATAAATTAGTACATTAAATAACACAAGTGCCACAGAGTACTATATGATGCAGTGTCCTAGAAACAGAGTAGACAACAGGGGCTCTGAGTTTATTTGGGAGAATTCAGGTAGATGAGAATGGGTAGGAAGGCTGCTTGGAGAAGGTAGGACCTGCATAGCGGAGGGAGAGGAGGGGCAGGAAGCAGAGGTGGGCATGGGGATGGGGTGAGGGATAATATTGCCGACCCAGATGTATTGGGTTGGCCAAAAAGTTCATCCGTGAACCGCTTACGGGAAAACCCGAACGAACGTTTTGGCCAACCCAATAGAACCAGCAGAACCAAGTTCTGAACTCTGTTTCAAAGCTGACACATTTTCTTGCTTTTAGTATTTATCCAATTGCAGAAGGACACGCAACGTTTGAGTTATGTAAAGCCCTCACATTGGTGATAGGCTTTATAACGGATAGTCAAGAATTCAGGAAGTACATACTATAATGTATCTGATGTATCCGCTCTTACTGAGTTCCTGCTGTGTGTGCGGAAAGAGCCCGGTGGGGGGAGTCGGAGATAAAGTGGAAGTGTCCAAGCCCTCTAGGAATTTTAATCCCTTGAGCAATGGCGCGTTTAGGGAGGAGTGACCAGGGAGCCTGCAGCGGAGGGGTGAGGTGGGATAAGGAGAAAAGATGAGGGTGGGGGACAGGCCAGAAGTTACTGAGTGGCCCTTCAAGGCCCTTCGGGCAGGAAGCCACCCCAGATTAAAGTAACTTGTCTCTGTTCTGTCCTGACCATTCAGGGACTGTGGGTAACATTTTTGGAAACACAGGGAGTGGCCGGCTGGGCTGCTCTTCCTGGGAAAGGCTGCCCGAGCTGGCTGCCTTAGAAGATGGGCAGGACCAGCTGCGCAATTCACGGGCCCCAGTGCAAAATGGAAATGCAAGGCTCCCTGTTCAAAAATTATTAAAGATTTCAGGACGGCAACAGCAGAGCCTTAAACCAAGCCCGGGGCCCTTCTGAAGGTACCCAGCTCGCATACCCAAGAGGCTGGTCCAGAAGATGGGATAGCCTGGATCTTTCTGTGACTCGGTGTGCGGTAAGATGATGGGGCTGGATTGCTGTCTGTGGCTGGGGCACAGGGCTTCTCTGTGCTAGTGCTGAGTTCTTCCCTGAGAGGTGGTTGGGATGGGTGATGGGGAAGGGATGGAGAGGATTCCATGGCTGGGGGGGTGGGGGGGGCGACCGTTTACCGTGATGCTGCCGTTTCTGTGCCGTGGGGAGGCCGTGTCTGAGTTTTGGAATCAATTAGACTGAGGTTCAACATGTTTTATGAACCCTGCTAACTTGGGCAAGTTGCTCACCTTCGCTAAGCTTTGATTTCCCTGTATGTAAAAATGCACAATATCATCTTTGTAGGATGTTGGAATAAATTAAGTGAAAGAATAAATGTGAAAGTTTGAGCCTAGCCTAGCTCTTAGTAAATGTTAGTATCCTTCTTTCTAAAAATGTGCTGAATATCTGTCTTGTAAAATATGGAGCGTGGAATAGATTGGGTATACATTGTCAGCTATTTGTTTTTTTCCACCTCAGGCTTATTGGGGAAGTGGCTAAAATATAACACCAAAATTTCAAATGGCAGAGGGAGTGTACACCCCATTATAATAGACACCAAAGGAAACCCAGCTGCGTCTGCTGGACACAGACCTACACCCAGAGGGATGTGCACACGTGCATGTGTACATACACGCTCCGGAACTGAATTGAAACTAGGTTGGAATGAGATGGTGTTTCACAGGAGAGAGCCCTAGTGTGGGTGTCATCTCCCGGTTCTGAGCCTCAATGTCCTTATCAGTCAAAAATACTGCCCTTGCTGGGTTGTCCTGGGATTAAATGAGATGATGAATGTGAACACCTGGCCTCTGGTCCATGGCAGGTACAAGAATCTTCTGGTGGATCTCTGCTCCCGGGCCTTAGTGTGGTTCACGGGAAACTGAAGACAAGACGTTGCCTTCCCCACAGTAACATTTCCTGAATATTATGCTTGGGCAGCTCCTTATAAACTAAACGTGGGCTGATTTGAAATTGACGTGGGGGCTGGTTATCAGTGATATTACTGTTTCCTCAGCTCATACACTGGGTCTTCTCTGTGCAGAGACTTGAAAGTCAGTAGAATCTTGTGTGTTTGTTTCCTGGGGATGAACACACATGTACGCACACCATACATACACACACCACCTACACGTCCATACTATACCACATACACACACAAACACACACACTACACGTATCATGCTATAAACATACACATACACACCACCCCATACATATACCTCTGCACCATAGCATCCAACCCTCTCACATGCCAACATGCATTAATGTCTTCCCTCCCTCCCTTTCTTCTTTGGTCATTTCTGAGTATCTCCTATACTTGCTTGTCCAGTGTGCAAGGGTTGTGTATCCCCGCACCCCAAACCCACATCCCTCCTGATGTCTTGCCCTAGAAACTCCAAGTCATGGCCACCTTTCTCAGTCCCCTTTGCCATCTCATCTGCCTCTAACAAATTCCCAGGCTGAAAGTACCTTATTTTTAACCCACCCAGAAGCCTGGGGCTGCTGTCAATTCAGGTCTACCCCCCAGAGACCTCCAGGTGAAACCGGGCTTGTGCTTCACTAGGCTCTTCCATGGGCAGAGCCCTGAACCTTAGCCAGCACTGGGGCGGAGGCTGGGGCCGGGACAGGGGAAGGGAACCTGGTTGGAGGGCCTGTGATGTGCCTAGTGCTGTGCTGGCTTCTTGATATGTGCTCTTTGTGTGATGCTCACAGTAGCTGTGGGAGGTGGGCTTTGTCGTCCATGTGCCCATGAAGGCAGTGAAGCTCACAGGCCCTAAGTAACTTAGCCACAGGCTTAATATGAAAGCATACACTCCTTACAGTAAACCACCCGTCTCCTGGAAGACCAGACCAGACCAGATCAGCTGAGGCCTGGGCCTGGAGGGAGCGCCTTGTTCCCCTTCCCCCCACCTCTGGGCGGTGAGGTCTTTCCTAGAACCTGTAGAGCAGCTTATGATACTAGCAATCTTCTAGAGGGTTGCCAGCTGCAGTGGCCAGAGCCCTTGGCAGTTGGAGGTGGTGAGGCTAGGAACAGACGTGTTTTGTTTGTTTTTAACAACTCTATTGAGGTATAATTGGCATACCATAAACTTGACATAATTCAAGTACATAATTTGATACATTTTAGCATATGTATGTACCTTTGAATCCATCACTACCATCAAGATCATGTTTGACCATCGTCCCCCAAATTTCCCTTGTGCCTTTTTATAATCCACCCCCTCCCTGCCCGCCCTCCACCCTCTCCATAGGCAATCACCCACCCGGTTTTATTCACTATAGGTTAGTTTGCATTTTCTCAAATTTTAGACAAGTGGACTCATACAGTGTGTACCCTTTTATGCTCTGGTTCCTTGTACTTAGTGTAATTTTTTTTTTTTTTTTTTTTTTTTTTTTTTTTTTTTTGCAGTATGCGGGCCTCTCACTGTTGTGGCCTCTCCCGTTGCGGAGCACAGGCTCCGGATGCACAGGCTCAGCGGCCACGGCTCACGGGCCCAGCCGCTCCGCGGCATGTGGGATCTTCCCGGACCGGGGCACAAACCCGTGTCCCCTGCATCGGCAGGCGGACTCTCAACCACTGCACCACCAGGGAAGCCTAGTGTAATTATTTTGAGCTCCATCCACGTGTGGCGTATATCAATAGTTCATTCCTTTTTATTGTTGAGTAATATTCAATTTTATGGATACACTATACAGTATTTTTTTTATTGATTCGCCTGTTGATGGACATTTGGGTTGTTTCAGTTTGGAGCTATTACAAA
This sequence comes from Delphinus delphis, assembly GCF_949987515.2. Classification (NCBI taxonomy): domain Eukaryota; kingdom Metazoa; phylum Chordata; class Mammalia; order Artiodactyla; family Delphinidae; genus Delphinus; species Delphinus delphis. Next base: position 35,051,168 of record NC_082692.2, on the reverse strand, counting down.
TAAAGTTGCTCTGAACATTCATGAATAAGACATTGTATGTGCCTGTGCTTCCTTTGTTTTGGGAAAACACCTTGGCATGAGATGACTGGATCATATGGAGGTGTAAGCTTAATTTTTTAAGAAACAGCCCAACTGTTTTCCATAATGGCTGTGTCACTCTGCACTCGCACCAGCAGTGAGCGCTCCAGTCCTCCCTGACACGTGGATAGAGATCTGATTTCCAAGCTGGTTTAGTATGAAATTTGTGAGCCCCACCACATGGCTCATCCTAAAAATGGAAGCGGTTGGCTTTCAGTTTGGATTGGGAACCCTGAGGGATGCTGACCCTAGCAGTGTAGAATCAGGTGCTCCTAGAAATGTTATTCAAAGGGCTGTTTGCAGAATGCTGGGAGAGGGGAAAAATGAGAGTTCGGCCCTGGTCCCAGCCTGAGATCCTGTGGGGCTGGACCAGGTCTGGAGCTTGGTGTTTGAAAATGAAACAGATGCACCTGAGGCATTTTGGAGAAAAGGTAAAAAATGTATTAACAGGATGGGGCGTTAGGGCGGGAAGAAAAAGAACAATGGAAGGGGACTTGGAGCTTGGGAGACTATAGTTTTGTGAGGGCAGGAGCTATATCTGCGTAGTTTGCCCTTAAATCCCCAGCACCAGGAGCACTGCTAGGCATAGAGTAACTGCTGAAAACAGTGGAGGTGGAATGAATGAACAATTGAATGAAGGATGAACTAATGGAGCTCAGGGGATAGGATTCCATTCAACCAGCGTCATTTAGCACCTCGTGTGTTCTGTGGCACAGAGCCTAGTGTCTGGTGTGGAAGGAACTCTGGAAAGCGTGTGGTTTGACCTCCTCATTCACAGACAAGCCTCAGAGAAATGATGCTCTTAGCCAAGGTCATTCCTGTCTTGCGCAGGTAACCTGCTGGAGCAGAGTTGGGACTCGAACCTGAGTCTCCTCATTTTTAGTCTACTGTTTATCTTCTTCTTTTAAAAATAATATTATCTTTTCTGATGAAAAGAATAAACGCTCATTGTAGGAAATTTGAAAAAATCCAGAAAAGGATAAGAAAAATAACCCTAAACTCCAGCAACCCAAAGATAATTACTTCAAGCTGTCACACGTGTGTGTGTGTCTATCTGCCTATCTATCATCTATTATCTATCTATCATCTATCTATCTATCTATCTATCTATCTATCTATCTATCTATCTATCGTCTATTTAACCAGTCCTTATGTTTTAACATTTTGGCTGTTTTCAGTCATTTATAGCATTAATGACCCTGGGATGCATGTCTGGTCCTGAACCCTTGCTGGTTTCTCTGATTATCTCCCGGTGCCCTTTCCACTACACAATGCCCCCTCTAAACCCTTTGTATGAACAGGGAGCTCGGAGTAGAATGGAACCCCCCACTGGGAGAGAGCTCTGCAGACATTCCCAGACCCACACACCTGTACTACGCCTATCATAACCATATCCACACTTTATGATGTTCATTTGAATGTCTCCCTTCCCCGCCACGTTGAACTCGTTCACCCTTGTATTTTTCCAGCTCTTATTAGCAGGGTACTTAGGTGCTCAACAAATATTTGTCAGAGTGAATGAATAGATGGATGTAATTGTATGAACAAGAGTGAGGGGCAGGTGAGGGGTCCCCCTGGGTCTGCCTTTTCAGTCACTTGCATCCAGGAGTTAGCTCAGCCCCCCTCCCCCGCCCCTGTCCTCCCCTACTCTTCCCACCCTGGAGAGCTGGAAAGTGCCTGTGATCCAGGATTCACGCAGGGCCTTTTCTGGTGTGAGTGCAGGACGCAGAGTGGGACTAGCAGGTCTGTAACGATGGCACTGCACCTGGGGAAGACACAGCCCAGGGTCCAGAGTGTGACCAGGTGCACAGGCCCAGCGAGGGTCCCAGGGCCAGCTTGCCTTGACGGGACCTCGAGGTCCCACCTTCATGAGTGACAGAATGCCTTTGTCTGGGACCCCAGGAGGAGTGGGCAGTAGGGAGCTTCTCCCAGGCCCCGGGTTGCCTAGAATGCTGTGAGTTCTCGGTACACTGGGCGCTCTGGTGGGAGACCTGGCAGGATGGCCCAGGAGGAAGCTGTGGGTAGTTTTCCCTGCAGCCCTTCAATAAAGCAGCCCCATTGGTGTGGGCCAGGGGAGGGGCTCAGCTTCCCGGAAGCAGAAGGGGGTGAGGATGGGTTGTCACGTGTTGGGTGGTTTCCCTTTGGCCGGGAGCCCCGGGCCTCTGGCTCTAATGGGTAGCAGAGACTTGGGTGTTGAAATTCCTTCATCCCTTTTACTTCACAGCTGTGGCCCAAAGAGCTCCCCACAGCTCCCTCCCCTTCTCAGCTCAAGTCCTTGCTTTCTGTGCCCAGTCTGTGTGTTGCCAAAGCCCCCTCATGCAGTCACACACGTGCGGGCACGCACGCCCCTCTGTGACATCCCCGGCATCTGTTCCCTTCTCTCCTCTTTGGCAGCTCAGGGCCTCATTAACTCTGAATCAAACAGAACTGCTTCCAGACTCTTCTCCCTCTCCCGTCTTTCCTGACTCTTCTCCCTCTCCCGTCTCTTCCTGTAATCCACCCTGATACGGTGCCACCAGAATTGTTCGTCCAAATCCCAGCTCGGATCACGCCTCACGGGCTCTCCTTTACTATAAGCCAATCGACGAATCAGCCAATAAACCAGCCATCCTTGAGCTGCTTCCTCCTCCCCCTCCCCCTCGGCCTGCCGTTCAAAGCCTGCCTTTATCGGGTCCCCAGCTTGTGTTCCACTGCACCTCTTTGAGCCCTGCGTCCCAGCCTGGCGAAGCGACTTCCTTTGGCTCCTCACTCACCTGGATGCCGGGTCCTCACTCTCACACGCCTTTGTCGTGAATGGGTTTCTTGGACCCTCCCACTGGCACGTGTTGACCTCTTTCCTCTGAGACCTAGCTTCAATGCCACTTCCTCTGGTGAATGTTCCAGACCACCCCGGCCAGAAGCCACTCTCCCCTCCTTGCAGTCCCAGAGCCTGGAACTCCCTCCCTCCTTCTCTCCCTTGCATCCTGGTGGTTTCTACACGTGCCTCCCCAATAACACTGTAAACCCGGTTGAGGATGGGATTTGGCTCATCTAAAGCACCTAGAAAATTGCTTTGTGAATGGTAGTCACTCAGGGAATGAATGGATGGATGAATGAAAGAGTGAGTGAATGAATGAACGAAGGCATGCTTGACCATGGCCTTGGAGAGCTACTATCTGCTTGTTTTCTGTCCTGGTGAGACAAAGAAATCTATGTTCTCTTTATCATGTCTCAAAATGAGAAAACCAATTGGAAAATCCACAACTTCCACACTCACCCCCAAGTCAGAGAAATGTCACTTTGGGGACTTTTTCAGTTTCACTTTACCAGCAAGATGCCCCTTTCTCTCCTTCTTCACCCACCCTGCAGCGGGGACCCTGGGGCTACAAGAGTTTACTTTTACTTTCTTGCCTTTCCCAGAGCAGAGGGGAAACCATAATTTAGGCGGCTGCTAAAAATAGCTCCCCAGTCCTGGAAAGAGAGCTTGCTTATTTTTGAAAGTGTTCCCCGCCCCCTCCCCAGCCCTGCCCGAGGCTCACAATACAAGTCAGATCGTTCTGAGTTCTGTCCTGAGAAGGACAGGGAAGTCACGACTGGGCCCTGGCCACCACGTGGCCGAGCGCTGTCTAGGAGTGCTCACAAACTCCATTTTTTTGTCCTAGTAAGAGGTGGATCTCATTCCCAGCAGCCTCTTAGACAGCACCCAGCGGGGACAGTGTGGTAGACATGGGGTCTGGAGACCTGGTTTGAGTCCTAGGCTAACACTTTGCATCTTTCTGAGTCCCAAATTTCCCCACCTGTAAAGGAGGGGAGCAGGGCGGTGATCGCGTTTACCCTACAGGAGTGTGGTAAACGTTTGAGGTAAACCTTGAACATGGTAGATGTTCAAAAACTGATCATTATAACTTTATTATGATCAGAGTCACTGGATTTAAAGCGGGGCACTCGTGTTTTAATGGGTAAGACAGGCTTCGTGGTGAGCTCGTGTGCTATACTAAGTTGAAACATATGAAATGGATAGTTTTGTAGACTGAAAAGAATTGAACACTGTCAGCTGCATATGATTCAACCTAATAACATAGGGATCAGTAAACTTTCTGTAAAGGGCCAGGGGGGAAATATTTTTGGCTTTGTGGGCCCTAGGGTCTCTGTTGCACGAAGCAGTCATAGACGATGAATAGGTGGTGTAGCTGTGTTTTAATCAGACTGTATTTACAAACACAGGCTGTGGGCTGGATTTGACCCCTGTGATATTTGCCAACCCCTGTAATAATATGTAAGACTCATTCACATAGAGAACCTTTCTGTAATACGTACAGCCATTTTCAGGTTTTTTTTCAGGTTTTTTCATAATTATAACAGTGGCTTATCTATATAGCTATTAATAGTGTTTACTATTACTAGGCACTGTTCTAGGTACTTTACAAATATTAACTAATTTCGTGCTTACGACAACCCTATGAAGTAAGTAGTATTATTGTTTCCCCATTTTACAGATGAGGAAACCGAGGTTCAGAGAGGCTAAGTAACTTATCTGAAGCCACATAGAGCTCATGGCAGTTGGACAGAACCCCACCAAGTCTGTGGGGTAGAGTTGGATGTTGGCAATTCGGGCAGCTTCAGGGTGGAAGCAGGGGTGAGCTTGTGCGGGGTCCCAAGCCTGTTTGCTATCCACAGAGCACGAGGGGGAGGGTCTTCAGAGACTTGAAGTGGGAGCAGGCGTGGTGTAGCTGGGTGGTGGAGGGATGGGTAGGCAGAAGGCTCCGGAAGTATGGCCTGGGATGGAAAAAGTAGACGCTTGGGAAACCGGGTCCTGGATAAGGTGGGCCTGGGGCCATTTCCCAGGTGACGCCCAGTGGCACATGAAGGGTCAGTATGTAGGGAGGAATCTCCTGCCTGGGGAACTGGACATGGTTTACATTTCTTATGTTTCGTGCAGCATCTCTGGGGAACTCTGGGCCCCATTCCCAGACCCGGACCCCGGGGGGACCTGGTCGGGAGAAGAGGGCAAAGGAGCAGGCTCCCCAGGGTGCCTGAGCTCTGCTGTCAAGTCAGGGTCCTTGGACACCCTGTTGATTCCCTTTGCCTATCAGTGTAGCCACAAATTAACAGGACGCTGGCCTCACGCACTCGGTGCTGTTTCTCTCTCCGTGCCTTTGCTTATGCTGTTGCCTTGCCTGGAATGCCTTTTCCCACCCCTTGCACCCTTCCTTAATTCTCTTATCTCTTTCAAGACTAGGGGCCATGGGTTCGATCCCTGGTCAGGGAACTAAGTTCCCACAAGCTGTGGCCAAAAGAAGAAAAAAAAAAAAATTCCCTGGCAGTCCAGTGGTTAGGACTCCGTGCTCTCACTGCCGAGGGCCTGGGTTCAATCCCTGGTCAGGGAACTAAGATCCCACAAGCTGTGCGGCGCAGCCAAAAAATCCAGAAACCAAAAACCAAAACAAAAAAACCCCTCTTCAATATCACCTCCTCCTGGAAGCTTTCCCTGACTTCTTCTTTACCCCCCAGGCTAGTCCAGGTCCCCTTTCTCAGGCTCTCTCACCCCATCCTTCTGGATTGTCACTGCCTTGACTCCCTCGGCTCCCCCGCTAGAAGGGGACCTGCTCGAGGAAAGGGACCAGGCCTTGTTTACTCCTGCGTCCTCACCACCCAGGTCAGTGTCCAGCACACGGTCTAGAAACTGGTTAAGAGCGTGTATGTTCAAGGATGGCACCGCGGTCCTCAGAACCCAGCCCCTCACCCACAGGATGTGGTTGTTGGGCAAGCTGCCTGATCTTCGGGAGGCTTAAGGATCAGTAAGAAGGGATAGTCATGCTGTTGGAGGGTTGGGGGCAATAAATGAGATAAAGCACAGAATTGTCAGCTCAGGGCCTGGCTCCTAGTTGGCACTTGAGAAGTGGCCAAGGAGAGGTGCAGCAGCATATCCTTGCCCTGTTACCCCCACGTATGGAGCTCAGGAGAGGGGATAGGAAAAGGCAACTTGAACATCCCGAAGTCACAGCATCAATCCCAAGAGCTAAAGGAAGGGTTTATGAGTCAGCTTTGGTTCTGGGCCAAAAGCACTGAACTTGGAGTCAGGATATTTCGTTGCAGTTCCAGCTGTGTCCCTTAGCTGCTGGGTGTCCTTGATAAGCCACGTGACAGCTGCTGAAGCCTCAATCTCAACATCTGTACGGGGGGATAATAGTAATAACCCCCTCACAGGGTCACTGTGAAGCTGAAATGAGATTGTGGAACCGTGAAAACACCTGGCCCAGCCCATAGGAAATGCTCAGTCATGAATTATTGAGTCTGGATCTAAGGAACACTTGAGAAAGCTCTGAGCAGATCTCAGGTCAGGTATTCCTTGGACACATGCCCTATGGCTTAGTGTTTTGTAGCTTTAGAGTCAGTCATGTGTTTGAATCCTAGCTATGCCATCACTAGCTGTGTGTCTTTAGGCAAGTTACTTAACTTCTCTGAACCACAGGATTTTGTTTTTGTTTTCTTCTTTAAATCACTTCTTTAAAACGGTACCATCCATCTCACAGAATGAGAGGTAGCTATAGCCCAGTGTCCGGCAAATACCAAAGGCTCAAGTACTAACATTGTTCGGCTCTAACTTAAGACTTAGGAGTAAGCACTAATGATATGGGGATTTTGAAGCTTTAATTAATGTAAATAAAAACTGGTCTGTCGAGGAGCTGGGGCCAGGGTTTGGGGTTAAGGGTTAAGATTCTCATCTTTGCAAACCAAATGGGAGTTCTGGACTCAAGTAATAGGAAGTGCTTCCTGGCTTGGGGTGGAATGTGGGAGGAGTGCCCAGTGTAGGCTGAGGACAGCCCCTGAGGGGATCTTTGGGAAGGAGACTGAGCCAGGCAATGTGGACGGTTAGACCTGAAGGGGCCCTTGGAGGTCTTCAGTTGAAGCCTGGCACAGCATAGAGAGGTAACTGAGGCCCAGAGAGGATGACATTGTGGCCCCCGACCCACAGCTGCCTCGTGACTAGCCCTGTCCCCTGAGTTAAGGAGCTATGTTTTCTTCACAGTGTGGAAGGATGAGGCCGTGATGAGGTGAAGTCTGGCCAGACCCAGAGGACTGGAGACCCCAAGAGAGTTACAGGAGGGCTTATTGGTGGTGACCGGATGGTTTGGCATCATGGGCCACTTGGTCTGGGTTTAGGGACTGATAGTCCTGGGAAGACCTTGTCCCCACGGGGAGAAGGGGAGGGGGCAGGCAGACAGGAAATGGAGGGCTTGGAGCTGTTGGTGTTGGGGAAGTTTCCATGGAGAGAAAGGTGGGTGGTGGGGGTGGGGTGGGATCAATTTCTCAGGCCCAAGTTCAAGTCCACTGGCTTTTGTTTTTTTGTTGCTTCCTGTTTTTCCATGTTGCATCTCAATTCTCCTTTGATGGGGAGACCCTCCATGGCTCCTCTTTTTAAAAGGATTTTGCAGAAATGAATCGCTCTGGCCACCTCCACAGTTCCACTCCCTGCCCAGGGTCAGGGACAGGGGTTTACTTTTCCAACTAGAGGTAGCTCAGAGCCTGAGGAAAAGCCCTGATCCTCTGGTTCAGACGTCCCAGTTACCAAAGACAAAGATGGGTGGCTTCTTAAATCTGGCTGAGCAAGTTCTTACAATGCCAGGCCTTGGTGGCCCCGTCTGTGCCCGGAGAAGGGCTCACGGTTCAGGCTCTGGGCAGGGCAAGTCTCACTTTGCCGGTGATCGTGATAGTGAAGGCACAGCAGCCGTGCTGCTTTCTTTATTGAACGCCTGCGGTGCTCCTGGCATTTTACTTACTTATATTGTTTATTCTTCACCAAAACCCAGTGAGGAAAATGCCATTGTTACCTTGGTGTCACAGATGAGGAACCTGGGGTTCTCAGAGGTTAAGACCTCCTGCTCAGGGTTACCCAGATGGGAAGGCAAAGCCAGGAGTCAGATCCTAGTCCATCTGACTTCAAAGTCCCTGCTGGAGTGAAGGGGGGTTAGAGCAGGGGTTAGAGCAGGAGAGAAATCGGGGCGGTGGGAGATGGGGATAGCTCCTCCCAGTGGAGGAGAAGCAGGCGGCCTTTGGAATCTCCATAACCCTCTCCTGGTCTACAGGGAACCTTGTTTATTGGAGCTATTTCTTTTTAAAAAAAAAAAATTCTTTTTTTTTTAAATACTATTTTGTGTTTTATTTTTTGGCCATACCATGTGGCTCTCGGGATCTTAGTTCCCCAACCAGGGATCGAACCCGGGGCCTGGCAGTGAAAGTGCTGAGTCCTAACCACTGGACCACTGGGGAATTTCCTGGAGCTGTTTCTAAACTGAGCTGTAGAGTCTGGTCTTCTCTGGTGGGGGAAGGCTGCAGGGGGGGCTGGGGCAAGATGGGGACAAGGGGCATTAACATGGAAGGAGGAGCTCTGGTGAGGGTAGTGACCAGACCACAGCCTGAATGCTGGAGTCCTGGGTTTCAACCCCAGCTCTGTCCGCATAGCTGTGTGACCTCAGATAAGACGTTTCCTCCTTGGACTTCAATCTTCAGATCTCTGCTGTGAAGCTAGATGCTTTCCAGCTGAGGGCCTGGGGTTTTAGCCTTGGATCTTCAGAAGGGGCCCCAAGAAAGGGAGGAAGGGACAGGCTTAAGAGGGGTTCCTGGGGAGGAGGGCATCCTCAGGAACATAAACACACTGAGGAGCTGTGAGCAGCCCGCCCTTAAAAGGGCAAGTGTGCGGCGCTCCCGGGGTGGGTGCAGTTAGGGCCCTTCTCTGTGGGGATGGTACTTCCTGTTTGGAGGGTCTCTGTCTACTTCTTCCTTCTTCCCTCCTCCTGAGGCCACTCCACCTCATTTCTTGTACTCAGGGGAGACCTTAAAAATATGGAAAGACAGTTATGGCCTGGCACCAACCAATCAGAGCAGTCAGAGCTGTGAACAGCTAGTGTAAGACTAACGGAGTAGGCCAGCTATATGCCAGCCCCCGGCCCCCGCCCTGACTGCCCTTGGTAAAGCCTGGCTCAGGGACTGAAGGCAAAGAAGGGCAAGGAGGGAGAGTGAGGGAGTGAGAAGTCGAGGAAGTGAAGGCAGAAGAGGGTTCACAGGTCCTCCCAGACGTCAGCCCATCCCGCCGCAGAGCCCCGTCTTGCCGTCCACCCAGCCTCACCACGCCTCAGGACCTGCCCTCCCATGCTTGTGCCCTCAACAAAGCAGTCTTGCCCGCCAGCTGCAGCTGCATTTTGGAGGCTGATGAAACCAAGGGGACCTTGTCTGGACTCTGCATCATCATCCTAAACTGACGATGGGCGGAGGACCCAGGGGAGTCCACCCCTATCTGCCTAACAGAATTAGTGCTTTACTGAGCCTGACAGTGGGATGCCAGGGTTTCATCCCACCCACTCTTTTTTTTTTTCCCCATTGGCTATCAATTCCCCTGGAGAGCTTTAACCTCTCACTTCCTCCCTGATTCCTCAGCCTCCAGCCTATTGCAGGCCTTTGTCAACATAAACCAGGATTCTGCACTTGTCTGCCGGCTGCTTCCTCTACCCGCAGCCTCGAGACTGTCCCCTTGTTCCACTCAAGGGTTCCTGATAGCTTAACTACTAGGAATCAGAGATTTCAATCAATATTTCTGGACTGATTGATAAAGACCCCTCTTCTCCTTTTCCATGAGCACAGGTTGTTTGCCAATTGACCAAAAAATATTTACTGAGCACCCACTAAGCACAAGACATTTTATTAGCCATAAAGGGGGGAAGATGTCAAAGAAGCAGGAGGCATGGCCCCTGCCCTCAAGGAGCCTTCACTGTAGCTGTGGAGAGGCAATACGTAAATGCAGAAAAGATGACCAGTAATACAAGGCAACCTTGGATAGTGTGTTATGTTAGGTATTCCTGGGTCTATTAAAAAAGTCTTGTTTTAAATTGAAGTACAGTTGATTTACAATGTGCTGTTAGTTTCAGGTGTACAGCAAAGTGATTCAGTTACACATACATAAATAGCTATTTTTTTTTCAGATTCTTTTCCCTTATAGGTTATTACAAAATGTTGTGTATAGTTCCCTGTGCTACACAGTCTGTCCTTGTTGGTTATCTATTTTATATATAGTAGTGTGTATACGTTAATCCCAAACTCCTAATTTAATAGATAGATAGATAGATAAAGGGAAGGAAGGATCAATCCCTTTGCATGAATAACCTGAGGTTTGTATATATTGTAGAAAAGATGTGTAATTCTTGGATTGTATAGGGCAATACTTCTTAAAATATCTTTGGTAGAAAATCTGTAGAAAATGTTTTGAAAGTTCTGTGCTCAGATACATTTAATAAATGCTAGCAGACATTTTTTAAAAAGTGTCACAAAGTTTATAAAGAAAGAAAAAGTGGAGCCAGTAAAAAAACTCCTGAGTGATGATTAAAATGCATCATGTCTTATAGGAGAGGCCAGCTCAGATGGCTAATTTATTAGCTAGATTGTTAGGGCTTAGGAAATAAAGCAGTGTTCTCCTTGAGTAACCTTGGGTTCACTAGGAACAAATTACGCCACATTTATCTTTTTTTTGTTAAGGTTCTAGAACTTGGTTCAAGGGAATGCCTTGGATTTGGCATTTTTGGAGGCGCACAAGGACTTAGGAAACAATCTCCTGGGGTGTCTTTAGGAAATGAGGGCTAGGGCTTCCCTCGTGGCGCAGTGGTTGAGAGTCCACCTGCCGATGCAGGGGACACGGGTTTATGCCCCAGTCCGGGAGGATCCCACGTGCCGCGGAGCAGCTGGGCCCGTGAGCCATGGCTGCTGAGCCTGCGCGTCCGGAGCCTGTGCTCCGTAACAGGAGAGGCCACAACAGTGAGAGGCCTGCGTACCGCAAAAAAAAAGAAATGAGGGCTAGATAAGCACATGGGTTCATGGGTTCAGAGCTGGTTGAAGGACTATCCCCTGAGACTGTTAATGACTACTTCTTTGGCATTCCCAGACAAAGTAGCTACGTCATCTGGGCCTGTCACTCTCCTTGCTGTGGTCAACATTTTTAGCAACAGTGTAAGTACAGACCATGGAGACATTTTGATCATTCTGTTAATGACCCAGATCTAGGAGAAACAGCTAAGAATCATGACTCAAAAATACCTTGACCCCTTTGGGTGTATTACCCCAAAGCACTGAAAGCAGGGACACAGAAAGATAGCTGTACACGTTCATAGCAACATCATTCACAATAGCCAAAAGGAGATAGCCACCCAGGTGTCTGTCAAGAGATGAATGGATAAACCAAGTGTGGTATATGCATACAGTGGAATATTAGTCAGCCTTAAAAAGACAGGATATTCTGCTACAACAAGTATGAACCTTGAGGACATGATGCCAAGTGAGATAAGCCAGGATAAATGCTGTAAGATTCTACTCACAGGAGGTACTTAGAGTAGCCAAATTCACAGGGACGGAAAGTAGAATGGCGGTTGCCAGGGGCTGGGGGGAGAGAGAAATGGGAAATGATTGTTTAGTGAGTACAGAGTTTCCGTTTCACAAGATGGAAAACAATTCGGGAAATGGATGGTGGTGGTGGTTGCACAGCAACGTGAATGTATTTAGTGCCCCTGAACTATACGCGTACAAATGGTAAAATGGTAAATTTTATGTTCTGTGTATTTTGCCACAATTAAAAAAAATCTTGACCCTAAACCTGTGATGTAATATTCAATAAGGATGAAGGCAGAATCTTATTTATATTCAAAAAATTAGGATATATTAATATGAGGAGAATATGGCTGGGCAGCAGGGTGGTGGATAAGCAATGGTCTCTCTAGTGAACCCACCCAGATCTGAAACCATGTTTAGGAACCATTGGTCAGGGGTCATTTGGCTCTTTCCGGAAGCCCATGTGCAGATAATTGGGCTTAACCTACCTGGTAGCTGTGTGACATCAATGACTAGGGCCAGCGTTCAGCCTCATGCTGGTCACCATAGAACTAGGCTCTCCCAGTGGCAAAGACTTAACCCTTTCTGTTCCAACAACCGCCCAACTGTTGGGTGGCCCTCAGTTCTGATCTCTGGCCATAGTGGTGTCCTCTGTTCTTGGTCGGTATGGAAAGCAGATTTGACCAGATCCCCTTCACTCTTGGCTGGACACCGTTCCAATGATCAGCCCCATTTCCTTACTGAGGGTTCACTCTAATGGCTCCCCCAGCTCACCCCTCCTTCTGGATGGGTGGGTGAACCCACGCCCTGTTGATATTTCACATCCATCCAAACATGCCTGGCTGCAACAGACTGGGCAGAAAGCTGTGCGAGGCTTCCTTCCTCTGCTCCCATGGAGGCCCCCACTCCAGGAGCCATGCCATGTGATTAGCTCGGTGTCTTCCCTGCCAGCCGACGTCAGCCCTTCTCTCCCCATTGGATGACGCCTTTAAAGCGGCTATCCCCAGACCCTGGAGTGAATCAAGTGAGTAAGGGATCCCTGCTGGAAACTGGTCTGCAGGGGACCAGAGGACAGGGAACAAGGTTCCCGTCTGTACAGTCAGAGAGAGAGTAGGCTGAGTGCCAGCTCTGACCTCCTGGAAGTCACGTTCTGGGACGACAGCCCCCCTGTCTCCTCTAGGGGCACAGAGGGAGAATCTGAAAGTGTTCATGGCTGTGGGAGAAGGAGGGGACTTGGCTGTCGGGTTGAAGGCTCCTGACAGTTGGGCAACGAAGTCATGGTGGCAGAGTGGCCGCGTCCCCGTCTACCTGGCCACCGTGCCTGACCGCTCTGTGCTTTCTGTTCTACCCAGATCACCATGAGGACCTAGGGCGTCTGCCTGCGGACCGTCCCCCCAGCTGGAAGTGACCATGGCCCCCCGCAAGAGGAGCCGCCATGGCCTGGGCTTCCTGTGCTGCTTCGGAGGCAGCGACCTCCCTGAGATCAACCTCCGGGACAGCCACCCCCTGCAGTACATGGAGTTCTCCAGTCCCATCCCCAACCCAGAGGAGCTGAACGTCCGCTTTGCAGAGCTGGTGGTGAGTGAGGGGGTGGGAAGGGAGGGGGGTTGGCGATGGGGAGGGCCACGGCTAGAGCAGGCAGAGCCAGAGAGAGGGCAAGGGCCCATGTGCCGGCATCTTCACCTCCTGAAACTCTGCGTGGGGCTGAGGTGAGCCCCGAGGACATTTCAGCTATGGGGGAGAAACAGAGTTACTCGCTGGGGTGGGCACCGTGAAAGGTGGACCTCCGTCATATCTCCGCTGCATTTTAGACCTCGCGGGGTAGCAGCAGGCTCCCATGAGAGGAGCAGGTCCACGCCTTTGTGAAATCAGGCAGTGAGGGGCCTCAGAGAACATCAGAGCACTTGGCACCTTTTTCTCTTCTGCTCGCTGGAATTTCCCTGGGATCCTTTTATCTCGAGCACAGAAAGAAGAGACAGGGTGGAATTCTGTAGGCGGACACTGGGTACCTCAGAACAGGGGATGATTTTCTTCTTTTCATTGAAGTATAGTTGATTTACAATGTTGTGTTAATCTGTGCTATACAGCTAAGTGATTCAGTCATACATCTGTGTACATTTTTATATTCTTTTCCATCATGGTTTGTCATAGGATATTGAATATGGTTCTCTGTGCTATACAGTAAGAGCTTGTTGTTTATCCGTTCTATACATAATAGCTTACATCTGCTCATCCCAACCTCCCACTCCATCCCTCCCCCAGCCCCCTCCCCCTTGGCAACCACAAGTCTCAGAACAGGGGATGATTAACCAGAAACAGGAAGGTAGAGATGCCTGTATCACACCTGGAACGTGGGTAGGTTCTGGGATGATGACATCCCATGTCTAGCCTGGGGAAGACAGAAGCTCTATCGTTTATACTGGTAGCAGCTCTTCCTGACCCTTTGTGATACCCATTCAGACCACAGCAGCACCCTGTGTGTGACGTCATACTCTGACCGCAAGGAGACAGAACAGGAAAGAAGCATGATTCCTCCCTTGGGAGGTCTGATGGTGAGACAAAGCCTGCACACCAAAGAAAGTCCCGGATTGGGGAGCAGGACCCCTGCCCAGGACTCGGGCCTGAACCCTGGCAGAGAGCAGTAAGCACAGGGTCATCTACCGTTAATTCCTGGTCGCTCATTCTCATGGCTGGCCTGTAGAGAAACAAGGCAGTGTGATGGGGAACGGGGTTTCACACTTGGATTCGGTCGCGGATGTATCTGATTAAGGCGATTCAGCTCTTCAAATCACAGGACCACTATAAGATGGGACCCTGCACGTGATGAGAAACAGTGATCCGCCTTCCTCATCATATCAGCTTCAGGAAAACTCATGGTCCTGATTCATGCCTTTCCTCAGGGTGGGACCGGAGGTGGGAGAGAACAAAGCCTTTACTAGCGTAGAATAAGGTTCAGAGCCTGATCCGTGTTAGTCCTGCAAGATCCGTTTTTTATGCAGAATACTGCTGGCGCCAAATATGTGGGTTTTCCCACACCAAGCAGTTCTCCAATTTTATACAGACATCAACTGGGCGTCCTACGATTTAACTCAATTCTGACATTTACTACCCAGAGTTAGCGCAGACCCCTCAGGTTAAGGGCTCAGATCCACGAGACAGCCCCCAACTTCAGACGCCCACCGCAGGTGGTGGGTCCCAGCTTCCCAACACTTCTGTCCAAGGTGGCTGCAAATCGGGGGTTCCCACCATCCCCTCCTCAGGTTTGATAATATGCTGGAACCACTCGCTCACAGAAGTCAGGGAAACACTTTATTTACTATTACCAGTTTATTATAAAGGATATTCTAAAGAATACATGTGAACAGCCAGATGAAGGTGTACGTAGGGTTAGACCCAGAAGGGTAAGGCTTCTGTCCTGAGCACAGGAGTCTGCCCATGTGGAGTTCGGGCTTCCCCACCCTCGCAACCCGTGGATGCATCCACCCAGCCGGAAGCTCTCTGAGCCTCGCCATTTAGGGCCATTTATGGCAGTTTTGACATGATAGATTTTTTTAACTTGATCTGTAGCCCTTCTCTCCCCAGAGTTTGGGAAGTGAGGGTGAATGTTCTAGGCTTCTAATCAAGGCCTGATCCTTCTGGCGACCAACCTCCACCTCGAAGCTATCTAGGGTCCACCAAGAGTCACTTCCCTGGGAGAAAAGAGGCTCCTATCACCCAGGAAATTCCAAGGGATTTAGGAGCTCTAGGATAGGAGCTGGGAATGAAGATGAAAAATATATTTCTTGCATTAATCCCGGGCCGGGACATCTTCTTGAGCAGAGCACGTGAGTTTTGAAAGAAGGACATGTCAAGGGGTGTTCCTTCCTTTGGCCCTTTTAGTCACCAAGTATTTATTGAGCATTTTAAGTGGCAGGGTTTTTTGTTTTTTTTTTTACAAGTTACTTTGCAAAAAAGGATGAGTCAGACCCGTCTTGTCTGCAGGAAGACTAGCGTGAGGTATTGATCAAACAAATGAAAAATAGTTCTTGAGAGACTGCTGTGTGCTGGGCCCCATGGGGCTGCCAGGGGATTTAGTGATGAACCAACAGGAGCAGTTCCTGCCCCCAAGAACATGAAGCCGAACGGGAAGGCCGATCTTGAACAGTAGTGATAATGTGGTGGGTGTTTTGAAAGGAAATGTTTGGGGAGCTGTGGGAGTGTCTAGCAGGGAGCCTTCTTCTAGACCGGCGGTCATGGTGACTCCTCTGAAGCAGTGACACTTCCATGGAGATCTGAAAGCACAGCGATGGTTAGATAAGTGAATGGAGGTGCAGAAGAGGGCCATGGAGTCCCCCGCAGAAGCAGCAGCAGATGTGAGAGTCTCAAGTCAGGAAAGAGCTGGGTCCTTTTGGGGGGAACACCATCACGATGAGAATAACCAAGGATTTTGGATTCGATCCGAAGGGTGATAGAAAGCCACCGAAGAGGTTAAGCAGGGGTTTGAGGTGATCCAATCTACTTTCCTAAAAAAAAGTAGGGTCCCTCCATCCAGGGTGGGAGAAGGGACACATCCACTCACAGAAGAATCTCTTTACTCAGTAAGGGCACCTTACCTTTATAAGTTGTAACGGTTGTCTAATAATGTTTAATTTAAATATGTATGTCACAGAGCTAATAAATGAGATGACCAAGACTTTATAATTAAAACAAAACACTTGAGTATTCTAGAAGTTACTGTTTTTTCCCCGGGAAAATGGAGAACTACTTTTTCTATGTGTGTATTTTTATGTAAGTAGCACTCTGTTCCTGGTTCAGGGAAAACATGCCCTAAAGCAATAATGTTAGATATTAAAGATTAAAATCCAGTGCAAAAAAAAAAGGTCTGTGTAGACCATTGGGAAGCTCTTGGTGCACTCCGAGCTGGGGAGGATGGTCGCTTGGACTAAAGTGTTAGCAGTGAGGATGGGGAGAAGTGGACAGATTCAAGAGCTACTGAGAAGGAAGTATAATAGGATTTGTTGGGATTGGTGAGTGAGCAGGAACTGGGGAACACCAGGTTTCTTACGTGAGGTTGTGGGTGGATGGAGGGACCCTGTACAGGACAGGATGTGCCAGTGGAGACCCAGACTTAGGGTCTGGGTCTAATGAACAAAGTTTGCATATGTTCTCTGTGCCTCAGTTTCCTCACCTGTAAAATGGGCTGTTGCAAGTTTAATGAGTAAACCTTAAGCACTGAGAACAGTGCCTGGCACATCCTGACACTGCATGAGTGTGGGAGGTACCTGAGGGTCACCAAAGTTGATCAGTATAGGAGGCACCTGGGTGCCAGGATCGGGAGCTCAGGACACTGGTGAGCTGGAGGTACAGGTTTGAGAGAGTTTAGGATCGTCACTGAGTCCTTGGGAATGGCTGCGAAGGCTTCACCCCGGGGAAGCATAGAGGGAGGGGAGGAGAGGACCCAGGATGGTGCCCTTTGGGACTTCAACGTTGGATGGTAGGAGAGAGGAGGAGAAGTCAGGGGTCCCAAGAGGAACATACAGTGAAGCAGGAGGGACTGCCCAAGAGTGTGGTTTTCCAGGAAACCAGGGAAGAGAGACTCAGTAAGGAGTGGATGGTCCGCAGAGTCATGGGCTACCTGGGCTGAACCAAATCGCCAAGAAAGGTCCTTCGATTTAGTGACAGAGACCACTGGTGAGAAAAGACCAGTGTGTACACAGCCAGGATACAAGGTTGAACATAACTGCTCTGGAGTTCGGGAAGGGAGGTGTTCTTACCTGGGAGGGGCTGTGGAAGGCTTGTGGGAGGATGCTAACTTTGAGCTCGGGAATTAGACCAGGGTCCACAGGATGGGTGGGCCAGGAGGGCAGGCCGGGTGGAACTAACTGCATAAGCAAAAGTAGAAGAGATGGAGTTTGTGCTGGGCAGTGTCAGGTGCACAGAACTCTCTCTTTTTCTTTTATTTCTGATTCTGACCATGGAAAGGAAATGCTTCAGAAACCTTGAGCAGGGTCTGGGGACATTCCTGGGATATGAAGAGAGTGGTTCTAGGGAAGAACCTTCCTTTAGCATTAGATCTGCTGGAGTCTTTAGTTCGAAAGGCAGGTGACCCGATGGGCATAGTTTCAAGTTCTCTTTGAATGTGCCGTGGAGGATGGCAGCCACTGGTCACGTGGGGCTGCTGACACTTGAAACGTGGCTGGTCTGAACCAGCATGAGCTGTAATGGGAAATCCACACCAGATTTTGATGACTTAGTTTGAAAAAAAGAATGTAAAATACCTCATTGATCTTTTTTTTTTTTTTTAACATTGATTATATTTTGAAATGACCATATTTTAGATATTTTGGGTTAAATACAGTGTATTATTAAAATTAAGTTCAACTATTCCTTCTTAATTTTTTAAAGTGACCAGAACAATTTTTTAAATACATGTGTCTCACATTATATTCCTATTGGACCGTTCTGATCTATGTGAAAGAAAGTCTAAAATGTTCTCGTTGAATAAAAGTAAAGGACAAAGAGTGTAGATATTGATATTTAAGACCCTTGTACCTTCTTAGATATTACTTTCACTATCACTTTAGAAAATGTAAAGATTAGTAATACTATGCTTTTTTTTGTCTTAATGTAAGTTTTGCTTTTATTTTTTTTTAAAAAAAACTTACAAGAATTGAGCTGAAAAGCACATTATGTTCCCATGGCCCGTTGACTATTTTTTTTGATGAGCGCCTGCATAACTCATGAATCACAGGAGAAGAATTTTCAATAAGAGAACTTTTTTAGGGGCCATTCAGCACAGCCAAACCTATAAAATCATCTCAAACTACCGAAAGAGTTACCCTAAATTTGATGACGTCAGAAACTACCCAGTCCTGCTCCCGGGGAGGCGTGGGCCGGCTGCTGGAGCCCAGCCTGCGTGTGCACAGCCTTGTCTCGGTGGTGGTGCAGCCGGAGGGCTATCCCTGGCAGGCACAGCTCCATGGGAAGCAGACCTCCCGCGGCATGGCGTGCCCTCGTTGCCAGGAGAGATGCTCAGCTCATCATCTTTACCAGGTCTCTTCAGTTGTGCTGGGACCCATGCTGAGGTTGGGGGAACCAGAGAATTTCTGGGGGAGACACTCAGAGGGCACAGAGACTTGAAGGGTGAGGGCAAAAACTGGATCAGTAGACTGATTTCTTTCTTTGTCAAGCCTTGATTTATGGTGTTGACAAGCTTAAGAAGGACAAGGAAGGAAGACAGGAAACTCCAGGCTAGAGGACTAGAGGCTAGCAAAGCAATACGGGAGATGGGCAGGGAACAGGGGACCTGGATAGGAGGAGCCAGGGACGGGGATAGGAAGTGAAAGATGCTTGGATAGAAGCTCAAGGGCTTGCTGCAAGGAGATGGGAGGGTGGGGCTGAACTTCTAGAAAAAGAATTGCCCTATCATATCTTTGATGCTCTTTGGAGGAGGACAGCAGGCTGAGGGCTTTGAGGGAATTCGAGGGAACTGTAATTTCCTGTAGGACCGAATATTCGAAGGTCAACCATGTCTGGGTTTCAGATGTATTTCTTGTTGTCTTTGCAGGATGAATTGGATCTCACCGACAAAAACCGGGAGGCTGTGTTTGCACTGCCACCTGAGAAGAAATGGCAGATCTACTGCAGCAAGAAGAAGGTGCCCTCGCTGATTCCCTTCTGCTGTCCCTCAGGGTCCACAGCACGGCAACCCTTGCCTCCATGCTTTGCTCATTCATTTAACCAGTATTTATTGTACACCTGTCCTGTTCTAGGTGTTGGAGGAGTGACAGTGAATAAGTCAGGACAAAAATAATCCCTGCTGTCATGGAGCTTACACTCAGGGACATAGGATTCTGGTTTTCAAGAATCCTGTAAGCAGGTGCCCACTGGGTTCCAGGAGTTGGTGCTGGGTAAGGGAGCTATACGATAACAGGTCTAGGGAATTCTCTGGTGGTCCAGTGGTTAGGACTCCGTGCTTTCACTGCCGTGGGCCCGGGTTCGATCCCTGGTCAGGGAACTAAGATCCCACAAGCTGCGCGGCCAAAAAAAAAAGGCTAGATTCCTTTCTTGTGCCTGTACGTATGCAGAGAGGGTGTGCGCCCTGGGCCATACCTGGGGGCAGCTCTGTTGGAAGAACTCCATTTGGGGGGAAGTGAGTGGTCTCTTCTGGATCTTGAGCCCCCCCCCCCCCCCGCCCCATCCCAGGCTGTGTCCCTGTCCCAGGGCAGCATGCACATCAGGGACACACACTGGTCTCCACTCTCCCCACCCTTTCCTCCCTTTCCTCCTCTCCTTCATTAAAAGATGTCAGTCCCCTGGGCTTCCCTGGTGGCGCAGTGGTTGAGAGTCCGCCTGCCGATGCAGGGGACACGGGTTCGTGCCCCGGTCTGGGAAGATCCCACATGCCGCGGAGCGGCTGGGCCCGTGAGCCATGGCCGCTGAGCCTGCGCGTCCGGAGCCTGTGCTCCACAACGGGAGAGGCCACAGCAGTGAGAGGCCCGCGTACCAAAAAAAAAAAAAAAAAAAAGATGTCAGTCCCCTGAATATGGTCCTCCCTAGAAGGATGAGCCGGGCCGCAGTCAGATCTTAATTGGGTTTTATCTCCTCCCCTCTGCTTTCCCAGTGGCTGTGCTTTCTGCTCTCTTCCTCCATCTCTATGTCTCTTTCCTTCATCTCTTTCTCTCTACGTCTCTCTTGCCTCCTTTCTATTTGAGCCTGTTTCTTTCACTCTATTTTTCTTTTCTTGGCCCACCTTCCCCCCCCACCCCTCCACCCTCTCGTTTCTCAGGCTTGCAGCTCAAGAGTGTATAGGTGTTTGGGAGCTAGGACCCGGTTCTTCCCACACCTGAGGCTTAGAAGTCTCCCTTCTGGGAGAAGACGGGCAGGTCTGGGATGGTTTGGGGCTGTTTCTCCTTCGTGCTCCTTAGAGCCCATTCCTGGCTCTTTTATAACTCTTCTCGCTCAAGATATTTGTTCTGGGCTCCATACTGGGCCAGACCGAGCTCATAAAATTGGTCACTATTCTAGAGTTGGAAGGAACCGAGGAGCAACCCAATCTAGTCTTTCATTCTACACAGGAGGCCAGGAAGGCCTAGAGAGGCCTTCACACAAAGTCACCAGCCAGTCGTGGCAAGTGCTGCAATGATGCTGGAATGCAGGCCTGCCAGAGCCTTGAGAACCTGCATGCACTGCAAGCCACTGTCTAGTAAACTCAGTGTGCATGTATTAAGCACCTGCAGAATACTGTGCTCTGTGTTTAGGAATCTCATTGTGAGGAAAGCAGGTCTTTCAAAAGCTCAAGTCGTGGAAGGGAGGGAGGGAGGAAGGAGAAAATTAATTTCAGGACTAGCTCATCCTATCTCGTGCTTCTCCACTTTCCAAACTGATTTACTCTGGAGGTCCCTGACGTTGATCCCTTATGCAGCTAAAATAAAAAACGCACTAAAATGTAAGGACGTCTCTCGCCACCTTCCAAACCAAGTTGTGTGTCATCTCCCCACACACTTTCACACCCCCCTCTCTTTCCACATGGTACTTCCTCTTGTCTCTAACACTCTCCCCCTTTCTTAGCTTCAGTAATCTTGAGTAACTCAGCCTAGTCCTCTCAGACCCCCTACCCCAGCCCCCGCATGAGCCTTGTGTGTTAGATGCTCCCCACCCTGGGTTTCCATGGCCCACAAATGGACATAGAGCACCGGTCACCCTGCCTCTGGCACAAGACCGACTACTACATGGATGACTTTTTGTTCAGTACTTTCAGGGTGCAGTGCAGTGATTGGCATGTAGTAGGTGCTCATTAAAGGCATGTGAAATGGCTAAATGGGGAGCCAGTAAAGGCAGGAAAGTATGTGTTTCATGATACGTTCGTCTATGTTCTGTGGTCTCCTCTCTAAGGCGGAAGCTAGAATTTGGGGACTTTGGTCATATATATCCACGTGAAGTCACAAAGACCCGATCAAGCCAGGTTTCTCACTGATCTAAAATTTGGATTTTCTTTTTTTTTTTTTTTTGCGGTATGTGGGCCTCTCACTGTTGTGGCCTCTCCTGTTGCGGAGCACAGGCTCTGGACGCGCAGGCTCAGCGGCCATGGCTCACGAGCCCAGCCGCTCCGCGGCATGTGGGATCTTCCCGGACCGGGGCACGAACCCGTATCCCCTGCATCGGCAGGCGGACTCTCAACCACTGTGCCACCAGGGAAGCCCTAAAATTTGGATTTTAAGAAACAAAATCATGAAGCCAGAGTGGATGAGGCTGAGGGATGCAGGGCAAAGTCCAGGCCGGCTGGCAGGCAGGTGGTTTAACAGGAAGGTTCTGGAGGAGGTAAATGTTCATGCTAATTTGAAAGCAGGAAATTGGCAGAAAGCAGATGAGGGGGAACCTCCAGATGAAACAGGGACAGGGACAGGAAGGAGGAGGGTGTGTGTAATGCCCAGAAGCAGACCCACTGGCCGGAGGAGAGGACTGGATTTTCAGTCAGCATCAATTCTTGTCCAGCTCCCCTCATTCCTGCCCACACTTGGAGAGGACTTGAGGCTTTCTCTTGGAGCCCGAGGGCCATGTCTCATCTGGGCTCTACCTCCTAGCTGCACAGACCCTTCCTCCTTCCAAACCCAGGGCCTTGGGAGTGTCTTTTTCCCTCCTTTTTTAAAGTTACAGTTTACTGAGTACCTACTATGTGCTAGGCGCTGCACCAAATGCTCTATGTCAATCAGTGCTTCCCAAACTGTCTGAGAGAAAGACCAAGTTTTTAAATATCCAAACTGTCACCGACAAATACTTTTGTAAAATACAATGAGAATGATATTATCAGAAAACAATAAAATTTGAAAAAGGAGATGTACAAAATATAAGCACACATTTTCATTAGATTCAACAGACTTAAAATTGTATTTTATTAAGTAGAGTCAGAACAGATATAACAGGGGAAAAAAAGAATTTATTTTTAATTGTGTATATTGTTTGAAAGTGTATACACCTGTGTGGTTTCTGCCTCTGTCACTGGCTGGTCCTGAGATTCGATGTCCACGATCTGCCTTTTGCCAAGGAGGAAATGGAAGCCTGGGGAGATTTTATAACTTCCTCGAAGTCACCTTGTCTAGGCTGGGCTAGGAGATGAATCTGAATGCTGACCTGGGACGAAGCTCAGGGTCTCAGACTGTGGGCCTGTCTTACCGGGGGGTCCATCCAGTCCTTCATCTTGTTCCAGGAACAGGAGGATCCCAACAAGCTGGCGACCAGCTGGCCTGACTATTACATCGACCGCATCAACTCCATGGCTGCGGTGAGCCTCGCCCCTGTCCTGCCCCGGCCCTGCCTGGAAAGGCTCTGGGGAGAGTGGTCCTCATCTTCCCCTGCACCCCACAGCCCACCCTTTCTGGGGATCAGCAGCTTTTCAGTTATTCTCAAGATTTTATCCTGATCCCTCCCTCCCCTGTGTGACTTTAGATCCCCCCAAACCATTGAAACATTTATTATGTATGTATCACACAGCCTTGGGAAATAGTCTGGGCTGATCATTCTCCCCATTTTACAGATGAGGAAAGTGAAGCCTGGGAATGGCTATTCGCAGAGTCTGTCACTCTGTCTTAGTAAACCGTTCCCTGAGGCCTCACCATTCCTGAGGCGAGGGCGGCCCCCGGGTCACACTCGGACCGGGAGTGGCAGGGAGCTGGGAGACAGGCAGCCCAGCGTGACCTCCGCCCCCTTCTCCGACCTCAGATGCAGAGTCTGTACGCGTTTGATGAGGAGGAGACGGAGATGAGGAACCAAGTCGTGGAAGACCTGAAGACAGCCCTCCGGACACAGCCCATGAGGTGATGTCTCCTTCCCTCACTTCCTTCCACGTCCCCTCACCCAGCGGTCCCCTCAGCTTCCCGAAGCTTCACGCAGAGCTCTGCTCCCATCCCAGTACCCTTGGCCAACTCCACTCTCCAGCATCCCCTAGAGCTCACTTTACCTCCTTTCACATCCTGGCTCCTACGCCCCCTCTGTGAGGAGCTGGGATGCTGCCAGAGGATGGGCATGTTGGGGAGGGGAGATGAACATGGGAAGATGAGATCAACCTCAGATCCTGAAGAGAAACTGAAGGCAGGTGCTTGTTTTATTGGGAAAACAGAACAGGATGGGGGGGTGGGGTGGGGGTTGGGCATACGGACAGGTACACAAGAAAGAGCTGTGCACATGAGGGGCCCCGCGCCAGAGGGGTGAGTGTGGGTGAGAAGTACTCCAGCCACTAGGGGGCGATGTGGTGTCTCTGGATGAGATTTCTCCATCTAGAGTGGGAGCAGGCAAGGAAGGGGGGGATGGGTGTCTCAAGGGCTGAAAAGAGCCTCTCCCCACGTCCCAGGCCACATTGTGAAAGGGCCCAAGAGAGCCACAGGCTCCTCTTGTGTCTGGCAACTCATTCTGGCTTGTGGGAACCAACTCTCAAAATGTTCAGCAGTTTTGCAAGCTGATTGTTAAACATAGCTATGATGAAAATGTAAATTACATCAACTCATGATTAAATAAATGCTATCAAAAACAAAGGTAATTAAGTGCTTGAAACTTATCACTCCTTAATTACCTGATGATTTGACTCCATTTTACTGTTATGCATGCTCTTTACTGTTACCTGTGCTCAGGGAGTTTGCACCCACTGTGTGTGCCTGGTGGGAATATGTAAATGGTGCATCTCTTCCCAGCTCCACGTTCAATGACACACACTGATACTTTGAAATCAGCTATGCTGGCGGTATTTATACCATGGAAACTGGCAAACACCACAATCAGGCCTTTTCTTTCTCTAGAGCTCCAGTTGTTACCAGCACAATGATCTTCGTGTGTGTGTGTGTGTGTGTGTGTACGTGTGTACGCACGCATGCGTGCACATACGCACGCGTGCACATGTGTGGTCTAGGTTGACCCAGGAGCCTGGAAATAGCCTCAAGGAGAACGGGAGCCCCCTAATCCCTGCTTGTTGCTCAGGCGGGGTGGGGTGGGGGCCTGGTATGGGCAGGGGATGCAGGAAGGATGAGGAAGTCAGGAAGTAGAAGGGCTGAGGGGAGGTTGCCGGGTTCATCTCCCACTTCCATTTATTTTTTTTTCCCCATAATAAAATTCTGATTACAAAAGTCACACACAGTCATGGTGGAAATTTTGTGGAATACATAAAAGTATAAAATAGAAGATAAATAATACCTATTTTTAACAATTTAAGAGTACATTCTATTTTTCTAGGTGTATTTCTTTAATCATGTAGAAATACAAATGCTCTGGGGATCAAATGTACTAATTATATGTAGTGCTTTCCTCACCTTCATTTACGACATTTCCTCAGATCATTAATTATTCTACTGAATCAAGGGTTTTAAGCCTCTGTGTGTGTGTGTGTGTGTGTGTATGTGTGTGTGTATGTATGTGTGTGTGTATGTGTGTGTGTATGTGTGTGTGTATGTGTGTGTATGTATGTGTATGTGTGTGTGTTTGTGTGTGTGTATGTGTGTGTGTGTGTATGTGTGTGTGTGCCATGGATGACTTTGCCACCCACATGAAACCTTTTGAGTGCTTATCAGAGTGATGTTGTTAAATAGTAAAATAGATAGAAATAGATAAAGTTAAAAATGAACCAATTAAATTGAAATACAGTTACCAAATTTTAAACATTTGTGAGATAGCAATAAATGTACTTCTTTATGCCTTAAATAATAAGAACTGGCAACCACCATAATTTTGAAGCCCTGATGAGTGGAAATGATATTTTGAGATACCTGTAACAACTGTAATTAGAGATGAAAATAGCTGTGATTTCTTTGTGTGACAAAGTCACAGATTCTGCTAATGCCGCTATAGTTTATTGCCTACATTCATCACTGAAGGAAATGCTAAATTTCAGGTAGAGGTTTTACCGAAAATAAAAGTGTAATTTTCTTTTCCCATCCAAGTTCATGGACCCCTGAATGTTAGCCATAGACCCCTTAGGGGAACACAGATTCCAGGTTAAGAACCACTGAACTAAAGGGTTTTTAATGTTTTTTTGCTAACCTTCAAGATAGCTCAGATGTTTTCTTAGGGATCCCTTGAAGAGTGCCTTCCCCAGCCTTGATCCCTTGTTGCAGTGACTCTGATGCCTCCCATGTCTGCAAGTCCTCCTTGTTTTCTGACTGTAATTCTCTTAACTCCCATCGTCGTTGGTGATGAGTCTTCAGGTTTAACAGCCATGATAATTATCCTAATAATCTCTTTCACATATACACCTTCTTAGCTGTGTAACCCACAGTCAACGACGTGCAAATGCTTGGTATTTAACATGCAAATAAGATCTGAGTCTTGTGAGGTGATAGGATTTTAGCGCTTTAGATAAACTTTACAAGTGAACCAGGTGGCTACCATCGTCGGCGGGACACAGCGGTACCCAGGTAAGGGGGTAGCTGTTTGCAAAATGCATACAGAATAATATGCAACTGCAGGATACCTGTTTTGCTGATGGCTCTGGTCTGGGCAGGTTTGTGACCCGCTTCATCGAGCTGGAGGGCTTGACCTGTCTGCTGAACTTCCTCCGGAGCATGGACCACGCCACCTGTGAAAGCCGCATCCACACCTCCCTCATCGGCTGCATCAAAGCTCTGATGAACAACTCCCAGGGGCGGGCACACGTGCTGGCACAGCCCGAGGCCATCAGCACCATCGCACAGAGCCTGCGCACGGAGAACAGCAAGACCAAGGTGGCCGTGCTGGAGATCCTGGGCGCCGTGTGCCTGGTGCCCGGCGGCCACAAGAAGGTGCTGCAGGCCATGCTACACTACCAGGTGTACGCAGCCGAGCGGACGCGCTTCCAGGTGCGGGGCTGGTGGGGGGCTTATATCAAAAGAGCTGAGGAGCCTTAAGAGAGGGGCGGTTTGGCTGGGAAAATGGACTCCTCGCTAGACCGTGGGTTCCTTGAGACTGGAGTATGGGTCTGCTTCATTTCTGTGGCTCCGTGTCTCTGAACCCAGCACCTGGCTCATAAAGGGGCTCAGTCAAGAAATATTGAATCGGGGTTTCCCTGGTGGCGCAGTGGTTGAGAGTCCGCCTACCGATGCAGGGGACGCGGGTTCGTGCCCCGGTCTGGGAAGATCCCACATGCCGCGGAGCAGCTGAGCCCGTGAGCCATGGCCACTGAGCCTGCGCGTCTTGAGCCTGTGCTCTGCAACGGGAGAGGCCACAACAGTGAGAGGCCCGCATACCGCAAAAAAAAAAAAAAAAAGAAAGAAATATTGAATCGAATACCGTTGCTGGAGTGGAGATTTTAGGCCCGATGCCTGGGCCGGTGCCTACTGTAGGGACACTGGGACAAGTCCTGGGAACTCAGGCCATGCTATGCTCTTTTCTTCTCCCTGACCTGCTCCAGGTAAAGAGGTAGACAATAAGTATAGTGTCTTGGTACTAAGTCTCAATAGATGTGAACTGTTATCACAAACATGATGGTTTATCCACCACTATAGACTATATGTTTGTTCTGTCATCAACCATTTTAAAGCACCTACTCTGTTCAGAAAGTGACCCCTGACCCTTTGCAGAAGATGCAAAGGAGGTAAAAGGTAATGTCCATGCTATCAAGGAGCTGGGCAGGGAATACAGTTACTCTTGGTATCCTCGGGGGATTGGTCCCAGGACCCTCGTGGATACCAAAACCTGTGGCTACTTAAATGTCTTATATAAAATAGTGTAGTATTTGCATATAACCTATGCACATCCGTCTGTATACTTTAAATCATCTCTGGATTACTTATAGGACCTAATATAATGTAAATGCTCTATAAATAACTAAGTACCATATAAATGCTATGTAAACCGTTACTGGTGTTCAGCAAATGCAAATTTTGCTTTTTGGAACTTTCTGAAATTTAAAAAACATATATATTTTCAACCTGGCATTGGTTGAATCTGCACATGTGGGACCCACAGATACGGAGGGCTGAGGAGCTGTAAACAGCTGTAAAGTGCTAAAGCATCTTTCCAGCATCACCCAGCAAAATAAAGCAAGTCCCCAAGGCTGAGTGCACGGGAGACTAAGGTAGGACTGCGGCTGAGATGTAGAGAGGCAAAGGAGGCTTCCTGGAAAAGGTGAGCTTTAGGGAAGATCCAAGATGAGACTGGATAGATTGGGTAGAGAGAACACATGGGGCATTCTGGGCGATCGGAATGGCAGGAGCAAAGGCACAGAGGCTGGACTCACAGGATCCTGAGCCCTCCTCTCTTTTTCCGTCCTGCCTTTCCATCCAGACCCTGCTGAATGAGCTGGACCGAAGTCTAGGCCGGTACCGAGATGAAGTGAATCTGAAAACAGCCATCATGTCCTTTATCAACGCTGTCCTCAATGCGGGCGCTGGAGAGGTGAGGCATCTTCTCTGTGCCCTTGCTGGGCCCTGACTTTCCGGACCTGGGGAAGAGGGCGTGAGTGCTGCCTGGGGACGTGGCAAAGGGTCGGTGTGGCTGACACTACCATCCCTGTCCTCAGATTATCTGTATCACCTCTTGCCTCCTTCACTTGGGGCCAAGAAAGAACAGCTTGTCATAAACCTCCCTGTCACGAGCGGTTCCTGGGGAGCTTCCTGCCTGGGTCACCTCATGCATTATGTGTGTCATGGACAAACCCCAAGCTTGTCTGGCTGATGACTGTTTAGGATGGTGGGGGGTCATTGATGGGAGGAGGGCAAGTGTTGGCCCTTCTTTCTAGAGCTTTCTAAAGACCTGCTTCTGGACTGGTTTCTGGGGAGCTGATCGTGCTCTTCTAACACCTTCTGTTAGGAGGTGTGACTTCTGATTTTCCTTCTTTTGGGGTCAGAATGGGATTCCCAGACCTTAAAAATAGCAACCGTCGAAGAAGAACTTGAAGAGCAGGTGAACCCCCCAAATGCTAAGGCAATCAGGTGCCCCAGTCAAGGTCAGCTTGTTGAAGGTCAAAAGGGGCCATTTAATGATCTCTGCTTTTCCCTCTTTTCTGCCGGCATACTTTTTTTTGCATCCCGTCCCGATGACCTGAGTTAGGGGGGGTGGATTGGGGGAATTACCTGTCCCTAAGATGGTGATGTCACCTGAGTCAGTACTAGCTATTTATGCTGACATCTGTTCTGGTTAGTCGCTAACCATACCTCACCAAGCAGTTCTTATGAATATCATTCCTGTAGGTGAGTGATATCATGCCCATTTAACTGATGAGGAAACTAAGACTTGCAAAAGTCACAAAACCAGTAAGTGACAGAGCAGGGACTGGAACCAAGAAATGTGTGGTTCCAAAGGGTGTGCTCCGTATCACTCTTCAACACTAATCTTTGAGGCCAAAAACTTAGAGAAAACTGGTGAAGGACTTAAAGGAAGTGAGGCAGGAGAGCTAAAGGGAGTAAATAACAAGGTCAGAGGATGTCTCCTCCCACCCTTTCTTGCAACTCTGGGATTCGAAGCAGTTCTGATGAGTTTGCTGCAGGAGATGTGGTGGGACTGGAGTGGCAGTGAGGGGGCCCCTGGGGACTCCTGTGGAAATTGAGACCAGCCAGTGAGTCTGGTCCTCCCTTGGTGACCCCCAGGATAATCTGGAGTTCCGTCTACATCTACGGTACGAGTTCCTGATGCTGGGGATACAGCCTGTGATCGACAAACTCCGGCAGCACGAGAATGCCATCCTGGACAAGTAAGGCCCAAGTCACCCGTCCCCATGCAAACCTACAGTGACAGCGCCTCAGTGGGGGATGGTCAGGACTCCTGTAGAGGTTTCTGTTTCCCTGGAGACCACCTCCCGCACCCAGCATCGATTCAGAAGCAGCTCTGGGGGGCGGGAGGTGGACAGCTCCCCCACCTTCTTGTCTCACATCACCTATGCCCCTGCCTGTCCTCTTTGCTGACCTCCTGTCTGATCTCTGATGTTCTAGGCAGGTGGACCCAGTAGTCCTCCACTGTGGCAGTACTGCCCGCTGCGGGGAATTTGGAACCATGTAGGGGTGTTCTTTGGTTTTCAAACTGGCCGGTGGGGGGCACTACCGGCATTGGTTGTAGGGAGCCAGGAATGTTAAACGTCCCGCAGCGCCCGGCCGCTCAACCAAGAAATGCTCCCCGTCAAGGTGCAAAGCTCCTGTGCATCGCTAGTGAGCCTCTCTGCTTCCACCCCACTCGCACAGGCTATGTTATTACGTTAGGTCTTAAGGGAGAGAGAATGGGTCCTTTTGTGGTGGCGTGGAGGAGTGGATGGGGTAGAAGGTGAGAGATTGGCTTTGGGTGGGGACATGGGACAGTACTGTCTGCAGGGCAGGAATAGAGATGCCAGACGTAGAGAACGGACATGCGGGCACAGGGGAGGAAGGGGAGGGTGAGACAAATTGGGAGATTGGGATTGACATATATGCACTGTCATGTGTAAAATAGAGAGCTATTGGGGACCTGCTGTATAGCACAGGGAGATCAGCTCAGTGCTCTGCGGTGACCTAGATGGGTAGGACGGGGGGCGGGGAGGGAGGGAGGTCCAGGAGGGAGGGAGGTCCCGGAGGGAGGGAGGTCCAAGTGGGAGGGGGTATATATATATAGCTGATTCACTTTGTTGTACAGCAGAAACTAACACAACATTGTAAAGCAATTATACTCCAATAAAAAAGAAGAAAAAGAACACGGGGGAAGGTGGAGGTAGGGCAGTGGTCCTTGACTGCAGGTGCCAGGGGACATCTGGCAGCTCCTGGAGACATTTTGTGGTTGTCACAAAGTGGGGGATTCTGCTGGCGTCTGGTGGGTAGTGGTCAGGGATGCTGGTACACATCTTGGAACTCACACACCCACCTCCCAAAGCCAGGGATGACCCAGCCCCAAATGTCAGTAGTTCCGAACTTGTGAAAGCCCGATGGAAGGTGATAGGACCCTCGGTTGGCCTCCCCGAGGGATGGGCATGGGATTCTGTAAAGGAGGAGAGTGTTGACACACAGGCAGCTGGCTTCTTTCTGGCTTTGCCTTGGCCTCACCTGAATGAAGCCTTCAGATTGAGTCAGTGGGGGGCTTGGAAGGGCTGTAACCCTCACCCGGGGCTGGCCTGGCGGTGATGTCTACTCCCTGTATCCCCCTGTCCTGTCTAGGCATTTGGACTTCTTCGAGATGGTCCGGAACGAGGATGACCTGGAGCTAGCCAGGAGGTTTGACATGGTGAGGAGCCTGCAAGGATGGGGTGACTGCAGTGGGTCCCAGACGCCGTGCTGTGGTAGGTCCGGTGTTGGCTGGGTTCCCTGGTGGGTGCCTCCACGGCCAGGTCCCGCTTCTGGAGCCCTGGCAGTATGGTGGCTCTGCCAGGCCTCACCAGCAGACCCTAACCGGGGAGAGCATCTCCCACTGCAAGCCCCAAAGGAAAGACAGACAATTCTTACACATGGTTCCTCTCAAATGCCTCCCCTGGGATGACTTTCTCTGTGTCTTCCAGTAATTTCCTGAGATACCTTTCCCCATCACTAACCTGATCATGCTTAGCAAACAACATTTCCATTTTAGCCTTGGTAACCCTGAAAATCCACACGTCTGCTGCTTAAATATTGTTATAAAATCCCTACCCACATGGAGACCTCCTTTGGGGTGGTGCTTCAGTAGCCGAGCACCATCTCTTTATATTCTAAAAAAAAAGCCCTGAATTTAAAGAGAAGGAAACTGATGTTAGCAAAGGACAAGCAGCTTGCTGTTGTCACACAACGGCAGAGTCGGTCTGGAATTTGCACCCGTGAACCTATGCCATGTGCTCCTTGACTCATCCAGGCCCCTGCTTCCTTCCCTTAGTTTGAATCAGTTCTCAACCAGGGGAGATTTTACTTCCCTTGGGGACACCTGCAATGTTTAGAGACATTCTTAGCTGTCGCAACAGGTGTGAGGAAGATGCCCCTGACGTCTGGTAGATTAGGGCCAGGATGCTGCCGAACAGCCCACAATGAACGGGACAGCCTCCCACAACAAAGAACCATCCAGTCCAAGATGCTGGTGGCGCCGAGGTTGGGAAACCCTGGTTTATAGAATTAGCACAGCTCTCTCCTCCTTTTCTCTGCACGTCTCTCTCTTTTTTTTTTTTTTTTTTTTTTGCGGTACGCGGGCGTCTCACCGTTGTGGCCTCTCCCGTTGCGGAGCACAGGCTCCAGATGCGCAGGCTCAGCGGCCATGGCTCACGGGCCCAGCCGCTCCCCGGCATGTGGGATCTTCCCAGACCGGGGCACGAACCCGTGTCCCCTGCATCGGCAGGCGGACTCTCAACCACTGCGCCACCAGGGAAGCCCATGCCCGTCTCTTTTTTAAGCCTGGACCAGAGGCAGGAAAGGAATGCTGCTGCCGGACGGGGCTCAGTGGATGAAAGCAGGGTCTTCTCCCTCCCCATTCTCTCCCTCTGCTGCCTTCCCCTCCCCTCTCCCCATTCACTATGCCCTCCACACCCTCAGGTCCACATCGACACCAAGAGTGCTTCCCAGATGTTTGAGCTGATCCACAAGAAACTGAAGCACACAGAGGCCTACCCCTGCCTGCTGTCTGTCCTGCACCACTGCCTGCAGATGCCCTGTGAGTAGCTCCCTCAGCCGGCCTGAGCCCCTGGCCCGGGGCAGCTGGAGACAAGGTGTCAGAAGCTCTCAGGGTTGGGAAGTCTCCCCATGTCTCCCCCTGCACCCCAGTTCCCAGGAGCCCAGGCCATAGGACTCAGGCCCGTGCTCTTCCCTTCCTCCTGGGGGTCAGGACTTGCACTGTCCCCCAGCAGAGGAGCGGGGGACTCAGCCCTGAGCAATGCCATCATCCTGGTCCAACAAGTGGGAGCTTGATCCCTGAAGGATCCAACAGCTCTGACTGCCAGCTCGTGGCGGGGTCGTGATCGTTCTCCTCAGGGCGTTCCAAAAAGGAGTTTTGTGCTTGCGGGGAGCGGCACAGCTGTGGGAAGAGTGTGCCTTGCCTTTTTTTTTTTTTTTTTAAGATTGTATCGACTCCTCTATCTAGCCCTTGCTGGCTCCCATCCTACCACCCTTGTTCCTGACTCACTTTACAAATACCAAATGTCAGTATCTATAGAAGCAGATGCTAAGCTCTTACGATCCAGGTGTGCCCGGTGACTGAATAAATTATACATAATTACTAATAGCCACGCCAGCATGCAATTTGAAATGAGCTATAACTGCACCATTTGGTACTGAAGCTCTTCATAAAATAGAGTATTTGGAAACTGGCATGGCCCAACATAATGGTCAGTCTAGACAGACTCGCTTTAGTGGTGATGACGTTGGTGTTGGTAATCGAGGTGGTGGTGACAACTACAATTTATTGTCGCCATCTCTGGGCTGGGTGTGATGGGAGGTCTATTAAGATAGTGTCTCTATACATCAGAATGGCTTAAGGGGTGTGTGTTATTATCTCCAATTCACAGTGAGTGAACCTGAGGCTCAGTGAGTCTGTACATATGAAGGAATTTTGTTTCTTTGGGGTCAGGGCTTTAGATGAAACACATTCTACTTCTGTGAACACAGGCTTTACCCTGTGTTCCTGGTTGAAAGGTAAATGGAAAACGATGGCCACTTTGCAATGCATGTGTCAGTGGAGTGATGGAAAGGAGGACAGACACAGTGACCTGGACCAGGAAGCTGCCAGCTCTCCAAAACTCAGTCTAGAAAGTCTTCGTGGAAGACGTGGGAAATCTGACTTCTGCTCACATGACTTCCTGTGTTTAGTGCTCCAAGGGCATTGTGAACGGGTCCCTCTGTTCTGCCTCAAAATGGGGCTGTGCCGATGTGACCTTCCACTTTGTGGGCATTAGGGCTTGCCTTTGAGGCCAGAATCATGCTGCTTGACCTCCCCTTGGTGGTCAGTAGAAACAAAGTACTTGGATCAAGAACCAAGGAAGAGGGGCTTGTGGCCATCACGTGAAAAGAAAGTCCACGTCCAGCCAGACTACGATTAGAAGGGGATGCCCGTGGGGCCCTGTGCAGGTGCAACACACGATGCCTTTGCCTTTACAGTTCAGGGTCGCCTTCACCACGAAATCTGCCAGGATTCCACAGCCACTTCTTCAGCCCATTCTGCCCCCCTCTCAGTGTGCACCTGTAATGAGTCTCCATCCATCTTCCTCTGTAGGACAATAGCATTGATAATCCTAAAACCTTTTCTTTCAAAAAAATTTTCCCTGGAGACTTCATTATTCAGCGTGTAATGTCTGGAGCAGATTTGCTTTCTTAAATGTGCTTTTTGAAGATAATTGTAAAAAAGCAATTTGCATTCCCCAGGCATAGGATACTCAGGGTACCAACAGGGAAGAAGACGGCCAGAAAGCATTTCAGGGAATAGAGAAATATATCTAGACGGTTGACACATTCATAAAAGGTCAGTTGCAGATGAGCAAGAAATGATAGGATTTATGAGTCTTCATTATCAGTAGTTGCATTGCCTCCCCAGTCAGACGGGGAGCTTGTCAAGGGAGGGGAGGGACTCACCTCCCCAGCCTGGCCCCAGGGAGTGACGCTAGGGCAGGGCCCCAGGGGGTTCCGGGGCTCAGTAAAGATACGATGCCTGTCATCCCTCAGACAAGCGGAACTTCCAGCAGTGGCAGCTCCTGGACCGCATCCTCCAGCAGATCGTCCTCCAGGACGAGAGGGGCATGGATCCTGACCTGGCTCCCTTGGAGAACTTCAACGTCAAGAACATCGTCAACATGTGAGCAGTGGCCGTCCCTCACCTGTCTTCCTCTTCCTTCCCCATCCCTCTCCTACTTGGGGTCTCACCAGCGAAACCTCAGCTCCCTCTCTCCAGCCCAGACACCTCCAATAGGCCTTGAGCAAAATCAACAGAACTCCCCGAGATAATGGAAATGTTCCACACACACACTGTCCAAATGCGGCTGCTGAGCCCTTGACGTGTGGCTAGTGTGACTGAGGAACTGAGGGTTACATTTCATTTAATTTTCATTAAATTCAAGTACTCACGTGACATGGCTGGCGACCACCGTATTGGATAGCACAGGTTTAAAGGGGGTGTACGCAACTCGCCGTGATCCACTGCATTCAGTGGATTGAGGGGGAATTACACGTATCAACACGGAGGAGAAGTCAGCAAACTATGGCTACAGGCTAACCCCCGCCCTCCAGCTTGTTTTGTATGGTCCACGAGCCAAGAATAGTTTTACATTTTAAAAGAGTTGTTAAAAACAAACACAAGAATATATGACAGAGACTGTACAGAGTATATAAAACCGAAAATAGTTACTCTGGCTCTTTAGAGAAGGTCTGCCAACCACTGAAAATAGAGCATGACAATTTAATCATGAGGCTGTTGGAAAACGAGGTCAGAGCCTAAGGTCTCTGGCTTATCATCTTTGACTGACCCTGGGTGTAGAGAAACACCGAGAAATGAGTTTAAAGTCGTGTCAGCTAATTATCAGGCCTCATGTTAGCACACTGACTTTTAATTTTAAACGTTTACTTTCAGTATAAGCCTAAGTCAGTTGCCCTTAAGGGGATGAATTGGCTCTCAAGGATTCATTGTGCTGCATCGCAAAGCCAAGGAGAAAATGATTTCTGAACTATTCATGCTCCTGTTTTCATCTGCACAAATAGCTGGGTGTTGGTGTCGTCAAAATCCTAACTGGTATCTTGGACAAGTACAACTAGGAAAGTAATCAAAAGGCAGCTTTATTTATTTTTTGACGTTTTTTAAATTTAATTTTTATTTTATATTGGAGTATAGTTGATTTACAATGGTGTGTTAGTTTCAGGTGTACAGCAAAGTGATTCAGTTATACATATATCCATTCTTTTTCAGATTCATATTTCCCATATAGATTATTACGGAATATTGAGTAGAGTTCCCTGTGCTATACAGTAGGTCCTTGCCGATTATCTATTTTATAGATAGTAGTGTGTACATTAATCCCAAACTCCTAACTTATCTCGCCCCCCCCCCCACCTTTCCCTTTTGGTAACCATAAGTTTGTTTTTGAAGTCTTCGAGTCTGTTTCTGTTTTGTAAGTAAGTCCATTTGTATCATTTTTTTTAGATTCCACACATAAGTGAAATCATAAGATATTCGTCTTTGTCTGACTTCGCTTAGTATGATAATCTCTAGGTCCATGCATGTCGCTGCAAATGCCATCATCTCATTCTTTTCTATGGCAGAGTAATATTCCATTGTATATGTGCCACATCTTCTTTATCCATTCCTCTGTCGATGGACATTTAGGTTGCTTCCATGTCTCGGCTATTGTAAATAGTGAAGGCAGCTTTATTTTTATCTTCTACTAATTCTTTACATTACTTAGTGGGGAAGCTGTTCCTCTTGCCAGAGGATGACGACTCCTCAGGTGCAATGAAGTTTTTGCTGCTTCTTGGACAATGGGAGTCCTAAGCTCACTTTCAGCTGCCAACATAGCCTCAAATCTGCAAGTAGAAGGGCTAGTCTCAGACGTGAATCAATATTCTAGATTGGATTTAGCCTTGAGTCTCTCTCCGTGGACTGGGGCTGGAAGCTGCAGTGGGAAGAGAGTGTGAGAGTGTGTGTGTGTGTGTGAGTGAGTGAGTGTGATGGTTGGCTTCTTTCTCTGTGTTCTCTTTCTCTTCTAGCCCCTTCTACCCCACCCCCCTTTCCTCTAGCTAACCATTTTCTGACCCCCACCAGAGGCAGCATGGGGGCAGGAAGGAGAAAGGGAAAAGGCCCTACTTGATCAGGTAACTTAGTAAACAGGCTTCCTGCTCTCTGGGCTTGGCACATGGATAAAGATACGACATGTATTCCTGGGGTCTTCAGAAGTTCCTTGCTGGGTGCCTCTCGCTACAAAACCCTGGTCACTGGAGACGCATGTTTTTCTTTTTTTTCCTCCAGGCCTGCTTGGCACCATCCCTTCCATCAGGTCCTGATTCACTGGCAATACAGTACACGTAGACGTACACTGTTGAAGTGTCCAGATGGACTTTTTGGATGAGACTTAGAATAGCTTCAGCCTAATTCCTCCACGATGCTCTCTGGCTCGTGAGAAACCCTCATGCAATCTCTCATACTAACAAATTCTTGGAGTGTCACGGGTCTCCGCCTACCCTCTGGACCTGCCTAGCCCCAGTCCACCATGCCTCCCTCCCGGTGTCAGGGAACATGGGTCAGACCCTCTGGGTGGGCGCAAAGAAGTCACTTCACTAGATGGTGCTGAAGGAGGACCCCCCCCGCCCCCCACCAGAGAGGATGACAATGGCTCTCTCCAAAGAAATCTGTTCACAAATTATTTCCCCCATCATACTTCACTCCCTCTTTATATCCTTGACCTGGTTGAGGAGGCCAAGAGTCATGGATCTAACTTCTCTGTGTTTTCAGATTTACAAAAGAAATGATTATTGAGATCTCACCTTGGAATTTCACCTCTCTTATACCTTGATGTCTGGGTAAAAGCTTCATCTTCACCGCTTGGAATGAGTTTGACAAGAATGAAGGGGCTTCCTATGATTTAGACACATGTCCTCTTTACCCTCTACCCACTTACTCTGTGTTACTGGGGTGGGCGATTTCTCTTGCTCTCACACATTGGTCATTGGAAGTCTGGACCATGGTAAGGCCAATATTTTGATCTCTCTCAGATGCGAGAACCTATTTTTACAAAGGGGTACAAATCATTGTACAACTAAGGGAAGCCTGGGATTTAGTCCTGGCTTTACCATGAGTTAGCGGTCGTCTCCTTTTCTGGTCTTAGGAGCTTCAACTCTATCCCAGAGGGGTTGGACTCTAAGGGTCCTTTCAGCTTTCTCAGATCATGGAGAGACAGGTAATGAGAACTTGTCAGGGATGGGACCTGGAGAGACATCTGGAGAGTCAAAATCCTAGCCTCCTTGATGTGGCTGGACAGATTGGAGATCAGGGTACCAATGTGGGGAACTGGAAGATGCCATGTCTTCTGGGAAGCTGTGAGCAAACAGTCAAGAGACCCTTCACTCCCTGCCAGGCTCATCAATGAGAACGAAGTGAAACAGTGGCGAGACCAAGCGGAGAAGTTCCGGAAAGGTGAGGGGGCTCTGCCCAAACCCGCTCCCTGCTCCCCACCCCTCCCCTGCCCAGCCAAGGACCCCATTTCCTCCTTTGGAGAAGGACACACACGCATTCACATCCTCTCTTCCCATTTCCCCTCCTGTCCTTCTTCCATCCCAGAACACGCGGAGCTGGTGAGCAGGCTGGAGAGGAAGGAGCGGGAATGCGAGACCAAGACGTTGGAGAGGGAAGAGATGATGCGGACACTGAACAAGATGAAGGACAAGCTGGCCCGAGAGTCCCAGGAGCTGCGCCAGGCTCGGGGACAAGTGGCAGAGCTGGTGGCCCAACTCAGTGAAATCTCAGTACGTGGCCCCTCCTCTGCTTTTACATAGTTGAGCCGAGACCTTCAGGCCAGTGGGGGGAAGAGCAGGCGTGGGGAGGAGGTGAGGACCCCAGCGTGGAGGAGACCTCAGACCAGGATAGAGGGGACCCTTGAGGCTGCAAGGTTGGCACCTGTGTGAGACAAAAACAGCGTTCCTTCCTCCAGGTGACACTGTCCCAGGAAGCACACCGTGGAAAGCAGAGTGCGGGTGGGGTTTGGGCTCCCCTCCCCCTCTCAGCTGGGTGCCCTTGTGCAGGCCTGTCTGTATCAATCCCGCTGTTGCATGTGATGACTATGACTGTCCACTATGTCTGTGTTTGCCTCGCGTGTGTATCTGTGTGTTGGATGTTCAGGATGCAGAGGGAGAAAACGGGGCTTAATTGTGTGTGGGAGGTGAGAGCAGGCTTTGGGGTCTAGTCTAGGTGGAGAGTAAGAGTAAGGGAAGGCACAGTGATGGGGGACTCGAAAGGCATCCTTGTTGATGCTTTGTCTCTTTGATGTCTCTGTCTCCCCACAGACAGGACCTGTATCTTCCCCACCTCCCCCTGGGGGCCCACTTACCTTGTCTTCCTCGATGACAACCAGTGACCTGCCTCCACCCCCGCCCCCTCTACCGTTCACCTGCTGTCCCCCACCGCCACCACCCCCCCTACCCCCCGGTGGGCCTCCCACTCCCCCCGGTGCCCCACCTTGCTTCAGTATGGGCCTGCCCCTCCCCCCAGACCCCTTCCCCAGCAGTGATGTCCCGCTCAGGAAGAAGTGTGTCCCCCAGCCTTCACACCCACTGAAGTCCTTCAACTGGGTCAAGCTGAATGAGGTGAGTAGCAAGCAAGAGGTCAGCGGATCCATTCTCCTACAGCCTGGGACAGTTAGCCCTATGGATTGATAGCCCGCTATTTGCAGATCTCCACCTTGGGTGCTCTCTTTGATGGGAGTGAGGGTAGGCACAGTGGACGCAGAAGATGGGGCTGCTGCTGCCAGAGCACAGGGAGGCGATGGCTTGGCATGCGGTGATGCTCACATTGGCAGAGCCACCTACAAACGGAATATGAGTGTGCTGAGGGTTACTGGAGTAATACAGGGCCAAGCGGGGTGCTTTCTAGACGAGACAAGGGCTTGGCTAGAATGTTAAGGATTGGGTTGATTTGAGGAAAAGGGTGGAACATATAGGTGAAGATCTTGGGCCCGGGTCTAGAGATGGACTGAAATGATGAGGCCATGACAGGGTAGCAGGGCAGGGGCAATGAAGAGTTTGATATCAAGGTGTAGCCATTCTGGCATCCTCCCAGGGGAAGGTGCAAACACTGGCTACTTTTCTAGACTGCTCAGCAGTGAGAGGCCTTCCTGAATATTATCCACTAAGAACCACCCTTCCCAGGCCCACATGTGGGAGTTGATTCCTCTATTGGATTCTCATGAGTGTAGAGTAGAGATGCCCTGGGTCACGTTGGACCCCTGGCAATTGAAGGCCAGTTCCAGCCTGGGCCAAGCACTGCTCTGGTTCTGTACTATAAGAGGACCAGTGGCTTCATCCTTGAGGTAAATAGATACAAGAGAACTGGCCTCAGTTAGCCTGACTCACGTTCACCCTCCAAAAACAGTCTGGAGCTGGGACTGATGGATGCCCTCTGACCTTGTATGGGGCCAGGGGACTAATTCTTGGGGAATTCATTACCATACCACTCTGTGAGCTTAACTTAGCTCCAGTGGAGACTTAGAGTGGGAGGAGACACAGGTTGCTAAGTAGATGGTCGGCTAGTTTGCTAGGTGCCTTCTCCTGGTGGTAGACCAGTTAGCCCGTCAGTCTGAGGCCTGCTTTGTGTAAAGCTTTCTGCTGGGGGCTGTGATGGATAATAATAAAAGGTGAGACATAACGTTGCCCTGAAAGAGCTTTGCATCTGGCAATTAGGAAGTGTGTCCAAGGAAACACCCTGAGGTCCTGAGGATGGGTTGCAGGAGAGGTTCTAACCTCTAACCAAATCAGGTTTGGCTCTAACTAACAGTGTGATCTGCGGAAATCGTTCGTTTCATACCTGTTTGCTTGTCTGCGAGATGATCTCTGATTCCTTCTACCTCTGGTTTTGTTATCTAAGTGGAAAGACGAAGCATGAATATAGCCCATTCATTGCCTCCTGGGCTTCTGATAACATTTCCAGTCTGAGTTATTCAAATTGCAGAGCCACCTGCTAGCAGCATTTGGAAGGGACATTGTTAAGGTTCGTAACAACCGCATCACACAGCACTGCCCTGTGGATACTTCTCCGTGGTCACAAGGCCAGCCAGAAAGGCCAGCTGCATATGGGCAGGCAAGCAGCTCTGCAGAACCAAAGGTCGTAGGCGGTGTGGAAACAGTCATTGTTCATGATCAGAAATAATATTTTTTTAATTGTGGTTTAAAAAAAAAAAAGAAAGAATTTTGTTTTTGCTTCCTGTGCTTACAACTTGTAATTTAAGGTTTTAAACATGTAATGAAGGGTTGATTAGGCATCTCAACAATTAAGGAAAGCAAACAGGGCACCTAATGTTTTTGTAAGATTTTCATCTTAAAGAGCTTCGTGCTTAGGATTTTCTCTGGGGTCCAGTAATAATAAAGCCTATATCAATTCCTCGGGGGCCCGGAGCAGGCCGGAGTCTCATTCCTAGACTGGAAAGTCCAGGTTTGATGGAGCACGTGTTGAGGAGCCCTTGTGGGAGATGTAGCAGCAGGGGTGAGGGAGGCGGGGCTTCGAGTCATATTAGTGAACTTATCATCCCGTTCCCAGTCTTTGAGTTGAATGACTAAATTCAGGTTATTTCGTCATTTGGGCTGTAGTTTCCCCATCTGCAAAATGGGGGTAATTACGATAACCAGATCAAAGTGTTGTTGTGAGAATTGACTTAATACATACAAATTACTTGGAACAGTGACTGACACATAGAAAACCTTTAAAATAAGAATATTAGATGAGTTATTATTCGTGGGACTACCATGTGTGCTTTAAGTGTGTTCTCTCACTTCATCCTCATCCAGTTCAGTCAGGTAGATGTCATGGAGACTCGGTTTCCTTTCATGGGACATGGGAAGAGAAGAGAACCTCTCTGTTTGCCAACAGCTTCACTTAGGGGCTGTCTGACCCCAAACGCTCGAGGAGGGAAATGTAATGAAATGTGTTTTCGAGAAAGAGTTCTCTGGCTTGTAAAGGATGTCTCTAGAGGGGCAGAAGCCCCAGGAATCTAGACTGGGAGTGGTGAGGTCTCGGCCAGAGGGGTATAAAAATTCAAGAATGATTGTATGAGGTGGGCGCATCTTTAGGATGTAGAGGATGTTAGGAACGGATGTACATCTCTCTGGCCTCAGCCCTCAGCTGCACCTTCAAGAAGGGTCGCAGGTCCTTCTGGTGACCATGGCGAAGGGAGAGTGTTTGGGAGACAGTGAGGGGGATCCTGGGTTGTCTGTTGTCTCAGGGGAAACTCTTCCGGATGTTGAACATCCAGCTCTGTCATTCCAGCCCTTTTCCTTCTCATCCTGGCCTCACCGAGAATAAGAGCAGTGGGAAGCTTCACCTCTACGGGCCTTCCCTCTCCACCCACCTCCACCCTGCCCCGGTCCGATTCCCCTTCCC
The DNA here is from genome assembly GCF_949987515.2 of Delphinus delphis. NCBI lineage: Eukaryota > Metazoa > Chordata > Mammalia > Artiodactyla > Delphinidae > Delphinus > Delphinus delphis. Next base: position 35,009,837 of record NC_082692.2, on the reverse strand, counting down.
ATCTTCTTTCTGTCCAGGAGTCTGGTTCCTCATCTCAGTCCCCTTCCCCTGACCCACACATGCTCCTGTACACACACACACGCACGCACGCACGCACACACACACACACACACACACACACACACACACGTTGTTTCTGCCATGAGAAGAATGCGTCTGTGTTGGGATTGGCCGGTTGCCTGCATCCCTTGCTGCTCCGAGCTTCCCAGCCCAGCATTCCACGAGAGGGTCCCTGGCCTTAGGAAGGCCACAGGAATGTCCCCACCCGCCCTGCTCTGGCCTCGCCTCCCCTTTCCAGAGTTTAAGAAAATAAAAGTGAGTGAAGGATACGTTTCTCTCTCGGAGCCTTGCTGAGGGTGATGGAGGGAGGAGGCATCGGCATTAGGAAGGTCCCCGGCTACCCCCAGGCAGAGGGGGGTGGGGAGGTTCTAATTTAAAGGACAGTGAAGCTCTGGACGAGGTGAGGGGTCCTGGGAGGGGGACTCTCATCTTGGCCCTCGAAGCCATTATTGGGATGTTACAAGACCACTAGGGCATTCCTGGCGTGGACAACAGCTCTTCCCCAGATCCCCGGAGTGGGGTTCAGTGCAAGGATCCTACACAGAGGTGGGCAGTGCCTGAGCTGAGAGACCTTGTTATGTAACCCCTGGGTCCATTCCAGTTATGAGGGATGGGACACCCTCTGACCAATGGGAACTTGTGGAAGAGTCTTGCTGGCCTGAGCAGTCACTAAAAAGGGGCCAGGATGTCCCAGCCTTTGGCATTCGTCCACTTTCTGGGAATCTGGGAAAGTGGGAGGAAGACCACTGGGAGAGAAAATGACCACCTCAGATACAGGAAATACAGTCAGCCCTGAAGATTTGAGGAGCCCAAGTGTGTGTGGGCACTCTTCCTCTGAGAACACTGGTTTGGTTTGGTTTTTCTGGAAGGAGTTTCATACTCTCATACTTGCCCACCCATCACTCCAGCACTCCCTTGATTTCTGGAACATGCTTACATGTAGCCCCAGGTGAAAAGGAGGAGAAGGAGATTGCCTGTGGCCTCTCCCCTGGAGCAGAGTATCGAAGAGGAGGGGAGGGGGAGGAATCGACCCCCTTCTGAAGGTCTGAGAGCCTGGCTATGGGCCTGTGTGCACCTGGAGGACAGGTGGGGTTAGGGAGGCATCGCGCATCTCCATCATGAGGGAGCTGAGTCAGCCACGGGGTCTCCTCCCTTCCCTGAATCTTAGGAACGTGTCCCTGGCACCATATGGAATGAGATTGATGACATGCAGGTGTTTCGGATTCTGGACCTCGCGGACTTTGAAAAAATGTTTTCAGCTTATCAGAGGCATCAGGTAACACCCTGCCCCCTCTAGCGTCTTGAGTCTTGACTTCACACACACCCTTTGAACTCAACCCTCAGCCCCTCCCTTCCTCTCTTCCTCCCTCCCTCTCCCTTCCACATATACTGAATTGATTTTTTTCTTTATCAGGTACCATGTTCTTTCTGGGGACATAGATATGAGTTAGTGGGGTGCAGTGCATAGGGGGAAACATCCCACTGTACTAGTTTGTATTTGCACATCAAGTGGTGAAGTGATACGTTGTCCATTTCTCTCTTTGGTCTTGGAGCACTGGAGGTGGAGTAGCAGGGCCAGGCCACTGTTGACCTTGCTCTTTTCTCTGGCCCTGGGACCTAGGAACTACACCTACAAGGCATTATAACTTTTCCACCACATTTTCTGCTATACTTTCGTCTCCCAACACTCCCAGGAGTCGAGCAGAGGACGTTAATGTTTCAAGGAAGGTGGAGCTGCTTCAGGTCACACTGCGGGGCTGGGGCTGAGGCTGGGGTTGGCCAAGAGAGGCCCTGGCTCTGCTCTGCAGACACTGTGTACAGAGGCTGACCAGCAAGCCTGCTCCTCCCGAGGCAGGACAGGGCTTGGTGTCAGGACGCGCGTGCTCCTGAGGCAGTACCTGCTGGGTTGGCCGAAAATGCCGATTCTCCAACCTCACCCTCCCATGAATGTGAGGGCCCAGGAATCTGCATTGCAGAGCTGGGGGCCATCCTCCGAGGTCCAACCTGGGCATTAGCAGCCTAGAGGCCTCGGAGCGTTTGCTTCGTCTCTGGCCCGCCTCCCAGGAGTTGTTTCCTCTCCAGGCTGTGCTGTCTTCTCCCATGTTTCCTCCACTGACTTCAGGTTCCAGCCCTGAGGACTTCCCCAGGTGCCTGTGAGTGGGGTCTGGGCCCTCATGGCTCCTCGGCAGAGGCAGCATGTCATGGCCGGTCTCCCCAGGGCTTTCTGCCGAGGCCAGAGCTGTGGATGACCCTTCCTGAGGGCGGGCAGGACCAAGAGCTCGTGTGACTCTCCTGGGCAACCAGCCAAAGGGGTGCAGGGAGGGCGGGGCTCTGGCCCTGCCTTAGGGGTCTAGGGAAACCAGATGGTTGTTTGTTTAACTTAAATGTAGGTGCTCTAGGCCTCTGATCCTTGACCCCTAATTCCAGGAAGCCCTGTGCCCATGTCCAGCTGGCATGGTACGGGCAGCAGCTGCGGCCCGGCTGGGGCAGGAAGAAGTTCTCTGGAGCATTTGCTGCTCCTGTGATCAGTGCTCCCGAGCCAGGGATGGAGGGAGTGTGTGCCGGGGGGATGTCAGTCCTGGGCGAGCACACGCCTCCCCCTATTTTGAGAGTCTTCCTCTGGGCCAGGGTTCCAGCCTGGCCCACCCAGTCTCCAGGGCCCTGAGGTAGGGCTACAGTGGGGGCTGGGGGGAAAGAGGGACTCCGGGGTTTAGGACAGGCTGGGCCTGGGGCCTCCCAGTTTGGGGAGTGGAGCGGAGTGAAGACGGACAGCGCCCTGCTCTGTCTCCCCTCATCTCTCTAAGCCTGCTCAGTCCAGCGCCCTGTTTCAGGGCTGGGCTCACCTGCACTACTGTCACTCTGCAGGTCGCCCGGACTCTGGGGTGTTGAATTCACAGCAGCAAGGCAGGAGACCCAGAGCCTGTGCTGCCCTGGTCGCCTCCTCTTTCTGTCTTGGGGTCCGGGGTGCGTGGGACAGGGACGGGCCTATGAGCGTGGTCTTCCCTCTGCGTGTCCTGAGTTAGTGACTTCAACCTCACCCGGGTCAGGAAGGGAGGACCAGGGGTGGGCTCTGCCCCGTCTGCTCCCTTGGAGATCAAAAGACAGACAAGGGACAAAGGATAAGGAGCAAAGTTCAGGGACGCCTGCTCTTCTCTGTCTCAGTGAATGCAACTTTCACGTGCTTTCAGCTCAAGTTCGGTCGTGGTTGGGTCTCCTCCCCTATTTTGAAAGATGCGGGGGTGCAGGAATGCCCTCTGGGCGGATTCCCAGCAGAGGAGCAGGAAGAACTGCAGCTGAGGCCTGGGGAGGGGCAGTTCGGGGGCCTGGTCCGACTGGGGAGTGGTGGTCCCCCTGGGCACGGGGCACTCAGGAGAGGCTGCCTGTCCTCTGCTTGGCCTGGCTTCTCTGAGTGCATGTCTGCAGCTCCCGTTCAGTGCTACTGGCAGGTCTCCACCTCCGACCATGGGGGTCTCACTGGGGTGGGGCAGACGGTAGATGCTGAGGGGTTCCCCATGTCTCTCCTACTGTTCTTGGGTCCCCAGACCTCTTGGCTAACGTTGTGCATGTTTAATTCTCTATTGGCTGTGGCTGTTACCTGCCTAGGAGCTGATAACTAATCCTTGCCATCAGGTGAGTCACTCCTGGGGCTCTGGGCACTCCAACTTTTAACCGCTGTGCTGGGCTGCTGCCCTGTACTGGGCCCAAAAGAGAGGGCTTGTCAGTTCTACCTTCTGCCTTTTTACCCATCTTAACAGGGTGGCGTCAGGGAGTGTCCCCAAAGAAAAAGCAGAAATGTAGGGAAGGGAGCTAATGCGAGCAGACCCCTACCAGCAGTGGAGGTGAATGTCTACTGGGGTGAAGAGAAAGCTTCTAGGTCTCATGTCTTACCCACTAGGCCCAAGGCAAGGCCGTCCTGTAAGACTGCACAGGCTAGGCACTGAACAATTCCGGGGGCACAATTCACAAAGACAGTGATGTGAGTGGCAGCCCCTGGAGTCGTCCAACCTGGAGCATGTGCTTGGAAGGACCTCCCAAAGGAAGAAACAGTCTCCTGTCTATCTCACCAGGGGCCAAGAGAAGGCCAGGGGATCTTTGATTTCTTGGGAACTGCCCGCTGGAACCCCAGAGGAGAGAACTTTGCAGGGAGTTGTGCCTCAAGTTTCCCCACCTCTGAACTTATGGATGCCCTCCACCCTGGGCACACTGGGCTGTGCCTGAAGTCCCCAGGGAGGGGTCCAGGAACTGTGACCTTAAGGGGATTTGGAACCAGCTTCTCGTCATAAGATTGGGGAGGCTCTCTGGGTGGGCTGGGGTGGGGTAAGGGTTGATTGTCTGGGACACAGTGTAGATCACACTACACAGCCACAGGGGTCAGTCACTCCCCGTCTAGTTTGCCCACAGAGGGCAGTCTCTGATAAAGGGTCTTCTTATTGCCCCCGACCCAGTCTAGCCCAGGGTGAAGCCCCAGAGCCTCCTATTGGAGTCAGATATTAACCACCCTCCTCTCTCTCTCCTGTCTTTTTCTTTCCCTCTCTTTCTTCCGCTCACACCAGGAGCATTCCCTGCTTGTCACGGGGGTGGCTCCTGGGTAGGGGGTAGGCAGAAAGAGGACTGGGGAAAACACACACTTCACCCTTTGTACTTGGCTTGTCGGTTGCAGAAAGAGTTGGGCTCCACGGAGGACATCTACCTGGCCTCGCGCAAGGTCAAAGAGCTGTCGGTCATCGACGGCCGGAGGGCGCAGAACTGCATCATCCTTCTCTCCAAGTAGGTGCTCGCCCTGCCTCTACGGCCGCTGCTCCACAGTAGGTTGCAGGTGGGAGGGACTGGGTCCCCAGGAAGCAGAGGCCTGAGCTGGGGCTAGAGAGAAATATGATGGAGCTGAGTGCCTGGGGGAGAGAGGTGCCTGGCAGAGGAATGGGGTGATAGCAGTATCTGGCCTCCCCCCCCCGTCTCCTGGCTGTCCCCTGGGGCGGCACGGGACCCCTGATCTCGAACCCTCTCCCGGGAGCCCATGCTGAGCGGCAGTGAGGGGCTCTGCAGACAGGAAACTGCCCCATCACGCGGCCCCTGACCAGCCTGGTCAGCGTTTGGCAGCGGAGTTGCTCTAAGCCCGTGGAGGGCCCCGCTCGGCTCAGGCCACAGAGCAGCATGATCTCAGCCCCCAAGCATTTCCCGCGGCTGCAGAACAAACAGGGCAGTATCTGCACTAACAGCATAGCTTCTGTGCGGGGCCTCCCGCCAGAGCCGGGGTCAGAGGTCCCCGCCTCCCGTACTATTCTTAGCACTGCCCCAGCTGCCCCGGGCCGTCCATCCCCGCTTTCCTCTCCACAAGGTCCTAAGCCTCAGTTTCTCCCCCTTAATGCTTCCCCAGGGCCCCCCAATGGGTGTGCATCTGGAGGGGCTGTGTGTGTGTGTGTGTGCACACGTGTGTGTGTGTGTGTGCACACGTGTGTGTAGGGGGTTGCTTCTCCCTCTCCCAGACAGCAAGACGTGCTGGAACAGCTGTGCGGGACCCGAGGCGCTGTCAGAAGACTGAGACCTGTTCTGTCTTGAAGGAAACAGGAAACTGCCCCCTTAGTGACCTGCCCATATTCCCATCCTCCCGTGGAGATGCCGTGGGTATTTCCGGCATGGGAAGAGGGATCAGAAACTCCTCGCCCTGTCTCAGTCTACGCTGACGATGGCCCTTTTCCTCCCAAATGTCCCTATCCATTAGGATGGAGACTCAAGCAAGAAACCAGAGACTCACGTCTCTAGAGACTGAAGTATCTCAGGATTGAGTTATAGAGTGAACCGTGTGAGTTTAGTCTGAGAAGGCTTTGCAGAGGAGGGAGTGCTATCAAATGGAAGCGAGAGAGAGAAGGCCCGGGCACTGGCTTCTGAAGGAGAAGGTCTGGGGTCTGTCCTGAGCAGAGGGGCCAGGCCAGGCTGCTCAAGGTGGGGTTTTTGCCTTAGGTTGAAGCTGTCTAACGAGGAGATCCGGCAGGCCATCTTGATGATGGACGAGCAGGAGGACCTCGCTAAGGACATGCTGGAGCAGGTGAGGCCCCTGAAACTAGGGGGTGGCCGGACCCCTTCCTGACGGCCCCCAGGGAGGCCGAGTCTCTTAGGTCAAGGAAAAATCGGGCTGGGGGCTGGAGGAGTGAGGGAGAGGTTTATAGAAACTTCCCTGGGCCAACCTTTCTGAGGAGAGACCAGAAAAGGCTGCATCTTTTTTCAGGGGATTGAGGCCCCCAGAAATATATGAGGAGTGACCCCCCACCCCGCCATGGGCCTCAGGGCAAAGGCAGTGACCCATAACCGTATCTCCCCCAAATCTCTACCACATCAGTCTGTTGTGTCCTTCAAGAGAAACCCAGAAAACACCAAGCAAAACCACCATCAATTGGACATGAAAATTAAGAACTCCGTCGATCAAAAGGCACTATTACTAGAGTGAAAAGGCAAGCCAAGCTTTAGGAGACCTTTGCTTTATGTATAGGTCACAAAGATCTCATATTCAGAACAAAGAACTTCACAAATCAGTGAGAAAAATGACAAACAACTTAAAAATGAGCAAAAGACTTGAATAGGTACTTCATGAAAGAGAATTTCCAAATGGTTCAATACTATCAGTCATCAGAGAAATATGGAAAATCACAGTGAGGTAGCACCATCCACCCCCCTAAACAGCTAAAATTGAAAAGGCCAACAGTGCTGGGGGTTGGCAAGGATAGGAAGCAACCGGAACTCTCATTGGGTAGAACCATTTTGGAAAACGATTTGGCAGTACACCTACCTATCTTAGTGCCCAACAGTCCTACTGGGTACAAACACCAACTATGGGAATATTTATAACAATTTTATTTATAAAACCCCGCAAACTGTGAACAACTCAGCTGTCTATCAGGAGCAAAGTGAACAGACTGTGGTATATTCCTACGATAGAATAGTGCTCAGCAATGAATAAAAAATGGATTACCAATAACTACATGGAGGAGGCTCAGAGGTTATGTTGAGTGAAAGAAGCCAGACCCCAGAGAGAACACGCTGCATGCGTCCATGTGTATGAAGCGCAAGAATAGCCAAGTTTTATCTAAGGTGATAGAGTTCAGCTGAGAGGCTACACTGGGGGATGGGGGTGGCTTGGTTACTGAAGTAGCACAAGGGACCTTTCTACGGGGATGGAAATCTTAGTTTAATCTGGATGGTGGTTCAGTGGGTGGATAGTTTTGTCAAAATTCATTGAATTGCACATTTAAAATGGATGCATTTTATTTTATGTAAATTATACCTTAATAAAGTTGGTTTAAAAAGAAAAAAATCGGGCTTCCCTGGTGGCACAGTGGTTGAGAGTCCACCTGCTGATGCAGGGGACACGGGTTCGTGCCCTGGTCCGGGAGGATCCCACATGCCGCGGAGCGGCTGGGCCCGTGAGCCATGGCCGCTGAGCCTGCGTGTCCAGAGCCTGTGCTCTGCAACGGGAGAGGCCACAACAGTGAGAGGCCCGCGTACCGCAAAAAAAAAAAAAAAGAAAAAAAGTAAAAGAAAAAAATCATTGAGCTGTACACTTAAGAACAAGTACACTTTACTGTAGGTAAGTTATATCTCAATTTTAAAAAGTCAAAAAACTAAAATAAAAAGAAGGAAGTCTAGAGCTGGGTGTCTTGTGTCCCCTTGGGGCAGGTGAAACATAAACCACCCCCATGAGGATGCACCTCTCTTTTATGGGGGGCCCTCCCCATCTTGAGCCTGGTCAGTGTGTGGGCTTCCATGGGCTGCCCACCCCCCATGTCAGCTTCTCACCTGTTTCCTGTCTGACCATCACCTGCCCTTTGCAGCTCCTCAAGTTCATCCCGGAGAAGAGTGACATTGACCTCCTGGAGGAGCACAAGCATGAGATAGAGCGGATGGCCCGTGCGGACCGCTTCCTCTATGAGATGAGCAGGTCGGGGGCAGCAGGCGCGGCCAGGAGGGGGCGGCGGTGGGCGGGCCAAGGAGGGGGCTGGAGCTGCTCTGGGGTTGGGGGCTGGTTGCGGGGGGCGGGGGTGCTGCCTCACGATGCAGCCCGCCCTGTCCACAGGATCGACCACTACCAGCAGCGGCTGCAGGCCCTCTTCTTCAAAAAGAAGTTCCAGGAGCGGCTGGCCGAGGCCAAGCCCAAAGTGGAAGGTATGGCTGAGGGCTGAGGAGGAGACCTGGGGGTGGGAGGCAATGGACAGGCACAGAGGAAACCTCCTTCCTTATTCTTGATTGCCCCCAGAAAACCAAAGTCAAGGGCAAGACGTAAGTCTATGAGTTTTGTAGATGTATGCACTTGTGTACGCGTGCACACATGCCGGCCACGCACCCCATTCCCCGTGCCTCGGCATGCAGGCTCTCCAAGGCGGGGAGTCTGTTGACATCTGCCCCAGCCTGGAACAGAAATGCTGAAAAAATGACGATGACATTAAGCACCTAGAACACTTCTGGGCACAGACTGCTCTGCTTGAGAGGTCCTAGGTGCAGAGAAGACCTTGGACACGTTATTTTAAGTGTGAGCTACTAAGAAAGTAGGAAATTGGGCAGCGGGATCCCCAGAGGTATCTGATTTGCTGGGGTGGGGAACCCCTCCCACCTTTTTCAGGTGAGAACTTTGTAATTAAACGAGAACCACATGCCAAGTACTGTGTGAAACACTCCACGTGGATGGTCTCATGTGGTCCTCGCAACGCTACGGGGGCCATTCACTCATCTCTAAGATGAGGCTATGTTAGTGGCCCAAGGCTGTGTTGCTGGTAGGTGGTGGAGCCAGGATAGGAACGCAGATGTCATTCTTCAGAATCCATCCCTTCCCTCTTGTCCTGTAGTACTTCCCAGAGGGCATGTCCCTGGAACTGCCTGGGGATGGCAGAGGACGGAGGCACAGGGAGCTGGGGAGAAGGGCAGGTGGTCAGGAGGGTGGGCAGCCGTGAGGAGCCCAGAGGGAAGAAGCAGGAGAGGCTGTGAGGCTCATCTGCGGTGAGAACAGGATCAGCAGATTGGAATGAGAGAGCCAGTGTCCAGGATGCTGGGGGGCAGGCTGGGGGCAGAGCAGAGCATGGGCCCCCTCTGCTGGACACCAAGCTGCCTGCACTCCCTTGGAGGCCCAGGCCAGAGAATGGTCCTTCCTGGAGTTTGATGAGCTGCTTCAGGAGGATTCCCGGGGTAAGGTGGAGCGTGGCAGGGTTAGAGGCAGACGTTTTCTGTAATCTGGACGGACACACGCACACCCACGCACGTGCATGCGCGCAACAAGGGGTCTGCAGGCTGCGTGATCATAGATAACGGGTCTGAGGGGGAAGGAAAGGGTTCAACAGTGACTCTGCAGGTCTGAAGGCACCTCCTTCCCTGGTGATGGGTGAGTCCTGCTGCTGACTGCCTTTGGGGCGTGAGGCACAGATAAAGGGGTTCAGCCCAAGGCATGTGTTCAACTATTTGTGTCTCTTGGGTCAGTGAAGCAAAAGTGAGCAATCGCCTGTCATCTGGATCTGTGGAACCACAGCAGTTTAGCCGCCAGGTAGATTTTTTCTCAGATAATTTCCTGCTCCTAGGAGCTCACTCCTAAACTCTCCCGAAGAGGTCATCAGTGCACGCTCAGGAAAGAGCTTCCCTTTAATATCGAGCTAAGCAGAGTGAGACGCGTTTGGGATGGCAAAGCCTGCTGAGGAGAGTAACGGTCACTCCGCTATCGCCACGGCTACCGTTCTAGAATGGTCTGGAGGTCTCTTCCGTCCCAGACGTGGGGGCAGGTGGCTGAAGTGGTATTTGACAGAATCAGGTCAGTGGGCTTGACTGGGGGCAGAGAGGTGAGGAGCGTGCAGGGGTTGGGGGTCCATGCTCCTCCCTCCAGTTCTCCCAGGAAATATTCCTGGAAGAGCTAAGATTTGGCCTATCCCAGCTGGTTGATGAGCTGTTGACCCCTGTCCCCAGCATCCCTCCCTCCCCAGGCAGGGCCTCTGGGTCAATTGGCCGAAGGCCAATTCATCAAATCTGACAAATTTACCAATTCTTCTATGAATATATTCATGAACATATTCTTGAATATATTCCATGAATATGTTCGTTGCTGAATATACCAAATTCACCGGTGCTCATTATGAACATATGCACTGAGTACAGTCAAGATGAATGTGGCTTCACATGTAAACATTCTTACGAATATATTCATGAATATATTATGACTATATCTAAAATGTCTGCATTGCATTATGGGAGTTTTCCCATTTACACTGATTCCCTTTGAACTCTTGTCAGTTTCTGTTTTGCCAACATTTTAGCATTTTTAGGATTCCTCTGCAGATTTTTCAAATAGCAGCCTATCAGCCTTAGAAAAACTATCCCAACCGGTATGCGTTGCCGGAAACTCTGAAGTAGTTTACTTAAAAAAAAAAAAAAAAGCCAAAACAACTTGTTATTGAAATATGCACATAGAAAAGTACACAAATCCTAAGAGTCCTAATTGATGAGTCATCCAAAAGCGAATGCACCTGTGAGATCAGCAGGCAGGTCAAGAAATGGAGTGTTTCCAGTCCCCCAGAGCCCTTCTTCATGTCTCCCTCTCAAACATTACTTCCTCCAAATCCTCTGAAGGTCTGTCTATCTTGAACTTTCTGTAAATGGAATAACATAGTACAAATAATTTTATGCTGGTCTTTTGTTCAGCATTATGTTGTAAGTTATCCCTATTATTACAGGGAGCGGTAGGTAATTTATTTTCAGTGCTGCGTTTTATTCCATTGTATGAATATACCATAATTTACTTAACCAATCTAGATGGAATTTTTTAAAAACACAGACTAGAAACCATTCAATTATTCATCAAGAGTACTGCCACTGTTAGGTCACAGAATAGGCAGATGTTTCAGTTTAGAAGCCGCTGACCAACCTTACCTCTTACTCATTTTTTGTGTGTGTGTGTGTGTGGTATGTGGGCCTCTCACTGTTGTGGCCTCTCCCGTTGCGGAGCACAGGCTCCGGACGCGCAGGCCCAGCGGCCATGGCTCACGGGCCCAGCCGCTCCGCGGCATGTGGGATCCTCCTGGACCAGGGCACGAACCCGTGTCCCCTGCATCGGCAGGCGGACCCCCAACCACCGCGCCACCAGGGAAGCCCTCTTACTCATTTTTTTACAGCTTTTTTTGTTTTTTACAGTTACTTTAACTGCTTTTGAAGAGTTTTGCAAACTTTTAGTCAAATGGTTTGCATTTAATCTTCATAGCAGCATCTTAAGGAATGTTCAATTTGGCAGAAGCCAAAGATCATAATACAATGGTTTGATCTTCTCACCACATTTAATAATCCAAAATCATATAACTGGCAGCCGAATTTTCAGTGTAGGATTTGTATCCTAATTCTGCACATCCACCATTAAATACAGAATAACTGAGGAAGGGCCAGAGTACCCACATCAGAATGAAATACTGACGTTTTGGTTACTGTTAGTCTTAGTTTGTATTTCCAAGAAAGGTATCATTTAAGGGATTGGAGGGAAATTTTTAAATGCCTAAAGGTTGGAAAATGCTTTTAAATGATTTTCAATAGGCTGTCTAGTAACCTATTTAATCAAATCTAAGACACCATCAACTGCAAAGCACACCATTATCTTAAACAAAAATATGAAAATACTGCAATTGATGATGTTATAATTTAATTGACAGGGATGTTTTTCTTTCCAAAAAGATCAACAAAATTCAGCACTTCAAAAGAGGCAGAAACAGTCCCCTAGTATGTAAAATGCTGAAGTTAAAAATTTTAATCACTAGGTTTAGAAAAGTAAAAGTATTTTATATATATATATATATATATATTTTTTTTTTTAATAAATTTATTTATTTTTGGCTGCGTGGGTCTTCGTTGCTGTGTGCGGGCTTTCTCTAGTTGCGGCGAGCGAGGGCTTCTCACCGCAGTGGCTTCTCTTGTTGCGGAACATGGGCTCTAGGCACATAGGCTCCAGTAGTTGTGGCACACAGGCTCAGTAGGTGTGGCTTGCGGGCTCTAGCGTGCAGGCTCAGTCGTTGCGGTGCACGGGCTTAGTTGCTCTGCGGCATGTGGGATGTTCCCGGACCAGGGCTCGAACCCGTGTCCCCTGTATTGGCAGGTGGATTCTCAACCGCTGTGCCACCAGGGAAGCCCAAAGTATTATATTTTTGCATATATCCACAGAAAGAATATGTTAAGAGTCTAAATATATGCAAGGAAAGATGATACATTCTCCAATATAGTCTTAGGAAGAGTTGGCACATTTTGAGAAAGGGTTATTTGGTGAATTGGCTTTTGGCGAGTTTGCTTCCCCTGGAGGCAGGTAGATGTGGAGAAGATTGTCTGCTGGGCTGTGGGCACAGCCTCTGCCCCTCTGAAGCTGACACTTAACGGCGCCTTTTCTGGACTTTGTGGTGGCATCATCACCTGTCCCTCCTCCCCCAGCCATCCTGCTGGCCTCCCGGGAGCTGATCCGCAGCAAGCGTCTAGCGCAGATGCTAGAGGTCGTCCTGGCCATCGGCAACTTCATGAACAAAGGGCAGCGTGGGAGCGCCTACGGGTTCCGGGTGGCCAGCCTCAACAAGATTGCCGACACCAAGTCCAGCATCGACAGGTGCGACCTGCCGGCTTCTGGAGTCTCCGTCTCACCCCACCCTGGCCTCTCCCCTCCTCCCCGTTACCCTCCCCAAATATGCCACAACTTCCCCCTAACACCTCACCCTAGTTTCCGCCGGACCCTCACTCCCAATTCCCTTGGCCCCGTACCCCTGACCCGACTTTCACCCACAGAAACATCTCTTTGCTCCATTATCTGATCATGATCCTGGAGAAGCATTTCCCTGACATCCTGAACATGCCCTCTGAGCTGCAGCACCTTCCAGAAGCCGCCAAAGTCAAGTAAGGGGTCCTCTTGAGGCTGCCTTCTCCCTGTGATCCCGCCCTCTCTCATCTAAACTTCCTCCTTCGGGGCTGCTCTGAGCTGGCTCAGAATGAACAGCATCTCGGGGTCTGCTCTGGGAGAACCCAACGAAAGACACTCTTTGCTCTCAAATCCTCATTTCAGAGATTCTCTCAGGAAACAAAGCGGGGAGTGGGGAGCTGTGACAGGGATGGGGAGAATGCCGGCAATGGGGTTGTTGTGAAGCCACTTACCACTGCAGGCGAGCAGAGCTTAATCCTGCCTCTGCAGAGTGTGGGAGACAGTGTAGGACACTCGCTCCATTATCCCCACAAGGGGTAAGATAGGCATCATCTACCATCTCCTGTCACTCACTGGCTGGGGGTGGGCAGTAACGCTCTGGCCCGCAGAAAAAGTGCTCAGTGGTTGGAAGTCAGGGCTGTCCACTACAACGGATGGTCCAAGGAGATGGCGGGGGTGGGGTGGCGGGCTCCAGGGGCATCTGCTACAGGCGAGAAGTCAGACCTGAACGTATATAGGCTGATAGAAGCATCTCCAATAGAAGCAGAAACGCAGAGGTAAATAGCTAATACACATCAAAGGTATACTGCAGGCAAGATACCATGTTAAGAGCTTATGAGCATTACCTGATGGTAATAAAAATAAATCCAAGCCAGAGGCCATGTGTTGGAAACCTTCCAATATGCAGCATGACATTTCCGGTCTAGAAGGATCTATAGGACATAAGTTTCACCCGTCATTTTCTAGAAGCACAGACAAGAGCACAGAGGGGAGGTGATTTGCCAGGGCAACATGTTAATAGCCAAAGCAGGGCTGGAACCCGGGTGCACTGACTCCCAAAGCCATTGGGGTTTGCTCTGCCTTGTACTAACCCCAGCTCCTCTCCCTCCCTCTGTGTCCCCCCGCCCCCCCCATAGCCTGGCAGAGCTGGAGAAGGAGGTGGGCAACCTCAGGAGGGGCCTCAGAGCAGTCGAGGTGGTGAGTACATCATCTATGCCTGCCTGGGTTTGAGGGGATGCTGCCCGTCACTGGGCCAGAGGGTGGACCCCCCCACCCCCCCCAGATGCAGACCCTGTCTGATGCATCTCTGTGACCCAAAGCTCCTGGCTGGGGCGACAGAACAGCTGGCACAGCAAGTACAGCCTGTAGCACAGAGTGAGTGCTCAGGAAAGGATAACTGAATTACCCAAAGCTTAAATTTAGACTCTGAATAGGAGACATCCATCTGAGACTGTAGCCTATCACTGTACAGTGGAGTGGAGTGAATGAGAAATCTGCCACGTTTAAGATTGATTCAAATCGATGGGACAGAGGATCTGCATGCCTTGGAAGCCGACTTAGGGCCGGTAACACCTAGTGTGACACTGGGGACCACTGTCCCCAGAAGTTCTTATGTCTCTTCACTTCCTGCCTGGGCCAGTAGAGGACCCAGGGGCTATACTTTTTTTGTTGTTGGAGACCCAGATCTCTACTATTCCTGATCTAAGGGCTTCTCAGATGATACTGTCTCTAGCCCAGTGTGGAGGTGGCCCACTCCTTTGTTCCCATCTAGGAACTAGAGAGCCTTCTCATCTTCACTGGGCGTATGTGGGGAGGCGGTTAAGGGGATAATGGGCTTAGAGAAAGAAGTATGAGAAGGAACCTTTTGTTGCCATTATGGCAGTGGGGGGACGGGGCAGGGGGCTGCTTTCTAATTTATAGCGCTTTAAAGTGCTACCCAAAATGTGGTCCGTGGTCCATGAACCAGCAGCATCGCATCAACTGGGAGATTTGGAAATGCATCTCACAATTTAATCGGCACACAAGTCACCCAAGGGTCTTGTTAAAATGCAGATTCTAATTCTGAGTGGGGCCTGAGAGCCTGCTTCTTAAAATTTCACGCTGCTGGTCCCAGACCACGCTTTGGGTAGCAGGATCTGGAGAAAGAAATATGGCAGCGGGGGCGAGGGAAGCATAGAGGCAGGGGGTACTGGTCGATACCTCACAATCTTTGCCACCCTTAGAATTTGAGACCCAGGGTGTACCCTCTTCCAAAGGAAGGCTCAGTGTCCTGCAATTAGCAAGGAGGGTGGAGGATGTGGTGAGTCCCAGCATTCCTGACTCTCGTCCTGGCACTGGTCTGACCAGCACTTGGCTCTCCCTCCTCAGGAGCTGGAATATCAGAAACGCCAGGCGTGGGATCCAAAGGACAGGTTTGTCCCGGTCATGAGCGACTTCATCACGGTCTCCAGCTTCAGCTTCTCAGAGCTGGAGGACCAGCTCAATGAAGCCAGGGCCAAGGTAAGGGCGCCCCAAGCCCCCAGGCTGACCCCACCCCCACCCCTCTCTGTCTTCACCGGTCCTACCACAGGTGGCCCAGAAGGGACACACCCAGAGGCACAGAGCTTTGAGGAGAAAGGGTTTCCTCACTCCTACAAGAAAAGCGACAGCAACGCTGTTGCAATGTTCACAGTCCATTGACCAGATGTCAGGCGCCCCATGAAGTGTTTTCCATCCTCTGTCTCACCGCCTACCTTCTGGGTTTGTTGAAAGGCTATTATCCCATTCCACAGATACGTGCACTGAGATCCACAGACGTTAAGTAACTTGCCCAGGGTTGCCCAGCTGTGACAGACAGAGCTGGGTTAGAAGCCTGACGCCGGAGCCTAGCTTTGCTCTCGGTTGCTCTGCCTCTTCCTGCTTTGCACTCTGACACGCCTCTGGACCCCAACTGTGGGAGTCTTATTGAGATGTGGGTCCTCATTCAGGAGGTCGGGGGTGGAGCCTGAGATTCAGCCTTTCTAACCAGCTCCCGGGAAACACCCATGCCGCTGGTCCAGGGAGCACACTTAGAGTAGTGAGGGCTTTCTTAGAGGGTTTTCAGTAGGTTGAATTAGAGATGGTAGCTCTCAGTAATAGTGCCAGGCATGTAGCTAGCTAGCACTCTGCATCACTAACTCATTTAACACCCCCCTAACAGTATAAAGTAGGTCCTATTATTATCCCCATTTTACAGATGAAGAAACCGAGGCACAGAGGGGTTAAATAACTAGCCCGATAACTAGATGATCTGACATCCTTGTGGTCCTGACCTTAGGAAGTGCTTCCCAAGGTCTGCAGCTCCTGGTCCTGTACCTACGCCCTAACAGACCCAGAGGTCACTCTGGGCAGCCTCTGTCAGTCAGCCTGGGTCTCCCACCTCCCAGGTGTCAGCCTCAAGCCTTTCCTTCCTTCAGCCTTGTCCTTACCCTGATGACATGGGGGGGGGGGGGCTTCCCTTCTCTAGCCCTGCCCCCCCAAGTCCCCCCACCTGGATGAGCTCTGCTCTGGCTGGAACTCAACTGCCCACCAGGCTCGGGGGCGACTCTCCACCAACCCTTCTCTTCAACAGTTCTCCAAGGCCCTGATGCACTTTGGGGAGCAGGACAGCAAGATGCAGCCGGATGAATTCTTCGGCATCTTCGACACCTTCCTGCAGGCCTTCTCGGAGGCCCGGCAGGACCTGGAGGCCATGCGGAGAAGGAAGGAGGAGGAGGAACGACGGGCGCGCATGGAGGCCATGGTGAGGGTGCTGCTGGGGCCTGGGCCTGAGCAAGGCTGAGGGAGTGGAGAGCGCGTGGGCGGCGGGAGGCTCAGGGTGCCCTAGCAAGGAGGAAAGTGGGGCCAGTTGGTAGACCCAGCCCAGGCGTCAACGCGCGAAGGAGGGCAGGTGTCTGTGGCCTGGACCGCGGTGGATGTGCTGGGCCGCGGCCTCTCACCCGCCCTCCTCGCCCTTCCAGCTGAAGGAGCAGCGAGAGCGGGAGCGGTGGCAGCGCCAGCGGAAGGTGCATGCGAGCAGCGCGCTGGACGAGGGCGGCGAGTTTGATGACCTGGTGTCAGCCCTGCGCTCGGGCGAAGTTTTCGACAAGGACTTGTGCAAACTCAAACGCAGCCGCAAGCGATCAGGGAGCCAGGCCCTGGAAGCCACCCGGGAGCGGGCCATAAACAGGCTAAATTATTGACCTGGGGGACTGGCCGCAGCGGGAGGCTGGGAGACAGGGATGGGCCCAGGGCAGCGGAGTGGAGGAGGCCGTGCTAGTGACACTTACACAATTCGGTGCTGGATTTAGAGCCCTGGGCTGGGTCCTGGGGGCGGGGCTACGTGGCAGGACCCGGTGTCTCCCCACCTGAAGGGGCTCCCCTCTCTCCTCTTCCCATTATTCTTCCTGCACCCTGGCCCCAGGGGTCACTCTTTGAGGCGGACTTGGCCATCCCTGGCCGGCCCTGCTCCCTGACCCCCAGCACGGACACCCAAATGTTGGCACAGAGCTGTCCCATCTCTAGCCTGGAGAGAGGTCCACGGACCTCATCTAGATTTCACGTGCCATGGGGAGTAACGGGCGGGGGCATCCAGGCTCCCATCTCTCAAGAGTAGGCTTAATGGAACGTTGATGATATGGGGCGAAGTTTCCTATTGAAAGGAAGAGGCATGACATACGCTAGCTAGATGTGTTCCAGGAAAAAAAAAAGATGCTGGGAGGAGGATGCAGGGACCAAGTCATCAGGACAGGGTGACAGTGCCTGTTTCCTACATCGCGAGCCCTCTGGCCCCTCTCTTGCATGTCTTAAGTTTCTCTCCCTTCCCTCCTGCCATCTCCATCCTATACTAACCCAGAATCCCGGAAAACTCACCTTTGGGTTCCCACGACTAGGGCTCACTATCAGGTACTTGATGGATCTGGTAAGGGAAGGGGTTCAAGAAAGAAGACCCCATTCATCACCACACCTCGTACGTTGGGCACAGGGACCCTGGAATGAAACGGTCCTTCCCCACCCTGTACCACCTGACCATTGTCTTGAAGCGAGACAGTGACCTCACACGTTGGCTAGGGGTTCCAGAGGGCAGCACCTGAGCGCCTGGGTTACCACTGAACATTACTCGGACCCCGTACTCGTCTGACAGACATCTGCCGCTGAGCAGGAGGCACAGTGACCTCCTGCTCTGTCCAGCCTGCAGGAGACCCTTCCAACTGCGTTCGTCTGGCTGAGGTTGGCCCTGGGGCATCGGTTCCGAGGGCTCCAAGGGCAAGAGCTGCCCTCTGCAGTTACGTGCCACCTCTAAGGGAGTAAGGGGACCGCCTCAGGGGCATTCAGATGGGGGGGGCGGGCCCAGAACAGGCAGGGGTGGAAAGCTGAGGGGGTCCCACCCCCCCCAGCTCTGGGACCCGACTTGGTTCAGCCGACTTTCATTCTGGTTCTCCTGTCCGTTCTCACCTTCATTCTGTCCACCAGGAGCTGTCCTTCTGGGGCAGGATGATGGCTGGTATCTACACAAATTTTCTAAAAGGACAGAGGTGAGCTGAACTCCATCAAGGCTCATTTTTAATACATTTCCAACCCCCCAGAGTTAACCCCTCATCCTCTGTATCTGTGAGACCTGCCTGACCCTCCCTACAACCCCACATCAACAGGCTCCCTGCCCTTTTATCCTCCTGCCCTTCCCTTTTATGTTTCTCACCTTCTGACCTCCTCCTCCAGCTCAGGGTTATTGCCAGTGGACAGACTGGTGGGCTGGGCCCACTCTTCAGCTGCCTATCTTTTCTGGGGGTGGGACCATAGTAGCTGCAGGGGAAGAAACACAGGGTTGCTGAGCCCAACATGGGTGTTGGTTCAAGGGGGAGGGATTGAGCAAGTGTAAGCCTGGTGGGGACCGGTGTGAAGCAGCCATCCTGGAGTCCAGGTGAGGGTAAGGTGAAGGCTTACCAGGAAGAGTGGCCTCAGAGCTGCGTGATACCCACAAAGCCCCCGCTGGAAGAAGCCGGCACCGGGACAATGGGAAGGTTGTGGTGGGACCTCGCAAGGTCCTCCCCCAGACTGGCCGGGCCGAGGTCCACCTCACCCACTGGGACCGGGAATAGGGAGGGCTCCACGTCTAGCCAACAGGCCTGCCCAAACCCCGGTATTCCCACCCACCGTGGAAGGCTGGATACGCACCAGGGAAGAAGGAATATGGAAGACGTTCGAGACACGCTGGATCCACAGAAAAGCACAGTTCGGTTTAACTGTTTACAGAGGACACGTATATTGATTGTTCCAGGGCTCAGGCTTCTCACCTCTAAAGATTTTGCTTTCTCTATTTATTATTTTTCTAGATCTGGCCAGTGGCTCTGACACCAGACGCCACTGTAGCCAGATCGCCAACAGTGCCTTGGACCACAGACCATCACGGCTGACTCAGCAAGAAGTGCTGGTGCCTTGGAGACAGCTGAGTTGGTCCTTGATGTGCTAAACGTTGACGCCTGTTGTATTTGTCCCTTGGTCGTTCCAGGTGCCCTTCCTGCCACCTTTGGGTTCATTTCTCCAGCTAATTTTGTGTACAGCGTAAAATTCAGTTAATCTGATGCAACCTGTCCCCTTCTCAGCAGCAACATCTGCTCCCCCTCCCCTGTGAGGGAAGGGAGGCGTGTTTAGGGCGGCGGGAGGAGAAAAGTCTCCGGGTGGATGGGGAAGGGTCTGGTCCAGGCTCTTCCCCAACCCTATTCCCTTTCCACCCTCTGGGGGAGCCGTGACCATCCCCGCCCCCCACCTCTACCGCCTCCACGCCAAGGCTGTTCTCACCAGCTGTTTCAGATGACAAATGAGGCTAATGTACAAATTCTGCAGCGTCCTTTTCGCCTGCACCTTTTTTATAGAATATATTGTAATACTAAAAAATATTAAATCCGTGCCACCCCTACCTAACCGGCCTTGAAACTTGTGCCTTCTTCCCACGCTGGGACGTGAGGCGTGCTGGGCAGTGGCATAGCCCATGGTGTGTGGGAAGCAGATCCTACCCGCTCCGCGAGCCCCGACTGTGACATCCTCAGGAATTCCGCAAGCCAGTTCACGTCGTACGGTAGCTTGAAATCGGCCAAGGTGGGAGGACTTAGACCATGGAAATTGGCCTTTTTTGCTTTTCCAAGAGCTAGTTGTTAAGCATTTGCCAGCACACCTGGGTGCAGGGCCAGAGGAAAGGCAGGCGGGGGGGCCGGGGGAGTGCGGCTAGAACTAGACACCTACCCACACCGAGAGAACCCCGCAAGCGTGTCCAGCGTTTGGGGATGTGAAAACCGGGAGCCTCTAATTGCACCCCGTGACCTCTACCAGCCGGCGACGGGATGGGCTTCAGACACCCCTACCTGACGGTGCTACTGGAGATGCTGCATCTCTGGGCCTCCCTCTCCACTCCTGCCTTCTCCCCCAGGGAAGGCGGGGTGCACGGAGAACACGCCCCTTTGCTTTTCCAGCGTCTCTCCTGCTCCTCTTCCCCCAGGGGGCGTTGGGTTGGGGGTGGGCCTGCCATCACGGCGGCTCGGTGCCCTCGGCACAGACACAGCCCTCATTCCTGCATCCCCCAAATGGGCATCGTGGCTTTATTTGGTGCGCCGTGTGGGTGAAGGCAAGCTCCATGGCTCCTCCTCCCCTGGTGTGTCCCAGGACGAAGGGGCGCAGGTGGAAAGGCCGTGCGTGGGGCAGGTGTGGGAGGTGTGCTTGGTCAGGAGGCCTCAGGGCTGTGACCCACGAGGCCCCTGCTTGGGAGCCCTTGGTTCCCTCCCGGGGAAGGAAGGAGAAGAGGAAACCCAAGAGAGAAGGGGAGGTTATGGGCTCAACTGTCGGAGAGAGTCCACAAGTCACTCAGTGTGATTTGGGGGTTATCTAGCCTTGCTTGCTGCGGCCAGCCCCCTCCCACGACCTTAGTTAGGGTCCAGGAAGGCTGACGGGCCTGTTGGTTTCCTCTCGGAAGAAAGGAGACCTCGCAGGTCAGCGTAGGTCATCGAGCAGTAGAGGGGTGGGCTGACCTGGGGTTCCTACCGGTTGAAGGTAACTGGTGGCGGGGTGAACGGAACTTGACATCTTTCCCTTGGCTGAAATCTCATCCCATCTCTTGACCTCGCTGGGCCAGGGGTGAGAGGGGGCAGGAGCTCTACGGCCGATGGAAGTCCCCCCGCTGACCCCCGGTCTTGCTGACGAGCTTGATCTCCGCCAACACGATGTCCCTGCTGACAGCCTTGCACATGTCATACAGGGCGAGGGCGGCCACGGCAGCGGAGGTCAGGGCCTCCATCTCCACCCCAGTGGGGCCCCGAGCCCGGCAAGACGCCCGGACCAGCACGGCGTGGCGTGTGCTGTCCAGCTCCAGCTGCACCTGCACGTGGCTCAGGGCCACGTGGTGGCACAGCGGGATCAGCTGGCTGGTGAGCTTGGCCGCCTGGACGCCTGCCAGCTGCGCCACCACCAGGGCGTCTCCCTTCTTTAGCTGGTTCTCCTGGACGAGCTTGTAGGCCACAGGCCCCAGGAGGACCACGGCTGAGGCCACGGCCACCCGCTCTGTGTCTGGCTTCCCACCCACGTCTACCATAGCTGCCTGTCCTTCCCTGTCCACGTGGGTCAGTTGGTCTGAGGTGGGCAGAGGTCCTGATGGGGTGGCAGGAGCCCGGGGCTCTGGGCTAAGGCACTTTGGGTTGGCATCTGAGTCGAGGTGGGAACTGTGATGTCTCTGAGGGAGAGCAGATGCCAGCCACCGCTGGGCGAGGAGAGGGATCTGGGGGGGCCAGCCCCCTTTCCACAAAGTCACCATCTGGCTGGAGAAACTCACTCTGTGCCTCAGACCCTGAACATGGAGGGAGTCCCTGAAGGAGATGCTTGGAACGGCTGGTGGGGAACCTTGGCACATCAAAAATAACTCTGGAAGGAAAAGGAAAGAGAAGAAAGGCTCAGTCCAAAAGGTAGGTCTTTTCCCACCTCCCTCCCCAAGCCTCTCCCCACCAAACCCCGAGTTCTCCCGTTCACACTGGGGAAAGGGGAACGAGGGGCAAAGAGCACAGCGAGGAGAGAGAGAAAAGCGACGATACACAGAGAGGGGCCCCCGGAAAAAACACGTGCAGCCCTCCTCGCCAGGAGGTGCACAGGGCCAGGGTCCCGCAGGCTCTGCCTGCCCTGCAGTGGGGTCTGTGGGTGCTCCCACCTGGGCTCCCCTCCTCACAACTTTCCTGTTGCCCAAGTTCTCTTAAGAAACACCTAAGGTCTGAAGACTGAAGCCTCGATCAGATGACTGCTCTGTCCCTTCATTTTCTTAAAACGATAGCGAGGCCTCAGCCTGAATTACCAATTAGTTACTCTCATCTTCACGTTCTCCGGGAAGGGCTAAGAGAAATCATATAGTTTATAGACAACACACTAAGGTAAATATTTAATCTACTTCAACAATATCTCAAGCAGGTCAGAAGCATACACAAAGCAACAGGATGATCTGAATGGTCCCAGGGGCCTCAGGGACCTTGTAGGCTCTTGTTACTCAAAGGGTGGTCCAGGGACCGCCAGCGCCAGCACCATGTGAGGACTGTTAAAAGAGATGCAGCCCGGGCCTCCCGAATCCGAATCTGAAATAACAAGATCCCTAAGGGAGTCACAGGCACGTGAAAGTCTAAGAGGCCCTGTTCTAGGCAACTCCTGGTTTTATAGAGATCAGACCACTTTAGTTACTCTATATCCTTGAGAGTATTATTATTCCTTCTGAAGCAATTAGGCCTCCCAACCTCTAGCTTTCCATCATGCTCTAGCCCCCCTACCTTGTCAGTGTCAGAGGTACAATTATCAAGGCACCCCCCACTCCTTGCCATCAAGGCGTGTCAGCATGGGTCAAGGCCCAACACAAGAGGATGAGGATGGTGGAGGTGACGGCAGAAGAGAGGTGACACAGTTTTCTTCCCGATGGCATGCTGTGGTGAGCCGCCCTTCCTTCTCTGGGTGGCTGGTGTGGTCCCTGGGCTGTCTCTGGCCCACTCCAGCCCACATGCCTCAGGGCTCTCTGCTCCAAGTGCTGGAGGAAAAGAATCCCTTCCCCTGGTCTTCTCACTGCTTCCTCTTGCTTAGGGCACAATTCAGGGGCCCAGATCTGGCTGTGGCCAAGGGGGCGAGGCCTCCCCTGCTCTAGCCTGGGCATGCACCAGAGAGATAACAGCATCCCCAAAGCTCCGCATGGACCAGCCAGTTCCCCAGGGTTAGAGACCACATGTGGCTCAATAAAAAGGTGTTTCTGTTTGAAGCATCCTATGCACATAAGAGACGCCCTGGGCCCGTAAGTTCCCGGGAGTTAAGGAATTAGGCAGTTGAGATCCTGGCTGTGTCCTCCCTAGGAAGCTGAGTAGCACTCTTAGCTTGCTGCCTAAGCGCTGCCCACACAGAAGCATAACAACACAAGGACCAACGGGCACTAATGGTCCAGACACGCACGTGAATTGACCCACAGGACAGAAGGGAAGGGACGCCTGTGACTGTATCCAAGCTGGGAGATTCTAAAGCCGAGGACAAGATCTCTCTTACCCAGAAGCTCCATTTTCAGGGGACAACTAACATAGCGATCATAAACCTGGAGGACCCCCCCGACCCGATTTCTGGTGAGACAGAACGATGATTTCTGTGGCATGTACAGTAAGAGGGAGCCAGGGAAGGGAAGAAAAGCCACAGTAAAGGCTTGGAGGGGTAGGAAAAGGTGAAGGATGAGAACCTCAGGATGAAGTGCAGGATCAGGGTGGGGGGTGCCTACGGCAGGGGCCCCACCCCACGGGACCCCCCCGCCAAGGGTGAGTGGTTACGTACTGATGGGTCACCCACCGATGAGGATCATGGGCCGGTTCTTCATCTGGGAAATATTGAACATGCCTGGGGCGAGGGAAGGATGGGGGGGGAGAGGAGAGCAGGGAAGCGGGGAGAGAAAGAGGGCGGGGAAAAGAGTTCACTGAAACGAACGATGGACACAGAGGTATGACAGCCCCGTGGACACGCACTCACCTACCGCAGCCCGACAAAAAACCCCCGCCGTACACTGCAAGGTCGCCCATGATGGAGCCCATGACAGTTTTTGGATGCCAGGACCCTGCCCTCCCTGTCAGGGATGAGAGAGGGGCAATGACACCCCTCTTTCTCCACCACCCAATGAAACAGCCCAAGAGAATGTGGGGCCCCCCGTCCTGTGCAGGAGAAGCATCACTGCACCCCAAGTCTAGAGGGCCAGCAGAAGTGACGGAGAGCACGGACCACACTGAGTGCCACTGGCTCACTACAGACTTCCCTCCTGCTGACAATGGCCCACTCATCGCCCAGCCTGGCCCCCCCGCCCCCTCACCTGCATGCTGCCGCTTCTTCCTGCCCACGGCAGCCCCAATGATGCGCAGCAGCTCCTCCTCAGAGGCCCCCGCCCGCAGGTGATCCCGTAGAGATACCTCTGAGTTCCCAAAGAGGCAGACCTGGAGAGATCACATTGCAGGTGAGGCCAACATGCCCCCCTCATCCTGAGCCTTGGCCCCCGTCCTTGGAGCCCCCCTGGGCTGGGCACGAGGGCCTCCCATGGCTGGTCATACTCAAAGCAGGTCTTCCTGCAATGAGGGGCCGAAAGTGCTAGATGGAGGAGTCGGAGGGGCTGGAAGGGCAGGAGGCAAAAGCAGACACCCCAAGGCCTGCATCATCTAACTTCCGGTCGTGTTTCCTTCAGCACGTGGTGCGTGCTTGAAAAATACCAAATAACTGCCGACAGATGCAGCACATGAAAGTCTAGATCCACACCCTCTCCTGAGACATTCCATGCAAAGGCCTCTTCACTGCATGAGAATGGACCCCAGTCAGTGGGAGCTGAGCCCCGGCACGGACATCCATTTCCCCTCCATCCTCTTCCAGTCCCTTTGCTCCCGGACCCTGCCCGCCTGGCCCTGACTCGGGGCTGAACAGCAGAGGGCTGGTGGAGACGGCAGCCTGAGGTCATTCAAACTTGACTCGATGCTCCCCTGACTCTGGGAGAGGCTGGGAGCTCTGGGGGGCTCGGGGTGGATGGGGCAGTCCCAGAAGGCGGGACACCTACTTCCTCCCATGAAGCCCCACAAAGCACCGACCAAGTGTCAGCCCTGTGCAGGGAGCTGTGGGCACAGAAGCACGGGTGACAAGCAGACACCATCAGAGAAGACATGAACGAGCTCTAAGCGGAAGATACACCCACTCCCCCGTGCTGGTCAGTCCCCCTTCCTCGCTCCCCACCAGCCCCCACTCTCTGCCCTCTTCTGCAACCAGAGCCCCCCTCCTGCTGCCTTCCGCCTGGGTTTGGCTGATGGGAGGTCAGAGGGTGAGAGCAGAGAAAGGCCGGGCACTTCTCGGCAGTGGTGCTTCCGGCCACAACCACAGCCCCAGCCAGGCGGCCGCTCCAGCTCTCCTGGGAGCCCAGTGACGCCAACTCCTCCCCTGCCCCTTCCTCCCAGGGGTGGGACAGCAGTTTGCTGCTGCTCATCCAGTGCCCTTACAGGCCCGCTTAACCCTGAGCTATAAACAGCCTCTTCCTCACATTCTCCTTAGAATCCTCCCTCCACTTCCCGCAGCGGGGTGGAGGGGACTGACTGACACAGTTACCACCGACTGTCCACTCAGTCCTGTGCCTCCAGCCCAGAAGACACCCTCGCTTTATAACAACCTGCCGCACAGTTCCTATCGGGTGTCCAGCCTGACGGCCCAAACCCAGCCACCAGCACGCCCCCGATCCCAAGCAGATCCCAGAGCTGACCAGACAGCCCGGAGCCTCTCTCTCCACCCACACCTGCAGCTCCAAGTTCTTTCACTCTTCCTTCCCACCTTCACCTTAACTCTTACATATCTGGAACATCACAAAGTGGCCATTTAACTGTCTTTCTATTTCCAAATTCAACCTGGGAGTTATTCTTCCTAAAACATGAATCGGGGATCTTGCTCCCCACCTTGTATAAAAACTCTGCCCAGTGTCCTCCTGTCAACAGGACACACTCTGCACCTTGCATGGGGTCACTCAAGCCCTCCACGAGGTGGCCTCCCCACAGCTGACTTTAATCTGCCCTGGCCAAATCAGGATGAACGCATCCATCCTCCCCCGCCACTACCTCCCCCCCACCACGTCCAGTCTCCATGGCTCACTGAGGTCCCTGTGCGCTCCCTCCAGGTTCACCACCAGAGGCCTGTCCGGCCCCTCATTTGATGAAGAATCCCGTGCTGCCACCCATTAGCTCTTTGTTTGGTCTCATAGGGAGTCTCTGTGGCCTCACAGAAGATGGGCATGTCCACGCCTCCCTTCCACCCGCCGTCCCTGGGCCTGAACGCACAGCATGTGCTGATGAGATATCAGATATGAGTAACGGATGCTGGTTTCAGGAATGAACCCCTGGCCTGGTGGGAGGGGCCAACCAGGGTGGGGGCTGGGGGAAAAGGGCACATCGATCCCCGCCCAGCCCGCCCACAGCACTGAGTCCTGGAGAGTGGCTCCTGATCAACCAGGGACCCAAGGAAGGAAGGAACCAGGGTGACAGTTCCACGGAAGCCACAAGTTCACCTTGATCTGCTGCTCCCACGATCCTCCCATCTCTGACACTATCTCACCATCACCCCGTGTACCCTGCTAGCCTCACCTCCAATCAGGGGGCACGGGTAGGAAGACATAAACAGAGCACAGAGGGGACAGGGGTGCCCACGGGGAAGGGGACACTCACCTTGAGGTTCCCGTCAGCTGTGATTCGCAAGCGGTTGCACGTCCCACAGAAATGCTCAGACATGGACGTGATGAAGCTGACTCGGCCTCGGAAGCCAGGGATTTTAAAGGCCTGTGGGTGAGCAGTGGAGGGGAGGGGGATAGGCAGCTGAGTGCCAGCTCTCTCCCTGACATCAGAGCCCTTACCTCTCGGCCCTCTCCCCAGGAGCCCTGCAGAAGGCAGCCCCCGAGGCCCTCGGACAACAGAAGACTCCAGTATGAAGCCCATGAGCTCTCCGCCTGCACCTGGCCTGCCCCCAACAAAGGCTGCTAAAGATGCAGGAACCCGAGGGCAGCACGGCCAGGGGCAGCCACGTGGAAGAGCCAGACAAGCACCCGCTCCACCACTCAGTCCAGTGCATCCTACAAGTTCCTTAACCTCTGCCCCATGTCGGGCCTGCTTCTGCGTCAGTGAAGCAGGGAGGCTGCTATGATGGCCCTGGAACACTTCCTGCTTAAAAGGAACTGTCCTGCATCACTGACCCCACCCCCAAAGCAGCCCCTGCCAGCTCTCCCGTCCTAGGGTGGAAGCACCACCTTTCTCCCGGCCTCATCCCTGTCCTCCCGCCAACCTTGGCTGTGCTGGATTCCTCCTCCGGCAGCTTCTCCAGCTCCGGCCACTGCTGCCTGAGGGTGTCCAGCATCTCCTTATAGCTGACCATCTTCTTGAAGTTCCACTTGTTGCCTGTATTGGGGGTGGGAGCTACTGAGTCACATGATGCGGGGACCCAGGGGCTTCAAGTTCACCCTCCCACAGCCCAGGAACCAGTTCTCCGCCGCCAGGCCAGGAGGGCACAAGGTGCCTGAATGGGTGGATGGAATCACAGCCACGCCCACTCTGAGAAGCCTCCGACCCCCATCGCAGCCCCGGTGCCTGCCCAGGCCCCTCCCTACCACCCCTGGAGAAATTCCTACACACACAGTGGTATCGGGGCCAGCAGCACCCACAGGGGCAGCCGGACCTTGTCCGCCCTCCTCAGCCTTTCCCAGGGTTCTTGACAGCCCCCCGTCGTGCTCTCAGCGGGGCTCTGGTCCAGCTCTGCCGACAGGCCCGGCCTCCTCTTCCCCCACCCACCCCGCCCTGCGGCACTGACCGTCAAAGGGCATGTACTCTATGAAGCGCACGTCCAGGGGAAGGCCCTCGGTCAAGGCCACGAAGTCCAGGAGTTCGTCCTCATTCAGGCCTCGCATCACCACACAGTTCACCTGGTCCAGGGATAAGGGGACCACAAGGGCTATCCCCACTGCGTTCTTTTCCAGGGATGACCCTTGTCGGGGATCTGACACCTGCCTAGGCTCTCCACCCAGGGTCCCGTTCCTTGTGTCCCTCCCCCAGTTCTCCATGGGTTGGAAGATTCCATGGGTCAGTGGTTTTCTCCCCTCCCTCGTGGGGAGGGGGGGGCAGGGCTGCATGGAGCGGGCCAGGAAGTGGTGAGGGGTACACCGCAGGTGCACTGGCCAGGGCTGGGGCCTGTCTTGGGGCCAGGAAGTCCTCACCTTCACAGGACTGTAGCCCAGCTCAATGGCCTTGTGGATGCCCTCCATGACCTTGCGGAAGCCTGTGGGGAGGGAGAGGAACAGGGTCCAGGCACTGCCTTCCTCTCCCCCACGTCCTCACACCCATAGAAAGCACCAGAGCCACAAGGAACCTCAGAGACCGCCGAGTCTGGGGACCAGAGAGTAAATATTTCAGGCTCTGGAGGCCAAGAGGCAAAATTGAGGCTATTATGTAGATATACATCATAAAGATTTTATTGACTAAATTCAGAATATGGTAATAATTGAGTATAATATTTGTAACACCACTCTGGAATAGAATGAAAGAGTGGAATTCTTTTTGCAGGGATAATATGTTGCTTAATTGGTATTCATGGTTAATGTTCCCTATCATTAAATTCATTGCAAATGTTATCTGCAAAATCCATTCTTGGCTCGAAGGCTGTAAGAAAAACAAACCAGGCAGGGGGCTGGAGTTGGCTGGTGGGCTGTAGTGCGTGGACCCTGATCTAGGTGAACCCCCTCATAGCCCAGATGAGGAAACCGAGGTCCAGAGACAGGCAGGGCTCAGCTGGGGGTCTCGCACAGAAGGCAGGACCCCCAACTCCCTCCTGGTGCCTGCTCTTCACCAGTCCGACCGTTCACCCACTCTTCATATTCTCACCGAGCACCTACCAAGCGTAGGTGCTGGGCCAGGGCTGGTGAGCGATTCCCGTGCACGTGGCTCTCTCCTATCTCTGTGGTTAGTGCAGTAAATGTGATCCCAGGCTGGCTTCTCCTCCCCACCGCAGCTCAGTCATGTATCCAAGCATGTGAGCGCCTCCGGCATACCGGCCCCTCCCCCACCCCCAGCCAGCCTCCACGGTTTCCTTGCAGCATTTTCAGAGTAAGACGGCAGGAAGAGACGGCAAAGGAAAGACTGTACAGCTTTTATACAAAATGCCATTAGGATGATCTAGAAATTCTCTCTTCCGTCAAGCCCTCTCCCTCCAAAAGGAGGCAGGGGACACAGGGATATGAATGGGAAGGCAGATCTGGCATCAAGATCTACTGTCTCCGATCCTCATTCCAGGAAGGAGTCAAGGAGGCAGGGGGCATGGGGAAGTGGGGCTGGGGGTTCTCTGGGTAAAGCTCACAGTTATACCTTCCACTTTCCCACCTCAGAGCCCCTGCGGTTCTCGACTGACATTCCTCCTCAGAGTAAGCTCCCTTGATCTGACCACCCGGCTCCTGAAGGGCCAGCATGAATGCCTCCTCCTTGAAGCCCTCCCAGTCTCTCCCTGCTGGAGGAGAGAGCCCTAGAGAGAGAGAGTCTCTCTTCCGCTCTGCAAGTGCTTGAACTGACAGCACAAGACAAGCAAAGGTGGTTCCGTGGCATCACACCTTTCGGCCCTTCGTAGCCTGTAAGGCAGGACAGTGTCCTGTGCGTCTGTCCCCTCCACAGCACCTGGAGCAGCCTTTAGAGGGCAAAGACACTCCCCTCGCCCAAGCACTTCCTCAGCATGCTGCCAAATATAAACAGGAAGTTACACGCTGGGGGACGGTGGAAAGAGGAGGTGGGGCTGAGAGCTGGAGGCTGTTTCCAGAGAAGCAGAAGGAAAGCTGGGTCTCCCCGGCATCTCTCTGATCCTCCAGAGAGGCCTCAGTAGTGCACCACCCTCCCCAAATCAAAGGGCATCTGAGCCTGTGCAGAACCTCCCATCCCAACCTGGGGCCCACGGATGGTGGGCGCTGGCCTAGTGAGACCCGGGGCTCAGGCCCCTCCGCTCTCCACTGCCACCCTCTCTGATGGAGCCTGGCAGGAGGAGGCTGTGGGTGTGCTTGCTGTAGGGGGTGAAGGAAGAGGCTTACAACAGGATGGGCTCAGGGAGCATCCTTAGGTGCTGGGGGACCCTCAGCTGGCAGTGCTGGCCCTGTCCCTGGAACCCCAGGGCAGCTAGCTGCTTCCACCCCAGGCTGCCCCACATTTCCTCAGAGCTCACTACAGGGTAACCAACTTGTCTCAGTTTGTCAGGGACTGTCTTGGTTTTAAAACGGAATGTCCTGTGTTCTTGAAACCCTCTCAGTCCTGGGCAAACTGGGGGCAGGGTAGGGGGAGGCTGGTCACCACAGCTCATTAGCATCCGATCCCAAAATGTCCCCAAGAGTGCGGCTACAGAGACGAGGGACCTTTAGCAAGACTGAGGGATGAGGTGTAAATGCCTAGGCTTAGCTATAGCCCAGGCACCAAGAGGGAGACCAGGCCCCTTGCACCGGCCACAGCTCCCCAGCTACGAGGGCCTGGGAGGGTCACCGTCCACCGTGAACCCCATGTGATCACCTTTCCTGCGGACGATGAACTCAAACTTGGCTGGTACCAGCGTGTCCAGGCTGATGTTGATGGTACTGAGGCCAGCTTCCTGAAGCTGCGGCAGCAGCCGGGCTAGGTTGATGCCGTTGGTGGTGATGCCAATGGTCCTCAGCCCTTCCAGCTGGTGGAGCTGTGCTGGAGAGAGAACAGCAAGGGCTATTAGCCTTCTTGCTCTTGGTGAGGCCAGGAGAAGGGCTGGAAGGAGAAACTCCGAGCCAGATAAGATGGATGGAAAAGGGGCTCTCTGCAGACCTCTATTAACCAGGCTTAGCTTAATAAGAAATATAAGAATAAGAAATAACCAAACGATTAAACACCGAGTGCTCACCTCCAGGGAGGCGGGATCCCTGGAGTCCAGAAGAACTTCACTTCCCTTCTCCACAAACTCAGGGGCAACCAGCATAAACAGATATATCACTGACAGCCAGGCCAACAGAAGCCTTGGACACTGAAATGAGTACACAGCTAAGAATCAGTAAATATGGGCTTCCCTGGTGGTGCAGTGGTTAAGAATCTGCCTGCCAATGCAGGGGACATGGGTTTGAGCCCTGGTCCAGGAAGATCCCACATGCCGCGGAGCCACTAAGCCCGTGCGCCACAACTACTGAGCCTGCGCTCTAGAGCCCGTGAGCCACAACTACTGGGCCCTCGCGCCACAACTACTGAAGCCCACGCGCCCTAGAGCCCGTGCTCCACAACAACAGAAGCCACTGCAATAGGAAACCCACGTACCACAACGAAGAGTAGCCCCCGCTCACCACAACTGGAGAAAGCCCACGTGCAGCAACGAAGACCCAATGCAGCCAAAAATAAAAATAAAAATATACATTAAAAAAAAGAATCAGCAAACATTTTAAAAGAATGCTGTGATATGGGGAGGGGGAAGGGTAAGCTGGGATGAAGTGAGAGAGTGGCATGGACTTATATATACTACCAAATGTAAAACAGATATCTAGTGGGAAGCAGCCGCATAGCACAGGGAGATCAGCTCAGTGCTTTGTGACCACCTAGAGGGGTGGGATAGGGAGGGTGGGAGGGAGACGCAAGAGGGAGGAGATTCAGGTTTTTGTGAGATGTTACAGAAAAATCCAAATGAACTTTTTGGCCAACTCAACAGAAGAGTGAAAGAGGAAGAAGAAAGGACAGAGATAACAGAAGATGACTCTTTCAAAAAGCAGAGTTAGATAAACACAGATGCAAAAATCCTCAACAAAATATCATTAGGAAACCAAATTCAACAACACATTAAAAGGATCATACACCACGATCAAATGGGATCTATTCCAGGGATGCAAGGATGACTCAACATCCACAAATCAATCAATGTAACACATCACATTAACAAATTGAAGAATAAAAATCATATGAGCATCTCAATAGATCCAGAGAAAGCATTTTATAAAGTTCAACGTCAGTTCATGATTAAAAACTCTCAACAAAGTGGGTATAGAAGGAATGATCCTCAGCATAAGAGAGACCATATATGACAAGCCCACAGCTAACATCTTACACAAGAGTGAAAAGCTACATGCTTTTCCTCTAAGATCAGGAACAAGAGAAGGATGGTCACTTGTGCCACTTTTATTCAACATAGTATTGGAAGTCCAAGCCACAGCAAATGGAAAAGAAAAATAAAAGGCATCCAAATCAGAAAGGAGGAGGTAAAACTGTCCCTATTTGCAGATAATATTATACACAGAAAACTCCAAAGACTCCACCAAAAAACCATTAGAACTAATCAACAAATTCAGTACAGTTGCAGGATACAAAATTAATATGCAAAAATTCATTGCATTTTCATACACTAATAACAAATTATCAGAAACAGAAATTAAGAAAACAACTTACAATTGCATCAAAAAAAATAAAATACCTAGGAATCAATTTAACCAAGGAGGTGAAAGACTTGTACACTGAAAACCGTAACATGCTGATGAAAGAAATTGAAGATAACACAAATATTGATAAATGGAAAGATATTCTCTGCTCATGGATTAGAAGAATTGATACTGTTAAAATGTCCCATACTACCCAAAGCAATCTCCAGATTCAATGCATTCCCTATCAAAATTCCAATGGCATTTTTCACAGATATAGAACAAACAATCTTAAAACATGTATGGAACCATAGAAGACTCTCAATAGTCAAAGCAATCTTGAGAAAGAAGAACAAAGCTGGAAGCATCACGCTTGCTGATTTCAAACCATATTACAAAGCTATAGCAATCAAAACAGTATGGTATTGTCATAAAAAAAGACACATGGATCAATGGAACAGAATAGAGCCCAGAAATAAAGCCATGCATATATGGTCAATTAATTTACAACAAAGGAGACAAGAATGGAAAGGACAGTCTCTTTACTAAATGGTGCCAGGAAAACTGCATAGCCAAGTACAAATGAATGAAACTGGACCACTATATTATACCATACACAAAAATTAACTCAAAATGGATTAAATATTGATCTGAAACCATAAAACTCCTAAGAGGAAACATGCAGTAAGCCCCTCTGACATTGGTCTTGGTGATGTTTTGGATTGGACACCAAACGCAAAGGCAACAAAAGCAAAAATAAGTGGGGCTACATCAAATGAAAACGCTCCCACACAGCAAACGAAATGGAAAGTCCACCTACTGAATGGCAGAAGATATTTGCAAATGATACATCTGATAAAGGGTTGATATCCAAAATATATGAAGAACTCATATAACTCAACACTAAAAAAAAAACCTATTAAAAAATGGGCAGAGGATCTGAATAGACATTTTTCCAAAGAAGATACACGGATGGCCAATAGGTATATGAAAAGGTGCTCAACATTACTAATCATCAGGGAAATGCAGATCAAAATCACAATGAGATATCACTTCACATTTGTTAGAATGGCTATGATCAAAAAGACAGGAAAAAACAAGTGCTGGAAAGAATGTGGAGAAAAGGGAACCCCTGTTGGTGGGAATATAAATTGCTGCAGCCACTATAGAAGAGAGCACAGAAATTCCTTAAAAAATTAAAAACAGAACAAACCATATGATCAGCAATTCCACTTCCGGGTATTTATCCAAAGAGAGTGAAAACATTAACTCAAAAAGATATATGCATTCCTATGTTCACTGTAGCATTATTTATAATAACCAAGATTTGTCCATCAATGGACGAATGGATAAGGAAAACGTGTGTGTGTGTGTGTGTAATGGAATATCATTCAGCCATAAAAAAGAAGGAAATCTTGCCATTTGTGACAACATGGATAGCCCTTGAGGGCATTATGCTAAATGAAATAAGTCAGACAGAGAAGACAAATACCATATAATCTCACTTATGTGTGGAATCTAAATAAAACCAAAAAAAAAAAAAAAAACCACACACCAAAATCCAAACCAAACAATAATCATAGATGAGAACAATACTTATGTACAAGGATGTTAATCGGTGAGCAATACATAATAAAGGGATGTAGGAAAACATCCAGATGGCCAACAACAGAAAACTGGCTAAATTATGCTTTGTCTAAATGATGATGGAATATTATGCAACTAAAAATGACTCTGTAAAAGAATAAGTTAGGATGTTGGGAAATACACATGTCACATTAAATCCAGAGGGCAGGTTAAAAACAGTAGTTGAAAACTAGGTGCAAAGAAAAAAGACAGGAAGGTCGCCAAACCAAGATGTTGACAGTGGTTACAGTTGGGCAGTAGTGATACTATTTTTGCTTATCTGAAATAAACATGTATTACTTTTGTAGTAAGAAAATGAAAGTTTAAAAATAAAAGTTGTTGTTTTAAAAACAAAGAAAAGAACTTTCCTCTGGGACTCTGACAATATGGAAAATTAGTAGTAGTTTTTGGCTCCCTCCACCAAATCAACCCTGAAGAAACACAGAATCCAGGAACTTAAAAAAAAAGACAATCTCGAGAAACTCACAGGAAGATGGACAGTCCTTTCGAGCTGGTATGGGGGAGGGGGTGTGTAGCCTGGGGTTGAAGTAGACTGGCAGAGAATGGAAGCAGTTAAAGGAAAGCAAGGCAGTTCAAGCTCTCTCCTTACCCTCATCCACTGATGCCTCAGAACAATTGATGCTGTCCCCTTCCTGAAGAATTTGGTGGTAACAGCTCCAGAGAACTAGCTTAGGAGGTCAGCTCAGGGAAGCTGCCAAAGCCTTGCTGGGATTCATCCCTCCACCCTCCCCCTCCAAAGCCCCAGGACTGGTGGATTAAAATGGAGAGTAACTGCCTCCTTCCAAATCTGCTTCTCTCCGAGGGTTTGAAGGTGAAGGTCTGTCATATCACATCACTCCAGGAGGTGCCATTCTCATCACAGTCTAAGTCAACAGCATCTCCCAGAGTTATGCAAGTACACAACCTGCGCTGTCCTACGTGGCCAGGCTGGTCACTGGTGGGGAGATTACAAACATGAGTGAATAACTGTGATTTTCGGGGCTCTTGAGCTCACTGGGTCTATTGAAGACTAAGATCTGGACTTAAACCTTTTCCCATTAAGCAGTGCCATTCAGAATAGCTAATATCCTCGGGGGAACAAACTTACTGCCTAAACTAAGGAGACCCTTGAGAAGTACAACCAGTGCTTCCCCCACCAAAAACAACACAACCCCAAACACCCCCAACCCTCTCTATATATCAATAGAAAAGAAATGATCAAACAGACCAAAATGTAAGATAAACATAAATACAATAAAAGAAATAACAGAAGATATTAACAATATGAAACAAAATGTTTCATTATAAAAGGGAACAAGGGAAAGTAGTAGTTAAAAACAGTATTGTGAAATAAAGAACACAAGAATAAGTTAAATGGTAATATCAACATAGGAGACATTGATGAGTTGGGAGGTAAGATTAAAGGGCTCTCCCAGGAAAAAGAGGAAGAGAGTAAGATACCAAAATATATTTTAAGAACTGTGGAGGCCCTAAGTAGAAGGGGCAACATCCAGGTAATAGAAGTCCCAGAAAAAAATTAAACTGGAGAGAAGGAAGGAATATCTGAAAACATAACAGAGTAATGAAGAAAAGTTTCCCCAAATGTAACGCAAACGTAATAGAATGAAAGGACGATGTCACTGAATGCCAACAGGACAGATGAGGAAAAGCCTATCCTAGACACATTACAGTAAAATTTAAGAAAATCAAATAACAAAGGCAACACTCTAATAACTTGCAGAGAAGAAGTGTGTATAACCAAGAGCAAAACCCAGACTGACATCAGACTTTTCCCAACAGCCAGACTGACTGTAAGGAGACAATGCGGTGACATTCTTAACATAATGAAGGAATGAACCTTGGACATAAGATTTTAAAAGCATTCAAAATATTATAAAACTACTACTTTAAAACATTTAAAAAACTACCTGGTATGTCAGATTTAATTAGATTCACCATCAAAATTAGAGTCACCATTAGACTCATATCAAAAAACTTTTAGAGGGGGCTTCCCTGGTGGCGCAGTAGTTGAGAGTCCGCCTGCCGATGCAGGGGACGCGGGTTCATGCCCCAGTCCGGGAAGATCCCACATGCCGCGGAGCGGCTGGGCCCGTGAGCCATGGACGCTGAGCCTGTGCGTCCGGAGCCTGTTGCTCCGCAATGGGAGAGGTCACAACAGTGAGAGGCCCGTGTACCGCAAAAAAAAAAAAAAAAAACTTTTAGAGGAAATATTCAAATAAGAAGAGAAACAAATTCAGGAGATGCTGTAAGAATTATGGAAATTATGAATGATCAAATACCTTGGTAAAGTTTGTTGTTATCTTAAAAGGCAGAGCATGTGCTTATAAGAGATACAGAGGGGCAGACTATTTGTAATGACCTGAAAGAAAAATTATAGAAAATATCAACAATACAGGTCGGGGAGGGTTGAAAAAAATCAAGGGCCTAAGAGTGTGCTAAACTTTTTGCCTTGTGAGGAAGAAAAAAGGGGGAGGGTCATTTATTTAAAAGTCAAAAAGGAGGAAAAAGAAGCACAAAAAAAGCATGACAGAAAAAAGTGTAGAAATGAGTCCAACTATTTCAACAATTACAACAAAGGCAACTAGAATAAACTTGCCAGTTAAAAGTCAAAGATTGTCAAATTTGATCAAAGTAACAGCTATGTGCTATTGTAAGAGACATATCTAAAGTATAAGAATACAGAAAGGTTTAAGATGAATAGATGAAAACAGATAAAACAGCACACTAAAGCTAAAAGCAAGCTGATATAGCTTTAGTAAAATAAAATACACAGACCTTAAGACTAAAAGTATCATCATGGAGAGAGACCTACTACACAGTGATAAAAGATCCAATTTATGAAGAAGACATAACAATTCTAACCACATATGAACCTAATAAAATCACCTCAACTATAGATAAAATAAAAGCAACTGGACCTCTGGGAGAAACTAACAAAACCACCTACTTATTTATTATTGGCAGGCCAAGCAGATAAAAAGCCAGCCAAGATTGACATAACCAAAGGCTTGGGAAATAAAATTAACCAGCTGGATCCAATGAACAAGTATAGACTTCTTCATGTAATAATTAAAGGACAAGCTCCTCAAGTATATAAAAAACATTTATAAAAATTGCCAATATACTACGTCATAAAGCAATCCTCAATAAATTTAAAAGGATAAGTTTCATAGAGATAAGATTCTCTGACCACAATATAATTATACTTTAATAAAATATGAATTAAAATCCTCATATTTTGAAATTAAAAACACTTCTAAATATCTCATAGATCAAAGAAAAAATCAGAAAAAATAAAAATAAATGTTATGAAAACAATAGGCTACATTAGGACAGAAACAGAAATAATGAAATAGAATATGAATACACAATAAGAGGTTCAACAAGTTCAAAAGTTGGTTTGTTTAAGAATAGCACAATGGACAAATCTCTTGCAAGACTTAACAACAAAAAGAGATAAAGACACAAATAAACCACATTAAGAATAAAAAAGACAAAACTGCAAGTAAAACTAAGATAAAAAGATAATAAGAAAATATTACCAACAATTTCATACAACTGACATAATGACAAATTAAAAAAAGAAACTATCAAAACTGACTCCAAAAGTAGAGAACTTGAATAATACAGTAACTATTAAAGAAATTGAAGATGCAATTAAAAATCTCCCTACAAGGGCTTCCCTGGTGGCGCAGTGGTTGGGAGTCCGCCTGCCGATGCAGGGGACACGGGTTCGTGCCCCGGTCCGGGAGGATCCCATGTGCCGCGGAGCTGCTGGGCCTGCGAGCCATGGCCGCTGGGCCTGCGTGTCTGGAACCTGTGCTCCGCATCGGGAGAGGCCACAACAGTGAGAGGCCCCTGTACCGCAAAAAAAAAAAAAAAAAAAAAAAAAAAAAAAATTCTCCCTGCAAATAAAATACCAGGCACAGACAATTTACACGTGAGCTCTACCAAACTTTTAAAGAAGTGATTACCATCAATGTGGTGGTGTTGGAAGGTGGAGCTCTTAGGAGGTGATTAGGTCATAAGGATGGAAGGATTAGTGCTCTTATAAAAAAGATTCTACAGATCTCTGCAGCATCTTCTGCCTTATGAAGATAGAATACAATGAAAAGTCTGTGACCCAGAAGAGAGCCCACACCTGACCATGTTGGCACCCTTATCTTGAATTCCAGCCTCCAGAACTGTGAGAAATCATTTGCTGTTCATAAGCTACCCAATTTGTGATATTCTGTTTTAGCAGCCTGATACACTACCTAACTCATTCTTTGAAATTTAATACCACAAATCAGTTAAGGCAGGCATGAAAAAGAAAAATCATACACCCAATTCACTCACGGATATAAATGCAAAAACTTACACAAAATATTAATAAACTGAACCTAACAGTAGACAAAAGCATAGCAGACCATGCCTAGGTTGAGTGTATTCCAGGTACAATGTCAGAAAAGCTATCAATGTCATTCAGAGTAACAGAGTAAAAATGAAAAATCATAGATCATCCTAACACACATTAAGAAAGTGTATAATTAGGGCTTCCCCTGGTGGCGCAGTGGTTGAGAGTCCACCTGCCGATGCAAGGGACACAGGTTCGTGCCCCGGTCCGGGAAGATCCCACATGCCGCGGAGCGGCTGGGCCCGTGAGCCATGGACGCTGAGCCTGCACATCCGGAGCCTGTGCTCCGCAACGGAAGAGGCCACAACAGTGAGAGGCCCACGTACCAAAAAAAAAAAAAAGAAAGTGTATAATTTAAAAAACAAACTTAGTACTAGTAAGGGAACTTCATTACCTAAAAGTTATTGTGAAAAAAAGCTTCTAAGAAACATCATTCTAAAACGAACACAACATTGTAAAGCAACTATACCCCAATAAAAATTAAAAAAAGAAAGAAACATCATTCTAAATGGGGAAACATTAGGAGTATTCTTTTATTACCACTACTATTCAACATTGTACTTGAGATCCTAGATACTGCAATAGGACAAGAAAAGGAAATTAAAGACCTAAAGATAGGAGAAAAAATTGTCTTTAGTTGCAGATGATGTGGTTGCTAGTGGAGAAAACTCCAAAGACTCTAAACAGACATATTATAGCATTGATAAGAGAGTGATAAGAATATCAACCATGATGGGCTTCCCTGGTGGCGCAGTGGTTGAGAGCCCGCCTGCCGACGCAGGGGACACGGGTTCGTGCCCTGGTCTGGGAAGATCCCACATGCCACGGAGCAGCTGAGCCCATGAGCCATGGCCGCTGAGCCTGCGTGTCCGGAGCCTGTGCTCTGCAATGGGAGACGCCACAACAGTGAGAGGTCCGCGTACCGCAAAAAAAAAAGAATGTCAACCACGACAATAATAGAAAATATAATTTTAAACATGACACTGTAACTCTGAGGATCCTAGCATAAAGCAGAATTCATCCCAGATGGTTAAAATAAAGAATTTAATGAAAGGACTACTCACAAAGGTGTGGGCAGACTTAATGGTCTCAACAATGAACAGTACAGCACTCAGACTAGAAACACTAGGGATCCATAACCATGCCTAGGGCCAAAAGGACCTGGGGAGGAAATTAAGTTAGGAGTCCAGTTAAGGCACCATGGAAGACTGGCTGCCCTGTAGGAGTTTTAGCTCTGAAGGGAACTTAGCTACAGTCAAAAACCCAGCATAGAAATAGAGCAGGGAGCAGGAAAAAAAACAAAACAAAAACCTGATCTCCTTGGCCAAACCCATCAGGAACCCAACAGGCAAGGGACCCTGGGTGATGTAGTCCCTAGGGGCCAACTACCTAGAGTAAAGAACGGGGCAAAGGAGGGAAATGGCTGTGGGAAGGTGGGGATGTGAACAAACAAGATGTCAATTCCCCCAACTTGATACAATGCAATAAAATCCCAACAGATACACAAACAATGAACAAAGGGAATTACAGAAACTATTCCATTTACAACAGCATCAGAAAGAATAAAATACTTAGGATTTAACTTAACCAAAGAGGTGAGAGCCTTGTACAATGAAAACTACAAAACACTGCTGAAATAAATTTAAAAAGACATAAATAAATGGGAACACATCCCATGTTCATGAATTAGAAGACTTAATGTTGTTAAAATGTCAATACTACCCAAAGCAATCTACAGATTCAATGCAGTCCTTAACAAAACCCCAATGATATCTTTTGTATAAATAGAAAAACCCATCCTAAAACTCATATGGAATCTCAAGGGACCCCAAATCATCTCGAAAAAGAACAAAACACTGGAGGTCTCACATTTCAATTTCAAACCTTCCTACAAAGCTACAGTAATCAAATGTGTGGGATTGGCATAAAGACAGACATAAAGACCAATGGAATAAAACAGAGCCCAGAAGTAAATCCTCACATATATGGTCAAACGATTTTTGACAAAGGTGCCAAGACCATTCAATGGGGACAGGACATTTCAACAAATGGTGTTGGGAAAACTGGATATTCGCATGCAAAAGAATGCAGTTGGACCTAAATGTAAAACAATAAAACTCTGAGAAGAAATCATAGGAATAAAGCTTCATAACATACCCAAGAAATCACTGCTGAATCCAATGACCCAGAGGCACTGGCAACAAAAGAAAACACAAACTGGACTTCATGAAAATTTAAAAAAATTGTACATAAAAGACACTATCCACAGAGCAGAAAGGCAACCTACAGAATGGGGGAGATATCTGAAAATCATATACCTGTTAAGGGATTAATATCTAGAATAACAGGGAACTCCTAAAATTCAACAACAAAAACAACCCAATTCAAAAATGGGCAAAAGACTCAAAGAGACATTTTTCCAAAGAAGATATATTAATGGCCAATAAACACATGACAAGATGCTCAACCACTACGGAAATACAAATCAAAACTACAATGCAATACTACCTCATACTTCTAGGATGGCTACTATATTAAAAAAAAAAAAAAAACCAGAAAACAACAAGTGTTGGTGAAGATGTGGAGAAACTGGAACCCTTCTGCACTGTTGATAAGAATGCAAAATGGTATAGCCCCTGTGGAAAACAGTATTGAAGTTACTCAGAAAACCCAGAATTACCACATGATCCAGCAATTCCATTTCTGCATATAAACCCAGAAGAACTGAAAGCAGGGTCTCAAAGAAATATTTGTACATCCATGATCACAGCAGCATTATTCACAATAGCTAAAACATGGAAGCAACCCAAGTTGACCAATGAATGAATTACCAAAATGTAGTGTATTCATACAGTGGAATATAATTCAGCCTTTAAAAGAAATTCCTCAATATGCCACAGCATGAATGAACCTCGAGGACATTACGCT
Organism: Delphinus delphis; assembly: GCF_949987515.2. Classification (NCBI taxonomy): domain Eukaryota; kingdom Metazoa; phylum Chordata; class Mammalia; order Artiodactyla; family Delphinidae; genus Delphinus; species Delphinus delphis. Next base: position 34,968,710 of record NC_082692.2, on the reverse strand, counting down.
AAGTGAAATAAGCCAGTCACAAAAAGACAAATACTGCGTGATTCCACTTATACGAGGTTCTTACAGTAGCCAAAATCATAAAGCTAGAAAGTATAATGGTGGTTGCCAGGGGCTGGGGAAGAGGAGAATGGGAGTCATTATTTGATGGATATAGATTTTCAGATTTACAGGAGACTGGAAATAGATGGTGGTGATGGCTGCAAAATGTGAATGTGAATACTTAATACCAATGAGCTGTACATTTAAATAAGTTGGTAAATTTTATGTGTATTTTAACACAATAAAAAAAAGGAAAAAACCTCCCAACAGAATTTTCCAGGGAACTTGGTAGGCAGATTCTAAAATTTCCATGGATGGACAAAGCTTAGAATAGCTAAAGCACAGCTGAAGAATAAAAAGGACTTGCCTTATCAGATAATGGACTTATTATGAAGCTACGGAGATTAAGACTGTATGATATTGACACAGAGATAGACAAACTGAATAGAACAGAACCCAAAACAGACCAATGCACACATGGTACATTTATGGAGGAAGTGGGAACTATTTAGTAAAAGGAACTAGAAAAAATGACCATTCACATGGAAAAAAATGAAACTGGAGTCCCTGAAATTATCCACAGATTAAAGACTTAAAAGCAAAAAGCAAAACTTTAAATATTCTAGTAGAAACATAGGTAGTTGTTCTGACCTTGGGTGAGGTGTTTCATTAATAAGTACAAAAAGCACTAACCATAAAAGACAGAACTGACAAATTCAAGAACTACCATTGTCAAAAGAATTGTTACACAAAGTATGGCTTGCTTTTCAAATTGGAAGAAGACGTTTGCAACATACATCAAGAACTTGGAACAAACCAATATGAAAGGATAAATAACCAAATAGAAAAACAGGCACGTGATACGATTTGGCATTGAAGAGAAAAATAAATATACACGGCTAATAGGTGACAAGAGACTGACCTCATTCTAAACAAAGAAGCACAAGTCAAGACCACAATAAAATAGCATTTTATACCCAGTCCACTGGCAAAGGTCCAGAATGATAATACTGAATGTCGGGGAGGATCCAGGGGATCCTTAGGTACTGCTGGGGACAGTGTAAAGTAGCACAGCCCCTGGAAGACAATGCCGAATGGTTCGCCAAGATTAAACATTCACGTATTCAGTAACCCAGCAAACTCCACTCCTAGAGAAATTGTATACCGAGACACATGAATGAGAATACACGTATTTAAAGCAGCACTGTTTATAATATCAATAAACTGGAAACAACCCAAATGTTCACTAACAGGAAGTGTGGTGTATTCATTTCATGGAACAGGAGGTCGCAGAGAAAATGAACTGCAGCTCTGGATGACATATGTTCATTTCAGTTGCGTCAAAAGAGTGATTCCTGAAAGACTGCACACAGCACGATTCTTATAAAGTTCAAAAACACCATCTCAGTTTTAAAAAGCAAGGGAATGATAAACACCACGTTGAGGAGTGTTTCCTTGGGAGGGAGGAAGTACAGGGTAGGGAAGTCCACAGAGGTGGTTAAAGATTCTTGCCAGGGTTTGATTCTTCCAAAAAAATTAATGAGGTAGTGGGTTTCCTTAGGAATTCATAACATTATTAAAACATGTAAATAAATTTGTATGAATAAAGTAAAAAAGGCCATGCACGGATCAATAATGAGATTATGTCACAAACCCAGGATTATGATTTAATCTAATTCTAGGTAACTAGAGTCCATCAAAAATAAAAGGAAACAAAAAACTTCACGCCGGGCTTCCCTGGTGGCGCAGTGGTTGAGAATCTGCCTGCCGATGCAGGGGACACGGGCTCGAGCCCTGGTCTGGGGGGATCCCACATGCCGCGGAGCGACTGGGCCCATGAGCCTGCGCGGCTGGAGCCTGCGCTCCTCAGAGAACAAGAGAGGCAGCGATAGTGAGAGGCCCGCGCACCGCGATGAAGAGTGGCCCCCGCTTGCCACAACTAGAGAAAGCCCTCACACAGAAACGAAGACCCAACACAGCCATAAAATAAATAAATTAAAAAAAAAAAAAAAAAAAACTTCACGCCATTTCAAAGCCTTCAATGGCTGCTCTCCATTGCATTAGGCCTCTTATGGGCTCTAAGCTGTGAGACCTGGATGCTCCATCATTCATTTCTTCAACATAACGGACGAAAGGAAGGGAGGAAGGAAGGACAAAACAGGGAAAGCCTGCAGGACTGAGTGATTCTCCAACTAAGCTGTCATCTGACAGCGGAAGTCAGCCTTGAAATTAGAACCCCAAATCCTTCCTCTGCAAACACTGCCAACACTATCACAGTATTGATACTTGTATGTTTGCAGGCATACCTTGGGGATATTGTGGGTTTGGTTCCAGACCACTGCAATAAAGCACGTATCACAATAAAGCAAGTCACATGGGTTTTCCTGGTTTCCCAGTGCATGTAAGAGTTATGTCTACACTATCCTTGAGTCTATTAAGTGTGCAATAGCATTAGTCTAAAAAAAAGTACATACTTTTATTAAAAAATACTTCATTGCTAAAAATTACTACTATTAAGCCTTCAGGGAGTTGCAGTAGTAACAAAGATAACTGATCACAGATCACCATAACAAAAATAATGAAAGTGTTGGAAATATTGTGAGAATTACCAAACTGTGACACAGAGATACAAAGTGAGCAAATGCTGTTGGATAAACGGCACCGATAGACTTGCTCGATGCAGGGTTGCCACAAACCTTCAATTTGTAAAAAAAAAAACGCAGTATCTGTAAAGGGCGGTAAAGCAAAGCACCATAAAGTAAGTGTGCCTATAGTTCCCCTCTTTTAATTTCTTTTGGAAAATCTCAAACCTTCACCATCCAACGTGGCAGCCGCTAACTACACGTGGGCATTTACATCAATGAAAATAAAGTTCCAAATTCAGTTCCTCAGTCACAACAGCCGCTTGTGAAGCCCAAGGCTGGCTACCTTATCAGACAACACAGATAGAGAACATTTCCATCACCCCAGAAAGTTGTATTGGACAGCACTGCCTTACACCCAAGAAAAGGAGGGAGGAGAGGAACTTGTTCATACACAAGCCGGGATGGAGGAGTGCCGGAGCGTCTTGGGGTTGGTGGAGGGGATCACAGACGGCTGACGGAGAGCTGAGCTATCTTCTCAGGTGGAGATCGACAACACCAGTCCCGGGGCTGACAGCCTCAGGCAGGGACCCCGAGTGACCAGGACAGCCTGCTTGGTGAAACCAGCAGCCCCTTCACTCTGCGCCCCCGGGGTGGGGTCCCTCGAAACTCTCAGCTGGGAGGGCGGGGCAAGTGCTTAAGAACATGCCCCTCCACTTACCCCAGCCCTTCTTCCCTAATAGCCCCACCTGCCCTGCCCTTCAGGGTGATTTTGCTCTGAAGAAGTACCCCTGGGGAGGATCAAAGGAGCTAGGCTGGGAGATGTCAAAGTGTTAGCAAACACATCAACTGCCATTTGTCTTGGAGCACTGGGGGAGGGCCTGGGGAGGGGTAGAGTTCCCCCCACCCCACCCCTGCCCCATCAGTGCACACCCTTAAAGCAAGAGATAAACCCTCCAAAGTCAGTCACTGCGGCTGGTCCCTGTCCTAACCAGCATCTATGTGGTGATAAACCCTTGCCAGCCTCACGCTATCAGCCAGGACCAACAACCCAGGGCCATCAGAGCAGGAAAGGCTGGGAGGTGACCAGCGCATAGATTAGGACACTGAGGCCCAGGGTGGGGCAGGAACGTGCACAAGTTCACACGGCCAGGGGGTGGAAGAGCCCAGAGCGGGAACAGGGCTGCCGCCTCTCCTGGCTCCCTGGCCTCCTACTAAGCAAGGTGGTGGCTTCCGTGGAGACTCTGCATCCTCCCATCTGCACTCGTCACCCCTCTCTGACCAGCAGTGATCACAGGCTCGCCCACAGGCCCTGGACAGAGGGCAGATGAAGTGCCCTGACCGAGGGGGCTGGGGCCTGGCAGCCAGCCAGGTTTGGTCCTTTCCTGGAACCCAGGCTGCTTTTCAGGCTCTGAGGAGCTGCCTGAACAGGGGGTCAGGTCAACTCCCCTGGGCCAGCATGTGTAGCCTAGGAATGATGGCAAGATTCCAGATCAAGCGATCGGTGGGGGTGGGAGGGAGCTGGCCACAGGGAAAGAGGGAGGAAAGAGCTTGCAGGGGTCCCTGGGCCCCTCCTCGGGGCTCCCACAGCACCTGGGCTCCTCACCAGATGGCGGCAGGCTCCAGGGGCTGCTTCCGCCAATGGGCTGGGGGTCCCTGAAGGCTGGGCCTGCAGCTCATTCCCCTCTGATGCCAGCACAGTGCCGGGCACGTAAGAAGGCGTTCCAGAGAACGTTTACTGAACCAGCAAGTGAGGCAGAGAGCTGGGGGCTGGGAGATCCCACCCCGAGCAGCTGGAGCCGGGGCCTCAGCAGTCAAGAACATGGAAACTTATTTTCCTCGGATTCCATCTTTCACAATTAAATGCTCATGGTCTCTGCCTGACCTCGGGGCTTAGAACCAGCCTATGGCAAGAGGCTCTGCTGGGCCATACACAGCACTCGCCACTAGCTGGGCATTTCCTTCTCATTTCCTCCCAAGGTCCACCCTATAAGGTAGGTTACCCTGTCTGAAGGCTTAGGACGGACTTTAAAAGTTGCTCAAGATATACTACTAGGGCTTCCCTGGAGGTGCAGTGGTTGAGAGTCTGCCTGCCGATGCAGGGGACACGGGTTCGTGCCCCAGTCCCGGAAGATCCCACGTGCCGCGGAGCGGCTGGGCCCGTGAGCCATGGCCGCTGAACCTGCGCGTCCAGAGCCTGTGCTCCGCAACGGGAGAGGCCACAACAGTGAGAGGCCCGCGTACCGCAAAAAAAAAAAAGATATACTACTAGTATGAGGTGCAGCTGAGATTCACACGTGGACACGTCATCCTTCAGAGATCGTATTTTGAACCACCTTCACTCATCCAGCAAACACCAGTGAGCCCCAACTGTGTGTAGGCGCCTCCCTAGGTGCTCGAAACACAGCTGTGAATAGAACCTGCCCAGCTCCATGAGAGCTTTCATGCTAGTAAATGAGGAGACAGACAAAAACCAACCAAATAACACCACGTGATAGAGTAGGATCGCCACACTTTTTCTGTTAAAAGGCCAGACAGTAAACACTTTTGGCTTTGCTGGCCATATGGTCTTTGTGGCAACTTAGCTCTGCAACAGGGGAGATATGTAAATGAGTGGGTGTGGCTATGTGCCAATAAAACTTTATTAATGGACAGTGAATTTTAAATTTCATATAATTTTCAAGTGCCACAAATGCTATTCTTTTGATTTTCTTTTTCAATCATTTAAAAATATAGAAACTATTCTTAGCTTGCAGGCCACACACACACAGGTGGTGGCCTGGTTTTGGTCCATGGTCTGTACCCTGCCAACTCCTGGGAGACAGAGCAGCTGGGGTATGTGAGGGGGAATTTAGACAGAGCAGCCAAGGAGGTCTCCCCAAGGAGATGACACGGGAGCAGACCCCTGAATGAGGCAGGCAGGGAGCCCTGTGCTCCTGGCAAAGGGAACAGCGTGTGCAAAGGCCCGGCAGCATGAATGCAGGGGAGGACGGAGGCCAAGCGGCAGGAGAAAGGTCTCTGCGGTTGACGGGAACCGGATCACGCGGGCCTCCAAGCCCTGGTGAGGACTTTAGTCTAAATTTGACATCAAACCACTGGGCTCTGGCGCTTACCAGCTTTGTGACCTTGGGCCAGTTACTGAACTTCTTTGTGCCTCAATTCTTTACAAACTGGGAATAGGAATGGTACCTGTCTCAGAAGGCGTAGGACTCTGTGAGCATAATGCCGAAAGGAGTGTTAGCTTCTGATATTAATATTGGAGCCCGGCTGGAGGAGGCACAAGCTGGGAGAGGTGGTGACGACTTCTGTCAACTCACCCACGATGTCCACCACGTCCGGCCGAATGAGCGGCTCCCCGCCCGTGAGTCGGATCTTGTCTACACCTTCTTTCACAAAGAGGCGGGCCAGGGTTAGGATCTCCTCTGTGGTCAGCAGGTCCGCCTTGGGGGTCAGAGGGACACCCTCCTCGGGCATGCAGTATTGACCTGAGGGGAGGGAGGGGACGTGGAGGAAGGAAGTGACTGCAGCAGTCAGGCTGCGATGTCACCAGTCCCCAACTCCCCCACCAGGCCACGAGTGTCTCCTGAACCCCACCCCAGCCATGAGGAAAGACCCGGCCAAGTCTGAGGAGGCACAAACCCTGGGCCAGATTCTCTTTGGGGCTCACCACTCTCACCTACAAAATTTAACACCCCTTCCCCAACTGGCCTTGCTGTCCCTCAGGGCTTAAAGATGATAAATGAGGCTGACAGCTCAGCCTGGCTGGAGGTAGGGCAGGCCGAGACATGGAAGGCCAGGGCCCTGGGCCCATTCCTTCTGCCATCGTTCATCTCCTTCATTTCATCTGGTTTTGACAAACAGGGACCCTTCTCTATGTGTCCTAAGGTGAAGGGGGCTGGGAGGTGCTCCCTGGCCTCTGTGGCTACACATGTTCTCCTCTGTGGCTCTCCTCTGTGGCTACACATGTTCTCACACCCAGTTTGTCTCCTACAGGCGATCATCAGTCCCATTTCACAGGTTGGAAAACTGAGGTACCACCTGTTCAGGGCGAGGTAGCAGAAGGGGATAAATGAGGCGAGCCCTGGCCAGTGAGGGGGCACCACCTCCTCCCATCAGTTCCCATGGTACGGGTTTAATCAGTACCAGTGGTCAGGATCCGCTAGGGGGTCATTCAGTCAAATCAGTGAAAGGTCCAGAATTGGTCTTTTAAGATGGAGCAGATTAGGTAACAACATCAGAACATCAGTACTGCACGTAATGGGTATTGTTTGGTTAAACATTTACTACACATGCACGTATTTATGGGCCATGAAGTAAATGTATTTCTTATTGTGAGCTACAGTGAGAGAAAGGAAGGAAGAAGAGAAGGAGGGAGGGAAGGAAGGCAGGACAGATGGACAAACACACTTCGGAAGCCCCTCCAGCGGTGGATCTGGCCCAGAGCACTCTGCCTGGGGTTATGAAACAAGGACTCTGTGTACTAGCCTGGCCCCAGACAACTCGTCTCACGGGACTGGGGTTGGGGTGTCTTTATAGCTGGCACTGCTGCCTATCTCACTTGTTTACACCGTCCAGCAGTCCCCATGCCACGTCCTGAACCGTGGGGACTGCAAGGAAACAGGAGGGAGGGGAAAGAGCCCCGAAGAGTGGGAGATCCCAGGCCAACCTCAATCCTAAACCCAACAGCAATTCTGTTCTCCAACCTAATCCCAAGTAGAACCCAGCTTCCAGAATCATAAAACTCACCCTTGACCCCTACCTTGCCCATGAACCCCACTTGGCAAGCAAGGAAGAAGGGCAGGTAGAGTTTTCTAGAAAGAGGAATGGGGAGGATTGAGAAGGATTCCCAGACACGGGGTGATTTAGGGGCTACTGCAGCAGAGGGACAGGAGCCCAGGAGAGCGACTCACATCTGAGGTTGCACTTCTCGGTGAGGGAGATCCGCAGGTAGCTGTGGCGCCGGCCGAAGCTGTCGGTGAGGAAGGCAGAGAAGGGGGCCGCGTGCTCCCTCAGGAACCGCCTCCGTCCAGACGGCACCTGCGACAACAGGGGCTGGGGGAGAGGTGCGAGGAGCGCCCACCTGGGGAGAGCAAGCCCTCTCCCCTCGACCATCTCCTCCCTCCTCTCTGACACCCGCGCACACTGCTAGCCTTTCCATCCACATGGGCTCCGCAGTCCTGGGGGTCTGGTATTCTCCTCTTATTCACAGGTTTGGAAACAGGCTTGGAGGGAAGGACGTGCCCCTCCAAGGTCCCACACTCAGCCCCAGGGTGGAGGACCCCTGCAGGGGTGCAGCTGCCTACCGGCCGGGCAGCAAGGCACAGGGAAGGGCACTAAGCCCCAGCCGGGCCCCACCTCCTCCCTGCTACCCCTCCCTCAAAGGAAGCCTATCCGGGAACAGCCATCTCTAGCATCTCTTGGATGGGTCACTGGGAGGGCAGGTGCCATTTGGCACCTGGCAACCACGCCACCAGACAAGCACGTCCAGAAAGGAGGAGGGAGACAGCAGGTAGCTGAGAGGGAAGGTGGCCTGGGACACGGAAGCCACTTGTCCAACCCAGACCTCTCATTCCTTACCTTGAGCTCGAAACAAAGTCACTCACTGTGAGGGAGGGGGTGTCACACAAGCTGCCTCCCCCTTGCGGATGGGGGGCTCTCTGGGGCCTCCTCAACACCCAGGAGGACCCAATAGGCCACACCCCCAGGAGCAGCCGGGGGCCACGCCCAGCTGGGCAGGGTAAACCCATGGGGAAGGCTCCCCTCCCACAGAAGGCCTTGGGCGGAAGACAGCACACTAGGGGGACCCACAGAGGGAATGAGGCCACCAGCCTCCAGGAAGGGAGAATGGAGGTGCCAGGATGGCCACCACACTAACCCCGTGCCCAGATTGCTTTAGTCCTTATCCTTCACCCACCCGTGGCCAGAAGAAAGGATTAAGGACCCACTGTTTGGGGTATAAGGAGAGGAGATGGCCCGAGGCTCCCCGCAAGGCCCAAACTCATCCTGGGGAGAGAAAGGAGGCAGCCAACCTCGCCCTTTCCTAAATCTGAACTAGTTTGTTCTCTCTCCCCTCCCCCATCCCCCCATTTAGAACACAGCCCTGGGTCATGACATGCTGATGAGATAACTGCTCCACAGAGGTTAACAGTTTGCAAGGCATCTTAAGGTTTCCAAAGAATGTTCTCTGTTCCATCTCCACACCTAAAGGGATTATTACAACCAGCTCTTGAATGGGGTCCACGAACACCCGTGGCAGAACCAGGATTCAAATCCGGGCCTTCTGATTCCAAGTTCTAAATTCCTTCCCCTAGTTGCATAGGGTGTGTCCAAGAAGGTACACGGGATGGTACATAGGGCGGGGAGAAGTCATTTCTTTAGAACAGAGAAATTATGACTGTGGTGGTCATCCGTGAGGTCTTGGGGACACACTGGGAAAGTTCTCTAACTCCTCCAGGCCTGCTCTCCCAGCTGTTAAATAAGAACACAGTTGTGGGCTAAGGTTGTCTTGCTGTAAAGGAGGGGGTAGTCAGGACACTGGTAGGGAAACACCCAGGATTCTCATGATCTTGTAACCTAAGAAAGCAGGCCTCCAGCCCTCCTGAGGTCCAGGAAGAAACATTTACTTCAGAGACCTCCTCAGCCCTGGCTACATGTTAGAACCATCTGGGGAGTTGAAGAAAAAAGTTCTACTGGAGACCAGCTGAATTCAGTCTCCAGATGCTGTGTTTTTCACCTCTCCAGGTGATTCTAATGTGTAGTCAAGGGCCACTGACTGACTCAGGAAGTAGAAGGGATACCAGAGGTAGAAGGGGGTGCTTCATGATTTTCCTGGGTCCATAAAACCGACCTCGCTCTGCCCGCCCCAAGACCGGTTTCCCACATCCTCTAAGAAACCCTGCTCACAGCCCCATGACGAGAAAGTAGCCGTCATTTCCCTGAACTGCAGTCTGAAATAATAACAACAGTGTTCCTCCTTCCCTACTCACCCCACTGCCTTTCCACCAGTACCCTTGGGGGTGGGGCAGGGACACTTCAGAATCACGTGTCCCATTCCGGGACTTCCCTGGTGGCGCAGTGGTTAAGAATCGCCCGCCAATGCAGGGGTCACGGGTTCGAGCCCTGGTCCTCGAAGATCCCACATGCCGCGGAGCAACTAAGCCCGTGTGCCACAACTACTGAAGCCCATGCGCCTAGAGCCCGTGCTCTGCAACAAGAGAAGCCACGGCAGTGAGAAGCCCACGCACTGCAGTGAAGAGTAGCCCCAGCACGCCGCAACTAGAGAAAGCCCACGCACAGCAACGAAGACCCAACGCAGACAAAAAAATAAATTTATTTTTTTTAAAAAAAAGAGGGCTTTCCTGGTGGCACAGTGGTTGAGAGTCCGCCTGCTGATGCAGGGGACACGGGTTCGTGCCCCGGTCCGGGAAGACCCCACATGCCGCGGAGCGGCTGGGCCCGTGAGCCATGGCCGCTGAACCTGCGCGTCCGGAGCCTGTGCTCCGCAATGGGAGAGGCCACAACAGTGAGAGGCCCGCGTACCGCAAAAAAAAAAAAAAAAAAAAAAAAAAAAAAAAAGAGTCCCATCCCCATTGGCCACCACAGTCCAGGAGCTCAGACACCTGGGAATCAGCAGCTACTCACAATTCAGTGATTTGTTAGTCCCCCCAGACCTCACCTCCTCACTTGCCAAGATGCCCTCCTCACCCTAATCTTCACATCCTGGGAGAGGTGGTTGGGTGAGGGAGGAGCGAAACTAAAGCCGGTAATAGGGAGCAAGTGAGAGGACCCAGGAGCATGACTCAGCAGAAAGCGGAGAGGGAGCCGAGGAATGGGGCAACCCAGAATGGAATTAGGCCCCCACGGGAGGGGAGGCCAGATTTCACTTTTGAGACCTGGAGTGACCTTATCTAGATTCGTTCAGACTCTGTACACCCAGTAGCTGACGCAGCCTCCTAAACACACACACCAACACCTGACGCAGCCTCCTAAACGCTCCCTCCCCTCCCCCTCCCCTCCCCCTCCCCCTCCTCTCCCCTCCCCCTCCCCCTTGCAAACTCCTCAGTTGGGTATTAACACACCTCATCCCTGCCTCCTCCTCCAACACTGCATGCCCTACTTTCCTTCTTCCATTTTTTTTCTTCCCTTTAAACTCCCTGGAGGAAAAAATATCAGCACCAGTCAAAGGAGCCCAGAATCCTGGGAGAATTACTGGGCAGATGAGACGGCAATGCCTCTCGCCCAGGCGGGGCTAGGACATGTCAGAAGTAGAACACCCTTAGGTGCTCGTATTCTCCGGCCCCGGCCTGGTTCAGGCTGTTTCCCCTGGGTGGGAAGCCTTCCTGCCTGACTCTGTTTCCCGGTGTCATAGCAGGTGTCCAACCGCTGTGTCAGTGAACAGACAGGCAGGTCCCTAATCCAGAGGGAAAGATGGTGTGTGGAAAACCCAGTTGCAATGGGGTTGCCATGCATTTCTAGGCTGGTCTCTACTGTCAAAATGGTTTAGCCTCATAGGGTGGTTCTCAGCTTTTGTTACACATTAAAATCACCTGAAGACCTTCTAAGACGTGCTGATGCCAGAGCCCCAGCCCAAAGATTCGGACTCAGCTGCTCTCTGGGATGGGGCCCTAGTGGTTTATCTGAAACGTCCCTGTTCAGCTCTGTAGCCCAGGCTGAGACCCACTGGCCCTGCCACACCAGGACCCAGTGCCATTTTAATCCGGGGTGATTGTGGTCCTGAGCATAGGCTTCGGGAGCAGGTCAACTTGAATTAGAAGCCTGGCTCTGTTACCAACTAGCTGTAGAGCTAGTTGCTTACCATTCTCTAAGCCTTAGCTTCCTCGTCCATAAAGTGTGGAAAATGATCCTACCTACCTCAACCGGAGGAGTTCCTGTCACACGGTAGGTGTTCAGGACTGCTCCGATTCTCTTAATCTAACTCCTAATTACAAATAACCGTTCATCATGTATCCATGGAGGGGCACTTTGTGTGTGTGTGTGTGTGTGTGCGCGCTGTGACTAGTTTTCCCACTCTGTCAGCTTCCCTCGTCTTGCAAAGCCCTACTTAATGGCAGAGGGCCCAAGGCTGGGGTTTCAGACCTGCTGTCACACCACTCAGAGCAGGACACGTGGGGTCTGAGCTTCCCGAGAACCACAGATACTAGTGCCACAACCAGGAACTAGGCAGCCTACCACATGCTACTGGTTATATCTTGTCTACCAACCCAGTGCAGACTGGGATGGAGTGGTGGGGAAGAGTGGTAGGAAGGAGTTAGTTAAGGGAGGGACCCTGCCCTCGAAGTGCCTTCCCTAATATTCACTAACCTTGGGCCTTTGATCTGAATGATAAAGGCCGACCCCCAAACAGCTCTGGAGCGTAGACACTAGAAGAGCAGGAGAAAAAGAGCACAGGCCAAACCCAAGTATCACTGGCCCTGATTTACCTGCTCCTTGGGAGGATGTATACCCAGCGTGGCTCAAAATTAATCTCTATTGAATGAGGGGACCTGGCAAAGTGCCCAGCTCCAGGCTTTGACCTCCGCTCCCCCTCCAGCCCCACCCTAAGTGTGAGGTCTTCACACCTGTGGCTCCCAGCAAGGATAAGTCACACTTCACTGAAACAAAGCTGTTGAGGAGCTGGGCAGGTTGGAAGTCCAGGCAGCCCCCTGAAAGGTCTCCTTTCCTTCCACGTGTGACTGCCCCGCCCCGGCCCTCCTCATGTACCAGTCCCTTCCTGCACAGCCCTCTCCCATGTTGTGTTCTCTCCAGCCCCCTGAACAGCTGGGTGCCTTTGCCTGGCACAGAGTCATCCTTTCCCCTGCCCCAAGGAAGCAGGCCCAGGACCTGAGGCCAGCCCCTTGTCGTCCCAACAAAGCCTGCACGGAGCCTGAGAGGGAGAAAGAAGGGCGTAGTGCTTGCAACTGGGGGAAGCCCTCTGTCTTGCTGCCCCAAACAGGCCGGAGGGAGCTGTCTCCCCTACCCGCCTCCCCTTTCCACCTGCAGAAGCTCCTCAATCTGCCCCGGGACCAAGCCCAATGCCCCCATCCACTGTCCTCACAGCCAGCTCCCTCCCCTCACTGCACAACTCTCCCACACCTACACCCCGACACACAGACAACAGCCGGGGGCTTTCCCCGTCTCTCCAAGCACTTGCTATCTCAAACCAGACCTCAGGGCCCCACGTAGGGTATGGGGAAAGACACCCTACAGGAAGGGAAGGGAGGACAGGGCTTCCAGATGCCCCCACCCCTGCTCCTGCCAACTGGCAAGCTCGGTGGATTGGTTGAACATACCTCTGAGATTCTCCTAAGGACATTCTGTGCCCTCCCCTACTGCGTACAGATGGGCTAGTCCATCCCACTGGTTTTAAAGGCAGGAAGAGAGGGGAAGAGACAGGCCCAGGAGCCAGGTCAAACTGGGGGCAAAGCGAGCATGAAAGCTTGGGGCTCCCTGTCCAGTGCTCTGTCACGTGCACCCTCACCAGATCTGTTTCAAACAGCCAAAAAATACCTGCTAACTCTACTGCCTGCAGAGCACCGGCTAAGCACTGTACCGAGAAAGGCAGGGGAGCACCCAGCACCCAAGGAGCAACCTGTCTGCTGAGGATAACCCTGGTGGGGAACGTCCAGGGTGGGGGGTCTGTGATCAGATAGTTGACAGAATGACTATCCTGAGTGTCCAGGTGGGAGGGGACTTAGGGGACACAGTATGTGGCAATGGCGGCAAGAATAATTACAACAATCATGTGCAATCCACGTGCACAGCACGTACATGTGCCAGGTTTTGTTCTAAGTATATATATATAAAAATTATGTTAACTCCTTTAAGCCCTATAACCACCTTATGAAGTAGACACTGTTATTCCCATTTTACAGAGGAGAACACTGAGGCACTGAGAAGACTTGCTCAAGTTCACACAGCTAATAAGTGGTAGGGCTGGGATTCAAACCGAGGCATTCTGAGTCCACCTTCTTACCTGCTAACGCTACCTGCCCTCACGGTGTAAAGGTAAGGGTAAGAGCAGCCTCTCTTCTACTCTCCCCACAGAAAAGAAGCAGGAGCACAGGTGCTAGAGTTTGAGCTCTGGTTCCCTTACTTTACAGCTCAGCGACTCCAGGGAAGTTAACTTCCATGAGCACCCTCACCTGAAAATACAAACTCACCTGAAAATACAAACTCACTTCACATGGTTTATTGTGAGGACTGAGAGACCACGAATGAAGCCACTTAGCACAGGATGAAAGGTTCAAAGTAAATTAGGGGCAAGGGGGAGAAGAAACTTCCCTTTTCCTGAATTCTTTGAAGATCTCTCATCTTTGCTTTCCCATTTTTCCCTCCACAAAGTTCAGAGTTCAAGGATACTGACAAACTTCTCCACCTCCCAGAAATGGGATCTGCTTATCTGAGGATCCCACGGGTGGGGGGAAGGGGGGATCAGATCTGGAGAAAGCAGGTCAGGCTGAGGCCCTCCCCTTGATTGAGCAACAGCAGGTGCATGATCTGATGAATCCCAGAACCTGAAGCCCTGAGCCAGGAGGTGGGAAAAGAATGACCAGATCAGCCTAGAAAAGGCGTCACCAAAAAAGAGATGCTTCTCCCCAAATGATTCCCTGACAACATGGACAAAACAAACTTAAAACTTCTTATGCTGGAAACCCCTCTGAGAAGCTGTTAAGGACTGAGGGGGGCTATCCCAACCCTAAAGAGATAGCGGAGTCCCTAACCTGCAAGAGCCCAGGTCCTGACTCCATTCTGCTCTAGAAAGAGACTGAAGCCTCTTAAGGGAAATGAAGATGAAACAAACAGAGTCAGTGAAGGACGAGTCACACAACCCTGTGACTACAAAGTGACAACTGACTACTGGCAGCACCAAGGTGACATTTTTAGTCAGTGCCACACTATGAAGTGGGGTGTCACAAAAACACCTGATCACACACAACCTCCACTGGGGGGCAGGGAGGAAAATGTTTAAGGAGGCTGGGTGTGAGGCAGGGCTGAAAGGGGTACTAATAATATCTCATTGGTCCCAGAGTCCTGCCGCCTGCTCCCCCATCTCTAGGAGTCACTCAGACCTGGAAGGGGGTTGCACGGATGGGTGGGCAGGGAGGTTTATAAGCCAGACCCCAAGGAGCGCCCCACCCCGCCACCCCTCGTTGGGATACCGGGTGAGACTGGGCAGTCTATCTAGAAAACATCATTCCACTCCTCTCCCCACCCCTAAATAAGCGCTGAGGAGTCCCTCGCAGAGGCAGACACCCCTCCCAGAAGCAGCTACCGCGGACGGGCCGGGGTGCTTCTGGGCATAAGGTGCAGCTGCCAGGCCACCCCCTCCCCAAGAAAGTGTGGATGCGGGAGGCTCACCTCCACGGCAGGTTGGGAGGGCTCCCCGGGGTGTGGCTGCGTCACTAGAGCGCCCGAGCTGCAGCTCCGGACGCTGGACCTCAGGACCCGCCGCAGCATCCGGGACACTGGTTGGGCCGCCATGAAGCCTGTCCGGCAAGGCGAGACTACACTGGGTAGCCGGCTTTGGGAGCACGCTAGCCCGGGACTCGCTGCCCCGGGTCCTCCCGGCAGGGGCGTGGTGGGGGCGGGGCCATACCAGCCAATCGGTGAGGGCACCGTGCCGCGCGGCCTTCTGGGAGTTGTAGTCCACACCCTCTGCTCCTATCCCAGGAGGCTAAGTGTTCTAGGCCTTGCAAAGCACAAGTTCAAACTCACCCAAAGATCTTCAGTCTTTTCCTACAGGCGGATCTGGACTTTGTGCCAGTCACACCACGACCTAAGTGCTTTAGGGTCAGGTGAATGAACTTTAAGGAGGTACCAAAAAAGTGGGTTATCAGGATAAATAATTTTTTTTTTTTTTTTGGCGGTACGCGGGCCTCTCACTGTTGTGGCCTCTCCCGTTGCGGAGCACAGGCTCCGGACGCTCAGGCTCAGCGGCCCAGCCGCTCCGCGGCATGTGGGATCTTCCCGGACTGGGACACGAACCTGTGTCCCCTGCATTGGCAGGCAGACTCTCAACCACTGCGCCACCAGGGAAGCCCAAGATAAATAATATTTTAATGCAATATTTTAAAAAGTCAGGGACTTCCCTGGTGGCGCAGTGGTTAAAAATCTGCCCGCCAATGCAGGGCATACGGTTCGAGCCCTGGTCTGGGAAGATGCCACATGGCACAGAGCAACAAAACTACTGAGCCTGCGCTCTAGAGCCCAACTCCTGAGCCACAACTCCTGAGCCCCCATGCCACCACTACTGAAGCCCAGGCACCTAGAGCCTGTGCTCTGCAGCAAGAGAAGCCACTGCAATGAGAAGCCCACACACTGCAACGAAGAGCAGCCCCAGCTCACCGCAACTAGAGAAAGCCCCTGCGCAGCAACGAAGATGCCACACAGCCAAAAAGTAAATAAATAAAAAATTTAAAAATAAAAAAAAAGTCAGAATCAATGCAAAACAATCCATAATAAACAAAATATCAATATTTTATATAAAAACAATAACTGATCCTGCATGTTTACGACTTACGACTTCCCTAACTCCTTTCACTGTTGTCTAGGCCCTGATTGTAGGATGGTCAGCTCCCTCCTTCAAGATACACTTCTCCAGGGACTTCCTTGGCAGTGCAGGGGTTAACACTCTGCACTTCCACCGCAGGGGCTGTGTGTTCCATTTCTGGTAGGGGAACTGAGATCCCACATGCTTTTTTTTTAACCAAAAAAGTTAAAAAAAAAAAAAAAAACGATGCACTTTGCCAACTGTGCCCCCAAAGGAAGCTAACAATCTTGGCCTCTCTGTTTAAAAAAGTATGTAGCAAGAAGTCATAAAATGAGTAGATATCATCTTTGGAATACTTTCTACACACCAAACACCATGCTAATGACATGGAGGAACCTTAAATGTATATCACTTAATACTTACAATAATCCTACAGTTACTAGAATGTCAATTTCGCAACTTAGGAAAGAGAAGCTTAGAGAGGTTGGGTAATTTTCCCGAAGTCACCTGGCTGATAGGTGGCAAAACTGGGGTTTAAACCCAGGACAATATGATTCCTAAAGTCAAGATTCAGTATGTATCAGGAATTGGGAGGGGTGGGGGGTGTCCCTTTCTCTCTCTCAAAAACAAAGAGCTATATAGTCTTTAAGGTTTTTCATGGAACACACACTCAGTAATGAGTCTACGTACTAAGAATCTTATGCTCAAATAGGCCTATCTGTTGTATCCAAAACTGTCACCACGGAATTGCAAGAACCAAACGCTGAATAGCATCATGGGAAACTCACCTTTAGTCTGATGCTAAAATCCTAGCTTTTCTGAAAGTCTCATTGCATTTGTACAAGTCAGTTGTAGTCAGTTATCTTTTCCTTTCCACTAGTCTATCAATTCTTCAAGACCAGGATCTACTTCCTTATTTCCTAATATACACTTGGCAGCTAGAATCTTTCAGTCAAAGTTCAGACAATACATGCAGGGGGTGAGAGTGTGTCTGAGTACATTTGAGACAGTAGGACAGGCCTCACAGAAGTCTATTTGCAAAGGGCCTGAGGACCATGGAGGACTGTTCAAGCTCTGTCCATGGCTAAGCTGGATGCCTGTCTTCCCTCCCCCACCCCCATCCAAAAGGATCCAGGACAAAACTTGGAAACAACCAAGATGTCCTTCAGTAGGTAAATGGGTTAATAAACTGTGGTACATCTAGACAATGCAATATTATTTCAGTGCTAAAAAGAAATGAGACATCAAGCCATGAAAAGACATGGAGGCACCTTAAACGCATATCGCTAAGTGAAAGACGCCAATCTGAAAAGGCTCCCTACCGTATGATTCCAATTACATGACATGCTGGAAAAGGCAACACCATGGAGACAGGAAAAAAATCAGTGGTTGCCAGGGCTTAGTGGGAAGGGATGAATCGGTGGCGCACAGAGGACTTTTAGGACAGTGAAGCTACTCTTTGTAATATCACAGTGATTGTACAGATCATTATTCATTTGTCCAAACACACAGAAGGTACACCACCAAGAATGAACCCAATTGTAAACTATGAACTTTGGGTAGTTGCGTTGTGTCAATGTAGGTTCCTCAGTTGTAACAAATGTACCACCCTGGTGCAGGATGCTGATAGCCAAGAAGGCTGTACATGTGTGGAGGCAGGGAGTATGTGGGAAATCTCTGTAGCTTTTTCTTAATTTTTCTGGAACCTAAAACTTCTTTAAAAAATAAAGCCTTTATTTAAAACAATCCAGGATTGGTTTCCTGGGCATATGCCTGTCACTGCCTCTCTCTCATAATAGAAGCCTCAAGTATCCAGCCCTCATTCAGATCCCTCCTCATTCCATCGGTAGCTGTGGACTCTCTTTGCAAGTTTAGGCATTTTAATTAAGTAATGAAATTTTAAAATTTTTAGAAAATATTGTTTCAACAATTTCTATAATTTCTCCTCTTTTGGACCTTGTTCACGATGTTCTCCATTTGCCTCTCCAGACCCACTCCCTGACCCTCCCCACCCCGCTCTGGGGACTAGGACATTGACGTCTACCAACTGCTTGGATGGCATCATCCAGGCACCCTTGTCTCTGGTTTCCAGATGGATCTGGCTAGTAGGAGGCACAGGCAGGAGATTAGGGAGCAGAAAGAGAAGTCAGAGTATTTATTTCTCCTGCCTGTTTTGCTCTTGTTTGGCACTGACTATGCCTTTCTACAACTATACCTGGCATTGCATGGCCCTTCTGCCATGAGTCCAGCTCTCATCAGGTCCAACAACACCATTTCTAGCCATTACCCTTCAGGTTGGGTGGGGTTGCCTTTCCTCTGTTGATGGTCACAGATGCCTCAACAGCAGTGGGCACTCTTAACTCTGCCCACACCTCAAAAAATGGTCCCTTCAAAATCCCCACCTAAGTGTGCTCTCTGTTTCTTGCTGTTTCCATGACCGACAAAGGATTCAAGGACTTCTCCCTCCCGTAGTACCCTAGATTCACCCTTGTTGACAGTGGTAATTACAACAGAGTAATGGCACTGCGCCACCAGGGAGGTCCCTGTGCCTCACCTTATATTTAATAATCCAGCAAAATCCTATTTAATTGATTTTTCACAACCACCATCCTGTGCGGTAGATAAGACAGGCCCATTTACTTTTGAAAACCCAAGAAGTTATTTGCCCAAGGTTAGGCAGTGATCTTGCCAGTGAGGATAGGGAGCCAGATCTTCCTGCTCCAAGCCAGGCCTCCTCCCAGTCTAGCACGTGTCTTATTCACAGACGCTTGCCCCTCCTTGACTGCTCTAGCAAGGGAACATGTCACATGCAGTGTTGTCAGCCCAGCCAATTTTGGCTGTGTCCCAAACGAGCAGGAAACAGCTTCTGAGGTGTTTCTAGAAATGTCAGCCTTTGATACCCTTTGTTTCATTTCTCCACCCCAGTAATTACCCCAACTTAATTTACTAAGCAGCAATCGTATAATCCAGACGGTGGGACTTGATTTTGCTTGCGGAAGAAGCAGGTCTGAGTAAGTGGATCTGATTGTCTTCGGGGAATTAGAGGCTGTTTTCTAATTCCAAGGAGGAACAAAGAGGGAGTTGCTTTCTTTTAAATACATGGACCTTCACATAGTGAACTCCAACTCTGCAGGTTTGAGTAGAATAAAGTCACGTGTAATATCATCCCTTGCCTCCTAGGCTGGTGGGAGGGAAATCAGTCAGAGGGGTAGATGTCCAGACCTCTCTTTCATCCTGCCCTCTGCTCCCCTGCCAGTGTTTTCCATGGATAGAAACCAAAGAGAAGCCCGAGGGCAAGGGAGTCCACGGAATCAACCACTTACAGCAGAGAACGGGGCAAAAAGAGGTGGAAAATGATCCCAGGTAAGGGTGGAGCAAATGGAGAACAAACAACCCAGAATGCTACTAATACAGATATCAAAGGGCATTCCTTTCCTGGAATGGGGCCAGGCAATATCTTTAAAGAAATAGTAACTCACAGGAGGAATTCATACTTATTAATTATCCATTGCTGTGTAACAAGCTACCCCAAGTGTAGTGGCTTGAAACAAACATTTTCTCACACAGTTTCTGAGGCTCAGGACTCCGGCAGTGGCCAGCAGTGTGGTTCTGGCTTCGGTATCCCATGAGATTGCAGCCAAGATACCCACAAGAGCTGCAGTCAAGCTTCAGCTGGGGGTGGAGGGTCCGAGTCCAAGACGGCTCACTCACATGGCTGTTGGCTGGAGGCCTCAGTTCCTCACTGGCTGTTAGCAGGAGGTTTCTGTTCCTGGTCTTGTGGGCCTCTTCAAAGAGCTACTCACAACATGGTAGCTGGATTCTCCCAGAGTGAGAGATTCAAGAGAGAACAAGGGGGAAGCCACTTGCCTTTCACGAACTGCCCCCCAAAGCCTATCACATTTGCCACATTCCATTTGCTAATGTTCCTAAATTCAGCCCACATTGAAGGGGAGGGGAACTAGGTTCCACCTTTTGAAGTGAGGAATATTTAAGAATTTATGGACTGATTTTGGACCACCGTACACTCAGAAGGAGATTCGGAGGAGAAAGGGTTCAGAGTGATCTCAAGTAGTGATGAAGAGCCATATTTACCTATATGCCTTCTGCAATATAAGCCCTCTGAGGGTTGGTGCCAGATCTAAGTCATCTGTAATCACAGCACCTAGCACAGTGGGTAATGTACAATAACCTCCCAATAAATGTGCATTAAATAATACACTCTATATCTTTGACTTGCCTTTCCAGCACGGTGTCTATGTCAGTCAGATTGGGCTAGATTGTGCTGTTGTCACAAACAACTCCAACATTACGATGGCTGAAAACCACAAATGTTTCTCATGTGTGTTACATGTCTAGCAAGGGTTAGCTTGGAATTGTTTGCCTTCAGTGTTGTCCTCACTCTGAGCCCCAAGCTAATGGGGCAGCTAATATCCACAGAGAACGTTAGCTCATTGCAGCTCTATTTACAATAGCCAGGACATGGAAGCAACCTAAGTGTCCATCAGCAGATGAATGGATAAAGAAGATGTGAACGTCAGCTCATTGCAGCTCTATTTACAATAGCCAGGACATGGAAGCAACCTAAGTGTCCATCAGCAGATAAATAGATAAAGAAGATGTGAACGTTAGCTCATTGCAGCTCTATTTACAATAGCCAGGACATGGGAGCAACCTAAGTGTCCATCAGCAGATGAATGGATAGGAAGATGTGGCACATACATACAATGGAATATTACTCAGCCATAAAAAGAAACGGAATTGAGCTATTTGTAATGAGGTGGATAGACCTAGAGTTTGTCATACAGAGTGAAGTAAGTCAGAAAGAGAAAAACAAATACCGTATGCTAACACATATATATGGAATCAAAAAAAAAAGGTTCTGAAGAATGTAGGAGCAGGACAGGAATAAAGACGCAGACGTAGAGAATGGATTTGAGGACATGGCGAGGGGGAAGGGTAAGCTGGGACGAAGTGAGAGAGTGGCATGGGCTTATATACACTACCAAATGTAAAACAGATAGCTAGTGGGAAGCAGCCTCATAACACAGGGAGATCAGCTCCGTGCTTTGTGTCCCTCTAGAGGGGTGGGATAGGGAGGGTGGGAGGGAGACGCAAGAGGGAGGAGATACGGGGATATATGTATACGTATACCTGATTCACTGTGTCATACAGCAGAGACTAACACACCATTGTCAAGCAATTATACTCCAATAAAGACGTTAAAAATAAATAAATAAACAAATAAATAAATAAAGAGGGAAGGAGTGTGCAAAAGAGCAAACCGGTGCTTAGAGCTTCTTCCTGAAATGCCACACATCACTCTGCTCAAGCAAGTCACGTGGCCACATTTAATTTCAAAGGGAAGAGAAGCTTAGCCCTCTGGCCGAGAGGGGAAGCAGATATTGGTGAACAATAAAAATCTTACCAA
Organism: Delphinus delphis; assembly: GCF_949987515.2. Taxonomy (NCBI): domain Eukaryota; kingdom Metazoa; phylum Chordata; class Mammalia; order Artiodactyla; family Delphinidae; genus Delphinus; species Delphinus delphis. Next base: position 34,947,172 of record NC_082692.2, on the reverse strand, counting down.
GGGCACAAACTTCTCCTTGTGCTTTAATGTATCATGCAGGTTCTTCTAGTCCCCTGGAGAACTCTTCCCTTTATTCATCCCTGTGGGTTGCACTGCATACTGAAACCAGCCACAGCGGTTTTGTGTCTACACATGTCACCATAGTCCCAGAGCCATGAAGTGCTGACTCCAGCATTGTCTGTCATTAGCAAAATTAAGAGGAAGAGAGTTTGTAATAAGTCTTTAATTCAGTGGTTCTCAAAGTGTGGGTTTCGGAGGTCAACTGTTTTCTTACTAATACTAAGATATATAATACTTAGATACTCCTTGCCTGTTCTACTCTCATGCTCCTATGACTGTACAGAGGAATTTTACACAGGCTCTCCAATTGTGATTTCAAAACGGACTGAATGCAAAAGCAGGTATGAGAATCCAGCTGCCTTCTGTGAAGCTTGACATCAAAGAGGTTTGCAAAAATGCAACACAATGCCACCTTTCTCCCTAATTTTTGGAAAATATAATTATTTTATTTAAAGTGTTTATAATAGGTATTGACTTTGTTAATTTTAAATGAGTTAAATATTTTAAAATTTCTCAGTCTATTTCTAATATGATATAAATTAAACAAATTGACATAGTAAATATATATTAAATAGACATAACACACATAAGCAAAAATTCTATGGGGTCTTTGGTACTTTTAAAGAGTAGAAAGGGTTCTTGAAAAAAAGTGTGAGAACCGCTGCCTTAACATAGACCCCCTCATCTTTTACAGACCCAGAGCCATCCTAATAGTGCTTTATAGTTGCTCTCTGATCACATTATCTTCCCTAAACCATAAAAAACAAACACAAAACATAATTTCATGCCAATTGCCTTATTTCCCCGGGCTCCTGGTGGGCTACCTGTTTTGCAAAGGGGTTGGTGGAGGGATGATCGTTTCAGGGGGTTCCTCCCTAGCAGACCAAGTTCAATGCAGGAGCCCCACACTGGGAACCAAACCCACACTTCAGGTGTAACCTCTGCGATTTAGTCACTTTCTATTGGTTTGGTTCAGGTTCCTCATCAGTTAGAAATCATAAACAGGTCTTCAGTTTTATTGGGATTGAATCAAATAATGCATAAGCAAGTGTTCTATTGTTTTTATGATATTGTTTGGGAGCAAGGAGTGCCTTACTAGGTCACCAAAACCATCCTTACCCCACATGAAAGAGCTTAGAGAGATTGATTGCATCGGGTTCATTAAGCCTCCAGAGGAGCTTTTATTAGAATTAGGTAACCCCCATGAGGGATTTGTGGGTCCATTATAAACCATGAATACCTCAAAGCAAATTAGCTTAGCTGCTTTCCAAGAATAGGTCTCTGAGAGCAATAATGGGAAATGAGGTAGGTACAATAATGAGTTGGGAAGATCGAGAAGGGATTGCCAAAAAGGATGGGTCCCAACAGCACCCCGACTACCAGGGAGGCCTGGGACGTTCGGCACGTGGGAGAAGAGGAGGGCATGGAAGGGCATCAAGAACCTTCTTCTGAGACCTTCCCAGACCTTTTGTAGACTGGCTCTTCATCACTACTTGAGATCACTCTGAACCCTTTCTCCTCCGAATCTCCTTCTGAGTGTATGGTGGTTCAAAATCAGTCCATAAATTCTTAAATATTCCTCACTTCAAAAGGTGGAAACTAGTTCCCCTCCCCTTCAATGTGGGCTGAATTTAGGAACATTAGCAAATGGAATGTGGCAAATGTGATGGTAATAGGCTTTGGGGGGCAGTTCGTGAAAGGCAAGTGGCTTCCCCCTTGTTCTCTCTTGAATCTCTCACTCTGGGAGAATCCAGCTACCATGTTGTGAGTAGCTCTTTGAAGAGGCCCACAAGACCAGGAACAGAAACCTCCTGCTAACAGCCAGTGAGGAACTGAGGCCTCCAGCCAACAGCCATGTGAGTGAGCCGTCTTGGACTCGGACCCTCCACCCCCAGCTGAAGCTTGACTGCAGCTCTTGTGGGTATCTTGGCTGCAATCTCATGGGATACCGAAGCCAGAACCACACTGCTGGCCACTGCCGGAGTCCTGAGCCTCAGAAACTGTGTGAGAAAATGTTTGTTTCAAGCCACTACACTTGGGGTAGCTTGTTACACGGCAATGGATAATTCATAAGTATGAATTCCTCCTGTGAGTTACTATTTCTTTAAAGATATTGCCTGGCCCCATTCCAGGAAAGGAATGCCCTTTGACATCTGTATTAGTAGCATTCTGGGTTGTTTGTTCTCCATTTGCTCCACCCTTACCTGGGATCATTTTCCACCTCTTTTTGCCCCGTTCTCTGCTGTAAGTGGTTGATTCCGTGGACTCCCTTGCCCTCGGGCTTCTCTTTGGTTTCTATCCATGGAAAACACTGGCAGGGGAGCAGAGGGCAGGATGAAAGAGAGGTCTGGACATCTACCCCTCTGACTGATTTCCCTCCCACCAGCCTAGGAGGCAAGGGATGATATTACACGTGACTTTATTCTACTCAAACCTGCAGAGTTGGAGTTCACTATGTGAAGGTCCATGTATTTAAAAGAAAGCAACTCCCTCTTTGTTCCTCCTTGGAATTAGAAAACAGCCTCTAATTCCCCGAAGACAATCAGATCCACTTACTCAGACCTGCTTCTTCCACAAGCAAAATCAAGTCCCACCGTCTGGACTATACGATTGCTGCTTAGTAAATTAAGTTGGGGTAATTACTGGGGTGGAGAAATGAAACAAAGGGTATCAAAGGCTGACATTTCTAGAAACACCTCAGAAGCTGTTTCCTGCTCATTTGGGACACAGCCAAAATTGGCTGGGCTGACAACACTGCATGTGACATGTTCCCTTGCTAGAGCAGTCAAGGAGGGGCAAGCGTCTGTGAATAAGACACGTGCTAGACTGGGAGGAGGCCTGGCTTGGAGCAGGAAGATCTGGCTCCCTATCCTCACTGGCAAGATCACTGCCTAACCTTGGGCAAATAACTTCTTGGGTTTTCAAAAGTAAATGGGCCTGTCTTATCTACCGCACAGGATGGTGGTTGTGAAAAATCAATTAAATAGGATTTTGCTGGATTATTAAATATAAGGTGAGGCACAGGGACTTCCCTGGTGGCACAGTGGTTAAGAATCCACCTGCCAATGCAGGGGACACAGGTTCGAGCCCTGGTCCAGGAAGATCCCACATGCCACAGAGCAATTATGCCCCTGCACCACAACTATTGAGTCTGCACTCTAGAGACCAAGAGCCACAACTACTGAAGCCCGTGCACCCTAGAACCCGTTCTCTGCAACAAGAGAAGCCACCGCAGGTCGAAGCCCACACATGGCAATGAAGAGTAGCCCCTGCTGGCCGCAACTAGAGAAAGCCCGCGCACAGCAACAAAGACCCAACGCAGCCATAAACAAACAACGAACAAGTAAATATATTAAAAAAAACTGTTAGAAAAAAAAGATGAGGCACAAAAAGGTTAAGCAACTAGTCCAAGAACACATGGACAGTAAGTGGTAAAGCTGGGATTTGAACCCAGAAGTCTGGCTCTAGAATCTGTGCTCTTAAGCACCATGCCCTGTTGGTGGCCTTGACCCTGACCACACCCCTCAGATAGTCCCTTCAGTTAATTCCCTGAGTAACTCTTTAGAGCTCTCACCTCTTTCCTGCTGTAATTCTGTACTATAGTCTATTGTCTTTCACAATCTTACAAAAGACTCAGAAGGGACTGGGACATACTTACAAAACTAATTTTGAGTTAGAAGAACTTTATATTTTATATCAAAACCAGATTCTAGGTAAAGAAAGTCTGTTAATTATAAACGAAAAAAAATTCCATTCCCTAGCTCTTTTCTAAAGAATATTATGAAGCTAACATGCATGATAACACAAGTTCAAAATCTCTTATCTGAAGGCCTTGGGGCCAGATAGATTTTGGAATTTAAAATGTTTTGGAGTTTTGAAAAGTCTTATTTAATATATTATACACACTGTATGTGTACGCAAAAGTGTTTGAATATATTACATAACACAGGGTTTAGGAAAGCCTTCAGGAATCAAACAAATTTTCTGCAAGCAAACAGATTCACACTAAGTGGGATAGATAATGGTTATAAGTAGTTCATGTCAGTAGGTCACATTTTGTTGACAAATGAAGGATGGAAAAACTTTATTTTTCAATAGTAGTTTGGTTTTTGGAATTAGAGATAAAGGCTTGCGGACATGAGGTAATACAGAATCGGGCCAAGGGTAGTAAACCTAATAAACTGTCATCAGAGAGAGGAGTACACACTTCCCCCTTCTAGTCCTAGTTACTTCCTCAGGGAGGAGGATGGAGATTCCAGCTCTGTTGCCTCCCCAGGTCAAGATGAAAGAGATTTTTTTTTTCCCCTGGAGATTTGGTGCACTGGGGCTGTCCTTATGCTACGAAACACTGACCCTAAGAAAGAAATCAGAGTTTTTGCTTTTGGGGGTGGGGATAGCTTCTGTTTGCACCTCCAGACCCCCTTCTCCATCTTTTCCACCTTGCTCCGGCCTCAGAAGGCTGACCTGTAGAGGCGACCTGTGCCCTCTAGTTTCTGACTGGGTTTGTCCAGCAGGGAGTCCTGGCAGGAGATCAGAGCAAGGGAAGGACAGTGGCCGGGCGCTAGTCCCTCAGCTCCTGAGTGGCTGCCCTGCGATGGCCGTGTCCTTCAATTGCAGTCGCAGCCTCTGTCAAGGTGTCCTCCCCATGTGGCTCTCTCCTTCCTGGGGTCGGTTATCCGTTCCCCCCTCCTTGTTCCTTCAGACCTAGGAGTGGTTACCACTCTTCAAACACAGACACACACGCACACACACACGCACACGCACACACACAGAGTCACCAGCTCCAGGATACCGCACTTGCCCTCGCGGTTTTCTTACACTTTTATGTATATGATTTCCCTTTCCCATTTCTCAGCATTCGAAACTCCATGAATATGCACGCTTCTTCCCTGTGTGCTGTTACCCATGGGTCCATTTATTGAGACACAAGAAAGGCCCCCAGAAATGTGTGAGGGGCCGGGTGATCAGGCAAAGATGTCAAGGGCGTGGTCATCCAGAGCAGACCCAAGATGGCAGGCATCCCATCATTCAGTTCACTCCCTACGGCCTCTGCAAGAATCATTTTTCCTAAGAGATGACTCCTTGGTCAACTGGCTTTTCGTTCTTTGGCTGTCTTTCCCGCCCCCAGAGTGACTGTATTCAGAAGGCGTGGATGTGCCCTCAGAGCTCTGCCTCTACAGTACACTAGAAGGGAGACCTAACTCTGGGCAACTGGAGACTGTTCACGGGACTCACACCTCTACCAGCTTCCGGCACTGCCAGCCTCTTCCAGCCCTCCCTGTTCTACTCTTTCCCCAATCACACCTTGCTTTTCGTCTACCCTTGACCTTTGGGGAAAGGGATAAGCGTAGAGAGAGAAAGCGGAGTAGCTGACACCTGCTGGTTCATCTGACTTCCATGCTTCCTTCAAGGCTGCGCTGCCACAGTCCCGCAGCCAGCCATTTCTTGGTTCATTGCTCAACTTTAGGACAAATGTTTTCCCCAGCTCCTAGCACATGGTGCAGCACAGGCAACAAAAGAAAGGTCAAGTCACCGGGTTCTCTATTTTAACACAGAGTAGATAGAACTCAGTCATAGGGAGGAAAAATGCAGGAAGATGTCCTAACAAGCATGGAGATGACTGTGTCCCTCCTTGTGCTTCTGCAGCAGAGGGTCAAAGGGCAAAGCATTGCCATAGCGTCTGTACCTCTCCCTCCTCCTGCCTCCATTCAAAGAAGAGAACGTGAGGCTGAGAAAAGCTTTTATCTGTCAATACATCCCAGACCAGACATCTCCCACCTCTGCAAGGACTAATCTCTTGCTGGTACACTGCATTGTCCTCTTCTTGATTATGCGAAAATCATCTCATGCCTGGCTTTAACTACACTTCAAATGGCCCACTTCTGTTGACGTAGCCATATGACTTGGTGAAGCGGTCGTGGGTGGGTTGGCGTGGCAGACACCAGGCTGGCACCCTAGCCCACGCTCCCTGGACCCTCCAGTGTACACAGTAGCTGTGGTTTTCATCTGCAGCACGGCAGTTCTTCCCACCTGGAGCCTGAGGGTTTTCTCAGATGCCAGAAGAGCTTATTGGCAAGGGTGGGGGGTGAGCGTTGGTGAGGGGACGCCTCCGGAGGCACCCCTCACCCTAGCGGGACATGGGAGGCAGTAGATCCATGACCAGGGGAACCATCCTGAGGCCTGGTTCACACAGGTCCCCAGGGGGCCCCAGAAGGCCTGCACCCTGGCTGTGCATGGCTGTGTTGCCCATTAGTGCCCCCTGTCCTGCCTTTTCTCCCTTCCCTGCCTCCCTTACCTAACTACTTCGCTGTGCTTCCGGGGTTCACCTCCCAAACAGACTACCTGTACCCAAGTACCAGTCCAGGGTCTGTTTTCAGAGAAATCTAAACTAAGACAGTTGGAAAGGAAAAAAAAAAACAAGTCATTTACAGTTGCTCTCTGCTCCTCTCACTTCTCATTCACTCCTCCACCCCACGGAGGGCTGGCTCTGTCCCTGACACTTTGAAACTCCAGATCTTGCCAAATCCAGTGATTCTGTACTACCACACTGGACCTCTTGGTAGCAGTTAACTGACCATTTCTTCCTTGCAGCACGCTCCTCTCCCGGTTTCTGGGACAGCATTCTCTCCTATTTTCCTCTTACCACTGAGCTTTCTGTCATGGTCTCAAAGATGCCCTTTTTTTCCACTTCCCACTTAAGCATCTACATTCCTCAAAGCCCCTCCTTAACCCTCCTCTATTCTCATTCCTCGCACTCTCTGGGGGCCACCAACTTCACTGGTTTCCATTCCAACAAATGCCAGGGAGGCCCCCATCCATGCATCCCACCCAGGCCTCTGTGTGGAGCCCCCTCCTAGGCAAACCTCCCTATTGGCTAGAACCTCTTCTACGTTCCATGGATCCTCAGATAGGCAGGCTTCCAACTGACATCTCTGTGGTGGAACATTTTTCCTCTAAAAATCTGTCAGAGAAGGATAGAAAAAAGGCAGGAATGTGAGGAAGTGCGGTTGGACAAGGTTATGATCGCCTCTACCTTGGGAAGCAATCTAAGCAAAATGAGAGGTGAATGGAAAAAAACGAGTGAAAAGAAAGGTGGCAAAGATACAGGAGAAGGTTTCTGAGAAGGCAGAGGGGGAAGACTAGAAGGAAAGAGGAAGAAAGGTTCAGATTCAGAAATACTTGCAGGTGTCAGGGAAATACGCTAATGGCATCCTTGCTAGTTGGCCTGTTTCCTCCTTGAACCAGGGGGAAAGATCACTTGCTGGGGGTGGAGTGAAATGGAGGCTCTGAGAGTGGAGGTAAAAGTTTGGAATGGGGCATGAGTTAGGGTGAAACGATGGAAAGCACAACACAAACTGGCTTCAAGAAAACAAGGAGATTAAGTGACTGATACAACTTGACAGTCTAAAGGCAGACTTGGATGCAGGCATCGTCTGGCCCAGAGGCTGAGGATTCCATCTGACTCCTGCCATTCTCTTATCCCCCCACCCCTCGTGTTTTAGCAGTTGTAGACACCGTACCCTCACTGTAACACCCAGAGCGAGGTGGTCTCCTCTGGGGCTCCTGCAGAAGACAGGGGAAGCTTATTTCCCAGAAGCCTCTACAATTGTCTCCTGGTGTCTCATTGGCCCAAATTGGGTGGTGGGCTCATCCATGACGAACCAATCACTGTTGGTTCACATGACGAAGCCCATCAGGGTCCACCCCTGGAAATGCAAATGAAGTCAAATCCACCCAAACAACATGGTTGAGAATGGGGGAGGGGCACTGCCTCAAAGGAAAATTTGGGTGCTTTCGGGAGGAAATGCTTGAGGTGGGGGAGCTGGGGGGGAACAGATGCTGGGAAGTCAACCAACAAAGGTCCACCATAGTTCGTTTCTGAGGCGAATGTGAGAAGCAATCGTTGAAACATTTGTCAAGGTGATAGGGATAGAGTAGGATAATTAAATAGTCAGTTTAGAAATCCCACTAGGGGATTAAGGGCAGAAAGGGAATTTTAAGAGAGTTCTGGAGACTGTTGTAAACGAATGACCACTCAGGAAAAGAATCCAGTAACCTAGCAACCATCTACACTACCTTGAAGGAAGACCAGGTGCGCCCAAGCGCCAGACACACTCAGGCCACAAACCCTGATAGTTAAAACACAAGACTGAGTCTCCTTACATGAAATCAGAGAGTTAATTGTCCTTGAAGAGTAGCATCTCTACTTGTAGTCAAGACAGGAATATAGGTGAAAGGGGACATTCTACTGAAACCTGAGATGAACTGCCGTATCTTAGTATAGGTTACCGCCCTTTTGCTAATATACATACGATTTAGATAGCACCATGATGGTCCTGGTTAAACCATACAGGGCCAAAGGAGGAACTAATGATGTAAGCCTTGACGTCTGCCCAAGAATGAGGAAGAAGGTGGCCCTCTCCCCCCCAACGCTGCCGCTTTTTCTTTGATTATGAAAGTGTTGCCGCCTTTGTTCTCGGGGCTGCGCTCCCTTGCCTGCTCGTATCTCTCACAAGCATCCTGTGCTAATAAACTCACTCTGCCCGCTGCTTTGCCTCGTACTGAATTCTTCCTGTGCTGAGACAAAAGAACCTGAGCTTCAGGAAGTCCTGACACCAGGTGAGCGGGAGGGAGACGCAAGAGGGAAGAGATATGGGGACGTATGTATATGTATAACCGATTCACTTTGTTATAAAGCAGAAACTAACACACCGTTGTAAAGCAATTATACTCCAATAAAGATGTTAAAAAAAAAAAAAAAAGACAGTGGGTTCGAATCTCGTCCTAGTCAGGGATCGTGGGTCCAGGTCTCAATCTGAGCTGCGGGGGTGGGGGGTGGGGGTTCAAGTCCCAGCCCATAGGTTTACGTCCCAATCTGAGTTTTGGCTGGGTTTGAGCTCCACCCGAGAGGGGGCGTGGTTTCAAAGGCGTGCTGTGCTCAGGCGGGGTTTTGATGTGTGTGGAGCAGAGAAACCTGTAGTGGCTTCATGCCTCTTGGTTCTATGATTGTCTGCGACAGCCTGGTGGTAGGAGGGGAGAAAGTGAACAGGATTGATCCAGAGTTAGAGGCCTGCCAGGTACCTGCGAGGACAACTGGGCAAGATGTGAGCCGAGGGTACGAGAGGGCTTGAAGTGATGGTGGGGGAAGCAGGGAATTTGGAAAGGAGCTGAGAGATTAAGCTTAAATGGAGCGGTTCAGGGACTGAACTTGCAGGTGAACTCAGAGAAGGTTGGGTTGGGAGGAACAGGAAGTGTCCCCGGGAGACAGCAAGAGAGACACAGTGAGCTAGAAAGAGAAAGCTAGCAAGAAAGGATGAGGGTGACATATTGGCATTTAAACTTCAGAGGGAGACAGTGATGGGAAGGGGTTTCCCAGGTTCTATTTTCTCAATGAAGACATCATGACACACGTATGACAAGTCAGAGTGGGCTCGATAGCAACACAGTAAACATCTAAAAACCCACACCAAAAAAAAAAAAAAAAAACCACGAAAACAAAAATCCCACACCAGCCTCAGGAATCTGAGACATATCACCAAGGTTTCATCTGCCTGGGTGTCCTGTCCCCCAAATGTCAGTCCAGCTGGGCTCTTTGGGCAGAAGGGCCACTGGGGGCTACTGGCCATCTACCTGTCTCCAAAACTGTCTATATAACTCTGAGACCACCTCGCAGTTTTCCTTCAGCCACGGGCTCTGGAAGAGTTTGTTTTGTTTTATTGTTATTTTGCCTTTTTGTTCCAGGATGGTTCAGAGCACCTTGGTTCTTGAGACAGAAAAGAATGGAAAGGAAGGATGCCAGGAATAGAACCCACTGTATGTTTTAACGTTTTTATTTTTTAATCAAACACATACTCTGGGCTAAGGAGATGTGCACAGAATTTCGACAGGATGAGCAGGCAAAAGGAGACTTAGGTGGGATCTAAAGTTCTAGTTGACTGTCTTGACCACGGACGTGCTCTGTGAATTAAATCCAATTATTTAAATATACAGACCCTCGGTCATTACATATACACCATGAGCTTAATTATGGCTTTATATCAGAGGTCAGCAAACTTTCTCTGAAAAGTTTGTGAGTAAATACTTTAGCTTTGGTGGGTCATACAGTGTCTGTTACACCTACTCTGCTGCCGTAGCAGGAAAGCAGCCGCAGACAATATGTCAACCTGGAACCGTGGCTGTGTCCCGATATGACTTCATTTACGAAAACAGGCAGTCACAGACTAATTGTAAAATGCAAAACTATAAAACTCTTGAAGACAACGTAGGAGAAAACCTGGATAACGCAGGAGGAAACTAGATAGCCTTGGGTATGGCAATGACTTCTTAGATACAACACCAAAGACACGATCCTTGGGAAAAAACAGACTTCATTAAAATTAAAAATTTCTGCCCTGTGAAAAACAATATTGAGAGAATGAGGAGATCAGCCACAGACTGGGAGAAAATATTTGCAAAAGACACATCTGATAAAGGACTGTTACCCCAAATATAAAAAGAACTCTTAAAACTCAACAGTAGGAACACACACAACCCAACTTAAAAAATGGGCCAAAGAGCTTAACGGACACCTCATCAAAGGAGATATACAGATGGCAATAAGCATACGAGAAGATGTTCTACATCATATGTCATTGGGGAAATGAAAATTAGAACAAGAATGAGATTTTTCTACACCCCTACTAGAATGGCCAAAGTTCAAAACACTGACAACATCCAATGCTGATGAGGATGTGAAGCAACAAGAATTCTCATTCATTGACAGCAGGAATGCAAAATGATGCAGCCACTCTGGAAGATAGTTTGGTGGTTCCTTACAAAACTAAACACATTCTTATTATACGATCCAGCAATTGTGCTCTTTGGCATTTACCAAAGGAGTCGAAAACTTATGTCCACACGAAAGCCTGCACACAGATGTTTCTAGAAGCTTTACTCATAATTGTCAAAACTTGGAAGCAACCAAGATGTCCTTCAGTAGGCGAATGAATACATAAACTGTGGCCTAGCCATACAATGGAATATTATTGACTGCTGAAGAGAAATGAGTTATCAAGCCATGAAAGATAGGAAAGAACCCTAAATACATGTTACAAAGTGAAAGAAGTCAACCTGAAAAGGCTACGCACTGCATGATTCTAAATATATGACATTCTAGAGAAAGTAAAATCATAGAGACGGTAACATAAATCAGCAACTGTCAGAGGTTGGGGAAGGATGAATAGGCAGAGCACAGAACATCTTTAGGGCAGTGAAAAGACTCTGATACCATAATGGTAAATACACGTCATTATACATTCGTCCAAACCCATAGAATGTACAACACCAAGCGTGAACCCTAAGGTACACTATGGACTCTGGGTAACTCTGATGGATCAGGGCAGTACTCTGGTGGGAGATGGTGATTATGGGGAGGCTGTGCACGAGTGGGCACAGGTCAGACATGGGAAGTCTCTGTACCTTCACCAGGCTTTTGCTATGAACCTAAAACTGCTCTAAAAAATTAAAGTCTTAATAAAATAAAACAGGCAGCAGGCAGGATTTGACTCCTTGAAGTATAAAAAGGGGAGTATATGTGGGAGCACATAACCTGTTTCTTGGGTCCCTTTGACCTAGCTTTGGCCACTAATGGGGACTCATCACCTCTGTGGTCTAATCCAACCTCTCTCGCCTAGACGTTTCTGGGAGGCCCAGTGGCTGTCGCAAAGATGCTAATAAATACAACAGACTATTTTTTTCCTGCTCGTCTCCCCCGCAAACACACACACACCTTGACTTTGTTAGTAACTAAGGCCTGCTCTGCCAGGTGAAAGACCCTCAGTCCTTTAGATGCCAAGCCCCTCACCCCCCTGCCCTCACCTGTGCCCAGTACAACCCTGCACTACCAGATGGTAGCATCATATGCTGTCAGAAACTACACAAATTACACTATGCTCATAGCAAGTAGGGTTGAAAGCTTCTCATATTATTAACATCTAATAGAGGGCTATTAAAAAGAAAACAGGTAGGGCTTCCCTGGTGGTGCAGTGGTTGAGAGTCCGCCTGCCGATGCAGGGGACACGGGTTCATGCCCCGGTCCAGGAAGATCCCACATGCCGCGGAGTGGCTGGGCTCGTGAGCCATGGCTGCTGAGCCGCGCGTCTCCGCAACGGGAGAGGCCACAACAGAGAGAGGCCCGCGTACCACAAAATAAAATCTATTTAAAAGAAAACAGGTAAACTGGTGTCCATTTAGGCCTGATGTAATGGGGAGAAAGATTTAATGTGGGGGTGGAATGAGGGTAAGGCTGATGTATTAGAATACCTATTGCTAGCTACTAGAATTAACTTCTATTGTCAAGCCACTAAAAAGTCATTGGTTTATTTTTCATCTACATCACAGTTTGATGCATACTAGGGCAAACTCCACAAAGTCATTCAAGGACCCAATCTTCTTACATCATAGGATGCCACCATGTTTTAGGAATGTGCCTTTCTCTGCATTCAACCAGAACTAGAAAAAGATGGGAGAAGGAGGGAGTAGAGAATTTTCTAGGGAGATTTTTATGAGTCATGCCTAAAGATGGTAACATCACTTCCATTTATGTTTCCTTGGCCAACCAATTCATATGGCCAAACCTAGCTGCAAAGGAGGTTGGGAAATGTAGTCAAACTGTGGATCCAGACAAAGAAGAAACAAGTTCGTTGAACATATAGGAAGACTATGACAGGTGGGGATGAACAGAGTGACAGACATTACTCGCTACTCAGAATTACTTTCCTGGTTGACAACTGAGTCTGTTCCTGTTGGGACACAATTCTCTATGGGTCTCGCCTTCTGAGCAGAGAAACTGACAGCACCCTGGGCTACCTTTTTTTTTTTTTTTTGCGGTACGCGGGCCTCTCACTATTGTGGCCTCTCCCATTGCGGAGCACAGGCTCCGGACGCGCAGGCTCAGCGGCCATGGTTCACGGGCCCAGCCACTCCAGGGCATGTGGGATCTTCCTGGACCGGGGCACGAACCCGCGTCCCCTGCATCGGCAGGCGGACTCTCAACCACTGCGCTACCAGGGAAGCCCCTGGGCTACCTTTTCATGGAGGTCCGACAGATCCTTGGAAGGTGGAAACAGTGTCTCCCTCCAGAGCAGAGGGCACATTTGTTTGATGTCCAGGATTAAAAAGATAGTGCAACCCTCTGGGGCAAAGGTTAGACACATTTGCTTGCAGCCCCTTGAAGGACTGACGTTTCCTAAGTTTGGGGGCTTCTCAGGTGTGATGCAAATCTATTGTGTGCTCAGCATCCACCTGGGCTCAGCCCTGCCTCGCCCCGTGGCCCTCGGTGGGCAAGGAGAACCAGTGCTAACATGAAGCTCATGCTGCCTGCTGCGCTATGAGTAATAAAGTCCCTTGTTTCCAGCCAGGCATTCTGTGTCTTCTGGAAGCAACCCTCAAACTGCCAGGCTAAGTTGTCAGGCTTGCAAGTAAGGTTAAATCTCAGACCCTTTGGTTTTTGAGAGTTACCTGATCAAATGCATCGTGGTCAACATCTAATAGATGCCGCTGGCTCATGAACCTTCTCTAGACTTATGCGACCCCAAGTAGCAGACCTGATTCACACTTAAGTTGAACACCCTGTGCTCAGTTAAATGAAATGACGTCAGTGGTAACAGTGAAGCCCCTAGAGGCACGTGTAACCTAATATCAGGGTCTCCGGCACGTGGAGCCCCAGGGCACCATTCACATCATAGTCTAGAGATATGCAATGCGGCTGCTCTAACTATTGCAATACTTCATTGTTTCTAACACCATCTATGGGAAAATACACCATTATTTTAGGTGCCACTGCAGAAAAAAAAGTTGCCAATTAAACCATAACAAAAATGCTCTCTATTATTTTGATTTTTTACGGTATATTTATTGAAAGATCTGATACTTATTTAGACAGATTTATCATATCTCAACCTTGTGTACACATAGAAAGAAAAATAACTGTTCCTATTCAACATTACTGGAGGGTCTAGCCAGTACAATAAGAAAAGGCAAGGGGCTTCCCTGGTGGTGCAGTGGTTGAGAGTCCGCCTGCCAATGCGGGGGACACGGGTTCGTGCCCCGGTCCGGGAAGATCCCACATGCCGCGGAGCGGCTGGGCCCGTGAGCCATGGCCGCTGAGCCTGCGCGTCCGGAGCCTGTGCTCCGCAACGGGAGAGGCCACAACAGTGAGAGGCCCGTGTACCACAAAAAAAAAAGAAAGAAAGAAAGAAAAGGCATAAAAGTCGGAAAGGAAGAAATAAAACTGTCTCTGTTTGCAGACAACATGATTGTTTATGCAGAAAATCCCAAAGAATCTAAAATAAGTTCCTAGTGTGTTTATCCTGGTTGGAGGATACTAGGTGAATACAGAAAAGTCAATTTTATTTTCTTATACTGCCAATGAACTATTATAAATGAAAAATTAATGCCATTTGCAATAGCACCCAGAAAAGCCCATGAAATACTTAGAGCTAAATCAAATACATGAAAGGTTTATGCTTAAAACTATAAACATTGCTGAGAGAAGTAAAAAACCTAAATAAATGGAAATACTGTGTTCATGGATTGGAAGACTCAATATTGTCAAGATATCAGTTCTCTTCAAACTGATCTATAAGTTTAACACAATCCCCAAATTCCAAAATTCTAGTTTTTTTTTTTCTTTGTAGAAAAGGAAAAGCTGATTCTAAAATTTATAAGGAAGAGCAAAGGGACAAGAATAGTCAAAATAATTTTGAAAAACAAGAATGAGTTCAGAGGACTTACACTATTTTGAGATTTGCTGTAAAGCTAAAGCCATCAAGATAGTATGGAATTGGCCAAAGGATAGACAATAGATCCGTGGAATAGAACAGAAAATAGACTCACTTATATGTTCAATTGATTTTCAATAAAGTTGAAAGGGCATTTAAATGGAGAAAACGTTTTTCAGCAAATGGTAATGAAACAATTGGACATTAACCTATACCTTGTACCATATACAAAAGTTAACGTGAAATGGAGTATAGACCTAATTGTAAAAACCTAAAACTCATAAAACTTCTACAGAAAAACAGGAGAAAATCTTTGTTACATCTAGTTTGGCAAAGATTTCTTAGATAGGACACAAAAAGCCATGAGTCATAAAAGAAAAAAAAAAAACTTGACAAATTGGACTTCATGAAAATTACATATTCTGCTCTTGGAAAGACACTGTCAAGAAAATGAAAAACAGGCCACAAACTAAGATAGTACTCATGAAACATCTGATAACGGATACCCAGAATATAAAGAACTCTCATAACTCAGTAAGAATATAATCCAACTAAAAGTGATTTGAACAGACGCTTCTTCAAAGGAGATAAATAGATAGCAAATAAGGCCATGAAAAGATGCCTAACATCATTAGGAAAACGTAAGTTAAAACCACAGTGAGATACCACTACAAACTAGGAGAATGACCATACTTTTAAAAAGCTGATCATACCAAGCCCTGGAGAGGTTGCAGAGTAACGAGAACTTTCATTCATTGCTGGTGGGAATGTAAAATGGTGTAGACACTTTGGAAAACCGTCCAGCCGTTTGTTATAAACTTAAACACAGACTCATCCCACAACCCAGCAATCCTACTCCTAAGTATTTACCCATGAGTCATAAAACTGTATAGCCATACAAAACCCTATACCTAAACATGTATAGCTTTGTTCATAACTGCCCAAAATGAGAAACAGTCCAAATATTCTTCTATTGTGAACGGATAAAGCCTGGTATAATCACACAATTGAATACTACTCAACAATAAAAAGAGACGAACTGCTGATAAATGCGAAAACATGATGCTAAGTGAAAGAAGCCAGGCACAAAATGCTGCATGACGCTATAGAAAAGAGAAAATGACAGAGATAGAAAACAGTGGTTGCCAAGAGCTGGGAGTGTGGGCTGGGGATTGGATACGAAGGGGCACGAGGAAATGTTAAAAATATTCTCTCTCTTGATTTCAGTGGTGGATACATGACATTACGCATTTTTATCAATTCATAGAACTGTATACCTAAAAAGGGTGCATTGTATGATATGTAAATTATACCTCAATAAATCTGACTTAAATTTTAAAAAATTGGTTAAGGAATCCCTTTTTTTTTTGCGGTACGCGGGCCTCTCACTGTTGTGGCCTCTCCCGTTGCGGAGCCCAGGCTCCAGACACGCAGGCTCAGTGGCCATGGCTCACGGGCCCAGCCGCTCCGCGGCATGTGGGATCTCCACGGACCGGGGCTCCCCTGCATCGGCAGGCGGACTCTCAACCACTGCGCCACCAGGGAAGCCCAGGAATCCCTATTTTTTTCCCCATAGAATCCAAGTCCTCTGAATTCTTTTCTTTTTTTTTAATAGATCTTTATTGGAGTATAATTGCTTCACAATACTGTGTTAGTTTCTGTTGCACAACAAAGAGAATTATTTGCAATGAGAGCTGATGTCAGAGTTTTTCCGCGCTCTGTCATTCTCTGCGGAATTAGCAGCTTTGGTAATATTCTTAGGAGGGCTCTACTATTGTCTCTGGGATTTTCTTTCAAGCTGCTGACGCTCAGCTGACAAGCTTTGATGCCGGGTCTTTATTGATCTTCCTAACAGTTGTCAAATAGAAGGTCTGCAGACAACAATCAGGGCTCATAGTTCCGGTGGCATATTGGTCAGTTGCAAATCCTGTACATTTTAGTCAACGACCGTTTCAAGACAATTTGAATGCGGGTTAACATTGAACGTTTGTGCACAGGCAGACAACAACAACTACATGGTGGCTGCCACATGGATAACAGCAATGGCAAGAATGTCAACTTCAGGGTATTAAAATGTGAGAAATGCTCATCTTCAAGTTGATAAGATATTATTACTGGGAGAAGTGGAGAAGCTGGACTCCAAAGGCCCTTTCGAAAATCCTGTCAAAGACAGCGACATGGCAGACTATTTTTAATTAGTCTGTTAATTTTTTTCAGAGAACTATGTTTTCAATTATTTTAGGTAATGTGTATACACAATACAAAACCCAAACTGTGAAACAGAGAATACAGTGAAAAATAAGTCTCCCTTCAACCGCTGACCCTCAGACACCAAGTTCCCTCCCTGAGAGAGAACCACTGTTGGGGGTCCCCTAAGTCTGAACTGCTTGAGGAGAATCACTCTGGCAACAAGGCAGAGACTGAAGAAGCGGGAGGAACAAAAGGCCATTTGTCAGCTGAGAAGAAATGACAAGGGCTTCTCTGGTGGCGCAGTGGTTGAGAGTCCGCCTGCCAATGCAGGGGACACGGGTTCGTGCCCCGGTCCAGGAAGATCCCACATGCCGCGGAGCAGCTGGGCCCGTGAGCCATGGCCGCTGAGCCTGCACGTCCGGAGCCTGTGCTCCGCGACGGGAGAGGCCACAACACTGAGAGGCCTGCGTACCACAAAAAAACAAAAACAAGAAGAAATGACAAAAGTCTGGTGGTGGGGGTGCAGGAAATGAAGACATAAATTCAGATAGTGGGGATGTATCATTGAGAATTGCGCTGAGTTACACATACAAGCAATCTGAATAATAGTGACTTAAGACAAAGATTTATATTTTTCTCACATATAAGAAGTCTGGGTAAGCATTTAAGGGCTGATGTAGCTGTTCCGTTATGTCATTAATACTCAAGCCTCTTCTATATTTGTGCTCTACCATCTTTAGAAGGTTGCCTCAAGGTAGCAAAATGGCCAGTGCTGCTCCAGCCATCATATCCATATACCAAAGACAGAAGGAAGGGCAAGAGTGCATGTGCTTGCTCTCTCCTATTTATCCTAATTCAGATCAACCCTCTGCCCTTCTGCTTTTCTATCTGCTCTCTGTTTCAGCAGGCTTCCCTGTGTGGGCTACATCAGTGGCTTTCTTGCCCTTGGCGTTGTGATGGGTTCAGCCAATACAATCCATGGAAGGAGATGAGAATGTGAGAAGAGAATGAACTCAGGATTTCTTTCCCTCTGACTCCCTCTCTACAAAGTCACATCTGGCTGGCTGCCTCTCTTTACCTGAAGGCCACTGTTCTCAAGGCAGTCTGCTCTACCCGACCCTCTCCTTACCAGTGCAGAAATAGAGAGAACAGCTTGGCTGACCCTAATCTTGTACTCGTATTCTATCCTTCATGATGTCTATACATAGTGTGCCAGCTGTTCCCTTGCTGGGACTCTGAATGATGCAAGTCACAAGCTAGTTGAGTCAGCCTCTTTTAAGAAAATTTCCTAAAAGTTTCACCCAACAATTTTTACTTGTAGTTAGAAGTTAGATGGCCATCCTTACAAAGGGAGGGAGGGATATACAGGTGGCTTATTGTTGGTGGTGGCTTTTTCGGGACTGGTCATTTGTAATGAAGAAGGAAAGTTGGATACTGAGTAGGCAGCTAGATGGTTCTATCATAGGAGGGACTAGAGGGAAAAATAAAGATGCCCTGTGAGAAACAATATTAATTTGCAATCAGCCAGACTGAGAACAGAGGGATGATGCATCAATCATTGAATTTCCAGTAACAGTCACATTTTAAAGGTCACTGTCAAATTCATAGGTGACTGCCCTTGAAAGTCCCCAATTTTGAAAGTCTTTTTCTCCCCCGTCTTAAAGAGCCTCTTGTAGAATCTGATTAAAAATAGACTTTTTTAACTCTGAAAAAACACACGTAAACCATACACACAATTGTTTAACAGTATTCTTTCTACACAAAGATCCAATGCAATAAAATCTTTTTTTTTTTTTGAAGCGTAGCATAGTTGTTAAGAAGTTGTATCCTGGAGCTAAACTACCTAAGTTTGAAACCTGGTTCCACATGTACCAGTGGTGTGTCCTTGAGCAAGTTACCTAGCCTCTGTGTTTGTTTCCTCATCCATAAAGTGGGTGGGGTGGCCATGAGGATGCATTTGGCAGACCTTCTAGTTCAGGGAGTGTATTGTCTGAGGGCCCCTGCTGCTGCACTTTGGAATCCACTGTGACATTTGTGACAGAGCCACTTCTCCCATGGGCATCTCCCCACCAATGATGTAATATGGCAGGAAGACCAAGGCAGACCCATTTCTGGAAGACACTAGACTCCATCAGCTAACTTTGGCTGGAAGACAACTCCCTCCCTGAGCTCTGATGAACTTCACTAAGACTGCTCTGCAGTCTAAGACACTTCTACCAACCTTCCTTCTCTTTCTTCTTCACTCAATGTTAGACTTGGGCTGTGGTCTAGTGACTCTCTCAGCCATTACCGGCTCCCCCTCATTTCCTTTTTCACAGGCATTTTCCTTAATAAAACCTTGGCACACTTATTCTGATCTTGGCATCTGCTTCTTGGAGGACCTGGACTAACACAGTGGGGATAATACTAGTTCCTACCTCTCACTGAGTTGTTGAGAGGATAAATGAGTTAATTCATTTATTGTGCTTACAATAGTGCTTGACAGATAGTAATACTTCAATCCATTTCAGTTATTAAAGACAAGACCAGATCTTACATTTCTAGTATTATAGCAGATTAGATAACCCCCAAAACCTTCCATTATTAAATACCATAAAAGTATGATGAAATATAGAAAATAGTCTTCTACCTGCATAGCTGAGTTTATAAAAAATATAAATCCTAGGGGCAAAATGGAGAGAGACCTAAAAAACAGAGCAGTAGTCTTCATTTCACACTGCCGCTGTCCCCAGGGAATTTGATGGAGCCTTTGAACATAAAGCTGAGAATTGTCAAAGAGCTTTAGAAAAAAGGTGGGGACTAAAAGCCAAACCATCAGCAAAGAGAGCTATAAAGGAAGCTTGTCTATCTTCACTTGTATGTGGATAAAGGGAAAAGATCCCTCAAGACTGAAGGCAGAGTTTGGCATTTATACTACTCTTGTGGCTGAGAACTCCCAAGCTGAGAATATCTGTGACAAAGGGAATACAAGTCCTCTCTGGAGGGACAAACCCTCAGCTAAGGATTCTCAGGATTCTCTTCAATATAGTCCTGCTGAAGATGAACTCACAATCCAAAATTACAGAACAAACAAGGAAATACTCCACCATGAGTGAGCATTAGCAATATGAGGGGCAGGATTAGATTTCTAACAACTTAAGATAGTTATTTTAAATAGTTTATAATTTCTGGCTGATATAGCTAATACATTAAAGAACAGAATTTCAAAAAACATAACGAGTGTGTCTTTATTCCTATCCCTCCCCTAGGTTCTTCAGAACCTTTTTTTTTTTTTTAGATTCCATATATATGTGTTAGCATACGGTATTTATTTTTCTCTTTCTGACTTACTTCACTCTGTATGACAGTCTCTAGGTCCATCCACCTCACTACAAACAACTCAATTTCATTTCTTTTTATGGCTGAGTAATATTCCATTGTATATATGCATCACATCTTCTTTATTCATTCATCTGTCAGTGGACACTTAGGTTGCTTCCGTGTCCTGGCTATTGTAAATAGAGCTGTAATGAACATTGTGGTACATGAGTCTTTTTGAATTATGGACTTGAGGACATGGGGAGGGGGAAGGGTAAGCTGGGACAAAGTGAGAGAGTGGCATGGACTTATATATACTACCAAAGGTAAAATAGCTGGTGGGAAGCAGCCACATAGCACAGGGAGATCAGCTTGGTGCTTTGTGTCCACCTAGAAGGGTGGGATAGGGAGGGTGGGAGGGAGACACAAGAGGGAGGAGATATGGGGATATATGTATATGTATAGCTGATTCACTTTGTTATAAAGCAGACACTAACACACCATTGTAAAGCAATTATGCTCCAATAAAGATGCTTAAAAAAATAAAATAAAATAAAAAACATAACGAAAGATTGAGATTCTCAAAAAGAACCAAACAAAAGTTTCAAAGACTCCCTTATCTGAGGTTGTCTAGAAAGCAGAGCCTGAGGCAAGGATTAGGATGCTGATCTTTTATTCAGGAGATGAAGCCTGTTGAGATGAAGGCAAGGAAGAAAAGGGGAAGTAGGGCAAGGAAAGGTGTGAAGCAAGGTGATATGATGCATTACAGTGATAGTCTCTCTTTGATAAGCTATGAAGAGACAGCTAACCACTGTCTCTTTGCCTAACACCCAGGACTTCTCTGGAAGGTTTTCAAAAAGAAACAGCACTTCTGATTGGAAGGAGAATTTATCTGCCCAGCTCCCTCCTGTTACCCATTTCCTATTGCCCAAATCCACTCCATGGAGAGCTAACCCATAGGTGTTGCACTGTTCACCCTTTGATGTCACTCAGGAAACCAGATCCTCTGTTCAGAAGTAGAGGAGCAACTTGGTGCAGACACCCTGGCATGTGGAAGGTGAAGCAATGCAATCCCAGGCCTCCAGCCAGCCTGGGGAGCTCAGCAGAGTACCTGTACACTGTGTGAGTTACTGGCAGTTGCAAGAACTTTGAGAATAGGGAGGCAGTTTGATTCTGAGAAGGAACAAGGTTAGTTTCTGATGTTAAATTAGATATGCAGTGATTGAAATTGAGAAATACTGTCCAGGGGATAAACAGTATATTGGATCCAGATGAAGACAAAATTGTGGATATAGAGATAAATTAAATTATACCTATGTGCTGTATTCTGGATAAAGAAAAAAAGCAAAAAAAAAAAAAAAAAGAGGCATGAAAGAGTAAAAAGTCCAATTTATACCCAATAGGAATTTCAGAAGGTGAGATTAGAGAATAAGAGGTTACACTGATAAAGAGCACGCATCCTTAGATTCAGTTTCTATGTGATATTTTTGATGCCCAAGGGCAGCTTTTGTACACAGATAATATTATTTTCATTTATTTGGGTTTGATTTTTAAAACTTTGCTTACTGAAATTATAAATTTAAAAGTCTAGATTGTCTTAAACTCCTAAATTCATCTTATAAGTTTTATTATACGATTTTAAATCCAGTAAATTTTATATAAAATAGAAACAATTTTCAGGGAAACTTTAACATAAATCAGACTGATTACTTAAGGGAATTAGATTTTAATTAATGTTAAATAAACTTGAATAGGACAGGCTAATTACCTTTACTTCAAATAATATGCATACATTAATGTATTCAATTTTCTTTAAGACGTTGGAATGTCTAAACTCAACAAACTTATGACCCAATAAACTAATCCTTCCCACATTATCAAACAACTCTCTAATGCAAGTTCTTTTAACCACTCTACCACTGTTCATAAACTAAATCACTTACACCATTCAACTTCGAATCAAGCATTTAATTTGGAATTGCAGGCCAATTTGTCATACATTTTAATATACCAAATTCAATTATATTTTACAAGTATTTTAAATGCCAAACACAGTGATTACCTTGATTGTAACCCAAAATGATTAATGTCATGGGTTTGACATACTTCATAATTTCATGTTTCTGGGGTTAAGAGACACAACCCAGTAAGGTTTACTGTGACTTTAAATTCCTGAGCCAATAACTCATGATGACAGTATGCTTGTCACCTGAGGCAAGTTGGAGGTGCATATTGAACAGACACATTTGGTACAGGGATGCCAGACCTGCAGCTGCCTATGTCCAGTGTGGTCTTTCCTGCATCACAGATTGACATACTGAGTCCAGTTTTAGTAATCTTGAAATTATAGGAGACCCCAAGTCGATACCCTTCAGGTGGGGTTGATACCTCCTGTTCCAACTACACAACCACACAATACTTTTTGTAACCTCTTTCCGCTCTGATGACGAGATTTTATCATCTGAATTTTTCAACCTCCAACCAGATTGCAACTGATTTTGTTCATTCATCTCATTACTGTCTGGCTGAACTCTATTTTCATCTTTTTTTCCCTCCGTCTTTGGACCACAAGGTTTTGGCAGAATCTAGTCAGACTTTCCTTATCTATAGTCTTCGACTGGCTTTATGATCACAGCAATCATGAGTGGCATAAATAAAAATAGATGCACACTAAGACACACTGAAGTGCAGAAGAACAACAAAAACAGAGAGAACATCTTGAAACAACCACAGCTTTTTGTGCCAATAGCGCTCCTGCAAACATGGTGAAAATGCCTTAAACCGGTGGGACTTTCTGTAGGAAGTGTGGCAAGCTCCAACCCCACAAGGTGGCACAGTACAAGAAAGGCAAGGAGCATCCATATGCCCAGGGAAAGTGGCATTATGACAGGAAGCAGAGTGGCTACGGTGGGCAGACTAAGCCAATTTTCTGGGAAAAAGCTAAAACGACAAAGATTGTCCTGAGGCTGCAGATCAAAGAATTCTGGCTATTAAGAGATGGAAACACTTTGAACTGGGAGGATTTAAGAAGAGAAAGGGCCAAGTAATTCAGTTCTAAGCTTCATCTTTTGGTGTTATGAAGATAATAAAATCTTGAGATTAAGTTAAAAAAAATAGAAAAATGACATATCACCAAAGTGAAGTGATAAATAGATAGCAGACTTCTAATCAACAACACTTGAATAATATCTTTGAAGTAAGAGAAACAATGAATCTACAATTTTATACCCAGTCAAGCTATCATTCAGGAATGGGGAAACAAGTCATTTTCAGAAAGGCAAAAACTAAATTCATTAACAAACACTGAAAAAACTGCTGAAATACACAGATCCTTCTGTATGAAAACTCTTGCTATTTGCTATCTGTAACTCAGGAATGAAATAGATGGTGTACTTTTCAGTCTCAGCATTCAAACTCATTATCCAAATCTAGGAACCAAAAAATTCAGATGACGAAAAAAACTTATACTAAAGGAAGAAAGAAATTAATTCACAAAGAAAGAAGTGAGGCTCATGAAGGAATGATGAGCAAGGAAACTGATACGCATATAGGTAAATTTAAGTGATTAAAATAATAAAATAATAAAAAAAAACTGTTTTTAGAGGAATACAAAAACTATGTAAATAAAGTATATACTGATGAACATGTAAGGTAGGATAGGTGATAGGAATGAGCAAGTTCAATGTTTGGCAAAGAGCAGGAGGAGTTTAGGAATGTTGATTGTGGTGGACATTGTTGACACCTGACCCATATTCTCTGTCCACCTAAGTTCACTTATCAATGGGGTAGACAGTGTAACAGGCTGCCAGGTGTTGCTCAAGCACATGTGTCTCTCTTCTATGCCTGATGTCTTTCTCCTGCATCATAGAACTTTCTCTGACTTAAGCAGGTGTAACCTGGAAGTGCAGGAGCATTAACACTTCCAGGGATAAATTTCAACCAATGGGGGGAGTCAGTAGATAAATGCCTCTACCTCCTTATCTCCTCGTAGGACAACTCTGAAGCAAGTTCCACTTGGTTGTTCAGAGGATTTGAGCCCCCGTTACCCACAATAACCTGCTCATGAGCATTTCCCAGACCTGCTTTTCTCTTTTCCCTGCCTCACTTCCCCTTTCCCTTGTTTGTGCTTCCTGATGTCACTTCCCAAATGCCTGTACTCAAGGTCTGGTCCTAAGGGCAGCTTTTGGGAGAATCCAACCTGAGACACTGATTAGTTTTAGAATTTAATTCATGTATGCTTGTGACAATTCTAAGAGTAATCACTAGAATGGTGCAGACAGAATGTGTAACTTCCAAACAAATATAGGTGAAAAGGAGAAATTTAAAAAAAAAAAAGAGATGGAGGGGGAGAGAAACTTAAGAGGATAGATGTCATATTTCATAGAATGTAAGATGACATCACTTGTAAAATACTCCTAAATTTTGCATGCTACTAAGGAAGAAAAAAGCTGCTAATGATGACTTCAATTATAGAGGTATTCTAATTTCAAAGATGTTTAAATGTGGGGGAAAATATGTGTCTTACAGTTGATGAAATTTGGCAGTGCAAAGTAAGATTTTAGAAATAAATGTTAATATTCAGTAATCACAATATGAAGGGACTAAAATCATTTAGAAGATCAGACTGTCTAATTAGTTTCTATTTTTAAAAAAGATTAGCTGAAACTGTACATAAAAGATATACTTCAAACATAAAATATAAGGCCACATGTAAAAGAACTGAAAAAGATAACACCAGGCAAATACTGACAAAAGAAGGCTGGTACAGCTAACTCAAAATGAGACAGACTTTATCTCTAGAAATGCTTTTAGCTTTAAGGAGGGTCACTCCATAATGATAAATTTTCAATTCATGAGATATATTTCTAAATATTATATACCTGAAACATAGCCTCAAAATATATAGCACAAAAAAATTGAGAGACCAACAAGGAAAAATGTCAAATCAATTGAAGGGAATTTTTTACATATATTAGTTTTGATGGAGCAAGCAAATGAAAAATTAATAAATATTTAGAAGCTATTAATGACATAACAATTGTGATATAATGAGCATATATTGAACCCTTATACTTCAAATTGAGAAATATAAATTTTACTCAGACATAAACATTTATGAAAATTAGCTACACATTAGTCCACACATCAAATCTCTACAAATACTAAAAGAATATCATACAGATTACATTATCCGACTATAGTACAATTAAGCTAGAAAGCAATTACAAAGATCATATGCAAATATATTTGGAAATTTAAAAACCACACTGTTAAGGAGTTTTGGGGTGAAAGACCATATTGCAAGGGACATTTAAAATTATTTCAGCTGAACAATAAGGAAAATCTACATATCAAAACTCATGGGGTATGGCTAAGGCAGTACCTTTAGAGAAATGTACGTCCTCATATGCTCAAAGAAGTCTGAACATTTATGAGTTAATCATCCAACTCAAGAAATTAGAAAGAACAGAGTTCAAAGTAATGAGAGGATAATAAAGATAGGATCTGCAATTAATTGTTGTAGATTGGATTATTGGTCTCAGTTCTTCATTCACCTGTAATAGGATTATACATCCACACCCTTTACCCACAATGGGAGGATACTGCAAAGTTATCAGGCAGAATATGCTTCCTTGACTCATTGAAAAGGGGCCTTATCATCGACTTGCTTTACCTAATGGAACGTTAGCAAATTTGATCAGAACAGGGGACTTAAATAGGTTTGTGCAATTTAGTTTGATTTCTCACATGCCTGCCATTCCCAATGAGAAGGGCAAGCCTCAGACAGCTGCGGGTCTAAGAAGGATGAGACATGAACATCACCCGCAACTTGGAGTCTAAAGCCTGGATTGCAGCCTAGCCCAGCTGATGTAGATGACTCATATATCCTTTAGCAAGAAATAAATGCTTGTTATTTAAATGCTGAGTTGTGGTTTGATATACAGTACTGCAGCCATAGCTAATTCATTCATGAAACAGAAAATATATAGTAGAGCATTGCCAGACATAGAATCCGATCTTCTGAAAAGATATCTATCACAAAACTTTGCCACACATAATGGAAGATGGGGGGCCAGAGTGGTGGGGGGAGGAGTGGGAGGGAGGGAGGGACAGAGAGGAGGAGAAGGAGGGGAGAGAGAGAGAGAAACAAATGACCAAATGATGAATAAAAATGGAGACATAGCTATAAATATATCGGTGAGCTCTAAAATGAAAGAATGCTGTGAATAATTTTATGCCAATAAATTTGGAAACAAAGTAGACAAACAAAGTAGACAATGTCCTGGAGAAACAATTTATTGAAATCAACTGAAAGAAAAAATAGAAAATCTGAATAAGTGTATAACTATTTTAAAAATTAACTAGTAATTCAGACTTCTGATGGAGTAGATGATAGAATAAATATACTTTTCCCTATTCTATATTCAAAGTACAACTAAGAACCCTGAACATCAAACATAAAACAAACATAAGGGGCTTCCCTGGTGGCGCAGTGGTTGAGTCTGCCTGCCGATGCAGGGGACGCGGGTTCGTGCCCCGGTCCGGGAAGATCCCACATGCCGCGGAGCGGCTGGGCCCGTGAGCCATGGCCGCTGAGCCTGCGCATCCGGAGCCTGTGCTCCGCAACGAGAGAGGCTGCAACAGTGAGAGGCCCGCATACCGCAAAAAACAAACAAAAAAAACCATAAAATGACTCTGAAAGGTTGAAAGAAGGCAGATCAGGTAGGGACCACAAAGTAGTGAGTTTCCTGGGTTTTCTTTTTGCCTCATAAATACCAGATTTGAAGCTGAGTATTCCAGAAACCAAACTGCTAACAGGTGCAGACAAAAAGAAGTTCCAACAATACCATACTTAGCAATAGTAATCAGACCACTTACCATCTCTTATCTTACTCAGTCTAAAATGTCTCCACTCAGGTTAAGGTTGACTTCAATTTTTTTTTCTAAGAATGATAGATGGGTTGAGCTTTGAGTAATTAAAGATTCTATTTTTACACTTTTTCTTTCTTTCTTTTTTTTAATTTGGCCGCACTGTGAGGCATGTCGGATCTTAGTTCCCTGACCAGGGATCGAACTCGGGACCTGGCAGTGAAAGCGCCAAGTCCTAATCACTGGACCGCCAGGGAATTCCCTATACTTTTCCTAAAATAACATATATATATATATATATATTATATATATATTTCTTTATGCCTACAAGGCCTTTTATATAGTTAACATCTTAAAACAACAAAAATTAATCCATGTACCTAGTCCAAGTAATGTAGAGTACAGACAGTCTCTGACTTACAATGGTTTGACTTACAATTTACAATTGTGAGAAAGTGATATGCATTCTATAGAAACCAAAGTTTAAATTTTGAATTTTGATCTTTTCTTGGGCTCGACTTACGTGGTATGATACTCTCTCATAATGCCGCTGCTTCCAGTCAGCCATGATATCGACGACCATTCCGTAACAACCAACCATTGTTTTTCACTTTCAGTACATTATTCAATACGTTGCATGAGATACTCAACACTTTATTATAAAATAGGCTTTGTGTTAGATGATTTTGCCCAACTGTGGGCTACTGTCAGTGTCCTGAGCACATTTAAGGTGAGTTAGGCTAAGCTCTGATGTTCTGTAGGTTAGGTGCATTACATGTGTTTTCAATTTGAGATATTTTCAATTTACAGTGGGCTTATCAGGACATAAGCCCATCGTAAGTTGAGGAAGATCTGTAGACAAAACAAATTAGAATCTCCTTCCTCAGCCTTCTTTCCCCAGAACCACCACTTAAATTTCTGACTTTACTTCTGGTATTTATCTATATGTCATTAAAAAAATATTTTTTTAATTTTTGGCTGCGTTGGGTCTCAGTTGCGGCACGCGGGATCTTTCGTTGCAGCGAGTGGCCCTCTCTCTAGTTGTGGCGCACGGGCTCCAGAGCACATGGGCTCTGTCGTTGCAGCACATAGGCTCTCCGGTTGCAGCATGTGGGCTCAGTAGCTGCAGCACTCAGTCTCAGTTGCCCTGCAGCATGTGGGATCTTAGTTCTCCGACCAGGAATCGAACCTGTGTCCCCTGCATTGGAAGGCGGATTCTTAACCACTGGACCACCAGGGAAGTCCCTATATGTCATTTTAAGTAGTAAAATATTCTTGACTGCTCACATTTAGACAGACCTGTGTTATAAAGGTGAGAAAATTAGCGAGCTTATACTTCTTTCCATGTCCCTTCTCACCTTCCCCCGTTTGACTTTATTATCCTTTTCACTTTGACAAGATTTACATTTTTGTTCTTTTAAAATTACTTGTTTTCTTTCTACAGATTCTGAAAACTGAAACTAAATAAACTTCTTTAAAAAATTATGATTCTTTAGCTTTTATTTGTAGCAGAATCCCAAGGAATATGATTGAACCCTTCATAGAAGGAAGTGCAGCACTTCATCGGTGCCCCTTGAAGGGGACGGGACCAGGCACTGATGTTACAGACGCTTTCTTTTCGTAATTATTCAGCTTCCTTTGCTGGTTCTGGGATGTACTCAGCTCCTACCATGTCTCATATTTCACTCCATCTTTTTGGATTCCATTTCGTAAAGTACAATACGTCTTTCACTTTTAACACACAGGGTTAGTGGGTGGCAAACTTTCTGGATCCTTGTACATCACCAGTGGCTGCCATGAGTGCATGCCCCTTGGATCTCTGGCTGCAGAGAGCATAAAGGATCCGTGGTCCCCACTGCTGCCTCCAGAGATCCATCAGGGAGTTCAGGCTGAGGCTTCCCATAGGCTGCCTCCAGCTAATGATGAGTAGGGCAATCCGGGACCCCACTTGGGCTTAAGGACTTCCCGGAAGTCTTTTTTTTTTTTTTTGGCCGTGCCATGCGGCTTGCAGGATCTTAGTTCCCTGAGCAGGGATCAAACCCAGGCCCCTGCAGAGGAAGTGCGGAGGAGTCCTAACCACTGGACCACCAGGGAATTCCCCTGGAAGTCTTTTTGAACTCTTCTAAAATTGCACTGCAGTCTAAGACACTCCCACCCACCCTTTCTTCCTTCCCTCTCCCCTCTCCCTGGAGTTGGAGGGTCAGCATTGAGGTCTGAGAGCTCGCCCACCCTCTTGGGCTCCTTTGTCTCTTTAGGTGTTTGCCCTCATACACTTCTTACGCACGTAATTCTATCTTGGCATGTTTCTTACGGGACCAGAACTTGCATAATGTGGCGGGCCGCTTCTGACCAGCAGAATAACGAGCCGCCACACGCAAGATTCTTCTCGTATCACACTTTATTGGAGCACAGCTTGGTTGAAGAAAGATGGAAGGAAGACCCTACGCAGCAGAATATGGCAGGCTTTATACTGGCCAGAAGGTCCACACAACAGTCCTGGATTGGTGTGTGTCAGTACATGTGACAATATATTGCTACGCCTACAAACCACGGGATGTACGCGTGGCGCCTTACGTGGCACTCCCGGGTAGTGCAAGCAAGATGTAAAAATGTAATTTCGCCTTCCTCTGGACTAAGAATCCAGCTCCTTCCTGGCGGCGTCCCATAGCATAACATCTTTATTTCTCCTCACATTTGATTTGTGTTTTGGCACCTAGAATTCTATACCCAGCCATTTTCTGATTTTTGAGGGCATTGCTCCATTGTCCTTTAGTATCCAGAACTGCTGATGAGTCTTTATTCTTGTTTCTTTGCAAAAAAATATTTTGAAATTTTCTCATTCTTGAGATACAGAAATTTCACTAGTATATACCTAGATGTGTGTATTTTAGACTTTTTTTTCTGCTTAATAATTGATGGGCTCTTTCAATTTAAAGACATATTCTTAGCTGTTACTTTCTTAATAATTTCCTTTCCTCTGTCGCACCCTTATTTTCTCTGTTCTGTTCTTCTGAGACTTCTCTTAGAACTTCTCGGTTTGACACTCCTGAGAACTACATGTTTTGGCAAAAGAGCTGGGTTTTGTTTGTTTTCTGTGGTAGTTGGTTCTGGAATATGAGAAGCCCAGGGCAAGTTGTAGAACCAGAACAGGATTTGCGGGGAGAGAAGCCCTGAGAACCACAGGAAAGCAGATTCCAGGCCAGGTGTGTGTGTGTGGCTTTGGGTTCTCACCTGGTATAGTTGCGAGCTTGGAAACACGCCCTTTGTGGTTATGGGAGAATTTGTTTCAGTACAAGTTATATTTTCTCTCTCTTTTAAAATAACTAATTAATTAATTAAATTTATTTTTTGGCTGCATTGGGTCTTCATTGCTGTGCGCGGGCTTCCTCTAGTTGCAGTGAGCGGGGGCTACTCTTTGTTGCGGTGCGCGGGCTTCTCATTGCGGTGGCTTCTTTGGTGGCAGAACATGGGCTATAGGTGCGTGGGCTTCAGCAGTTGTGGCGCACAGGCTCAGTAGTTGTGGCTCACGGGCTCTAGAGTGCAGGCTCAGTAGTTGTGGCGCACGGGCTTAGTTGCTCTGCAGCATGTGGGATCTTCCCGGACCAGGGCTCAAACCCGTGTCCCCTGCATTGGCAGGTGGATTCTTAACCACTGCGCCACCAGGGAAGTCCCTATATTTTCTAAATTTATGGAGAATATATAACTGAGTGATGGGGGAAATTCACTGTATTTGAAAGCCTTCATGTTCCCCTCTTTTCAGGACCCAGTGAGCTTGAGCTCTTTGTGGGAGGGGATGGTCTGGAAAACAAAGGTGATGATGTCTGAGCTGGCATTTGAAGGCTCCATTATAGAACCCAGGCATAGGGATTAACTTGGCCTGTGGTCAAGAAAGTACAGGGTAGTTTTGGAGACGGTTATGTTCCCCTATGTAAGTGGGGAGACAAGGCTGGGATAGAGAACTGGGGAGTCAGATTGCGGGGGGGCCTTACCTGAATGCCCTGCAATCAATGTGGACTTTCTCCTGAAGGAACCCTCTGAAGGTTTTTGAAAGGGGAAGCGCCATGACTGCTATATTTGGGTTTTATTAAGATGCTGCTGGTGGAAGGTAAATTTAGAGACGGGAGACAGGAGACTGCCCACATTAGGGCAAACCAGTATTTATTTCTGTTTTCAAGGCTGGGACTGGGCAGCCAGTTGAGGGCAGGGTGAGCAGTTAGTGATCTGTCCAGGATTTTGGTAGCTGGGAGGCTGGGAAGCTGAGAATCAAGGAGGCAACGGCAGGAAAGCCCAGAGAAGAAAACTAGGAGAGTACAGTTCTGCTCCTCCAACAGAGAGAGAGAAAGAAGAGGCCATTTGTGAGATGTGAAGGCACAGAAGATGGAGAAAGTGGAAGAAATGCTGTAGGACCTGGCCAAGAAAACTACCTGGGAAGGACTAAGAAGAGAACCCACTTGGGGCAGGAAAAGATGAGTGTGTGGGAGAAGCAAGTTTCCTAGCTCTGTGGGCTGCAAATGATCTTAGTGGCCGCCAAACAGGTGTGCAGAAAATCAAAGGTTCCTTTCTGACATCTTCTCCTTTCCTTCCAGGACATTGTGTTCATCTGGTTTTCCTTCTACCCCTCTGGCTACTTGGCTTCAGTCTCTTTTTTTGGTTAGGTGGTACCACTCTTCTAGACCTCAAAATGTCAGGGTATCCCCGAGGCCCAGGCCCTGGACCCACTCTCTGTTTACTTCCACCCCTTGGATGACCTCCTCCAGCATCTTGGCTTTAAATGTCATTGGTAACCTGAGGACCTCCTATTTATATTATCTATCAAACTGCCTACTTAATATCTCTACTTGGATATCTAATAGGCAACTCAAACAAGTAAAAGGAACAATTTTTGATTCCCCCTTCATCCTCCACCAACCTACCCCTCCTCCCCCATAATTCCCCATCTCATAAAACAATTCGCTTCATCTTGGAGTCAATCCCGGTCTACCTGGTCATTTTTCCCTTCTGAGTCATATTCAGTTCATCAGCAGATGCTGTCAGTTCTACCTATGAATCTCTGTCCTGCCCCTGAGCACATCTTACCACTCCCAATGACGGCCACCTCCTAGAATAAGCCAATACAACACCTCTCCCCAGGATTCCTGCAATAGGAATCTGTTCTCCAGTGATCATGTCACTCTCCTACTCAAATACTCCCTCTGGGGATGGCTTCCCATCACATTTAGAGTAGAAACTCAATATGGCCCCCAAGGCCCCATTTGAGCTGCCCCAGCTTCCATTCCCTACCTCTCTTCCTCTCCATTAGCTCATCCAGCCACCCCCATTTTGCTGTTCCTTAAACATGCCAACGACATTTCTCACCTCAGGGTCTCTTCCTGGAATGTTCTTATCCAAGATATTCTGCTGGATCACTCTTTTACTTCATTTAGGTCAAAGAGTCTTTCCCTTACCACTCTTTTTTTTGTTTGTTTT
The DNA here is from genome assembly GCF_949987515.2 of Delphinus delphis. Taxonomy (NCBI): domain Eukaryota; kingdom Metazoa; phylum Chordata; class Mammalia; order Artiodactyla; family Delphinidae; genus Delphinus; species Delphinus delphis. Next base: position 34,914,530 of record NC_082692.2, on the reverse strand, counting down.
TGTTTTGCGGTACGCGGGCCTCTCACTGTTGTGGCCTCTCCCGTTGTGGAGCACAGTCTCCGGACACGCAGGCTCAGTGGCCATGGCTCACGGGCCCAGCCGCTCCGCGGCATGTGGGATCTTCCCGGACCGGGACACGAACCCGTGTCCCCTGCATCGGCAGGCGGACCCTCAACCACTGCGCCACCAGGGAAGCCCCCCTTACCACTCTTGTTACCCGGTTTTATTACTTTTTTGTAGTCCTAATCACTATACAACATTATATTACATGTTTAGTTTTTACTATATATTTATTCCTTCAATGAAAATTGTCTACCACCACAGGAACATAGCCCCAGGAGGAAGTTTGCTTCTCACTGATGTAGCCTCAGCACCTAGAAAAGTATCTGGCCCGTGATAGGTATTTAAGGAGTACTTATTCGAATAACAGACAGAAGTATGATTGGGCCCAAACTGGAAACTGGCAGGGTAGAGATCAAGGGTCAAGGGCATTGGGGGGTTGAGGGAGTTGGTGAGGATACAGCTGGCACAGCTGGCCATGGATTCCAAGGCAGATATGAAGGGGAGAGGTCAGGAGCCTGGGTAAACGTGGTGATGGGTGGCGGGCGTGATCGGGCATCAGTAAGTGTGTACAGAGGGAGGAACAGAAGAAAGGAGCTCTAGTCAAAACGCAAATGCTGGAGTCAGATAATCTGGAGAAAAGAGAATGTGAATACATTGAGTAATTATGAATTTTTTCAGAACAGGAGCTACCTTTTTTTTTTTTTTTTAACCTCTGTAAAGAGTTTAACACATACCAGACACTCAATCCACTGGCGAACGAGGAGACCCAATTTCCAGGCTCTGCAGGTGTACATTTTTATCCTGGTTCCTTGTGTTTTCCAAATGCTACAACAAGAACACCACATTCTCATGCCGCGTTCACGTCTTACAGTCAATGATTCCTTCTACTCATTGCCACCTGGGCTCTTCCCTTCTTCTTACAGGAAGCTGGGACGATGCAAATCAGATCCTCTGAGTTGGAGGTAGAAAATTGCCTTTCTGGGCAAGACTATATCTTGCCCAGAGACTGGTGGCAGCAGCAAGACTCAGTTAGCTCACTGGCACAGCGAGTGGATTCCACTAGTGTTCCCCAAATTCCCCTCAATTTCTGACACTGGAGGATTTCAGACACATACTAGTTCTAAATGCCTCTGCAAAATTTCCTTTTGAATTTGCCCTTCCCATTTCTACCATTCCAGGCAACTTCTCCCCTCACTACTGAATAGCTTCCTCCTTCGTTGATCCTACGGTTTTGCAAAATGCATCCAGATTAATTTTCTAGGTACTTCCTCATAACCAGGACGCTCTCTGCTGAGGTATAGGTTTCTTGCACCCAACACAGTCCCTGGCACACAGTAGGCATGCAGTGAGAGCTTGCTGAATGGAACTGAACAGTGTTCAACACAGGGGCAGTGAGCTAAAAGCCAGGCCTTCTGCTCTACGTACCTGACCATTTGCCTCCTCTCAGGCCAGTCCCATTTCTACCTCTGGAAAGCCTTTCAACCTTCCCCTCCCCTTCCGTCCCCTCCCTCCATGTTCCATCCCAAGTGATGGGTGGAGAAAACAGACCCAGCTTCTCAGGAAAGCAGGGTGAAGTCTTGCACCCACAGGAGAGAATAAACATAATCCTTGGGATTTATGCTGACAGCAGCAACCTTGCAAAATGCATTACCAAAAATAAGAGGCAAAGGTGTTTTTGTTGTTTTTGTGTGTGTATCTGTTTCACTGCTGGCAGGATTGAACAGACGCTAAGTCAGTCAACTTCAATGACTTCAATTCCACATTACATGAAAGAAGGCAGGGAGTCCTGTTAAGGGACCAAAAAGTGACCCGAAAATGTGGATAGATTTTTTCCCATGGAATTTTGACTATATCCTACTTGTCCTTACTCTTTCTCCCTCCTGCCAGCTCTTCTCTCCCCTCCCCCTCCAACTGGGGTCCAGGCTGAAGTGGATGGTGTTCAAGGAATTTCCTGGTTCTAGAAATCCACCAAGAGTGGTGCCAGGAGTCCCAATTAGTGGATCCTACATCGCCTGCCCTTTTCCCAAGATGAGGAACAGACAAACCACTACGGCATGGCTCTCCAGTTGCGCTTCTATCCAGCGCATGCTGGCCATGCTCCAGATTTAAGTTCTGGGGAATGCAAGAATCACAGCTTGCTTTGGTGGAACTGTGCCCAAGGCTGCGAACAGAGGCGTGGCTATTCTGGCCCCAGGTTGAAAAGAGAAGTAAACAGAAGGTGGGGTATAGAAACAAGCTAGTAGAATTGGAAGTAGGGGTAATTTCCCCCATTAGGAATATTTTGCCAAAATTTGGACTGTAGAGCAGACACCTTATTTTCTGATGTCTTCATAGGACATGTGTGAGTGCCGTTGGTGACAACCGCTGATGTGGAGGAGACGTGGGGAGGGGTGTTGTCCTGGTAATAGCAACTCTGGCATAGCCAGTGTCCTTGACATTGGCACCCATAGATCAGACATTATGGGATATCTGGTGATGGTGGTCCTTTCAGCATAGATAACAGGGCCCCTGATATCTCCCATGGGTTTTGGGAGCTCATCAAGCATGGGGAGGGGGTGATATTCATGAATTAACTGCAAAAGGACACATCAGCCCAGTGAGTTAAGGTAGGGTTTTTTGTTTTGTTTTGTTTTTAAAAGCAAATAGGGCAGACATTACTGTTAGCAAGATGCCTGGAGTTATTGACTGCCATTGACAATTCCCAAAACAATCGAGGAGGAATATGAGGGGGCTGGAGGTCATTCAAAATAGCCAGGGAGGGACCCAGAGAAATGCCATGTTCTGCTAGCATGGCCATCCGATGTCTCTGTTAGTGATGATGACTGGAGGCTGGTAAAGGAGGATAGCTTGTGAGCTGTAGAGCCCTATTCCCATGGGAGGAGTTGTGTTCATGTGCACGGAACTGGGAATACTAGGGCAAAAGAGCCTGGATTAAGAAGAGACAATCACTGAGGGACCAGGCAGAGAGGATGGGGTGCCCCTGCCTCCCAGGTAGGTTGATGAGGTACAGAGGCAGCCGGGGTTGATCCTGCAAGATGATTTCCAAAGATTCCCACTAGATGGCAGTGTCGGTCAGCACATGAGTCTGCAAAGGTTTCCTGGAGAACAGCCTGGGCTCAATGGAAAATGTCATTTCACAGATGAGAAGATGGGGGATGGGGAGGCAGGGTGACTTGGTCCAAGAACACCAATGACTAGCCCTGTCATTGGGCTAGAAGCCCTAGCCCTCAGGCTTCTAGGGACAATGCCATGGCCCCAGGTTCTGCTTCCATAACTGCAGAAGTTATTTTTAACATCTAATCTCCCATAACAAGTGCCAATCTGAGCAGATCAATTGCTTTGATTTTCATAGAGAGGTCATGAGTCTTAGAGGGCAGCTACACCATGGCCTGTGGGATAAAGTTCAAATCTACAGCTTGGCTTGTAAGATATTCCCTATGTTGCAGGATTTCCTTCCTTTTAGGACATCTCTAGGTTACTTAAACAGCACCATGCAGAGTTTAAGGAGCTTGGTGTTTGGAAACCTATGCAGTTAGCAGTCCCTGAACTGCTTCTTTGGATGGCATCCCCTGACCCATTTAGGAGATTTCATCACTGCCGACTTTGTGCCATTACTTATCTACTGTCTACTGTTAAGGATGTAGGTTGGAGGGGGTACGACGGCCGGGGACCCAGAGGAGGATGTGTGGGCATTTCTTTTTTTAGTTTTTTTCTTATATTTTAAAAATATTTCTTACGTTGGTTTCTAAGTCTGGTGACCTTAGCTTCAGAAATAAGAATAATAACAGTTAACATCTGTGAGCACTTTGTACATACCAGGCATTCTACCATCATGTACACTGTCTTATGTAAGTCCCAGAGCACGTAAACAACACGACGACAGAGGCACTTATATTATTCTTTCTTGACGTACGAGAAAGCAGGCTCAGAACTTGTGATATAAAATCTGAACTTCACAGCATCACAATATCTTAAGGCTGGGTGGTTTCTAGAGCTGACCTAATTCTTTCACCTTCCTCCATCCAGAAACTAAACAGTTGCAGAGATTCAAGGAGATAATTTCACCACCTCCTCTGGCTACTCGCACAAGGCTCTAAATCTTAATTGCAGGAAACTTTCTTTTTAATGCAGACACAACAATTTTTTAAAATTTCATATTGGGGTATATTTGATTTAAAATGTGTTAGTTTCAGGCGTACAGCAAGGTGATTTAGTTACACATATACATGTATCTATTCTTTTTTTTTTTTTTCGGTACGTGGGGCTCTCACTGTTGTGGCCTCTCCCGTTGCGGAGTACAGGCTCCGGACGTGCAGCCTCAGCGGCCATGGCTCACGGGCCCAGCCGCTCTGCGGCATGTGGGATCCTCCCGGACCAGGGCACAAACCCGTGTCCCCTGCATTGACAGGCGCACTCTCAACCACTGCGCCACCAGGGAAGCCCCATATATCTATTCTTTTTCAGACTCTTTTCCCATATAGGTTATTACAGAGTACTGAGTAGAGTTCCCTGTGCTATACAGTAGGTCCTTGCTGATTATTTATTTTATATACAGTGGTGTGTATATGTTAATCCCAACCTACTAATTTATCCCTCCCTACCTTTCACCTTTGGTAACCGTAAGTTTGTTTTCTATGTCTGTGAGTCTATTTCTGTTTTGTAAATGGCATTATTTCATTCTTTTTTATGGCTGAGAAATATTCCATTGCACATATCTACCACATCTTCTTCATCCATTCATCTGTCGATGGACATTTAGGTTGCTTCCATGTCTTGGCTATTGTGAATAGTGCTGCAATAAACATTCGGGCGCGTGTATTTTTTCGAAGTATGGTTTTCTCTGGATATAAGCCCAGGAGTGGGATTGCTGGATCATATGGTAGCTCTATTTTTAGTTTTTTGAGGAACTTCCATACCGTTCTCCATAGTGGCTGTACCAATTTACTTTCCCACCAACAGCAGACACAACTATTGAAGCATGGAAAATCCCCCCCAAATAAACCTATAACAAGAGACTCCAGATTGGCCCAGAACCACCTTCTCCCCACTTTATACTCTGCAACTGAGAGGCACCGTGCATGCTTTGCATTGCTAAGAATTCTGCAGCTCTAAAGTAACTTACAGTAAGAAGAAGCTTGGAGTAATAGCTTTCCTCATGGGAGGCTCTCTCCTGGCTTTAAGCGATCTCACTAGGCGCTGCTTGTGCCTCAGCGATGGTGTGGTTGCCCAATTCCAGGTATATTTTCTGGGTTTCAGGCCGCATGTCCAGGACTCTAAAAGCTGTGGGTGAATTAAAGCAAACATCACTGTAACACACATTCACTTTCGCTTATAAGGAATCCAAGTCTCAAAAGCAGACAATCCCTTAAGAGCATCTCTTTAAAAGAAACCCACAGTCTCAATGGACATTAGCTGTGTGGGCATTTCTAACAATCCCCTACTAGATGAGTAAGGACTCTCTTGGTTGTGACAGAAATCCAAGTCTACCTTAGACAAAAAGGAAATGTTCTCGCCTTCAGGAAGGGTGCAGGTGCAGCTGGGGAAGACTGGAAGCAGGGATTCCATGATCTTCCTAGAACATTCTCATGGCTCTTCTCTGGTGCTTTAAGTGTCAAATTCATTCTCTCCTATGGAAGACTGACTTTCTCTACTCATCTCTTGCCAACTTCACTACCAGAAAGGAAAAGGCTCTTCTCAATCAAGACTCAGTTAAAACAAGAAGAAGGAATGACACTTGCAGAAGAGGGGCCTGTGACCGAAGCAGGGCCAGGGAACCAGGTGCCCTGAGTGGTCTATCTTGGGTCACGTGCCCTCTCACAAACTATGATTGACAACTTCTGGCTCAAACTGCAGAACTGGAGTAGAGGGGGAGAATTCTTCAAAAGAAAAGTGTTCTTACTAAATGAAAATGGTATTTGGGAGGGAGGAAGGACGCTGAGCAAGCAATAATGGATCTCTATGTCTCGACTCCCCAGGTACCCAAAGGACACATTCACAAAAAGTAGAAGATGTAAACTCAAGCGCTTCTAGCTAGGTCAAGGACGTGTAACCCTCAGAGCCCTGAATTATGCCCAAGGCTTGGGTTTGAGGTTTAAGTAGAACTTGCTCCCTACCCCGCCAACTCAAAAGTCATAGGTCAGTAATCAACGTGCTTAGGAAAAGAGAGCAGAGCTTCAAACTGCAAGGAGGAAGGAATTTGGCAAAGTTACCCACACAATAAAGATCACAAAGCTTCCAGAAGGGCTCTCTCATTCCAACTGACAGAATCAGTGCACCGAGTCAGGAACCCCCTAGGAGGCCTAGCTCTGCCCCAACTAGTAAATGAGACCCAGTCAACATCTCAGCGATCTGGGTAGATAACAAATTCTCCTGGGTGGTGAGTAGGATTAGGAAGGAGTGGATTGATTGGTGGAACTGTTGCCTCGGCATTTACCCGCTTTGTGTTCTGTTGGCCCAGTGGGCTCAAGATTACGGTCCTCGCTCACATCTACGGTCAACCAGGAATGAGACAACCCCCTTCAGTAGGGGAGACCAGGGGTCAGCAAGGGGAACCTCTGAGGCTACCCCCTGACATTGACCACTAATTTTTATAAACTCCTAGAACCAGAGAAATGGGCAGTTCTGCTGTTGGTTCTAGAAAATTCTCAAATGAACAGAATGAGACATTTAGCCCAAAATCATAAACTTACCAAATGTTGACCCCCTACTGTATTTGCCAACCAAATAATTACTAGCCTTATAGAAAATTCTGGTTCACTAGAGCACTAAACACCTAAGTAGCACAGTACAATGACGGCAGTATGAAAACTGTCCCAAATTGAAACCATATGAATCTTCACCCTTTATTAAATTCCCTTGGAGACATTTAAGTTCTAGCAACGTATTCTCCCTTTTTTTTGTTGCCATGGAGAAAACAGAATCCCTCTTCCCTGGGGGAAATGAAAGTCCCAGAGAAATTAGAGGCCAGAGTCTCATTGTAATTTTCTAATATATCACAATCAGCTAGACACAGCCTCACTGTGTTCCTTCTGTTTACTTCCCTGCACACACCCACTCCTCCCACCCCTCACCTTTCTCAGCTCCTTTTCTGCCCTTCTCTCTGCCCTGGGAGGCTGGTCCCTGGGAACTGCATCATTGGAGCTCCCTTGCTTGCTGGCTTCTCATCAGGTTCGGCCAATGAGAGCCATTGATTGGAGCCTGGAGGGTGGGAAGAGAGGTTCGAAGATTTCTTCCAGCTTCCTCCCTGCTTTGGGACATATTTCTGGCAGTGGCTGTGTACTTGAACGACTACAGATTCTGTCTAGAAACCCCTTCTACCCAGATCTAGCTCTCAGTGGGCTAAGATAACACTTTTTCCTCTCCTTTCTTATTTAAGGGTATTACCAGGTTCCTGCTGTTGCCAGCCTTGGTGACTCAACCACCCTGTTGATTCCCTTAATTCTGTCCATACCTCTGACTGTCCTTTAATTACATCCTCTTCCTTTGACCCACTGGTGTTGCCTCCTGTTTCCTGATGTGACCTTGACTTCACACTTAAATACCCAGCACCAGGCAGTCTGGGTCCTTCTCCAAGAGCAGGATTCCAGGATGTCTTCCACGAAAGCAGATGGAATCATTTCAGCACCTGCATTGCTGAATTAATTCCAACTTGAAGTCTCATCTGTTCCACTTTTCCAAAGTTCCAAAGGGTAACAGGACATAAGGATGTCATAGCACCAATCCTAGACCTATACCACTTAGTTCCAATAGCGTTCCCTAAACAAGAGTGATGTTTCCAGAACACAGTGCTTATTACGGCGTCTGGGCCCACATTGCTGTTGCCAGCTGTCAACACTAACACAGACGAGGTGCCGTCTGCGGGAATTAAGGTAGACAAGAAAGCAAAAAGAGAAGAGAAAATCCGAATTTCAGCTTCACTGAATGCCAGAGCATTTGTCAATAATGCTGTTCACCAAACATTCACCCATCTTCCCCATTCCAAGCACAGAAAAGGACTGATTTCCAGGTTCCTTGCGGTTGGGTGGGGTGTTATGACTAGTTCAGCCAATGAATCTTGAGTAGAAATGACTGGAAGTGATGTGTGTCTGTCTGTGGCTGAGCATTTACTATCTGGTGTGAGACTTTCCAGAGAGCTCTTTCCGCCAATTTCAAAATTTGGGATGCTTCACCAGCCTGGGTCCCTTAGTGACTGTAATGAGAACCCCCAAGTTAATACATTATGAACATGAAGTATGAGAGAAAAATACACCTTTGAGCACCAAAATGGAGGGACTGTGTGTTACTACAGTACCATCTAGCTTACCCTGATTCAAATTATTTTTTAACATAGTAGAAGTCTAACGAACTCAATGACCTTGACCACTTGCTTCTTTCCAAGCCTTGCCGAAGCCCCACTTGAAGAGCGATAGAACCTGTCATTGCTTATGCTCCAAAAACCAAGTGCAATGCATCACGTCCTCTGTCTCACACTCTGTAATGTCTTTCTTTAGCCTTTGGATCCCCCGGGCCATGGCTGATTTTACTACTCCAAAGGCAGCACCAAAATCCCTCTTTTCCACCCGTTTCCCTGCAGCATCAGTTCCTCTGGAGAAGCAAAAAATGTCCTGAGTAGCATTTGAGAATGAGTTTCTTGAGATGAGGGAGGAGGAGTTGTGATAGCAGAAGCCATTCTACCCACAAAGATTAAAGAGTTTGCTCTGAATTGCACTGGCTCTGGCCCAGCCGACAGCCCTTCCCTCTCCATGTGGGGTCAGGTTAGCTGGCAGAGACTCATTACACGTGCAGTCACTTCCACAGTTTAATGTCCCAGAGTGAGTCTCCCCTGACCCTAGGAAAGACATTTCTAATGAAGGCCACGACAACACCCAAGCTCATTTAAGATCCTGAACCAGCCATACACCAGAGACCACAACCTTCTAATAATGTAGTGATTGGTTCCCAGATTCTGTGAATGTGCCCACTTGATCTGCCATGATTTTCCAAGTGTTACAAGCAGAGGGGGAGGAGTTTAATAGCACTAGATGGTATTTCCATGGGACTCTAGAATGTCAGTCATTTCTCCAGTTTACAATGTTCCTTAGAGAAGCACAAGGAACAGGAGCTGAACTGAAAAGCAATTATTCCTTGACTACCAGCTAGACTAGGGTCTCCTTCTGATACTTACTCTTTTTTTAAATTTAATTTAATTTATTTATTTTTACACAGCAGGTTCTTATTGATACTTACTCTTTGCAAAAGCTAGGTAGGAGGGCTAAGAAGCATGGTAGACAGCTTCCAGTACGGCCTGCAAAGAGTCCCATCTAGTGCTATCCAGACTCAATCTCCAGCAGTGATCCCCACACCTAGAAATAGCCACACTCTTATGCAGTCTGCTCCCACCTTGTATCAGGATTGGTCTGTGTGATTAACGCATGCAGCCGTAGCAATGGCATGACACCTCTAAAATTAGGTTATAAAAGACATCGAAGCTTTGTTTTGGGTTCTCTCTCCCTTTTGGATCACTTGCTCTGGAAGAAGCCAGTTGCCATGTGTTTTGAACATTGAGGGAGCCCTATGGAGAGGCCCATGTGGTCCTCCTTCCAACAGCCTGGGAGGAACCAAGGCCAGCCAATGCCCACGTGAGTGAGCTTGGGAGCAGATCCTCCAGCACCAGATGCCTGGTGCCCCAGTCAACAGCTTGACTGTAACCTCCTGAGCTAGAACTACCAAACTAAGCCATTCCTGGCCCTTGAGATTATGTGAGATAATGTTCTTTTAATCTGCTAAATTTTGCAGTATTTTTTTTTACGTAACAATAGATAATAAAAGGCCAATGGCTCTCTGAACCATGGGACCTTCCCAAACCTCTGGTGGCCAACAGTGTACCAGAACTTGAAGCAACATTCAGTCTCTTGGTTCTGCCTTCTGGGGTTGAGTGCCACGCCTCAACGACCCACCCATCAACTCTATCCTTTTGGGAGCAGAGGGGTAAGAGAATAGGAAAGGAATGGGTATACAAGTAGATCTGTGATGAAGAAAGGAGACAGTTTGAGATTTATTTCCACTTTTACACATACCTAGACTAATGCTTCTCTTTATTATCTGTGTAATGGTCTGCTGTTGGCCGAGCTGGGCCTTTCTCATTGTACAGGCAATGCCTCTACTTCTCTTCCAAGTGTACCTAAGTGCATAGATATACCGGATGAGAGGTTTTGCTTTGGAAATTGGGGGAGCAGTTTTGGTTGGAGACGAAAGTCTAGCAAGCAAGTGTAAAGAAAGGTAGTGAGGGGTCTGAGCTCAACAGTCACAGTGACAGAGGCTGAACTTGCTCTTCAGGAGAGATTCATACACAGAGCGAGGCTCTGGGCCCAGGAGAAACACTCTGGATCTGGGCAGGAAGCTTTTCTCCCTCTTTTGCTGCTGTAACCCAGGAACTCAGGCATCTCCAGGTTGGATAACCCAGTATGCATGCCCTTGGCAGTGGTGGGTCCCTGTCCCTCAGAGACAAGATCAAGTTAGATTAAATCACCAGAAGCAGGGCTGACACCAATCTGCAGTTACAGCCCTCCTTCAAAAATACCTAGAGTCGCTTCTGTTTTCCTAACTGGGCCTTTATTAATACAAGCTCCATCACCCAGGAAATCAGAAGAGAAGGAAGATGGGAGACTAAACATGGGCTTTTTTTTTTTTTCTCAGACCTATCCTGACACCAACTCGGTGTCTAAAAATTCCATTCTAAAGATTAATAAATAAAAAAATTCCATTCTGACACTAGCAGCTGGTGGAAGAGAAGCATAGGGCAAGGTCAGGATGCGGGGGTCGTCCAGAGCTCCTTCCTTCTCCAGGTGTGCCACCCTGCCGGCACCTCAGCGTGCTCACCAGCTGGGAAGTTCCTTGAACCTCATCGTTCAGGGGTGTTTATGGTTGTTTCATTATGTAGGTAGGATGGATTAAACCGTTGGCCATTGGTGATTCAACTCAATCTCCAGCCCTTCTTCCTTCCCTGGAGGTTAAGGGGCGGGGCTGAAACCTTCAACCTTCTCATCATGTGGTTGGTTTGTGTGACAACCAGTCCCACCCTGAAGCTATCTAGTGATCTCTCCTCCAACCCATGAGTCATCTTCCTAGCACACAAAAGATAGTACATTCCAGGCGTTTTAGGAGCTCTGTGCCAGGAACCCAGGACAAAAATCAAATATTCTTTATTATACCCCAGCAAGAGACTTTAGAATAAAGTGACAAAGTTGGGGCAATTTTTGAATCTCCCCAGGAGTACACAGAGGCCGTAGTGCTGGGACTCTGGGCCCCTGCCCCGCGTCTCCAAAATGGGCTGCTCCAGGTTGCAGGGGTGTGTCCCACAGGTGAGCTCTGTCATCACTCATCCTATGGGAGCGGTGAAACGGTACATGTTTTCAGCAAGGAGCCACTTCAGGCAGAACTGAACTCTCAGAAATGCCTTGCACTACCTGCTCAGGGATTCCTTCAAGCAATGTCCCAGGTGACAGTTTCCTTTGCACTAGGCCAAACCTAAGGTATGGAAAGAACACAGACTATTACCTTGAATATTTAATATTTTTCCCTGGGAGTCTTGAATCATGAAGAAAAAATGAGAATGTTCAACATGTGAAGAAAATGATTCTTGGCTCCAGGAAAAATCAGACTAAGCATATTTTGATTTCAGTATTATAAAGGCAATGAAATTACCTTTATAATATAGCAAATACTCCTATAGGAAAATGATAATTTTCTTTTTAAAAGTGGTTTTATTTTTTCCCCCTTCTTATTAATTTTTAAAAATCTTGAGTTGACAGCTCTGTTCCTGATGCCAAAACCCACGGATGGCTCCTTGGCACATTTGACTGGATGAAACTGATGGCCTTGGGTTTCCTGTGCAGCCGTACTGCACATCTAGGGAACCAAGTTTGTATTGGCTATAGGAGACTAGAGGAAGGAGTTGGTCTCATCCTTCCCTGGGAGTGGGACTGTCTTCATTTAAAGATAAGGTGGGGTGCACTGTGAAGGGAAAGAACTGAAGTTATGTCTCTTACTTTAGCAGTTTTCTGCAAAGCAAAATATCCTAGAAGCAAACAAAACAGTTCTTGAAGACTTGCCTTATGCTGTTTCCCTGCATATGAGCTTCTCAAAAAATAAAATGCACCAATAAACAAGTTACTTTTTCATTTCCATATGTGGGGAAATGTACAAAGCTCTAGTATATATATATATATATATATATATATATACACACACACACATATATATATACCTACTCACAAGTATTGCAGTTGGTAATGTTTTCATACACTTGCAAATGTTAAAAGTCAAAAGTACTTCAATCTTGTACTCTTTGTAAATAAGCAAAGTTTTGTATATGATTCTTTTACTCATTAAAAGCCTGTAGTTTTTTTTTTTTTTTTTTTTGTGGTACGCGGGCCTCTCACTGTTGTGGCCTCTCCCGTTGCGGAGCACAGGCTCCGGACGCGCGGGATCAGCGGCCATAGCTCACGGGCCCAGCCGCTCCGCGGCATGTGGGATCTTCCCGGACCGGGGCACGAACCCGCGTCCCCTGCATCGGCAGGCGGACTCTCAACCACTGCGCCACCAGGGAAGCCCAGCTTTTATTGTTTTTAAGGAGGCTGGTCAGGACACTGAAATAACAAAATGCTTTTAGAAATTAAAGAAAAAAGAAAGTAAGGTCATAAAAATTTTTTTTAAGTCAGGCAGTGAGATGCCTGGTACATTTGGGTCACACACATCTGATTTCACATCAGACAATGGCTTATTAAACACTGCCTGGGTACAGACACTGAATATTTGAATATTCAAGAATGTTTATTGTATTGAATGAAGAGAAAGAAAGCTAAATTCAGTCAGCTGTTTGGCTGCTGAATTTTTACATTTTAGGACTTAGTTTCCTCATCTGTAAACTGAGAGTCTTAGATAAGACTTCTAAGGCCAGTTTTAAAAAATACTTTAAAGACTACAGCTTCCGGTTTCTCAGTCAACTGTTTAATAGTATCATCTCTATTAGCTACCGGTCAGGTTCTCAAACTTGGCTGCACACTGCAATCACCTGGGGAGTTTGAAACCATCCCCAAACCCAGCCACTGCTCTGGGATTGACTAAACTGGTCTTGGGTGTGGCCTGAGCATTACCAGCATGGGAGGTGGGTGGGGAACAGTGGTCAAGGGGGTTAGATGCTCCCCAGGTGATTCTAATGTGTCGCAAAATTTGAGAACCACAGGTCTAGGTCCTGCATTAGAATCACCTAGGTTGCTTCTTAAAGGCGCAGGTACCCTGCTCTCAGGCTCAGATTCAGTAGGTAGAGGATGAAGCCTAAAAAGCTACTCTTTAAACAACTTCGTCCCGTGGTTGGTGCAGTGGTTCTCAGAGCCACGACTGAGAGGCACTGCTTTAGATAATAATTCTTGGGTGCTCACTTATGGTTTAGATAAATGGGACCAGCCTTAAGGAACAGCTCCTCCGAATTGGGTTGTATCTTTGGGAAACTGGGAGACAGTGAAGAACACTGGGGCAAGTGGTCATTCCGTGCAATTATTATAGGTTGAGATTTACTTGGGAAAAGTTTGGGATGTTGTCAAGAGCAGGAAAATCCCTCCAGCCACGTGAAACCCCCTGTGAAAACAGAGACCCAGATCTGAACTGTTTAGACAGAGCCACAGGAGACCATACCACAGGCCAGAGTGTCTGGGGCTCAACCAACCTCTTTCTTCTTTATAAAGACCCATCCATGTCTTCTGAGTCCTTACAACCTTGGACATAAGCAAAGTGCTCAGTGACATTGTGCAGTGAATGCTACGGCCCGATGTCACAGCCTTTGGGTGGGTCCATCATATCAGGACACGCAGCACTTTCCTGATGGTCTGGTCCCGTACAATCACCAGTGCCCTGCTCTGGCATCCAGGATGCCCATTTCATCTGGACTCTCTAAATAATGGTGGAGAGGAGCAAAGGTGTCTGGTTGGGTGTAGCAGCAGAAGCTGTTGGGGCCCTGTCCAGACTCTTCCAACCCCCTCTGCTTCAGTGCATGCTGGTCTGACTTCCATTTCCCAGCACCTGCTTCTCTGCCTGAAGACCTTTTGTTTTATCCTCAAATACAGTAATACACACAACGAAGCCCTCAACTAATGACTGATGGGAGTTGGAGTGAGCTTCCTTGCCTCTTGGGTGGGATAACTCTGAGGTACATTTCCTGCAGTGGTTCCCAGAATTCCTCAATGGGATTAAACTTCAGAGCCCACAGTGGCAAGTAACACACCCTTTATTGATGCTCCCCTTCCTCTCACTTCCCCACTCCCCAGCCTGACCGATTCCATCCATGGATGAGGTTGGCCAGCCTGTCTTAGGAGGTTTCTGGATGGGAAAAAGAGGGAAGACTCTACTACATAAGAGCATTGAGACAGTGACCCTGCCCCACTAGTGAAGCATGGCCCATGAACGTCAGATTCTGACCTATTGCACTAGCCATTTCTCTCCCACAGAGGAGCAAGGTGATGCTAAAAGGTAGTAGACATTCCTCTGTCTTCATGCTCCCTCATGGAAGGGGAAAGGAGGTCCCTTCTTTCATGGTCCATGTCTGTAGTGCTATTAAGCCCATTCCTCCACTGAGCACAAGTCTACTATGTAGGTAGACCTATTAAATCTCTTTCAAGTCATCTCATTTCTCTTTGTCTCCTGGGTCATGCCCCTATCTCAGGCCACCAAAAAGCTGGGGTCAACACTACAGAGCCTCACGTGCAAACTTTTCTTCATTTGCCCCTCCATGTCCTTCTCTCCCCACAGACTGCATCACTGAGGTTTCCATGCCATCTGTCTTCTGCTTAGAATAGGTGGTGTGGTAAAGGCTCTCACTGATGCTAGTCCCCAAGCGCTGCACCATCCTTTCTGAGCTTAATCTGTCCACATCTCTGTAAATGTCCTTCATTAACGTTTCTTCAATAAAACCTTATAAGTGTGTCATATGTTTCCCGTGGGAAGCCTGATGTACCCTCTAAATCAGGGGTCCCCAACCCTGATTAGGGTCTCCTCTGTTAGGAACTGGGCTGCACAGCAGGAGGTGAGAGGCGCGCAGAGTGAGCGAAGCTTCATCTGCCGCTCCCCATCGTTCCCCATCCCTCAAATTACCACCTGAACCATCCCCCCACCCCCCACTGTGGAAAAACTGTCTTCCACGAAACTGGTCCCTGGTGCCAAAATGGTTGGGGACCACTGCTCTAAATGATCCCCCTGTAGTATGCCCCTATAATCCATTCTGCACACAGCAGCACAGAGCCACTTTTCTAAAATGCAGATCTGCTACTGCTCCCCTGATTAGCATGCTCCCATGTGATTAACTGCCCTCAGGTTAATTTCCAAACTCCTACAAGTTCCCACATGATCTGTTCTCATGTTTCCTCTTGTCACCTTCCCCCTTGTTCTTTTCAGTACAGCCAGACCGAAATTTTTAGTTGCTCAAAACCTCCTTGTCTTGAATGTTTACAACATACAGCTGTACCCCCCTCATCCACAGTTTTGCTTTCCACAGTTTCAGTTACCCGTGGTCAACTGTGGTCTGAAAATACATGAGTGAAGAGTTCCAGAGATAAACAATACATAAGTTTGGAATTGCAGCCATTCTGAGTCATGTGATGAAACCATGTGCCAGCCTGCTCTGTCCTGATTGGCATGTGAATCATCCCCTTGGCCAGTGTATTCATGCTGTACACATTACCCACCCATTGGTCACTTAGCAACCATTGGGGTTATGGGACCGACTGTCACAGTGTCACATTCACATAACTTTTATTACAGTATATTGGTGTCATTATTCTATTATTGTTGTTAATTTCCTACTGTACCTAGTTTATAAATTAAATGAACATATGTATAGGAAAAACATAGTGTATATGGGGTTTGGTACTCTAGTTTTAGGCATCCACTGCCTTGGAATGTATCTCCCATGGATAAATGGGGACTATTGCATGGCTTTCTGCCTAAAACCTGCCCTCTTCCTCCTTTATCTCCTACACCTGAGCCCTACAATCTCAATCCTTGATCTGGATAGATTCTACTTGTACGTTAGGTCTTAGTTTCGATGTCACCTCTTCTCCCATCAACAGTTTGGATTAGGGACTTCAGTTTTCGTAGCACCCATTTATTTGCCCACGTGTCCCAGCAAACTATGATGTCCCTGCCTTCCAGAGCTCTCTCATCCTATTTCCAGTCTCAGGAACAATGCCTGGGAAAGGAACAGGATAGTCAACAGCTCAGTAACTATGACATTTGTTCACTGGTTTTGTTTCCTGCAGAAATGACCTCCTTCACTGGTTTTCTTTCCTGCAGAAATTATCTCCTGCTCAGCCTGCAACTGTGGTATACAACTAAGAACCTTATAGCGAAAGGGATGGAATACAGGAACTCTCAGGCCTATTGGGATCCTATAAAAAGAAAACAAAAATAGAATGTTTCTCTGGCTTCAGATCACCCCGCTCTCAGGGCTTAATGCTGACGGACAGTGCACATCCATATTTTAACTCAGCCTCTGGATGTTTGAGAATCCCTCCACCTACATAGACCTTTTTGCAAAGATAATTACTATAGAACCAGTCTCATCATCATGTTTTTAAAAAAATCTCACATAGAATTGGATTATGGATTGGCTATGATCTTGTCTTGTAAAGCATTCATCATGAACCCATGAACAACTTGACATTTAGCTATTTTTAATAATACTTATATTCTCCACCCCCCTCCCCCCCACCCCCAGATTAAGACCTTGACAATCACCTACCTCTAACAATGCAGTTTCATCCATCCCCTGCCCCTGCTTTTCCTGCCTCAGGTAACTACCATCCTGAATCCTGTGTTGATTACTTATCGGCTTTCCTTTTACTATAACTATAGGTATAAAGAGTATTCATTTGCATTTTAGTGTTTTTTATTTTATAAAAAAGGCATCTGGATATAATTATATATACTGCACATAAAAATAATCCTTTGGATTTATTTTTTCACTTTATTTACTTGGTTAAAGTTCACACATATTGTTATATGTCACTGCAGTTATTTTGTTCTTTCTGCTGAATAATCGCTCACAGTAAATACATCATAATTTATTCATTCTCCTTCAGGGGACAGGCATTTGGATGGTTTCCAAGGCCACTGCAAATAATGGTGTTACAAACAGTCTATTACATGTCTCCTGTTGCATATATATTAGTCAGAATAAGCTATTATATGCTACAGTAACAAACAACTTTTAAAATCTAAGCCTTAAAACTACAAAGGTTTACTTCTCACTCATGCTATGTCTCCTCAAAGTCAAGAAGGAAGGCTCTGCTCCTTATAATCACTTAAAGACTTAGGCTGACAAGATAGTCATCACTTCAAATGTTGATAGTAGGTATGCCAGAGGGGAAAAAAGGGAGCCCCGAAGGATCTGACATCAGCATTTCAGTGATCTGGCATGGAAGTGACACATCCCTTCCACTTAGAATTCACTGGCCAAAACTAGACCTATGGACCCACCCAGTCACAAGGGACCAGGAGGTTCATTTTCACAGAAGAGGGGAGAACCAGATATATTCAGAAAACAGTCTGAATATTCAGCTTTAGGAGATAATGCCAAATACTTTACAACCCAGCCATTACCCTCCTGTGTATATATGCAAAGAATTTTGCACACTGTTATTTATTAATGCTATCTTCCAGAATGATTGTACCAAATTATACTTCCACTTGCATGATAAGAAATCTTGTGGATGCACAGCTTTTCCAACTCTTCGTATTGCTAGATTTCAAGAATTTTCTTTTTTCCAATTGAATGGGTATAAAACGGTAGCTCACTGTGATCTTGATTTGTACTCTTTTGATCACTGATGACTGTCTTGTTTTTTTATATATGTTTCATCTTCTGTGAAATGCCCACTTATGTCTTTGCCTATTTGCTATATACTTGTAGGACTTCTTTCTATATTCTGAATACTAGTATTTTATAATTAGTATGTATTACAGAAATCTCTCACTTTGTAACTTGTCTTTTCACTTCCTGGATGAAAAACTCTTAATTTTAACATAATCGGGTTTATCAGTTTTCTGTCATGGTTAATGCTTTTCCTGTCTTAAGAAAAATTTCCAAACTCCAAGTTGCAAAAAAGAAACTTTCAAATTCTCAGTAGGAGATAAGTGAATTCTTTAATTCATATAAAGCTATTGGACGTGTGTGTGTTTGAGGGTTGTATAAGTTCAATTTGATTTTACTCAATATGGTTAAAATTTTTCAGGGATATTTGTTGAAAAATTGTTCCTTTAACTATAACATGACATACTGTCATGATATGTTTCTGGGGCTCCATATTCCTTTTGTCAATTTGTCTATTTTTTTCAGTACCACCCAGTTTAAATTAATGTAGCATCATGTTTAGTGATTGTATCTGATACAGAAAGACTCCCTTATACCTCTTTTTCTTTTTTTGTAGATTACTCTTGGCCATTTGACATTCCATATAAGGTTTACAATCATCTTATTGAATTCTATAAAACCCAGCATTAAACTTTCAATCAAACATGCTATAATTCTCCATTTGTTTAAATCTTTAAAAATATGTCTGAAGGTTTATTTTCCCTATACAGGTGTTACATATTTTTTGTTGGATTTATTCTTAAATCCTTTATATTCTGATAGTGTTATAAATGATGTCTTCTTCTCTTCAACTACATTTTCCAATTGTTTGCTGCTGCTATCTAGACATACAACCAAATTTGAATATATATACTATTCTTACATCCAGGCTTCTTAATACATGTTGTTTCTGATTAAGTTTAAAAGAATCTATATAAAAGTTACCTTCTATAGCCAACGGAAGTTTTATTTCCTCCTTCCCAGTCCTTATGCCTGTATTTTTCTTGTCTTATTACACTGGCTAAGACTGTCAATATAATGTCAATAAATTAGTGAAAATTCTTATTTCATTTCTAGTTTTAAAATAAATGCTTTTAATGATTCCCTAGTTTAAAATTTCTGTCATAAATGACTATAGAACATTACATGTCTTATCATGAGCTTTTCAGATAACTGTCATGAACTGTGAAGGGTCTGAGATTTTACCCTCCATGCAAGCTAGTAAATGAGACTACCATATCTTTATAGACTCTGGCAAAAGATACAAGGCTCTTGGGTAAGAGATAAGGGACTGTTACCCATGGTGCAGCAGGAAGCATTATCTTCATGCTCATATCTGATCCCCTTGCCCCTCAAGCCCTATGAGAACAACACAGGGCTGCCAAGGTGGATGCTGCACATGCAGTGCATTTGTGCTATAGCTGAGGAAATCTGAATCTTTTAAAATAGGCTACAAGCAAACATGCCCAATGTTCAGCTTGAAGTGAGACATTATCTTTATTATACAAGACAGTTAAAAAAAAAAAAAAAACCCTGTCATTTGTTTCAGAAAGACAATATCTTTCAAGGCTATCTTCTAGGCAATGATCTTGAAGTCTGGAATAAAGGACATGGGAGCTTCTGCTCACAAAATGTGCATAAATATAAGATCCATGGAGAACTGTCTCTCAATATTTTCTGTTAACCTGTTGATGTGGCAGGTTATACTTACGAGTTTTCTAATATTAAGTGAGGGTTTCCTCAGTTTCCTCTTTTGGTGCTTCCTGCATTAGTTTTTCCAGTATCAGTCTTGGAGGAAGGGGTTAACATTGGCACCTTGGTAGTTCTGGTGGCTTCTCATCCTTCAGTATGGCCGCAAAGGCTCTCTGTACCTACCAAACCTTGTGTGAGGAGGTCAGGTATTCCCCATCCAACTCCAGATGGGAAATTAAGACTCACAGCATTCAGTGATCAGCCCAAAGGCCAGAATGATCTCCACAGTCAAGCTGTCTCATTCGAGGTGTGGGCCGGTACGTCTGACCTTCCACCTGCATCTCCCTTCTCCTACTTTCCCACTCACCCCCAAGATAAAGAAACACACAGCTTGTCAGGGAACAATATTCCCATCAACTTCCTCTACTGCCAACCCATGGCTGTCAAGATCATGCCTCTTCTTAGGCAGTTTTATTTAAATTTCCCAATCAGGCTAAACGGAATACAGAAGAACCATCATGGGGCTCTGCCCCAAGCAGATTTCCAACGGGGACATGTACTGGGCCCACCCAGATAAGAACGAAACCAAGACATGAAAAGGAAAGTAACCATTAGATGACTTCACACCTATCAATCTCCGCTGCATGATCCTTTCTGTCTATCCAGAACCCTCGAGCTGCAAAACCATCCCTAACCAGCATCCCACAGCCAAACCTTTTTCACCTTCTTCTCCCTCCCCCCTTTCAAAGCTTGTCAGTCCCTTGTTCCATCTTAATAATTTAAAAAACCATCTGTACAGTTAGGAATAATAGATGCTGGTAGATTTATGACCTTCCCCTCTAACATAAGCATTTTATCAGAGCTTGTTAAAAATGCTCGTAATTCCATAAGAGTGGTGAAAATATTTAGAGGTAATTAGGTAAGTAGGTACCTTGGAGAAGCATATATTAGGGATTGGTATTTTTTCCTTCCCTAGGATTGATTCCTAGATGCTGTAAACTATGGGCATGGGAGATACAGCGTAAATGGGGATCAATAGGAAGGGCATTTGGGGGCTTTATCACCCCTGCAGGGACTGGGGATGGGAACTCACGCATCTAAGCACAGGCAAGAACTACAGAAAGGATGCGGTATCCCATCTCTAGATCTCCAAGCCTGCTCACTCTCCTCTTGTACAAACCGTCTGTCTTTTCATACCTGACTATCCTTCTGGCTTGAGAGACCCCAGGAAGGAAGTGGGAGGAGGGCTGGAGAGGTCTAAATGGTAACCTGGAGCTGTTAACTCAGACTTTTTAGGTTTGCCATCAGCTACATGGATGTGCAACCTCCCAATAGCTTTACCAGTAACTCACCTCACCAAATACCCTGTTTCTCACTGAAGTGGGTAGGGAGGAGGGGAAGATCAGTTTTCGATGTGTACCATTGAATGAGTCGTCTTTTGCTTTCCTAAAGCCTTTGTAACCACGTCAGAACTCCAGCCATTCCCAAGATACGCCATGTAGCCAACCACCACTGGGTGTATCCAGACACTTCTCCCTCTCCCTGAATCCCCTTCCCCACCTGATCTAGGTAATGTCTTTCTCCCTGTAAATTCAGTCTAGCTGTCATTTGTGAAGTTACCAGTAAAGTCCTCTCCTTTCTGACCGCCTTCCCAAGAGGAGGATTTGACTACCCTCCTTGCTATTTACTAGAAACATCTTCGAGGTGTCAGATGCGGAGGGCCATCGTGCTGTACCGCCTTTGGTAACTGCCTCCCTTTCTAAGCAGAGTTTCTTGGAAGCAAGGAATCCCTTTATCTCTCTCGCTGGTACTTAGCACGGTAGGATTTCTTAAATTTGTTCATAGGACATTTCCCCAGGCAGCCAACAGGATATGTCTCTTCTTTTCAGGGTTTCTCGCCTCATTCCATCAGGCTGAGGGGTGGCAACAGCTCCACTGTGACCACCATAGTATCCTTTGTGAGTCCTTTCTACCCCACCCTCGCCTGGTGAAGAGTCCCCTCTCAAATCAACCTTCTTCCTAATAGGAGTTCTTCTAATGGGAGCTGTCTGTTTCTGCTGGAATCTTGACTGATACTTATAACTTTATAAAATATGTTTATAAATACAGTTTATACAGTGTCATTATAAACATGGTCCTTGGGTTTTATAGTTTAACATTTGTTACTACATTGACACAGTATTTCTTCTGAAAAGTAACGTATTAGGGGGCCTGCGATCACAGATGGCATCTCAGAGAAAGTAGTGAGAGAGGATGAGAAGCCGCGTGGCCTTTTAGGGGGATGCTAGCAGGCTGCACAGGCAGCCCTGCTTTGTGGTTGGTGGGCAGTAGTGTGAGCATCTTGCTCTAGAACCCACTAAAAACAGGGATGAGCTGTGTGCGTCTCCAGTTTGACAGACGAGCTGGGCACCCAGTGCCTGGCCAGCTGAGGGCAGGAAGACCCGCTCGGGCTCTGGGTGGCAAGGTTGCTGAGTGCCAGCCCAGGCCAGGCCAGACGGTCCCCTGGTGTGTACGGCCCCGGGCGTCCCCGGGAGTCCCGACCAGCAGGACAAATCCTTGTGAGTCCGAGGAGGAACCTGTGGGGGTTGAAAAAAGGGGGAAGGGCAGGAGACGCGAAAGAATGGAGGCAAGACAGAATCCTGATCAAGCCTCAAACTTTTATTGCTGCGGTAGCTGTATTTATACACTGCAGAGAAAGGGGGGCGGGATTCAGAATGAGGGAAGTACTTGGCTAATCATCATTGGTGCTGCGTGCGCGGGCTTTCATTTTAGGCGCGAACTTCTATCTCATAAATCAGGAAGAGAAGCAGGGTGTCGGCCATCTTCTAATGGCGAAAACTTCTTGGCTCCCAACACCCTGGGGCGTGTGAGGGTGAGGAACAGGCCTGCTCTGTCCCAGTCACAGACTGTGCTGGCTGCAGGCAGTTTCCTTCCCTCTGAGGTCTCATCAGTGGGGGACCCACAGCTGCCAGAATGGTGCTGATATCCTTGTTAAATATTTAAATTTCATTTGCCGGAGCAGCAGGTAAGATGCAATTAGATGTTACAGGAAAAGACGCTTCTGAGAGCTAGCTCGTTCTGTATCTGGGGACCCTGCACTCTCCCTTCCACTTCCTTCCTCAGGGCAGCATCATCAGGGAGCCTTTGATCCCCCTCAGGCTAGGCCGACAGCTTGCTTCGGATGGGAGATTGGCTGCAGGAGATGCTGTAAGTCCTGATGGGGCTGGAAAGGGGCTGGAGAAGGGGAGGGCCAGGTGTTAGAGAGGATGGGAAGAGAAAGAGTGTTGCAGGTGCAGGCCAAAGGCTGAGATGTGGGAAAATAGGCTCTCGCGTTTGGGATGATCCTATACAATCGGGGAAATGCTAGCTGACATTTACTAGTGTTTTAAAGTTCGCAGAACACTTGCACATTCATTCTTACTGAATTCTCAACAGACCTGTGAGGTCAGATTATCAGTGATAAATCAAATGGGCTTAGAGTTTGGGGAGAATTTCCCCAGAGTCTCAGAGTTGGCCCTCCAACCCAACTCTGATGACACTTCTCTCCAGGCTGTGATATGGGACCCTGTGCCTCACATCCTCTAGACCCACCTCTTACTCCAGTCACTGCTGTCATGTTCTGCCCAGAAGCTCCTCTCACTCCTGACCCCTGCTGACACAGCGGGAAGCATGGGCACAGAGCAGCTGATGTCCAAAGGGACAACTGTCGACCAATGGAACAAAGGAGCCAGTAAATAAGTGCCCCTTGGATGGACATTTCCGGGGGCCCTGATACAGCGCCTAGAGTCTCAGGGAGAGCACCCTTCCTCGTCCATGTCTGTGACCAGCTTGATGGATAACACGTGCTTGTTTTGGAATCCCTTCCTTTCCTGTCGCACTTAGAGATCTGTTTCCTCACTTGATTTCTTGGACTCACTTCTCAAACTGAATTGCCTACACATAAGCCCCTCCTGTAGACTTCGATTTGTGTCTTTCAAGCTAAGACCATCATGATTTCTTTTTCCATCAGTGCAGGTTGGAGGGGTGGGAACAGGACTGATATAGATGGTTTGCTAATTACCATCTGTATTAACAAGCTAACTGTTGTAACAAGTTACCAAACTTGGTGGCTCAAAACAAATTTATTCTCATTAGTTCTGGAGGCCAGGAATTCAAAATCAAGGTGCCAGCCGGGCCACACTCCCTCTGAAGCTCTAGGGGAGAGTCTTTTCTTGCTTCTTCCAGCTCCTGGTGACTCCAGGTGTTCCTTGGCTTGTGGCTACATCACTCCAATCTCTGCCTCTGTCTTTACATGACCTTCTCTGTCACAGTTCCCTCTTGTTTCTCTCATAAGGACACCTGTCATTAGAGTTAGGGCCCACCCTAAATCCAGGATAATCTCATCTAAATATTCTCAATTACATCTGCAAGGATCCTATTTTCAAATAAGGTCACATTCTCAGGTTCTGGGGGTTGGGACTTTGACATATTTTGGTGGGGGGGGGGAGCATTATTCAACCTGTTATACAACCCCTTTGCAGAAAATATGGAGATATACAGGCATCTTGAGCTGCGAATCTCAGGATATGAAATCCTAGAATAGAAGGCAGGCAAAGAGCAGGTGTGAGCCCAGAGAAAGTGCTGGAGGGAGTAGAGCCAGGTGGTGCAGTGTGCAGGTGTGGCCAAGAAGCAAGGCTGAGAAGAAGCCAGATGTAACCAGTGTGTGGACACCTTGCATGGAACCTGGCCAGGCTCTGCAAGCGGAGGCAGGCCCTAACAAGCTGGACCTTAAAAGATATTTCAAAGGTAACTAGATCTCATCCAGGTAATTTGCACCTTCATGGAAGATGGGGTGCACAGGTCTGGAGTATAGCTGCAGACGAGATCTGGTAAGAGACTCAAAGTTCATGTCCTAGAGGAAGTACAAAGGCATTCTCTTCTGGACTAAATCGCGGCCGTGTATTGATGAGATGGAAACAACAAGACTCCTGAGTTTGGTCCAGAAAGAAAAGTACAAAGAGAGCCTGGATGTAAGGAAATGAACAACAGGCTCTGAGCATTGGCTGTCTAGGCACTAGACATTGTGGTGGGTGATATCCAAGTCTAATTAAAAATGCACAACAGCTAGGTATCTTTAAAGTAATAAACACTGATTATAGATACATCTGCTATATACTATATAGAACTTGGAAAAGCATAAATGTTGCTTGTAGTAAAACCAACCTGAAAAAGCCGCTGTTGTATTTAATGCTTGCAAAAATGAGATTGCACTGTTTTTAATTACATTTTGTATTTTCACGTGTCAAAGTATATCAACATTTTTTCATGGTGGTAGAACATTCTATTGTATAGAGCTACCAGAATATAATCACATTGCCAAGTATTTAAATTGTATTTTTGTATATTTTCTCCTATTATAAGCACTACAATGACTGCTTTTATACACTCGTCTAATGACAAATTCTCAAGAGTAGAATTTGCTAAGTTAAAAGGCTATGTGTATTTTTTTCCTTCAAGCCTAATTTTCTTTTATTGGTCAGGTGAGATCTCAAGTGTACAACCCAATGAATTTGACAAAAGTTATCCACCTACTCAAAATATAAATCATTTCCACCACCTAAGAAAGTTCCCTCACATGCCCTTTTAGTAGTCAACCCCATCCCTACTTTTTACAGGCAAACTCTATTCTGATTTCCTTCACATTAGATTCATTTTGCCTGTCCTTGAATCTCATAACTATGGAATCATATGGTTTCTCTCTTTTGTGTCTGGTTTCTTTCAGTGAACCTAATATTTTTCAGATTCACCCATATTGTCACATGTATCCACAGATCATTCTTGTTTTACTTTTATATTTTGTATTTATACATTTTAAGTTTTATTTCCTTGTAGGAAAAATGCTATAATTTGGCTTCTGTTGATTTAATATTATTGTTATTTTTATTGTACTGTATGAATATACCGTTGGTCCTCCATGTATTAATATGTGGGTTTTGTATCCACAGATTCAACCAACTATGGATTGAAAACATTTGGGGAAAATAATCCCAGAAAGTCCTCAAACGCAAAACTTGCATTTGCTGAGTGCTGGTAACTATTTACGTAGCATTGACACTGTATTTACAACTATTTATATATATAGCACTTACACTGTGTTACTTATTATAAGTAACCTAGAGATGATTTAAAGTGGAGGATGTGCATAGGTTATATGAAAATACAACACCATTTTACAGAAGCGACTTGAGCATCCACAGAGGCTGGTATCCGTGGGGATCCTGGAATCAATCTCCCCACAGATACCGACGGATGACTGTATCACTGTCCCATAATCCTGATTTTACAGAGCGGGCACAGAAAAATGGTGCCGTCCTAGAATGTCAAGGTCTAAAAGATTCCCACATCTTTGCCCCCGAAAATGAGTTGGAGATGATCTAATGCAGAACATTCTAGATATAAAGCTTTAGTTCATAGAAAAAACTGTAAGGGGTTGGGGATTTTCTCGGCACTGTTCTATAGGGTCTCTGAGAGCCTTTGGAACAGACATCACTCATTTACAACTTCATTCAGAGAAAGACAGGGAGTGGAAGAGAGATGTGGGAAGATGTAAGGGCTGGGCTTCTGGAGAGCAGAATTTCTCCCTGCCTGGTAATTTAGCAACTCCAGTACTCCCAGGGGCAGTAACTCTGGAGGAGGTCGGTTAATTACTGCCAGGCCACAGAATAAAATTTCCCCAAGAACCCCCGTTTTCTGAGCTAATTAAAAGTTTAATCCGGTGGGACTCTTTCCCGGCAAATTAACATCATGGACTTCGATGAACTGATGCCTTTAATAGACTATGGTATTTTGGCGGACTTAGTCACAGTTGTAACTCCTCTCCTTAATGAGGTCAGCTAGGCTAGACCCGCACATTCAGGTCATTGGCACCACGTGGACCAGAGCAGTGAGGGTGGAGGAGAGTGAAGTTCAGTTAGGAAAAGCCCTTTCAGTGGGCTCATTCATTTTTGACCAACTCTATTTATGATCAGAAGCAACTGACAGGAAATCAGTTATGCTGCAGGAGTTCACTCAGTCACTGGGGTTATTAGAATGCCAGGCACTGGGTACAGGAAGATAAATATGACTCTTTCTACCTCTAGGAGTTAGGAGTCCAGAGGGAAGAAGACTTCCAACATCCTCCCGTCCCCACAGACACACATTCACAGTTGTTCCTGTGAACTAAAGATTTATATCTAGAATGTTCTGGTTAATAACCTACTACAGTGGACACATCCTAAGTGTCACTCTGTTGTTGCCCTGTGAATGTTAACAAGTACTATGGTGTACCCGCTCTACCAGCATTGTGGGGTAGAGGAGGGAATACAGAAGCAAGGGGAACTCTGGTTAAGAGTCACTATCACTTTAGTCTGGAGGATGGTCTTATAAAATCTAGAATATTCGACTGCCTTAATTTCAGATGGAACCCTACCTACAAATTATTTCAGGGCTCCTCTAAGTACAATCAGGTATCAGGAGATTGGGCTGATAATTCGATTGGAAGTACTCATGGAATTTTAGTTGTCAGACTTTAAATCATTTTAACAGCGGCCTCTATTTTCTGAACCAAAATCAGACTAAGGTCTAAAGTAATATGGTTCCTGCTGCTACAACTTCAACCCATTCCTTCCTAAGACTGGTGCAATAAAATGCAGCCATGGACACTACCTACCTCACTGGCGATAAGGTCATGGTGGAGACCTCTATCTAGCTGTCCCTCATGGAGGGGGTGTTGAGGGTTCTAAATAAGTCCTTAGAGAGGTCCAGTCAGCTCAGGGATCTACTAAATTATCCAAGAGGACTTTGGAGGAAAATAATGGGAAATTCTCACCCTTACCAACAGAAAAATCAGGGGTTTGAGTGCCCTGAACTTTCTCAAGCTAGGCTCTCCATCTTTTCTGTAGCAGGTGCCAACATGGACACACAGGACAGGCTGGGCCCAAGAAGTGTGGAACAAGTGATCATAAGTGCCCTTCATCCCCAAACCCTCACCTTGGGAATAAGCTCCATCATAAGGGAGTTTTTCCTTAAAATATCTTGCACATGCTTTCACATGTATGGTGAATATTCCTACTCTATCCTAGGCTGCTTTCTCCACCCACCCTGAATGTCTCATTTCTTGAATTCATGCAGACCTTTATTATTATTATTCTTTTTTTAACAGAACACTTTCCCCCTCTTTCTCCCAACCTTCTTTTCTTGGCTAATTGCTACTCATTCTTTAAGTCTTATGTCTTCCAGACTTCTGGATAGTCTAGTACCTCCCGTAGCAGAGAGTATGCAGCAGACATTACCACTATTCACTGATATTCTTAATGGCACTTCTACTTCCCCACTCCCTTGAAGTGTGCCCATGTGACATGATTCGGCCAATGAAATGTGGTGTCACTTCTGGGTAGAAGCATTTAAGTACCTATGGCTGACACACCACCTCTCTGGTTCCCCTGAAACCTCAGTAACAGTGGAAGCAAGTGTTGATATGGCAGTACAACGTCACATGAGAGACAGCTACTCTGCAGGGTCACCCCAGAGTAGATTTTACACGAGTGAAAGATAAACTTTTGTTGTTTAGAGACCCTTTTAGAGATGTTTGTTACCACAGCGTAACATAGCATATCCTGCCTACTACGCGGTATTAGACTCCAAATAGTCTAGTTAGGTATCAATGACTCAATGTCTTACTCCTGGGGCTGCTGTTGTCTCTACCTTGAGTTGCCCATTCATGTTTTTATTTCCCAAAGCACCGCAAGCCTATTGAATTCGTTACAAAATTTGAAAGCTGTCACTTAATACATTAACATTTTAACTGTTGCTCAATGAAGTACAGTGTAGGTTGGGACAGCACTCTAAATCTTACAGCTATGCCATCTGAAACTCTTGGTCTTCAAGATTACCATGGCAGGAGAAGAGAATGAGAGAGGAGAAAACATCAGAACACATGTTATGCCCACTCATATTCCATTGGCCAGAAATAGCCCCACCCTAATTGCAAGGGAGGCTGGGAATATGAGGAGCACATGAAGTGGTTGGTGGAAACCAACTGTCTCTAATTCACCTATTATCCACCCTTTGCTGAAAGGCTGGGGGTACAGGATGTGGGATTACACCCCTGCAAAGCCGGAAACAAAATGAATGATAAAATCCTTCTTGAAATCCTCAGCCAGCCCCATCCCAGGAATTTCTTCACTTCTCTTAGAACCCAACTGCTAACCTCTCCTGTTAAGTATCCTCCTCTCCTTCCCAGTGAAATTCAATGGACGCTCACCCCTCACCCCACGTGGTACCTGTTTTGCCTTTCCAAAGAAGGGAGGTACTGATGGTCTGAGCCACCCGCCACAGTCCCACCTGGGTACAAAAGCCCTTCCATGTCTCCCACTTCTTGTTTGTAGGGAAAAAGCTTTCTGCCTAGGTCCTAGACCTTCCCTGAGTTCCAAAGGGCAGATTCCAGCAGTTACTAATTAGGGGAGTGAGGAAATGCACCAAGAACAACAGTGCAGGATGGGGCCGGTTCCGGTTTCTCCTCAGGGGATATGCACAACGATCTGATACATATCTTGAGTTCTTCTACAGGAACTGAGGCCCCCGCCCACGTGGAGGATGGCAACTTCAGGCTGAGCACCAGCACAGGGACCCCAGGCTGGTTGAAACCAGAAGGCTAATGATTGAGATTCTCAGAACGCCACCTGTTATCTCACCAACCAATCAGAGGAGGGTTACACACCCTGCAGCCCTCCCCCCAGGTTTTGCCTATAAACACTTGTTTCCTGAAACCCCTTGGGTCTTTTGAGCGTGAGCCACTGGTTGTCCTCATTTATTGGCCCTGAAATAAACCTTTCTCTGCTCCAAAGTCAACATTTGTGTTTGTTTGGCCCCGCTGTGCTTGGGGCACAGGAACTTGGGTTCAACAACACGCTCTCAGATTAATGACTCACAGAAGCTTTAAAATTCATTTTTCCAAACTGAGATTAGATAAAATTCTCCAGCAAAGTACCCTCTTCCTAGTTGTTTCTATATCAAAGGGGACTGATAGAGCGTTTGTTCTTCCTTTCTTTAGATCAGGTGTTAATAAACCCTGATCCTCAGTCTGAACGCAGTCACTGCTGCCACATGCTTATGGAAAGTTTTATTAGCACATGGCCACAGCCATTCTTCTATGTATTGCTATGGATGCATTTGGGCTACAATGACATGATGACTATTGGTGACAGAGACCAACTGTCTGGCCCTTTAAGAAAAAATTCGTTGACCTCTGGTTTAGAACAAACTCAAGGGAGAGTTTTTTCTTCTTTGTATACATTTGACTTTCTCTTGAAACTCTCTAAACCCTCTCTAAACCCTCTCCTTCAACCCCCACCCCCCCCCAGTGTAGCCCCCCTGTAGCTCCCTTTTCACTGTCTTTCCCATTATACTGTGACTGCCAGTTCACTTGCTATGAGGGCCCGGAAGATTCCATCTGCTCCATCGGTTCATCTGCCTTCACAGCACCTTGCTCATTAAGGTGCCCAATACATTTGCTGAATGACTGAGCTCT
This sequence comes from Delphinus delphis, assembly GCF_949987515.2. Taxonomy (NCBI): domain Eukaryota; kingdom Metazoa; phylum Chordata; class Mammalia; order Artiodactyla; family Delphinidae; genus Delphinus; species Delphinus delphis. Next base: position 34,884,351 of record NC_082692.2, on the reverse strand, counting down.
GACGTCATCTCATCAAGGTACGGCCTGAGAAAGTAGTTGCCTTCGCCCTGTTTTTTTTTTTGGTTTTTTTTTTTTGCGGTACGCGGGCCTCTCACTGTTGTGGCCTCTCCCGCTGCGGAGCACAGGCTCCGGACGCGCAGGTTCAGCGGCCATGGCTCACGGGCCCAGCCGCTCCGCGGCATGTGGGATCTTCCCAGACCGGGGCACGAGCCCATGTCCCCTGCATCAGCAGGTGGACTCTCAACCACTGCGCCACCAGGGAAGCCCCGCCCTGTTTTTTCATGGGAGTGGAGGCATTGTGGGAACCACTGGAGATGAAAACTGCTTAGACGGATGCTTTCAGATGGAGGCCGGGAATGAGTTACAGGGAGCTAAACAGAGCTTGGGACAGCAGCCAGAGTGCCCAGGCCAGTGGTCTTCAGTGACCTCAGTACAATGATCCTTTTCTCTGAGCTCTTTGATGCGTAAACGGATGGGAAGCACTGACTTAGAACTGAACACAGGGGCCAGGGACGTGCCAGCACCCTGATCTGTCCAACTAGGGGACCCTGACGACCCCAAAGCCACTGTGAGCTGAAAGCTCCTTTCACAAATGAGGCAGCTCTGGATGGATAAGAACCAAAAGAGTTGCACACCTTATGGATGGGAAGACTGCGAGAGAAAGGAGCATGAACAGGGAGATGAAAGAGACCCATTCCTCTTTGCCATCAAACTGGGTTGCCCACGCCACCTGGCATCTTCCAAGGTAGTTCACTGAGCCAGGCCTTTCCGTGAGCCCTGCCTAATGTTCCAAATATCAGGACTGTAATTACTTCTCTCCTCCATGGACCCTGACCTTTACAGAGCCCAGCTTTCTGAGCTTGCCTCTGACAGCCCAGCGAGCCCCCAGGAGCTCCTTTACTTGTCCAAACGTGCATTTTCTGAGCACAAACATGTATCACATTTATCAAAACATCTTGCGTGTCACCAGGGAATAAGGATGAATAAGACAGCCCTGTCTTCCTCGAGGAAGCTTACACTGAAGTTTGCAACTTGGTCCAGCTTCCTGGTGCTTGATGATTTGGTCACCTCTGGATACGCTCCACAGAGCTTTCCTAGAGGCCCCCTCAAATGGCCCACACGAGGGAATGGATGCTAAACACTCATCATGTGACCCTGGTCACATATACCTGGTCCATATACCTTTCTGGGAACAAACGGTAAAGTCCTTGTCATTCTGCACAACTTACTCTCAGGTCCTGAGATGTATATACCCTTAGCAAAGCTAATCTTTCCCCTCCTTCAATCCCCACAACAAGTCTTGCTCTGGCGTTTTTTAAATTGGGGAGGAATTTTTAAAAAAACACCCACAAACCAAAAAATAGAAGACATAGGAGCTTGGTTATCCAGGTGGGGAAATCAGAGGACTTAAAGACTCTAAACCGATGGAAGCCTGGTACACACTCACCATCCTCTGTGCTCGTCCACTTTGTCCCCTTCCTCTCTGTAATGCCACCCAAAGTGCCACCTATTAGGAGTCCCCTAGATGCCAGGCAAGGAAGGGGGAGGGGCGCTTCCCAGTACCTGGGAAAGCAGAAAACAAAACCAAGGAACTGATCAATATATCTGGTGCCACTGGATATAAATTGATGTACTGGTAGCAACTTATTTACAAATGATGTTTAGCTGTAAGGGACTGGACATCATTTCCAAGTGGACAATTCAGAGTTTCCCGTGAAGATCACTTGCTTCTCCTCTGCTCCTTCTCCCCAGTTCAGCATCACTACGTCACTGAACCCTACGCCAGTGGTTCCACACAGAGGGACAGAAGCAGCTTGCAAGAAACAGATCTGTTACACCGTCTAGGAGATCAGCACATTCTCACCCTCAAAAAAAAAAAAAAAAGAAAAAGAAATTCTAAATGCTCCAGGCGACATGCAGCGTATCCATGGATGGATGTGGGAGAGACAAGAGAAGTAGAGAGAATCCACGGACACTTGGAAATCCCAGCCCGAGTACTGTGAGGCATCCCAGGATCTTCTACCTGCACTCCCACCTCACCCCAACCCAGCAGAAACGGACTTTGCTACAGACTGCATTTTACTTCTGTTGAGTTGGGGCAGCCAACGTGCTTTCTGGGATTCGTACCAAGAGGCTTAATTATTCCCTTTGTCGACAGCAATGACCACAATAAGCACACTCACTATTAACGTTAGAAGGAAGCAGGCTCAAGAAGTGGACGCCTTACATGTGAAAAGGTCAGTAGAAATAAAGTATTTTGATAAGAACTTCCATGTCCTTGTACTGTGCAGCTGCCTCAGTTTCCCTCAACTCTCCCCAATAGTCTGTGACCTTCTTTGGGAGAAACAGTGCATTTAAGGTTAGGCATAACTTTGCCAACCCTTCAATCAACAAGAAAAAGAAGTCCCCTCCACCCCCCAATTTTGTGGGCCTAGGGAGAGGCAGGACTGTCTGGAAACCAGAAGGAAGTTCTCCTGAAGGAGGCACTGGCAGACACCCACACAGCAGCTCCCCTCAAATGGACTACACAAGGGCACAGATGCTAAAGTCTCACCGTAAGAACCTAGAATAATCCTTATACCTTTCTGGCACTGATTAACAGGTATTTTTCAGGGTAAGGGGACAGAGAATTAAGACCTTATCCCCTGCACCAAGAGGTGAGCCTTCAGGGCTTCCCTGGTGGCGCAGTGGTTGAGAGTCTGCCTGCCGATGCAGGGGACACGGGTTCGTGCCCCGGTCCGGGAAGATCCCACATGCCGCAGAGCGGCTGGGCCCATGAGCCATGGCCGCTCAGCCTGCGCGTCCGGGGCCTGTGCTCCGCAACGGGAGAGGCCACAACAGTGAGAGGCCCGCGTACCGCAAAAAAAAAAAAAAAAGAGGTGAGCCTTCGGCAAAGAGCCAGAGTGCAGCTCTCATGCCTCTACCGTGTGTGGTTTGCGCCTGGGCTGTGAGAGAGCCCTGCTGCACTGCTCCTCTTCCTGAACTTCGGAGCTGGAGAAAATGTGTGTGTGCAGGTAGTGCGAACACTTATGCAGAACTGATGTTCAGTAACCCCATATATGGCTGGTAAGGAATTTACAAAGCTCGTCTTATATTCCCCCAGAAACTGGCCCTAAGACAAGGAAGAATTCACTGCAAGTTGTTTAAGGGGTGCATAGGAACTGGTAAGGGATTGAGGAAGTAACGTAGGGAAAGGAAGGAAGCCAATAAAGTCACAGAGGGCAAATAGAACTTAATTCCACTTGGAGACCTTGGGTAATGGCGTGCCACAGAATTATCCCACTTCAGAGAGAGAGAGAGAGGGAGAGAGAGAGAAAGTGTGTGTGTGTGTGTGTGTGTGTGTGTGTGTGTGTGTGAGTGTGAGAGACTTGGGGTATTTATACACCTCTCAGTCAATGGCTGAGGGAAGCTCTTAGGGAATGTTAATTGCCTAGTGCTTTGGGCCTGATGTCACTTGCCCTGTAATTTCGGAAAAAGCTATCAGGCACAGAGATGCAGATACTGACAGTTGGAAGTCAAGTCCTGATACTCTAAAGGTCGAAGGCAAGTAGGAGGGTTCCCAGATTCTGCCTCAGCTATAACGTATCAAAATGCACAACCAGACGACACCCAAAGGGAGAGCTAATGAAGGCACAGGAAAGACTTTCTAAGTCAACGTCAGGATCTACATGGCCGGTGTTCGTCCTTTCCTAATAATCCCAGAAATCCCCCCTGCCCACAAGAGCGCAATCTCACTTTACAATAAGTAATTGGAAAATGGTTTTCGCTAGTCGCTTTACATCCAGTGTATACAAATCCAGCCATCTTGTTATGAATCCTTTTCCACGAGAACCAACCTCCAATGTGAGTTAAACAGCAGACTCTCTGCTGGTTCATTTAAATGATTAAATTTGCACAGGTTCAAGGACATGTCTAAGGTGGGTATGACTACCCACAGAATCTCAATTTGTAATAAAATGAAATTACATTCCAGCAAATATCTTAGATTTAAAGGAGGTCAGAACATTTCATACCTATTATCTACCTCACTTTCTCTAATGAAAATCCTTGATCAGGCAACAGGGCTTAAACAGGAAAGATTTAGAAACAAAACTGTTTTCAGAGCTCTTGGTTAGAGCAGGGTCCCCTCAGTGTCTCTGAAAAATAAGATTAGTGCACAGGGCTCAGTTTGAAGCCACCTCAGAATCTACTTATTTGGCCACCACCCATCTTGATGGTCTCAAAACCCTTTATAGCAACCCAGCCATGAACTGAGCCTGCAGCTGCTCAAATAATGGAGGAGGACCCCCTGACTTCCAGGGGATCCACTCTTTATTCACACAGCCCTGAAAGCCAGGGAATTTCTTCTAAAGCCACACAAGTCTGCCTCCCTATAATTTCTGCCGTCAGGGCTGCACAGAAGAACCCACCCATCTTCCTCAGGTCAGCCTTCACATGTGGAATGATAACGGCAGCGACCACCGCTTGTTGACCGTTTGCTATGCACCGGGCACCATGCTGGATAGTCTACCCACGCTGGCTGCTGTCATCCTCCTACCACCCTTAGGAGGTAGTTATGGATTCCTCCTTTATACATTAAAAACTGATGACTAGAGTGGAAATCATGAAAATTGCCCAAGCTCTCTCAGCTTGTAAGTGGTTGGGCCAGATTCAAACCCAAGACTGATTTGAAAGCCACATGACTTCCTTGACCATCCAATCATCTCTTCCAAAGTCTTTCTGAGGTTCTTGAACCCTTCTTCATAAGCCCTTTGGCCATATTCCTATTTCTGCCAGCATGCCTTTCTCTCTTACATCCCTCTCTCTCAGCCTTGACATTTTTCACCTCCAGAAACCTTTCTTGGATTATATACAGAATTCTCATCTGGACTGTTACTTTATCCATCCACCTTTGAAGGTACTATCCTGCCTCCTTAGTTAGCTCTGACATCTCCTACTGTGGAAGGCCATTATCTCCCACCCCCTTTCCCCTGTAGCCCTCACCCTAGCCCCAGGGACGGGATGTTAACCTTAGTGCCAAGATGACCTTATGTCGTTCTACCCAATAGACTTCAAGTCACGGAGCAGTGCCAGATCAACACCCAGCAGAATAAAATTAGTATAAATTTAGTAATTTATTTAGTATTTAGTAATAATAATAATTTAGTATAAAATTAGTATGTATTGTGGACTAGCTGACACACTGAAATTAATGTCCCTACAATTCAATAATTCAGTCACGGTATATTAGATTCTAGACATACCAGACACCTGTAAGCCAGTGGCACAGGAAGTCTCTACTGTGTTCTAAAATTCCCTGAGCATCCTTCCCTGTTCCTTCTACTAAGGAGGAATACCAGGAGATCTGGCATCACCATACGTGGAATAGTGGTGGTAGATTTGGCAGGTGGGGTTGCCCCGAGGCTTGGGCACCCAAAGAACCTTTCTTGAGCCTATTGGTACTTGAATCCAAGCGGAGCACCATATGCCTGCTGGTTCCAGCTACCTGACCCAGGAGAAGTAGGAAAGCATAGGGCTTAGGCTCCTCTGGAAAGAGCAGACACTCAGGGGCTATTTTCTCATCATTGTCCTCTCTTGCCAGACCTACTTGGTACCTGCAGGTCAGCATTCTTGACCACAGCACTGAGAGCAGAAGGCAAGGTGGTGGTAGTAGGATTGGGTCCAGAGCAGGGACAAAGGCAAAGGACTCCATGTAGGGGTCCAGGCTTGAGGGATTCACATCAGAAGAACTCTTGGGGAATTCTGACTAGTCGGATTCGTCTGTCCATTGAGATTTCTGGATGTGGTATTCCTGTTTCATAGATGAAACCTGGGCAAACCATTCTACTTTCAAACCAAAGTCACAACAACTAAGTGGCAAACTCAGACATTGGAATCAGCTGTCCGAGCCGAGTCTAAGACTTTTTCAGGCCACCTCAAGTTGACGCCCAGCACCTTAGGTTGGGTTCTGTCAGAAGAAACCCCAAGATAAAGATGAGAGGAAGTTATTTGGGAGGTGAGCCCAGGAAAACACAGATAAGAGAGGGCAGAAGTGAGACACAGAAGGCAAGGCGGTCAGTGAATGATAATGTTACCAAGCTCATCACCCCTGCGGGGCATTCGGAGAGCACACACACCTCAGGCAGCCGGGGGTGCATACGTCACCTCCTATTAGTCACTGGCTGAGGGCTGCTCCCTGTGGTGTTAATTCCCTGCCCCTTCAAGGCTGCCCTTTGCCAGATTTCGACAGCCAGTGGAAGCCCTCAGATGAGGAATCATAGGCGCAGCTGAAGTCGAACTTGAAGACGCTGAAGTGGTGAAAGCCAGGGGATGAGGGCAGGGCACCAACACGATCTGACCTAAATGGGTTCTCACACATCATGCCAAGTTCAGTAACATCTGTTCAAAGTGCGCTGTAGCATGTATTTCAGAACCAGGCTGCAGAGCCTTGAAATCCCGAGCCAGGTGATATCCTGAGACTCAGAGCCCGGCCCTTAGTACCTGTGCGAATGGGCTTAGCTCGGTCCTGAGGGGCACTTGGGGGTGTCGAGTCACCCAGGCACATTGCCTGCTACAAACATGGGGCTTGAACATCGTGTCTCCTCTGCAGTTGATTCTCACCATAGACCTATGTCAAGGGTCGGCAAGTTTTCTGTAAAGCACTGAACATCTTAGGATTTGAGGGCCATCTGTTCTGTTTGAACGAGTCAACTCTTCCAGTGTAGAAAGCCATAGCAGTCATAACCAATACATAAAGAGTCCCGGGAACACTAGAATGAGCGGGTCACCCTCACCAGAAAGGTGTGCCAGCCACCCTGGGAGCGGATCCCCCAGCACCGGTCAAGCTTTCAGGTGACCGCAGCCTCCTGAGCTGCCCTGAGCCAGAATCGCCCAGCTTAGCTGCCTCGGATTCCTGACCTGCAGAACCTGGTATAATGTTAAGCTAACTTTTAGGGTGATTTTTTGCACAGCAATACATAACAAATACATGCACGTAGTAAAGAACCAGCCTTTCTGCCAGTTCTTGGGAGTGCAATTTGATGTGGGTACATACAAAGTGAAGAGAAAATTAGGAGACCTTGGTCTTAGATGTGTTCCTAGAGATACCTTCATTATCCCCTAGCCCGTCTGCCGTGGGAGGCTGGGCCACATAAACAGGCTACATCGCTGCTGTCTGGAGGAGTTTAGTCCATAAGGAGCCTGGGCAGAATATCAGAGTAGGGGAGGGAGGTCACTTCTGCCTGGCTGTGCTCTTGACCGAAGGGCACCGTTAAGAAGAGCTGTGACTTTTTCTTGGGACTCATCCTCCCTCCCCCACCCCAACCTCAGGGCCCAAGGGTGCTAACAGCAGTGTGGCTTGTTACTGACCACTCCTGTGGTTCCCCTACTCCCAACCCCCAGCTCTGAAAAGAGCTCTTCTGGAAATAAGTCCTCACTGAAGGATCCAAACTTGAGTGAGACACCTGTTCCCTTTTGGGACCCCCCCTGACAGATCCAGAGGGGTGAGCCACTGCTGGGCTCTGACCTCAGCCTCAGTGGCATCACCTGGCAGGCAGCTCCCCTGTGACAGTGCAGGGGGACCTGGGGGTTGATCCAAACTCTGCTAGCAGGTGCTTCTGGGAGTGAAACAGGAACAGCCTTAATATTTGTCAGCAGAATGTCACCACCCCGTTCTGATAAGCAATATTTTAAGCCATAAAGAAGCCCCTGACAGTGGGACATGCCCTGAGAGGCGGTGTATAGCGCAGCCCACAGCATGTCCTGGGAAAGTGGCTCTCGGGGCAAAGCCCAGACCATGTCCAGGCCACAGAGCCTTGGGATTCCCAGCCACGTAGGATCCTGAGACTCTGGGGAGCCCCCCTGTCGGGAATGCTCTTGTCTCAGTCCGGAGGGTCATCTGGGGATTCCTCATCACCCACGCACTCCCCTAGTTGCCTTCCTGACTGAGCTAGGCAAAAGAAGCAGGCAATACGGCCTCACCTGTCCAGGCTTCATCTCAAGGAGACAAGGAGTAGGACAGTTTAGTGGCTGCAATAGGAGCCAGGTGGGGACTGAAGCAAATGGGCCTGGGGTCTAGTCCTGCCACACAGCCAGCCTCCAGTCCAGCACCACAGCTGAAGGAAGGCAGGGCATGTCTACAGGAATCCTGACCACGCCGGCTCCTGACCTCAGCTTGGCCATTCCTCGGCCTCTGGGTCAGACAGCAGGGCGAGCGCCTCTGCTCCCGACACTCGGACAAAAGCAGGAATCCACAGGAGCTGGGAACCGGTCATAAGCACTCGTGGGTGAAGGACAGACAAACTTCTCCGGCTCTTCCAGCTCCAGTTCTAGGTGATCATAAAGGAGAAAAGCAACCATGAGAAGGGAAGCATCCTCCCCTCTGGGAAGTGCTGCAGTTCCGCTAACTCTCAATTAATTACTGGTGTTTATCTAATTGTCTAGTTCCTTAATGCATTTCCTGCTCTGTAATCACTAGCTCTCTGTCCAGGGAGGATTCCCAAGGGCCTCTGTCCTGCTGTCTCAGTCTGAGTTTGGCTGTTTCGGGAAGGAGAGAGGAAGAGAAGGCAACAGAGGAGGCTGTGAGTTTGATTCTGGCCCATCCTCTCAAGGCCAGTGCAAGTAGCACCTTGACTCAGACCTATGTCTAGAGGAACTAAAGTGACCCATGACAAAACCCCACTGTCTCTTGTGCAAGCCGCAGGGACCCCCACCTGCACCCTCCCCGGGGATTCAGGGGGTGTCATCCTTGGCTTCCACAGCCTGGAGCCAGAACAGAATCGGCAAGGAGGAGCCTCATGCAGCGGGGAAAGTCTTAGAGGGAGGAATCTGGGTGGGACATTTTCACATCAAGGAGGGACTCGATGCCATGCCTTTCGGGGGGAGTTCGTACCCAGTGACAGGGGGTCTGGGTATAAAGGCCTGGTCATTCTGGCCCCAAACTGATGGGCTCCAGTGGCTGCAGGGCTCCCTGCAGGGTTGCTACAGGCTTTGTTAAGTTGGCTTCACAGTTCTTCCTCTGCCCCATCCTGCTGCTGCTGCTTTTTGTAGGTGCTGTTCCCTAACCAGCTTGCACCTCTGACAGAGAAACTTGACATACAGAGGAAAATGTTCATCCTTAAAAAAGCTCTGTGTATGATAGATGGGATCAGAGGAGGGTTTTAAAAGCTATTTAAATGTAAGAGAATCTAGGGCTTCCCTGGTGGCACAGTGGTTGAGAGTCCGCCTGCTGATGCAGGGGACACGGGTTCATGCCCCGGTCTGGGAGGATCCCACACGCCGCGGAGCGGCTGGGTCCGTGAGCCATGGCCGCTGAGCCTGCGCGTCCAGAGCCTGTGCTCCGCAGCGGGAGAGGCCACAACAGTGAGAGGCCCGCGTACCGCAAAAAAAAACCCCAAAAAGTAAGAAAATCTAGATGAAATGCAGAATCACTCAAACGAGCCATAGGGGGCTTGGAACCAATGGCGGAGCAGCGAAAATTGTGACTCTGCCTTAAGTTTCCTTTAATCTAACAGTTCCCCATCTCTAGCCTGAGGTACACAGGGGATCCCCACCACCCCTCCGGTCTGAGCGCAGCCTGCCCACTGCCAAGAGTAAGCCAGGTTGCTGTGCTCCCAAGGACAAAGGACATTTGCCGCCTCTGTGGGCCGTCAGCCAGCTCCCTTCACTGGGACCCCATTCCAACTCCCTCAGACATGTCCTCAGAAGCTTCCTCCTCTCCCCGGGAGGATGCTGTCACTGAACTGCTTAATCACCTCACCCAGAGCTGCATCATTTAGCATCACTGTGGAGGTTTCCTTGACAGCACACAGAGGGGTTGCACACAAGGCTGACATGCACACATGCCCCTGGAGACAGTGTCGACTGTGCGCAGACAGATTCTCCTGCACCTGGTGGGGAGCGTATGACAGGCATGAGATGTGTGGGTAAGCCCGCCTTCAGATCGCTACACACATCGCCAGGCTGCCTGGGCTCCCTCAGATCAAAGGGGCCCAAGTGCCCTTTAACTCTACACTTTAAGGGGAGGGATAGAGCACTAAGAACACAGGAATGGGAGATAAGTGTTGATTATTGGTCATTTATGGGTTATCCTGTGTTTACCCCTCAGTGCTACTCTGTCTTGCTTTGCATGTAGGTGGCTGGCCTGTGGGGATGGCAGCACCCAACTATCTTGCTGTCACAGGTTGATTTCTCTAGAAAGAAACATGAAATGGAGTCTGGGATGCAAGGTGTTCACTAGGTATCAACACCTGTGAGAGGGAGGTAAGGAAGCTGGATGAAACAGAGAGAAATCAAACTGTAATGCAGGCCCAACGAACTTCAGCCAGCCTGGTGGGGACTTCTGAAGTCTACTCAGCTATGTCATCCCCACATATGACACTGAAAAGGACCTGTACACCTCTACCTTGCTCAGTCACGGGCTAGGAGCTGCTACAGGTCAGACATGACCTTGAATGAATGGCTCTATGCACCTGGGCAGCAAGATGGTCCTTGAAAGGGGGCACATCTGTATCTTCCACACTTTCCTTCAGACTTTGAGTGCATTCAGCCAATGGAAGGCACCTACAGAAGGTCAGAGAGTGGGAGGAATGAGGTTGCAGTGTTTATTCCCCATGCTTCCTAACAGGCCATCTCTGGCAGCACTCGAGTCCCTCTACCAAAAGCCACAACACTTACTGGGCTACCTCTCTTCCATGGTTACAACCTGGACTAGGTTCCAGTAAACCTCCTCTCCATACCCCTCCAGGTGCTGCTGGTGGTAACCGTTCTCCTGTCTATACTCCCTGGTGCTCCACTGTTCTTTGTTAGTTTCCTTAACCGTACTTCTACCTCTTTAAGAGTCCCCTTATTAACCACTCCTTAGTTAAATCCATGAAGTATGCCATCTCTTTCCTGCCAGGATCTGACTGGACCAGTAATCCAGGGATTCTCTCCATGCTGGTTCTCTTGTCCCACATTCCTTTGAACATCTAAGAGCCTCTTTAAATTAGACAGGCGTTTAGGGAAAACCTGCTTGTTAAGACTCTAAGGTGAGGAGTTTAATGTATAGTAGGATACAGTTGGTTTTGAGGTAGGAGACACATGGGTCTCAGGCTGAGCAGCTGCGACCAGACTCCTGCTGACACTTTGAGATAAGATACTAGCAGGAGCATTGGGCCCTGATTGGGTAAAAGACAAAGCGACCACATTTTTCTCATTCTTGTGGTCAGGGGCATTTCCCAGCCTACGCATGTGCAGAGAAGGTCCTCAGTCTAGGGAAGGGGTCAAAGGGAGAAAGAGTCACCAGCCAACCTCCCAGAAAGCTTCGCGCTGGAATCCATCTTGGCTGAGAGATGTGCGTGCCTGTCAGGAAGGACCCTGAGTCGGGCCAAATATGGCCACAAGCAAGAAGATTGGCCAGAGACAACCTGGAAGACTGCCCGCCCCCCATATAAGCGAGCTAAGCCACCCGCATTGGGCACAACTCACTCCAAGTTGGCCCGTGTGCTCTTCCACGTGTACTTTGCTTCTAGTAAATGCTTTATCTATTTCACAATCTTGGTCCCTTTGCTGAATTCTTTCTTCAAAGAAGACAAGGACAGAGGTCCTCCTTCCAGCTGTCTTGTCCCCCGAAACCAGTTTCTTAATCTCAGTAAGCTACAAGCTGCTGTTTGTAGAGTGAGAAATGAAATATACACTTTGGATCTCAGTTATGTTTCCTAGAAACAGACCGTAAAATGAAGATATGTGCAAGTGATTCATTAAGGTAGGGTTGCAAGGAACATTAAAGGGACTCTGGGAAGCAGGAAAGAGAAGAAATCAAAGCACATGTATGATTCAGGCAAGGTCCCACAAAGGGGAGCAGCAACCTGACCCCATAGGGAACTCCAACGGCTGTGCCTCCCAGTTTGATGGGTGTGGAGCACCTTCGCCCCGGGTGTGGACAGTCACTGACTAAGGACTGCCCTAGGGAAACAAACTCCCAGACTGTTCCGGCTCTCTGTCTGCAGATGAGGTAGTTCCAAGCTTGAAGGCAGTCCTCCAAAAGAGAGGAAGTGTAGGTACCGCTCAATTGGAGGCAAAAGCTCAAAGCCAGGGAGAGACGAACAGAAACGGTAAAAAGGAGCTGGGGTGACACAAGCAAGATGGCAGAATAGAAAGTACCAGGTTTGCATTCCCTGTGGAAACACTGAACGAGACACAGGCTAAAGAAGCTTTGCAAAGACTCTAGAACCAATTCAAACTGTAACAACCAGCCTAACCAAGAAAAAGCTGCACTCGAAACAGTAGAAAACTATCTGGCATTTCTGTTTGCCATTATTCCACCCCCTTGGGGGTCAGTTGGGAGGAAGCTGCCAATTCCTGGGCCATCCCTCAGGAGGGAAGGAAAAGAATGGAACTTGCTTGCAATGTTCTGGCTTATCTGAGGGCTGCTTGGAGGACTGGCTTCTGTCTCACTCCTTGGAACACTGATGGAAAGAGCAGCATAGTTTGAATGTCACGTTAGAGGCCCCTGAAAGCAGTGGCAGTTACCGCAGTGTGAGAGCTGCAGGGTGGCTGCAGACACATGGGCTCCTGGGGGCAAGAGATTATGGGCAAAGGAATACAAGAGAACATTAGGAGTCCCTTTAGGGGGTGAGACTCTCAGGGACATTAAGACATTTAAAGGCAACTGGGCATACAGAGAATTGGAGTAAGAGCACACAGAGGACCAGGGAAGATGCATCACCTAATTAGGTTTGAGAGAACATTAAGCCTTTATGCTGGGCTGATTTAGCAAAGGTGTTTTCCCTACATGAAATTCTGCAAAGACTGGGAGATGTGCCTGTTTTCAAATGCCCAATTTTCAAGAAGCAATTATAATGCATACGAAAAACAGGGAAACATGGCCCATTTAAAGGAACACAATAAATCTCTAAAACTTGACCCTAAAGAAATACAGTCCTCTGACTGGAGGAAGACTTCAAAACAAGCATCTTAAGTATGCTAATGAGCTAAGTAATACACAGCTAAACTAAACCATGAAAATGATATAGGAACAAAATTAGAATAGCAACAGAGATAGAAATTATAGAACAAGCAGACAAGTTCTGGAGCTGAATTATAATAACTGAGGTGAAAATTTTACTAGCGATTCGACAGCATACTGAACAGGCAGAAGAATCACTGGACTTGAGTGATCTGAAGTTATTCTTTCTGCTCCTCAGAGTCAATAAAGAAAAGTGAACAGAGCTTGAGGGTCTTATGGAACAATATCAAATGGGCCAATATATACATTACGGAAGTCCCAGAAGAAAAAGAGAAAAGGGTCAGAGATCTTATGTGTAGTACTAATGGCCTACAATTTGCCAAATTTGAGGAAAGAAATGGATGTACAAAAACAGGAAGTTCAAACTCCCAGTAGAATAAAGGGACACACGCTGAGATGTTATCAAACTGCCTAAAGACAAGAATCTTGAAAGCAGCAAGAGAGAAATGACTCATCACATAAAGAGAGCCCCTGTAAGACTATCAGCAAATTTTTCTGCAGAAACTTTATAGACCAGAAAGCAACAGGATGACATAATCAAAGCGCTGAAAGAAAAAACTGTCAGAGAATACTGTATCTGACAAATCTGTCCTCAACAATAAGGAATAAATCTTTTCAGATAAAGAGCTGAGGGAGTTCATGATCACTAGACTTGCCCTATAGAGAAACAGTAAAAGGAGTCTCTTAGGTTTAAAAGAAAGTATCTAAACAGTAACTCAAAGCCATATGAAAATATAGAGTTCTCTGATAAAGGTAAATATATGGACAAATATAAAAGCCTGTATTACAAATTTCATAGCTCTTAAGATTTAAAAGAAAAGCATGAGAATTAAATTTATGTTTGGTACACAATATATAATGATGTCATTGTGATATAAGATCGAGTATGGGATACTCATGAACCTATGGTCAATTAATCTATGACAAAGGAGGCAAGAATATACCATGGAGAAAAGACAGTCCCTTCAATAAGTGATGCTGGGAAAACTGGACAGCTACATGTAAAAGAATGATATTAGAATGTTTCCTCACACCTTATAAATCAAAATGGATTAAAGATCTAAATGTAAGACCTGAAACCATAAAACTAGAACAGAACACAGGACACTCTGACATAAATCACAGCAATATTTTTTTGGATCTGTCTCCTAACACAAAAGAATAAAAGCAAAAATAAACAAATGGGACCTAATTAAACTTAAAAGCTTTTGCATAGCAAAGGAAACCATTGACAAAAAGACAACCTACTGTATGGGAGAAAATATTTGCAAATGATGTGAACAAGGGGTTACTATCCAAATATATAAATGGCTCATACAATATCAAAAACTTGATTAATAAATGGGCAGAAGGGCTTCCCTGGTGGCGCGGTGGTTGAGAGTCCGCCTGCCGATGCAGGGGACACGGGTTCATGCCCCGGTCTGGGAAGATCCCACATGCCGCGGAGCGGCTGGGCCCGTGAGCCATGGCCGCTGAGCCTGCGTGTCCGGAGCCTGTGCTCCACAACGGGAGAGGCCACAACAGTGAGAGGCCCGCGTACCGCAAAAATACATAAATAAATAAATAAAAAATAAATGGGCAGAAGACCTGAGTAGACATTTTTCCAAAGAAAATATACAGATGGCCAACAGGCACATGAAAAAGATGTTCAATATCACTAATCAGAAATGTAGATCAAAACCATGAGATATCACCTCACACCTGTCACAATGGCTATCATCAAAAAGTCTACAAATAACAAATGTTGGTAAGGATGTGGAGGAAAGGGAACCCTAGTGCACTGCTGGTGGGACTATAAATTGACGTAGTCTCTATGGAAAACAGTATGGCGGTTCCTCAAAGAAAACTAAAAATAGAACCACCATATGATCCAGCAATTCCACTCCTGGGTATATATCCAAAGAAAACTAAAATACTAATTCAAAAAGATACATTCAACTCAATGTTCATAGCAGCATTATTTATAATACCCAAGATATGGAAGCAACCTAAGTGCCCATCAACAGATGAATGAATACAGAAGATGTGATATATATCTATATCTGGGTAGATATATACGCACACATACAATGGAATATCTCAGCCATAAATAATGAAATTCTGCCATTTGCAACAATGCAGATGGACCTAGAGTATTATGCTTAGTGAAATAAGTCAGAGAAAGACAAATTCTCTGTATTATCACTTACATGTGGAATCTAAAAAAATAAAACAAGTGAATATATATATAATAAAACAGAAATAGATTCAGATATAAAGAACAAACTAGTGGTTACCAGTGAGAAGAGAAAAGGGGGAAGGGACAAGATGGAGTAAGGGATTAGGAGATACAAACAGCTATGTAAAAAATAGATCAACAAGGATATATTGCACAGCATGGGTGAATACAGCCATTGTTTTGTAGCAATTTTAAAGGGAGTATCATCTATAAAAATACTGAATCACTACGTTGTACACCTGACACTAGTATATTGTAAATTAACTATACTTCAATAAAATATGCAACAAACAACAAAAAAGACGAAGTGTGGGAGGTAAAACTATAAAGGAGTAGTTTGTATTTAATTGAAGTTATCAGTTTAAAATAAGTTGTTATAGTTTAGGATATCTGATGTAATTCCCCTAGTAGCCACAAAAAATATTTATAGAATATACATGAAAAGAAATGAGAAGGGAATCAGAACGTGTCACTACAGAAGTAAATTCAACTAAACACAAAGGCAGGGAGTAAGAAGAAAATGGAGGACAAAAAGCTATAAGACATACAGGAAACAAAGGAATGTCAAGAGTAAGTCCTTCCCTATCAGTAATTTAAATGTAATGGATTAAACTACTTGATCAAGAGACAGATTGGAAGAATAAAAACATAGGATGCAACTATATGTGGTCTACAAAAGACACAATTTTACCTTCACTTACTCCTTCTTTGGTGCTCTTCCCTTTCTATGCAGATGCAAATTTCTGACCTATGTTTTTCTTCTCTAGTTACAATTTTATATGTGAGATATACCTTCATAAAGCTGAAAAAACTTAGGAACTCTTATCTTTTTGAAGTTAAAGAGTAAAGTATTTAATGACGGCCCTGCTTCCAATCTGCCAGAGCTGATTCCTCTCCTACGGAGGTCTTGTTACAGGTCTGTGGAGAGGAGTCAGCCTCCCCGCTCCCTGCCATTTCCACAGCTGAGTGAACTACAGGGAGCAGCTCAGCAACCCTCCTAGCTGGCCTTGCCCAGGTCAGCCTCAGAGCTGTGATACAGCCTCTGGCAGAGGTTATGTCACTTGCCATTGGGTGGATGTGGACACAGTCCTCACCTCTGCCAAGCCAGTACTCATCAACTAGCTGGCCTGGACTCCAGTTTTTTTTTTTGCGGTACGCGGGCCTCTCACCGTTGTGGCCCCTCCCATTGCAGAGCACAGGCTCCGGACGCGCAGGCTCAGTGGCCATGGCTCACGGGCCCAGCCACTCCGCGGCATGGGGAATCTTCCCGGACCGGGGCGCGAACCCGTGTCCCCTACATCGGCAGGCGGACGCTCAACCACTGTGCCACCAGGGAAGCCCCTGGACTCCAGTTCTTAAATTTGGTCTCCTAGTCTGTCCCATCCACCTATTTTCGGAATCCATCAATATTACTGAGGGTCATCCAGGGGTATCAGAAGCCTATATATTCCTGGACAAAATTCTGGAATGAAAGAATGTCATGACTGCTTCAGCAGGCAGACTCTCAACCACTGCGCCACCAGGGAAGCCCAGGATTTTCTTCTTTATCTTTGATTTTCTGTGATTTATAAATACTATGCCTAGGTGTAGGTTTTTAGCGGGAGCATTCATCCTGCTTGTTCTGAGCTTCCTGGATCTGTGGTTTGGTGTCTGACATTAACTTGGGGTATGTTCTCAGTCACTATTGCTTCAAATATTTCATCTGTTCCTTTTTCTTCTAATACTCTCATTATACATACAAATACAGTTTTTGTATTTGTCTGTTTTTACTTTTTTGGCTTGAGAATTCTACTGAGATATTCTCTAGTTCAGAGATTCTTTCCTTTGCCATGTCTATCTAGTCTATTAAACCCAAAGACATTCTTCATTTCTATTAGTGTTTTGATTTTTATGTATAGCATTTTTGTTTTCTTAGGATTTCTATCTCTAACTACATTGCCATTTGTTCTTACATGCTGTCTACTTTATCCTAATGGAACACTTAACATATTAATCATAGTTGTTTTAAATTTCCAGTCTGATATTTCCAACATCACTGCCATGTCTGGTTCTAATACTTTGTCTCTTCAAATTATGTTCTTTTGCCTTGGTATGCCTTTTTTGAGTTGTAATTGACATAACATTGTTAGTTTCACCTGTACAAAGTAATGGTTCAATATTTATATGTATTGTGAAATCACTTTTTTCTTGATAACCAGATATGATAGTGTACTAGGTAAAAGGCACTGCTGTACATAGGTCTTTAGTAATGTGTTGGTGAGATATGGGGGCAGAGAGTGGTGACATTCTGTAATCCTATGATCAGGTCTCCATCTTTTAGCAAACCTCTTGACTGCATTTCCCAAATGTTTCAGAGTTTTTCTCCACCTGGAGGTGGACCAGGTTGGCTAGAGTGGGCTGGAGTTGGGTATTTCCCTTCCTCAGGTCAGTTAGGCTCTGATAATACACCAGCAGGCTGGGTTCTAGTTAACTAGTCTCCTATCATCAAAATGTCTACAAACAGTAAATGCTGGAGAGGATGTGGAGAAAAGAGAACCCTCTAGCACTGTTGGCGGGAATGTAAACTGGTACAACCACTATGGAAAACAGTATAGAGGTTCCTTAAAAAACTAAAAATAGAACTACCATATGAACCAGCAGTCGCACTCCTGGGCATGTATCCAGAGAAAACCAGTCCGAAAGAATATATGAACCCCAGTGTTCACTGCAGCACTATTTACAATAACAAAACATGGAAGCAACCTAAATGTCCATTGACAGAGGAATGGATAAAGAAGATGTGGTTCATATAGACAATGGAATATGACTCAGCCATAAAAAAGAATGAAATAATGCCATTTGCAGCAACATGGTTGGGCCTAGAGATTCTCATACTAAGTGAAGTAAGACAGAGAAAGAGAAATATAATATCACTCATATGTAGAATCTAATTTAAAAAAAAACAAATGGACTTCCTTACAAAACAGAAACAGACTTACAGATATTGAAAACAAACTTATGGTTACCAAAGGAGAAAGGCGGTGGGTGGGGGAGGGATGACTCAGAAGCTTGGGATAAGTACACACTCACTACTATATATAAGATAGATAATCAACAAGGACCTACTGTATAGCACGGGAACTCTACTCAATATTCTGTGATAACCTATGAGAAAATAATTTTAAAAAGAATGAATATATGTATATGCATAACTGAATCACTTTGCTGTACACCTGACTAACAACATTGTAGACCAACTATACTCCAACAAAAATTTAAGAAAAACAACAACAAAAACACTAGCTTTCCCTGCGGGCAGGCCTTGTTAAGAATAGAGGGATCTGGTATATTTCAAAATGATGGTTCTCCTCCTTCCCTCTGTGAGAATTCAATATTTACTGTGGAACCTGGTTGAACACCTAGAGGTAAATCTCAATACTGTGTACCCTGAAGTTTTTAATGGAGTTATCCACATTAAGCCTCTAGCAATTTGTCAATCATAGTTCAGGCTTTCCTACCCAGCGCTGGTTTCCCACAGTTTCTGCTTCAGAGTCTTGGCCCTGGTAAATCATGACTACCTGTTTTGTCCTTTCTGTCTCTCCAATCTTGGGGGTAGCAGTGTGCCCTGTGTCTTACCCTCTCTTATGGATTCTAGAAGGACTGTTGATTTTTCATTCTGCTCAGTTTTTCACTTGTTAAGACAGAGTGGTAACTTCCAAGCTCCTGATATATGGAACCTCAGGCTCACTTCAGATCTAAGGACACGTGTAATGTAAAAATTAACAAACAAAAAACTCAATTAAAATAGAGTTTTGAGGCCAAAAGGGGGAGCTCTTGTGCTCTATGACAACTGAACCTGACAGGAAAACGAAAGACTTCTTGCCTGGCAAGGTCTCAGCCAATGAGAGACCATCACAATTTCATCAATGAAAAGCCACTCTACTTTAAACTCTCAATTCCTCCAATGGACTCTGTTTACTATAGTCCTTCTAAACTTCCTTTTCCCCCTCTATAAAAGCGTTCTCTCCTTGTGCTGGACTTGCACATAGCATGCCATGGTCACAGATCCTAAACTGCAATTCTTTGCTGATCCCAGGTAAACCCATTTTTTTGCTGGAGAAATAACTTGCAGACTATTTAAGGTGAGTGGGTTCAAAGTGAAAGGATGAAAAAAGATATTCCATGCACATAGGAACAAAAGAGCAGAGATGGCTATAGCAATATTAGACAAAAGAAACTAAGTGAAAGCCTGTTACAAGAAACAAAGGACATATTATATAATGATAAAAGGTCAATTCACTAAAAATTATAAATATATGCATCAAACATCAGCTCTTAAATGTGAAGTAAATGTTGACAGAACTGAAGGGAGAAATACAGCTCTAAAATAATATAAGACTTCAGTATCTCACTTTCAGTACTATGGAAAGACAACCAATAAGGAACTAGAACTTGAACAGTATAGCCCAATTGTTCCTAACAGACATATATACAAAACACTCCACCCAACAAAAGAACACACATTTTTCTCAAGTTCACATGAAACAGCCATGTTAGACTGTAAGACCACAAAACAATGATTAATAAAAAGGGTTGAAATCAAAGTATCTTTTCTTATCCAATGGAATGAAACTAGAAAACAGCAAAAGGAAAACTTGAAAATCCACAGATACATGGAACTTAGACAACATGATCTTAATGGATCAAAGAAGAAATCACAAGGAAGTTAGAAAATATCTTGAGGCAAATGAAAATACAAAATTCCAAAACTTATGAGGTGCAGTGAAAGGAATACTATGAGGATAATTTATAGCTATAAACACTTAAAAGATTTTAAAACAACCTAACTTTTTCACCTTAAGAAACTATAAAAAGTAGTAAAAACTAAACCTAAAGTTAGCACAAGGAAGGAAATATTAGAGATAAATGAAATAGAACAAGCAAAACTAAGAGTTGGTTCTTTAAAGCAATCAAGATCAACGAACGTTTAACTAGATTGACTAAGCAAAGGAGAAGACTTAAAATCATAAATGAAAGAGGAAACATTCTAATTTTTATTCTGTAAAATTAGTTGTAAGATTATGAACAATTAGATTATTCCATTTTTGATACATAAATGAAACAGATAAATTTCTGGAAATAACCACCAAAACCAAATCATGAATAGAAAATCTGAACAGACCTACAACTTGTAAGCAGATTAAGTCACTAATCAAAAAACTCCCAAAGCAAAGCCCAGGATCAGACAGCTTCACTTGTGAGTTCTAATGGGCACTTAAAGTATTAACAGCAATACTTCTCAAACTCTCCGAAAAACTGAAGAGGAGGAAATATGTTCAAACTCATTCTATGAGGCCAGCATTACCCTGACACCAAAAACATATAAAGACACTACAGACCCATGGGCTGAGAGAAAATATTTGCAGATCATTTCTGATACTTTAATACCCAGAATAAATGAAGAACTCCAACCTCCCAACAGATAATCCAATTAAGAAGTAGGCGGGCTTCCCTGGTGGCGCAGTGGTTGAGAGTCCGCCTGCCGATGCAGGGGACACGGGTTCGTGCCCCGGCCCGGGAAGATCCCACATGCCGCAGAGCGGCTGGGCCCGTGAGCCATGGCCGCTGAGCCTGCGCGTCCAGAGCCTGTGCTCCGCAACGGAAGAGGCCACGGAGGTGAGAGGCCCGCATACCACAAAAAAAAAAAAAAAAAAAAAAAAGTGGGCAAAGGACTTGAAAAGATATTTCTCCAAAGATATACAAATGGCTAACAAGCCCATAAAATGCTTAACATCATTCATCATTAGGGAAATGCAAATTAAAGCTATAATGAATACAATCTCATTAAGATGGCTACTATAAAAAAAAAACCCAAAAAACAAAAAAGACAAGTGAAAGTGAGGATGTGGAGAAATTTGAGAGATTGTGCATGGCTGGGGGGGATGCAAATGGTGTAGTCACTATGGAAAACAGTGTGGTAGTTCCTTAAAAAACTAAGGATAGAATTACCATGTGATTCAGCAATTGACTTTTCAGCATATACCCAAAAAAGTTGAAAGCAGGATCTTGAAAAGATTTGCATACCCATATTCATAGCAGCATTATTCACAATAGCCAAAAGGTACAAGCAACCCAAGTGTCCATCAACAGATGAATGGATAACCAACATGTGGTATATGTATACAATGGAATATTGTTCAGCCTTAAAGGAAATCTGACACATGGCAAATTCACAAGCTTCAACATGGTTGAACCCTGAGGACATTTATATTAAATAAGCCAGCCATGCAAGGATAAATACTGTGATTCTACTTAAGAGGTACCTAGAATAGTCAAATTCAGAGACAGAAAGAATGTTGGTTGCCAGGGAGAAGGGGAGAAAGGGAATGGAGAGTTGTTGTTTAATGGGTATTCCAGTTTCAGTTTTCCAAAATGAAAAGAATTCTGGAGATTGGTTGCACAGCGATGTGAATATACAGTTGACCCTTGAACAACATGAGGATTAGAGGTGCCAACCCTTTCAACTTATAGTTGGCTCTCTGTATCCCTGGTTCCACAACTGTGCATTCAGCCAACCTTGGATTGTGTAGTACTCACTACTGAGAAAAATGCGTGTAGAAGTGGACCCGCACACTGTGCTATTCAAGGGTCAACTCTACTTAATATTGAAGTGAACACTTTAAAATGGTTAAGATGATAAGGTTTATGTTATGTATATTTGTCACAACTAACAAAAGGAATCTGAGTCTTGATGGGGCACTGAGTGTCCACTATACTTAAGAATTTTTTCCTGTGAAAGACATTTTGTAATTATGAACTTAGGCTCTTCAACTGTTGCCCTGGGATACATTTGTAACACGACCTTTTGCAATATGACTTAAAGGGCCACTACCTCTTACCTCGGTGTGCAGAGCTGAGAGATAAGGGTGAGGAGATCTCTTTGGAAGTCCCTGGGCTCCTCACTGTATGTCACTACTGATGCTCCCCTAGATTAAAAGGAGGGTCTGCTGAACCTCAGAATTCTCATCTGAAAACCTGCCTCAGAGTTGTAGAGGACTGAAGGAACCCAGGTCAAGCACACAGCAACCTCAGGTGATTACAGCACAGCCCCAAAGACAACCCAGGTCCTGGAGGAGCCTGGGGTCTCTTCAAAGGAACAGAGTCTAAACAGTCATGAGATGTATTTTGCTCTCTTAAAACTGAGTAAAGTCTCAGTAAACTGAAGTCTTTTGTGCAGTGAGACAACTTAAACCCTCTCCGCAGTGATGCCCTTCACCAACCCCACAGGAAACAGCTCCTCCCTAAACTCTGTTTAGCCTCCAAATAGACTCACTCCCACTGATCCCAGTATTTTTTTTTCCTTTTAAACTTCTGCAATAATTTCTCTCTGGCAGTAAAGTCATTATTATAAACACAACTTCCCTGATTCTCATGTTTTCCTGATTACTTGGATCTGAACGAGGACGAGGAGCTTGAGGGATGGTAGAGATAAGGGAGGAAGAGGAGGCGGCATCTCACACATTAATCACTTGACCGTATCACATTAATGACTATTTGCTAGAAGTTAGCCATGTGTCCTGTAATATGCTGCCAGGACTGCGGGTTAGGAAGAATGTATGCCTGGTTATCAGAATTTTCCCTTAGACTCATTCCTCAGGGAAGATGGAGTCCAATTATGAGACTCTAAAAGGACGGAGCTTTATAATGACTGAGTTCACAGTGACTCACATTTTGGCTCAGTCTTCATTGTTTATATTTTAAATACAAAGCGCCATGTGAGGAAGACACATGAACCAGAAAAGACCCCAATTCATGCTGGTTCAGGACTGCTAGAGGTCACCTGACAGAATTGGCAAAGGCAGTGAGCAGTGTGTACGCGCAAACACACACGAGCACACACAGTAACACCGGATCATTAATTACCCCTTGGGGTATGTCCTGTGTCCTCAGACAAATTTTAGGTGTCACTATGAAGCCTTTGAGGGATCACTTTAAAAAGCAGAGTAAGTTACACCACAGGAAACACATATATGATCATAGAAAGGATAAGGGGAAAGACTGGTGTTGCATTATGTGAATGGGTCCCCATGGCTTGGGATCAAGTTTCTTGCAGTTGTGTCTGATTTAAAGATTGCCTGTTACATGACTGAGCACATGAGCTCTGGAAAACTTGGATGACTCGTTGTGTCACTAGTGACGACACAAATGTTCAAGCTACGTATGAAGAGTGAATTGTTATGTGACTAGAAAAAGCAGTATTTCGAGAATGTCTGATGATTTTAAATGTATATCTAACCCAATTGGTAGACATTTGACAGTTTCCAGCACTAAGAGTGTATATTCAAGTGTCCAGAAAACATTTACATCTTCTCATTGGAAGGTGGAAGCGCCTTGTATTCGTTATCCTGTATTTGGGCATTTAGGGCACTGATAGCTGTATGAAGCCCAGAGCCTTACTCTGCAAGGTCTTTTGGTTACAGGATCCCTGGGCTACTCCAACTGCAGCTCTCTCATAAACCAGTTAGTTCTTTGAGGAAGGAGAAGATAACTATCCCGTAACTAAGAAACTGACTTGTACCCTTCATTAGCTCTCATTATATATGGCAGCTGTTGCAACTTGGTTTCTTCCACAAACATTTTATTGCCCCTTTCTCTCAGCACAAGTCCTCACCCCCAGCTCCTTCAGCTCCCTAACCTCATCACAAATGAACGTTACTTAGGATCTTCCACCACATCCCTCAACTTATCAGGAAGTGGCTTCTTCTGAGGTAGGTTAATCCTTCCATGTTTCCTAAATCCCAGGTTTTCCCTTTCTCTGATATACTCTATTGATTATCCATCCATCCTTCTGCACCTTCAACTTCTCTTCCAGAGGTTCCTTCCCCATAGCTTAATACTCCTGTCTCCCTCATCTAGTTTAAAAATCTCCCAATGTTTTCTAATTATTACTGATTTCCTCACAGATCAGGTCCTTGAAGTGCTTATTCATTATATCAGCAGATCCCAAATTGAGGTGGATGTACCCTCAATCTACCCCAATAAAATCTCTTGGGGTGTAGAGACTCACATTAATGTTGGTGAATGCTGGTAAGGACACTGGACACACATGTTGACCCCCGTTCATTTGTGCATTGGATGGTCAGGGGGCACCTGGGACACAAGAGACATGAGCAAAGAGTGAGCTCTCCAGCCTGGAGGTGCTGACGGGGCTCCCTCAGGCATGGCTCTGCCTTCTCTCCACAATGTGTTGCCCTAAGTGGATTGGGGGATATTATTTTAACTAAACTAATCCTCAACACAGGTGGTGTATGATTTAGACTGCTACAGTGAAACTACAGATTGAAGAAACTAATGCAAGCCCCTGAGAATAAGAGAAGCTGATCATTTCTACTCCTAGTGTGTTTCTTCAATAGCCACGTTAAGAGAGATAATAGTTCAATCAATCTACCAAAAGATTTAATTGAAAATTAAGACAGTTAGGGTAGTGTTTGTCATCAGTAGAAAAATCCCTTTTCTTAAATGTATACAGTGACTCGACAGGTTAAATTTATACTAAGTATTCAGAATATAGAGAAACTCTAACTGTCAGCACTCTGTAAAGTTATGCAATCATTCCAATACTCCACAAGATTTCACTAAATTTAGCCATAAATGTTTAGAAGTGAAAGATAAAAAATCCATGTACATTGGAGAAAACGTTTGGCTCTTTCTACCATGATGGAAATTGCTAGAACACACTGGAAATAAAACCAAATACATTCCTTTATCACCAAATACTATTGGCAGAGGCATGGAAAATACATCTGTTTTTATTTTAAATACAAAGTGCCATGTGAGGAAGACACATGAACCAAGATGATTTGAAGAAATAAGTTTAGAACAAATTATATAGTGTGGAAGGTTGCTATACAGTTGGATGAAAGTACAAATGTTTTGAACATGTCTTAGATTATGGTATCTGTCAGATTCTATTTCAAAAATGACATACACCTAAAATTACTTTCGTGAGCCACCTTCAACATGAAATGACCCCTTCATGGAAAATATAAGTGTAACCACAGTTGATATCAGTAGGTTTACGGATATCACACCACACGTGCAATTCATCTATCACATCATTCACAAACAGGGAGTTACCAGGAGGAAGTTGAAAATAGTGTATATAGTATTAAGTTGTCATTGATGGAACTAATTTCATGAAAGCAAGACTCTTAAACCATAGTTGACTCTTTGATACTTTGCAATAAGAACCAAATGTCCATGGTATGAAAAATCATCATTCCCTACTACAAAAAGAGAAAATATTTAAAGATGAGTTATGCGTTTGTCTTTCCAAAATTTCAAATGTTCCACATTTGCTGACTTTGATAGTAGGATACTCTCTTGGAGAGGTACAAGTGAACTTGTAGCAATGATAGGACAAACTGCTTTTGAAGAAATTCATGCGATGAGAACAGAGTATTGTAAAAGCACATGTTGACATGATTCCAATGTTGAGATTTTTGTTCTGAAAAAAATGTCTAAAATCTCTCGTGTCTGCATACTAAAATCTGGAAGAGTTTTAAAACAGATTAGAAGATTCTGTTTTCAAACAATTTCATCAGGTTTGGGTTAACTGGCTAAAGATGTAGAAATACTATACCTTCCAATTAGTTGCAACAATTGATTGACAGAAGATGTGAGTTTTCCAGAAGAATCTCAAAAACAGAGTTTTGTGTAACTAGTCGATGGAACTGAACAGTAGGTTTCACAATTTAATAAGCGCCAACAGTGTAGTTCATTTGGAGCTACCCATCTTTGTATAAGAGATTTCTCGGCTATGACAACCTTTACAACCAAGGATCAAAACAAACTAAACTTAGATCTTCAAAATACTGTATCAGAGTGTTAAAAACAAACTTTAGAAAATAGAGCACTTTTATTCACATCATTGACAAATTAATGTTTTCATTTTTAGTGAAGAAAGGTTTGTATTAAAGAAGGTAAGTATTTTATGATATTTGAGAATAAAAATATACATACTACATTAATACAGCAGTGTATACATATGACATAAGTATACAGACATACCAATGTCACTTGTCTACCCAGATCACAATCCATTTACTGGTTAGTGTGTTATGGCCTTGATTTATTTACTTTTTCATTCTGGGAACTAGACTTTAACTAATGACTTCTCAATTTTATCGACTGAATTTACTGTTTGATTTGATACAAATTTTCTAATTCCTCCTCCTGAAAACTCCTCTCTCTTGGGTTTTGTGGCAACTTTTCTTCTCTCTTTTACTATTACTTCTTGAAGTTTTCCTCCAGGCACCTCGCTCCACCTGTCCCTTAAAAGTTGGTGTTCACCAGCTGCTCAGCTGTATGTATTTCTATATACTCCCCTGGAGTGGATGGGAGATGTTTCTGCACCACTTCAACCTCTTTGATCTCATCTTTAAGCCATTGCTACAGGGACCAGTTCCACCTAAGATCAGCCCAACATCATCTCACCCACCTGGTACCCTGTCCTAGAGCTTCTGACACTGCCACATAGATGCCTGTGGGAATCTGCTCAGTGCTGATACATGTAACCCAGAAAACCGTGGAGTTACACTCGGCAAAACTTGATCAAAAGGGGCAACGAAGCCTCTTGAATACATGCCTCCCTGTTTCTTCTGAGACCTTTCCTGAAGTTCCCATGGGATGGAGCAGTCAATCACCTGAAGTGGTGACCAACTCAATAAATCCTTGTATTGTCTCATTTCCCTACTATTGAAACAGCATGTAAGACACTGACCAGCTTAAACTAGTTTTGCTTCCTTAAGCAGATTGTTGATTAATCAAACCTTGAGCCATTTTACAAGAACAGCACTGTGCTTGTGCAAGATGGGAACCCATGTCCCCAGGATGACCCTGGAACCAAGAATCTTAAGTCTACAGAACCCAAGTAATAGCGATGTTGCCACCAGAGCCCTTTACAAAGCAAGATGTTCTTCAATAAGAAAAATTCAGCTTCGAGCAGCCCAAGTAGCTTTGTTACCATAAAAGGATTGATTTGAGACTAGCCTATAAGCCAAGTTTGAAATTCCCCTAACCCCTTAAATTTTGCCCCCAACCCTGGATTGGGGAGACAGGTTTGAGCCCTGCCTCTTGTCTCTTGCCAGTGACCTTGCAGTAAAGCTTTCTTTTCTCAGAAGCTGGTACCACAGTATTGGTTTCTATGTGCATTGGGCAGTGAGCCTTTGCTCGGTATCACTACCTCTCACTCATGCTATGTCCCCAATAAACTACCAGCCCTTCAGTCTCCACTTGAGTCCTCTCAAAACAGAATCTGAAACAAAGACGTGGGTCAATCACCAACCAAATGTACTTCTGCATCTGCAGGTGTCCTGGGCTTCCATCCAGCCTCTAATTGCCAATGTCTGTTTCCCCCTGAATGACCTGTAGGAATCTCAAGGCCCAAGAAAATAGAACTTATTTCCTATGTTGCCCCTTATTTAGTAAGGGGTGCAACCATTTGAACTGATCACTTCTGAGGACCTTGGAGTCATTCTTGAGATCTCCGTTTTCTCACACTTTCAACAGCTCACAATTCTGAATGCTGTACCTCTTGCCAATTCTGTATACTCCCCCAACCACTGAAGCTTTAGTTAGCATCCTCCTCCTAACTTAGAATCCTCCTCCTGATTAAAAACCCAATTGCTGTCCCATCCAATTTTGTTCACCCCCATTTTTGACCTGCTCTAATCATTTCTTGTTCTATGAATATTTATGACATAAAGACTAATTAAGTAAACATCTATGTGTATAAACCATTCACCAAGAAATGGAGTTTTGCCAATACCTTTGAAGCCTCTATTTTCAATTAGAATCCAAATTCAAGCCCATCCAAGTTTCTTTTAACTAATAGTTCCTTGAAATTGGAACCACTTACAAGGCAGATGATATAGAATCTAGATTTGCAGATTTTATTCCCATGGTGTCATCTGTCGTGTTCTTCTGTCCCTATCTTCTATAAATTGGAAGATCTAGACATTTTTTGGATTCAAGCCTGCATTATTTGGGCAAGAACAGTTAATAGGGGAGTGTTTTAGGCCAGGTGTTCTGGGGCATAGCAAATATTTTTACCACAGGTTCTGACACTTTATTGTAATAAAGTAAAATACCAAGAAAAATGGGAAAAGTGAAGGAGGGATGGCAACCATGACAAGAGTACTTTCAAGTTGGCCATAGTTCTCTGACAAATTGATTTCTCAGTCTGCCTGGAAGTCTTTAGAGAGGGCAAGGAAGTTACTTCCCCCCAAATCCCTCCAACTGAGAAGGAATAGTTTCTCCATCAGTTCCTCTCTCCCGCTGCCAGAGCTGTCCCAGGGACCATAGACTCCCACACACATCTGACGTGCATTCAGAGGGTCTCCAATGGTCTCATGTTTTCAGAGGGAGGGGCCATTAGGCAAGGCTCTGAGCAACCTGAAGCCCCACAATGCAGCCCTCACAGATCCCTTGCTCTGCAGCAGTGGCTGAGGCAGCAGCAACTTTCCTCTCAAGACTACAGAAAAAGTACTAACCAGGGTTTGAGGCACTGGAACCAGACTCAGGCCAGGTGAGTGAGTCCAGAGTGGTGCACATCTGAATCTAGAACTGCTGTGCGGTAACCTTTGATCAGAAGGCACATAACGTCTCATCTCATTTTGACAAGAGAATACACTGATGGTTTTCTAGAATCACCATTTTCTGTGATACAAGATTCAGGTAAATCCTTCATTGTAAGTTTTATCCATGTTGTTGACTATGCTTGCGATTCATTTTCAGTGCTTATTTCAGCCTCCCCAGACATCAGGGTGCCTGAGCTGATAGCTGCTCAACTTGGATCTGCTTTTCTGAATCCCACCATCACCAGGGACGCCAGGGAGTCCAGCTCTATACATCCACTGCTGTCCACCTTGGCTTACAGAGGACCTCCCCCACAAATTTCTCAGAGGCTGGTGTCCTCACTGGTGCTCTCCTTTGCGTCTAGAGAAAAAGGCAATCTCTGGGGCATCCTGGGGCACAGACAGCACAAGTCTTCTCTGGCCCGATATTCAAACCATCCAGACCACCTACTTAACATGCTTTTCAACTTAGTCCCCAGAATAGGAAAAAATATGAGGGCTTTTCCAAGCATATCTTTGTATTTAGGGATCAAGGGCTAGGGAAATAACTGCAGAGCAGTGCCAGAGGCTCGTTGGACTAGTTGACTGAGGACTTTGTTAACTGGCTTCATACAACCTTAGTCCAGTTGGAAACTCATAAGCATTTTTCCATGCTTCATATTAACATGTCTAACCCTTTATCCAACAACTCCTGAAATATAGTTACTTAAGTAAGTGACCATAGGTTCCTTTTGGGATGAACTTTGGGGAATCACTACTGTATGTAGTTGCTATAGTATTACATAGCAACGTAGTTCTTTCTTCAAGGGGAGTTAACTAGCACTGGTTCAGGTGAGAACTGAGTAAGGGATAGTGGCTTCCCATTGGAGCAGCTGGTGAGGTCTTCTCACCCACTCCTGCTCTTTCGTCAGACAGGTCAATACCTGTGTGGCCACCGATCTTTCGTACCAGACACACGTTGTCTAACTGCCTTGCGGATCAGGGCCCTCTACTTGCTGTTCTGGCTTTATGGCAACGTGGATGTGACCAACTGTTATTGCCTGACCTGTGCTACTTCCAAATCCTACTATCCCTATGGACACCAGTGAGTCCAGTTTAACATAAACCTCTACCCCTCTCAACCCTGGCCGGTAGATGGCAGCCACCCCCATTTCTCAGTGAGGCTGGTTCCTTCCATCATTAGTACCTTCCTTGTTTTAGGGAAAGGACAGACCTCAGGAGCATCCTGGGGACCATGCTGGCTTCTCTGGTGATGTATAATAAAGGTTTTTAAAAAGCCCACTCTGAACCCTTTCTTAAGACTTTCCCGAGGTAACTGCTATCTCCTCCTCATTTGCTGCATGTCAGTGGCTCTCAAACTCGACTGAAGTTAAAATCATCTGGGGAGTTCTAAAAATACTGATGCTTGGGCCTTGTCTCCTGAAATTTGTAGAAGATTATGGGAAGTTTAAGGGTCAGGATTTTTTTAAAATCTTTACATGATGTGAACGCACAGCCATGTTTAGGACTGATGCTATAGGCCAGCTTTCTATACCCGCTCCCTCGCCCGAAGCTTCTGATAGCTATACCAGAAGCATATTAAGACTGGTTCCATATGTCTTTGCCAGGACATTAGTCCTGTGAGAGCACCCCATAACCTCTCCATCATCCAGCCTGGTGTTCTGCACCCCCTGCTCCAGCACCTTTAAGTAATTCCTGAGTCTTAAGTTCCTACTGACAGGGTCACCAGGTCCTATAGATCCTTTGGTGAATAATCCCTTTTGTCACAAGGACAGACTGCCCCACTGGGGCCATGCTGGACTTGACACCAAGAATTGTCCTAGAAGCTGTGAGGGATACGGGGCATCACTTACAAGGAGCCACCATCAGCTTGTGAGAGATGTGCCTCAGGTGAGGCCCCTGCGTTATCCTTAAGCAAAAGGAGGGGCCCAGAGGATTCTGGGAAACTGGGTGGTTCAAGGATCTGAAGTGCATCTGTCCAGATGTCCCTGGACCAGGATCCTAATTTATCAGGGCCCAATGTTAGTGTACGAGGCTTGCCAGGGTGAGAATTAACATCCCTGTAACTCTATTGTCCTGATCATATACTGGGCCTGATTCTCAGCTACACGTGCACTTTGGCATCATTTAGAGAATTCTCATCCTCTACAGCCATAATCGGTATTTAGCTGAACTGAGCTCCCATTTTTCTTCAGTGCTACTCTGGCCAGTAGCCACCAACTTCTCAATCCCCGTGATCACTATTGCCTCCCCGTCTCTCAAAGGTTAGAGAAATTGTATGTGTGGGTACATCCCCTCTGACCTCCATCATCCCCATTCACCACAGTAATTATGATGCTATAATACAGAGGTTCCCAAACTCAGCATCAGAATCCCCTGCAATGCTATTCAAGCACAGAGGCCCAGGCTCTTTGAAGCAGGAAAGTGTCTGGACTTTGTATTTTCCCCAAGTTCCCCAGGTGATTCTGATCCTCACCAAAATGTGAGAATCATTGGTACAGCATGCCACGAGTTATCACCACTCCACTGACACCTGCAATACGGTCTCCTTGTCATAAGGCGGATGAGAACGATTTAATTCCAGAATTCTAAATTACCAGTAGATGTACCCACTCACCGAAGATAGAATAATCTGGACATTAATAAATATAACCATAATAGGTCGTGACACGCTAAATGTGTAAAGTTGTCTAGGTGGAGAGCTGAAGTACTGATCATTAGCCTTAGCTAGTGCATATTGTAACTTTTAACATTACCACTAGTAACACAGAAAGAATATAACCTCATTAACAGAAGGAAATAATGGGACAAAAGTGTAATCAGTTTAAAAGAAGGAGTGGGGGACTTCCCTGGTGGCGCAGTGGTTAAGAATCCGCCTGCCAATGCAGGGGACACGGGTTCGAGCCCTGGTCTGGGAAGATCTCACATGCCGCGGAGCAACTAAGCCTGTGTGCCACAACTACTGAGCCTGCGCTCTAGAGCACATGAACCACAACTACTGAGCCCACGTGCCACAACTGCTGAAGCCCGTGTGACTAGAGCCTGTGCTTCGCAACAAGAGAAGTCACTGCAATGAGAAGCCCGCGCACTGCCATGAAGAGTAGCCCCCGCTCGCCACAGCTAGAGAAAGCCCACGCGCAGCAACGGACACCCAATGCAGCCAAAAATAAAATAAATAAATGTATAAAAAAGGAGTAGGAAGAGAAGAATCAGACCATGTGGAATAAATCTTAAATCTAAATATTAGTAATAACAAAGGGCTAAATGCTTCAGTTCTCAGGCCTCATAGAAAATCTAGCTCTATATACACATAAGAGATCCAAAGCTTAGGGTTGCAAGAAAGTTGAAGAGGTAGAAAGATACCAGTTAAACAAAGCCGAAAGCTATATTAACATGTCAGACAAAACATACTGGATACACATAATAACTTGATCCCAAACTATCATTTTAAAGTGACTCATGGTTTGGGGCCTCAGAATGTATCAACCAAAATTTGTAGTTCTCTCTAGGTAAAAGACAAATGCATAAACTTAGTGGGATATTAATAGAGTTCCCTCAGTGGATTAAGTAGGCAAATCAGTAAGGATATGTAAGATCTGACCACCATGACAAGCTGGAACACAATACACTGCACACCTAGTAAATGCAAACACATTTAAGCATGTGCAGAGCTTTTGCAGAGAAAAAGCAAATCAAACTTCCAAAGGCAAGTTATACTGAATGAGCACCAATTAAAGGCAAATAGGCCGGAAATCATTCACAAAAGTGACTGAAAACATCATCCTATTATTTGGGAATTAAGAGTCTCACCTGTAGAATAGTCCGTAGGTCAGAGAAAAACTCACAGTGCAAATTAGAGATTTGGGGATGACGTACTACTTATTTAGAATGTAGAAATCCTCAAGAGAACGCTCTTCCCTTAAGAGAAAGCCAGATGAGCCACAAAATTTTAACTTTTGATCCCAGAGAGCTGAGGTTGCAAGGCAATCAAGGAGTTAAATTCCAGCATGCTAATCCCCTCTGAGGAGCAGAGCACAGGAAGATGGGATGGAAGCCCCTGCATAGAGGTGGGTAAGGAAAATCGGGCAGAACATTAAGGACTTCTTCAAGGCCAAGTGTGGGCTAAAGTTTGGAATATCTTGAGCTCTGAAACACACAAGAAGTTCACGCTCTCAGGCTCTTGGCCTAGGATCCCCGCCAGCTATTCATGAGAAAGACTGGGACGGAGACCAGAGCCCTGCTTGGTGGGACAGGCTTGTGGGATAGGACTGGCTGATGCTGGAGGCCAGGTACAAACACCTCTTCACTCCCTGAACCTTCTCTCAGAAGGAACTAAAGCCTTATGCCACCGGGAGAGGGGTGGGAAATGCTCTCCCCTCCCCGAGCCTGGACAAGACCCAAAACCCATCCACCTTTGTAGGAGGGAAGGTATTCCCTCTCTCCCATTGCCAGGACTATGGGTAAGAGCCACAGCTTCTGGGAGAGGGAAGAGCAGGAGACCCCGGAGCCTGCCCCCGTTCCTACACCAATGGATGTGTGTCGCTGCTGGAAAGGGACAGAATGTACTTTCCCGCTAAGACCAGAGGGCATGTGGCTGCCATGAGGATGGGGCAGAGCCGCTCAGAAACCCCCATTCCAGATGTCCAGGAACACAGCCAGACTGGGATGAAGGCTGGACAAGGAGAACAGAGGACCACTCTGCCCTACCCCTGCCCACCCCCCATCCCGAGCCTAGCACTGGCAACAAGCACAGAAGTCTACTGTTGGGGCAGGTCAAGGTCATGGAGAGAGACCCTTTCTGTGGCACAGGAGCAGCTGAAAGCCAGGGCTGGGTGGGAACCCTGAGGAAAAGCCTCTGGCACCGTAAACATAAGGCAAAAGCAGGCTCCACTGGAGAAATGGGAAGCAGTGAGAGTTACAACAGTACCAAGAAAACCCCAAACCTAACTCCACATCTGACCAGATGCACTGCCCCTTCCCTCCACACATACAGCCAACAGCCTAACAGCCCATTTCCAGGTGTAAAATTTACCTGTACTGTTCATAAAAGCGAGCATGCCAACATGTTGAGAATGGAAAGAAGGTAACCCATTGCAGAGGGATGACGTAGTCAACAGAGCCAATTCGGGGATGCCTCAGATGTTAGAGCATCACACAGGGATTTTAACTAGGATTCTATGATAAAAGATTTAGTGGAAAGGGTGGACAACAGGCAAGGGCCAGAATAGGCTCGAGTACCCAGAAGGTTAAAATGACACAGGGGGTGGCTGGAGCAGGGATGAGGACTTCGATACATGAGTCTAGGACGGAGGTTTTCACATGGGGCAAAGAACTCGAGTATGAACCCGATCGTGGGCCAAAAGTCTATCAATTGCAGATACAAAGACCTGTAGATGTAAAAGGCAGCTTATTCTACGTTGTCTTCTAAAGTTATTTTATGACTTGGGGTAAGGCAGAAGGAATCCTTTGGTGTGTAGAAAGCACACAAGAATGTCAAATGATTTACTCTAAAGAATTAAGAGTTAAGGAGGTATCCGAGGGAAAAGACTAAATTGGGAGAAAACATTTGCACCATACAAACTAAAAGAGACTAGAATTTTGATTATATAATGAACTCCCATAAGTCAGTAAGAAAAAGTCCTCAAGAGCAAGTTGTGAACAGAGTTCACATAAACAGAAATAACCAGTTAACGTGAAGGTGGCTGGTAACACTAAGAATCACGGAACAGAAGTTAAACAAGATTACAGAAGCACCAGGTGGGCAGCCGTTATGATAAAGACTACCTGGCTATATACCAGTCGGAGTCCCGACTTGGGAGACAAACGGCTCCCTCAGTTTAGAACATGAGGAGGGTTTGTTTGCAGAGGGATTCCTCACAGGGGTGTTGGCGGTGTGTAGGGGAAGCACAATGGTTAGTGCAGTAACCAAGGGGAGAAGCTGTTATTCTCCCCCAGAGGGGTTCAGGGGAGGAGTCGTCACCTTCTTTTAGCTCTCTCACCAGTGCTCCCTACTGGTGAGCCCCAGCTAGAGACCAGAGGGCCTGGGAGATGAAGTCCATTCAGGTCAGCCTCTGGGAACATAAGAGGTGGAGAAAGGAGTTCAGAGGAGCCAATGGAAGATCCTTGAAACTCTACATTGTTAGGGACCCAGAGTCATGACAATTTTCAACGTAACTGGGAATGGGAAATATACAGGAGCTTTAGTGGTTTCCGGTAAAATGTAAGGTCCACACACCCAATGGCTCCAGGATATACACCACAGAGAATCTTAAACCTGTGTACTGGGACACACAGTCAAGACTGCTCATAGCAGCACTGCTTAGACAGCAAAACCCTGGAAGGAATCCCAGCATTCGATGTTTGCTCCCAGTTTCGGTCTTTGCCCTTCTGTTCCACTCAGGGTGCTGCAGGGGGCCGATCCTTGAACTTGTAGGCTGCGTTTCCCAGGGTCCTCATTCAGTGGCTCTTAGCTGCTTTGGGCCAGCGAAAGCCCCGGT
Source organism: Delphinus delphis (assembly GCF_949987515.2). Taxonomy (NCBI): domain Eukaryota; kingdom Metazoa; phylum Chordata; class Mammalia; order Artiodactyla; family Delphinidae; genus Delphinus; species Delphinus delphis. The sequence continues at coordinate 34,849,035 of NC_082692.2, read as the reverse complement.
GAGGGATTGAAGGATGGAAGAGTCCAGGGTATTTTCCTTTTCCTCTTTGTCTCAGGCAGCTCCTCCGACTCAGGTAGGCCCACCTTGGTTTCCACCTCTCCAGCTGCCCCCATCCCAGGCTCCCTAAGGCCGTTTTCCCCTGCTCTGTCTCCCCAACCCAGCGGCAGTAGTGCATCCCTGAAGCTGTTCTTAGTTTTCTCACCATCTCATTCCCTGTTTCCCAGCACTTCCATCTTCAGATTAACTCATTACCTGGATTAAATTCCCTCTGTAGTAAATACTTGGAATGCTTTGTTTTCCAGGTTTAGACCCTGACTGATGAGAGTGTGAGGATATGCTGCATTAAAAAAAATGCCAAAGATAAAGATTGCCTAATTCATTGTATGAATCTAGCATAGTTTTGATACCATAGACAGAATGAGAAGAGCAAGCTATGTGTCAACATAATTAACAGATGCAAGGAGTCTAAAAATATTGGAAAATCAAATATAGTAGAGTATTAAAATATATAGGGACCAAGTAGAATTTGTCTCAGAAATGCAAGGATAGATCAGTATTGGAGGAGATATCAATAACTTCATTAACATATTAGAGAAAAACCACATTATCTCAAGTTTCAAAAAATCATTTGCAAACTTTATGAATGAGTGAATTTTGTCAAGCTAGGAATAAAAGGAAACATCATAGCTTGATAGAGAATCTTCCAAAGGCTTAGAGCAAACATCACATTTAATGAGCCATTAGAAGCATTCGGTTTATTTAGATGGTATTACTACTCTTGCTATTGATGTTGTACTGGGAAATTAAATACTGCTAGTATTAGGAAGGGAGAAATATTTGTAGCTATGATCATATTTCAAGTTCAAGATGAAAATTCAAGTTCAGACTGAGCACATGCTGAACCTATACTTATTATTCCTCACCTCATATGTCAGTGTTTCAGAAAGGTCAAGAAAGAAAACACAGCCATGTTTAAAATGGGGAGGGAGGTTGAAAGGGGTACTAGACCCAAGGCAGTGCTCCATGCAGAACCCCAGGATGAAAACTCTAGTTGTGATGGGTGACGTGACTTTCTTCTGCTTAAGACAACACTGCCCATGGACACCTGCCTCCATCCCCCTGGGGAAGGTACAAAGATGACTTCCTGTGGTTCATGCTCAAAAGTGGGGAGTGGCGGAGGGATTGATACAACCAAGATAAACCCAGTTACTCAGGCCTCTTGACATCCATGAGCTCAAATACACCAGCTCATTCCCTTCAAAGTCAAAATTACTGATAGTATTTTCTTAAGCTTTATCGTAGTCAAATCTTCCCCTCCCTGTTTCCACTCTCATATTAGATTAGAGATGGTAAGCTTAAACTGAGGAAGCAGTCTGTCAAAAGCTAAGTGACCAGTTAATGGTCAAGTCTCCCTAAGCCCCATCATTTATCATCTAATAGGTCTACTCCATAACCAAAAAGAAAAAAAAGCTATTCCCTATCCATCCCAGTACCTAGAAGGGCCAGCTCTTGGATGTATCAGTTCTGTTTTAATACATTAATTTCTGCTTTTGTTACTTTTAGTGATCTCACTTAAACAGAAAACTTGTTTACGGAATTGGGCTAAAGCTATAGTTACAACTGAATGTTCTGTAATGTCTTTAAAAACATGTGTTTTTAAAAATTAAGGTTATGAGTTTACCTCTGGGTATTTGATTTGTTCTTTGAACCGGTAGTTATGAAGCAGAGCAGTTTAGATTGGAAGAGCATGGGAATTTTTTCTATTGCATAAATTATATTCCCTTGTGACAACGTAATTTCTGCCTTTTGAAATGTAAGATTCTCTGGCCTAGTACAGAATCTATTTTTATTAGCCTTTCATGGATGCTCAGGAAATTCACACTCTTAACAGGGTACAAAGTTCAATGTCTAATTGTCAGTTTAGCACAGAGCTCCATTTTTTTCTAAGAAAATCAGATAGGAGATGAAGAAATGTAACCCAACAGTCACATTCTTGGATATATCCCAGAGTATTCTCAGATTCATAAATATTCTAGAATATTCATTTTGGTGTTAAGGAAAGTTGGCAAAGAACCTAGACATTCATTATAGGAAATGAAAAATAAAATTACAGAAGTTAGAAACCATGAACTCCATGTAGTGTAACAGCCAATTTTGGTGTTAAATGAAAGTGAAAGATCTATAGCGCAATATCAGTTATGTAAATGAAAAATACATGCAACATTTTATATTACCCAAGGATAAATGCATATTTTCAGACATTTAACACACTCTAGAGTGATTAGCTATGGGAGAGGTTGAAATTGGAGTGAAAAATCAAGGATAAGGAGAGAAGAGGAAATAAAGGCTACAATTGTTCTGGTTTAGATCATTTGATATTTGGTACCTAAGACATCAGGCTCATGCAAGTCAGCTGATTTGTACTCAGATCCTTTGCCTCCCTCCCCCTGAAAACTACTATTTGCAGGTTCCCCTGCTGTGATGCGCAACTTCTAAGACAGCCCTTATGATCCCTGCTTCCTGGGATTCACACCATTCCATAACAACCTCCCCCTCCGTGTGGGCAGGACCTGTCACTTGTTTCTAACTAGTAGGACATAGCAAGGGTGATAGCATGTCACTTCCGTGCTTATGTTTTATAAGACATCATCTGCATAAGATGAAGGTCACAATTTCCCTTTTGGCTTTAATGAAGCAGCCATCTGTGTTAGGGAAACCCATATGGTAAGGAAATTAGGGAAACCTCTAGAAACTGAGGACTGCGTCTGGCCAGAAGCCAGCCAGAAACTGACTCCCTCAGTCCAAAACAAGGAACTGAATTTTACTGACCGTCTGAGTTTGGAAATAGATTCTTCCCCAGTCAGGCCTCTATATGAGAAGGTAGCCCAGCCAACACCTGAACTGCAGCTTTGAGAAACTCTGAAGCAGTCAAACAGGACCAGTTAAACTGTGCCCGACGCTTGAGCCTTAGGAACTGTGGTAACTGTGTATTGATTTCAGCTGCCAGGTTCAGTCATGTTCTTGTGCAGCAATACGGAAACAAACCTCTCAACTTCTAGCTAGGTTCAGAAAATGGCACACTGACAGAATGTTGGGCAGAGGATACACAGCTCAAGTATTTACCTTCTGTTTCAGCTTTGAGTATCATCTCAGTGACTCTGTGTTCCATGCTCCTGCCAGATAGCCTCACGTGACAGCGGTTCCTAGGCTCTGGGAACACCAGACCCTCACTTTGTCTCACTAGCCTGCTGTTGCCAGTTCTCTGGGTTACTGCCCTCATCCCTTTTTGCTTTATTTTTATGGTAGCTATGTAATGAATTCTTTTGAAGTCTTTCCAATAAGGAAAACTGAGCCAACATTGACAAAAGGGCTGATCTTCAATGGATTTGTTCTTGAGTTATAATGAAGTATCATAAATATATGTAAAATATTGAGAAACAAGATCTAAGTAGAGTGATATGTCATTTATACATTGGATAATTCATATTGTTAAGATGCCCATTCTCCCCCATTGATCTATATCATCAACACAACACCAAAGGAAAATAATTTTCTATAGTAACTGACATTCAAAAATTCATCTGGAAGTGGAAGTAGAAAGCCCAAGTCATTTTAATATAGAACAAAGCAATTTTATTACCTGATTTCAAGACTTAATAGAGCTACAATAATCAAGGCAGTCTGGTATTTGCATAACGTAGACATACATCACTTGTCATGTCAGGCTTTCTGGGAGGCAGATACTGAGAGAGTTAGGGATGCAAACATTTTGAAAGAGAAATGCCTTTGAAAGGGAAAGAGGAGGAAAGGTGGGTCGGGAGAATCCACCAGGTTGCAGTATAGACCTGACAAAGTCTCTGCAATGTAGAAAATTTGGTCCTGAGGGGAGGTCCAAAATGGATAGAAATAGCTAGGTCTTTGATCAAAGTAGTGGTGGATAAGAGCAAGCTCTCCTCTGGGCAGCCTCCAGCCAATGACTGACCAAGGTGGTGGTATAGTAATCGTTTGGGGCAACACTGAAAACACGTGACCTCACATAGAAAGCTAAGGCAGACCCTGAGAGCTAACAGCTGAAAGATATCAGATAACCGTTCTTCTTGTACCTGGGCAGTGAGTCCTTTCCTGACTACATCAATAGAATAGGAAATCCAGAAATAAAGATCCGTTGGAACATAGGAAACTTAACAAAGGCACCCACATAATTCAGTGGAGAATATGTTTTCATATTATGACTAAAACTAGATATTTCATATGGAAGAGAGTTAACTACAAATCCTACCTCATACCTCGATCTACACATAAAGGTTAAGTTAGGTCTGTGATTCATTTCTAATTAAGTGCTAAAGCTACAAAAGTTTCTGAACTTACATAGGACTGCTATTGACCTGTTCATCCTCCCTCCTGGGGGGATCTATAGCTGCTTTCGCACTACAGTGGCAGAGTTGAATTTGCAACAGAGACCATATGGCTCGCAAAGCCTAAATTATTTAGTACCTTAGCTTCTTCAGAAAAGATTTGCTCAGCCATCCTATAGGGTGTGCTAGGTTATCTGGTCCAAGCAGCATAGGCTGGACCGACTGAAGAGCCTGTTTCTTCTATGGGCCCCACTTGGAGTTTGCAGTCTCTATACTCAATGTTTGCACGGCAGTAATCCTAACCTTACAGACAGCCCCACGCGGTGTTGTGCTGTATTCATGATGGAAGGTGTAATAATTCATCTTTTACTTTGCGCAGAATGTCCCAACATACCCTTGGTCACTGGTCTTGTAAAAGTCTGACTGATGTGGCAGGTCCTTGAATCTTTGGTTTGTCTTCCACCCCATGAAGCACATTGCTTTACCAATACCTCCAATGTTTAGCCCCTTACTGCTCATCTAGACCAATTAGTATGTCATCAACAGAATGGATCAGTATGCCCTTCGGTGCGTTCAGATGGACCTGATCTCAACTTCAACAGAATATGCAAGTTGATGAAGCTCTGGAGCAAAATCAGATTTATGATGTCTATTCCTTGTAGATGTGAGCCACTTCTGATTCTCCGAAAAGAAGATATGAACCATATTAACGGCTACATACCATGTATCTGAGGCCAGGTTAATCAGTTCTAACAAAGGTAGACATCACTGCAGCTGCTAACATCACTGCAGCTGTGATGGGGGCTACTACTAGTAGACCCAGCAAACTCGCTCCAGACTCTGGATTTTTCAGCCACCAGACTGGTGAATTAGATGGATATAATGGGCACCATTATCCCTGTCTCCTTTCAATATTTTTTAAGTGGCATAACTCTTCACCACTTCCTCCTGGGGTGTAATACTGTCTTGATTTTGGCTGGAAGAGAGCAGTTTTAGAAGCTCTCATTTGCCTACCGGGTAAAGCTACCATGGCCAAGGGCTCAATATGGGAAGTGCGCCAACCACCAAGTCAATTTATAATTACAGAAGATGTCAATTTTATCGAGTGCGGAATTGGGCAGGATGGGCGAACAGACCAATAGAACAGAATTTAGACACGAGCCCATGCATACATGGCAATTTAACATTGACTTAGATATATTGCTGGTCAGTGGGGAAAGAATGTACTATTTTATAGGTTATCCATAAGGAAAGAGAATTAGATATTTAATTCATCTGTAATTGATTTGTAAATGGTGTGAGGCTAATACTGAAGTGTGCGGCAGCGCTTTAAGAAAATGAAGGATACTTTATGACTTTAAGGATGGGTTTCTTCATCTAAATCTAAATACTTTTCTAATTAATTTCTTTCTTATGAACTTGATTTAAACCAAGTCACTGTAAATTAAACTAGCACCTGGCTAAGCCAGTTTGGCCCCCAAGGAAAGGAAAATGGAGATGTAATTTTTTTTTTAAGATGTTGGGGGTTGGAGTTTATTAATTAATTAATTAATTTTTGCTGTGTTGGGTCTTTGTTTCTGTGTGTGGGCTTTCTCTAGTTGTGGCAAGCGGGGGCCACTCTTCATCGCGGTGCACGGGCCTCTCACTATCGCAGCTTCTCTTGTTGCGGAGCACAGGCTCCAGACGCGCAGGCTCAGTAGTTGTGGCTCAAGGGCCTAGTTGCTCCGCGGCATGTGGGATCCTTCCAGACCAGGGCTCGAACCCGCGTCCCCTGCATTAGCAGGCAGATTCTCAGCCACTGTACCACCAGGGAAGCCCTGGAGATGTAATTTAAGGGGGCCCTTGAGAAGCAGGAGACAGTTGTTGGTACATCACTTAAGACACTGAAGTATTACTGTATACATGGAGGTTCAGTAGGGCCTCAGCTTTGTTTCAGAAAGTTCTCTGGAACCTGGATACTCAGTCCCATTAGTTCAAGTTCATGCCAAGCAGGGGATTTCAGCAAAACCAAGATGTACTTTCTCTAGGAGATTTTGCTCTTGCTAACAGGACTTTCTTTGAAGGCAGAAGCGATTCAGGGCATTTCATCTCTTAGGTCTGTCCTGCACTTCTGTCCATAACTTGTACCACCACTACTATGTTTGCTCTTCTTTGTCACTGCCAGTCAGGACCAATACCCAGCCCTGATTGTGGGAACCACACTAACTACCTAGAACCTCAAAGTTCTGATATATCAGGGCTGTGCTATCAACTACAAGTTGATGCCAGAGAACACGCTGTTCAATTCTATTTCACTTCCCAAGTATCTCCTTCAGCTCGGTGTCGGGGCTGGAAGAGACGATCTGGAGCTGTAGCAGGGCACTACTCAATTAGGCCTGCCCTTCGACTCCTAGGCTGTGGGAGAGACAAGTATGACACAGGTAGCAGAGTTCCATGACAGCCGTGAGAATGCATCTCAGCTCTGACTGCAGGGAGTGTGACTGATCACAATTCCTCCCTGCTGTGCTCTAAGATCTTTCACTGACTTTTTATGAAGGCCAAGCTTCTCATGATTACTCCCAGACAATGACTGATTGCCATAGAGACACTAAGGCAGGTCTATTCCTGGGGGATGTGGGACCCCTGACAAGCAGCTTTGGCTTGACTCTCCTTTGAGTTGCATTGCAGGCTGACATAGTTCTACTCAACCTTCATTCTGCCTTTCATTCCTTTAGTTGAGGTCAGATCAGCGTTGCAGTCTGACAGCTCTCCAGCCTCTTTGGACCTCTCCCCATTTCCTCACAGGTGTTTCTTGCATATTTAATCTAGTCTTGCCATCTTTCTTGCAGGACCTGGGCTATCACATTTCTTCAGTTTATAGGATTCACTATATATCAGACACTTGAAGTGAGCCTACATAAACTGAGAACACTTTCCAACTTGCTGAGGCCAGAATAACCTTGATATTAACTTAAAAGGATGTTGCTAGAAAATAAAACTATAGGCCAATATGCCTCATAAGTATTGCAAAGATCTTTAAGCTTACCGAATCAAATCTAGCAAATAAAAAAATATATCATGACCATGTGAACCTATCCTAGGAATGCCAGGTTAGTTTAAGTCAGTAATTTACCACACTAATAGATCATCTTGGGAAATGCAGGAAAAGCATATCAATTTAATACCCACTTATTATAATAGTTCAGCAAACTGGGAGTAAAAGACAACTTTCTCATGAAAGGATGTTCATGAAAAACCTAGAACTTGCACAATCCTTAATTCTGAAATATTATTGCCTTCCAATCTTGTGGGAAAACGTTTAATGTCTACTTCTATTCAATACCATGTTATACGTCATAGCCAGTGCAATAAGGCAAGAAGTGGTTTATAATATTTATGTTTACATGTGTGGAAGTTTTTATTTACCCTGTGGAAGTGGGCAGTCAGGTAGACAACAGGCAGTGGGCTAGACCTGAGTTCCAGCACTGACAGCCTCAGCCCTCGTGGACTAAGGAAGGAATGAAGTTGGAGGTTTAAGGTGCTTCACCCCACCTCCCATCCCAGAACCTGGGCACTGGGGTACCTCAATTGTAGTGCCTTTCCATAAGCTCCCAAGTAATACCTCAAGTCCCTGACAGTATGCAGCAAGTGCTGAGGGAAGAAGTGTGACTCAGATAAGCATGGACCTCGGCCAGTTGACTAGGGCTTATTCTAGGACAGCCCTTCCACCAAGATCTTAGCCACCCTGCTTGTGAATGAGCAAGGATCAGAACAGGTAGGCAGAGCTTGGAGCAGAAATTTGCTACTAGGTGAGAACCAGAGGATCTACTTCTAGCCTCCTGGCCTCTTCTTACCCTACTGCTCTCCTTTCCCACCCCGGGCCAGCTCCGCTCAGATTGGGGGGGCCAGGGAAGCCTAGGACCTCTGCCCTGGCTTCTACCTCCAGGGCCTACTTCACACCTATCTCCCCAACCATCTTCGCGAGGTGCCAAGTAGGGGCTCGGGGAAGGGCACATTAGGACCCAAGGGACCTTCACCCCCTAAGTTCTCCTTCACCCCCCTAAGTTGTAAGGCACCTTCCTACTGCAACCCTCTACCAGACAAGTCGTTTAGATGTGGCTGTAAGAGCAGAACTGGGAAAACCTTGAGGCTCATAGCCTCTCCTCTGGAGGATCTGTGAGATCAAACCACCTAATCTGTTAATGGGTAACAGACCCGCCCCCAAAGAAGAGGCTCCTCTGCCTTAGATACTGGGTGAGCTATGTATTTAAGACATCTTTACATATACACTTCAGTTAAACATAACGATAGAGGTTGGGCACGTACCAACGGTGTTGACTTCATTCATCATTCTCTTTAGTAAGGCTGCCCTGTCTCTAGATCAGTTTTGGTGAAGTCTTTTAGGACTCCATTTAACACAAACAGAAGGCCTTGGCTTTAAGTACTTCCTGTTGTAATGTTTACTGCATTCTAATAACAAACTCATTGATTTCTTCTGATTGGCTTACATTATAGATGGCCAAGAGAACATTTTCTTATTCAAGGCTACCATAACAGATGAAGCAAGAGTAACAAGGGTAAAACTTGGTAGTCTTATTACTTAGTCGATTGTGTATTAAGATACTTTAAGGTTTTGTAGGTGCTTGTAGTGTCTGTTGCCATATACCCTCTGCCCATTACTGAGTTTAGCTGTAGTTCCATGGAAGCTGAGATTGATACACAGAGAGCAAGACGGGGGGTTAAACCCTCCACTTCTTGCCCAGATCTGCTTCCAGTGAGAGCAGCCCAATAGCCCTAAGGCTAATACCTGAGAGCAACCATCTACCAGTGGAATGCAAAAATTCATTCAATAAATGTCCCTGCTTCCCAAGTTTCTGGCTTGCCCATTACTGAGTTTAGCTGTAGTTCCATGGAAGCTGAGATTGATACACAGAGAGCAAGACGGGGGGTTAAACCCTCCACTTCTTGCCCAGATCTGCTTCCAGTGAGAGCAGCCCAATAGCCCTAAGGCTAATACCTGAGAGCAACCATCTACCAGTGGAATGCAAAAATTCATTCAATAAATGTCCCTGCTTCCCAAGTTTCTGGCTTACAATGCTGCAAGGCATCCTCTCGAGGTTTCAGCAGAGCCAAGCTCCTATTGCCCATAACAAACCTCAATGCTTTCCTTCCTTTTCACTCTTGGTTCCCTCACTCCTGCTCTATGGGATTCATTCCCCAATACACCACTTGCACTGAAGTCTTTGTCTTGGGTTCTGCTTTCAAGGAAGCTGAGCTAAGGACAGTAGAAGGCCTTAGAAAACAGACTCTCAAGATAAAAGTCTGGAACTAGAACAGCTTAAGAGCAGCAAGTACTGCGATGCTGCTGGTAAGTGGGGTGATGATAATGCCCAGCTTGACGCAGTACTGCAGTTACTAAGACTCACCTGTGTTGCGTGCAGCTGGGGCACAGAGTGGAGGAGAAACGTGGATTACGCACTTGAACGATATGGGCACCACGGTCATTATAAGTTGTGGAGTTGGCTGGCACTTGTTAACGGCTTTGGAAGCCTGAAAGGATGACAGACTCAGAAGCCAACTTCAAAGAGAAAGCAACCAGCTCAGGACATGTGGCCATAGCCAGAGGCATTCATGACCTTGGAAGGCCATCATGTCCTGCAGCTAAAGGGCTATAATAATTAGGTTATGGGTTTGAAGAGTGGCAAAGTTGCAAAAGAGACCATGCACAGTACTGGTACGTCTCCCATGCTGAAGCCAAAACCCAATAAGGAAGGAACAGTACTCAAGACATGGGTCAGGTTATGCTAAGTAGATGAGCCCAAGAATGTTTGGTCAGATTCCTTTGAAAACTCCAGGTTGGCAGAAGCAAGCTCCTACCACCTGCAAGTGGCGAGCCACTGGTCATTGCCTCAAGACCATGCTACTCCACTTGATAATGCTTGTCATCAAGATTATCCCTCCCTTTTCCTCATTGTATAAAGAGACCTCAAATCGTGTAAGTTAGAGCAAAATGAGAAGACAAATATCTTGCAGACAAAGGACCAAGATAAAAACCCACAAGACCAAATAAATGAAGAGGAAATAGGCAAACTACATGAAAAACAATTCAGAGTAATGATAGTAAAGATGATCCAAACCCTCAGAAATAGAATAGAGAAAATACAAGAAAAATTTAACAAGGACCTAGAAGAACTAAAGAGCAAACAGTAATGAACAATACAGTAACTGAAATTAAAAATACTCTAGAAGGAATCAATAGCAGAATAACTGAGGCAGAAGAACGGATAAGTGAGCTGGAAGACAGAATGGTAGAATTCACTGCCACAGAGCAGAATAAAAAGAACCAAAAGAACGGAGGACAGTCTCAGACCTCTGGGACAATATTAAGCACACCAACATTTGAATTATAGGCATCCCAGAAGAAGAAAAAGGGTATGATAAAATATTTGGAGATTATAGTCGAAAGCTTCCAACATGGGAAAGGAAATAGTCAGCCAAGTCCAGGAAGTGCAGAGAGTCCTATACAGGATAAACCCAAGGAGAAACACGCCGAGACACATAGTAATCAAACTAACAAAAATTAAACACAAAGAAAAAAACATTAAAAGCAGCAAGGGAAAAGCAACAGATAACATACAAGGGAATCCCCATAAGGTTAACAGCTGCTCTTTCAACAGAAACTCTGCTGGCCAGAAGGGAGTGGCAGGATATATTTAAAGTGATGAAAGGGAAAAACCTACAACGAAGATTACTCTACCCGGCAAGGATCTCATTCAGATTCGATGGAGAAATCAAAAGCTTTACAGACAGGCAAAAGCTAAGAGAATTCAGCACCACCAAACCAGCTTTACAATAAATGCTAAAGGAACTTCTCTAGGCAGGAAACACAAGAGAAGGAAAAGACCTACAAAAACAAACCCAAAACAATTAAGAAAATTGTAATAGGAAAATACATATCAATAATTACCTTAAATGTCGATGGATAAATGCTCCAAAAGAATAAGAATTGCAGCATCTTATTCATCCAAAAATATGGAGTTAAATCCCTGCTGGTTACAGAAATGAAGACCCTACATGTTCCCTGCATGTGGCTTCCAGGCTCTGTGTAGCTCCCATACACCCTTGCTCCCTAAACAAGATTAATCTCGTTTTCTTAGTCTTTTTACCAGGGAGGTCAGCTACCTCCATTTTCTAATGGAGTTCAATTAGATAATAAATCAATTCTGATTAAGGAGGCATTATCCTCCTGTTGAGGTGCCAGAGTCTCAGCTTGGGAAAGCTGCTGTGTTGGGGATTGTTTGAAGGAAAAAAAGAAAATCACTATTCTAGGGATTGTTCTCCTCCTAACAAGTGGTTTTGCTTTAACAAAGCAAAAAAGTTAACATATCTTTCTTCAACTCGTTTTTGATTTAGCATAGCACTGTTTGCTATTTGAGAACTTTGTCAATGCTACACAAGTGTAATTTCAGTCCATGTCAGAAGGATGTCTGGCAGTAAGACATAGCTGAAGAGGACACTGTGTAATGTAGTTGTACTACAAAAGTTTTTAAAACTTTACATACTGATTAACTCATCTCAGAAATAAAACATTCCACACAGTAACAAAGATTCCTTGGGTTGCCCTCAACATGAGATCATGTCGTCAATATCTCACATCTAAACGAACAAGGCTTTGAAGATGGAGATGACATACGTGGAGCCCCAACTCAAACTCAACCTGACTTCCAATTTCAGCCATGGCCTGAATTTGAAGCCTTACTTCAAGATTTCAGACAGCACCATGCCAGCAACTCACTTCAAGCTTATAACCCTTTGCCCAGAGTGAGCCCCTCTGCATTCACTTTCCGATCCAGGGCTCCCCCAATTCCGTGGAGGCAGGCAGGAGCCTGCTAAGCTTTAAAGAAGCTCACAGCACATAAACTGATGGTTAAACACTCCTGGCTCTTCATCTTTCAAGCAAATAATTCCTGGAGGTGTTTTGATGGATCTGAGAGGTCTCAGCAGAATTAAGCCCCTGATATTAACAGCAGGGATACCAATGCCCTTTCTTCCGTCTCCTCCTGTTTGACCACACCCCAAATAAGATACCCTTACACAAGTCCTCCCTCACGTTTCTAAGGGAATCCAGGCTAAGACAAGATCCCTTCATACCCAGCCAGATGAGGAACACAGTCTCAGCATGGGTCAAGTTGAGTACGTTTTATAACCAAGTTAGATTTGTTGAGAAAGTTCTATTCTTAAGTTTCTGGCTCAGGCAAGAAAGTCACTTGACATCTACCCAAATGAATCCATCAACTAATAGTTGCCTACCACTGCTCAGGGACCTGTCACATAGATCATTCAAGTTTATAAGGGGGAAGTTTCAGGAAGACAGGACTAAGTTTGAAGCTTCTCAAGGATCAGAACAGAGACAAGTTAGTTAATTCCAGCACTTTTCCAACCAACTCAAGGAGAACTGAGTTTGCGCATGCCTCTTGCTTCTCCCATGTTCTTTGTTACTCAGTTCTGACCACTGAATAGCTTTCCCCACATCTTAGACCTGAGACCCTCTTTTCAAGAGACATTTAAGAAGCCTTCTTGAAACTTAACAGGAGTTAGAAATAGACATTTGACAAATGCATGCCCCACAGAAACTTCAGAGGTATGTCTTGAAGCAAGTGAAGTTGTTGGTGGTGGACAAGTAGAAGAGATGGATTAAACCTGCTCAGGCACTTCAAGGACGCAGGCTCTGGAGAAAGGCATCATATACACGTGTACACATTAAGGGATTCTCCACACAAGTCCACATTGACATTGCCTTATGGAGCTGCTAACTCCCAAGTGCCATCAGTTGGTGGTGTTCACTTCAATATGGAATGCTTTCTCAGTCCTCCAAACTCCAGCTCACACACTGGTGGCCCGTTAGAACCCTACACTTCGGAATTTCACTGCCATCCATAAGCTTTCTGGAGTCTTACATGACTAAGCAGCTGATGAATATTCTATTTAATCACATAAGAACTGTCCCTTTACATAAGTCTGTGCACAGTTGCTTGTAAGCCTGAGTAGGCATTAATAGCCTATAGTTACCCAACTCCTATGCAATTCAAGTCTGAATTGACAGTGGCAATACTAAATCTTTCCCCTTGAAGTTAATGTCATACGAAAGTTAAAGCTTCAGCCATAAGACTTCAAGCATCTTAATCTAGATCTGTTAAATTGCTACTTCATTGTCTTGAAGATGGAGGCTGGTGAGCATTCATTCAGCACACACATATGCCGCTTTTAGCAGGGTGCTGAGGACCCTCAGGGTGAGGTTAGAATAAAGTTTCTAGAAGGGTTCTCAGAAGGTTGAGTCTCTTGGGGCTTCACCCACTTTAAGGAAGCATGCTAATGGCTAAGTCCATGGTATGTCCAGTTTGATGGAGCTCATAGGAAAGGTGGCCATGCTAAAAAACTGTATCCAGATAGAGCTAGTTTCCAAGAATCTCAGAAAGTTCAAAAACCAGATTCAAATAATGTTACTATTAGTGTTACTTTCTAGTTCCGACAGTCACCTTTCCAGTCCTGGAATTTTACCATTTGAAATAGTGGATATGAACAAAGTGAAAACTAACGAATAGCCCAGAAGACCAGAAATGCTGGGTTGAGGCTAAAATGTAAGTAAATGCTCAAGTTATCAGGGACAGTATGCAAACACAGCTGGAGGGGGTGACAGGAGCCTGAGTCATTCTCTCCCCAAACCCAGCTTCCCTGTGTCCCCAGGCTGGCAGAATAGGTACAGAGAAAGCCCTCCTGTTGAAGAGATAGGTCTGGGTCTAACCTGAAAGCATCTCTAAAAAGATATGCGATGATCTGAAGTTTTCCCACTAGTGCATGTCCTATGTTGTGTAGTAGAATCTTAGCCCATCACCACCCCCTACCCAGCCACTACCACGGTAGGGGGTACCTGAAGCCCATGGGTTGTTGCAGCCTCTGCTGAAGCCTTTATCCTAGAGTCTTCCTCCCAAGCACATTCTGCTCCTGGCTTCTGATCTGATTCACTCTCCCACTTTGTTTTTATCTCCACCACCAGTGCCTGATACTATTCCTTTGGAGAGGGCGTTCCTTTGACTAGGACAATTCACGTTGTCCCTTTAACCCCACATGCTCCCACATGGTCACCTTCTCTGCTGCTTGTCCAACCCTGTAGGTGGTACCTAGTTGTTACTTGTAGTTGGAGCTGGGTAACTCCAATACTAACCATTCCAAGCATGACCTTCATTCTGTTCAATTTAGTAACCAAGATGAAAGACCCTTTGGTTCCTTCTCCCCACTATGCTGCCAGCTCTACCAACAACCCTTCTTGAAGCAAAGGGAGTCTCCAGAAGCTCACGCCTCCCACTCCTTAGGTAAGTCAGCAGGTTCCACTCACACGTTGCCCCTCGAAGAGGGACACTGGCATTGCTCCAAGCATGCCAGGATGGGGTCCTGTCACATGGAATGCTGACGATCTGCCCACTTAAGCAGTTAGCCCAGGAGGTGAGATTGACATACTCCTGCCAGTCGACATGAATGTTTGCCTCTTGTTAATTAGATCATGTTTCTTCATTTCTAAGTGCTTATGTCAAAGGTGCGGGTAGCTAATTAAGCCAGAAGGAGAGATCGCTAGAACGAGTTTTTCCAGCTGAGTACAAAACACAGTGGACATTCCCATCTCCGGTTTGTGGGACTTCCCAAGGTAGTTCTCAGAAGTTGTCGCGAAGTTCTCACGTCCAATCCCAGGTCTAATGCCTGATGGACAAGGGAAAGTAGATCTTCTTCTGAGCGTGTGCACATGAGGTCCTTAAGCACAGTGATGTTCAAGAGACTGAGGGTTGGAACTGGCCAGGAGAGGGAAGAAAAGGGGCCATCAGGTATCAGAATGGAGGCCTATAGATCCTGTCAAAGTGGGGAGGCTGAGGCCACAGCTGAGCAACAGGAGATGCGGATATTCCAAAGTTATTATATAGTGAGCTTGTCAACGCCCACACCCAAACCTGTCCACCACTAACCAAACGGCACCCAAAGGAGTTTGACTTGGGTGAACTGGGCAGGTGGGGAGTCTTGTCCTTGGCTGGAATCCTTCCCACTTAAGTCTCTGCAGTGAACCATCTGAACAAGCAGCTCAAATAGAATTTAGACAGAAAAATGCATGAAGCAGAACCAAGAGTTCACCTATGGCAGAGCACCAAGGGGATGGATTTAAGAGACCATGTCCCCTCTCCGGAGAACTCAGGTCCCTGTAAATGACCAGATCAGGCAATGCACAACTTGGTGGGCTTACAGCACTTGTGAATTGTGATTCAGGAAGGGGAATTTGGTCCTGAAGAGCTTTGAAGGGCTTTCTTTTCTAGTCATTCTGAAGCCTTACACCTATCACCAACTGTCCAAACACTAGCAAGTGAGGAGCAGACGTCTGAGAGATTTCTCCAGCAACATGAGACAGCCGTACTGGAAGATCTGAAGCTTCGCTGCTCCTTTCCACACGAAGCAAGGCAGGACAGCGTGGAAACTCGTTGGCTGGAGGCGAGAAACAGGACTGACTTCCCAAAAAAGCACCAGAGGGAAGAGCCCCCCAGCCATACGTACACTCAGTCCCGAAAGAGCCTTGAGAACCGGTTCCTGTACTGCCCCTCACAGATCGTATATTCCCCACCCACCTCCAGCCATACGCAGTGCTGGCCTAGGACAAGGTCAGGTGGAACCTGTGGACTCTCAAGCCGCTGCTACTTTTCTATCCTTTCCTGCTTGAGGGCAGTGCTTGTGTTTCTCATCTTCCTAGATAGGCAAGGTACATCTCCAGGAGGTTGTTCTGTTGGGTGGGATACCTCTCTTGAAGACCCTGGACCCTTTCTCCATGCCCAACACCACGCCCAGGAGGTAGAACTCGTGAAAGTGTGGAGCCCCCTAAACCCGGGCCCCCCAAAGCTTATCCTCAGGTAAGTGTACACTGAGCCTCCATTGATTTGTTGATTATCCTTTAAGTGTTCCTGCTGGTTACTCACTCCAGCCACAGCTTTCATTCCTGGCAAACTGGTTTTTTCTGTCTGTCCAGTTTTCAGGGCAGAATTTTGTCCTGTGACCTCAAGCCTCTGAGATAAGAGTTGTTGCTTCAGTGAATTCCTCACTCCTGTCCTTACAGCAAGAAAGCCAATTTCCAAGCTCTTTTCATCTTGGGCCAGAAGGTCAAAGTCTAGTTAGGTTAGCTTAGAATAAAAGTATCTCAAGTCAAAGAGGTTGACAGTCCAGTACATTTCATTGAAACGTTTTGTAGTAATTTAGAAGAATATTCCCTTCGTATTTAAAGGGATGGAAGCCTGAAGTTGTCCTGTTTCATTCTACTACTGAAGCAAGGAAGGCCTTTCTAAGAAATTCCAGCCACCCTGAAGAAAGCCACTGGCCAACTAGGTATGAAACAAGCATTTAATTTACAAGGTGGTCTTCAAGATGGGCAGAAAATCTGCAACACCCTTGAGATAAAGTGCACCTTTCTGAAACAAAGGAACTGGGAGAGACTGCTGACAGTTTAAAAGACTTTATAGGAAAACCAACTAGTTCTGAAATTATGAGTATGGGCAGATCGATCTGCAGGGTCTCAAGCTTCTCCGTGACTCTCATCTTGATAAGAGCAGGAATCATTTACTCTAAGATTTTTCTTCTGCCCATTAGGTTTTCCTTAAAGAGAACAGAATTAAGACTGTCAAGTGAAAGTGTACATGGGATTGTGGAGACTTAGAAAAAGCCAGTTCCAGAAGAGTCTATCTAGTGGTAAGACCTTGGGTCTCTAGGAAGTGGTTGAAATATCATTCCTGTCCTTCCTGGCCCTGCAGTGCTGTCACCAAGGAAGATCGTTCTGGGACATCCCAGAGAGGAAAGATGAAATCAGTGACTGATACTGGAACAAGAGCAAGGTGTCAGTCTGCCTTCACCTCAAGTATCCTAAAGAATCTTTCAAAGAAAAAGGATGGCAGAAGAGGCGATTTCTTCCCGTCTCCCTACCCAGGGCTACCTCTTAGCCTGAGTCTGTCATGCAAGTCCCTACATTACCTCAAGTCACCCTAAGAGTTTGGGCTGCCATAGTGCCACCACTTAAGATCAGACCAGACACGCTATGAGCTGGTCCAAAATCTACCCAGACCCATGAAGGGAGCCTGATGGGCTGGAGAACAGGAGTCAAGTGTTCAGAGACTAAGCCATCACTGTAGAGGCCCATGGCTTGTGACAAGTGGAGTCTGGCACAGGGGTGGGAGCCCCTGTAAACCAGAGCTGCCCTCAAGAGGGCCTCCTCCCCCAGGGCCCAAGCAGGGAGGCTCCTTTATTCCTCAACGAGTGGCTTCTGTCCTTCCTGTGGGAGGCCTGTGCTTGAGGACGCAGCTGCATGAACCCCGCCACTACATCTCACCTACCACTGGTCCCAGGATAAGTCCAAGTTACCCAAAGGCTATGCAGTTTAGTGACGAAGAGGGAACCCCAGGAACCAACCTGGAAGAGGGAGATGAAGCCCAGCTAAGGCTTGAGGGTAGCTTACACTAAGGGGAGGGAGCTACACAGAGGATAGAAGCCTCTCAAACACACCTGGATGGAACTGATACCAGGTGACTTGGCAGGTACGTGAGGACAGGCCTGTCAATAGTTAGTCACAGGACTGGCAGTAAGTCAAGATTCCTATGATCACCATCAAAGCCTCATGGCTCAGAGTTAGCTTTTAGTTTACCCATTTGCACAGGTCAGATGCTCAGAGAACTTCAGCAACTCATTCAAGACATGAGAAACAAGCAGCAGAATCCAGGCTGAAGCTGTATGTGGCCCTGAGGCCTGTGACCTCAACCTTTTGGCTTTAAGACCCTCCATGGCAGAGAATGTGGTGGGCCAATTTAGAGCTTCGTCAGGAGCCGCTTCCCTGTAGCGAACCTACAGTCTAGATTCTGCCTAGCTCTGGACCCACCCTCCTCTCCACTCAGATGGGAGGAGTTCTCCTGCTGTAAAGAAAGCAGGATACGGAAGCAAGCCCAAATAAGCAACTGGATTGATCAGCCCATTATCAGCGGCAGCTGTCAGCCCCATGTTAGCCGTCGCTTAGCATGCTCCTACCTGGCTGCCAGCCGAGTGAGGCCAGGACCCCGCCAGGACTATAACGTGCAAGTGTGTGCACTTCAGACTCGCAGCTGAAGTCACCCAGGTGAGGTTGGATCTGAGGGGCAGCCCAGACGGCACAGCACCCAGGCCCTTTCAGGCTCAGGCACATACTGGCCCTGGGTTTCAGTCACTGCCTGACCCCAGGGACTTGATGCTAAGCAGAGCGCTGGGCTGAATATGGGATCCTGGCTATCTTTATGGAATAAGTTACAGCTGTGGCTACATGACCCTGAGGCCAAGAACTCAGGTTGCAGCCAGTGGCGCTTGTAGACAAACTGGCAAAGAGAGGCTTCAACCTAAAAGATCAAGATTCTGTCTGTCCCCCTACTTTTAGTCTTTCATTAGGGCAGAAAATGCGGTTTTAAGTGAACTCTTCCAGGTGAGCCGGCCTGGTGGCTCTGACTGTGTTAAAAAGTCAGCCGTACTTTGAACCCTGAGCAATTAACAAGCAACTTTCATCCAGGTCTTAACATATGGCATTTGAAGCAATTGTTCAGGATATAAAACAGGCTCATACAATCCAGGGACAGAGGCTGCCTGGGTAGGTGAGGGAGCTATGCAAGCATGAGGTACCAAGCTGGGTTCAGAGAGCCTGCCAGGCTACAGGGAGGTTATAAGATAATTATAACAGATTAACAGGAGGTTCCATGCAGCAGGAAGGAAGGTGCCAAGTAAGACGCCTGTGACACAGAATGCCAGGAGCTCTGCACCAGGTGGGGCACTCTACCGGGCAGCAGCTAATGTGTACTGAGCACATACTACGATGGCCACTGCTCTACAGTCTCATCACATCACAAGACCTGTGTAAAGCCAGTTGCCCAGCGATCAGTCACTTGCGCAGGTTCTCAGAGCTAGTAAGCGACAGAGCCAAGGACGTAGCCCAGGTGAGCTCCAGCCCATATCCTGTCACACACCACGTGGCTACGAGGGCACTTCCGTGAGACTGAGGCTCTGGTCAACAGTGGCTCCACTGCAAGTCCCGAACGCAGACAGATCCCAGACCTCAGCACTCCCACCTCCAATTTCAACAAAAGCGATAGCTCCTGAAACGAAGTCATTTTCAGAGGAGCTGCCTTATAAACTGATACTTAAGCCCTCATCAAGTTTGGCCCAGAACTGGTTCTGCTGGGTAAACTCCACACCAACAGGCCTCGCCCAATTTTCAGATGAGGTCGGCACTGCCCACTCAGTTTCCCAGTTTAGCAGGTTGAGCTGCATCCAGGCCCTGGCTTCTCCCACTTCTCAGGCCAGCACATGTGGTCACTTGCCTGTTGATTCCCTGGAGTTCCTCTTCTGAGCACTTAAGACTTTATTTGCTTCTTTAAAACCTTCTTCAGCCTGTTGGAGTTTGTTTTAATACTGGGCCCTTCCAGACAGGCCAGGATCATCACCCCTATGCTGTAGGCGCTGCAGTCATCACAGCTATGGGGCTCTACGAGCTACTCTTCCAGGTGAGAGAGGACCTCAATCTAGACCTATGCCAGCAGGGAGCCCCCAGGAGGTGTTTAGCTATGATTCTATTAGAGAAACTCCAGTCAGTCCAGTTCCTACTTGGGCACTCCCCTGGAATGGATCCTCCCCTAAGGAGGATTTAGATAACACAAACCACAGGAAGACACCCTCATCTTCAAGGGCTGATGCCTTAACTACTATCTGTTGTCCTAGTTCAACTCACATTGATACTCTCTTCAGCTGGAGAGAAACATGCGGGTCTCCAAACTCATTTTAGTTTTTGCCAGATTTATCTATCCTGGCTTTGCCAATAGCAAATCCTACTCTGCAGTAGCTTATTCCCAGAAGAGAACTTCAGGATGCTTAAAAGGAGCAAAAGGAAAGCAAATGGGACTGCCGTCTCTGAGACCTGGCCACAGAAGCCAGGCCACAGTTTGTTTGGAACGGACTTGAGCAGGAAAGCCGAGTTTATCACCCCATCAGAGGAAGGGCTAGAGCTAAGTCACTGCCTACCGGGAGCTAGAGTTTTTGGCTTTTGCGAGTGAGAGACAGCAAAGCCATCGCCTCCGGGGCACACACTCCAACTCAGGGCCCTATGCTCTCCGTGTTAGCTCAAAGCTTACAGCTGTGGAGTTTGGCAGACCTAGCCTTCCTCCACCCCATGCCCACCAACAGGCCATTAGTCTCTGGAACAACCCACGCCCAGAAAGAGATCGTTCCCAGAGAAAAGACAGCTTTGCCAAACAAGGAAGAAACCCTAGCTTTGTTTTAGCTACCAAGAGAGGTTTTTAAAGCTTCTACCAGTTGAGAAAAGAAAGCCTATGGATAAAGTCTTCCAGCTGTAAGAAAGCCGGCAGGAAAAGTCCCCTGGAGAAAGAATCAGGAGCCTTAGTCTTATGACCCCAGGACTATCTGTGAAGAGAACAGAGGAAAACCACCACACAGGAGAGCACCAACAGCGACTGGCGTTGGGAGGCAGCCCCCAGCCGCTGCACCTCCTTCCCAGAGTTTCCCCCCTACCTTCAGGCGTTTTCTGCTTTCCCCACTCCAGCTCCGACGGCCCTTCACAGGTACCACCACGCCGACCAACCTCCCGCAGCCACAACCTTCCCAACCAAACAGTACGACTGCCCTGAGCGCAAGTTTTATAGGCCACGAGCCTAGTCCCACCCCTGCCCCAATGCATTCTGGGTGGGCAGCAGCTCCTCTGTTTCTCATTGGCTCCCTCCCTCTCAAGCAGCCGCTAGCTCCCACCCCCTCCGCTCATTTCCTGTTTGTAAGTCACCAACTGCAGTGAAAACAAGGGGACGCTTTAATTGTAGTCGGCACCCAACCCTTGCTTAAAAACGATCCCAGCACTGATTTTGATTGGAAAACGAGAGAGTCTCTTCAAAGGCAGAATATATAATTCTTTTCTACGTTCACCCAAATTCCCTGTTAAGAATCACCCAAAGTGCTTATAAATCAGGGCTCTTTCCTGGAAATTATGATTCAGAAGGTCTTGAATGAGGTCTTGGGCGTCTGTGGTTTTCCAGGAGCATCCCGAGGATTTGTGTCTTTAAGGACATTGGCAAACTGCTAAGAGATGGTATTCAAAAATTCCCTTCTGGCCGGTAGGGAAGATGGCGGAAGAGTAAGTCGCAGAGATCACCTTCCTCCCCACAGATACACCAAAAATTCCCTTCTAAGAAATGGCTTCTGTTTACCTGTTATGGGTATCCCAGTATTCCCCATTCCTCCTTTGGATCTGAGTTTCTCCAGCAGCTGCCCCGAACAAGCATTGTTTCTGGAAAAGAAAGAAAAACGCAGAGTTTTAGAGGGGGCAGCCCTAGTCCTGATTTTCACAACCTCTCTGCCCTCCAAGGAATGAGCCACAGGTGGGAAGCATCCTATATAAGTCAATTCACCAGAATCAGTTTATGAGTTTAGCCGCTGGTCGCCTTCTGGATCTGAGTGAGGTGATAGGGTCAGGCAGGAGCCTTTCGATGAGAGGAACTTGGGGGTGGAATGAGAAAGTTTGAGGGCAGCCAGAAGATGGTGGGAACACGCAGGACTTTTGACCAGAAGATGGCTTTCTGTGCACCATGCCTGTGGCAAGGGAACTTAAGATAACCACCCTGGGATCAGAATAACTTCAAGAAAGGAAAAACGTTAAACTCAGTGGTTAATTCTCTTTCTTGTTGCATATTTGAGAGCTGATTCTGTGAACATCAACTTGTTTCCTGTAAAATCTTTCAAAATCACTGTCAATTCCCGCCCTCTTTCAACAGGTGCTTCATTGTTCTGACTTCCTGTCTTTACTCCTGCGGTTCCTCAGTCAGTCCTTTTCCTCATTGTCTGCCACAAAATTCTATCCATTATTTGAGAGCCAGCTGAGATGCTAAATCTTTGTGGTGTCTTCTCTGATCTCCCAGGTTGATTCCACCTGGTCACCAAGTGTTTGTCAAGCATTTTCTGAGGTGGTTAGGGAATTGAGATGGCCAACATCTGGTCTTCTCCCTAAAGGACCTCACACCCTGATTAATAAATTGCTCTTGCTTTGCTCTGTCATAGCATCACTTGCATCTCCGTATAACACACACTCCATTTGCTTTGTGTTCAGTTGCTGTCACACTTGTCTACATCACTGCATTGTAAGCACCTGGAAGGATGACTTCTTCAAATCTGTGCCAAGAATGTGGTACAAATGTAATGTGTTTTTTTTTTTTTTTTTTTTTTGCGGTACACGGACCTCTCACTGTTGTGGCCTCTCCCGTTGCGGAGCACAGGCTCCGGACGCACAGGCTCAGCGGCCATGGCTCACGGACCCAGCCTCTCCGCGGCATGTGGGATCTTCCCAGACCGGGGCACGAACCCGTGTCCCCTGCATCGGCCGGCGGACTCTCAACCACTGAGCCACCAGGGAAGCCCTGTAATGTGTTTCTTGAATGAATGATTGAAAAAAAGGAAAAGGAGGAGGAGATGGCCACAGAGAAATCAAGTAAATTCTGCCTCCTTCAGTGTTTTCTCTGTAGCCTCAGAGTTGGGTCTGGGGGGACATGAGAGAAAGTTCTAGACTTCCTTGGGCTCTAGAAACAGTTCCAACTCCATAAAGCTAGCCTGTAAGATCAGGAAGAGCGAATATTACCAGAGTGAGAGAAGGAAGAGACTTCAGGGCAAGAACTAGGTTTCCTCTCCTTTACCCATAGTTTATGAGTTCAAGTTCTACTTGACACAGCTATGAATAAACGTTGAGAACTTGGGAGGGGGTATAGTGTGGTCTTTAAACATGCAAACTCTGGGTTCACATCCTGGCTCTGTGGCTTACTAGCCTGTAACCTTATGTGACTTTGTCCAAGTTATGTAATCTCTTTTAAGCTTCAGTTTCTTTGTAGGTAAAATGGGGATGATTATAATAGTACTCATCTCCCAGGATTATTGTGAGGTTTAAATCAGCTAATACATAGAAAACAGAAGAGTGACTGGCACATAGTAAGTACTAAATTATTACTATCACCATCATCTGCCAGGTAACATTCTTGCAGAAATCATAACAGTTAAACCTTATTGGGCTAGATATAATTCACTTGTTCTAAGAGAAAAAATGTAAATTCAACACAGAGGTAGACCAAAGTCTAGGCAACAGAGGCATATTGAGAATTGCTGGGAGGTTAAAGGGGTGTTTGTAAAGGCTCCTAACCCATTGCACGGGCACCCATGCCTTCCCCCACTTAGTCCACATGCTCCTGGTAGAGTCACATCTCTGAACACAAGAGGGCCTTGTGGGGCTCAGGATGGAGAGGGTGACTGATGTGTTCATACTCTTGTTATTGGAGAAGATGAATTATCCATTTTCAAAGAAATAAACTATAAATGATTAATTTTGTCTGTGATGTATAATGACTTTGCATCATGAGGGCTGTCATTGTATCATCATAATAAGACGAAACAACCTTATGGGTTTCTAATTAGTTTCTGGAAGAAGTCTTCTATGGGGCTGGGGCAGCCGTGGCAGGTGAGTATTTAAGGAAGAACGGAAGTACGAAGAGCAAGCCTACAACCTGTGGGGCAGAGTCTCCTCCCCTAGTGAAATTCCCTGTGAAAATACCCATCCCTGAGCTGGGGCTTTGGCAGAGACGGGCAATTAGATCACTTTCATTGCTGGTGGCTGAAGGAGGTGTGAGTGTGTGTGAGAGGGAGAGGTGGAGGCTGTCCTGAAGAGGGTGGTTTCTTGCCACGTCCCTGGCAGGATGGGGACAGTCATCCCTGTGCACCTGCTCCCAACTCCACGCTTACCTGGAACCCTGAGGGCTTTCCTCTAAACCAGGGCTTCTCACATGTCACAAGGTCCCCCGGGGACCTTGTTAAGATGTAGACTCGGATTCGGTAGGTATGGGTTGGGGTCCAAGATTCTGCATTTTCAGATGTTTCCAGGTGATGCTCACGCTGCTGGTATTGGGAACAGACTGTGACAAGGTCAAAGACTTTGTATTCAACAGCATCATCACCACCAGGGAGCTCTTTAGAAATGCAAATTCTCGGGCCCTTCCTCAGAATCAGAAACTTGTTTTAACAAGCCATCCAGGAGATCTTTGTTCATGCTGGAATTCTAGAACCACTGTTATGGATGATACATGAACTAGTCTCATTGGAAGGACAGATGAGCTTTCCGAAAAGGGATATTCAACCAGCATAGAACCCGAGGGTGGGAAGACTTGCCCAAGAGGTTACCCAGTCAAGCCATCTTCCACGTGGGCCCTGGAACAAGTCCTTTGAACCAGGGGGTGGACCACACCCTTTATGGAACCTTCCGTAGGAGCTCATTCTGGTGAGGGTGCTTTCCTGCAGTTCTAGCTCCCAGCATCCACGAGGCGAAGCCCTGTGGTGGGCATTTCACCGAAGGGGTAGAGGAGAAAAGGATTTGTGTTTGGTAGAAAGTGAATGCAGAGAAAGGCGGGGTGGGTGGCGTCTCTGGCCTTGCTGCTAACTCAGTACATTCACATACAGACACTGCCCCGGGCTGGTGAACAGAAGTCTACCTTGGGGTGGATACAAACCGAGTTCTCAGGGCCTGAGTGGGGTCCTTGAGCTCAGAGGAGAGATGGAAAGGACAGGGGAACACTTTTCACAAAATTCCCCAGCTACCTTCACATCCAGTTAATTAACTAAATTAAACCCTAAAGCCTGACTCATTTTGGAGGGGACCTTTGATGTCTGTGAGCACCGAGCCCAGGGAGGTGGGTAGTGCTGGGCCGGGAACCTCTCCCATGGATGGCTGAGCAGCATTCTGTTAATTGTGGCTATTAAACTGCTTTCCTGGGAGCCGTTTTTGAATCATGTGAAATAGATTAAGAGTCTGTTTTGAATCCCTCAGGGTTTCCTGTGGTGCATAATTATAGATGCACTGGAATAAGAATTCAAGTCAACAATTACTTTAATGAGATGTCTGAGGAGCATGGCCTAGCAAGGCAGAGGGCAGAGGAGGAGCCGGGAGAGGGTGTGGGGGGCAGGAGACAAGAGAAACTGGAGGAGGTGAGGGAGGTAGGGAAACTGGCAGGAGGAGGGGGCAAAGGCATGAAGAATTCTGCAAGGAGGTGAGTGGAAGAGGGAGAGGAGGAATGCAGAGCAAGGGAGCCAGAGAAGCAAACAAAGGACAGGGGAGCAGCGTTCGCTGTGTCCCACCACGTGCCTGGAACGTTTTGAAAGATGAAGAGGGAAAACATTCAGTAAACAAGAGAAAGATACTGGGTATCCATGGAGAGGTTCGCAGTCTTAGATTCTGATATTCCTCTCTTGAATTTATCTGGAGACAGTGCAGAGGTATTGACAATGGGCTTTGTCATCAGATAGACTTGGGCCTAATTCCTGATCCTTCCCTTTTTGACCTGGGTGACTCTTGACAAGTCACTAAACCCCTTTGAGCCTGTTTCCTCATCTGTAAAATGAGGGTTAACTACATAAGGTGCATGTCTCTTGTCTCTTCAGGCTACTATAAAAAATTACCATAGACTAGGTAGCTTAAAAATAACAGAAATTTATTTCTCACAGTCCTAGAGGCTGGAAAATCCAAGATCAAGGAAGACCTGGTGTCTGGTGAGAGCCTATTTTTTGGTTCCTAGGCAGCTGTCTTTTCACTATGTCCTCACATGGTGGACGGAGTGAAGGATCCATCTGGGGCCTTTTTGAAAAGGGCACTAATCCCACTCATGAGGGCTCCGCTCTCATGACCTAAACATCTCCCAAAGGCCCCACCTCCAAACACCAGCACATTGGAGATTAGGCTTCAACTGATGAATTTTGGTGGGACACAAATATTCAGTCCATAGCAGCGTATAACACTCCTAGCATGAACTACTACTGTCTGATATACAATAGGTGCCCAAAAAACTATTGTTAGAATGAGGAATCTGAGAGGTTAGTTTTGTCTAAGGGCTCATAGCTAGTCAGTAGCAGAATTGAAATTTAAACCCAGATTTGTCTGATCTCCACTGCCACCAAGGAAAATGTACATGACTGTC
This sequence comes from Delphinus delphis, assembly GCF_949987515.2. Taxonomy (NCBI): domain Eukaryota; kingdom Metazoa; phylum Chordata; class Mammalia; order Artiodactyla; family Delphinidae; genus Delphinus; species Delphinus delphis. The sequence continues at coordinate 34,822,616 of NC_082692.2, read as the reverse complement.
CTTTTTTGGGAAAGACAGGTTCTCCAGAGGGTCAGCCTCAGCCCATGAAGACAGTCCTTACAAGCTGGTGCTGGGGGCTCAAGGGAGAACCAAACCAGCTCTGACCAGCTTCAATCCAGTCATGGCAGGACTTTAAAATTGAACACAGGTATGAAGGTCCCGCTGGTTTTTACAGAACATGCCCTTGCTTACATGCCCCCACCCCCCATAGGTATAAAGGGGGAATTCATTTTTTAGTTCATTCCAGGGCTGACTCAGTTCCCATGATATGCCCGGTACTATTTCAGGCCCCCAAGGAACAGATGTCTGGTTGGATAACTGTGGCAATCTTGGTGGTGCACTGCTCAAATTCCCTTCGAGTCCTAGAACCTGCTGCAAGAATCTGCCTTTGGAATCTATGAGAAGGTTCATGCCAAAGCCATAGTCTTCCCCAGGCTGCTTTCAGCAAAGACAGAGCAGGGGGCAGGCGGTGGGGTGGGTAGTGGGGTAGGGTGGAGATGTACTAGAGCTGAGCCATTCCTGCCCAGTGTGGAACTTCTTTAATGGGGGTGTTGGTGGGGGTGGGGGTCTAGGGCTCCCAAAGCCTGGCCAGACTTTCTCAGAGCTGCACTTCAGTCTTAGGTGCTTCCTGCCCCATCCCCCTTCCTTCCCTCTCTCCTTTCTCAATGGTCAGACCTGCATCACAGTCTGAAGGCTCTCCTTGCCTCCCCTTGCTCCCTCTCCCCAGACCCCTTATCTTTCACAAGAGTTTCTCCAAGAAATCTCTTGCACTTCTATCTTGGCCTCTGTTTCCTAAAGGAACCAAACTGACCAAAGAACCAAGATCCATTGTTTATAAAAAGATTAAATGACAATATAAGTCAACTGAGGAGTGGAAGTCACAGGCCCCTCCTAGATAGCTCTTGAATCCACCCACTTCTCTCCAAGTCCACAGTCGGCACCTTAGTTCAAGCCGCCATCACTGTCAGATCCTGACTGGACACAGATGTCACACTCAAACTGGGCAATTTGTTGAGAGGTTAAAAAAGGGCAATTTACAAAACTGTGGTCCTGAGATATGGCTTTAGGTTAAAGGAACGAGGGACACAGTCAGTCTGCCTGCACCAACTGGGGTGAGTACTCCCACCTCACTCTCCTTCCTCCCTCTATCTCCTGACAGTGCTCCTTTTTTTTTTTTTTTTTTTTTTTTGCGGTACGCAGGCCTCTCACTGTTGTGGCCTCTCCCGTTGTGGAGCACAGGCTCCGGACGCGCAGGCTCAACGGCCACGGCTCACGGGCCCAGCCACTCCGCGGCATGTGGGGTCTTCCCGGACCGGGGCACGAACCCGTGTCCCCTGCATCGGCAGGCGGACTCTCAACCACTGCGCCACCAGGGAAGCCCCAGTGCTCCTTTTTGGCCAAACCCAAATGGAAGCCAGAGGAGATGGGAGCCCATTGATGGAAGCCCAGGTCTGCTTCCCAGGGGCACAGAGCAGGGCTAAGAATGAATCAGGAGAGGCAAAAGAAGCTGTCTGGCACAACTGTGTCTTGCCCAAAGCTTTACAAAATCTTGCCCTACCCCGTTGCCCCCTTTTAATCTTTTTCCTCATTCAAACCAGAGTGACATGTTAAAAAGAGTGACTCTCCCAGCTACTTAACCCCATCCAGTGGCTCCCCACGAGGACTGACTTGTGCAAGGTCAAGGAATGTCTACCTGACTCAAGGTTGCATTCCCGGAGCCTAGAACAGGGTGGGCCCCCGCAGATACTTGTTTTATGAGTAAATAAAATGCTATGGGCAAACCGTGTATTTTGGAGTCCAGGATGGTGCTGATTTCAAACATTTCTTCCTCTTTTTCCCAAACATTGAAAAGTCCTGGAGTTTCAATGTTTGTGTATCCAAATTCTATCTCTCAGGTACCACTAACAGCACCTACTATGGGCCAGGCACACTGGGAAATGTCTTTCTGAATAGGATGACGAATCTGCACAACTAGCGCCCCCATGTGTGTTTTGCACATTAGGAGATGGACCCAGCAGTCAGAAACAAGTTGCCCATTGACCATATGGGGTCCCAGTAAAGAATACAATTCACTTCTTTCACGTTTCCATGCTGTCCTCCCCACAGGCATACTTTCCCCCAGATGCATCTTCCTTATGGGATTATTGCAAGGATTGAGTAAATCAACTCACATAGAGGGCTTAAAACAGTGCCTGGACCACGGTCAATGTGCAGTCACGGTTAGCTCTTATTAACGTGTCATCCTCTTCCTCTGTCACCTTCCAGGCTTCTGTGTGGAATATCATTCCTGCCAAGTGGACACTCCCCCACCATCTTGCACACCATATTGATGCAATTTCACATAACGACCTATTCAAGGCTGATGGCATCCTGGATGCTGTTCAAGGCTTGCACCTCTTGTTTGTATTGGCCCCAGGAACTCCAAAGAATCTGTCAATAGTTCTGAAGTAAGAATGAGAGCACGGGTCCAGCCCCCTTAGATAAGGAAGTTGAGCCCCAGAAAGGGACCTGACCTGTCCTCACATCCGGAAACCCTACATGTTCATCCACTTCCCAGTACTCATGCTGGCTTTTAATTCCAGCCCTGACTCCTCTGCACCCTGGGGGCTCCCCTGCTCTCTGGGCACATGCTCAGAAGGATCACCCCACCCCACCCCCAGCATTTCTCCCTTCCCATCCCTGCAGTCATGCACTGCAGCCTCCTCACGGGAGACATTTTATTGTAAATCATGGAGCGGAGACAACACATCATGAGTACATCCCTCCTCCCCCTCACCTCCGTCCAATTCTCTCCCCATCTCCCTCTCCCCTCCTTTCATTCCCTCCCCTATTTTCGTGCTCCCACTTTCTGCACAAGCTGAGTTACCCTCCCGGGTCTATGGAGACCTGAGATGCCCTCACTTCAGCAGAATCCCTCGAGCTTCTTGAATCAGACGTCTCTTGGGTACCACTTCCCATCCTATTGGCCTCCCTCTCCTCCAGCACCACCTGTGGTACCCTGTTCCGCACAGACTGAGCGCAGCTTCCTGGTCATGTTCTCTGACAGCTCCCATCCCACCTTAGCCTGCATCGCAGCACATCCTTAGCTGGGTCTCCCTCCTTCCCCGATTCACTGCCCTGGTCCTTTGCTCTCACTCTCTGAGATCACTTCCCATGTAAACTACTTGTACACAAGTCCTTTTTCAGTCTGTTTTTGGGGAACCCAAACTAACACACCATGGTCTCCTGGAACAACAATATCTCTTCCTGCCTACCAGTCTTCTCCATGGAATTCCTCATGAGCTCCTTTCCACCTTTCAAAGCCCCACCCATCCTTCAAGGATCATCTGAAATTCCAGTCCCCTGATTGCATCAACCCACAAGGATCTCTTCTCTTCCTGGGTAGCTGTAGCCCTTTCTAAGCACCTAGAACAGTTCTCTATTCTTATTTTTGTCTCAACATTAATAACGTAATATTAAAAATGAATAATAATTAGCTAACAATAATTAATAATACTAATAGCTAACAATTACTGATGTATACAATTGCTGTCTGCCATTTTAAGCCCTAATGAGATTACAAACACCTTGAGGCCAGCCCTGTGTCTAAGTCCCCATAGAGCCTGGCATAGGTTGTAGCCTGAATTCTGGGATTCTCCCAAACTCCTTCAGTAGGGGACAGCTCTCTCCTGGGGACCAGAGCCAGGTGGGGAGGCCCCTCTTTCCTCTCTCTGCTGTGCCTGGTTTCTCACTACAGGAAGACATGAGCTCCTTGCAGCCTTCCTAAAAACTCTATGAAGAAAAGAGAACAGTCGCCCATCACAGTGTATGAGTCTGCAAATCCTACTCGACCTCCAAAGCCCAGCTCACATGCAGCCTCCTCCAGGTAGTCTTTCCCATCCTTCCAGAAAGAACTCTCCACGCTCTAAACGTCCACAGTTCTTTATCTTCACCCTTTTAATGAAGCTTCTCATTTTCAAACACGTCTTGCAGTTAGTTATCCATAATTTGTCTCTCGTTTAACAATGAGTAAGTTAATCATTTACCAAGCCCCAGGGCCTACACTTTAGTAGCTGCTCAATACATTTTGAATGAATGAACAACTGGGAGGAGGGGGAAGAGAGGCCGAGAGGCTACAGGCAGCAGATTATCAGGCCTCCTGGAATCCTGTTAAGTCCAGGGAGGCCCACAGTTGCAAATTGATAAAGATTCTGGCAGAGGCTGCTACTCGTCTCCCCAAACCCATTCTTATCTTGTTACATAAGATAAGATAGTTGGGCACACATGGCCACCAGAATACATTTCCCAGCCTCCTGTGAATCACTAAGTGCTGATGATTGTGAGCAGAAGCGATGTGAAAATGAATTACAAATTATGTTTTTATTTTATTTATTTAGTTAGTTAGTTGCGCTGGGTCTTAGTAGCAGCCAGCAGGCTCCTTAGTTGCGGCTGGTGGGCTCCTCTGTTGTGACCTGCAGGCTCCTTAGTTACGGCATGCGAACTCTTAGTTGCAGCATGCATGTGGGATCTAGTTCCCTGACCAGGGGTTGAACCCGGGCCCCCTGCATTGGGAGTACAGAGTCTTAACCAGCGCACCACTGGGGAAGTCCCACAAATTATGTTCTTAAAAGGAGTGGCGGGCTTCCCTGGTGGCACAGTAGTTGAGAATCTGCCTGCCAATGCAGAGGACACGGATTCGAGCCCTGGTCTGGGAAGATCCCACATGCTGCGGAGCAACTAGGCCTGTGAGCCACAACTACTGAGCCTGCGCGTCTGGAGCCTGTGCTCCGCAACAAGAGAGGCCGTGATAGTGAGAGGCCCGTGCACCGCGATGAAGAGTGGCCCCCGCTTGCCACAACTAGAGAAAGCCCTCACACAGAAACGAAGACCCAACACACCCAAAAATAAAAATAAATAAAATACTGAATACATAACTACTTTAAAAAAAAAAAAAAAAGGAGTGGCCCTGCATTCCCTGGGAAGGCAGGAGCTGGGGCAGCCACCTTGGGTCCTGAGGTGGGAGCTGCATGTTGAGGTTGGCAGAGCAAGAAGATAAAAGGAGTCTGGGCTCCTAATGATTAAGGAGCCACCTTGTTAGTCCTAGACCACTCACTAAGACTTCTACATGAAAGAAGAATAAACTTTTTCGTTGTTTGAGCCAGTCTTATTTGGTCTCTCAGTTAAAGCAGCTGAACTTGTATTTTAACTAAAACCAGTCCCACTCTGTAAGTCTGATCAGTTCTGAAGGAGTGAAAGGAAAGTATATGCCAGAGATATGCTGGGCCGAGGATTTGTGGTAGGTGAAGGGTGGCGGTGAGGGCAGCTGTGTGGCTGGATAGGCTCAGAGCACAATATATGTGTGTTTTTAGACATACTCTGGTGTCATCCTGTTGTCTCGTCAAATTGGACAGAACTGACTGTGCTAACTGGATTCAAGCTAGCACTGGAGCTCAAGTGGAGAAGGGCTGGGGAAGGTGTGCCCCACAAGGAAGATGGGGGCCGAAAGCTGACGTAGGAAACCCTGGTGGGAGACACGGAAGGTAACCATGAGTTCCTGACTTGTGAGCCTGATACAGGCACTGAGTCTGCAGGGGCCAGAGGGAGATGTTACATCAAAACCAGACCCAATAGTCAGGGACTGGGATAGGGGCGCCAAGCAGGCAGAGTCTAGGATGATTTCCAGGAATACAGGTGAGCTATGTGGTAGATGGTAGTATATGGCTGTATTCTATTGAATTAAAGATAGAGAAGGGCAACTAGGAGCAATTTTTCACCCTGCGCCCTAGCTTGTGATCCTATGCTTGGAATACCTGCCGTGACCCATTTCTTCATTTGTTGGCTTCACGTATCCTAAAAGTCTCGGCTTGGGTGTCACCTTCTCTAGGAAGCCCTCCTTGACACCACAGCTGAGTCAGCTGCCCCTTCTCTGAGCTTCCCCTAGACCCTGCTCTTCTCTCTATTGTAATTATTATCAATCCTTCAATTATTGTAGGAGTGCAATTATTGCAACACAATTTGTGACCAGGTTTGACAGGGATCCCCAAGAGCAGTGATCCTTGCTTTCATCCCTTCAGTGTTTCCCATGATTCCTGATACACGGTGGGAGACAGGTAGTCTGAACGGGACCCCAGGGGCAAGTAGGTGGATGACTGGATGGTCTGGAAACATGGTTTGGGGGCCTCAGACATCCCAGAAAATGGGAAGTGAATGGATTCTCTAAAAACCCCTTGAGATTCAGGAGTTGGGGGTGCAGGATTGGGAGGTGGGAGCAGGAAATGAGTAGAAGGAAATGGTCAAGGCTGAGCTGATCTCATCAAGGCCCTAGTACTGCCCAGAACTGCATAACTCATGTCACCCCACATTCCCAAATGTGGTGCCCAGAAGGGACAATTGTCAATAACCCAAGGAGCAAGTAAACATCCCAGGACTGAACACTGCACATCCCTGATTACGCAATGCTTGTCCTATCCATTTTTCCACGCTGTACCTCTGGGAGAGCAGAGGCTGCAGAACATTCAGCCCCTCCCCCTAAGATACACACCCACAACCTGAGATGTGTTTTCTTTGGGGAGGAAGGTCAAAAGGCCACCTTTAAATCCAGGGAGTAGGCCCAGTGAGAGGAATCATGATGTGATGGATTCTATCCCTATTTAATCATTTCATTACTAATTAATAGGGTCATTACTGCATCTCAAAGGGAAAGAACTGTGATTAAAGGTTAATGTTGTTGCCTCATGCATCACACCTCAAATTATGTTGTAAAAATGTCCAGAGTATTTAATTGAGCCCATAAGTAACAGTGTAATTACTCTTAGTAATGTACGTGCCTCGTGTTTATTTGTTCCTCTCTGAGGTGCAGAGAGCCCCACGTGGGTGGGTTACAGAAGATCACGGTGACTCACTGTCACAGCGTGTCCTCCATCTTCTGGTCCTATCAGCTCTTTCCTGGCCCCCACAGGGTAGGAATAATAGGTGACCTGGTCACAAGAAATCCACCCCCTCCCCCTCCCACACTTCTCAATGGGACAAGGTCAATGTTTCCCACGAGGGAAGTGAGGAGAGGAGAGGGGCAGAGAAAGTGGCCATCGCCTGAGCCCTTGGCACTGTACAGCCTTGCCAAGGGGCCATGATGCTTCAAACTTATGTGTCTTAGACTGGGGGGCAAATGAACAACAAACATGTATTTCTCATAGTTCTGGAGGCTGGGAAGTCTGAGATCAAGATGCCAGCAGCTTCACTGTCTTCCTGGTTCATCGACAGCCATCTGTGACCTCCTGCCTGTGACCTCCCATGGTGGAAGCCGTGAGAGAGCTCTCTCTCTCTGGAGTCTTTGTCTTTTTCTTTTTTTTGGAATCTCTTTTTTTATAAGAACACCAATGCCATTCATGAGGGTTCCACTCTCATGACCTAATTGACCCCCAAATGTCCCACCTCCTAACACCACCACTCTGGGGGCTGGGTTTTAACCTATGAATTCTGGGGAGACACAAACATTCAGCCTATAGCACTATGATCCTCTTTTGTCATGTCTTCCTTTGAAAATACCTTTTCCTCCTCTTGGAATGTCCCCTCTTTTTTTTTTTTTTTTTTTTTACAAAGTAGGGTGCATACAGATAATTGGCCCTCAGCATTCATTCTCAACCTCTAGTATTTTCTTCCTTGACTGCAAAAGCTAGAAACCTTAAAACTGCTTTTCCCAGACTCCCTTGCAGCCAGGATTCTGGATGCAAATTAGGCTCCTCCCCCGCCAACACTAGATGCACTCATGGGAGATTTGGAAGGTGGCAATGAGACAGGGGCATTTTCTGCTGCTTTGGCTGTTTGCTTTGGCAGGCAAGTTCATGGAGACGTGAATGTTTCTATATACTCACTCGAGGGATGGAGGGGCAGAGAATTGAAGGAGTATAGGACTTGGGCAAGTCATTTATTTTCTCTGTGTCACTTCTCAAATGACAACCAATAAAAAATGCTCTACCCTTTTACAAGGTTGTTGTAAAGATCAACTTTTCAAGAGTATCTTTGAGAAGTTGAAACAACCTTTGTGATTATGCCTTATTATTAGTCCCACACAAGTTTCCTGTCTTAAATCAGAATTTCTTCTAAGACAGCCGATCTTGGATGATTTGTTTTCTCATTTTCGACAGATTTTGGCGTATAATTCTGAGAGCCCAGATTCATTTCCCCCACTGGCTCCTGTTTGCCACTATCCACGTGGGTCCCCACCCATAATTCTAGAAGAGTTTGCCAGGAAGGATTTCCTCTTACGGAACCAAGTGGCCTTCCTCGCTGGTACATAGCTTTGGCGGTGCCACTACTCTTTATTCTAAATGTGGATATGTTGGCTGTTTTCCCAGCCAGTCTCACTGTTCAAGCTCCCAGGGTCCTTTGTGGAGGCACAGTCACCCTCTCTAGCTCTCTGGCGTCACATCCCTTTGTAAATGAGCACTTACACGTTTTGGCCAGCATTCCCCAATTTCACCCTTGAGTTCCTTCACTACTCTCGGGGTGAGTGCCATCTGGTCCTAGTGATTTGTCTATATTTAGTTCGTCAAGTAGGTATAAAATCACTTGCACATTTGCTGCTACTTGAGTTGGTTTCTCTGTCCTGTCAGTCCCAAAAGACAGCCTGGAGGTGGGAATTTCAGAGAATCACATAGAATGACGGAACCTCAGAGCTGAGAGGGTCCTTGGAGAGCCTTTTAGAGGAAACATCATTTAGCCATTCATTCAGCTATTCATTTATCCTAGAAACAATGATTGAGTACCTACTATGTGCCAGGCTGGGTGCTGAGATAAAGCAATGGGCGAGACAGACTCTAAAATTGCCCCTGGTGCCTTTGTCAGCATCATATGCTGCAAATTAGTGGCTAAGCTGGGGCAGGAACTCTGTCTCCTGCCACCCAGAATCATCCCTATTAATCACAGGGAAAGGGACACAGGGAGAAAATAACGGAGACGGTTGAAGGGCACTATGGGGAATAGAACAAAGGGAACTGGGAGAATGAGGGGTGAGTATAAGGAGGTCAAAATAAAGATGAAAGGGAGTAGGAAGGGGGCGTCATATTGAATTTAAGAGAAAGAAGTTAAGAGGAAAGGAGGAACATGATTCATGACTGGGGTTAGGATTGAAGGGAATAGCTGAGAAACAGCAGGTGGGGGTCTCTGACCCCTTCATTCTCTTTATGCTTTATTCCTTCCCATCCATACTCCGATTGGTAGGAAGGGAGGGGGAAGTGATGCATCCATTGCTGTGGATCGAGCTTATCATCATTATCATCGAGGGAGAAGCATTTATCATCCTGACAGATGCCCCCCTCTGAAATCTCTGATAGCCCAGAGTCTGCTCCCAAGGGGATAGGAACCACTGTGACCCTTACAAGATAAAGAAAGAACTGATGGGATTTTTCTCAGCCTTAATTATGTAGGGCCCTGGCAGAATGAAGCCAGGAATTTGGGGGCAAGGAGGAGGCAAAGAAGGAAGAAGCCCAGGAGAGGAGAGTGAGGTATCATGTAGGGAGATGCTGGAAATTGTAAGGAAACACGTCACTCTGTTTTCTGGACCGCAGGTGTTTATGATGAGCCATAAGTGGACAGCTGCAAGTCCAGAAAACAGGGCAAAACATTTGCTGACAATTCCCACACTGAACGTGAACATGGAACGTGAGTGAGAAATAAACCTCTGCTGTTGTAAAAGCCACTTCGATTTGGGGCTGTTACCGCAGCATCCTCTAGCCCATCGTGACTGATGGAGGGAGGCTATGGGAGCTGGACAACACTGGTGCTGGCAACAAATCAGAAAAGGTCAAAGCCAAGGATTCAACTATTCAAAAGTTTCTGTGCCAGGGAGGGATAAATAATGACAATGGGATGGAAGGATCTGGGTGTCTGGAGGACTGGGGCATGTAGACCCTTTGAGCTAGAAGAGAAGCTAGAAATTGTCACGAGAGGTAGTAGCCTTACCTGGCAACAGGATGGGCTCTGGCACCACGTCCCTTTTCTCTCCTCCTTGGGCAAGTTCCACTGTGTTTTGGTTTCCTTTTCTATAAAATGAAGATAACAAAAACAGCATCTAGGTATAGGGTTGCTGTTGGGACTAAATGAGGTACCCACATACGAGTTAACACGTGTGCTTAGAACACATATAATGAGTTACCACGGGTGCTTGTGAGTTGAGTATCCAACTCACTGTAGGTGCTCAATGCACGTTACCCATCAGTACTGTTCTTTCCAAGGTTCCCAATCTGCAGATAATAAAACCGATAGGGTACAGGACTTCCTAGAGATCACACGGCCAACCGACAGCAGAGAAGAGTTCCCTGCAGCCAGCCAGAAAGTGGGCTGACTCTGCACGTACTGGGTGTGGAAGGCCGATGACAAGCATTTAATTTGCTCTTAAGCCGAAACAGTTGTCAGTAAATTACACATTGATTGTAAAAGGACCTCCAATTAAGATTCACTAATGACATCACCAGCTCAATTGTCATGCAATTCATATACAATTACCCAAGAACAAATATTTAACTACTTTCCTCTTAATACATTAAACTAATATTATTCCTCAAGCTGTGGGATAGGAATATAAAAACATTTAATTGACATGGAGACATGAAATCAGAGAATTAGCGAGACAACGGCCATATTGTCCTGTCTGGTGGTGTGACATAGCCCCGGGATAATGAGAAGGAAGGGATCAGAAGAGGGAAAGCCCTTGGGTCTGTGTCTTCTGTTCCTATGATTGTAGAGATGGAAGTGGCTGGGGATGCTAGAGAAACATGGAAAATCCCTGAAGGGAGCTGTCCACAATCCTCATGGGCTGCAGTTGTCGTTGGTTGAAGCTGCATGGCAACTTAACTTCCCCTTCTACTCCGTCTTGCTCTCTTCCTTCCCCAGAGTTGTCGATCCCAAAGGCACTCCCTAATGCTCAGCCTGAGCACTAAATTGCCTTGTATAATCGGTTCCAGAAAATTCCATATGTAACAGGAAGCCATTAGATTTTTCTGAGCAGACAAGTGGCGTGATCTGACTTACACATTAACAGTGTGTGATTAAAGGGAGGCAAGGGGTGAAGCAGAGACACCTGTTAGGATGTTTCTGTGGGAAGTTCGAGCAGAGCATCTAGACTCAAAGGATGGAGAGAAAGTCACAGCCAGGGGCCCTGCAGGAGGAGGACTCTGAGAGTCTGGGGTGGGAGAGAGGGGAAAGGGCTGGGGGTGGGAGCCTGTCTGAAGGGCAGGAGCAGTGCTCCTCAGGCACCCAGCAAACAGCTCCCCCATGGAGTTACCCCTGGGACCGCCCCTGTGTATCCTGGGGCCACTGAACCCTGGGGCTCCCAGAATCCATGGGAATGCTTGTGGGTTGGATTTGCAGGGGGAGCTACGCAACTTACATCATATAGAGAGTTATTTCACAGGCTGATGAAATCACTGTAATAGATTAAGAATCTGCGATATAAAACTTATTACTTCCTTAAACCTGTCAGTTCAAGAAAAACCGAGTTTTGTTCATAATGTTCTAGAAGCACAGAGCGCGAGGAATAAACTCTGGCCTTGAGGAGAGGTGAGGGTCTTGGATGTCAATCTTTTCTCCAAGTCTTCTGAAACATGGGATTCTCTTCACTACTGGCTCTGCCACTTGCAAGCTGTGTGACCTTAGTCAAGTTATTTAGTCTCTCTGAACCTCTTTCTTCTGTAAAATGGGAATGATTACTACACTAGATAGTCCACCCACTGGGTTGTGGGTAGTGAATGAGACACTAGCATGGCCATAGTTAATACGTCGTAAAATGTCAGAGAAACGTGACCTGGCCATCGTGGCTCCGCAATTTTCTCCGGGATAAGTGCACCCAAGGAAAGAGGTAGGATTTGAGGTGACTAGATTCCTTCTACCAAGAAGACTCTCCAGGCCAGATGTGACCACTCTCACTGCTGATCCCCAGAGCCCTTCTTACACATTTCTCTAGCAACGTTCTCCTCAAAGAAAATCTTTCCCTATGATTTTTTTTCAGACTGAAAGACCGGGAAGGGACTTTTCAGATATTGAGTGCCCACGATGTGCCAAGAACTGTGCTGGTGTTTAAATATATCACCTCAGACCTTGAGTATTTCTTTGTCTTTTTTTTTTTTTTTAAGGCTTTGCCTTGTGCCATGTGGGATCTTAGTTCCAGGGATGGAACCTAGACCAGGGATGGAACCCACGCCTCCTGCACTGGGAGTGCAGAGTCTCAACCACTGGACCGCGAGGGAAGTCCCAGACCGTGTATATTTCTGTTAGGAAATTTTGTGAAAGACTTTGGAAACTGTTCAGTGTTCTCTTGAGCGAAACCTGCCAGATTATCTGATTCTGTTGGGGCCTGTGCATTTCATCGTCTTTGAGCCATTTACAACTGTGCAAATTCTAGAAAACTGATACTAATGAAAGGATTCCTGTCCTTGGAAATGCAAATGAAGTGTGTTTGGTGGAGATGCAGCTCATTATTACACAATGGTTATTGACTGGTTTTGCAGATATTTGTAAATTTATTTCAGTATTCCCGATTGCCCATGTATGTGTGTTCTTTGAATTCTCCCCTCAATGGGTTGTCGTATCTTACTGGTTCCCTCATTAACTAATGAGTTAAATTCTTTGATGTGTATTCATTTTATGTTCATATGAGTCATGATTTTAACTTAAAAAAGTATCTTTTAATACTTTATATCATAAAATTGAGAAAAGCCTTGCCCAAGGTCACAGAGGTGGAAATCTCAGAGCTGGGATCTGACCTTGGGTCTGTCTGGTTCTTTCCACTTTAGGGAGTGGCCTCAATATGTCATGTCCTCTTGATTCATATATGTGCCTCTTCTCTCCTGTTTTGTGTGAGTCCTGGAGGATTAAAGGGCCTGGGCCTCACACTCAGGAGTAATTACTTTTGGAGGAGATGAAGGGGCAGGGTCAGACTGGGTTCTGGGCACTATGGTTCATGTAACACACTAGTGGATGAGGGATGGATTCAAGTGGTAGGGTCAGACGCACCCTGGAGAAGGGCCTGGGTGTGAGTATAGAAAGGGATGGGGTAGACAGGAGAAATGTCCCTCCCTCTTTTTTTACAAAACATCTCCCACCACCTGCCATGTCCAGAATCCTCCTTATAACTATGGTGTGGAGTGAAGATTAGGAAAGTCCCCATCTCCATCCTGAAGGACCTTGGATTTAGTCCCCAAATTTTCCTATGAAATTCTCTGAGTGGAAAAAAATGTCAGTAAACAAAGGATGTTGCGGCCATCAAGCCATCACATTACAGCTGCCCTGTGGTTGAGCCCCGAGGGAACTCAGGACAGAAACAGGATGTCCATATACCTGAGACTAACACAATATTGTAAAAGCAACTCTACTCGAATATAAAATAAAATTTTTTTTAAAAACAGACAAAAATAATACATCCATTGGTATCTAAAAATAAAATAAGAAGAACGAAAGAAACAGGATGCCTGCCATCAAGCCATCAGCCACTGCAGCGACCCCTGACGGTGCACCCTGAGAAGACTCAGGATAGGAGAACACAGGGTACTAGACCCAGATAGCTGAGGTGCATGTCAAAGGAATGATTTCAATGAGCCCAGACTCTTGCATCTTCCCATACATAGAAAAGCACTAAATTCCTTAACTTGAGGTGTCTGGTTTCCTTTAACAGTAATCTTTTGAAATTCTGACTACCTGGTCTTTGTTGCAAAAACTCCTGTATATCCCGACTCCTCCCTTACTTCTTCAGAGCAGTCCCTCAGAGCTATCCGAGAGGATGTCTCCTGGGCTTGAAGTCCTCAGAATGTCCACTGAATAAAACATAATTCTCAACTTTTGGGTTGTGCCATTTTTTCAGTCGACAGGCAATCTCAGAGTCCTTCTCTGGGTCCCACAGCTGCATGCCTGGGTCAGCCCAGATGTTTTGGGTGTGCCTCCTAACTTCTGGTTTCTCCAAAATCAGCTTCTCTCTCACTGATCCATCTCACACAATGTACCACCGAATTAATCCTCCTGAAAGAACACTTCGAATGTGGATGGCCCTCCTGGCTGGTGTCAGAAGCGTTCCGGAAGTATTTGCTGAGGAATGATGAGGGGCAGGTTTCTTCCTTCCCTCATTCTTTCCTTTTTTCTTTTTCTTTTTTCAATAGGTTTATTTTATTCATTTATTTACTTATTTTTTGGCTGCACTGAGTCTTCGTTGCTGCATGCGGGCTTTCTCTAGTTGCAGTGAGTGGGTGCGAGGGCTTCTCATTGCGGTGGCTTCACTTGCTACGGAGCACAGGCTCTAGGCATGCAGGCTTCAGTAGTTGTGGCTCACGGGCTTAGTTACTCCGCGGCATGTGGGATCTTCCCGGACCGGGGCTCAAACCCGTGTCCCCTGCATTGGGGGGTGGATTCTTAACCACTGCGCCGCCAGGGAAGCCCTCATTCTTTCCTTTTTTCATCCAACTAGCACTTGTATTAAATGCTTACCCCCCACTGGCTAACATTATAAAGCATCACCTGGGGGAATCCTAAGAGTTATAAGAAAGGACCTTTCAGATTCGGAAGGAAAGACCCTCTCAATAAATTGTCATCTAATAATATCATAATCCCTACCCATCGCTGATTTATCAGTCCCCAAGCACCTCTCACCTTCTAAGTACCGAATTTGTCTTGTTTATTGCCTGTCTCCTCAGTAAGAAAGTAAGCCCCAGAAGGGCAGGGATTTGGTTTTGCTCTCGTTTTTTTTTTGTCTTGTTCTCTGCCTGGCGCATAACGAATAACCCATAAATATTTGTTGAATGAATAAATGTGTGTGTAGTAGGGTCACCACATCAGCCAGTGAAGGACATTTAATCGCTTGCATTTTGCAGACGAGGAAACCAGAGTTCAGGCGCTGACTTGCCTAAGGGTGACCCAGCTAGAGAATGACAGAGCCCGGATTCTGATTCAGGACTCCTCAGTCACGGCACCTGTACACACCAGTCAGGCAAGAGATGCCCAATAAAGGCACACGGCAGGTCAGGAGGTGAGGGTCACTGAGAGCCACCCTGACCTGAGATGTCAAGGACATGAGTGTGGGAGGAGCAGGCAGGGGCTGTCCCTGGAGAGGACTCTAGAGCCCAGAAGGGAGTGGACAAGCTTAGAACCGGAATCAGTGAAGCAGGTCAGTGCCCAGGCAGAGAGTATGTATGGTGAGAAGCAACAAGATGGGGGATTAGGGGTTGATGTTTCATTCATTCATTCATTCGTTCAACGTGTACTGAATACTATATTCTAGACACAACACCAGACTCTGGGAATTAAAAAATTGATTAAGACACAGCACTTGCTCTCCAGGGACTTTCGGACTAAAGAGGGAGCAACACATATACAAGCAGATGTTGTGGGAAACATTTGTAAGAGGTCAGTGGGGCACAAAGATAGCAGCACTGAATTCGCGGGGAAGGAGGGACAGAGGTGGGTTGTGGAGCAGATATGGCATCACTGAAGAGCTCTGCCTTGAGCTGAATTTCGGATGACTGGTTCGTATTTGCCAGAAGTTGGGGCACGTGGAAGAGGACTCCTGGCAGAGGGAACGCACGAATAGCCGTAGAGGCATGAAACAGGCTGTTGAAGGCGCCAACCATTTATGGGAGTTGCTGCCCGGGGTTGGGGAAGATGGACACACAGGCGAGGCCGGAAAGCTGGAGGAAGCCAGGTCAGAGTCCTGTGTGCCAGGCTGGGGGACACAGACTTTATTCCATCCATCAGGGGTCGGCAAACTTTATAACAGACACTGGATGGTAAATACTGTATTTGAGGCTTTGAATTCTGCTGTCGGTATTACAAAAGCAGCCACAGTGTGTAAATACATGGGCGTGGCTGTCTTTAACCGAAGCAGGCTGCAGGCTGAGTTTGCCTTCCAGTTACAGATAACGGGCAGCCACACGTAGTGTTTCAGTGAAGAGCATCGAAAGAAGATTTGTGAGGCTAGAATGTGCCAGATAAATTGAAACAGGGACTCGTGGGGAGCCAAGTGAAACAGCCTATCTGTGAACTTATAAGTCTGAGCAGGATGGCGGCAATAGGAAATGAAAAGAGCTTTAAACGCCACTTAGTACAACAAGTGGAGGGACCTAATAGCTAAACTAATAAAAGAGATGCAGAGGTGGGAAGAGTTAAAAGTGGATCCCAGATCTGAGCATGGATAGGAGGGAAAAAAAGTAGTGGCTTCATGATTTAATTTTAGGCAGTGCTCTGCCACTCTATAACAGAGATGTAGATAAAGATATTCATCAGGAATTGCAAAACAAAGCAGAAAAATTGCTTCCACCTGACTGCAAAGGTGGAGAGTCTTTTTAGAAGCAAACGTTACCTGCAGGTGGAAGGGAATGGGGGGGTAGGGAGGGGGGAGAGGCGATATCTTCCAAATAAGCTTTTTGTTAACTTGGAGGGAAATGGATACATCTGGAAAATTCAGACCTGTTTGCATAAGTGATGTGAGGCTGTTCAGGCCATGTTTCACAAACTCCAGGTGTCACATAAGATAATGTTACTAAAATGTTTGGGACTTAGGGAGAGAAACCGTATAAACATGTGGTTTTCCTACAGCTCATAAAAGATGATTGTGTGAAAACCTCAGAAAAATGGAAACTCTGTATAGTATAAATGAATGGTTTTCCCTTCTTCTTTTATGGCTGTGCCTCGCTCAAGACTTGAAGATGTGATCAGAAATGGGTGTCTGGGGGCCGGGCCAAAGTACTAGGATTTAGCAAGTGGCCTCTGTCTGTCTCTCGTGTTCTGGTGACTGGCGTGTGGGTAAAATGAAGATGGTGGGGAGGAACGCATGGGTGTGTGTTCACGGGTGCTTCAGGCCAGGCGTGGGAAGAGAAATGAGTGACTGTAAGTAATCAGCTGGGGCACAGGGAGGTGGCTGGTTCACGTAGCCGAGGCTCTGAGCCACAATCCAGGGGAGCTTGACCTCAATGCATCTCTTTGGCATTTTCCATTTTCTCAAGTAAAATGAAATGTGAAATGGACCTTTTTTTTTAGCAGCAGCATTTTGTTTTTATTTGCCCACAAGGGGACAGAACAATGGTGTCTTTGAAGAGCTGGCTGTGTGTGCAGCCCGGGGCTGCTCTCTGGAGCACAGGCTGTGAGAACTTGAGTGCGTCCAGAGTACCAGAAAATGGGACAGAAAGAAAGCAGGGAGGATGGGAGGGAATGACAGGCTGGGGTGGGATGGGGGTGGTAAGTGGGTGGTGGGAGAGAGAAGGATTATAATGGGCCACTTGGAAAGTTTTCCTCATCTCAATGCAAGAGTCCTGCTACCACCAGGAGGAGGCTGGGTAGCACGGAAGGAGACAAGGCCTGGAGAACAGGTCAGGGGTTCAAGTCCTGGGTCTGCCACTTGCTAGAGGCCAGGCCTCAAGCTACTTACTTAATCTCTCAGAACCTCCTTTCCTCATCTGTAAAATGAGGCTGCAAAGATCTCCAGGCTTTTTAAAGACTTTGTAAACCACCAAGCCGAGGGCCTGCCCATTCAATTCAGACTAGCCTGTATATGGTCATATATGATCATTGCCAAGTCTTGTTGCCAGCAAGAATCGGGGAGTTCTGACTTCACGTGTCAAGTTCAACCCTGGTTTTCGATGAGTGGTTTCGAAAGGGCTCAGAAGTACTTGGGGCCTGGTTGCTGAAACCTTCTTTACTGACAGACTCTGTGCTGTGTTCTGGGGGCTCAGACAAAGCAAGTCACTCGTATTGCCTGCAGGCAGGGAGGTGGCGTGAGAGCCCCCATCACTATAGTTCAAGGCAGATGTGCAGTGCAAGGCAGGCTCCACCGGTGGCAGACGGGGGGGCTTGGGAGCTTCTGCTGCTTACGAGCTGTGTGACTGAGAGCAGATCTTATTACCTCTTAGAGCTGTGTCCTCTGTGTCCACAGGAGGACGCAACAGTGCGTGAAGTCGCCGGGAAGAGTAAATACCATATGGAAAAGCATGGAGTGAAGTGCTGATCTGGGTTTGACGGTTATGACGAGCAGGTTTGAGTCGACGAGTTCATTTTCCTTTCCACTCCTCATCTGGCTAATCCCACCACTGGAGCCCTCTGCTGGGAGGAGAATCGCGCTGAGCTCCAGGAGAGCAGAATTCGTGTCTTATCTCTACGTACCAAGGTCTAGCCCAGGGGTTGGCGGGTGAGGCTTCTTCTGCCACAGTCAGCAGGCAAAAAAGAACGCATTTAATGGACCAGCCAGAGAGAGCTCCCTACATCCCAGTGGCCGGAAACTAGGAAAGGATGGGGAGAAAGAAACCTGCCCTGATCTCTTCCTTTGTGTGTCCAGGACCACTCTCTGCCCCTCTGCACCCAGCTCTGGCCCTGGAGAGGCTGACCTGCTGGGACTACATCAATGGGTGCCTTGCCCTCGGGCTTCTAATTGGGTTCAGCCAGTGGGAAGTACCAGCGGGAGATCAGAAAACAAGGCAGAAAGTGAGGTGAGATATTTATCACCTGGGATCCCTCCTGGCCAGGCCACTTTGGCTGGAGCTGCAGTCTGCTGAAGGCCACAGCCCCTGCTGGTAGCTCTTTCCCTACAGCTACCATCTGGGGCTCTGGTAGTGACTCTGTCCCTTCATCCCGTCAGGCCCAGGGGAGGTAGCAGCTCCCTGCCGTTGCCAGCACCAGGGTGAGCAGTGTCCTTTCATCCTGCCCAGAACTCTGTAATAGTCCCTTCGTTAAGAGCCCCTCCATTGACCTCATTGCTAACACCCTGGGACCTTGACTTTTACAAAACTTGTCAGAGAAGTTAGGAAACAATGAAAAGCGATTTGATCCAGAGACAAAGGCGACTGAGAACATAACAAAGAGTTGGTGCACACGGTACCCGGGGAGGAGTAAGGATGTTTCTGAGGGTGGGCAGAAGAGTGCCTGCTCCATGCAGGGTGGCGGGTCTGACGCAACATGAGGCCAAGACCCAAGGAGCAGAGTCCCCAGTGAATCTGCTCCTTCAGGAGCCAGGGGGGCGGGAGAGAAGACGCTGGTGTAGACAAGGGAGAGAAGAAGAGCTGGGCTTAGGAGGCGAGACTGTCTCCAAAGCCTGAATACAGGGGGTGAAGCCAGGCTCGAGGGCCTGTCTCCTTCCATAGCTTCCCCACAGCCAAGTGCCCTGCTGGCCCCTCCTGCTTGAGGACAGTCTGTCCTCCGAAGGACAGATGACCCACATGGAGAGGGTACACACTAGGGAAATAACGGGGAAAGGGCCGAGGTCTTTGGAAGAAGACCTCAGTGTTCTAGGTGAGAGATGCAGGAAACAGACCGGACGGGACGGCAGGTCTTTCCTGGGCCGTTGGCCCGCCAAGGGGTTTGTGGCCACCGTTCAAGGAGTGTGGCCCTAAGAATCGGGCTGCCTGGGATTGTAAGGAAGATGGGGTTTAGGGACAGGGTGGGACCCAGAACTCCACCGCTCTGTTTTCAGCTGAGTCAACAGAGGGCTTCAGTTTCCACGGAGAAGCTTGGCTGTTTTACTAGAGACAAAATGTCTGCTTAATTGTCTCCACACCAGCCGTGTCTTTAGACCCCCTTGTCACCCAACACAGGGGACCCATGCTTGCCTTTCATAAGACTGAGCATGCCTGTATGTGTTCAGAGTCCGTCTCCTCAGCTAGACTGTGGGCCCTCCTCAGGGGTCCTGACTGTCTGGCCTCAGGGCTGAATCCTCCACAGCCAGCATCCTGCCCTGACCTCAGGAAGCCCCAGTCTGAGGGGAGACACAGCCCTGCCCCAGGGACCCCCAGTCTGAGGGGAGACACAGCCTTTTCCCCCAGGGATCCCCTGTCTGCCCTGTCTGATTAGGGAGATGGGATTTGCACCCCTGGTTTCATAAAAGGAGCTGACCCTAGAGGCAAAGTGCAAAAGTGCTGAGAAAGGGATTCACCAACGGCGCAGGTCTATGATGTGTACACTGCAGAGTCAAAGGCTGCAGGGAGCCACCTGGGGGGACAGAGGGGCCAGTCCCTGCTCTCAGGGAGCCCTGCCAAAGCCTGGTACCTGTCAGCCTGAGCTGCTAGCAGATGTTCTGCTCACAGGCTGACCACACTGCATATGGTCAATTTGCAATATGGACTTTTGGGATACTGCCAACTGTGTCTAATCCTCTAATCTATTTGTCATGCTCAAGCTGTAAAAAAAAAACAAGCCGAGAGCTAAAGGTTGGGTGACGACAGCCCAGCTGGCCCTGGAGGGATGGGGGGAGTGGGAGAGGGATTGGCCCTTAATGTGACAGGGAAGAAAGGGACCAGCATGGTGAGGGTACAGGTCAGGGACTGCTGAAGTGGGCAGTCCCATTTCTGCAGGCTGCTGGACATGGCTGTGGGCGGGAGCTCTTTGGTGGCCGTGTGACGGAAGCTCTGGTCTATAGAAGGGCATGGGGGAGGGTGGGGGAGAGATCTGCCATCTGGCGTTTGGAGTCCAAGGACCACATAAATCCATACCTGTATTCCCAATCCCAGGTATAAATACTGGGGTGGCCAAAAAGTTCGTTTGGGTTTTCCATCCGATGTCATGAAAAACCCGAATGAACTTTTCGGCCAGCCCAATACATCCATGCATTTCCCGGAGCAGCACCTTCCTTTTGTCACATACGGCAAAGGCTGACACCAGGCTTGGGGGCAAGAACCTGACACAACCCTCCTGGTGCATGCAATGCCAAGCTGGTGGAAGGTGCTGGGGATCTGGGGAGAGCTCCTGTGGGGGAGAGTGGAAAAGGGGAGAATGATTTCCTGAGCTCCCAGATTGGGCCCAGGAGGCGGTCTCTCCAGGAGTTGCAGGGACCGTGCCCCAGCCCCTGCCACAACGTCAGGGTTGGTGGGGAGATCCCGGAAAGCGTGGAGGCTGAGGGCTCCATCACAGTTCTCTCACGAGTTCCTTAAGGTCAAGTGGTCTTAGAACCTGTTGACCACTGAGATGATTCAGTCCGTACCCTTCTCTGGGTGCAGATGGGGAAACTGAGGTCCAGACAGGCCCACTGGCTTCTCTGAGATCATGCAGCCCGTTAGCGGCCAAACAGGAGAGAGGGCTCCCATGCTTCGTCTGGTCCTCCTCCTGTCACAGACGTCACCTCCCTGGGCCTCCTAGGCCTCCCTAGGGGCAGGGGGTCCCGTGCAGCAAGCCCTGAGGTGGCGGTTAGCAGGCAGGAGCTTTATCAGGGCCGCTGGGGAGGGGACAGGGCGGAAGCAGGAGCGGGCAGTGGGAGAAGTCGGGCTGTCGTGCCGCCTTCACGGGAGCCTTAGTCAACCCCGTGGGGGGATGAAGATGGGGCTGCTCTGGGAGGCTGTGACCTCGGAAGCTCTCTACAGCTACGGCAAACCCTCAAGAGGCCGGCGGGTGGGAAAACAGGCTTCCTTCCTGATGGGGACCCAGAGGGCTCATCACAGAACCACCACCTTGGTAAAGAGGGAAGCGTACCACCTGCCTCGTATACCTCCACAGGTGCTATGAGCCTTAAATCCAGTATCATACACACATGCCCTCTGCAATAGAGAGTAGACGTGTGAGTGAGGAGGTCTATAGCTGGCCTGCTGTGGGCAGCTCTGGTTCGGGTGTTAACAAAACAGGAACACGTGAGAGGAGCTATGTCTGCTGCACACGTCTGAGGGGACCTCGGAAGGGAGGCAGGTGGCCTGCAGGCCCCATGTTTCTCCCGGGTACCACTGTGTGTCCCCTGGTAGAACACCTCTTGGCATTCGAGTCTCTAAGCCAGCAGGGCCCTGCACCCTGCGAAAGGAAGAAGACATTTGGGGGCGGGGTCCCTGGGCCTGCTAGCGAGGGCGCCCACCTCCTCCCTTCCCTTCCTTGGCTTCCCAGACCCATGTAGTCTGGCAGTGGGAGAAGCAGCGCCATAGACTTTGGCGTGAGGTTCTACAACATTTGCATAATAAACCACCGCCCACTTGATCAGTGAGTGGAGATGGAAAGACACTGAGCTTTGGACATGCCTTTAATCTGCTGCCAGCCATGACCAGCTGTGTGGCCCAGGGCAACTTCAGTTTCCATGTGGGAAAAATGAGAATAATCATAGAGAAGATGAAATGACCTGACATATAAAATGCATATTATACTGTGCTAGGTCTGTGGAACATTCTAGATCCCTTCCTTCCATCTTTGCTCCTGTCTTTTGGGGAGATCATAGGGACAACCACACAGAGAATAGGACTGGGGGAGCCATCTCCCCTTCTTCTAATGCTTCCTTTTGTTTTTTTAAATCTTGGCCGCACAGACTGTGAGACCTTAGTTCCCAGACCAGGGATCAAACCTGGGCCCTCCGCAGTGAGAGCGCAGAGTCCTAACCACCAGACCACCAGGGAATTCCCTTCTAATGCTTCTTAAGGAGAGAGGAACCAGCTCCCCCCAAACCTGTCACCCTCCCATCGTGTCAGATCCTTTGAAGACAAAGCCTGTGGATTCAGCACTTTCTTCCTCCCAAAGTTCCTAGCCTGTCACTAGGCACTTTACAGTGGTGGGAAACCCATCCACAGGAGAGGAAAGGGTGCTTCACTACTGTCCCTGCATTTGGGGAAGGCTCTGAGGTAGCAGCTGGGCTGCGTGAAATGAATGATTCACTCGAGAGGAAATACGATTTTCTCTGGTCTGTGGAGCTCGTCAAGTTAGGGCTGGCTGATTGAAACCTTGATAGATTAAATAAACAGAGAGGAGCTTCGAGATTGAATCTGTGTTCTTCCTTAAGAACCCCGGTGCCCTCCTGGAACTCCCAGCCCAACCCTATTCCCCAGCTCCTAGAATGTTCACCCTCTTGTCAAAGGCTCTGCAGTTGGGGAGGTTCAGGACCCAGGTTCAGCAGAGACCGCTAAAGCCGGATGCTACTTCTTCTGATAGATTCCCAGACTGCCAGCAGCCCCTGTGACACAGTCTTTAAGCAGGATGGAAAACGTGGACCTCATTAAGGACTGGTTCAGGGTGGCTCACAGCCAGACAGGAAATTCGAACTGAACACTGTTGGGGAAAACCTATTACTTTGTTGCTTGGGGCAGTGGGGGAGTGGCCATTTCAGACCACACGGGGCAGAGGTAGGGAGAGGGCGGGCGAGGGCAGGCGTGCGGGAAGCTACTCATCGATTTCCCTCTCTTAACAGAGGGATGGGGGCCTGGTCCCAGCTGACTGACAACCCAGCACCCACCTCACCTCCCGGGGTGCGATTCTTAGCCCGTGCTGTGAAGGCATGGAGGACACGGCAGATATGTATTTAGGTACAGAGAGAGAGCTGAGCAAGGCCAGCTATGAAGGGGACCCTGGGGTAGGATGGCCAAGGAGAGGACACACACAGCCATCTCAAATGCACATGAGAAGAACAGCCCAATATTTTAAAGAGAAAAAATTAAATTAGAGCAAGTTGATACAAAACAAAAACACTAACACAGGGCTTCCCTGGTGGCGCAGTGGTTGAGAGTCTGCCTGCCGATGCAGGGGACGCGGGCTCGTGCCCCGGTCCGGGAAGATCCCACATGCCGCAGAGCGGCTGGGCCCGTGAGCCATGGCCGCTGAGCCTGCGCGTCCGGAACCTGTGCTCCCCTAACGCAGACAAATGCCTAATATTCCTACATTAGGAGCAAGGATGTGGTATGTGTGCAGGATGGGGGAGGATGACGCTCATACCTGGTGACGGAAACTCTAACAGCAGTCTGAGCCCCACAGAACCTAAGCGATATTTTAGTGTCAGTAAGGTCCTTTGAGATGACATTTAAGTACCAGCTGGAATACTGCTTCCTTATCAACCCTCACAGGGTCGTTTTTCCCCACCTGGAAATTCTCTACCTCCCAGTTACGCTCGTTAAAAAAAACAGCTGTTTGTTTTTATGCCATGTAAATGCCGTTTGCTTGAGAACTGTTTTTTCCTGGTTCCCTCCCTAGACTGCAAGCTCCTGAGAGCAGGGATCAGGCTTTATCTAGCTCCTTCTCCTCACACTGCTTCCAGGCAGAGTCCACAGACAGAAGCGACCACAGAACATGAAATGTACCAAGCATGTAATACTCTAGAAGGCCTGTAGAGGGCGAGATGCTGGTGTCCCTCTATCCGCCAGAGGCTGCAGGTGTCTGTCAAATCAGGAGAATTGAATTGTCTACTGAACGGAGAATCGGCTCCAGTTCAGGAGAATTGCTGAAGGCCAAAGGGAGTCTCCACTGGGAGGTTGACCTGGAAGGATGACTAAGAGGAACGGCCTTGGCCAGAGGAGGCAGTGTCCCCATCCCCTCCCCAGACCTCAGCTGATGTCCAACTGCGCAGGAGACACAAAAGGCTGACCTCCTGGCCTCAAGGTGGGACCAACTCTGTGGTGCAGTTTAAGCTCCAGAGCTCCTGCTGGGATCAGGCTGATATGAGTCACTACCTGAGAACACCGCCTTACTTAGCTTTCTATCTCCTGTCCTCTCCCACTTCCCCCATTCCTCTCCTCCTGAGAGCACTGCCCCAGTAAGTCACGAACAAGAATCCCCACCTCAGGCTCTGCTGCTCAGGAGCTGACTCGTGTGCATGGGTACCCCGTAAAAAGCTGACCCGATGGGGAGCCCTCAGATAAGGATTTGAGGGCAAGTGGCTTATTG
This sequence comes from Delphinus delphis, assembly GCF_949987515.2. Lineage (NCBI taxonomy): Eukaryota > Metazoa > Chordata > Mammalia > Artiodactyla > Delphinidae > Delphinus > Delphinus delphis. The sequence goes on along the minus strand of NC_082692.2, from coordinate 34,798,064 downwards.
GAAAGCGATCCCAGGAAGATCCACAAGGAGTGGGGCAGTGAGGCAGGGAAGGGAGAAAGCCAGGAAGGAGCTCATGGATGAGGGACTCACCCCTGTGGGCAACTGGCACTCAATCCTGCTGGGGACCCTCAGAGATACCATGAGGAATACGCCTAAGAATTGTCCACTTGGAGGGGCAAGAGGTGCATTCTTGGTTGAGGGTCACTCCTGGGACAGTAAGTCCTAACGCTTCCAACCTGCCTGCTCCAGCGATGGGGGAAACGCTCCAGGGCAGAGAGATGCAGGAAGCCATGCGTGGCCACGCCAAGTGACTTAGTGGGAAGGCCAAGAGGATATGGTGGATGCCACCAACAGCACATGAAAACCAAAACTAAACCACAAACCACAAAAAAACAGGTTACGTGCCCACCTGGGTATTTCCAGGCACATCGCAGTTAACACGGCCCCAAAGTGGACTCACAATTTCCTCCCCATCCCCCAACCCCCAAAGCTACTTCTTCTCCTGCTTCATCACTTTTTGCAGAACCATCCAACCAGCTGACCCAAGCCATTGGTCAACCTGCTAACATCTCTCATTCCCCCAGATCACGAGGCACCCTGAGTCCTTCATCCAACACTCTTAGCTTTGCGCCTGGGGAGGTCCACCATCCTCCATGTCTGCTTGGCTATGGTCTGTCATCCTCCAGAGCCTCCCTGCTGTTTATTGTAGTTTGTTTTGTTTTGTTTCCAGGAAGGCACCCCCCCCCACCCCGCCTTTCTTGACAAGACAGATATTTGATGATCAGATAACCTGGCCTGGTAGCTCCTCACCAGGCCCTTCACTGAGAGGAAGGACAGTGACAGAGACCCATCTTTCAGTCTGAATTCTTGAATCTTCACCTGGAGGAAACACCTCTTGGAGAAACAAGATCCCCTCGCTCAGTGATGCTGAGGGTTTTGTTGGCGTATCACCCTTCCCCTCTTTCTGAGGCTCCCTAGGAGACATTTCTCTATTTTCAGAACCAACACTCCCTGTGTTCCTCCCAGGCAGCTGGGGCGCTTTTATATGATGGGCTCTGTGAATCAAGTGATGGATTGAGCCTCCCTTTCCACTGATTTTAGAAAATCAGCCTAATCGTGTCTCACCCCAGGCAAACATAAGGACCCAAATGCCCCAAAGTGAACTTCTTCCATGACCTCATTTTATCTTTCCTATTTTGTTTTCCTATTTGTCCTGCTTTCTTCTACATTTATTTTTGATTTTGTTAATGCATTCATCTAAGCTACCTTAAATCCTTTCAAGACAAGGCAGATTACAAATACATACAAACATACACAGCACGCAAACATATCTACCTCTTATTATTGTCAATAATATTATCTCTTCCCACCCCGAGACCACCCCAAACTGGTACTCATGCATTGCTGTTACACAAATAATCTCCCTACTGGTAAAATCTCCTGCTTCTGGGTCTGATCCCCAGGCCATCCTCTATGGAGCTGCCAAGTTAATCTTTCTAGCATGCAGATTTCATAGGGTCACTCTTCTGCTCAAAATTCTTCAGCAGTTCCCTCAACATCTCCAAGATAAATCTAACTTTTCCCCTCCAAAGACGTGACCCCTGACTGTTCAGCCTTTCACATTCTTCCCTCCCCCTATAACCCCCAATACACCCCATTTGACATTCCAGAAATCATGAAAGCACCAGACTGTCTTCCCTGTCCACCTGCCGTACTCCTAGTCACCCTTTGAGGCTCAGCACGAAATCACCTCCTCTGTGAAGCCTTTCCTGATTCCCCAGTCAGACTGTGAGATGCTCCAGCTATACGACTAGTAGAATATAAGAGCTTTGGCCACAACGTCAGACAAAATGTGAGGAAATTCAGGACCCTACAGACTTGCACTGTGTGTCTTCCAAGCTAGAGCAGAAGACACTAAAATGTCTTAAGAGAGAGAAAAATATGGAAAGTCCAGGCAGGCAGGGAAGGAAGCTGGGTGGGTAAAGGAAGGTATCTGCCCTTTCCCTCGACTCTTCCCAGAAGGTATAATTAGTTAAGGGTGTGATTTGAGCACGGGAACAAGGATTGTAGAAACCCAACTAAAAAAGGACACCTCCCCTCATTGTCATAGCAGTTGTAACAAGGACCAAACATGTCCATATGGTCGGTTGCATACTGCCTCAGTCTCCTCCACTCAGGAAGCAAGTGCAGTCTACATGAGATAGTTTCAGTATAACAGACCTCAGTTATTGACCTAGTAACTTCCACTCTCTTTAGGTAGTAAATCTGCTTGCCTTGCAACAGTGATCCTTAAATGCAGGCCCCTGAGCCAGCAGCACCAGAATCACCCAAACTTGTGAGAAATGCAGATTCTCAGGCCCCAACCCAGACCCATGGTTCAGAACCTCCCGGGCAGGGCCCAGCAACCCAAGTGCTCACAATTTCTGCAGGAGATTCCTACCCTTAGAACTCCCCGGGGGGGGCTTAAAAACGATGTTGATCCCCAGGGTTGAGCCCCACTGCCTAGTGGATGTCTTTTCAACCCCGAGTGGTTTTAGAAGAGATGGTAACACAAATCAAATCCATGGCACTCATGCTTTTGGATTAGTTAAGGAATATGTTTGACAAACAGGGATAATGTGTGAATTTGTTATTTGATGGGTTTTTATTGAAAATATGATCGCTTAAAGGAATCTCGGAAATTGGTGTTAAAATTCCAATTTAATTTTTTTTAATTAATTAATTTATTTTTGGCTGCGTTGGGTCTTCGTTGCTGCACGTGGGCTTTCTCTAGTTGCAGCGAGCGGGGGCTACTCTTCGTTGCAGTGCGCGGGCTTCTCATTGCGGTGGCTTCTCTTGTTGCGGAGCATGGGCTCTAGGTGTGCGGGCTTCAGTAGTTGTGGCTCACGGGCTCTAGAGCGGGGGCTCAGTGGTTATGCGCACGGGCCTAGTTGCTCCGCGGCATGTGGAATCTTCCCGGACCAGGGCTCGAACCTGAGACCCTTGCACTGGCAGGCGGATTCTTATCCACTGCGCCACCAGGGAAGCCCCTAATTTAACTTTTTAAAAATTGCTTATTATGCAGAGTTTCAAACAAATACAAATGTTTACGGTATAGTCCTGTGAGCCCCCATGAACCCAACCCCAGCTTCAACAACTTCCAACTCATGACAAACTTTCCCTTCCACAGCCGCTTCCCTGGGAACAAATCCCAGATGTCATATAGCACCTTATATATATAGAAAGTGACAATGAGTCCTTAGTAAGAGCAAGTGTTTCGTCAATGTTCAACTTTCCTGTCTCACGAATGCCATAAAATTTTTTGTTAAGATTTTTTTTAAACCAAGAAGCAAATAAGGTCCACACATAATGTTTACTTCTTTCTTCAGTTTTTTAATTCACCACTTCATATTTTGAAAAAATTCCCTTGCAATGGATTTGTTAAAGAAAACAAAACTAATAATTGATTTAAAAGGCCTGTGATTTTTAACATTGAAGTTTTAAAATCATTTGAGTAAGTTTAGTGAAAATGTCACTATTAGCCTGATACTTGTAAGTTAATCAATTTACTACAGTTATTGAAACACTTGGGAACCTTTTCTTGTTAGTCCTAAGTTTCCCCTCTTAGGCATTTGATGGTCTTAAAGAGAAAAAGATATACTAAATATATGAATGTAGTTTAAAATATTTAGTAAATTAGCTAAGTGTATAAACTGGGTTCTTCTGAGAGAAATGTGTTCAACTTGAATTTATGGAACATTATTCAAAAGTCTCATGAAAGTGATTATTTCATTTTGACTTAATTTACCAGATTTGTAAATAGAACAAGCATTGCAGTTGAGTGTAGACTTAGGAAAAACAAATTTCAAAATATTTTGTTTTAAAAACCAATTTAAAACCCATGTAATTGTAAATAACCCTTTCTGCACACTTACAAACCCATGCTGACATTTTCAGTCCACTTCAATTACAGCAATTACTGTATTACATGACCATGGCTGTGTCCTGCCCTGTCTGCCTGCTGCCCTGTGAAGTCTGAGCTCTTTGCAACCAGAGGCTCTTTGATCCGGTGATTTCAGGCCCTGGGACCGGCCTATGAGGGGCTCTGGGAAGCCCGTTTGCCTTCACTGTTGTCCCAGCTGCTGGGGCGCTGGCTGGCAGACCGTTCCTTTCCTTTGGGGACTCCTGCAGCTGCCAGCCACTTGCCCAAGGTCACGGCCCCCAGGGCAGCCCCTCTCCAGTGCCTGATGCCTGGGGGTGGGGGTGGAGCAAGGCAGTAACTGAGGCACCAGAACTCCCAGCCGTGGGCCAGGCTGCAGGTTGCCCTCGGCTGGCATCCCAGCTCAGTGCCTCCCTCCCTGCCCAGGTGCTGACCCCCAGGGCCTTCTTAACAAACATCCTGCAAGCTGTTCTCCCCTTCAGAGCCTGCTTTCTGGGACGCCAACCTACAACCTGACCCACAGAGAGGAAAAGCAGGAGAGAATTACTCCCAGATCAAAAAGGAAGCGCTGATAGAAGTGTAAGATTCAGGAGTCGCCCAACACGGATGCTAACCGACTCCAGCAAGTTCCGGTCAGATCTTCTCCACCCAAGGTCACCACTGCCACATGCACTGGCTGGGCATCGCGGTCCACGGCCAGAGCCTGGGGGCCAGCACTCCTGGGGGCCAGGAGGGAAGGCAGGCTCTGTGGCTCTGGGCAGCTTCATCTTGCATTGACTTTCTCTTTCTTTCCTTCCCATCACTTCAGCCAAAAGTCCAACTTCCCCAGCCTCTGTATGATCTGGTTTCAACACATGAAGGACCAGCTCTCAACATGGAAGGTGTATGTCTTTAAGCTCTGATTCAGTCTAGGTCTAGTGAATTTGAGTGACGCCCTCACTAGCTCTGGGCCTCAGGGTCCATTCTCCAGGCTCTTTGTGGCATCAGTTTGAGGCGTACTCCACGGCTCATGTTTGCCACCTCCCCAGCTCCCCTACGCCTGGCCTCCTCTCTGCCTCATTGTGACAAGAAAAGAGGCTACTGACAAAAAGTCAAAAACAAAAAAAAACACCTTTTGATTTCTGTCAAAAGAAACTGACAACAGAGTTGCTGTCTGGGCATTCTACAGTGTGGTCACCCCACTCACACCCAGAGTCTGGACATTTAGATAGGGACGTGAGTTTAGGATGCCTGCCGGAAGTTCCCGCTTCACTTTTCCAGGGGCAACTTTCAAAATAACCACTTAGTGTTCAGCCCTTGAAAAGTTAGTGACCCCAGCCCTAACCACCTTGTAAGTAGTAGGTATTTGCTACCCTGCTCTGTCTGCTGTTTGCTCGTGACCTGGGACAGAGGACTGCCCTTCCCCTGGGTCACAGTGTCCCCTTGCTTCTGGGATCTGCAGGTAATAAATCTTGTGACCCTACTTCCTTTGGGTGGGTGTATTTAAACTGTAACTTCAATCAAGACAACCCTGGGGTTTTTCACTTCCCCAGGTGGGAGCCGCGATGCTGAGCGAGCTCCACGCATCCTTCGAGTGGGTGGCTGTGTCCCCTCACTCAGCGGGTCGTAATCTGCTTGTTCTTAACTCAGAACACCAGCTCTGGCCTCTCAGCACACTCCCCCATAAACCACATCCTCCAACAGCCAGGTATGGAGCTGCACGGTGAGCCTGATCAGACTCCTACATGATTCTCCACTCCAGGGGCAGGCTCTCCATCAGAACCCAGTACTACAGCAGGTGTCCGGGCAGTTTTGTTAAAAGGATAAATGAGGAGAAACTTACGAAACTTGAAAATAGATCAATAAAATTTCTCTGTGAATGTACGGGTCGCCAGAAGAAGCAGAGGAAGCCCAACACATAAGACACATTTTAAAAAGAATCCCTGGGGACGCAGTGGTTAAGAATCTGCCTGCCAATGCAGGGGACACAAGTTCAAGCCCTGGTCCGGGAAGATCCCACATGCCGCGGAGCAAATAAGCCCGCGCGCCACAACTACTGAGGCTGAGCTCTAGAGCCACAACTACTGAGCCTGCGTTGTGGTGCAACTACTGAAGCCCGCACGCCTAGAGCCCATGCTCCGCAATAAGAAGCCACCGCAACGAGAAGCCCGCGCACCGCAACGAAGAGTAGCCCCCGCTCACCGCAACTAGAGAAAGCCTGCGCGCAGCAAAGAAGACCCAACACAGCCATAAATAAATAAATATTTTAAAAAAGAATCATGAAACAAAAGTACCATGCAAGAAAAAACCATCGCAGAGGGTATGTCAAGTGGGTGCATTTCCCAAAGAAAGCTTCCCCCACACCCCCCCATCCCCAGGAACCAAATCAACTTGTGAATTGTTTTAAACTTTAAAGACAAAGGCAGGATTTTTAAAGGGGCCAAGGAGAAAAGAAAGATCAAACTAAACGTTGGAAGAATTCAAGCCAATCTCAGCCTCTTTCGCAGGCTGCAGGGCAAGAGCATTGCTCAGGGGGAAGCTGTACCAGGCACACAGAACTGGAATTCCTGGCCCCCAGCTGGCGGGCACAGCCAAGGTCAGATCTCCAGGTGGGAAGACCATTCATTAGAGGAAGCAGAGAGAGACAAGAGCACAGAACTAACTAGACAAAGAGGGGAAATCGAGAGTTTAGAAGGGGCCAGTAGATCTTCACTTTGACAGTATCCACACTTAATCACATAAAGTCAACACCGTCAGGAAATTAAACACACGCTCTGAGAGACCATGAGGTGTAAAGATGAAATTTTTACCATTTTACGGCAAATGTCTAACCCTTCCCAGTGCTTAACACGTCTGTTTTCCTACAGTTAACCTTTTTTTTTTTTTATTATCTTTCAAATTACATTTGTATACCCTTAAATATTTCAACCCACCTTTCTGGACTAGGCAAGATAGATATCATTTAAAAATATATTATTTCATCAAGTAGCCCAGACTCCCAAGATATAAAGAAGTACGAATCGGAAATAAAATAGAGGGACAACTCTGAAAACTAAACTTACATCCTGTGCAGAAAAGGGGCTCCCCCTTTATTTAACTCATTCCACACACATTTACTTAATGCTGACAGTGGGTTTGACATTACACTTGGCTGCGGAAAAACACGTGAAAGAGGCAGAGTCCCAGCCCCAGTGAGATTATGAATAAAGTTGGTAACTGAGAGAGGAAACGCATTTTTTTTTAAATTTTATTTTATCTATTTTTTTATACAGCTCCCACATACTGCCAGTCCCCTCACACAACTCCCATGTTCTATGCCGTGCCTAGTGTATCTCTGGTACAGAACTTGGTACCAGAAGTGATTCCAGGAAACAGACTCATAAGGATAAGTTCTCTGAATTGGTTCTGGTTAGCTGTGATGAGTCCTCTAATTTGGTTAGATTTAAAGGTATTAATGACCATGTTTCCTGTGGTAAAGAGGTCATTGGTGGCCCATGGCAAACAGTGGTAAACAGCTACTTAAATTCTCACCTGTAGACATCTGTTATCAAGTGACTGAAGAAGGCAAGACTTGAGGTGACCAGGTGATTGCTGCCATGGAATGTTTTGGTGACAATAGGAATTGAATTGCGTTGGCTGGTTTCCCCCAACTGTGCTTGGGAGAAAGAAATCAATATGCTCAGGGCTTTAAATTCTCACTCAAGTTCTGCTAAAGGTACCTGAACATTCTGTGACTGACCCAAAAGAAACTTTTATCACCTGTGGCCACCAAGATTTCTGAAAACAAGACCCAAAGTCTGAACTCACAGGTGGTTAAACTACACAGCAAGTGAATTTCAACGTCTCAGCCTCTTAGGTGAAACCCCGGGCTCTTCTTCGGAAGGGGTGGTACACTGAAAATCCAACGAGGACACATGGAGAGATTCTGATGAAGCTGGAGACCTTGAACCCCTAAATCCTGCCAAGTCTCCTTTTCTAAACGAAGCGGCCCTTCCACTCGTGCCTCAGGAGGCTGGCCTCCCCTTGTGACAGCCTCCCCTGAGGTTGTCAGCCACCTTGCAAGGGACTACTGACTCTCCTGGGCACCCACCCCCCTTCCCATTGCTGAGACCCATAACCAGACTCAAGTTCAAACAGGGCCCGAAGAGTGAGGGAGGAATTACTTGTGAGGAGGTGCCACACATGCCAAAAGAATTGCATGATTTTTTTTCCAATTTATAAATATAGATACATTTCTCTATATAGAGAAATCTGGAGAATACATGTGCAAATGGAACTTAAGGTTATTAGAGTGTGAGATGTAAGTGCTGGATTAAGTAGAAGTTATTGAAATGGGCTCACCAAGCAGAGATCCTGGACTTGTGTGTTAGCTCTAATGGCTAGCAGTAGCTCCGAAAGCCTGCTGGGTTGACTGACTGAACCCCAGGATGGTCTACACTAACTCGAGCTGAAATGTCCGTCTTTCTTTGGTACACTGTAGAGGAAGCTCTCCAAAGGCTTAGGGAGACTAGAACGTGAGAACGAATTCTTATATGAGACCTGCTCCCTCATCCACTAAGCCTACCGCCTAGAGGACACTCCCTTCACGAAGGATGTAAGAAGTCTATTCAGAAGGGGAAGCCCTGCACTGTTGGAGAACTCTGTAGTAACTATACCCTAAAGGCCAGGAATGGCCATGGGAAATACTGCCTCCAAACTGGGCTCCCTGAATCCACTGGAGATGATGGATCCCTGGGTGACAGGGGACAAGTGACAAGATGGGCATGGTTACTTTGTGGGCAACAGAGCTGAAGCAGTAATCAGAATGATTTGACCTGCAGAGATCTTTGGTGTGGCTAGCTGATCATGGTGGTCCTAAAACAGAAATAGAGGGGCAGCCTATTATCGTTTTACTTGATTTATGTTAAGCAGAAAAGCTTTAAGTATGGTTAACAGAAGTCTAACCTAAGTTACCAGGATGGAGAGTTCCAGTCCCTCAACCAATTCTCAGATTTGAACCAATGCACGGATCCAGAACGTCTGGAATGAAGAGGCCAAGTCCCCTTGAGGAAGGACTTGTGACTATGTGATGGGAAAGGGAAATAATCAGGCTTTTCAGGGATTAATATTAGCATTAGTTCCTAGATTCCAGCTACCCCTGTGGAGCAGGGGCTCATGGCGGTGAGGTGATCACAGTGGGTCCAATGGGTCCCCAAGTCCACCCTGTAGGTATTTCAAGAATGTATACTGGAATAAACATGGAAGCTGGAAGAGTCCCCCACACTGGTTTCTGATCTGGGGAGTGAGGGCTGTCCTTGTAGGAAAAAACAAGTGGAATAGTCATTTGAAGATTTGGTGACTGCTTTAGCTGGGTGGCAACACCTTACAGGGCAGAGGCAATGCTCTCCAGGATGTGGAATACGCTTTAAATCACTAACTGATATATTTTACCTATAGCACGATTTATGGGGACAGGAATCCAGCAGCAGAGATGAGAGTGGCTTCTTTCACTGTTACCCCCAGTGAGTCACTAGTGAAATGTCTGCTTTCTCATCCCCATCACTTTGAGCTCTGTTGCCAAGAGGAAAATGCTTATGCCAGGGACACAACTATGGTTCCATTAAACTGGAAGTTGGGGCGGCCACCTGGCCACTCTGGGCTCTTCATGCCAGTGACTCAACAGACAAAGAAGCGGGGTTAGCTGGGGTGATGACTCCTGACTTACAAGGGGAAATCGGGTGCTACACAAGGTGGGTAAGGAGGAGCTCAGGGAATGCAGGCAATCTCCTGGGCTGCCTCATAATATACTCCCACGTCCTGTGATTAAATGGAAAAAGACAACAACCCAATGATCCAGAATCTAAAGTTTGGAGTCACCTCACCAGGCAAAGAACCATGACCATTTGAGGCACTTACTAAGGGGCAGGGAATGTAAAATGAATCATGGAAGAAGGTAAGTTATAAATACCAGCTATAAGCACATCACCAGATTCAGAAAAGAAGATGCAAGGAGTTATGAATATTTTTCCTTACTTTGATATGAATATATTTTGTATGTATTTTTGTTTGTTTTGTTTTTGTTTTTTTTTTGTGGTACATGGGCTTCTTCACTGTTGTGGCCTCTCCCGTTGCAGAGCCCAGGCTCCGGACGCGCAGGCTCAGCGGCCATGGCTCACGGGCCTAGCCACTCTGCGGCATGTGGGATCTTCCCGGACCGGGGCACGAACCCATGTCCCCTGCATCGGCAGGCAGACTCTCAACCACTGCACCACCAGGGAAGCCCTGGTATCTTATTTTTATTAGTCATAGTATATTGGGATCAAATGTGATCACATACAGAAAAACACTTTGTCAACTGTTAGACATTATAAATAAAATGTGTTGATGTGTTTATGATTGAAAGAGAGAGACAGAGAGACAGAGACAGAGAGAGAGAGAGAGATGCGTACTGACTGTCAAGTCCTTATGGTATGGACTGTGGTGGCGTTGTCCTGTGTTAACTTAGCTGTGCTGGAAGTGCATTTCCTGGCATGTGTGGTTTCAGGCTAGAGTTGGCTGCGAGAGAAACTGACTCAGGTTTGCAAGGCAAATAGTCCTGCTTCCTCTCTGAAGGTCAGTGTAGGTGGATCTGCTCCTTTGGTTGAATCCTGACTGGTAAGAGTCCCTCCCTGTAACATCTAGCATATTTTTCTCTGTGGACAGGACAGGGGGCGTATTCTTCCTCCTCGTTTCCATAAAGGGGACTCTCACTTTATTCTCCAAGATGACTGAATGTTGGAATGACTACAGTTGGCCTTTCTTCCCTTCATCCTGTTTAGTCCCCGCCCCCATGTAGAGGAGCAGCCAATCTGATTGGTGAGCACCAGACGTCCTTTGACCAGAGTCCCACTGCTGGGTGAGGTCACTGTCAAAGGCCACTGCTCATATGGGGCACATTCTCTTACCCTCTCAGACAAACACACTCTTAAGACTAAAGATACCCTTCTCCTCCTCTTCATGTTCCCGTTTGGTGTTGGCTACCAAAAGAGAGTTTCCAGGTGTAATTTTGTGAGGAAGCTTAAGAGATTCAGCCCCCTCATCCAACATAACGGTTACTGGAGAGGGAGGGAGGGAGGGAGGGATGGAGAGAGAGAGGGAGAGAAAAAGTGTGTGTGTGTGAATGTTTAGCAGTTTATAAATATAAAAGGTAATCAACAAAATTAAAAAGCGTTCCGTTTTGTCTAGGTTTCAAAACAGCAAACATTAGCTTATTTATTTTCTAAAAAAATCTCCTCTGCTACAGCAGGAAGAGAACAGTGAGCTGTTCATCTTAACCTTTTGGAGTTTTCATTGAGCTTTTTTTAGTGTTGAAAATAATGCAACTTCAGAAAGAAGCTTAGGAAGCATGACTGCTGCTTTATTTATATCAAGTGATAGATTTTTTAAATTGTGAAATGGATCTTCATACAAAAGAGTATAAAAACATAGTTACTATAATACTATAAACCAACTATACTTCAATAACAAAATAAAATGTCTAAAGAGTATAGTTAAAAAACCACAGTTACAGTTTAAAGAATCATTATGAGGTTATTTAATGTTAAGAAATGGGGACTTCCCCGGTGGCACAGTGCGTAAGAATCTGCCTGCTAATGAAGGGGACATGGGTTCGAGCCCTGGTTTAGGAAGATCCCACATGCCGCGGAGCAACTAAGCCCGTGCACCACAACTACTGAGCCTGCGCTCTAGAGACCAAGAGCCACAACTACTGAAGCCCACTTGCCTAGAGCCCGTGCACTGAAACAAAGAGAAGCCACTGCAATGAGAAGCCCCCGCTCGCCGCAACTAGAGAAAGCCCGTGTGCAGCAAGGAAGACTCAACGCAGCCAAAGATAAATAAATAAATTTATATTAAAAAAAAAAAAAAGAAATGCCAATACCTTAGAAGCCCCTGTGAGTTACTCCCCAATTGCATAATCCCTCACCCACAGAGATAACCATTATACTGTTTTGTTTTAATCATTCTTTGTTTTTACTTTTCACCACTCATGCATCTATCCCTAAACTAGTGTCAGGCACAAACCTAGCTATATAAGGACAGGGCAATGTGGCTCCTGTTAGATGAAAGCTCCCAAGGGAAACCAAGCTGAACTGAGTCTTTCCGTCAGAGTCTGGGAGCAGTTAACTGGGCACACAGTTAACACAAGCCTAGAGCAGAGGAGAAGCTGGGCCAAACTTGCCGGAAAAATCTCATCTGTAGATTAAAAAAAATAAGGTAGGCAGCTGGGATCCTTACGCATAAGTCTTCAACATATCATGAGTCACACGTTTCTGGAACAAATGCCCTCTATGTCTGTCGTGCAGCTGTCATCACAGGACCTTCATCTATTATATTTGCCTCTGTGATGGGTCCCCTCTTGTATTTCATATCTTCCTCTTTCTGGATCTATTCTCTCATTTTTAGTGAAGCACACCCCAAAGCACATTGTTGAGAAAGGGTGCAAGGGAAGTACATTTTTTGATACTCTGAATATTTGAAAATATCTTATTCTGCCCTTACTCTTGGGTGATAGTTTGGCTGGGTATAGAATTCCACATTGAAGATAATTTCCCTTCAGCATCTTTAAGACCCTGCTTCATTGCCTTTTAGCTTCCAGCTGCTGTTGAGAAGTCAAAAGCCATTGTGATTCCTGAAATTTTATAAGTGATTTGCGTTTTCTTTGGAAGCTCTTGGAATCTTCTCTTTGTCCCTAGTGTTCTGAAATTTCACAATGACATATTTCACCCTGAGTCTATTTTGAACTATTATGCTAGGCATCTGGTTATTTTTTTTCTTTTTTCCAATCTGGAAACACAAATCCTTTACCTGATAATTTTGAACCATCAACTGAGAATAAAAATGAAGCTTCTACATACCTAGAAAAAGGCTGACTTTATAAAACCTGTTTAAATCTGTCTGATTAATCAGTGACAAACGGCCTCAGTCTTATATCAATGATAACTTGCTTCATTGAGCACACCTCTAAAAACCAACCAACCCATGATAGCCACTGAAGGTTAGTCAATCAGTAGCCAACTTACTCTAGTGAAGTGTTGCCTTAGTAAGCACACTTCCAAGGCTAACATAGCCTAACCCTACCTCTAAAACCATGAGAATCCGCACATTATCCCTGACTCCAAAACTTTACATAAATACTGCCGTCTGCTTTGCTTTTTGGTGAGATTGCTTGTAACTAGCATGTCTTTTCATTACTTAAGCTAATAATGAAGCAAACCCCTGTGTATAACTCCCTAATCATATATTCGCTCACCCCCATATGTCACTATTACTTTTTGTTTTAATCTTTTTTCTAAACCGTTTACCACCTACGTGTGTACCCCTAAACTGAGTATCTGGCGCCAACCTAGCTGTGTAAGGAAAAACTAACACAGTGTCTGTTATATGAAGACTCCCAGAAGTTGAGCTGGGTGGAGTCTCTTGGCCTTAGCTTTCTGTCTCAAATGTTAAGTGGCAGCCTTTTTCTTTTACATAACTATGGGTTTGAAAAACAATGACCAAGTGCTCACTCACACTTCAGATCACTCTCGCATCAGAAACTGACATGAGTGTGGACGTGTTACTGTTTACAACTTATGTTGGACATTTCAGGTCCCATTTGTGGTTCTACTCCTCCAGAGTCTCTGGATTGCTTGCCCCAGTCTTGGTTCTCCTCAGCTTAAAACTCCCCTCCAGCACCATGCCAAATCTAATAACACCTTCTGGAAGACCTCCCCCTTTTCATGGGACAACAGCAATCAGTTATCCAAAGAGAAAGAGCGCTGAATGGGTAATCGGGACACTTGGGTTCAAGTCCCAGTTCAGCAAATAATCAGTGAAGTGACCTTAAGCACATGTCCTCATGTTCCTAACTGTGCTTCCGTTTTCCTGTGACATAAAGCTTGAACCAAATCAATAGCTCTCCACCTTGGCTGCACGTGAGAATCATCTGGCAACTATTTTGAAATACTGACTCCTGAGCCATACCCTAACCAATTAAATCAAATCTCTGAGGGGGAGGCCTGGGCTTCAGTATTTAAATCTCCCACATGATTCTAATGTACATCCAGGGTTGAGAGCTTCGACCAGATGACTTCTGAGGGACCATTCAGGGCTTAGACTTGGAATTCCAGGAAGTATGGTGATACATAACTGAATAGGTCAGAAATTATGTTGGTAGGACTCTGTTTGTTGGGTTTCTAAGAGAATAAGAAGCATGTAAAAGGCACAACACAAGAACATCTATGATGCAGTTTGTCTATCTGACACATATTGATGAGCCGTATGCATAATGGAAGCTTGTAGAAATCAATGAACACAAAGCGCAGACTGTAATCTTTTCTCAACCATGCCTGTAACTGGTGACTGTAGTTGCGTGTGATAAACATGGTGGGCAATAGCCATTAATCACCCTCTAGCTTACTGAGGCTCTACGTGTTGGGAGAAGGGGTAGCTCCAGCTTGTCAGAACCTTAGTCTAAGCAGCTGAAAGGCACGGTGACCACATCTCCAGGGTCCGGGGTCCCTTCTGAAGCAAAGGGTGCACCCAGACTTGGACATCATTAAAGACATCATCCTTGTAGTCGACACTAATTGAGGTGGCTTCCGAGTGCTCCCCAATGTCTGGCTCTGACACCCAAGAGGGGGCAGGCCTCTAGGGGCCATGTCTGAACTCTGTGATTTTGCCCTCCGGGAATCTTTTTTGCAAAAGTGGTTTCTTGGGAGAAAGTCCACTCCTCCTGTTTCTGAGATCCTTGAAGTGGTTCTGTTATATGCCCATCTTGCACCCAGGTTGTTTGGCTATTCCTTTGATTTTTGTGAGCCATCCCAGAATCCTTCAGACAAAGTTCCTTTTTCATTTAACTTAGTTTCTATGGCTTGCAACCCAAAGAATCTTAACTATTACAGGTCCCATCCTCAAATAATACTAACTTCCACTTATTGAATATCTGGTATTCACCAGGTACTTAAATATATTATTGCTAATTCTAAAAACAACCATATGTCCCAGGGTTGCCCAAATAAGAAAATTGAGTTTTGAGTAATTTGCTCAAAAACATAAAGCTAGTAAGCAGCAGAGCCAGGATTTGAATTTACTTCTAACTGAAAATGCTATTTTTTCCCGCTATTCCATGTTAAAAAAAATTTTTATTATCTAATGACTAGTCTTTCTACTACCAACTTCTACCCATATCCAAACTCACTCATACTAGTCTCTGAGTAAACCTCACAGAGAGGATGGGGAAGGGCGTGGGAGATTAATCTGTGCCCCACATGCACCTGTCCTTTCTCCTAACGACAGGAGCTTGCTGGGGTCAGAGCCAGGCTCTCAGCACTGAGGGCTTGTGGATGCTTAGCCAATACTAATTCATGGAGATGATAGGAACAAAATTCATGTCCCAAACTTCAGCAAATGAAGATTCAGCATCAGGAAACTTGCAACTTGCATGGACATCCCAGAATAGATGTAGATGAGGATCCTGTGATTGATGAAGAATATTGCTGGAAAGGAACACAGGAGTTGTTTCCTTTTAACTCCTGCTTTTTTTTTTTTTTTTCCCAGTTGGGAGAACTGAGGCCCAGGAAGAGGAGGACTGAGAAGGAAAGGGTAGCCAGGTTGTCCTCAATGTTGTGGCTAAAGCAGCCAGACCTCTACATCTATGGATTTTTCCCACTGGCTTATCCCCCATCGTCTGTCACCTTAATATCCCTATTTCTGATGGCAGTGCTGCTTTTGAAAGGGAGTCAGATTTAGAAATTGGCCTATCTTTATCCCCCATGACCTGACTGTGTACATTTCTACCAGGTTTTGTCCTCAAGGCACCCTGGCTCTGAGAAGGAAGTCCTCATCTTTCCACATAGAGATCCTGTAATCATCTCTTTCTCTCTGGGGATCCTTATTTTCTTATTAGACTTCTGAAATGCAGGTGTTCAAAAGTGAGAGAAAACTGATGTAGTGGCATCTGAGAGACAAGAATCCCAGAAGGATTTGGATTTCAGATGGACACCCTCAGTGTCACAGGTGATGTTCCCCTGATGACTACATGCTGGCAACGCTGCTCGGGGAACCCAGCCCATCAGTCTCTCTGCCCCAGATGTTGGCAGACGTGGAAGCTTCCTGAGACCTGAGAATGTACAAACTTCTCACTGGTGAAACCACCCACTGCTTCCTTCAAAGGGTCACTGCAGATCGAAGGGGGTCCCAGACTCGGGAAGATGTGACACACGCCCGCTCACCGTGCCTCACATCACTGATTTCAGCATGTCTGTGGCAGACAGAGTCCTGCCTCAGGGTACAGAGGAAGCCTCTGCTTTTCTGCCTCCGGGCTTTCTCCAGGGCTGCAGGACTTAGTCCACACCTAGGCGCAGCCAGGAAATGCTGGGGAGTTAATAACCGAAAGGGCAACTCCCAACTACTGGGGGACAGAAGCCAGTGGACAAATATCCCAGGCTTCCATCCTTCAAAGGGACAATTCTGAGGTATATTCTATATGCTTCCCTAGGGTGGTCCTTGCAGGATTGAACCCCAGTTTCCCACTGTGGTCCCCAGCTCACTCAATAATGCACTTTAAAAAAAATTACAGCAAATTATATATACACACATATATATGTATATATACTTAAAAAGGGTTAAAATGGCATACTCTGTTTATACATTTACATTTATATTATATATTTTAATATTTTATATTGTTTATTATATATTTCAATATGATAAAGTATGCCATTTTAAGTGTACAATTCAGTGGTATTAATTTCATTCACAACGTTGTGTCACCGTCACCACCACTGATTTCCAAACGGTTTCCATAATAACCCTGTACACCTTAAGCAAGATATCCCTCATCCCCTTCTACCCCCAGCCCCTGGTAACCTCTCGTCTACTTTCTGTCACTATGACTTTGCCTTTTTAAGAGATTTCATATAAGTGGATTCACATAATATTTGTCCTTTTGTGTCTGGCTTATTTCACTTAGCATAAGGTTTTCAAGATTCATCCATGTTGTAGCATGGATCAGAACTTCACTCTTTTTTATAGCTGAATAATTTTCCATTTGTATGTGCAGACCACATTTTGTTTAGCATCTGTTGATAGACACGGTTGTTTCCACCTTTTGGCTATAGTGAATAATGCTGCTTGAGTCTCTCTTCTTAACTCTTTTAGGTATATATCCAGGAGTGAAATTCCTGGGTCATACAGTAACTCTGTATTTAACTTTCTGAGGAACTGCCAAACTATTTTCCATAGCAGCTGAACCATTTTGTATTTCCACCAACAACGTATGAGTTCCAATTTTCCACATTTTTGTATTGTTATTACTGTCATCCTAGTAGGTGAGAAGTGGTATATCATTGCGGTTTTTATTTGTATTTCCCTAATAACTAATGATGTTGAGCATCTTCTCGTTTGCTTATTGGCCATTTGTATATCATCTTTAGAAAAATGTCTGAGTCTTTTGCTCATTTTTAATTGGGTTGTCTTTTTTTGTTGTGTTTAGGAGTTATTTATATATTTTGGATATTGAACACTTATCCAATATATGGTTTGCAAATATTTTTTTCTCATTCTGTAAGCTGTGTTTTCACTTTGATAATGTCCTTTGCACAAAAGTTTTTAGTTTTGATGAAGTCCAATTTACATACTTTTTTCCTTTGTTGCTCATGCTTTTGGTATCATATCTGAGAATCAATTATGAAATCCAGGGTCATGAAGATTCACCCCTTTCTCTAAGAGTTTTATGGTTTTAACTCTTATATTTAGGTTACTGATCCATTTTGAGTTAATTTTTATATAGTGTGAGGTACGAGTCAAACTTCACTCTTTGGCATTTGGAAATCCAGTTTTCCCAGCACCATTTGTTGAATTGACTATTCTTTCCCCTTGAATGGACTTAGTACCCTTGTTGAAAATCAACTGACTATAGATTTATGGGTTTGTTTCTGGACTGACTCTCTATTTCATTGGTCTCTATGTCTTTCTTACACCAATACCACTGTTTTAATTACTGTAGCTTTGTAGTAAATTTTGAAATTGGGAAGTGTGTCTTCCAACTTTGTTCTTCTTTTAAGATTGTTTTGGCTACTCAGGGTCCCTTGCAATTCTATATAAATTTGAGGATTAGCTTTTCTATTTCTGCCGAAAAAGACTTGGAATTCTGATAGTGATTGTGTTGAATCTTTACACTGCCATCTTAACAATACTAAATCTTCCAAGCCCTGAACAAGGGATGTCATTCCATTCATTTAGGTCTTAAGTTTTTTCAGCAACTTTTTATAGTTTTCAGTGTACAAGACTTTCATCTCCTTGGTTAAATTATTCCTTGGTATTTTATTCTTTTAGATACTATTGTAAATGAAATCGCTTTCTTTTCAGATTGTTCATTGCTGGAATATAGAAACACAACTGATTGTGGTGTGTTGATTTTATTTCCTATAAAATTACTGAATTTGTTTATTGCTTCTAATAGCTTTCTTATTGTTTCTTTGGGGTTTTCTATATATAAGATATGTCATCTGTGAATAGGGATAATTTTACTTCTTCCTTACCAGTTTTGATGCTTTATATTTTTTTTTCTTGTCTAATTACTCTGGCTAGAATTTCCAGTACAATGTTAAATAGCAGTGGTGAAAGCAGGCATTCTTTTCTTCTTCCTAATCTTAGAAAACTTTCAGTCCTTTTACCATTGAGTATGCTGTTAGCTGTGGGTTTTTCATAAATGCTGTTTATCACGTTGAGGAAGCTCCTTTTCATTTCTAGTTTTCTGAGTTTTTATCATGAAAGGATATTGGATTTTGTTAAATGTATTTTCTGCATCAATTCAGGTGATTTGGGGTTTCTTCCCCTTCATTCTATTAACGTGGTTTATTACATTGATTATCTTATGTTAAACTACCCTTGCATTCCCGGAATAAATCACACTTGCTCATAGTGTATCATCTTTTTAATATGCTGTTGGATTTGGATTGCTAACATTTTGTTGAGGATTCCTGCACCTATAGGCATAGAAGATAATGATCTATAATATTCTGTGTGTGATGAATCTTTATGTGGCTCTGTTATCATGAATGCTAGCCTCAAAAATGAATTAGGAAGTGTTCCCTCTTTTTGTATATTTTGGGAGATTTTGAGAAGGATTGGTGTTAATTCTTCTCTAAATGTTTGGTAGAATGCACCACTGTAGCCATCAGGTCCTAGACTAATAGTATATTCTTTATTACTTTTCCCTTATTCCAGTTTTTCTCTCCCTGTTCCCTCACTTCTTCAACCAGGGATCACCTTCCAAACAAACTCACTGCACCCAAATCTTGCTTCAGCCTCTGCTTTCAGGGGAATCCAAACTAAAAAAATATATAATATAAATGAGAGATTTTATCAATATATGAAAAGGTAAATGTTGTGTGAAAGAACATAACTCATTGGACAATCCAGGGAGATGGAGAGAAGGGGAGAGGGCTTTTCTACCCAACACTGGTGAACTAGGTATCATTATGATGGGCTGGAGATTGGAGATTCAAGAGAGAATGCTGAGACTTCCAGGAAAACTGGATGCAACAAGACGAGAAATAGCTGGATGTGCTATTTAAGAGTGGAAGAGCTGGAGAAGGGGTCAGAGCCCATTAAAAAGAAAAAAAGTAGACCACACAAGAGGAAGAAATTTCGGGGAAATGAAGGACACACTGGTCAAGATGGAAGACTTAGTCTCCAGCCACTGAACTAGGCAAAGGGTAAAGGCTAGTGGAGGAATTTCTATGGGAAGAGAACAGGGTGAGCTGGTAGATATGGTGGGGAGCCGTGGCAGCCCTGAGAATATGCCCTGCAGACCTCCAACTGCAGGGAACTTAGTTGTCCAAGGGCCCCCACCGCTGTGCTCTGAAATCCAATATCATGTTTGCACCAGGGCAATGCTGCATGTTTCAACAGGCTGCTCCCAAACTATGACTGAGCGCAGCAGGGATACTAAGCAAGTCCCGAGAGACGCAGACTCCTCTGACAGGGGACTTTGGCTTGAGAACAACAGCCTTGCCAAACCCCTTTAGAGTGCGTGGAGGCCTAGGGTGTTTCCAGCTAACCTTCCTTCTCTCTCTCCTTCATTCAGCGCCAGTCTTACTTTGCAGTCTGATAGCTCTTCTGGCCTCTCCTAGCTTCCCTCCTCATCTTCTCCTTTAGTAGGTGTCCCCCCTATACTAAAACCCTTGCACATTTAATTCTATCCTAGCATCTGCTTTTTGAAGGACCTGAACTAGACATTGTCTGAGACATGTCCATTTTGACCCAAAGTTAAGGAGGTGGACCTGGTGTCTAGGCAGAAAGAGGCCTTGGTTCATTAGACATCATGGGGAGCAAGGAGACTCTGCTGGCCTGGGACAAGAGAGGGGTGATCCAGAAAGAGAGGGCAGTGGGAGGACAGTCCCAAGGACAGAGAGACAGAAAGAGCCAGTGACTGGGAGGACTCTGGAAACAGCACAGCTGAGACAAGCCCACTGAATGCATGAACTGGTGCTAAGTCACTTGGGTGAGGTGTTTCATACTCCTTATCTCTGTTTTGCATGGTTGGTGCCCTGAGGTCACCCACACTGTATTAAAAATAGCTGTGTATACTCCAGCGACTGACAACACTCCTGTCCATCTTTCCTTTTCAGGTGGCGGCCACAGGCATTTACAAAGCGCAGAAATACCAGGCACCCGGCCTAAGGGACACCTCCACACCCCACCCATCTGCCTCAGGGATGCGTCCGGAACATCTCAGACTTCTTCCCACCTCTTCCCTGAAGCATTTTAGATCAGCCCTGTCTCTCTGTGCCTCTTTCTTTAGGTTGGCGGGAGATCACCCTCCATGGAAAAGTATTTTTTAGATCTCCGAGAAACACAAAGTCGGTGGAAGGCTTTTTAGGTGCCCTTGAAGCCATTCCTTTCAACTTCTGAGGGTCAGGCTAGCCTGAGCATCCTTTGGAAAGATGTCTCCACAGGGGAATTGGGCTCCTAACCAGGCAGGGAGGGCTTGGCTTCTGAGGGCTCAGATGGGAGAGCTGACACCCTGCCGTTTTCCAGGGTTAGAAAGCAGGACGTGGGACTTCCCCTGGGAACTTCCTGCCTCCTCAGAAAGCCTTCTGGGTCTCAATATACCCAGAAGGAAAAGGGTTACCTGATTAAGCATCTGAGGCTTTCTCAAGACTGACAAAACCATCCGATATGTCCACGAGACAGAACATTTTTATTTGTGAACAGGTGCAGATAACTTCATAGAAATCACTGAGCCAAAGTGATAAATTGAGCAGGTGAGTCTCCAAGACTCAGCCCTGTTGGTGGAGTGAGCATCCTTGTTTGAAAGGGAGAGTCCTCACTGGACATGTGTAGAAGGGGGTTGGTGGCTCAGGGGCAGAGGCTGGCGAAGGAACGTGTATCAGCCAGGTTCTGTGCAAGAGATGGAAAGGGATCGAACACGTGGGATTAGGTGCCTAAACATCTCAGGAAGGGCTGGAACCATACGGGCTTCAGCCTGGGTGCAGGATCCTGGAGCTGACCTACCAGTGGAACTGTCCCGAGGCCACCACTGTTGGTCCCGGCTGAGTTCAAGATCACACCCACAGCTGTGATGCAGGGTCCAGGAATCCAGATTAGGGAAGCCAGCCCTGCAGCTGTGCCCGTGTCATGAACCACTGTCGAAGCTGGTAATCAGGTCTGCAATGTGCTTTTTCAGCCACTGTGTCCACCACAGCTGCTTCTCAACACCCAAGAACATGAAGAATGGGCATTTGAGTGCTGCTGTAGGGGGAAAAGTCACATCTCCACAGCCTCCTTTTCCAGCAGGGAAACAGCGAAAAGCAGCGGCAAGACAGCCTCCACATCACCTTTGCCCCCCAGGTCTTGGGCAAGAACAAGGAATTAGAGAACTTAATTCCCATGCAGAATAATAGCTACAGAGAAACCTGAGGAATGTAATTTTTAGCTTTCCAGCCTTTGCAGTGCAGGGAGACACCCTAAGAGTAGGGCCGAATGGAGGGTGGACCAGCTGCTCCACAGCGCCCCCCGACAGGAGGCCTCCTACATTAGGAGGAGGCTGTGGGCATGTGTAAAGCCCCCTCAGGGGCTGCCCATTCTCTCACACCTTCTCCATTCTCCTCTCAGAAGGGCTCATGGAGACCCAATATGGCTGGATCCAGTATGCCTCATGTCATATCAAAACCCACTGGACAATAAATTGTATACAGATTTGATTTAGTAATTTTATGGGGGGTGTGTGTGTATGTGTGTGAAAGAGAGAGAAGGAGAGAGAAGAGACACAGACACTGGCATTTTTGTTCTCTGGAGTAATGTTGATATTCAACTGTTCGAATAATTTCATGTCCCGAAGATAACAGAGGTTTTGGATACACACAGACCTGGGTTTAAATCCCAGCTCTGCCACTATGTGACTAGTCGCTTGTCTTTTCTGAGCTCAGTTTTTTCATCTGTAAAGCGGGACTAGTGATATTGCCCTCACGGGGTTATAGCGAGGAAAAAAGAGATAAACCCTGGCAAGTTCCTGGTGCAGTGCCCGGCACACGTACATAGGGGCTCTAATGACTATCCTGCTGTCCCAGTTAATACATTTGGCAGGAATTGCCAATGCCTATGCCAGGAAATTGACTGTCCGTCTGATAAATATCAATTATCTCATGGTGTTTGAGAAGGAGACGTGATGAGATTTCTTCCCTCGTGCTTCAGGGAGCCCTCCATAGACCCTCATCACCTGGTGTTCTAGGTGGCACACCTTTCCAGAGATCACCTCTTCCAAACAGAAGGGGTCACATGTGCAGCACAGTGAGGAGACAGGTCAAGACCCGTTAGTGAGGAGCATTGGTGGTTCAGTGGTAGAATTCTCACCTCTCATTAGTGAGAAGCAAAACCAGTTCAGTGGGTTGTGACCAGTATTTTTCCAAATGGAGGAGGATGGAAGGAAAATAAAAAGAGAAAAGAGGAGGGCTTCCCTGGTGGCGCGGTGGTTGAGAGTCTGCCTGCCGATGCAGGGGACACAGGTTCGTGCCCCGGTCCGGGAAGATCCCATATGCCGCAGCGCGGCTGGGCCCGTGAGCCATGGCCGCTGAGCCTGCGCGTCCGGAGCCTGTGCTCCGCAACGGGAGAGGCCACAACAGTGAGAGGCCCACGTACCGCAAAAAAAAAAAAAAGAAAGAAAGAGAGAGAGAAAAGAGGAGATAAGAAAAGAGAATGTGGACGTGAATCGTACTAAGAGCACTGTTTGGAGAAACTGTTCAGTTCATAGATGAGTGTGTGCGTGTGTGCGTGTGTGTGTGCGTGTGTGCGTGCGCGCGCGCTCGAGCGCCGGGTCACAATGTGAAATATACATTATTTGGATCTGAAGCATGGCTAACAAGGTTGTGAAATAGTAGTCAAGGGAGCCAGCCCCTTACTTTGGAGTGGGGACAACATCGATAACCAACCTGCTATACAACTTGTCACGAAAAGGGATTTGATTGAAAATGACTTCATCGCCCGGGAGATAAGCGTATACCTAGAAGTCTCTCAACAGCCGCACTGCTCACCTCCCAGCTCCTGTGGTCACTGTCCGGTGGCCGCAGGTGACCCAGTGTCAGGTTGCGGATGTGTCTCGTTCAGAGCCGCCACAGTGGCCGCGTACCCGCCCCCTGTGCCGCCCCCTCCCTTGCTGCCCTCCTGTCCCAGGTGTTCTGTATCCCGCTCTCCTCCCCGGCTGCTTCCTTCTGCAGCTCCACTCCTGCTGTCTCACCTGCTGCTTCCACTGCTAAACGGCTTTCTGCTCTCAGCCAGCAGATAACTCCCCTCACTCCACAGTCTGCATACAGCCACCACTGCCGATACCGGGCTGGGCCATCTCAGGCTCTCGGGCTCTCTCCTGGCCCCGATGATGGGACATGGGCGGCACCAGGGAGGCCTGCCACTCGGACCTTGACCTCTCTGAGCCTCTGTTTCCCCATCTGCACAATGCGCACAATAGTCACACGTGCCCAGGCTGCTCATCAACACGATGCAAGCGCCACCCAAGACGATAAAGTGACTCTCAAGCCAGTGAGATCCTTCCCAGGAGCTGTGCAGGTTTAAGGTGTTTTGTGCTCGTCATGAACCTCCCTGTCTTTCTGACTCCTCTTTGCCCCCCTCCCCCCTCTTCCTTGGTGCTGCTTAGAGCAGCCCATCTAAAAACTGTTGATTCCTATGTGCCGTGGTCCTGCATTTAGGAAACTTTTGTCTTAGAAGGAAAGGACCAGCAAGGGACAACCCTCGACCCCTGGACGCCCAACACCACCTCATATTTCATGCTGTCTGTTTTCCTTACTTTGAATCCCCCTGAGTCAAAGGGACCCTCCACTCCCGCTTATACTTGGTTGATTGTAAGACAAACGGAAGTGCTTTAAAAATGTAATGGTACGCATATTGGAATATATATGGTTTGACCCCCGGATGGATAAACAGGATCATCGCTCCCCCCCATCTGGTTTTGGACAATGGGTACCACATACTAAGCCTCACCACAGGCAAGGCTCTGAGCTAGGTGTTGCAGATGAATGTTGGGCCTGAAGGACCAGGGAATCTCCTGGGAATCAGACCAGGAATCAGATGCTTAAGACACAGGCAACACCTTAGAACGGCACTGTCCAACAGAACTTTCTGTGATGATGGGCATGCTCTATTCATGCTGATACAATAGCCACTAGCCATGCGTGGCCACTGAACATGAGTGCTAGTATGACCGAGGAACTGAATTTTTAATTTTGTTATATTTTAATTAATTTCCATGTAAGTGTAAGTAGTCATGGGTGGCTAGTGGCTATCATATTGGGCAGCATAGCCTGATGATCTCCTTCTAGTTCCTCCTCCTTGGCTTCCCCCTGGGAATCTGGCCCGAGTCACTGCCTTCCATGCAGGACACTGAGTCTAAGAAAGGTGAACAGGAAGGTCTCCTTGATCCCCTGGGCCCAGCGTCCTGCAGCCCTCCATCCCCACGACCTCCCCTCCTCCAGCATTCAACAGCCTCCGAATCCAAGATGCAGCTATAATGACAGCAAAGACAGCAGCCCAGAGAAGGGGAAAGACAGGAGGGTAGATACACATTAAGGAAACCAACACGAAGATCAAGTGATTGAGGGAACGGGGCTCCTGCTGAGACAATCCTGCCTACTGGAGCATCACAGACGTCAATCTTTGGACCACGACACTCTATGCCAGGGCCCCGTCCCCTCCCAGACAAAGAGCTGCCACTTCTTCACTAGCTACGGGCCACCTGCAGCCAGGGCCCCCTTCCCTCCCAATAATCCATCTTCCAAGGTGAGCTGGGAAGGTGCCAACTCATTTTTCCGTGAGCCTTTTCAAAATCAACAGAGGGAATCCAGGCTGCATACAACCACCATCAGGGGCACCCAGCCCGAAAGCAAAGGGCCGGCCTGGGAGACAGCGGGAGCCCAGGACAAACCAAGGGGCCCTGGAAGCCAGCCCCACCTCTGCTGTGAAATCTCTCCCCCAGGTAGGTCACTCACTAGGATCTAGCTTTCCCATTTGTTATGTGGAAATGATGATTAAACTAACACAGGACAAAAGTCTATCCCTAGTGCTCCACACAATGACGGACACGTAGTAGGGCACACGCCCCATACTCATGGCTTCATTGATTAATTCAGCTGTGCAACTAGTAACTATCAGAAATGGTCAGCACTCCGACCAGACACTGTATATGGCCCTATAGAGTCCCATGCCATAGAGGACCTGTTTCAGGAACTGAAAGGGATGAATTTTCATTTAGGAGTAGAAGGAATCTCATTTTTCCGGCTCCCCACTGCAGGGAAGACTGATCTCTCTCGCCTTCCTGCTGGCACAGGGGCCCTCAAATATTCTGATTTATAGGCACAGTTTTGCTCCCAGCATGCTTGGTAACTTCGGGCCTCAGTTCCTCCCTCTGTAAGATGGCGGTGGATTCCCCTCCAACTCTGCAGCTCAAAGATCCCACAGCTTCCCTGCAGAGGGAGACATGCATATGCCTGGGGACTCTGTTTGACAAAGATTTTCCATGTTGTCACATTTCCTCTTCCCTGTCTCTCTAGGAAGATTCTGATTAGACTCCAGGGGGACCTCCTCCTCCCTTATTGTTCCTTCCCCCACTCACATCCTCTCTTCCCTGCTGTTTCCAACTAGCCTCTTTCAGTTCCTCAGCTCTGAGGGTGAATTTGCATATTAATTTGAAAATGAGATCAGTTATTAGCCATAACCTGTCATGTATCATCCAATGCATCTGGACCTGGATTAGATTTAATATTGCCACAGAATAAAGACGGGGGGGGGGGAAGAAAACTAAATAATTTAAACTCATTAATTTACTAATTCTCCCGCTTGGCTGGGCTCAGGATAATTGAAAACACGGAGATTCGCTGAGAAGGCATTTGAGATGAACCATGCCAAGCCGTAGAACTCATGGGACTTCATGGTTTTTCCCTCTCATTTACCCACAGGGAAGGAAAGAGCATGGTGGGGTGAGGTGGGGAGAGACCCCAAGAACACCGGGGAAGAAAGATGGAGTTTGAGGCCATAGGGCCCAATGCCAACGGGGTCAGTGACTTAGTTTCCAGTACAGTGCAGGGGAGTCTCTGCTCCCCCTACAAGGTTCCAGGAAAAGGGAAGAGGGAGGACGCTGTGAGCCCCCCTCCTGCAGACCCTTACCCACCCTGCTCCTTCTGTGCTCTTTCCAGCCTTATACCTAAGAAAATGCTAAAGTGAGAGTCTGCAAAGGGGCAGCTCGGACTTGTGTTTTGTTTGATCTGATCGGAGTGTCTTTTGTAAAAGATGAGTTTAACGCCAACACTGTCATATCAGGAAATTTCCCATAGAAAATCAGTTTTCTGCTTCCCTTGACAATGCAAAGCTGGGTCCAGTTTCTTGAAACCAGTGTGGGCGGGAGCTGGTCAAGTTGCCCACTAACTTAAGTGGAGCTTGGGGTCCCTGGAGAACCACCAGGCGGGCTTCGTTCCTTTGTTACGCGCCTCAACCCCGCCCCACACATACGTCAGTGTTTGCAATCCCGTGTTTCAGGGGATAAAGGCCCTTGCCTTGCAGCTCTCAGGAAATGCATCAGTTGCAACGCGGATAATCAGAATCCCAGACTCACCTTCATCCAGGTATTGTAAGGGTCAACCATATAAGGGCAGGGGCAGGGAACTGATGTTTCTAGAGCACATACTCGGCCAGGTGCTGGCCAGGTTAACAAGAGATGAGACATGGTCCTTAGTGTGGGGAGTCTTGGAGGGGAGACGGGCTGTGTCTGTATAAAGAAAACAAACCAAGAAAGAACTTTCTGACAGGGGTTCTGAGAAAGACTGAGCTGGGATTCCCTGCCCTGGTGGAGCTCCCTAGAGACAGTAGTTCATGCGGCAGAGAGGACCAGACACAGCCTGCTGGGGACAGATGGTGCCCTGACCCGGGTATTCTAGGAACAGAACCTCTGCAGGGCTGGGGAGAGAGCCCCCGGGGTGGGCAGAAATCACAGTGGTCTGGGCTCCAGGGCCGGCTCTGCCAGCAATTTACTTAGAAGATTGCCCTGGGGCAAACTGCCCAACCGCTCTGAATGCCAACTTCCTCAACCACAAATGGAACTGCTGGTGCTTCTGGCCCTCCCTCTTTCCAGGAGCAGAGAGTAAGATGCGGGAGAGCAATTGCCTCCACTGCAGGGAACTTAGCGGGATGGCAGGGCTGCTCTGCGGGAGACTGGAGTCCCATCCCTTCCATGTGCAACCTCTTTTAAGCTACCCAGCCCCTCCTCTCCAGAGAGTGGGACACCTGGCACCAGCCACAAGGGACCCCATCTCCTGTCAAACCAAATGCTTGGATGTTAGCTCTGTTTATCGCTGCCGTAGGGATTAGCTGCCGCTTAATTAATTCCTTAACGAAGAAAACGGTGCGCGTTCCTGCACAGCCAGACACATGGAGCAGACACTGCCCTCCGCCCCCACCCCCCGCCCACTCCCGCGGGCCGGCACTATTATTATAAGTTCTCTTTTAAGGCTGCACCATGAACAAGTCAGTTGTCCTCTCCGGGCCTCAGTTTGTTCATCTGTACAATGGGGAGTTAGAACATCACTCGCAAGCATATTATTTTCTGTTTCTTGTCTGTGCATCATTCCCCCGCCCCCATCAACGCCATCATCCCCTGAATCTCAAAACAAAAAAGAGAGTGGACAATAAAAATGACATACTCTGGTTTTTCAACAGTTAAGCCCTCTAACCATTCAAGAATCATTTCATTCATCGTTTCCACCCAACCCAGCCTCAGCTCTGTGAAGGGGGGTAGAGAGTCCCTTGATGGCTCCCTAAGTAACTCAAGGAAATGAAGCCAAGTAAATCCCCAGCTCATATCTCACCACTGTGGCTCTGGCAGGCTTGTTAGTGAACTTGGAAAATGACCTGTGGTTGACAAGGTCTCTCTTGGGTTGAGAATGAATCTTACATTTCGGTTCGGTCCCCACACAGCAGATCCCATGAATCACTGCTGGCTCAGCCCCGAGGTGCTTTGTACAGCCCTTGTCACCAGCATCAGGCTTCTTCTTTGTTTACCAGCCTGTCCCCTGGGGTGGGGGGGGGGAGGGGTGGCATCCTATTGGTCCCTCCAATGTCTGCCCAGAGCAGGCCCTCTGAGAATGATTGCGAATAAAGAAATGAATGATGTGTAGTATCCTAGAACCATGAATTCACTGAGGATTAGGGCTGGGAGGCTCTGTCCAGTTTATCTTCAGTGTGTTCTGGCTGGGCTGTCCCCCAGGGGCTTCTGCAACACCTGGGGTCCTGGGCCTTCAGGTTAAGCCTTGGTTGCTCCCTTTGCCATGCTCCTCACACCTAGGCCTGCTGTTCTGCATCATAAAACGTTGGTGATTAGGGCCAGGATTACAGTGAGGTAAGTGAGACACTTGCTAGGGTGTGACATTTCAGAGGGACACCAAAAAAAGACCTAGTAACCAAGGATTTTAACACACTATTTCTAAAAAATCAAAACGAATGCAAAAACTATCCACGACGAACAAAACATCAACATTTTAAAGAAAGACAGGATCCAGTTCTACACTTGCAAGACCCTGCCTCATTCACCTCCCCCTGAAAGAGTCTTTCAGGAGACAATGCCTCAAAAATAGCTCAGACTGGGAATCTGGCCGTAACATTTCCATCTATTGGCTATGACATTGGTCTCTTGGTTTCCTGAGAAAGTGTGGCCCGGGGTACCGGTTTTCAAATGGGGGGGGCGGGATTCCAGTGTGTGACATTAGTGTCCCCTCCCCCACCAGCCCAGTTAGAATTTGAACTCCCCAGACTAGACGGCCATTGAAGCCCCTGCCAGCTAGCCCGGAAGACAAGCGTTTTAAAGAAAGCCAATCAGGGCCAGGCTGGCCTTGCAGTGACCCACAGTGCGTGTGAGGAGGTAGCCACGTACTACTCCCTCGCTTGGAGCCAGGCCCTGCCATAATTCTGCTGCCCTCAAGGCCGTGGGGTGGTGTTTGCTCCATTTCACGGGATACGGGTGCTCAGTAGGCCCTTATGGATCTTCTGAGCCTCGCAGTACGTGTAGGGCCCCTGCCTCCCACCCCCAGGGGCATTTGGCAATGTCTGGAGATAATTTTCATTGTCACAATTGGGGAAGAGGACGCTGTTATCATCTAGAAGATAGAGGCCAGGGACGCTGCTAAACATCCCACGAGACAGCCCCTCAAACAAGGAATTCTTCAGTCCCAAATGTGAACGGTGCCGAGGCTAGAAACCCTGAGGTAGAGAAACTAGGAAAAATGGGTTCAAAACCACATGGCGGGTGAGTGAGGGACAATCCCCGCTTCTCGGACTCCTCACTGAAAGGCAGCCACCTCTCAATCTGTTCCCCCGAGTCCTGAAAGCTTTGCGGTCAGTTCCTCTGCCCACACATAAGACCAACCCCAACTCAGGCATTTATGAGAGAGGATTTCATAATTTCCTTAGGTCCTTATAGCTTTCCTTGGCTTGCAGAAAGTCCTTCCTGAGGTCTAGCCTTAATCTCTCCTGCTGCCGTTCAAGAATGTTTGATTTCTCAGTAAGGGTAAAGCTCAGATGTCTCTCTCCTGCTCCAACCCCTTTTGATCGTTTGAAATAACCTACCATAATATTGCTGATTGAGGTTCCCCAGTCAAAGAGGGGAAAAACAGCTCAGGGATCATGAGAAAACGGCAGGTGTTTCCTTAACACCTTCTACATACCGAGATAAGCAGACACCAAGGCACCTTTCACGTCACCTAGGCAGCCTGTATCGGGTTAATTATGATGACCCCCGGGCTCTCAAGCAGCTTGAAGAGAAACCCCTCTTTGGCTCAAAGTGACAAATCCTCAATGCACAGATGCGATTTGAGAAGGAACCCAGGGAGAACCTGTGTCTATAGATTGGATGAAGAGCATCTGTCTGCAGGAGTCATTCCTTCCCTCAGTGAGCACTTCCCGTGCGCCCAGGCAGTGACACTTAACCTTGATGCACCTTAGAATCCTCTGGAGCGCTGGGTCACACACAGATTCCCGGGCTCGCCCCCCTCCCCTGCCAGTGTTGCACTCAGTGGATCAGGGTGGATCCCAAGAGTCTGCATTTCTAACAAGCTCCCAGGTGATGGTGATGTTGCTGCTGAGACCACACTTGGAGAACCCCGGTGCTCAGCTGTTCCGGAAACTAGGGTTAGAGCAGGGAATACTCTACGCAATAAGCCCAATACACAAGTAAACGATGTGGTACGTTAGAGGTGATAAATGCTCTGACAGAAAAGAAATATAAGAGCAGAATGAGTGGGAATCAGGGATGTGGGGGAAGGAAGGGGAGGGATTGAAATTTTAAATGGAAGAGTCAGGTCTCATTGAAAGAGGGTGATCAGATGTGCCAATCTGCCTGGGTCTGTCCTGGTTTTAAAATGGAAAGTCCCACATTCTGGGGAGCCTCTGAGTCCCAGGCAACCCAGGACAGCTCGTCACCCTACCTTGAGATGATACTGGAGGAAGGAAGGGAAAGAGTGAAGCAGTTGTCTGTGCAGAGATACGGAGGACGAGCCCGCACAAACCCTGCAGCGAGACTTGCCTGTGTGTTCCTGGATCAGCAGAGAGGCTGGAGTGGCTGGAAGGGGGTAGATAAGAGGGAAGTGGTCGGGCATGAGGTCAGAGAGTAATGGGGGGTCAGATCATGCAAGGCCTCCTAGGAGAAGAGCAGCTTTCCCAGTGTGGGTACTGGCCCTGACTACCGCAAGCGTGCGGGGAGGAGCACGGCTAGAGCTCCGGGCTTGGAGGAGAAGACTTGTGATCTAACTCATGTAAGGATCAATGGCTCTGGCTTCTGTACGGAGGACAGCGTGTGGAGGGAGTGTCTTAGATTCTGCCTTGTCGGGGGAGAAAAGCATCTAAGACAAAAGCTTGCCGGCAGGAGGTTTATTTGACCTGTGATTCCGTGGAGAAGAGCGAAGGACAGAAGAGTGGGAACGGGAAAGGAGGAGAAGCAGGAAGGAGGATGCATCAGTGAGTTGGCCACCAGCCCGGGGCCAGCGGGGTTTGGTTTTGGCAGGGTCCTGGGAGAAAGACGTCTCAGGGCTCTCCTCTCGGACAATGCCAGGGGCCAGCACCACCCCACTGCCTTCCTTGCTCTGTTGGTCAAGTGTGGCCTCGCAGCCCTAACTACCACGCACTGCTGGGTTGCCCGCGTGTGCCGCCAAGTGGGCTTCTGCCAGCATCCGTGTGCCTCAGGGCCCGAGAAGTCCCAGCACAGGAAGCAAGAGGTAGAGAGCATGACGTACATTATGCAAGGGCCGTTAAATTGCAACCTGCATGAGGCTGTCTGTAGCCTGCACAGGACCGACTGCCACAGTAGTGGCTGGAGTGAGAAGTGGGGATGAGAGGGTGTGAAGTGTCTGGTACAATCCAGCCCTTGACCCACTCAGGCCTTCTTGGGCCTTCTGCTATGTCCGACCCGTCACAGGGTTTCCTTCATGGTGGTGGCTGCCTACAATCTCTGCCAAAACTCAACACAGGAAGGTACGTGGAATTCGCGACAGTCCCTGTGGTTGCAGCTGGTCCTGAGACCAAAACTGGTACTCATCACCTCCCTCCTCCAACACACATCCTCAGCTTCCCTCTCCCTCGGCCAGCTGGTCTGGGCTACTTGCCTGTGAGATACTGCTGCGCCTTATCTCAAGGGGTCTGAGCTCTCAGTTGCTTTGCCCTTGTCAGGCTGCGATTGCTGCAGTGGTCTTTACCATGACCAGGCACAGAAGCCCAAGAGACAGCTCAGTGAATTCTTGAGCTCTAGACAAGCTCTTCCCTGCCCTCAGTGGATAACAGCAACCCTAGCTCCTCGTGGGGGTCAGGGCCGATTACTTCCACGTACAGAGTCACTCCTTTCTCTGCTTGCTGGTCCACTGGCAGGAGAAGCCCAGAGTGACCATGCTGTGGTCATAGTTTAAGTGCAGCGTCCCCTGGTGGAAGCGTGTTCCCTCCCTGGGAATCTGACAGAGCTCAAGGTTATGAGAACAGGGAGCAAAAGTTCCCTAAGTGGTTCATTAAGAGTGGTGGTGAGAGGAGCGCCATTTATCAGCCACTGGCTCAGTTTGTATCCCAGTGGATGGCAGCCCAGATCAGGAGGGAATGCCAACTTAGCTTCTTTCCCGTTTACCTTCACACATGCTCACGCGTGTGTACACAGGCCCAAATACATGTTCACATGCACACACACAGACGCACATAAGACCACGGAAGAGGCCTTTCCCAGCCCTGACATTCCATTCCATTCCATTCCGTGTCCCCACGTACCCCGCAGTTCTTTCCGTCCTCTGGTCCTCTCTCGGGGCTACTCTCCTCCAGCCTGTGGGCAAACTCCTAAGAGCACACAGCTGGTATTGGTGGTACAACTACTACTGCCCTTGCCCCTCCCTGAGGATAACGTCCCACCCAGCCCAAGACTAGGATTCATCTTCCAGCCCAAGGCTCTCCCTGCTTCATCGGCCAGTCCTTACTCCTTGTATTTCCTCAGACACCTCCACGTGCACACTCACACACACACAGATACGATAGCCTTCTAGGACATACCTAATGGACACAGAAGCTAGGCCTCAGATAAAGCATGTTCATTTAAACCGTATGTTATATAATAAAGCATTTGGCGGGTCTCCGTTCCTGGGTCCTTGGAATTTCCCATGCTATTCATAGTGGGCCCTTAGACACACCTGAGTTTATGCTCACAAGAGGAATCAGGATGGGGGCTGGTCACTCCAGAAAGATGAAATATGTAATTAGATGGGTGGCGCTTTGAGCCACATTTCAGCCCAACCTCCTAGAAGGGGCGGAGTACTAGAGATTGAGTTCCATCACATGGCCACTGTTTTCATCGTGCCCAGGTAATGAAATCCCAATAAAATCCTCGACACTATGGTTCAGGTGGTCTTCTCGGGTTGGTAATACTCAACGTGGGCTGCAAGAGTGTCGCATCTTGAGGACACAGAAGCTTCACATTTGGGACCCTCCCAGACTTCCTGCGTCTCTTTTTTCGGCTGGTCCTGATTTGTATCCTTTGTAATAAAACTGTAGTTATAAGCAGAGCGCTTTTCTTAGTTCTGAGTCATTCCAGTGAACTATCAAACTTGAGGAGGTAGTGGTACCCCTGAGTTTGTAGCCAGTTGGTCGGAAGTATCAGTGGCTCTGAGGACCCTTCAAAACTGGGGCTAGTGTCTGATGTGAGGGCAGCCTTGTTGGGCGACTCTGCCCTTGACTTATAGAGTTTGACCTAACTCTGAATGGTTAACATCAAAATTGCATTGGACCAAAGCTGGGAGAACTGGGGTGGAGATGAAAAACAGGTTATGGACAGTCTAAGAAGAATTAGGTGAGAGGGAAAGAACAGAAATGAATGACCCAGAAAAGGCAGATTAGAACCCACTCTCTCCCCAGCTGTTCAGAGCATGTAGAAGCAGACCTGACGGTCAGTCCTCTGCACTGTTGAGATATTAAAATGCTTTCATCCCCACCGCTGCCTTGAGCCCTCCAGCACCCCGCCCTGCCTCTCTTCCAGGATACCCCCGACACCGACTACCCTAAGATCCAGAAACTAAAGAGTTAACATTGCTGGGGAGGGGGAGGGGGAGGAGGGAGGAGGCGGGGCGCAGGCCACGCCCCCTCTGGCTGGTCAGTGCCAGAGCCCTCCACTGCCTTAAATAGTTTCAATTTCAGTCCCACATTCCAGGGGCCTCAGTAGGGGACCTGTCAGAACAAACCGTATTTTCTGGCCTTAAGCTCTGCAAGGACTTTTTCGAGAAAGACTGGTCTGTATCAGGGTTTTTAGGCCAGAAAAGACAAAAGCAGTGACTGGAAAGTGAAAAATTCAGTCCGTTTGGTTACTTGGAAGCTTGTACATTTAGAAGCGATCCGCTGGTCGGATTGAATTCAATGCTATTGTGGGTTTTTTCTTTTCCCCTTTCCCTACGTTCAGCCAGAATAAGAGTCAGCAAGTCAGACAGCATCTCAGAGAAGGAACTCTAATTGCTCTGTTCCCTCGCTCGGATATTTTGGGCAATTTCAAGACGCATAAATAAGCCTGTTATTCAGGCACAGAGGAGAGTGAGATTAATTTAAATGAGTTGATTTGGAGGTCTCTGGGGAAAGCCGCCTGCATTATTCACTTGCTAGTCCCGGGGTATGATTTACAGTGAGTTTTCCCTTTATGTTTTGGACCCCGTTGAAGCTAGGGCATAAATTTCCTCAAGTTATTGTTATTATAATTTATTATTCATTGAATGTTGACTCAGTGTAACATAAGCAGTGGCAGAAAGACACGATCCTCCCAAAGGGCAGGAAAGCCATGTCCCCAACAATTCCAGAGGGACATGTAAAGAGCTTCTGGGATCAGAGGAGGGTTCCTCCTCCCCAGGACTGGGACACCACCTGAAGCTTTTTGCTGTCCACTAAAGTCTCCCCAGGAGAAATAGGCTTCCGGCAGGGAGAGTGCACAGGCGGGCTTTGTGAGGGATCGGCCACAAATTGGGCTAATTGTTGACCTTAATTCAGACAAAGAGTCCAGTAGGATGGGAAAGGGCCACTGCACAGGACTGGGAGAGAAGCGAGACCCTGGGGTGCGGTGAGGCAGGAGATGTTCCCACTTGGGGGCCAGTCACTCACTTTTACCTCCTGGTGCTGGGTTAAGAAGCTAAGCGGTTGGGCAGGTGGAAAGCAGCTAGGTGCAGGCATCATCCCCCACCCCTCCCCCACCCTAGTTCACATCTGCCCCTCCTCCCTCTCCCACCCAGGTTCTCCCATGGGGAGCAGAAGTAGCTCTCTTCGCTCCTCAATCACTTCAAACAATTGTGCAGCTTGGAGGCGCAGGCCCAAGTGACAGAACGTTTTAGACATAGCAACAGAAAGCAATTACGTGCTGTTTGGCGCGGCCTTTAAGTACAATTGAAATTAGAGGGGAGACAAAAATGATTTCAGAATGCCAAGACTGGGTGACTGGTGACAATGCAATGACAAGCCTTGCTCCCTCCCTCCTTCCCTCATTTCTCGAGCTTCAGTTGTGCGCCAGATTCTGTGCTGTATCGAAGAGGCATTCGCTGTTAGGTGTGGGGTGGAGGCGGGGGAAGGACACACAAATCAGTGTGTTCTGCCAGGAAGAGCTCTGGGGGTGCAGGGAAGTTACTTAACCTCACTAAGCCTTAGCTGCCCCGTCTGTAAAAGTGGAGGGCCACCCCACCTCACAGGACAGCTGTGAGGGAAACGTGTAGTGGACAGAGCACACGGTCAGCGACGATTAGCTCTCTATTTCTGTTACTCTGTTGGTGGGAATGTAAACTGGTGCAGCCACTATGGAAAACAGTATGGAGGGTCCTCAAAAAATTAAAAACAGAGATACCATGTGATCCAGCAATACCACTCCTGGGCATATATCCAGACAAAACTATAACTTGAAAAGACGCATGCACCCCTATGTTCATAGCAGCACTATCTACAATAGCCAGGATATGGAAGCCACCTAAATGTCCATTGACAGGTGAATGGATAAAGAAGATGTGATTATATATACATATGTGTGTGTGTGTGTGTGTGTGTGTGTGTGTGTGTGTGTGTGTGATGGAATACGACTCAGCCATAAAAAGAATGAAATAGTGCCATTCGGAGCAACATGGATGGACCTAGAGATTATCATACTAAATAAGTCAGAGAAAGACAAACACCAGATAATATCACTTTTATGTGGAATCTAAAATACGACACAAATGAACTTATCTACAAAACAGAAACAGACTTACAGACGTAGAGAACAGACTTTTGGTTGCCAAGGGGGAGTGGGTGGGGGAGAGAAGGATTGGGAGTTTGGAATTAGCAGATGCAAACTATTATGGGATAAACGACAATGTCCTATTGTATAGCACAGGAAAATATATTTAATATCCTGTGATAAACCATAATGGAAAAGAATATGAAAAAGTATATATATGTATGACTGAGTCACTTTGCTGTACAGCAGAAATTAACACAACATTGTAAATCAACTATACTTCAATGAAACTAAAAGACAAAAAAACAAAAATAATAAAGTGTTACTTATAGATGCAGTGTGCTGAAAAGCTATGCTTCCACCAAGCAACCGCTTTTATTCGAAATTGTCAATGAAACATACGTACAAACACACACACATCATAAATGCCCAGCTTGATGAGTTCTCACAATCCCACACCCAAATCGAGAAATAGGACATTACCAGGATCCCCAGGACCCTCCCCCTACTATCTTGCTATTCATTGCCCCACTCCCAAAGGTAACAATTATCTTGACTTGGAACTGCATGGATTAGTTTTGCCTGTTTTTGTACTTATTATATAAATGGAATTTCATAGCATGTACTCTTTGTCATCTGAATTCTTTTATTAAACCTTCTGTTTGTGCGGGACGGGGGTCATCCATTCTGCGACTGACTTCCCTTTGTCAGTGAATTTTGCAGCTGATCGTATTTTTATGGAGCTGAAAGCCACAATAACGGCCCACTTCCAGAAACTCTACAGGATCCCCCCAGAGTCATTCTGTACACTCATCTTGCCCTCGCTTCCCCACATTTCCCCATGAACTTTATTCTGTCTCTTTTGGTGAAGTGTAAGAATGTTTATGACTTGTCTCACATCCCATTTGGAATAATATATTTGGAAAAATAATACTAATAATTGAATGAATCTTAGTTCTTCTTCCTTCCCTAGTCCAAGCTTCCTCTCACTATACAACTATTTTAGGAGGATAATGATGATGATGTTGATGACAGTGAGGACGGAAGAGGCAGAGGGGAAGATGATGCGGATGAAGCTGACGCCGGTGATGAGAGGTAACGCATTTTATGTTGCTTAGTATGTGCCCGGCCTTATTGTAGCCTCCTGACCTGTACTGACTCATGAAATCTTCATCACAACACACTTCTATCCCCATCTTCAATGAAAGAAACCAAGGCACAGAAAGGCTAAAGTATCTTGCCCAGGGCCATCCAGCTGGAAGGTGGTAAAGGTTGGATTAGAGCCCAGCCTGAGCGGTCTGGTTTTGGAACCCTGCCCTCAGCCAGCACCCAGGACGGTCATCGAAGGACAAGGATGTCCTCTGAGCCATTTGCAGTGTCATCCCTTTAGAGTCAGTGCTCCTGGTTTGCTCCCCTGATCCTCTCTGTTACCAAAGCACCAATGACAAGCCTCAGTTGCAGTCTTGCACAAGTATATGTGTGTGTGCGTGTGCGCGCACACACACACACGCCCACACACACGCAGGCACACGATGCTTCTGATCTTAATGCAAATGAGCACATACCACACAGCAGAGCAGTCTCCCGCCACACTTCCCCCCAGTCCCACACCAGGTGTAATTATCACTGCCTTTCAGCAGAGCCATAGGCAGCCTTCAGTGGCATCAACAAAGGGAGAATCTCTGCAAATCAAGCTGCCCTGCTTACAGAGGGAGAGCCACGGCTGGCTGGGGAGGCTGATCCGAGCTGTT
This sequence comes from Delphinus delphis, assembly GCF_949987515.2. Taxonomy (NCBI): domain Eukaryota; kingdom Metazoa; phylum Chordata; class Mammalia; order Artiodactyla; family Delphinidae; genus Delphinus; species Delphinus delphis. The sequence goes on along the minus strand of NC_082692.2, from coordinate 34,760,167 downwards.
ATCCTTGGGAGAATTTACCCAGAGGCCCCACCAGAATCTCCACTCACTGACTCGATCCAGGCTCTTCAGATACTCATTTCTACACTTCACAGCCATCCCATAAAGCAGGAGTTACCATTTCCACTCTCCAGTTGAGGAAACTGAGGCTCCGATAAGATGTAGTCAATTAATGGAAGCCTGAGCAGTCTGGTTTGATTTGCCCTGAAAAAGGAATCCCGGTGTTTGTTAAGGAGAGAAACACACTGATTTTGGGGTTTTTTTTCCCCAACAAAATCAAAGGGACTGGGCCCCCAGAGCAGGAGCAAGGGAGGCCTTAGGTTCAACCCAAGTCACAGTGCAGGTGCAAAGGAAGCTCCCTGGCTGTCTTTCCTCTGAGCAGAGCAGGCTCCTCGCCTCCAGGAGCTGCCACTGCAAGTGGGAATAACGGTGAAAATACGCGTTGACCTCAGGCTCCCCAGGAAAGCTACTCCCGTTCTGGGTCCTTCCTTGGGCTTTAGTCCTTCTTACCACTTAATGTCTCAGTAAATTTTGTTGATAAGTGGTCTATGTTTTCTCCAAGAGCAGTAAACACCTTGTAATTTATAAATCATTTCATCAATAATTGCTTGCAGAAGAAATGGAGCAACCAAAGGCTGGGTGGCGAGGATGGAGACGAAAGAAGGACCATCCAGTACAAGGGTGCTGTTTAAAGAAACAGAGACAGGCACCCGGGTGCTTAGAAAGGGCTGTGACTAATTCCTGTTGTCACGCTTAGAGCAAAGGAGTGATGCTGAACGTCCCAGGTGCCTGGCATTTCTCAGTTATTATTTCTAACCCATGTGGCCAACCTGCACAGCCAGCATCATGGTCCCAGCTCTCACACGTATGGTGGCTAAGGCTCACCTTGGGTGAGTAGTCTGTCCAAGGTCAGGCAGCCTGCAGGTGGCAGAGCCAGGATCCAAGCCTAATTCTGGCTGCCTTCAAACCCATGCAGGCTCCCAAGGCCACCTTGGTCTCCAATGGACGATGGTTTTTAAGAGCACTTGACTGCAATCCATGGGAAGATATAGATGGGACATCTCCCTGGGCTGGAAATTGTCCCTTCGCCCCTTGGGATCCCTCTGCCCCAGGAGCTGTAGGGCACTGCGCCCGTGGCTTTCTTGCCCTCTGGCCTCTGGGAGGCTCTGCGAGTGGGTAGCTCCAGCAGGACATGGAAGGATGGAGAGTGAAGCTAGGGGTATTTTCCCTCCTGGCTTCCTTCCTGCTGGGTTGCAGCAGCCTGGCTGTCCCTCTATAAAAGGCTGTGGCTCCTCTCAAGGTGGCCTTTTCTACAGGACTCCCCTGCTGGGTTCTGGAAAGCACTCCCTCCCTACGTTCCTTCTGCCTCAGGGGTGGTAGCAGCCCTACTGCTGCCAGCCCCTGGTCCTGCATCCATGCTTTCCCTATTCTCCACCTTTGTAAACAGTCCGTGAAGCCCGGTGCCAATTATTGTCATTGAAGTGTGTCTTCTGTTTCCTCTTGGGACATGGACTGGCACAGTGACCCAGTACGCATGCGTACACACACACAAACACGAAACAAAAGTTTCAAGGAAACTTCCTATTCTGCCATGCCCTACCCTGCCTCACCAAATAACTAAAAGTTTTTCATGGCCCGCATTTTGGAAAAGTCCATGTTAGACTACACCCACGGTAGCATCCACAGTGATCATCTAGCCCAATCCTGCTTTTTTGAAAACTGAGGTTAGGAAAAAGAAGTAACTTGTTTACAAGGATGTATTGTACAACACGGGGAATAGGGCCAATATTTTATAATAACTATAAATGGAGTATAACCTTTAAAAATTGTAAATCGCTATATTGTACACCTGTAACATATAATATTGTGCAGCAACTATACTTCAAAAAAAAAAAAAAGTAATTGATCAAGGAAACTTGCTCCAGGCAGAGTCCGGACTAGAATTCGGATGAAGTGACTGCCGATCCTGCCTGCAGCACCTAGACCAAGTCCTGCTGCCTTTGCTGTGGGGACCCTTGACCCTCCCATGCCTTTCTCTCCCAAAGAACTGGCTGGAGTACAGTTATCTCCTTACTAACCAGCTTTCGCTTCTCGTTCCTAGTCTTTTCCAAGGCCGCCACTTACTCTCCCACTCACGAATGGCATCACCACGGTTGATGGGAGCCTCGCTCGTCGGGGCTGGAAGGAGACCAAGCAGTCACTCAGCCCACCCCTCTCATCTCACAGGTGAGGAAGCGTGTCACCCGAAACAGGACTCGCCACTAAATCAGCACAGGCCTGATTCACAGCACAGTGGCCGGGATGCAATGTTAGAGAGAGAAAGGAGCGTGGCCTGCAGCACGTGCAGTCAGGGAGCACCTCGGGAGTCAGGGGGTGCCCCGCCATGGCTCGCCACAGCTCCCCACACCCTCCAAAGGCAGCAGAATCACGAGGAATTCACAGTGGAGGGAAGGGGAGCCTGAGGTTTCACCCTGATCATAAGCGTCTGGGTTTCCTCCTGAGAAAACCTCCTGGTTTTCCTCCCATAAGGGGGAGATGACTCATGATCTTGAAACTGAGCATGACCCTGTGGGGCTCCTGGGCCTGGAAACCTTTCAAACAGTTGCTAATCAGGGAAGGGAGAGGATGCAGAGACAAGGGAGGAGCAGGCAAGAAACAACAGGACAGCCTTGAAGCAGGGTCCTAGTGCCGCCTTAAGCTGATACACATAAAAATATCTTGAGCTCTTTACAGATCTAAAACCCCCAACAAATGGAAGACGTCAGCATTCATTCCAGAGAAGATCACAGTTTGATAACCTTGCAAAGCTCATCAGGAGACCACCTGAGACCAGATTAAAGGACTGCAGCAACCCCCCCTCCCACTCTGACCCTTACCAGCAACTCCGCCCTTGAACCCTTGCTATAAAACTCCTCACCAAATTCCCCCAGGTTGGGATGCACAGTTTTTCAGGGCACGAGTCCGCTGTGTCCCCCTTTGCGTGGCAAAGCAATAAAGCTATTCTTTGCTACTTCACCCAGAACTCCGTCTCTGAGGTTCAATTCGGCACCTGTGCACAGAGGCTGAGTTTCGGGCATCATTCTCAGTGGTTAAATCTCCTCTCCCAGTCCCTGTGGCCATGGCCTCCAAAGTGGGGAGCACAGAGGGTTAGAAAGCAGAATTGAGGGGGGTAGGGAGGAAATATTACAATTCCTATTTGTATTTATTTTTACCTTTAAAACATGTTTTCCTTCTATTACTTAATGTCGTAGCTTTCAGTATCACATGTATAAAACTGACAAATTAATACCCTTATTTTGGGGGTGAGAGGTAAAATGTGTTCATTCTTGGGGTACAAATCTGCAAAGGCTCTGCTCTGGGGAACCGGGGACTCTCAGAGTGTGGGCTGCATCAGAATCACCCGGGGAGCTCGGTTCAGGGCCCACGCCAAACCCGCTGCAGCAGGTTCCCTGCAGGGCCAGCAATCTGCATGTTAAGCAAGCTCCCCAAGGAAATCCACGGCCACTAGCCTTCGCAGGTGGTCACTCTGGACTTTGCCTCTGTAGCAGTTGGGAAGAACCCACTTAGTCCACAGCCATCCCTCTGTACCCATCCCCAGAGCTGCGTCTCACAGAGAAATAGGTCCTGGCAGCCCTGTCTTCCACGTGCTGCATACAGGGTGCTTGGCCAAGGGGTAGCACGGGGCTGAAGCCCTTGGGATGTGCACCCTGACACGGGAGCTACCTCTACCTCGAAGAAGGGGCACCTCTTTTCTAGTTTACCCAGAGCTGCCCTGAGGGCTGGCGGTGGCTCTGGGCTGCTCTCCATCTGCCTGCTGGGGGAGCCTGACCTTTCACTAGGACCAGACTGGGATCACCACAGCAAGGACAGTCCCTGTGAGGGCAAGAGGGGGAATGTGACTCAGACACACCAAGACCGGCCTAGGGTTAGGGAAACACCCTCAAGTCTGGCCCAGGGTTTAGAAAGAACTTCCTGATGTGAGCGTGTTAAAATGGAAAGTCACGGAAGACCCACCTCAGGAAAAGGAGGAGAAAAAGATGGGATAGAGAAAAAGCAGATGAGAGAGAATAAGACAGGCAGAGACTGAAAGAGGAGAATAAACAATTACCCTTGAGGGGTGGGCACAGTGAGGAGTGGGCGGTAGTCACCGTAGCACATCTGCCCAACAGGCAGAGCTGGGGAGAGGGTAGGTGGTGGGTTATGGCTCATTTTAGGAAAAAAATTATGCCCCCTGCTAAGGCAGGAGACAGACGGGCTCCAGGCTAGATATTTACAACTGGCTTCCTGTTCACACTTCCTGGGGTGAGAAGAAGTTGGGCTTCAGGCCAGACATTCATTACCAGCCCCGTTTACATTTCTGAAACAAGAGACAAACGGGCTCCAGAACTACATAGTTATGACCTGACTCCTGTCTATATCTCGAGATCTTCACCTCGATATAGAACCTAGCAACAGAAATAAGGTAAATAACCAGACGTTGGACATTTTTATGGCAGGGACGGAGTAGGACTAAACCCTGTTAAAAGATCAAGAGGTCATACATTTCCCATCCTTGGGGCAAGGGAAGTATTGCACATGCGCAGAAAGGCTCCTTGGGGGTCAAAAAGGAGGTGGAACCACCCCATAATAATGTGATGCTAAGGCCATCCCATAGGCCTCTGGGCTGAAATCCATCTTGGAAAAAAGTTGCACACATATGTGGGGGAGGCTCCTAAGGCAGGTCAGGCGTGGAAAAAGAAACCAGATAATTGGCTAAAGGTACACAAAGACCCGGAAGAACCGCCCTGCATAAATGACTTAACCGCCTCTTCACTGCACTCCTCCTCCTTAGGGAGAACACCCACACCCTTTCTCTCCGGGTGGGAATCTCTGCCTCGCTTCTATCTTAACTAAACAAACGGTTTCTCTGTGTGCTCTCCCACGTGTTGTTGTGCTATGTCTCTAAAAATAAACTTTGTACCTGTTTTTACAGTTTTGCCTCCATGAGAAGTGCATTTTTTACTGGGGGCAAGAGCCAGGGGGTGTGGTGGCTAGGATTTCCGTTTTCATCCAGGTTACATAGGCTCAATTCCTGGGCAGGGAATTAAGATCTCGCTTCACACCACCACTCCCTGCTGCCTCTCCGAGATCACCGCAACCCTCCAGTCTGTATATTCCTTCACACTGGCCCAAAGTGGCTGGAGTAGGAGAGGAAGACCAGGGATGCTCAGCGTTTCTGGGACTTTCCCTGGTGAAGGTGAGGAAAAGCATTTTGCACTGTCAGTGTTTTTCCATTGGCCACTGGAGCCTGTTTACATTCGTGTTTTAGCATCTGAGCCGTAAATCAGCAAATGACCTGTTGGGCTGTTTTAACCAGGATGCCTGCTGATGATGACATTTCCACTGCTGATATGCACAGGTGGGATTCTACAGGGTGACTGCTATTATCACATCATCAGGAGTTTATCTTGGGAGCGTTTGGGTTTTGCTGATTTAATAACCAAGCCCTGGTGTCTGTGCCCTCAGGGAAATGTTTAGTATGATGAAGGGAACAGGTGAGTCCAGCATCTTCTCCCATAGGTCAGGCCAGAGCTTATTTAAGAGAAAGTAAAAGGTGCAAGGGGAACATTTGCTTGTTTAATTGGCCATAGATTTTCCTGGCAATAATTTGCAGCAAGATAAGGGACCTCTTCAAGGTCATGCATCTTGGCTGGCTGGGTAAGGAAAAGGACTTGGGAAATTCTGGGTGCTTGGTTTTTTAAATGAGTTTGTTGATTTCTCTCAGACTCATCCATCAGCTGATGAATGTCTATTGTTTAACTGATGGTTCCTGCCCAGCTGGCCTGGCTCTCTGCCTGGACATGCTGTGTCTGGATAAAGGCAAAGATGGAGGACTTGCCCTGGGGTCTGGAGTGCCAAAGCCCTTGTATCCAGACCCCCAGGCATAAACCCTGCCCCAAGGTCAATAAGCCACTGAGCCTCATGGCAGAGAGGTAGCTTGGAGAGAGAACAGGCCACCTCTGCACGAAGTGGGATGGACAACAGTGCCTGTGCCCCAGCTTGCACAGGTCCAACACCCTATTCCCGGATCAGTGATCTGCTGGAGCAGAACCTGTGATTCCTCACATTAATTCCTGGGGTTTAGCACATGGCTTGACACTCAGCAAATGCTAAGTGCTGGAATAAATGAATGAATGAATGTAGTGACTTGCCCAAGGACACACAGCTGGTGGTGGCACAGCCAGGATACCCAAGACTAACGCTGTGCTCCTTATACCCCCCCCCCCCCGCCACTGTCTACCAAGGGGTTAAGTACACAGGCGTCTGGCCCCAGACCCCTGGAGTCTGAGTCCTGGTTTATTTCCTAGCTGCGAGGTGGCTGTGGAGGCATGCCTCTCAGATCCCTCTTCAAGGAGGAATTTCCTGTTCAGTGGTAGGAGGGCAGTTAGCTGAGAGCCTCCGGTTATAGCACCTTCAGGGGCCACCTCAGTTCTGGAGCTCAGGCCAGTTCCTCCCAGTCAGGGCCAGCCAGTAACCCAGCATGGCAGGTGCTGGGGCTTGGCCATTTCTGCCCGGAGCCGGACTCGTCTAATGGGCAGTCTGCTGGGGAGCTCCCCATTGGGCGGCCTGAGATGCTGCCATTGTGCGTGACCTGGTGAATGGTGGTCTGAGGCGTTCCTGCCCCTTTCCCTCCCCCAGCTTGCAGGTCTGCATTATGGTCTGAAGGCTCTCTCTGCCCAAGGACCATAGTTTGCTATATAATAAATATGATGACACTGCCCAGGGATAACTGATTCCATCACCTGGACCACAGTGATTGCTGGGGGAGGGAAGTAGAGGGAATACATAACCCAGTTTGGGCCAATGAGTTATGAGCTGTATGGGGGGGGGGGCTTCTCCAAAGCTCCTTCTTCGTTTATCAGAACCTCTCAGAGAGAAGCTGTTTACCTCCAGATGGTTCTGTAGCCACCAATGTGGTGGGATTGGGGGGAGGGTGGTCAGAAGAGAAAACTGACCCAGGAGTAGAGTGGAGCCCAGGGAATCACAACAAAATGGGGCCAGAGTCCTGCTAACAAGGAGAACCCCTGGATCAAACCATGCCTGAAGCCAGAGACTTTTCAATAATCTGAACTTTTCAATAATTCATTCAGTTATATCACCTGAGACCAAGCTAAGTGTTCTAACTATCATTTACAATGAAAATAATCCTGATTCAATTATGCAACAAGAAAAGAAAAAAGGGATCACCCACCCACCACCCCAGGCCAGGTCACAAAGAAATGAATCTCTGATGGTAAAATTTCAAGCACATGAATGGCAAGGAAATCTCAGGAAGAGGTTTGGGGACAGAGGATTCAGCAGATGTTCCCCAACCCAGATTTCATAGGCAGTGGATGCTCCAGGATCCAACTGTGGCCTGAGAGCTGGATAGACAGAGGCCAGGGTTACAGTGGTGGTATTCCCACCAAGTGGGAAACAAACCAAGTCCCTGGGGCAAGAAGAGAGGAGAGCCAGTCCATCTGCCCACACAAACACACACACCCAAAATGAGAGGAGCGGGCTTCCCTGGTGGCGCAGTGGTTGAGAGTCCGCCTGCCGATGCAGGGGACACGGGTTCGTGCCCCGGTCTGGGAAGATCCCACATGCTGCGGAGCGGCTGGGCCCGTGAGCCATGGCCGCTGAGCCTGCGCGTCCGGAGCCTGTGCTCCGCAACGGGAGAGGCCACAGCAGTGAGAGGCCTGTGTACTGCAAAAAAAAAAAAAAAAAATCACCTTTCAAGCCAGGGCTGGGTGAGGGGGGTCCTTCCTCAGGCTGGGAAAGGGGATCACAGGCCACACCCGGTGGCTTTTGAGGGACACACCAGTCCAGTGCTGCCAGCTGGCCTGACCCTGAACGTGGTTCAAATTCTGGCGTGGGCTCTGCGCCGTGAAGTGATGGTCGAGGTGAGGATGTGGCTGTGTATCAGGTGAGCCTGGACTAGTCACCTTACCTGGGACTTAATCCTTCTTCTGTTAATGAGGGGTAGTTCTGGAATCAGTGTTTCTCAAACAGGGGTCTGTTGGCACTTGGGGTGGTCAGTTCTTCCTGTGTAGGACTAGTCCACACATTGCCCCAGGGGGCACATTCACTAGGAATCCCCACTGTCCCCCAACCCCGCAAGATGGCCCCAGCTACTGTGACAACCCAAAACCACACACTCATATGTCAACACATCCCCTAGGGAGACAGTGCCAGCCCTGGCTGTGGACCACTCTCCGGTAGCTTTCCTGAACAGCTGGGTGGCCTCCCTGTACCTCAGTGTCTGCATTTCAGAAATGGGGATGATAACGTGCCTGCCTCATTGGGCTATGAAGCTTAAATGAGATACTGCTTATAAAAATGAAGAATGGTGCCTGGCACACGAACAATAAGCATTACCCACAGTAATCAATAATTAATCAAGCATTACCCTCCCAAGTATCTGTTATCCAATTTCAATCCTACCTAGTACATGCCATTATTCCCATTTTATATCTGGGGAAACGGAGGACCTGAGAGGTGAAATAACTCCACAGATTTCAACAATGGCTCAGTGTGACTTCCCAGCCTGGCCTCTTAACGGCCCATTTGCGGGGGACATGACAAGGCCAGGCACTTACGGGCTTCTGTTATAGGATGTCTGTACTGGGGGGCTGGAGAAAGTCGGGACAGGACCTGGGGCTGATTACCGTCAGTTCCAGAAGACGGACTGGAGGTGAGGGCCTTCCTGAATCTGCCCAGCTACATGTTTCTCTGGCACCCTGTCTGTAAATCCAAAATTCAGGTCAAGGAGGTTTTCTCCTTGCTTGCTTAAGATGGCTCTAAGGAACAGGACACGAGGGGCTGAGCTCAGGGGACCAGGTCTGCAATAGCAAGGAGGCTGGGGGCAGGGAGTCCAGAGTGTGGCTGGAGAGGCGGCGGCCGGGGGCGGCTGCAGGAAGGGCATCGCGCTGGCAGGACACTTCCTCCGTGATATCCTGGGGCAGCAGAGGAAGGTGGGCAGGGGACAGAGCCCAGAGCCCATACCACGGAGAAGCCACAGAAAGCTCCGGGAGACCCCACGGGATGGCAGTCAGGCCCTCGCTATGCCCAGACACCCTGGCCTTTCCTTTCCTCCCACCTCAGGGCCTTTGCCCTGTGGTTGGTTCTGCCTGGAATGCTTTTTCACCCAGATTTTCCCACACCTGTCTCCTCCTTATTGCTGGATCTCACAGCTCAGAAAGGCCTTCCCAAAACACCCCGGGTGAACCAGTCACACAACCCTGCTTCTTAGCGCTTAGCAATGGCAAGAATTGTTTGCTGTTTATCAGTATAATGTTCTGAGAGCCTAGAACAGTGTCTGGCACTAAATAGGTCCTCGGTCAATATCAAATGAATGAATGAAGGACGGAGACACACTTTCCGATGGCAGGGAAACTTCGGTCTGAGGGGAGACGCGGCCCCGCCCTCGGGGAGCCCGGGCCTGAGGGGAGACGCAGTTGTTTTCCTTGCGGCAATAGTCATCAGCAAGTACTAACCAAATACATAATCCTTGCAGGCAGTGCGGCTGAGGAACCTCAGGCTTACAAGACTGTCGGAAGACTTCCCGTAGGAAGCTGCCTCTGACAACTGGAGGCCCCACATCTTAGACCCGTCAAAGGGGTCTCTCCCTAGTGGACAAACACTGTGCTTTTAAATCAGAGCCAATCAAAGTGGTCATGCTCATATGTGGCTGCTGAGTGTGATTAGTGACAAACCCCAGAGATCTCTCACCACAGGTCCAGACACACCTATGTGACCACTCCTTTTTGCAGTATAAATACTTGTCTGGCTCTTGATTGGAGAAAATGTGGTCACACGCCACCCTCTGCTTGGAACTTCTCCCCTCTTCTCTGATCTCATGTCCTATCTATATCCCCATTTATAGACTCCAGGACCGTGGAATGGGACGCGGACTCACATTGCAGTCTGCCAGTGGCACCTACCTGGAGTTGTGCAGTGCACAACCTGTACAGCTGTGCTTAGCAGCACTGGTAAACTCCCAGAGTCTCAGGACTGAAAGGGACATCAGAAAGCCTAAAGCACAGTCACTCAACCTTAAAATGAAGAGCCTGAGGCTGCTGGTGGAGACAAGGCTTTTCCAAGGCCATGCAGTGATGCCTCAGTGAAATGGCTGGGCTGTGGACCCACAGCTCTTGGCTCTCAGAATGGCACCATGAGGTGTCCTCTGCCGTCCTCCCTCCCCTCCTCTAGGGCTCTCAAAACGCCCCCTTCCCTCCCCTTCAGCACACCCTGTGCGCCCACCTTGGTTCTGTGCTCTCATTCAGAGTCAGTACATGCCATGCTTTGGGGTCTTCCTAGGTAAATCACATCACCAAGCTGTGGCACCCACCACTGGTCCACTCAGAGTGGGGGGCCCCCGCCAGAGTGGGTCCGCATCTGTACAAGGGCTAGTAATGGGGGAAGGGAATGACGAGGAGGTGGGGAGGACCCCCATGTTTCCTGGCAGAGTAAAAACACAGAGTCAGACACACTTGGGTAGGAGTTGCTCTGCCCCTCACTCTACTCCGCCAGGGGTGTGACCTTGGATGGTCCGGTCCACTCAGCCCTTCTGGGCTCCAGATGTCTCAACTATAAAGGGCGGTAAAAATAACCCTCATTTCTCCCCCCACCCCTCACCCCAGCCTAGTAAGGATTACATAAGGTAATTGATGCGAGGGACCGAGCTTGGCTCAAGCCACGGCTGCACCTGCCCCTCAGAAACAAGCCCTCCTCCTGGAAGCCTTTCTCAGCCTCTGTTCTGCATGTGTGTTATGGCTCTTCCCCGTGGAAGCCGTTTAAAGGCAGGAACTGCTACTGGGAAGAGAAAAAATCTTTGGCACAGCCCAGCCATTACCAGAGATGTTTAACCAGCCCGCATTCAAGGCAGAAGGACGTGCATGGAAGCGTTTTATCTTCCTCCCACAAAGGGAGAGCAGAGCCCTGTGCCAAGCTGAAATGAAGGCTTGATTTTTTAAAATAGACATTTAGGATTCACTGATGCTTTGCTAACCCCCAGTCAAATCACGACATCAAGGAAAGAAAAACTCCATTTTCTGCTAAGATGTTGAAATGGCCCTTTCCAATTAAGCGGTGGGCTCTGGGAGGGGGAGCCCAGGCAGGCGGCCCACAGCCGTGTCTGCTCATCTGTGTGTTTCTGGGTCTGTGAGCACCTCGGAGCTGAGCCCACGTGTCCTGGGTGAGGGGGCTGGCCTCCAAGCCATCCTGCCCTCTGGGTCTCCCACCAGGCTGGGTCCCTGGTTGTCCCTGGGAGGGATGTGAGACCTGTTAGTTAGCAGTCACTTACATGTTTTGCATATATCAGTAGGTCTGATCATCTACTTCGAATTAGCAAAGACCAGGACTCTCACAAGATTGCCCACGAAACACGACTACGTGCTAATAACACCATCCATCTGAAACCCACCGTTCCCCAGCTCCCCATGGCTGTCTGTCAAGAGAGCACAGACTCATCTATTAAGACTCAGCGCAAGGGCGGTAATTAAAGCAACAACGACAAACACTTGTATGTCCCTTTCGCTGTCAGTCACGGCTCTAGCTGCTTCCGCATATTAACTCATTTCATCTTCGGGTAACTGTGATGCTTTAAGAATGGCCACAAATCCTTTCCGCTCTTCCCACTGGAGAGTTTGAGTCTCAGTCTTCTCACTTTGAACATGGGCAGGCCCGGGGTCCACTTGATGAGTACAATGTGGTAGAAGTGATACTGTGCCAGTTTCTAGAGCAGACCTGAAGACACTAGCAGTTCCACCTCCATCTCTTGGTGTACTCTCTTTGGCAGCCCTGGGCCTCCACGGAAAGAGTCTGACTAGTCCAAGACTGCCATGCTGGAGGGACCACATTCACGTGCTTTAGTGGACAGTCCCAGCTGGACCCAGCCTTTCAGCCATCCTGGCCGAGGTGCCAGACACGTGAGTGAAGCCATCTGGGACCTTCCAGCTGAAGTACCATTGAGTGACCTCAGCTGATGCCACGTGGGGCAAAAGCACCAAGCAGCCAACTGCCTGAGTAACTGACCACAAAATCATGAGGTATAATAAAATGGCACGAGTACTTTGTTAGGCAGCGGTAGATAACCAGGACAACCTTCTGAGGCAGGTCCAATGGAATACCGTTTGACAGCTGAGAAAACTGAGACACAGAGACGTCAAGTAATTTGCCCATGGTCACACAGCTAATAAGTGATGAAGCCAGGATTCCAAACCCAGACAGCCTGGTCCCAAAGTCCATGCTCCCTCTTCTCTGAACCCTAAATTGACTATTGTTCCACTGTCCTAACATCTCTTGAACTTACCCATTGGTAAATCTTCTCCCTTACTGGATGCAAAGGCTACTGAAAGGCAGATCCCAATTCTTAGTCAATGCATAGCCCTGTCCTGGGACAGAGGAAGAGTGCTCAGTGTTTGCTGAGAGTGGAGGGGGGTGGGGGGTGGATAGATCGATGGACTGATGGATGAACAAATGAATGGGCTTGGATAGGAGACAGCCTGGAGAACGTGGAGGGGCTAGAACTGTTTGGGGTACGGGCTTATTAGAGGTGCCGTGCGAGGATTAGCATGAGGGAAGCAGAGGAACACCACACACCAGGCAGAGGGGTGCAAAGACTCCCTTGACTGACTGTGTGGTTCCCCACCCTCTCCTCTCCAGGGCCTCACGAAGAGTCACTCTTTGAGGCTAAAGATTAATTCTGAAAAAACACTTCTATTTTAGTGTTATATGTTGCCTCCATTCTTTTTTCTCCCCCAGCACAATTTTAACAAGGACCCAAAGCTTCCACTAATAGATATGTCACGTACCTGAAATGTCTAGTCACCAGCTGAACACTAATTTTCCCTGTGAATGTCCTGGTAGCCCAGGCAAAAGGGAAAATACATTGTAGTTAAGAGCTCTCATTTGGGGGAGATTTGCTGACCTCTTAGATCCAGAACCAATAACCTTGCAGAAGGCTCACCTCTGACCCGCAGGCAGGGAGTCCCTCCACACTCAGCCTCTGGACACATGCACCCCATGTGTTCACCACCAGTCCACCCTGGACGCAGTGGTGCTTATTCCTAACTCCTCCTCTGCTGTGCTCAAAAGGGCGCGGGCTTGAGTTCATGCGTCTCTCAACCATGAATCCTCAATTCTGCAGATGCCGTGCTTATTGCCAGAACAGTCAGTGACCGCAAGGTCTTCCAAACCTCTGGAAACTTCTGGAGAAACAAGAGTCCCTGGGCTCCTCCCACCAGCACTCTTCTCTTTAAGATTCCAGGCAAACAAGGATTTCTATTACCTTGTCCAAGAGTATTTTTCCGGGAAGAATGGTTATGCTGAACCTCAATGGAAATTTCCACTGGGGCTTCTCTGTTTTCTGGAACTCATTACACAGAGCAGCGTTAAATTTACAGGATGCAATCCCTTCGATGTGGACGCTTAGGTTATATAGTTCACCGGAGCAGATAAAAAGAGGCCAACAGACTCATATGGAGAGATGAAATTTCTCCTGCAAAGAGGGTGGTCTCTGCTCAGAGTTCAGAAAGAGAAGTCTGTCCTTCCAGGACATAGATGGCTCTTACATAGATGGCTTTGCATAGATGGCTCTTACAAAGGATGCTGGATAACATAACAGTTGACCCAGAGATGTTCATTGTCTCATTAACCTCCTGAGAGTGACCAGGACAGCAAATTCTGAGCTACTCAGAGAGAGCGTCGAGAACAACCAGGCACAGCAGTCGCCCCTCCTGCCCTGCCCTCACCAGCCTCTACCACTTGGCTTTGCTCAAGGCAGGTAATGAACAGACTTGAGGAAAATGCTTAATCCCAAGCCAGATGCCACATTCACTCTACCAGGTCTCCTCCCTGCCGCCTCCCACCCCAGCATGCACACGCACACACAATTTCCCCAGTCTCTGTGTTATGGAACTAATCTACTTTACTACCACCTTGAGGAACATGTGAATCACTGAGCAAAGACAGAGAGAAAGCTGAAGATAAGTTATTTTTGGAAAGTTGTCATTTTGAAGCCCCAAAGGCAGGCTTCTCCAGGGTGGGTGAGGCCGTCGAAGTGACAGGCAGCTGGGGCTGTTCCCTCTTCCCTGAACAGCCCTTTCTCCCACACACTCTGGACCTTTGCACTGTCTGTTGCCTCCACCTGGGATGCCCTCTTCTGATCGCCATCTTTTCCTGGCAAAATGCCATCTGTCTCTCTCGAGGCCCAGATATTCCTGATCTCCCCACCCCAGCATAAGCTCCCCGAGCTTAGGGCCCTTACCTCTCATGTCATAGAGTTGCTTCATGGCAAACAGTGCAGACTCTGGAGCCAGTGGCCTGGGCTCGACTTAAGACTGCTACTTACTAGCTGTGTAATAGGGAAGAACAAATCTGACTCCATATTGGATCTGTTTCTTTTACTTTCACCTTTGCATTCCATTGCTTTTGCTACAAGATAAGAATGTTGCCTGTAGCTTGAAATATACAGGATAGCCCGTTCTCAAGGCTCTGACCTTTAAAGGTATAACACTGTTCCATTCATATAGAGATACAAAGTTGCGGAACAGACAATAACATTTGTTTTGTTCGAGGTTTATAGGAACATCGTGACTGGACCTACAGGGACAGCTGCAAGGACAAAGGATTCTGACACCAAGAGGGCTGCAGCGATCAATAACACCCCCTCCTCTTTTACTATGAGAGAAGCCTGAATTCTAACGAGGGTAAGATGGTTCTCTGCGAAGCTAGTCCACCATCTTCTCCATTTGCTGGCTTTCTGAATAAAATCACTATTCCTTGTCCCAACAACTCGTTTCTCAGTTTACTGCCTTGTCATGCGGCGAGCAGTACAAGTTTGGACTTGGTAATGGCTGTGCAACTTTGCACAAGTTACTGAATCTCTCCGTGCTTCAGATGCCCCTTCCATGAGGTGAGGAAGATAACCATGTCTACCTGATTAGGGTTGTTGAGAGAATTTTAAAAGCAATGACTGTAAATTGCTGTCATTATCATTATCCCTAGGAACTGAGTGCTCAAGGCTGGGCACTCAAAGGAGCTTGGAATGCCTCCTGAACTGCAGTGTGCGAATCAGGAATTGGCTGCAGTCCGCTAGGGAAGTGGGGATTGAGAGACAATAATGCAGTCGGGGCAGCTCCAGGAGTACTATGGGGGCCCAGGGATGGGGTGGGGCTGGAGGTCCTGCCCAGCTCACCCTGACTGCCTCTACCACACCCTGAGATTTTCCTCAGCACCACCCCCATCTCCTCCTCCAGACTCGGGGACCATCTGAGAGCAGACTGGAAAGGGAGCTCCTGCCTCAGATCTGCCCTGCAGGGAGCTGCAGCCTTGGTAGGTTGGAAAATGGTCACAATCCGCTCTTGGGAGGAGGAGAGGCACAACTGTGATTCACAGTGTCTGCCAACTGCCAAGGTGTAAATACTCCCAGCATGGCGGGCTTCAAGCTCCTGACACGACGTCACTGAATACGGAGTTGAGAATGGATGGGCAGTTCCCTCTATTACACGGCAATATCTCTATATGCCTACAATAGATGTAAATTACCTGAAGCGCATGGATCACAGTAAAATACACAGAATTAGAATGTAGCTAAATAATTACAAAGGAATAGGTTGCAAACATATATTTCTTTTTGATATAATAATTTAATATAATTTTAAATCATGGTTGTGTTGAAAAAGTAGCTGTCAGGATGCCTAAAACGGTTGGTTGTTTGGCGGGAGGTGACCCAGCACTGGAGCCTACCCAGCTCTTTGGTGGGGCTAATGGCAGACTCAAGCCAAGGAGTACTTCCCACAACTTCTGCTGCCCGTGTCCTTGTCCCCACGGTGAGCCACAGCCACCCCCCGCCTCTGCAGGAGACCCTCCAACACTAACAGGTAGAGCAAATGGATCTAGAAAATTATATGGAGTCCAGTTCCACCCTGAAGTTGGCCTTACAGAAAATGCGAAAGTAATACTGAAGAATTTCCTCTTCGACATAGCTGGGTGCAGCGGGACCTTCCCTGTGCAGAACAGAGAACTTGAGTGCGCTCAAGAGATCAAAGAGAGAGTCGGCACATCAAAAGTTTTGGTTTTGCTCAGTGGTGGAGTGGACTCAACAGTTTGTACAGCTTTGTTGAATCGTGCTTTAAACCAAGGTCAAGTCATTGCTGTGCACATTGATAATGGCTTTATGAGAAAACGAGAATGTCGGTCTGTTGAAGAGGCCCTCAAAAAGCTTGGAATTCACGTCAAAGTGATAAATGCCGCTCATTCTTTCTACAATGGAACAAACAGCTCTACCAATATCAGATGAAGACAGATCTCCACGAAAGAGAATTAGCAAGACCTTAAAATGACTACGAGTCCCGAGGAGAAAGGAAAAATCATTGGGGATCCTTTTGTCAAGATTGCCAATGAAGTAATTGGAGAAATGAACCTGAAACCAGAGGAGGTTTTCCTTGCCCAAGGTACTTTATGGCCTGATCTAATTGAAAGTGCATCCCTTGTTGCAAGTGGCAAAGCTGAACTCATCAAAACCCATTATATCCACTACCAAACGTAAGGTAGATAGCTAGTGGGAAGCAGCCGCATAGCACAGGGAGATCAGCTCGGTGCTTTGTGACCGCCTGGAGGGGTGGGATAGGGAGGGTGGGAAGGAGGGAGACGCAAGAGGGAGGAGATATGGGAACATATGTATAACTGATTCACTTTGTTATAAAGCAGAAACTAACACACCATCGTAAAGCAATTATACCCCAATAAAGATGTTTTAAAAATAAAAATAAATAAATAAAATAAAATGTTTTAAGTCACAAAAAAATAAAATAAAATAAACCATTATAACGACACAGAGCTTATCAGAAAGTTGAGAGAGGAGGGAAAAGTCATAGAACCTCTGAAAGATTTTCATCAAGACGAAGTAAGGATCTTAGGCAGAGAATTTGGACTTCCGGAAGAGTTCGTTTCCAGGCATCCATTCCCAGGTCCGAGCCTGGCAATCAGAGTAATATGTGCTGAGGAACCTTATATTTGTAAGGATTTTCCTGAAACCAACAATATTTTGAAAATAGTAGCTGATTTTTCTGCAAGCGTTATAAAGCCACATACACTATTACAGAGAGTCAAAGCCTGCACAACTGAAGAGGCTCAGGAGAAGCTGGTGCAAATTACAAGTCTGCATTCACCGAATGCCTTCCCGCTACCAGTTAAAACTGTGGGTGTGCAGGGTGACTGTCGTTCTTCCAGTTATGGGTGTGGAATCTCCAGTAAGGATGAGCCTGACTGGGAATCTCCAATTTTCCTGGCTAGACTTATACCTCGCCTGTGTCACAACATTAACAGAGTTGTCTATATATTTGGCCCACCAGTTAAAGAACCTCCTACAGATGTTACCCCCACTTTCTTGACAACAGGGGTGCTCAGTACTTTACGCCAAGCTGATTTTGAGGCCCATAACGTTCTCAGGGAGTCTGGGTGTGCTGGGAAAATCAGCCAGATGCTGGTGATTCTGACACCTTTACGTTTTGATCGGGACCCACTTCAGAAGCATCCTTCATGCCAGAGAGCCATGGTTATTGGAACCTTTATTACTAGTGATTTCATGACTGGTGTACCTGCAACCCTTGGCAATGAGATCCCTGTAGAGGTGGTGTTAAAGACGGTCACTGAGATTAAGAAGATTCCTGGTATTTCTCAAATTATGTATGACTTAACGTCAAAGCTCCCAGCAACTACTGAGTGAGAGTAATAAACTTCTTGTTCTGTTCCAAAAAAAAAAAAAAAAAAAATGCCTGAAACTTCAGCAATTGGTTCTCCCCTCATTAGTAACCCTGATACTCTTTGTAGCACATACCTACCTCAGGACCTTTGCACCTACAGTCTCCCCTACATGGTATGCTCTTTCCCCAGATAACCCTGTGATTCCTTCCCCACTTCCTTTAGCTCTAGCTCCAGCAGCACTTTGTCACTTATTAAAAGACCTTCTCTGGCCATTCTATATAATAGCAGCACCCTTTCCCTCAGTCCTTCCTAACCCCCAGCTCTGATGTATTTTCCTCCAGAGCCCTTGACACCATGGACACTCTATTTGTTCATTCATCATCCATCCTCCCCCACCGAAATCCCCACAAGGACAGGGATTTCTGTCCATTGTGCTAACTGACCCCCAGTTAAATTATGTCTGATAGCAGGTACGAAATATAGCTCCACAGAATAAGTATCTACAGCTGTCCAGAGTCTCCAAGGTGCAGCCACAATGATCTCATCAGCTCTTAGCAGCAGGTAGTTATGACAACTCCCATTTTACAGAGAACTCCTTCCCCTACCACAGAAGGTATGAGGTTTGGGGATAAATTGACTTCCCCAAGATCACCGCTAACCAGACAACCTTCCAGACCAGTATTCCATTCTTGTGACCACACACCCGGGTTCTGCCCTCAATACTGCAATGCCTCTCAGAAGAGCAGGGGATCTCCCCTGGGTAATGCACCCCTGAAGACCCAGGATTCGCAGGCACACTATGTATTACCTCTCTTGAGGCCCCAGTGAAGTTCCTGGGACACATTAACTGCTCAATAAACAGGTTTCTAAGTTGAAGTCAGACAAGTTCTTTTCCCAATGCCCTCCCTCACCCTCGCCCTGCACGCTCCCAAAGTCCCATCCCTCCACCTACAAGATCTCCTCCGCCGTTGGGAAGCTCTAATGAAGCTCTAGGGTGAAGCTTTGTCTGCTAAGGTTTAAGGCATTTTTTCAGGTCAGATGTAATTGCAAGCGTCCTCATCTCCTAGCACGCTACCTGGCACAGGAACATGCTCAATAAATAAATTTGATTGAATAAAGCGTGTGTGTGTGTAGGTGAGAGGATGAAAAGACTGCTACACTGACGGTGGGGTTTCAGGTACCCTATGAGGCAGGGAAAGGAGAGAGGGTCCTCTGGAACCACAGTTCTGGGAGCACAAGGCCGAGAGGCCACGAACCTCCCTTCCCTGTCAGTCCTGAGACAATGAGTTTGCCCCAGAATTTAAAAATGGGTTGAAAGGGGAGCAAAGGGGGCGGCTCCTTTTTCTGATGACTGGTGAGCCCAGCGCCTGCTCAGTTCTCCTTGTTATTCTTGGCGGGGATGCTCTTCCCCGGCAGGGAGAAAGGAGGGGCGGGGGAGCTGGGCTCCGCAGGTTGGCTTCCAGAAAATGAGATGTCAGCTGGCAGGAATGAATTAATAAAAGGAAGTGACCCCTGCTGACCCAGACTCATTCTTGGTAAATTTTGGATTCTGGAAGTTTCTCCATGGCCTCCACTTCTTCCCTGGGGAGCCACGGAGGCCGGGTGTGGAGGAGTGGATGAGTGTGCAGGTTGAGGTGGGGCTTTTAATTATCTGCTCCCCAGCTCTTCTGAAAATTACCTGCTTGTAAAGGGGAAATACTGACGGTTTCTTGGACACCTTTTTTTCTGGAGAGGACCAGAGGCAAGCTGGGGAGAATCCAGGCCTTCGGGGAACCTTGGGCAACAGGAGCTGGTTGTGTCCTCAGTGATGCAAGGCTTCCCAACCTTGTCCAGTGCTACCAATCACCTGCTGTAATCGTTAAGCAATTCAAATTCTAGGCTACAGCTGTCACATTAGCAGACATCAGACTCACCTGGAGAGCTTGTTCAAACAAATGGGGGGCCTGGGCCCCGGCCCTCGAGATTCCGATTCAGCAGCCCTAGTGTGGGACCTGACTGCACAAGTGTAACAAACCCCCGGGTGTGCCGGGTGCCTGTGCTCCTGGGGCCACACTTTGAGAATCACTGCCCTAGGCCAGCTCGCTGGCCCACAATCTCCAGGGGAGGGATCGGTGTTTTTCACAACTTCCCAGGCGATTCTCAGCACCAAGACAGTTCAGGAAGCTGCTAAAATGTGAGGGCCACCTGCGGCCGAAGCCCCTGGGACCCTTGTTATGAGGCAGATTCCCAGGCTCTGCCTCAGCTCTGGGGACTCAGAACCTCTGGGCGGTGGGGCCCAGGAATCAGAATTTAACCATTACAGTTTAAGAGTCCTGACCCTACATACAGAGGAGTAATCACTTAGTTATCCAAGTGAACGCCAAACCAGGCTGTTTTCCAATACAAGAACAGTCCAAGGTTCGGGCAAGCTCGAGTTGCCCCGGGAGTCTCAACCTCCACCCCCAACCCTCCAACCCCGGAGGAGTTTGGCCAGAGTCCTCTGGACCCTGGAGCTCTCTCCCTCTTTAGGCGCAAGAGCCACGAGGCACAATTCCCCAAGCACGCCGCCCTCCCTCGCGTTGCCGTGCCTCTGCGGCATTGCACAACCTAAGGTCTCAACCAGGATGCCCTCTCCGCCTCCTGGCGTCTTTCACATCTCAGCCCTCACTCACCCCTCCGTGAAGCTCAGTGACCTCCAGCCCGCAGGCACGCTTTCCCCGGATTTGCACTGACCTTGCACGATTGTCTGCTACTGCTCTTGCTGCAGTGACGGGGCCAACGTATTGAAGGATCACAGCCGTCCCCACCTTCCTGGGTGCTGGTCCTGCTTGGTGATGCCTCTGTTGTACTGGCCGCGGGTAACAGGCAGGGAGGAACATTGGGGACGCTGCTACTGAAACCGTGGTTCAATCCACTTCACTTGCCTTCACTAATCCAAGTCGTTTTAAGACTCGCCTGTCCTCCAAGCGGCATGTAGCCTAAAGGGTAAGATGTTTGCCCCAATCGTTTCCCAGGAACTCGGGGTCAGTTGCCTAGTTCAAGCTGAGCAGGTTAAGACCGGAAGGGATCCCCGACCCTTCAACTGGGCATGCGCGAGCGTCCTTGATGAACTTTCGCACGTGTGGAGGCATAGAGTTTAGTTACGCCTGCACGGAACAAAGATTATCACACCTTTTTCCAATCACCTTTCCCCCACGCTCCCCACGCCTGAGACCGCCCTGCTTCTTTATTCTTTATCCCATAAATACCCCCGAGGCCCTTGCCTTCAGGTGGGCACATTTGAGATTTCTCCTCCTGTCTCCTTGATTGGCTGCCTCGCAAATAAACCCTCTCTTTGCTGCAAACCCTCTGTGTCTCAGTGTTTTGGCTTCCCGTGCATTGGGCAAAACAAACCTAGTTCGATGGAAGCATTGTGGAAGCGTGACACAGGTGGGCTGGAGCTCTGGACAAAGCAGACCCACCTAGAGAGCATTTTCTAGAGGGAAGTGGGGGTTAAAGACGATTTTTAAGGAGTTTGGGTCTCTGCTGTGAGAGGTAATTCCCACCTCACTCCTCCCCCTTCCAGAGAATCTGCAGCAAAACTGCTCACTATTTGCAAAACCTTTCGGATGTGGGTTTTTCTGTATCATCACTGTGATGCTGTGCTGATACGTTCCTTAGATGGAGTCAAAAAGGCCCATTTTCAATGGGTCCTGACACTCTGTACTGTCCTGTATTAGTTATTGCTGCTTGACAAGTTACGTTAAGACTTAGTGGTTTAAAACAGCGATAAATATCTATGGTTTCTGGGTCAGAAATTTGGACGCAGCTTAGCTGGGTGGTGCTGGCTCGAGATTTCTCATCAAGTTGTAGTTCAGATGTTGGTCAGGGATACTTTCATCTGAAGGCCTGGCTGGGGCTGGCGGAGCCCGGGAGGAGGAGCAGTGGCTTCCCACGGATCCCTCACGCGGCTGCAGAGCTGATGCTGGCTTGGCAGGAGGGGCTGTGTGCCTCAGGGTGGCCTCTCCCTGGTTGCACGAGTGCCTTGAAGCTGGCCGCCTTTCCCCAGAGTGAGCAATTCAAGAGAAAGAGAGGCAGACAGAACAATGTCTTTTACGACCTAGCTTTGGGAGTCACACACTGTCACTTCCGCTACCTTCTATTGACTAGGAAAAACATCACTAAGGACCTCCCACATTCAGTGGAATTAGGCTCCTTCTTTTGAAGGGAGGAGTACCGAATATTCCGTGGGCAGATTTAAAAATACCCCAGTTGTCATGTATGGGAGACTGGGTACCTACTTCTGGTACATAGGAGCTGCTTACTAAATGTCTGGTGAACTGGACAGACAGCCCATCTTTCCCGAATGCCACTCTGAAGCTGAGATGCAACAGGAGGCAGCGGTGGCTGGCCTGGGGCAGCACTGTCTGTGGGCATCTCTAGCTGTCCGATGCTCTCTTGGCTGTCGGCCTATCTGGGACATAACAGAGCAGCCTTTCGTGGCCTGGGTCTCTGACCAGCAGTGTCCTTCCTGCCCTGTGCAACCCTCTGGCTCCCAGTCTCCTGTGTGTGCCTCTTACATGACTCCTGTTGACTCTAAAAGGCCTAGACAGGCAGCCACTTCCACATGGGGTTTGCTTCCAGGCCTGGATTCCTTCTAGAGGGAGACTATTATTCCACTGTGACGTGGTAGGGACGGATCAAGGGGGTGGGAACGACCTTCCTCCAAGGCTACTACAATATGGATATTAATCAGACCAGCTCCTTTCCTCGTAGCCTTTATATGTACATTTCAGTCTCTAAGACTTTGCTTGTGCAGTTCCCCCACCCAGAATGCCCTTCCTTGTCCTCTCTGCCCTGCTAGATCCTGCTGCCTGGGAGGCAGTGTGGCACAGTGGAGAGAACACAGGCCTTAGAATCTAAAGGCAGGAAGGAACCCAAGGCTCTGCTTCACCATACAGTACTTGAGCACCTTGGACAAGTCAGCCCATCACCTTTCTGAGCCTCGATTTTTCCCGTTTGTAAAATGGGGCCATTATACCACCTTAGGGTATAATAAGTCGTTTCTAGGCTTAAATGAGAAAACAGAAGGAAGAGAAAACAGCATAAAGCACTCTAGGTAAGGAATCTTTATTTTTCCTTTTCATCCTCTTGAACCCAGCTCAGTCCTAACTCTCCCAGGAGAACCTCGTCACATTTATGAATCTTTCTAGCAATCACATTTCAACCACACAGACCTGCATTTGATCTGACACCCTCAAATTTTTCTTTTCATTTGTGTTAGGCCAGTTTCTGACATGGAGTGTTGAGTCCAGCAGGACTTGCCTGTGTCTCTACCACAGCACACAGCACAGTGCTGGGTCCACATGGGTGCCTGGAGCATCCGCGCCCACAGACCACACAGGGGCATGCTGGTTTGGGGGGCTCCGTTTTCTATTCTGCTGTCCGTCATCCTCTTGATCCCCGTTTGGTGGAGATTCTGTGCAGCCGGTCTCCAGCTTCCATTTAGTTTCTAATGGCCCACGCCTGTTATTCTCATCAAAGAACTGCCTTTGGGAACTGCTTGGTCCACACTTGCAGTGGACCAAATGCCTGGGAGTTTACACCCTCTCTGGCTTCCCGGCAGTCCTTAGTCAATGACTGACCTGTGCAGAAGAGGTCTGAAAGCCCAGCTGCCTTGCCTTAGAAATGCAGAGGTATAATTTCTGCTCCAGAGCCCCCGCTGGGATGTGGCCTGAAGTTGCACCTTGCCTCGCCTTCCTCGTCCTGCCTCCCTGACTCCTTTCCAGCTTCCTAAAAACATCCTTTGCGCACGAATCCTCAGCTCCGGATTTACTTCTAAGGCACCTGCCTAAGAGGTCCCCATCCAGGCTCCCGTAAGAATGAGCAAGGTGGCACTGATGAGCCACGTGGGCCGAGATCTGCAGAAAGGAAAGGGAGGGAAGAAAACCACGTCTCTTTTCCTCCTTTGGTTGCTTCCTGATCACCACCAACGCCACAACTGGGGAGAAAAAAGAAGTGATTCATTTTCAGTTTACATTTTCTTTAACATAACAAACTCCCGCCTTTGGAGGCTTAATTGGATCTATTCTTGGATGTGACAAAAAGTTAGTGGGAGATGAAAGGGGCACATCAAGGAAGAAAAAACATTCCAAGTGAATAATTTAAGATCACATCCATAATTAATGGCATTTGGCATGTTTCCCCTGGAAGCCTAATCATAGCGTGGAATGTGCTAATTAGAGCAGTTTGGTGCAAATCAGTCATTGCAGGTGTGGAAAAGCTGCCTCTGTTCTTTTCAGCACTGGTGGCGGCTGTGACACTGGATCCTCAGGTGGGGCGGGGCTTGAGTAAATGATGGAGCTCCGTTTTGAAACGTCTAATGGTGTGAAATGAGTTTCTCTTCTTGTTGAGGAGGGGGACGTGTATGTGGTACGTGGTGTTTGATGGTGGGACACGGCAAGTTGGAGCTGGAGAGACATTTGAGGTTAGTTCTTTCCCTCTCTTATCTTTGGGGAAGACAAGAGAATGAAACAGGGTCAGAGTTGGAAGGAGGGAAGTGAGGAGAGGAAGTAACTCCCCCAGCCCCTGCACCTACCCAACACCCAGTGGGATAGGGGAGATGACCTGTTGCAGGGCCAGGTGCACCTCGGAAAAGGTAAGGCACCAGGGCATCTTTGGTTTACTCTTTCGTGTCCACGCTCCACCCCAGGAGGCTGAAACCATGCACTCAGCCCTGCCTGATGTCTGACTTCTGGTCAAATTTAGCACATGGGAGCCCCTATTAGAGATTGGAGGGAAGGAGGGAAGAGATAGAGAGCTCAGGTGACTTACTTCCCATCTCCTGCCTCCTCCTTGCTGGGATCTGCCTGCCCCTAGAGCTGAGATTCCACTTGTTGTAGATCAGCCTTCTACTCACAGCCTTCTCGTTGTCCCAGGGCCTCGCTGACCTGGGCTTCAGGGCCTGGGGCATCACATCCCCACCCTTCCCAGCCTGGTCTACAAGTGCTCTCCCTTGTGGTTCCCGCTCTACCTGCACCTTGGTAAACACCCCTTTAATAAATTCTCCTCAAATGATCCTTAATTTGAGGGTGACATTTCTTAACAGCTGTGTCAAGACCCTGAAAAAGAACTAGTTCACAAGAGTGACCTTCTTTTTAAATGGAGCTCTTTCCCTTAGAAACCAGTGTTTTGGCCAGTATTCTTCGGCAGTCTTTATAAAATGCAGCCGTTATTTCCCTGCCGTCTGAAAGAGAAGTAACTACACATGATTGAAAAGCTACCCTTGCTAGTTCCTTATGAACATCAACTGTTGTCCCACAGTGGGCACTGCAGACTTTGGTGACTGTTATGGTCTGAATAGTGGCCCCCCAGATTCATATGTTGAAGCCCTAACCCCCCTAATACGACTGTATTTGGATATAGAAACTTTAAGGGGGTAATTAAGATTAATGATGTCATAAGAGTGGGGACTGGTTTTCTTAAAAGCATACGAAAAGACACCAGAGCTTTCTCTCTCTCCTCCCGTGCCCACAGAGAAAAGGCCACGTGAAGACACAGTGTGGAGACAGCAGTCCGCAAGCCAAGAAGAGAATCCTCACCAGAAGCCAACCATGCTGGCTCCCTGATCTTGGACTTCTAGCTTCCAAAATTATGAGAAAATAAATGTCTGCTTAAGCCACGCAGTCTATGGTATTTTGTTTTGACAGTCTTGAGGCAGGAGATAGATGGGCCCCAGGTTAGACATTTACAACTGGCCTCCCATTTACGTTTCATGGGGTAGGAAAAAAGTGGGCTTTGGGCTGGGCACTAGCCTCCTGCTTGCATTTCCTGAGACAGGAGATAGATGGGCTTCAGGTTAGACATTTAAAATCAGCCTCCTGGGACTTCCCTGGTGGTGCAGTGGTTAAGAATCCGCCTGCCAATGCAGGAGACACGGGCTCGAGTCCTGGTCCGGGAAGATCCCACATGCCGCAGAGGCACTAAGCCCATTTGCCAAAACTACTGAGTCTGCACTCTAGAGCCCAAGAGCCACAACTACTGAGCCCACACGCCACAACTACTGAAGCCCGCGCACCTGGAGCCTGTGCTCCGCAACAAGAGAAGTCACCGCAATGAGAAGCCCGCGCACTGCAACGAGAAGCCCGTGCACTGCAACGAAGAGTAGACCCCGCTCGCTGCAACTAGAGAAAGCTCGCGCAGAGCAACGAACACCAAACTCAGCCAAAAATAAATAAATAAAAATAAAATGAAATCAAATAAAATCAGCCTCCTGTTTACTCTCCAAAATGGAAGAAACTACAGAGACAGGGTAAATAGCCAGGCTTTGTCTCTTGTGGATGCCTTAAGATAACAGTCATGGCAAGAACAAAGAGGGGCAAAACCTTGTTTGAATAAAGGATCAAGGGATCTCTGCTTCCCCCTCCTTGGGGCAAGGGACACACCACACATGCGCAGAAAGTCTCCTTGGGGGTCAAAAGTCAGAGGGCAATGCAAGGTCACAGTGAGTTTTGCTTCTCCCAGATGCCTTCACGTCAAGATCCACCTCGGCTGAGAGGCACGTGTGCACCTAAAGGGAGGGTCCTGAGGTAACTTAGCCAGGGGGACAAAACAAGATGATTGGCCAGAAGGAAGACAACGACCTGGAACACTGTCCCTCTATAAAGGATTTAAACTTCCCGAAGGCACGACTCTTTCTCTCTGAGTTCGCCCATGCGTCTCTCCACGTGTACTCTGCTTTTCCAATAAACTTTTTACATTTCTATTTACCTTCTACCTCCTCTCCTGAATTCTTTCCTGACAAGGTGGGCAAGAACTGGGGGTTTAGGGTGTAGCCTCTGGCCTCTGTGGTCTAGCAGTTAGGACTCCCGGTCCGGGAACTAAGATCTTGCTTCCAGCTGCTGCAAGCTGCTGTGTGCTTCCGAAATCAGTCTGATCACAGACTAACACAGACACTCCAGAATATAGGACAGTTTGCCGTTGCCCCAAGTGGTTCCAAATTTCATGCTCACCCCACTCTGGTTTTATAGTTCCTTTGCCTTATCTCTGAGCTATTACCTCTTGTGGCCAATGACGTCACTACCTTTAGCATAGCCATCCCTTACTCACTTAAATCTTACCTGTTTCCTAGTACTAAACTGTCACGTGAGACCAGAAAAATAAAGCTCATTAGAATTATGTATAAAGCAAGAGTTAATAGGTTCTGAGTGAGGGTCGGGTCTGAATTGCTCTTCCTTGAGTAGCGCATGTATTTTAATGCAGAGACTTTATCATGAGGACTTTTTAAGTGCCCGGAAGCCATTTTTTTCTTACTCTGGAATCCTTGTTATATTCTTGTACAGCTGAGGTTGCCAAATCAGTGGTCTAAGGAAAAACGTGGTATCACAGTAACTTCTCTCTTTTCTTCTCTGAACTGGTTAGAACACAATGAAACTTCAAATCTTGTATGATCAGGTCTTACCTCACACCTGAGGATCCTTTGGCTTGAAATTATTAGAAACTTGGCTCCCGGCCCCTGCTGCATGCCCCCTGGTAGGAGAGGGGCCTCTGGATTCCTTTAGCCCAGTGGGTTCCTGGAGAATTTGATTAGCTCTCAGGCCTTGCCTTAGCCATCCTTTGTCTCGGCCTGGACGGCCCTGCAGCCAGTTGATACGGGGCCGATTTTATGAGGCAACTCCCCTCCACCCTCCTCGGTTTGTAAAGCTCACTGGCAGAGACAGCTAATCGATGGTTGCTCCTTGCCAGCCCCCCAGATATCGACTCAGGTCTTGGGAAGACTTTATAAAGAGTCATGGGGGGAAATCTTCCGTTCAAATTGAACTGTGGGCCATTAAATCTCTTTAGTAAAAGACTGCACCTCATATCCTATGCCAATGCACCTTCTGAGTTTTTAACCTGCGCAAGAGAACGACCGCCTTTCCTACAGCCATCTCAGCAGGTCCCGGGTTGTTTTTTTTCCCTCCAGCAGATCTGGTTAATTGTTATGGATTTTCCAGCAGGTAATAGAATTTGGAGTTGGGAAAGAGCAGGCTTTGTTTTCTCTTCTAAAGAAAACCAGTTCAGGTGGCTCAGCCTAGAGACACAGGAAGGAGGGAAGAAAGAAGGAAAAGGAGAGAGGATGGGACCTGGGGGGACTGCCATCCGGGGCATCTCAGGCAAAACTGGCTATTGACCAGATGTCACGTGTGTGCACCCCACACACGCAGCTCAACACACACAAGCAGACCCACATGCGCACGCACACACACACGTCCACGCCAAAGGCACAGATATGTACACCGATACACACGCAACACATATGTTCATGTGCACACAAACACACTCGTGCGTGTGCAGATACCCAAACATACACACATGAATGTACACACACCAGCTTCATCACTGTTAACGTGTGACATTAGGTGAGTTATGTAACTTCTCCCAACCTTGATGTTCTCATCTATAAACCCAGAGGTAATCTGGGTCACCGTGCAGGATAAATTAGTCCATAGGTGAGAACCCTCAGGCACGTAGTAGGTATTAAGTGTCTGGCCCTGCTGCCTGCAACCCTTGGTGAGGTCTGCCATGGAATCAGAGATGCGAGGAACTCTTAAAACTCTCATTTTATCCAGGAGGACACAGAGGCCCCCATAGAAGACATACTTTGTCCAAGGTTACCCAGCGAGTTAGTAACAGGTGGGACTAAACTCCTGGTCTGCTTCTTTCTAGTACTGTTTTCTATTACGCTGCCTCCGACAAGGAGAAGCAAGAGGCCTGGCCAGCCACATGCTCAACCCCAACAAGATCACTTGTTTTCATTAACAGCTCACATTTGTGTAGCATTTTACTCTTTTCAAAGAGCCGAGGCTAATTAGAAATTGCAGTCCTCAGAGAGGCTGCCCTGGGCTTCCTGCGGGCGCCCTTGCCCAGGGTGAAGGAAAGCGAGGCTAGAGAATAGGTCTCATTTAATACGAAGACGTCACTCCCAGGCCTGACCTCCCGGGCCTATGTGTGTGCCCTGAGAGTGCAGGGTCACCTGGGAACGGCCTCAGGCTCCCCTGCCCAGCGACACCATTGATGTCAGCAAGGGCAGCAGTGCATTATGGGTGCAGGTGCAGGCCAGGCTGGGAACCAGAGCCCAGACTCACAACACAACATGTGGTCAGGAGTGGAGGGGGAGCCAAAGTCAGGAACACCGGGGCTGGAGTTAGGACAAGAATTTCATTTAGTAAATATTGCCAAGCACTCTGCCCTGTCTGGGAACGGTTAATAGCACACACAAGGTGTGTGAGGCTGGAAACGCCCCCGGCCTTGCAGGGCTCACGGCTTAGTAACATTTGAGCACTCACCACATGCCAGGTACTACAGTCAGGCTCTCCATGTAATCACTCATCCAATCTTCAGAACAACTCTAGGAGGTAGGGTCTGTCATTACGCCCATTTTACACACGAGGAAATGGAGGCGAAGAGAGCTTAAGTCTCTGACCCGAGGTCTAAGTAATAGAAATAGGACCTGAATCCACACACCAGTGATGCCACTGTTCATTTGGGCTCCCCTACAGAGGCCTGAGTAAGGACTTGTCTGCAAGTAGCTCAGGCAGGAGCTGGTCCTGGAAAACTCAGGAAGAGGGGAAGGGAAGTGGGGCAGGCAAGGGAAGGAAGCCAATACAGTGTGCACTGATGATCAGATCGCCAGCTGATCCTGCTTCATCTTGCTAGGAGCTCTAGAAGCCAGTGCAGAACCTGCACCTTGGACTTCTGTGCCCATGGAGGTGAGGGAGCTGGGGCATTTATACACCTGCTCCCATCAGTCACGGGCTGAGCTACTCCCGGGTTGTTTATTCCCCAGCTCTTCTAGTCCTCCATGAAGGGGCACAAAAGGCTTCCAAGGCCAAGGAACACTCTCAGCCAAAAACTTAAAAGCATCTGGAAGTGGGCTGTCGTGTACCAGAGGGGATACGGGGGGGGGGCACTGACAGTTCAGTGTGGCCACCCCAACATTCTAGATGGCAGAAGAGGATGGGGATCCTCGCATCCAGCTCAGATATTGAAGCAGGTAGACCCAGAGGGGTGAGCGATTAAAGATCTGAAATACCTGGTACATTGGGTGACGTCCCCACCTCCCCTCATTCCAGCTTACAGATCGGCCCCTGCAACCTCATTCCATGAACTTCCCCACGTTCTAGCACAGAACCTTCCTGTCAGGCCTGAACATGGGGAACTTAAGTTCAAGGATAAGACAAAGACCTCACCTGATCCAACAGCTTCACCTGTCCTACTCCTGCCCCCACCCTTGACCTTCAGAGGCACAACACCTGTGTCATGTACATGTCCCTAATTCCCCCCCCCTGGCAGGGGAGCTCCCGCAAGGCAAGGCATGTAGGCAGGAGAAGGAAGGAACTGGATGTCCCACTACAATGGGCCACTTGCCCTCGACGTTGTGAGCCCTGATGCACTGGAAGCAGCAGCCCGGCTTGGGAGAGGAGAGCCGGCAGCGATGAATATATACACCCTTGTCCGCTGTGAATTGGTGTAACTGGGCTGTTCTGTTGGCTGAGTATTGGAGAATGCCAGTGGAATGTGGAGAAAAGTCAATAGACATATGTAAAAAGAAATCATTGCATTTCAAATGATTTCCCCCTGCAGGCCTTGGGAAACTGTTGCTAGCAAGGAAAGAAGTGGGCCTCTGCTGAGATGGGAAATGCTCGTGGGCTTGGGCGGCTGTGCGATCCTGCAGACCAGACTGTCCTTCCTCATCTGCTCAGCAGTGATCTGTCAGGCACCATCCAGGGTGACCTTGGTGCTGGGATGTGGACGAGGACCCAGCATGTTCACAGTAACTCCCTGCCCAGGGAAGGGTCAGAGTTATTCTTGATCTGCTGGAGTTTACATGTGTATTTTTTTATTCCGAGCACCCAGGGAAGCACTGAAATCCAAAAGTCTGTGGCCTCATGGAGATAACAGTTTCCTTACCTGTAGGTTGGGGATAATAATGACCCCCGGAATTGTTATGAGGAATAGAGTCTATGAAGTATCTAAAATACAGCACATGCCTGGCGCTGGGCGTTACTGTAACCATCACCGAGCTGCTCGTTGTCTGTCTCCCACCTGGAAAGTGGGCTGCATGAGGGAAGAGAGGAGCTGTTGACTTCCTGTCCATCCGGGCCGTAGGGCTTGGCAAATTGTGGTTTTCGGTAAGCAGTGAATGAATGAATGAATGAATGAGTGAGTGAGTGAGTGGAGCTGTGACAACTCCTGATACACAGTAACCTCGAGCTTTATTGTATAAGATTTTAACCCCAGGTTAGGTAAATTCCCCTGTACTTTTCTCGCAAACACCCATCCCAATCCTATTTACTGATTATTTTCTATCATCATTTGCTTACTGGCTCTTCTATTAGAATCAAAGTCCATGAGGGTGGGGTTGTGTCTTCCTCTTCACTGTGTATCCCTAGGGCTGAGCATCCTTCCAAAACTGGCGCTCAATGATCGATGGAAGGGAGGAGTGGAAGAGGGAGGGATGGATGAAGGGAGGAAGGGAGGGAGAGAGGGAGACAAGGAGTATGAAAAGTGGAAGCTGTAGGCACTGAGCACCAGAGGCTTTGGCTGCCCTTGTGATGGGAAGGCAGGGTCCTCGGCTGGGACCAGGGGTGGGGGTAGAACTGCAAGAATGAGCCTGTGCTCAGGAATGAGGCTGCCCTGCTTGGACTCTGTGAAGCTCCCCCTTGCTCCAGCCCCCAGCTTGGCATGCTGTTCCCTCCGCAGCCTCTGTGTTTTCCCAGGAAAGAGAGTTGTGATTCGGTGCCTGTTAATGCCTGTTAATGATGCCTGTTAATGAACCTGGCCCGTGGAGGGATTTCATTTCCTCCCTGCAAAGGTCACTCTCTTCCCCCCACCAGGTGGAGGGGTGCACAGAACAGAGGGGGATCAGGCAGCTTCTCGGGGGAGCCCCACTTCCCAGCTCCCTAGGACCTGTGGCAGCTTTGCGCATCCCTGGCTATGCTTGGAAAAGGCACCGAATGTCCCCTTTTGTCTCTTGGTAAAAAGCTGTGTTTTCCACTTTGTAATTAGTATGGCTCTGCTTGTAACACCATGTTCCTTTAATCACCAAAGGGTAAGCTTGCAGTTAGCATAATGCAACCTGTTCCTCCTCAAACACACAGGCAGGAGGAGGACAGAGAGAGAGAAGGGATGAGCAGTGGACCCACAGGCAGCATTCTTGCCTGGGAGAGAACAGCCATCTTCTGGAGCAGAAAGCGGACTGGAGCATTGCCGGGGGCGGGGTGGGGACAGATGCCGAGACCCAGAGGAAGGGAGAGGGAAGCTCTCGGCCCTGCCCTCAGGAGCCCCAGTCTGAGGGGGAGACAGGTCCCTTGACCTCAGGGGATCCCCAGACTAACGGCAGAAGGAAGGGAAGTAAACTCCATTAGGCTCCTACTGTGCACGGCTAGATGCACCCACCGCCTCACTTTACCCCGTGGTGTAAGCAGAGCTACGTGTCACACACCAAGGGGCATCACTTGTGTGGAACGCAAGGAGGGTGGTGCCCTGAAGGTGTCTCTGGGTAGAAGCATGCCTCCCGCCAACTTACAGACAAGAGGATGGGAGACAGAGGCTAAGCCCAAGGACTCACAGCTGAAAGCTCGGAACCAGGATTTGAACTTGGTCTCTGAATTCAGGTCAAGTGCCGCTTGGGCAGTTCCTGGCGTGTGAAGGAAAGCGGGACAGAGAGAGGGCAAGGCCTCCCTGCACATCCCGTGTCTCGACTGACTTGCCCTGAGACAAAGGCTCACAGGCCTGTGGGCAGTTTCCTGCAAGTGGTCCCTGCAAGTGGGATGGAGTGAGAAGGGGAGATGGCACTGAGAAGGGTCAAAGCAAAGCCAAGTTTGTATTGTCGGATTGGCCACCTGTGTAGGCAACTGGGTCTGGACCCCACGGGTCATCTCGGGAGTCTTGGGGCACGTGACTCAGAGCTGTACACCAGGAGATGAGTGGGAGGAAAAAAATTCTCAGTGGCCGCCACCCCCTCTTGACCAAGGGTGGCCAGTGCTTCCTGGTTGCAGTTACCTGAGCACCAAGCAGGTACTCCAAGCAAGTACTCCCATGATGGACCTGTTTCTTTTACTTTCACCTTTGTATTCTATTGCTTTTGCTACAAGTTAAGGATGTTGCCTATAGCTTGAAATATACAGGATAGCTCATTCTCAAGACTCTGACTTTTAAGGGTATAACACTTTTCCATTCATACAGAGATAAAAAGTTGCAGAACAGAGAATAACATTTGTCTTGTTAGAGGTTTATAGGAACATCTCCACGGGACCTACAGGGACAGCTGCAAGAACAAAGGATTCTGACACCGAGAAGTTTGCAGCAGACGATCACACCCCCTCCCCCTTTAGTATAAAAGAAGGCTGAATTCTAACTGGGGTAAGATGCTTCTTTGGGACGCTAGTCCACCATCTTCCTGGTCTGCTAGAACAATGAAGTCACTCTTCCTTGCCCCAACACCTTGTCTCTCGATTTATTGGCCTGTCGTGCAGCAAGCAGTATGAACTTGGACTCGGTAACACCGGGAGAGCCATGCTGGGTCCTCAGAGAAGCCCTGGGCAGGAAGCAAGAGATGCAGATCACCGGCAGAGACGAGGGCTGCAGGGCTGCACCTGCAAGAAGCTGGTCCAAGCCTATCCGAGACCGTGAGCAGTGGCCAGAGAAAGGGGCTTTGCCAAGCAGCTGAAAGTGATGAACAGACAGTGTCTGGGAAGCAGAGACTGAGAAGGATTTAGGAAGAAAAAGTCTCGTTGGGAAGTACCACTTGAGAAGGAAAGGAGAGAAAGCAGACTAGACAGGGGAGTCTGCTTTGAGATCTAGAGCCTACAAGGACCCAGTCTTCTAGTCCCTAACAACAATCTGAGATTCTGTGATGGGGACATATATCACAGTCCTCTTGGCCCCAAACACATGCAGTGGTAGAAGTTCCTAGCTCAGAATTCTGCCATCCTTGGCCAGGAAGGATTCTGATTTGTGGTGGAGGCTGCTAGATGTCCTCAATCTCTCTTTCTTCCGTCTTCCTTAGTGATAGCATCCCTAATTTTTTGCTGGGCACATAGACACCTGGAATAAAGTTTATATTCCCAACTGTCCTGCAAGTAGGTGTGGCCATTTGACTGAATTCTAGCCAATAGGACATAAGCTAAATCAGCATAGACAGCTCTTTGGAAGTGTTCTTAAAGGGATAAGTGCCCTTCTCTTCCTCATTTCCTTTACTTTGCTGGCTGGAATGTGGCTGAGTTGGCTGGAGCTCCAGCAGCCATAATGGATCACACAATGAAAGCTGTGTGTGGAGGGTGAGGGGACAAGAGGATGGGTCTTAGATGCATATAGAGCTACCATACCAGCCCTGGGCTACCTACTTCTGTAATTGATTAATGTTAGACAGAAATGAATGTCTGTCTTGCTTAAGTGACTGGGGTTTTCTGTAATTATTTGTATATGTTTCTATCTCCCTAGTGTGGGGACTCAGGGAAAGCAGCGACCTGACAAAACTTATTTCTCTTTGTGACTCTTGCCCCTAGCATGGAGGCTGTCATAGTGTTTGTTGAATGACACACTTTCACTCCCACCTGCCTCCTGGAAAGGGGGCCTAACAGCCTCCCTCTAGTCTCATATCGAGAGGGCAGAATGGAATCCTAAGCTGGAGGCCCAGAGTCCAAGCACCCAGTTTGGGTCACACCCCGCACCACTCAGTTCCACTATTCAAGAGGCCTAGGGGCAAGAGACAGAAACCATGACCCTAGGTGGGGAGCCCCTCCAGAGGCACATGGCCCGCTGAGCAGTAGCCTGCTGCAACAGGCTGAGGGAGAGGTGTCCGGAAGGGCTGGTAGCTCTTGAAACTGCCCCGCCGTCTCCTGCCTCGTGGACTTTGCACCTGCAGGTCCCTCTGCCGGGCATGCTTTTTCCTTCCCCCAGCCTCCCCCAT
Source organism: Delphinus delphis (assembly GCF_949987515.2). Lineage (NCBI taxonomy): Eukaryota > Metazoa > Chordata > Mammalia > Artiodactyla > Delphinidae > Delphinus > Delphinus delphis. The sequence goes on along the minus strand of NC_082692.2, from coordinate 34,725,531 downwards.
TTTGCTTGCCTGGATTACTCCTCCCAGATTTCAACAAAACTACCCCTTCCTGGAGACTTTTCTTGAAGCCTCACCCCCGGTGAGCGCTCCCTTGGCTGTGCTCACCCCATCTTAGAAGTACTTTCCGTACTGGATTGTGCCCTCCGTGAGGTCAGGGACTGCATCCCCTTTCTTGTGGAACCTGGTGCAGGTGGGCCCTCAGGGAGGGCTCTTTGCGCTGCCTCTGAGCCTCCCACAGGAGAAGAGCTTAGAAGTCAGGTGGCTTGGAGAGGATCGGACAGCTCAGTGCCGGCCGCGAGTCCCAGCCCTGTGCTGCCAGCCCTCCCGCCAGCCCTTCAGCCATCTTCTTCCCTCCCTCCCCTCTCCCCCACCCGCCTCTGCAATGCCCTGGCAGGACTGAGTGTTTTCTGCTCTTGGTAACCTGTGACCAAAGCCACTTGCAGCTAATTAGCACTGGCTGTGTGCTTGGCCCCTGCCCCTGGCTGGCGCACACCACCCCAGCTCATTCCCACTTAATGGGCTCAGCACCCGCCTGGCAACACCCCGTCTCTTCCCCTTCACATGATTGAGCTTCTAGCCTGAGGATTTTTTCTGTTTTCTTTCTGGTTTGCTTCACTTCATAATTAACACTTTCTTCTGGCTGTTCTCTTCCCTCCTCCACTCACTGTGTGTGTGATGCTGGTTTGGGTGCCCTAAAGACAGGCTGAGGCAGTCGTGGGCCCTGCCCCTGGGGAACCTTTAGTTGGGGCTGACGCGATGATGTGGAGGGACAAGGATGGGGCACAGGGATGCACAGAGGGAGGGACCCCCGAGAACGTGTGGTCCAAGGTCTACCCACTGTGCAGAGGGGAAGACTGAGGCCCAGAGAGGGTGAGCAAGCAGACCAAGCTGACTCAGTGATCTAAAATGTCTTGGCCCGGGCCCCCCTAACCCCCAAAGCGTGAAACAAGGTCTATGGATATGGGAAGAAACAGAAGTAGGGAGCTGGGAAGAATGCAATAGGAAGGAGGATAAGCCAATTTGAGTGCTTTACCATCACGCTGGGGACCTCTACGTGCTTCTAAAATGTCTCCTCAAGGTGGGGGTGGGGTGGGGCGGGAGGGCACTATTTATCCTTCAGCTTCGGGCCAGCACTGGGCAGCGGCTGCCTCATGCCACAGCGGTGTCGACATCCTTGCACTTTTCAAGGGTGTTCGTATGTCTGCGTGCTGGGCAGGCTCTAGGTAGCTATTGCCAGGGTGTGGGGAGGGGTGCTGTGCATAGCTGATTCCCACAACAACGGCCGTGATGAAAAGTTGGGCTGAAGGTTGGGCGCACTTTGGAGCTGACATATGGTGGAGCTGTGCAAGGACAAGAGAGCGTGGCCAACTGCCTCAGTCAGGAATGTGCTGGGCAGCAATGATCAGAAAACCCAACTTCAGTGTCCAAAAAAGAGAAAACTTCATTTTTCTCCCATAATAAGAATAGGTAGGTAGCTACCGGTACAAGTTCAAGGACGTCAGCCCTGAAGTCTGAGATTTTCTTAGCCTTTCTGTTCTAAGCCCAGGATGGTTGCTGAAGTTCCAGCAATCACATTTGCATTTTCAGCAGGAGAAAGTGGAAGTATGTTGGAGGGGAGAGAGGCAGTATCTGTATTAGGTCAGCAAGAGCTGTCCCCGTGATCCCTCCAGCACATGTTGATTGGCTAGAAGGGTTGTCACTCAGTACCTTCATGTGGAAGGGAAGGGGGCTGGAATGAGGGCTGGGGCAGCCAACCAGCCATCTGCCATCCAGACATGGCCCTGTTTTCCTTTTCTTTGTGCAGCTGCTGTCCCGTTCCCCTGTCCCCACTACACACTTCGTTTGTGGCTTCTAACTCATGGCTGGCCCTGGTCTTTGGGACAATTTAGGCATATGTTGGATTCTTTTCACTGAGACCAGACAGATGGAAAATAACCATGAGTTGCTCCATTTTGTCTTCCTCACTTTTATCTCCCTTTGAAAGAAGGAGAAGCCCCTGGGGGAGACGAAGCGAGCGTCATCTGATTCCATCACTCACTGAGCACTGGCCACCATGAGAAGGGTGCGTTTGGGTGTGGCTGTTCCCCTCTCCTGGCCAGTGGGTGATTTCACCCAGTGGTGAGCCTAGAGGAGGGTGCTGAGGGGAGAAATGAGATCTGGGCCCCCGCAGCTGTCCCTGTGTGTGCTCGGGACACGGGGATGCTGGGCAGTGTGGGGTCCCTGCCGTCTGCACACCTGACCCACGCACCATCCACCCGAGGGCTTTGGTTAAGTTCAAAGTCCTGAGCAGTTATTCAGGCTCCTCCGAACTCCTGATGGGCAAGGGCACTCATGTCCCAGCCTCTCTAGACAGCGTAGCAGGAAAGCCTTTGTCTGGTCTCCCCAAAAAGCCAACCCTGAGATAAAAATTCGAGTGAAAATAAGGGAGCTGAGAGTAAGACAAGGAATGGAAGGAGCCCATGGACAACGATATCATCCTAGGTCCCACTGTGGGCAACAGAGTCCTCTGCAGACCCTGTGGAATGGAGCTCAGAGTTACCTAGCCGAGGGATAGGGAGCTGGGGTAGGTATACACCAACTCCCTCAGTTACTGGTGAGGGCTGCTCCCAGGGCCTGTTAACTCCTAGCATTCCGGCTGTCAATGTGAGCTGCCAGAGAAAGCGCCCTGGTGAAGAAACGCAGGCGGTGCCGACTGGGAGCTAATCTGGGAGTGGCTAAAATGGTCAAGGCGGGGGCCAGCGGCTGGAGCACCAACAGTGGCTCCTGCACACAGGCGGATGTCCCAGCTGGGCACGTCTCAGCGGGCACTACCAGCATTTTGGTGGAACGATTTTTCTCGGGTGGAACAATCGCTCCTTGCAGGATGCTGGCATCCCTGGCCCATCACACTTCCTCGTCACTGTGACAACCAAAAAGGGCCCCCCCCCACATTTCTAAATACTCTCCCTCAGTTAAGAACCGTTACGAATGGTTAAGAACCGTGGATCCAGTCCAACCCCTTTGTTTTCCAGATGAAGGCAAGTGACTTGCCCAGCAACACACAGCTAGTTCTGAGAGGCGGAGTCAGACCTGGAGGGCAGGTTTCCTGAGTCATTAACTTGCTTGTTCCCCCAAATATTGGGACGGGTCAGCACACTCACTCATTCATGCATTAATCAAAAAGTAATGAAATGTTCTCTCTGAGCTCTGGGCCCAGTGTCCCCTCACTAGCCTGGCACCCTCCTGCTGGGACCCACACCCCTCCTGCTTATTCCAGCCTCCCTGGAGGGGGCCGTGCGCCCTGTGGCTGACGGGCTCTGTGTGACGGGAGGGCCGGTGGCTACAAGATGGACTGGCATGGGCTGTCGCTGGATGGGAACCTCACTCTTGAACAAGGCTTCCCTGATGCCCTTTCCTGCTGCTGACAAGGGCCCCACAGCTGCAGTGATGGTCACAAGGCCCTTAAGTAGGGAACAGAATGCTTTGGGGACGCTGCCCGGCAGCCCTCTCGTCCCTGTCCCCAAACCATCCATCTGCTGTCTGCCCGCGGCACCTGCAGCCAGGCTGCTGGCCACTCTCCCCACTCCAGGCCCCTGGCTCCTCTGTGATTGGCGGCCCTGCTCAGCCTGGCACAGACTCCTGGTGCCAGGTGCCCCGTGAGCGCAGCGACAGCCTTGGAAATGATGGCGCGTCCCTGGCCGCTGCACCGAGGGGCCTGGTTACCCTCCCTCCCTGCCTCCAGCCAGGATCCGCCTGGCCTGGCTCCCTCTGCTCTGCTAATGGCCGGGACCAGATGGCGAATTATCAGGCTGATTTACACCCACAGCTAAGTCGGCGGAGGATGGGCCATGCCCTGACAGAGGGGCCTGCCGGGTAGCGACGGGGGACAGAGTGGGGAGAGACAGGACGTGCCCCAAGGAGAGGAAGTGGGACAGAGAGTGAAGGAGAAGCACGGAGCCATGAGAGGAGAGAGAGGAGTGGGAGAACAGAGTCTGGGAGACGCGAGGGAGGGAGCAGCACAGCCGATGTTTATGGGGTACTTACCATATGCCAGGCTTGCATTTTCTCGTGGGCTTTGGTTTAGAGCCGGGCTGTCCAATCTGGTAGCCACTAGCCCCAGGTGGCATTTGAAGTTAAAATTGAAATTAATTATAATTAACTATAATTGAAAATTCAGTTCCTCAGTCACACGAGCCACATGTCAAATGCCCCGTCGTCACACGTGACTGGCGGCTGCCGCATTGCACAGCGTGGACATAGAACGTTTCCACCGTGGCAGAAAGTTCTATCGCACAGGCTGGCACAGGGAAGGCCGATATCAAACAATAGCTGATACTTTCATGTTGCTGATACACACCTATATCTCCGTCCATCCATCTACCCATCTATCTATCTGTCTACCTACCTATCTTCATATCTATCTAACATCTATAGCTAATCTATATCTATAAAGATATCAGGCACTGTTCTAAGATCCCTACATGTAATAATTCATTTATATCAACCCTAGATGGTAGGTATTTATCTCAAAGGTCAGCAAATATTTTCTGTAAAGAACCAGATAGTAAATATTTTAGGCTTTAATATTTTAGGCTTTGTGGGCCCTGCAGTCTGTCACACATGGCTCCATTCCACCATCGTAATATGGAAGCAGCAGTATGGGGGTGGCTGTGTTCCAATAAAACTTTATTTATGGTCACTGAAATTTCATATAATTTTCACGAGTCACAAAATATTCTTCTTGTGACTTTTTTCAACCATGTAAAAATGTAAAAGGCTTCTAACTGTGGGTCAGCCAAAAACAGGCAGTGGATTGGATTTGGCTCACGGGCCTGATTAGATCACCCCCATTTCACAGATGTGGAAACTGAGGCACAGAGACACCATCTGGGTTGCCCGAGGTCACACAGATAGAAATGGCAGAGCTGAGATTTGCACCCAGCTAGTCGGGCTCCAGAACCTAGGCGCTTAACTCCTTGAAACATTCATGAACAATGTCATTTCAAGTAGTGATGATTGCTGGGGAAAACTGTAAGTGTGACATGGTAGCAACCGGGTGTGGGTGTGTGGTTGGGGTGGTTACCTGGATGTGATGCACAAGGAAGACTTTGAGAAGATGCCTTTTGACTCAAGACAGGGATGAGCGGAAGGATCCAGCCACAGGATGAGCCAGGAGAGCATCCTAGGTGTGGAAGGGACAAATGCTATGCCCGACAGCAGGACCACAGGCCAGTGTGGCTGAAACACAGAGGCACAAAGGCATAGAGGATGAGAGCAGAGATGGACGCGACCACAAGTTTCATGAACTATGACAAGGAGGCAGTATCGTAAATGTGATGGGTCCTTCGGCATTTTAGCGGAAGAATGATTGACACGATTCACATATAAAACCAAAGAGAACCCTGGGTGCATAAAAGAGGTGGGCAACTAGTTAGGAGGCTACTGCAGCCACACACACAAGCAATGAGTGGCTTGGGGTGAGGCAGGAGCTGTGGAGACATAGGTACAAGGATAGTTATGGGTTATGTTTTGTATTGGAACCAATAGAATTTACTGTTCACATAGATATGAGAGGAGAGGGAAAGCCTGGAATTGCCTCCTACTCTGGGGGTTTGAGCGATGGGTGGAAGGTATTGCCATGTAGAGATTGGAAGGACAGGAACAGGTCTGGGGTGGGGAAGTCAGGACTTCTGCTTTGGGACATGCTAAGTTAAGAGATGCCATTGGACATCCAAGCAGTGATGTCAAATAGGTGGTTCTGTATTGGAGTCCAGAGCCCAGTGGAGAAGCCAGGGTGGGGGATATACATCTGGGACCAAGGAAGATACGGGCGACAAAGAACAGTGGGTCCCAGGACTGCACACAGCCTCTGAGGGGGGCGTCGAGATGGAGGCTCCAGCAGGGGACAGAGCAAAGGAGCAGGAAGCAGAGGGAGAACCACGAGTGTGAGGCCACCGAAGCCAAGAGAAGAGAGAGTTTAAAAGACCTGGGAGCACTTAAGAATATGTCAAAAGATGTAGGATGGGCCAGCAAGATGGGGATAGGTGACTAACCAATGGGATTCAGCCACATAGAGGACAACGGTGACCTTGAAAAGAGCAGCTTCCATAGCTGGTAGGACTAGAAGTTTCCAAAGCATTACCTCATGGTTAAATGGGGCGCCAGGGCAGGAGAGGGTGAAGAAGGCGGCATGGGAGAGTCCCGTGGCCGGCTGAGGGCAGCGGGAGTTAGGTACAGGCCCATCTTGTGATGCTATGACTCCTCAGGGGAGTGGCATTCTGGGAGCTCCAGGAATGAGCTCCACGTTCCCCGAGTTGCCTGAGATGCGCCTTCCTGGAGCCTCTACTGCCCCATCGCACGCCCCCTCCACACCCAGCCCTGCCCAAGGTCGTGTGGCTGGGCCACCAGGCACCAGGGCATGGCTGGTACATGCTGTTCTACAACAGACCTGGTTTGTTTTCCCCACTCACTGGCGCCACCTCCAGGTAAACTTTCTCGCCTCCTAAAGGGTGGGGAGTGGGGTCCCGTCTTCTTCTAACTGTCTGCCTGATGTCCCAGGCTGAGGGCTGCCCTCCAGCCATGGGGTGCACTCCGTGCCCAGAGGCCAGGTCACAGTGGAGCCTGTGCAAGGCTGAAGATCACTGCAACCACCAGGGGGAGGGTGTAAGAGTCAAGCCTTCTGTTTCCTGCAGGAGCCACTGACCACCTCACAAGGTCCAGGGCAGGGGGTCACCAACGACTTCCCCTCCTTCCGAACACTTGAAAGCAGAATGCCTAGAGCAGGGATGGGCAAACTTGGTCTGCGAAGGGCCACACAGTAAATATCAAAGGTCTTGGGGATCCTATGATCTCTGTCACAACTACTGGACTCTTTCTTTTTGGCTTGAAAGCAGCCACAGACATGATATAAAACTTTATTTACCGAATCAGGCAGTGGGCTGCAGTTCTGCTGACTGGTTAGGGAACTGGGGCGGGAAGGAGTCTCAGGGGGAGAGGGGTGGGCGCTGGGCTCCAGCAGAGAGGATGAGAAGGCCTGGGAAGGGCCTCAAACTGGGCACTAGAGGTGAGGAAGGGCCCTCGGAGGGAGGTGACAGGATAGACAGTCTGATGTCTACTCCTGACTTAACTACTTTTTGGCAGGAGGCAGAGGCTCTAACCGGCAGGTGTTGGAGAGACCAAGAGCAGGCAAGGGGGGCGTGTGCACCTGTGTGGGGGGAGGGGGCCAGCAGGAAGGGCTAGCGGTCCAGGCTGGAGGTGGCTTGACGGGCTGCCCCATCAAGCCACCCCCCCCAGGAGCTGCAACAATTGTTTCCTGTGGTCACCGCAGGCTTCCAGCACAGGACGAGCGTAACCATTACCCCTTCCCACTGAAATGGCAGTAAAGACTGTCCAAAGGGAGTGTATCCATCCCCTGCAAGACAGGAGGGAGACATCCATGGACCCTCTGAGGTCTGAGAGGAGAGCAGGGACTGATTGAGTCAAGTCAGGGGAGAACCCAGAGCAGAGAGGCAACCCGCCAAACTCACCAGGTCTTAGAAGGACAGCGGGGAGGGAGAGACTCGTTCTTCTCTTGCAGCCGACAAATGCGAGGCCGGAAGAGGAAGAGCGGATCAGAGTCGAGGTGATTAGTTGAGAGACTGTCTGTAGAACAGCTGTGCAGTCAGCTGCCCCCAGGCCCCAGCGTGGAGAGTGGCTGCAGGGGGGCTGTTTACCCCGGGCTGGAGCCGGAATGGTGCTCTGGGAGAATAATTTCCTAAGACTTCTGGGATGTAGGTGTTAGCCTCACACCGTCACACCTTCCTTCACGTGTCAACATTCCATGCTGTGCACATTCACAGAGGTTACAGGAAGGCCTCTCATTCTGGGCACTTCTGATGCTCATCTTAACATTTTATACCCTTCTGTACTGTTGGATTTTTTTTTTTTTTACTACAAGCGTGTATTACATTTAAAAAATTTCTTAAGAAGAGCTAAGATAAAATATTTATACCATATTTAACAAAATACTAATATTTATACTATGTGAAGAGTTTTTATAAATAATCATAAAGGCAGCGCTATAAAAATGGGTAAAGAATATGAATAGGCAATTTACAACAAGCAACAGGCTGGTGCGTCATACAGAGCCCGGACAGGAAACAGAGCTCACGCCCGGATGGTTCAAATGATGGCAGTTACATAAGGGAGCAGCTTATGGGGGGTGAACAGGGTTAAGGGAATAAGCAAAGGATGGCGAGGCCCCCAGAGGCCAGCCAGCGCAAGAGGATGTCACCGCTCATGGGCTAAACGGACTTCAGTCCCACGAGAGGTGAGGCATGCGGAGGGGCTGCCGTGGGGGAGCTGTAGTCTTAGAACAATGCCAACGTCGGAGACATGGGGCTGAACCAGGGAAGAAATACCCCGACCTCTCTCTCCTACCACCCTTCAAACTGCTCACCCAGCATTCCAGAAAAATACTCCATAGGCAAATTCACACATAACATCTTCATTATAGCATTCCTTATAATAGGAAAGACTGGAAATAATGTTAATTAATGTCCATCAATAATAGTGATTATAACGTTGGTAAAGATCACGAGAGCTAATAGTTTTGTCTGTGTGTGTGCGTGTGCACGTATGTGCCAGGATTGATTCTAAGAAATTTGCATGCATTATCTCATTTAATCTCACAATAATCCTGTGTGGCAGGTACTATTATTATCTGCATTCTACAGAGAGTTAACTGAGCATTAGTAGAGGTGAAATTCTGATACAGCCACTTTATGGAACAGTACGGCCATTTAAAAAAGAAGATAGGTCTAAATACATGAATCTGAAGAGAAACACATTAAGGGAAAAAAGGTCATAGAAATGTTTGTATAGTGTAATCTCTTTTATATTTTCAAAATGTCAACTGTGTGTGTGTGTGTGCATGTAGATAAAAGGCCTGGAAGGACGCACTTGACAAATACTGGTGCTCACCAACGGGAAGGGGGACTGCTGGGGATAGAAAGAATTTCATTTTTATCTTACACGTGAGCAGAATGTACTCACATATTTCTTGTGTACAAAAAATGAAGGAATAAACAAGTGAAAGAAAACAGAAGAACAAGCCTCTGTGTGGAAACTGGGGCTTCAACCCACCAACGTGGCCACTGCCCATGTCTAGCTGTGTGTTCCTGCTCCTTGCTTCTCTAGGCTCAGTTTCTTTGTCTACGAAGAAGGGTTCTAATGGCTGTACCCTCCCTATAGCTGGCGTGAGAAGTGGGTGGGTAGCCAGTGAGGAGTGCCCCACAGACCCGCCCAGTAAGCGCTATGCTTCCAGCCCCGGGATGGCTGGGGAAGGTGGGTGGGTAGGGGCCCACTTCTGGCCTTAAGGCTCCCTAGTGTCCAGGGGACACTGTCCTCCCTGACCGAACAGAGCTCGAAACCCAGACCTGAGGCCTGATCTGCCCTCATGTAGGCCAGGCACGTCCTTTGTGCTTGGCTTCTCAGTTTGGCAGAAAATGGCCTGAAGAATCATATCCTGGGAACCAGCAGCCTCATCCCCTGATCAGAAGTTGGAACAGAGGCCAAGGTCATTTAGTAGAAAAGTGAGTTAGAGAACCCCAGGCATATACCTCTGTGACTTTCTAGACCTTAATGGTAATTATTTGCAGAGTGTTGCCAACCCCCCTCTGCAGGTCTATTTTAATAAAGCTCACGTGCTCTGAGCACACTGATGAGGGCTGATAGGGAGCTAAACGCTGCCCGGGAGAAGCAGCTGGTCTGCACCCTCTCCAGCAGCTTATTCAGAGGCGAATCTTTACCTAATGTTGACAGGGATCTGCATTTTACATCTCCAAGGACTGTATTGTAAAACACAAGTGTGTAACTTTAAAGTCTGGAAGGGTAAGTACCAAACTTACCCCAGAAGTTACCTCTGGTGAATGCGTTGTATGGGGGTGGAGTTGGGGGGCAGGGGGTTCCCCTAAGCGGGTGGTCAGGGAAGACATTTGTATTTTACTCCAAATACTGAAGCAGTGCTTGACTCTGCTACTATAAGAATGTTTGCAAATATTTCTTGTGGAAAAAAATTAATAAGAAAAAAAAAGGAGAAATGCACCAAACCAGGTTTCTCTGTGGAATAAACAAGCTCATGGATATGAATATGTAGTTGGCCCTTACTTAGTCTATTTAGACATAAAGGATGCACTAGACTATGTATTGAACCCCGATGAGGTGCCAGGTGCTGTTAGACATGCGTTAGCATATTGGGTTGACCAGATGACCCTACCAGGTAAGTATTATTTGCCCCATTTGCAGACAGAGTCAGGGCACAGGTGGAACTACACCCAGAGCCCTCAGCCGTGCATTTACGGGTTAGTGAAATCACAGAGCAATGTGAAATGGATTTTCCTCCTCCCAGAGAAAAGCAAAGAACCTCACGGAGAAAATTCTTCCCCCCCTACCTGGGAATCCTCGGAGAGAACCTTGCAGCATCTGTTCACATGTTATTGGGGAGCAAAATGCTAGGAAAATTGGAAACCCTGCAATTCCGCCCCGCTGGAACGAGTCTGGGAGGGTAATCAATCCTCCTGACAAGGAGGAAGAGCGAGGGGTCCTGGTCACCCAGGGGAGCAAGCCAGGTCACCCCTTTTCAGTGGACACTCAGGGAAGACTCCAAACAGGGGGTCATGGCAGTTTTCCCACCAGGGACTGTCCTGCAGCTACCGTCCAGGGCGTAACGGGGGGTGGCGGGGGCGGGGGGGGGGTCAGAGCAGGTCCCTTTTCCCCAGAAACGGGGCCAGCAGCCAGCAAGCTCACAGCTGCCCTGTCCCAACGCTAAGATGGATTTTATAGGAGCAGCTAGATGGGCATAAACCACACACAGGCAGGTTGTTACTCGCTCCAGATGGGTCATGCTGAACGCAGGCCTTGGCTTTTAGAACCAGCTCCCTGCCTTCCCCATAGCTAGAGGCAGACGGAAGAGGAAAAGTCGCAGCTGGAACTGCTCTCCTGGTGACTGTGCCACCCCCAGCCCTGGGACCCCGGGGGCCTGTCAGCCCTTCCCTCAGCTTCCCTGGAAGTTCCTTGGGGGCTTTCCTTTTCCCTCCCCCAAGCCCCTGCTCACTAGGTGGCAGATAGCCAAGGACTCCCACCACACCAACGGTCGAGTTTACAACCCAATTACATGGGGTTTCTGTGGCTGAACACCGCTTGCGATTACTCTCAACCTTGACAGGACTCTAGGGGTGGGGGCTTTGGATTCAGGTCTTCTGGATTCATCGTCAAGCGCACGGCCCCTGGACCGGGTTAGAGTCACTCCTCCACCTTGTGGTCATCCTTGGAACTGCACCCCGGGAAGGAAAGCAGATCCCGAGAGCTCTTAGCCCAGCCGATAGGGATACGGAGATGGCTGGGGGGACTTAGGATGATGATTTATTGATGACCACGATGATGACGCTGAGTCAGTGAGTTTGAAATCACTGGCTTCTTGCTACTTTCTGCTCACATCACCTCCTCACAGAGGCTTTCTCTGACTACCTTACTTAAAATAACACCCACCCATCATTCTACCCCTCTACCCGACTTTACTTTTTGTAGCCCTTATCATCACCTGAAACATTATTCGTTTGTTTACTTGTTGATAGTGTAAGCTCCACGAGGGCAGGAACTTTGTCTTGTCCACTGACTTACCCTCCCTCACTAAGAGTGCCTGGCATGCATGCAGTAGGTGCTCAGTAAATGTTTGGGGAATGAAGGAGTTAATAATGACCCCCTTACCCACCCCTGTGCCCAGCAGTCCTCCAAGCCCCTGGCAAGGCCTCATGTCCCTCTCCCGCAGGCCCAGCGATGCCCCTTGTGCTGGGAATAATTACCATGTTGGACCCCTGGGCTCAGCCCCAGCCAGCCTGTGCTGGCCTGGCCCTTCATGCTCAAGCCCCTGCCTCAGTTCTCATCTTTAGTACCTGTGTCCCTCAGTGTCATTCCCTGCGCCTGTGGCTCTGCCTAAGTCACAGCGGCTTCAACTTATTGCCCATGCGTTGAGTGCCTGGCCCCGGGGCTAGGTGTTTCGTGTACACTAACCTCTAGTCTTCATAGCAACCTGCAAGGCAGGTGTTGGTTACCCTCATTTTTCAGATGAGAAATGAGTTCAGAGAAATTAAGTGATTTTGCACATGTGATTGCCGCCACCCTGGTGTTTCCTAGAGACCATGCCCCATGACGCTAATGGGTGAAACAAATAAAGAAAAATTCGTATGAACCAGAGTTTCCATGGTGAGAGATTTTAGAAAATGCTAAACACGGCAGGATTGTTTCTACCAGGACTTCTCAGAACCTTTAAAATACCCACGGGCATTGCCACCCTGCAAATGGGGAGGAGCATATGGAAAGCACAGCAGGTTCCTAATGTATTTGACTTTGGAACCCCTTTATCAGAGAGTGCCTCACAGAACGTGGCTTGGAATTCGATGCCTGCAACCTTGAAAGCATCAAGGTCCACCTCAATCGCTCCGGCCAGGGATGCCACGGGGCGGGGGTAGACAAGCGTCCGGCACCTCCAGTATGTATCTTGCTTGATCTAGTGACAACCCTGTGAAGGACGGCTCATGTATCCTCACTTTCTAGATGGGGAAACTGAGGGAAAGTAATTTGCCCTATTTGCCCCACAGATATTTGACGCAGGTGGAGCACGATTCTTCACCATGTTCACCAGGGTTAAGAATAATAATGAGCATCTATGGGGAACGTGGAGGCAGCCCGGGGCCTGCATGAAAGGAGCTGGGGGTAGGGGTGCGGCTGTGCCAGGCCTCTGAGGGTCCCCCCAGCCCTGACAAACTCCTGCAGCCACGGCCCTCCAAGCTCCTTGGGTCCACATTCTCACCCGCTCCTTCAGTTTTCATTAAACACTGTGTATGGAGGCTCGTTAAAGAGAAAACAGTTGTTCTATTTCTGAGTAGCCTCAGGACTCCTGACTATTTTTACTGCTTGAAAAACACTGCAGAGAATTTTGTACTGTTTGAACTTGACATTGCCTGTGAGCCCAGCAAGGCCTCCAGGCCAGGGCTGAGAGACAATTCTCTCCACTCCAGGACACCTTCCTCAATGCGCCAAGGATCTGCCTCAGGCCCCTCCTCTCCCCCAGGAGCATTCTTCTCATTACTGGAGGTCCTCGTTTCTGGAAGTTTGCCTCACTTCCAAGCTCTGAAACACACCATTTGGCCGTTTGGTTCCCTGTTTTGTTCCTAGTGCTTTTTCTGAGAAACAGCCTATTAACAGTATTAGCTTATCCTTAGATAGCACTTGCTGGGCGCCAGGCACCGTTCTAAGCTCTTTACCTATATGAACTCGCTGAAACCTCACAACAAACCTATCAGATAAGTAGTGAAATAGTTGGGGAAACTGAGGCAAAGAGGGGTTAATTTACTTGTCCAAGATCATAAACTACTAATTGGTGAAGCCAGGGCTCAAACACGGGCTCTAGATTTTGTGCTCTTAACTACTCTGCTATGCCATCTGCTAATAAACTCCCAGGTTTGGCCCTGCTCTTGTCTACCACCCCCCTCGGGGGTTGTAATTCTGCCACCAAATCCCAGCCCAGTGATGCCAGCTGGGTGGGCTGCCCGCCTAGGTCTCCAGCCATCACCTGATCCTGGATTGCCATCACCTGGATTGGCATCACCTGTGGCAGATTGCATTTCCCAAAGATGGTGCAACAGTACCCCCTCATGCCACATGTTCTTCTAGAAACTTCCTACTCCCCCCACTCCTTGAACCAGGGAAGATCTTCGGGACTGCCTCAACCAACAGAGTGTAGCTGAAGGGTGACGCCATGGGGCTTCAGAAGCCAAATAATAAAAATATCCTGCAGGGAATTCCCTGGTGGCCCAGGGGTTAGGATGAGGTGCTTCTACTGCAGTGGCCTGGGTTCAGTCCCTGGTTGGGGAGTTAAGATCCCACAAGCTGCGTGGTGTGGCCAAAAAAAGAAAAAAAATTATCATGCACGTCTGCCTTCTCTTCAGGGACTCAGCCACCATATTGTGAGGAAGCCCACATAACTGTTGGAGAGACCCATGCCTCCTAGCTGACAGCACCAACTAGCACCTGGGAAGAGGGCGTGTCACTTTGAAAGCTATCCTCTAGCACCTACTTGAGTAACCAGCTAACGCAATGGAGGGCGGAGGCAAGCTGTCCCCACCCAGCCCCGCCCAAGTGGCCGAGTCCCGAGCAAAATAAATGATTATTGTTGTTTTCAGCTCCTAAATTTGGGGGCGGCTTGTTACATAGCGACAGACAACCAGAACGCCTGCTGTGACTGTCTTTTGAAGCACTTTGTGACTCTGGGTGGTCGTCCCTGATGCAGCTCATTTTACTACCGGCTTTACTATAGGGACTTCCCTGTGCTGCTCTGTTCCCACAATTCCTGTCTCCCTAACAGAGAAAGTGACGGCTGATGCTTTTCCATCTGCCCACCTCACTGCAGGGAACAGGGCCCCACCAGACTGGTCCAGCTGCCACCCATCCTCCCAGCAACTGAGATCCAGTCTCCTCACTACAAGGACTCAGTTTCCTAGGCAGTGGGGTCAATGGCCACCTATCTTCTAGTTCACAAATTCTCACTTCAGCAATACCTCACTCTGCTATTTGCCCCTTCTGTTGAGGTTTAAAGTTCACTTCTTTTAGTTCACTTATGGAAATTATATTTAGTTCTTTCGCAAACTGGTCAATTTTGATAGCTCTTCTTTGCTTCACCATCCTTTCAATCTCCTTTTCAGTCTTTAACCATATCCAACTTACTACTTTTGTACTGGGTATCAGATGGTTACAGTAGCTCCCATTTGGGGGAATCTGATCCTTCAATGTATGGTTTCTCATAACTCTTGCTCATGGTGGCTTGTTTCTTTGTGTATTTGGTGATTTTAAAGCGTGAGCTCCAAGTTCTCTGCAATTTTTATCTGTGAGAACACTTCAAGATCTGTATTTAAAGTGTGTTGTTCACACGGGTCAGAATGGTCATTATTAAAAAGTCTACAAATAACAAATGTCAGAGAGGGTGTGGAGAAAAGGGAACCCTCCTACACTGTTGGTGGGAATGTAAGTTGATACAGCCACTATGGAGAACAGTATGGAGGTTCCTCGCAAAACTAAAAATAGAATTACCATATGATCCAGCAATCCCACTCCTGGGCACGTGTAGGGACAAAACTATAATTCAAAAAGATACATGCATCCCTATGTTCATAGCAGCACTATTCACAATAGCCAGGACATGGAAACAATCTAAATGTCCATAGACAGATGAATGGATAAAGAGGATGGTACATATATGCAGTGGAATACTACTCAGCCATAAAAAAGAATGAAATGATGCCATTTGCAGCAACATGGATGCAACTAGAGATTATCGTACTAAGTGAAGTCAGGAAGAGAAAGACAAATACCATATGATACCACTTTTATGTGGAATCTAAAATATGATATAAATGAACCTATCTGTGAAACAGAAACAGACTCATAGACATAGAGAACAAATTTGTGGTTGCCAAGGGGAAGGGGGTTAGGGGAGGGATGGAGTAGGAGGTTAGGATTAGCAGATGCAAACTATTATATATAGGATGGATAAACAACAGGGTCCTATACGGTACAGCACAGGGAACTATATTCAATATCCTATGATAAACTATAATAGAGAAGAATATCAAAAGACTGTTTATATGTGTGTAACTGAATCACTTTGCTGTACAGCAGAAATTAACACAGTATTGTAAAACAGCTATACTTCGATAAAAAGAAAAGTGTGTTCTCCAGAAAAGATTTGTGTTTGTTTCTGCAAGGCTCCTGGGGATACCACCAATTTGGAATCACTGGCAAATTTCACATGGATTTACAGGTCGACCTCATCTTATTGCACTTCACTTTATTGTGCTTCACATATATTGCATTTTTTTACATATCGTAGGTTGGTGGTGACCCTGCTTTAAGCAAGTCTATCAGTGCCAGTTTCCAATTGCATCTGCTCACTTCATTTCTCTGTGTCGCATTTTGGTAATTATCTCAATATCTCAAACCCTCCACCAGCAAAAAGATTACGACTTGCTGAAGGCTCAGGTGATGGGTAGCATTTTTTAGCAATAGAGTATTTTAAAATTAAGGTATGCATTTTTTTAGACATATTGCTATTGCACATTTAGTAGACTATAGTATAATATAAACATAACTATTATGCACTGGGAAACCCAAAAATGTGTGTGACTCGCTTGATTGCTATGGTCTGGAACCGAACCCATAGTATCTCTGAGGTACGTCCGTATTAGGTCAAATATGAATCTTTAAGGACATGCCACCATGGCCACATTTGGCTCTTTTCAGGTTCCCTGAGGTCTACTTTTCCTCTCTTCTAATAGTAGAAGTATTTTGAAAGAAAGTCTGCTTCAAGTTTCACTCTCATTCCAGTGCCCCAATGTGCACAGATCTGCCACATGTTGATCTGAGTTAGTTTTCCTGTTTCTTTTCTTACCAGAGGTCCCAAAGACATCCTTAGGGCACTGTGTACCTCTGGAGAAGAAGGGGGCCCTAAAAATGGAGGCGTTAAAACAACAAAGGCAATAAAAGATAAAAATTTTTATGGAAAAGAAAAATTGTGGGTTTGTACCCATTTCAAGAAAAATATTTCATGGGACTAACAGCTAAAATTGTTTTCTAAATGCCTTGGCAGCTCTCCCTGCCATATCAATAAGTGAATTACGATTGAATTTCCTTAAAGTCCATTCCTCAACCCGATAACAAGTGGTTAACACGTACTTACTAGAGGCCCTAAGAAGCAATTCTCAAAAAACTCTTTTCGCTTCAAATATCTTAACTAACTCAGTGGATCTCTCAGTGGTCAGCATTTTTATCCACCTGGTTAATCTGCACGTGTCTGGTTTGACAATGTCTGCATTATAGCAGGTGTATGAGTTATACGTCGCCACCACCAAACTTAGTGGCTTTAAACCATGAACATTTAAACAGTCCGTGATCTAGTCTGGGCTCAGCTGTGTGGTTCTTCTGGCCTCAGCTGGATTTGCTCAAGTGTCTGGAGGTGAGCCTGCTTTTGGCTGACACAGGCTGGCCCTGCCTAGGGGGACCGGGCTAACTTGGTGCTCTTCCATGTGTCTCTCATCCCCCAGCAGGCTGGCCTGGGTGTGTTTTCAAGAGAGCATTTTTTTCAAGCCTAGGCAGTGTCTCACCCATGAATATTTCACTGGACACAGCCAGTCACATGACAAGCTGAGAGTCAAGGGATGGACTTCACTCCACCAGGTGAGAACATACAACAAAGGGTGTGAATACAGGGAGAACTAAAGAACTGTGGCCAAATGATGTGATCTATCACAGCCAGCATCAGGCATTGCTCTCACAGGGGGCCTGTCAGGCAGCTGGTTTAATGGACCAGGGTGCCCCTCAGGCACTGGGGCACAGACAGACAGAGCTCTCCTCCCTCCTTCCTGAATCCACTTTGGTCTGTGACTTCAGAGTCAAGGTGTCTTGCTCTCTCACCACACACCGACTGCTCCTGGTAACACAATGTTAGGGTTTTCAGAGATCACCTAGGAAGGCAGTGGTCAAGCAGGGCTGATCTTCCTGGGGCCAAGGAGTCCACTCCCCAGCTCAGGCCAGGGCAGCTACTCAAGTCTCTGGGCACGTTGCTGAAAGTAAATAAAATGCGGCTGGAGTTCGATCACTTAAAAACTGAACATGATTTCTTTCCTGCATTAACTGGGGATACCTTAAATTGATGACCTGGAGAGAATCTATCGAATCTTTGGTTTGTAAATACCATGCCAAGGAAAGGAGTATAAATCAGAGAGCAATTACAAGAAATTGTGTAGGATGCTGCAAAGCCCAAGGTCAGGGGCCAGGACATCCACTTGCCTCCATGAACTCAGAGCCCACACCAGGGCTGGGGCACACCAGGTGTGTGCTTAATAAGTGCCCAGCAGCCTTGGCTTCACAAGCAAAGAATATGCTTGTGATACTTTGGTGCAAAGAGAAGGGCCAAGTAGATGTATCCTGAGAAAGATTAGGGGAGACCCTGAAGGGCCTTTGGTCTGAATCAAAGGTCCATATAGGGTATGTTTGTCAGAACTATAAAGGGAGCAAGTGACAGAAACCTAACTCACGTTTGCTTAAAAAGAAGGGGAGATTTCTTGTCTCAGATGACTGAATAACCCAGAAGGCTGGCAAAGGAGCTGGCCTCAGGAACACTTGGAACCAGCAGCTCTGTCCCTTTCGCTCTCTCTCCTCTGCTTCCCAGGTTTTTTCTGCCTCAACTCTAATCTCACTGACCTTTTTTCTTCACGTTGTAGGTGGAGGGTAGGGAATTGTTGCGGAACTGATGAATAACCAGCTCTGAACTCACCTCCATCTGGAAACTTTGTGACCAGAGAGAGGAAAGGGCTCTCTCTTCTGAGATCTTATCTGAAAATCCCCAGGAAGGGTTCTGACTGGCCAGGCCTGTGTCATGAGATCCATCCTAGGCTGACGGATGGAGCTGGAGTTGGGGGTATGGGGCAGGAATGGGGTCCACGATTGGTAGTCTTCACCAGAACCACGTGATTCACAGGCACATTTCCAGAAGACGAGGATACTGTTGTGGGCAGAAGAACCATCCCGTCCACCACAGAGGGCAGATCATTCTAGTACAAGGCACAGCTTTGTCCCTATATGCTTCACCTGCACACCTCACCTGGCTTATGGGGGATGTGCACCAGTAGAGATTGTAAGCTACTCTTTTGCTGAAGGGAGACTGGGCTGAGGTTAGTGAAATGTGGACGGGGAGTGAAGTAGACAGGAACTATCACCTTCTTAAACATGCTAAGCACCACACAAGGTGCTTGACAAATATTATCTTTTAAGCCTTATACTGAACACTTGAGGGGTTCTTAGTCCCACTGAGGCCCAGAAAGGACAAGTGGGAAACCCAAGGTCAAACGGTGGTGGAACACCTGAAACAAGGCTCTCTGACCTACTCCCCCAATAACCTAACTAGACCGTGAAACCCGCTCTGAGCCCCAGCAATTCCACCGCCAGGTTTTGACCCTGGAGAGGTGAGGGCTTATGTCCATCAGACAACATACATAAGAATGTTTCCAGCAACTTCATTCAGCCCCAAACTAGAAACAAGCGGATGTCATCAACAATGGAATGGATACATAATTTGTGGCATATTTGAACATGGAATACTCGCTGGCACAGAAAACACACAAACTTGTTAACATGCATGAACAGACATTTTGTTAGAAGACAGACACAAAAGAAAACATACTGTATGCAGTGCATTTATAGAAGTTCAAGAATAAGCAAAGCCAATCATGGTGACAGGGATCAAATCGCAGTTACCTCTGCGGTGGGGTAGAGACTGGGAAGAGGCACCAGGAAGCCTGAGGGCGTGCTGGGAAACTGGTTACTTGGGTGTATCCATAGATAAGAAGGCAACAAGCTGTACACTTAAGATCTGTGTACTCTATTGTATATATGCCACACCTCCATTTAAAAAACAACTATTCTCAGGTTTGATTGAAGTTCCAAACCCTTCCAATTTGCATTGTTCTTTAATTTTCATCCATTTCATTGCTCACTCATTTATTCAGAACAGAACCTGGGGTTTTCCCATCTAGGTTTCCAACTGTATCATTTCTCAGTGTATCTCCCTACAGGTGCTTTAGTGAGACCGCACTCAGCAGACCACTCTGGGGTTCCACCCTCCCCTTCACCCAGTTCCCAAATTCCAAAAAAGAAAACCCAGAAGTTCCAAAGGGGCCTCCTCCTTTCCTGGGCTCAACCGTCAGGGTGAGTTGGGGCTGGGAATGCCAGCTCCCAGCACACGATCCTCCTGAGCCAGGTGGCGCTAGCATGGCCAAGAGGAGCTGGAGCTCCCTGGAGGAGCTGAGGAGGGGCTGCCTGGCAGAGGCAGGATGTGGGGAGATCATCCTTCCACACTTGTCCTGAAGGAGGAGCACCAATAGAAACATCTTCATAGAAGGCACTGGAACCAGACACAGGACCATGGCTACAGGGGCCAGACGCAGTGGGAAAGGGGCTCTGTTTTGGGCTTGCTTTGCAGGTTGGCTAGTTCCTTACTTACCCACTGGATGACTTTGATCTTGCCCATGTCAACTTCCTTACCAGCAAAATGGACCCCAAATACCCATTCATAGGGTTATCTTGAGTTACAGATCAAAAGTAGACTTTGCAGAAGGGCTAATCTAGTTTATACAGTGCCTTCTCATGAATGACAAAAGAAGAATCCTTCCTCAAAAGATTTTACTGCCTTACATTGGAAATTTATCATAATATACTGCTTTTCTTAGGACAAGAGATATCATAGCCATCTGTCATAAAAAAATGGTCATATTAAGCTTTCAAAGCCACAAGGCCTCTAATGTGACTGGTAACCAGTAGGGTTGTGCAGTGCACAACATGAACAACCATATATATCCCTGCTTCCAGGATATGAGGCAGTATGAGAATACAGGAGCTTTGCCTTATTTTTCTAGCCAGGAGGCTTAAGTTAGCTCCTTCATTCTTGCAGGGCATTATTCTTGCTATGGACTAAATTGTGCCCCATCCCCAGCCCACGAAAATTCATATGTTTGAGGCTTTGGGAGAGAATTAGGTTTAGATGAGGGGCTCATGATGGGATTAGTGCCCTCATAAGAAGAGGAGGAGGCACCAGGTTTCTCCCTCTGCCATGTGAGGACACAGTAAGAAGGCGGCCATCTGCAAGCCAGGAAGAGGGCCCTCACCAGGAGCCAACCAAGCTAGCACCCTGATCTTGGATTTCTAGCCTCCTGTGAAATACCTTTCTACTGTTTAAACCAGTCTGTGGTATTTTGCTATGGCAACCCAAGCTGAGTAAGGCAGATTTTAGTCCCAAGAAGTGGGGTACTGCTGTCATAAATACCTAAAAATGTAGAAGTGATTTTGGAACTGGGTAATGGGTAGAGACTGAGGAGTCTTAAGATGCATTCTAGAAATAAGGACCTTAAAGAGGATTCTGGTGAGGCCTTAGACAGAACTGAAGAACATGTTATTGGAAACTAGAGGAAAGGCACGATCCCTGTTTTAATGTGACAAAGAACTTGGCCGGACCGTCTCTAGTGTTCGGTGGAAAGTAGAACTTTCGAGGGATGAAATTGAATACTTAGCTGGGGAGGTTTCTAAGCAAAGCACTGAAGGAGTGCTTTGCTTCCCTCCTGACTGCACAGAGTAAAGTGCAAAAGGAGAGAGATGTATTGAAGAAGCAGTTGTTAAGCAAAAAGGAACCAGAGCTTGAAGATTTGGAAAACTGTCAGCCTATCTGTATTGCAAAAAATGAGATATCTTGATCTGAAATGAACACGAAGGGCGTGGCTGAATGGGATTTGATAAGGAGGTCATGGGTACAACTCGGGGGACGACACTGGTTCCAGGAACCTCACAGATAACAAAATTCAAGGATGTTCAAATTCCTTATATAAAATTGCATCGTATTTGCACGTAACCTGCGCACATCCTCCCATGTACTTTAAATCATCTCTAGATTACTTATAATACCTAATACAATGTAAATGCTATGTACATAGTTGTAAATACAATGTAAATGGTATGTAAAGAATTGCCTGCATGTGGGAAATTCAAGTTTTGCTTTTTGGAACTTTCTGGAACTTGCTTTTGAGTATTTTTGGAATATTCCAAAATGTGGAACCTGCAAATGTGGAGGGCTTACTGTATATAATGACACTGCCAGCTTGAACTAAAGGGGACAGAGAAAACAGGGTGAAATGAAGGAAAACTGCTGGACCTCTTAGATGAGGCTTCAGGGCTGGATCACAGAACTGTTTGCAGCAGGTGCTATTCTTCAAGAAAAGGGAAGATGGATCCCAAAGGCGATTCAGAGGTCATCAGGACCCTCTGTTCAGGGGCCAGACAGCCCCTGACTAAAGCCTAGGGGCCACGGCTGCCCAGAGTGTTAGGGATGTGACCCCCACTCAGCAGAGATGCAGAGAACGGACCCCTGGTCCAGTGGGTCTGGAAGGCAGAGCATTGAACCAAAAAGGATTATTCTTGAGACTGAAGATCTAGTGGAGTTTCCCTTGCTAAGTTTTGACTTGCTTGGGACTTATTACTCCTTTTTTCTTTTCTGTTTCTCCATTTTCAATGGAAATGCCTATCCTTTGTCTGGAAGCACATAACCTGTCTGGATTCACAGGTTCACAGCTGGAGCGGAATTTTGCCTCTCATGGGTCAGAGTGCAAAGGCAGAGGATGGTCTGGGAACTTCTAGCTACCCAAGTCTCACCCATATCTGACATTTAGATGAGACTTTTGGCTTTAGACTTAGACGTGATGCTAGAATTAGTAAAGGATTTTGGGAGCCATTGGAGTGGAATGAATGTACTTTTTATGAGAGAAGGACACGAGTTTGGGGGGTCAGGGCTGGAATGCTATGGACTGAATATTTGTGTCCCCACCAAATTCATATATTGAAGGCCTAATGGGATGGTATTTGCAGGTAGGGCCTTTCGGGGGTAATTAGGTCATGAAGGTGGAGCCCTTGAGATGGGATAAGTGTCTTCACAAGAAAAAGAGAGGGTAAGAGCTCCTTTTTGCCTTGTGAGGACACAGCAAGGAAGAGGCTGTCTGCAAGCTAGGAGAGGGCCCTTTCTAGAACCCAACCACGCTGGCACCCTGGTCTTGAACGTCTAGCTTCCAGAACTGTGAGAAATCAATTCTTAACGCCTATGCCACCCGGTCTACGGTATTTTGTTACGTCAGCCACGGCAGACGAAGACAGTTCTTATTGTCTGCTGAAGTGACTGTCCCTGAAGATATACTGATAATGGCTGGTTATTACCCCTCACAGGGACATTTGAATTCTAGGGTCTAAACTAAGCCCCCTAGGAGTGAAGTGCTCACGGTGGGCCTTTGAGCCGCATGGCTGTCAGTGGGCAGGGATGTATTTAAGGGAGAAGGGAGATGCTGCCACCTCCTGAGACAGCTTCCCTCCCTCATCAGACTGCAAACAACACTCTCCTCCACCCATGCCTGAAGATGGTCTTGGCTCTAGGTTCTGAGGCCCTGCTCTCTGGGAAGGAAACTGATCCTTCCAGATGCAAGGGTATTAAAGTCCCTGAGGTGGGAGTTTACCATCCCTGGAGCCTCCTTCTGGCTATAAAATTAGACCTGCCTATTTCAGAGAGCCAGCTGGCAGGTGGGAGGAGTAGGGAGTGGGCTCTGACCCCTCCAGGGATGCCTGGCTTAGAGACAATAAGGGAAGTCATCTAGTGTCTTCTACACGTTTCCTTCCCCACAGTTTCTGCTTTAGTATTTTGGGAGGAAAAAAAAGCATTCTGGTGATGAAAGTGGGCCCTGCTAGAAGAACATGGCTGCCCTTGGAGGGAATGGATCCCTGGGGAACCCATGGTCTCCCAAGCTCCACGGGGCTTCCTGGAGGCTAAGCCTCTTCAGTCCCTTGTCCATTTGGCATCTCCCATGGGTGCCCCAGTGTGTAAGCCGTGGGGAGACATAGATGTACAGGAAAACACCTGCACTCCTGCCAGGAGCCCACAGCCTGCTGTAGGACTCAGGCTTGCAGACAAATCATTACCAAAGGGTGTGAGAAGTCCTGCAGGAGAAATGATGGAACTATGGTGCCGGGGGTATGCACAGGAGGGGAAAAAGTCCTCCTGACCCCTCAGGAAGGGCTCCCAAAAGGAGGTCACATTTGTACACCATGGGTCAGAGTGCAAAGGCAGAGGATGGTCTGGGAACAGCTGAGGGGCACGGGATGGGTTGGCAATGGATAGACCCAGACACCCAGGCAGGGGCAAGGTCCTCGGGGGCCTGTGGGTAGCACTGAGTGGTTCAGATTTTATCCAAAGTAGGTGTTGGAACTATAAGATTTTCAGCAAAGGCAGGAGGTAACTTTCCCAGCAAAGAAAAGCACGTGCTCACCTGAAACCTGGGCTCTCCCAGGAAGGAGCATCAGCGGTCTGAGCCCTTGGACCCTCCTCCCTGGAGCCTGGCTGACGCTGCTAGCCAGGGCCTTGCATGTCCAGCCCAACCCTTGACTGTGTTCTGTGTGGGTTGGCCCACCTGTGCTACCATGACTACATCCCTTCCAGTCATCCTGGAAACCTCCAGTGCAGCTTCTCCAGTCATGGCTCAGGTATTGGGGTTCTTTTGTGATCTTAACACATGGGAGTCCAGGAGTAGGTGAATCTTGAAAGAAGAAATCATTCATTCACCTTGAGAAACTAGCAGAGCTCCCTGCCCCCGACCAGGCTGGGGGTTGGACCAGAACTGGGTCCTGGGAGGGGGCAGAGGTGGAAAACAAGAGGCTGAAGGGTCCCAGCCCTGACTCTGCCCAGTCAGGCTCTGGAACAAGGCATTCGTGTTCTTCCTTCTCTCCTAAGAATGTCTACATGAAAATATACTTACACAATAGAGCCCAGGCCACACTCAACGTGACTCTCAACCAACGGAACAGGCTGCTGCCTTCCCTGCTCCACGTGAAGGGACCCTGACCTCCCAATAATCCTGCAAACAAATGACCTTGATTTTCACTCCATTACCAGGGCTAATCTGTCAACTCCCTCCTGACTCGCACAGGAAACAGGCTCATTCATTATGGATGGTGTGTGTACTTTGCTGAGTCCTCCTGAGGAATCCGTTATGTGGTGTGTAGTGACACTTGCCTAAGCAAAGGGCAGGGCTGAGACGTGTCTCCCAGGAAAGCGTCAGGTCCGAAGGGCAAAGGGCTAAAGCATAAAGCGATGCCTCTCGCCCCCCCACCCCTACCCAGCAGGCAGCTCTGCGCCCTTCAATCGCTCCTCCACTTGCCGATCCTGTGATGAGCTCAAGGCCACAGCGTCATCTCCCTGGCCAGCTCCATGCCCATTTTGTCCTCAGCCCCTCTTGGTTTACAGAGGGGAAGACAGGGAGTCTCAGGGAGGGAGCTTACATTAGTTCTTCCAGGGCAGCGGTTCTCAACCTTCAGGGCACATCAGAGTCCCCTGGAGGGCTGGGAAAAACTCAGATTGCTGGGCCCCACCCCAGAGCTTCTGTTCGGCAGGTCTGGGTGGGCCTGAGAATCTCCTTTCTAACAGGCTTCCATGGAATGTTGGTGCTGATGCTGGCCTGAGGTCCACACTTTGAAAACCACTGCTCTAGCTCCTTCCCTGGCACCTTCCTCACAGGTGATGCTGGAAACACTACGTGTGCTTCTTCCTCTCAGTTGCCTTCTTCCGGTCACCACTCTCTACTATTTTATTTTCTTGTCTGTCTGCCTTCCCAGACTGTTCGTCCCTAGAGAGCAGGATCTGTGTCTTAACTACCTGTGGATTCCCAGGAAAAATACTTAGCAGGACTCAAACTGCTTGGAGAGCAGTGGATCTCTCTCTGGGAAGAAGTGGCATTGGGGTGGGATGGGTCCCAAGAGGCACTATTATTTTTTCATCGTATTTACTGCTATACTGTCTGGATTTTTGAAAAGGAGAACAGTTCATGTATTATTGTGTGATTAAAAAATTGTGTCAAGAGAATGAGAAGACAAGCCACAGACTGGGAGAAAATAATTATAAAAGACACATCTGATAGAAGACTGCTTCCACAATGTACAAAGAACTCTTAGAACTCAAAAATAAGCAAACAACCCAACTAAACAATGGGCCAAAGACCTTAATAGATGTCTCACCAGAGAAGATATACAGATGGCAAATAAAAATGAAAATAGGCTCCACCTTATATGTCATCAAGGAAATACAAATTAAAACAACAAGATACTACTGCACACCTCTTAGGATGGTCAAAATCCAGAGTACTGACAATACTGAATGCTGGAGAGGACGTGGAGCAACAGGAGCTCTCCTTCACGGCTGGTGGGAATGCAAAATGGTACGGCCTCTTTGGAAGACAGCTTGGTAGTTTCTTACAAAACTAAACCTACTCCAACCATACAATGCAGCCATTGTGCTCCTTGGTATTTACCCACAAGAACTGAAAACTTACGTCCGCATAAAAGTCTGCACATGAATGTTTCTAGCTGCTTTATTCATAATTGATGTCCTTCAGTAGCAACCAAGATGTCCTTCAGAAGGTGAATGGATAAGTAAACTGGTACATCTAGACAATGAAATATTATTCAGGGCGAAAAAGAGACGAGCTCTCAAGCCATGAAAAGACATGGAGGAGCCGTAAATGCATATCACTAAGTGGAAGACGCCAATCTGAAAAGGCTCCCTCCCGTATGATTCCAACTTTATGACATTCTGGAAAAGGCAAAACTATGGACATAAGAAAAAGATCAGTGGTTGCCAGGGAGTTAGAGGGGAGGGAGGGATGAATAGGTAGAGCACAGAGGATTTTTAGGGCAGTGAAAATGCTCTGTGTGATTCCATAATGATGGATACGTGTCATCATACATTTGTCCAAACCCATAGAATGCACAACACCAAGCGAGAACCCTAAGATAAACCATGGACGTTAAGTGATAATGACGTGTCAGTATAAGTTCATTGGTTGCAACACATGCATGACTCAGGTGGGTGATCTTGGTAATGGGGAGGCTGTGCACATGGAGGAGTGGGTATGTGGTAAATCTCCCGTACCTTCCCTTCAATTTGGCTGTGAACCTAAAACTGTTCTTAAAAAATTAAGTTTTTTAAAAAAAGAATGGATAAAGGACCATTTCTTTGACTGAAGCATCCTCTCTAAAGATACTAAAGGTACTAAAGGTACTATCCCACACCCCCACTGAGTCCTAAAATGTATTTAGCGAATAGCATCACTTAGCACCAGGTGCTGCTGAAAGCGCTGTAAACACACAGACTTACTTAGTCCTCAGAACAACCACGTGAGGCGGGTACTACTTATTATCCCTCTTTCCCATGTAGGGGAACTAAGGTACAGGGATGTTAGGTACCTTATTCAAGGTCACTTGTCTAGTTAGCAGTGGGGTTGACATTCACCCACTGGTACACTAGCTCTGGGATTGTGTCTTGGCCTCTAGGAGGGCTGTATTAAGTTACGAACACCTTGAGGCTGGTCAAAAGATGGAGTCGTATTTATTTACACCTAACCCACTTTCTTCTAAAGAATATTTGAGGGAACTACTTCCTGATTTTGTATCCAGAGCTTACACTGCCTAGAAATGCTTGCTACCATATATATACACACACACACACACACACACACACACACAAAACTATATACATATACAAAACTATATTTGCGCTAGAAACACAATACAGAAACACGAGCTTAAGCACGTGTGCTTACTCCCCACTGAAAAAAGTCATCAAAGTAGATGTGATCGGTGGCTTCTGAAATTTCTTGCTCATACTGGCTTCTCACTGGTTACTGGCAGGCACACAGCATGAGGTGCCGAAAGGAGAGGAAACATCTATGGGGGGTGGGGACCAACCTTAAATACAGAACATTTTCTTCATTAGCCTGATTTTTTCCTGTGCATTGGGAAGAGAGCTGCATGATTTGATTGGCTGGCCCCGCTCTCAGAACCCCTGAGTTCCTTGTCAGTGGAGCCTGAAGCTTCCGGACTGGAGGGCAGTTCAGAAGCTCCTCATCTGAGCAGCTCAGGCTCCACCCAGCCTGACTGAGTCAGCATCTTCGGGGGGCTGTGGAGGGGAGGAGTCTGGCTTTTCTCTCTATCTCTTTTTTTAAATGCCCTGCAGGTGATCCCAATGTGCAGCTGGGGCTGAGAGCCACCTGGAAGGTCCCCTGCAATTTTAAAGTTCTGATTCTCACTCTAAAATCCCTTGATTTTCAAAAAATATTTTGTGTTCTTATCCCTGTCCCACAGCCCCAGAGTCCTGGCCTTTCTGGGGGACAGTGCTGAGTTCGTTTAGAATTTAATCACCTCCTTGGAAGTGGAGCCCAGCTCCCCAGGGGGCTGCTTGTTCACCTCCGGTGAGGCCAGTGGATTTATTGATGGTTTCTGATTTTATTTATTTCCCCGCCTCGGAGATGTTCTTCTGCATACAGAGAGCTCGGGCTGTCTGCTGCCTGCACCGCCAGGGCCACTGTGAGCTAGGCCAGATGGATGGCAGGGTCTGCCCAGCCCGCTGGCTGAGAAGCTGGTTGCCTTCCTGAGGGTGATCTATGTGATGCGGCAAGGCCCTGCCTGCACCCGAACGTCTTCCCCAGGAGATTTCCCAGCACAGGGCTTCGGAATAGATGGGACAACACAGGCCTTGTCTGCAGGAAGAGCCTGGAAAATTCTGTTCTAACTTGGAGGGTTCGGCTCTGCCTATTTATCCCTTTGCTTCGGCACCAGCCCAGGATGGCATCAGTCGGAGCTTGTTCTAATGCATGTTTACTCCCCTGCCCTACTTTCTATTGCCTGGGACCCGTTTGGAGGACACAGCCTTTGGGAGGGCAAAGGTCTATGCTGGAGACCACAAAGAGGGGATAGGCCCATCATTTGTACTTGATTTCTATTTTTCATGCTATCTCATTTAACACCCACTCCCTTCCCTCCCCTGCCCCCAACCTAGCCAGGTTCCTGCCAAGTAGATGGAGTATAAGTCAGGATCTAAACAGGAAAACAAATAAATTCAAGTACACAATGGAGGGAATATAACACAGGGGCCTGGTCATGCAGATATTGGAGGAGTCAGCCAAATAGGGCACCAAAGTAACTTAGAAATTAGCAACCTTGAGAAGCCACTGCCAGTTCTCAGGTTGGAGACAGAGAGAGAGAGAGATAGAGAGAGGGAGAGAGAGAAGGGAGAGGGGGTGCTGGCAAAGCCTGGGAGCTGGAGCCACCGGGACAGCTGGGACCAGATGGCCTTTAGAGCCAGAGCTGGGCCATAGCTGCCCCAGGCAGGGAGAGAGGGACCCAGACCTGGCTGCTTCCTTCCTGATCCTGTGCTCCCTGCTGGGGAGATGAAACTCAGCTGACTCAGAGTCTGCGGAAGGCAGATGAAGGGCAGGGAGAGGACAGAGGACAACAGGCGCGAGACCAACACAGTGGGATCGCCAGACCACCCTGTACCGGCTGAGAGGCCACTTAGCCAAGACCCCACAGCTAGTTCGGGTTTGGGCCAAGGCCTACGCTGACGGCCGCAAGGCTGGGACCCCATCATGGGCCTTCCCTGGGTGGGACATAGCAGGCCTCTGGCTCTGGCCCTCTTCTTTAGGACCAACCAAGACCTGCTTTGAAGGCAGGTGGCTGACAAGAAAGGGTTGACTGTGGTGATGCTGACTCACCGAGCTTCTCTTTCTGGGCTCCGGCCCCGTGAGTCCCTGCGGGAGAGACAACGCTGCGTGTTCGCCGGTCTGTGTCCTCTGTCTGAGCACACGGCCAGGCTGTGTCTCCCAGGCTCCCCTGCGCCTAAGCTGGGGCCACGTGACCAGAACCAGCCAATGGCGTGTGGGCAGGAGCCTTGTGGGTCTCTTCCAATCCACGGCGCTTAAAATCAGGTGTGAGGTTCCCGGTTCTTCTCTTTCTGCCACAGTCACCTGGAAGCTGGCACGTACTGAACACGACGCCACAAGACAGAAGCAGCCGTGACGCCTGTAGAGAGGATGGCTGCCCCAGGGAGTCACACAACCTTCAATGGAATGTGTGTGAGAAAATCTTTATTGCATTAAGATACTGAGATTTCGAGGGGTTTTTGTTTGTTTGTTTTCTGATTTTTTTTTTAAGCCACAGCATACTTGACATTACTGCAATACAGTTGCTATATGCTATAACAAGTCCTCCCATTATATCAGGCCCCCTCTTACATGCTGCTGCAGGCTTTCCACAAGGGCAGCCCTGGTTCCGTTTCAGTGGTCCTCGTTGAGACTCTGGTCTCCACGGAGGCCAGGGACTGCCTTAGGCATGACATTATCCTCGAGCTAGCAGAGTGGCTGGTGCAAAGGGGAAAAGCAGCTGTAGACTAAATGGATAAGTGAATAAAAAATGAATAAAAGCAAGACCAGAACTAGAACTTGCCTTACACTGGAGCACTAGAAGGAAAACACTCAGTTGAAGGGAGCCAGGATATAACTCAGGAGAAGCTGGATGGATTAGAAAAACAATCCATTCAGGACAGGTGAAATACAAGGCAAGGGTTCAGAAGTTACACCCAAGCCCCGGCAATCCAGGAGGAGGCAAGAAGAAAACCCAAGGGGGCCCAGGATCGCAGCGGACCACAAGCCTGATAATATCTTCAGTGAAGGGCCAGCCTCCACCACTGGGACAGGGCCCAGGAAGGAGGAAGCAGCACATGCAAGACAGGGTGCGATCATCCCACTGCACTTGGCCTTCTCCCGACATCTTATTTTAGCTTCACATTTAAGAAGGATTCGGAGGTTCTGGAGGGGAGCCAGAGCCAATAGGAGAAATGATGAAAAGTTGGGTAAAAAATAGAACTTGTAGGAAAAGCCTAGAGGGTGGGTGGGAGTTAAGTGGGGCTGGGGGAGGAAGGCAGAGGTTAATGGGCACCTCTCTAGCTCAGGGGGGCAGAACTAGGGGACCTGGGTTCATAAAGCAAGAAAGACTCAAGTTAGACTTCAGTCGGCGAACCTCAGTGAAAAGGGAGTGATACGTTGGAGGACGTGGTTGGGCTTCTGGTGAAGTCATCACCTCCCTTGGCGATCCCTCTTCTCAGCAGGCCTCAGTGGGCCCCTCCCTGGTCCCATAAAGGGCCAGGCACAAAGGACGACCGGAAATGTGAGGTCCTAGAGGAAAGACGAGAGAGGTCTGATAATGCCACTGGTGTCACATGACAAGAAAGAAGAGGAGACTGACCAGCGTCTGCCTACTCTGGTTTATGGATCTGAGGCAGGGGGCTGGACCAGATGACTTCTGTGGGTTTGTAGATTCCTCACATGGCGTGGAGAAAGAGCATTGTTTCAGCAGTTTGGTACTTGACACTTTCCGCCTCGGTTTTATCCTGCATGGCTATGGCCCTAGGAAATGTCTTATATCTGTTGGAGCAGATCACATATTGTAACTGACCATAGCCCTGGGACAGGCTTTAGAGAAAGGGTCACGGAGAAGTGAGGAAGCCCCATGTATCCCTGGATGTCAGGCCTGGAAGGGTGCTGGGAGGAGCAAGGAGCTTTCAAACATGATTTTCCTGCAAGAGAAAACGGATCCAGTTCCCCTAGCTGAAGGGCCTCTCTGTTCTTCTCAGGCCTACGGCAACGTCAGAGCAGGAGACACTCAATCCCTCTCCCAGCAACGCACGGGTGGGATCTTTGCTCCATCTTCCTGCCCTCAGCACTGCCCTGAGGCATCTCCACGTGGCTGCCTCTTTCTCTCCACAGGGGGACAGTCTCTGGGCTTCCTCTTGCTTTGCTAATGCTTTTAAGCCAAACCACAGGCCCTATTTGGGTCTATGGAGGCAGAAAGGGCTAATACAACAACCCCCCTCCCCCCACTCACTTACTTGCTCCTAGGGACCGTCATTGGTCTTACCGAGCGCCCCAGTCCCACCTGACCCCTATCCTTTCCCCTGCCCTAATGCTGCAGCTGCCCCTGCACATGGCCACAAGAGGGCACCATGCCATCACCACCCTAGCAATCTGGCCCTCTCCTATTCCCCCTTCCTTAGAGGACAGAAGGATTCACATTGGCACAACTAGGAAATACCAGGATATTCTAAGGGGCTTAAATCAAAAGGTGTAAAAGGCTGAAAGATAGATAAAAATACGTGCCGGGCCCTGTGCCAGATGCCAGGGATTAAAAAGGGAATGAGACCCACACCTGCCCACTTCTCAGTCCTAAAAAGGAAACAAACAAGGAAACTAATTACTATGCAGACGGGTAGCCTAGGGAGATACAGAAATGTAGCCTTTTGAGGGAACACCTAAGAGGGCCCCCTGCCCACCCCAGCTACAGCAGGGGGCTCAGGGAAGATTCTGGAGGAGCCAAGTCTTGAAGGGTGTGCAAGAAGTAGCCTGGTGATGGAGGGGAGGGCAGCCCAGGGAGCCGGGACAGCATGAGCAGAGGCTCAGAGGCATGAAAGTTTTCCTACTGGACTGTAGGGTAATTAGAGCTATGCCATAGTCTGTGCAACACGATCTGTTCCTTTCCTCGCTAGGCAGAGGGAACACCAACTGTGTTGAGCTTAGTGGGGTTCCCAGACCCTCCTCTTCCTCCTGGGGCCGGGGAGTGGTGTCACTCTGTCGTCACTGGTGCTCGGGATGCTGACCTCCTGGTTTAGGTATTATTATCATGTTCAGTTTGCTGAAAATGTAGGAACCTGCCCAA
The DNA here is from genome assembly GCF_949987515.2 of Delphinus delphis. Lineage (NCBI taxonomy): Eukaryota > Metazoa > Chordata > Mammalia > Artiodactyla > Delphinidae > Delphinus > Delphinus delphis. The sequence goes on along the minus strand of NC_082692.2, from coordinate 34,693,344 downwards.
GTCTGACAGCTAGTGAGTGACAAGGCAAAACTCTCATCCAGCCCTTCTAGAAGACCCTAGATCCTATGGTCTGTGCTGGCCAGAAGAAGGGACAGTGCCAAATGTTCTCTCTCCACAGTGGCCTATAAGGATGGCCATTTGTAAGCAGATTTTTTTTTAAATGGGTGTTTTCTGACTATAAAAGTAACGCATGCTCATGTTTTAAAAAATCAAACAATATAGAAATTCACAATATTGACAGTAAAAGGCCCCCCCCAATCCCTCCTCTCCCTCCCCAAGATAACTACTGCTTGGGGTATATTTTCTTCTCGACTTTTGCATGAGTTTGCAAATATATATTATTGTCCATTTTTAATGGAATTAAAATTAACAAAATAATTGTTTCTGCAATTTGCTTTCTTCACTTAACCGTCAGTCTTGGACAACTTTTCATACCCGTACACACTGTCCTATAAAGCAGGGGCTCTTGTGGTCCCCACTTATCGCTGAGGAAGACGGGCTCAGGGAAGGTTGGTTGCCCCAGGCACACAGCCCACGAGAGACAGGGTTGTCAGCACCCCAGGATCCAGGCGTCCAGCGGGGACTTGCCCACAGCTACACCTGCCCACTCACCACTTTTCTCCCAGCAGCCTCAGCACCCTCGTCAGCTGCTGGGAATTTTTAGGAATGGATTTCTGTGTCATTTGCAATAGATCAGGAATATCCCAGCGAGACAGATTGCCTGAGCTTTTTGGGTGGTTTTCTGTGAGCTGATAAAGTCCTGTCAGTTGAAAATCAAGACTCATCCCTCATGTATATCGATGATTCCTTCCTTCAGGAAGACAGCTTTCAGGCAGGAGATGGAGGTGGAGTGCAGCAGTGGAGACCTGCTGACCCAACAGGCTCCTGAAATAGCCCTACATCCGGACCTGAGGAGGCGTGGGTCGTGGGGATTCAACCAGGAGCATCCCTTAGCCTCTCGCTTCTCAACGTGTGGTCCCAGCTTCCCCGGGCACTAGTTAGAAATGCAGAATCTCAGGCCTCACCGCAGACCTGCTGAATCAGAACCTGCAATTTAACAAGATCCCAAAAGGACTCCTGTGCAGAGCAAAGTATGAGTAGCATGGCTTTGGCAGTGTTCTGGAGCCTGTAAAGCCAGCCCGTGGCTTCTTTTCTAGACGTTTCGTTGATGTGCTCAGTATTAGAAACTTAATAAGAGCTAGCAATTCCAGGGAAGCGTTTACGTGCCAGGCAACACTGCAAGGGTTTTACTTGTACTAACTCATTTAATCCTCACAAGGACACTGCGCAATGAGGTACCATGACTATACTGACCTAACAAGGAAGAAACTGAAGTGCAGAGAAGTTTCCTAACTTGCCTGAGGTCACATGCTAACACGTAGGTGAGCTGGGACTCCAAGCCAGGCCCCCAGGATCTCAACCACTACACCCCACTGCCGGGAGGAAGGTGAGCCCGTCTGACTCCTCGAAGCTGTTCTGACGGGCGCCTCCTAAGCAGCATTTCCCAGCACTTGCCAACACATCTTGTTCTATCCCTTACTGCCTTCCACCCCCTCAAACACTGACCACCTAAGGGAAACCAGGACGCTCAGCACTGGTGTCATCACGGCCTTCGCAGCGATGCTGGGACCAAGAAGTCATGACAGCACATCACGTTCACAAAACCCTTTGTCCTCCCAAGAACCGAGTGAGAGGAGACAGGTGTCATCTTCTCCATCAGACAGGTGGGCCAAGGAAGTCAGAGACACCAGGTGACTGACTTAGCCAAGGTCACACAAAGCTAAGAGGCAGCTGGGCCTCCTGGCTCCTGAGCACGTTCCTTTCGTCTCCCCAGGCTGCCTGCTTTGCTAGAAGACTCCATCCCAGTCTCCCCACCCTGAAGGCAGCCCACATCTCCTCTCCGTGCTTCCACAGCTCTGTGGGGAAACCTGGTCCCTAATGGGGCCACAACCTCTCTCCCAGGCTGCCTCCTGCCTGAAGCAACTATAAATCACGGCCTTTTCCCTTCATTCAGACCTGATGTTTAATTCATCGCTCTTCTGGTGGCTTTAATGTAGAACATTTATTCAGCGGAATAGCTTTGCTTTGCCTCCCAAGCTTTGCTCTGTTTAGAATACCGTTTCCATTGCAGGGGGTGGGGCTTGCTAGTAGCCAGCTCCCAGGATGTCCCTCCTCCTCTTCCTCAAGAACGGCCCAGCTCTGCCTTCTGTGGCGACCCACCCTGGGGCTGAGTCAGCCTCTGTGCCTGGTGAGGAGTCCAGACTTTCCTGTCTTTCATGCAGGCACCTGACATTTTCAATTTGTCCCCTCTCTCCCAGGCCATGTGCCTGACGTAATGAGCTGCCTCGCTCCCTGTGTCCTGTCTCCCAAACCCCGCAGCTGGGGAACCTAGCCCCTGAGGTCTGGGCCTGCCTCAGGCCCAGGGCACAGAAGTTGGAGAGTCCTGGCGGGCAGCACGGCTATCATGTCACACGCTTGGAGCTCCTGCCTCATGCCATTGACCCCATCTTCCGCTTCCCCCAGTTTAGACAATTCTAGAAACCTGGGTTCCTGTCCTTAGATGCTTATGCCAGGACCCCACCTCCCGGATGGGAATTTCTATCGTCCAGGATATCAGCATATTTAAAGTCAAGAGAAAATGGCAAAGACTGCTAAGTGTCTACAAAATATCCATCTCCCCCCTCTTTTGTAGCAACAAATCCCTTAGTTGAGTACAGGGCTTAAAACTCAGCTTACATATAAAACTATACTCCCATCCTCCCTAGTAGTCACGTATGTCCATATGACTGGATTCTGGCTAATGAAATCTAAGTAGAAGTGTTGTGTGGGTCTTCTGTGAAGCCTTCCTAAAAAAGAGAAGGCACAATTTTCTTAATTTTTTTTCTCTTACTTACTAGTTGGAATACGGATGCAAAGGCTGGAGCTCTAGCAGACATTTTGGACCCTGAGGTGGCACTCACATACAGAGTATAGGAGAAACACCAACTGAAAGGAGCCCAGGTCCCTGACACTGAAGATCCACTCTGTGTGGTTGGCTCGTCTATGAATTTCTTTTACAATATCAATAAGCTTTGTCTTGTTTTAGCTACTATTATTTTGTATCTTTCAGATATAGGTAGTTGAATTGATTCCTAATTGATGAAGATACAGCCATTTACCTGTTTCTTTTTTTTTTTTTTTTTTGCGGTACGCAGGCCTCTCACTGTTGTGGCCTCTCCCGTTGCGGAGCACAGGCTCCGGACGTGCAGGCTCAGCGGCCATGGCTCACGGGCCCAGCCGCTCCGCGGCATGTGGGATCCTCCCAGACCGGGGCACGAACCCGTGTCCCCTGCATCGGCAGGCAGACTCTTAACCACTGCGCCACCAGGGAAGCCCTTACCTGTTTCTTGATCTGGGTGATGGGAACTGCTTGCCTGCCAGGCCCACTGCCTGAACCAGTTTCTGATACAACACTGATGGATGTGATGTCTGATACAAATGAAGGGCAAGAGAGACACAGTGGAAGGGAAAAGGGGTCTGGGACACAATGAAGAGTGTGTGGATATAATTCAGTCTGCTCACTTTACAGATGAGAAGACTGAGTTTCAAAGAGAATGAATCATTAGTCCACAGTCACAGACTCTGCCACCACTTAGAGACAGCTTGGAAAACATCAGAGAAAAGCTGACATGATTTCCAATCTTGCCACGGGCTGGTCCTGACTCGAAGAATCAGAGCTTGCCTTGGCAAAGCTCTGTTCCTTTCTTCTTCTCTTGTGAGGCGCATTTATGTATAAAGCACCAGACTTCTCCTAATTATCACACAAAGCAGATGCAGGGGACGAGTCAGTCCTCTCTGGGGCGAAGCTGCTTGGTAGGAGGCGAGCTGCTCCCACCTTGCCTGAGGCTGGAGGAGGGTACTTTCTGTTTTTCCACACCAAGCTTCCCAGCCTGTCCGTAGAGGGTGATGGTGAAGCACAGGCTGGGAGACCAGGCTGCTCTGGTTCGAATCCTGGCTGTACCACTTACGGACTGCACAACCTTGGGAAAATTGCTTAACCTCTCTGTGCCTCAGTTTCCTCACCTATAAAAGAGGTGATAGTTTATACCTGCCTCAGAAGGTTACTGTAAAGATTGTGTTAGTCAGTAAGAACCCAGAATAAGGGTTAGTTATTACTATTGTCCATGAATTCCAGATTAACTTCCTCTTGCAAGAGAGACTCTGACATGGTCAACATTTTGCCATTTTTCTCACTTTTCACATTATCATATGATCATTGATGGTTCTTCAATGGCAGGCGGCAACTGTCTTATTAGTCTTTGCTCCTCTGTACTTAGGATGGTATCTGGCAAGTGGAAGATACTCCACTAAGAATGTGTTGAATAGACCTTAGTGGAGCTAAGTTATTTCCTCATTTTTCAGATGAGCTTCTCTTCCATTCTCTCTCCTTCTCCCTCTGTCTCCCTCTGTCTCTCTCTTTGGCTTTCTTTCTGTCTCTGTCTGTCTGTCTGTCTCTCTGTCGTTCATTCCACCATCCTTCTCTTTCCATCTCATACACTCTCTCTTGCTCTTTCTTTCTTTATCAGTCTTTCCTGCTCCAGCCTTCCAACTGGCACTGGCACCCTTTTCCTGGGCTTCCCGCCCCAAAGTGCACCCTCTTCCTGCTCCAAACTCCCACAGAGGCTCAGTCTTGTTGTGAAGAGCCTGCCCACTCTCAGCCGTGCGGACACCCAGGCGTCAGGGCTGGATGGGACCCCGCTGCCCCCTCTCTGTTCCAAGCTCCGCACTTTTCAGATGAGGACACCAAGGTCCAGAGAACAGAGGCCACTGTCTCACGGTCACACGGCCAGTTTGTCCCAGAGCTGGGAATTGAACCCGGGCTTCCCGACTCCCTGCCCAGTGTTCTTTTCCCTGTGGCATCCCCAGAGGCAGACTGGTGGACATGTAGTGGGAGACTATGGGGTGTTTGTTGAATGAATAAATGAATGAATGAATTGTATCAGCAGGGAAGGGTTGCTCCAACATCACCACTTCTGGTTTCTCTGGAGACCCTCGTGACCTCTGGCTCCTGCCCCACCAACATAAGAACGGAGGGCGGTGGGGAGGAAGGCTGACGCCTTGTGTCCAGGGGTCCCCAGACAAGGTCTTGTCTCCACCGCTCACGTGGGCAAGGTCACCTCTCCTCCACCCACATTCCCTCCTCTACTGGCTCCCATGTGCATAAAGGCTGTTTTCATTGTTCTCCCTGGAGTGATCTTAGAGGTCCCAGTCCCTTCTCTGAGATTAAGTCTCGTGCCAGGAGTCGTGGACCTGCCCTTTTCTCTGGGGCTCGCTGTCTGCTCAGGGCCACCTGTTCTGGCCTCAGCACTGCCGACAGAAACCAAGTGACTCCTATTGGAACCCTGTAGCTTGTAGCTGGCTCTGCCTGTTTGTTTTTACTGCAAAGGTGGCACCCCTTTTCCTCTCAAGGAGAAGGGGGGATGGTTGACTGGACACTCCTTCCCCCAAAGCCCAGCCTGGGGCCCCCCCTGCAGGCCCAGCCGGCTCCCTCACGTCCTCCTTGCCTGCACCTCCCCTGCGTTTCCCGAATGCTACCTGGTGCTACAGTTCCTCCTTTAACTGTTCTTGTCTTAATTCCATCCCCTGCAATCGGAGCCTGAATAATGAGTTATTTTATAGGAAGATGGATCTGGGTATTAGGGCATCATTTAGTTTGCCATTACAACAGTCGATTCTGGTTACATGCTCAGCTGTGAAGGGGAAATGGGCCAGGATGCTGGAGCTTTCTAAAGCATGGTGCTTGTGGGTGGGAGGAGGGGGCACTGGGCTGAGAGGCCAGAGGGCGTGGAAGTCTGTCTAGCTTTAGCCCATATTCTTTATTCTTAGAATATGATGCTGGGGAAGAAGCTGTAGGACTGAAAAGGGATGGAACCCTTTTTGGAAGGGTAGGAAAGATCAGGGTTTTGAGGCCAGACATGCCAAGAGTGGGAAGGTATTTGTTAAACAACTGAGTGAAGGACCCCAAATTAAAGAACGTTTCAGACTCGTCAATATTTCAAGACAACAGAGTGGCTGATGTCCCTACCCACCATGGCACCTACTAGACCCAGTGCAGGACTTACAGTGCCTTCCCTTTCGGATCTCCAAGTCTGATGGGGGAGACACAGCAGCTCCCCTCAGGGAGCTCCCAGTCTGATGGACGAGGGAGACTCTCTTTCACGTCACCTACACAGGGTGGTGGTGGTGGTGGGGGAGCTTCCCCACCTCCCACCCATGTCTCAGTGTCTCCTCATCCTCTATTCCCCTCTTGTCACTTCTCACAACCAGGCAGTGCCCTTTTCTTTATTTTATTTTGACTCACTTGCCTGTCTCCTCTTCAGCTAGAACAAAGGCTCCCTGAGGGTAGAACCGGCATAGGAGCCCCCGGCACGGGCAGAGAACACTGAGTGTGGAGTTGGCAGGCTTGAGGCTTGCCCTTTGGAGAAGTCATCACACGCCTCTGAAGTTCACTGTCCTCGACTGTTTCATGAGCCTTTCGTGCCGTAACGTTTGTGACAATGCGGTTTCCTGCACAGGTTGCCTGAGTGCTGTCATTAGTAACATCATTCATCAGTGTGGCGGCAATCTCAAAACCTGTCTATGACCAATGAGCCCATGGGCCTCGAGGGGAACCAAGGGAAGCCTATCCCGTCAGGAGGCTCAGATCAGCCATCGCTGAACAAAGCAATCCCTTTTGACTCTGGCCACAGAGGGGCCATCCCCTGGCCCTCAGAGGACCTTAAATATCTCAGGGACCTGTGTGCTTCCAGTATGGGCCATTGGGGAGAGAACCAGAAGACCAGGGGATGATTTGCCTGAAGCATTTGGGTACCAGTAACAGAAGTTGAACAGGCTTTAGCTGCATTACCAAAGCTATTAAAGTTAAAAACCACTAAACAATCACAGCTGCTTCCCGTCATCCACCCCACAGCCGTCCAGAACAAAACCAACAAGAACGTGTTAGAAGAAAGCAGACACTGAGGTTTATTAATACCTTGTGTTTGTCCAGAGCTTTAAAAGCAAGCCCCCGGGCCTTGAGAACACCTCCCACCAGGCACCGTTCAGCAGCACTGCGGGTCCCTCCCCTCACACCTCCACCCCAGAAACTTCAAGGTCTGAAGTTCATTTTTTAGACCCATTATCAGAGAACATTTCTGAGCACAGCTGTAACACAGGGGGATGGTGGGTGAGGGATACTTTGACATGGGTGGTCCATGGGTCACAGTTGAAGACCCTGGGGGCAGGCAGAGCAGCCAGAGAGAGGGGAGCACGGTGGGAGCTGGGATTTGGGAATCCTCTACGTGAGAGCAGAGGCACTGACTGTGAATCCTGGGGCCAGAAGTAAGCCAACAGCATTGGTCTGCAAATAACCTTCATCCTGCAATTGTTGGCAGACTCTACAAACAGAGGGAGGTTCTGCAAACAGTACAAGTGTGTTAAATAGCTTCAGACTCCCTAAACAGCAGCTTGCTCTATACACAGAGAATGGTGCAGTCATCAGGGAACTAGTGAGCAGACAGTCACAGGATTTATACCTCAGGTTTAAAGCCGCAAACCAAAAGACCATCTGCTGGTGCAAGTAGGAGAGAGAGTAGGGGTCAGTTTCAGTGTTTCAATGAGGTTGTCATAAACAAGGTGGTCTGAAGACCTGAGCCTTTTATATTGCTCTGTGGGGCACTCACTGACCGCACCCTGGAAGGATCTGGTGGGGGGCAATGTTCCAATTCTTCTCCACGGCTTCACTTTGGTCCACAGCATAACATGGCGCCTCATGGGGAATCTGGGCATCTGGCTGTGGCAGGCTTGGACCATGCATTATTAAGAGGGATGCTGGGTTCCTTGCAGAAGGCAGAGGCTGGTGGCAATCGCATCGTGGCATTGTTGAGTCCTTCTGGTTTACAGTCCATTTGCACATCCATTATTTATGACGGTGGAGTGGCTGTGAACGAGCTGAGACTCAATTAAGATAACGTTCTCCTGCACAGAAGCAGCGGTTAATGCTGAGAAGTTATTCCAACTCACCCTCTGCACTGCACAGAGCCAGGGATACAAGAGACCAAGGGAGGCTCAGAGACAGAGAGACAGAAGCAGAGACAGAGAGATGGAAAGAGAAAGAGGAAGGCAGACACGCCCTGAGTCAAGAGTGGGAGCCTCTCCTCACAGCCCGTCTTGGCCCTTATCCCCCGGCCTCTACACCGGAATCCCTGCTCCCTGTCCTGGAGGAGACGGACCAGGTCTCCTGGAGTTGAATCTCCCAGGGTCCACTGTTCCCCTCTCTTCCTTCCCTTAAACTGTCCATCCTACATTGTTGGGTTCCCCAGCACATGGGAGAGTTTGGTACGTCCCCTGAGGACTGTGATGCGTCTCCTGTAAGGAGAAGGGGATGCCAATTCGACCTGCTGTGCCGTCTGCCCTAGAATTCACGGAGCCGGACCACAGGAGAGGCAGGTGAGGCCGGCAGGGCTCCCGGGAAAGGATGGTGGGCGAGGGAAGAGGAGGAGAGGTTGGGGGTCAAGGTGGAGAGAACGTAGGTGGTGGACAAGTGGCTAAGAGAGGTGGGGGAGCGGGAAGGGAGAAAGGGAAGAAAGGGGAGGGAGAAAGGGGGGGCTGGTGTGGGATACGTGCAGGGGAGGCTACAGAGACCGAGGTAAGAGGGGACAGGGAGACAGTGGAGGCGGGGGTGGGAGAGGCAGGGAGGGGCCTCATCAGGCATGTGTTTCAGGGCAGGGAGAGCCCGTGATGGGTAATTATGGTGCTTCACTGAGGGGCCACCAAGGGAACTCTGTCCACTGGGACCCTGAGTTGAGCATGTGGAGGGGAATGGCAGCCACGCTCCCTGAAAGTCCTGGGTCCTACACCCCTGCTCAGCTCCCTGCTGAGGGCAAAGGCCTGGCTGAGCACCTGGGGGAGCAGCTCTGTGGGCAGCAGGCAGAGCTGCATCCACCAGAGAGTCTGGACCTGGGAGCTGGGAAGGCGTCTTCTGGTGGGACCGAGTCCTGTCTGAGGGAGGCAGCTGGCGGCCCAGTGCCCCGGCTCCTGCTCTAGGTACTACGGCATCTCTGTCCCGATCACTCCCCCTTCCGTTCATCTCCAGATGGGCAGCCCTGCAGGTTGCCCTGCAGAGTTCCGCTGAGTCCTGGTCACAGTCACCCACCTCCTCCTGCTCGGACTGTGCTGCCTTCCTGTCAACACACAGTGTCACTGTCATCACCACCATTACTTTTCAGCTTGTAAGCTTGAGGGCAGGAGCTGTATGTCACCCAGCGCTGTGCATGCATGTGTGTACACACACACCCTCACACACTATTGACACAAACCTCAGACCTACTCCAGGGAGTGCTGTACCAGTCCGGGAGTTTGCAAATCTACTCTGGTTAGTTTAAGCAGAAAAAGAAGATATCAAATCTTTGCGGGAGCCAGACTCAGACTCTGGGGGAAGCCACACAGTCAGGAATGATGCCCAACCCACTCCTCGGCTGTGCTCTCACCAAGACCCCACAGCTGCACGATTGGGCACATGTATTATGGTGCTGATTCAAGGTGCTGGGTCCTGGATCTCCACCATTGCTTCCCCCCAAAGCCAGATGGCTCTGCCTCGGCTCTGCAGGTAACAGCCACTGTGTGGCACCTGTACCTGCATGCCTGTCTCAAGCCGGAGCCTCCTGCAGGGGCGTCCCTTTGGCAGCGTCCAGGTCCACGCCTGTGTCCTGGATGTCGCAGAGGCTGGGAAGAAAGTCTGGTTTCTCACCCCGAGAGGTAGGACTCCCGGAGTGGGAAATTCCCAAACAGGGCAAGGGTGTTCAAGAGCTGTGGGTGACCAGAAAGCATGCTGAAGTCCTCAAGTGGTGCTGAGGGGTGGCTGAGTGCAGGAGTGGAGAGCAGCAGTGAGCAGAGCGACCACTCACTGAATTAATCCCCGACATGTATTCCAGTGTGCAGCGCATGGAGGGCCAAAGGAGTACAGCACACACGCTTCCTGCACTCAGGAAGGTACTGCCCTGGGGAACAGATGTGAATGTGTCCCATCATTCGTCACCGTGGAAGGTATGTGAAGGTATTGCAGGGGAGCTGAGGCACCTGTGATCAGTCAGTAAGGATGAAGTGGCCGAATCCACGCACGGCAGAGCCCTGCTGGGAAGCAGGGAAGATGGACCCTTGGCATCTTTCCACCTGTAGCTCCCCTGCCTGGGAGCTGTCCAGTCGAGCTGGAGAAGGGCTAATGGATGGGAATGGCAGGGGTGTCCCTTCCCCAGGTGTGTTTGCTGGCGAAACAGGTACCAAAGTGAGGGAGAAGAATCGGACCTGAAGGCATGGAGCAGGGCAGTCTGGCTGTGCACACATCACATTGCCAACCTGCTCTCAGGATACTCCTGCCCATCAGCTGCCTGTGTTCCCTCCCTGCCTAGCTTGGTGCAGGGCCATAAAGACAAGAACACTCCCCGCTGGCCTCCCCAGAGGTGGAAGATACTTGTGCTGGGATTTCAAGCACCTAATAGGGACCGGGGATTGGAGGGCAGGGGACCCCTTGCCTTGCACCAGGGGGTCATTCATTCTACCCAGGCGTCACCCAGGTGGTGGGAGATGTCTTCTGCCCACTCCCCCATGTCTGTACCCCAGACCCTTCACAACGCATCAGCAGGCAACTTCTCGTCATGAATTGCTCCCCATTTCCTTTTATTTTTGGGGCTTTCAGCTAAAGGGATCTGTGAGCAGCAGGCAGGTTCATGGGCCTAATAGGGCCGGAGGCATCTCTAACCAGACAGGGAGTGTGTGTCTGGATTTGTCGCCCGACAGGTACAGATGTTGGAGGCTCTCATCCATGAGACGGAATCACTCCTGGGGATTGAGAAGCTCAGACGGCTCAGTCAGAGGCAGGCTGCGCATCTCAAATGGGGGATGGAGGCTGCTGGCAGAGGCCCTCCAACAGACCAAGGTCAGTAGGCCCAGCACTTCATGAACGGAGTTATGGAAGCTCTGCCTCGCAGCTGAGAATTTCTAAGGATGCGTTTCTCATCACCTCCTTCCTATCACCAAGGAGTCCTTCCCAGGTAAAGGTAAAAGGATGAACAAAATCTCTGAGGCATGACACCCGGGGTGAAAACCCAGCTCCACTGCCTGCTTGCTGAGTGACTTGGGCCAGTCACTTACCTGCCCCAGGTCTCCGTTAACTGTCTTGCATGTGGGCCTGTTGTGAGCAGCCAGTGGCTTCTCCGTGTGGTCGTCCAATCTTCTGCACTTCTGCAGTGCTTTATTCCTACTTCTGTTAGGTGATGTCGTGGTAAGAAACCCTGGCCTGTACTCGTTAGCTGGGTGGCACTGGGTCAATTACTTAACCTCTCTGAGACCAGTTAGTTGTCTAAAATGGAGGTGGTGACAGTACCAGTTGGTCGGACTGTTGAGAGGGTTAACACCTGGGAAGCCCTAGGACAGACTGGTGCCCCATGAGCCCTTGGGAAACGCTGCTGGTTGTTTTGCCGGTGGCAGTGGTGTAGGAGTCTTCCAGTACCCATTCCAAGAGTTAGATGATTCCAACTTGTTCATCTTGCCTCTCCTGTCAGCCTGGGAACTGGCCAGGGGCCTGGAGTGTATGCAGCCTGGGTCCTGGTGAGTAGGGGGACGTTCCATGAATCCACCTTTGATGAATCAGTGAAAGGGCCGCTGCCACATGAAGATAACGTGTCACCCCAGCGCCGTGCAGAGCGAGCAAGCCCCTGTGGCTTCCTGTCCACTGTGACTCCTCCTCTCCGATTCTCAGTTTTCCCATCTGTGATGTGGGGATAATTGGCTTGAATAATGTCTCTGAGGCATCCAGCACCAACCCTGGCTCATGGTGGGGGCTTCAAAAATGGTGGCTGGAAGCCGTCCCATGAGACCCACCCTGGAAAAATGGTGACGCTTCCCAAGAACCTCCCACCTGTCCCCGCCCTGGCCCACCTCTCCCTTCTGCTGCCTGCTCAAGTCCAGGTCAGTGCCCCAGGCTCCAAAATGCGCCCAGCCCACCCCCAACCCCCAAGAGCCCTAGTCAACTGGTTATTGGAGGATGGCTGCGAAAAAATTAGTTCCCACGAGGAGGGAATTAGGTTCTCCCTTTCCCAGGGCCACCTGCATTTACAAGAAGTTTGGAAATGGCATCATTCATGAGGTAGCAAGCAGGTAAAGTAAAGGTTTAGAGTAGTAAGTTGGATAACAGGGAGTGATGGGATCCAGAAAGAATTAGCACAGCACTCACATTCAAAATCGTGAAACACTATGTTGGCCAAAGCAAGCACCGGGTTATGGGTCCCCAATCTGCCACCTGTGGCTGCAGTGGTGATCCCGGCTGAGGATGGAGCACGAATGGGGTAGCAGCAAGTACCCCCTCTGCCTTCAGACCAACCCAGGGCAGCTCTCAGTCTCCTCAACCAGTGAAGAAAGTCTCTCCTCCCTTCTCCTCTCAAAGGGAGACCGAGAGAGGCCAGTGTCCCTCATGCCGCTGGGAAGGACCTCCTCCGTGGCCACCTCCCTGCAGCACAAGCTGGGGTCGATCTTGTCCTTTCCATGTTTAGAAAACGTTGGGACCTAAATGTCAGCAGATGATATCGGAGCAGCATGACAGTTACCAGCTTAAACTGAAAGGAGGAAGGAAAAGCCCACCCAGCACCCATCAAGCCAGGCCAGAGTGGGGAGCAGAGCCCTGTGCTTCCACGTTAACCCTTCACCTGCCCCGCACTGGGGAGGAGGTATCTGGGGACAGGGAAGTGGTGTGCTCGGACGTGGGGCTGGGAGTCACTTGACTCCCTGGGGGCAGCTGCAGCCTCCTCTTCGCCTTGGGTGCAGGCCTCGGTGGGGCAGGCGTGCCAGGCCAGGGGCCTGCCCCCACCCCCGAGCCGCCTGAGCCCCTGCAGCACCTCCTCCTTCCTGGCTGGCCTGCTTCTGGGCTTCCCGGAGGTGGGGAGATGGTGGAGGTGAGCCCTGCAGGGCCGGCGCAGCCTGGGCAAGCTCCCAGGAAATGTTCCTGCCATGCGTTCGGCCTTCTTGAGGGGGGCTGCTCACTGGCGTTACAGCCTCCCCGGATGTCCTGGGACTGTCTCCGCAGCCTGACCCAGCTCGGCCCTCAGGCTCCGGGTAAGCTGTGGTCTGGATTTGCTTCCCCGTTCCTTTCAACCCTCTGGAGGAGGGAAGGACCCTTGGTCTCTGAACAAGGGCAGTGCTAGGTTGTCTTTGAAAGGATCTGCTGGGATTTCTACCATCTTTCCTCCAGCGTCCACAGCAGTTGGGTCACTGAGTCCAGCTGGTGGCCCCCCCGGGCCACGCCAAGAGCCTCTGCTGCTGTTTCTCCATACACCTGCAGCTCCTTCTCCACGACGTCACATGCTCGTGACGTCAGCCCATCCATCCCCACCCCACACCCAGCTCCTTGAGCCCAGGTCCCCTTAACCCCAACCTAGGTCCCTGGGCGCTCTTGGGGCTCCCTTGACATGGACCCAAATCCAGAGGCAGACTGTCCCTGGAGAGCACTGGGCTGGGAGTCAGAGCTCAGAAAGCCTGGGCTTTAGCTGTCCACACATCGTGTGCCTCTCCGAGCCTCAGTCTCAGAATAAATTCATCCTTTACGTCCTGACTGGCTGTGAGACTCTGAGATTTCTAAATATTGTTTTTATAAACAGAGTAGGCTTGGCCATACACACACATGCACACACATGCAAGATCCCCAGGGAGCTGGGCACAACTTTGCTGGGTCAACACAGAGGCACTGGCCAACTCCACCCAGAAAGGGGTGGGGGACAAGACGTGCTGGGGAAGGAGGTGCGGCTGAAGAGAAGGTGGGCAGAGAGCCAGGAACTGCCTCCAGTTAACAACCCATCCCCCCCACCTGACGACACATCCCCCACCTGGCAACCCATCCCTCTGACAACCCATCCCCCCACCTGATAACCCATCCCCCACCTGACAACCCATCCCCCCACCAATCCATTCCCCTACCTGACAACACATCCCCTTAACCAAGGCCTGTGGTTTGAGGGCCTCTGGGCCAAGACTGGGTTAAGAAAACCTGCTGAGGGCAGGCTGGAGGGAGGGCAGAGGAAGCTGGCAGTGGGGGGAGATTCAGAGCAGGTAAGAGCAGGAGTAAAGAACTTCGCCCACATAGTAGGAAATTCTGAGCTGGGCCAGACCTGGGGGCTCAGGGCCCTGCTCCCCTGCCATTGCCACCTTGGCACCGGCCTCAACTAGACCTCCCAGAGCAGCGGCTGCCACAGCCATGCCGATGACCTTGAGGCCGCACGTCCAGCTTAATCCACGTCAGCGTCAGAGTGAAGGTCTCACTGTCACTCGGGGATATTTATAACCTGCCTGCCAGGCCCCAGTACCTGGAGGCTGCCTGGAAACTAGGCCACAGGAGCCACAGAGGAGGCAGGCTCTGCCCCTGCCCCAGCTTCGGAAGGCTCCCAGGAAGTGGGGCCCAAGTTAGGGGACAAAGGAGAGAGAGCCTCTCTGCCCAGCTAGAAAACTCGCCCCACCTACTGGGTGAGTGGAGTTTCCAGAAAGGGCTTCCCGTGTCCATAATAAGCTTGTGTCTAGGCTGAGTCTCCCACCCACTCCTAACAAGCAGCCCATTAACAAATGACCCAGCTGTGTGCATCCTCCCGGTGATCAAATCACCCAAGGGCTCCCAGTGCTCGGGGGCAAAGCCTTCACCCACACCACCTCCCCACCCGCTCCATGTGGAGGGGTCATGGGGTCACTAAGGACTCAGATGGCCTGGGGTCCAGTGCGGGCTCCACTGATCTCTGGGTAACCTTGAGTAATCTCATGTGAAACTTTCTGGGTCTCAGTTTTCTCATCTGTAAAATGGGCTCAACAGTGAGGCTTCCATGAATAAAATGCTCAGGATGGTGTCTGGCACGTAGTAAGCACTCAGTGTGTGCCAGCTTGTATAGAAAGGCTTACTGATTAGGAGAAGAGCCTCCGGACCAAGGCTACTTGGGTTTAAATCCTGATGCTGTCACTCACTGGCTGAATGTCCTTGTACCCATTAGTTAACCTCTCTGGGCCTCAGTTTCTTCCTCCCTAAAATGGGAAGAATAGTACCTACTTCATGGGGTCATTGTGAGGATTAAGTGAGTTAACATGGAAAGCTCTGAGAATGGTGCCTGGAACATAGTAGGTGTTCAGTTAGTATTAGCTCCATGATGATGATGATTCTGGCAAGATTTTCTTCCAGCCAGGCTCCCTCTCTTCTTCCTGCCCCTGTACTTAGCTGGCACAGTGCCCTCCCTATTCACCCTCTCCTTCCTCTTCCTTCCCAGTTCAAGTTCTGTACTTCTTTCAAACCCCACCTCCTCCATGCAGCCTTCCCTGACCACTTTGGTGGACTCTGCACTGCCTCCCTTCTCTGATCCCCTAGGTCTGACCCCGGCCACCCCACATTATTCCTCTGAGTAAATCTACTCTGTGGGCCCTGAGGCAGGGGCTCTGCCTGGCCCACCTCTCCTACCCACCTTGGTGCACAGAGCCCAGCCTCGTGCTGGGTGAGCAGCAGTGAAACCAAAGCTTTCCTAAGTCAGACTGGTCCTTGATGAGTCTGGACCTGTCTGTTCCATGTAGGCATCTATTCTTGAGCTGGGGGACACTGCGTCCTAGGCCCCAACACACACACACACACACACACACACACACACACACACACACACACACACGCACGCCCCGTAAGGTAGAATCGAGTTGTTTCCCTAGAAATAATCCCCATTCCCACTAATGACATCGAACGTGCATCTTCCCCAAGCCCAGGCGTTCTCTGGAGTTTTCAGTCCTCCCCAACCCTGGGAGATGGGGCACACCCAAGAGCCTAGGTGCGACTCTTGGCAGGGTGACATCTGACATCACGAGGGGGCACCAAGGCAGGACACCCCAAGAACCAGGGCCAGCATGGGGGAGGGGGGCGATGTGGGAGGCTGAGGCACTGCAGTCCCTTCCTGAGGAGGAAAAGGGCACCAGAATGTCATTGTTTTCTCTCCCTTGAAGGCCTGACAGACAGCAGTCAGCCTTTCTGACCCTGAGGCTGTTCACACTTGCTGTCTCCAGGCTACACTCAGCCCCAGGGACATCAGAGGGCTCTGTTGACCAGCTTCCCCTCCCCCCCTCCCCCTGGCTGGGCTCCCAGGAGCTGCCTGTCTCCCTAGGACCTGTCACAATGGAGGGCTGTCCCCCCCGCCCCCTCCCCTGCCTCCCCCAGTGATCACTTCTCCTGGGGTGCGCCCTGGACAGAGGCAACCTCGCTCATCGCACAGGGGCCACCTTTGGCGGGGGCCCCTCCTTTTCCTATGAGCCGGGGCACAGGGAAGAAGGGGGCTCAGCAGGGCAGGGAGGGAGTGCTGCCGTTGGACTCATTATTCTCTGGGTGACAGAGGGCCGCTGTCGCCAGCCTGAGTGCTCAGCCCTTTCCAGCCTCCATGTCAACCTGCCCCAGAATAGGTGAGGATGGGAAGAGGCCCTCCTGCAGCCCCCTCGGTGGAACCCCGAGCCTGTCTGCTTGGCCCTCACGCCTCTCCCTTGCTCTAGTCTAAGACAGCCTGAAAACGGTCTCACACTAGTATCTGTGATCTATGAATGAGAGCTGGAAATTAACCCCCTCCACTTTGTAAGTTATCCCCAAGGATAATACCTTCCCAAAGGAAGGTTTGTCTAATGGAGGGAGCCCGGGCCAGGGGAGAGGGGGACGAGAGAAGCCTTGTACATCCAGCCAAGCGTTGGTCTGTGTACTCCAGCCCCATGCAAAGGTAAATCCGGGCCCTTCTTCCCCAACAGCAGGGGGTTATGAGCAGTAATACTATTGGGTATTTACAGAGCACATCACAGCTAAAAGATGCCTTCCAACACGCTCCATCAATTTGCTACCCTTCTGCACTACAGGACAGCAATCCTCTTCCACATGGGAGGGTACTGGACCTCAGAGCAGCTGGTCCAAGCCTCAGCATGGAAGGATGTATCAGATGCCCCTGGTGCCCCACCCGGATCTCCTTCACCTGTCAGGCACCTGCCCCAAGCTGCTGCAGCGATGGCTGCTAATGGCTTACAATGTGCCCTTGTCCAGCAGGTTGTCCTTAGCCAACAGGAGACACTTCCCTGGGAGACAGCCAGGAGGAGGTTAAGGCCTCCATCACAGGCCCCCGCCCTGGGAACAGTCCTTGGCTAATGACGCTGGGTAGGGACTAAAGGCAGCCCCCTTGTCTCAAGGTGGGACAACTCCACATGCCATCCGGCTCCAGAGCTCCTCGTGGGTCAAGCCGCGGCTTAGCCTCACCTGAAGTGACTTCTTGGCCCAGATTCTTCTCCTGCTCCCCTCACTCCTTCACAGCTTCTCCTGAGAGCACTCCCTCAACAAATCACACAGACTCGGGGATCCCAAAGAAGACCTCTCTTCTGGGGAACCAGAAGGGCTAGAACACAGGGCTTCTGATCTGAAATCTTCACGCTCTTAAGATAGTTCCTGGGGTGTTTGTTGTAGTGAGAACCTAGCTTTCTCCAGGATCTGTCTCCCTCTCCTCCCAGAGGAGAAGCAGGTTCTTACCACTTTCCCCTGAACCTGAGCCCCGGCCCCGCCCACAGCCCACAGCCTTTCCCCCTCCCTGCCCCCAGGCTGCCGCAGCCAACACCAGCCATCTAGCGTCCTCCTGGGCCTCCAGGATCGCCACCCAGTGGCCTGACTTGTTAAGCAGCACAGATGGCAATTAACTGCATGATATGAAAATATCCAACCCTAATTATTTCAGGGATGAGGCCAGGGACCATAAATAAATGATGAAGAGGCTTTCCAGAGTCTCCTCGGCTGGCCCCTGCTCTAGCTTGCGGAAGGCTGGGGAGCAAGGGGGACGCTTCTCCGCACAGAGTTCAGCCGTGTGGGGTGGTGAGACAAGGGGCCATGCGGAGGGAGGCGGCGTGAATTTACCAGGGGAAGTCAGGCCACTCTTCCAGGCACGGAAATACACAACCGTTAGGGCCACCGTGCTGGTCTTGCGGACAAACAGGAAGCAAACAGCAGTGGCTCCCTGGATGTCCTCTGATGAATAATTGATTGTAGAATGCAATCTGGTGAACGAATTCCAGGAGGATCCCCAGTCACCCCCTTCTCCGACATCTGCCTCTTCCCTGTCCCATGCCAGGCTAAGGCAGGTTTTTCATGTTTCCCAAATGATTAAGTTCCCTTTGTGCCTCGCCCCGAGGTGGCCACCCTATGGGTATGCCCCTGGGGAGTCGCAGTCAGACGCCAGGAAGGATAGGCTGCAAGCTCAGATAGAGATCTGAGCCACTCAAGGGCTGCCCTTTGCTGGAACAGGGTGTCTTTTTCCAGCAACATATCACAACAAAGCCGTGGAGAGAAAGAAACAATTTGCATTCATGGATCCTTTTATGTGCCAGAGTGAATGCCAACGCGCACACACGCACAAAGGCACACACACACACACCCAGGGACATACACACACAGACACATTTGAACAGATGGGGCTCCCATACTTTGAAAGCCTGAATATGAACATTGGTATTTATGGAGGGAGAGCTATTTACTTCACAAGAGGTTTTGCAACAGGGCTGCTTTAAACAGTAAAGCAACCAAACCACATTGAATAGAATTTGATTTACAAAAATTTGACTTACCTGCACATTTTCAGAAGCCCGTGCGTTGTAGGGGTGCGAATGTGTGTTTGTAAATAAGTGGAACTTGTCAGGGCCTCTGGTCATCTAGTTGGGGAAGGGGCAGGCACTTCTGATGACCGGCTACGCACCTAGCCGGGTCCACACACCAGTTCCTCCTCCACCTCCAGCTGGAGAGGAAAACAAACCCTGACCCACGGCTCATCTTCAAAGAGGTTCCCCCACTGACCCCACCCCAGTGGTTGAGCCTCCCATGAGTGTTCTGAGGGGGGCAGCTAGAAAAGAGCTTATTGACTGTCTCTACCAACCCCCTCATTTTTTTTCTTTGTTTCTTTTTTTTCTTTTTTTTTTTTTTTGCAGTACGCGGGCCTCTCACTGTTGTGGCCTCTCCCGTTGTGGAGCACAGGCTCCGGACACGCAGGCTCAGCGGCCGTGGCTCACGGGCCCAGCCGCTCCACGGCATGTGGGATCTTCCCAGACCGGGGCACGAACCCGTGCCCCCTGCATCGGCAGGTGGACCCTCAACCACGGCAGCACCAGGGAAGCCCTAACCCCCTCATTGGACAGATGAAAAAAATGAGGCAGTGGCCTGTCGCAAGCCCAGTGCCCACCTGACCTTGGGCCTTTAATGCCGTTATCCCAGCCATCTCCACAGTACCTGGTGAGGCCAAAAGCAATAAGGAAGGCTCCTGGGAAGTAGCCTTGCTGTCCAGTCTCCTCCAGGCTTGGGCCTGCCCCCTCACTTCTCTGCCCTCCTCCCCTCCCTGCTCCAGGTGACAGATGTGTCCTCTGAGTGTGAGCCAGCCTATGACACTCCCCTGATGAGATTAAAACTCACTCCCTGGGTAAAAACCTTACCTTTTTATTAAGACCTCACCCTTCAGAACCAGCTCCTGTGTCAACTGCTTACTGTGGGTCCCTTGTTCTGACTTCCCGTCCCTGGGTGTCCAGTCCCTCTAAGGGGAACCAGACTGTTCTGGTTCCCCTTAGAGGGACTGGACACCCAGGGACGGGAAGTCAGAACAAGGAGTAAGATTCAGTTCTCTCCTAATTTCCAGTCCAGAACTTGTCCCAGCAGAAAAACACACACACCTCTCAAGATCTAAGCCCCTTTTCTGTAATGACAACGAGGCTGATCATAAGAGCAAACGCTTATTAAAAAGGAATAGCTGACACATGCACATGGCACCTATGACGAGGAAAAGCTGACACACATGCACATGGCACCTACGTGCCCGGCAGCGTTCTAAGCTCTTTACATATGTTAACTTATTTGATCATCACAACAACTCAGAAGGAAGTTCTGTCATTACCTCCCCAGAGACCCAGAGTGGTTAAGTAATTTGCTCAGGGTCACACAGCTAGTAAGCAGCCCAGGAGGGAACTGGGCCCAGGAAACGTGACTGCAGAGTCCAAGATCTGACTTCTTGAACCCTTCAGACCCGGCCCTTGCTGACATCTCTGACCTCAGATCCTACCATCCCTCCTCACCCCAGCCCTGCTACTGCTGTCCAGCTACAAACACACCATGTTCATTCCCACATAGGGCTTCTGTCTTTGCTGTCCCTTTGCCTGAAATGCTTGGCCTTCAGGCTTTCATGTCTCCTGGGACAGGCTCAGCCCGGTGACACTATCTGAAGCTGCCACCCCACCCCCCTTACCCATCACTTACTACACATAGATGTGCTGTATTTCCTTCAGCACTTCTCACTACCTGACACGGTCTTACTTCTTGGTTTACTGTTTCTGCCACTGAGATGTAAAGTCCACAGACACAGTGACCTGGCCCTCTACTTCACCGCGGTGCGCCCTGCACCTGGGCCAGCTTGGCCTGGCACGCAGCGGGTGCACACTGCTGCGGACTAGAGTGTGCCCATGAAGGCGCCCACGTGAGGCGCGGCGCACAGATGGCCGTGTGTGTGAGACAGTGCTCTGCAGCGTAGCACCAGCTAGAAGTGGTGAGACCAGCTTAACGTAAACGGGCTTTCTGGCAGCCGATGCTAAGAAACAGAATGGCTCTGAGGACTGATCTCTAATTACCCGGCCTGGAAGAAGGCAGAACAGGAAAGAGAGCCCCTGTGTTAGAGCCCAAGCATCTCCACCACCTGGCCCAGGCCTTTTGTTGGTTGCCTGGAGAAGTGGAAGACTTGGTTAAAAGGTGCGAGGAACTGGCCCCTCCAGAGTCCTTTGAAGGGGTGGGGACAGGAGCTGCGGTGGTCCAGTCGCTCTAGTTACTGAGTTGAGCTTCTAAATATAGCCGGGCCAGGCATTGGGCCCTGAGGAGGAAGGTCTGAGATCAGATAGGACGGAAGGGGCACCCATCCCCCCAGCTCCCTGCCCCCCACCTGACCACTCCCTGCCCAGGAGCAGTCTGGGGGGAGGGGATGCCATCTCTACTCTGACAAGGAGATAGGGGGAGAGAGGCCAGCAGGGACCTAAGCTTATGAATGTTCTGGCCCAGGGCCTGACCCAAGCTGGGGCATTCTGTTCTGGACAACAGGTGTTTGGGAAACGTAGGATCACACACCCGTGTGTGGTCTATGGAGGTACCGCCAAACTCAGGCGGATGTGACCCTTGCTCTGTGGCACTCGGGCCTTGCCAACTTCAGCGCTGCTCCAAGCCCTCGTCTGTGTGTGTGGTGATTCATACAGTAGGAGGAGAATACCCAACCCCCGTCTACCGTATGGCTGAAGGCCAGTACGTTAAATACGATGCCTTCCCAGAATGGAGGCGTGGATATGGAGGGGGGAGAAAACTCCAAAGCCACCATGAGTGGCATGAGGCAGGAGTAGTCCTCCTTGGCCTGGCAGAAAGCCAAAGCCTCTGCTTCCGCAGAGAATGTCCCAGGAGTCCTGTACTGAATGGGAAGGGCTGGGCAAAGCTCTCCACAGCAGGGGGCTTGCAGAGCCCAGGGGCATTTAGCAAGCCCAGGTGTGCACCTCTGTACCCACCCTGCCCGTGGTGCCAACATGCCCCATGTCCTTGTCTTTCGGTCACTCTGGCCTCTGGGGGTCCTGGTGTCCCTTCCCCCCACGTGATGTTCCCCCTGGACTGTCAAGGAGCCAGGAAGCCTTGGCTGGAAGTAGGTAGCTGGATGCAGGGACGGTGCAGAGGGCGCCCAGTCTCGTGGCCCAAGATTCTCCCTATCAGAGCGTCAGCATCAATCATCCTGCCCCACACCCACCAGCAAGGGACCTCGTCTATAAAAGGGGACAATAACGCCCTCTTCAGAGAGCTGTTATGAAGACGAAATGAGAAAGGACAGTGAGGCACCCAGCACAGTGTGTCAGCCCAAACAACAAAGAGGCATGTGGACATCCACCGTGACTCTCTTCTCTGGACTCTCTTTGGAGAGTGTAAGTTGGCCTTTCCCATGAGAAGATGTGGTCAAAATTTGTTATTGCTTTCTACCACCTTGAACTGCCCAAGACAACTGTCTTCTCCACTCCTACCTCCAGTGGAACTCCCACCACCCCCCGGGCACTCCCCATGCTGGTACCAGCTGCCCCACAGGCCAGGGCTCAGTTGATCAGTGGACATTGGAACTGGGTGCCCTCTCCCTTAACCCCACTGGTTTACGCAGGGTCGGGGGAGCTGGCAAGGAGCCTCCTCCAGGGACCACCTTCCACTGCCCTCGGCTATTGCCCAAGGCTCCACCTTGGGTCTCCCTACCCAGGCAGGGGATGTGCTGTTTGCAGGCCCGCCCCAAAGCCTCTCTTGAGCCCCTCCTCCTTTCTCGGGTGAGGGTTCTCAGGACTGCTCAGAAGGCAAGACTGGGATGTGAGCTGGAATCCTAGTACGAGGAAAACATGGCCCCTCCCATCATCCCTGCTCCCCGCCTCCCCTCCCTGACCACGGCTCCGCTCTGCCCCTCCACTTACATCCAAGTGAAGTCAAGTCTTCACATGGCCAGGTCTCTGCTCCTCGGCCGAGTGTCCTGGAGCACCCCCAGTCTGCCTCGAAGCCGACTCCAGGACGTCTGCTTCACCCACGGCCGAGGGGCCCCACCATCACCCAGGCTCCAACAGAGTCCCTCTTGCATCAGGCTGGGATGAACAGGTTCCTTTAAGAGAGTGTTTTATACCTTATTCTTTACTGTTTGAGGTGGTGCATGGAGTGATGAAGTTAGGACAAGAGTCTACCTTTACCTTCTATCCCAACAGGTGGACTGAGTTTGGGAAAGAAGAGAGATGAGAATTACAGGGAAAGGGCCCTGGTCCCTGGCTGCCTCACTACCCACTACTCGAGGGACCCCCCCATCCCTCGAGTAGTGATCACTTCCTGTGGCCTCAACAGCTCTAGAGCAGAGCCCGCATCACTTGGAGGAGTGGGACCACCTTCCTGCGTGTGGTTACATTTTGTGGAGGGTGTTCTGTTAACATGAAGGAATGGGCTCCCCACCAGTGCCAGGTACTGGGCGAGGCTGGGGGCAGGGTGGGGCAGTGCTCTTCACCGGTGTGGTTTCCTGGTGATTGCTAAGGAACAACCGTGTGAGACGATGACTCCCGGGTGACAGATGAATGTGGCAGCAGTGCTGACCACATCTGGGGAGACGTGATCCACAGGGAATCAGGGCCCTGCGCTGTGAGGTGTACTCTGGAGTGATATCAGGAGCTCTTCGGGGACTTTTAGCTGATACTGGGACAGGGGGGCCCATTTCCTCCTGGGTCTGGGGGAGTGGGCCACCATCTCCACCCCCTGTGCCCATCTTTCCTTTTGTCCTTCCCTTCCTGGGGTGAGAGCATGGCAAACACCACAGAAAGTGTTCCAGTCCAATTCCTCACCCGGAGCCGGTTTTCTTGTTCAGATGGTGGTGACAGACCACCCTGGGTGCCGAATCTGTCTGCGCTCAGGGTCCAAGAGGACAAGAGAATGGATCTGGTTGGCCAGGGCTGCCTGGAGGGGGTTCAGCACAGACCTCCTCTCCCGGTCCCTGGGTGGATTCTGAAATTCAACATGCCCATCGTTAGTCAGGATGGTGTCAGTACTCCTTGGCACAAATACTGATCAGAGAATTCTAATATCAGGTAAGGGAGACTAAGCTGGACGGCCTCGGAGGCACTTTCCGTGCCAGTCCAGTGATTCTACAGCCCAGTATACCCAATATTGTCATTGACATGATGTCACGATCACAGTGTGCTCATGGTACATATTATAAATACGATGGAGGTTGTTAGCCCTCCATTTCTCCAGTCCTGGGTGTCATGGATTTAACTACTCAGTGCTTCTCAGTTTACAAATGCACAGCTGCCTGAGCTCGATCTGCCTCTGAGGCCAATTTGCCAATTAAAGAACTGAGGCTGAAAACTAAAGGCTCCCCGCCTTACTCACGAAGAGACGGGAGTCCCCTCACTGTTCTCTCCTGCCCACTGTCTGCTCCTCCCACAAGCCCACAGGACCACGTCCCCCCAAACTTTAATGCCAGAGTTTGCTCCCTCAGGCCTCCTCTTCCTCAGAAACAACCATCAGTCTTAACTGACTCCCGGTTGGACTCAGAGCAAATCTCTTCCCCTTCGAAGGCCTCAGTCGCTTTCTCTGATAAGTGAGGCACGCGGGTCTGCAGACCTCGAAGAGTGCCATGAATCCTCAGCTGAGAGCCACCTTGCACCAGGCAGTCCTCTGGCCAGTCCATCCTTTCCCAGGCCGGGCATTCCTGATACAAGGGGACCAGAGAGGGCTGCATGAGAAGCACACCTGTCCTTGTCAACCAGAGACGGTTCCTTAGGGAGACTTGTGAAGACCTCATGGGCCCGGGCCTAAGTGCTCTCACATCTCACCACAAGGGGCAGAGCATCTTGTACTCAGCAAGTCACTGAATGTGAATTGTCCTGATTTCTAGTCTCCCGCACAGGGCTGCTGGCCTCTGTCTTAAAGTTCACGGCCCAGGTGTTAGGAGTCAGGACTTTAGGAATTAAGGAACTGTCTATGTTTCATATCAATTCCAACACAGGAAAATGTGTTTATTGAAGGCTTCCTCAGCCCTGTCACTCCCCAGGACTGTGACCTTGGACATAGAGGTTTGTTTAACCTCTCTGTGCCTCAGTTTGCTCATCTGGAACATGGATATCCTGCCCCACGTCACGGGCTTACTGAGGGTTAACTGGCAGAGCGCATGTGCAAAGAAGCACAAGCTTCTCCCTTCTCTACTCATAAAGCCCTTTCTGCATCGTTAAGAACTTTCCTTTTCATGGAGTCTCAGAACAGTCAAGGAAGGTCAGCAGGGGCCCCACCTCTTGGGCTTCTGTCTTTCATCACAGATGCCAGGGCTTGGCCCATCCAAGTGCCCCGGGAGGCTAGATCTTGGCATTCCTCCTCTGCTCCCCTTTCCCTGACCTCCAGCTTAGCCCCACTCCCCATACGCAGGAGTCGCAGCTGACCCAGGGATCGTGACGGTTTTTAAAAGACCGGTGGCTCATTATTTCCTCCCTCTGCACTTTGGTCCAGTGGGCGGGGCTCAGCTCATCTGAGGTCAGGACCTGGGTTGGGGTGATGGGTAGAGCTCGGCCACAGAATATTTATAGCGGAGTCTGGAGCCAGGCTTCTTAACTTGTCCCAGATGTGACAGCTGTTGTGTCCCCAAGAACATGTGCATCTCCACACCCACCGATCCAGGTTAAAAACTGACAGGTAAGAGTGACAGGTATCAGGAGCCCTGAGGTGCCCAACAGGGGGGACACAGCCCCCAAAGCAGGAAGAAAGAGCACCCTGAGGCCAGAGCACAGGCTCCCCTTCCTCAGAGGGCTGGCCAGTGCCTTTGTATGTTGACAGACACATTGGCTGCCACTCCCACTCCTGCCACGGACTCCCTAGTGGCTGGGACATGAGCATAGAGAAAAAAGAAAGGAAAAATCGGGGTGCCTCCCCATGTTCTGAGTTTTAGGAGTCTCCTCTTTCACTGGTCTAACCAGAACCAGGGGGTCTCTTCTGCATCTCTCTCTCTGTGTCTCTGCACCTAGCACTCACTTCTGGGTTTCAGGCTGTGCTGAGTTCTGCTCAGGGGAGGCCCGAGGGAAAAACAGGCTCACTTCACCACCAGTTCAGTGGTACTTGGAATCCTGGTGCCTCTTACCCCCCAATTCACTTGCTGGTACTTACTGTTCAGAGACTTCAAATAGCCGTTCCGTACACCCTGCTCAGGTTTTATAGTCAGTGGGAGACAGGCTGCCATGGGTTTACTGCATCTCTCCTGGAACTGGAACACAGTAAGATTTTAAAGCCCCACCAAGCTACAAAACACTTGGTCCTTCTCCTCTCTCCAGGAAGAAGGAGACGAGTCCTGGCTGACTGTCACATTGTCCTCCATCCCCATATGAAAACACAATCACACCTATTCACTTATTCATTCCTCTCACAAATATTTCTCGAGCTCCGGTTCTGTGCTGGGCCACTTCTAGACACCGAGAATTCAGCAATTAAGAAACAGACAAAGCCACTGTCAGGCAATGCAGTCAGAATATAAACAAATAATTAAATATATCCTATGTAGGCGATAAGTACTATTGTGAAAAATAAAAGAAGGTAAAAGGATGGAAATGCTTTTTTACAAAGGGTGGACAGGCAGAGCCTCTTTGAATAGGTAATGAAATCTAAGGAGAAAGTAGAAAAAAGTGAGTTCTCTAAATATCTGAGGCAGAAGTATTCCAGGAAGAAGAAACTGTCAGGGCCCTTTGAAGACAGAGAAAGCATGTCCGTTCGGCAGGTCTGAGGAACAGCCAGGGGGCCTGTGTAAGCGGGGAGCACAGGGCAAGGAGGGGCGCTGTTGAGGATGAGGTCAGAGGTTGGTGGGGGGTGGGGCAGATCACATGTAACCATGTAGGTCATTGTTAGGACGCTGGGGAACAGGGAGTTTGACACGGAGGAGTGGCATTGCCTGACTTCTAATTTAAAAGGATGGGACTTCCCTGGTGGTCCAGTGGTTAAGACTCCGCCTTCCAATGCAGGGGGTGCAGGTTTGATCCCTGGTGGGGGAGCTAAGATCCCACATGCCTCACGACCAAAAAACCAAACCATGAAACAGAAGCAATATTGTAACAAATTCAATAAAGACTTTAAAAATGGTCCACATAAAAAAAAGGTCTTTAAAAAATTTTTTTAAAGGATCAGTTGACTGCTCTTTTGAGAATAGACTTGGGCAGGAGAGTGGGGGGCCAAGAGGGAAGCAGAGGAATCATCTAGAAGACCACGAAATAATTCAGGAGAGAGAACACCGTGGATTGGTCCAGGGCGATTCAGATGGAGGAAGTTAGAAATGGTTGGGTTCTTAATATATTGATATGTTGAAGGTAGCGTGGACAAGAGCTACTGACAGTGAGCGTCCAGATGGAGAGAGAAGATGAACGGTCAACTTGGCGTTGCTCTGGAGACCGTTTGGCAATCACCCTGCTGACCCAGGAATCTCCAGCTCAACGTCCCTGACATGATATTCAGCCACTTAATGCACACTCCTGGGGAGAGAGGATCCACCACCTCACACAACGGCCTCACGCAGTGCTTGAAAGTTCTTTCTTTCTTTTTTTTTTTTTGCGGTACTCGGGGCCTCTCACTGTTGTGGCCACTCCCGTTGCAGAGCACAGGCTCCAGACGCGCAGGCTCAGCAGCCATGGCTCACGGGACCAGCCGCTCCGCGACATGTGGGATCTTCCCGGACTGGGGCACGAACCCGTGTCCCCTGCATCGGCAGGCGGACTCTCAACCACTGCGCCACCAGGGAAGCCTGAAAGTTCTTTCTTATACTCAAAGGCTACATCTGTGCTTTCTCTCACTGCTCCTAAAGCAATATAGGGCAGGTCTCCAACACCTCCCTCACACAGTCCTCCAGATTGTCTGATTTCTCTCTCGGTTCGCATCCCCCATCAATGCCATTTTCAGTTGCTCTGGACATGAACACATTCCAGAAGGAAGTAGCTCTGGGTGCTCTACTTCCTTCCTCGGTAGAAGGGCCAGGGACTGATTGTTCTCTGAGGTCCTTCTAGAACATCATTCACAGATTATGGTAAATGATTTGCATTCAGACCACAAATTTAAATTTGGCAAATTCACTCAACCCTTACCCTTTTTCAGGTGGGAGGAATTAGAGAGTTAGCTTAGATCTTGCTTCTTACCACTGAGAAAGCCAAAGCCATTAGAAGAGCATCTCCTTAGGTACCACCTGTCAGCATCCATGTCCACACCCCCTGCTTTCCTTCCCATTACAAAAATGGACTATCTGTGCTCCTATCTAAATTCAGCCCCTCCACTTTTCTGCTATATTCCACCCCTTCTCTCATGTTCAAGAACACTGGTGACCTGAGAGTTGGAGGGAACAATGGAATAGAACTAATATTTTTAAAATAAAATTTAAGAATCCTTTATAGAAATAAAAGAAAGCCTAAATTTATGTAAGAGCTAACCATGTGTCTGGGAAAATTGAGAATGATCAACTCAGAGACACAGCCTAAAAAATGATTAGACTTTAAAGACAAAGAAATCATACTCAAGGACTCCAGGCACAATACTCGTAATACCTACAAGAGTATGAAAATTATATTGGCATCAGGATATTTAAGAGCAACCTGCAAAGCAAGGCAAGAATGGAACGTTATTTTCAGGTAACCAAAAGAAAGGAAACAAATTGTGAGCCAAGGACTTTATATGCAACAAAGCCATCATCTAATTACCAAGACTATAGAAAAATAAATTATATACATAACGAGTAGGGCTTCCCTGGTGGCGCAGTGGTTGAGAGTCCGCCTGCCGATTCAGGGGACATGGGTTTGTGCCCCGGTCCGGGAAGATCCCACATGCCGTGGAGCGGCTGGGCCCGTGAGCCATGGCCACTGAGCCTGCACATCTGGAGCCTGTGCTCCGCAATGGGAGAGGCCACAACAGTGAGAGGCCCGTGTACCACAAAAAAAAAAAAAAAAGAGTAAAAGAATCTGTGCAAATGAGCCCTTCATGGATAACCTGCTAGAGGATGAATTCTATCCAATCAAGAGATGATGGGGGAAACTTTGGCAAAAGAATGATGGAGGATGTAATGTATTTAAAGTGTATTTATTTATTATTATTATTTTATTTTGCGGAGGTTCCTTAAAAAACTACAAATAGAACTACCATACGACCCAGCCATCCCACTACTGGGCATATACCCTGATTATACATTTTATATGGTTTGAAATTTAGAATCATGTTAATATTTCACATATTCAAAGAATAAAATGGAATCAATATGAGGGAAAAGATACTTACATCATCTCTAAGTATCTGCCAACAAATTACTTACTAATTCCAAAAGAAAAAAGTAATAACTTTACAATGGTGAAATCTGGCTTAAAAACATTTTGATGAAGTGATGAACATTAGCCTAACCAACAATGAGACAAACCAACATCATGGTCCCCTATTATTTCACTGACAAGGACAAGATTCACTTAGAGTTTTTGCCAAGGATGCACTAACTGAATCCAATCTACGTGTAATACAATACAAAAGAAGAGGGAACTGTTCCAGATTAAAGAGACATGACAACTAAATGCAGAATGATGCTGAACTGAATTCCGGGCTGGAAAACATAATTGGTACAAAGGACACTACCTGAATAATAGAAGAAATTAGAATATAAATACAATATAAATTGATTAAATACTAGTATTGTATAGATGTTAACTTTCCTGATTGTTAATGATACCGAGCTCATAGGACAGAATTTCCTTCTACTTAGAAAAAAAATAACTATGGAAGAGTAAACAGGCATGATGAAATGTAAATTACTAGTAAATGAGAGAGAGAGAGAGAGAATGATAAAGCAAATATAGTAAAATGTTAACCATGAATAGATCTAAGTAAGCAAATATAGGAATTCATGTACTATTCTTGGAACTTTTCTATAAATTGGCAACTAAAACAAAATAAATGTTAAAAAATTGTATTCACACCTCTCCTATAGCAGCCCTTATACCCATTAAGTACCCCAATTTCTATATTCCATAACACTTAAGTTCTAATATCAAATATATAGTATGTTTATCATGAATCTCCCTCCATAAAAATACGAGTTCTCAGGGACAGGAACATTTGCAATTTTGTACAACGAGGTAATCCTGTTTCTAGAACTGTACCTAGCATTTCGTAGATGTAACATAGATATTCTTCAGTGAATGAATAAATGTATAATTGGTTAAAATAGGCTCTAGGGTCACATGAGTCAAATCCTTGCTCTTAGTGTTCCTTGATACAACATGGGCAAGTTACTGAACCTCTCAGGAGCTTAGCTCCTAATAAGTATTTACTTCAATACTTATTGAGGAGAGTGACATGAGGATATGAGGAGAGTGACATCCGCAAAAATTGTGCAGTAGGAACAAACTCCAAAAGTTTGTTCTCCACAAAAGCAATAAATATACTGGCAAAAACTGTGAGAATCAACTTTTTTCAGAACTCTGGAATCGAATCAAAATTTACCACAAGCAGAGAAATGATTAATTGATTAAGAAAAAAAAAAAAAACAGATGAGTCTAGATAAGAGAGCTTTGTGACATTTTAACTTACCCTGATACCATCTCCCACTTCCCAGCTTGCAGTGGCATGAAGACAACAGCTGGCATTCCTAGTATGTACCTGGAACCAGAGGGAGCAGAACAGACTTTATTCTCAAACAAATGTAGTTTTTTTCTGACCTGTCTGGTGCTTCCTTGAAGAACCCTGTCAAATGGCTTGCTTTACTTCACCTCACTCAGAACATTCCCAGGGTGGAAGCAGCTACCCAGGGAAAATTTGTTCAAAACATTTAAAGGCAAATGTATTAGCTTTTGCTTCCTGAGACCGGGAATAACGGTTGGGGAAAACAATAGACTAACCTAAAAGTTTGGGAGGAAAGGCTGGGAAATGAGATGATTTGGGGAATAAGGATTTTGAAATGCAGTCACATATTTCTGGGAATCTAGAAGGCCATGCACCTATTCAGGGCTGGGCGTATGCTAAGAAAAGACCTGAGAAGGCCCTAGGTTCTTACCTCTGGCTGAATCCAGGCTCTGTAGGAGCAGGGAGTGAAGGCTTAGGGGGAGTTGTAGTCTGCTTGACTGAGTGCTGGAATGCATGTCCCAACACACACACACATACACACGCACATGCATGCGCAGAGTCCATCTGCAAAGACTTGAGGAATTTTTTCTTTTAGTTCTAAGAGCATAAGGAAATTTCTCTTGAACCACTAACTGAGCATTAATCTAACAGAACAGACTTTAATGACCACACATAACAAAGGATACAAACTTTCCAAAACTAGTTCAGAAAAGTCAAAGAACAAGGGACACGCAAATCAAAACCACAGTGAGATGCCATTCACACCTACTAAGATGGCTATAATTTTTTTTTAATAAAAGTAAAAAGTGTTGATGAAGGTGTAGAGAAACTGGAACTCTCATATATTGCTGGTAAGAATGCAAAATGGTACATCAATTCCATGTTGGCAGTTCCTCAAAAAGTTAACTATAGACTTATCATATGACCCAGCAGTTCCACTCCTAGATATATATCCGAGAGAGAACTGAAAACAGATACTCAAACAAAAAAACACGTGTACACAAATGTTTATAGCAGAATTATTCATAACCGAAAGGTGGAAACAATCCAAATGTCCACCAACATGAATGGATAAAGAAAATATGGTATATATGTGCAGCGGAATATTATTTAGCCTTAAAAAGAATGAAGTACTGATACGTGCTACAACATCGATAAACCTTGAAAACATTAGGCTAAAAGAAGTCAGACACAAAAGGTTATATACTGTGTGATTCCACTTACATAGAACGTCTAGAATAGGCAAGTCATCAAAGCAGAAACCTGATTAGTGGATGCCAGAGGCAAAGGGGAGGGGAGAATGGGGATTAACTGCTTAATGTGTACGGGACTCCCCGGGTTGTAGGAATGGTGCGTGACAAAATGTTCTGGAATACTGGTAATGGTTGCACAACGTTGTGAAGCCACTGAATCGTACTTTTAAAAATGGTTAAAGTGATAAACTTTATGTTATGTGAATTCTATTTCAATTTTTTTTTTTTTAATGGGATCTCAGTTCCCCCACCATGGATTGAACTCCGGCCTCTGCAGTGAAAGCTGCAAATACTAACCACTAGACCACCAGGGAACTCCCTATTTCCATATTTAAAGAAATAACATGGGATGCTCAAATACAATGATGGATTTTGAACTTTTCAGGACTGACTCTTTCAAAATAAGTGCCCAGTGAATATTCACACATGGGCCTCCTCCAACTGGCCTCTAAGACATTTTCTTATTCTCATTGGTCAGGGGCATCCTCATCTGCTCAGCAACCCTCTCCCATTGGCTGGATCCTTCAACCCTCTCCCATTGGCTGGATCCTCGATGCCAAGGCTCTGAGTGAGAACCCGGGTCCCCCAGGTTCTGTGGCAGGGACACAAGGAAGCATGGGATAATGGCAAACCGTCCTAGAAGGGTCTGGGTCCCCAGGGGCTGGCTGAGACTGGGTAAAGCTTCCTCTATAGTGAGAGGCCTTTGGTTGGTGGGAAAAGGTCGGAAGTTGTCATTAGGGGGCTCTGAATTGCAGCTCAGCCCCTAACTCCTATGAGGCCTCAAGCTATTCACACCTCTCCTGTAGCTCCTATAGCTGGACGGTGCTTTTCTCTGAGGTTAAATGGAAGTGAGGACTCTGGGATCACAGGCATCACATTATCAATGTGGTTTGATGTTCTGCTAAATATAAAGTGAGGACCACAGCCCTCAGAGGCCAGACTGCAGCCTATCTACATTCTGGACGGTCTACGGGCTCCCATCCCCTCCCACACCCCCAACTCCTACTCACAGTGCTTGGCCCATCCAAGACTCAGAGGTTCCCTAGAAGCCCCCAAACTCCATGGAGTCCAGGCGGCCTCTCCCCCTACTCCTGCCTTGGGACTGCTGGTGTAGGACCAGTCGAAGGCTCTGAAACGTTCTAGAAGGCGCGAGGCCATCCTCCGCTTCCCTCTTACACACCGCAGGGGTGGGCAGAGGGAGGAGGGCCTCTGATTGGAGGAGGCTTGGTGGGAGGGTGGCTTGATGGGCGTGGCCAACGGCTGGAGGAGAAGCAGTTGAGAGCAGTTAATTTCGGGAAGCGCCCTGAGCATTTTTCCTGAGGTGGCGCTGACTTAGTTGAGGAACAGGCTTTTGGGGATTCCCCCCTCCAGGAAGATCAGAACTGCTATAAGGACGCAGGAAAACCCTTGAGGCCCAGGACGTGGAGAACTGGGCACACTCTCCCTCAACCCAGGTTGGTCGCAGAAGTTGCGGCCGGAGGGTCCCCTGGGACCACAGCCCTGCCGTCCTTGGGGCCTGGTGCTCCTGTCCCGCCAGGAGATGGGCGGTGGTTGGCAGGGCCCCGAAGCCCCTCCCAAGCCCCCTCCCCCTGGCCTCTGGCCTCACCAGAACGTTTCTCTGCTCTTTTCTCCGTTTACCTCTTATTGCCTCTCTCATGGAGGAAGGATTCCAGTCTCCCATCCCAAGGAGGAGAGCCACCTGAATGCCATGAAAGACACTGGGACTCCGGGGACAAGTACGTGCCTGGCAGAGTGACCTCCCAGCCCATTCCTGTGTGCCCTGCTCTGCGCTCTGCCGGCTTCTACCAGGCCTCTCTTTCCGGGTCTGAGGGTATTTTTCCTGGCTTCTTAGTCTCATTTCTCAACTCCCTTTCTGCTGTGACTTGTGAAGGGTTGGGGTGGACAAACTGGAGACCTGCGGGGTCAGGGATCTCAGTTTCGAGTCCAAAGACGTCCCTCTAAGCTCTGGGTGATCATGGGAAATACGCTAGCCCCTTCATGGGTGTGTGCTCTCACGTGGAAAGTGACAAAATCATAATGCTAATTCCGAGTCTTGGTGAGAATGGGAGTGATTTATGTGAATGTCTTTTGAAAACGGATGTGCTACAAATTACTTATTGTGATTTTAACTCTGTTCTTCCCACTCCCCGCCACCCAGCTGCGGCCTTTCTAGGTACCGAGTTTCTTCTGATTGCCTTTTTACTTCCACAGGATGGGTCAATCAAGCCATAACAAAGAGCATGGAGGCAGCCCTTTTGTCCACCCCGCCATCTTCTAGGAACTGGGAAGCACCCTTCAGGAGTCTCCGCTCCAGTGGACCTTCCCAGGCTCCTTCCTTCCCAGCCTTTGCTGTGGCATTAGCCATCTGGAAAAGGAGCTGCTAGTAGGACCCTGACTTTTGTTCCCGGCGCCACTCCCACCCCTTCCCCTCCTGATATCCAGTACTCTACCTTCAGGGAGGAGACGTGAATTTCAGGCAGCAGGAAAAAAAACCGAGCCTTCAGGGTTATGGTTCCCTCCGAGGCCAAGGTTCCCATGACCGTCAGTAGAGAGGGCTGGGCTGGGCCCCTTCCCTTCCTCACTCTTCTTTTCCCTTTTTGTCTAAGAGCTCCGCTCTGACCCCAAGGCTTTTCCATTTACCATCAACATGGAAACTTGACTCTTCACACAAGTATATTCTTCCTCGTTTGTGCATTACGTTGTTCCTCAAAACTGCCCTTCCATGCAGGAGGCCTGTAGGGCTCAAGGGGCCTGGTCAGTCAGCTAGGCCCCCCTTTAGGGCCTCTCAAACCACAGGTCGAGTGGAAAAGTTTAATAAAGGCTGCATGTCCTTCTTGACCACTGGCTTGTGGTCAGTGTGCTGATTTGGAAGTGAAGACTCAGGGATCCTTTCTATCCTTCCCACCCAAACCAGGTGGATGGTGTTTGTGCCGCTGGGAAATGCAAAGAGGGGCAGGTGGGAGGGCTGTTCAAGTGGGCACCCCTGGCCCTCCCACCTCCCTTTTGAATAAAGCTCGTCACTGTCTCATCTCGGGACCTGGCCCCAGCTGGTTTACAGACACCTGGCAGAGTGCGCCGAGCATTTGCGTTGTAATAGGGCAGGAGCTAAAGGAACAAATTTATCCACCAGAATGTCAGGTCACGGGGAAGGTTGTAGGAGCAGGTAAACAGTGATTCACACTGAGGTCCTGGAATTTGATTAGTTACTATTTTTATAACTTTGCTCTTTTAGTCCTTGATTGAGGATAAAGGGGGAATTGGAACAAATCACAGGTGGGAGGGCATGGAGGGGGTTGTCGTCCTCATTAGAGTGGGAACGGAGGAGTGCAGGTATGCGTCATCAGCCTGTGCTGTGTACCTGAGAGGTGTGGAAAACTTTCCTGGATCCCACAGTGGGGAGTGCAAGTCCCAGAACACAAAACATCGGCTTATTGGGGCCTCAGAGGTTGCCCGGTGCCCCTGCCCCTCTCCCCCACCTGTTTTCCCTGTGTGCCATGGAGACCAGAGCTGATTTGGCAAGAGCACAGACATCCCTCAGACTCCCCATCTGGGGCCCTGGTTCTGTTCTCTTCTACCCCAGTGGTGACCACAGAATATTCTGGGAGTTGTCTTCTGTTGTGACTCTGGGGGCCTTCTAAGGAGCAGTAATGGTGGAGTCTGTACAAACCTGGAGCTCATTGACACACAGGGCACGTGTTCTTCATCTATTCTCTTCCTTGGTGGACTTCGGAATTAAAGGTATAGACCCATTTATAATCATGATGCCACCTGGCAGGGATATTGGTGCATGGAGGAGGGCTTATTTGGAGACCTCTGATCTCTCCAGCCCTCAGACTCTGGGCCTGATATGCGTATAATAATCACTAATGTCCTGGAATTTATGACAGTGTTATCATTGATCCGTGTCATTACTCATCATGAATTGGTGACTTCTCGAACCCTATGGGTTATTTGTACTGCGTAGAGCTCTGTGATTAACAAACACAAAAATCGTTGGAGGTAGAGAGGTACTATGCTATTTTACAGATGAGGATACTGAAACGGGAAAAAGACCCAACAACCCAAGCGAGGGGTTATGCAGTGCACTTGCCTTGCTGTTGCTATATTACTCCTCCCCTGTCTCCAACCCTCACACTTTGGAAAGCGAAAACAAAAAAGAACAGGCATCTGGGGATTATTTAACGCTCAGTTTGTCAGGACAAAGTTTAAGGACTCTTAGGAGGCACTGGGACAGGCACAGAGAAGTCACTAGATATTTGCTCAGTCCATTTCTCCATGTCTTCTGCTTTTCAATGTTACATTTGTTCTTAACTCTCATGGCTCACCTTCCAGAGAATCTGCTGAAATTCTAATGTCCTTTGCTGTTCCATAGGTTACTTTGGGGCAACTCCAGTTTTCGAGTGACTACCTAGCCCTCCCCCTAACTAGTTGTATGACCCGGCAGCAAGTCATTAACACCTGTCTGCGTGCCTGTTTTCTCGGTGAGAAAATGGGTGATCTAACCCATTTATGAGGTGCTTACTACACTGTTTGCTAAATAAGACTAGTTCCCTCTCTCCTGCTTGGACAGTCCTTTGTATTCTGTCAAGAGCTTGCCTGTTTATGGTGTATCACAACCAAAAGGAAAGAGTCCCAAGTCCTCCCTCCCGTAGCTGGTTCAAGACCAACCCAGATACCATAAAACTTTCTGAAAGACTTCCATCCTTCTGTGCAACAGCCCCCCTGCCCAACCCAGAGACTGGGTGTGACAGGTCAGTGCACCTGGAACAATCTGAAAGGCCTGGGGCTCACTGCCTTCCATCACTCTCCACTCATTTAGTCTCCAGCCATCCCCTCGTGGAGACCTGGAAGGGACAAGCGGACTTGATGGTGGGGCCGTGCCCCGAAGCCTACAGTATTCATGGAGAAGCCAGCCCTTCCTTCCTTCACTAGGCCTCGAAATGCAGGTGTAGACATAGCCACGATTTTCCAATGTGCTTCTCTCTTCCTACACGGGGTCAAGAGTCTTTGCCGGACTAGTTCCTTTGAGGAATTAGAGCCTCAGAGCATACAGCACAGTCACTCGAATCCTGAAAACGACCTCAACTCCCGGATAGCCTTCTGGCTTCACTAGGTAGAGGGCCCTCCAGGACACTCCATGTGGAGCCCGAGCCCTGTCCTGTGCTCCTTCCCCCTTTTCTAGATGTGGACGTCACATGGGCTGGATCCACACCTCGGACCTGCACAGCTGTGTCCTCCCAACAGCTCTTCTGGTCCTGCCCCTCATCCCTGCCCTACTCGACCCTGCCTGGACCCGTCTCACGCCCCTTCTTTTTTGCTTAGCCCCCAGTGGACGATGGTGTCTAACCCCTGTCCCAGCTGGACTGGCCCTGGAGGGCTGAGAGAGCCTCATGTCCACAGAGGATCCCTGGCAGAGCTGCCCTTCTCAGCCCTATCTCTCAACTTTCCAGGGTCCTATAGCCTCTGTCTGCCTCTCCAAGACCTGCTTGTGGGGCTTCTGTCTTTCCTACCTCTGGCTGCCTTCCTATCTATCGTGGCAGCCAGCACTGTAACGGCTGAGTGTCAGTGGTGTGGCATGAAGAGAACTCCAGTTGTGGGGTCAGAAGATACAAAGTTTGAGACCCACTTCTGCTTTATAAGCTCTATAAGAACTTGGGGGAAAATGAACAACTTTCATCCTCAATTTGGAAAATCTATAAAGTGGGGAAAGCAGTAATGTGTAAATTGGAGTTTTTAGGTAAGGAATGGAAGGAATGATAATCCGTGTGAAGGAATTTATTTGTAATAGTGAGATGCCGTACAGTCTAACTCTGCTGCTGACCGTGTATCTTAAATGTCTCCAGTTATGTTTCATCCCTCACGATTCTGCAGACACGTTGGGGGTAGGGAAGGAAACTTGGTTGACCACCCCTGGAATTGGATACTCTTGCCTGGGCCCACTCCATCTTGTTCTTTACTCCAAACCGAAGATGGAGGGGTTCAGGCAAGAGGATCTTGCTTTTTCACGCCTGGCGCAAAGCCGCACTTTCCAGAAATCTTAGGGAGGTGGAAGGCCCTAGAGCTCAAGAGAAAAGTCCCAGCCTCTGCTTCCCTAACAAGTCAGGGCTGAACTAAGCTACAGCTGTTTGCAGGATTCCTCAGAAGGTAGAATCTCATCAGAACGCTTAAAAGTGTGAAGATCAAGAATTTGGTCCCTTGAGTGCTGTTAAGGCCCTCCCCACCTCCTCCCAGACCTCTGGGGTGATCCACAGTTGTCTCCATTTACTCTCGACATGGAAGCCAAGCTCTTGGTGTGTGGGGGTCACCTAATCCCCGGCATCGTGTCCTGCTGTCCTTCCTGAAGCACCTGTGCACCATCAGCTCTCCCAAGGGGCCTGTCCAGCTATGCACACTCTAGCCAGCCCCCTCTGACCTCCAGAGGGAGTGAAATATTTCTCTAACGTTCCTTCTTCATTCAAGCTGGGACTAATGTGCTGCTTCAGAAGTAAAATCCCAACTGGGAGCCAATCTTAATCTTCCCTCCTCAGGCAGGTGGATGTCGTTTGTGCTACAGGAGACCTGGATGTTAAGGAGAGGCTGCCTGGGGTCATCCCATCACCCCTCGGAAAGTGCTCACCGCCTGACTCAGGTGGGGACCCTCTGGCCCACTCTACGTCCTTGAACAGAGCCGGCCTCTCCCTGGATGGCTTACCTGGCACCTGGCAGAGTCTTCCCATGGGTATTTACATTGTAGAAGGGAAAAAGTCTTTTAACCCAAAGGAATAAAGAAAAGCCAATGGGAGATTTTTAGTGGCAGCATTTGTGTCATTCCAGAGCCCTGGCTGTTAGATTTTCGTCACTATGCCAGATGTGAGACAAGGGTGAAGTGTGAGCAGGGATAAGGGAACCGATGAGTGAGGGAACCCAGGGGAGAGGTCTGGAATCTTCCAGGTCCTTCTAGCTGCTGGGACAGTGGATCTCAGAACACAAAGGAGTATCGGGCTGCAGAGGCTACCATGTGCTTTCTGTCCCTTTCCTCCCTCCCTCCTTTTCTCAATGTCATGACCAGCGTTGACTCAACAGGGGAACAGCCCCTCCACAGATGTTCCCAGGCAGGGCCCTGGCTCTGTACCTGGTTTCCTACCTACCTGTGGTTTGGCCACAGCAGTCTCTGAAAGCTGCTTTCTCTCTGGGCTCTGGATTTCACGTGAAGGCAGGAATAATGGTTCTGCAAGGGCCCACCAGGAATACGGAAACATAACCATCCGGCACTGATCTGATTGGAGTAGAGGGAGCCACAGCCTGCCTGGGTAAATTCTGAAATTCCTCCTGCACGATCTTGCCTGTAGTGAGATTAATAACAGTTTTCATGGATATTGAACAGGGGATTCTAATACCCGCTGAGGGAGGCTAGAGCGGATGACCTCTAATAGCTCTGTGACTCCTGGGATTCGGTGAACTTGAGATACCTATTATCACTAATATGCTGTAATTTATAATAATGTTTTCAATGATGCATACCATTAATAATAATGACTTTTATCACTCTGCCTTTTCCAACCTGATGTGTGATCTATATAACTAAGTGGTAACTCCTCAGGCGTACTTACTGAAGTTGACGCTTACCATCGATACTTTACAGGAAAGGAAACTCAGGCCAAGAAATAGGCTCTGAACCCAGCTCCTCCCACTGGATGGCCCCTCCCCGCCAGGAGCAACTGCACCTGCCTTGGGCTACTCAGGACCCTCCAGTTCTTTGCAACTTCCCCTCCTGCCCTCCTCCAGGCCTGCTTTGTTGTCTCATCCCCCCTCCCACCCACCTCAGAAGCTCCTGGGCAGCTAGAATTGTCTCCTTCTGTCCCTGCTTGTCCACTACAGGATTCCAGTCCTGGCTGGGCCCGTCTGACCCAAAGCCAGTCACTTCGCCATGCTGGTCCGTTTGGAGATTAAAATCTAGTGAATTCTTCCAGCCAGAGGCGCCACATGGGCTCCTGGCCAATCCATCCACCCATCTGTCTCCTCCCGGATAGTGGGTTCTTCAGAGCTATAGGTTATCTTAAAACGAGTGAAAACAGGCCATCTTTGTAAAACCAGAGATCTAGAAACCAGCTAATGTCCCTGCCCCTCGGAAGTGTGTGAGGCCCTCCAGTGCATGCCCAGTGTCCTTCACTTTTATTTTGATTTCTCTCGATACCGGGCACAGTGCAGGGCACACAGTAGGTCAGCAAATGCATGCTGAAAACATACAGCAATGATTTCTCCACTCTCTCACTTTCTCTGCTGGACTGTTTTCTCACATTCAAGGTTTATATACCAGGACTCAGGCCTTTGACCTGAAACCCAGCAAGCTCTGCATTTCTAATGGTCTGTGCAGTTCTGTTAGTAACTTCAGTGTAAATCAATTTATTGAGTGTTTACCCAGCTCTGCCACTCACTAGCTGTGTGACCTTGGGCAAGTTATTTAACCCCTCTCTACCTTAGCTTCCCCAGTGGGGATGATAATGATACCCACTTGATTGAATTGTTTTGATGATAAAGTGAAATGATCTATAGCAAGCTCTTAGAATAGTGCATGGCACATAGGAAACTCAATGAACAGCTGTTATCAATTTAATTTTGCAGTTCAACATCCACTCGGAAAATGCCAACCTTGTGTCAACCTAATGAAGGGATAAGAACTTTCTCATAATTAGTCAGGGTAGGTAAGGCAACGAGGCCATCCTTGGTAGACAGGCAGAATCATATCCTTGAGAGATTCCCCAAAAGAATGTGTGGGGAAAAGTATGACAGAGAACCCAGGAGGGGAACCTTCAAGATCACTGGATGTAAATGAGGGCTTAATTCTCTTCTTCTCGGTAATATTCCTTCTCAAATGGTGAGCAAGATACTTGCTTGTTACCAGGACATGCCAAGTCAGTGACTGAGGGGACAGGTGTGGGGCTCTGAGGTTTTGTCTCATGAGAAAGCGGGAATGGTCTCAGGAAGGTCAGCTGACAGAGGTAACCACGGTTTGGGGAACAGGGGACATCTGGAGATAGCCCTGGCCGTTCAAAGGAAAGAAAACTCACCCTTGCAAAACATATAAATGCTGGAGTCCTTGCTGGGTGTGCCAGGGAGCACCAATGAACACATGTTACAGAGGAGGTGGCAGAAGAAGAGGGGGTATGACAATCATCACCTAAGCAGATGGGCAGCCCGGACGGAGGGGCCCAGGGCTGTGGGAGGCTGGTCAGTAGGCTGACTGGCTGTGGACCAGATGGGCTTGGGGATCCCATGGAGATGGGTGTAATGCCAGATTCACCCCCTCATCAGTAGGGAACCAAGTGGGTAACTGTGGGAGACACTGACATCTCCGAAAGGGGCTGGATAGTGAGATCTTCCTTGCTGCAGCCCCAGAGAGACTCCAGCACAAAATGGTGGAGAGAATGCTGGCTCTGAGTCACTTGGGCTACATTTGACTGTTGGCTAAAGGGATCAGATCAGTTATCCCAACAAAAACAAGAAAATAACCAGACAAGAGCCTGCAATCTGGGCCCATTTCCCCGGAGTTGGTGAGCAGAAGAAAGATGCCAAACGTCCCAAATGTGGACATGGCTGTTGCACCTGTGGGAAGATGCTAAATGGCCAGGATGGGGACCACAGGATAGCTGCAGAGGTAAAGCTCAGCTCCCCTCCTTGGTCTGTTGGGAAGCATATCAATTTCCCCCTGCCAGAGGCTGCAGGGAAGGGAAGCCTGCGAGCCTGTAAACATTCACTGGCTGTGAGTTG
The DNA here is from genome assembly GCF_949987515.2 of Delphinus delphis. NCBI lineage: Eukaryota > Metazoa > Chordata > Mammalia > Artiodactyla > Delphinidae > Delphinus > Delphinus delphis. The sequence goes on along the minus strand of NC_082692.2, from coordinate 34,652,136 downwards.
GGGGACCTGGAATAAGATAATGCAATAAGCTGAGAAAATAAGATCTTTGGCTTAAAGGCTGAAAGCACAAGTAGATATTTTTAAACGGAGAAGGGGGCAGCGTTCCTCTGAGATGTTTGCAGAGCAACCTGGATGGGTCTGATTCTATTACGCAAAAGTAGAAGCCTCAGGTGTTTACCTGTGAGAAGCCTTCTTGTCACAACGAACTTTTCCTGCTGCCAACTGCATCACACAGAACGTTGCTGGGTTTGGGATCTGGGTGTGCTGTATAAAATTGTGTGTTCAGGTTTTGACTGCTGCCTGCCAACAGTCTTTTTTTTTGAATAAGTGTGTCTAATTTACCAGCAGCCGTTTGCAAACCCCCATGGCTGCAAGAACAGAGGAAACCCCACCCAGTTTGCTGAAGCCCTGAGACCTTTACTGCAGACACACTGAGAACAGAGAACAGAAGACACGGAAGTACTCAGGCTGTACTTATGAAAAGTCTATACCCACAGACTCTGGGAGAAAAGTTACTACCCATTTGGGAAGGGGGACATCTGAGACAGTGACCTTCCTCTTACCTGGTTAGAAATGATATCCCTTATAAAAAAAAAAAAGCGAGTCTAAGTTATTTTGGAATTTCAATGCTGTAATCATGGCAAAATGAAAAAAATCTACTTTGAGGGGAATCTGAGGGATGTGTCATTATCAAGAACTTGGGGAGAGGGGGTCGAACACTTGCCAGAAACTCAGTAATTCAGCCAGGCTCAGAGTGTATCAGCTACCTCTCTTCTGTGAGAGATCAGAGAGCTAAAGGCTTCTCTCTGTCAGGAAAGAGGATCTGGGTAGGCAAGCATCTCTCCTGATAGGGACAAAAGTTTTGAATTAGGAAGAGGCGAGAAGATGGGTTTGGGCATTAGAGTGAGCTGGTGTGAGGTTTTCTGTCTTAAGGGTACAGAGTTATAGGTTTTCAGGGCAGAGGGGGCCAGATGAGGCTGGAGGTTGGAAAGCTATTAAACAAGGGACCTCTAGCGGTCACCAGGCCAGGAGAAGGGATGATCAGGGGAATTTTCCTGGGATGGGAATGTGTTACAAGCTAAAAAAAGGGCCAGAAAGGCTCGTGCAGGGTCAGAAGAAACCACTTAACCAAGGGGCCCTTGCCTGGAGTCAACACTCTGAGAATTTTAGCAGACCTTTGGGCCAAACCCAGGGTTTCCAGATCAGGCTATAAATTTGAGTACTTCAGTCACTGTAAAATATAGTCTGTAACGAATGAGTTGAAGAGAGGAAGAAAGGATAGGGGAGGCCGTGTGATGTCACGTGAAGAGCTAAGGCTTGCAGCCATGTGTGACCTTGGGCAAGTCACTTAACCCCTCCGAGCCTCAGCCCCTTCATTTGTAAAACTGGCATAATAATAGTTACCTTGAGAGGCTGCAGTGAGGATTCAGCGAGACATGCGCGTGAAGCAGCAACACAGGACCTGGAACCATTAGCTTCCTTCCCCTTCCAGAAGCTGTGCTTGCAAGTCAGTGGTTGTGTGTGTAGAGCTGCACTGCACCAGCCCCATGCGGCTCTCAAGCACTTTAAAGGCAGCTAGTCTGAACTGAGATATGCCATGTGAAACACACATCAGATTCCCAACACTTTGCACAAAAAAAAGAGTAAAATATCTTATTAATCATTTTATAGTGATTATACATTGAAATGAAAATATTTTTATATATTGGGTTAAATAAACTATATTGTTAAATTAATTTCACCTGTTTCTTTATACTTGATTTAATGGGCTACTAGAAAATTTAAAATTACAGTGAGGTTCACACTTTATTCCTCTTGGACAGTGCTGACCTAGACACTAGAGGAAGATAGGGTCAGGAAGCTGTGTTCCAGAAGCTCATTTGTTTCTCTACCGTGGGTCTGTGCTTTAGTTTGTTGTCCTGGTTCCCCGGTAAAAGAACCTTTTGAAAAAATGCCACCTTGGGCTCAAAGCGGGTAGAAGGTACTCGGGCTCCCCTAGTGGCTACGTGCGGTAGTGGCCATCCAGGGAAAAGGAGGCAGGGCTGGAAGGCAACGGGATGGAGGGATCAGGTTGTAGCCGGGGATGGACTATCCCTTCTCAGCCTGGAGCTTAATTCCAGACCCTCTACTGACCTTTACTCCAGGAGGCCGGCCCCATTCTCTCTTATTTCAGAAGGCTCCCATCTTATACGTGAACTTGGCAGGAAGCAGGCTCTCACTAGGCGGTAGCAAACACAGGTGTAAGGGAAGATGCCACCTCAAAGCCACCTTCAGAAAACCACAGCGTTTCCAGAGAAATAAACAACAGACATTCACAGACACAGGAATGTTCTTTTTTCGCTCTCTCCCAAGAAGTGTGATCCGTTGTTGTTTTTAAAACTGTACATTTTACTGTACATTTTTTTTTTAGCAAAAGAGAAGATTGGCATTTGTATTCTGCCCACAGGGATGTCACTTTCCAAAACTCCAAGTCAGAAACCTGACAAACACAAGCGTGAGTACATACCATGTCACGACAGAGCTCGTAGCCGCTGATGAGGACAGAGAGTTGATTCCCCCCCTTCCGATGTCCACCACTTTCCCTCTGGGCATCTGAACCCAAAGGCAAAAAGAGAGGTGGTATTTGGGGTCACTTCCTCAATGGCTACATTTAGAAAGGCTTAGTGAGAAAGTGCAGAGGGAAAAAAGAGTGGAGGAAAACGGGTCCGAGAAAGAGGGAGGATGGGAGAAAGCATGTGCTCTGGCACCGGGGCTGAAAGTCAGCTTGTGGTCTCAGGAAGAGACTGGCCTGGCCTGTTAATGGCCTGGTCTGTTTAATGTCCTGGTCAGGACCAGAAAGGGACTGGGGGAGGCAGAGAGGCACCAGAAGAAAAAGAATGAAGACAGGAGAGTAGAGGGAAGATGAGGAGAGAAAGGAGGACAGGGAGGAAGGACGAAGGCATGGGTTTTGGAGGCTCCTGGGAGGAGCCAGAAGGCAGTCCTGCATAGACAGCTCCCCGCCCTCTCCCTGTGTGTTCTGGGCGAGGTTGGGGGCCACCAGCTCAGCTCCAGGTCTGAGCCCATTAGAACGTTTCAGCCCCAAATGGACTCACCTGTATGCTTCGTAGGCTGTGTAGTGAGCAAGTGGCAGAAGGAGGGAGAACAAGAGACAGAAGCTAGAGATCTATGGCAGATGCTCGGGAGAGGGAAGAATGAGGTGGAGAGAGGTAGTGCGTTGACAATGAGGAGAGACCTGGAACAGACAGGGACCAGGAGAGACAGAGATGCGGGGAAAGACCTTCAGATGCTTCCAAAGCCTTTTCTCCCCCGCCACGTCTCGTCTGCCCCCTCTGGCCACCATCTGGGAACGTAGGGGTCAATTCCTAGATGGAAAGGAGCCCGTGTGTCCCTCCCATCGCCATCCTGACATTTCCATGACGGACCCTCCTCATGGAAGGCATCCCCCGTGTCCCCATGTCCCACCCTGAGCCACCTTCTTCAGGAACAAACAAGGGACAGACTTTGGACATAGAAACACCCTAGCTACAGTGAAGACAGGGTAATGGATTTCAAGCACCACCCCAGGAGGTAAGTGGCCTTGGGCCCTGCCCTGACTTGGTCACTAATGCACTATGTGACCTTGGGCAAGTCCTTTAGACCCTTGGGGGACGGGAAGAGAGGGTTAAGGATGAGATGATCGCAAACACCTCTTCAAGCTTCAGAACCCTACAATTCATTTAGTCATGAAGGTCCTTAGTCCTTCGAGCTGGAAGGGAATTGGAGACTTCGTATGATCGCATTCGTTTACGAATTAGGAGCCCGAGGTCCAAAGAGAGAAAGGGTCTTGCCCACTGTGTTTAGCTGGTTGTTCGGTGGTGGCTCTGGAACCCAAACTCAGAGCTTTGGACCCCGTGTCCAGTGCTCCTCTGCCACCCCACTCTGCTCTCCTTAATTAAGAGAAGCCCTCTTGCCCCCCCCCATGTCCATGGGGACTCCCTGTGCCAGCTTCCCCCCAAAGAGGCAAAAATCCCAAAGCAACTCCAAAAGTTAACATCCCTTATGTCCTTGTGTCTCATAAAAACCCTTCTCCCTCTCCCGCACGTAGAGTCCCGGAAGTTACCCTTCTAGTTTAAGCTGATGTGATGGGTGTTTGAGAAGCAAAGGAAGCTGAGCCAGGGATGGGGGAGGTCACTTATCCCTCCCAAGTGTGGGGACTCTTGGGAATAATGAGGCGTCTGGGCAGGGGACTCCAGTCTTCCCCCAAACAAATGTGCAGCCCAAATCATTCCCTGCTCTTCTCAATTGGCAATGATCGCCCACCGCCAGGGCTGCTTTCGTGTGTAGAGTAAACTCTCCGTTATCCGTGTCACTGAAGAGAAGGAGTCGGGGAAGTGGAAGAAATAAATTAAGAAATAAAAACAACACCGGAACCATCAGCAATGCAAAGCCGCTTGCTTATAGGCTACATTTGTGATTAGAAAGGCAGGAGCCCCGCCTTTCCAAACACTCAGGGCTTAGTCTGACATTTGAGCCATCGAGCCTGCTTTCCCTGAGCACAGCCTGATGGGCGGTGGGGGACGGGCCTGGGAAGGTGGTGTGTGTGGTGTGGTGGGGAGGGGAGGCCGTTGACAGGGAGACAAAACTGTCCCTGGATGTAAACATCACCATGGAAACGCCACAAAGACTTGTGGGTAAAGATGCTTTCCTCTTCTCTCACCCTGACAGGGTGGGAGGGAGGATGCCCACCCGCCCACCCAGGCCTACACCGTGCTCTCCATCACCCACTCGGAGCTGCCAAAAGTTCCCCGGGCCCCCGCCAGGTCACTCTCCTCAAAGGGCAAGAGCATGCCGTTGACAGAGAGACTGCGTTTTGTCCAGATGTTCGAGACCCTCCGAGGGGGGCTGTAGCCACCAGGGGCGACCCCTCCCGCAGCCGCAGCTGCAAAGTCCCCCATGTCGAAGGAGTGGCTGCGTTTGGCCTTGCCCTCCAGGGGCAAAGGGAGCAGGCTCCTGGCCCGGGCCGCAGGCGGCCCCAGCAGTGGCTCTCGGTCCGAGGGGTGGCCCCTGGCCGATGTCCCAGACCCTCTCCCGCCTGGAGTCCTGGAGTCCAGCAGCTCCTCCTTTCTCTGACTTTTGAGGTCCAAGGAGGCGAAGGCCCCCATCAGGCGATCAAGGTTGGGCTTGGGGCGGGGGGCGGGGGGTGGGAGCCTCCAGGGGCCCCGTCCCAGCCCTGCAGCCTCCCCGAAGCCCAGGGAACTGGAGGAAGAGGAGTCGCTGCCTCGGGCCAGGCCAGCGCTGAAGTCCATGAGCTCGTGGCCCACCACCACCTTGGGTGGCCCAGGTGCGGGGGCCCCGCTGGGTGCGCTGCCCAGCGCGGGGGGCTGGGCCCCATTGGTCTGCGAGTGCATGTTGCTGACGGTGGCCGCCGGCTTCCCGGTGCCCTCCTGGTTGCAGACCTTGTAGCGCACCATGAGGATGACGATGAAGACCAGCAGCGTGGCCACGATGATGCCACCGATGACGAGGATCATGGTGCCGCCCAGGATCTGGCTGTGCATGGACTGGCACTGTGGGTAGTCGGCCTTGGTGAAGAACTGGGCACAGCCCACGATGTTGGTGGCCGTGAGCGTGGTGGCCGTGTCATCCCACATGGCCAGCACGCACAGGTCGTAGCCAGTCCCTGACACCAGGTTGTTGACCACGAAGGCCTTGTTGGAGGCTGGGATCATCCTGTGGGGGGTGGGTGGGCAGAGAGGGGGAGGGATGGTGAGGGACAGTAGGGTGACGGGGGGACAGAGGAGAAGTAGAAAAAAGAGAGAGGGTGACAGAGACAGGAGAGATGGAGAGGGAGAGGGAGCCACAGACGCAAGGACACAGAATGAGGCAGAGCAGAAGAGGGTGACAGGTGGAGAGACAGGAAAAGGGAGAGACGGGGAGACAGAGGGGAGGGGGAGGAGGGGGACCCAGGTGAGAGAACAGAGACAGGTTGGGGTGGAAAGGGAAACGAGAGAGAAAGATTCCGGGGTGGAGGGTGGAAGTGCCAGAAGCAGGTACACAGAGAAAGACACCGGCGATCAGTTGCAGGGAACAACCCAGAAGATGTGGAAATAAAAGAAGGGAATGAGATGGGGGATAGTTGATGGTAGAGACAGTGGAAATTGGTTAGCGATGGAGGTTCAGGGAAGAAAGGGGAGAGATTCAGCAGAGAGGAGAGAGGAAGCACACGGGGAGGGGCAGAGGGAGGGACAGAAGAGACAGAGATTAAAGGTGTGAAGAAGCAAAAACTGAACAAAAGGGACTCCCCACCTCCCCACTTCTGCCTTGTCTGCTGCAAATGGTCCCTGGGTCTCTGGACAGTGGGGTTGAGAGTAAGGCCGGCCCTGGCCCCTCAGCACCCTCCCAGAGGCCGGGTCCACCCCTTGTCTGTCCTGCGAGATTCCTCAGCACTGACAGCCTTGTTCTGAGCCTGGAGCTGTACTGAGTCACAGACAAGGTCCTGCCCTCAGGGACCAACTCCATCCTCATCTCCACATGGCTTTCTGGTGCCTCGGGAGGGAGAACACTCGCTGGTGCAGACTGGGGTCTAAGCAGAAGAAAACTGGAGGTGGAAAGAGGGGGTGTTGCGTGGAGGGGAAGGGCACGGTGCAATGTTGAAGAATGGTGGGCAACTGTTTCTCAGAAGGAGGGGCCGGGTCCTCCATCACTGCCAATAGCAGGCCAGGTGCATCCAAAGACACCTGGGAAAGGGTATCACTGGTTGGGGAGGCCTTGACTGGTCTCTCACCTTAAGGGAGGGTCTGAGGGGGCAGCAGTCTCCCCTCACTGGGGCCCATCCACCATAGCCTGGGCCCCTTCTGCCTGGACCTTCAGGAAGCGTGGATACAAACTGTGACCTCTAAGGCCTTTGTGCAAGTATCATGCCTTCTGGTGGGGGTCCCTAGAAATGACACCTGTCTCACCCCATAAACACTCCTGCAGAAATACCTCGGCCTGAAGGTGGCACATCTCTCTCTGCAGCCTTCCCCACCTCCCTCCACTCTCAAAGAGCCCTCCGTTTTCCTGTCCCCTACTAATCCAGGGCTCCATCTATACTTGCCAACCCCTCACACCTAGAGCCAGGCAGCTTAATTGAGATCTCAAATATGAAATACTGGAGCCTGAACACTTCCACCCGGGAACCGCGCACGGAGGCTGGGACTGACAGGCAGGTATTGACAACCCGTCAGTGGGCAGCCCTGGAGGCTGCTGCCTCCCTGCTCACTCTTGGCCCACACAGCTGCTGGGGAAGCCACATGGAAGAAATTGAGTACTCTGCCCCCATCCCCATCCCCAACCCATAGCTACAGTGCATGGGGCAGAAGAGGCGGGTGGAGGAGGTTGGAGCCCAGATCCAGCATGCGTCCTGCAAGCCAGACCTTTAGGTCTATCTGTCTCACCTGGGCATCATGGTAATGCTGTGTCCTCATGTCACAAAGGAGGAATGGCCAAGGCTCAGAGAGGCTGAGTGATTTGCCTCAGGTCACACAGCTGGGACTGCCAAGATGAAGCAGTTGGGGCTTTAACACTAGCTTCTAGATCCACAGTCTGGTCTTATGCTTTTCCACAAACTCGGACGTTTTTCTTCATCTCAGTGAAAACTGCAGGCCCCGCCCCGGGCCTGTGGCAGGTCAGCCACCCCCTTCCCTGGAGAATATTCAGAGCCCACTGAGGCTCAGTTCTGCTGGGCCAACTGCTGTGCAGAGCCCAGGGCTACATGGGCCCACTTCCTCCCCCCTCAGGGAAGTGATGTGAGTTGGAGGGGCAGGAGCTGTGCACACCCAGAACGGTGACAATAGTAGAGCAAACACTTAATGGCAAGTGTGTGCCAGGCTCTATTTTTGGTGTCCTACTTCTATCAACTCACTTAGCCCTACGGCAACTCTCTGAAGCAGCCACTGTCGTGACCCTTGCTCTGCAGAGGTATTAAGCAGATGTAACATGGCAGAGCCGGCATTCAATCCCAGGCAGTCTGGCTCCCGTCCACTCTGACCCACCTTGTTCCGCCACCTCTCTGGGTCGTGAGCAATGGAAGAGCATATCCATGGAGGAGGGGATGGGCTGGCTGCTTTATTGAACACTTGGTATGTGACAAGGGTTTCCACATTCAATATTGCATTTAAACTTCACCACAATTCCAGGACACAGGAGATGGACTCCGAGCCCAGAAATCATCTCAGTGTTTAGCCATCTTATCCTGGGAAGCAGACCCCACTACTACTACTACTTCTAACAGTTTAACACTAGCAAACAAATCTACAGCTGATTTCTACAGCTGATAACAGAGGTTTAAGAAGAAATCACACGGGAGCATACTGGTTATTCTGCTATTGGCTCTCAGGTCTGTCTTCCCTTTCACCTGCCTTCCCATGGACAACAAGGAACTACATTTCCCAGGCTCCCTTGCCTGTTCCCAGGCTCCTTTGCCTCCCAGATAGAGCTGGCCACTGGAGACCCCAGAGGAAGACTGGAGGGTGGGAGGAGGGGAGAAGCCAGGTATTTCTACCTTTTTCTGCTTTAAGTGGTGTCTCCCTCTCAGCTCCTGAGCCTCCTCTGTGATCCCAGTTCCAGGGGCTCTACCTCCTGCCAGAGAGACCTGGATCTTAGGCTCTGATGAAACCATCTTCTCCATTACCTCCATCCTTGGGCGGGGTGGGTGGTGGCAGTGGCTTCCTGCTGTAGCTAATCTCTGTGATGCTGACCCCTCAACAATCCCATCACCTGTAACCCAACCCCAGTACTGCATTCCCTCTTCTATCTAGCGTGTTCTTTGTTTTATTTTCTCCTTACAGAATCCTAGGTGACACAAGGACATATAATTTACACAAGAAGGAAAAACTTATTTTTTCCTTGCACTTTGGGGAAAAACTATCATTACTTGACGTCAGCAGTAGCACATCTTATCTAGTAGAACCCCAGCTGGAGGAAGCACTTTGCCACCTTCTCAGAATCATTCATCACTCCCCAAATCTACCACCTGACGCCTTTGCGTAGAGCAGCCCCTCGTCCTAGAAACCACTTATCTTTCTCCACATGGTGACCTCATCCTTCGAGGCCTGACTCAACGTCACCTCTGACCCAACCTCTGCTCTCTGCTCCCACAGCCCCCCTGCCTTCCTCTGCTAGAGGCCCTTCTCAGTGGATGCCTGTGTCTCCCCGGAAGAAATGGGCTGTGTCTTCACCTTTGTATCTCTGTTGCCAGTCATCATATCTGGCCTTGCGTCACTGCTGAGTAAATATTTACCCTATAGTTGAGCAGTGAATGAAAGACTGCTTTGTTAAATACTAAGGCCTGTACAAATGTCAGGGATTCTTAGTTAAATATGACAGCTGGTGACCCTTAGACACTGCCTGGTCCTGAGGATGTCTCGGGAGAGGCGTTTCTACATCTTTGAAGTACACCCCTGACGATCTTGATGGACTTGCATGTAGATATGTGGTGGGGTGTGTGAGTGCAGATGAATGTGTGTGCATGTGTGAGAAACGATGTGTGGGGGGCATGTCTATCATTTGAGAGCCGGCTGCATGGGTATTTGTGAACGTGTGTGTGTGTGTGTGTGTGTGTGTGTGTGTATAGGCGTTCACTTATACATAGTACACAAAGGTTCTAGTTCCAGACAATGTTGGTCACTGCTTTGTCCCTCTTCCACCCAGCCCCCCAGAGGCTCCACATGTCCCCTAACACTTCTGAGGGGACATCCCATGTAACCTCTCCCAGAGACACTTGCAGACCAAGTTTGCTCTTTCCTAACTGCTGCCATTAAAGCTACTATTTGGGGCAGCTGGGAACGGAGATGGGAGAGGTTCTTAGAGTCTCCCCCTGAGCCTCAGGGCAAAGCCTATGAGCTGACCACCAAAGTCTACTGTCCCCCTTTCGTGGGCTCAGTCCAGACCACATTCCCCGGCCAACTGTGCACTTAGTGGTGTCCAGGTGGCGAGTTCTGGCCAATGGAATATGGTGGCAGCAGTGTGTGTACCTCTGCGCCAGGCCTTACAAGAGGGGGAATACTTGCCCAACTCTCCTTCCACTCTGCTGGCTGGACCCTGGGTGCAGTGACCAGCCTTGGCCAGGCAGATGACAACAAGGCCCACCCGAGGGATGCTGGAGTCTCCACACGAGGAAGGCCTCCTGATGAAGCCGGTAAACCGCCCTGGACTCTCAGGAGAGCGAGAAATCAAATTCTGCCGTGTTTGAGCCTTTATGCATTTGCATCCATTTGCTGTAGTAGTTGGCCTCTCCTAGCTAATCCAGGCCCCTGCAGATACGATGAGGTGAACTTGAGGAGTCTGTTATGTGTAGGCGTGACAGAGAAAAAGAGGGCGTGAGTGTGTGTGTGGGTGACTGAAGAGGTGCGTGTGTCTTTGTGTAAGAGGGGGAAGTCGGTGCTGGTGTCTACACAAGAAATGCGATTCTTGCCTTCCTGGACTTGTCAGCAAACGCCACCTCTTTTACCTCCAGCCTCCATCCCCCTCAGCTCCCAGCATCACCACTTTTAGGTGCTCTCCTCCTCCCCTCCCCCATCGATGAGGCACCGGCTGCCTGCTGAGCCCCAGCACTAATTTGGAGACACCATGTCAAGCTGCCCTCACTCCACTTCCCTGGCTCTGCACCCTCATTACTGGCTCTTCACAGAATCACCAGCCTGCCAACCTCTCTGGCCGGCCATGACATCTCAGGGCACATGAAAGGGACTCATTAAACCAAGGCAAGCATCCTGGCTCCCCAGCCTCTCCCTCTAACTGCCAGCCCCAAAGGGGACTGTTTGCTTTCCTGCACAACTGCAAGGGAGCAGAGGAGACATGGCTCGTTCTATCTAGCGTACGATTCATTGAGTACGTACTATAAGCCTGGCACTTGACAGGCTGGGTCTCTGATTCTGCACACTGACTCTGTGAGGTAGGAATAGTTATCCCCACACTACAGATGAAGAAACTGAGGCTCAGGCAGATCGGTCACCTGCTCAAGGTCACACAGCTGGAAGGCGGCTGAGCCAGCGTTGTTAGCCAGGGCTGCCAGGCCACCAAGCATGGTCTTCCCTATACTGTATTACCGTGAACTGAATTGAGCAGAATCAGATGGTAGCAGGAAGCAAGTCTTAGAGTCAGGGTAACTATCTGACAGCAATTAAAAACCAAAAACAGAAACATGTATTACTACAAAGGCAGCTAACATTTATTGAACACACTATATGTCAAGCAGTGTTCTGAGTACTCTACCTGTATTAACTAATTTAATCCTCACAGCAACTCTATGAGGGAGGTACTATTATTATCCCCATTTTACAGAAGAAGAAATCAAGGCTCAGAGAAGTTAAGTGATTTGCCCAAGGTCTCATGGAGAGAATGTTTGTGCCTAGCCAAGATTTGAAGCCAGCACTGTCACATTATTTCAATAAATGCTCTTGATAACCCTGGGAAGTACCTTTCGGTACTTCCCCATTTGAGAGACAGGTATGAACTGAATTACCCCCTATAGCTAATTAGGGGTAGAGATGAGAGTCTCATGAGGGTTGTTTTGCTACTTCTGAATGCTCATGGGAAGACTGAAGGAAGTGAGGGAGCTATGTGGATGTCTGTGGGCAGTGTTCCCACAGAGGGAGCTGCCAGTGCAATGGCCCTGAGGCAGGAGCCATGAGGAGGCCGGTGTGACAGAAAAAGAGTGAGGGAAAGGGAGAGTGGTAGCAAATGAGGTCACCAAGGTAGTAGCCAGGAGCCAGGTTCTAGAGGCCTTGCAAACGCATTGTGTCTTGTGTGCCAGCGCTGAGGATTTGCTGGGTGCCAGTTTTGAGAAGGATTCTGAGGCTGTGCTCAGACTCAGTGGGACTCAGTGCTATGGGTCTGGAAGAATCTGTTTTATATTTGTTGCTTCTCGTCTCAGGATCAGAGAGCCATTAGAGAGGAGTACTGGAAATACCGGTACAAGTGGTAGAAGCCCCTCTTCTGGTTTCGGTGCCGGACGCTGGCCTTCCCTGAATGCACGGCCATGAGTGATAACAGGGGAAGGCGCAGGGCTGCTCTTTAGAGCAGGATTACCATAGAGCTGGCGTGACTCAGTGAGGGCTCCGAGAATCAGGAGCCTCTCGTTAACTTCTGAGACAGGCCAGGGGCCGGGGGCCAGGCTCTGTCGCTGCCCCACTGCCTGTGCCCCTGCTGAGAACATGGGGCTCCCCTGGCTGCCCTGAGACACTCTGTCTTATTGGCAATGGCTTTGCCCCATCAGCAAGTAAAGGAGGCACATTCAACATGACTGAGATTCTGAGGCGGGGAACCCCAATATCCATTCCCACAGCCCTCAGAACAGCAGGCAGGTGGGGATCAAAACTCTTGGTTGCGTTGGCCTCTGGATGAACTCTCTTGCTCCCCTCCCCCCACCTCTCCTCTACAAGCAGCCAGAGGGATCCTGTTAAAACCCAGATCAGACCAAGTCCTTCCTCTGCTCAATGCCCCCAGTGAGGCCTGTCCCACGTAGTCAAAGTCCTGACGTGGTCCCCAGACCCCTTGTGACCTGACTCTCACCCCTCCGAGTTCCTCTCCTCCTACTTACCCTGCTCACTCTGCACCAGTCACCTGGCCTCCCTGCTGTTCCTCAGGGTGTTGCCAAGGGTGCTCCTGCCACAGGGCCTTTGCACTGCCTGTTACCCTTGCCTGGATGCTCTTTCTCCAGATGTCCATATGCTCTCTGCCTCACCTCTTTCAATTCTGCTCCAACGTCACCTCCTCTGACTGTCCCGTTTAACACTGAGGGCTTCCCCCATCTTTACCTTGAGCCCCCAGCCCCTTAGTCTGCTCCATCTTTTCCCATTACACTTTTATTGCCTGACAGACACTAACATTTGCTTATTTACTAGGCCTCCTGTTAATTCTCTCTCTCTCTCCTTCCACTCCTAAGAGCAGGCTTTTTTGTCTGCTTTGTTCCCTGATGTTTCCCCAGCCTCTAGAACAACACTCGGCACATAGTAGGCCCTCAACAACATTCTGTGGGGCAGGTGAATGAAATGAATGTTCCGTACCGGCACTGTCCAATACAGTAGCCATATGTGGCCTTTTAAACTGAACTTCAAACTAATTAAATTTAAATGAAATTAAAAACTCAGTTCCTCAGTCACGTTAGGCACACTTCAAGGGCTCAGTAGTCACATGTGGCCAGCGGCTGCCACACTGGACAGCACAGCTCGGGGGCAGCCCACCGTCTCCGAGTTCTACTGGCCAGGGCTCTTGTTATGCCCTCTGGCAGGTGGTAGGAATCCTGCCATCTCCTATGTGAGTCCTGGCGCCCCAAACAGATGGGCCAGGCCAGGGAGGCTTGTCCAGCTCCAGGACAGCTCCCGCACCGGGACAATTGGTCTTGAAGGCTTCAGTCCGGGCCTCTGCACTCTCTGTCTCCCCAGGCGTTCTCTCCATGACGCTGGATAGCTTCATCCCTTCTTTTTGGTTCTTCCAGCTTCTCTCGACTCCTGGGACCTCCAAGTTCAGTGGGGTCTCTCTGGGGCTCCCCCAGGCCTGACTCAAGCTCATCTGCCCCCCAGGAGTGCTCTGACTCTCCACCTCCCACTCAGCCTGTGGTCCAGCCCCTTCCCAAGACTCTGTCCTGTGGCAGTACCACCTCCCTTTACCCACGGTCCACAGGCTGGGCCAGCCCTGGGCCAAGTGGAGCCTTTGGGCCCCTCTGGTCCTCCATGGCTATACCCTGTTCCTGCTTTTCCACTTCACATCTACTAGTTACCCTTGTACTTCTGTTGTGTAAGTCTCTATTAAGAAAACTCCCTGATAAATCCAGTCACCATGATGAATGTCACCCCTCTCAGGAACAGTGACCATTAGAAAGAGAGGCGGCAGAGGGCAGTGGTGAGGAGCACAGAGTCTCGAGCTAGACTGCTGGGGTCAAACGCTGGTTCTGCCTCTTCCTAGCAGTAATCACTTACTGTGGGCCATTCCTTTACCTATCTGTGCCGTAGTTTCCTAGAAATATCCTATTTCTGGAAAAAATGGGGCATTTATAATCTCTGCTCTATAGGGTTATTATGAGGTTTGAATGAGTCGTGACTCATAAGGAACCCGGGTCAGTGTCTGGCCCACAGTAAACTCCACTGGAGGGTTTGTTATATAAAGGGGGGGTGATGATGAACTAAAAGTAATGTATCTCTGATAGTGGAAATCCAGGCCTCGAGGGTTTGTGGCCGGCAAATCTCATGCAAGCTAGACCCTGGGACATGTGTGCAGCTCCTGGATCCTGGCTGGGCTGATAGGAGACATCGTGGCTTCGACATTCACAGCAGCAGGACATGTTCCCCCCTGCGTGTGGCTCCAAAAGTCTTTTTCAGAAGAAATGTGGTGACAATGTTAGTCCAGCCCTGGCTGAGTGAATGAAGGGATTACTGGAAATTCAACCAAAGCGAGCCAAGCCCCAGCAGGCTGCCTCTTCACTCATCGCCCCAGAGTAAGTTCCATCCTGTTCCATGGTGCTCCTTCACCAATGGGATACAGCCGGGAGTGAGAGTGCGAGCCTGGGACTGGACCACCAGGGTTCAAAGCCCAGTGCCGTCGCTTACCGGCTGTGTGACCTTGGGCAAGCCACTTAACCTCTCTGTAATGGGGGAAAGATGATAGGGCCTCCCTCACAGAGTTGCTCTGAGGACGAAATGAGTCAGTGCCTGTAATTTAAACCATGCCTGGTCCATCGCGAGCTTAGCATATGTAGTGATTCTGACTGAGGGAGTCATCTGGCCCCAACAAGGATGGAGATGAATCCCACAGCATGAGGTTAGATTAAATATGGGCTAGTGAGGCAGGTACACAGCCCAGCTCAGGGGCCAGCCAGCTGAGCCCTGGCGGTCTGTCTCTTCTGCTGGCCTCAGCCTGCCCTCCAGCCTAGCACTTCTCTGGCTGACCCACCAAGATGATGCCGGCTCTTTCTAGTTCCCCCTGTGCCATCTCCACTCACAGACCACAGGAAAGCCGGGTTGAGGGGGCCCATCGACCCCCTGGCTGTCAGCGCTCCACTCACACACTTCCAGGGACACGCCAGGCAGCCCCCCATCCCCCAGCTTCGCGCATCTCTGAGCTGCTCAGAATCCCTGCTCACGTTGCTATGGTCTGACGGCTGCTGCTTGGTCCCACCAGCCCCAACTCAACCCCACAGAGACACCCGGGACAAGGTGTTTCTTTCTTGAACACATTTCAGCGCTTCCCAAATTGTGCACCAGCTCCCTCACGCGCCCCCCCGCCTTGAGTTTCCACTTCTCCAGAGTGAACATTTCCATTCCTTCCCACCATCTTTTCGGGACACGCTCTCCAGCTTGCCTCGCAGCTGCTCCTCACTGATCACACGCCAATCTGTCTTTGGCCCTCCTCTGAGTGTATGGGGGCGGTGGGCAGGGTCTGAACCGGAGGACAGAGTCACGTTCCCCCAACCAGACGTCCTGCTTCTCCTGAGGCCCCCCACCCAAGACAACACGGAACTTTCTGGAAGCTGCATCGCCTCGGTGGCTCACACTGAGCAGGTGGCTAATGGAAACACCCTGTGATTTCCCCAGAGCTGCAATTAAGCCACGTTGCTCCCATTCTGTCCCCTAAAGTAACGTTTCTACCATCATAGGCTGAGCCGACCCAGGCGAGGTCCCCTCCCCTCATCAGGCCTTTTCCTCTCTCTGTATATCTTTATCTCTCTCTCTGTTTCTCCTCATCCAAGTTTCTATGGATGTGGAACTTTTTCCTGCATCTAATTGTCCTTAGCTCCCAACCCCCAAGGATTGGGTGGGCACATCACAGGAAAAAAAAAAAAAAAATGTGGGCTCTGGGATCTGACAGAAATCTCTCTTCGAAGGCTGGTTCTGCCCCTGACCAACGGTGTGACTCGGGGTCAGTTTTTCCTCTCTCTGAACCCAATTTGCTCATGTATGAAATGGGACTAGCGGTCCCAACCTCCTGTGCTGAATGCGAGACATTAAGTGTGCTGGGGAAAACATGACTGCCCTCTCCTCTCCCTTCCCAGGGCCATTCAGTACTCCTGTGACGACAACGATGGCCACGATCTTGCCATTTATCTCCTCAAGGATCTGAGAAAAGCTTGCTCAATAACAATTCATCACTTACAGAAGAAATGCAGAAGGTGTCAGACCAATTATACCTCGTTGTAAACACAGGAGTGAACAAAATGAAGATTCCCCACCAGCCGCCTCCAAACGCACTAGAACCACCGGCAGACGCCAAATCAGCACCATCCAGTGATGTACCTGATCAGGCAACCCTGCCCGGTTAGCAGATCCATAATTTCCCAGGGGCACCACGCAGGGGCAAAGTCACCTGTGGCACCGACTCCTTAAAACGGCTATGATGGTGCTCACGTCAGCTGCACATATACTCAAACTGGAATGATGGAGAAGAGATTAGTATGGTCCTTGCACAAGGATGGCATGCAAATTCGTGAAGCATTCCATATTTTTATTCTGACCCACGTTACAGCTTGGATGAATGTTGAGGACATTATGCTAAGTGAAATAAGCCGGAAGCAAAAGGACAGATATTGTGTGTTTCCCCTTATATGAGGTACCAGAGTGGTCACATTCATAGACTGAAAGTAGAAGAGTGTTTGCCACGGGGAGGAGGAAATGAGGAGTTGGTATCGGATAGGTACAGCGTTTCAGTCTGCGATGATGAAAGAGTTGTGAAGGTGGATGGTGGTGACGGTTGCACACAAATGTGAATATACTTATGGCCCCTGCACTGTACACTTAAAAATGGTTAAAATGGTAAATGTTATGTTATGTCTCTTTTAGCACGACAACCAAGTGACCAAAAAGATGCTATCGCAGAGCAAATGCTGCCAGGTGGGCAGGAAGAGGAGAGTTCGTTGGTGTCATTTGTCACGTCAGTGTGGCTGATGTGCACTCGGGTGCAGTCACCCCCGGCAGGACCTTGTGGGTCTGTTGTTGCCAGGCTTGGTTGGCCCAGTCAGGTCTGGGGAGGGCACAGGGTGGGGCAGAGTGGCCCCCTGGCCATCCGCTTGCTCTTTTATATCTGTCCTGTTGTTGGAGAACAAGGCAGCTTCAGAGCAGAACTTGGCACACACCAAATGCACGCAAAGAGGTTGCAGAAGATAAAGCATGGTGGTTCCCAGCATCCGCTGTGCTGTCAGCTGGATCTGGGTTCAAGTCTCACTCTGCCACTGACTGACTAGTTGTGTGACCTGAGGCAGATTATCTAACCCTCTCTGTTTTAGTTACATAGAATGCTAGTACCTACTTTGCAGGAATAGTGTCAGGATTAAATGAGGTAAAATGTGTCAAATATTTGGCATGACTCCTGGCAATAAATCAGGGAACAGCAAACACAAGGTTTTGTTTGAATGACAATGGTGACGTCAGTGATGACCCTTGATAGAAAAGCTCAAGATGAAATGAAGTCCTCAGTCATCTCATGGATGGGTTTTGGGGCCCTGCCTTTTCCCCCAGTTCTAATCCCCTCCCTCTGTCAGATCAGAAGCTCCTTGAAGAAGGCAACTTTATCACCCCCCAGGTAAGTTTGTACTATGGTGTAAAAAGCTTACTGACTGCGCAATGTAGGTAAGTCACTTCATATCTCTGAGCCTCAGTTTTCTTGCCTGCAAAATGGGTTAATAGTATTGATCCTATGGCATCTTGTGAAACTTAAATACAGTGATACTTGTTCAGTACTGAGTATAGTGCATAGGCTATATTTGTGCAATAAGAAGCGGCCATCAGTAGAAACGAACACAACATTTTAAGTCGACTATACGCCAATAAAAATTTTTTAAAAATAGCAGTAATCAGTATTACCTTTAGTAACTTGGCAATAAGTGATTCTCTGTGCTGTTTCTTTCTTTCTTTTTTTTTTTTTTTTTTGCGGTATGCGGGCCTCTCACTGTTGTGGCCTCTCACTGTTGTGGCCTCCCCTGTTGCGGAGCACAGGCTCCGGATGCACAGGCTCAGCGGCCATGGCTCACGGGCCCAGCCGCTCTGCGGCATGTGGGATCTTCCCGGACCGGGGCACAAACCCGTGTCCCCTGCATCGGCAGGCGGACTCCCAACCACTGCGCCACCAGGGAAGTCCTGTGCTGTTTCTTAAATAAGCCTCAGAATTTATTGAAAAACAAAAGCAGCCATGATGACACTTGGATTAGGTGTCTGAAGATCAAGTTCAAATCCTAGCCCTGAGAGCTGCTAGCTGAGGGATCTTGAACCAGGAGATCGTTGGGAAAACCTACCAAGCTCCTTGGCTGCACTTAGTAAAGTGCTCACAAAGCTGAGGTGTCATTTTTTATAATGGGGACCCTCAGAACCCCTGCATGAATGAGTGACTGAGAAACTGACAGGCACCTCCCTGAGGGCTTCTCCAAGCTGCAAGCCTGGAGGCTGGACTCCACGACTAAGTGGCCTGCCCGACTTCCAGCTCGCTAAGCTGCAGTGCCGGAGTGCCTGCTGCCTCACCCCGAGGAGAGACGCCCTTTCCAGCTGGTGGTCTGGAGGAGCCCGCTTAGCACTTCTCCAGCCTGTGTTTCTGCTGATCCGGCCCTAGACACCTCCGCCTCTAACAAGCAGGCTGGCCGGGATGGGACGAATCAGGTCAGGAGAGAAACAACCTCTGAAGTGAGATCTCATTGGGCAGTGGGGAGGTCACTGTCCAGTCAAGTGGATGGAGGAGCAGAGCTGTCCCCACCCACCAAATAGTCTCAAGTTCAGCTGGATGGACAAGGCTCTAACCCTGACTCTCTCATGGAATTGCTGTGTGACCTTGGGCAAGTCACTTTCCTCCTCTGTGCTTCAATGTCCAATTCTGACATTCTAGAATTCCAAAGAATATCACCAGGAGAGGGGTGACAGGAGCAAGGGAGAGGCAGGAGGAAGGAAGGCAAGGCACAGTCATCAAAGAGCTGTGGGAGTTCGGGCACCAGGTCCCCAATTCTGAGCACACGTGGGATTTGGCAACAGAGTGACCGGGGTTCTGGGCTTAAATCCTGACTCATAACTTATGGGCTGCATAATCTTTACCCCAGTACTTAACTTCCCAGAACTTCAGTCTTGTTTGTAAAAGCAGTCTGCCAACCTAATTTGCAGAGTCATATGAGGATTAGAAGTAAAGTATGGAAAGCACTGGCATACGATATATACTCAATAGACCATATATGTATCTAGTGAATGCTTACCTACTTTATCATCTATCATCTATCTATCATTTGTCCATATCTATCTATCTATCTATCCATCTATCTATCGTCATAGTTTTTATAGAGAATGCTAACACCATCCAACCCACCCATCTCCCAGAAGGACCTCTGGCAGTGGCGAAGGTGAACTATCTGGGGGGAATGGTGGGTTGCCTGGGGGTTGGCCCTTTGTGCTGAGTGGGAAGGTAAGCTTCACTGTGGAATTCCTTCATTTGTCATGAGTTTCCAGGTGAGGCTGGCCTGGCCTAGAGGTGCATCACCCTGGTTTTAACTGGGAACAACTCAAAGCAGTATTGTTGCCCTCCCCCTCCCCCTCCCCTCCGCAAGCCTGGGGCAGCAGCTCCTGTGGGGACAATGAGCCCCTAAATGTGCTTCAAGGCCCCTGGAGGATGGCCCTGTGGGTGTGTGATCTTAGTATGGAAGTAATCACGTGAGCAAATCTAATGGAGTAAATCACAGACTTCCATCTGTAACTTTCTGGTGGTCTCCCCAGCACTGTATATTGGGGTGCATGGGTCTGAGGCTCCAGAAATTGGTTTGCTTTCCTCCCTCTTCTGGTGCAGGCTGGGAGGGGTGTCGCTGGGCTGCAGAGGGGGCAAAAGGCGGGTGAGCGGCCTGCCCCTCTCCCACCCACACAGGCGGGATGGAGGCTGGAGCCCGGCGGGGGAGCTGTGTGTGTGTCTGCTGACTGGTGTGTATGTGTGTAGGTGTGTTGTGTGTGTGTGTGTGTGTGTGTGTGTGTCTACTGACCAGACTAGAAGCATCATTGGTGTGTGAGTAGATGAGAGGAGGGTGTTGGCTTGAGGCTGTGAGCCTCTGTGAGCATTTAAAGGAGGTGAGCATTTGAATGAGTCAGAGCCTGGAGAAAACACCCTCCCGGGGCCTGCAAGGCTCCTCGTGGTCTGGCCCCACTACCTCCCTGCCCCGTCTCCTGGACTCTGCCCCTAGCTCTCTCCCGCTACTGCGGCCACCCTGGCCCCCGTTGCTCCTCAGACATGCTCCAGCCTTGAGGCCTCGCCCTGGCCGGTCCCTCTGCCTGAAATGCCCTTCCCGCAGACCTGTTTGGCTCACCTCCTTCAAGTCTCGGTCCTGACTCACCTTCTCAGTGAGGTCCGCCGGGCCACCCTATTTAATATTGCAATTTGCCCACCCCCTGGGTAAGACAGAGCTCCTTACCCTGCTCTGTAGGTTCCTTTTTGTGTAACACTGATTTTCTCCCCTCACCTCTATAATTTGCCCATATATCATGCTTGTTGCCCGTTTCCCCCGCGAAGACGAGGATCTCCAGGTGTTCTGTTCACTGATGCATCCCGAGCACCCAGAACAGTAGCATTTATTTGACGGCATATTTGCCTCTAGTTTCTCATCTGTAACACGGGGACAATAAGAGAAGCTATCCACTTCAGAGAGTTGTTGGGCAGATTAAATGAATGAATACCTAAAAGCACCGAGAACGGTGCTCGGCACACAGCTTAATACATGTTAGCTGTTGTTGTCACACTCCATCACTGCTTGGGAGGTGGAATTGAGTGAGTGATCCGTGTGAGGGACCCAGCACACCGGCCGTCACCCAGGGGTGAAGGTGCTTACTAAACGCTTCTCGCTTCACTCTCACCCCACCCCTTAAAAATTCCCAGGAAGGAAAATTCCCTGACCCCTTCCAGTCATGGAGCCCGTATTTTTGGGCCCTCTTTGGGTTAGGAAGTTAGTTATCAGTAAATTTACTATCTGTTCGGGTTTTGTTGTTGTTGTTTGTTTTTTATCAAAGGAAGAAGCAAGCAAGAACCCAGCCTGCCCCACCCGGGGCTGCATAGCTCCCAGGTCCTATAGGTAGTTAATAGCATGTGACTAACAAGCACATCCTTTGTTGGGTGCAATAGCAGCTTGGACTACGCGGCACCTGAGCCCAGGAGTCGGGTGCCCAGATTCTTCTCCCAGCTCTGCAACCCCCGATAGGCTGGATGACTGGGGCACGTCCCAACCCCAATCTGAGTCTCTGCTCTTCCCTGGTAAAGGGTTGGGATTAGACCATTGCTAACGTCTTTCCAGACTCATCTGTTCATCCGATTTTTATGGAGCACCTGCTATGTGCCAGTGCTGCTAGAGGGGATACAGCAGTGAGCAGAGGACACAGGTCCTTGTCCCGTGAAGTTGACGTTCTGGGCGGGGGGAGGGTGAACAGTAAATGATTAACACAATTGGTAAATCATGTACTATGTTAGAAAGTGGAGTGTGCTATGGGCAAAAGAAAAAGCATAGCAGATTAAGAGAAGGTGAAAGGGTTTGGGCGTGGGGAGGGCAGACTCAGCTCCATGTGGGCTGGTCAGGGATAATCTCCTTTAGCGGTGACATTTGAGGTGAAGGACATCTTACATTCCAGGAACCTACGAATCTCTGTGATTCTCTATTCCGTTCGGGGTCCCCTGGAGTCCCCATCTCTTATTTTCTCTCCTTCTCTGAGCACACTGAGCCCCAGCTTGCCCAGTGGGTGACGGGGCCAGAAGACAGGTCAGCCAAGTCCCCAGCGGTGGTGAGTGATCTATCACCATCTTCATTCACATTCCAGTATTTCACGGCTCCCGTGGCTCTGATGGAATAAATATGACCTTTTATTCTTCACCTCGCTTAAGGCTCAAGGTCAACAGCCCAGCTGCGATCTATCGGCTGCTCCCGCCACTGGCTGTCTGTGAGCCAGGGAGCCCCATGGCTGCCAGAG
Source organism: Delphinus delphis (assembly GCF_949987515.2). Lineage (NCBI taxonomy): Eukaryota > Metazoa > Chordata > Mammalia > Artiodactyla > Delphinidae > Delphinus > Delphinus delphis. Next base: position 34,630,222 of record NC_082692.2, on the reverse strand, counting down.
ATTCATGGCGCCACCTCCCAGCCCCACGCTCCGCCTGCCCCTAGGCACTGGGCCTGGGCCTTGCTTGTCTGAGGAAGCAGCAGCCACGGTGGCTCGGGGGACCACGGCTTATTGAGGGCAGAGACCAAGCCGTAAATCTCCCCCCTCTCCCCTGAGCACCGCCCATCACTAAGGTTGAACCCATGACCCGGGTTTCATTTCAGTCCTGGGAGGAGGCAGCCACGGGAAGGCCAAGCAGCCACGGTTCAAAGGGCAAGTCATACATTAGAACGCCAAGGGCACGGCCATCAGTCTTCTCAGCATGGAGAAGGGACGAAAAGGCATCGGCCTGCCTGCCTCAGATGGAACCCTCCAGGCCCTTCCGGCAGCCGAGGCTCCTGCTTTCAGAGAAGCCTGGTTTTGCTTGTCAGACACCACCAGCACTCCTGGAGGTTCTTCCACTTGTCTGACGGAGACCCATCCCTGCAGCACCCGCCTCTTTCCTCTCGTTTCCTCCTTATGTGTGGGTGGTGGGTGGGATGGGATGGTCTGGTTCATACTTCCCCTGCTTCCTCATGGTAGTCTGAGTGACACGGGCTGCTGGTCTGGGTTCGCTAATAGATTAGGTGGCTGGGAAGGGGCGGCTAGACAGTCTAGAAAGGAAACGCAGTCACTGGCCTGTATTTTGAACACACCACCTGTGACCCTAAGATACCATCTTGCTCCTCTCCATCCTAACTCATGTCCTGGGAGGAAAAGGAGGGGTCAGGAGCTCTCTGGAGCACAGCCAACCTGGGTTTGAATTCTGGCTCTGCCACTTCCAAGCTGGGAGAACTTGGGCAGCTTACTTACCCTCTCTGATCCCAGAGATTCCTACCCTGCAAAGCACCCGTAATAGTCCCAGCTGTCTCCCAGGGGTGGTGCACATGCTCGATGCGGGGTGGGGGGGTGGGGGGGAAGCACAGAGCAAGCACTCAAATGCTAAATGAGTATTAGCAAGGCCTCGAGGTGCAGACTCTAGAGCCAGCCCACCTGGGTTCAAATCCCAGGTGGGACACCTTGGGTAAGATTCTTAACCTCTTCGGGCCTCAGTTTTCTCATCAGGATAATAACATCTCATGGGGATGTTGCAGGAATTAAATGGGCCAATAAATGGAAAGCACTTAGAAGAGCACCTGGCACGTAATCATTTCTCAGAAAGGTCGGCTCTTATTATCATCACCATGACTGGAGGAGAAACCATCTGCAATCACTTGGCACTTTTGACCTAAGCCCCATCAACTGTTTTTGGGATTTATAACCCACCAACCTCCAACCAAGCTTATAAAGGGCCTTGCAACATAAAAACATATATAAAACGAGACGAGTAAATTTTTAAAATGCTTTATGGCAGATCATGAGCCGGCAAGAAGGCTTGAACTAGAGGACCCCAGGATGCTTGCTGTGATGTCCAAACAGTAACCTCACTTATAACCCCCGCATACCCACCAGGTTGCCACACAGTGCTGGGCCACTTCATCTTGGGAGAGCCTCGGGAGGAGGGGGCGTGATGGCCTCAGAACATGTGAGGGCCACCCTTTCAGTGTGGGACTTGGACCAGAGGAGGCCAGTGGGGCTGAGGCAGCCTTCAGATGAGGGGCACCCCCGGCCCATGAGGAACTGCCCCAGTCCACTTTGCTCTGGTCAGGCCACATCCAGCATACTGCCCACTGTTGGATCCCACACATGCAGAGGGATGGCACAAGCTGGTACACGTCTGAGGCAAGAGACCAGGAGATGTGCCACAGGACACACCCCAGGTCCCTTCCTGCTCCAGGGACAGACATGACAGCCCTTTACCTGTAATCCCTCCCACGTCTCTTCACTGATCGCCCTCCTACTTGACCTTCTGGGTCACCTCCAGGAAGCCTTCCCTGACCGCCCCAGGCTCTCACAGGCTCACACAGCTTATCACAGCTGTAGTATCTGAATCAGTGACTACACAAGTACCTAGTCCTTTAATGCCTGTCTCCCCAGGAAATGTGAGCTGCAGGAGGGCAGGGGTGTCCCATTCTCAGCTGTCTTCCCCGTGAGTGGCCCAGACCCAGCATCATAAATACCTCTTGAATGACTAAAAGTAAAAGGCGAAAATGGACGGTGGCAGGGAGGGAAGATGTTGCATCTGAAAAAAATAGCACTAGGTAAACCATGAGAATTATCTGCAAAAATTAAATAGACATATTATGGAAGAAGAATGAGTTTTATTCCTGATGAGAATGAAGACAGAATCTACGGCTAGGAGGTAGAGGGAGATGGAGTTTGGGGCCTGTAAAAAAAACTTCTTAGCTTAAAGGCACCCAGCAGTGATCTGGGCTCTTGAATAAAAAAGAGGGCAGGTTCCTGGGTCTGGAAGTTATCCCCACGTGGGGCCAGTCAGCATCCCAAGGAGGTGGTAGGCGTGGGGGTGGTCAGTAGGAAGGGTGGTGGGCATCATAAGGATTCATGAACAAAGGAGAGAGCTGGCCTGGATGACTTTGAACTGTCCCCTTTTCACTCTGGACTTTTTTCAGTCTATGAGAGTAGCAAGAACTAGGCCCATTTTAAAGATAGAACAACTGAGTCACAAGAGAGTTTTTAACAAATGAACAGCTGAATTGGTCCCCAGACCTCGGCTTTTCCTCCCTCTCCCTGAGCTCTCTCAAGCCCTCGGCAATGTGTCCACACAAGGGAACTAGGCTTTGAGGATGCCTGATGACCCCTTCCTGACCCCCTCTCCCTCCTCCTGTTAGAGCCTCCACTGTGCCCTCCATCATGTCTGCATCCTCTGTTGGCCAGTCCCAGAGGAAACCACTTGAGTATCTCCCATGGCAAATGCAAAGAAACACATCTCTAATGGTGGGATTTCAGATCTTCTGATCTTTTGTGAAGGCAGTATTTTTGGATGGGATTCTATTCCTAGGCCCACTCTAGGCAGGACGAGGGAGACTGGAGTTTGGGTCTGGACCTGGGCAATCCTTTCCCGACCTCAGGAAGGTAGGCTCCACCCACTCACTTCTTCTGCAGGACAGAAGCTTCTTTCCAGCCCCCCTACCTGAGGGCAAGGACTGCTGAACACCAGCCTAGCCAACCTGAGAATTTTCAAAGCCTCCCTGTTCCACGCAGACCTTCTTTAGATCAGTCTTTTAGATCGATAGTCAAAGCTTGGCGGAAAAGCAGCCTTGGGAACCAGCCCTTGGCACTGGCTCATAGACGGTGGCATTCTGACGGGTGGTAAAAATATCTCTCTGGTGTTCAGTGCCAGCTGCCGCCACCATCTCAGCTTCTAAGATCCTGTCTCCATGCCCAGGACCTCAGCAACCTCCACACCTGTCCACACACACACCCCAGGAGACAGAACACAGGTCACCCAGCCCCTGACCACTGGCCACCCTCACACCCACAAATGCCACCCCAATTGTTGCAGCCAGGCACCAGCAGAAAAGGCCCTTAAGAGCCACCAGAGAGGGAGATGTATTCTCAGAAATACTGCAGCACATTCCTAATGAGCTAATTAAACAAGAACATAAATAATTACTCCCTATCAGAGTGAGAGGACTTGGGGGGAGGGGGGGTGATGACTGAGGAGCTGGGACAGTGATGGGTGAGCTGTGATGCTCTGGAGGGGGAGATGGGAAACTCCTGTCCACTGTGGCTGTGGGTTGGGCCTCAGGGAGGTCCCCGGGCCAGGGAGATGGAGCCCCAAGGAGTCTGCCAGAAACATCATCACAAAATGCTGCTTTGTTCCCTACCTGAGTGTTTCCTGCTCACTGACGTGCCCACGCCCTGACCTCCCTCCGCCGTCATAACAAGCCCAAACGGGAAATTTTGGTGGAAGGGGTCGTTCCCCCCATTTTATGGATGTTGACATTAAGGATCAGGAGGGTCTCAAGACATTGCTAAGACCCCTGAAACTGTCCCCTACCTGGTCTCCCTGCTTCCACCCCTGCCCCGAGAGTCTCTTTTCCACTCAGCTGCCAGAACCTTCTTTCTTAGTCACGTCATGCCACTCTCCAGTGTTCAACCACCCAATGGCTCCCATCCCATTCCAGATAAAGTCCAAGGCCTCGCCATGGCCTATGAGGCCCTACATGGTGCAGCCCCATCCAGTTCTCTAACCTCATTCACTGTCACCCTTCCTCCAGACTCCCTGGAGTCTTGCTGCGTCTCCAGCATCCTACCCTAAGGGCCTTCGCACTTGCTGCTTCCCCTGCATGGCTCTTCCTCTCACTCCATTCAGGTCTCTGTTCCAAGTTCACTCTTTAGAGAGGCCACCTCTGACCACCCATGTAAAACAGCGGCTCCCCAGTCTCTGTCTCCTTACACTACTTATTTTTCTTCCTAGTGCACATTTAAATTTTTTCCTCCATAAGAATGGAAGCTCCTTGTAGAAAGCACTTTGCCTATCTTGTTCTAACCCTATGGTCTTGACTAGATTCTACCCCAAAGCAGACACAAAATAAGTATTTACTGATTGAATAAATAAAAGTCTAGATACCAAAAGTCGAAGTGTGATTTGTGCCTAGACTATCCAGTTCCAAATCCAGAGTTTTTCCACCACAGGTCATTTCTCCCCTCAGAACTTGACCATGGTTCCCCACTGCCAACAGGAGAAATCTTGAAGTCAGGAACAGAGCACTGGCTACAAACTCCAGCTCTGCCACCTCCAAGCTGGGGAACCTTGTAAGTCCTGTCACCTCCCTATGGCTCAGGGTCTTCAACTGTCAAATGGCAATGTCATACCTCACACGGTTAATGTACCAAATAAGAGAATAACTTACACAGCACATCTTTAAAACCATACCTAGAATGTAGTAAGGGCTCAGTAAATATAGCTATTGTGTGTGACACTCAAGGCCACCCTCTGTCTGCCCTCTTCCATCCTCTCTGAACAAACGTCTTATTATTTCCCTAGACCAGAGGGTCTCAAAGAGTGGCCCCCAGATGGACAGCTCAGCATCACTGCGAGAATGCATTAGAACTGCAGATTCTCCGACCCCACTCCAGACCAAATGAGTCAGAAGCTCAGGGGGGCTGGGCCCTGTATCAGCGTGCTAACAAGTCTGCCAGGTGATTCTGATGCGTGCTCAAGTCTGAGAACCACTGCACTAGAGACAGCCTTTCCACCAGGTAAGCCAGATGTGGTAGACTGAGCTGTTGGACCTGGTTCTTCACTTCTCTTTAATAAGATAAAACCTCCACAGCCTTGCCGTGGCCTGACAGTAGGTGATATGCAGGCCCTGCTTGGCCTTGTAACTTGCTTTGGCCCATGGGATTTAGCAGATGTAATGCCAGCAGAGGCTTGACATTTGCTTCTTCACCTGCCCACTTGCATTTCTGCTATCACCATGAGAAGAACATACTCTGGGTGGCCACTACACCCTACCTGGGCTCCAGAACGAGATACACAGAGAACATTTAAACCAGACCCAGAGCCTGGAGCCCAACCCAGCTGAGACCAGGTGAACTCCAACCAACCTGCAGACCCACAAGTAAGAAGATTCAATAGGTTGTATGTCATGTAGATTTTGAACTTGGTTGTCACGCAGCACTATCCTGGTGACACTGACTAATATACTGGGGCTCTCAGGGGTCCTTGACCAGGCCTGATCATTCCTGCCTCGGCCTCTTTATTGCTTCCACCTAAAAGAGCTAACCCCTCCCCTCTTCCTTCCAAATCCCACCTACTCCCCCGGACACAGCTTATACCTCACTCCACCTGCTCCCAGAAGCTCTGCCCCACCCAGCCACAGAATACACCCCTCCCAACCCAGGCATGTGAACGCACTTCCATTAGCTCATGAAAAAGCTCAAGTGTATCAAGTTCACCAAGCAAATTCATTTACATTTTCACCTTTTGGGTGGCTAATTACTAAGCTGAAATGCCCCTTAACTTAGTATCATCACTAACTAATTACCTGGTTAGAAGGTTAAGGGTCTTATAGTTCCGTGTGGTGTTTAATTTCTGAACAAGTACCTTCCTGACGCTGCAACAGTAGTTAGTTCCCACCCACATCATCAGCCCTGCAGCCACAGCACAAGTGGGAGCCCGTCTTTGGAGCCCACCCCAGCTAGAAATAGCTCTCCTTTGTAAATAGCTAATGAGCTTGTTCATGCGTGTTGCGTGTCTCCATTGCCCTGCTTTCACCTTGGGCTGGCATATCACAGTCTGGTTTTGTCTGATTCTGTGGGCTCACCACCCCCCACCACCTCTGAGGCTCTGAAGATGATGGGCATTAATCTGACTTCATGTTTGGAACCCTTCTGTCACCTACGGGGTGCCCACTCTCGTCACACACACACATGCCGGACCACAGGCCTAATTGGCAAGGACTCAGACAACCCTCTTGGCTTCTCTCTCTGTCTCAGTGTCTCTAGAGATGAGCAAAGAGCACGCACAGAGTGGCAGAAAATCAGCCCAGATCACCTTCCTTCCCAGGCTGGCCTCAGCTAAACTACGCACTGGCTACTGGCTCCCGGGATCTTGTGGGCAGGTGCCAGGAGACGTGGATGACACAGACGCTTTCGCCCATATGGCTCTGTGGCGGTTGTACTCCTGCCCAACATCCATCCTCTTCTTCTAACTCCCCGGCAGAGCCCTGATTTTATTTGGGAAAGCAACATGCCCGAGCAAATGACCAACTTTCTTGGGCTCTGATGTGGTCTGAGGAAATACAATGAGATGGAAGCAGGAGTCATCGGGTGGGACTTCTGGGGGACTCTTTAAAGGGGCTGACTCATCCAGAAGGTTGGTACCTGTCTTAGTTGGGCTTTCCCGGGAGCAGACTCTACGATGAAGATTTGAGTGCCAGTAGTTTAATTGGGAGGTGGGCCCAGGATTCTCTGGAATGGGCAAGAAAGGCCAAACAGGCTGTTTCGCTAAGCAACTTACCCTTGTGCGCAATCTGGGCTCAGTCCTACTGGGACCCTCTGGGAGACAGCACAGAACATGCCTCAGCTGTCCTTCTTCTTTCCCCCCGGGGGAGGAAGCTGGGGTATTAATCCTCCAACTCCCTCTGGCATAGGGTGGGGCTGCTCCTGGGGACGTCAACTCTGCTGCACTTCAGCTGCCCTCCCTGTGGGCTGGGCACACCTGAGGAAGTCCCAGAGGGAAGGGTCAGTGAGCCACATGTTGAAGACGGCAACTGACCTAAGAAGGAGCTTCAGTCCCTGAGGCCCATGGAACTCCCATACCAGCCCTGAGCTATATCCCTCTGGAATTCCATGACGTGACAGAAACAAACCCCCAATTTTGTCAAACCACTACAGTCAGATCTTCGCTACGAGAAGCACTTCACACTATCTGAAGATGCTCTTCACGTCTTACATCTTTTATCATTTCACAACATCCTTGTGAGTTATTATCATCCCCATTCCGCAGATGAGAAGCTTGAGGCTCAGAGAAGGAAAGGGAGGGGATAAGAGACCACGTCTGGAGCCCTGGATTCGATCCTCCTGGTATTAATCGCTAAGCCTCAGCTGAGGGGTAAGAAAAATGACTCCAGCAACTAAAATGCACAGGATGCTTTTGTTTCCTAAATGTTTCACATGCTTTATCTCTTTGGAGATAACCCCATTTGAAGGGGTTTGTATTTCAATGTTATAGACGAAGCAAAGTCTCAGAGTGGTGAGATGACCAGGGCAAGGTAGAGCTGGATGGGAAGCCAGGTCTCCTGACTTCTTCCCTCACCAGAAGTTCAGAGACCAAACCCCAGCTGTGGGATTTACAGCAGCTCTGCCCACCAGTACTGCCCATTCCCTAGGTGCAACGGCCCAATGCTGAACACACACCAGAGTCACCGGGGGAGCTTTAACAACACGGATGCCTGGGCCCCACCCCAAGCTGACTCAGGGTCCCTTGGAGAGAGGATACAGCTCCCCATGGATTCCGGTGCACAGCTAGGTTTGGGGAACACTGGGGTGGTGGGAAACCTCAGGCTCCAGGTCAGAATGCCTGGGTTTCACACTTCCCCCACCCACAGTTCTCCTGGAGCTGTTACGAGGCTGAAAGGAGCTGGCTGCTGTGAACGTGTTTGAGGGAAATTCTAGTTGTCAGGTGAGTGTTTGTGTTTGGTGTCATTCTGATGGCTGCCACCACCAGCATGATCCCCAAGTCCCAGACACTCCTCAAGCCTAACCCCTCCCTCTGTAAACCTTCTTTGGTAATTTCCTGGTGAGAAATAAGTAATATCCCCACCCGCACCCCCAAACCAACCAAATGTATATAAAATTAACAAGGAACTGGTTCTCTGGTTCTCACTTGCTAGAGGGGGAAAAGCCACATTCCAAAAGAAAAGTAGACTGGATGCGCAATTCTACTCCCTTTACTCCTGCTAATTATTTCTCCCTTCGAAGATGTCTTCAGACAGAACTTTTTGAGAATAAAGAGTGAATGACAAGTAGAGAATTTAGTCACTTCTGAACAGATGCCCTGAAGGTTTTTGAATCTGAGTGGAGTCATCTTCTTGTGCAGAGCAGGAGGGGCAGGATGAAAAAATGGTGATATGATTTGAGATGCTCTTGGAAGGCACCCCTGAAAAATGTCTCTCCTATGCACAAACTTGCTGTGGGTTTTGAAATTCCACCATTAGAGATTCACTCCTTTGGGTCTTTCAGAGTTTCCAATTGAACTGCGAAGATTTCTGAAAGGGGTGACACCTTATACTTTGATCTCTTAAAACTCTATCAGATTGTTTTCCTAATTTACAGTTCTCTTAGAGTAAGGTTTTGAAGAATGGAGCCACAAGAAGAAGCCTGGAGAACAGGGACGAAAAGAGGGGGCTAAGAAAGGAAAGTGGACAGGCTCCTAATAACAATAAGTAATGACATGTATCCTGTACTTCACAGTTGACTATGAAAGATGCACTTTCAAATAGGTGATCTCATTCAGTTCATGCCACTGTCTATATAACATATGCAGAAAGGAATCTCTGTTCCCATTTTACAGACAAGAAAACAGAGACTGACAGTGACGCAGTGTTTTGCCCATGATCCCAAGACTAGTAAATGGTAGAGTTAGGGTGCAAACTCAGGTTCTAGAAGTGCTAGCTGCCTCTTTGTCTTCTGTATATTACTGGCAGTGCATTGTGCCTAGTTTTAAAAGAACTACATTTCCCAGCCCCCCTTGCAGACATGTGTGGCCATAAGAGATATAAGCAGAAGTTATTGGGTAGAGTTTCAGAGAACCTCTTCCCCTTTGCCCCCTGGCTCGTCTGCTTTTTATCTTTCCTGCTGTATAGAAAGGAGATGTGAAAGCTAGAGTGCCAGCAGCCATTTTGCACCATGAGGGAACCTTAAGGACAGAAACTGTGTGCTGAGGATGGCAGATGAGAGAGGTAGGAGCTGGGCCCTTGGTGGCCATGCTTCCCAGAAACCCAGGCTAAACTCTCTTCCACTGGACTTCTCTTACACAAGAGACATAAACCCTTATGAACTTAAATCTCATTAGGTTAAGTTTTCTATCCATCCTAATTGCCACGGCTAGGCCTTAGAGATGTGGGGAAAGCAACTAAAGCTGGAAGAGAAAATCTCAGCAGACTCCCAGTGGGTTACCCCATCCTTCCGAGAAAAAGAAGTTATAGTTGGTGCCCCCCAGCCCAAGTCTCCAGCCTTAAGGAAAACTCCTTGAGGTATCAGTGAGATGTGCCCCACAGCATGGTACCTGGCATTGGATGTAGGACACCACATTTCTAGTCTTTGCTTGTGGAACCTTGGGAAATCCACTCAATTCACTAAAGACGTAGTTTCACCATCTATAAAATGGGTATAATATTGGTCCTGTCCATCTCCACTTGTGGACATCAGATTTCTATTGTCAAGCAATGTAAAAGAAATTTAGAAAAATATAAAACCCAAGGCAGGCTGATCTGGCTCTGACCAGGGAGTTGCCAGGGATCTTTCTACCCCACACACCCCAATTTCCTTCTTCACACCTTTTTTTCCTCTGCCTGTCAGGGTTCAATCCACTGTTTCAGGAGAAGCTGAGATGTCAAAGAAGCAGCTGAGTCAAAGAAACTTCCCCCTGTATAGGTGTCAGGTTTTGCATATGGCATGACCCTTCCTTTAGGGAGCACCTGTCCCTAGCAGTTTCTTCCCATATCCACAAGATCCCAGGTTCATCAGTAAATTTGCCTCCACCCCAAGGTGGGGAGGGCTACATTTTCATGGGGTAGGGGGGACCAACTGAGGTGTTGATTCATAAGATCCTGATGGGGTAGAAACTGGCTGAATCTGCCATTTTATTTTTTCCCCAGAGGGGAAACAGAGCAACAGTTAAAAAAAAAAAACAAAAAAACAATGCCCTAACCCCAGCCCTGCAAAACTCTGTGGGGTGGTTCAGTCTCCCCCAAGGTGGGGAGTGTGTCTGACAATCATGGAAGAATATGGCATGGAAAGGGGGGTCTGAAGATAATTGGGGGTCGGGGCATGGAATGGTTACTATCTTCTACTACCTTCAGGTCTCTTGCCTCATAATCCCTCACGTTTTCTACACGGAATTGATGACAACAGACTAAGCTGCACGAAGACAAGGCTGCATCCTGGCTAATTCCACACTGTGCTATAGAAGTATGCTGGCTGTTCCCCTGGCCCTCCTGGGGACTGTTCCAACATCATGCCTGGAGGCAAGTGTTTGTGAATGTCATTTGGGCTGCTAATGACATGCAGGGCACTTAACTTACCATGTCACACGGGGGATGAAGCAGAGCTGGGATGGGCTTCTGCTTTCTCATGCACGAGGGGAGGCCCCCTTCTTTCTGACTCCCCTCTCGCCATCCTTCCTCTTCCCCTCAATGACTCCTCCCCACCCCCCTGACACTGCCCCCATTAATGCCAGCCACTTCCTGAAAGGGCAGGCCCTGGGGCAGACAGATGCGGGAGCTGGCCCTCCCCAGTCACACGGGAAACAGGCCAGGCCCTACTTGTGGACTGTACGTGTCCAGCATGACCCAGGGCTGCCGGCAGGGCTCAGCCGTGTGTACTCAGGGAAGGCAAATGGCTTGGGAAGTCAGCAAAAACCATTAGATAATTAGGGAGCTAATTATCTGATTTAAAAAAATAAAAGCGAGACACTATTTCATAGCCAAATTCAAATCCTGAGTTATCCATGGCTTGGAATTAGCCATGTCTCTGCTCCCCCTTCCTGGTATATAGAATGGAACCTGATGTTTCAGACACAGCTCACAGCCCCCAGGGCTTCTGTAGGCCCATGGTGTTGGTCAATGGTGACCTGTCAATGACGTGTCCAATCTGGCTGGACAACTGAGCCTCCACCAAGGTCCCTGTCTGTGGCCTCAGGCCTCAGGGCTTAAACCCCTATGAGACAGGGCACCCTAACCCTGGGAGGCAAGATGCCATGTGGCCCCAGCTGGCTAAAGCAGGTGGATTTAGCAAGTGTGGTAACCATACTGTCTTGATCATGGGATAATAAGAAAACAGAGCCATAGACCATCAGGGTAGGCTCACTTAAGTCAAATGTTACAGTTAGGCTGACCACTCAGCATCCCTGGCATGGAGTTAGTCGGGTTCTACTTGAACCCTTCTGGTACGGGCAGCTCACTACTTTATGGCAGCCCTTGCTTATTCTGCTGTTGGGCAGCTCTGATGTTCATTTCCATTCTGTTCAGTTCACCAGGTGTTGACTCAATAGCTGTTGTGGGCCAGGACTTACTAGGAGCTAGGGATCCACAGATGAGTAGGTATGAATAGCACATGCTAGAGAGGAAGAAAGACACAAGCCATATCATTTTGCAGCCAGATGGAGAGCAATGAGAGAGGTAGGTACAGACGCTGCTATTGGAAATTTTTTATTGTAATGGGTCAGTGCCTGCTTTCGTATGTGTGTGTGTGTGTGTGTGTGCGTGTGTGTTCCTCTCTCCTACTCATACATTCTTTGAATAAATTAAGGGATATATGACTCCTTTCCCAAATCCTGTCATCTCCAAGGTAACCTCTGCCCATCTCACAAGATTCTAGAATCCCATTCTCATCAACGGATCTCTGGATATATTGCCATTGGTAAAGATAATCTCTTGAGACTCTGTCATCCTGTATTAAACGTGTTACAGCTCCACTCCGACCAGCTTGGATGATTCAGTGATTAAAATCGTAACCTCCCATGATCTGAGCACTTCACCTCTGTTAACACAACCCAAAATTACAGGAGTCTTTTGGCAGCTCCATCACCTTGCGGCCATGATGTCCTTGAGATCAGCTAAAACTCTGAGCCGATGCCACACAAAATTCCAGTCAACCCAGATGTGCCTCACCTTGAACTCATGCAGTTGAGTTTTTGAACCGAAAGAGAACACATATTTTCTGTGTCTTCATCCATGTCAATAAGAAAACATACTGAGCAGTACAGCATGGGGGCAGGTATGGGCACAAGGCAGAGGCTTTCTCCCATGCTCATATCAATTTGTTAAGCAACCTGATTACTTGACCAGTTACAAGTCCACTTCACCAGTTCACACGTCTCCATTTTGGCCCAAACACAGGGTAAGATTTTTGTCAAGTGTCCTTTACAATTGTGATGTGCTCTGTTTATGGCAGTGAGTCACAGCCATAGAAACTCCTAGGATGTTTTCCAACAGCATCTATCACCGCAGAGGTTCTGGCCCACTTCCCCCTTGGAGATGCATAGGGGTGAGGGTCTCGTGGAGAATCCTGTGTCAGGAGGGATGTCACTGAGGAGGGCTGCCCTCGTGAATGACAAGGAGGCAGATTGAAAGAACTACTGGGTCACAAACTAGTGAATATAACAAAAAAGAAACAGACTCACAGATATAGAGAACAAACTAGTGGTTACCAGTGGGTGGGAGGGGCAAGATTGGGGTAGGAGATTAAGAAGTACAAACCATTATGTTTAAAACAAGCTGCAATGATATATTGTACAACACAGGGAACATAGCCAGTATTTTGTAGAAACTATAAATGGAATATAACCTTTAAAAATTGTGAATCAGGGCTTCCCCGGTGGCGCAGTGGTTAAGAATCCACCTGCCAATGCAGGGGACACGGGTTCGAGCCCTGGTCCTGGAAGATCCCACGTGCCGCAGAGCAACTGGGCCCATGTGCCACAACTACTGAGCCTGCGCTCTAGAGCCCGCGAGCCACAACTACTGAGCCCATGTGCCACAACTACTGAAGCCGTGTGCCTAGAGCCCGTGCTCCGCAACAAGAGAAGCCACCGCAATGAGAAGCCCGTGCACCGCAACGAAGAGTAGCCCCTGCTCGCCACAACTAGAGAAAGCCCGCGCACAGCAGTGAAGACCCAACACAGCCAAAAATAAATAAATAAAATAAATTTATTAAAAAGAAAAATTGTGAATCACTATGTTGTACACCTGTAAATTATGTAATATTGTACATCAACTATACTTCAATTTAAAAAAAAAAGAAAGAAATACTGGGTCATAGTGTCCCCTGAAGACAGCTGAATACTTGGGCAGGATTTGTCCCCTGGAAACCCATGCTGGGTCCTGGCAACCAGCATTCTTTGCCAAGGGCTTATAGCCATCTGTTGAGCAATTCTGCCCAGCCTAGCATCCTATGCTCTATGGGGTCTAGTCTTCAAAAGGAGACTATCCACCCTTTTCCCATCTTGGGCACTTCTCTTTCCCTCCATGCTGTCTCAGGCCCACCCCCATGGGCTTGGGAAACTCAGCTAGTGTCCTCTAGTCCTGGAATGTGACCCTTTGGGTACGTGTGATGTGTCTCTGTTGGCCTTGGTTTCCTCCTTGAGTATTGGTCTTGCCCTTCCCATGTTGCCTGGATTCCAGTTCTGTCTCTGCTACTTTCCATGTAACACCTTGGGCAAGTTTCTTATATGGGAAGTGGAATAACAATAGTTCTCACCTCCTGGGGTTTTGAGAAAACTCAATGAGTTAGTACCCATAGGGCCCTCAGAATAGCGCCCGGTTCAAGTAAGCTCTCAGCGCAGATGTGTACCATTATTGCTGGCCCTGTTCTTGCCGGGGAAGGTGGAGGCCAATTGGAAACTGTGCAGCTTTCCCTGTGGCTCTTGTCTAGTCCTCCTGCAGCCTCCTTCCTAACCAGCACATTTGTCCTTCCTGCTGTGAACATGGATTAAGAGCCCTGCCCTCTGTACAGTGTGTGCTCCTCTCTAATATTCATCTTTGGATAGAAGGCTTTCTGCCCCTCTTTTGTACACATCCCTGTTGAAGGGATGTTGAAGGCCCAGCGTGTCACAGAGCCACTGTGCAGCCCATTGGTGTCTCTTCTTTCTTATGGGGACAGTTTGCTTTCTAAAAATCCACTGTATCCTTCTTGGAGTCTCCCATTTGTCCTAACAGCCAGCTTCACTGTTTGGGTGAGGGCAGCACAGCCATGGTGGCTAAGTCTAGGCACTGAAACCAGAGGCCTGTGTTCAGATCAGTCCTGCCTCGTTCTGGCTGCACAACCTTGGGAGAGTTTTAATTCTCTTGGTCTTTTATATTTCTTGGTATGTCCAGGAGATTTAAATGAGATATTTACTTCTTGGAAAGCTACATTGAAACCCACAGTAAGCTGGCAATAATGTTGTCTGGTGATTGCTGTTACTATTATCGGGCTACAGACTCACGCTGTCCTTTTTCTCTAAATTTTGGAAATCCAACTTCTTAAAGACTGAATTGTATATCTAACCATACTCTTCCCGTTTCTCGCCCAGGATGGCAGACAAGATAATGGTCTCAACTCTCACCATTACTGTTACTACAACCATCACTATTGCTAATAACAATAATAATAATAATTTGTATTCCTTGAACACGTACTATTACGTGCCTGCACTGTTTGGAGAGCTTTCCATGCGGCTTCTCTTCTAATCTTCAAGACCACAATAAGGGGAAATCTGCATTTTTTCCCTAAGATTTCTGATGTTTCCATTTACTTCATTTTATTGCACGTTGCTTTATTGCACTTTGCAAATATTGTTTTTTACAAATTGAAGATTTGGGGCAACGCTGCATTTAGGAATTCTATAGGGGATATTTTTCTAACAGCACTTGCTCACTTCATATCTGTGTCACATTTTGGTAATTCTCGCAAAATTTCAAACATTTTCCTTATTGTTCTATTTGTTATGGTGTCTGTGATCAGTGATCTTTGACATTACTACTATGACCCACTGAAGGCTCAGATGATGGTTGGCATTTTTTAGCAATAAAGTATTTTTTAGTTAAAGTTTGTACTTTTTTTAGACATAATGCTGTTATACACAATAGACTACACTATAGTGTAAGCATAACGTTTATATGCACTGGGAAACCAAAAAAAATCACGTGGCTCGCTTTATTGCAACATTCACTTTCTTGGCGTGGTCTGGAACCCAACCCAAAATATCTCTGAGGTGTGCCTATATTTCTACCTATAAAGCTAGTGTCTCCAGGATCTCAATCACCAAATAAAAGCACTTTGAATTCAGCTTTGAGTGACTTCAGAAGTACACCTCCGATCCCTCCCGCGGCCCTCGGAGGGTTTCTGAGACCCCGAGGGAGGGGTACCATCTTGGCCACCTTGGCTTGCTGCCACCTTGATGCCAGTATCTCCCCCTCACAAACCGCATGTCCCTTCATCCTGCGCCTTTGCAAACCTCAGAGCTGGTAGCTTTTTGCCTTTACACTTTATATCAAAGTCGAAACCATATAATAAATTCACAAGTGAAGAAATATACTTATTTTCAAAAGGTCAACCTCACAAGGTATCAAAGAAATGCAAATTAAAGCAAGGTCCATTTTTCACCTATGAGATTGGCAAAAATGAAAGTAATTATATATTCTATAATTGGCAAAGGTGCGGTCAAAATGGGCACTGTCACCTTCCACCGGTGAGAGGATAAATAAATGTTTATATGCAATGTACAAAGGTTATAATTTACCCGTGAAACCAGTGATTCAACCCTTAAGAAAATATGCTAAGGAAATCACTGAAGTTGCACAAATGTATTTATGTACAAAGATACATCCATTGCTGCATTACTTTTTTTTCTTTGCTGCGTTACTTTTAATATTGAAAGATGGAAACAACCTAAATGTCCAACAATAGAAGACTGATTAAATAAATTACGGTATAGCCAAATGAAAAGTACTTTAATACCATGGGATCTAAGCAAGCTACAATGTTGAGTGGAAAGAATTAAGAAACAAAAGGACACACTAGATTGATCATAAGTATTATTTTGAACTGAAATAAAACTTAGAGGCCAAATGCTCCTGGTAAATTTTGAGTGGTGGGATTACAGGTCATTTTTTTCTCTCTCTTTATCATTTTGTCTATGTTCCAAATTTTCTACAAAGACTATTACTTTTATAAGTAGGAAAAATATATATGCAGATTGTTTAATTTCATATATATATGAATACATAACATATATTGTTTAATTTCATATATATATATATATACATATGACATGCATATACTTCAGTTAAGTTCTAATGTTGTTTTCTCTACATCCTGAGAATGAAGCTGTTCTACAGACAAGCTACACATATGACGCCAGGTAAGGGAAGTTCCTTGGCTCCTGCAGCTTCCATGGTGTACCCACCCTCCATCTCATGGACTCCGTTTGGTGAATAAATGCCTTCCTTTCCCCACAGCTTCCCATCCAGAGACCGATTCATCAACTGAGAAAGTCAGAGTAGGAAGAAACCTCATTGACAGATCAAGGTTCTTGACCTCTCTTGTACCATGGACGCTTCAACTGTCTGGTGAAGTATATGGGATCCCCTCTCAGAATAACCATTTTAAATGCATACAATAAAACACACAGGATTTCAAAAGAAACCATGCATTCCTTGAGCTGTAAGATTCTAGGCCATGTCTGTCATGTTCAACACAAGCTGAGGCTGGCCAAGAAGGAAACACACCTGTGGTCAGCCCCCGACCCTTTGGCCTGGACCCATCATCTGTGGGCACCTCCCTCCCTCCGAAAAACGTAGGCAATTCTGTTGCAGCTTTTCAGTCTTAATCTCCCTTTCTATCAGCCTAGGAAATGGCCCTTTGATTATCACAGAAGGAGATGAACATCAGTGTCTCCATTTCCAGATGAGGAGACTGACACCCAGAGTGGTCAGGATAGGTGGGCAGGATGGCCCCACCTCTAATATTCAGTAGGCTCACATGACCTGCTCTGGTTAATCAGAGCTCATCCAGGGCTTCTGAGAGACCAAATGGGACATGAATGCTCTTCTCCTTCTAGGGCTGCCTAGAGGAAAGAGGTTGTCTGAGGGTGAAGCCAAACCAGAAGAGAAATGAAACTTAGGGAAGCTAAGAAATTGAGAATGCAGGATGTTTGTGGGGCCTTTGATCTACCCTGAGGCAGGTCCCCAAGTTTTCAATTACATGAGCCAACACATTACCTCTCCCTTTTTCTTTTTTTCAGCCAGTTTGAATTGAGTTCAATTACCTGCTGACCAAGTCAGGTGCAGATTATCCCCATTTTACAGATGAGGACAACTGAGGCAAGGCAAGAGAGTTAAATGACTACCAAGTGGCAGAGTGATGATCTGAATTTTACACCTCCTGACCTTAACCGTGACTGCCTACAAGTCCAGGTGAAGGTCAGGTTCATCCCTCCTTGAAGGAGTCAGATTCTTTGGCCAAGAGTTCTGCTCATTGTTATTGTATGCCCTCCATCTGAGGCTCAAAACAGAAAGTTCTGAGGCTCACAGCCACGAGCCCACCTACCACAGTCACGGCCCTGGGAGGTACGGTCCTCCGACATACACCTCTCTTTGGGCTGCCCATGTGGGGTCCCGTCTTCTTAAACTTGTAGGTAATGTTCATTCTACTTCCTCTCACCTGCACAAATGGCGCAGTTTGTCCCCAGAATCCCACAGCCACCTCTGGGGAGGTGGGGCATAGGTGGGAACAGCTCAAAACCCTCCCCATCATTTCCTCCTGGTCCAGCCAGACACCTCCCTGTGTTGCCACAGTCCCGGGCTCACCTGTAAATCAGTACCTCATCGTCGGAGCAGTTGTACTGCAGCTGGTACATCTTCACCCGGGGGGCGGACTTGCTGACCGACCACTTGACCAGGGCCGAGGTGGTGGTCACATCGGACACCAGCACAGCCCGTTCCGGGGGGCTTTTGGGAGGCTCCCCGCCCCCACTACCTCCACCTCCCCGGCTGGTCTTGCTGGAGCCAGTGATGTCCGAGAGGCGGGACTTGGGGGACGCCGTGCGGCCGGTGCTATTGCTGAGGTGTGGCAGCTGGACAATGGAGACCTCCACTGTGGCCGTGGCCTCCCCAGCGGCGTTGGCAGCGATGCAGGTGAAGGCACCGCTGTCCTGAGACGTGGTGATGAGGATGTCCAGGGTGCCATTGTCATACACGGCAGTCCTGGAGGAGTTCCCCACCAGGCGGTCATCGGGGGCCACCCAGTGGATGAGGGGGCTGGGGTCCCCGATGGCCTTGCACTTGAGTGTGGCCGCCTGGCCCTCCAGGACCAGCAGCTTGTGCGTGTGCTGGGTGATGAGAGGCGGCTCGCACACAAACTCCTCCTCACGCACGTGCCAGAAGTAGCGGCCCTTCAGGCCCCCCGGGGAGCCACAAGTCTCCAGGTCATCGTCCCGCTCGAGCCTCCGCAGCCAGAGAAGCTCGCAGTTACAGTGCAGTGGGTTTCCCCCAAAACTAAAGGACAGGGGCGGAGCGAAGGGCGTGGCCGTCAGGGCGGAGGCCTGGGAGTGGGCGAAGATGGGGTCCGGGGGCAGCTTCTGCAGCCGGTTGGAGGTGAGGTCCAGGCGGGCCAGTTTCTGCAGGTCGGTGAAGGTGCCCTCGGTGATGTGGTCCAGCAGGTTGTGGTCCAGGCTCAGCTGGTGCAGGTTGACCATGCGCCTCACGGAGCCCCAGGGCAGGCCGTGGAGGTTGTTGTAGGAGAGGTCCAGATCCTCCAGCGTCAGCAGGAAGTCCTCGAAGGCCTCGTCTGCGATGCCTCCCAGCTGGTTGTTGTTCACAATGAGGTGCTGCAGGTTGACCAGGCCCCGCAGCGTGTCCTCCCCGAGGCTGGGCAGCCGGTTGCTGTCGAGGTGCAGGGAGCGCAGGCTCTCGAGGTCCAGGAAGGAGAAGGGCTGGATGTGGCTGATGGTGTTCCTGGACAATGTCAGGTCCACCAGCCCCGTCATGTTGGCGAAGTCCTGGCGGCCGATGTGGATGATAAAGTTGCCGCCCAGACGCAGCTCCACCGTCCGCCGGTCGATGTCAGGGGGTACGAAGAGCAGCCCCTTGGAGGGGCACAGGGTCCCCAGTGACTCAGACAGGTTCTGGCAGACACAGTACTTGGGGCAGGCGTCGACCACGGTAAACGCCATGACAAACGCCAGCAGGCCACCAAGCAGGGTCTCCATGGTCTGGTCACTCAGGCCACGGCGCCTGGAAGGGAGGGACACAAGGTCAGGGTCAGGAGGCGACTTCCTAAAGCCCAGGCCCAGAGCTTCCTCCCTCACACCCACCCCCGCCTTGGGGAGCAGTAGAGTAGCATCTGCTCACGCAGGTGTAATCTCTTCAACCAGTCCCTCCAATACAATTCCACTTTTTCCTTTCTCCTTAGCTCTTATCACCTTGGAACAGACTATTTAATTACTTATTAATTATGTTTATGGAATATTTTCTATCTCCCTCACTAGAATGTCAGTTCCATGAGGGCAGGTACTTTTGTCTATTTTGTTAATTGCTATAACCTGCACATCTAGCACAGTGCCTGGAACATAGTAGATGCTCAATAAATATTTGTTGGATGGATGCATGGATGGATAATTCCATACCAGTGGTTCGTCGAATAATCATTGGATTTGAAAAGTGTTTTATGGCTGGATTTTGAAGTGGTTTTGCCTTCTTAATTGGATTAGGCTCAGCATGAAATCAAATTGGACCAGCATTCCCTAAGAACAAGAACATGGACAAGGAGAGAGCTGTCAGAGAGCTGTCAGAGAGCTGGGAGATGCCAGTGTTAGTGGGGAACTGGCTTTGGGTAAGTTCTTCACCATGGAGAATCCACATAGTGGGTGAATCTCTGGGAGTTCAGGGAGGTGAAGAAGGGGGTGGGGTGGGAAGCCAAGGCATGGACCTCTTCTGAGCACTTAGTATGTGCTGGGTCCCCTGCCCAGACCTTCATATACATCACCTCATCTGGGCTTCAGGAACACACTTCATGGGGAAGGGCTTATCTGTGTATATAGATGAGGACTTGTCCATGGCCTAAGAGCCTTCTTTAGGTCCTTATGCAAAAGTCACCTTCTCACCAAGGCCCTACCCTCTGTGCACATCCCTCTTCCTTGCCCTGCATTTTCTCCTTGGAATTGATCACTATCTAAGTTACTATATGTTTCACCTAAGTGTCTTGTTATTGTTTGTGTTCTGCACTGGCAAAAAGGCCCCAAACGGTTGGGACTTGTTTTTATTCACCACTGAATAAAAGGCCTATAGCACTGCCTGTTGCATAGTAGCTGCCTTTGTGAGAATGACTATCCAGGGAAGGAAGGAACAGGGCTTTGGATCAGGTCTTTGAATCTCCAAATCCTACAGTTTCATCATTATTCCATGTGGCTCTATTTATGTAGTACTAAGAACATCAACTGAGCTGGACTTTTGGAAAATCATTGCACGCTGGCCGTGTAGCATCACGCAGACCAACAGCTCTCGATTTGCCTTCTAGGAGTGCTAATTAGGGTTCTGCAAGGAAGGCTCCTAAGGCCACTGCATTGGGAAGCACAGCCCACTCTCGCTCACCCTTTCAAAAGCTCTCGCTGCACTAGCAAGTTCGTAGAAGTGTTGAGAAATTCTGTGGCAGTAAAGAAATATGAATTAATGTTTAATCCTGCACTGCTCCTTTTTTTAAGCTAAATATACTCCTATTTTTTTTGCATAACAACTATTAATGCCTTGAGGAAGTAGAGCTCTATTGCTCCCAGTTTAAGGAGCACAGATGCAGACAAAACAACCAGCTGATAAAAAAAAGATACATAGTAAATTTAAAAACCTATTCCAATCAGATATGACTTTATTGTGAAGATTTGAGTTCCATCACTGTGTCTCTTTAAGGGTAAATCTCCGACCTGAAACCCCTCAGGGTGAGATTTACTCTGCATTTTATCTGTAGTGAGTGTTATTTCTGAACAGCACTGTCCGATAGAAACATAATACGAGCCACGAATATAATTTTAAATTACATATTAAATTACATTTAAATTACACGGCCATATTAAAAAAGTGAAAAGAAACAAGTGAAATCAATTTTGATCATGTATTTTACTTAACCCACTATATCCAAAATATTATTTCAACATGTAATCAATACAGTTATGAATGAGATGTTCAACATTCTTTTATTTGTACTAAGTCTTCAAAATCCAAGTGTATTTAACACTTAGAGCACATTTCAAATGCTCAATAGCCTTATGTGACTATAGGCTTCCACAATGGACGGCACCGTTAGAGCAGGTGTTAGCCAACTGTAGCCCAAGGGCCAAATCCAGCCTGCCACCTGTATTTGTAAATAAAGCTTTATTAGAACATGGCCATGCTCATGTTTGCATACGGTCTATGTCTTTTTTCATGCTACAATGGTGGAAGTAAGTAGTTGCAGCAGACAGAATATGGCCAGCAAAAGCCTAAAATATTTGCTGTCTTGCCCTTTACAGAAAAAGTTTGCTACCTCTGTTCCAGAGGATTTTCTTTTCTTTACATCTTCTTCATTATGGTCACCCTCATTAAAAGCCTTTGTCAACGTGCCTATTTCCATGCAGCTCTGCTCTGAGCTCCCATGAGCAAAAGCCCACCCTTCCAGTCCCTGCTTTTGCCCATCTCCTCCTTGAGGGGTACCAGCCTGCCCTGACCCAGGTCCCACCAGGCACGTCCATCCCAGAGGTGTCTACATGTGAAAGCTTTTGTGCCACCTTCTCCATGCCCAAATGCATGGCCTTCTAGGTCCATACTTAGCTGGGTCCTGATAAAGCAAACAGGAATCTTTTCCATCTGCCTTGACCCTCTTATGTTTAGCACAAGGACAAGTCTTTGCAAGAGCTGGTTCTGCCCATTTTTCCACTTTCTTTCTCACGACTCTTTCTTCCTTTGTTCTTCTTGCTTCAACTACACTCAACTGCTCTCACTTATAATTGCCAGGCTTGATCTTCCTCCGGGACTTCCTCCAAGCCCTGCTCTCGTCCCGGCTTCTCCCTCACCTCCACTCCTGCCTGCCCAAGCTCCTAGCCCACCTCCAGGCTCAGCTTAAATGTCACCTGCTCCAGGAAGCCTCTCCAAAACCTAGACCAAAACAGACCTTCCCGCTGTGGACCCCTCAGCAGCCTATACTTGTCCTACGTATTGCTCACCACACTTATACAGTTCCTTAATCACTTACATATCTGTCTCCCTAGGCTGGAAACTCCACAAGGCAGGGAATTTATCTACCCTGTCCACCCGTCACCCAGTACCACACCCGACGTGTAGTAAGTGCCCAATCAGTATCGAATGAGTGAATGAATAAAATGTGGTGCTGGGCCAAGGGAGCTGCTGGCATTGTCACTGAGGTTCTGAGTTCTGTATCAGCTCTGCCCAGGGCTCACTTGGCTAATTAGCTGAGAAAACCATCTTCGTGGAGTGGCCTGGTCACGCAGAAGCTTCAGAAGTATCTTCTGCCAGCCATCCGTGTGCTTTCAAGCGTATGGTTCATTGTGGTCAGGGAGGTCAGAGGTCTCTGGCCCCTTCATCTGCTCAAGGAGAGGTGAGTGGTATCTCCTACACCCACTGGGGACCCAGGGATAGCCACACCCAAGGAGGTCCCTTGCTAGTTAAGTGCAGGTGGCTGTGTGCACGCGTGCCTGTGTCCATGTGCATGTGTATGTTTATGGGGTGGGGGTAGGGTTCTGAAAGCCTCTGGCCCCTTGAGAAGGGCATCCTCCTCATGAGCTCTTGTCAGTAGACACCGCAGTTTCTAAGGCTCAGCAGCACTTTCCAACATCTTCCCATTGCTGCACACACAGGAAATGGTAATAATCATTGTCAAGTGCATCTGAGTCCAGAGCCGAGGCTGTTGGTGGCCTGTGGGGGTATCTTCCACTGTCCCTCCAGATCCTCTTTCTCCTCCCTCTCTGACCCTGCCCTGTGTCCTGGAAGGCTGACCAGCATGGGCGGCATCAGTGAGATACGGACTGACTGCCCTGTCCTACGGCATCCTTGGGCCTTTCCATCCCTGCCTGTGTCGCCTGCCCTCCGGCAGAGAGCGACGGCAGTGGCAGCAAGCAGGAATGATCCGGACACTTTGGGATGCACTCCCTGCATGCGGCTCATGGTTTCAAACAGTTTTGCCCCTGTAAATTATGCTATGCTAAACAAACCACATTTTAAAAAAGAGTTTGTTGAGGATTAACAAACATCTAATGAATTCAAATCTGCGACATAATAGAGCTGGGTAAATATATTTTAAGTAATCAGCATGGAAGCTTACTGACAGAGAAGTGACTATTGAATCTTAATTAAAATTGTATTCTGAGAACCGTCACTTATTACTCTTACAGCCAACAAAAGGCAGCTTAAACCCCAAGTTGGGAGGGAGGTGAGGGGAACGGGGTAGGTAACAGGCAACTAGCGCACACCTGGGGGGGGGTGGGGAGGATCCCTCTTTTGAGCGGAGATTTGAACAAATGCTAGAAGGAGCAACCCAGGTCCCTCTAAGCATCTTGGAATGGTGTAGGTGGTGGAGGGGACCACGGAGAGGTGGCGGATTAGGAGTAGAAGGCTGGTATGAGGAACAAAGAAGCAGATGAAAGCAGGCAGGAGGGGCCAAAGCTGAGAGAGGTGCGTGGGGATCAGAAGCGAGGCTATGAAATGGATGCTGGTATCAAATGTCAGAATCAGCCTTCATGGGAGGAATCCATCCGCAGAGGAGCAGAAGCTTGTCTGCTCAGAATGTCTATGAGCCAGGACTGGGGGGAGGGGAGGGGCGAGGCAGGGAAGTTGCCAGAGGGACCAGGCGATGAGCGGGAGAGGAAGAGAAACAGTCTCCCCTGGCCCTGCAGTGCCTGAGAGAATCAGCATGTCTCTGGGAGTTTGCCCAGGGTAGGAACAGTTCTCCTCCCTTCCTCCCTAGGTTTCTGGACGCGGTTTTCACAACAACTCTGCAAGGTGAGTGCTGCCACTAGTCCATTAAGATGCTCCGGTGTGATTGCAAAGAGGTGTCTCCACCGGGCGTCTGGAGTCCTCCTTAGCTGAACAGCCTTGTGCAGTGAGCAACCTGATCTACCGTACCTCATGGCCTGAGTATTGCTACCCCTGTTTTAACCATCAGGAAGTGAGGTTCAAAGAGACTTGGACCTGCCCAAACTCTCCCATCTCCCCTGAGAAGAATCATGATTTGAACTCCAGATAGTCTGGCTCCAGGCTGCCCTGAGAGTAGAAGAGGCCCCTCTAGAGGCTTCCATGGGCCTGGTGTACGTAGAAACCGGCTGCCTCTACCATGAGACTGCTTAGTAACCTGCGACAACCCAGCTGTTCAACTAAATTTGGGCACTTGTGTTTCCTGCTTGGGGATGGGCCTGGAAGGAACGCTGCTGGTGTTCTCAGAAGCTGAGGCCTAATTGGCTCAGAAAGACCCACCCGCCAGGCCCGATGGTAGTGAGTCACACACATACACACGCACGCACGCACGCACACAATTAAATATACTGGCAATGAATACAGAGTTGTGGAACTAGGCTGGTGGTTTGTAATCAGAATCTCCAGATGGGATTTTATATTTAAAACCAAAGGAAAAACAGAACGATGAGGACAGAAAGGGGAAAACTAAGGGACACGGCAGACAGGGCAGCACAAAAGCAAAGTTCCTGTTCCTTCACTTGATGTGGAGACCACAGACTTTCCTCGCCCTTCCCCCAGCCCCTGGCCCTGCCTTCCTGCCAGAACCACCTCGAGCTGCTCCAGACAGAAGAGGCAGCATTTAGCAGATGGCTGGCACGATATATGTGATATCTCTCCACCCCATTTCCATTTAAAAGATACCTTAGCAACCAGCCGAGGAGCCACCCGCCCCTGGAGCCTGCAAATCAAGTAAGAGGCCTGTCTCTGCTTCAGGTGAAAAGAGCCCCTCCAGGGTGCTCCAGGCCGACAGGAAAGTGTGAATTAATAAGAGGGGGAGGGGCTCGTATCTGCCGGGAGAGGCAGCCGCCTGCGTCTTCTTTCCAGACTTGCCCTCTCAGAGTACATCGCACCACTCGAGGCGAGACCTGAAGGGACCTGCACGGGAGTCAGGGGACCAGAAAAGGACGCTTGATTTCCAGACATGGGTTTCCTGAAGGGGCTGCTTCTCTGATCTAGGAGTTGTCAGGTGGCGACCCTGCCTCTAGCGCGGTGCGTGGTTCCGGTTTGAGGCTTCCAGCCCCTGTCCTTGCCCCATCGCCAGCACCTCCACCTCTCAGGCCCTTAGGAAGTAACAGTCTGGGGCTTCCTCTAAGGGTAAGAGAAATGAGTTAGCATCAGAGAACTGTTATTCTCCATCCCCCTCCCTGATGCTGCTTTGCACAGGAATCCGTCTAGAATGTCTAGAATCTCGAGAAAGAGGGGATGGGGGCAAGTTCAACGAACGTGTTGGAGAGGGAGAGAGCTCCTGACCTCCGAGAGCTCCCAGTCTGATGGGGGAGGCCTAGCTTTTGACCACAGGCAGCTTCTATGTCGATGCTGGAGTCACGGATTCTAGTTTGAAGGGAGACGGAGAGAAGGAGAGAGAGACTGAGAGGCAGAGACAGAGAAAGCCAGGAAGCTGGCCTTGGAAGCTCTTAGCTCTGTGGCTGCAGAAAGACACCCACACGGGATGGGCAAAAACATTCCCTGTGCTGTCCCCAGGCAAAGCCGGGGAGACAGAGGCCACAACCCAAATCCTGGGACTTCTTCATAAACTAGCTACAAAGCCTGGTCTTAGATAGCAGAGGTAACAGGAAAGAAAAGGGAAACGAAGTCTAGAACCTGCAAGGGCAGAATGAGCCCACTTAGGCTCTGTTTAAACTTCTATTGTGCAAGGTAAGCAGCTCTTCTCATAAGTAAGTTGCTAAGCTCAGAACTGCTTCCTGTCTGCTCTCAGCGACAGCACGATGCCTCCGTGTTAGCGCATCCACGATAGCTTTGATTCCGTTGCAGTGTAGTTACGTGTTTCCCTGTTTTCTACCCTATTCACCCGGGAACCCCTTCTTGGTATTTTGTTCGGCTCTGAATCCCCAGTAGCAAGCCCAGTACTCAGCACAGAGCAGGCACCAGGGACATGTTTGATGACAGAATGAATGACCGAATGAATGACCGAGAGCTGCAGCATGAAGAGCCGTACACCTTGGCCCTGCGACCCCGCACACGCCTTCCTACGGCAGGAGCGTGCGCGCCCCCGTCCGGGGCAGGCCAGGCGGGCTGGCGCGTTCACGCCCCGGAGAGCAGCCCCCCAGCCGAGGCCAGTGAGGGGGGTGGAAGCTGAGGACCTCAGCTTCCTCCCGGTTGGGAGGACCGACTCCGAAGCACGTTCTGCACCGTCTCCCACGGGTCCCCAGTGAGACCGGGCCGCAGTGGCCCTTCGCAGTCACCTGCTTCTAACGCGCCCTGTTACTGGCTGCCTCCCCTCCCCTCGTCCCCTCCCATCCCTCTTCCTCTACCCGGGGGGCCTGCGATCACGGGCCAAACAAGCCACTTGCGCTCAAATCCGTGTTTCAAGCCCGCTTCTGGGGAATGCAGCCCAGGGCACACTTCTTACAACTCTCCCGCTATAAGGTACCCCGGCGAGCCTGGGCCGTTGTGCAAACGTCAGATACGTGGGCATCAGAAATGATGGGAAAGCCATGCACGTTCTCGTCGATGACCAACGCCAACAGGCCACTTACGGAAGGAAAGAGACCTTCGCCCCCGCACACATGGTAGGTATCGAGAGCTGCATGGAAAATGGCTTCTACCCAACACGTGCGAGCCGGCGTGTGGACGCGCGTTCGCGTGTGGATGGCGTGGAGCACGGGCGCAGAGGCGTGTGTGCGCGGGGGCGGGCGCCCGGCCGAACGTGCCGGAGGCGCCTCCGTGGGTGCGCGAGCGGCGCCCCCCGGACGGAGGCGACGACTGAGGGAAGCCGCGGGTCTGGCGAATGGCGGGCTGTGTGGGTGAAGCAGGGCCTGGCTGTGCGTGAGGCGGCCTGTGAGGGGCGGGTGTGTGCGGGAGGGGCGGCCAGCGGATCTGTTCAGCTTTGATGGGAACAAGTGCTGTTTCGTGGCTGCGTTGTCAACCGCAAGCGCGCGCATCTCCATGGCCGCCTGGGATCGGTCCCCGCTTGGGGGACACAGACAGCCTGCGGGGCCGGCGGCCCTCAGCATCGCTTCAGGCCTCTCCATCCGGCCCTCAGCTGAGGGCGTGTGAGGGCTCAGCTTTCACACAGAGAGGCCTCGGCTTTGATTCAGTCGTGACTCTCAGGACTTTTCTCTGCAGTAACCCCGGGCCCGTTTCGAGCATCTTTTAGATTCTATCACCTGGGGCCTCAAGCGAGCGAGGCTCCGGCTCTGGGCACCTGGGCGGGGCACCGCCTTCTTACCTCAGAGGTGGAATGCGGGGAACGCGGATACCCAGGGATGCGTCTGCGGTCCACTCGGCCTTTCCGGCCCTTTCTCCCTCTCCCAGGGTCTTCCCCAGCAGATTCACAGCCGAGGACCCGTCTTCGCCATTTCAGCCCCTTCATCTTCGCCTGCTCTAAACCAAGGGCACCCGCCGCCAAGCACCCCGGCCTCTCTCTGGTCCCCACCCTCAAGGGAGCAGAGTGCGTGGTCCCCCCTAGGACCCTGGTGACGGAGGGAGAAGCGGGGTGGATAACTCAAAGCGGCAGAGAATCCAAAGCCCATTTCCATTCGGCCGGGAATGTTCACTCTGTGATGTACTCTCCTCATTACGTTTGGCGCAGGCTAAAATGGAAATTGGCTTTTCTTCTTCAAGCCAACCAGGCTACGGGCTAGGCAATGGCTGGAGAGCACTGAAGTTTAGTCCGGCTAGACAAATTAATTCTGGGTTAACATCTGACGAGGGTATCACACTTGAAGGTCAATAGAGGTAGGGGTTGGATCTCCCTCAGCCGACTGGGACTCCCTGAGGGCGGGGCCGCGTCTCCCCTCGCTCCCTGAGGGCGGGGCCGTGTCTCCCCTCAGACCGGGGCTCCCTGAGGGCGGGGCCGCGTCTCCCCTCACACCGGGGCTCCCTGAGGGCGGGGCCGTGTCTCCCCTCAGACCTGGGCTCCCTGAGGCAGGGCCGTGACTCCCCTCAGACTGGGGCTCGCTGAGGCCGGGTCTGCGTCTCCCGCAGACTGGGGCTCCCTGAGGGCGGGGCCGCGTCTCCGCTCAGACCTGGGCTCCCTGGGGGCGGGGCCGTGTCTCCCCTCAGACCTGGGCTCCCTGAGGCAGGGCCGTGCTCCCCTCAGACTTGGGCTCCCTGAGGGCGGGGCCGCGTCTCCCCTCAGACCGGGGCTCCCTGGGGGCGGGGCCGTGTCTCCCCTCAGACCTGGGCTCCCTGAGGCAGGGCCGTGACTCCCCTCAGACCTGGGCTCCCTGAGGGCGGGGCCGCGTCTCCCTTCGCTGCCTGAGGGCGGGGCCGCGTCTCCCCTCGCTCCCTGAGGGCGGGGCCGCGTCTCCCCTCACACCGGGGCTCCCTGAGGGCGGGGCCGCGTCTCCCCTCGCTGCCTGAGGGCGGGGCCACGTCTCCCCTCACACCGGGGCTCCCTGAGGGCGGGGCCGTGGCTAGCATCTGCCCACAGTTCTTCCTCTGGGATCTGAGGCTAATATCAGCAGTGTCCTGCTCCTCACAGACCCCTCTCCTTACCCTACCCTGGGAATCCCAGGTGAGGGCCAGGCCTCCCTGAAGCAGCCCTTCCCCGCAAGTCCACAGCTGAGCCTCAGCAGTGGCGGCCCCCAGCGCAATATCACTGAAGCTCACAGGCTGCTCTGAGAAGGGTGACGTCTCGTTGCACAGGCCTGTGGTTATTACCCTTCCCTGTTGTTATGCATCTGGCGCCACGTCAAGCGTGGCATATTTAATCTTGGACTCCTAGTAACACCTCTGATTATTAAAAGAAAAAGAATTTAGACAATCAGATTGGCCTGATGGGAGTTTATCTGCCTGTTTGTGGGTGGCGGGGAGGGCGCTCCTGCAGCGGGGGACACAGTCACAGACAAAGATTCCCATGTTGCACCTGCAAGGTCAGGTCTTTCTTTGGCCTTGAAACAGAATCCTCATCACCTGTTGGCCAACCTAGACTTACAAGGTGACACCAAAGCAAGAAGACTTTTCAGTCGGGGCTACCTTTGATGTTTTATAGAGTTCCCACAAATTCCCTCAGTAGACGTGCGTCATGCGAAAACGTCACACTAGGGAAAAGGCCTATCTGTGGGGTCCTGTGACGCGCTGTCCCGTGTCCCATGCCCCGGCCGAGCAGCACCGAAGGGCCAGGAGGGGTGGTGAGGCAGGGCTGCCCAGCCCCTCGGGGGTGGGGTGCAGGGTGCCGGGCCTGATGCCCGCTCTACGCCCGGGCAAACTCCTCCTCATAGACCAGCTCTAGCTCCAGCGCCCCAGGCTTCCTCCCACTTCGTAAAAAGTATCTTCCTGTGTCCTCCCAATTCTGGACGGAAGGGACAGAGAAACGTCACGAGTCGGGGAGGAACAGATGAAAGAACTGAAGGGATACCTGAAGGGAGTTTAGTGAAGGAAGTTTAGACTATTTACAGAAGTGTGGGCAGGGTTAGGGGAACCCGAGAGGGGTGATGTGGCCGCCAGGGGCTGGCAACAGAGGGAGACTTTTCAAACCTTTTCATCCCTAGGCCTGAAGGGTTGAAGGCAGAGGGCAGCTCCCAGGACGCACGCAGTGTTACAGACAAGGGAGCGGGATAGGGGTGGATACAGCCCGCTGACCAACTACAGCCTGGGAGGGAGCTGGCCAAGGAGACGGTCCCCTCTCTCTCCTCCCGCCTCTCACATCCTCCTGGGCCTCCCAGTCGCCAAACCCAGGAAGCTAGAGGACAAAGGAGCCTGCAGGAAGTGGTCCACACAGGCCAGCCTCCCGGGGCACAGGCAGGGCAGATAAAGGTGGGGAGTGCACCTGCAGGAGCAGCTGGACAGTAATCTGCACACGGAGCGAGCAGCCTTCTCTCTTGTCAACTTTCCCGGTGAGTTGTTGGGTAATAAAACCACTTGTAGGGCTTCCCTGGTGGCGCAGCGGTTGAGAGTCCGCCTGCCGATGCAGGGGACACGGGTTCGTGCCCCGGTCCGGGAAGATCCCACATGCCGCGGAGCGGCTGGGCCCGTGAGCCATGGCCGCTGAGCCTGCGCGTCCGGAGCCTGTGCTCCGCAACGGGAGAGGCCACAGCAGTGAGAGGCCCGCGAACCGCAAAAAAAAAAACCCCAAAACGAACAAACAAAAAAACAACCACTTGTAAGTGTAAGAACAGGGAGGAAAAAGAAGGAAGAGGAGAGAGAGGAGAGAGAGATGAATCCACTGGAAACAATAAACCCCACAGAATCAAGGGCAGTAAATATGAATTCAATTTGCTTTTGCCATTTACACAGCCCAGTCTTCAGTAAGCGCTGACAGGCTGATCAGATAAAAGTCTCCATTGCCACCAGGACGGCACATTTAAATTTTTATTACAAACATCAGGCTCCATTACCCTGGGATTTGCTCTCTGCATTCCTAATGTGGTCCTTCTTCATGTTGGAATGGGAGCACCCTGGCTCCCAGGGACTGACTCACACAGCAGGAAGAGCCTGGTATAGGAGTTCTGTGACCTGGGTCCCATCCTGGCCCTGCCCATGGCCTCAGCAAGCCGCCTCTCCTCTGTGAAGCCTCACCTTCAGTCTCTCTTCTTTTCCCAGACCTGACCAAAGCACTGCTATAGGCACAGCTGTCCCTGTCTGGTGATGCCTTCTTCCACCTGAACTAACTGGGGACCTGGGATGACAGGGTCTTGAGAAAGTGTGTCCTTAAACCTATATTTTTCTGTGAACTTCTCAGAAGGCCAAAGACTTGAATTTGGCTTCAAGAATTCTTACTCTTTAGCCCTTGAAATGTAGATGACGTCATTATCGTCTATCACCATCTAATGGTGAACATTTGCTGAGTGTTAATTTCATGCCCATCGTTTCATGGTTTAACCCTCTCATCCTCCCCCCCACCCTAGGGGTGTGGTAATTATCCCTATTTTACAGATGAGGCAAGGGAGGCTCAGAAAGGTGTTTAGGTGACTTGCCCAGAGTCCCCCTCCTAGTCAGGGACCGCTGGTCCCTCTGGGCTGTCCGAGTGTTTTGTCAATATTGTCAGTCTCTGGACCCTAGGACTCACCTAGCTCTCCAGGAGAGCCAGTCGACAACATGTACAGGGGCTGTAGCCAACCAGTAGTCAGAGTCACTTTATTATCAAATGTTCAACGGAGAGAGAATGGGGAGCTCCCCCTAGAATTTCGGGGTGGGGTTCTCTGCCCTGATGTGTCAAAGGTCAGAGTGCTCCCAGAGTTAAAGCACAAGCAGGTGAGAGATCGGGGGCTGGTTGCTCCTGAGTGGTGCCCTTCACACTGGTCCCAGTGGGGGACTGTGAATCGCTTTTCGACTTGCACCATCACTTGGCCTCAGGATTCAGGGGGGTTGCCGACTTGGAGGAAGGGACTCACACCTTCCTGCTATGAAGGGGAAAAGCAAATCAGTGCTTAGTCGAGGCAGTGAGTTTTATGTTTCTCCTGCAACCCCCAGGGTTTAGTCCCAGCAAGCAAGTGCTCCCCTTGAGACCCTAACTCCACCAGACTCAGGTAGGGTGAAAAAAATCATTCTGATCATCAGGAGATCAGAGTGAAGTTAAAGCTGAGAGGAAGCCACCCCTGCCACAGTGTGGCCACAGCTGTCTACATCTCTCCTACCACCCTCGGTTGCCTCCAATGTACATGGGAAGGGAGTTTGGGAGCAAGGTGATCTCTGGATCCTCTTCCAGACGTAACCTTTCCTAAGCCTATTCTTGCTGCCACACTTTCAAAGATCAAATAAATGGTTAAAATATTAATCAGTGGTTAAAATATGAATAGCTGATTAGGTGAATTGAGAATTCTGCACTGCTTAACCAAGGAACAGGGTCCCTAATGAAATCTTAGGCATTATCCCCTGATTTGTGGGAATGGTGTTAGGAGAGACTGCAAGGCTGGGAGAGTCTAATTGTTTCTCCTAATTCACATCACGTAACTGACTCCTGCCTTTGGACATAAAGCAGAGCCAGAAAGGACAAATGCCTCTGGCTTAAGTTCCCACACAGAGACAAGGAGATTGGATGGAGGCCCACTAGACGAGTGAAGGAGGACTCAGTCTACTTTGCTAAAGGAAGGAAACAGGGCAACTTCCTGCTGTAGTTGAGTGGAGGAGTAGTGGAGAAGTCAGGTTGGAGAGTTAGGTGGGCAGTCAAATCAGCCAGCCCTTCCTTGACGCCCAGCGTTGTGCACTTCCTCCATGGTGTGACAGTACAGAGTCCCCTGGTTGTCCGCTGATATCCATTCTCCCCTTTTCCCCAGTAAGAAGTCCCAAGTGTTATTTGGCCACAAAGCCATGCAGAATAAAGACTACATTTCCCAGCCTCCCTTGTACCTAGGTGTGGTCATATGACTAAGTTTTAGCCAATGGGCTATAAATAAAACACTAGTATGGGATACCTTAGAGGTGTCCTTTAAGAAAGGATGCACCCTTCTTTGCCCCTCCCTCTTTCCTAAGAACTGGAATGTTGACGCATGGACAGAACTTACACAGCTATCTTGGTCCACGAACTGGTAGCCATGTGTTTGAGGATACAAAGTGACAAAACAGAAGGAACCTGGGCACCTGGTGATCATAGCACCACCATATAGTCCTGGAATCCCTGAAGTTTTTGTTTTAATTATAACTTAAGAAAAATAGTTTAAGACTCATAAGAAGTTTCAAAAATAGTAAGAATTCCCATAGACTCTTCACCCCACTTTCCCCCGTGATAACATCTCATATACCTATAGCACATTATCAAAGCAGGAACTTGACATTGTTACAATGCTGTTCACTTGAATATAGACCTTGTTGCCTGTACTTTCTACATGAGAGAGAAAAAAAGTCTTTCTCATTTAGGTTACTTTGTTTTGTTTTTTAACACTCACAATGAAATCAATTTCTGATATAATTTCCAAAAAGTATAAGGTGGCATCCAAGCTCCATCCCTGAGAAAGGTACATGGCAGGCAGGAGCTGGCCCAGATGCAGGGAACAACCAGACAACCTTCAGGGCAATGTGGAGAAGTCCTTTGGAACAGTGAGAGGCATAGGACTATCGAGCCATCTTTCCCTTTGATGGTGCTGGTGAAAGGACTCTCATCCTCAACCTCCTTGCTCTACCACTGGCCCTGGCAGGCATCCCTGCCCTCATGCCTAACTCTGTGCTCACCCTTCTCTTGTTGGACCCACCTCCACACCCACCTCTTACCTACGCAGAGCTCTGCATCCCTTGCTAATTCAGGAAGACCTGAGATGCTCATTAGTGTTGCTGGATCCTGGCTCTTCAAAGTCACATGTTAGTAGCACAGGGGAACGAAGGCGGGTGACATTTGTTGGTATTTTCAACTTGGGTGAAAACAAACAAATTGCACTGGAGTTAAATGTCGAAGAAGCCTGAGACTGCTGCATGGGGAGAAGGGAGGAACGTCTCCTCTCGGGGACAGCCTTCTCCGTATCCCTGAGCGGGTGCATGTGGGAGATGCAACTGTGTTTGAAGCCTGCAAGGAAGGCCAAGTGGGCCGTGTTTGTCCATGTCCAGCTTCATCCTACTGCAGGCAGGCTGGTTAGACATGTAGGCAGTCCCCAAGGGAGGACATGCATTCATCACCCATCCATGCATCCAGAAAACATATACTGAGAACTGGCTACATAGAAAAGGCTCTACAATAGGTGCTGAGGGGCAACCAAAGATGAAACAAATATGGCCGGTCCCCACCTCCCGGGAACAGGTCTCCCGTAGAGAGGACAGAAGGCGTATAAACATATAGCGTAAGAAGAAAATGGTCATCATCGTTAAGGGTACAATATTCTCAGACGAAGAAGAAGGAAGGAGAACCAGGGATGAATTTGAGGCTTTGCCATGAGGCCTGCAAGATGGACAACATTTAGACGTGCACAGATGTGGGATGAAGGTGGCATTCGACTCAAAGAGATCACCGAGGCATCTCCACCCACATTACTATTAGCTTTACTATCATTGTTCCCCCCCCAAACTGGAAGGAAGTACACCTGTGGAGCTGGACACATGTGATGTAACCCAGCAGCACAGGAAGGGTTTCTGGGGTCTATGAACTTATTGGAATCGTGTGCTGAATTTTGTGTGGTCAAGCATTTTTCTGGCAGGAGTGTCCACAGCCTCCATCAGACTCTACAAGGTAGAGGTTATTTGCCCCCAAATTGGACCCCTATTCTAGAAGCTGGCAAGAAGCCTTGCTGGATGTCAAACCATTACTTGTCTGAATGAATACACTCTATGGAGACAGGCTGGAGATTTCTAGATGCAGCTCTTCCTGCACAAGCTCTAATTCCTGAGACCTGATTTGGAGAAACTAAACCATCCCCAGCCCCAGCTTGAGTGGGTGGGGCAGGAGGTAGAGAAAGGGCGTTGGTGGCGGTCAGTTGGGCAAGCTCTTTCCCAGGGAAGCAGCAACCTCTGCTTATGCCCAGCCCCGCACTGATTGAATTATCAGCCCTTTCACTTAATGAGCATCTCTCTAGGCTGGCCATGAGACCTGTGTTCGGGAGAGCAGACATTTCATTAGCAGAATTCAGTGGCACTGTGTTGATCCCGGTTTCCTGACAATTATAAGAAGGAACCAGAGGGCCAAGTGGCATCCTTCTGTGAGCCTTGCCTTGTTCAAAACATGCAAGCTCTCTTCCACTCCCTAGTCTCACGTGTAGCTCTGTGTGACCAGAGGAGGCAAGAAGCCCCTTCTAAGAGACCCCAAAGTACAAGAGGAAGGCCTTGTGGGGATGAGCCCTTGGGCCTGGACCACTTTGGCTGCAGAGAGATGATTACAGATTAGGAATGAGGAAGAACGCCACAGGTTGCTGGTGGACAATCTTCCAGGAACCATCACTCCTTCATCTTGCTTCTAAGGATATCTCTTTCAATGCAAATGACATTATGGATACTCCAGGTCACCACTGGGATTACCATTATCTTCCTTTCCACACGAGGAGAAACAGAGGCACAGGAAAGAGGACAGGGGCACTGGTGGAAGACTCTGGGAGGACTTCTACAGTGTTCAATCTTACCTCCGCAGTGAAAGTCTTCCAGGAACAATGGGTGAGGCACATACCAGATTTGCTGTGTAATGCGACAATGCAGGTGGGAGTTTCTCTAGGTCAGCCCGCTTCACATCCATGGTATCAGCTGGCCTCAAGGCCAGAGTCATGGCTGGTCAACATCACAAGTCCAAGGCCACGCAATCCTGGGTCCACCATGCCATCAGTCTGCTCCTGTGATTCCCTTAGCATCCCAAGCGGACACTGATCCAGAATTAACCACATGAGCTGTCAAAGCCACAACAGCCAGTGGTGTCACCAGTAAGGATTATAACGTCACTGTCCACATTGGTGAGTTCTGAGCCCAGGTGGACTCTTACCCCAGGGCATGCTGAGTCTGGGAGAGAGGAGTGCCCTTCGGTCTACGGGTCTGTGGTGTGTGAGCACAACCCTTCCTAAATTCTCTACATCAAAACCTAGAAGAACTGAGGGACTAGACCCATCTGACTGTTCCATCAGGTCCAGAAGACCTTACAGCTCGTGACAGGGCTCTGAGAGGCGCCACACAGATCCACTAACAGGAGAAAGATGACTGATGACATCAGCAAGTTTCCCTGAAGACAACTGTGTGAACAAATGGAATTTTCCTTCTCCCCCACACCTCCTTATCACATGGGAAGGGAAACACACATAGAGAGAGGGAGGGAGGGAGTGCGAGAGAAAGATGGAGAGAGAAAGGGAAGGAAGAAGGGAGGAAGGAAGGGAAGAGGGAGGGAAGGAGAGCGGAAGAAGGGGCAGAGAGGGAGAGAATATAAATGAATACATGGAACTTTGGAAACAGACTCACCAGCCCCCTAGGGCAAGATGCTGGGTTGTAGCGTAAGTTACTTATGCAGAATAAGAGTGACCTGTTGCCAAGTGTAGGAGATGAAGCAGTAGGTGATTTCTTCCCCATGGGGGATGTTCTATGGCCCTGCTCCACTCTGATCACCACTGCAGGTGGAGGCCCCAGCTCGCTCCAGTAAGAATCAGCAGTGCTTCCCTATGTGTGTCCTGTAAGGAACTCTTACCCTGGGAAAGTCACTGATTGTGTCAAGAGGCTGGAGGGAAAAGGAAGAAGGGAAAAGGAGAGTTGGAGAGTGAGGATGTGGCAATGCTTTTGTGGAGAAAGGGGGATGTGATTGGCTGGCACTGATATTCTCATCTATATCCCACTATGGAGGATGGATGAAGGAAGTCTCAGCTCTCTCTAGCTTTAAGGATTTAAGAGGGAAGCATCCTCTAAGGAGCATCACCCCAACACCCCGACAGCCACCACCCTTAGCAAAACCACTCCCACCATAACTCCCCCAATGGTGGAAGCCTCCCCCACCGCTCCCCCCCCAGACATTCACAGACACACACAACTCCCTTTGAGTTGGCTTTGATGGCCAGATGTTTCTTCCCTCTGGGTTCAAAACTCCTTCCTTTTTCCCCAAAGGCACTTCCCCAAGGGAAGTGTGGTCAGGACTGGAAGGAAGTCCAGGAAGGTTGCAGGAAGTTGCAGGAAGGTTTGGAGTTTTACTCACAGATCCCTTGCAGGGTCTCTGATTTGCTGGGTGCATGCTTTGTGCCCAGGATCAGAAAGTCACTCATACTGACTATCCTTTACAGCAAACTAATTTCAAGGTTCTCACAGATATGCCAAAGCTCCAAGTCAACAGGCATGTAAAAGTCCAGCCCCATCCATCGTGCATTGGGTTCAAACATCTACCAGCCTCTCCCTGATTCAGGTTAACCCTCAGTCCCCATGAGCTTTTGTGCTGGACAATCTCTCTGCTCCATCTCATCCTGTTAGAAGTGACCCCGTTCAGCTGGGATACTCGAGACCAAGAGGATGGACTGCCACATCCAGTGAGCAGGTAAAAAGTCAGACCTTCATTACGTTAAAACTCCCTCAGGACTTCCCTGGAGGTCCAGTGGTTAAGACTTTGCCTACCAATGCAGGGGGTGCAGGTTCGATCCCTGGTTAGGGAGCTAAGATCCCACATGCCTCGTGGCCAAAAAACCAAAACATAAAACAGAAGCAATATTGTAACAAAATTCAATAAAGACTTTAAAAATGGTCCACATGAAAAAAAAGTCTTTAAAACAAAAACTCCCTCAATGTCTAATATACTCAACCTTATTCATAATTAAGGAAATGCAAATGAAAACATCTCAATATTTTTTATTGACAGGGTGGTAAAGACTGTGAATACCCAGTGCTGGTGGGGCTATAGGCAAACAAGTACAACAAAATACTGTTGGGGTAGTGAGGAGAGGGTGTGCAAATTAGGAAGATGCTTTGGCAATACATATAGAAATTCCAATTGCATCCACTAGTCCGCATCTAGGAAGTTAATTCTACACAGATACTTGCCCATATGCACAAAGAAGTAGGTACGAGGATTTCATTACAGCATTGTCTACAATAGACAAAGACTGTATATAATTTAAGTATTCACCTGTAGCACATCTGTATTTGAAATGCTGAGTTGCCAAAACCTAAGGTATCGTCAGATCCTATATGTACCCCCCAAAAGGACACACACTTTATCTATCTATCTATCTCTCATCTATCTTTGATTTATAAGCCAGACAATATTTGGAAGAACACAGAAAAATTGTGGTTTCTCTGGGAACTGTACCTGGAAATCTGGGCCATGAAAAAGACTTTCATTTCACCATTCACACTTTTTTACTGTTTCCATTCTTTATTGAAAGGCACTACGTCTATAATAAAAAAGTAGTTATAAATACCTTAAATAAATGAAAATGTCTTGATCTCCCCTCCTCGTCCCCGTATTCCTACTGTTCCTGCCTTTGAGCCATTTCCCCCACTTGGACCACAGCAGGAGCTCTCTGTTGCCCTTGTTCTCATTCCTCTATGAGTGGTTGCCTCTGCGTCACCACGGGATTCGTGTGTGTCACCCTGTCAAACACACCATGATCTCCTGGCCTCACCTGGCTCCCAGATCATTAGCCACTTGCCCCATCTCAGCGGCCGCCATGGCAGGACACTTCCATGAAGACAAGCGTGTCCTGGAACAAGACGCCACATTCCGAGGCATGGGATCTGGCTTCTACAGCAGCTCCCCAAAGGGCCCAGTGGAAACAGGAGACAGGAGAAAGCCAGGCAGCTAGCTTCCTCTATTGCCTCTTCCCTCCAAAGTATGGATTCTCCACACAACCTGTCCCGAGAATTTTTGCTCAGCTGAGCAGGTTCATCTGATGCCTCCTTGTGGCTTGTTGTGAAGCAGTGGCCATCGCAATGGCAGTGACCCATCACCATGCCATGCCTCCCATCCTTCCCTGCCTTCCTCCCCTTCTCCCTCACTCTCGCTGCCCTGGGACTGTACCTCCCAAATAAGTATCAGTATTTAATCTCCACCCCAGGATCTCATTTCTAGGAACCCCAGGCTAAGATAACCATACTGACAATTACTTGTTTCTAGGTCTCTTTGTATCTTTCACATTTAGGGTACAAAAGGAGACTCAACCTTTATGAGACTAGAATTCACTTGATCTGAGACCTCTTGGATACCGTGGTAGGTAGCATTCCAAGATGGCCTCTAAGAGGCCACCTCTTGTAGAATCCCTTCCCTTTGAGAGTGAGGAAGTGGGATGTGGGGACTTGTGAATATGATGGCATATTACTCCTGTGATTACGTTACATTATATGACATAAAAGTTTTGTGGATGTTACTAAAGAAGGTCCCTCATCAACTGACTTGGAGTTAATCAAAAGGGAGATTATCCTGCATGGGCCTGACTTAATCAGGTGAGCCCTTCAAAGGGACTCAGCCCTTCCTAAGATCAGAGAGATTTCTCCTGCTGGCCTTGAAGGTGCAAACTACCATGCTGTGGAAGCGTCATGTGGCAGGGAACAGTGGGCAGCCTCTAGAAGCTAAGGGAGGCCCCCAGTTGACAACCAAAAAGAGAGCAGGGGCCTCAGTTCTATAACCACAGGGAACTGAATTCTGCTGGCAATCTGAAAGAGCTTAGGAGTGGATATCTCCCTAGCTGAGCCTCCAGGTAAGAATGCCTTGATTTCAGCTACGTGGGACCCTGAGCAGAGGATCTACAGACACAGCGAGGCAATACATCTGTGTTGTTTAAGCCACAACATCTGTGGTCATTTGTTATGCAGCGATATAAAACTAATACAGATATCCAGAAGTGTGGTTTCACTTCCGACTAAAAGGAAGAGGCAGCTAGCTGCACAGGCGGCCAGAGGAGAAAGACACTGCGCCAGAGGGAAGCGGACTGAGGAAAGAGAGACTGAGAGAAACCGGATCCAGGCATGCCAATGAGATTTGTTTCCTAAGCCAGAAATAGCCACATTCCGCAGCCACTCTGGGTACTTATAATTGCTGTTATCTTTGTATCTTCTGCTCTCACGTAGGGGAATAAAATAACAATAATGATGTTGACGCTCATGATGATGACGGTGATGATGGTAATGGTGGTGGTGATGGTGACAATAGCACAGTGGTAACCCCTTAGTTTGCACAGCCCTTTCTAGTTAACAAAACTGGTATATTTGTTTGCATGTTTGATTCTCCAAGATCCCCGGAGAGAATATTTTCATCTCTATTTTACAAATGAAGAAAATGAAAACAGAGATTGGAAGCCTCTCCATGGTTACACAGTTATTAAACGGCTGTCCAAGGACCCAAGGCTCATGGCTCCCTCCCAGAAAGGAGAAGAATGAAGAAAGAACAGCTATGTTCCTTGGGTCGAGGCCACACGAACAAGCCTCAAAGGCAGCCCTACTCATACTTACTTAGAGGAATTTCGGCACCTGGGAAAAACGGCACCAGAGTCCCTCTCAGCCTATACGTGCTTTTCTCTAACCAGTAACGGGTCGACCATATAGCTCTTCGGCATTTTGCTCAGCGAGAGATTAGGCTGGTCATCATCCCTCCCCTCCAGGCATCCCACACTCTCCCCTCTGCACCTCCTCCCCTTTCCTCTTTCTCCTCCCCCTCCTCCCCTACCTGTTCTTACTCCCAGACTCTGCCCACTAAGAATACCATGGCCATATGGAGGTATGAATGAATAATGTTGGCTGTACATGCCTGTCTGCAAGCCAAGAGAAAGTGTGCATTTTAAGAGGGTTTTCCCACGGCCCTAACCCAAAAAAAGGGATTGTAATTATGTGGATTCGAGGCCTGGAAGTATAAGTAAGCTGCCTAATTTGCAAGAAAGCTCAGCATCTACAAGGAGTTTCTGGGTATGGGATTAGCATTTCCTCCCCCAGATGACTATCTTATCGGTCACAAAGGTAATTATTTGCAACTATTTGTTGTTATTTCCAGGGAAGAGTAAGTGGAGCTCGCCTTATTGTCAGACTAGGGTTACATCAGAAATGAGAAAACTCTTAAAAGAGCTTAAGGTGCCATTATTTGCCATGGGATCTTGAGCAAAACATTTGTGGTCAATATGTCTAGTGTTCGCCAACACCCACCTCTCCCCGCTTCCAGACAACCCTCCTCGACCCGGCCCCCTTGCAGGTCCATGAGCTCTGTGACTACGTCTGGCTAATGAGATGTGAGCAGACTGTGTGTCCTCATCAGACATGATTCTAGTCTCTCTCTTGCCCTACCATGAGGACCGAGGGGGTTACATGGTCCAGATGATGAAGCTACAAGAAGACGGAGCCGTCATCAGCCTGCATCTCTGAGAACCACATGGAGGACAGTTGCCCTGAAGAGTCACTCGGGCACCTTTTACTTCACGTGG
Source organism: Delphinus delphis (assembly GCF_949987515.2). Lineage (NCBI taxonomy): Eukaryota > Metazoa > Chordata > Mammalia > Artiodactyla > Delphinidae > Delphinus > Delphinus delphis. Next base: position 34,589,202 of record NC_082692.2, on the reverse strand, counting down.
GTGAGAGGTAAACCTTCGTTGTGTTCAGGTACTGAGATTGGGGCTGCCTGTTATTAAAGCATAACTAGATTATCCTAACGAATATATCACAGAACTTCACTGAGCCTGTCTTCTCTTTGATGATGTGGAGAAAACCTGCCAGGCTTCATCCTAGGGTAGCCATGAGGAACAGATGAAACCACGGACAACTGCTTTGCAAACGTGAATCGATGTCAGGACAGGTCAGAGAACGGCCAGTTCACCAGAATGGAGGTTTTGTTGATACTTGGTGCTGTTCTTTCACGTAGCCAGGGATGGCCCTGGTGCAGGAGGCGGGGAGGGCTGGGTGGTGGACATTCTCGTGAAATGAGGTACTACTTAAGAGCAGCAGAAGCCCAGAGGGCCCAGGAAACAGCAACACACATTCCTCTTAGTGCTCAGTTCCACAGCTGTCCGCTGCTATCTGCATAATTGGGTTCTAAGTCCTAGCGCCATTGGGAGCTGATGGTCCGGAGCAACATGAAATAACTCTCAGCTGCCTCTATTTCCTCAACAGTCAGAGAAGAAACACTAAGCACTCTGATTCCTTATGCTAACGGACCCCATCCCTTCCCCAGGGCTCCACTGGGCACAAAGTAGCAGCCAGAGAGTACTTCCCAGGCCCTCCTAGGATTGGGTGTGACAGTGTGATCTTGTGTTTTCCAAAGAAAGCATGCAGAAGCGATGAGTGCAACTCCTGCATCCCTTGTCTTAAACAAGAGCCTTTATACTCAGCTTCTCTTTCCAGTTCCCACATGTTGGAAAGCAAATGTGCCAGCCACACAGCTCCAACCATGCAGGTGAGCACAACGCCCAGGGGAGAGCTGAGGCACAAGACAAAAGGAACCTGGGTCTGAACGCTCTGTCAGTCACAGTGGCCCCACCAGCCTGAACGAGCTAGACTGTTATGTGAGAGGAAAACATACCTTCATCTTTTTTAAGCCACTCTCTCAGGACTCTGTTATAGCAACTTCACATTTATACTAACTGATACGCTGGATAAAAAGAGGCTGCAGCGAACGTTTTGGTTTATTCCACACATGCTTTCCAAGAACCCATAGGACCAACTGCAACAAAAGCAATCTTTCTTATTTATAAGACTGGCTAAAGATCGCTTCCTCCCTAAGAAGAAAAGCCAGGTCCTTCTCCTAGGCAGGCAGGTTGGGGGCTCTGAAGGGTCTAGCGATCTATTACCCCCACCATCTAACGCTCCTCACTTTCCCCAATAATCCAAGGAAATTGTCTCTCCAGCTTGGCTGCCACATTCTCAACAAAGTGGACAAACTCTATGATGGGACTGGCGTAGGAATAAAGTCTTAGACCAGAGGAGCTGCCATGGAAGGGGATGACAGGTCCCCCTGGTATCCCTGCCCAGGGGCTGATGGAACAGAGTAAGAGTCTTGGGTAGCCTGTGAGTAATGTATAACTCCCTTGTGAATTGCAGTGAAATTGGAAACACTGTCTTTTTATGTAAATAGAGATATTTCAAGTACAGATACAAACATTCGCCCTTTGCCACGAACGTCCCTTAATCCATAGCCCACCCTTTCCTGCTTCTTAATGGCCTCCACCTCCTCTCTGCAGGTCCTATCTTATCAGTCTTTTAGGGCCCAGAACAAATGCCACCTCTTCCCCTCGGAAAACCTGCATGTTGTCCACACCCAGATCAATCGCTCCCTTCTCCAATCAGCTAAAGCATTTTTATCTGTGCTTCCTTGGGGACACCTGGAACTTTGTACCTTGTAGATGGGTTGGTGAAGATGCATAATGAAGGCTTGTGGAGTAGCTGGAGAGAGGATCTTTTAATGAGAACATCTAATGTCTGTCTCCTGCTTTCTCCGAGGGGACATGATCTTACTTGATTCTTATGTCAACCCTAGAGGCAGGTACTATTGTTACCTCCACTTTAAGGACAAGGAAACTGCAGCACCACGAGATTAAGGAACTCATGGTCACCCAGCTAACAACTGGTGGAGAAGAGATTTCAAGCCAGGAAGCTGCAGTGGAGAGCTGACTGTTATGATCACTGCACAACGCTGCCCTCTTTCATGAGAGGGAAAAGTGGGTACCCTAGAAGCTGGCACAGTGGAAGTATCCATACCAGAGGAGGTGGCTGCAGACAGGAACAGGCACCACTGTGTCCAGATGCCCCCTGGGCTTATGTGTGGAGAGCCATCACACGACAGCAGGCTTGAGCTTTGAGTTACTCAGCTGAGACCGCGAAACAATTCTGTCAATTAAGTCAAACATCTGGTCAATGCAGCAAAAAATCAGTCACCAGGGGTCTGGCCACAGACCCAGGGCTCCTTCCAGGCAGTAGATTCTTCCCCAGGCTCCAGATGATGGAAGTGAGGCTTCCCTAATTCCCAGACCCTAATTTGCATGTTCCCCTTTGATTGGCTGGGAAGATTCATACCTAATGCAGCCCTTAGGACATCACGTGAGCAAAGGAGGGACAAATCCTGTGGGCTCTAAAAAGTGCTTCAGAATGGAAAGCCAAATTCAGCGCAGATCCAAAAAGCACATTCCCAAGCCGGGTGGTAAATTCTGTACTGCCTGCTGTAGAAAAATGCAAATTGCCATAATAAATGCTGATTATCCCAATTACCTCTAATTGTCTGGCTTGTGTACCAAGAGCATTACCATAGGAGAGGCTGATAAGGGAGACCGTGTATTTAGCAGAATACCCTATCCTGGGAGTTGGGTTACAAATGAAGAAGGTGAGCTGGGCAAGGAGGCCCCCTCTGTGGTCCCTGGGAGGGATGTCACAGAAAGACACGAGGGCTTCACAGCTGCTTGGGGACAGCACTGACGCAGTGACATCTTTATGCAATGGTCATTACATGCTATTTTAAAAATTGGCCGTGTGCTGGAGAGATAAGGGCAGAGAATATATGCTTGTTCTCCATGCCTCCCTCCTTCTGGCCAGCTGGGTCTGCGGAACACCTAGCGGGGAGGGGAGGCTATTGGAGGGAACATGACATTATTTTCCATCATTGTAATGTAACATTTGATTCATCCATTTATTTAATCAACCAGCTGGGGCAAGCATACACTATATACCAAGCATCTGGAAACACAGAATTTTAGAGCCAAAAGTGACGTTAGAAATTATGTCCACTGAGTATACAACAATCGTTTCAGGTGATTCATTCCTTCCAGTAGCAAATAATTTACAGATTCTACCACGTGCCAGGCACTGTTCTAGGCTCTGAGGACACAGTAATGAATAAATGAGATGAAACAAAAACAACAACAACAGAGGAGAGACAGAGAATAAATGAGATAAACAAATAAAATAAAGAGCATACTAGAAGGTGGTAAGTGCTGAGGAAAAGCAAGCAGGAGAGAGGATGGAGATTACTGATGACCGGGCTTGAGGTTGAAATTTAACGTAATTAGGGTGACATGAAAAAGATGGCATAAAAACCTTAAATGGTAGTAGCAATGATAGACTGGCCCTGCCTCTAAAAACCACATGCTTTTAGTCAATATCTGAAGAAACTAGAGAAAATTTGATACAAGGCAGAAAAATGTGGTCACCAGTTATCGACAAGTACATTAGCTAAGGTCTTATGTGTAATTATGTAGGCTCATTCTTTATTAGCTTAGGTAAGATCACAAGGCTTGCTGGGACCTCTTAATTCTGTTACAGCATCGATTAAACTGGGCAAATGCAAAATGCGCGATTTGCATGCACCCTTGTGGAATTAAAACCTTTCCGTTTACTGATCGAGCAATAATTACTATAAGGAACACCTCAGCTAAACCAAGAAATGATTTAATTTGCCAATGAAGAGAAAAACAGGGCCTCAGCAAGGAATCTTCACTCCGTCTTGGTCCCAGGGCAGAAGCTTGGTATAGGCTCAGACTGATGGGGGAGGCCCTGAAGATGGCTGGATTATGAAGGAAACAATCCAGGTGCCTCCATAGGCTCTTGCCCGATTCTAAGTACAACCACTGGGCTTTGGCTGAAGACGTCTCCTTCAGAGATACGTGGACCTCATTCCAGGACACCCCACAGGTGCCCTCAGTGCTCGATTCCCAGCCTTCTTGCCCTAAGCCCTGTCTGTCTGGAAGAAGCCCTGCCACCACATGACTCTTTTCCTTCTTCCATCCCAAGCTTTTTTACTGGCATCCTTGTAAAGCAATTCCAACTCATCAATGGGGCCACAGTGAATACAACCGCAGGGATACCTCACAAGTGATAGCACTCGACAGTTTATAAAGTTTCTGCGTCTGTTACTTCATCGAATCTTTACAAGAGTCCTAAATCTCTGTTTATGGATGAGGGCACCAAGGAAGGGTCCAAGGTAACAAAGAATGGAAGCCAGGACAGTCTGGCCACAATACACATGTTCACCTTTACCTCATCACGAACAGTTGCCTCCAGGGTCCACTGTGCCCTTCTTTTGTGGCTGGGCACATGGCTTCCAGAAAGAAGACAACATTTCCAAGCTCTTCTTGCAACTAGGTGTGGCCACAGGACTAAGTTCTGGCCAAAGAGATGTAAGGGGCAGAGGTATATGCGACTTACAAGAAGTGTCCTTACAGGCAGTGGTGATATACTCGTATTAGAATATAATTTGGTTTTCATCCTAGTCCTGGCACAGAGCTCCTAAAACCCTTTGTAACTTCCTGTGATGAGAGCCATAAAGGTATCCTTTGCTACGTTAATGGTGACTTTTGGAAAACACCTAAGGGTAGGGGCTGGTTGCTAGGGGAGTGAACCATTTAGTTAGAGGGTTGGAACTTTCAGTTCCACCCTCCTGACCTCCTGGGAGGGGAGAGAGGCTGAAGCAATCATCGATCGCCAAAGGTTAATCATTCATGCGTCTATGACGAATCCTCATTAAAAATGGTTTGGAGTACTTCCGGGGTGGTGAACACCTGGAGGTGCCAGGAGAGTGGGACACCTGGGCAGGGCATGGATGCTCTATGACCCTTCCCACATGCCTTGCCCTGTGCATCTCTTCCAACTGACTGTTCCTGTGTTATATCTTTTCTGTAACAAACCAGTGAGCTAGTAAGTAAAATGTCTCAGTTCTGTGAGCTGCTCTAGCAAATTAATCAAACCCAAGGAGAGGGTCATGGGGAACCTCTGATCTACAGTCAGTTACTCAGAAGCACAGAAGACAAACTGGACTTGCCACTGATGTCTGAAGGGGCGGGGGTGGGCAGTCTTGTGGGACTGAGTCTTTAACCTGTAGGATCTGACACTGTCTCCAGGTAGATCGCATCAGAATTGAGTTGAGCTATAGGACACGCAGCTGGTCTTGGAGAACTGCTTGGTGGAGTGGGGAAACAACACACATGGGAATTAGTGTCAGAATCAGAGAGGCTTTTGACCCTTCCCTCTTCTCCTTCCTGCTGCCTGGAATGTAGATGTGGTGGCTGGAGTTGCACTGGCCATCTTGGACCAGGACGTGAGTTTGGAAGTGGAGGCTATAGCCATCAGGGCAACAAGATGGAAGGAGGTCAGACTGCCTAGCTGGGCTTTTATGTAAAATGGAATAAACTTTTGATGTCCAATTTGGATTTTCTGTAAGTCAAAGTCATACTTCATCCTAAATAATATTTTATCTACAAACAGAGCTGGCCTTGGAATACCAACATATGTCTTTCTACCTCTGTAACCAGAATCCTAATTTGGATGCTCTTCTTCTCTCCCCTGGACCACTGCAATAACTCTTCACTAATGTCCCCTGCTTCCAGTCCCACTACCTCAAACCCATTTTCCACACCGGGTACAGAGGGACCTACCAAGTATGCTCATCTGGCTACACCCCTTCCTGCCTCAAAACCTTCAATGGCTTCCCATTTGCTGCAAGATGGTGTTCAAACCTCTTCTTGAGGGGCCTAATGCCCCACGACCACGCCCCCCAGCTCTACAGAGGAATTCTCACAGTTCCCTGCGCAGTGTTTTAAGCCAGGCTACTTACTCCACTCCATCCTCCCTGCATGTATCACACCATTGCTTGCCCTGGTGTATTTGCTCGTGCCATCTCCTCCATCGGGAACAGTGCCCTGCCCCTGTGGTCTGGCCATCTCCTAAATGTCCTTCAGTGTGAACTCAGGCTTTAGCACTGCAGGATGCCTTCTCTGATCTACTTCTTATCCCCCCTCCAGACCATGTAAACTTCCAGCTCATGTCCCTATGCTACACTGACCACATTGCAATATAATCATCTCCTATGTGTCTCTCCCCTCCAATATATTGTGAAACCTTCTATAGCAGGGGTCCGCAACCCCCGGGCCACCAACCGGTAGCGGTCCTCTGCCTATTAGGAACCGGGTCGCACAGCAGGAGGTGAGCATCAGGTGAGTGAGCGAAGCTTCATCTGCCACTCCCCATCGCTCCCCATCGCTTGCATTACAGCCTGAACCATTCCCTGCCCCTCATGTCCGTGGAAAAATTGTCTTCCATGAAACAAACATTTTGGTCCCTGGTGCCAAAAATGTTGGGGACCACTGTTCTAGAGTAAGTTCTGGTGTCAATTTCATCATTCTCTCACTGGGACCTGGTAAAGACCTGGCCAAACCAGACATTCACATTATTGATGAAGAAATAGATCAATTAATTGTAGCAGACTCTGTTGGTAAGTGGCCCATACCTCCTCAGGGCTCACCATTCCCATGCATGCGGATGGCTTCACACTCCAAGCATCTGTGACTCTATCTAAAGGCTTCCTCTGGCCATAGGAGCTCACTGGGCTAGGGAAGACAGGCCAGAAATGCTGAGAAATTACTTCCCCCTGCAACCAATCTTGAATGGGAAATGGTGGATAAATACCCTGGCTTTCTCACCCCTTGGGTGGGACAGCTCTGAAGTGTGACCTATACAATTTCCTTTGGTAGGCAGAATAATGGTCCCTCAAAGATGTCCATATCCTAACCCTGTGAATATGTTAGGTTATGTGGCAAAGGGGAATTAAGATTGCAGATGTAATTAAGGTGGCTAATCAGCTGACCTTAAAATAGAAATAATCCTGGAATATCCTGGTGGCCCCAACGTAATCAAAATGGCCCTTAACTGTGGAAGAGGGAGGCAGAAGAGGGCAGAGTGATGCAATGTGAAAAAAACCTGCTATGGCTGCCTCTGAAGGATGAGGCCATAAGCCAATGAATGTGGGCAGCCTCTAGAAGCTGCAAAGGGCAAAGAAGTGGATTCTGCCCTCGAGCCTCCAGAAAGGCGGCATTGCCAATACCTTAATTTCAGCTGTGTCTGACCAATTGTGGACTTCTGAACTATAGAACTATAAGATAATAAATTTGTTCTTTTAAGCCACTAAGTTTGTGGTATTTGTTACAGCAGCAACAGGAAACTAATGCACTCCTAGAGGTCCCCAGTGAGACTGAGTCCCAGTTGTTAAAATCAGTAATTTGCTCATTAACACACCCTGTATCGGCTTCCTGCCCTTCCTGTTCTCATTTCCCTACTTCTCTACTCATGATTCCTCAGTTCACCCCCAAATATTCTACTTACCCTCAAATCCTCACCTGGGTTTGCTTCTAAGGGGACCCAACATAAGATATTAATTAATTGGAAGAACTAGTGTTACTTGACCAAAAAGGCCTGGGCTCTCCTGACCCAGGATTTGACCCAGATCTGATACCTAACAGCTTTAGGAATTCTGGGCCAATTAAGTTCCCAGGATGATCAAATTTGTGGGAATTTGGAGAGTTAAGAGACATCCCGCAGTTACCAGGGATTAGGGGAAGCCCAGCAGTGGCTCAAAGGGAGAGGTGTGCTGGATGGGATGGAACAGAGGAGAGGGAGGGCAGGTGGAGCAGAAGTGGGCTCAGAAGGGCCACCCAGAGAAGGGTGGCAGTGACCTACCACTCACCCCCTGCTTCCCTCAGAAAGGTGCCCATGGGCAATAAGAAGCTTTAACCTGAAGAAAAGTCTGGGGAGGACAGACTGGAGAACAGGGTGGTGGTGGAGAAGCGCACCAGGGGTGTACCAGGGCTCTTACCCAGTGTACAGAAAGGAGGGGAAAGTGATGCAGCAGGAGAAGTCAGACTCCAGCCAACTGTTTCTCTTTAGCCACCAAGCACGTGGGATAGAGGGATGTTCTTTGCAGAGAATCCAGGAGATAGAATAAATGGGATGACCTTTGCAGGCCCATTCAAATCTGAAGTTTGGAGCTTTTATGACCTTAAGACAAGATAACAAGATCACCCCAGGGAGCAGGCAATAGCCGAAGAGGGGGAAGTGGGGGAGAACCTATAAATGCACTGAGCAGAGATCTTCCCGGTACAACTACTGCCTCCGCTAGAAGGGCCAGAAGGAGGAAGCAGAGCTCTTCCCTGGAGAGCTCCCAGTCTGAGGGCAGAGACTCAGCCCCATCTTCAAGGAGACCCTGATATAATGGGGGTGGAGGGAGGAGATAGGGCACCCACCTGAAAGATACCCACTGGCCACACATCCATCGAAACCCTGGATGAGTGGGTGTCTTCACCATGAGGTGATATGGACAGAGAGGAGAGGACCCCACTCAAGAATCTACCGGGATCGCTCCTTCTGGAGGGCAAGCCACAGGGTCTTAGGCTGGGCACAGCATGACATTTATAGGGAGAATGTACTCTGACCCACTTCTGCTTCTCTACCCCTACTCAGATCACCCCAGGCAAGCCACTCCTCTCTCTACCTTAATTTTCTCATCTGCAAAATGAAGACAGTGTATGTTTTACTTATCTCAGTACTTGGAAATTTGAATGAGGTGATGTTGATGATGATGATGTGTATGGTCCAAAAATAAGGCCCTCTCCCCTTCCCCTCTGCCCCCCCCCCCCACCGCCTAGGTCCCTGGTGTCCTTTCTTTGATATCAGTCGGTGAGCGGAGGGGAAGAGCTTCCTCTAGATCCCATCTTGGGGCAGGCTCAGCTGCCCACGATCCCAGAGGCTGGACTCAGTGTCTGGGGGACATGGTGAGTGACTCCTCGCAAAGTTCAGTGATGCAACAGGGATTTTTTTAGGTGAGTTATCTCCAGAGTGGGAGGTAAGAAGAGAAAACAAGGACGTCTCAGAGATGTCTCACACTGCTCAAGGACATCTCAGGGGCAGGAGGCAGGGGCCCGGCTCTGCTCTCTGGAAGCACACAGGGAACGTGTGCCCTCTCTCCTGCACAATGGCAAGGAGACAGCTCTGACAGCAGGAGCTTCTGATGGGAAAAAAGCCACCCCAGCCTCAGGGATGGACCAGTCTGATGGGGGGAGATACAGCCTCTGTCTTCAGGGGACTGCCAGTCAAAGGAGGAAAACCACCTCCGATTTCAGGAAGATCTATCAGATGAAAGACACCTGAAACTCAGGATGCCCCAGTCTGAGAGGGGAGACAGACCTGACTTATGACATCTCCCATCACGATGGAGGAGGCACAGTCCCTGCCGCAGGTGGCCCCAATCTAATGGGAGCAGACAGCCTCTGCTCTAGGAATCTCCAAATCTGATGCAGGACACTCAGCCCCTGACCTCAGAACCCCAAACCCTGGCCTGAGGGAACTCCTAGTGAGAGCATTAGAACACACTTAGAGGATTAGAACACAAGCCAGTGCAAATGTCACCATGTGGAAAGGGATATAATGGGCTCATTAGGGAATGATTTCCCTGAATCGGATGTGCGCGGGGCTGCCTTGCAAACCCCTCCACCCATCCAACCCCAAGCCTCGCTCATGACTTTCTTTAGTGGACCGCAGGCCCTGCTGACCTAGAATGGGAGGTTTAGCGTCTATTCCAAAAAACATCGTCATTACTTCTATCTGTGTTTAGTGAGCACTTGTTCTCAGCCAGGCGGGGCTTCGGAGACGAACTTTTTCAATCTGGTCTTTGCCTTCCAGCAATTCCCACCCACTGTCAGAAACAGACAAGGGAACAAGTCTTCCTCCCACTGCCCTTCCTCCCTACCCCAAGCACCTAGAGATCCCACAATGCCCTGTTGACACGTCCCAACCTCACCAGCTGTCGGGCTTGCTTTGGCCGTCTCTGTGACCTGTTCCTGCCACGTTCAGCCCCAAAGTTGGTGTTCAACAATTACTGGCTGCATTTAACACACAGCAAGGCAGGTATCAATACACTACTTTCTACACTTTTCTATATGCTTGAAACTATCATAATTTAAGAAAAAAAAATGATAAGAAAGACATATAATAAAACCACACAGAAAGGAGAGCGAAGGGAAATGGCCAGCATTCAGAGTGATGGGAGATTCAGATTCAGAGGGATCTGGGGGTGTGGGACGCAGGGACCGGGCCCAGATGTAAGTTATGGTCACGCTGTTTCTTTGGTGGTGAGTTAGTGCATACTCTCCATTACTAAAGAAAACTAACTCAATAGTCAGATAAAAGTGGTTCATAGAAAACCAGGGAGACGTGAGACTCAACTTCAGGTCTGGGCACCTGAAGTCCAAAGAGGAAAAAACTACAGAGTGAAAACCATACTAAGAGGAGAGTGGACAGAGCGCTGAGGAAGCAGGAGGGGGCTGATCTGTGCCTGTTGGGTTGGGGGGTGGGGCGGAGCACATGGCACAGGAAAGCTAAACCCCCGGCTCCCGTCCCGCCTCTCCTTCTTACTAGAATCCTCTCCTCTCTTCTCTTCTTTGGCTTCATCTCTAAACTGGAAATAACAACAGCCCTTTCTTCCTTCCTGGCCAGTTTTGAAATGCACTGAGGTGACACGTGTAGGGGACATCGAGAAGGGGCAGGAGCTCATCCGAGATGACCATTAAAGTGGGTTGAATGGTCTACCCTCCCCCAAAAGATAAGCCTACCTCCTAACTCCCAGAACCTGTGAGCGCTTCCTTGTTTGGGAAAAAGGTCTTTGAAGATGTAATTCAGTAAAGGTGATGAGGTCATCCTGGACCCCAAATCCAATGACAAGTGTCCTTCTAAGAGACAGTAGAGGAGATAAAAAGACATAGCAAAGAAGGCCATGTGAAGACAGAGGCAGAGACTGGAATGTTCCTGCCACAGCCAAGGAAACCCGGAGCCACCAGAAGCCAAAAGAGGGAGGAAGGATTGTCCCCCAGAGCCCCTGGAGGGGGCACCCCACCACAGCCTTCATTTCAGACCTGTGGCCTCCAGAACTGAGAGGGAATACCTTCCCGTTGTTTTAAGCCGCCCGGTTTGCGGTCATTTGTTACAGCAACCAGAGGAAACGAATACAACCATCACCACTGGTGTTCGTGCTGTTTATTCTCCGTGAATCCACCCGGTCTCCAATCCATTCCCTCCCCCCTCTGACCCCTGGGTCTGGTCCCAACCAACTGCGTTTCTCAGACTTCCCTTTCCTCTGGCTTCCTTGGGTTCGGTCCCGGGGGGTACCAACAGGAGACTGGAGAGTGAGGTGTGGTGTTTCTTCCACCACCCTGCCATGGCGCTGGCTTCGCGGCCGTTCTGGCAGTGGCTGTGTCCTAAGGCTACGGCTCTTGTGGGACAGTCCCTCTCCCCGGCTACAGCTCTCAGTGTTCCCTGTGTTCCCTCCCCTTGCTCTGCAGTCCCCAGGGCTGGTAACCGTTTGTTCCCTGCCTTGTTTTGCCGGGAGTGTACCAGCCCTGGTGGACCCGCTGCCCTGCCCACACCTCTGTAAACCGTCCCTTCACTTAGCCCTCTGGTTAACGCTGGGAGTTAGTCATCCTTGCAGCTGGGTCCCTGCCAGCCGGTGTCCATCTGCCTGGGGCAGAGGGACAAACTTGTAACCTCAGAGCCAGCCCCTTCCATTTGAATTCTCACTGGCAGAGGTTTCTCTCTAAACAAACACACTGGGGGACAATGGGGCCCTTGGCACCCGAAGCATGTGCCTGGGCCTCAGTGTTCTCACCTGTCATACATCCCCATCTTCCCTGTGGAAGCCCACCTAGGACTTCCCTGCCCCAGCCGCCTTAGTCCCCTGAGGCATGCCCATTTGGGAAAGGGGCGATCATGGGATGGGTGTGCATCGAAGAAACACAGCACCCCTCCCCGCTGCGCCCCCCATGCAACAGAAACCAACAGTGAAATTGTGCCAAGTGTTTTCCACGTATCCAGTGAGTTAAGAGGCTGTTTGGGGGCTTCCCTGGCGGTCCAGTGGTTAAGACTCCGTGCTCCCACTGCAGGGGGCGTGGGTTCAATCCCTGGTCGGGGAACTAAGAACTCACATGCCTCACAGTGTGGCCACAAAAAATAAGTAAATAAATAAAGAGGCTGTTTCTTGCCTGCTCTTAGAGGAATTCCCTGAGAGAGGGAGAGAGAGAAATTTGGAAGACTGAGCAGCCTGTGTGATGACCCCCAACCCCATCCCATCTCCCCCCATCTCAGGATCTGCAGCCTCCTCCTGCTTTGGCCCTCACATCACCTCCCGTTGCTCTGACTGTTCAGCTCTGACATAGGCGACCTCCAGGCCTGGGCCCCACTTCAGGGACCACCAGGAGGGGGGCGGAACATGAGAGGCAGGAGACGGGACAGGGGGTGGGGCACGCGCCCCAGGTACCACTTGGAGTGTCAGAGCTGGAGATAACATCAGAGCCACCTGATGAGCAGGTCACACCCAGAGTGTCCCTAAGCCTGAGGACAGAGGGCTGAGAAGAAGGTGGGCAAACCAGAGCATGTCTAGCAGAACTGGGCCTGACAGGTGACGGGTGGAGGAGCTGATGGCCAAAAAGGAGGAAGAGCTGAGGGGCCAGGGGACCCTGCTTGTGCAATCCGAGTCTGCAGGGGAAGGCATGGGGCCGGCCTGCAAGTATCCGAGGGGTATCAGGCCAAAGGGATGGACTTTTCAGTGGCTCTAGAACTTCAGCCAGTGCAGGAAGGGACAGCGAGGCAAGTTTGGGGCTCAACAACCCAATGAATTTTCCCAAAACTCAAACTCCTGGGAGATGGGTCTGGCCTCCTGGCAAAGTAACAAGCAACCCATCATTGGATGTGTTCAAACTGGATTGTCGTGATTCAGGGATGCTGCCATGGGGACCTCTGTAAAGGATGTTACTCTGACTGCTAAAATCTCTTCCTGATACACCTGAGCTGCCCCGTGGAGGTAGCATGGTGTGGAGTCCAGAGGATAGGCTGGAGGCAGCTGGCCCCGATTCAAATCCCTGCTCTGTTATTAGCAGCAATGTGGCCCGGGCAGCTCACTAAAGCTCCCTGCTGTAGAATGGGCATAAAAGTAACAGCACCCCCTTCACAGGACTGCTGATTCATTCTGTATCACATCGAGATGCCCTCTGTGAGATGGCTTGTCACACCCCCAGCCAGAACAGACTTGCCCGTAGGAAGAAGGTGAACAGGGGACCCCATGCCCGCAAGCAAGGCTGGCAAGAGGGTGCCCGAGTGCCCAGAAGCAGTGAGGCCCACTTATTCACAGTAATTTAGTGAACCTTATGTCCCCAAGTATCCCACATCTGGTGGCATGGTCACAGAGACCCAATAACCCGTCCAAACGCATGCATCCCCACACACATAGGGGTCTTGATGATAAGCTCCCTGTGTGTGCACAAAGGATAAAGACAACGTGGTTATAAAAAAAGCTTGGATCTCCCCCCCCTCCCCCCTGCCCTCCCCACCCCCATCTCTGCTCTCCATCTCCCCACCCTCCCCCCACCCCTTCAGTTTCTCTTGTTTCCTCTCCTCCCAGAGCTGGACAGGTGTCTCTTGGTCAAAACAACTGATCGATTTCACCAAGTCACGGACCTAGCAGGCAGGGCTTTGTGAAAGCCAGGAATCTGGGAACTTATTCTCACCATGAGAGAGCAACCACTGCCTGCCCAGACTTTTCACTTGTTTGCCAGCTGAGTTGGCATCTGAAGACCCGAACTGCTCCCCACAGCAGCAACTCAGGGAGGACTTGAGGGCATGGGGAGCAGGTCGGGGGGTACTGTGGTCTTTTTTAGTCCAATAAGGATTCCCAGGGGTCCTGCCAAATGACCTTGGGCAATGGTCGGCTGTGTACCCCCTCTGTCCCCATAACGCTCCAGATTTCCCTGCTCTGAACCCGTAGCCTCATTCCAGAAAGCCTGGCAGCGCAACGCATCTCCCTCCTCCTGATGCTGACGTTGGTACGAATCCCTCAAGAAACTGCATCCTGTGGCTCCAGGGAGGTCCTAGGAGGAGCCCTGGATGCGTCATGACTCCGAGCATCACTGAAGATAGCGATATTGTATTTTCCCCCTTGGCCTCTCCTCTGCCTGTGGCTGTCATCCCCACCTTCAGTTACCTTGGTGGACTGACAGCCCAGAACCACATCATTCATTCCCCAAACCTCATTTTCATTGACTCTCAACTTCCTACGACGGTGATTCTCCTTGGCCTGGAATCTCCTGTCTCTTTCCACCCTGGTGTTCACACCCTTCACTCACGCTGGGCAGCATCCCCCCAGCAGTTCTTAAGCACCTGTTTCTCAGGCTGTTATGGAAACAGGTCTCATTGGGTAAGATGCTGGGGCAGAGGCCCTCCTGTGCCATCAGAGGAACACAACGCGTGCCTGGCCCATCCCTGCCCCTCTGTGTCTGGCTCCTCCTGTCTTCCCAAGGCCAGCTCACACCTTGTCTTCCCAGTTCCATGTCTCCAGTCTAGCTTCTTTCTCCTCAAAAAAGGTGACCTCCTGGGCCCAGCCCAGCTCCAAGGCTCTGCTCTCTGCCACGTGTTGGCCAGGAGTGATGGTCCTAAAGTGACAGGCACCCCCAGCTGCCACCCCTTGACAAGAAGTCCTGTTACGCATCCCAGGTAACATCATGCCCCCCCCCCCAGCTTAAATGTCAAGTCTCCGGGAAGCTCCTGAGAAGGAGACATGTCTGTCAGACTAGAAAGCACCTCTGCTTCAAAGGCACAAAAGCCTGAGCTTAAACCCCAGCCTGGTCATCTGCTCAGCTGGGTTAGGGAAGGGGCATAACCCATCTGGGCTTCCATTTCCTCACCTGAGCCATGGGGAGATGACAGATAGTGGCCGAGACTTGCTGAGTCCCGGGCATGGTTTCAGAGGTGTTATATAGGGCTTATTCATTGAATCCTCCTGACAGCCCCAAAGCTGGGCATTGCTGTTATCACCCCCATTTAATTAATGAGGAGACTGAGGCACTGAGTGGTTAAATCACCTGCCCAAGGATATGTGACTATAAAGCGGTCCCTCAGACCCACTGTGGCCTTAATCACTACCACACACACGTCTTTCTCGCTCGTTGGGATGCAACACCCAGATACTCCCTGGCACACAGCAGGCACTCAATAAATGCAAGATGGTCTTATGGTTGTTGGTAATCTAGATATGAGGGTTTCAGGCAGGCCAGTGGGACGGGATCGGTGTAATGAGGGAGACTGGAAAAGGGAGAGCAGGGCACATGCAGGTAAATCATGACTCTTCTGCACTAGTTTCCTGGGGCGGCCTTAACAAATGGCCACAAACTGGGTGTTTTAAAACAGAAATTGATTCTCTCTCAGTTCCGGAGACCAGAAGTCTGCAATCAACGTGTTGGCAGCACCTTGCACCCTCTGAAGGCTCCTGGGAAGAATCCTACCTTGTCTCTGCCAGCTTCTGGGAGCTCCTCAAAATCCTTGGCCTTCCTTAGCTGTGGCTGCGTCGCTCCAGTCTCTGCCTCTGTCTTCACGTTCCTTAGCTGTGGCTGAGTCGCTCCAGTCTCTGCCTGTCTTCACGTGGAGGTCTTCTCTGTGCCCCTTTGTGTCGTATGAAGCGTGGTGAGATGATGCCTTTCTTGTCTCTTATGAGGGCGCCCATCTGGGGACTAGGGCCCACCTTAATCCAGGATGATTTCATTTCAAGATACTGATCATCTCTGAGGTCCTGGGTGCACTTATTTTTGGCGGGCCACTATTCAAGCCACTATGCATTCTTCATATTCCTTGCGTAGAGAAGGTGATGCTAGAAGACCCTGTGCTCTCCTGGATCTTGGAGGGAGATGAGTATTGACCCCCATCAACCACTGAGACAGGATGGCGGCTAGTGGGGACAGCCGGGGCTGCACCCACTCTCATGGTTGCTGGAGACTGGGGTTGCCACTTGCATCCCATACACGGAGAAGGGGCCGCCAGAGGTCGGCAGAACCCCCAGAGTTTGCCAGAAGACAGGGGCTGGGCTGGGCTGCGCTGGGCTGGGGATCCCAGCACCTGCTCTGAGACTGTAAGACTGCATTTGACTGACTGCTGTAGCTGTACTGCTCTGAGAGTTCAGCTGGACCAAAAGAGCATCGCAGGGAAGAGACCAGGATATGAGCCCAGTGGGTCCCTGGAGGGAAAGTGGAGAAGAAGGATTTGGGGATTCCACTCAGTATCAGAGACAAGCACCGACTGCCTGCCCGCAGTGCTGGCTCTGGCATGACGCAGAGCTGTGTGCAGGGGATGAGGGGTAGGGATGGACAGAGCCGGGACCCGGGCCTTGGGGCTCGCGGGCTGCCACAAGGGGGCGAGGAGCGTGCACAGATGGGGTGCACAGAGAGCTCTGTAGGTTGTGCAGAGAAAGGGTATCATCAGCACTGACAACCGAGTGGTTCTCTTTGTTTCAGTGGGAAGATTTGATGGTACGTATAGGGAATGGGGATAGTGAGGCCGAGAGAGGGGCCCTTGATCCCTTCCCCAAGTGCCAAAACTAAGGCTGTCCTCAGAGATGCTTTTTTAAAAAGCGGTTTCACGCCTCTTATTTCAAGTCTTCACTCCTGCGGCCCCTTCCATCCTGTCGCACATTCCAGGGGCACTTTTCTCTGTGGGTCCCAGGTCGATGGCACCCCCAGGAGGGTGCTGCCTGTGAGATGGGTCTATTGCTCCTGGGTTACAGAAGGGAAAACTGAGCTTCAAAGAGGATTGGTGATTTGCCCCAGAACACACAGCTAATCAAAGGTAGGGCTCGAGGGCTTCCCTGGTGGCGCAGTGGTTGAGAGTCCGCCTGCCGATGCAGGGGACACGGGTTCGTGCCTCGGTCCGGGAAGATCCCACATGCCGCGGAGCAGCTGGGCCCGTGAGCCATGGCCGCTGAGCCTGCGCGTCCGGAGCCTGTGCTCTCCAGTGGGAGAGGCCACAACAGTGAGAGGCCCGCGTACCGCAAAAAAAAAAAATAAAATAAAAATAAATAATAAAAAAAATAAAATGTAGGGCTCAGAAGAGGATCTAAGGATGTAGAATTCCAGCCAAGCAGGCTGCCCCAAGGCAGCATTGTGACCTTTCTGAACCCTAGGCATGTTTGCCTTCCTAGGCTCCTTCCTTCACAAAAAGATATTAAAAATTCTATTTTATGATTGCATTGGTATGATGAGGGATATAATCCAGACTTGATTAAACATTAAAATATTTTCTTCTTTCCTAAATTTGAGAATGGGTCTAATCGGCCCAACATGGTTTCTGGGACCACTTACTGCCCTGTCCCAGCCTGGCCTGGTGTGGCTCCACCCAGGCCACCTCCCTGGACCTCAATCACGGGGGCTTCCCTGCCCCACCCATACCTCAGGCCATGTCAGGGGCTGGATCATCAAACATGCAAGCCTTTACCCCCCGCCCATAGCTACTGCAGTCCGCTGAGATATTACCTGCCTCCAGTGCGCTGTACATTTCTCCAGACTCACCTCCTCCAAGCAGCCTTCCTTGATAACCCAAACCTATTAGGAGCCCCCACTAGGAATTCTCTTTGTATGGAACCATCTTGAAATTCCCTTTGAGCTTTGTGTCTCCCAGCCTCACTGTAAGTATTAAGGGTGGACCCATGTTCTCCTGTGGGAACCACCCCCCAGCTACACCAGCAAAGCCTGGTACAGAGGTGGGCACACAGGGAGCCCCATGAACAGGAGCAGCCCCTGGGCCAGATGTGCCGAAGTACTTGCTGTTTCCCATTGCCTACTGGGGAATGTTGCTACCTCCCCTGCTTTCCACCTGGCAAACTTGTATACATCCTTCAAAGCCTCAACTCAAGTCTCCTGGCTCCAGAAGCCCTCCTTTACCTTCCCAGAGAGAATCCATTTCTCCCTTTTCCTACTCTCCCTTGTTTCCAGTGCACAACCCACTAGAGGACAGATCATACCACTCCCTCGTCATCCTTTATGGGGCTGTTTTCCCACCACTCTGGGGCTCTCCTGAGAGCAGGGCTCAGCCCAGGCCTCAGGAGTCGTCGGTGACCTGATAGATGTTTTCCACCCTGGCCCCAGCCCATGATCAGTGGGAAGCAGAGTCAGGACAGCATCCTGTTTCCAGCCTACCTGGGCTGGACCCCGAGGAATGTCTCAGGTCTGGAGGCCAAAAGACCTAGACATCTGGTTCCCCAAAATCTCTTCCCATCTTCTTCATTAATTAAAATCACCTTCAGCTCTTGATCATTCGGGAATGGATTATCTAGGTCATATCTACAGTTCTCAGCCCTGGTTGCACATCAGACGTATGTGAAGCTTTTATAAAATTCCAATGCCTGGGCTTCCAGCAGATCAATTACATCAAAAATCCCGGTAATGGAACCCACCCAGCATCAGTGTTTTTGGTATTTTTTAAGACTTTTCAGGTGATTCCAATTATCAGTGGGTTGAATAGCACTCATCTTGCTGGTGGATTTTCTCATCAAAAGGGTCCCGTTCTGTTCTCACAATGTCTATCTTTTGGCTCATATCCTAAACCAAGGGGATCTGCTTGAAGGCTGGCTGGGAAGAGTTTACGCTGGACAGTGTGATTCGGCTGCCTGCCTTCAACACGGTTTTCTCCATTGGCTGTGGTCCAGAGAGGTTGAGCGTCTTTCACAAGGTCACTCAGCTAGAGGATGGCACAGCTGAGTTGATAAGTAGGTCCTTTCAACAAATGATTCAGTGGTGAGCCTGGCAGAAGGACTCTCACTAGGGGACCAGTGAGTCTTGGGGATGGTGTGCAGCGTGCCTTTTCCCAGCACCCGCGCTGCAGAGGTGCTCCTGCACTGTCTCCCTGGGTAACATCTCCCCAGCCTCTAAGTGGCCAGCTTTGGGCACGTCCTGTCATGTCCTCCCAGTAAACAGACCCCCAAGCTGTAGCTGCACACTTTTCGTTCCCCATCCCCTCCGGAGCACTTGCTCTAAGAGGCCCAGGAGATGACACCCGCACCCCACTTTGGGGACCCGACGCTTCTCTCCAAGCCCAGGAAGGAGAGATGTTTAATTTCTCAGACAATGCCACAAGAAGTAGTTTACATGCACATGGAATGTAACAGACGCACCAAACCGTGAATATCGTAAACCTGTGTGCGGCTTCTCCTCCTCCGCGTGACAATTAAAGAGATAGCTTGGGTCACACATGCGAAGCGGCAGCGTCAGGGCAGGAAGCCACAGGCATAAGCTGACACAAGGGGACAAAGTGTCCTGCCCGCTGCCATGCTAGGCTCCAGGCTAGGGCCCACCCTGCCTCCTCC
The DNA here is from genome assembly GCF_949987515.2 of Delphinus delphis. Classification (NCBI taxonomy): domain Eukaryota; kingdom Metazoa; phylum Chordata; class Mammalia; order Artiodactyla; family Delphinidae; genus Delphinus; species Delphinus delphis. The sequence continues at coordinate 34,569,859 of NC_082692.2, read as the reverse complement.
TCTTCCTCCCGGGTGGAGGGACAGGGTGTCCTGGTACCCTGCACACCCTTCCTTCTCCTGTCCCTGATCCGAGACATGAGTGGGGGGGCTGAACCCATACTTTGTGGTTCCTCATACTCCTACTTGGTCCACAGAATAACCCTAGGAGGCAAATGCTATTATTGGCCAGTTTTATAGGCAAAAAGTAATAAATCGTATTGTCACCATTATCACCACGATCGAGGTTAACATTTGTGCATATTTACTGTTTGCCAAGCTCTATGTCCTTTACCCATATCAATTCATTTAATCCTTGCAACAGTCCTATGAGTAGGTACAATTATTATCCTTATTTTACAGATGGGAGAAACAGAGGAACAGAGAGGTTGAGTAACTTGCCAATGGTCACACAGCTAGAAAGCAGAAGTGAGGAAATAATCTAATCATCTGTTGAGTGAGAACAACGGAAATTCAGGAGCAAATGATATAGACACAGCCCCATCCCTCACAGTGTGGGCAAATTAACTTGCTGAGTATCCCTTGACTGGACAGCATGGGGCCAGGACTTGAACTAGGAGCTCTGGTTCTCTGAATTCAGTATACTTTCCGCTTGCCCAAGCTCTCAGCCTTTTCTAGTGCATGCATGTGTGTATGTGTGGTGTATGTGGTGTGTATGTGTGTGTGCGCACGTGCACCTGTGTAGTATGTGAGAGGCCAGATCTGAAATTTATTTTATATTGATACACTTAATTAAGAACCAGTCAGTGTTTTTGGCTATCCTTCTGATCATAGAGTAGGTCTCAACAAATACACCGATGAGTTAGACGGCATCAAATCCAGCCCCATCCCCTCCCCCGAGCATCTACAGACTGGAGATGTAGAAATATTACATTCCAAGAAGTCGGTAGAGACAAACAGTTGAAGGGCAGACTCTAGAATTTTGCCTGGCTCAAGACCAAGTTCCTACACGGACCAGCTGGGAAACCTCCGGCAAACTGCTTCCCTTCTCTGGGCCTCGGCTTTCTCATTGTAAAGGGGGATGAGGATGGTTCCCCCCCTCCCAGGGTTAGATAACTATAAAGCACTTAGAACAATGCCAAGCATGAGCACTCAGTAAATTACAGCTATCATCGTCATCATCACCATCATTACACTTAATAGCACATGTGTCTCTATCTTTGTGCTAAAGCGCACTTGAGAAGATTCTCTTTCCTCAGGCTGACAAGTGGTAAAAACCCAGAGAAGGGGGGTCAGGCTTCACACTCTTGAGCTGACAGTGGCTACAGTGTCAAGGGGCGCTGGGCCTGCAAGACGGGACACACGGGTTCTCTCGTCCCAGCTCTGACATCACACAAGGCACTTCCCCACACTTGGGCCTCAGTTTTCTCACTGGCAAAATGGGAAGTGGACTAAGTAACTTTTAAAGATCCCCTCCAGCTCTCACTTTGTGGAATTTCTAGGAGCTCTCTCCTGACTCCTTCCTGCTATGAGCATCTGGTGCTGCCACCCAGGATTCTGAGAGGCACCCTGGGTTGGGGGGACATAAATCTGAGTATGTGTTGTTAAAACCGTACAGAGCAAGGTCCTCGATTCACAGGTAAGGAAGCTGAGACGCACAGCAGGAACCCAGCCAAGTTAGTGGCAGGCCTGGCCCCGGGTAGGGGCTGCTGGCTCTCTGTCCTCGCCACAGAGCTCCCTAGAAAGCCCTGGGCGCCTGGGAGGGTGAAGAATGTGCCAGAATCCCACTTTTGTGAAGGGCAGAGCCAGAATGCCAACTCAAGTGCATCTGGTTCCATAGTCCTTCTTTCCTCCACTAGGTGAGGCCCTGCCAGCCCTAAGAATCTGTGCTGCTGTGAAATTAGTCTGGGAAAATAGTTTGAGCGTAAAACCTGTGAATTTTTTTTAAAGGCCTGCTTCTAGGAAAACCTCATGGACTCTTGAAAATCGATGTTTGGGTAGAGACACGTATCTCCTCCCCTTTTGCAGGTCCATATACGGAAGCCTCAGGGGCTAGTAGAAAGGATAAAAGTAAACACTAGATTAGTGCTTACTGTGTACCGGCCTTTGTTTTAAGAGCTTTGCATATATGAACTCATTTACATTTTTTTTCTTTTCTAGAATTCCAGGCTGATGTTTATTTTCCCTCAAGACTTTACATACAATTCCAATGTGTGTGTTTTGGGTACTTTTGGAGTATAATTGCCTTTACAATGTTGTATTAATTTCTGCTGTACAATGAAGTGAACCAGCTATACGTTGGCTCGCCTATATCCCCTCCCTCTTGGGCCTCCCGGCCCCACCGCATCCCACCCATCTAGGTCATCACAGAGCACAGAGCTGGGCTTCCTGTGCTTTATATCATGTTCCCGCTAGCTGTCTATTTTACGCACGGTAGTGTATATATGTCAGTCCTAATCTCCCAATTCATCCCCCCTCCCTTCCCCCACTGTGTCCACCTGTCTGTTCTCTACATCTATGTCTCTACTCCTGCCCTGAAAATAGGTTCATCTGTACCATTTCTCTAGATTCCTCATATATGCGTTAATATACGATGTTTGTTTTTCTCTTTCTGACTTACTTCACTCTGTTTGACAGACTCTAGGTCCATCCACATCTCTACAAATGACCCAATTTCGTTCCTTTTTGTGGCTGAGTAATATTCCATTGTCTATATGTACCACGTCTTCTTCATCCATTCATCTGTGGTTGGACATTTAGGTTGCTTCCATGTCCTGGATGTTGTAAATAGTGCTTTTAACAGCACCAGATTAGCAATATGATCTCTGTTTTTCAGATGAGTCAATGGAGGCCTGAAAAGTGATTTCACACAGCTAGATACTGGGAAAGCTGGGATTCGGTCCCTCTTGTCTTGTGGGTGATCAGTTCTAATCACCATCTAGGCTGCCTGTAAGTCAGGGATCACGTCCTAGGGCCTGAACGTCTTAGAGCTGAGTGTTCGTAGATTTGAAGCCTAACTCTTTGACCAGGTCACAGTGTGGCCTTGAGTGAATCCATGACCTCTGGGCCCTCACGTTCCACCCCTGGAAATAAGGATAAGACAGTCCACCCTGCAGAGTTGTGATTGGGAATTATTGATAATGTATATCACCAAGTCTCAGAAGGGGCCTCGTGGGACATAAACACTCACCAACTGTCATCATTTGTGGTTTATAGGAATATCAGACTGCTGACTGGGCACTTACTGCAAAGCCTAATTACTCTGAAATTCATAGTAACTGAGATGGAGCTTAAAAGAACGTCACCTATACATCTGGAGAGAAGGTTAAAAAAAAGTTCTGCGGAAAACATCCATAAAGAACTTTCTAGAGCACGTTTGTGTTATTGGCAACTGCCATGCTAATTTGAGTGAGTCACCAATAGCTAACAGGCCCCTGATAAGTGTCTAGGTCTGTTCAAGCTTGGGTTTGGAAGGGAGGAAACTACTTATTGAAAAGCAGTATCTGATTCAGGCGCTTGTCAATGCAGACAGGTCCTCCCCGAGGATCAAAATCAGCTTGTTTTGGGTTTCCTTATTTTTCTTGCTCAGAATTCTAGAAATGGCAGGGATGGCAAGCAGCTTGGAGAAACTGAGGTCCAGGGAATCTGGGTGCAGAGCCAGGCCCAGGGTACCTGGAGAAGCAGGCCTGAGAAGAGGGGGCTCTGCTCTTCTGCCTTCCACATACCTGGGGAGTAGGCTGGGGGCTCCCTGGGCCCAGGTCTGAGAGGTCCCTATGCCCGGGGGCAGGAGATGGGGGTGGCTAGGAGCTCAGTCCCACAACCCAGCCATTCAAAGCCTCAGTTCCACAGCCCGAAGGCTGAAGACTACAGAAACCCTGCAGCACCAGGCCAGACCCATGACACTCTTCTAAGTGTTTTACTTACACTAACTCATTAAGTCCTTCCAACAACCCAGTGAGGTGGATATTATCATTGTCTCTGCTTCACAGTGGGGAAACTGAGGCACCGCAGTTAACCAGCTTGCCCAAGCAGCTAGAAGGGACACTGGGGCTGTGGAGCCAGGCAGTATGACTCTGGGGTCTGAACTTTTATTCCCTGTGCCTCTTGGATGCATGCCAAGCGCCGTGTAGCTGAAGGACATACTTTTAGGCAGGAATGGGGAGAACAGGACAGGGAAAATCTAGGTTTCTGAAATTCCTTCTTTCTAGTGGGCCCAAGGCTGAAGAGGGTTACTCTGTGGGTCACTTGGCCAGACCTGGATGACAGCCCCATGGAGTCCCCAGTTCTCAAAACAGAATCTGGGAGGCAGATTTAGCCGGACCAGCATCAGGAGAGGATGCCAAGGCCTGGGGTGCTGAGGCCCACATGCAGGACCCTTTCTCAGGGATCAACCACATTCTCTCCTCAGAGGGATCTTACCGCTGACACTCACCCACCCACCTGCTCAGCCTTCTCCAGCGCTCCCCAAGGTCCCCACTTCTCCTCCTGCCGAAGGATGCAAAGACAGCACATAAAATCTCCAAACTTGTTGTCTTTTTTCTTTTTCAAAGATGTCGCCTGTCTGTGGTTGCCATGGTGACACCTGCCGGCTTCTCTGAAGTCAGGGCTCAGCTCCCTCCAACGGCCTCCCCTACTGAACCCCCCTTTTGCCCCCGCTCACCCTGCCCATTTCTGCCCTCAGGCAGAGGGTCCCCAGGCCCAGCCTCCTATTCCTCCTGGCCAGGCTGGCTCAGATGCCACGGGTGGAGTGGGAGATGGCTCAGGCTGGGGTGGAGAGGACTTCAGAAGAACCAAGTGCACAGGCAGGTAAGTGACAGTGATGAGCTCCCAGGTGGCAGAGGCCTGCCAGGGACGCCCAGACATGACGGAGCTGCCCAAGGGGCCGCGTGCACTCCGCTGCCAGCTCCCTGTCCCTGCCGCAGCCTCCATGCCCTCTGTTCCCCCGGCCTCTGCTCTGTCCTTTGGGCTCTCTCTTCTTCCACCAAAGCCCAGATGGCTCCAGCGTAGTCAAGAAGAAAGAACCTGTGAAAACTGATGGGCTTGATCCCAGCCAAGGTATTTCAGCTCTCAGAGCCTCATTTTCTCCATCCACAAAGGGTGGTTAAGATGTACCTTAAGGGTTGCTGTGGGGCGTAAATGAGAAATGTGTGCAAATCCCAGAGACACAACAGATGCTACGGCAATGCTCCTTCCCTCCTCTGCTTCCCACTGTTTCCATCCCTCCCGCCCCTGCCCCTGCATCTTCTGTCTCCATGAACGCACTTTGCTTTCCTCTCTTCTCCATTGCCCTCCTTGCTCTGTCTCCTCTCCACCCCTTCCTCCCCAGGCGTTATAGCTAATGCAGTCAGCTTCCAGCCTGGAGGTCATCCATTCTTCCTGGGGTCATAGGGCTTCTTGGGGAAGGTGGGGGTGGGAGATGCTCAGCCTCCAGAAGGGACAGCCTTGACCTCTGGTGGGAAGCCAGTGAGAACACAAAAACAATAACGGTGGACACCGTGTATCGAGCACTCACAATGTGCCAGACTCTATTTGAGGAGTTTTCCATGAATCAGCTCATATAATTGTCACACCGCCCTATGTGCGCTTACTATTGCCATCCCCACTTCATGCCTAGAGAAAACAAGCAGTGGCAGGAAACGAGGAAGGAGCTGCAATTCTACAGTGCAGGACACGAGAGGGAAGAAGGAAGAGGGGATCCGGCAGCTCAGAGGCACAAGCAGCATCTTCTTGCCCTTCCTTTTGTCAGGTCGAAGTTAGGTCCTGCCATTATATCAGATACTCCCAAGGAGCATCTGAATCCCTGAAAGTATCCTTGGCTCAAGTTCAAGGTCACCCACAGAGTCTATCCCACCACCCTCCTCCAGAGCCTGTCAGCGTGCCCCACGCAGAGAGCGTGGCCATCTCCGTCCACTCTCCCGCCAGGAGCGAGGCCATCTCTGCATGCACAGCGGGCAGAATTCTCAGTCTCCTTTGGCAAAACCTTTACCATCCTGCCAGCCCGTGGCAGCTCTGTAGGGCCGGGGGCCGGCTACCTGCTGCTCACCACCTCTTCTCAGCAGCGAGGCTGCGCCAGCTGCCTCCCCACTGTCAAGGAAATGATCTCATTCCAGGAGCAAGGATTTACTAGCAGGCAGACAGCAGGCCCTGACAGGGACAGAGTGTGGTGACAGGTCGAGAAACAGGGCTGGCTGAGAGCTCTCATCTCCGGAGGCCTCTGTCCAGTTACTGCTCATCAGTTTTTTCTTAGCTTTCTGGCTATTGGCCACTTCTAATTCCCACCTGCTCCACTGCAGGCCCAAACTGGGGAGGGAGAGCTCTCCTTGCCAGATCTTCTCCCCCACCTTCTGAGTCCCAGCCGCCTCTCGAGACGGCTGGGCCAGAGCTGCACACAATTAAATGCACACACTGACCACCTGGGGTCTCCAGAAAAGAGCAGATCTTGATTCAGAAGCTCCAGGTGGGGTCTGAGATGCTGTATTTCTATCTGTCTGGAAATTACTTGGGAGTGGTGAGGGCCTAGATGACTCAGGATTTCATCCTAAGAGCAGACTTTGAGAGCCAAGGGTCTAGGGCTCCCCAGAGCCTCACATGGCCCTCCCAGGGCCTTCTTCTGGGATCTCTCCTTCAGGAAATAGACATCACACAATTGTTCTTAGCTGCCGCCTACCAGTCATACAGGCCTGCCTGTGAGCACCTTCAAACCAAGACCATGAGCTCTGAGCCATGGAGTGCAACACCTCTGAGCGACAAAGTGTGACACCTGGTCCCTTCCTTGGAGGAATGCTGTCCTTAGACCCCTCCAACCCTCACACATTGACAAGCACGGCCAAGGGAGAGCTGTGCAGAAGGGCCCTGACGTCTACACTCACTCCACAGTCTGATCCCATAGAAGACGGCAAAGTTCAGGAGACGTGAGAAAGCTCAGGCAAGACACGGTGCAAGTCCAGATGTCATCTCAGCTAGCAGAAAAGCCCCCAGATGGAGATCTGAGAGTCACCGTCAAACACGCACAGAAGAGGCTAAGAATAGGCAAGAACCCCACATCTTTCCGTATTGCACTCCAACCTTGGGCAGGAAAGATCATCATCAACTTACTTCCTCTTGGGTTCACTCTTCTAGCTATAAAAGGAGTATTTCTCAGACAGGTCATTTCTAGAAAAGATCTCATGCCTCAGCCCAAGAGGGTCTGTGTGCATTCAGACGCAGGAGGATGAACCAGGTGACATCTCAAGGTCACTCCCAAGTTGGAGGAATCTATGAACTCCCTACCAACTCCTGGGCATCATGGAGAGAAAAAGCCCCTTCCCTACTGCAGTTTGTGGTTTTGAATTTGATTAAATCTCGAGATGAATTTTTCCCAGTGACAGGGCGGCCAGCCTGGAAGCCATAATCCCTTCAGTAGTTCAACATGTTTATGAGGGTGAGAGGAAGCTTAATGCTGCAGTTAAAACGCTAAGCTGAGTAATCAGTTCATTAGGAATTTACTCAGTATGTTTGCTGTCTGCAGCTGGGCCCCCTCCCCTAGACAGAGATAAATCCGCAGACAATGCAGATGGTGACAAGATACACTCTTCCAGCATCGACATCCATGCTCGCCATGCCCCGACCCAGAGGAGAAGTTTCTGGCCCAGCGCCCTGCAAGGTCGTGGACCAGGCCAGGCTGCTGACCAATGCTGGGGAGACCTCTTGATGTGGAGTACACCCAGGGGCTGGACTTCCAAACCCCAACAGAATACAGGGTGAATCAGGCCAGCTGCAGCCCAAGGACTCTTGGTAATCATGGGCCGATGAGCCCAAGTGTCTTGGTTTAAGTTCCCCCGGGAGACCCTGAGACAAGGATTCGAGGGCACGTAGTTTACTTGGGAGGTGGTCCCTGAAAACACTGGGAGGGGTGCCGGGGAAATGAGATGGAGAACAGAAGGCAGTCAAAGAAAGTGTGTTATCAAACATGTTACAAGGGTAAGCAATGGAGCTCAGTCCCCCTGGGATCTCTGGGCAACTCAGAGGACCCAAGTCAGAGTTCTCCCTGCTGAGGGGTGAGGGTGCTGGGATAGGAGTGCCCAAAAGTCAGTGTTTGAGAACAGCTCTAGCAGGGAAATCCACTAGACACTTGACGGGCAGAGCATGCTCCAGCAGCCAGAGAAGGCCCTTATGCCAAAGATGCAGGTGGAGGTGGCGGGAGCTGGTGTGAACAGAGATGTCGGGGCTGGTGGGGTGGATTGCACCGGCTACATAAACAGTGAGTAGAACCCACTGAGGGTAGGACTATAAGCCCCACAAGAGTAATCTTAGAAGAGACTGGGGACCCATGGACTAAAGAGTTTCACTTTCTGACCCTGTAAGAAGAGCTGGACGCATCTCTATAAACGGCAGGACCCCTGAGCCCCAAAGCACAGGGGCTCCGTGGGGAATTAGCAGGTAGCGAGCCCTTGTGGTGGATTGATTCGGGCTTACAGAAGGGGTCCCCCGAGATGGCGGGAGGGCATCTCAGAGGCACTGTTCCTGGGGTAGAAATGGGCAGGAAGTTGGAAGATGTGCTGGGCTCTTCTCTGAGGGGAGAATGGCCAACAGAGGCACCCTGCCGTTAGGACAGTGAGTCTCATTTGAAATTTTAATTTATCATCTGGAAGAAGGAGTACACAGTGAGAGCTAGAGATCTGCAAATGGCACTAAGTTTTTTGGGGGAAGTGAAATGTCAAGCCAATGGGGATACACTACAGAATCCCACAAGGGTGTGTGTGAGTGGGAGGAAAAGCGACAGATGAGCTTCGGTGTGGGCAAGTGTAAGATAGTGTATTTAAAGACCAATATCTCAAATTCTACAGGACTTCCTTCTGAGACGATGCACACTATGGTGGTTTTATTTTAGGAAGAGTAAGGAGGGGCAGGAGAATTGACATTTAAGGAGTGGCTATTAGATGCCAGGTAAATAAGACACATCGGTCTTACTGAATTTTCTGCATGCAGAGTGAAGTATGATTCAGAGCGGGGCAAAGTAAGTTTGCCCAAGGCCACATAGCTGGGAAGGGCTGGGACTGGGAATCTGATTCAATCTTTGTTCTTTCTGGCCTGTTCCCTAAGGACACGAGCCCACTATGTGAAGTGGCCTGAGGACCACCAGGGTGCAGCCACGATAGGAAGACCCTGGAAAGGGATGCCACACGCTCTTGGTTTCCCCTTCCTCTCTGGCCTGTCCTGCTCGGTCTCTTGCTGGCTCTTTCAGCAAAACACTGAAGTGCTCCAGGCCCTTCCTGGCCCTTTCTTTTCCTTCTTCCTTTTCCCTTGGGGAAATATCATTGTATGCTGATGAGTCCCCCTGAGTCCCCACCTTGAGCTCTAGACTCACAATTTGACTCTCAGGACATCTCCACTGGGGTGTCTAACAGGCATCTCAGACCTAACAGGGCCACAGAGAAGCTCTTCCTGCTTCCCCTGGAGCCCACCGTTCCTGCAGCCTACCTCATCTCAGGAAACGGCAACCCCGTGGAGCCTGTCCCTCCATCTGGGCACCATGAACGTATCCCAAGAAAGTCAACAGAAAGGAAGGGAGGTAGGCAGATCACTGTGAAAGATGCAGGACCTCTTACTTTTGGAAAGATGGAGGTGAGAGGATGGCTGGGAGCGCAAGGAACCAAGACATAGATGGTGAGAAGTCACCGGGTTTTACCAGCAAATCCAAGGGTGGTGGATTAGGGAATGGCTAGGATTAGAGACTCTCCTCAGAAATGTGGAAAGATACATGATAGGAGCAAACCAAAGGAAGCCCCCAGGCCCACCGTCCACTGCCACGCTGGGAGCCCTACTCTGTGCTCCCAACTCCCTGCGTCTCTGACCTCGGCTCCTCTCTCCCCTCAACCTACCTGCACTACTTCTTTATGCCCGTCCCCCGGGCTACAAGCCAATGGGAGCCGCCCACCTTCTGCACCCCCTCACCCCACAGCAGCAGCTCTGATGTGAGCACCAATGCCAGCCTGGAATGGCCTGGAGCGGAGGGTGGTGCACGGTTAAGGGCTCTGCAGAGCAGGCCCCAGGCCCCCAGTCACAGCAGTTGTCCCCAGTTCCTCCCCAGCCGGGGATCAAGAAGCAGAGGGAATGGCTCCTCTTGTTGTTGGGAGGATGAAACCAAATGATAAAAAGCCGTACAGTCACTGGATTGGAAAATGAGAAAGCAGAATACACAGGCTCCTGGGAGGGAAATAGGTCTTCCCCGCTCTTCGAACAGGAATAAACAGGGAGAGCGCCTGTCAGGAGGGGATGTACACCAGGAAATAGATGGCTTGGTCCTGTCAGGAGCCCCTAAGGAGAGGGTTCCAGGGAGCCTGAACCTTCTCTCCTGCCCAGACTTTCTTCCTCCTGGACCACCAGGCAGCAGGGGCCCACTGTGCTGGCCGCTGGCCTGTCCCCTCCCCATTCCCTCTGCCTTGCTCCTCCCTGACACCTCTGCCAGGACATCCTCTCCTCCACCGAAACAAAGCCACCTCTCCTCTAAGCTTCACTTCTTGTAGAAGCCTTCCTCACCTCTCTCTCCGCAGACCCGCTGAGTCACAGCCACACAACAGGCAAACCCTCCACCTGTCCCCACACCCCCTGGGCACCCGCCCACCACTCTACCCCTTGACTGAGCCATTTGCCCAGCCTCCCATGGCCCTTAGAGTATAACTGATGTTGCGATGTCTCCTCCTCCAGGAAGCCCTCCCTGATCGCTACAACAATCAGGTAGATTTAATGCCTCCTCCCTGTACCCACTGCACATTGGGGTAATTCTAGTTATGGCACAAGTCCCCAGGTCTGGTCTGAAGGTGCATCACTCCTGGTATGAAGGAGCCTCGCCTTCTCTGCCTCCTTGAGGGCAGGTCCACTCTGTATCCCCCCCACCCCCAGGGCTTCAGGGTGGTGGGTTAGGGATGACTAGGATTAGGGATCACCCTGCAAAGTGTGAAATGTTAGGAGCAAACCCAAGGAGGGGAACTGACTCAGCCATACAAAAAGCACCTGCTGGAGGAGCGCTGAATTAATTATGGTCACTTTTATTTTGTCCTCAAGGTGTTGGGGTAAACGCTACACACAGCATGGAGCACACAGCCTGATGTAAACTTGTCCTTTGTACAGATACAAGCATGACCCAAGCCCTAACTGCCCCCCACACAGACATGCCTCACAGCACAGCCAGAGACAGACACCCCACACAACGTGCCTCCACCCCACTGCCCTCTTTGGGCCCTGCTGGTCCACTTTATTGTACTTCAAAACCACTGACGATCTCCTGCCAAAATGAAGCCTTAATACAGCAAGACAGTGGAGCAAACCCCTTTCCTCAGGACTCCAGTCAAATAATCTCCACACTGCAGAGCTGGAAGGGGGTCTGGAATAAGTTTGCCCAACCTCTTAACTTCGCAGATGTGGAAACTGAGGCCCAGAGCGGGGCCGTGCCTGTCTGAGATGGCTCAGCTGGGGTGGCATCAGCAGGTCTGCATTGTGTCCCCGGCTCTGCCACTCCTTAGCTGCGCCATCTCAGACAGGCACTGCCTGGGACCCATGGACCCCTCTTCACTCATGTAACAATGCTTACTGGGTGCCCATCTCAGAATGTGCCTGGACGGCAGGGAAGGAGAAAGATGTGCCCCTGCCTTTGTCAAGGCTACCGCCTCATGGAAGAGAGAAGATTCCCTCCCCAGCAGTGCCTAGAAAAAATACCAGGTGGGCCTCTGGTGTCCCAGGCCCTGACCCTACTCTGCCACTATTTTGCTGTGTGACTTTGGGTAAGCAGCTTACCCTCTCTGAGTCTCTCTTTTCCTTTCTGGAAAATCCAGGGTTTAGACCCTGTGGTCTGAGGTCCCTTCCAGCCAGGCCACTAATTCTCTTGCATCAGAGAAGGAGGAGGACAATTAGGGCAGGATTTCTCACAGGAGCCCTCACCTGAGTCCCAAAGGTGGGTGAAGCTGGGAGATGAGGTTCCCCCCACCACCCCCTTGTCTGTTCTAGACCCTCCTCTTCTTCCTGCTGGTGAGACAGTGGGGAGACGGATGAGGGCTGCCCTGCGGAGGCAATGAGCAGACGTGGGAGGAGGGACTCACGTGACACTTAGAGCTGGAGAAACACTCCTCCCCCCTTCTCCTCGACTCCTGTTGAGGTAAATGCCTTCCCTCAGGGGTCTGTCCTCTGCCTGATTTAGGGAAAAATAACAATGAAAAGGTGCAAAATAGAGACCAGAGAGAGCGCCAGCCCACCAGCTCCTCCCTCGCGTCTGTCATTCTGTCTCCATTCACTTCCTCTCTCTGACTCACCCATCCTGCCCACTCCATACATATGCCTGGGGCCCCGCTCCAGTCCCCACTTGTACCCCCATCTGCTCCTCCTGCACGCCGCCCTCCGAGCCCGCTTCCCCACGGTCTCTCCAGGTCTCCTCTCCCATCCCGCCTGCCACTCCGTCTGCCAGGACTTCCCAGACAAGCTGTGGATCGGCCCCCTGGACTTTATGCCAGCCCCTTGGTCCCGGACGGTGTGGGCCGCAGAGGAGGGGCCACTGCTTGCCCCAAGCCTGGACAGGGAGGTCAGCCAGCTCCAGAGGGAAGGAGGGCCCAGCGTCTGCTGCATCCGGCAAGCCTGCAGGGGACGTCAGGCCCCGGCGGAAGCAAACATCTTGTCGGGGCTCCACGGAGGCCTGGGAGGAAATGGGCCCAATTAATCCACATTTTCCTCTCCAGATTGGAGTACAAGTGGGAAGATAGAAGAATTAACCTTTTCAAAAATGTAATTTCATAAAATCATCTTGCTTGGAACAGACTCTCTCGTTATTACTATTATTTATCGTCCGTGCCCCAGGCCACCGCCGGCGTGGAGGGACGGAGGAGGGGCAGAGCGGCCGCAGCTGCCCCGTGGAGAGAGGAGCGCCTGTCTGGTCTACAAACCCAGACTCAGGGTTCAATCACAGACACCCCCGGAGTCCCCATGCTCCCACAGGTCACTGGCGGCTCCTCTTAGAAGTGCCCCTCATTGGGCCTGAGTCCTGAGTCACTCTCAAGACAGTCACATGAAAAAATTGCTACTGTGGCCCCTCTCAGCCTGCCGACCCCTGTCCACACTGCCTGTTCCCCGCTGTCCTTCTGGAGCTCGCCCTGGCTGGTGCTATGGGGTCCCTCAGCAGCCGCCCCTCAGGTTAGCCCTGCCAGGACAGGGACACCAGAGGACCCCGCTGCTGGAGACCTGCTCCCTGGCTCAGAGGACAGGTGTTAGGCCCTGTCTGTTGCCCACCTGCCTGTCCTGGCATCCTGCCTGACCTCCCACCCTCCCTGGCTGCCATCTCGCTCAGCCTTAAGTGATGCCTCACGGCCTTGACTCCTTCAGAGTCTACGGCTCTCACCTGTAAAATGGGCAGGCAGGAGGGACAGGAAGGAGACCAGTGTGGCCATAGGGTGGTGAGAGGGGAGACGAGTAGCAACAGTGTCAGCACAGGATCACATAGGGCCTTGTGGGCCATTGGAACGACTTTGGCTTTTACTCTGACTGAACTGGGGAACCACGGCAGGATCTGGAGCAGGGGAGGGCATGATCTGCCTTATGTGGTCAAAGATTGCTGCTCACCGTTTCTCTGGGGCCTCATCTATTCAATCTGGTCTAGTCCATCCCCCAAATATCCCCTCTCCCTCCCTGGGACCCCATGGACTCCTCTTCACTCATTTAACAGTGCTCACTGGGGGCCCATCTCAGAATATGCCTGGATGGCAGGGAAGGAGAAAGATGTGCCCCTGCCTTTGTCAAGGCTACCGCCTCATGGAAGAGAGAAGATTCCCTCCCCAGCAGTGCCTAGAAAGAATACCAGGTGGGCCTCTGTTGTCCCAGGCCCTGACCCTCCTCTGCCACTATTTTGCTGTGTGACTTTGGGTAAGCAACTTACCCTCTCTGAGTCTCTATTTTCCTCTCTGGAAAATCCAGGGTTCCAACCCTGTGGTTTGAAGTCCCTTCCAGCCAGGCCACTAATTCTCCTGGATCAGAGAAGGAGGAGGACAATTAGGGCAGGATTTCTCACAGGAGCCCCCACCTGAGTCTCAAAGGTGGGTGAAGCTGGGAGGTGAGGTCCCCCCCCTGCCTTGTCTGTTCTAGAGCCTCCTCTCCTTCCTGCTCAGCTGCCCACCCCCAGTCCGCAGCTCCCCTCTGCTCCATCCATCCCGGCCCAGCTCCCCTCCCAGCCCCATCTCTGGCACTGAGCAGGAAGCACATGGAAGCTGCCAGGACAAATCAGATCAGCGTGTGCAACAATTTAACAGAAGATGGATCTAGCGTGTGTGTGCGGTTTTTAAATAGAGCTTCCTTGCAGCCAGTTGTTTCACTCCGAATGAAAACAATTGATTATCTTTAGAGCCACTTACTGAGGCTTATCGGCCTTGATACAACCAGCCTGGGGTTTCCAGGGGCCCAGCGCGGCTCACCCGCCCTCAGGTAAGAGTCTGTTCCCAGGGAGGGGGTGACCATCACAGCATGGCAGCCAGGGCCTCCTCCTCTGCTGGGAGGGACAGGACCCCCAGGCAGGAGGGGCTGGATGGGCCTGGACAGTGAGGTCGGCCTCCCTGCAGACCTAGACCCAGACACAGCTCTACAGGGCAGCGAGGCACTTAGAGCAGGGATGCCCACAACTCAACTGTGCCCTTGGGGGTAGAGAAGCAGGAGAGGGGCCACAGGGCCACCCCTGCCAACTCACTGCTGAGCCAGCCCCTTGTCCTGGGATATGGATGGCAGGGAAGCCCAGTTCCAGCCTTGGGGGCTTCCAGTCCACTGCCAGTGTGCAAGGTAGACAGTAACAGTAAATACGTACATCCTAAGAGGTCAGGGCGTAGTATGTGCTTCCAGGAACAGAGAGCAGGTTATAGGCTGGGAGGGGAAAGAGGAATGAGGCCTGGGGGCAGTCAGGGAAGTCCTCTCTTAGGAGGGGACATGTGAGGGAGGTGGGTCTTGCTGACATTGAGGGAAGGGCTTCAGGGCACAGGGGACACCCTAAGGTCCTCTGTGCACTGGGCCTGAACTAAGGCCAGGGTCACGGGAAAGAGTGCCCCCTGCTCCTGTCCTCCCGCCAGGGCCTTCTGCATGTTTCTCTGGTGGGTGCTCTGCTGTATTTGGAGTCTTGACTTGTACCCTGACTCATTTGGGGCACAGACACTATTTCCTACATCCCAGGCTGGGTGGGTCGACTGTGCATGGACAGATGGCTCAAAATCATGAAGCGATGCCCAGCTGGACTTGAGTACTGCCCTCGGCCTCGAGTACTGCCCTCGGCCTCCATGTCCCTCATGACATACGGGGCTGGACATGCTCCCTGATATACAGTTCCTATCCAGCACCTCACTTACCAGTAAGCCCCATGGGACCTATGGAAAGCCCCTGTGCTCTCCAGCGTCTCTGAAAGCCCTCCACCTTTGTTTCTTCCCCTCCTCCAGACCCTCCTCCATCTCTTGGGGTCTGGTTTCTGTCCCACTGTCTTGCTGCTGGCTTCCACCTCTCAGCCACGCTGATGTCTAACTTGATCAGTCCACTCAGCCGGGTCCCGACTTCACCCATGTCCAGCCAAGGCTCTAAGAGGCCAGAAGTGGTCAAGTCCCAGGTTGCAGTTAATCTCTGGACCCTGATCTGGGCCCCCAAGGGCAGACCCTGTAGCTGGGTGAGTCCCTCAGCCATCCCAGCCTGGCTTTCACCCAAGCCTAGCCTCCTACTGTGATAGGACAGTGTTGTCCTATAGTTCTGGAAAAGGCCAGACAAAATGAAACGGACCTCCCTAGGGACAGGCTAGGGAGCTTCCTGCTAGTGCTGTTGTCAGTCTTGTGTTTACAGCACAGACTGTTTAGGAACCTCAGGGAAAAACAACACAGAATAGGAAAACAGGTTTGGAGTAGTTATGGAACCCAGGTCCAGTGGGAGACGGGAAGCCTGGACTCCATTCTTGCCTCTGTTCCTAACTACCAGGGTGACCTTGGATAACGCTCGTTCCTCAAACGAAACATCAGCGGCATTGGATTAAATCAGTGGTTTTCTAACCGTGTGCCCTGGAAGGTTCCATGGAGCCCGCCCAAAGGCCCCTCAGAGTGGAGATGGGAATAAGGGGCTCAGTTTCCCCTACCCCCTTCCCAATAGTAGACATGCTTCTACTTCTCCTAGTTGTTTCAAGCTGCCTCAAAATGCTTCCTGTAAACAAGAGTTGAGAGTTTGACAAATTGTTTTAAAACCGCTTCACTAGATGACTTTGAAATTCCAATAATTAAGGATTAGTCACTAGTTGATGACCTCAGCACTTAGCTCTCCGTCTCTCTCTCTCCCTCTCCACCGCCGTTCCTGCCATCATTCTCAACGCCTTTGGTATCCCTCAGATGATCTGTTCCACACCCTGGCCTCTCGGTTCACTGACCACCCTGCTCCCCCCGCCCCCAGTACCAAAGATCTTTTCCTGCCCTTTCCACACACATGGTCACACTCTAGACCTCATCATCACCAATAACTCCCTCACTCTTGAATGCCTGACTCCAAGGATCCCCTGTCTAACTTTGTCCCCTGTAATACTCCACGACCCCTGCGCTGACAATACTCCCACCTACTGAGACCTCCCAATCCATCATCACTCAGCCCAGATTTCAGCCCCCAAACCATCTCCTTCCTAGCACTCTTGATGTCCTTGGCCCCCCCCTCCCTCCTTCATACTCATCTGGAGAAACCCCTACCCTAGCTTGTTCCCGCACCATCCACTTGTTCAGCACCTGCACCCCATCGTTCAACTGTTCTCTAGGAATTCTCTCTATAGAATATTGAACTCTGCCACATAACGTTTCTATACTCTCCTAGTAAATCTACTTTCCAACTCTCCAAGAAAATTATTTCAAAAATTTCTCTCATCTCTCAAATGATCATCTCTGCTTGACCCCCCTCTCCAGATGATGGCTTTGATGTGTACTTCACAGAGAAATCAATGACATCAAAGACCTGTCTCTTCTTGCTACCCATACGTCACCCACCTGCCTACATCTGTCCTCACATTCCCTGCTTCCCGTTTTGTTAAAATGAAAAAGTATATATCCCATTGATTTCTAGGACCAAGCCCTCCACCTATGAACAGGATCCCATCTGGTTTCATCTTCTCAAAGATTCTCCTGCAATGATACCCTCTGTCCCCTGCATCAGCACTGTCTCTATTTAGATCAACCCAGTCGACAACCATGTCTCACTAGTTCACATCTTTAAAGAAAAAAATCATTCCCTTGACTCCACATTGCTTTTTAGCCCCTCTATTTCCTTGTCCTGTTCCCCACCCCCAGATAAAGGTTTACTCGCTAACTGTCCCCACTGCTTCACCCCCACTTCTCAACTTGGGCTTTCAATCCCACATCTCCATGGAAGAGGCTTTGGTCAAGGTCACCAATGACTTCCCAATGTCACAAAGCCAACAGCCTATCCTCTGTTTTCTCCTTACCCCATCTCTCCTTGGCATTTGATGACCCCATCCCATCTTCCCTTGCTTTATCCCCAAACTCACACGTTGCAACTTCTCAGTCTTCTCTGCCAGCTCCCAAGCCTCTAGTCATCATATTGCCCCAACTCCGTCCTTCAGCCCTCTTCTCTCCTAAGTCTACACTCTCTTCCCATGTCATCATATCCAGTTGTACAACTTCCAACACCTTCTATTTGATGAAGACTCTTGAAATTTTACCTCCAACCCAGACCTTTCCCCTGGAATCTGCCAGAATTGCACATCCTGCTACTAACTTGCCATCTCCACTTGGATGTCTATGTGGCAACTTGAACAAAAACAGAACAGTAAACTCCCTCTTCCCACTCCAAACCTGCCCCCCTTGGAGACTTCCCCATCTCTAAAATGCCCCACCATACACCCACCTAGCTTCTCTTGATTCCCCCTTCCCTTACACCTGGTATCCCATCCATCACTGGATCTTGTTGGTGGAACTTCCAAAATGTATCCTGAATCTGATCCTTTCTTACCACCTCCACTGCTGCTTCCTGGCCCAAGTCACCATCATCTCTCGCCTGGATCACTACATTTCTCCTCTAATTTATCTCCATCCTGTAGTTCTGGCCCACCTCCAATCTGTCCTCCACAGAGCAGCTGGAAGGATCTATCTAAACCAGAATCAGGTCAGGTCAGCCCACTGTTTGAAAACCTTTCAGACGTTCCTGCTATACAGGAGATAAAAGCCACGGACCTCACTGCAGCCTACCGGGCCCTGTGTGGTCCGGCTCCTGCCTACCCCTGCAGCCGCATCTTCCCCCAGTCCTGCTCTTGGACAGGAAGCTGCAGACTCCCTGGCTGCAGCTCAACCCAGTCTTGAGATCTTTACACTTATCCCTTCTGCTCGGATCCTTCTCCCCGCCCCAGTCTTCACACACCCACTCCTCATTATTCAGATCTCATTTCATGCGCCACCTCCTCTGAGAGGCCACCCCTGATCACCCTGGTCACAGGGCCCCAACCCCAAGCCCACTGTACTGCCACCCTCCCTTACACTAACCTATTTTATCTTGTTCAGAGGTACTCAAAAGCATCTTACTGATGAGTTTGTGTGTGACTCTCTGCTTCCTCCCTCTGGAATATAAGATCCTTGAGGGCGGGGATTCCATCTATGTGGTTCCTGGCTCTAATCCCAGTACCTAAGAAGCCTCTGGCACACAGTAGGTGCTTATTAATTGACCTAATAGCCCCAGATCTTCAATTCCTTGCTGAATGTCCTTAAAACACCAGCCAATCACTCTGTGCCTTCTCAATTTATAACGTAAGAGTTCTATACACCTGATGTGCCTCCAGGGGCTGGTATAAGGTTATTGGACATGACAGAGCTTTACAATCTGTGAAGCACGACGCAGAGGCCTCAGTCCCCTACCTGACTCGGCAGAAAGGGGCTTGCCACAGAGAAGAGTTTATAGCACCCCAAAGTGAGACCCCTCTGGGCCCAAGCCCACCTGCCTGTCTAGCTCAGAAGTCTGTGCTTTTGTTTTCACCTTTGCTTCTGTTCCTTGTCCCAGCCTGAGAGCCCCCTCGGCAGTTCCTCTGGATGTCCCTAACCCTGACCCTGATGAGCAGACCGCTCCCCAGTTCCCACCTACTGAGGACCTCAGCACCTCTCTGTTCCAGCATCTCCTCCAAGCCCGCTGGACTGTACCTGCTGTCCTCATCAATCCCTGATCGTCCCCAGCACTTTCCTGGTCTTTCCTGTCCCGCCCCCGACCCAGACACCTGCTTTCAAACCTGTCTGGTGGCTTTATTTTCTCCCTTTCCGGGAGTCACTCGTTACCACATTAGCATCTGTGAAGTCCTTTGTGCTACACAGAATGCACAGTGAAACAGAAAAGAATGCACTTACACTAGGACAAGGAAGGGGAGAGAAGAGGGAGCTGAGCGTCTGACAATGCCTCAGTTTCCACGTCTACGTGGAGGAGACTGCAGAGCAGATGCCCTAGATTTTCTGTAACACACTCCCACCTCCACCCTGCCTTCCTGTCTTCCTCAGGATTGATGCATGGCCTTTGCAGAGAAGGCCTTGGGCTCCCCAGGAAGCTAGGATGATCAAAAAAAAACAAGATCGGGACAGCAACAGTGGGCACACAGGGAATTCTTGGAAGGCTAGAGCAATGTCACCTCGCCAGTCTTGGACCACAACAGCCATTTATCATCCTTACTGTTGGGGGTGAATCCTGAGACGGAGCTGACCTTGAGGAAGGAGATAATCGCTTATCGGAGTGTCCACCGGGGTGCCGAGGTACCAGGGGCCTGGGAGGGTGTGGTGGAGACCGGAGGAGCAAAGGCAAGGGGGACAAAGTCCAGACTGTCCAGAGGGGACACAGACCAGATGACAGTGTGTGTACAGAGCTGAGTCCACACTAAAGACTCCTCCAGAGCGTCAGGGAAGCCTGGAGAGACTGAACAGGGAAACAAAGTGTAAATGGGAGAAAAGAAAGAGCTGGAAGCGCGGTCACGGCCAGAGGTAAGTAACGAGTGTCTGTGCTGAGCAGTCCAGTTTCCTGCCGTCAGGTCCTTCATCACAATTGAATCTAAGCTGCATTTGTGGCTGAAGGGTCTACAGTTAAGATCTGAATCCAGACACGCGAAGGGCCGTGGGCAAAGAGGCCAGAGCCTGTGAGAGAGGAGCCTGACATATTTGTAAAGATATTTCTAGATATTTCTCTGGTGTTTCTGCTTCTAGTCACCATGTCGCTATCTACACTTACGTCTTTTCCCATAACAAACAAGCATGTACACTTGCTCCCAGATGCAGATCCGTCCCACCCGGATACTCCCAGGCACCTCGATATCCAAAGATACTCATTCTCACACATCTCTTTCGCTCATCGGCCAACTGAGAACCCCACACAGACATGCAGATGCACACAGCACTGCGGTATTGCTGGACATAACACAGCACTGGGGTGTGTCGGTGAATGGAGCCGACCAAGATCCCTGTCCTTGGGGAGGTGACTTTCTGGGGCACCATCCACAGAGATGCACAGACATATCCCCTCGAACCCTGCACGCGGACTATTCACATACATGTAGGTGCTCAAAGCTACTCCAAACAAACATGTATTGAGTACCTGCTTCGTTCCAGGATGCGTGCTTGGCGCTGAAGAGATACAGGCGGGCAAAACCAATATGGTACCCGCCCTCATGACACTCCCAGAAAGGCATACTCACAAACACGGGCCCAGCAACTTCACACGGACCCTGCACGCACGCACATATGTGCACATACGCGTGGCTCTTGGTGACTTTAAATACAAATCCAGAGTCAAGGCATTTTTAGGATGCCCCGGGAGGCAGCTCACTTAGAATGAGGAGCGGGGCCCTTGCACGTCCAAAGTCAGAACTGTAAATCGTCCATTCCTCTCCCTGGCTGTGTGCTCCTGTCCTCCAACCTCACGTCATCTTCTCCGCTTCTCCCTCTCACGTGCCTGAAATGATAGCACCAGGGGCTGCCTGCAGCCTTGAGCTCTCCTTTTGCTGCTCAAGACGTCTCTCAGCCTCACCGTCAGGACGGGAGCCGAGCGCGGGCCCAGAGGCCGGGGGTTTTTGCTGAGACGTTGCATTACAACACAGTCTGCTCCTTCCAGACATTTTTTTTTTTTTGCTTCTGCTTTTGCTTTTAAAGAATCAGAAATAACTTGGCAGTAAAAATGTGCTCTGGGCTGAAAGCTGACTCCCAGGGTCAGAGCCCAGGAGAAGATTTCTGCTGCAAAGTTTCAAGGAAAATAGCAGGCGCTCAGCAGTTTTTATTTTCCAAGGCATAGAGAGAAAATAGAATCGGAGTGGATTCAGGGCTTTGCGGGGCTCCTCTCCGGGTTGCAGCGTACGTGTGGTCTCTCTTGATCCGCCTGCTGGAGAGAGCGGCCGCAGAAAGAGTAAGCAGAGAGATGGTCGGAAAGCTGGGTCTGCAGCCAGTTTCGCCTGAGATCAGTGACCCGCTGGCCCCATCGTGGGTCCGGGGCGGTGGATTCGGAGCCACTGACCCAGATTTTGTTCCCAGCTCTGCCTTCTCATAGCTGTACGATCAAGACCTTTTTTAAACCTCTCTGTGCCTCAGGGCTTTTGTGAGGATGATAATGATGAAGTGTATCTTGTAGAATAGTTTAATGTATGATACGTAGCCTTGTTTAACCCTCACTATGGGAACAGTCTGCGTGTAGGGGTGCAGAGGAGGCCCCGGTGAGCCCTCAGAGGATGTCGGCTCTTGTCGTCCCCCCATTCTCATCCTTATCCCTTCTCTCCAGACTGTGGCATCTAGCTCCCAGCCTTTGGGTTGGATGGAGGGTGGAGCCCTCTCCTCCTGGGGCCTAGAGGCCACTGCTGAGCTGACTGTTCTGCTTGCCACCGCATCCTCTCTGCAGCCTTCCTCACCCAGCTTTGTGCTCCAGGACCCTGGCCTCTATAGACTGTATCCCCCAGACCCCTTTCCCTCTATTTCCACTTGGGCTTGGCCAATGAGAGGATAGGAGGAGAGCGAGGCTGGATACTTCTACTCACACTCTCTCTGGCTTCAGCCCCTCACTTCAGTTTCCTCTCCTGATCACGTCCAGCTGGGGGTAGGTAACTAAAGGCTTCCTATCACTGCTAGTCTTTGGGTGCCTGACATCCTTGTTGATCTGTCAAGTCTGCCCACACCTTTGTGAAAAATCCCTTCCTTAAATACTTCGGAAGAGAGTGAAAGCAGCAATGTACAAGGAGAAAACCATGGCGGCACACAAGGGTTTTCACACAAGGATGTTCATCACAGTGTTGTTTATAATGACAAAAAAAATGGAAGGAGCTTAGAGGTCCAACCATCAGGCATCGCGTGAATAATCCAGACAGTGCCCTGGACTGCAGCTATTGAGAACAATGAGTGCAAAAGTATTCACCAATGCTGGGGAATAATCACTACACCTCTCAGGAAAACAGTAGGCCACCAAGACTATGGACAGCCTGATAGCAACAAAAATAATCTCTACAGGTTTGGAAAGAGAATGTATGTGAAGGACATATACAAAAATATCAACTGCGTTACCCTTGAAAATGTGAATTATGGGCAGTGGTGTTTTTTTTTCCTTTGTACTTTTCTGTGAGGGTTTTTGCCTTTTCTGCACTGAGCAAAAATTACTCTACTGCCTAGAAGTTACTAATAATATAGGCGCAAGTATTTTTTTTTTGGTGCAAATATTAAAAATGATATTTTAAAAAACATTTAGAGTCACGGGACAATAAACATCATAAAATGTTAAGTGAAAAAAGCAAAATCTCATACACACACACACATTAGACATTAAACCAGGGTCTCAAACCTTACTCAGGACTACAGCTGCTGTCCCTACAAACCGCCCTCCTGACCTGGTTGGGGGCGCCCCTCACTGACCGCCAAAGGGATTTCACACTGTACTGTTTCCAGGGTATGTGACATCACGGCGGCCCAGGGTGGAGGGGGAGGATGTACGTGCAGAAAATGCCCCTGGATCTTTGAGGACAGTCCCAGAGCTCTCTGGTGGCTGCAGTGAAGCGGCCAGCAGGCTCCTTCTGCAAGGGATGGGAGTCTCTCCTTCTTCAGGCGTGTCTGTGGTTGTTTATAACCTATCAGCAGAGCCTCCCAGGGCTCTGTGGGGCAGGGGGCAGGGCAAGGGCTGGTCAGTGAGCTCCCTAACAACATGAGAAAATAGCCTCACGGTGAGTCTAATCACCACTTTCCACAAGGAATTTCACCGCGCGTGCTCATTTGCTCTTTAATCATCCTCTGAATATGCATTTTCACGTTATACCCTAATGGCACCTACGGAATCATTAGGATCTGTTGGGACCTTAATCCATGGCTTTGGAAGTCTCTAAATATGTAATTTCGCTCCATGATGCGGGTTTCTAAAAGTCCACAAATAACCATTTGCATGATAAAGTCACAACTCCAAAGTCAATTACAGCTCTGTCTGGAGAGAATTTATTTCCTTTTTGAAAATTAAAATGTGAAATCAGGAAGTTGCCACACAAAAGCCTCCCCTGGCCTGGGTGGGAAGAAGGACGAGAACGTAGCACGCCCTGGGGTCCTGATTGACAGGGTGCTGTTATGGAATCACTGGGCTAGCGGCCTGGGCTGGTGGCCTCCAGGGTGGCCCTCTGTGGGGCTGGCTGTGGGTTTCATCTTGCACAGGGATCATCCATCGTCCCCGCCCCCCGCCCGCCCCGTCTTAACTTCATGCATCCTAACGAGGATTCGGGGTCCCAGCTGTGACTCTCCAGGGAGCCCCAGGACACATAGATATGTGAGGGGGCCCAAGTGACCCAGACCTTAAAGGGTGTAGCCAAACGGCCACTGGAGCAAATGGCCCCAAGTCATTCCCCATCTCGACATCCAGGATCCTGCATGCTGGGCCTGAGCTCTGAGGGGCCCCCAACGAAGGGTCCACATCCTTCCAGGGGCCTGGATGCTGCTTAGAACTGTGTCCGTTTCTACAACACCAGGGCCACAGGGAACCTTGGAGGGCATCCTGTGCAGAGACGGGATGAAGGTAAGATGCCTGACTCAAGGTCACACACGTATTCGGCTGCAGAATGGGCTTGGAAACCCAGCCTCCTCTCTCCGAGGATAAGACTGTTCCATGGACACTGTCGGTCCACCACGGTTTTATCCAGCCAATTGCCAAGTAGAATAAAAACTACCCAGATCCATTTTTGTTCTCTTTTCACACAGAGATTTACACCGGAACTTGAACTGAAGGCAGAGCTCTGACCAGAATGAATCTGCTGGCTGTCTGAAGCATGAATGGAACCATTTAAAAAAAAAAAAAGATACCCCCAGAAACAGTGTGCACTGGAGCCTAAACCTGCAGCCCCTATATTCTAAAATTATGAGGCTACGACAAGAGGAGAGGCCAGAGCTCTTCTTCAGGCTTAGCGGGCGTTTCATTCAGTTGGTGTTCGGGATTGCAAGCAAGGTGTGCCTGGTCTCTGGGAAGGTACCAGCACGCTAGCGGACCCCCAGGCCAGTTCCTAAATGTCCTGCAAAAAAGACAGCTTGCAGCGAATGGTTGAGTCATGCTGTCCCAGCCCTACTAGAAGATGCCTCTTCCGAGATGTCACTGACCCCAAAGCTGGGGTCAGCCATGCCTCCCTTTGAGAAGGAGACCAGGTTGGGGCAGTGAGGAGTCTTTGATTCGGAAATCAGAGTGCTTGCCCCCCACACTCCCAGCGACAGGCCCCAAGAATTTGGGAGACTCACTTCTACTCTCTCAGCCTCAGCTGTCTCAGATGCCAGATAGGACCAACTGTCCCTACTCTGCCTGGTGCGGATGTAAATCTGAAAGGAAAAGACCACAAAACTTTTAAGTTTTATACTTTGAAGGGGTACATGGTTTTCCAAGTATAAAACACGCAACAGATAAGGCACCACTATCACCTTAGAAAGCCTGGCATTGACAAGACAGTCGATGGTCCCTAAGCGGTAATGATTCGTGTCGGCTCCCTGTGTTGGGGGGACACCCTGATGCCTGGATTTGGAGTCAGTAGCCAGGGTTTGATGCCTACTTGGTTCGGCTCAGCAGCTCTGCTAGACCCAAAGAGCATGGACTCATCCCACACACGGTAGGCTCTTAATAATTGCTTCCCAATGTGTCCAACGATTCCCTGAGTCAGACTCACATTACTTGGTTTAGTTCATTATCTAAAGAGGGATTTCTCCACCCCCCTGTCTTCTGTACCCTAATGTAACATGGATGAGATTTTGATGACTACCGTTTACTGAGTACTTGCTCTGTGTCAGACGCGTACTAGACCCTGAGCACACGGCATCTCCTTTAATCTTCACGGTGGCTTGCTGAGACTGGTTCCATCTTAGAGAAGGTAAGTGACACAGCCAGCTGGGGGAGGGGTCCTCAAAGAGTTCCCGCTCTTGGCCTTAACACCAAACGGCCTCTCTTAGGGATGAGCCGTTTCTTGAGACCCTCTAAACCTTAGTTTTCTCATCTGAAAATCGGGCAGAACGATGCTTCTCACTTATTGCTCTGAAGAGGAAATGAGGACTTACAGGAGAAAGTACCCCACCCGGTGGCTGGCACATTGCACCTGCCGAGGAACGCTGGGGCCATCTTGTTTTGTTCTGACTTGTCGTTTTGGTCTTGCCTCTACTGGATGCTTAATGATCTACTCAGGAAACGCGCAGGCCCTGAAAAGTTCCAGATTCTATCTGCATCTGATTAAACCTCGAGCCACAACTCGGAGCCAGGCATGCTGATTCTGATGCCATGACGACAGGAAGGCGAATAAGGGCCTTTTACAAGCCAGACACCTGATGGCTATCATAACAGTGTTCAAGGTGGGAGCCTTTCTCCCCACTGGAAAGATGAGGAAGCTGGGGTGTGGATCAGGCCACTCAACCGCAGTACAGCACCGGGGCTGAAAGCAGAGGCTCAGGAGGTGGGTCGAGTTGGTGCCCAAACCTGGCTCTGTCCCTTCCGCAGCTGTCACCTGGGGCTAGTTTCCCACCCTCTGAGTCCCCACTTCCTCCTAGTCTTGGATCCGATAATGCGTGCGCAGTGCTGGCACTCTATAAATTTTAACAGCTATTGTCTCTCCTGCCCAAGGACGCACCACAGGGGAAGGGGTGGCGCCAGGCTTGGGTCTTCCGCCCCGCCGTCCTGCCCTGCCCCCCTCGAGGGCCCCCTCTCTGCCGCCCCACAGCCTCCTACCTTTAGCTGCACCATCAACCGTGCACCCTCTCCCTTTGCAGCTAGTACATGCGGTAGGAATGGAGGTTTCTGGAGGGGTCTGACCTACAGTGTGGGAGGGGGATCCACTCCAGAGGACCCGGGTATTTTTCCTGTGCCCGGAGAGGCTCTGCTCGCCCCGCCAATCCTCCAGCAGCATGAGCTTAAATCCCTACCTCACCACGAGCTAGTGGGCAACCTTGAGCAAGCCGCTTTACTCCTCTGTGCCCCAGTTTCCTCTCTGGAAAACATGCTTTATAAGGGCACCTAGCTTCTAGGGTTGGCCTGAGGAGTAAAGGGCTTAATGTACGTAAGGCATTTAAAGCCGTACTTGGCATGAAGTTAGTGCCCCACAAATGCTCAAAGATGACGCTATAATAGGAAGAGTAATGGCAGAAGCACCGTGTTCCAGACCCTAACGTCTGGACTCTCCCCATTCACCACACCGTCTCGGCACCAGCCTGAGAGCTAGCACACGGTAGCTCCCAGCTCCGGCTCCGCTAGTGACCCGAGCATGATCTGGGATAGGCCACGGCTCCTCTCCGGACCTCAGTTCCCACAGCCGCGAAATGATGGGTGATCAAGATGATTTCCAGTCTCCTTCCACCCCAGGACTTTGAAATGCCCTCCTTCTAAGGACCACGGCAACCAGTGTGCCACATTCTCCCTCCACCTGCAGGGTCTGCACTGGAGGCGTGTGGAGGGTTATTCACTCGCTCATTCAGTCAACAAACATTTTAGAGCGCCTACCACAGGCAAAGCAGGCTCTCTGCTCTTGAATGACACAGACAGGAACGTTACACCCACAGAACTTCCTTCCCAGCTCTGATGGAACATCCCCCCTCCTTTCTAAGAATAATCTTGCTCTCTTAATAAGCGTGAGTTTCTGTCCCTCGTCTCCCAGGCGGGACTGCCCACTAGAAAGAGCACAGGCTTTGTGTCCAGCAAGCCTGAGTTGACGGTCACCCTCCACACGAGGTAGCTCAGGGACACTGGGCCAGAGCGTGGGTCATGACCTATTTGTGCGTCATAAACTCAGTGTAGTGGGTTGTGTCTGGCATTAAAACATAATGAAAGAGCAGAGGGAGGAATAAAATGGCACAGAAAATAAAGCGTGCTACACGGAGTAGGCGGCGAGTGTACATGTCAGATGTGAATTGCACGCATTACCGTGGGACGTGGTCAAAGAAGTTTGGAAGCCACATACCTAGAGCACATGTTTTGACTTCCCAGCCCTCAGTTTCCTTATCTAGCAGGAAGGGATTTTGTGAAGATAAAATGAGAATAGCATCAAGCCAGGCGAAGCTGGAGATCCCGACGGTTGCCAGGAGCCCCCCGTCTCTGTCCTGACACATGAGCCTCAGTCCTCGAGAAGCTGAGTCACCCGTCCTACCCCTGCCCCCAAACCCTCTCCCCTCAGGTGATCAACAAACCAGTCAGAAGATAAGAATATGCATATCAATTCTGCAAACATTTGCAATCCCCCGTCAGTAAGTTAAGAAGTGCTTACGGAGTCCACGAACATTTATTGAGCAACTGCACCACGCCAGGCCTCGGGCTGGGTGCTGAGACACAATGATGAGAAGACAGGCCACTGCCGCAGGGAGTTCACAGTCTAGCATGAGAAGCCAATAATAAACCCACAGACACATGCCCAGAATGCCAGGCAGCTCAACGCGCTGGAGGAAATGAAAGCAAGGTCAAGGGCAGACAGAGATTCTCTTTCAGATTTGGCAGCCGCGCTGATGGTCTGTTCATGCCCGGCCTGGTGGCAGGCAGAGCTCGGGAGTAAGTGTATGACGATGACAGGGCTCTCAGCTCCAAGGAGCATCAGGAAGATGAGACTCACACAGCAGAAATAGGGGAAAGCTTTCCAAACACCTAGGTTAACACTGGACGGGATGGGGCCGACCACAGATCAGAGAAGGCCAGCCCACGTGCAGCCAGGATTCCCTTTTTGCAAGAAGGAAGGGCGGAGCTAATTAATATAAGTGAGCGTGAGGCGACTGGGCATCCCAGGGCACGGGAGAAGAGGTGAGACCGGGGGGAGATGGGCAAAGGGGACCTGGTGCAGGAGGGCACAGAGAGCAGAGTCATCGTGCCCACTAGTGGGGACGATGAGAGGAGACCTTGAAGAAAACACGAAGGTCAGATGGAGTTTACTCTTGTGTCAGTAATAATAACAGCAACATTTGGGGGGTACGTACCATGTGCCAGGGACTGTGCTAAGAATGTTTCACGTGTTAGCTAATTTAATCCTCACGACCTTTGAAGCAGACATTACAACATTTCATCAAATCTAAGACTATTTAGATTAGAAAGTGGACTGTTAATTTTGGTATCCCCAAAAAAGAAATCTCGCTGCTATTTAAACTTTGACATGTCATGGATTGTAGGAGGTGTTCCAGTTTCAAAGATGTTAAAATAAAGATCTTAGCCTTGATGGAATGTGGCCTTGTTAACCACAGGAAGTAGGGGTGGCGGGACGGTTGGTAACTTGACCCGAGTTATACAACTCATAAGGGGCGAGGGGACTCGAACCCAGGTCATGCAGCTTGCGTCCTGCCCCGAGCCTCCTTCCTGTCTGTGAGATGCTAGGGCAGCAGGGAGGTGCTGTGGGGTTTCAAGAAGAGGAATGATGGGTGTTCCAGGAAGCACATGGGGCAGATGGGAGAGGAAGAGGCCACTGAGAGGGTGACTGTGAGAACCAGGCGTGGGGCAGTGGTGATGCGGCCAACTCCTGGCAGGGGAGAAGGGGGATGAGGGGATGCAAGGACGGCTGATACCGTGATCCAAGGTTTTAATACGATGATCCTTTCCAGCCAGAGGCAGGGGTTTCTATAAAGGAGAAATACAAGTGTATAGGTTTCAAATAATTATAACTGTCACGGGCAGGAAGGAAGGACAAGTGGAGACAGAGAGAAAGGAGGAGGAATGAAGGGAAAAGAAGGGCGAGGGAGGGACGAGGAGGGTGGCTACACAGGAGATGGGCAGAGTGGGTGGGTGAGGGGCCTTTAAGAGTCACTTTGGAACCCCTGAGTCAACTGGACCCTAAAGGGAAGAGGACCCTGGCTGATGTCAGACTTCTAGACCCTTAGGGGCCAGATCATCAAGGCACAGGGCTCCCCCACCCCTCCCAGCTTCCTGTGAGCACTGACCAAAGTCTCCAGTCCCCTGTCAGCAGACGTGATCTCTCCTGTCTACTTTTCCTTCAGGAAGATTGGGAAGATTAGAACAAACTCTCTGGCTCCTGCAAAACCCAAGACCTCGAGTCTTCCTCCTCTTATGCCCAGGTGGGCACTTAACCTCCTGCCGCCCCCATTTCCTGTGGACAGCAGTGCCACATTTCATCAATCCTGAGATGTTTATTTTAACATCTCTGAAACTGGAATGCATCTTACCATCAATGTCATGTCCAAGTTTAATCAGCAGCGACATGACTTTCTTAGTCATACGAAAAATAACAGTCCATCTTCTAATCAAAAGAGTCTTAGATTCCATGAAATACTGTCGTGTCTCCTTCAATATCTTGGACACACCCTGGTGGCAGAGACTGTCTGCACCCCCAGGCCGGGTCCCTACTCCTGGTTCTGGGCCCAGTTCAGCCCTGTTGGGTTCTCCCCCTTGGTGCACAGAACAGACCCTGGATCCCTCCTGAGACCTCATCATTGCTCCACAGCTTCCTGGATCCACTTTCCGAGCCACACTGGGACAGGAAACACCCACCTGGAGTATGCCAGGACCCCACCCTTTACGCAGAGCCCATAGGGAGAGAAAATTCCTGCAGCTTTCTGCCCAGGAAGAAGTCAACTGTAGCAGCATGCTCACGGGGTGGGACAACAGACAGCCAGGGAGACGAGAGAGAAACAAAGAGAGAGGCCCTGAGCTGAACAAGGTCAGGGCTCACAAGATCCAGTCCCCTGTCTCCCAGCTCAGCCAGGAGGAGAGCTGGCTTCTCTGTTTATAAGAATCAAGACGGATGCTTCTAACAGCCACTGTTCAGCATGTCAGTAGTGGCAGGGACTTATTAACTGCTGGGATGCAGCGGCGGGGCTCAAAGCAGGTGCCCCGGAGAAGCCAGGGAGCTGGGCAAATATTTGTTTGCCAGCCCGAGTATTGTATAACAACTGCGCATTGAAGTGATTAAGGCAGAACAGCTGAGGAAGTGCTTACCATATCCTGTCATTTAACAAATATTTCTGAGCATCTGCTACGTGCGAGGCCCTGTGGATGGAGAACAGTCTGGACAGTGATCCATGACTCCTGAAGCCAATATCCTGGAGGTGAGAGATAGATCACAAATGATAAACGAAACAAATAAGGTAATGGCACAGTCTGTGCAAAGGTGATAAGAGTCAAGGAGGGAAATAAAGTGGGGGAGGGGAATAGATCACTCTGGGGGCAGGGGCTGTGGTTTTAAGAATGATCAGGAAGTCCTCATTAGCTGGTGACAAGATCAAGGAAAACTTCCCCAAAGTGATGGCTGGGCTGAGTCTCGAGACATGAACAGGAGCTCACCAAGCAGACGGGAGTTAGAGGGAAGACCCTCCCAACAGAGGGCGCAGTATGTGCAAAGGCCTGGGAGTCTGCAAGCTCAGAGCCAGAGCCACCCTGAGGAGTTACCAGGAGTAGAGGGCCTGGCCAGACAGGATACGGGAGAGGTAAACAGTGACCAGGTCATGAGGGTCCAAGATTCCAGGCTAAGATAGTCTGAGCATCGCCCAACAGGCTTGGGGAAACTTGAGGATCTGAAGCTGAGAAGTGATGCAGTCCTCTGTCCTGTTTTTAATAGGATTTGATGAGAATGGGGTATGAAAAAGCTCTGGAAAAATGCCAAATGGCATTCCCAAAGAACATTCCGTAGGGCACTCACGGAAGTCCTAAGAACTCTACATGAAAGAAAGGGTTTCATGATCCATAGTGTTTTGGCAAAAACAAACGAACAAAATATATAGAAACATTTATATTTATATATACCACATTCCTTTTCTGGAAAATCACAGTGCGGATTTGGATCGTAAAGGCTCGGAGAAGGTCTGCAGCAAATAAACTTTCAACCTTGTCAATTCCAGCATTTTCAAACTAACTTGACCACACAACTCTTTTTCATCTGTCTCTCCCCACACCATCATAATACCTATGAACCTCCTGGAGAAACAGCAGACTGGGGTAAATGCTGTCAAATAGATCCCATTTCTCAGAGCGTGTGTGTTTCCTCATGTAGTCCGCCCCCATCCTGCCCCTGGCTGAAGGTCCCATTTCTAGAACTCTTCAATGGCAGCCCCACTCTGGTGGCCATCTGGGCAGCCTCCAGCCTGCTCGCCTGCAGCAGATGAACCCAGCAGTCATGGTCACTCTCTACAGAGATAGCATAGTCCAAAACAGCAGATAATCCAAAAGCCATTTATTTTTGGCATGCTTAAGTGAGTTTATTTTTACTTCAGCCTTACCTTCCTAATTTGGCCTCCCTCAGACACATGCTAAAACGAGCTTGCTTTTTTGGAACACACACTGAGTGAAGAGGGGGAGGGGACCCAGGGAGATGCTTGGGGAAGCCACTGGGGAATTTCATACACATTGAGTGAGTGTCTCCTTCCTCACCTGCCTGTTGAAAAGACCTCCAGATTGGAAACTGTGTGCTGATCTGGTCTCTGCAAACACCAGCTCCAGGGAAAAAAAAAAAAAAGAGCAGAACATGTGGTTCAGTGAGATTTGTTGCAAAAAGCACTAGTTGAGGGTGGTGGGGCAGGGGTGTGGGTCTCACTCAATGAGATCCGAAGCTCTGTGCTGCAGACTTCACGCTGCCCTGACCTTGCCCTTTCCACAGTGCCCAACTGCATCTTTCTCCCTGAGGGCTTCTCTTGTACCAAAGCCAATTAGCCTGCCCACATGGTAGGCCCAGAGTGCCAGGGAATTAACACTCCCCATCCCCAGTGCAAGAGGTCCTCAACCAATGCCTGCTGGAGTAGGGTATAAATACCCCAGCTCACTCACCACCCAGCTGGTGCAACTCTGAGGCTTATGTTTTTGCTGGATTCCTGGATTCCCCAGCAGGATTAAGCTGCAGTTGGCACCAGGGGTAAGTGACTTAAAAACCCACCCCTTCTTGGCTGTATTCCCTACCCTGTCTCGCCATCCTCCACCCTCACCACCCATCAGTGTTTCCTGAGCCAACCTCCCAAATAAACTGCTTACACGCAGATCCTTGTCTCAGGGTCTGCTTCTGGGGAACGCGAGCTAAGAAATCCAGCTCTTCCTGGCAGGGGTAGCTGGATGCAGCCTGGTGTGAGTCTGGTTTTCCCAAGCATTGGAGGAGATGCATGGCCTTGCTCCATCCACTTCTTCTGAGGGTTCTGGAGGTCCCCACAGATGCTGTATAATCCTGAGCCCTTGTCAGTATTTGCACCAAAATCATGTATACCAAGTCAGGCCTGGAAGGGTCACCAAACAGGGACCAAAATATTCACAGAGAAACAGGAACGAGGGTGCTTGGTGAACAAAAGGATGCGGTTTTCTTCCATCTGGAGGCACAGGGGAAGCTCGGCACACACGACGCCGTGGGACGGCGAGAAGGGGTCACACGATTTAATGGGTGGAAATCACTGGCCGATGCCACTTGTTTTCCTAATTAGGAAATTACCCACTAAAGGGCTTCTTCCCCACCATCTGCCTACCATCTTGCTGATACGTGCAGGTCCAGGCCTCCCTGACCTCTCCCACCCACAGCTGTCTCTCACACACCCTCCATGCTGGTCATAGGCTGTTCCCACTCAAATCTCCAGGTTCCTGGAAGATTAAGGGGTGGCCAGGAGAGGAACAGTCACTCCCGAGTGGCCAGGGATGGGTGAGACCCCAGTCCGAGCCTTGGGAAGACAACTCTATCCCTCTGGGTCTCGTCATTGAGGAAAGGGCAGGGAAAGGGCGCTTTCGTGCTCTTCTGTGGTGGGCTCTTCGCTCCTTCCTCAGCTATTTGTAATTGTGCAGCTGCTATGCACCAGGCTCTATTCTGGGCACTTGGGGTGTACACTGTGAATAAGCCAGAAAGAAGTACCTGCTTGCACAGGGCTTATATTCTAGCTCTAGAAATCATCACTTGCTGGGAAGGACAGCCCCCCCTGTGACAAAATGACTTGGTCACCCAGGTGTTCTGATAAGAGAACTGGCCCCACTCCTCTCGTCCCCCTCCCTCCAGACCCCCAGACTACCGAGTGCCCAAAGTCCCAACCTAAACCTATTCAATTGAATTGACAGGTGGTCTCCAAGACCTCGGTAGCAGGTAGAAGGACCATTTTATCCCCACCTTGTGATGTAGGCGGAATGAAGGTTTGGTTCTGAGGTAGAGAGGACCCAGATCCTTCAAGACACAGAAATCTCAGTATGGGGAGGCCAATGCCTCCTAAAGTACCCACCTTACCACGGACCCCAATCTCAGATTCTTAAGCCAAAGCTCACACTGTCCCATTTGAGTTTCAGTCGGGGCAGAGTGTCGGGCCCCGCTCTCTGCTACAGACCCTGGAAATGGGCAGAGAAGGTTCTTAAACTCCCTTCTACCCGAAGAGCCAGCTCTCCACGTGGCTCTCCCTGCTCGTCTTGGACACCATTACCCCAGCCAGGATCCCCTGCCACGGATGCCTCCCCACCATCTGTGCAGGTGCACTTGAAAGAAGGAGGCTCGTTCAACATCACTCTGTGCAAAGCCTAAGTAGGGGGTCAGTACGCGACTTCCCCTCGCACACACACATCCGGCAGCAGTACACACGCAATGGCACAGTGTCGCAGGGCTGGGGAGAATGGTTTATGGGATTCGCTGTACTTGGGGATTCTCCCTGCTCCATCAGTGCACACAGTTGTGTGATAACAACAGAAATTGCCTCACTCAATCGAGTGCCGAGAGGAGAGCAAGGGTGGATCAGGCTGGTCCTTCCCCCACCTCCCACCCGCTTTGTGCCAACTCTTCATCTCCCAGCTGACCCCTTTCCAAGTAGAAGTGGGTGGTGAAATACAAAGAGCCCTGCCTGGGCGTCAGGCAACTTGGTTTCTAGTTCCAATCCTGTCTTCTCTGTGTGACTTGGGTTAATGCCTCACCCTCTCTGGGCCTCGGTTTCTTCATCAGTCAAATGATAGAACTGGACTAGATGGCAACAGGAACAATCGTGAACAGTTAGTGTGTGCTATGAACTCAGTCTTGTGCTAAGCATTTTCATGTAGTACCTTATTTGATCCTGTGCTGATCTTATTTTTTCCCCTGCTCTCTCTTCAGTGCCTGGCACATAGTTGATGACCAATAAATACTTGTTTATTTGATGAATTCTTCCCATACCTCTATGAAGCAAGTGTTATTATAATCCCACTTTCCAGAGGGAGAAACTGATGCCCAGCAAATTAAGTAACTTGCCAAGCTCACTCTCCTATTCTTCTGGCCTCTCTAGGTGATCTACTGAGTGCAGACGTCAAATGGGGGCAGACACCTGGCCCGATACAACCCGAGCCCACTCTAGGGTAAGCACTTAGTAAATGCTCAATGAAAGGCAGTGGGCATCATTTTCTAATGTCTTTCACTGACGACCCCACAGTACTTAGAACAGTGCCTGACACACAGTAGGTGCTTGATAAATATGCACTGAGTAAATGAATGAATGAATTCTTCTAATTCTCATAACAACCCATGAAAACTGAGGTTCAGACAGGTGAAATGACTTGTCTATACTGATAAGAAGGGGGACAGGGATTCAAACACTGATGGGGGCCCAAATCTGCCCACCCGATGCCCCGTACTCATGTTCTTTGCGATAAGACTTTGAAGTGCTTCCCACAAAGGGCTAAGTGTATTGCCCCACTCTTGACTTTAATCTGGCTATTCGACTTGCTTTGGCCAGTGGAACAGGGTGGCGTGATACTGTTTCAGTTCCAAGCCTAGGCTTCAAGAGGGCTTACAGTTCCTCTTGCCTTCTTGCACTTCTGCCACTGCCATGCTGAGAATATGCCTGAGCTAGGTGCTGGTCCCAGGAAAAGGATGAGAGACATGGGAGCAGAGCTACTCCAGCCCAGCTTAACATTGCTGCTTTTAGCCACTGGCTTTGAGTGTGGCTTGTTACTCAGCAACAGCTGACAGATACAACAGGTCTGCTTTCTTTTCTGGTAGGAAAAGGGATACATAAAAGGTGTCCTAATAACACACAGGAGATGCAGATAAGTCTAGGGCAGGTAGAGAAGGCTTCCCGGAGGAGGAGACATTTGAACTGGGGCTAGATGATGAGTAAGGTCTATCAGTCATTCACAAATACTAATCGAGCACATACTGTGTGCCAAGCACTGCTCTAGGCACTGGAATTTTTCAGATGAGAAGAGATGGGGAAGGGCATTCCAGGCAGAGGGAACAGCATACACAAATGTATGGTGGTCCTGGGAACAGACTGGCGTGTCTGGAGTATAAAGGGCGTGTGGGACAGAGTAGGAGATGAGGCTGCAAAGGCAGGAGGGCCAGGTGGAGGAGTTGGGTCTTAAAGGATCTTAAGTAGTGTGACAATGAGACCCGCCTGTGTTTTTAGACAGAAACTTCTGGCAGTCGTGAGGAGAACTGCTTAGCAGGAAGGCCAGCCAAGAGGAGACACTGCAGCAGTTGTGACTTAGAGCAGTGATGGAGGGGGTGGAGCGGGGAGCACAGAGGGACAACAGGCAGCTTTTGGAAATGGACTAAAGAGGGTAGGGCAGGGGGGAGGAATCAAGGATGATGCCCTGATCTCCAGCTTGGGCAACTGGGTTGGGAGGTTGTGGGAAAATGGGAGGAGGGTCAGTTCCAGGGGGTGGGGGGAATAAGAGACAGCTGGGGTATGCTTCCATTGCAGGAGGGACCCCTTCTTGTGCCTTGGATCCTACCCCACCACCCGGCCGTCTATCTGACCCATCAAGAGGCGGCTTGGCCTTCCCGGCCTTCCCCCCGCCCCCGCCACCAGGAAGGTCTCTCTAATGGCCGTGCTGCCCATGCACTGCGATGACAGGCAGCTGGCTCTGTGCTGACACAGAAGTGCCCACCAGGAGAGGGGCCTCCGGAGGCGGGGGGAGCAGCAGGGGGAGGGAGGGGCAGGCAGCCACCACACCTGAGCCCGGCCCCTTCTGCCCGCAGCCAGCATGGAAACAACAGAGACCAGGAGGGAGAAGCAATTAGAAAGGCAGTGAGGAGCGGAGGGAGGTGGGGACAGACAGACAGTGAGGCCTTCGAGCCGCTGTGGCCCCAGCTGTCCAGCTGGGGAGAGACAGAACTTGAGTCAGGGAGGACCTCGGAGCCAGAGGGAAAGGAGTAGGAGGGAAAGTGCATGGGGGGATGTGGAGTAGAGGGGAGGAGAGAGGAAGAAGGGAAGAAGTCTGATGAGAAGGGCTGGGATTCTCACTTCTACTCTGTCAGCAGCTGAAATCTTGGTGCACCCTGAGGGGATGGGGGTGGGTGGGAGGTGCTTAGAAGGGCCTGGACGGCGGACACCAATAAGACACCCTTCTTAGGGGGCGTCAGGGCTCCCAACCAGGATCTCAGAGCCCAAGGCACCTGCGATCAGAGGCAGGGGCACCAGAAGGAGGGGGCTCCTCTGACAATTTGAAATAAAATGGGCACAGCGTTCTAATACTAACAGCCTGTTATTAAAATCAAGCGCTATTTTACAAATTGCATTTGCCAGGGAATGGCTAATTACAGGCAAGGCACATTTCTGTGTGTTGGTGTCGATTAATCCTGAACGGTTTAAGCAGTCAAATTTTATACATATAATTATCACTCGAAATTTGCAAAACAGCAACAAGATGCTCTGGGGCTCTGCCCTTGAGGCACGTCGAGGCTGAGGGATGTCTTGGCAGGGAGGGCCAGGGGAGGAAGGTGCTGGACAGGGAGGTTCGGCTGTGCCAAAGCACAGACGGGCATCTCTTCCTATCAATCTCTTACTTCCCCCGGATGGAAAGGAATAAAGCCACTGATGAAGAGGGGAGGGGCCTCCTGGGCTGGGGAAGCTGGAAACAGCTTCCAGAAGGGCTGCTAGCGAAGTTCCACCCCTTGCCAAGCGTGGTCCCTTCGTGAGACTGAACTCGCTGTGGGGTTTGAGACAAGGCGTGTTCCACTGTCCCACAGCCCAGGTTTTTTCATGTGTGAAATGGGCAGGCTGGGGAGAGTGTCAGGGATGGAGGCCACACCCCCAAGACCGTAAAGAAGGGAGGGAGTTTTTAATGGGGCTCTACCGTGCTCCTCAGCCAGTCCCGCAGCCTCCAGGAGCGGATGGGGCCTCACAGCAGAGCGAGATGTAGTGG
Organism: Delphinus delphis; assembly: GCF_949987515.2. NCBI lineage: Eukaryota > Metazoa > Chordata > Mammalia > Artiodactyla > Delphinidae > Delphinus > Delphinus delphis. The sequence goes on along the minus strand of NC_082692.2, from coordinate 34,532,434 downwards.
GTGGTGGGTGCTGCCAGCTGCAAGGCATGCTGGGAGACCCTGGGGGGAGGGTGCAGCAGGGAGCTGGGGCAGCCCACCCTGGTGCAGGGAGAGACGTGGAAAAACTAACTGGCAACTGCGGCCCGGCTGCCCACTCAGGGAGGAGGGGTGCGCCCAGGTACAAGTCAGGCTGGGTCTAGAGGGCGCCCAGGGAGGTGGAGTCACGGGGGCATGGGGGCCACAACCAAGGGAATGTGGTGCTCAGAGAGGGTGCGGTAGAGCCAGAGGGCTGGCAGTCCAGCCTGTTTTGCTGGAAGATAAGGCCAAGAGCCCAGCCCACCACCTGAGGCACCTGAGACCTTGCCCCGAATCTCACGGGGAGCTGAGAAGGGATGTGTGGGGAGCGAGGAGGTGAAACAGGGAGGTCCTGGCTGCATGTGTCCCTAAGAAGACAACCGCCCTCCCTGCCTCCCCTGCTCACCAGCTAAAGCTACAGGCGACCCACTTCACGGCTGCTATTGGAGTGAAACCCAAGCAAGCGGGGCCAGCAAGGGGACTATGTGAAGGTCATCGTCTACCTGCATGAGGACTCCTGGGCCCCTGTCCTTCACTACTTCAGAGCTCCTGGGCGAGGCCCAGGAGTCCTATGAGCACTACAGTTTGAAAACCACTGGCTTAGAAAGGCAGCAGCGTCCACATGGGAACCCAGAGTGTTTAAAGGAAAAGGAGAGAGGAGGGGACCGAAGCATCTGATGCTTTCTCTGCCTCCTGCCTCCTGTTTGCTTCTCTGTGCTTTGTGTGATGAGCTGGGAGCTGGAGCTGAGTGTCAGGGCGGGCGTCCCATCGGATGTTTGCAAGGGGAGAGTGGGCACAGGACTGGCTAGCGAAGCTGCTGTCAGAGTGACACCGGAGAGACCAAGCGCGTCAAGGTGCACAAGGACCTAGCAGGTCTCCACAAGTGTGAGTTTTTACACACCTGTTACCACTTTCGTCCCAGTGGGCCTTGTGGCTTCAGAGGCTCAGGGGACCCTTTGAAGCCCAGGGTGACAAGTGTGGTAAGACCTGTGCAAAGGCCCAGCACACCGTAGGCACTCAATAAATGCTCAGTATTGGTGAATTTGAACCCCTCCTCATCCTCCGTCTGAATGCCCCCTGAGGACTCTGCCCTCCAGTTCTGCCCCTTCAGACGGATCCTTGATGGCATTATCCCTGAACTCACCAAGAGCGGTTTTCACAAGGGCTCAGCCCGAGCCCTGTCCAGAGGCCTCAGCCCTACGGCTCTAAGCAGAGAAAGACAATCACACCGAGTCATTAAACCAAAGCACTGCCCCACTCCCCTCGCTTTTAGCGCTGCAGCGGCTTCAGGTGCTGTGTTACCAAAAATCTTTGAAAGCTGGCACGACAAGACTTTCTTTCACCAGAGGCACTGTGAATAAGAGTTCAGTCCACTGTGCACCTACTGTGTGCCAGCCCGGGACCAGGTGCTGAGAGCTGAGCTCTTTGCCAGCCCTGCTTCCCAGGGAACCGAGGAAGCTTGCTGGAGAGGCCGAGTAGGACACCCAGGGCCACGGCACTCACGTGACCGCCCCCAGTAGGGCAGGGAGGCAAAACCTGTGGCCTTGTCTGAGCTCCGGCACTTGCTGTCTCTAGGACAGCGTGGACAGGTGAGTTGCCTGGCCCCAGGTCACAGAGCTGGTTAGACACAAACTGGGGCTCAAAAAGGGTCTTCCCACTGTTACTGTAGGATGAAGGAGATGAAGAGGATGAGGCAGGAAGAGGGGCTGGGAAGGCCAGCCCAGGCTTCGTGTCATTTCCCACAGTTCCGGATAACCACACATTGTTTTACTTACAATCACGAACAATAAATAGGGGTACAGGAAACCTGGGGGTGATGTTGCCTCTGCCTGTTTTCTTAGCACACAAGAGAAAGAAAATTAAAAAATATATATCCTCCCAACATTGGTACCCTAACCTGCCAAAAACACATGCAGATTTCAAAACAAAGAAAAATCCCACTGGGGTCAACTCAGCCATCCCCCTGTCCATAGCAGGACAGATCGGCTGGATACCTGCTCTGGTCCTGGTAACTCACATCATGGGTCAGCCACCTCCCTCTGCCCTGAATCACACCTCCAAACCCCACCACATGTCCACACACCTGCAGCCCTCTTCTCTCTTCGACTGTGAAGTAGCTGGAGCTTGGCCTCTGGTATTCCCCCCCTTTGGCACCTTTTCCATCCTTCCTGGGGCCCGGCTTACCCAGGCAGGGGACCAAGGCTCTCCTGCTCACCGTCTCCCCCCAACCCAGCCAGCCTTTAGACTGTGTCTTTTCTTATGAAATGAAAACGCTTTCTGTCCTTAAAGGAGTTTGGGGAGTCAGAGGGATGGTGGAGGAGATATTCCCAGGGGTGAGGGGCCTCCAGGCACCCTGAAATCAGGCTATGATATAGGCTTCTGAACAAGTCCATCCTGATAGTAGCAGCTCCAGCTCATCCTCATCCTGAATCCCGACACCTAAGCCCTGCTCCGGGAGATGGAGTCAGGGGCCAATGGTTCCAGAAGCTCCAGACCCTGTTCCTTTCTTTCCTATTAGAAAGAACCATTGTGGCATCAGAGATAAAGTACTGTACTTGGGGTAGGGAGAACTGGATTCTAGTCTTGCACTGCACCCACCTGGCTGTGTGACCTTAGGCAAGTCACTTTCCCTCTCTGGACTTCAGTTCATTATCTATGAAACACAGCGCTGGTGTAGATGGACTTCAAGATGTCCTCCAGTTTTGGCCACTGGACTCTGTGACAAGGCAAATGGCCCCGCCTCTGCTCCACTGACCCCAGTGGGGCCATGCTGGTGACTGGGAACGGGAAGCTGAAGACAGGAGCAGTCCCCAGGCCACTGGTCCCACCCTGTCTGGCACTGTGCTTCTTTTCCAGACTCAGAAATCACCGGAGCGTAGGGGCAGCCCTGCTTCAGGCTGGCTCCACAAGGCAAATTACAGCCTCTCGAGGGTGCCCATGACGACTAAATGGTTTGCTTTCCGTATGTAAATGAAGCCACCAATTTACATTCATTTGCACCTGATGGGTGTCTGAAATGGACGGATTTGATTTGTGCCTGATCTGTAAGTGTCTAATTTATTAATCAATAAAACGTCATGTACAGGCACAAGGATCCCCAGTTCCAGCCGGCCTCCATATATATGTAAATAATGCAATCTCTCAATCTACTTGTTATGTAAATGTTAATATAAAACTGACAGAAATACACATCTGCAGAACTGTATGAGCAGAGGGAACTGAGATTTACACCGGCTCCTGCCCACCCTCTGCCCCTTGGCTTTTTCTTCCTCTTGCCACACCTTCCTCTCACTTTTCCCTTATGCCAGTTGACCCATCTCATCTCCTCCAGGAAGCCCACCTGCTCCTCTAGCCTTTGGACACTGCCAGGCCTCCAGCCAGAGGCCCTTGCTCTTACTTCCTGCACAATCTTGCCTTTCTCTGGCCCTGGAACTTGGCCCACAAGACCACACCTTACACAGTCTCCCCACCCACGCATTTCTCCCCTCTCCATCTCTGTGTGTTGAAATTTACCCCCTCCAAGGACCAGCTAAAAGTCACCATCTTTAGCCAACGCGGACACTGAGTATGCAGGCACGGACCCATTCTGGGAAGAGGGAGGGATCAAAGGTCCCAGCCCTCAATAGGCTCCTGATTTAATAACAGCAATGTTTCCGTTCTCTGTGTGCCAGGCGCTGCTCTGAGCACGGCTTGCAGGGCATGCTCTGCGGTGAGGGGCTGCTGTTGTCCTGCTGTGCAGATGCTGAAAACGATGCTTCTTCAGAGAGGTTACCTACTAGACAGGTGCAAACAGGCAGGGCCAGGGTTTGACTCCAGGTAGCGCCATCAAGAGTTAGTCTCAAAGCCACAGTATGGCCTTTTCCCAGTGAGCAGAAAGGTCATTCCAAGCCACGGAACCCAAATTAAACCCCTTTTATAATAGTCCTCAAAGGGGCCACAAAACAAACCTTAGCAAAGCCAGAAAATGATAGCTTTCTCCAGCCTGTCCCTTCAGGAAAGCATCATGCCTGGATTGCATGACCACCCGTCTTTTTTTTTTTTTTAATTGAATTTTATTTTATTTTGTATTTTGATACAGCAGGTTCTTATTAGTTATCTATTTTATACATATTAGTGTATATATGTCAATATCAATCTCCCAATTCATCCCACACCCCCCCCTTGGTGTCCACACGTTTGTTCTCTACATCTGTGTCTCTACTTCTGCCTTGCAAATCAGTTCATCTGTACCGTTTTTCTAGAACATCGTATATTAACGCATATATGTGGACCGCCCATCTTTAGCACGTCAGTTCTTCACGTTGGCTAGATGTTCTCTCTTCATTTATGTTTCTCCATGTCTGACCTCTCCTGTCCATTGTGAGGGCAAGGTCAGCTCTTCCCATGCCATCAGATGTGGCAGAAGGATCCCTCCCCACTCACCCTTCTCCTGCCCCTCTTCTCCCTGTACATTCACCGCCTCCTCAATTCCAAGCTTCAAGAACCACTCTCAGCTGATGCTTTATAGATGAAATCTATAAAATTTGGTAGAAAGGGACAAGAAAGAGATGCACGTCCACTGATGTTTATTCTACACTGGGGGCTTGGCAGATTGAGACCGGGAGGTGAAGCAGTGTTCACAGCATCACATACCCAGGTAAGGGCACAGCCAGGTTCAAAGCCAGGTCTGTCTAGTGCCAGGTCCATCCTTAGGCGGGGTCGGTAAAGGCCTAAGCTGGATGACCTGAAAAGGGCTGAGAAAGACACCCCCATATATCTTCCCTGTCCATTATCCTCCCTGCCTTTTATCCTGCCATTAAGGATTCAGGGCTCCTCTCCTGCAGGAATCATCTTTGAGAGCTTACAGATCCCCACAGCAGTAACCAAAGGCGAGAATCCAGCCCGAGTGGTCTGCAGATCTACCAGATCCCATTTCCTTCAACGTCAGCATTGAGTGATGTGTTCCTGGCGAGGAGGGGCTGCAGGAAGGTAGGGCGAGCAGGGTTTTGATGAAACCCATTATATCTCCATCAAGGAAAAACCAAACGTTTTGTATTAAGAGGCGCCACTGAGGGCGGAAACTGGATTTGCAAGTGCAAGTTCATTAGTGGCTGTATGACCAATGGAGACTAAGGGAAGTGGCCCTGAATGCAGGACCAGTTATAGCTTGCCTGCAGTGCTTCTAGAAATTCTTCTGGAAGATGGGTATTTCATTCGCCCTTAAAAGTGAAATGGAAATTGACCTTCTCTGCACTGGACAGCAGGTCTCCAGAAGCTTTCTAAAGGAAGAGCCTAGAGCCACAGTCAGATTAAACCTCCTCTTCTGTCTCCTCTCCAACAAGGCAATGTTCCAGGACAGCCAAAAGCATGAAGATGAAAGAATGGAAAGGGACAAGAAGGAGACTAATATCCACTGATATTTATTCTAAACCAGAGGCTTGCAGATTTTATTTTATTCCATTGGGCCCATCACACATGATACACATGGAGATAGTGAGGCTCAGAGAAGTTAAGCGATTCATCTAAAGCCACACAGCTACCAACTGGCAGAGCCAGAACTAGAAAGTAGGTCTGTCTAACCACAAGGCCTGGACTCTTTCCAGTGCCCTGAGACTCCAGTTACAGAAGGAAAAGGCCTGAGCCACTACAGATGATATGTCAATCTGAAAGAAGGTTAGGAAGCCAGGCTCCGGATCATTTAGAAAGAGAATGGATATATGCCTGGCTAGAGATATAGTGAAATATGTAAGTGATTAAGGAAAAAGGTACCATATTGAACTTGAGAAGAGTTTGAAAATGATATAAATTATTCTACCCATTCGTGGTTGCTTAATAATGCTGTTTTTAAATTAATTAAAACAAAAACATGCTAAGGCATTTGAAACTACATGGTTATAGCCTAGATTTGGGGCCAAGTTCAGTTTGTAGTTTGGGTCATATAAAGGAGATGGAGGAACCTCCTTCCACCAGACATAATAATAATTGGAACTCTAATAGCTACAATGTGAAGTTACTAACTGCAAGTGCTTTAAACACACAAAATCATATAATCCTACGAAGTGGCTGTTGTTATCCCGAACAATAGAGGAGACTATGGAGTCTCAGAGAGGTTAAGAAACTTGCCTAAGTTACACAGCTTGTTAGGGCCAGAGCCGGGATTCAAACCCAGTTTTCTCTGGAGCCAGAGCTCAAATAGCCCCTATAGCATATCCTAGTTTTTTTTTTAAAGGGGTATCTTAAAGGAAACCTTTAATTTTCTATTGCCAACCTGCGATCCCATCTTCCCCCTGGCAGCTTGCTGGGGTGGAGCTGCATAGCTGTGCCAGGGAGACAAGGCTGAAGGCAGGAATTCCTGGACGTGCAGGCACTCCAGGTATCCTTGTGGGTACATGAGCCCAACAGAGGGACCCAGTGGGAAGGCACACCTTTCCCAGCTCTTAAAGACAGACCTGTTCTTCTTTTTTTTTTTTTTTTTTTTTTTGCGGTACGCGGGCCTCTCACTGTCGTGGCCTCTCCCGTTGCGGAGCACAGGCTCCAGACGCTCAGGCTCAGCGGCCATGGCTCACGGGCCCAGCCGCTCTGCAGCACGTGGGATCTTCCCGGACCGGGGCACGAACCCGTGTCCCCTGCATCGGCAGGCGGACTCTCAACCACTGCGCCACCAGGGAAGCCCCAGACCTGTTCTTTATCATGAGGAGGCTGACCTAGCTGACCCTAAAGCCCTCTAGCGCTCAGATGTTGGGAGCCCATCCTTCTGTCTTCCATACTTTTCTCTGGGATCCCCTCTGTGGGGGAAATAGATGCCTCCTGCCTGCTCTGTTGCTGCTCTACTGGGGGTTCCAAGGTGGAGCCCCATCAAAGCCAGGAGGCATGGCTCATTCCGGAGGCTGGGGGCCCTGGGCTCAGGCTAATACACCTTCCTTCACTCTTCCAAGGGGCCGTCTTCTGGGCTGTCTGATCCTCACCCCAGGTCCCCTCGGATTCTCTAAGGAAGCCTCCTAGAATGGTCACTCCAACTAGTCACACCGGCGCCCCTATTCCCACCACCCCAGGACATCAACTGGGCTCAGTTTGTTTGTGTGTCTGGGGCAGTCAGTGCATGGGCAGCTCCCACTCCTCCAGCAGGCAGGGACCTCCCCACTGACACACATGTTCTAATTTGTCCTGACTCTCCCTATCTCCTTCTTATTCTTCCAGGCCTCAAGGATGTTCTCAGGATGGAAAATAAAAGATGCTTGAGGTCATGGCCCCTTTTGTCTTTTTTAGAAAAAGAAAAGTGTAAATTTGGTGAGGAAATTATTTGAGGTGTTCTAAAGGGGAGCAGGAAAATCAGAGCAGCTGTGAAGGTGCTGAGATGGGAGGTCAGCCAGCATTTCAAAGGACCCCAGGACCTTTGCACAACCCTGGGCTGAGTGGGAATGAGAAGTCCCCATCATGATAGAAACTGAAATTCCACATCAATAGAAGGTGTGAGGTGAGGACTCAGGGTCAGTTTCACGGCAGTGGAAATAAAATCAAGAAAGTGTGATATTCAGTGCTCACCTAAATTTGTAGACCCAGCTGCCTACCCTACTATCCACATTGTTTCCTGCAGTTAGTCAACGTGGGCTTAAGGGAAATGTAACTCACCTTAATATTTGCTTAAACCAAATGGAATACAGAAAGGAAATAAATTTGTTGCTAAGCCTTCAAGCACTGCATTTTAAACCCCAAATAAAGGGCCTGAGATTTAGATTATGCATAGCTTCTGCCGCAGCTCCCTGTGTTCTCATCACTAGAAATATTTCATGAAATACGGTGGAGAGTATGAGTTGCCTGGATTCGAATCCCAGCTCTGTCACTTACTAGCTGAGTGACTCTGGGCAAGGTAGTGAACCTCTCTGTGCCTCAATCTCCCCAGGCATAAAGTGGGAGTAATCATTGTACACACCCCACAGGGTAAATCTGACAATTCAATCAGATCACATATGTGCGTGCTCACACACAGTAAGGTTCAAAAGATGGTAGCTGTTATTATTATTGAAATTTGAGGGCTCTTGTGGTTGTTTTTCTGAACTACCTAATTTCATCTTGCAGACACCCAGATAGAAGCACAAGGTTTTACCTGCTTGCATACCTTCCCCTTTTCCCTGGTGAGAAGTTACACGCGGCCCCTAGGGGGGAATGAATTAGGCAACATGCCTGCTATGACATGGGGAAACAGCAGGCCCAGGCAGGCGATCCAGAGGGAACTGAAGCACAGACAGGCCCTCTCTTGGGGATGTCAGCTGCCCGCTCCACGCAGACCCTGGACTCTGGGCCACCCAACATCCAAGCCTCACCCTCCTCCACTCTCCTCTGCGGCTTAGACAGACAGATGAAGTCTAAGAGAGATAAGCGGAAATTTCCACCTTTGGGCTGGAACCATCGATTGCACAGGCAGAGGATAGGGGAGCTCTGGCTCAGAAGCAGTTCCAGGAATGCAAAAGGGCCCACGTTAAGTCGGTGGGGGTTGGCAGTGATGTTCAGAACAGGGGAGGGTAACTGACTCAGTAGCTCACCATGAGAGAAAAGACTTGGGGGCAGGTAGTAGGGGTGGAGGAAACAGCAGGCGGTGGTGGCAGCGGGGATGGTCAGAATGACCAGGCTTGACCTCTCTGCCAACATGTGACCCTACTGACCATGTTCTGCATGAATCCCACCCCCCTTCTGGGTTTCAGCCTCTCCTTCTGGCCACCCCTGCCCAGCTGCCTTTGAGAATCTCCCCTCTACTTGTCCCTGAACCCTGGTGCTCCCAGCACCCGATTCTCTGCAGGCTTCTCTCCTCACTGTCTGTGCTCCACCCGGGGGTGACCTGCCCTTGCTTCCACACGCCCCAGACTGCCAGCCGTCCACGTCCTCTCCCGGCCTGGGTCCCAGTTCACGGCTTCCCCCTACTGCCCTTCAGGTGCCCTAAAGTCAACCGAATCCAAACCAAAGTGTCTTCTGCTGCAGCCCTGCTGCTACCTGTTCCTGGCCTTGGTTACTCTCATCACTGCTTTCCTGGTTGCTCCAAACCTCAATCCTTTTGGGGGAGATGGGGAAAGGGAAGTTTTTTAAAAGTTGTTTGTGGCGAGAATTCCCCAGTGGTCCGGTGGTTAGGGCCCCGCACTTGCACTGCCCGCTGGGCTTCCAGGTTTGATCCTGGTTGGGGAACTGAGATCCCGCAAGCCGTGCGGCACGGCCAAAAAAAAAAAAAAAAAAAAAAGTGTTGTTTGTGGAAATATAAGATGCATACAGAAAAGTTCCATATTATAAGCTCAATGAATTTCCACGAAATAAACACACACGTGGAAGCAGCCCTCAGATCAAGAAAGGAAACAAACCCAGCCCCCCAGAATCCCCACCCCGACACGAGTGACTATCGTCCGGATTTGTATCACCACAGATACATCATCTGTTTTTGTAATTTATATCAACGGGATCGTGCAGTCTGTATTCTTTTATGTCTGGCTTTTTTCACATGTTCAAGAGGCTTTGTTCATGAGATGGTCACGCAGAGTGTGATGTGATTTTAGACTCTCATGCTTTACCGGGCAGTGTTCTTTGAGTCACGGTCTCTTCTCCTCTGCTGGTGAGACTTTGGACAGCGTCCTGCTGGGACTCTTGTGTATATAGGGCGCTGCTGTGAACACCCAAGAACACATCTTTCGGGGGCATATGTGTGCGTTTCTGCTGCGTGTACATCTAGGAGGGAGTTCCCAGGTCCCAGACTCTGCATCGAGGCAGCTGGAGTCAATCCCGCCCAGTGGTTTTCTAAGCATTTGTCCTGACATGGCCTCCTTCCTTCCAGCAGCACAGAAGAATTTCAGTTGCCCTTGGGGCTGTTTTGGACTCCTTCCTCCTTCTCCCTTGTCTCCAAGGAGCATTTACAGCTGTCTTATCTGTGTGCCGGTTTTTTGTTTCTGAGGCTGCTTCCCATGGGCTCCAGCCCCACTGGTTCTTCTTATGCAATAGCTTTTTAATCCCTACTGTCCCCTCCAGCCCCACTGCCATCCCCTTAATTCTGTCCTCCTTCTCTCCTGGCTGGGCTATTCCCCTATTCCAGTCCTGAACTGGGCCCTCCTCCCCCAACCCATCCTCCACGTCTCATCAGGATGTCCTCCACACCCATCACGGCTATCTTCTGCTCAAGAACCCAACAGTCCCCAGGGCCTAAAGCAAAGTGGCCACGCCGGAACTTGTGGACACCTTGTGGTCAAGTGCCGCGTCTCTGCACAGCATCCACACAGCTCCTGCAGCATCTCTGTGCTCAGTGCACATGTGATGATCCACTTCTCATTCCGGCCCCACCTACCTTTCCAATCTCATCCCCTGAAGCTTCCCTAGTGACCCCCACGACCAGAGACTGCCCACCGCATAGCCATGGAGTCGCCCACCATGTTCCAGGTAGGTACTCTTCCCTTGGCCTGAAATTCTTTCCCACTTTGGGGATAGTTTTAGGCAGGCAGCAGTCTAGTCCTACTTGGGGGTCATCAGATCCCAGAGATGTCAGGGATGGACCTCCAGTTCATGGCAGCTCACTTCACCCACCCAAGAAGGAACTGACTGCCTTGTTCATTCCCAAGTGGCTAAGAGGGGTGGACGCGGCCATTGCCAGGGCAAGGGGCATCCATCCTGATATGTAGTTTGTGTCCAGCTGCAAAAGGACAGAAGCCGACACACTTCTCAAACCATCCAAGCTGCCACAGGTACATAAAGTTCTCCGTCTCCTACAAAAGGGCCAGTTTTGGCTTTTCAAAGGCCAAAGAGAATCCCCACCCTGTTCAGGCGTCTCCTAGCCAGCTCTACATCTTCTTGTACCCAAGGGCCAGGAAACCTGGACCGCTGTGGGCCAAGGCTGCCCAGCCTCCAGCTCTATGCAGCCACCAGGCTTGCAGTCTTACATCAGGGTAATGCACCTGGTGGTCACAGTCACCTTATGACAACCAGGCCCCCACAGTGTTATTTTTCACTTTTGTTCAACAGTGGACATTTCATAAGACAGTGTCACAGACTTTATCTCTTACTGCAATAGCCCTATGAGATACAGACTGTTATTCTCACTTCGTAGATGAAGAAACGGGCACAGAGAAGTTAAGTCACCCACCCAAAAGCACACAGCTAGGAAGTGGCACAGTTAGACATTAAATCTAAGTTGTGTGATGCGAAATCCATCCCACCCCCGCTGCCTCCGCCCTACAGAAACCCCGCTCTTCCTCCAAGATGCCTCATCAGTTATTCCTTACAAAGCAGTTCCGGATTTCCCAGTTAGAATTAATTAATCTCCCCTCTGTGCAGTTTATCTGAACTTTTATTAGAGTAATTATAGCAGCCTGACTTTTATTATAATCATTATTTACCTGTCTGCCTCTCCAACTGGGCTGGGAGCTCATGAAGGGCGGAACCCTGTCAATTTTGTTCCTTGAGCCCCGGCAGGTAGGTATTGAGCACAACGCGAGAATAATAACAGCACCATTATTATTATTTTTTGGAATAAAGACACAGACGTAGAGAATGGACTTGAGGACACGGGGAGGGGGAAGGGTAAGCTGGGATGAAGTGAAAGAGTGGCATGGACATATATACACTACCAAACGTAAAACAGATAGCTAGTGGGAAGCAGCCGCGTAGCACAGGGAGATCAGCTTGGTGCTTTGTGACCACCTAGAGGGGTGGGATAGGGAGGGTGGGAGGGAGACGCAAGAGGGAAGAGATATGGGGATATATGTATACGTATAGCTAATTCATTTTGTTATACAGCAGAAACTAACACATCATCGTAAAGCAATTATACTCCAATAAAGATGCTTTAAAAAAAAGACTAAAAATAGGTCTACCATATGAAGGAACAACAACAATAAAGAATGATAACATCAAGACAGTAATGAAGGCCTCCAGCATTCAGGCTTAATCAAGTCCTCAGCTTAATTCACCAGGACTGTGGGTCAAGTACCGAGAGGTGACAGGCTGCCTATGGTTGTAAAAATGCAACAGAACCTTTACAGGTCTTTGGTGGCAGGGTCTCAAGCTCCCACAAGAGGAGGATGTTTCTCAGAACATCTTGGGATGTCTCAGTGACCATTTTCTTGGTTCACCCACTGCGTCTCTATTTTGTTTTCCTCTCTCTCTCTCTCTCTCTCTCTCTCCTTCTCTCCTTCTCTCCTCCCCCTTCTCTTTCTCCCTTTCTCTGTATCCTTGTCTTTTCTTTCTCCTTCCTTTCTCTTTCTCTACAAAATACAGAACCAAAATATATTTTCTATTACTTGTTATACCAACTGTTTTTTTCTGTTTCCTGCTCTAAAAAGTATTATGAGTGGGATGTTTGCTACTTTACTGCTCTATTGCTCAACACACACACACACACACACACACACACACACACACACACACACACACACCAAGTTGTACTTTGGTTTGGTCACTCCAACCGAATCAAAGTACGACTTCCTAGATGGCATCAGGTCAGCCAGCCTGCACCAAATGCCCCAGAAGCAAAGGACAAAACATCCCTTCTTTGGACAAAAAATAAAGGGGAGACGCATCCCCTGGGTGTAGGGACCTGATGTCCTAATGAAGGAGACAAGCCCTGCACCCACAGAAAAGGGGGCGGGGTTGCCAAGTCATAAGAAACATGTTGTGGAGGAAAGGGGGATTTGGAAGCCAAGGTGTGGCCCTCAGGATGGCCTGTACTGAGGAAGGAGTGAAAAGGAGCGAGAAGGCAAGGCAGATGCAGGATCGGCACAGGATCATTGTGCTAATGTTATTACACGAATATGATGCTAATGCTATTACACTAATATGACGAATAGCCACATTCACTGAGCACTTAGAACCCATCAGGCACTGTTTTAACTTCCTTCCATAGACTAGCTCGTTTAAGTTTCACATCATAAGTATTCTTACAACTACCATCCCCATTTTCCAGATGAGAAAATTGAGGCACAGAGGGACTAAGGAGCTTGCCCATGGTTACGCAACTGGTAAATGGCATGGACCAGGCAGCCTGAGCTGCAGAGCCTCTGCCCTGAACCACTTTCTAAACAGTCGAGGGGGTTGAGAGGCCCAAGGCCCAGTGTTAGCTCTGTCACCGTGTCCCGGTGGACCCTGGGTGAGGCACTGTGAGACGGGCAGGCTCTGAAGTCAACTGTGTAACTTCCCTGTGCCTCAGTCCCCCCTCCTGGAAAGTGAGCTTCATAACAGTAGATACTTCATAAAGACGTTACGAGAATTTACTGAGAAGGTGCACGTAAAGAGCTTAGGGCATTGCCTGGCGCAGAATAAGCCTGATATGCATAGGGAATGCTATTGCCAGCATCTGGACTCATTGTCTTCCTCTCCTCTGTGGTCACTGTCCTTGGGACCCTGGGTACAGGCTATGGGCCACCTTTCCGGGAGGGAGAGGAAGGGGCAATGGAGCTCTCAGACAAGACCAGGACAGATGCCACTGACTGAGCACTTCCTAAGTGTCTGGCACCCTGCATGCTGCTTCTAAAATTCCTGGGCGAGAGGCCCACTAGCCCATTTCACAGATGAGGTGCCCGAGGCTCAGGGCAATGAAGCAATTTACCCAAGGCCCACGACGGAGAATGGCAGGGCTGGGATTTGGACCGAGGTTTGTCTGACTCCAAAGCCCAGGCTTCCAATCATCTCCCTGGGGCTACCAAGGGTCAGGCCTTGGGTCTCAGTCACCCCAGAAAGCAAAATGGGGCCGAAGGGAGAGGGGCCTTGGTGCTGCCACCATGCCGTGTGATCATAAAACAAACCTCTTCACATCACTGAGCCTCAACCCTGCCTGTCAGATGCGATGGTGACAGGGAGGGCCCTTGGGCAGGCATGAGGGCATTTACAGCTAGACGGCGTGATTAGTATCATTATCAGGACGATCATGATGGTTCACCCCAAGTTAGCAGATGGACAGCTGTGTCCTGGATGCTCGGGGAGAGCTTAGGGCAGCCAGAAAGCAAGGCTGTGACCTGGACGCAAAGTTCCAAAGAGGAGGGAGGAGTGGGGTCTGCACTGTCCCTGCCACTGCTCTGCTGTCCTGGGGACGGACAGGAACCACCTGGGGTGGGGAGACATCCCCACTGCGCCACCCAGACATCAGCTTTGACGCGACTCCGTTAACCACCTGGACCTGTCCTGCCCCATCCGGTCACCCCCGTAGCAAGTGGCAGCTTTGTGAGCCAGGGCCCTACCCCGGCTCGCCTGCAGCCCCACGTTCGAGAACTGATAGCACACGTGAAGCCCCGCAGCCAGCAGCGGCGGCGGTGCAGGCAGGGAGGAGGGGGCAGGAAGGTGCAAAGGCCCTGCGCTTTGCTGATTACGCATCAAAGCTCTCATTATGTCCATCATATCACTGCACTCAGGGCTTCCAGCGAGTGTAGAGAACCTGCGTCTGTTGATGCTCCATCTGACATGCAAAATGCAGAGGAAAAATAATTCGATTAGGGAACAGGGACAAGAAAGACAAGGAGAGGGAGGGTGACCTGGTTTTGCAGCTGGCTCAGCGATATACAGGCAGATGGTCTGACCCGAGTTGGGATGTTAGGAAGATACTATACAGGCCCAGGATCCGGGAGCAGGGGAGAGGTGGAAACAAATGAGGCTGAGGTCAGGTGGCAGCTGCGTGTGACCAGTCACCAGAAGCAACTCTTCAAGAAGAAGCAGCACAGAAAAGAGACCTGGAAAGTATCATGTGAAGGGGGGAGAAGGCTGAAAAAGAGTCTCACACAGACAAGCACAGCCTGCCTTCAGGGAGCCCCAGTCTGGGGGGAGACACAGCCCCGTCCTCAGGGAGCCCCAGTCTGGGGGGAGACACAGCCCTGTCCTCCGGGAACCTCAGATGTAGCTTGAAGGAGAAGGAATAACCTATACTTTCATAAAGCTTCTAGTATGAGAAGAGTCAAAGTATTGCCTTTCCCAAAGTGATACCCAGGGAATTTACATAGATATTAACAATACCCCCTGAGGTCAGAATGTGACTTTCCACCTGTCCAGAACTAAACAGAATGATGAGATGGGTACATGGAGTTTTCCTCAGCGGCACTGAATCATGTAAATGAAGAGAACTGGAGTGATGAAACTGAAGGGCCTGTGTCTATGTGTAGATAAACAGAGGTACAGGGAAGATGAAGGGGAGCTTGTTCTCACCTGGGGACCACAGGGAGGTAGGGCGTACCTGGGGAAATGCAGACCTGTCCCACAGAGCAGGAGGGGCTCTGTCCAGGATGCAGCCTCCGCTACAAAACTAGAAGCCCGTCATCTCAGGGCGTAGGTGTCCGGGCGAAGCCCTGCCAGGTGGAGGACAGTTAAGAAGCCAGGGACCCAGAGCTGATGGAGGCTCTGAGGCCTTGAATCTCATCCTCTGTCCCCAGGGAAAGAGAACCCCCTAGAGGATAATCATACCAGTAATTGCCACTATTAGTATAAAGGCACCGTTTATTGAGTACTTAACTTGTATCAGGCACTGTTTTCATGACCTTCCATGTATAAACTTTCTTAAACATCACAATATTAGGAGGTAAGTATTATTATTATTCCTATTCCTCAGATGACGAAACTGAGGCACAGAGAATATAAGTTACCGCCAAAAATTATACAGCTAGCACCTGGCACAGCTGGAATTTGGACAGAGGGGATCTGACAGCGTGGTTATTCATTTTTTGCTTAATTACTTCCAGGGACTGGGAGCTCACTACCTTGAAGACTGCTATCGCTAGGGCACCTCCTGGCATTATCTGAAGCACAGAGCAGAGGCTCATCACCCTAGACCTATAAGGTCCAATACGACAGTAACCTAAACACTGAGAACAGAGCCTGGTACACAGTCCTCAGGAATATTTGTGAAATGCATCTTCCAGTAGAAACATCCCCTGGGTACACATCCCATCACTCCTGGGGCCACAACCAGGGCAAAACCATGGGTTCTATGTCATACCCCTCACCATGTCACACATAATGTGGCCAGAAAAAGCCCCAAGAATGGAAACCCAAACAAGGAAATTCCCAAGGAAAAAGTGCCATGGGAATTGAGGGGCAGAGCTGAAAGCAAGGCCCATCTCAAATGCCCCCTCCTCCAGGAAGCGTCCCTGACTGTCCAGCCCCACTTCCACTCCCATCATCTTCACCTCCCCCCGGTCCTGAGCCACACCTGATGGGGTTGGTTCCCATCTATGTGGGGGACCCACTTCCCCACTTGACCCACGAGCTCCATTACAGGGGCAGGGACTTGGTTTCATGTGCCATCCAGTGCCCCAGTGCCTGGGCGTAGAGTTAGGAACAAAGGGGGACTCCCTCAGTGTTAAAGATGGACAGCCATCTGAGGTCATGGGGAGGGGCCGGGCCACACTACCCATCCCAACTCCTACAACCCTCCGGCTGCAAATACGAGACCCTAGGGCCTCCCAATGTCTGATGGGGGCCTGCAGGCCCATGGAGCCCCCTCTCCTGTGCCTCATCTCATCATCGTCTTCCCTGTGGCTCCAGCTTCACCTTGGTCAGGCTTGAGGATTAGGAGGGGAGGGAACCCCCAGGAGCCCTCTCACCACCACGGGTCTCTCCACTCTGTGCCCTGGGTGCTAAGAGAAGGAGCTGCCTTTTCCAGTTCTCTCTTTGCTACTTTGTTACTCTTTGAGAAAGGGTAACAGGAGAAAGAATTATGTGAGCCCTGGGCATCCGATGCTCTAGGGAGGGGCAGGAAGTGAGGGTCGGCCATAGAAGGAAGGAGAGTGGGTTGGGGCTGGATGGGGTGATGGGAAGCCCATCACTTCCAGATTTCTGCTCCGTACTCCCCCCTGCGTGGCCCCCAGCTACCCACTGCCTTCCGCTGACAGCTCATTCCAGAGGAGAAGGCGGCCCCCACCCCAGCTCAGGATTCCTGCACCCCAATGGGAATTACCATAAACACAATGGGTCCAATTAGAGAATGGCTGGCTTAAGAGAAACATTCACACCCACGGCCCTCTTCCCCTCCTTTCCAGCACCAGGCAAATCGGCCACTATATTCTCTTTGCCGCTCACAACCTCTCAGGATGACACCCCATTCACCACAAACCCCAATCACCTCCCCCCTCAAATCACAGCTCTCTATTGACAGCTCCCAAGACACATCCTACCCCATCCCCATCCACACCCATGTCTGACCCAGGTGACAACCCTACCCCCACCCTAGCCCCCCCATTCCGTGACACCCATTCTGAGTCAGGCCGGGGACAGGGGCTAGTGGGAAGGGAGCGAGCGAGGAAAGTCGTGCATAGTATCAGATCCCGTCTTTTTTTGTTTGTCATAAATGTCTGCATTCATTCTTTCTTTTAGAAATATTGCATTAAAAGATTTTTCATCTGTTACCTGTAGCATCCCCTTACATTTGGCGGCCAAGGTGTGCACTTCACCCTGTTCCTGCCCGGCACACACTCCCTGTGGTTGGGGGGAGTCTGAGGCTCTTTCCAGTCTCTTCCATCATCTCTAGTGACACAGGGCAGCTGACAGCCTGATACTCACCCCACCCTCTACCCCTCCCCAGCCCCAAGCCCATCACCCGTCCTGTAGAGTTAGACATCTTTCCCTCCCCCTTCCCCCTCCCGGGGCCAGACCTGCTGAACAGAGGGCAGAAGCTGATAATAGCTGTTAGCACAGATATCTCAAGGCTTCCTCAACAGAGCTGAGGTTGCCTTCCCTTCTTGGGGGTCACTGACCCCCATCCTGTCAACACTGCCCCAGAGGTACCATTTCCCCAACTTTAATCATTTTGAAATTTCTTCCCTGACAGCCACTGACGAGGGTTCAGTGTAAGCCAGTGCTAACAGTTTGGTGAACAGAGGAGTGAATAAAGACGGGGAGTTCTTACTGATGGAGGCAACAGCCGCTCTCAGCAGCTCCGGGAAGCTTCAGGTTCGATTCGTTCATTTACTCAATAAATACAGCATGGGCACACCCATTCTGTAGCAGGTGCAGTTCTAAGAGCCGAGGATACAGTAGGGAACGAAACAGAATCGCTGCCCTCCGGGGCTTCGGTTTAGGGTTCCACGGGGGAGGCACAACTCCACCCGCACAGAGTCCCCACACACAGACTGTATCTGACTTCACTGGCACAGGATTCGCGGGCCCTGTGGCACTGGGGAGCCCAAGATGATCGGTTGGTGTGTCTTTGTGTCTTGAGCAAAGAATAAAGGCAGCTCTAAACTCCTGTGTAGGGTAGAGAGGCTTAAATGGGTGGGAGGCTGGGGTCTTCGTTTTTGATTGTGGCCCCTGCCCTATTCACTGTGGGTACAGCAATTCCTGACTCAGTTTCGCCACCTGTGGCCGGGACTGGCTAATCCTCACTCCTCCTCTCCCTTCTCCATCACCCTCTCTGGGATATTGTGAGACAACAGGAGAGGACAGACACTAACACTTGAAATCGGGCGCATCTCCCCCAGTGCAGAAAGAGTGTTAGACCAGGAAGAGTCAGGGTCATGTTCCCAGCGTGGCCACAGACCGTGGAGCACAGCAACTGAGTGAACGGACGCTGAATTTGACTTGGTTCAATACCAAGTCTATACTCTACTAGTAGTAGATACTCTACCCTGCAGGTAGTCAATACTCTACCCTGCCTAGCCGCGCGAGCTTGGGAAGGCCTCTGTGCCTCAGTTTCCTCATCGGGTACATGGGGAAAACACTACCCCACGCCTGATAGTGTTACTACAAACAAAACGTTCAGAACAGTCCCCGGCGCTTAATGAGTTCTGTATACGTGTGGGTGCTCGTGAGCTTGCTGGGTGACCTTGGGCCAGCCCAGCCCTCCTCTGGATTGCAGGTGTTCCAGCTGCAGAATGAACAGGTTGGACCTAAGCTCCCCCCTGGATCACAAGCTTTTGTAAAGCATCAGAGCCTCTTCCCTCTGGGCCCCCAGCACCAGACCCTTCGTTGGGGTCTGCCTCCTTCCTCCCCAACAGCACAGAGGCCTGGAGCATCTCCAGGTGTCCTGGCCGGGGAGGAGGAGAGAGCCAGAGCGGTCCGGGATGCTGTGGTTTTCTTTGTGGATCTGCTGTGAGTGGCAGTGTGGGGGAGGAGGATGTCGCCCGAGGGGCTGCCAGCTACCTCTGCCAAGATATTGCTGGGAGCAGAAAACCACAGTGGTATTTTCATTATGAAAGGGAAGCGCAGAGCGAGGCTGCACCTTCTGCAGAGACGTATGTTTCTTTCCTCCCTCCCTCGAGGGCAGATCGGCCTGGTGGTGGAGATGGCGTGCTGTCCTGGGGACACATAGACAACTGGACCTCCAGAGGCCTGAGGGGCACAGCATGGGTCTGTGGTGCCCAGGAAGGCAAACCTCTCCGTGATGGAAGAGGGCAGTTGGCAAATAAAATCCTTCTCCAGCTTCCTCTCGGGGCCAGAAGGGGCCTGTCTGGGGCTGCAGGAGGCTACTGGGATCAGAAGGGATAGAGATTGCTCCCCAGGAAAGGAGGGTGGGTGCCTTTGAGCCTGGCGCCTAAGCTGTGTCTTGAAGGCTTCCTCCCCCACCCCACCCCATCCTGCAGCAGCAGGACTCTGTGCACCCAGACCTGCCACAGACACAGGATGCATGCGCCCTAACTCTGCCACCGGCGACCCGCGTTGCTGGTAGAAGCATCAGGTCCTGGCCCTTCCCCGGCCGGCCAGCGGCAGGCTCCAAGCTTCCCGTGATGAGTGGCCACTTCAGCCTGGGATGGTTCTGTCCAGCGTGGACTCTCCGCACTAATGCCACTACACAGAGGGGTACCCCAAATAATCTCCCAGCTCAACCTCTGCCAGATGACACCTCCCTGAACACCTGTGTGTGTCTGTAACACCTGTCCATTCATTTGTTTACCTCATGTTCCCCCAAAGGACCTATCTGTGCCGGGCCCTGCCCTCGAGGAGCACATAGCTGAACCCCGAGGCAGAATGTGTCCCCTGGGGGACAGCTGGGGACTCGCTGAGGTCTTTGTTCACCATACCTCCCCCTTCCACTGAGGCGTCAAGAAGTGATAGGGTCCCTGAGAATGTGGTGAGGTGGGGGCAATGACAGGGGCAGACACTTGGTGCAGATGGCATGGGGGAGCCCTGAGGAGCCGTCCCTGCCCAAGCAGAGAGTGAAGGGGGCAGAGAGAAAGCTCCGGCTGCAGGGCAGAGACCAGGCAGACACTGAGCTCACTGGCAAAGTCCCAGACACGCTGACCACAGGTGTAGGTGACAGGTCTCAGCTGCTGCGAACAGGGATGGTCTCACTTGCAGAGGATGCTGGGAAACAGGGCTCGTCTGGACATGGGCCTCGGCCAGGGCAGCCACGGCCCCCCAGTCCTCCAGCGCCACCCCCCACAGACACACGCCCAACAGTGGGCTTCCGGCCCATAGAGAGATTCTCATAATGTTATTCAAACATGGGCACCCATCGGACACCACAGCAGTATGCAGAGTGCCACACGGGCACCCAGAAGCTCACCCCCACCTGTACATGGAACCCAGAGAGGCACACGTATCCACAGAGACACAAACACGCGGCCGAGAGTGCCCGCGTGCCCACACACAGAGCAGTGCTACGCGCAGGTACACACCGCCACGCCCGGGGCCTCTGTCATCCCAGCCACCTGCGGGGCCTTCAACACACAGACTTTTGCTCATGTGGAGAGACTTGGTCCTTCAAACACACGCATGCACACGTGTACACACACACACACACACACACACACACACACACACACACACACACACACTCCATCTCCAGGCAGGCTGCTGCTTCGGGCTGGATGCTTGCTGCAGGCGTGCTCCCATCAATTCTAACACGAGGAGAGAGAGCAGTGGACCAGGAGGAAGCCCACACCCTCCACCATGAACTTCCTGGGCCCCTGGGTGATGGCCTTTTCCCGAGATGCAGGCTGTGAGTTTCCCAATTAGGAAACCTGAGCCCTGAGAGGCTCGGCCGCAGCGGAGGGTCATTAAGGATGTGGCCCGGGCGGTGCTGGCTGGGAGGAGGAAGGAACGGGGCAGGCAGGCGGATGGGTGGGCAGGAGGCACCGCATATCACGACCCAGCAGCCGGGGAGGGACTTTCAGAGGCTCTGCAGACAGGTGCGGAGCACCTCCAGCCCCTGCGCCCCGGCCTCAGCCAGCAGCCTTCCTCACTCTCTGCCCAGGACACCTGCACCACCTGGCCCCTGAGCCTGGCTGGGGGCAGAGAAGTAAGATGTTAAAAAGACCCCTTCATCGTCTCCTCTGTATCCAGCTCTGCCCCCAACTCTGACCACACCTTGTCTCTTCCCACAGGTGACACTCGCCTTGGTACCCCTGGCCCTCCTAGCTCCAGACAGAACTCGGGTCCCTCAGGCACCTACCTTGAGCCTGTCCCCAGAGGGCTGGGCACCCCCAGCTGCTCTTCCTGCTTGGGAGGAGTCCCCTAGGTCTCTGTGGATGCAGCAGGAGCTGTGACTCCCCAAAGCCACATATCCACATTTTCCCCAAGGGCACCTAACACCAAAGCACCCTATAGACAAAGGCAGGCTTGCAAAGTGAACACGGGCTACGGAGCAGGGTGCTAATTCCTGGTCCCCCATCCAGTCACTTACATGACTTACCCACAAAACGGGCAGCAAACCATTTCCAAAGTAAGTGGTTGGGTCTGATGACTTGTGGAGCCCCTGCCAGCCCCCAAAAGCTGGGACAGTCTGAATTAATCTTGAATGATGGACCTTCAGACCTCATGAGCACATTGAAAAGACGATACATCTGTTTCCCCTCCAACAGGTGGACATCTCCCTGGCTTACGCAGTCCCTCCTTGTCAGCACGGAGTCCAGAGGGACAATCATCCCTGTTATTCTGGCTTCTCTGGTTACACCAGTCCCAAAAAGCCTTCAGACTGAAGCCTGGGCCACCTGCATATTATACGCACACACCTATGTGTGTATGTACCTTTCTTACTGCCGCCAGAGATGACTGGCTAGGTTTTTGGGAGCTGAGTCCTATTCCTGGCTTCCATTCAGCTCTGGTCCATGCACACCCAGGTGTCCTGCACATCTGTATCCTCCCCACTCCTACTCCTGCCTCCCCCCATCCTAGCCTTGCTGTCCCCTCTCCCCTCCTCCTTCCACTCACCTAGGGAAACAAGCTGTGGGAAAACAAGACTGATTTTTCGCCATGTTTATAAATCTCTTAAGCTCTGCAGGGTGCTTTTTTTTAGCTCAAAGTCTAGCTGGAATGTTGCTGTTTTCACAGAGGAAATCAAAGAAGAGGGATTATAATTATGGGTCAAGTCCTCAGCAGGAAACAGCTGCAAGCACTGGGGGCTTCCCTTGCTTGGGCATCTTTTATATCAGCAAAGAGCCCAGGCATCCTAGAGGTGAGCTGAAGAGGGATATGATCTGGGCTTTCATCTCTTCCCATTCTCTCCATTTCTTGCTCTCGTGAAATGCCACACTCCCATCACCTCCTGAACTTGTCCTCCGTGAGGAAAATGCCTGTGGCCGGTCCTAAATTCCCAGCTCATCAGCCACAGAGGCCCTTGGGCCTGGCCTGCTCACCCTGTCCTCGTCCCATCCTGGGGAGGCACCCTGCTGGCCCCCAGCCTCCTTCCAATGGCTGGCGTGGACCATCCCTGCCCGCCGCTACAATCCCCACCCCGAGGCTGTGGGCCATCCAGAGGCTCTCACAGGAGGTCACAATTCGCCAGTCCTACCCAAGCCTGGAAGTGCTTTTCCAACCAGCCTGCAAGCACAGCGACCTGCCCAACCCACAAGAGTCTTCAGAGCGTCTCATCCGCCCCCACTAACGCCAGACCTGAAAGCCCCACGTGAGGCTGATGTTTTCAGACCTCTTGCTTTTTTTTTTATTTAGCACAAACTTTCAGCATCAACTTGAAGCTGCCGTAAGAACCCCAGGCCTGGCAGTCCTGCGGCTGAGCATTTCCCCATGGATTTGAGCCAACAGGCATGTATAACCCAGTGTTTCCTGCAGGGCCGCACGCCCTTGTCCCCAGAGGTCTGGGAGCCCAGACCTCCCTGTCTCAAACCCTTGATTCAGAATGTGTGAGCTGGAGAACACTGTGGCCCCGGTGCCCTCCTGTGATGGAGGAGAAGGAAGAAAACCAGCCCAAGCTCAAAGGACGGTGAGCAACAACCACCTGCCCCCTCCCTACTCTTCACAAAACAGCCCGGCAGGTTTAGGGATGGCCCAGCGCCCCAGTTCCTGCAGAACTGAGGGTACCCTGCATGTTCACAGTACTGGCCAGGAACAGCAAGTCCCGGCTCAGTACTGGCCCCATGGCAAACCGCCTTCCCTCTCGGACCCCAAAGCCGCATCTTTCTAAGGAGGAGGAGAGAGCAAATGGGCGGCAGGGCCTTTTGCAGCAGTGACAAGTTAGGACGTGGAGGGGGCAGCCTGGGACGGTGGTTGGAAGCACAGCGTTGCCCCAGGGTCAGTCACTCCTCTTCTCTGAGCCAGGGTTTCTGCATTGTAAATCGAGGGTAACAAGGGGACCTGTCTTATGGAATTGTTGTGGGATGCAGAGCGAGGTACATGGTGAGTGCTTAATACGTGGTATTATTTTCTCCTCTTGGAAACTGACCCGATAACAAGGCACCTGGCAAGCCCACTCACTCATTCCTACTGCAGAGCCAGGCTCCGCAGGCTCGCGAGGCTGCAACAATGTGCTGTTGGTCAACAAGGGGCAGGGCACAAGCCACTGTCATTGAAAACAGGGTCATTGATTGAATGATTTGCATTCCCCCATCTCCCACACCCAGGCACTGAGGCCAATGGCGGGAGCATGTTACGTGGGTGACCATCTGTGCTGATGGAGACAGGAGGGGGTGGGGCAGGGGAGGAGGAGACACAGGAGGCCCCTGGGGGAGGAGAGGGAGGAGGGAGGGGGAGGAGACTGAGAAGGTGGAAGAGAGGAAGAGGGAGGTGGGGGGGGGAGAGGAGGCAAGAGGTAAACGGGAGAAAGGGGAAAGATGCACAGGGAGGAGCAGAGGGCTAGCGGGGAGGCGGGAAGGCCCAGGGCCTGGTGTCTTGAGCTGCAATGGTGACTACAGCACAATTCTGAAGGCCACAGACATCCTTTGGCCTGTGAGTAGAAAGTTATTTTCAAATGGAAGCTCCACGAGGCAGGGACTATTTTTAACTGTTTTTTTTTTTTTTTTTTGCGGTACGCGGGCCCCTCACTGTTGTGGCCTCTCCTGTTGCCGAGCACAGGCTCCGGACGCGCAGGCTCAGCGGCCACGGCTCACGGGCCCAGCCGCTCCGCGGCATGTGGGATCTTCCCGGACCGGGGCACGAACCCGTGTCCCCTGCATCGGCAGGCGGACTCTCAACCACTGCGCCACCAGGGAAGCCCTAACTGTTTCTTTTTTAACTGTTCTTTCAGTGTTGTATCTTCAGGTCCTAGACACATGCCTGTCCAGGAAAGCATGCAATAACCACTTAGGGAATGAGAATATTTCCACGCAGGCTATCAACTAACAGGTTGTATTCAAGCGGCTTCTGTGGGTTCTGCCCTGTACTAAGGAACAGACAGGGTAGGGGCTCCAGAGAACCCCAGTGGCGGATTTTGAGGACTGCAGCTTGGCTGGGGCAGGGGACTGAGAGACAGCAGGCGAAGAGAGTTCAGCTCAGCAGCTCACAGGCAGTGGGTGACAGGTGGTTTTGCGGGCAGACAGCACAGGACAGACAGTGCAGAGACAGCCTGGAACGCAGCTGAAAATACGGATCAGGTGTGTCTACTTGGGCTTAAAGGTATGACACGTTCCAGAGGGTTTGGGCCAAACCCTGTGCATTGTGACTCTCCCTTTCTGGGAAGAAGGTGCAGTGATCAACCCCAGTGACCTGCTGATACGGACCCCGAGTCTCCCCGCAGCCTCTGTAAACCCCCTGACTGCTAGACCCTGATTCAGTAGGCGCAGAAATGAGTAGCCAAGCCCAAGTGTGTAAAGCACCTCCGGGCCAGTGCTGGTGGGGAGCCCATGGGAGCCCCTTATGACATGCCCTCATTGGCTTGACCAACTCTGTGATATGGACCAGATGACGAAGTGGCACTCACTGGCTTTAGAGTCTGGATTCAAACCCCACCTCCGCAGCTTCCAAATCACGCAACGTGAGGCACCGGGTGGATAGTACAAGCTCATGTTTATTGAGCATGTACTCTGTTCCAGGCACTGTTCCAAGTGTTTTGCATATACTTTCACTACTCTGTGTGGCAGGTAGTACTGTTATCCCATTTTTCAGATGAGGAAACTGAGGCACAGAGTCACAGAGTGAGTAAGTGGTAGAGTTAAGATTTGAACTCAGGCAGTCAGCCTCCCCAGCCCTTGCTCTTACCTTCTACAACACCTATTTAACCTCTCCGAGCCTTCGCTTCCTTATTTGTCAAACGAGGCTCATAACTGTATCTTCTTTTCAGAGTTACTGAGGAGATTTGAAATAACATATATAAAGTACTTGGGAAAGTAGGTGTTCAATAAACTGCAGCTCTTATATTTTACTGATTTAAGAGTGTATTTCTGTGTAAAACTGGTGATAAAGTAAATCTTGATTCATGTCAGTAAATGGCCCAAAACTACGGTGCCTCTCCCGCCCCATAATGCCTCTTATTCAGTTTGTTATGCCTCAGTGCTCCTGTGCTGAGAATCATTTGTTTCGCCTCCAGATCAACTGTCCAGGCTCCTTCACCCTGATCACTGCCCAGGAAGCTGGTCTGTGGGTCCAAAATCAATGCCCATCATGCTTTCCGCTTCTGCTTGGGGCAGGTCAATCGGGAGGACCAGCAGGAGATGGGAGAGGAAAGGGAGAGTGGATCTGGGCTATTTATCCCTACCCCCATCCCTCCAGTGAGTCTGGTTGTGACCTTCAAGCAAAGGTCACACACTCTCTGGGTTTCAAGAGCTACCCCGACCCTTTATCCCTTCAAGTTTAGGGGTGCTAACAGCTCCCCACTGTAACTAGCCCTACGATACTGCGTTATCACTGTGGCTCCCCGATGCCATGCCTGCATCTTTAGAAATAGTTCCTTTTTGAATAACCCATGAGAGTGTGCCATCTGTTTCCTGATAGGACCTGACCGACAGAAGGCTTCAACTAGATGCAGCCGGAAAGCATCATTTTCACCGAAGTCTGGCAGACTTCAGAGCAAATCTTCTTCTAATACCTACCCGTCATGTGACTTAGGTAAGAACTTCAGTTTTCTCATCTATTTTTACATGGGAGTAAAATTAGGGATAAAAATACTACCCACTTTATAGGTTATTTTGATCCAGTGCACAGGGCAGAACAATAAATGATAGCCATCAGCATTATTAGTGTTATATTTATATCAGGAGCATGTATGGCTATCTTCCCCCAAGCGCTTGATTTCAGTTTGGGGAGCTATGTGGTTCTGTGAAGTAGATTCCACCCCCTCCCAGTGCCAATTGGTACATTTAATTCCAGAGGCCACAGTGACTGGTTTTGAGAGGAACATATGGCTCCAGCAGGTGCAGTCAGAGTGGGACTCAGAACTCCTCCCAAGGAAACAAAGGCAAAAATAAATGCAACTACATCAAACAAAAAAGCTTTGCACAGTGAAGGAAGCTATCAACAAAATGAAAAGGCAGCCTATTGAATGGGAGAAGATATGTGCAAATGGTATACCTATAAGGGGGTAATATCCAAAATATACAAAGAACTCATACAATTCAACATCAAAAAAACAAAAAAAACCTGATTAAAAGATGGCCAGAAGACCTGCATAGACATTTTTGCAAAGAAGACATACAGATGACTAACAGACACATTAAAAGATGCTCAACATCACTAATCATCAGGGACATGCAAGGTAAAATCAGTGAGAGAACACCTCACACCTGTTAGAATGGCTGTCATCAAAAGACAGGAAAGAAGAAGTGGTGTTAAGGACATGGAGGAATGGGAACCCTTTTGTATGGTTGGTGGGAATGTAAATTGGTGCAGCCACTATGGAAAACAGTATGGAGGGTCCTCAAAAAATGTTTTTAAAAATAGAACTAACAGGGGCTTCCCTGGTGGCGCAGAGGTTGAGAGTCTGCCTGCCGATGCAGGGGACACGCGTTCGTGCCCCGGTTCGGGAAGATCCCACATGCCACGGAGCGGCTGGGCCCGTGAGCCATGGCCGCTGAGCCTGCACGTCCAGAGCCTGTGCTCCGCAACGGGAGAGGCCACAATAGTGAGAGGCCCGCGTACCGCAAAAAAAAAAAAAAAAAAAAATAGAACTAACATATCATCCAGCAATTCTACTTCTGTATTTATCTGAAGAAAAGGAAATTACTAACTCAGAACAATGTACGCATCCCTATGTTCACTGCAGCGTTATTTACAATAACGCAGACATGGAAACAACCTAAGTGTCCATTGAGAGATAAATGGATAAAGAAAATGTGGTATATATACATCCTGGAATATTATTCAGCCATAAAAAAGAAAAGAAATCCTGCCTTTTGTAACAACACGCAGGGACCTTGAGGGCATTGTGCTAAGTGAAATAAATCAGAGAAAGACAATTACTGTGTGATCTCACTTATATGTGGAATCTATTTTTGAAAAAAAAAAGAACTAATTATACAGAGAACAGATTGGTGGTTGCCAGAGGTGGGGAGTGGGGAGTGGGTGCAATATTTAAAGGTGGTCAAAAGGTACGAACATCCAGTATAAGGTAAGCCCTGGGGATGGTATGTATAGCATGATGACTATATTTAACAGTATTATATATTTGACAGTTAAGAGAGTAAATATTTAAAGTTATCACAAGAAAAAAAATTATATAACTGTGTGATGACAGATGTTCACTAAACTTATTGTGGTAATCATTTCATGATATATACATATAGCCAATCATTAGGTTGTACAATGTTTTAGGTCAATTAGATTTAGATTAAAATAAGGTAAAATAAGAAAAAAAAAAAAAAGAATTCCTCCCAAGATTGTGGGGAGAATGTGTTCTCTCTCCTTCTAGATGGCCTGACCTGTGGACATGCAGACTACACGTGCTGCAGCCATCTTCCCACCACAAGGAAGGCAACCTGAGGATAAAGCGAACTCAGAGATTGAGGAAATGAGCCAAACTCTGGTGAGTCCAGCTTTCTTGTTACACAAGCCAATAACCTTCATTTTTAGAAGTCAGATCAAATTGGGTTTTTGTCTACTTGTAATCAATCGCATCTAGTGGATTGAGACTTTGCTACCGGAAGTGGGATGTGGACATAATTGATCCTACCGTGTCAGGCAGGGTGTTTATACCATGCCAAATAGATGTGCTGGCAAGCAACAAAGACGTGGCCATCCCAGGACCACCATGGACAAAGCCCTTCACGACCCTGGGGCATCGCTGACCTTCATAGCCGTCATAGATCTGTATCTTCACAAGACGTCTTCTAGCAACTGGCAGTAGAATGACTTGAGAAGAAGGGAGAGGTTTTAAAATTGGCACAACGATGTCAACTGGGGAAGCAGTGGGGCTCTCATCCCCCAATCTGGCAAATTGTCAGCACTTGATATGTAACAGCAAGGAGGGTGGTTAAAGCCTTGCCTCAGTCTCCTGGGGTCGCAGACTGTGTGCCTGATAAGGCTATGGCGGGTGAGAAAAATGTAGTATTCTGGAATACACTGACTGCTTCCTGTGGCCCTTCAATAAAAAGTGGAGTCCCACAGTACAAAGACCAACTTTGGTTCCAGGTGACCCTCTGAGAGCAGAGAAGAAAGAAAATATGGCTTTGCTAAGGGAAGCTATCATTGCCCCCTGTGGTTTATAATGCAAATTTTCTTGAGATTATGGTAATCTGGAGTCTGACAGGGATGGAAAAGTGATGCTGTTGTGTGTGAGCAAACGTAAGTGTAGGAACCATAGTGGAACATAAGATTGGGATCCACAGGAGGTCTGAATCCCTGAACCACACACAACATCTTTTGAAATAAACTCCCCTCCTGGCAATGAGGACAATCTCTTCTGCTGTAAGGATGCAGCTGAGGTGTAGGCAGTGAGCAAAGGGCAGATCAGTAGCGCCTTCCTCTCCCAAGGAAGAGGCCCCCAGGAGGTACAGTGTGGAGGCAGAAGCTATGAAATTAAGGGCTAGGGAATGAGCAGAGCAAGGAGGTCTGTTGCTAGGAGACAATGCTCAGACTTAAGACTTACTCAGCAATATCTCTTGGCTGTTGTCATTGGCACATGGCATTGACTGGGAAGTAAACAGACTGGAAATCTATAGTCTTTAGAGAGAGTTACATTGTCAAGTCTGGCTGACAGTGGCCTTTGATTGGTTAAACCC
This sequence comes from Delphinus delphis, assembly GCF_949987515.2. Taxonomy (NCBI): domain Eukaryota; kingdom Metazoa; phylum Chordata; class Mammalia; order Artiodactyla; family Delphinidae; genus Delphinus; species Delphinus delphis. The sequence continues at coordinate 34,503,143 of NC_082692.2, read as the reverse complement.
TAGGGCAGTGCCCAAGTTCCCAGCCTCATCCAATAGGAGGCAACCGCTAAAATAGTAGGAAAGAGAGGTCCTCTGCAATGTCCACCTCAGAGGGGTCTAGAGAGGACAATACACCAGGGAAAGCCTCCCACCCATGACTGGCTAAGCAAGGAAGGCGCACACTGCCAGAAGAAGGTGCTGTGGACCACATACCAATGACAGCGATGTAGCTTTCCAATTTCACTGTTTTCCAAATGGAAGGGGTATGTTTTTGTTTGCTTAATTTGTTGATTTTTGCAATTCTCGTAATCTGTCTCCACTAGTGCATACTGGGTGTGTTGAGACATAGATAGCTTTCCATTTAACAAATCGGGGCCTGAAACAGCAGCAGTCTTCTCTGGACTAAATGCAGAAGACTGTGAACACTGAAAGATGGTTGACCAGCAGCTGTAAGCAGCAGCTGGCTGAAATCTCACAACGCCTTGCTCTGGGCACAGGTGAGTGCATTGCATGTAGGTGGGTGTTTTGGAAAGTGTACAGGTAGTACAAGAGTATATGTTGCAGCCAAAGAGGTGGACTGCGTGGACATTCACGGTTGCCTTCCAAGGATCCAAATTCTATTCTAAAGCTCCCAAATTCTATTAGGACCTCCTGTGGGTCTAGGGAGACTGACTCAATTTCCAGCTCCAGGGTGGGGCATGTACGTGACTAGGACACTTAGTGATGGTTCATGACCGGAGCCGCAGAGACGAGTTCCTGAGGAAAGTGTGATCCAGATCTGTCCGTTTAGAGTAACTCTCAGGGACACAGCACTCAGTAACAGGTAATCACGGAGGCCATCTGCATGCCAGACACTGGTCTAGGCAATGGCAGATCCTACAGTGAACCACAGAGGCATGGTCTTTGCCCTCCAGAAACCTGCGTTCTTCAAGAAAGCACAGGATGCAGATGTGAGGCCAGGAATGAAGTCGGTGGAGAAAACAAGGCCAGCACACAGAGGACAAGACACAGACACACAATGAGACACTGAGCCCACAGCCTGCTCCTGAAGTCCACAAACACATGAACAAATAAACACTCTCGATGGCTTTACCTACTTTGATTTGGGTTTTCCATTGCTTATATTTAAAAGATATGCTGTGCATGGATCTGTTGAGCTTAATTCACTTCTCTGGATTCCATCACAGCACGTAACCCACTGGCAGGAGCCTAGATCGTGATTGATAAATACATGTTGAATGAATCAACAAATACGACAACCATTAAACACGGGAGGAGGAGTGGCCGTTGAGGGCTGATTCCGAGACGGAACTATAGAGGCCATGATGCCGAGATTGTACACAAGCAGTCAACCTAGCAATTCAGGAGGGTGGCTGAAGAATTAGCAGAGCATTCTGCATACGAACAGCAGAATGCCTTATAAAAATAATCATTCTGTCCAGCTTCTACATGCCAACGGGATAGAATCAAATATTAAGAGAGATCAGAGGTGGAAGGAAGATTCTAGTCCAACACGTCCAATTCGCCCACTTAACTGATGAGGAAATTGAAGCCAAAAGGAAAGACGCATCCAGGTCCCACACATATGACAATCCGTTGCCACAGGTGAAGGGCACACTAGTGCCTACACTGTTCCCTCACTGGGGGCCATAACGTGTGGCTCCTTCCTGAGAACAGTGGTTCTCAGAGTTTGAGCTCCAACCTGCAGTATCAGCCTCACCAGGGAACTCATAAGAAATGCAACTTCTCTTGGGTTCCACCCCAGACCTACTGAATCAGAAGCTCTGAAGTGGGCCCCGCAGTCCTGGTCTTACCAAGCTCTCCAGGTGATCTTGATGTATGCTCAAGCTTGAGAACCGCTCTTCTAGAACAGTGGTTCTCAAATCTGAAGGTGCGTACAAATTACCTGAGGATCTTGTTAAAATGCCAGTTCAAATTTAGTAGGTCTGGGGTAGGACCCAAGAATTATCCCTTCTAACTAGCTCCCAGGTGACGCCAGTGCTCCGTGGACCACAGTTTGAGTAGCAAAGGTCTCTGTATTAAAATATTGTCTTGCATCCGCTCCCCATTGCCTGTGGAAATTGGAACTTCTTACAGAGGTAGCTGAGCAGACACAATCACGCTGGACTTGAACAAGTAAAATTCCAGAGAAGTACCACACCATGTAACAGAAGATCTATTTATAGCTAAAGACGTTAGATAATTCAAATTTAAAACATAGGTCGCTAAAGTCCCCAAACCTATTTTTCTTGTCTTTCTCACTTAAAAACAAAAAACTTTCATTATAACAGCAATATCATTAAAAGGTTTCTAGAAAAGGAAAGGAAGAAAAATACTCATACTCTAATCACCCTAGCCCAGCAACTATTTTTTTTATATTTGCATAATCCTTCTAATCTTTGGTCATAAATACCCTTAAAAAATAAACTAAAACCAGCTCTTATCATGTACTCTGGAGTTTTCTTGACTAGGATAATTCTGTGCTGGAATGCTCTTATGCAGTTCTCATTTATCTTAATCAGTAAAAACCCCATACTTAATCAGTCCATTAATATACTCAGCTATTCAACAAGTTAGTTAATTCTCTGGGCCATGGAGGTCCATCCACCCTGGGTAGTGTTGTTCAAGGACACAGGTGTCCTTTGTCTCTCCCATGGCTTCTAGCAGGGCTCTCCTCTCTTAGCTGACTTTTCAAAGTCTTCAGAAAAGGAATCACCGTTCAACGCCCCCTCTTCTTCCCTCCTACCTACCCACCTGGGTCCCTCCACTGACTGGTCCCTCCATTCCCACCACCTGAGAGCCAGGGCTTCCTTACTGGGTACAGGCTCCTTGCGCTTATCCCCATCTCCTCCTAAGAGGGAGAAGAATGGTCTATGGGAAACATGAAAGCAAAGCAGAGAGTCTGTAGAAGAACGGGCTGCCCAGAGGCTGCCCAGAGGTCTGGGTAGGAACATGTGAGTGGACCGGGATTCAGTTTATGAGATCACCTCACTTCTGGGGGCTTCTGTATAATGCACTAATTTCACACCTTCCTCAGGGTCTTTCTTCTTGGGCCTTCTAAAACGCTGTCTTCCCTACCTTTGTTCCACCTAGGAGTGAGCTAGAATTCAAGACAGAGAGAGAGATGGGTGGACTGACAGATAGATGAATGAGGTAGACAGATGGGTGGGTGGATGAATGGGGCAGAGGGAGGGTGTGAATGGATGGAGAGATACAGAGATGATGATGGGTGGAGAGACAAGATGATAGGAGGTAGCTTGGATGGACAAACTGACAGGAGGCAGAAAGGTCCCAAAGAAACATAGGTAGTTATTTTTACTCTTTTCCTTGCCTGTTTCCCAAGAGCAATCATGAATTCAAGGTAAAGTGGACCCAACAAATGGTTGTCAAATCATAATCACAGCTTCACAGAACCACTGACTAAGCTAAAATGGGGCCCCCTTTTACAGATGAGCAAACTGAGGCCCAAAGAGGTCAGATGATTGGCCCAAAGTCTCAAACACTGCTTGCTTTGTATACTTTTGTTTTTCAATCTCTCAATCTCAATCTCTCTCTCTCCTCCTCGCTCCTTCCCTCTTTCTCTCTGAAAAAAAAAATCACTCTTGCCCTTTCACCTACATATCTTCCATCTATCTTTTATCTCTGCCCCCGGCCAGTTTCTTGGTTCAAAGTCACCCCACAGTAAATCAACCTACGAGCACAGTGGTTTCCACAGCAGAAGCAGGAGGTGAGGCCGACATTCTGTTTCTAACAAAGCCATTTTCAATAACGTATAATTAATTATAACGTATAAGAAAGGCCTTTTCCTTGCCTGCTGGTGGAAAGTTCTTCCTGACAGCTAACATAACTCCATCCTTCTCTTTACAGTTGATTAAATAATTTCCCCCATTCTCTTTTCCCCAGGAGTGTAAGGCATTGTCTTTGCCAGCCTTAGAAAGGCCAGGACAATGGAAGGCACTCTGCGGTGGGGTGGGGGGGGGGGGCCCTCCTGCCTGCTCTTCCACCTGGGGCAGCCGGTGAGGGGAGGCTGGCGGAGATGAGCTCACCGCTGGTTAGGAGAGGAGACCCTCCCTGCTCTCTCTCCCCTCCGCACGTGAAGCTGAGCTGGCAGGATGCGGGAAATCTTTCTCGGAGTATTGATCACAGAGGGACAGGTGGCAGCCAACTGATGCCCTGATGCGCTGTCGGGGCCCCATCCGGGAGATGAGAGCTGCATGCAGAGCCCCTTCCTCACAGCCCTGCTCCAGGGGGCAGGGGAAGCAGTCTGTACTCCTGGCTTTGTGAGAGACATCCTTCACTTGTACTCACAGCCCCACATCCTTGTACTTACCCATTTTCCCCAGCCAGTTTCTCTCCCTCCTCCAAAGGGCTTCAGAAACCTCCCCTCCCACAGGAAGCCTTCTTGCATGGAATAGATGAGAGGCAGTGGTGATTCTGGTCCAACCCCCTCTACACTGACTTGGAGTGTAGTGGGTGGAAAGCCCACCACTGAGCACCCACCCCACCTGTACACATCCCTGACGTCCATCTTGCCCACATAGGTTCCTACCTAGAAACTACAATTGTTTTACTGCGCTACATCTTTCTTCTTTGCCTACATCTGTGTCACCTTAGACTGGGAGCTCCCTAAGAACAAGACAGGTAATAAAACCAGGGTAACCTTAACAATAATAATACACTGAGAACATACTCTGTTCCAGGCTCTGCACCAAGCATGTTCTGGGCACCGTGACCCTCGCTGTCAGCAGACCAGCCCCTCCTCAAGCTCCACCCACCCCGCCCACCTGAGCCACCAGGGAAGGGCCCCAACAGCTGGTGGGTTTAGAATTTGCCCAGTGGCTGTAACCTGGGGTCTGGAGAGCCTGGGAGGAGCCACAGCCATCAGAGGGCCCTCCCAGGCTGGATGCTGACACCCTAGCAGGCCCCTCTCACCCCAGGGCAAGAGCTGTTCTGCCTGAAAGGATGAATGTGATCTGAAGTTGCCCTGAAGGTGCAGAGCGGTGAGGATGGAAGGAGGGAGGCCACGTGCTCTTCTGAAAGGGCAGAGGGAGGGGAGGGAGAGATACCTGGAGTGTGATCCTTCTCCCAGGACACTCTCATCCACACCCTGACTCTGCAGGACATTCCACCATCACAGCCTTCAGAAAGCACACCTCTCATCCTCAGGATGGCTTTCCAGCTGCGAGTGCAGGTGGCGGGCACAAGGTCACACAGATGGTTAGTGATAACAGAGGGAGCTAGGACCCAGTGGCTCTCTCTCTCTCTCTCACACACACACAAACACACTCCCCTACTAATGCCCTGGGCCCTCTTCTGAATGGCTGATTTCTTGGACTCCTGTCTCCCTGTCTGAGTCATCCCAAGGTTGGCCCACTCCCAGAATTCCTGAGGCCATGGCCACCGATGCTGAGCGTGCCTAAGATACAAATCCAGCTCAAGGAATTCAACTTTGCCTCATCTATGTCACCTCTGACGAGAGCTCCTTAAGACAAAGGGACATAATAACAACCAGGATCATAATCAACACTCAACTGCCAGGTGCCCCCTGGGTGGCTCCCCCCCATTGGCATGCCTCACAGCCTTTCTGCCATCATGCTACCACTTCATTCTGTGCGGGCCCCCCAGCCTAGCACCCCTGGAGGATTTGAGATGGGATGGCTGTGAGCTCACACAGAGGATGCCCGTGATTCCTCGGACTCTCCTTCACTCAGGGGCAAGGCCCCCACGGGTCCAGCACATGTCTGACCTTTGGAGAACACAAGCCTGCCCTCAAAGCACTGACATCTGCCCGATGGAAGTGATGTCCTGACTATCTCACAGAAATAACAAGGAAAGGGCAGAAAAGGGCAGGAAGCAGAGGTGCAGTGGTTCAGAGAAGGGGCGAGGATGGTGGAGACGGTGGTGGGGCCAAAGCTGCCACTACTGGCCTTCACCCCGGAGAGCCACAAAGAGACAAGATCCAGAGGCAGGGGTCCATGGAGGCCTTGGGGTCAGGGACAGGGCTCGGCCTTGAGGGTCCAGCACGACATCTACAAGTAAAGATGAGAGTGAGGTATGCCCAGGGAAAGAAACTGGGCAGCAGAGGTGCTACACACCCATGATTAAGTATGCAGATCCTGGCTCTGCTGTGTGACCTCGGGCAAGTTACTTACCCTTTCTGTGCTGCATCTATAAAATTGCAATGAGAGCAGCACCTACTTCATAAGATCCCTGAGAGATTTAAATGAGTATTTACAAAGTGTTTACAACAGAACTTGGCATGTAATAAGTGCTATATGAGTGATAATTACTATTGGTGTTGATGATAACGATGTTATTTCATTGCATGGAAGCCTTTTCTAAATGAACGCCCAGTGGTTTTGCTGTTACCTGGTTTCTATACTTTGGGTAAGGATTTGCTTGCCCATTTACCTGAAAGAAGTAACAGATTCCAGTACTGAGCGGTGGGGATCCCTGATGGGGTGCCCCGTGCCTGCTGACTCCCCACGAGAAGGGGAAAAGGGGAGGAGAAGAGGTGCCTTCTGGCTGATGGGTGGTTTCTTGTGCTCCCCAGCCTGAGCCAGCGGAAGTCCCCAGGGAAGCTGTTCTGATGACCCAGAGGGATCCTCCAACACCACACCTCCTTCAGCCCAGCTTGTCCATGGATCCAGGCAGGAGCGGCACGCCCGGGGGAGCCTGGGAACAGGAGGAAATTCCCAGCCCACACCCTCTGCACCACCAAGTGGACGGTGCGTGGATTCTCGTCCGGCCACTGGCTCATGGCCAGTGGAGGAACAGCCAGGAATTCCTTCACCTGGATAGTTGCAGGGCTCGGCCAGTGCTGTCTGTGAAGGATCTGCCACTCTATTCTCCAGCTCCACGGCCAGAGTCTGCAAGGATGGCACTGCACAGGGGGTGGGAAAAGGGTGTGGCCACATGGCTCCTAGGGGCTTAGACCATCAGTGAGCTGAATGCGAGAGGCCAGTGGGTCACAGGAAGGCGGGGGCGGGGGGGGGGTGCGGGCAGAGTGGGAGGAGATGCCTTCCATCTGGTAGGAAAGAGGGTTCCTGACTTTGTGGAGTTTGGGGTTTAGTGGGGAAGGCGAGGACTATACTTATGCTAGAATCATTCAATAATAATAATAATTATTATTGTTATTATTATCAGCTCCTATTCCTATTACTCAGAGCTCCCCCTCTGCTCTTCCAAGCACTTTCCTTGCATCCTGTCATTTAATCCCCACAGAACGCACTAGGAGGCGGGTGATGTCATGCAGGTGAGGAAACAGAAGCATGGGGAAGCTATGTAACCTGCCCAAGGTCCACAGCGGTCAGAGGCGGCTCAGGGTCTGCAGGCCGGGCTTCCCCCTGACCCTGAACTGTGGGGGGAGACAGAGGGTGCGAGCAGCATGCTCGATAGGTGTGCCAGCATAGCATGGGGGAAGGCACCCACAGGAGTGATTTCTGACGACGATGAGGATTAACGGGGGGCTGGGCAAGGAGCACATGCTGGGGTGCGGACCCCAGCAGAGAAGCATGTCAGGATGGTGAGACGAAGCTGCTGATTGTGTTGGGGGTGAGCGGGGGTGAGGCAGCGCTGCTCTGCTCTCCTGCCTTTATCCTGTGCAGAATGGGAGCCTGGCGGCCAGTGGGGAGGGGTCAGCCTCTAGATGCTCCTCTGGCAAAGAGCGGGGCCTCGAGGATTCCTGATGATGCTGTAAATCAGGGCTCCTGAGTAAAGCCATTACTCTGCCTCCATCGCTCAGTCTATTGCCCGATGTCACTGTTTGAGACGTTACTTGAATTTAGTTTATGACTCCCACTTTTGTAAATCCTGCCTAGAGCACAGCCAGCCACTGCATGCAAGACTCCAGCACCCTGGGAATCCCCGGTCTGGGTCTGGCTGGGACGGTCCCCGGCCTGAGCAGGGGAGCCTGGCCGAGCCTGGCACTGGCTGGGGGTGGGGTGGAGGGAGGGGAGGGTGGGAGGGAGTAACCCCTGGGGGGGTTACTTGGTCCCACCTGTAGTTACCTGCCTTTTGACCCTGAGAAGTCATCCAGGCTGTGAGATCAGCAAGGGATCAGAGATGCGACAAGGGCCAGGAGGGGTGTGACTCAAACCTACCCCTCCACCCCTGCCCAGCACCCTCCCCAATTTGAGCCGCATTGACTCCGCCTCTCCCACCCTGCAGACCCCCACCTCCCCATCCTGGATAGTCTCCCCCAGTCCTGTTCACAAATTCTCATTTCTCCTTCTCTGCCATTCTCCCACATCCCACTCATGTGGGAGCAGCTGGTACACAAGGGCCGGCCTTCCTCTTCCACTTCGCAGGCTCAGTCCTGAGTTGGCCATCCCAAAGCCAAGGACAGTTTTAACCATCTGTCCACACACGCCTCCCCCAGATACGAGCTCCTGGAAAGCAGGACTGCATCTCCTTCATTTCGGCACTGTCTCCATTAGCCCTGGGCCAAGTGCTCAGAGGAAGCTCAGTAAACATTTGTTGAGAGATCTCTTCATTTCTGTGGCCTTAATGTATTACAGTGCGGGGGACACGGAAAATACTAAATGAGTGTTTGTGGACTGAATGGAATCCAGTCCAGGAGGCCTCCCCTCCCACTGAGTCTGGGACAAGTCTCCAGCCTTCGCCACCTCCCACCTTTCAGAGATCACGTACTCCAGGCTCTACAGACTCTTCCCATGACCAGGCCAGGATGCTGTGCTGCGTCAGGCACTATCCCTGGGCAGGGGAGCCCTTGTGAGGCCAGGGACCCTCACATATTCAGAAATACCTCAGCAGCACCAGGGAAATATAGGGGCAGGGATGGCAGGCAGAGGGCATGCTTCACTCCCACAGGGAAAGGGTCTGCGGTTGCTGGCATGCTGCTGAGGGAAATTTCTCCGTGTCAGCCAGCCGGAAGATGCTTCAGGAGGAGAGCTGCTCTTGCTAACATTGGAACGGACAGAAGCTCCCTATATCCATCACAGAAGATCTGCCCAATCACTCTAGATCAGCGTTTATCAAATTGCAGTTCATGACCCCATTGGTGGGTGATGGAATCAAAGCAATAGACGACCAGCATGCTTAGTAGAACAGAAGAGAACAGGATAAGGTAGGATTAGATGGAAGAGAAGAGAGAGGAGAGAAGAGAAAAAGAGAAGAGGAGAGGAGAGGATAGAAGAGAAGAGAAGAGAAGAGAAGAGAAGAGAGAAGAGAAGAGAAGAGGAGAGGAGAGAAGAGAATAGGAGTACTGTACTTTGTAATGATATTGTTTCACAATATCTTTGTTTCCATTATAATTTCCATTATACACACATTGGGTATTTGTATTTGTCAAATGTACCTACTAGGTTGTGATGTAAAATATATTTCTTCCTGTGGGTTCCAGTCAAAAAAAGTTTGAAAGCCACTAACGTAGGTGACCTAGACCACCCCCAAATCTACCTAATTGACTTCTGCCTCCCTCCCTATAATTTGATTCAGCAATTATGTGGTGTGTCTGTCTGTGGAAGGGATGTTTTGAACAGACTCTTTTTTTTTTCTTTAAAAATACTTTTAATAGTTTTCTAAGTCTTCTATCTTGTTTCCATCCATAATACATCCTTTCCCCTATTCTTGGACACTTCCATTCTCATTTTTACAAATAACGTGTTTTTCTAAAAGTTTTTATTGGGGTATAACTGATTAGACTCAGTGTGGAGCTATCCTCTACCTGGGTGTCACAGCTGGGCGTGTTCAGCAGGGAGGCATGCTCAACGGAACCCCGGGGACACACAGCCACCAGACCATGAGGTGGTGCTGGGAGCTCAGGTCCTAGGGAAAGGGCAGCTGGGACAGCCCCCTTGAAGCTCTCTGCAGTCAGCCCCCCCTGCCTTCAGAGGAACAGAAAGTAAAGGCTGCAGGAGAGCTGGCCTGCAGGAAGGGGCCCCAGGGAGCTGTAGCAGCGACCCTCATTTTGTTGTTGGGAAACCTGACGCCCCTGCAGAGGGAGGCCGATGGCTGGCTTGGGGCTGCCCGGGGTAGAACCCATGTCTCCTACAGCCTTCCCATGAGCACTGCTCCCACTGTTGCCCAGGCCTGCCCAGGGCGGCTGGCACGTTACGCCGTAGGCAGTGTCCTCTCCCCTGCTGGGGGCTGCCTGCTGTAGACACTGCCGGCTCAGGGGGCTCCCGGGAGCAGCTGGATCCACTGTTAATTCTCTCCTTGGACCTCCACAAGAAGGCACCTTCGCTCAAGGGGTTGACAAGAAGCTGCTCAGAAATGAGGGAAAGGGAGAGGCACGGCCATTTCAGATACTAGAAAAACAAGAGCCCCGCCTTTCCCACACTTGGCCCTGATGGGAGGGTGGGGTGAGGAGGGAATTCCAACGAGGACAAGCTCCAGAGGGGCTGGAGGAAGGGGGTGGGCTGTGGCAGGCCAGGGTGGCCCACCCAGGCTGCTCACTTTCCCAGGTTCCAGGTGACACCCCGTCCCCAGTTAGGCCTCCCCATGCTGTCCTGCAACCTCAGGTTTCAGGGAACCCCGGATATCCCCACTCCTCCACCTGCTGGCCTGGAGTCAAGGAGTCCCAAAGCAGAAAACCGTTACTCTTCCTCACCTCCATGGCCCCAGGGCCTAGTCCAGTGTCTGGCTCATAGCAGACAAGAAGTTCAATGAGTATCTGAAGAATGAATGAATGAATGAATGAATGAGGATGACAGCCCAGCTAGAGCATGAGGACAGTGACAAAGAGAAAGAGCATTTAAAAATGACCACACGATGAGAGGCGGAGGAGGGTACACATGGTGAATGAGGCGGGTGCTGTGGGCAAGACGGAGCTAGAGCACTCTCAGAAGGCTTCCTGGAGGTGGGAATTAAGGGAAGGCAGAAGGAGGCATGGCAGCATCGTAGTGCTGGGATTGGGGAAGTACAGGGCACCAGAGGGGACCCAGGAGGGATGTCTATCTCATATTCAGAACTGGAGAGTGCTGGGGGGCTTCCTGACGTTGGAAGAGTGGAAAAAACTAGGAACTGGCCCAGCGAGTGCCAGGGAAGGGGTACAAAGTCAGGAGGGAAAAAGGGCCTGAGAAGAGACAAGATTTCCAATTTCACATCCCCAGCAGGAAACGGGGTCCGCCTGGAGAGCGGGCCACTCTGACAGGACCCTGTGGTTCCAGCCAGAGGCAGGGCCTGCTGGAGTCTCCCTCTGCTGCCCCCACGTTGAAGGACCTTAGCCACTTGGAGAAGCAGCGGGAATGGGGCCTCCTGGTCCTCCCATCACACACATATTGTCTTAACCAGCTAGAGAAAGCTCTCAAAAGAAAGCCAGTCTATTTCTGTCACCACTTGGAAGTGAAGACTTCCTTAGAAATTGACTGTTGAGGCTCCATTGTACATGTAAAGGCACTTGCGTACACGTGGGTGTATACACACACACACACACACACACACACACACACACACACACACACACACACACACACACACACACACACTGCATTATTCTAAGAGGCCCAATTTGGGGCTTGCCCATGGCTGTGCCCCTCAAGGGGCTGCAGGTGAGTCTGAGGGCAGGGCTGGCCACACAGGATGTGAAGGTCAGGACCTATGCCTCTGTCTCTGCAGGAGTGTGTCACATGGGTGTCTCCCTAAGGCCCGAGTCCAGATTTTGACCGAGTGCGGCTTCTGGTCCCACCCACATCTTCCTGAGGGTTGACTCTAAGCTGACAGATGGCTCAAAGGGCGCCACGTGCAGAAACCCCTCCCTAAACACATACACAGTACCCACAGACGACCCAGGTGTGGATGCGTGCCTCTCTGTCCTGCTCTCAAAATATTTGCCTCTCTGCATCCAGCCAGCAGCTCAGTGTCTGTGACTCATATCTCGCTCTCTCTCCAGTGTGGACGCACGAGGACGGCAGCAGGGGCAGCTGCTGGGTCAGTGAGCTCCCTCCCCCTCCTTCTCTGGGAGGCCCTCCAGGGTCCTCAGGCTTGCTGAGACCTCCCTTTCCCATCAAAGGGAGGAAAGGCACAGACAGCAGCAGCTGCTGGGGGCTCCCCGTCAATCCACAGTCATGGAGCAAAGACCCTTAGGGAGCAGTGGTTTTTAGGGGCTTCCATCTGGAGGAACATCACCTGTTGCTATTTTTAAAACACACTTCTTTGTGACTAAGCTGGAATTCAGCTGAAGCAAAGGTAGATGTGGGAGCAGCTGAGTCCCCAGACATTCTGCTTTCCCCGTCGGCACCAAGGGCCTGCCATGAGCCTTGGGGACTACGTCGCAGTCCCATCTCCTGGACTGCTGAGAAGCAAGAATGGAAGTGAGGGTGGAAGTGACAGGATGCATGTGGAAGGAGCATCAGTCTCCCATTCTCCCCAGCCCTCTCCCCGAAGTCCTCAATAGCTTCCCGGCCTCCACTCCTTTCTTCACCGTCACCCTGCATACACGCCCTCTGTGTGCTGGCACGGCGCTGGATGCGAGACACAGATGATTCATTTTTCTTAAATGACTACCACCAACAACCATGGTCCAGGAACTGGGCTTAGTGCTTTACAGCATTATATTACCTCATGTCATCAGTATAACAACCTTGTGAGATAAGCACTCTTTTTATCCCCATCTTAGAGGTTAACTCGGGGAAGTTAAGTAACTTTCCCCAAATCATTCAGCCAGTAAAGGAAGGTCCTGGGATTTAAATTCGGGTTCATCAGAGTCTGAGGTTCAGCTCTGTAACTATTAACCATTTGTGGGCCAGCTCCCAGACTGTTTGGTGTCCAGTGGAGGACATGGGCATGGGAACCAAAAATTGTAATATACTGTGTCCATCGTGATCGGACCCAAGAGTCGACAGCAACAGTCATCCAACCAACATACCCTAAGGGTCTACCATGTGCCAGCTGCTGCTTGAGAGCCTGGGCATACAGGTGGACACAACAAAGTCCCTGCCCTCATGGAGCTTACATTCTAATGATCCATCCAGTTGCCCAAGCCAGAAACTTAAGGTTCACCTTCAATAAGATGAACTCTTCTCACCCTTTGCACTCACGGCTCCCCCAGTCTGATCAAGGCATTATCTAATCATCACCAAGTCCCATTGATTTTACCACCTAAGTAGCTCTAGCTTCTGCCCACTTCTCTCCATCCCACCTCTATCACCCCAATCCAAGCCACCATTCTCTCTCTCCTGGAGTATTCCCATAGCCTCTTAACTGGTCTACATCCATTCAATCTTGTCATCTTCCAAGTAGCTTTCCACCATGCAATTAAAGTAAGCTTTTTCAAAACATAAATCTGGTTCCCCTTCCTTTAAATTATAATCCATCAATATATATCCTTCCTATTAAATATAGAATGGATAAACAACAAGGTCCTACTGTATAGCACAGAGAACTATATTCAAAATCCTATGATAAACCATAATGGAAAAGAATATGAAAAAGACTGTATATATATGTATAACTGAATCACTTTGCTGTACAGCAGAAATTAACACAACGTTGTAAATCAACGATACTTCAATAAAAATAATAATAGTCCTTCAATGCCCTTCCATTGCCACTAGCAAAAATACTTCTTACCTGCCTGTGATGCCCTGTCTCCCTAGCCTTTCCCTACACCATGACCTCGACAACCACCTCCACCATCATTGTAGTCATACCCTGCATCCCCACAATCAGCCCAACCTCCTCCGCCACCATCCCCACCACCACTGCGGTCCTCACCATCACAGAAGCATGAATCTTCATAAAGCATCCCCTCCTCGTGTGTGGCTGAGCGGCTGCTGTGTGCAATGATGGAGGCAGACAGCCCTGCCATCAAAGCTCAGATGATTCGAGGCACAGACTCAGAAACACATCATCATGGCACGTGTCCATTCAAATAAAAGCCTTATGACTGATGCGGAGTTTCTAGCCTTCCCACATCTCTAGAACAAAAGTTCTCAGCCCCTAGTAGAGGGCGCACTGCTCTTCCTGCCCTGAGGCAGGATGTGTAACAGCCAGGACCATCTGGAAGAGGATTGGGATCCCAAGACACATCACTGTAGGACCCCTAACACTTATATTCCAGCCAAACCCTGGGATGATGACCTTTGAGAGCAGCCTTAAAAAGAAACACAGGGCTTCCCTGGTGGCTCAGTGGTTGAGAGTCCGCCTGCCGATGCAGTGGACACGGGTTCGTGCCCTGGTCTGGGAAGATCCCACATGCCGCGGAGCAGCTGGGCCCGTGAGCCACGGCCGCTGAGCCTGCGGGTCCGGAGCCTGTGCTCGGCAACAGGAGAGGCCACAACAGTGAGAGGCCCGCGTACCGCCAAAAAAAAAAAAGAAAGAAAGAAAAAAACACAAAGAGTAGGCTTAAAGTTGAAAGAGGCAGGACCATTTCCCTAGGGTCCTTAGGATATTATGTCTGTAGCTCTTCCATCTCCCAGTGTTAAAGATGAGGAAACAGAGGAGGGCCAGAGAGGAGACCCTCTTGATCATACTGCAAGTCCCTGGGACAGCCAGGATCCAAGTCAGCCGCTGAGACTCCATCCCTCAGCCCACTTAGCTTTCTGGAGAAAAAGAAGTAGAGACGGAAGCCACTCAGGAAGGGAACAGCCTCCTGCTACCAGGGTCCTTATGGCTGACAGGACAAGACATGCTTTCTCTGAGCTTCTACTTATCTTTCACAGCTGAGAAAAAACCAGACTGGTGGACACAGCTGGCTCCCAACCAGTAGGGTGGAATTATGAATGATGGGGGCGTTTCTGATTGATACTGCTTTGGCTAAAAGAAGAAACAAGATACCCCCCTCAACCCCAGACCCTAAAGGGCCCGAGGGGAGCAACCTCACCACTTTATCGCTTAAAACCAATTATTCCAAAGCCGTCTTGGTTCTTGGCTTCCTCTCTGGGTCCCCGTGTTCCTCCTCTCCCCTTCCTAATCTCAGTTCCAGAAGAGAGATGGGACACGAGGCAATGCCAGCTGGAGAGGCCAACAGATGGAACCCAGAGAAGGAAAGCGCTAGTAGTTAGAACTTACTAGACATTCACTGTGAACTTATTTCCATATGAACACTTACTCTTCACTTCTGGGAGGAATTTGCATGCACTGACTCATTTAACCCCACAGCAGCCCCTTGCTGAGGAATTCTGAGGGGGAAGGTGCAGACCTGGCCTAGCTAAGGCAGAGGTGCCGGTGAGGTGGCCCTGGCAGGCATCCTGCTGTGGAAAGTTCCTAACAACTCCACTGTGTTCTTTGATGCCCCTAGACAGCCACTCAAGAACAGAAATGCCCAGACCAGCGGCCAGCTGATCTAGTTCACCCCCTCCCCAAAACGTAAAAACAAGATTCACTGTTCCCAGATGGTCTGCAGCTTCTCCCACTCTTCTCCTCTCTCTCATAAATCCGGGCTTAGCCTTTGTTAGTTGACAGCAGTCTACTGACGGTCCCCTCATATGAGAAACATTATATGCAGATAACTGAGTCAAGGCTTGACGCAGCCTGGGCTGGCCTAGGACACCCTGGGGAAATGGCCCAGGCTGGCCCCCCACAGAACTGTTAAGGCACATGTGCTCGGCGCTGTCTGCCCGGTGTGCCGTGAAACCCCTATCTGTGGGGAACCGTGAGCTGGCAGGAAGGCCTTGGGTCTCTAAAACGGTGTACAGATGGCAGGAAATTGAGGCTTCAGCTCCTCTGTACCAAGGAGACACACATGCATCTCAGCTCTTATCCACAGCAGCCGATGTGCCCCGTGCGAGCAAGGGGCCAAAAAATTGTTTAGGTGAGCAGGTGCTGGACCTCCCCATGAGATGAAAATGAAGATGCTCTGTGTGCTTTATTTCCTGTCCTGTCCTGAATGCTCCCCTAATGCTAAGAAACAAGGTGTGAAATAAAGCCCACTGTATCCTCGGAATTAGATGGCCAATCCAAACCCATGGCCATCACTGGTGGCACTGGACTAAGTAAATGTCTCTGAGTTTTCACCCCCATTTTACAGATAAGGAAACGAAGGCACAAGGAGGTCAAATGACTTGCCCAAGATCACACAGCCCGTAAGTAGCAGAGGCAGGTTGAAGCATGCATCTGTACTGCCTCTAAGGAGTAGCGTGCAGTACAGTACGGTGGGAAGGACGTGGGTCACTTTGTTAACAGCCCTGCCGTTCAGAGGCAGCACTTGGACCCACATCCACATCTAGGACGATTGAACAATGAGATGGAAACAGCTTGGTGGCTGGGGACCTGGGAGTCAGAAAGTGCGACTCTCACCTACAAACCAGGCGCAGGGGAAGATGAAGAAAACACTCCAGCTGTTGCTGGGAGAGAAGGGCTTGGGGATGGGAGCCTGTTGCTTCAGGGATGGACCGGCCTGGAACCTGGGGAAAATCGGTACATTTAGATCACAAGCTGGGGGACATCATAGGTGAGGAAGTGGACCCGGGAGGGATTTCCAGCTTGAAACCACCAGCTCGAGGGCCAGAGGGCTGTGGAATAGAGAATTTTTGCTGCAACTTGGGAACCTGGCTTAGAACTCAGACGGAAAAGCCCTTCTGTGGTCAGGACAAGATAGGGTTTACATCAGCCTAGAGTGACAGGGGTTTCAAATGCGGCTGGGGATAGGGTGGCAAGGAGGAATCCTACACTGTCCAGATGTCACTGATCAGACATACCAAGGAGGATTAAGTAATTAAACAGGGACCAAGCCAGTCGCCTTCTCTGTATGAACCGGGCCCTGAGCTGCTCTTGTGGTAGCAGAAGGGCTTCTGTCCTCTGATCTCCGAGCCTTCAATTTCATTCACGGTAATCCTTCCTCCACACAGCCACCCAGGCCAATTTCCTTAAAGGCAAATCGGACCATGTCACTCCCAGCTTAACAGCATTCCAGGCTCCCCACGGACTTCCCCACGAAGCCTAGGCACGTAGGGGCCCTTCTTGGCTTGGCCCTTCCTTTCTGTGCTACCATTCAACTCCCCTGCCCTGGCCTCACTCTCTCTGCTCCCTCTTCAAGGACATCATTTATCGAGGCCTTCCAGCTGCATGATTTTCTTGGTGCTGTGAGTGTCATCTCCATGGTTCTCAACGCTGGAATCAGAATCCCAGGAGAGCTTTAAAAACTCCAATGCCCAGGCCACACCCAGAATAATTAAATCAGACTCTCCTGGGATTGCGCCCCAGGCATCACTGGTTTTTAAAGCCCCACCCCCGCCCAGGTGACCTCAGTGTGCATCTAGGACCCAGAAGCAACCCTAACCTACTCCCTTGAAGATTCAGCCCAGGTGTCTCATTTAATCATCGAATACTTATTGAGTTGTGCACTATTTTAAGCACTGGATATAAAAAGAATAATGATATCTAATATTTACTGAGCACCTGACATACGCCAGACATTGTCCCAAGTGCTTTATGTATATTAACTCATTAAACCGGAACAATACCTCAATGGGGTAGGTACTGTTATTACCCCCCTGGGGCACAGAGAGGGGAAATGACTTTCCCAGGGTCACACAGCTGGTGAGCATTGCTTCAGGACTTGCAGGCAGGCAGTCTGAGCAACAGTCTGCGCTTTTAATTCCTGTCCTCACATCGTTCACAGGCTGCAAGACTGAAGCGATAAACAAATGAGCAAATAGAGTAGAAAGAGGGATATGGGGGAAAAAAGGCTGTCTGAGTGACAGCAGCGAGGGGCTGACTTTAGACTAGGTGGTCAGGCCATCCCCAAGAGCAATATTTAAGCTGAGCCCTGAAGGATGAGAAGGACCCGGCAGAGTGTGGGACACGGTGTTCCAGGCAGGGGGCCAGCGAACATGATGTCTTCTAGGAACTGTGGAAGTCCAGTGGGGGGGTGGGGAGAGGGCACAGTCAAGTAAAGAAGCTGAAGGGGCAGTGCCTCTGCAAGCCACCTAAGAAGAGGAATGAGGTCTTCAGCAGGGCACACAGTGTCCAACTGAGGGTGGGCCGTAGGCGCCCAATGCAGCCATTTAGCGAGAGGCACCTGCTGTGGAGCTGGAGAGAATCAACTCCTCCACGAGCCTCTCTCAGTTCCTCACCTCCACCTGTAGCACCATCACGGTGTGTTTTAATTGGCTGTTTACCTCTCGGCCTCCCCTCCCAGACTGGGAGCACCTTGAGGGCGGAGACCAATCTAATTGGCCTCTGAAACTCAGCCACTGACCACTACTAGGTGCTTGGTAAACATCTGTCATCCACAAGAAAGTTGAATGAAAGCCTGGCAGACTGGCAGCTTCCTGAAGAATTTCAGAGGGAGGAAACTAGGAGAGGTCCCTCTGCCTGCTTTCTCCTCCATTGATCTGGGGGTTTCACAGACCTTGGCCAGAAGAAAGGGATGTGGCACCCGCTCTGTCCCCAGCAGAGCCCCTCAGCCCACCCTCATGGCTGAGTACCCGCCTCTGTTGGGAAAGCAGTGGTAGAGCTGTAACAGTTTTCAGCAGCCAAGCCCCATCCCTTCCCCCACCCCCAGCAAACCCCATTAGGCAGGGCAATGGGGAGGGAGGTGACCATAGCCCAGTGCCCAACTGAAACGGTGGAACCTCGAGATTCCAGGTGGTGACTGACGCTTTCAATAGCTCAGGCATTTAGCTGCAAGTCTGGGTACCCACTGCTGCTCTGGGTTTCTGACAGTGAAGGTAGGGCCAGGCCTGGCGTTGGAGCTTCTGGGGTCCTACTTCTGCTGCCATTGCCACCACCAGGTGGGCCCCCAAAACCAAGAGATGCTCTGTCAACTCAGAGGAGGGCAGAGGCAAAGGGCAGGAGGCTCCGAGGGGTCACCTAGGTCACATGGCCAGTTGGTGGCTAAGCTGGCCAGGACTCAGGTTTCCGGGCCCCCAGCCCAGGGTTTTCTCCACCGGCCTTCACAGCCCCTGCCTGCCCTCACTGCTCCTTTAGGAATGTCTCGATCTGGCTGTGCTGAAGCTGCGTAGAGCACGGAGCACCTGGAACAGAGGGGCCCACCTGGCTCCTGAGCAGAGGCAGCCAGCTGGGTCGCCCAGGGACGGCAGTAGCCCCTGCTCACCGCCACAGGCCATTCCGCCTTGACGTTTTGCTAATGGCGTGATGGTTGCGCGTGCAGGTTCAAATCACAGTCCTGCAACTTCCCAGCTCTGTGGTCCTTGGCAAGTGACTTAAACTCTCTCTGCCTAGTCTCCTCACTAGAAAATAGAAATGACAGTGACAACACTAATCCCGTGTCCTAGGGTTGTGGCGGGATTAAATGAGTTAACAAGTGTAAAGTGCTTAGAACAATTCCTGGCAGGTAGTAAGTGCCTAATCAGTAGAAACGTTAGTGAGAACTTCCCGGGACAGGCTCAAGGGACTTGGGTCCCTATGCGAACCCGGGCTATTCATCAATACCCTCTATGCCTCAGTTTCCCCATCTGTGAAATGGGGAGTAATTCATCTCTATGAGTGGCTTGAGGACAACCATGAAATGCCAAGAACCCTCAAAAGAGTTTGGAGGTTAAAAAGAAAAGACCTTACAAGTGGGAAGCGTGATGGGTAGGTGACCCTGTGGCAGACACAGGGGCCCATAAATCACCCTCGACCCAGCAGCTGCCTGGGTTTTATGGGCCCTGGTAGCCAGGCTACTTTCCTGAACATCATTGAGAATTTATAGACTCTTGTCACTGTCCTTCCCAACTCTTTTATTTTGTTGCCTGAGAAGGAAGACTGGCATTAACAGAGGCTTTGCTGCCCTCCCAGGAAAATGCAGCCCGTTCTGCCTTCAGTCCCCAGCCAGTGGGAGGAGAGGAGCTGTGAGGCCAGCAGGTGTATCCGTTGCAGCCAGGTCCCTCCTCTACCTGCTGAGGGAGGATCAGAGGATGACATCCCGGAGCCCAAGCCCAGAAACCAGCCTCTGCACAGGGGACCCAGTGATGACTGAGACCTCAGGCCTCTAGGAGTTTGAACAGGACTGGGCCGGGCTGGGCCGGGGGCCTCCTCGCAGTTACCGAACAAGGAAAGCACAGTGGGAGGCACCCGCTGGGAACCCCTGACAAAACCTTTCCTGCTTTTGTCATTTATGAGCTCTGTGCCGTCAGCTAAGTAACTTGGCTTCTCTGAGCTCCCATTTTCTGACCTGTACTCGGGGTTAAAAGTACCTGTCCTGTCTACTCCACAAGCTACTAGGATGAGGAAATGTGACCATGAAGGTGGAGGGAAGTGGGAAGGGATACAAGGGGAGCCGTAGCAAAGTGACCAGGAGTGTGGGGCACTGGTGCCACATAGCCAGGTACAAATCCCCATCTCCTGTCTGGGTGACCCCAAGCGAGTTACTTCACCTCTCTGTGTCTCAGTTTCCTCTTTGGTCAACTCTGGAGAAGAATGTTTAATTCACAAGGTTCTGTGAGGATGAGGTCAGCATCTCTAAAGCCAGCCAGGGCTCAGCAAACGTGGGCAGCTAAGAGAGGCAGCAACCCCGAGGGAGTCTAGAGTGGTGGGTAAGGGCCTGGAGTGGGAATCAGACATGACTGGGGTCAAATCCTGGCTCAGTCATGCAGTGTCTGTATGATCTGGGACTCAACCCAGTTGGCCTGGGACTTCCCTGGTTTCAAAACGGAAAGTCCTGCATCCCAGGAATCCCCTCAGACCCAAACAGGGTCAGTTGGTCAACTTAGACCCAGAGCAAATCCCACCGCTATTCTGAGCTTCAGTTTTCACATCAGCACAAAGGGAGGTAATACGTACTTTGCAAAGGTAGTAGGGGAACGAAATGGGAGAATGCATGTAAATGACGCCAGACGCTGCAGCACTACAGAGATGTTCACTCATTACATACTCACCATGACCCCAGGGAGGCAATGCTCAGCAGGGGTCCCCCAGGGAGGGAAGAGGCTGCACCCAGCAGAAGACATGGGGCCCCCAGGCACCGCCAGCTCCTCCTCTGATGCCTGCTGACCTGCTGGGCCCCTGGGAGCCAGGCTCAGCTCCAAGCAGCTTTGCCTGTGATTAGAGCTTAAACCCCACTCTAGGGGCATGTCCAGCTGCCACGAGGTCCCCCAAGCCTTTCCCTTGGGTGAAGGAAAACTATTCTAGAAATTGAAGGTGTACAAGAATAAGAAAGACTCTCGTATACCAGGAAGCCATCCCACCTCTATCCCTACCCTCCCACCCCTACTACCTGTCACGGCATGTGACAGATTGAATCTGTAGATAAGAGTGTGGGCTCAGGAGCCGGGCTCCCTGGGTTCACATGCAAGCTCTGCCCTCTTACTTGCTGTGTGACCTCAGGCAAGCAACTTAACTTCTCTGGGCCTTTTTCCTCACCTGTAAAACGAACTAATAAGTACCCACCCCACAGAACTAACGTGGGGATAAAATGAGTACAAAAAGCTTACATTAGAACAGCGCTGGGACCATTATAAGCATTCAATACCCAGTAGCTATTATTCTGATGGTATAATATAATATAATTCAATCCAACATGACCTGGTCATTCCATTAGCCTCTTTGAGCCCATTTCCTCACCTTTAAATGGAGACAACTCTGCTTGCCCTACTTCCTCACTGTCATGGGAGCCAAAGTAGATAAACATGGCTGTGAGTCGAGTTTTAAAAACCATCAAGCGCTGTATATGTGAAAGGGATGAAAATAATGCATACTCTAATAAACATAAGGTAATAGGAACACAGTACTACGGGGTAACATGACACAATGTAAGATAATGCTCTGCATTAAAAACTGAATTGAGAGAGAGACAGGACAGATGGAGAAAGAGGAGGAGAGGCACAGAAAGGCCAAGCGAGACAGGGACAGCGAGTGAGGGCTGAACTTCAAGAGCAGGGAATTGTTGCTGTACTGTAATTTAAAAACCAATATACAGTAAATATCAGCCCGGCGCCACAAAGCAGCAGCGTGGCAGGGTGGCCCGACCCGAGATAACT
Organism: Delphinus delphis; assembly: GCF_949987515.2. Taxonomy (NCBI): domain Eukaryota; kingdom Metazoa; phylum Chordata; class Mammalia; order Artiodactyla; family Delphinidae; genus Delphinus; species Delphinus delphis. The sequence goes on along the minus strand of NC_082692.2, from coordinate 34,481,337 downwards.
CACACCCCAAGCTGGGCCAGCCACCAGCCCCTGCCGGCCTGCCCTGTAACTCACGTGCCATTGCTCTCTCCCCCTGCCCGGGGCCACTTGTACCTGCAGGGCCTCCCATTATGTGCCATATTCACTGGGCCCGAGATTTACAGAACAGGCTGATCTCAAAGTCCCGGAAATGAGCTTGGAGCCCAGACCCCGCCCCTTGAGAGAGAAGGTGTGGGATGGGGCTCGGCTTCCAAGCAGCCTGGCTTTGTGCTAGGAGTGGCCCGGAGGTCCAGGCCCCACTTAGCTCCCATCCCAGCTCTCCTCCTGTGGCTCCACCACCTCCCTGACTCCTGTCCCCTCCCTGTGGTTACACACCCCCACCTCCATCATCACCCCATGTCACACTGACCCCGATGCCCCCAGTTCCTGAAACCCTGCCTCCCAGCATTCCTCTGGATCTGCACTCTTCTGTGTCCTGGCCCAAGGCCCATATTTTTGCCCCAGATGCTTATCCAGCTTCTTCAAACCAAAAAAGCCAGGAGGTCCCTCTTCCCACCACCAGAATCAGCCCTGGGGAATGGGTGTTTGGGGGTGGGCAGGAATTATGGCCCAGGGAGATATTTCTTTCTGGCCTTGTCTCCACATAGAGACCAGGCTGAATCAGATGCCTCCTTCCCTGACAGAAGGTTCCCCAATCCAGGTTCCACACCCACCTCCTTAGGGCCCCCAGCACCTTCCCGCCCCCACCCCCATCCAGGGCATGCACAATGGTTTCAGAAGGACCCAAAGCAACATGTTCTGTGGCCCTGCCACTAACTCCCATCCCCTGAGATACCGTGTCGCGCTTTCCCCCGTGACGCGCCCTGTAGATCCAGCCTAGGCACGCTGACCTGGAACATGCCATGAACGCCCTCCCACACTGTGGCGTATTTCTCCAATGATCCGACCCCTACATGAATGAGGCCCACGTGGGAGGTCCAGTCCCGAACCCATTAGCCATGTTCACCTAACCCCTCCTCCACAAAATTCCCCCAACCCCTCAGCTGAACACAGTGTAGTTGTAAGGTGTAATAAGAACCCAACTGGACCAGGAACCACTTAGTGACCTCTAAGTGCCTCAGTTTCCTCTCATGTATAATGGGTATAATCATAACATCTGTCCTTCCTGCCTGCCTGGTAGGATTGTCCAAAGGGTCCAATGAGATCATGTGGAGAGTATTGTGAAATTCCCCAAGGCGCTATACGATTTAGGGGGTGGTTGTTGGAAAGGACCATCAGTTACGCCGGTCCACGGTCATTCCTCTCCTCGCTTAGGAAAATGCCACTGGTCTATCTACCACGAAAAATAACAGCACCCACTACACAGCATTCACCATGTGCCAGCCATTGCTCCCAGCACCTCGCTTACAGCGATTCACTGAATTCTCCTAACAAGCCTATGCCATGGGTACTATTATTATCCCCATTTTGCAGATGAGGAAACCAAGGCAGAGAGAGAGTAATCTGCTCACATGACCAGGAAAAGAGAACACAGTGTAAGCCCTAGGAATGAGGGTCCAGTGCACACACACTCCCTACATAAGAAGGATCTGCCTCCACATATTTCAGTGCCTAACCCTCCCGGTTAATGTGCATGTTTCTCTCCTCCATCCTCCTCTTAGACCTAAACTTCCCAAGGACAGAAAGCAGGCCTTTCCCCATCCGAGGAAGGTTTCTCAAGAGTAAGGAGCCTACCTTGCTCACTTGCGACCTCTCTGTGCCAGCAGCCCCCTGCCCAGACTATTGCCCATCTAAGGCCTGGGAAACCGTCCTGCCCCCAGTGTGACGGCCCTCATGTGACATGTGCTTAGAAGCTGTGACTAGACAGAGGGGCTGGGATTTATGTCCATTCTAGACTCTCCCCTTAGTTCCCCTTCTCCCAGCTCAGCCCCCGTGACGCACGTTACCAGGCCAGGAGGAAGATTAAGCGGTTCCTTTAGGGTCAGCTGCCCCTAAACTGGGACCACAACCCCCAAATCTCTTCATCCAGTCAGTTTGCATTTGGGTGAGATGGTAAGATGTCAGCTAAGTAGTGGGGCAGGGAGGGAACTGGGAAAGCAGCTTGAGAGTGCATTTCTTAAGTGGTCCTCATCACCCTTCCACCACCCATCATCACCACTACATCATGTAGCTAATTGTGTGTGAGCTTTAGCTGAGTCCTGAGCAAACACACACACACACACGCACACGCACACGCACACACACACACACGCATGCGAATGCATGTGAGGGAAGGCACTAGAAACAAGCCAGAGCTGGGTATCCCCACCCCAGCTCCCACCTCCACCAAGTCCTGGAGTCCACAGGCAGGGCTGGAAAAAATACGGGAGTAGAAATCAAATGATCGCTGTGGTGGAGGGCCGTGTGCACACACGGACCGGAGAGATGATTCATCTTTGTAGCAACTGGCCTGCGGGGTGGTGCACAGTAGGCGCTCAATAAATGCTTGTTGAATTAAACTGAATTGGTGAGGACTGCTGACCAGCTAGTCACGAAAGAGCTGGATGAAGGACCATGGGCTTGATCACCAAATCCTAAACACACAGGCTCTCCCGACTTGAAAGCTTGATGGGGTGGAGGGAACACTTTAGAACAAGTAAAAGGACACCTCACTCCCACACTGGCAGCAAAGTACAGAACTTACGGCCTCAAGAGGTGGAGTGGACTGAGACCATGAATATGGTGCCAGGAAATCATGATGACCATGCTTGGATCATGCATCATGAAAAGTGGCCATGACAGGGCTCCCTCCGCCCTGTGAGGACAGACACGGTCCAATCCTGTCCCGCACCTAGGTGGAGGCCTCGGTGGAAACGAGGCAGAATTGGGGCTGGAACTTCCGGGGGAGGGCTGACCTAGGGTGGAATTTCTCAACTGCAGGAGGTTTGCTGTGAATCAAAGCTCCTGAGAGCAGACCGAGAGCCAGGAAGGAATGATCATCAAACAGCCACACGAGTGCACACATGTCCCAGCAGAGAAGGACAGAGGGCTCCAGTGCAGCTCCACCACCTAGCGCGTGGATCACTTGGTGAGTTCCAGACAAAGCTGAAAGAGAACTTATTCCAGGTTCCCCTGCACCCCAGTGAGTCCTCCAGGACCTGTTGCCTTGTGCTGTACGACGACCTCTAACCTTTTACCTCCTTGACTCCAAGTTGCCATCCATCCTCCCTGCCTTCTGCCCCAGGAGGATTTATCTGGGTATTATAGTGGCTTCATTACAGGGCAACACTGAATCAAAGGATCAACTTGCCCACCCAGGAATCTTAAATACCTTTTTAGAATGACCGGGCCTCATCTTATGGCCCTTGTTGGGCATTTCCAGGAGCTCAGAAAGCCAAGCATGCCTTCACCTCCATTGCCATCACCCAGGAGGGGCTCTCACATCTCTTTCTCATCAGGTACTGAGACCCAAGCTGGAGCCTGAGCCCAGCTCACTCCCTAAGCTCCTCCAAGGCCTGCAGGCTGAGTGACCATATGTCACTCATTTGGGTGACCAGAGAGAGTCATGTAACAGCAAGACCTAGTTTACTACTAGTCTGAAGTAGCAACCTGCACAGACTCCCAATATTAGCTGGGGACCATAGTAAATCCCCACCCCCAGCTTATTTGACTAAAGCTGCCTTAACAGGAGAATAGACCAGGAAGGGTAACGAGGAAGGAGAGTGCTAGCTTTGGGGAAAAAGAGTAGAAAGTAAGTCTTAGGGAGGGGAGATGGGAGGACCAAATAGAGTTTGCATCCCTGTGAAGTTTTATTAGAGACCTGAGTTAAGGCGAAAGGGAAGACCTCCCTGTGTTGGCCTAGACCGAAGTGGGGTGTTGAGGGGAGATGGCCCAGGAGGGAAATACAGAGGGAAAATGAGTTAAGAGAGACTCAGCGTTTTGCTTCCCATGCTGTGTCTGCTGTGAGTGAGTTAACGTATGGCGTGCACAGCTGGCCCCCCAGTACCCAGGACCCCCATAGATACCAAAATCCACGGATGTTCTAATCTCTTTATAAAACGGCACAGTATTTGCACCTAACCTATGCACATCCTCCCATATACTTTACAATCACCCCTAGATTACTTATAATACCTACGACAATGTGAATCATTGTAAATGCTCGGTAAACAGTTGTCAAAACATGGCAAATTCAAGCTTGGCTGTTTGGAACTTTCTGAGATTTGTTTTTCTCTGAAAAATTTTGATTGAATCCACAGATGCGGAATCCACAGATAAGGAGGACTGACCGTCAATGCATAGAGTTCTAAAGAGCCCAACTTTGGGATTTTGCAGTCTCTCATGTTTCGGGGCTGCCCTGTTAATACAGGACTGCGGCAAGGAGACCGAGACTCCCTGCCGACAACCCCAAGCAGGTTGGTATACTACAAGAGCTCAGTTTTGCTATTTAATCCAGCTTGACACAGTTTAACACCTAAGTCTTGTGTCTACGGTTCTAGTCTGTCTCCCGGGTTGGTCTGGTCCCCATTAGCCTTGGTTCTTGGACATGCTTGGCTTTCTGTTGCTCAGAAGCAAGGCCATACACAGCCTTGCGCCTCCTCCACAGGACCTCCACACCTTCTACACAACTTGCAGCTACAAAGCAAGGAATCACCGGGAAAAAAATAAAGAGCGCGAGATCACAACACAGGTAGATAGCGTCATTGCTTAAACGTGCTCGGTGCACCAGCACGCAGCTTAACAAGCTGGCTTCTCGTGCCTTTTCCTTTGACCTTCTGTTCACAGACTAGCCTTGTATTCCAGGACCATGCCTCCATCCCTTCCCCTACCTCCCATCTTGATGAAATGGAGATGCCTATACAGGAGGTCTGGAGTGGGAGCCTGCTTCCAGGTGCTGCTGCTGCTGCTATAGTTCATGGACCACTCTTGGCAGCGACATGCCAAGGTGAATCTGTCCTCACCGTCTCCTGGATCCTCCCTGCCTCAAATCTACCTCTTTTTCTAATCCTAGTCCGTTAGCCCTAAAACCTGCATTCGCAATGGTGGCAACAGCGCCCCCAAGGGGACAAAACTTTGTTATTGGGAGGGGTGAGAAAGCGGCTTGCTCTTTTTTGTTTTATACAAAGCACAGCTGTACCTACAGTACATAAACAGATACACAGCATATCTGTGGTATTAAAATTTCATGGGCGTGCAATTATAAAAAATTGTGTCTAAAAAGTCTCCTGCGAGAGGGCAATCCTGAAAGAAGGATTGAGGAATACTGGCTGAAGGCTAACGCCCTCCACCCTCTCTGGTGCCAAAGCTTCAATAATGGCACATGATTACAAAAGTGAATGATACGTGTATCCGTGTGTCCCTTCCTAGCTGCCTGCCACCAGTCCCTCCCAATTATCTGGACCAAAGACCCCTCTTCTGCAGGCTCTGTAGCATCCCTTTTCCCAGAAGGCACAGTGTCCATCTGCCTGGCCTGTTATCTTATTGGGGAACTCCAGTCCCACGTGAAACTGATACATTAAAGCCCACATGTAATGCCCTCATATCTGGGCACTATTGCCATTGACACTTTAGCTACTCAGTCTAAATTAGGAAGGGGTCACAATTAGGAAGGGGTTGAGCGCAAAAGGGCTTGCTCAGTGCAGGAAGCACATTCACACAGGCCTGGCCTTATATCAATGTTGGGAAGTCAACATTTGCACCCTGACTCATCAGTAAAGAAACCAGGCCTCGGGGGCTCCCAACCCGTCACACACGATAGAGTCGGGTCTCCTGACTCACGGTCCAGCTCAGCCTACTGTCCCGGCTCCCATCCTGTCCAGGAGGACAATGCTGACTGTCTGATGGGAACTTTTAAAGAGTCGGGTGTGAGCGAGAAACGCAGGCAGGGACGCCCAAGAGAACACTGAGCTCCTCAGGGCTCTGTGGTGGAGGCTGTGAAGTCTCCTCCTCAGTCAGGCCAGGAGGACGGCGGGGCTTGCAGACGTGCTGACCCTTGGTACCTACTGAGCCTCGCTTTGGGACACAGGCAGTACAGAGGAGTTAAGAGTGTGGGCTTTGAATTCACACAGACATGAGAATTGAGCGACAGCCCTGCCGCTTACTAGCTAACTGGCAGGCACCCAACTTCTCTGAACCTCGGTTTTCCCATCTGTAAAGTGGAGGTAACAACGGTGGCCATTTCACAGGATTAGGAGAATTCAATGAGATAATAATGTGAAGCTCTTAGCACTGTGCCTGGTGCATAAGCAAACAAGAAATGGTTTGAAGGAGCTGGTCCTGGTAGCCTAAGAAATTTCTCAGAGCATTCATTCTACTTGTTCAGTACCCCATGCCTGAGACTCCCCAAATTCCCAGTGACCTCTGAATTTACAGGAAGGCAAAATGTGCCTTCTATGGACTTCAATGGGCTTTTGTTGTTCCTGAAGTCCTCACCTCCTCCAAGAAGCCATCCTGATTGCCCTCACCCTGAAGCATACTGGACATGGCTATTCTCCCTGGTCCCTATCTCCAGACCTGACTTCCTGCTCCCTGAATATACCTTTTCTTAGGCCTGCCCATGATGCTTAGACTACCTCTCCACTCCTGTTCCAGTGATTCGTTAGTCAGATCCCACTTAAATACGTGTCTGGGTTCGAGCCCCTCTTCCCGACTGGATACGCCACCCAACTCCACAGACGGGACCCAGGTCCAATCACAGGCCCTGCACAGACCCCAGCAGGAGCTGTGTCCACTCACTTAGCCTGGGCCTGACGCCAGCCCTGTGCGGCCACTCTTGGGGCAGCAAGAGGCAGAGGCAGAGAAGGAAAGGCAGGGGTTGGATTCTGGAAGATATTTCACACTCAAGCTTGAGGTAGCAAAGCGTGATAGATGACACTTGTAAAACACAGAGTCCGAGCATCCTGAGTAAATGTGCGTGGCTGTAAAACTCCAAAGCAAACAAAAGGGAGGGAGGGAAGCAGGTGCCACAGCCCCAGAGGTGAAATCTGCTTCTCGAATATCAATTCCTGAAGTTTTCTTGGAGGGCTTCCTGGAGTCTTTTAATGATCAGCTTACATGGGATGGCATCAAACCCTCCCGGCAGTTACGTGGCAGGGGAGGATGGGGACACTATCCTCCATGTCTCTGAGGGCCCCTCCCTCTCTCCAAACCTTCCGCCTCCACCCAAACACTCCTCCAGATCTACAAAGGAGTTTGGGGAGCACTGAGTCAAATATGGGGTCATACACATCTGCAAGGCATATACTATTATTTTCTGCCACCGGAGGAGAGAGCACAGAGGCTCCAGTGCTTAACCAACAAAGATGTGGCAGAGCCAGAATCTGAACCCAGGCCTTCCAAGTGTAGGTTCCATTCCATTCCAGGCATACCTTGTTTTATCGTGCTGCAGTTTATTGCCCTTCATAGATATTGTGCTTTTCACCAATTGAAGGTTTGTGGCAACCTTGCATCGAGCAAGTATATTGGCAACAGTATTTTTCCAACAGCATTCGTTCACTCCGTGTCTCTGTGTCACATTTTGGTAACTCTGCAGTATTTCAAACATTTTCATTTTTATCGTGTTTGTTATGGTCATCTGTGATCAGTGATCTCTGATGTTACTACTATGACTTTCTGAAGGCTCAGAGGATGGTTAAGAAATTATAGCAATAAAGTATTTTTAAATTAAGGTATTACATTGGGTTTTTTTAAGATATAATGCTCTTGTACACTCAATAGACTACAATATAATGTAAATATAAGTTTTATATGCACTGGGAAACCAAAAAATTCATGTCACTCACTGTATTGCGATATACGCTCTATTGCAGTGGTCCGGAACTGAACCTGCAATATCTCCAAGGTATGCCTGTATATGACAACTCTATTCCTTCAAATAAGTTGGACCCTAACACTCTAACTGCACTCAAAATAAAATTGCAACACACCCAGATGTTCTTGCTTTCGTCCAGGGTCCCGTTCCCTTCGGCTGTCTCTGGTTGTTTTCTGCTCTACGTCTCTGCTCTCAGTCTAGAAGCCTCCCCCATCAGAATGGAAAGCCGTCAGACGCCAATATTGTATTCATCTCCACTCCAAGACAGGGGACTTTCTGAAAGGGAACTGCTCCACCCCACAGGCTAGAGAGACTTGACATTCCTGACACTTGGAGGCCAAACCTCCCCTGGATCCTTGATTTTATGTCAGGGCTGCAGCCAGGACACAAAAGCGATTTCCACTGTAGCCAGACCAGGGCTCGGGTGGCCAAAAGGCTGCCCTATTCTCCCAGTGGCCCCACCTACCTCGTCTGCATCTCCCACCCCTCCCACCCTCCATCTCCTCCTCAGTCTCGCCTCCTGGAAGCTCCCTGCTCACCCTCTCTCAGGCCACACTCCCCAGCTTCTCAGATTTCAGGGCCTGGGAAAAGAACTGGCATCTCATAGAAGCTGGGAGCCTGAGCCCCAGAGGAGGCAGCCAGGTACCCGGTCCAGCCCGACAGGGGATGGAGCTGGGAGCCCACCGCCCAGAGAAGCACCGCCAGAGGGTGAAACGGAAATGCCAAGTTGGCTGTTTGTACTCCCCAGGGCAAGGGCAGGGAGATAAGTAATTACATTCCCGGGCAGGAATTAGACCAGAAGCTCTAAACTGAGGGCTGGGCAGGGAGCCTGAACAGAAGCATGTGAGGAGACATAGGAGAGAGACCGAACTCCGCACCCCTAGCCAGAGTCAGAGGGAGAGACGACATTCCAGCGTCAGCCGAAGGACCCAGGCAGCTGGCGTGGTCTGCAGAGGCTGCCGGCTCCAAGTGCAGGCCCTTGTGAGCTCCCGAGTCCCCCCCTGCAGGACCCTGATCCCCTTCAGCCCCCAAGGTACCCCACAAGCGAGTCCCGCAGCCAGCCGGGCTCCACTGCAAGCGGCTGGGCAGCGAGCAGCCCAGCACACGACCCCAAGATCTGTGCTCCCAGCCTCCCCACAATCTCCCCACCTGGGTCTCCCCACCGTGAGTTCCAAGCTGGCCCCCATCCACGTACAACAACCCGACAAGAACCTCTCAGTCTGGTCCCTGGGAACTTCACAGCGGGCAGCTCCCTGCCTCGCTTTGCTCCTCCCCAGCCACGGGGGGTCAATTTCCTGAAGCCGCCCCCTCCCCCAGCCCCACAAGACCAATCAGCCCATGGCAGCCACAGAGGCCCCCCTCCCTGACACATGCATGCACACACATACAATCACACGAACACGTACACACAGTCCACAGTGGCGGGGCAGAGGGCCAGCATCTACCGTCATGCCTGTAACTCCTGCTCGGAGTGCGGGCTCTGGCGAGCGCCCTCTCCCCGAGGGCTTCTGACTGTCTGAGGACATCTCAGCAGGCACTTGGTGTTGGCCTGGCTCAGTCCCTTTGCGGTCTCTGCTCAGGCTCCCTCCTATTTCTCTTTCAGTTTCTGGCTTTCAGGGGCTCTGTCTCCCTCGAACTCGCTGCCTATGTCCTTTGCACTGGGGTGAAGGAAAGATGGGCAGGACACCTCCCCGTCGTCCCCTAGGGTCTGTGCAGAGCAAGGCACTGCCGGCCTCCAAGCAGCTGTCCGCCGCTTTCCCTCCTCCCTGCCCAGGCCAACCTTAGAACCAGGGCAGGGCTGGGTGGGAGACAGACCTACCAGCTAGGCACGGCTAATGCCAGTTTCCATATTGCTTCATCATGCCATTCTGATGCCCCGAGCTGCACACGCACAGTCTCCCTGATCTCCCTGCCTTCTACCTGAAGACAGGACAGGGTCCCCGAGGTTGCCCTACCTGCCTGCCTCCCTAAACTGCAATGATTCCTTCCTTCCCTCCATCAGCACTGAGTCAACCTTCCACACCGGGCTCTACCCCACCCCACCCAGCCCATGGAGCGCAGGGAGCCCTGGCGTCCGACCCAGCCCCCAGCAATCGCTCTAGCCAGGCTTCGCATGTGGAGAGATGCAACAGAGTGGTCTGGTGGCAAAGTTCTCCTGCTGTTTCAACGTTTCCGTATACCTGCGGCTCCTGTCTCTCCCTCTTGCTCTCTGGCCTCACACTGACCCGCTCTCCCCGCTCCTCGCCCCCACTATCGGAAAAAAAAAAAGGAAATAAAGAAAAGGAAACCTCCCGCGACAAGGATGGGCGAAAAGAGAAGAGGGTATTCGCATGACTGCCCAGGTGAGGGAGTCCTCAACTGAAAAAGAAAGGGATGCAAAGTTCCCGGCTCCCCCGGTGCTTTCAGCCCAGCGCCGAGCTCCCGCGGACACCCAGATCGCTGAGACGCAGCGGCGGCGACCACTCACCTGGGCGAGGCAGCATCTACCCCCGGCTGGGAGGCACCGAGGCCGGCTCCGCGGGGCGCCCGGGCTCCCTGGCTCGGCCACGCATCCTTCCCTGCCCAAGACCGGCTCGAGCTAAGCCCTCCGGCTCCGGCGAACGTAGGCAGATGGTGGCCTCGGACGTCCACGCGGGGAGAGCCCTGAGCGGTTTATTCAGTTATATCCACGGCATTTAGCAAGAAGAAGGGAGGAAAAAGCACAACTTGTTCTCTTCCAGATTTAAAAAAGCAAAAAAAAAAAAAAAAAAAAACCAGATAATCCCTCCCTAGGAGGACGCCGGTAGGATTTTCCAGATCGAAGAACCCCGGGCATCCCCAGGAACCTCAGGCATCTTGGAATGTGGGGCGTCTTCAAGTTCCGACGAGCCAGCCGGTTTGTGCGTGAGAGACAGAGAGACAGAGACAGTGACAGAGAGAGAGGGAGAGAGAGAGAGAGGGAGAGGGAGAGGGAGAGGGAGAGTGTGTGTCTCAGCGAGAACGAGCCAGGCACTCACACCCACACGCACACAAACACACTCCCCCCGCACGCCCCGCAAGCACACTGCCCCACACGCGAGCGCGCGCGCGCCCCCGTCACACACACACACACACACGCACGGCGATCGCACGCATGGAGCCGGGAGGGAGCCGGACCGGCTGCCGCGGCCGCGCGAGGCCGGCGGCACAGAGAGCCCAGCGGCCGGAGGCGCCCGGGACCCCGGGCCGTGCGCACCGTCTCCGCCGAGATCCCCGGCGAGGCCGCCCCCAGAGGCGGCCGGCGGAGCTGCAGGAGCCAGGAGCCAGCCTCGGGCCAGCCGCGCGTCGCACCCCCTTCCGCGCCGACCCACCCGGCCGCCGGAACCTGAGGGCTCGGGGGCCCCGCGGGGGTGGCGCGAGGACAGCCGCTGGCCAGCCGGGCCCGCACGAAGGGGCGGCGCGGGGCCGGGGAGGGCGGCAGGCGGGCCTTGCGCTCCGGGAGCCGACAGGGCGGACTCGGTGGCCGAGCGGCGCGGGCAGCCCCTGCGCCAGGCGAGCCGGGTGGCCCGGGCTGCGCGCTGCGGCCGGAGCCGGTGCTGCCGCCTCACGTGCAGAGCGCGCCGTGCAGCCTTCAGCCCGCCGCCTGCCGGAGAAAAACCCAACAGCGCCGGCCCTGGGCTGGGGATGGGGGCTGGGAGGATAGCGTCCACCCAGCCCTGGCCCGGTTCTGATTCCGACACCCTAGCGAGGCGACCCAGGACAAATGAGCTCCCGGCGCATGCACACGCATGCTTAGACTTTTCGTGAGTATCGCCAGAATCTGTGAAGTGTGCAGTGGCGCCAACTGTTTGCACGTCGCCTTCCCTTGTTCGATCCTCCCAGCGACCCTCATTTGACGTGTGAGGAAACTGAGGCTCCGAAGAGTAAAGCAATTTGTCCGAGGCACGTGGCACAGAGTTGAGTCCCCACTCCAACACTACTGTGGACTTAGCATCAGAAGCTCTGGGTCTGGCAGGGGTCTCATCTAACTTTGGTTTTCCTCTCTGCCCACTGGGATCAGCAACCAGTTCTCGGGAAGAGAGGACCAGGCTCTGCCTTACTGGGCTTCCCAAGAGGTACGGGTACCTTTCCCACCGAAGGAACTGAAAGTTTGAGATTCCTGCTTGTACTCCAGCTGCTAAATCCAGGGAGAATGTCTCAATCCATCTCTTCTCTCCTACTGGCTACACCTCCCATGCACCTGTCCCAGATACCCACAGGGAGGCACATGTGGCATATGGATGTGTCTCTGCAGCCCAGGATTGGCTCAGCTGCATAAATCTGTAATATAAAACCCTGCCTCCTCTCTGTGTGCATATAAGTGGGTGAAAATCTGCTGAAGCCCAGGCACCTAGACCCCCATGTGGTGGCCACCCTCCCCATGTACACTCAGGGAAACTGCTAGATCAGTGTTCTGCAGACCCTGAAAGACAAGTCCTTCCCTGGGGGGATGCTAGAAAGCCAGAGGGGAAAAGGGCATGGCCAGGATGAAATTCAAGGTACATCAGAGTGGGTTGACACAAGAAAAGAGGGGCTGAAACAGGGGGTGGGGATAGAGGAAGGGAGGAGAAATGAGGAAAGGAAGGAGGAGGTGAGTAGAAGGAGGTGGGGGTAGAAACAGGAGGATGTGAAGGTAGGGGAAGGGGAAGGTCAGCAGGAAAAGGGTTTTCTTCCTCGCTTACCCTTTGGTTTTGCATTCCATAGGTGAGGACTCCAAGGGGAGGGGTCAAGAGTGGAAGGAGGAGCTATAGCCCAGATTCAAGTGTCTGAGTTGCCCCCAAGGGTCAGGGGCATCAGGCTAGATTATCTCCTTACACCAGAGTCACCCATGGGAGGACCAGAATCTAGTGGCAGGGATAGGATGAACCTGGCACCAGAGCAGAGACGGAGCTCCACTCCGAAACCAATAAGGCGTTAGGATGGCATGAAGGCCAGGGATGCTGGAGGGATAGCCCCATCCCTCCTCCAAAGGGAACCCAATACCCCATCAAGAAGTTGTCCCAGCTCAGAGAAGGGAATGGATATCCCAGGGAGAGCCAGGACTGGGATCATTTCTTGCACTTTGGGTAATTCTGAGGACAACTGGCTTATTTTATGAATAATATTTACCTCACCTGAGCACTCAGCACTGGGCTAGGAGTCAGGTGGCCTGGATGTTCACCGTGGCTTTGTACTAACAAGCAATGTGACAATTCCTGTCCCCTCAAAGGAGCTGGCCTGTGTGCTTTAAGGGCCTGTCCAGCTCTAGGAACCCCTGAGTGACTTTGGCAGATGGAGAAAGGTGGGGACCCAGACGCTCCTCGGGAGGCCAAGAGAAAACCAGTCTGCAGTCACCATTCACGGTGGAAAATCCCCGGAAGAAAATCCACACTTCGGTAGCGGAAAGGGGAAGGATGGTGGATTGCCTGTTTCCTTGAGCAAGCCCAGGAGGCCTGGGTAGGGCCAATGCTGTGCTAGCTGTCTGTCTGCTTTTACTGACTGCTGACCACAGAGGTGGGCCGGGGCTTCCCAAAGAGGTGCTACTATCATCCTGTATGAGAGAGAGAGAGAGGTGGGGTTGGGGGGAGAGGGAGAGAGAGAGGGAGGTACAGCGAGGAGAGAAAGCTCATATACAATCCATTCTAATGGTGGGCATTGGGATTCTTCTGGATTTCACAAGTTCACTTTTCTAAATAACGCTGTGATGAACATCTTTGTACCTAAGTCTTTGCCTGCATTCTCGCTTCTTTGCTTGGGCTAGATTCCCCGAAGTAGAATCACTGGGCAGAAGGGTATGAACATTGTCAAGGCTTTCTGTACATACTTCTTTGTTTCAGTTTTAGAGCCAAGGCACTAAAGTGCAGGGCAGATAAATGATCTCCCAGAGAGCTCCCAGCAGGCGCTTAAGAATGTTTTCACGCACCTTTTCCTGTCTCTATGGGGCAGAGAATGATTGTGCCTGTGCCTCGCACTGCACAGCAGGGCAACGCTGCATCCTTGGGGTACTGGGATGACTCCAATACCCCAATGTGGAGAACGCTCAAGCTCCCCTTGCCCCCGTCATGGCTTATCTTCCCCTGCTCTCCTGGGCACTCCTGACCAGCTTCACCCTGTTGTCTAGCTTTCTGGCTGAACTATAGTTACCAATCCCCCTCCCCCTACTTGTGGTTGGCTCCCAATACCCGCTCGCTCAAGGGGATGGCAGTGCCTGATAAGAGGAGTTCTCGGGAGCGTCTGGAGGTGGCGAGGCATTCAGCCTGAGGAAGAGAAGGCTGAGTTGGCCTGGGCCTTCATAACCAATAGAAGGACCCCTGTGCAAAAGGCAATGAGGGGCCTCTCTGTATCCACTGAGTATGAAAAAGAGAGAGAATGGGTGTAAAAAGCAGTGAGGGGTTCAGGTAGCTGACAGGACAGAGCCAGGTGCCTGAGGATATGGAATCACAGGGCGGAGGCTGTTGAGCCCGCTCCAGAAAAGAACAGTCTATAATCCCAGGAATGCACTAGACGCTTCTTAGATTCCCCCTTGGCACATCGTGGCCTGAAGACTGATTCTATGGGCCACGGGAATCGGAGAGATCCTAGGGCACCGTCTCATAAGGCCTTGGGCCCTCCCTCCACTGAGTCTACTGCATGGCTAGAAGCTAGGGGCCATTCCTAAATCCTTAGCCCCATTCTCTCGCTTCCAACAGGACTAACAGCCAGCCTGATCCCACTTTATCCCACAGGCCTTGTAGAACTTGCAAAGGTTTCCTCAGGAGCCTAGCCCCAGAGTGTACCTTCTAGAGATACAGGTCCAATGTCTTTTAATCCTGCAGTGCCCTCTACCCCTCCTCCCTTCCCAAATGCTGGAGTAAGAAGCAGCAGAATAAATCCCTATTAGTATGCACATGTATTCCCAAATTCCTTAACAGAACGGCTCACACCACCTACAGCCATTAGCTGGAGTTTGTTTTCTAAATCCAGTTTGCTTTTCATCATCAAGTCCTCTGTTTGGCTCTCCCCCTCCCCCAGGCCCCTTGGGTTCCCCTCACGGCTTCACTCTCTCGCCCCAGTCCCAGGTCTGGGGTTGGGTTCCTGATGCATCGAAATCTCAGACAATCCTGGAAGATCACATTCAATCAACAAGGAAGTCTTTACGGTGCATCTTCTGCATACCACGCAGCACTCTGCAGGGGAGAAAACGGGGAGGAAGAAGGCGGAGTCTCTTTCTGGAGAGAAAGGACACCAACTGACATCAGCACTGCGCCTTGCAGTCTATAAAGAACATTTGCAAATGCCGCCCCACTAATTTGTCCCAACAGTCGCAGGCAATAGATCGTTACCCCTGTTTCACAAACAAGGACATGGTGGCATCAAGAGTTTGGAGCTCTTTTTGGATGGCACTGGATTTCAAACCCAGTCTTCGGACTCCACGTCCCAGGCTCCTCTCTGTGTACAAGGCAGCCTCTCTAATACTAGCCTGGATGGCACTAAGTGGTGAGTTCCCAAGTACGCCTGAAGTGCAGTAGACATGCAGAGAAGAGAAGGCCAAGGCAACGAGGGCCAACTTGGTGATATTTCACAGCTTGAGAGAAGCACCCTGGCAAATGCAGAGAGTTGGGAGACCCCGGATTTGTGGGGTTGAAAGAGCACCAGAGGGGAAGATAGAGGATCTGGATTCTGGCTCTTTAATGTGACCTTGGGCAACTCTTCCTCTCTCTGGACCTTAGCTTCTCCATCTTTAAAGAGAGAGAGTTGGAGCTAGATGGTCTCTAGGACCCCAGTGAAGAGCAGTAAAGGAATCAGGCCTCAGGAGCAGGACTTAAGGCAACAGATGCCAGTGACTTCCCTGGCTTTTGCCTCCTGCCAGGGAATCCCCAAATCTTGAGGGTGGTATTGAAGCAGAAAACATTGTGGGCTGGGGTAGGTGCCCAGGAGGATCTGGGAAGGACCATAGCTCTTAGCTCCACCCGGTCACCTGTCGCAGCACCCCCAGTGCTTCACCAGACCACCTTGGCGGTCCCAGTCTCCTCTCTTGCCATCAGGTACCTACCAGTAAGGGTGCTAGGCAACATTTAGGGCACACGTGTGTCAGCCACTCCTCTGCACCCTGGACAATGGCCATTTTATTTAATTCCCACAAAACCCTCTGAGGCAGGTACTATTACTGCCTTCATTTTACACACATGGAAACCAAGGCACAGAGAGTTTGAGTCACTTGCTAGGTCAGAGAGTTGGTGAGTAACAGAGCCAGAATCCCAAGCCCGGCACTCTAACTCCAGAGCTCGTGCTCGAAGTGACTGGTTGTGAAGTAAACGTGTTTAAGGAGAATCAAGGCGGGGATTCATTTTGTCATTCATTCATTTTGTCACTCTCAAAACGGATAGGCAAATTCCCTCCTTTCATACCAACTCTTACTGCCTTCCTTCACCTCTCCCCGCCTTTTTTATATATTGTTTGGATCATATAGTCATAAGTATGCAGTTTGTTTTATAATCCAGTCGACCTGGAAGCACAGCTATAGTCATTTATGTCCCTGCCTCACCATCCTTCACCCAAGAGATTTATCACAGCAGGAATCGACTGACTACAAAATTCTTTCCATTCCTTAATCGAGTCTTCGGCTTTTCTTTCAAAGGGACTTGGAGAGCGGAGCAGAAACCAACCCATTCTTGGTCCCAAGCAGGACAATAATTCAATTTCATCTCATAAAACTGCCTTTGTAAGCGTCATGTGAAAAATGTAGAGAAGGATTAAGGGAAACATCAGCTGTGGCCCCATCTTACACTCTAGTTTAGCAAATGACTAGAATATAAAGGAATTAGGTAAAAGTTTGGGAAATTTTTGTATTTACAGAATAGAGAGATGACTTCCAGGCAAGAAAATCAGACAAGACTTCAAGGAGGCATTAAAATTTGAATGACACTTGAAGGATGGACGGCATTTTGGTGAGTAAAAAGATGAGAGAAACTGGCAGTCCAGGTGGGGTTAAAAGTACAGGTGACAGCAAGGAGGCAGGACCGTAAAGTGGGTGCGCAGGCGTGGGGAGTTTTCTCGTGTCACCAAAGCAAGGACAGAAGAAGGAATGGTGGTTAGAAACGTAGGCTTTGGATACAGACTCTCGATTTAAATTCAAGTCCCCCACCTGTAAGAGAAGTTACCTTAGGCTAGTTGCTGGGCTTCTCTGCAGTTCCATCTCTTCATCAGTAAAGTGAGATTAATAATAGTGACAGTAACACAGTCTGGATGAGAGGATTAAATGACATAAATGACTTTAGAATATTAGATAAAGTGGCACAAAGTAAATTTTCAAGAAATGTTAGTTGTCATTACTATTATTATTATTCAAGAGCATAGTGAGAAATAAAAGGGCTTTCCTGGTGGAGCAGTGGTTGAGAGTCCGCCTGCCGATGCAGGGGACACGGGTTCGTGCCCTGGTCTGGGAGGATCCCACATGCCGCGGAGCGGCTGGGCCCGTGAGCCATGGCCGCTGAGCCTGCGCATCCGGAGCCTGTGCTCTGCAACGGGAGAGGCCACAACAGTGAGAGGCCCACGTACCGCAAAAAAAAAAAAAAAAAGAGCATAGTGAGAAATAAAAGAGCAGAATAGGTTGGCACTGCCTTGGGTCCAGGTTCCTTTGTGCAAATAACTGTGTAACACTGAAGTGCTTTGAATAGATCTATGTAGGGGTTTGGTGGTTAAACTGCTGGGAGAAGTACTTGAATAAAAGAAAAGCATGTATAAATGTATTGAAATAGTCCAGGTGGGGGGAAAAAACCATCACAACGAAGGCTATAGTAGTGACAATAAAAGGGGGTGGATGTAAGAAGTAGAATGGACCAGACCTCGGAGATGCCTAGCTCTGAGGTCTGAGGAAGAAGATGATTGGGGTCAAAGCCCACTTCATGTCACGAAGCCTACTTGGCTAGAAGGATGGTCGGTGTCCTTGAGAGATACTGGGAAGATGGGAGAAAGTGGGAGGGGAGATGGGGAATGATAAGTTCCACATTGCACGTCTGGAGACTGAGAGCTTGGGGATACCCAGGTCCTCTTGTTCAGGACGTAATTGAATAAGTGGGTCAGGGAGAAATAAGGGCAGAGTGGAGGTGGAAGGTCACGGGAATGGAGGAAGTCCTCAGGGGAGAAAGCATAGAGTGAGAGGGAGGTGGAGGTTAGGAACCTACACTTATTGGGCTTTACTCCACCTGTGGTCCTGCACTAGCCATTTTACACCTATTACCCATGATCCTCCCTGCAAAGCAGAGAAGAGTTGGCCCCATTTTATGGATAAGGAGACTGAGGCTCAACAAGATTAAGTAGCTTGTCCAGGGTCACCTTGTGAGAGAAGCCAGACAAGGAGACAGAGAAGCAGCCCACAGAGAGGTAGAAGAACAGGCTCTTATCATGGGAATCAAGGAAGGGGAGGGGGCTTGGAGCTTTGCTACCCAATTTCCCCATGCCAGGGCTCACATAGAAAATATCTCTATACAACATGGAGGGTCAGTAGAGAGGCTGATTTTCCCCGGGAGACAACTTGCCCTCCAGACTCCCCTGACTCCACATGGCTAGTCCCAGTCTGAAGTAATCAATATTTCAGCACAGCATTAAACAGGGATGACATCGAAAAAGATCTAACAACCGGTATACCCAGGTACCCACTAATACGAGCAGAAGCCCCCTACCACACAAACATCATTCTGTTACATAATGAGAGGTTCATCTTGGGGTCCTAGAGCAGGGGCTTGGGCAGCCAGGTGGTGGAAAGGGACACATGGGGGACTCTGGCGGTGGTTTGAAAATATTTCTATATTTTCATTACCCATATGGCTGAATGGTACATCCCAGGCCTGCCTGTGACCAATCTCCAGCACACCCCTGTGCCGTGACACACCAGCTGGGACCACTGGCTTAGAATTTGGTTAAATAGTGTATTTGACCTGGCAGAGGAGTAGGTCTAGGAGGATGGCGACTGGTAAAGCGGAGCTATCCGGCTTGGTGATTCGGAGGTCATTGTGGCCTTTAAGAGAGCAATTTCTGCAGTGTTATGGGTGTGGAAACCAGATTGCTAGTGGTTGGGACTGAGTGGGAGGTGAGGAAGTAGAGGCGGTGAGCGTATAATACTTTTTCGAGAAGTTTAGCTGTGAAAGGAGGGTGGAAGGTGGGATGGAAGCTCAGGAGAAATCAGAGTGGAGGAAAGAGTTTATTGGGGGTGGGAAACACTTGGGTGTAAGCCAGAGTGAAGCAGCCAGCGTAGAAAGAAAACAAGAAGAGATCTTCCAGGGGAGGGGAGGGAAGGGGAGGGGAGGGGAAGGAAGGGGAGGGGAGGGGCAGGAAGTGTTAAGGCATGAACCCTAGAAAGAGGAAGGGGTCCTTCTTCTGCAGAGACCAGAGGAAAGGAACAAAGGAAAGGAGACGACAGATATTTTGAGGTGGAAGGAAGTGATATGTGGTCTGGAAGGAAGTGGTATGTGGTCTGGATCTTGCAAGTTGAGTGGTACAGAGAGAGGAAGTGGGATTTGAGGGGAGAGGAGGGTTGGAGCAGGCCCCTGGGGATAAGACTGGCAGTCTGCCAGGGGATGAATATGAGTATTTCAGGCAGAAGCAATGCCCATTGTTTTCATTAAGCTGTGATGAAAACTCAGGCAGGTCACGGGACTTTGTCCTGCCATTTGTCAACCTGAGAACAACAGAAAGAACCAGGATGTTTGTGCTCTAGGATTTCGGGTAGTCGGGAGGGAGTGGGGACATACTGAGTGTGCAGTGAACTTGGAGTCCTTGTGAAAGATGGATTCTGAGGTCCTAGGTAAGCAGGATAGTGAAGCTAGTCAGGGGTTATTGGTGGGGAGTGAGATGAGCTTGCTCTGAAGGGGATCTGGGGTTCAATAGGCATAAAATGAAAGATGGATAATAACATGTGGCCAAGAACAAAGGAAAAAATGAAGTTCCAGATCTGGGGGACTGTGTTGAATGGTGCCTGCTGGCAGGAGACCCATACCTGCTCTTTCATACTCTCCCCTGTACCACAGGGGTTTGGACACCTGAAAAACTCATTTCCAAGACTCCTTCGCCAGTTAGATCCTGCATCGGATCCACTGATGGGAAGCACTCCAGTGAGGTTAGAATGCACAAAGAAGGTGGAAGCTCTTTTCTGCTTGTGGTAACAGCGTTAGCAGGGATGTGAGATACTAGGTTTCAGCAGTGGTTCCACTCATGTCAGGGAGTGCAGGATCCTGGGATCTGGGCACTTTCCCCTTTTCATTCTTTCAGCTCTACGAGCAGTAATGGCTTCATGAAGTTACCAACCTCTGGGTAATAACATCTTCTCTTTTTTGCTTTGAACATCCAACCAACCCCTTTGACACACATTGCCTGTATTGAATTCCCCTCTGTTTGAAATACCTAGGGTGCTTTCTGTTTTCCAGATGAGACAGTTTTACCTGTTGGAAAGCCCAGGATGTAACTGGGCATATGTTATGGATGGCTGAAGTAAAGAGGAGATGAAGGGCTTGGGATGGGGAGTTCTGAGGTCAAATAACTGAGAAATCAGGGAGTGAACAGCTCAGCATAAGAATCCATGGTTGAGGCTAGAGAGGAACTCTCACACCCTCCTCGGGGCTCTGAGTTCTATTGGGATCATGGGCTACTCCCCCAAATATTCCTTCCCAACTTTCACTCAGGCAGACCACTATCCTTACCCCCACCTCCCCAAGTTAACATCTTCTGTACCCCATGGGTTCCACGGACTGATCAAACTGTGATATGTTTGTTATCCATTCTCCCCACTACTTCCTCCTAAACTATATCCTCTTCATAGTTTTCCCACCTCCCCAAATCCCCAGGAATGTATTTTGTCCCCTGTTTTTGAAAGTCTTATTCCTTAATATAATTTCTTAATATAATTTATTACAATAATAATAAATTATAATTTATTATAATAAAAAATAATAAATTATAATTTATTATAATATATAATATAATAAAAATAATAAATTATATTATTATATATAATATAAATTATATTTATAAATTATATAAATTATATTTAAATTATATAAATTATAATTTATTAAATTATAAAAATTATAATTATATTTAATAATATAATATTCAACAATATATTATTTATTAATAATATATTATTTATTAACAATATATATTATTTATTAATAATATTATTATTTAATATTATTTAATAATAATAATTTAATATTATTTAATATTATTATTATTTAATAATAATATATCAATAATATATTATTTATTAATAATATATTATTATTTATATTTAATAATGTATAATATTTAATTATAATTATATATAATTATAATTATATAAATTATAATTAATTTATATAAATTATATTTATAAATTATATTATATAAAATATATAATATAATAAAAATAATAAATTATAATTTATTATAATAATTTAATATATTATAATTCCTTAATATAATTTCTTAATCTGGAGCCCATGGGGATTCTAAGGGTTAGAATTTGCACAGTTAATTTCACATGTATGTGCATGTGGCTTTTTTGTCCCCCCGCCCCCCGAGAGAGAGACTGTCGTATTTATCACACTTTCAAAGGGATCCTTGTTCCCTTCACCTTGGGTGTGTTCTAGGAAGAAAGAGAACAATCACTGATGAGTCTTAGAACTTAATTTGCTCAAGGTCTCTAGCTTTTTCTGTGACCTTGAAAAAGCCATTTTTCACCCCTTGGGACTCAGTTTCTTCATCTGTAAAGTGGAAACAATAATTCTTACTTTTCAGGATTATTATAAGGATTAGAAATAGCATAAAAGCCAGCACAGTGCTGGGCATGGGTGACTTTTAATAAAAGTCAGCCATTGGAATTGAGCTAGTTTGGGTTCCTCCAGAAACAGACCTTTAGTAGGAATTTCAGTACGAGTATTTTATTTGGGAGGTGACCTAGAAAATGTCAGTGGGGGGCGGGGTGAGAAGTGAAGAAAGAAAGGGGAGTAACCCAATAAAGCAAGTATTTTCAGTTGGAGCTCATTCCACTGGGGATCCCTGGGATACAGTGTGAAGCGCACTCTGAATTATCCCCTCCAGGGGTGAGGGACTGGGGTATCTATCCACCTCCTTGCTGCATATCATTGCCTGAGGGCTTCCAGGGACATTAACTCTCCAGCACAACTGGTTCCCTTGGCCAGGAAAAACCCTCAGGCATAAATTTTCAGTCATTTATAGTAGCAATTTAGTTGTATAAAGGTAAATGCTCAAGAGATAACAGCAGGGCAATGATAGCAACTGCACAGTGACTACTAGGAAGTCTTCCCCTGTCCTCACAATGAGCATTGATAGAGTCCCCACTCCCTGCCCCATGACCCCTTAGCTTGTCCTCTTCGCTCTGTGCAGGGCTAGCACTATAGTATCCTGTGCACACGTATGTGTCTCTCCAAGAGGACTCGAACCTCTTTGAAGGCAGGGGTTGTATCTCACCCTAGGTCTCTGACACTAGGATTTGACATAATGGCTGATACAAAATGGAAATATCTGGTACGTGTCTATAACGAATTAGCTGCCCTCAGAGTGGCTGTTCGGAGGTTTCTGATGACCCCACTCTGCCAGAGGTGTGGCACCATTAGGCATTCCACACACACGGTAGGAGATTTATGCCCCCTCCTGTTTCTGTGGCAGGTGCCTTTATCACAGCGTGTATGGTTCCTGAATCATTTGCCAAGGGATTCGTGTCCCACTATTTTAATCTCCAAAGGGATGATATTAGAAATTCCATTTTAAAAAGGAGCTGTTTAGGGTGTCAGTATGCTATGATAATTATCTGGGAGGAGTTTTCCCCTCTGCTTCTCCTTGAACTGCACTAGTAAGCTCTTTTTCACCTCAAATACAAAGAATGGGAAGAATATGGACTATTTATGTGTGTCCCTCACCCCACCCTCATCCTCAACTCTCATCCCCATATTGCCAACTCATGGGGAGTGTACCCTGTTCCCCGGAGCACGCGCCTGAATAAGCCTGATTGCTTTCCTGTATTTCTTTATAAAACTTTAAATATTCATCATGCCATCAAATCAAATGGGATTCTTTGGCTGTCATTCTTTTCAACACACTGAGTTCTTTTCTCTAGTACCTGTCCTATCACCATTTGAAGCCTCGGGAGACTCGGCATTTATCTAACATTCCCCCCTATAAGCTTGGCTCCCAATCAAGTGAGAGGGATGCTAATAGAAACAGAAGGCTGGGGCTTGTTACTGAGGCCGGGAAATCAGTTGGAGGTTTGAGGGACAGCAGAGAAAGACCAGCCATTTCTCCTAGCTCAAAGAAGGAGATTTGAGGATGAAAGGCCACCATCTCTGCACTATAGCCATTTCTAACCAGCCTGAAGTTGGACGAAGCACCGCGCAGGAGAAAGCCCCGCGCTGCGGCTGCAGCAGGATTGGCGCGCCGCCGGGTGCAGGGAACGGGACGCGGGGTGGGGGGCGCTGCAGGCGGGCACTGCAGCAGGTTGCACTGCAGGCCGCCTGCCGTCGCTGAATTCACCGCAGTGCCGGACACGGCAGCTCGCCCAGACGCAGGCGGCGTGCTTCAAGAGCACGAGGTGCTGGACAGCGCACTTCGCGCTTCGGGAAGCATAAGGACGTCTCTGAGGAATAGCATCACCTGGACCACGAAGACTGCACGCGCAGTGGGGAAGTGACACCTGTGGAGGGAGATTAAAAATGCACATTCTCAGACCCAACTGTGGAGTTCCGATTCTGTAGGCTTGGGATAGGATGAGAAGAATGTTTATTTTTAACATGCATCTTGGAAGCCTCTTCCGCAGGCATTAGCACAGAGGAGTTTGCGAAATACTGCTTTTGGAGTACCTCTCTGATGTTTTGATTTTCCCATCTCCCCACCACGACTTCTCTGCCCTCACATCCCCCACCCTCACATCTGTGCAACATACACACACACACACCCAGGCATCCGGTGCACAAATAACGTATTTATTACCCAAACTTTAAAAGTACTCATTCTGTTCCGGGGAAACCTTAATTTTCTCAAAGAAAGATAAACAATCTGTAAGACAAAGCAGTTTCTCTCAAAGAGGTCCTACTGTCGCAGGGAAGACAGACAGGCAGACAGCTAACTGTAATACAGAGTGAAAAGGGCCCCCCTCAGGGTGTGCAGCTGAGTGCAGTAGCAGCACAGGTGTGCAGGCTCAGGCTGTGTGCTCATACGGGGGGAAGATGGCTGTCACCTTTGGGCAGTGTGTCACTCTCACGGGCCTGCTGCATGAGTTTTTCATGCACAGTTTCCTCCGTGTTATGGACAGCTCTCCATCTGTGTGGTGCATAGCACGCCGCCAAGGAAAGTGATAATTGCTTTGCTCGTTCATCGTGGAATCTCGGGGGACACCTGACTTGCTGAAAGAGCTTCCTCCACTTAGTCTTCTGCATCACAGTCTTCTTGTCTTCCTCTTTTTCCAAGGTTCTCCCTCACTCCTTTCTTATCCACGTGTCTCGATTTTGATGCCCCCCACCCCCCAAAAAAGAGCCTCTTTTCCCCCTAACTCCATTCCTTGTCCCCAGCTGCCAGATGCCATCTGTGCTGAGGGAGGTTTTGTAGTTGCTGCTAATGAGGGAGGTCCTTGAAGAGATGGAGTTGGATTGTTCGTCACAACAAATTATGGTGAGGGTGGAATGAGGTTTGACCCTAGCACCATGACACTTGGGCTAGCTCGGTGCTGAGGAGGTAGGATTGGCAAAGCAGGACTCAAGTAACAATCAAAGACCTTAACAGTAACTGCAACCAAACTGGCTCAGCATTGGTCACAGCGCCCTCTTGTCCAGAGGTCTATGCACAAGACTCCTTCACTCCTCGGCAAATACTGAGTCCTTCCATCCTCCACCCCATTGTCTGTCTCGAGTTTTCTCTTTTGCTAACCTACCACTTGGTATCCCATTACTGTCCTTCTCTTCTCTCTTCTCATGGACCTGATGCTTCGGACATCGTTATCAGCACTGTGCATTCTATAGACATATCCATTTCCAAATACCCAAACCATTCCCTTTCATCCAAGACATGATGGAGACCCTCTTCTAGGCCCTTCCATGCAAGCCACCCGCTTCTCAAAGTTCACACAAGTCCACGCATGTGATTAGAAGGCACAAGAAACCCTTATCCCTATTCTGACAGGATTTGTTTTCAAACAAAGTCATTGTGTTACTCCCTTGAACGAACCTGATTTTTAAATCATGCCAGTTTTCACCAGTGATGGCTGTGTTTTTAATGCCACATTCCTGCTTCCAAAAAGTAAGGTTTGGAATGAATATTTCTGTGGCTGCCCAGTTATAAGCAAAGTTTCCGATGTGTGCCTTACACACATAGCATAGGGGCTTCCCCAGTTCTTTTCCCCAGACCATGTCTTATGTTTGGCTTTCTTGCCAGGACTGTCCTGGAACATGCTTCTCAACTTGCATGGTTCTTTCTGCCTCAGTCTAAGCCCTGTTTCCCATATCAGCATATCTGGTCTGATGTCTGATACTCCAAAGCAGGAGTCTCATCTAGAGCCAAGAGTATGCACCCCACAGAACTCAGTGACCCCCATTACCACAAACGCCCACTGTCATGTCCCACCATCACATTGGTCTCCTTAGATGTAGTAGCTGGTTCAGATCCAGCTGCAGTTTCCTAGACCACTCCCTATGCTGTAACATGGACTAATAGACAATCTACTGGAGGAATTGGACATGTTCCCATCAGTTCCCTCAGCTCCAGCCCAACCCAGCCATTCTCTTGCCCATTTGCCCCTTGCATTTAATTACCATAACAACCCATCAAGGTATGAGTGTTCCTTCTTTGCAGGTATGGAAGTTGAAGTTCACAAAGGCTGAATAATTTGCCCATAGTAACTGGTTGGCCTGTGACTATAACGCAGGTGATCAGCCTTCTTCATCCAGGAAACAGTCTCAGACTGTGTGAGCTTTTAGCTTTCATCTTTAGAGGCATTCCAATGAAAAGAAGAACACTTTCCCTACTAGTTCTTCCAAGATGGTTGGTTCTTCTCACTCTTGGTTTGGCCAAAGGAAGTCATAGAATTTTAAGGACGTTAAATATGCATGGCAAATGCTGGCAGTGTCCTGCTCATGTCCCCTTAGCACTCAGTGGTTCTGTGCTGAGAGCCTCTTATTGCAAACATCTGCATCTCCTTGCCTGAGGACTTTCTCTAGCAGCGAGAACATGCTTCCCCCCACCCCACCCCACCTGCCCTGCAGAGAAGGCTGTAAATGCTAAGGAGTTAACACCCTGAGAGAGGCGTCCAATCAATGACAAATCTGAATTTTGTGATCAATTACCTTGTCACCTCTCATGAGGGACAGCACTGGAACATGTGTCCTACACCATCTCCCAAAAGTTCCCAGTGGGATTGAGCCCCAGTTACCCACAGCAGTAAACTGTTCACACAGACCTTGTGTTGGCTTCCTTCCCTGTCTCACTTCCTGATTCTGCTACTGGTACTTCCTGGGCTCCCCTCCCAAATACACTACTTGCTCTTGAATCCTAGACTCAATGTCTGCTTCTCGGGGAAGCCAAGCTAAGACACTCAGCTTGGAATCTTAGAGGTCATCTGGCTCAGCCATCTCATGACTGAATTAAGTCCCAGAGAGGGAGGTGACCTGCACAGGGCACACCTGGTAGAGGTGGGCTGTAGTCACAGATGTCTCCAACTCTTAGTCCAGCTCCCATTCCATTCTGGGATTCTCCTCCTGCAACCCCTGGCAGCCACATACCGGGCAGTCATATATCACTGTGAATACACCACCAGGAATTGGCAGAACTGGCTGGGAAGTGGAGTAAGGATGGTAGGGAAAGAGCGAATGAGTGCAGAAAAACCTGCAGTCCGTAAATCTCATTATGATTCACCCCTGAACTTTGTCAACAATTCACACCATTCTGCCTCTCTGGCTAGCTCTGTGCAGCAGGAATCTGCAGCCTCGACCCAGGTTAATTACACAGTTGTCCTGAGACTTTAGAACCACAGAGGTTAAAACAAGCTTTGTGTCTGTGTCCTGGCAGGCTGCTGTATGCCCTTTTCAAGCAGCCACTGGCGCTGCTGAACGCTGGCCTTGGTGCTGGAAGCTGGGTTGAGCTGAACTGGGTTGCTGGAGGTTAGAGGCTCAGAACATCATCAGAGCTGAACGGGAGCTTTGTGATCACTTATTTTACCTCCCTTGTGGTACAGGGGGAGATGTGAGGCCCAGAGGGTGGATGGGAGCGCTCCAATGGCATGATTATGCCTGCTCTTTAAGAAGATCAAATATAACTTGGCTTTGATTACCTCTGTCAATGGGAGGGAAGAGGAAGCTCATAGAATTCCAAATAGCATGTAATACAAAATAATTTCTATTTTGAGTGTAGATTGAATTCAAAGCCATTTGGGTGGGGAAAGGGGTTGCAGGTGTGCTTTTGTAATCACGTTGAGCCCTGCTGAATGAGGCAAGAGGCAGAAAGGTGGAGAACGTAGGGAGAAAATTCAGGAGGTAGCCAGCCTAGGATTAAGGATGCCCTGTGGACAGTCTACATGGGGATAAACAACAAGCCACTCCACAAATATGAACGTATTTCCTTCACCAGTCTTGCA
This sequence comes from Delphinus delphis, assembly GCF_949987515.2. Taxonomy (NCBI): domain Eukaryota; kingdom Metazoa; phylum Chordata; class Mammalia; order Artiodactyla; family Delphinidae; genus Delphinus; species Delphinus delphis. Next base: position 34,454,002 of record NC_082692.2, on the reverse strand, counting down.
ACATTGCCCTACACACACACACACACACACACACACACACACACACACTCACACACGCACTGCATGGTTTTAAGAGCATCCTATCCACCACCTCTTTCCAGAATCTCCAGCATCCTCCTCTCCTTGTCAGTCTGCCAGATGCATTCTGAAATCCTTCATCTTTGGTCCATCCAGCCATCTTCCCCTATACCTCTGCTGCTGAGCCCTGGGGAGAAAATGTGCACACTGAACTTGGGCCAGAGTTCGGATCTCATGTCTCAATCTAGCCCCTTCTCCCCCTTGGGACTTGGGCTTGGGTGATCTTTTTTCACTCTCTATGGTGGCTGTTCTAACCTTCAACTTTTCTGAGGACCTTTAAACTTCCCCAGTTTCCTCTCAGTAGATGACAACACTTCCCTGTTAACAATGAACCATCGGACTATTAGGAATGGATTCCCTCAACCCCATTAAAAATCCATCTGCTCTCCAAATTATCCGTTCCTTCTTTCTTTCTCTCATAAAGGAGGACGTTTCCTTCTTCTGCCCAAGGAAAACCCTTCTATCCGTGATGTAGGGCCTTTCTCCTTCAATCTCTCTGAGGAACTCTTCCCATCACTAAGGCACTCTCCCCATCTACCTCTCCCTTCTACTGAGTCTTACCTCTCAACACAGAAGCAGGTTCAAGTTTCTGTCATTTTATAAAGTCTCCTTCTAACTAATCACCTCCTCTCTCACCTTACTTTAAATGCCAAATTTTCTTTAAAAAGTAACATACATTTCTCTCACTCCAATCATCCCACAACGCATTGCACTATGGGCTTTAGCTAAGTCACTTCACTGAAACCACCTTTGTTTAGGACAAAAATGACCTCATAATTGCGATGTCCAGTAGACCCCTCCCCTGCAATCCTTTTCTTACTTAGTTTTTCCTTACCACTTCACACTTTTGAGTACCTTAAAAATCATTTTTCTTCCTTGAAATTTGTGACCGCAGTGGTTTTTCCCCTCCCTCTTGCATCACACCTTCTCAGTCTCTTGAGCATTTTTTAAAGATTTTGGTGCTCTACAGGATCCTATTCTTGATCCTCTCCTCTCCTCACTTTATGCATTCTCCCTGGGTAAACCTGCCCATGCTCCTGGGCTTCTCCCACACGAGTTCATTGCTCCCAAATGCATGGCGCAGCACAGCCCTGTCCTCTGAGCCAGACACGAATATCCCAAGTCCTATGAACACCTTCATTGCATGCTCACAAGCACCTCAAACTCATCCTATCCTCCACAGAAATTATCACACTTGCCCCCAAAGATAGCTTTTTTTTCTCTTATTTTCTATAGCAAAGAATTTGAGTTACCCTTAACTCCATTCCCCACCTTCCTCTTACCTTTCTATACTAACATTCCATACATTATGCATCTGTAGTTACCTAATATCTAGTCTTATGGCCATTCAACACACACTTGTTTATTTGCCAGTTAAGCTTTTTCATTTGCTTTTTAGGTGCTTGTATGTGTATTTGTCTGTCTGCCCTTGTTTTATTCTTTGTAAAATAGAATTCCAGGCAGGGAAAAGGCAAGTTATCATTAGTCATTTATACTTTAGTGTCAATGAGTTCTCTGATAGGAGGATATGATAAGGGACACAGGGGGAAAGCCTGAGTGCCTTAGAAGGTAGCTAAATGGAGAAGAAAGAGGCAACCCCCAGGCACAGAACCAGGTAGCTGGAGCACTTGAGCCAACTCTGCCAACTTCCCAATTTTCTCCCAGCCTTGGCATGCAGTGCTCACTAGGCTCAAATTACAAGAAGCTTGTCATTGCTTCGCTTCTATCTCAGGACTGACCCATCTGTGTCTGGCTCTCACTGACTGTTGCACTTGAGATTTAAAGATTTAGGATCAAGTTGTCTGGTCTATAAACATAAGCTATATTTTCCCTCCTCTCTCGCTTTCTCTCTTGCTTTCTTTCTTGCTTTTACTTAGCTAGAATGTAATTAAATTTGAATTGCAGCCAAAGCTGATTTGTGAGACAAGCATTTGGTTAGTGATATCAAGCCAACCAGGTAAAAAAAAACTCAGCAACATTTCAAAAAGGCCAATAATCGCATTGTGATTGAAATTCAGGCCTTCTCTTCTCATCCCCTCTCCTATTAACTCGGACAAGAGCTGGAGTTCCTCTTGGGACCTTTGGCTCGTTGCATTTTGCAGGTGGGTCTAGGTGTATAACTAGGCACATAGCACAGAGGGGAGGGCCACAGCGTCCCGCCCCCCACCCCAGCCATAGCTGAGAAGCAGTAGTTTGACTAACAGATTCCAGGATATTAGAGGAGGACTAGATTTAGCAGAATTAAGGGGTTAGGACATTGGGGTAGGGACAATGATGGAGGGACAGTGAAGGAGCAGGAAAGGACCGGATGGTTCGAACATCAAATCCTGGAATGTGAGGATGGAATATAAGACGAAAAATGAGATTAAGAGTCAGAGGGAAGGTCTTTGAGGATCATTCATTCATAAAGCAACAGATTCTTAAGGTTGGAAATGAACTCAAGTGGCATCTATTTTTAACACCCCTTCTCTATCCTACTGATGTGGAAACTGAGGCCCAAGAAGGAAATGGACTTACCCAAGGTCACCCAGTGGTATCCATCAATCATTGACACATAATAATGTGTCCTATGCTGTGCCTGATGCTCTGGGAGTTTCCAAGCTGTGTTTAGGTACAGTTTCTGCCTTCCTGGGAAATGACACCAGAGTAACAATGAACACAACCCTCCCAGCAGCCTGCACCCTCAACTTTCTGTGACCTGCAGCACACCTGTTCCAGGTAAGCTGTGACCCTGGCCCTTCCTTTTCCAGCTCTTAGCAGGATCATATTTGGGGGAGCTCATTGAGGGGAGCTGAGTACAGGCAGGAGTGTGTGTGTGTCTACGTGTGTGTTCACATGAGTGTGCTGGGCAAGCAGGAGACCGCTGGCCACATCTCATTCCCTCTCAATACCAGAGAGAAAGGGTCCATAGGCTATTTATTACTTTGGGTCCTCCACGCCTCTGTATCCTTCCTTAATGTGACGAGCTCTTCATAACTCTCCTCTGTGGACATGTCAGGTAGATCTCCACTACCTACCAGTGGTTGTATGTAAGCCCCGGAAGACAGGAATGATGCTAGCCCTTCCCCAGTTGAGCATGTGGATTTTCTATATACACTTATTGGATGGATGGGTGGATGGATACATGGATGGATGGCTAAACAGTGGGCATTGAATGAGGAAACAGGATCCCAGAAAAGTGAAATAACCTACCCGAGCCCACACAGTTAGTGTTGGGCAGAGTTGAGATGAAATTTCAGGCCTTCTGACTCCTAGCCCGGTGGTCCATGTGGCCCCCACAGCCCTGAGAGAAGGCCTTGAAAGGCAGAGGAAAATATAGGGATGAACCAGCTTCTTGGTTAAAGCCAGCTCAACACCCTTGCGTGAAGTCCCTTAGAATTTAAGAGCATCATATATAGAGTCCAAAGATCTGGGCTCTAGTCCGGGCTCTGAGTTTGGGTGTACAAGTTGCATTGCCTCTTTCAGTCTCAGTTTCCTTATTTGTAGAATGGGTTATATCTGACTATATGGCATCCAAAGGGCTCTGAGCCCTGGTATTTTAAGACCCCATCATTCTAGATGCCAATGGATACCCAAGTCCTATTAATTCATTTAGTCAACAAATAATAATAGCAATAATAAAAATAATCATTATGATTATTACATTTTCCAGCTGGATGGGAGGTGTTTGGCTGGGAGGCTCTTCCTCCCTGTTGCTATTTGGGGAATTCAGAGCTAAATATAGCCCAGTGCCAGGCATTCCAAACACCATCATCTCAAATTAGGAAATACATTTGCACCTCCTATCAACAGTCCTGTGGCAGACATGCTGACAACTCTGGCAAAGATGCAAGAAGACTGTTTCCTCCCATGAAAAAATCCATGTCTGCCTCCTGGAAAAAACAGTCTAGAGATTCTGTAGAAAAAACTGATGGCAGGGTAAGGGAGAGTCAGAGGTAAGGATCGACCCTATCACTCAGGAGGACTGGCATATAATCACTATGGTTTATTGAACACCTACTATGTGCCAGGTTGTGTGATGAGTAATTTGTGTATGTTACTTCTATCCTTATGGCAACCTTGAAAAATAATCTTTCAAGGCCACATAGCTTGGAAGTAACAGAGGAGAGATATGCGTCTTTGTCTCAACCCAAGGTTCATGCATCGTCCACTGATGGTACCTACAGTCTCTCTGCAGCTCCTTCCTCTCCTCCTTCCTTGAACACTAGTGGCTACTCAACCGTATTTCTGACCCTGTGCTAAACATACAAAGGTAAATAAGACTGTTCTTACTCCCAAAGGCCTCCCAGTTAATGCTCCATGGATAACATTAACTGATCCTCAAAATACAATGTGACACAAACAATGACAAGGATAAATACAGGGTGAGGTGGGAACATAGACTTGGGGTGGCAGGAAACACTTCAGAAAGGAAGTAAAGTTTGAGCCAAAACATAAAGGGTGACCCGCAGTTGACAAGCCATCGAGGCAAGAGATGGCCCTCAGCAGAAGGTGCATAGGGACAAAGAAATGGCACACTGGGTTTGGGGGGGCAGCACCCGGTGTACGGTGGTCTTGGCCCCTCTGTACCAAACCATCTCCACTGCCAACATTAAGTGGACCGATGCGTGCACAGAAGGAGCAGAGCCAGTTCAGGTCACCCCAAACCGGGGCTCTCCTTCCTGCTTCACAAAATGAGAGAAGCATTGAGTCCTATCCCTGGGAGACCTCAAACCCTAGATTCAGGGACTAAAAAAAATAACATACAGGAACCTGGATGGTGGCCTGGAGCCAGAATAACCCGAGAAAATCCCGCCCCCTCCCTTGGCCTCCAAGCCATGCTCTGCAACCCTGGCATCTGAGCCGGGCAGCATCTCCAGGGAGTGGAAGCTTTTCCAATTGATACTGACTGCTGCCTTTGGCTCTGATGCCTTTCCACGGGTGGGCGGGCAGCACTTGGGAGATGGACAAAAGGTCTCACTGAACGGCATCAATTCCTCCCTCCTCGGCCACCATCGTCCTCTGCCTTCCCTCCTCAGCCTCCCATCGCACCTGTCACTTCTGTTCCCCCCTCTACCCCATTATTTCCTCCTCCTTCTGCCTGACCACTCCCTGTGTCCCGCTCCCCTCCCTCCCACTTCTCACCTCCATCCTTCCTCATTCTCTCCCAGCACTGCTCTCTACAGCCTTAGTTTTGTGATGTTGGAAAATAAAAACAAGGCACTTTTTATGCTTTGTTCCTAATCCCAAACCAATAAAATGCTCCTTTCATTTGAGGAGAAGGGAAAGCAATAACTCAGGCCTTAGCAGGGAGCACAACACACTTACGTGTCGTCTTCCTGGAGCTCTGCGGGGGGCCGGCTCCTCCCACATCAAGGCCTGCTCCCAGAGCAGGGAGCACGGGGTATAAGATGCAGGAAACAGCCCAGAGGGGAGTGCAAGCAACAGGCTTGACAGGGCTGGGACCGGACACCACATCCCCTGCCTGTCACACCTGGCCCCTCCCCTTGGGATGTGGCTGAGTCCCACCCTTTGGCCAGGACCCTAGGACAATCTCCATCATCCCTGTACAAAGAGGCTTCAAGGAGCCTGAGCCCAGCTCAGGGGTGGCTCTCATGGCAGTGCAGCCCTGCCTTCTACCCAAAATGTAACAAGCTGCCATGAGCTGAGAATTCCCAGTCTGAGGGGTAGACCCCATTCCTGGCCTCAGAAATTCCCAGTTTGACGGAGCAGCTAAAGTTCATAATCTCAGAGCTTCCAGTCTGATAGGATCAGCACGACCCCTCCCCTCAAGGAGTTCCCAAGTGAACAGCTTACTCCCCCCAGTACTTGAAGAATACTAGAGGGGTGACGCAATAAAAAGAGAAAGAATGCACACGGTCTTTGGAGCACGGGGTGCTGCTGACTATAAATAAATCCCAGCTCCAAGCTTAACTGATATCTTCATCTGTAAACTGGGGCTTCTCTTCCTCTTTTCCTAGCAACCTGCATTCCAGAGAAGGACCATGGAAACCTTTAACTGTCACGCCCTCTAACATGCCAGTGGGCAGGACTGTGGAATGGTCGCCTATGACCCCTTGCGGTTCCCGTCTCTGTGGCCATTCCTGCCAGTCCCTCTTTCCTCCCTGCCTCTGTGACTCTTGTGCCAATCTCTGCCCCTCAGACTCTCTCTAGAGTAACAATAGTCACATCCTTTTATAGCGGACCTGCTTGGTACCAGGCACTGGAGTAGTTGTTTAACAAAATCTCAATCCCTGCCTCTTGATTTTGATCCATTTCCCTTCCTGGGAACTCCTGTGTTGATTGCTAAAGGTAAATTCCACTTCCCTGCCGTTTGCTGCACGTTCTGTGTGCCCGGTGACTGGGAGGGATGTCAGTTGAGTGACCATCTGTAACCAAATGTTACCATTTGTAAACCCGCCCAGAACCATCAGCCAGCACGGTCTCCCTGGGCTTGTTACATAGCTTCACATCTCAACTCCCACAGCCGGAAGTTCCCCTCAATGAGTTCATTTCTTCTCTTAAAAATTTTTTTGATTGAAGTATAGTTGATTTACAATGTTATGTTCATCTCTGCTGTACAGCAAAGTGACTCAGTTATACACATAGATACATTCTTTTTTAAAATATTCTTTTCCATTATGGTTTATCCCAGGAGATTGGATAGAGTTCCCAGGGCTATACGGTAGGACCTTGTTTATCCATTCTCAATGTAATAGTTTACATCTACCTTGAGCCCTTTATTACGAGGCGACAAATCCATTTTCCAGATGGTGTTGCTGGCAAAAGGCAAGCCTGGGACACGGGCTCAAGGCCACCCACTGTCCTGCACCGAGAAACATGGTGAGCGTCTGGAGGTGACGGAAGCCATGATGGAAAGGGCTGGGGCCCCACCCCGCCAGTCTGCAGGTAGAGGGCCTGTGAGCTGTGCCTGTCAGTGAGCGTGCAAGCGCTCCCTCCTGCACGCCAGCCACAAGGTAGGCTGTGCCTTGTAGCTCTGATCCAGGCTGCTGCAGTGGTCAGACTAGAAGCCAGAGAGGCGGGCCCAACGTGGAGCTAACGGGACTGTCGCACTCCTGCCAGGGACCCTGAGGAGCTACGAGGCTGGCTTCTGGGCACTTAGGGCCAGTCTATGAGGCTGGCTGCAATGGCAGCCCCCTTTCACTGAACTGCCCAGCGTGCTGAGCAACCCAGGCTCGGGTGGCACTGTGGCTTCTCACATTCCTCTGCTGCAGGGCTAGCAGAGAGGGGACAGTGTCCATCATCACCTCTTCCTCAGTCTCCAGAACAGTCTGGGGGGTGGGAAGGGAGTAGGAGCAAAGCAGCTCTTAGCTAGAGATTTCTGGCTCCTTCAGACAGGCTTCCACCCGTCCTGGGAGAGAGAATGTCAGCTCTACCACCCCTGCTTCCTCCGGGATTCCTCAGGCTGGGGGCCTGTCTGCCTCATCTTGGAAGTAAGGGATCAGTAATGTCCTAGCCCACCGGAGGACTCAGAAGAGCTGTAGGGTGACCGATTATCCCAATTGACTTGGGACTGAGGTAGGGGAGAGAGCTTCCTGGGATGTGGTACTTTCCGGGCTAAAACTGGCAAAGCCTAGGCAAACGAGGATGAGCTGGTCACCCTAAAGAATCCTAAAGAACTGTCTTTTCCTGCCCATTATGGGCCCCTGCCTCCTGGTTCCCATCTTCCTTCTCGTTCTTTAAACATCTCTCTGGATTAAAAGTTCCTTGTTCAGAATTTATCCAGGCATAAAGGACAAAGGGAGCCTATTAGAGAAATGGGCGAACAGATACCAGCCCCACGGCCACAGCCTACAGACACTGAAACTGAGCAATGCTGGCTTGCAGAGCACCCGCGAGAGAGGTGTGATGCAAAAGAGAGGGAGTTGGCTGTCTTCCAGGGAAGCAGGTGCTCTGACCAAGGAGCTGGCACCTGTGGCCTTGACCATATAGCTTTATTAAGGTTGCCCGCTGCTCACTCCAGAGGCCCCCAATGTGAAGACCTGGCTGTGAAGAAGGACGTCACGGAATTGGGAACTTGCAGTGAGCTGGTGTGCATGGTAGTCCGCAAGGTGTGTCCTCTCCCTCCACTCTTGTTCACCCACTACTCCTGGAACACTTTCTTTCTCTGTCATCCTCAGCTAATCTCGGAGCTCACCTCTTCCAGGAAGTCCGCCGAGAAGAGGGGTTTCAGCGAGTTTCCACTAGTCTTCATTCCACTTTAGGTGAGATGCATGGACATCTTTGATTAGGGGTCCCCATTCCAGTTACAAGGTTGGTGAGGGACATGTGTCTTCTAACTTGGACTTGGAGGGACAGAGCTCCTGAGGACAGGGCCCAGGCACAGCTGAATGTATGCATCAAATCCTCAAATGCGGTTGGGCATCCCTTTCACCACTTGGCATGGCTGTAGCATGCGTATTGTGACTTTTATTTTAATATGCATTTGAAGGTCTTGGGTTGTAATTTAAACTATAATATTTGCACTAAAGTAAAATGCCTCCCCTCTTCCCATTAACGTGTGTGTGTGTGTGTGTGTGTGTGTGTGTGTGTGTGTGTAAAATACCCATTACATGTTTCTTTTAGTTGGGCATTTACAAACCAGGTGGGGAGTCAAATGAAGTTCCCAGACCAATCTTCCAGGAAAGGGTAAATGTTCTACATGTTTGGGGAGAAAAACAGAAGAACCGGCTAATGTTCATAAGAACTAATAATTAGCAAATTAGGACTCAAGGTATTTCTTCCCCAAAGAATAATCATTTGTTTGTCTTAAGTGAACAAATGGGTTGATTACAATTACTAGCACGTGAAAGTGTTGACTGAGCCTGACTAGCAGCTGTGGAATGCAAACAGACGTGTGAGGACATAATCACATTCTCAATCCCACTAATGACTTGAGGAAGACAGAACATCATACTAAAATCTGGAAAGCTTAGCCTTGAGGTTATATGTTCATATGAAAGTTCTTTAATTAATGCATGCCATCTCTGTTCTTTGGGGCAGACTTTTGCTGCAAAACTGTCACTTAAAACCTAAGCATGCTGGTATTTATTTATCATTATAAGGAAAAATCTTATTTCTCATAAATTTTGGGGTGTATACAAATACTTTCCAACAATATTTTCTTTATAATTTTCCAACAGTTTTTAATGAAAGTTTTCAAACAGACCGAAAAGAAAAAAGATAGTTTTTTTTTTTTGGCCGCATTGGGTCTTCGTTGCTGCGAACGGGCTTTCTCTAGTTGCAGCGAGTGGAGTCTACTCTTCATTGCGGTGCACGTGTTCTCATTGCGGTGGCTTCTCTTGCTGCGGAGCACAGGCTCTAGGTGTGCCGGCTTCAGTAGTTGTGGCTCGCAGGCTCTAGGGCACAGGCTCAGTAGTTGTGGCGCATGGGCTTCGTTGCTCTGTGGCATGTGGGATCTTCCCAGAGCAGGGCTCAAACCCTTGTCCCCTGCACTGGCAGGCAGATTCTCAACCACTGCGCCACCAGGGAAATCCAAATAAATATTTTTTCAGTGAATACTGTATAATTATCACCTATATAATACAATCAACATTTTAGAATATTTGCTTTGTCATATATCTATCATCTATCCATCCATTAATAAATCTTATTTTTGATGCATTTTAAAGTCTATTACAGATATCAGTGTAAGTCACCTTTAATTCCTTTAGTATACATATCATTAACTAGAGTTTAGTATTTGTTTACAGTTCTTTTTTGGGGGTGATATTTACATATAATGAATGCATTGATGTTAAATATACCATTTGATGAGTTTTGACAAATGCACACGTCTGTTTAACCCAAACCATCACTCCAGAAAGTCCCCTCATATCTCTTCCAGTCAGTCTCTGCACCACCCCCATTCCCTGCAAAAAGTAAGCACTGCTCTGATTTTTTTTTTTTTACCACAGAATCATCTTCCAGTCCTAAGATTTTACATATGGAAGCATGAGCATACAGTACATACTTTCTTGCACAACGCTTCTTTCACATAGCATGTTTTAAAGCTTCACCATGCTGTGTGAGTCAGTAAATTATTCCTTTTCATGGCTGAGTTGTAGTTCATGGAATGAGTATCTCAGGTTTTGATTACCCATTCTCCTGCTGATGGGCACCTAGTCTGTTTTCAGTTTTGGGAAATTATTAACAAACTTATATGAACATTCTATACAATACTTCTTGTGAACAGATGCTTTCCTTTCATTTGGGTAAATATCCAGGGATGAAATTACTGAGTCATGGGTTAGATGTTTAGTTTTGTGAAAAACTGCCGGAACTTTCCAAAGTAATTTTACCTTTTTACATTCCCATCAGCAACATCTGAGAATCCCAGTTCCACATCCTCATCAACAGTGGTGCTGTCAGTCATTTGAATTTTAGCCGTTCAAATGGGTGTGCAGTAGTAGATCATGTAGCTCGAATTTACATTTCCTGAATGACTAATGAGGTTGAGCATCTTTTTTCATGTGATTATTGGCCATTCATTAACCTTCCTTTGTTAAATACCTGTGCAAATCTTTGCCCATTTTCATTGAATTGTCTGTCTTTTAATTATTGAGTTGCCGGAGTAATGTATATATTCTGGACACTAGTCCTTTGTCAGATATATGTTTTGCAGATCTTTTTCTCAATCTGTGACTTGCCTATTTGTTTTCTCCATAGTGCTTTTTGATAAGCAGAAGTTTTAAATGTTTATGAAGTCTGATTTAACCATGTTTTCTTTTATGGTTATTGTCTTCCTTAATTCTGTCTAGGAAATCCTGGCTACCCCCAAGTCACAAAGATATTTTCCCAGTTTCTTCTAGAAGCTTCTAGAATTTATGATCCATATCAGATTAAGTTTTGTATATGTGTAAGGCAAGGGCCTAAATTCGATTTTCCATGTTAGTATCCAGTTCTTCCAGCGCCATTTGCTGGAAAGACTTTCCTTTTCTCCATTACAATGACTTGGTGCCTTTGGGGAAAATCAAATGTTTATAGATATATGAGTCTATTTGCAGACTCTCTATTCTGTCCCACTGATCTATTGGGAGATCCTTAGGTCAGTTCATACAGTTTGGATTAATGTAGCTTTTATAATAAGTCTTGGAGACAAATAGCATAAGCCCTCCAACTTTATTCTTTTTTGAAGGGTTGCTTTGGATATTCTAAGTCCTTTGCATTTTCATATAAAATTCAAAATTAGCATGTCAATTTCTTTTAAAAAAAAATCTGTTGGAATTATGATTGGGATTTCAGTGAATCTAAGAGGAGAATCTAATTTGGGAAGACTTGTCATCAGTTTTGAGTCTCCCAATTCATGAACATGGGCTATCACTCCAGTTATTTAGATCTTCTTTTTTTTTTTTTAAATGGTTTAACTCATTTATTTCACCATCTTTAAACCAATGTAGCGGAAGAATTGCACCTCACCTTTATAAATCTTCCCATTTATTCTGACTCAGGTTTTTTTTTTTACATAGATTTTTTGTATATATAGCAGGTTTTTATTAGTCATCCATTTTATACATATTAGTGTATATATGTCAGTCCCAATCTCCCAATTCATCACACCACCACCACCACCCTCCCTAGATCTTCTTTATTTTCTTTCAACATGTTTTATATTTTTAGTCTTGCATTTATTTTCTTAAATTTATTCCTAAGCATTTTATGATTTGCTGCTATTGTAAGTAGAATTTCAAGAATTGCTTGTCACTAGTATGTAGAAATCCAATTGCTTTTTTTATTTGACCTTATATCCTATGATCTTCCTAAATTCACTCATTAGTTCTCGTAGTTGTTTCGTTGCAAAAGCCCTAATTCCTTAGCATGTTCTATGTAAACAATCAGCTCATCTACAAATACAATTTTACTTCTTCCTTTGCAGTCTCTGCTTTTCTTGCACTACTGTATTGGCCGTCATGTCCAGTACATTGTTGAATTAAATTGGTGAGAGTGGACATTCTTGCCTTGTTCTCCATCTTAGGAATGTTGGGAAATAATTCTCCATGGATCTCTCAAATTCACGCAAGAGATTTCTCTTCTGTAAGAGAAATACTTATGGCAGAGGCACTAGCCTCTGGATTATCTTTTCAAGAATGTGGGTACAGCAAACAGCCTAGGAAGACAGAGATAGTGTATCCCTCTGGAGAAGAGGGACAATTTATTTGCTGTCCAATTTGTTTGATAGTCACTCCAGGGCAAAGGCTGGGCAGGTTTTCTTGCAGCCACTTATGAAAGAGTGAGGTTCCCTAGGTTTGGGGTTCCTCCTCCTTGACACAAACCCACTTGGTGTGGAGCATCAATTTAAGCCCAATAGGACTTGGGGAGGAATGATGAGAACATGAAGCTTATGCTACCTGCTGGGCTTTGAGTAACTGTCTTTTGTCTCTGACCCAGGAGTCTCATGTCTCCTGTCAGCATCTGCTATGGACGGAATAGTGTCCCTGCTGCCAAAATTTGTATGTTGAAGCACTAACCCCCCAATGTGACTATATTTAGAGATAGAGTCTATAAGGAGATAATCAAGGTTAAATGAAATCGTAAGGATAGGGACCTGATTCAATAAAACTGGAGTCCTTACAAGAAGAAACACCAGAAAGCCTGCTCTCTCTCTCTGTCTCTCTCTGTCTGTGTGTGTGTCTCTCTCTCTGTCTCTCCCTGTCTCTCTATCTCTGTCTCTGTATCTCTGCCATGCTCAAAGGAAAGGCCACGTAAGGACGAAACACTGTCTATAAGCCAGGAAGACAGCTCTCACCGGAAACTGAATCCTGATGGAAATTTGAGCTTGCACTTTCCAGCCTTCAGAACTATGAGAAAATAACTTTCTGTTTATTTATGAATAAAATACCAATCTGGTATTTTTCTAGGGCACCGAGTCGACTAATACAATATCCATGAAGCTACAGTAGGCTACCTTGTTAGCTTGCAAGAAGGGTAAAATTCAGACTCTTCTTAACAGGAGAGAAAACTTTAAATCTTTAATTAAGTATGATGTTTGCTCTTAGATTTTTGTAGACGGTTTTAGTCAAATTGAGAAAGTTCCCCTCTACTGTTAATTCGCTGAGTTTTTTATAAATTGGGCTTTGCATTTTGTCAAATGCTTTGTCTGCCTCTGCCAATACCTCCTTTATTCTATTAATATATGAATTACATTGATTGACTTTTTAAATAAATTGATTTATTTATTTGTTGCTGCACACAGGCTTTCTCTAGTTGCGGTGAGCAGAGGCTACCTCTTCCATGCGGTGCACGGGCTTCTCATTGCAGTGGCTTCTCTTGTTGCGCATGGTGCAGAATGGGGAATCCAGGGGCAGAGCACCGGTGGTGGTACCAGAGGGCTGCAGTCTGCTCAGCTCTGACAACACAGGAAACAGGCACAGCCAATGTGGTCAACTGCCCAGGCTCGAACCCTGAGGTCCTCAACCTTGGCCACCTAGAGAATCACCTGGGGACGAATGAAATCTCTTCAGATGGGACAAGCAGCAGTGTTTATGAAAGCTCCCCAGGTGAGTCCCATGTTCACCCTTGGACTAGAGTCCAGGCATCTCCACAGACTGGCTTTGCTGCCCGGGTATATGGCCAAATCACTTAACTTCTCCAAGCCTTGCTTTCCTCGTTGGGTAAAGAGAATACCCACCTGGGTGCCCAGAAAGATGTTAAGTATCACAGATACTAACCCCAAGTATCTGTGAACGTGACTTTATTTATTGATGAGGTCTTTGCAGATGTGGTCAAGTTAAGATGAGGCCGTTAGGGTGGGCCCTAATCCAGTATAATAAGTGTCCTTGTAAAAAGGGGAAATTTGGACACAGAGAGCTGTACACAGGGAGGACATCATGTGAAGACTGGAGTCATATGCTGCATAAGGTAAGGAACCACCAGATGCCAGGAGAGAGGCCTGGACCTTACCCTTCTCTAGCCCCTTCCGAGGGAGCATGGCCCTGCCGACACCTTGACCTCGGACTTCTGGCCTCCAGAATGGTAAGACAATACGTTTTTCTTGTTTAAGCTGCCCAGTTTGTGGTACTTTGTTACGGCAGACTAATACACCACTTGACAGGGGTTTTATAAGACTTAAGAATAAAATCTGTAAAGCCTCTGACACAACATGTACACTCAATAAATTATGGTGGGAATATTATTTTACTTTTCTGAGTCTCAATTTATTTATAATAAATAAAGAAATATAATGTAGTGGGGCTGTGCGACCATGGACAAATTTCGTAATCTCTCTGCCTCAGTTTTCTTACCTGCATAAGGGCAGTGATGAGAGCACCTGTTTCACTGGATTGTTGTGAGAATAAAATAAGCTCAAACATGGAGCGCACTTAGAACAGTGCCTGGCACATAGTAAGTTCTCAATAAATAGGATGATAATGATGATGGTGGTGGTGGTATATAAAATGAGAGGGAAGAACAAGATGGTCCTTAACATTTCTAGCTAGACAACCAGATACAACAACTGCTTTTAAAATGGTCAAAGTAAAGAAGCCCTCTGCTTTTACTGCAGTTTGGCTACAGAGAGAAACTAGGGAGAAAATGCAGGTTTTTCTAGGGAGTCCAGGAAGAGAAGGCAGTGTCTAGGGAGCCCTTAGGTGCCTCTGACACTGGGTCCTGGATTCATCTCTAAACTGGCAACTACTACCCGGCCTGGAGTTTGTCCCTTGATGGTTCCTTACCCAAGTGTGTCTTAGCATGAGGGACCAAAGGGTGCCTGAGCAGAGACAGATGGCCTTGAGAAGCTGCTGCCTCAGTGGGACCCTCAAGCTCCCAGGTGAGCCAAGGAGTGCGGGGGTCTGGGGAGGTACCACCTGACCCACTGTGCTGAACAACCCAAGGGGGCACTGGGGATGGTGAAGGTGATGGTGACAGTGTCTGGGTCTCGCTGTGATTGGAGGACCAGCCCAGCCCACGCTAAGCTCAGGATGCCGGGAGGAAAAATCTGCCCTTTTTATTGATGCCTCTGCCTCGTCCTCCCAGAGAAATCTGATTATCTGGGCTCTGCTGGCAGATGTCAAAATGAAATGTTTGCTCCCAGGTCTCCACGTGGTGGGGGAGGGTGTCTGGGGCCAGCTCCTGCCTTCCTGTCAACAAACCATCATTAATCCCCCTCTCTTACAGTCGATACCTGATGTCACTTTTCCTGGCTTATGTGGCTCGGTGACCTTCCCTTATTTTGTTCCTAATAAAGACGGCTCCAGTGGGGCTGGGCCTGCTGTGAGCCCTTTAATTCAAAGGGTGGTAAGTCAGAGGGAGCCTTCCAGACAGCAGGCAGCTCCTGGGGTCAGCTCCTCGGGTCTCTGGCCACCTGCTGCCCTGGCCACTGCTGCAGCACATTCCTGTGGCTGTGATGTGACGCTCCTTTAACGAGAGTTTCTTACTTTGTCTTGATAAGTGTGCCTTCCAGAAGATTCCAGCTCAGTTGCTCCGGGGGGCACCCTGGACTCCAGGGTAATGGCTCCTGTAGGTGCCTTTGTTGCACCTACACACACACACACACACACACACACACACACACAGAGTCTACCCTGGCTTCCCCAACTCTGTCTCCCAAAGCTACTGTCATGGCTCAGCCACAGAAGTTCTCAACCCTGGTTATGTACTAGTATCATCAGGGGAGCTTTAAAAACTACAAAGCACTTCACAAAAGGGGCCACCTAAGTGGCCAGTAAACACGTCCAGGGGCTCAGATTCACTGGCCATCACAGCTGGCTAAAATGAAGCTTACAGATGATACCAAGCCCTGGCTGGGCTGTGGAGAAACCAAAATGCTCATGCATTGCTGGCGGGAGTGTAAACTGCACAATCACACAGCAGAAAACTGCTCGGCAGTATCTACACTAAATACACACATACCCGCGCTCCAGCATTTTCCTAGGCATGTGTACACGGAAAGGCATGCAAATAGCTACCAAAACACACACATGAGTGTTCATAGCAGCCTTCTCCATAGTAAACCAAACCAGAAGCGATTCGTATGCTCGTCAACCAGAGAACTGAGAAGTAAAGGGTGGCGTGTTCATACAATGAGATTCTAGAGCAGTTTGAGGATAAACAGACACCATTACAAGCAAACAGAATGTGCATAAATGAGGCCAGACACACAAAAAGTACCTACTTTTCAATTTCCATTTGTACGAAGTTCACATACAGGCAAAACTAGCCTAAACGAAATAACTAACTAACCTAAAACTAACCTGAGTGGGGATGTTGGTTAACTTCAGGTGGAGACTGGGAGCGGGTGTGAGAGGGGTTCCAGGTGGCCAGCAAGGCTCTGCATCCCGAGTTGGACATTAGTTACACGTGTGCATTGTTTGTGAACACCCATCGAATGTGTACATTTAGCATTTGCACACTTTTCTAGAAGAATGTTCTTTTCTAGAAGAATTTTATATTTCAATAAATAGACTTAAAAAAGTTACCAAGACCCAGACTCCACCTTCAGAGAGTCTGACTTAATGAGTCTGGGATTCAGTACCCTGGCATGGGTACTTTTAAGTTCTAAAGTGCAGCCAGAGATTTAGAGAGTGAGGGTTTGGAGTCAGAGATAGCAAACCTAGAAGACTAGTTCTCCCATGAACTTGCTTGCGTAAGTTTCTGAATCTCTCTGGATCTGTTTCTTTTTCTTCTTTTTTTTTTTGGTCACACTGTGTGGCCTATGGGATCTTAGTTCCCCGACCTGGGATGGAACCCATGCCTCCTATATTGGGAGCGCAGAGTCTCAACCCCTGGACGGCGAGGGAAGTCCACTGTTTTTTCTTTTTACTTCAGGCCTGTTTCCCTCAGGGTAACATGAGAGGGTTGGACAAAAGACCCAATGGCATTAAGGAGACACCATTGGGGACCTCTGAGAACGAGTTATAGCTACAGAGACCAGGATCCTTTGGCTTGTCCCCTCCCCCCTCCCCATGTCTGGGAGTCCTGTGTATAATGTATATCAAGGCAGAACCATTTTGGCCGATGGAACCAGAGTGGATCCCCTGACCCTGGAGGACTCTGTGCTACACGGAGGCCAAACAGTGCCTCCACTTAAGCTCAACTGAGAGAAGGGAGCTTCCACCGATTTTATAAGCCCAACTTCTTCACCTGTCCCTTTCCAACCCTCCCACATGAGAAAAGGGGGGAGGGAAGGAAAGCAAGAGAGGAGTCGCCCACTTTCCCCTTTGTTCAGGGAGCTTTCTCAACCTTCGGTATTCCTAACTCTTGAGCACCCCAGCCAAATCCCTAAGACCTTCAAATCTAGATTTGCTCTGCCAGCCAGGGAGAAGTGTGCTTTCGTCACTTCCCACTCACTTCCAGGTGTCAGTGACTGTCCCCAGGTACAGAGCCTGGAACCCCATGGGTTCAGCAGAAATATTCCAGCTCGATTAAGCAAGCAGAAACGGAGCCGAGGAAAGCCAGGATGCAGATGTTGGCAAGCTCTTCTGCCTTGAGAAAATGTCATCCCCCTGGCAGGGAACGGGGAGGGGGCCAAGCTCAAAAGTTTCCTGCCCCCTCTGAGTTCACTGAGAATTCTCTTCCCACATTAGTCATCGGAATGTTTAAGAAGATGACAGCTGGGCTCCCAGATGGGAAAGTGGAGGCAAATGGATGTGGGGGACGACTGCCAATCAGGCGATGGGGCGGCTGTCTGAGGACGTGAGCCCTTCCTCATTTACCTTCTCCCAGGAAGCGTAGGTGGGAGCCAGATACCTCAGCACTCTGTCCCAGGCCTGGCCCCTGGGGGGGGCTGGGAAGGGCTGGGAAGTGGAGGTAGGGTCTTCCCTTTAGTGACCAGGCAATGCATAGTTTTCCAAAGTCTTCACGCAGCCCACAAGCAAACGTAGAGTTTGTCGAAGTTAAGGAAGATGACGTCGCACAA
The DNA here is from genome assembly GCF_949987515.2 of Delphinus delphis. Classification (NCBI taxonomy): domain Eukaryota; kingdom Metazoa; phylum Chordata; class Mammalia; order Artiodactyla; family Delphinidae; genus Delphinus; species Delphinus delphis. The sequence goes on along the minus strand of NC_082692.2, from coordinate 34,436,094 downwards.
TTTCAACCTCTGCCACAACTGAAAAAAACGTTACTCTGAAAGAGAAGAGGATCTGTGTTTTGCAATGGTCAGTGGAGCAGAAGTACTGATAGGCTATGAGAAAAAAATTCCATCTGCTTCAAAGGCCGTTTGCAGTTGTTTATCACCCCTGGACCTAAAATGTTTGAGTTTAAAAACTGAAGGAGGACTTTATGAAGACCTGGTATAGACCAACACGTACTCCCAGAACATCAGTGAATATCTGGCTCGTGTTCACTGAGCATTCTATGCACGTGGAAGAAAAAGACTAAGAAGGACAAGGCACTGAGAGAGCCACACACGGCGGCAGCCACTAAGGGAAAGATGGACAGACAGACAGGTACACACAGAGGTGAAGACAGAGAGAGACAGGCACCTACAAGCAGAGAGAGAGTGACAGTGTTCCATGCCTACAAGACATAAATGCACAGAGAAGGACAGAAAATCCATTGGCACCACAGGTAAACAGGTGACACTTGTTTTGGTCACTTCTTCTCCTCCAGCACTAGGGATCCCCTGGCTGCATCCCCTGCAGAGTCCAAGAGTCCAAAGCCTTTGACCTCTCCTCCCCCTTGCTCCACACCCCTGTCCCCATAGCTACACTATGATGAGTAATTCCCCGAATCCCTGTGTATTTTGCATGTAAACCCATTTGGCCCAAATTGAGGCTTCTTAACCTTAGGAGCCGAGGCATATGTCTGCCTGTGGAGGGAGATCAGAACAGCAGGGCCAACTGGCTTGTTGGTTTCCTGAGGGCTAGAGAGCAGAACCATGATCCTCCCTGAATCAGACAGCCCTGCAGGATTTGGGACAGGGGCCACTGGTGGAACTACAGGTCCTGAGTGTGGGGACAGACATGCAAGCCAAAGTAAGAGAGGATCTGAGGCTATTCTAGTTGGTTGGAGATGGAAATGGGGTCGGGGAGGGGGGGAGCCACTTAAGGACTGGTAGTGACAGAAAAGAACGATTTCTACTAGATCCACAGTTTGGCCTGTGGAAGCACATGGGGCCCTGAGGGAAAGATGCCACCACTAGCTAAAAGTCTCTCTCTGGTGTTGGATGTGATTTGAGGTACCTTTGCATCCATTAGGATGCTCTGAGCTGTCAGTAACAGAGTATCTAATTAAAACAATATTTATGGGCTTCCCTGGTGGCGCAGTGGTTGAGAGTCCGTCTGCCAATGCAGGGGACAGGGGTTCGTGCCCTGGTCCGGGAGGATCCCACATGCCGCGGAGCGGCTGGGTCCGTAAGCCATGGCCGCTGAGCCTGCGCGTCCGGAGCCTGTGCTCCGCAACGGGAGAGGCCACAGCAGTGAGAGGCCTGCGTACCGCAAAAACAAACAAACAACAATATTTATTATTTACATAACAAAAGTCTAGAGATAGAGCATTTCAGAGTTGATTATAGGCTAGTCACCGAGTTCAGCTCAAATTTGAGGGGAGAGGACATAGACCCCATATCTTGATGGGAGTGGTGTGACAGACTTTGAGAAGCAAAAAACTAAATGTGAAAATGAACAAGCGTTGTTTCAGGCAACTACATTTTGGGGTGGCTTGTCCACAGTATCACTGCGGCAGTGACTGACTGATACATTTTAAACTCATACCCTGCTGGGAGTCAGCCACTACTGTAAAGTTGGCCTAGTCTGGAGGAAATAGAACTGCAGAAAGGGCATCCAAGGGGGCCTCCCCACTCCTGCGGTTGCTCCCCTCCCCTCCTTCCACCTTCTTTCCCCCCCGTCAATCTCCCGCTAGACTAAAGGCCGCAGAAAGCCCTCTGCCCTTCACCTCCCCCCCCTTCACGTTGTGCAGTCCTTCTGCTGCGTTCACAGACTCCATATAACAGCTAAAGCTGCACGATCCCTGCCGGGGCTCCTCATTTGTTGCTCACAAAGCCTCCTCTGTGGACCATTTTCCCCTTAAAAATTCCTTTCTTTGTATCACATGTTCCATGGAAGCTTTCTCAAGCTAGAGGCCTTGGAGATCCCGCAGGCCAGCCAATTTGCCGAGGCAATGAGACATTAACTTCTGCCTTTTCTCCAGGTGGCTTTGACACGTTTAATCTTTATCTATCAGCTTTCTCCGGACGGCTCTCCACGGCTCCCCCGCTCCCCACTCCAGCCTCTGCTCGTGCAGTGATGTGGCTTCTGGTTTCTACTCCTTACTCAAGACGGAGCTCTATTATGCCCTGGGTTCCAGGAAGGCTCTGGCGCCATGCTAGGAACAGGGGCTGCTTGGTTCTGGGCCTGGCCTAGAGGGCTGTGCCCGTGTACTGAGAAGCATAGAAGAGAAGTGAAATGTGCCGTGAAAAGATATTACAGGGGCCTTCATGTTCCAAGAGATGTTTCTTGAGCACCTCCTGTGTGCAGCGTGAGGTGCTGGGCACTGGAGAGACAGCAGTGGCCCAAACAGATGGAATCCCTGCCAATGAGAGCTTCAGCTCGAAGTTCTTATAGGATTCTGTCCAGAGGACGGCGGTAACCAGTAAGGAGGAGGACATTTCCCTGGGGGGCAGATGTGGTCAGTGCCCCCCCGACCCACTGTCCCAGCTCATGATCACAGGGACCCACTCAAGCAGCCCTGACTTGCCTCAGAGCTTTCTCTTCTCCGTGCACAGGGAGGGCCCCAACCGCCAGGGGGTTAATGGGCCCAGCGGTGTCCGGGGATGTGTGGGAACTGGAAGATGAGTATCCTGGGGTCCTCACCCTCAGGTGGGACTCCTGTGAGGCTGTTCTACACGGTGGCCAGGAGGACCCCAGTGGGATGGGGGTCCCACAGTGGGAGCTGCTCATTAACATACACAGTGGTGGCTCCCGCCCCCTCCCCACCTCACTTCCCCACAGCCCTGCTGGCGCCTCCAGGGCTCACATCTCAAATAAACTGCTTGCGTACAACCCCCAATTAACATAATAACAATGATAATTATTAGTAGTAGTAGTACAGTAGTAGCAGTAGATTGAGAACTCATAATGTGCTCGGCCCCTCTTTTTTTTTTTTTTTTTGCGGTACGTGGGCCTCTCACTGTTGTGGCCTCTCCCGTTGCGGAGCACAGGCTCCGGACGCGCAGGCTCAGCGGCCATGGCTCACGGGCCCAGCCGCTCCGCGGCATGTGGGATCTTCCCGGACCGGGGCACGAACCCGTGTCCCCTGCATCGGCAGGCGGACTCTCAACCACTGCGCCACCAGGGAAGCCCTCGGCCCCTCTTAAATTGCAATGCCTCTGTGTGTAGGTACTGCAATTATCTCCATTCTGAAAAGGAGAAAACAGGCACTAGAGGCACTAGAGAAAACAGGCACTAGAGGCACTAGAGAAAACAGGCATAAGGGAAGACCTTTGGCTAAAATCCAGGATCTCAGTCAGAGCTCTGAGCAAGCAGCTCAGGATACTGGGGTATCTGTGCTACTCCTAAACTTCAGTTTCCCCTCCTTTCATAATGAGGATGCTACTCCCAGCCTGCCCTCCTCATAGGGATTGGAAAGCTACTGTAAAGTGAGGAGTTTTAAGCTCTAACAACATAAAGGGCATGAAAAGCTTTTGGAGAGCATGAAGCTCAGTGTGAAAACGAAGGTTGAAGGATGTGTGGAGTTCTCCTTCCTGGACAGCTGCTCTTAGCACTGACGACTCCCTCTAGGAGGGGTGAGATCCTTGAAGGAGGAACTTTGGAGTCTCAGCCATAGGAGGTTCTTCTTATCCAGCAATCCTTATTCTCTTCTCCAGTGTCTTAGTCCTGTGTTTGTTTGCTTGTTTAAATTCTCTCCCTCAGACTGGGGATCCCTGAGGGCAGGGCTGTGTCTCCCCTTCCCACCAGTGGTCCCAAATGTGGGAAACTGTTGTAGAAATCCTTAGGTTGGGGATTCCCAGATCAGGTCCAGGGCTCTTTGAGCAGTTGTAGGAACTGGGCAGTGGGGATCCTGACCTGGACTGACATGGAGCAGAGAGCCTGTGTTAACTGAGGTTGTCCTAATTCTGTTTGTGGAGCTTTCCAATTGACTTATTTATAGGTGTCCACACCCGGTGAGTTTACTGGCGCTGGTTCTGCCGCCTTTAGGGATCTCTGTGCTAGATGAGGTGGAGCGGAAGCGCGGGTAGTAAGAGGAGTGAGAGGTGAGAGGGGGAAAGAGGGGGCCACTTCAGGGCAGAGCCAGAAAGGAGGATGTGCCCTGGACCCCATGCTCCCAGACTCCCACAAGAAACTATATGGGCCAATCTGTGCTATTTCGCATAAAGTTTTTTCAGAGGTTTCAGTACAGGATATGTTCCTGGAGGATGAAATTCAATTCTGCCTGGAGACCTGGCCTGGCCCAAATCAGAAGTGGGTAAGACACGCTTTTAGCTGCAGGCCTTACCTCTCTAGGCTTTCCATCTTGCAGGGTCCCACCTGCCTGAGCTCCTTCATGCCCTGCTTCTCAACCTACCTGCCCTGTGTCCCCCAACCTCAGGGCCCTATTCTGTTCATCTCTGCCATCTTAAGCTAATGCTATGTCCTCCAGATAACAACCACCTTGTAAGGACAACCCCTGAATCGGATCAATCCTGGTGGGAAACCCGCGTTGAGCACTTCCCCTCCACCAGGGCCTGCTCTGAGCAGTTCACATACATTAACTTGGCTCCCCTCATAACCTCCTTATGAGGAGCAACTGGTGTTATAACTCATTTTACAGATGAGGAAACTGAGCAACAGGGAAATTAAGCCCAAGGTCCCACCATCAGTGGCAGAGTTGGCTTGAACCCAGTCTGTCTGCCCAGTGGTAAGCAGCTCCCAGATTTGGGGACTCAGAAGCCCTTCCTACCACCTGCCCAGCCCCCCGACGGCACTCCCTTTACTTTCTTCCAAGCAATCGGCGTCTTTGCTCATGATATAATCTCCCCTTGTTTATTGTTTACCCGTGACTGTCTGTGTTCCCTGCCAGCCCACAGGCTCCCTGAGGGCAGGTACTTGCCGGCTCCTGGAACAGGACCTGTCACATAGGAGCCACTCTGTACATGCTTGTGGAATGAATGAAGAAATGATTGGCAGCAGAGGCAGAGGTGGTCACCCAAGGGATGGGCTCCAGTCACCCAGTGAGGCCCCAGACCCAGACTCAGAAGACTGTGTGTGCATGAGTGTACGTGTGCACGCGTGTGCATGCGTCTGTGTGTGCACATCTGTGTGAATGTGTGTGCACATGTGTAAGTGCATTGTGTGCACACATGTGCATGTGCGCTTGAGTGTGTGTGTGTGTGTGTGCACCTGCCCAGGCGGTGCTGGAAGCTGTCAGCCTGTTGGGCAGGCTGGGCTGTGCGTGGCCTGAGTCTCACTGCAGCCTAATCATGCCTGACAGATTGATTAGGGGAGCAAGTTGCTGCGTCTCTATCACGACAGACAAGGCGAGCATGCCTCCACTTAACCTTTCCCTTCACACAGGGACGGAGGGACTGCAGGCCGGGGCTGGGGAGGAGGGGCCGGGCAGGGAGGGTGAGTAGGTCTGTGGAGAGACAGAGGCAGCAAGAACAAGCACAGCGGTGTGGAGGGAGTGTGGAGGGAACAGGAGGTGGGGAGCAGTTGACACAGGCTGGAAGACAAGGGAAGCGGATGTCCAGCTGGTGTGGCAAGGCCAGGGCTTGTCTCCACGATGTCATCCAAGGAGCCCCAGGGCCATGGATGTTCTCCTTGGGACTAAGCATTGCCCTCTGTTTCCCTGAGGGATGGGCAAGCGGGGTGCTCCCACAGCAGGTCTAGAGGCCCTAAAGCCTGGCTCTGCGCACGCTCAGGAGGGGCATGAAGGCGCGTGGTCAGGGGCCTTCAGAGCAGAGCCCGGCCAGCAGCAGGGGAGGTGCTGAGGGTCACTCTGCCTTCAGTTGCGGGCAAAGACGTGTGCTAGGTTGATAAGAATGCAGAGGACCTTGGAAAGGAAAGCAGCCGTCTGCCCTGCCCCATTCTATGGAAGAGGAAACAGTCCAGTGCAAGGAAGGAGCCCTCCCAGGTCGGTTACCCACCATCGTGGGTAAGCATCCATCCGTGGCACCTACTGCCTGCGAGGGGCCAAACCAGGTAGGCACTTCCAGGAGACGGGTGAGATGGGCTCTGTGGCAGGCATCGTTGAGGGCAGCCCTGGATCTGTCCCTTCCGTCCTGGAGGCCTCACAGGAGGGGACTGGAAGGGCCTATGGTAGCAGAGCAGACCCTGGAGAAGGAAACACCTGACTCCACCTGGGCCTGGGGTCTTCCCCACAACCCACTCAGAATCACAGGATGCAAAAGAGATCTCAGTCCACTCTGCGTGGGTGAAGAGGCCCCGTTGCTTCTAGCAACCGGAGCACTAATGTTCCGAATCATTATACTTCTTAAATTAGGAAAATCTAGCGGCAGATTTTATGTACCACAAAGCCACTCTTTATATTATCTTTGTGTAGAACTTGTAAATGTTACTGCTTAACCAGGGTGAAAAAAATCTGTATATGTAGTAGTTTAACCTGAAATCTTTTATTTTAGAATGCTTAGGGAGGAAAAATAAAACGGGACAGATTCAACAGAGTGATAACGATGGTTGTTATTGGGGAATTAGATCTGAGTAGCTTTTATTTACAATTTTCTGCATTCCTTCAGTTGTATCGTTAGAACAATAGGCATTGCTCTCCTGAAAGCAGTATGCCTGGTTTTGAATATACATGGTATCCTGATTTGGTAAACAAAACACACATAGCATAACGTCTGAAAAATAAAAATAAATTAAAAAAAAAAGGTAGTGGTGGCTGTTTTGAAGCTCTAAGTGATTTCTTTTTCTTTTCTCCTACTTTCCTTCCCCTGAAATCATCTACATTACTAAAACTGACGGTGCCAGATGGGCATGGGCATCGTGGGGAAGGGGAGAACAGTATTTCAAACAAATAATGAAATCATTCCTGCCATTCTTTTTCTCTGCCATCGTGAGGAAGAGAGGAAGATAACTGTCACTCTGGTTCTGGTTCGGAGGCCCTTGGAATAACACGTGCAATGACATCAGTGCAACAGTGAACAGACGTTGCTAATGGCCTCCCCTAATATATTCCCCTCTTTGTGTCTCTGCCAGAGCTCTGGTTTGGCTCTGTTTACACTCCTCTCAGAGGCCACATGTGCCATGCCCTGGATTAGTCCTCAGTGTTTCTCAATGGGGCACTATTGGCCTTTGCATTATAGGATGTGTAACATTTCTCTCCCCCACCCAAGGGACTGCGTGCTCAGAGGGACCCCCAGATGTCAGGACTTCTAAAAACTCTTCCCCCACATGTCCTCCAGTGAAGCCCTCACACCCTGGTTGAGGACCACTGACTGCCAACAGCAATGACTTCATTTCCCCTGCCAGTGACTCAAGAAAGGGCAGGTGCTACGGGTTGAATTATGTCCCTCTCCCCCGCAAAAGATATGTTAAAGTCCTAACACCCAGTACGTGTGAATGTGGCTCCCGGAAATAGGGTCTTAGCAGATGATCAAGTTCAGATGAGGTCATTATGGTGGGCCCTAGTCCAATGTGACTGGTGTCCTTATAAAAAGGTGGAAATTTGGACCCAGGCACAGACAAGCACAGCGGGAAGACAGCGTAAACCGACCCAGGGAGAACACCATGCGAAGATTGGAGTGATACTGCCAGAAGCCAAGGAAGGACTGGGGCTGTCAGAAGCTGGAGGAGCAAGGAAGGCTCCTTCCCCTGCAGTTTGCAGGGGGAGCATAGTTCTGCTGAAACCTTGGTTTCTGACTTTCAGCTCCAGAACCATGAGACAGTAAATTTCTGTTGTTCTGAGGCACCCGGTTTGTAGTACTTTGTTACAGCAGCCCTAGGAAACTAATACAGCATGTGACCTCCTTTTGGCCAATAATTGTCAAAGGAAAGTTGTCTGGGAGAAATGTTTCCCCCTAATACAAAGAGACGCAAAGGAAACAATGATTTTTCTGGTAACGATGTTGTTGTTGCTGCAGGTGATGGAGGAAATGGCTGCAGCCATCTTATGAATGTGAGAGACAAAGCTGATATAATCAGCCTACAGAGGAAAGAGATGGAAAGAACCTGGGCCGTTGATGATTACTGTTGAGCCTCTGAAACAACCAACTCTGTAACTTCTCAACCTTGGGACTTCTTGTTATGTGAGATGGTAAATTCACTGATGCTTGAAATCATTTTTGATCTTGGTTTTCAGTTTCTTACATTGAAGTGCATTCTCAGTGACACAACATATGGTGTCTACCAATCAACAGTCTCTCAATCTAAGACCAATGGTGGATGCCATTGAAGAGGCTGGTAACTATGGATGGCTCAGCTTAGAAGTAGCCAAAGCTTAGTTTATCAATGTTAGGTCCATGAGCGTATGTCCCTAGGGAGAAATCTGAGGAAGTAATTGGCTACTTTTGTCATAGTCAATCTTAATTTCTCAGATATATTCACAGAGATGTAGAGAATCACCACTTGCCTGGACGGGAGGGAGCTTAAAGTTCATCTCTGAGCTTCCCTGGTGGCGCAGTGGTTGAGAGTCCGCCTGCCGATGCACGGGACGCGGGTTCGTGCCCCGGTCCGGGAGGGTCCCACGTGCCACGGAGCGGCTGGGCCCCTGAGCCATGGCCGCTGAGCCTGCGCATCCGGAGCCTGTGCTCCGCAACGGGAGAGGCCACAACAGTGAGAGGCCCGCGTACCACAAAAAAAAAAAGTTCATCTCACATGGGGGTTCTCAAAGCATGGTCTGTGACCTCTGGGGGACCATGAGGTTATTATTATTTTTATAATAATACTAAGATGTTAACTGCCTTTTTCACTTTCATTCTCTCATGAATGTGCGCTGGAGTTTTCCAGAGGCTGCCTGACATGTGATATCACAACAGATTGAATGCAGAAAATGAGAATTCAGCTGTCTTCAAATAAGGCAGATATTAAAGAGCTTTCCAAAAATGTAAAAGAAGGCCACTCTTCTTACAAATTTATTTGGTCAAATACAGTTATTTTACCTAAAAATATTATTTATGTTCATTGTAATGGGTTTGTTATCATTATTTTATAATAGTATTTTAAAAATTTCTCAGTAGATAAAAATAGATGTAACTTACATAAATAGAAGCTCTCTGGAGTCCTCAAAAATATTTAACACTGTAAAGGGGTCCTGTGAGCAAAATGTTGTAGTGATACGGATCAAGTGACACCACGGTTGACCCAGAGAAAGGAGAGGGGCTCTCATATTGCTGGGACAGCAAACAGGGTGATGGAAACTGGACCAACTGATAATAACAAAAGCAAACATTTATAGGTGCCTGCAATGGGCCAGACACGGTGTGGAACGTTCACGCATATTACCTGTATCATTCTCACATCAACCATTTATCCTTTACAATCTCCCCATGAGATAGACAGGGAGACAATCCCCATTTTGCGGGTGAGAAGATCATGAATATGGCGAGATGATTCCCTGCTTAAAACCTCGTAGCTTGTAAGTGCGGAAGTCAGGATTCAAATCTGACATCGCCGCTAATGTTTGTGAATCTGGTGTCTTTAGCCTCTGTGCTTTATAGAGTCAGGAACTCAAACTGGTCACTTAGCAGTATTTGAACTTCCGTCCATCCTCTGGGCTCTCTGCAACCCAGTATGCACATTTGTAAAATGGGCATGAAAATAGCTAAGTGGTGGGGATTAACAGAGATAATGGATATAAGAGCAATTTGTAAACGGTAAACCTGATGTGATCGTTATGACCAATCATTCCAGCTGTCCTCTCCTTTGTGGGAACCATTTTGGGGACTATTAAAAACATGGACCCACTCTCATGATGGAACACACGTACGTATACGCACCTACATGCTCACCAGCAAGGTGATTTGTGACATATATATTTTTATATTAATACTCACTCAAAGATTTGCTTTAATCTGTAAATATTTAAGCTCTTCTCTGTCTCTGTCTCACACACACACACACGCACGCACACACTCATTATCTCAGCAGCTTTTGTGAAGGAGAAGCTGGCTGAAACAAGTTAAAAAAACACACCACTATCCCCACATCTAGAATAAGGATCGGTCGCAGGTGCTGGTCGGTGGGCCACCCTCCTCTCTGGACCACAGCCAACAGCACTTGAGATGTGACAGTTGTTTACAGACCTCTTCTGAGTCTTTATCTCACAGCACCAAGCTAAATAAGCACCATTTCCAGGCACTATTTTGTGAGGCAAGTTACAGGGTCTGAAATGATTATTAGATATTTACTGTAGCAAATGCACTGAACTGAGATGCACTTTAACAACACTACACAGTAAACCAGGTAGGGGAGGCAAACCCCTGAAGACCAAGTGGCCGGGACTGACTCTGGAAGAAGCAGGCCGTGTCTCAGGCTATGGGCCTGCTGGTCTGTCCCTGGTGGTGCCAGTGTCCTCCTGGCTCTGCATTTGCAATGGGGCAAGAGTCTTGCCTGGGTCAGGAGACCAGTATGCCAGCACCCCACCCCAACTCTCCACCAGTAGGTGTCCTTAGGCAAACCACACACACTCCCTGGGTCTGTTTCCTCTACTGGGTCCTAAGGGTTGACCAGATGACCCATAGAATTCTGTGGTCCTTGCAGATGAGGTCCCCTGTGGTCACACCACAGTTGGGCTGGAGTCCAGAGGAGCAGGAGTGAGTGACGGGAGAAAGAGTGAGCTCTGGGGCCAGAGCCTTTGACCAGGTATTTTCATGCCTCTTGGGAGCTTCCCAGCTCCCTAGTAAGCCTCCTAAAGTGTGTGCATAAGGGGTGGGAAGGGCTCAGGACCAGGTCTCAGAGGGACAGATGACAGAAATGGAGGCAGAGACAGAGGGAGAGAGGCACAAGGAGGGAGCAGATGAGGGCATCTCTCTGGCCCTTTTCTCTCCAAGATGCTCTTGCCTGGCAGCACCCTTGGGTCCGCACACCTTTGTCCCTGAAGCCCCTGTACTCCTCATGCCCATCTCCCCCCCAGCTACCCCTGCCTCTCCACCCTCTTTAACTGTCCTGCTCCCTCCCCATCTTCTCGAGCTATTGGTCTGTGCCCTTGGGAACCCCAGAGCTATATTCCTGCCTCACTCATGGTAGCCTTCTAGTCCCAGTGTTCTCTGCTCTTGCCAACTCTGTGTGTGGCAAAAAGATCTTCTGCTTTGCAGTCAGAAGAACCTCTGTCACTCACCAGTGGTGGAACTTCAAGCAAGTGGTTTGTCTTATCTGATCCCCAGTTTCCTTATTTGTAATTCAGGACTAACAAGGATACTTGATAGAATGTTTTGGTAATTAAACATGAAGGCATTTTGTCAGCCAATATGGCATCTACATGCTATAATTTAGCTACCTTTTGCTCCATTTAATTTAATGTCATTATTCCCCTCACAGCCCTGTGGTTTGCACACACGGGCATGTCTTGGGGAGAATGACTGTTTATCTTCCAGGGAACCCTTTGCTTTTACACACACACAATTGAGGTTCCATAAGTGGAACTTGGGAGAAGACAGGTGAGGGGGAAAGGGTGGTGCACCTCACAGGGAGGAAGGAAGGACAGGGTGGAGGAGACAGAGAGAGGAAGGGACAAGGGGGTTTCTCCTGATTCTGTCCCTGGGTTCTCCCACCTGAATATCCACTATTGGGTTGGAAGAGACTCGTTATTGCCTGGATTGCATGAAAAGACTCCCGGAAGTACCCTCTTCCCACTTCCTTCTCCTGGTGCTTTTTACTTCCTCTGTGGAATCATAACCCTGACCAGAATAAAACATGAGAAAGAATGAGTGGGCCCAGAGCTGTGTGAACCCCAATTCTTCCAGCTTCTCCACCCAAGCTTACCTTTGGGGGAAGAGGGCTTTGTAATTCACAAAGATGGAGGGAAAATATTCCCCTCCACTCGGCCCCTTGCCACTCCATGTGACAAATGCTCATGTTCTCACTGCCCGAGTAACACACGCCAGTAAATAGTATAAGCATTGATCCACATATCTCACATTTATAGCTGCTGTTCTACCAGACTCCTTAAGCAGTTCCTTGAGTCCATTTCTTTGTCAACAGGTGGAGTGGCCAAGGGAAGTATCAGCACCGTGTAGCCACCCTGGGTGTATGCTCTGGGGACCCTGCACCATTAGCCAATGTCAGTAGGATCTCAACAAGTTGACACAATACACCAAAGTGCTGGGAGTGAGGCTGATGGTAATTGTCTATGTGGGGTCTAGGCTCCAAGGAGAAAGGATGAAATCTTTGTTTTGATCTGTACAACATCCAGGTTGGGGCAGGAGAGAGGCATCAAGAAATTCAAGAGGACACTTGGCGAGGGCCTAGGCCAGAAGGAGTTGGAACAGAAGATGGATAAAGAGGAAGAAAAATGGTAAGACTGAAAGTAAGGATGGAAAGGAAAGAGGTAAGAGGACAGCAAGTCCAGGTGGTCTTCTTTCTCTCCTCCTTCCCAAGCTCAGGTAGAAAGGGAAAGTCCCTGTTGAGAGCCACAAAGTCATGAACATGACTCCTACAGATGACCTTGGAGAGCGAGTTTGTGGTCCCAGCAGACACATCAGTCCATGCAGTGCCCTTGAAAAATGAGTCCTCTCTTTAGAAAAGTCATCCTGGCAGACGAGCAGAGAGGGAGGGGGGCACAGCCAGAGGGACAGGACCTGTCTCCACAATCAGCTGCAGGACCCAGCTCTTCCAGATGTCTCCCACCTCACCCCCAGTGACTCCACCCTCTGACCTGGTGGGACCTGTGTCTACACAGGCAAAACAATGAACAGTTCCACACTTAAGTGTGAGCTGCGTAGACGGAAGGTGAACAAGGTCACTCTCTCTAGGGGAGGGTTTCTCAACCTCAGCGCTGTTGACACTTTGGGCAGGATGATTTTTTGGTTGTGGGGCTGATCCTGCATCATAGAATGTTTAGCGTCATCACTTGTTCCCTACCCACTAGATGCCAGGAGAACCCCTGGACCAAAAATGTCTCCAGATATTACCACAATTGCCCCCCGATGAGAACTTCTGTAGGGGCCATTTGCTTCCTGGAGTGAGTTTTCAGAAATGGTCACTCTACCTTCCTGGGTCTCTGGATGACCCACCTCACAAGCTGGCCTCAACGTGGAACCTCCACCCTGCCCTATGTCTGATGGTGCATTTCCAGAAGCACAAAAGAGGAGACAGTGGGTATAAACATCAGAGATGGATTTTTTTCTTCTACCTCTGGGTCCACTCTCCAGACATTCCTACAAAGTCTGGTAGAGACTAGAGATTAAAAATGAGAGGCAGAATCAGAGAGGAGGATGCTGACTTGGCAAAGCCTGGCCATGGGGACCACCCCAGCCCTGGGGACGTGGGCACTTCCATCTGGTCCCTTGTGCAGGTAGAAGCAGAAGGCACCTGGCGGGCTGCCTCTACAGGTGTGCCCTTGTTCTTGATCGGGCCCCTCCGTGCCTCTGTCTTTCCATCTATACAATGGAAAGGGCAGAACTACAGAACATCTAGGGTTTCTGCCCAACTCTGATGAACCAAGTTCCAAGATTCTCTGAGGTTATAATTAGAAAAAGCCTGATCTTGCGAGGCATCAGGGATGTGCAGAGCGTGCTATGAGTTCCCCCAGGTTACCTCTTAATTACCTGAACGGATATAGGCAAGCATTGCCAATGCTAAAGGAAAAGATAAATCCAGACCTAATCTGGCTGGCCATGATCAATGAAACATGATTCGCCCCCTCGCCCCCCTCCCTCTCTCTCTCCCCCTCCCCTCCTCCCTCTCTCCCACCAATCACAGGAAATCGACTTGGAGCAGAGGCCCCGTCAGGAACATGTTCTGCCTGTTCAGACCAAAGGGGTTTTCTTTGTGCATCTCGTCGGGATTCATCTTCAGAAGGGATTGATTCCTGGGCATCCATCTTTGAATCTGCAGAAAAACTCTCTAAAGCGGCCGCATCCTCACTCTGCCTGGGCCTCTGGCTCTCACTGGGCGGCAACAGCTCTGCGGTTTGCTTGCTTCCACCCCTCCGGGAGAAAAATTACCCAGGGGTGGGAGGAGATGCTGACACTACCAAGGCCGAGCTATAAGCAGCTCCTTGGAGGAAACGATGCCAGGACAATGGGCCCTGGGACAAGAACCCCAGCCAGCGCCCAGCTCCCTCCACCCAGTCGAAGGGTGAGACTCCCACCTTGTGTGCTCCGTTGTGACGATTTAGGAACTTGTAAAGTGTTCTTCAAGCAGCTCATTCTTCTCAACAAGCTGTAAGGCCAGAGAGGGAAGGAACCAGACCAAACTGGGCTGCTCAGGGAGAAACTGGAGGGGCTGGGGGGCTGGGAGAGACTCCTTCATCCTCCCCTGATCACTCAACTCGCCTTTCAGGCTGACCTTGAAGAGTGGAAGCTGGCTCGGATTTCCTGTGCTGTGTGCTCACATCCCCAGACCTGCTCCAGAACAAGGGAAGGCAGGTGGGGCCTGCTGGGAGGGGTGGGAGGGGGTCCAAGGTCTGGGCCAAGGCCGAAGGGAGGTGTCAGCTGGTCTCCGGCCACCTCCAGTCCCTGGAAATCCTCTGCAGGGTCCCTACCTCTCCTATCTTGAGGAATAGGGTCGGACCTCAGCGCATCGTCTGAACAGAGTAGCAATAACATGACACAGATTTCAGACCCTGCATGACAAGCCCCTCAGTGTCTCTGTCACCCCCCGGACCCTCAGGTGGAAGGGCAGACCCTTGCCCTGCAGGCAGACTGGGCAAAGCCTCAACACACCCATTCCCAGGCTGGGTAAGCAGAGATCACTGGTCAAGCCACTGGGATGGGGATGAAGCTCTCTGGACGCCCCTCTGGCTGAGGTCAAGCGTGGGGCTGTGGGGTTCCCCCGGGCCATACCAAAGGTGTCAGGGATTTCCTAAGCATTTCTGAAAATAATGATGGTGGCCCCCTGACGCCCCTCAGTCTGAGATGGGGCAAGGCTGAGACTTCAGGAAAGGGTTTCTCAGGAGCGTGGCATACTGACATCTGGGTCAGATTGATCATATCCCTGGCTATGGTTTTGTAGGAGAACACATCACTCATCAAAGGTTGGGATGGGAGTGGACTGAGAGGTGTGGCACGTGAGCTGACAGTTAATAACTAACAACGCACAGCGACCTAGGGGGAGAGGTACCTTTGTTCCTGGTACTAGTGATTAAGTGGTTGTTAATAGAGAATTGGATCCCCCATGACTTGGAGCAACAGGTATTCCAGGCTTGGAGGGGAGCATGGTGTTTAAGCACCTGATCTCTGACATGAGATGCCCTGGGTTTGAATCCTGGCTCGAGAACCAACAAGCTGTGCAACCCTGGGCGGCCCACTTAACCTCTCTGTGCCTCAGTTTCCTCGACTGTAAAATGGGGCGAACAGTAGCAACCTCCTAGGTTTGCTGTGAGAATTTAATGAGATAATAGAACAGTGTCTGGCATATAATGAATAGTACATAAGTGTGACATTATTTTTATAGTTATTACTGGACTCAGAAGACTTGAATTTGATTTCCAACTGATTCCAAGTCCAGCCCTTGACCCAGGGACTTAATTTCTTCAGGCTTCAGTCTCTTGTATAAACTGGTTCCTACCTCACAGGGTGGCTCTACCTGTCGAAGACATCAGACGCTGCTGTGACCAGACCCTCTTCCACCCCCGCCTCTGCTCCCCAGCCCCACCCCCAAGGTCCCGTCCATCATTTAAGACCAGCTCTTTCCTGGCTACTTCAGAAGTGGACGCTGACCTCTCGAGGAACATCTTGTGGCAACACGGCAGCTGCTGCCTTCTCCCTTCTGACACATCACCTATTTTGGAAGGGACTGTGCCAGGCCCCAGGGGAGAAGCCAAGCCCTGTTTGGTCTAAATCAGTCGTGATAATACCATTTCCTCTTGCCAGTGATTGGTCTAGGACTGAGCATGTAACCCTGCTCTGGCCAATGAGATGACAAGGAAGCCTGGGCAGGGGGGAGGGCCCTGGGAAAAATTTTCCCCCAAGGAGGAATGCTCTTCCCCCTCAGCTGCTTAGGAGCTGGGCAGTCATCTTGCAAACTTAAGGGACAGCCTGGCCCCCTGGCAGAGTGGATAGACAGAAAAAGCCTGGGCTTTGATGACATCTCTGCACTGCCCTAAACCTGGAATTACCTCCCGTGGACCTCTGTTAATGTGTCTGAATAGACCCCTACAACTGAAACCCTTGGCCAGATATTTGGTTACTTGCTGCCTAAGAGATTTACCAAAACCAATTCTCACTGCCTTATTTCTTCCTAAGGCCCTATGAGGCAGGGATCCCAGCCAGCACTGAAGCAACCACATTCCCACGCTCAGAAAGGCCATGTTGGTAACACCTGAGGAATGAAAGCATTCTTTGGGCCAGGTCTTAATGGCCAACACACAATTAACTGTGACTCACTGCATATTTCAAATCAAAATATCTTCACTATCTAACCCTAAACACCATCATGTGATTTTTTTTTCCAGGGAGATGAAATTCCAATAATATCCTATAGAAAACTCCCCCATACACAGATCGACACTTGCTTTCTTTTCTTTAGTTCCAAACGGAGATAATAACAGGTGGGACTTTAAGGAACCTCCCCTGCAGTGCCCTGGAGTATGTGGTGTTGAGGTATGTGGAAGGAATGGAACTTTATACCTGGGAGACTACCTTGAAAAGGATGCATTGACTATGAGCCGTCTTTCTGGGAAGGGGGCAGTCCCCCAAAAGCCTGACAGTAGGAATAGAAGGCAGCACTGTTCAGGACTTCCAAGACGGACAGATATGGGTTTTCAATTCCAGATCCACGTTAGCTGTGTGACCCTGGACACTTCACTGGTCTGAGCGTCAGCATACTTAAGAGATTAGTGGTATCACCCAGATTCGTTGTGAGAATGAAAGGTGCTTGGAAAAGGGGTTAGAGAAATCGCAGCTGCCGCTAGTACTCTGACACCACTGAGGCTTTGGATAAGGTGATCTCCAGAAGAACTGCAGATCCCCCCAGGGGGCAGGCAGAGGTCACCTGAGGCAGCTCAAAGGCAGGGGAGTGGCTGTGTCCACGCACCGAGGCATCCAGGCTGAGCACTGGGGGCTCTGGGTGGCACTAGCCATCCAGGGAAGCCCCTCTGTGCTTTTGGGAGGCAGACTCTGCAGCTGGAGCTGAGTCTGCATCTGCCTTTCTTGGACCGGCAGGAGGAAGCTTAGGTTTCCGTGGAGCGAGATCCTAAAGGATCAGGGTGGACATTCCTCAAGGCAGCATGGAGTAGTAGGTTGTGTTTGGGAGCCAGAGGCGCTAGACGTTTTATTTCAGCTCTGCCCTTGACCAGCTGTGCTGCCTTGGGAAATGTGCTTAACTGGTATATGCCTCAGTTTCCCCATTTGGAAGATGGAACTCATAGTTCCTCCCTCACAGGAGTGGGTGGGATTTGGTGGTGACCGGTGCCGGGGCTCCTCTCCCTGACATCTGTCAGCATCCCAGGCCTGCACTACCCTGTGGAAGGGCGCAGTGTGTGTGGGAAGGGAGGAAATGTTCTGAGTTAAGGAGTGAGCAAAGTGGCTCATTTTCAAGTCCGATTCCCCACTTTAGTTGAGTTTTGCTGAAAAGCCCCGTGCAAGCACTTTTCCTGCCATTTCTCGCTGATAACACAAACCCGAGTGGCTGCTGAAGATAGATCACTGCTGTTGGCAGTGGGACGAGATGGTGTGGATGAGCTACTGGGCACAGGGCAGAGCAGAACGGACTTCGTTCTGATTGGGACCCCATTTGATGAGCTTCTCCTCCACCAGCCCCTGCTCTCTCCCACGCTGTCCAGGCACCCCCAGTCAACAGGTAAATGTAATCCTTAACTGGGGTGGGGCATCACCCTGGCAGAGGAGGGAGATGAGACCCCGTGTCTGGCTGCTATACTCCCTTTGAGACCACATTGGGTCTTTGGAAAGGTATCATCATAAGGTCTAGGATCAGTTTACCGGGTTACTTGGCAACCAGCAGGACGCTGATGAAACAGGACACTGAACTGGTGAGCTTTAATGAGGGAGGGACATGGGAAAGGGGGGCTCGAATAGTGGTGGCGGCTGGGGCCTGGATCGCGTTGCAGGTTTCTGCAACTCTGTATGATGGAGCGAGGCTCTCAGACTTGGAAAAGACCTTGGTAGCTTCAGTTTCAAAGAGGGCTGACCGCCCCCCGCCAGCAGCCGAGAAACCACAAGCAAAGTTTTCTCCCACATCGCTCTTCCCCACTGCACGCATCCCACACACTTCAACAGGACAAGAAAACGGGGGCTGTTGGAGCCATCAGCGCCGGGTTAGCAACGCAAAGTAAACGAAAAACCAATTGGGGGTAAAAACATCCAGCCGCCTTGCAGACAATCACTGCCATTTTTCACAAGAAACTCCAGGCCTTTTCTTTAAATGGAAGATTCTTATATGAAAAAACCTTACATGCAACTTGGAAGGCAAATCAGATGAAGAAATAAAGGCTCTAACATAACTCTAACTCTGGCCCCAGAGGAATTCCGGATGAACAGACATCTTAGGTTTCTCTTTTGATATTATATCATTGAAAATATTTTAGACATAAAATATATAATGGATAACATCATGTATCCAGTAACCGCTTTATGAAATAAACATGATCGTTTCAATTGAAGCCCTTATTTAACTCTGCCCCGTCTTGAGCCCTGTCCCTGTGCCCAGTGCCCCCCACCCCCGATCTGGTGTCTGTCTGTCATGCCCCTTCCTGTGCGGGTTTGTGTCCTCTTACCACGATATATGTATACATAAACAACACATAGCATTGGCTTTTATGTTTTCAATCTTTACCAATGATAGGATTAATTGCACGCTCTACACCTTGCTTTTCTTTACAGATGTTACATGTTTGAAGTTAAGTCATGCTGACCCGTGCGGCTCTGACTCAGTCCTTTCTCTGCCATACGGATGGACCTTTTGGTTTTCTCCGATTGTTGCTATTGCAAACAAAGCTGAATGAGCGTCTGAGTTCATAACTCCTTGTGCACACGTGAGAGGGATCCCAGGTGCATACCTAGGACGGGAGTGGTTGGGTGGAGTGGGTACCCAGTCATTCTGTAAGGGGGTAAGTGGAGCAAGTGAGGGGGTGTCACAGAGACCCACGAGTTGAGAACCTCCAAGGTCTACATGGCAGGGGACACTTCGCCCAGGGGCAGTGGCAGCCATGCAAACAAGATCAGACCACGGTCAACGTATCCAGAAGCTTTGTCCCAAGGAAAGGATATACAGAGAAGGGTGCTGTGGTGGTGCTGGGTGGGGGGTGGGGGGCGGTATATGTGTGAGTGGTTTGTGTGTGTGGATCTGTGTCTGTGTGGTGTGTAGATGCATGTGCACGTGTATATATGCACGCATGTGTGTATAGTACCCATGGCAGCCGTGTCCTTGTCTTTTTGGCCAGCACATCCCGGCACCTGAGTGATCATTCAATAAACATTCACTGGCTGAAGATACACCATGTGTGGATATGTGTGTGTGCACCCTGCGTATGTGCCATGCATAGGTGTGCATCCCCAGTCGGGGGGCCTGAGAGCTGGGACGCTGTGGCTGGGAGCAGGGACATGGCCTGCACCCGCTGCCCCTCAGTGCAAACAGGACAGGAGACCATGGAGCCATGAAGAAAAGCCAAAAGTTCTGAAACTTGAAACAAAAGGTACACACCATCTACATTTCTGGGAAAGGACCTCAGAGGATGGTTCTTGGAAATCAGACAATAGGACAAAGCCAGGAGAAAACTCGGAGGATGGCGTCTGGTCATCTTCCCCACAACAGCAAAATTCCTCCTCAGCAAGTTTGAAGAAACAGCACAACCGAAGCCAAAGAATTAACAGATGGAAGCAAAAAGGAATGAAACAAACAGACAAGACAGAAAAACCAGTGCATACGAATGACACACAGCAGTCAAGTCTTGAGTAACCACTGAATTGGAGGGAGGGTCAGATGCCTGGACTTTTGTTGCCCTTGACCTTAGGTTGTCACCCTTGCCTTCCCAGGCCACAGCAGTTTGGGGGACAACAAAGAAGAAATCATCATCTCCACTGTTTCTGACTTTTTGTCTCCATGATAGGAATATACGGCAGGGATTCCTCCAGGAAGGATGGCGAGGTCCATAGGCAGAAGGGGGACCAGAATACGTAGGCGACTCGGGAATCTAGGCGAGCAGGCAGGCTGACGGTCAGTATCAGGGGTCCGCTGCCAGCACCGCAGGGAGAAGGCTCCGCCCACTGGGAGGAGTAAAAAAGTAGGGTTCTGGTCTCTGGGCCAGTTCCTGGCAAGGAGAGCAAAGGCAAGCACTGTTTGGAGGGAGGATGCAGGCTTTGGAGCCAGAGGCCCACGATCAAATCCTGGGGCTGCCGCCTACTACCCATGCACCCTTGGCACGTTGCTTGCTCTCTCCATGCCTAAATGTTATCTGTGAGATGGGACTGTATTAACAGGTAACAGTGATTTAATGCCTACCACAGGCCACTCGTGCTCTAAGAGCTGTTTACACATCACACAGGCAGGTTTGCTAGCTCAACCTACTTCATAGATGAGGAAAGCAGGGCTCAGACAGATGCCTCCTGGAACCGTTGTGAGGACCTCGAACGTACAGCATGTGTAAAATGCTTCACACGCTGTCTGCGCTTAGACTGTGGCTACTATGGTGGGGCTGGGGCACCAGGCCAGTTGCCCAGACGGAGCCTGAGCACAGGAACGGGTCAGGGCATCTCTCATACCTGGGGATTGAGAAGGGCAGGTGCCAAGTCTCAGAACCGAGGCAGGACCTGCTTTTGAGACGTCAGCCCATCCATTTATTTCTCCAACACTCTCTCATCAAGGGCCTCCCGTGGACCAGCCACTGTCTCGAGCAGTGGATGTGTGCTGTCTCCCGTGCTCTCCCAGGTAGCCTACCACAGAGCTATGATTCACTCACTCTGGGAGTGATGCCACCTGCCCAGATGACTCAGTGGCAGAGCTGGGGTTCCAACCCCAGCCATGCTACCCTCTCAACCCTCGGCTCTCTCCCTGGTCCCTCGTACCCCCTTCCATCTTCTCTGCCCGGTTTACCGATACCTCAGTTTCAGGTTGTATCTGCCGACAGCTCTACCACTGTCCGCCTCCTGTCCCCCTCGTGCTGGAGACAAGCCTGGAAGTAGCAGCCGTCTCGTAGTCCCCCAGCCTGGGGCTTCTCACTGCCCTAAATTTTAGTTTGGAAAAGCTAAGAGTTTAGGTGTTTTAAATACCTTTAAAAAGCAGTTAAGTTGCTCCCATAAAAACTAACTCTCTCTAGTCAGGTAATAGGGCAACCTGTGCCTT
Source organism: Delphinus delphis (assembly GCF_949987515.2). Lineage (NCBI taxonomy): Eukaryota > Metazoa > Chordata > Mammalia > Artiodactyla > Delphinidae > Delphinus > Delphinus delphis. The sequence continues at coordinate 34,414,829 of NC_082692.2, read as the reverse complement.
GCTTGGTACTTTACCACTGTCAGGTTGGTGTGACGACCCGAGAAGGAGCTCACACAGACACACAGAAACGCGCACGCACACGCACACGCACACGCGCACACACAGCCACGTGACATGCGTGAGAAAATGCACACAGAAACAAGCATGTACCATCAGACACGGCACGCGCCGCTTGTCCTGACTCACAAACACAACACAGGGAAGGGCGGCTCATGGGGCACACTCGGCCCTTCCGCACCAACACTAACTCCAATCCCAGAGGCCGGGAGAGGCCCCCTATTGTCGTTTCTGCCTGTTGGGATGAAGGCTGTGGATGGGAGTTGAGCGGTGGCCGTCTCTCTGGTCTAGGAGGACCTGTCCACCCCTGACCCATGCTGGCCGTGGTGCCAAAGGTGGGGTGGAACCGTGAGAGAGCGGGAGAGTCTAAAACACAGATTCCAACCTCTCAGCTGCCGCCCGGAGCTTCGGTTCATCTCTGACCCTGGCGACTAGATCTATGTATTCCCAGCAGAATAAATAATCGCTCATGATTGATTTTCTAAGGAAAACACTGCTTTGTGGACTGTGGCACAAGAAGCAAAGTGCTGGTGGCTGGAGTCCTGGAAAAGGAAACTGCTTGAGTCCCTGCCTCTGAGCTGGCGTCTGTGTGGTCGCCTTGTCTCTCCCCAGAGACCAGGGCCTGACCAGGGAATCGGTGGCATAGGACCCTCACCTCACTCCAGGAGGCCCCTAGCCTCTGCCCCCCTCCTCCCTTACCCAAGAAAAAACCAACAGCCTCCAAACCTTATGGGGTGAAGGATCTAGATCAGTGTTTTGCAAACTTTCCTTCATTATCACCCTGGGGACCTACTGTAGTAATTAATTCCCGCAGATTTACTCTATATCCATGGGGACCACAAACCACTGTAATAACTGAGATGATTCCTCCCCCGCCCTCCACAGAACCAGTCTGTGTCCCCGCAGGGGTAATATTTCCCTGATTGAAGGGCTCCTGCTCTGAATCTGTGGTTTCCGGGAGAGAAAGCCCCCAGCCCAGCGCAGGGGAAGCCAGAGAGGGGCCCGTTCTCCCACCAGAGAGGAGTTGGGGAATGGAGAGCCAAAGGCAAAGGGAGCAGCGTGGAGCCCAGCCAGAATGATTAGGTCTCTGGGGATTTCTTAAAGGAAGGAAAATAAGCTGACGCTCCTGGTCTCCAAAAAACTAAGGACATTTCAGCAGTGGAGATGGACGCAGGCATCAGGAAGCACTTCCTGGCACCACAGAGCTGATCAGCACCATGGGGGCTCGAGGTAATTACTTGTTTATTGATTGGCTGAGAGCAAGGGGGCAGCATCACAGGGTGGATGAAAAACAAGGTGTGGCAGGTGGAGGAAGGAGGAGGGCTCACCGTTCCACGCCCGCCCTGATTGGCTTGGAGACTGTGAAAGAGACACAGAAGCCCCTCTCCGAGCCTCAGTTTTCTCACCTGCAAAATGGGGGAAACCTATCTTAAGGCGTGGTGGTGAGGATGACATTGGAGGACGCCTAGTACCACCCCTGCAGATTCTCTGCCAAAGTGAGCTCCTATGGGGATGTTCTTTGATTTCCTCCCCAAGTTTGTTCTCCAGCCTCCTCCACCCTGCCCTGTCTTCTCGCACAGCATCTTCAAGACACCAGGTGTCAGTCAGGGACCTCCAGCCTGCTATGCACAGCCCTGAACTGGGGATAAAGCACCAGGACAGCTATGTTTTATGGAACACTGACCATGTGTGTCAGGCGTGGTGCCAGGCATTGGATAAAGAGCTGTTTCAAGTAACACCGTTCTGGTTTTCTGTTGCTGCCTACAAACACCCTGAAACTGTGACTTCAAATCGTAACAGTTATTTACTTTTCTCACGAATCCGGCAGTTGACAGGGCTCCGCTGGGTGATTCTCACTCTGGGTTTGTCCCCCGTGAGTGACAGTCAGATGAAGGCAAAGGTGCCTCACTCACCTGGCAGTGGACGCTGGCTGTCACCTGACCTCAGCTGGGAGACGTGCGAACGCCCACATGTGCTCTCGCCCTGTGCCTTGGCTTCCCCACAGCAGAGAGACAGAGAGACAGAGGCAGAGAGTCCAGAGGAAGTGCTTTTTATGACCCAGCCTTGGAAGTCGAGCATCGTCACTTCCACCTCATTCTTTTCACTAGAAGCAGGTCACTGAGTTCAGTCCACAGTCAAGAGGAGGACGTGCGAATGTAAGTCCTGGAGGGAGAAGTACCACGGGTTTCAGATGTGCTTTAAAATCACAGTCACTCATAAAAAGACTGCAAGGTACTCACTACTGTCTCGATATACAGAAGAGGAAATTGAAGCTCACAGCAAGTATATAATTGCCCAAGAATTACTCAGTTTCTATATGAAGTGGAGAAAAAGTCTTGCCTTCAGGAATCTTACATAAAAGAGATGTACCCAAGGGGGCGTCTCAAGCTGAGGGGAGACACAACCCTGCCTCAGGGAGCCCCCGTGTGAGGGGAGACACAGCCCTGCCTCAGGGAGCCCCACCTGAGGGTGTTAGTGAATAAACTTCAGGCATGCCAATAAAGCTAATCTACTGACACCAGTTGTGGTTAAGGAAAGTGCAGTGGTTATTGCAGGGCGTCAAGCAAGTCCAGGGAAGCTAGTCAGAAAGCATTGTTTAAGGCAGATGAAGGCGGGGCGTGGCAGGGTGTGTGATCAGCTAGTGCACAATTCTCTGATTGGTTGATGGTGATGTAATAGGGAGGAGGCACATTATTAATCCTCAGGCTCCCATAGGTCTGGGGGCTGTGCTCCTGGTCACGGGGCAGTTAATTTCTTCCATTTGATGCGGGTTTTAGCATCTGGGAAACTCCGGTAATATGCATCAGATGCTATTATGTAGGTACTTCAGTGAGGAGCTAAAGCAGAGGCTATGGGGAGGGGTCTGTCCCTCCCCTCATCTGAAAGCCCCAAGTAGTCCTGTTACAGACACAGCCCTGCCCTCAGGGAGCCCCAGTCTGAGAGGAAGATGCATCTCTGCCATCGGGGAACCCCCAGCTTGATGAAGGACTCAGCGTCGCTTATCTTCAGGGATTCCCTGGTTCTTTCTGAATGCATTGACTGTAGCTTCGTGATTTATTCGTTACAGTGGATAATAGTTTGCTCTCATCCCTTGATTGGAATATGGAGGGTATCTCTACTAATGTCTTACTGAAACTTTATAAAGTGAATTAATGAAGAAACCCTTTCCTCTGTCTACACGCCAGGATTTCCTGCCTCCTGTACTAGAAAGGGACTCGGGCTGGGAGTCAAGCAGCGCAGTTTTACTCTCAGCCCTGGCAATAACCTAGAAGTCTCCTTTCCTTCTGCAGACCTCCATCCACACCATGGCAGTCCCCTGGCATCATTAGAATCAGTGACATGTCGAAGACAAACTCCATTCATGGAATCCATAGCTGAGTCAGGATTAAAACCCAGACCCTAGAAGGCGCACAGCCCAGGGCTGTCTGAGGAATGTCTCCACAGGAGGGCCAGCCAAGTGGGTGGAAGGTCCAGTGAGTTTCTGGAGGATGGAGAGAGTCAGGGTGGAGCTGGTGAGGAAGAGCAGAATTCCCACTCATCGCCGGGGAGATGCCGGTTTCCATCCTTTGCTCCAGGTGCCTCCTCCTCCCACTTGGTGTCCAGAGCGCGCAGGGCCTCTGCACTCCTGCAGCAGGTGCGGGGAGGGGTCATGTGGACATTTGGACAGGGCTCTGAGTCTGGAAGCTGTAAGGAGCTGGAAAGAGACCAGGGTCCTTGGTAAGGCACATCTCCTCTCAGGGTCCCATTTCCTCATCTAAAAGCTGGAGACAAATCCGCATTCCATATCCACCTCACTGAGTGGTTACAAGGGGAAATCAACTTGCACTGGTGTACACCCACCTGGTGGGAGGAAATTCTGCTGTGGTTATTTTTGTTTTAAATCTTCATAGCAAGGTTTGGAATATTGTTCCCGTTTTGCAGAGGGGAAACTGAGGAGGTTCAACTAGAAGAGCTGAGACTTGTAGGTAGTAGTGTCAGAGTCAGCTCAGACTTGTATCGCTTATTCATTCACTCAGCAAATACATTTTGCTGCTCCAGACACAGTGCCAGGCCCTGGGCAGAAAGCATTGAATCAAGGCCCTGGATCTTGCCCTCCCGGGGTGACAGTTTGGAGCGGAAGACAGGTTTATAGACAGGTGATCACGTGGGCACTGAGTGATCTCCACACATGGAGAACTTCAGGGCATTGCAGGACAGCCCATGAGGGGAGCCCACCAGGATGGAGATGGGAGAGGGTGTGAGGAAGTGATGTGCAAGCTGGCGTTTCCAGGAGGAACTGGATGAAACTGACTCATCAACTCGAGGAAACATCAGGTGTTCCCCTGTGTCATCAAGACCAGGGACAAGGGCCAGCTCCTCTCTGTGGGCTCTAAGGAGGATGTTGGGCTGGGGGTCCTGAGGAGCTAAACCTCCCATCACAGGAGAAAGGCAGCCATAGGTCCTCAGTGAAATGTCTGGGCCCTGAGGGTGTGTCAGGTCAGCAAAGCTCTCCAAGTCACTCTGGACCAATCACTGGAGATGTGTCCTCAGCCCCTTGTCCCTATTTTGGGTGAAAGGGGAGGCCTCTCACATGCCCCCCCACCCTGCCCCACCAAAAAGCAGACTAGTGAACCATCAGAGACCTGGACCTGGTCTCCAAATTTACGTCCACCTTTTCCCTATGCTCATTCATTCCATGCTATTCCCTCTGGGTCTCCTTATCTGTGCCTCTGTTTCCTCATCTGTAAAATGGGTCTCATAGCAGCAACTCCATCACGGATTGCTTAAAGATTACAAGAGCTAATACAAGTAAAGGGATTAGAACAGTTTCCAGCACGTGGTAAATGCTCAACCAATGTTATTTACATGTTACGATAGCCGTCCCATAGATAGGGGCTGGGTTATGCTCTCTGTTTAACCCCTTTCAAAAGCGTGTGTGTAATTTTTGGTGGTAATGATGATGACAATGGTCATGATATAAGTGGCTTCAGTGACGATGGTGGTCAGTTTTCACAAAGATGGTGATGGTGGTGACGGTGGTGAGGACGATGTAGCACTGATGAAGACACTTTGTGGTGATGATTGACAGCCAGCCAGGGCAGCCTTGAGGGATGTGCTTCCATCCCAGGTCACAGTTGTCTTGATGAGAACCTGAGGACGTGCTCTTTATCTCATTCCTCTTGGTTCCCTCCTGGCCCCATCCTGTGCTGAGCCTTGTAACCAGCGCACAGTGGGTACACAAAGCAGGTTTGCTGGATGAATGGCAGACCGCACTCTAGACAGTTCTCTCTCAGAGCCTCATCGACACAAGGAAAAGAACGCCCCCTTTTCTTCTAGTAGCTGCTTCTATATCTCCCGTGACTCAGTTAAGAGATCCTGGTTTCTTTAAACAAATCACTCTCACTGCAATTGAAGGTCCTTCACCCTTCCTGTTCCATGAAGAGAACAAACTGGTGACACGCCACCTTTTTCTGGAGCCCTATGCTGGTGCAGAGGCTGACTTGAGGCATCATCCCTGCCCTGCAAGATGTGGCTGAGGGTGCTTGTGGCATTGCCTCAATTTTGACTGTCAGTGACAGAGAGACGCTTGTGGGGAAAGGAGAACTCCTGCTTCTACAAGACATCAAGGACCAAATAACCCAAATTGTCCTGTAGCCACACTTCCAGAGAAGCCAAATCACTTGGGCAGGGTCTGCCTACCCGGGTCCCCCACCTGAGGGCAGACCCTTCTCCAGAGCAGCCCCGCCCTTTCAGTTAGCAGTCTCCAAGTGCCCAGATGCCATGCCCCCTTCCCCATCCCCACCATAAAGAACAGAATGGGTCAACCAGGTCTTAAAATGAAGGCAAACTGGGGCTAAGACTTCTGGCTGTCATTTAAAATCCATTCTCTCCTCTTTTCCCTTTCTATTAGTACATCTGTTTTTTTAAGTTGGGTACAGGATTATCCTAAGTTTAGCATAAAGACAATCTTTCTTGGTCTTAATTGCAACTAGGTGGACTATATAATCAAGTTTTGGCCAATGGGACATGAGAAGATATAAAGGGTGAAACTTCTGGAGAATGTCATTAAAAGGAAGGGAGCATACGCTTCTGCCCTTCTTTTGCCCTGCTGGCTGGAATGTAGACATAATGAATGGGGCTCTAGCAGCCATCTTGGACCATGAGGTAATGTTGGGATAGAGGCCATGAATGGTGGGGAAACAGGATAGAAAGAGCCTGGATACCACATAACACTTTAGCAGTCTAGCAGTGACTACTTCTGGATTTCTTAGAAGTGAGAGAGAAATAAATCTCTCTTACTTAAGCCACTGTTATTTTATTTGTTCGTTTTCTGTTACTACAGGCTAAACCTAATTCTAATTGACACATCCATGGACCAGAACTAGTCCCTAGGCATATTTTGTTGGCCTACACACTAATGTTCAAATATTTTAAATTCAAGTCCAACATGTTAAAACCAAGAGTTTCTTTCACATAAAAATTTGCATCATTACTTTTTCTGGAACTGCAGTTCAGCCTGGCAATATTGGAAGAAGCTAAATAAGAGCTGCCCTTTTCTGCTGGAACCTGGGTCCTTCTGCTCGTCACAGGCTCTGCCCATTTTACTCTATATTCCCTCCTGGTGCCTCTGCCTCTGAGCTTGAGTCCCTGGGGCAGAGGTTCCCATTGTTCAGACTCGATTCCCTAGGAACCCTTCTCACCCTAGGAACCCTCCTCACCCTGCCTTCTCCATATGAGCCACAGGGAGCCTGGGCCCCTTACATACCATCTGGAACCAGTCTGAGTCTTACTCTCTGGCCCAGCCATGGGGTGGGAGCTTTCTCAGAGAAGGAATTATATCTAGAAGCAAAAACGAGATGGGAAACAGGTCTGGGACTGGATCAGGGGCTTGTCCTGGGCCCCCAGCAAATCTGTGGGAGAACAGACCAGGAGTCTGGTATCCTGAGCCCCAGCCTGGTGACCCAAGCTCCTGACTCTTTGGAAGAGAAGTTTTGGTAGGAAAACTTTCCTGGGAAGAGACCGAGCTTTTCTGTTCTCCTAAAACAAAAATGAAAACAGAAACAAAACCAGCCCCGCCCACTCTGTCCAAATCCAGGCAGTGGTGGCATGTGGACAGGAAGCTGCATGTGTGGCATCTTGGTGAAGACTGGCCACCTGGCTCTCCCTCTGGACCCTAACCTGCAAGACGCCTGTGACAGGGACAGAGGCCACCTCACAGTGAGAGCTGCTCTATTTCAGTCCCTGGCGAGGAACTCCTTCTCGAAGAGGTACGAACTTATAATTCTTTCCTTTTGGCATCCCCATCTAGCGAAGCCTAGTACGTGGAAGAGGATAGATATACATTATTAAATGGATGGATGAATGAATGAGTGAATGAAACAGCAGGAGTTCAGGGCCTGTGCGATATGTCCCACATGGATGGCAGTTACAAAGGCTCCCCTTCCCCTCCCAGGCTCCTGTTCTTAGGAATCACCAAACACTCCTGAATGGGGGTTCTGTGCCCGCTAGTTCCAATCCCCATCCTTCCCTCTACTCTGCGGACCCCTCCTGGATGGAGGAGAGAGCCTAGAAGGAAAGAAAAGTTCTGAAGTGGCCGCGGTGACCTGCTCATTGGCACCCTGCCGCTTGTGGTCCCTGCCGGCCTGGGGGCGGAGTCAGGCATGGTGCCGCCACATTTCAGCACCACAGAGACCGATGGGAAACTGCTCCACTATTAGGACCCATGCTTTGTCTCTACAAGCAGCACAATTAACTAGAACAGCTAATTAATCACAGAAATGTGCAACGTCTCTGTTATTTTTAATTCCTCGCCGACATTAACGCATTATTGGTTTGCTTTAGAACTAATTCACAGCCGGGTCTTGATTTCCTTATCTCAGGGTTGCCAGCTCCGGGCTGGACGTGAAGGAAGCTCCGCTGCTGATTTCCCAGCCCTTCAAATCATCTCAAAGCACATTAGAGTCACATAAACAGGACACGTAATGAGACAGCCCTACTTTGCTTTGATACTTTTAATTGCCAGCCTGAGAAAGACAGGGAAGAGGCGAGGAGGCCCAGGAGAGACGCCTGGGGCCTGGTGATGCACGCACGTCGCCTGCTGCAGGAATAAAGTCAAAACCAGCCGGCTCTTCTCGGAGCACCTTCCTTGTCTCATGGGCGCCGGTGGTTTCCAGCAACAGAGAGACACGGGGAACATGTAGGATAGACACATGACCAGTGCCATTCAAGGCGCACAGAACAAGGTTCCTTTTCAGAACTGAGGTTCCTTCTCCCCTCAGAAGGCTAGCAATTTGGCAAGGAAACTTCCTGGATGGGACGTGCCAAGCAGGGACTTTCACCTTTCTCATGCAATCATGTATTCATTCGACCAACACTTATTGAGCACCTGCAGTGCGCCACGCACTGTCCTATTTATCAATGATACATCAGTGAACAAAAGAAACACCAATTCTGGCCTTCATGGCGCAACCACTCCAGCAGGAAAAGACTCCAGCAGGAAAAGACAGACATAACAATAAGCACAATAAAGAAGTACATTACATAGTTTGTTCATGTCGGAAGATAAGTACCCATGGGTCTTGCATTCCTACACATCTGGCAAGTAAGAAACTAATTGCTTCTTGTTCTGGATTATTCTTTCAAGGATGTTTGTGTAGCAAACAGCCTCAGAAGCTAGAGATTATGTCCCCGCTGCAGCAGCGGGAGACATACTTTCTATCCAGTTTAATAAAATTATTGTCTCTTCTGGAGCAAGGGACAAGCATGCTTACTGTCTGTTATGAAAGATTCAGGTCCCCTGAGCACAAGTTCCTCTCCTGTAACATTACCCATCATGTGGGCAGGTCTCATCCAGTCCTCTTTACATCAGCCTGTGGGAACCAGGGCTCAGGAAACTGGTGTGAGAATTACATGAGATAAGGCGAGATGAGATTTGTTCCCCCGTGTTAGTGAAAATGATCGATAACACAACCTCTGCACTCAGAGACATGTTAAGTCAGCTTCAATGCACAGCCCGGGGTCGTTTTTGATGATAGAATTGCCCTGGACTTTCTCCTGGCAGGTACAGGTGGAGTCTGCAACAGTCAGCACATCCTGCTCTATCAAGAGGGCTCCCCAGAGAAGGCAGCACTGTGGCCGAAGGCAGGTGACAGGTCCACTGTCTGAGCACCCTGAAGCCCTCCCTCCCTGACTGCTCTGCCCTGAGGACGGCTGACTGCTCTCACCCCCCATCACAGTTAGTTGCTTGCTCCCGGTGTGACGCTGAGATATCTCTCGTTCCCCCCGGATGTGGCTTTTGTCTCGCTAACCAGGTTGTAAGCCCAGGGCAGGTACCACATGTCTCTAATCTTTCACACACCTGGCAGCGTGATCTGCTCATCATAAACCATCAATAAATTCTCTGTGACAATAGCAACAAGACTCCCAGTCAGTGCCAAGCACAGTCTTCCCCGCACATAACCTGTGCCAGGGTCTGGAGGGAAGAGAAAGCCACACTGGGGTGGGGCGGGGGGACCACCCAGTCCTCCTCTCTCCCGTCCAAGCTGTCCTCCCACTCAGCCTGTTCTAGCCATCTACCCACTTCCCAGGGGCGCAAGCCACTCTTCCCCCACCCCCATGCATCCCAGGAGAGAAGGAGGTGGGGATGCCAGCTTAAGTACTTCCCTGTCTGCATCCTGCACCCCCAGCCTCCATGACTATTATTGGTAAGTGAAACAATTTTCTCTCCTGACATCTGTAGCTCTTAGCAGTGAATATATTTGAAAAACCCTTTATGATTACTTGGAATCTTCCCTGCAGTTTGATTCCTGATATTTCTCTTTACTCACTGAATGACTCTTTTAACTCATTATTTCTGACCCTGCAGTCTTGCCCGTCTCCCCACTCCACACAACACCATAGATATTTATTCCCTCCCTCCCTCAACCTGCAGAGAAGCGGGCAGGCTGGCAGCGAGGACCCACCTCCACCCTCCCCATCTGCTCCCTCCACTGCTTCCCTAGGTGGGCAACCCCCTTCTCCAAGCCTCACACCCAGCCCAGGACTTTGTAAAAAGGAGGACTTTTCAGGGGAGAGGGGTCTCCTTCTCCCCCATTTGCCATAAGCTGCATACACCACCCGCTGCTTGTTCTCATGATTATTTCCAATTCCTTCCAGAACACTTAGCGTTCCAGCCTCAGCACGTGAAGCGACTTTTCCACCAGGGGGACAATAGAATTCGGTAACAATACTAGTGATCATCTTAACAATACAAATTAGAACGGGTCTCAGAGTACCGGCTGCTGATGGTAGGGGATGTAGTGAGGGTCCGAGTGGTGTGCATTGAGCCCTGCTTGGCCCTAAAGACATGGCTATGATGCACCTGATGTACCTTCCGCGGTGGTCGGGGGTGGGGGGAGGGTTGGTGAAGGCTCTAGAGGCACAGAAATGTCGTTGGATCCCCGGTTAACACTGCTGAGGTCTGTCTCCCAGCTCCAAGGAGCCTGTGTCCAAACACAGTGTTAAGAGTGAGGGCAGCTCCCATGGGGTCTTTCTGCCGTCCTCTCACCACCAGGCAACCAGAACACCCATCAATCTGGATTCCAAATACCTTTGCAGTGGCACCTGTCACCATGCCTCCCATTCATTCACTTATTTATTCATTTAGGTAACGAAGAGTTCCTGGGCACCTGGTATGTGCCAGAGAGCCAGCCTGGAGCTTGGGGGACAAAGAGGAATAAGCCAGGTTCTTGCCTTCTGAGCTCACAGCCCAGCGTGGCAGAGGGATACAGACGTGGCCGTGCAAGAGACGGCGTGGCTGGAGGCTCAGAGCCCAGATCCTGAAGTCAGGCTGTCTGGGTTTGAACGCCAGCTCCTACTTGTTAATAGTGGGACTTTGGGCAAGTCTCTTAGCTTTTCTGGGCCTCAATTTCCCCATTTGTAAAATGGGGATATTAACAGTACTCACCTCAGAGGATGGATATGAGTTAATATATGAAAAGCTGTGAGGACAGAGCCTGGCAGACATAAATGCTGTATAAATGTTAGCTATCCCTCTTGAAAGGTGAGATTGATTCTGTTTCCTGGTACCTTTGTAGAAAGATCTTATTATATTGATCATCAATGAAGGTATTCAAGCTTTCTGTTCTCAGGACAAAGGGAGACCAAAGGTGCCCCCTCCGTTCCTCAGTATAAAAACGCTGAGAACTGGAGAGTTTGGAAAGACTGCTTGGGGCGGAGGGGAGGTGCGGAGGAGTGTTCCAAAGAAATAAACTGAGTTACAGAGGTAGGGAGTGCACCGCGTCGTGGGTGTCCCTTGACCCCCATCTTCTCAGATCCAGAGAGCGTGCCCTGCTTATGCCCGTGGCTCAGGAAATGGATGTGGGAGCAGATTCCCTGCAGAGGGGCTCAGGGGTGAGACCACAGGTCTTCCCAGATTCCCAGGCCATTTGCCCTCAACCACCTGGCAGTAGTATCTCTGGGTGCTTTTTCACTGGACTGATGTGAGGTTCTCCTGTTCCGTGAGCCTGTCCACCTAGACTGGATGGTTCAGAGGGTGGGCCAGGTCCCCCCAGCCAAACTGGAAGGGTCCAAAGCCAGCGCAGGGTCTCCAGGTGCATGTAGTCTCTTCTGGGTCCTCAGAATGGGCTCCGCCCCCAGGGCTCAGGTCAGCTCACGGGGAGTGGGGGTAGGGGATCCGATGCTGTGAGTCATAGAAACTGCTCTGAGGTTCGGAGCGTCCTGTCCTTCCTGACATGCTGCTCAAGCAGATTGGCTTCTCATAGTGGAGCCAGGCAGCCCCGCCCCCAGACCCCATCTCCTGTACCCCAGATCCTACCACCAAGATAACCTGGGCACAGCTGGGGTGATGTACTGCTCCGAAAGGTCCACAGGGAGGAGCCAGAGGGCACCTCGTCTCTATCCCCTGTGCAGCGAGGGCCCTCCCACGAAGTGAGATGAAACCTCCGGGCAAGTATTGTTTGGTCCAGCACCTAACACGGTTCACATCCATTCAGCAATACACTTCAGTCCTACGTGCTAGTCGGGATGGGCCTTACTGTCCCCATTTCACAGATTAGGAAACTGAGGCTTACCAAGGTGAGGAGGCTTACCCCTGGGCACACGGCACAGGGGCAGCACAGACCCTACCTCCACTGTATCCTAGCTCTTCCTCGGGCGTTACTGCCAAATGTGTGAGATTCCTGCTTGCATCTGGGTTCTCAGCAGGAGAAGAGCTTAGAAACACAGACCTCCAGGAGGAAGACCCAGGGGAGAGGCACATCGGGGATTGCCTGCATCCCTATCTCTGGAAGTCAGAAGAATGGTTTCCAGGTCTTTCCAGGTCTGCTTTCACCCCTGTCAGGCAGGCAGCCTGGGGTGCAGGTCATAGGGTGAGTGTGCGGGGACTTGTTATTGGTCTTTTCCATGAGTGAGCGGCTGCAGGATGACGTGCACATGGCCCTGCACGGCAAGGCTGCGGCTGCCAGAACCATTACTGCAGTGATTAATTAGGTGCCTTCCACCCAGGGCCTCTGGGCTCCTGGGGTTGCTTGTCAAAACTGCAGGGCTCAGCAAACGGTGAGGCGCCAGCCCGGAATCACCATCCAGACTTGCCACGCCGGGGAGGGAGGCCGAGTGGTTGCAGGGGACTCTGCCACACTGAGGTTCCGTGCCTGGTGCAGGCCCACTCGCCTGGGTAGAGTAGCTGTGGGAGTGGGTCTTTTCTTGCTTGCCCTGAAAGGTTGAAGGACCTCACCAGCCTCAACTACCATTTATTGAAGACCTGCTTTGTGTATCCACCACCTCATGTGCTTAAATGAGTTACCATGTGTCACCTCCACAGCAGCCCCATTTTCCAGATGAAGAAACTGAGGCTCAGAGGAGTAAAAAGCTGCTCAAGGTCATGCAGCATAAATGAGGGGGTGGAGTAGGGCTCTGCCCTACTCACGGTACTAAGACCACCCCCACCCCCAGCTGCTTTCTCAAGACTAGGAAAGAGGAGGCGGTCTCTTTGCCTCCAACTTGTGACTCCTAAGACCAAGGCCCCCCGCCCTTAGCATCCCTCTCTCTCATTTAGGGGAGTCACTCATGAGTCTGCACAGATGCAGTAATCACACTCCTTGTGTGTGGACATTTCCTTGTCCAAGATGCACATGCTCTTCTGGACTAGGGTGGGGTGTGGGGTTGGAATAAGCAGAAGAGGACATACTGGGACCTTTACCCAAGCACAGGCAGATGGGAAGGATCGCCTGCAAGCATCCACATGCTTCTTCTTCAGCTGCAACCTGGAAATACTTGAATAACAGGTTATGGTCATTTTAGCTTCTAGACTGCTCCATCTCCCCATTCTCCAGTTTAGTAAAACTGAGGTGCTCAGTGGTGTTAGGGTCATGAGTTAGGCTGAAAACGGAGGTCAAGCATGTCCACACAGAAGGAAGTATCACCACCAGTGCGATCACTAGTCCTACTCCACAGGGTCTGGGCACACTTTTGCATCTACCAGTCCATCCCGAGCATGTGGGTCGAGTGCCAGTTGCAAGGGGCTAGGTGCCCAGTGGTACAGTGAGGGAAGAGGCTGCGCCTGTCATCAAAGAGCTCCCACTGGTGGCTGAGACAGGAAGCGCATGGCTGTGACTGCTGGCGAAAGATGTGGACTCGGTGGGTGGCTCCCAGGTGTTACATCAAACATCCCAGCAGGTAGTGTTAGGATGGGGAGTGAGGCAGAGAACAAGTTCTCACTTGAGGTGTCCACAATGGGGACAATAAGAATGAGAAAAGAAAGGCAGCCGAGAAGGAGCGAAGGACCTGGAGGCTTCAAACACAGTGCTGCCCCGGGAGTCGTCAGGTGAGCCTGGCGCGGGGTGAGTGCAGAGCCCAAGTTAAAGAGAACTTAATCGCGCCAGTGGCTGGGCTCAGTGCTTTGCCAGCATCATCTTACTTAAATCTTCACAGCAACCCTCAGGGATAGGGATGGTAGTATTCTCTTCGGCAAATGGGGAAACTGAGGCTCAGAGAGTCTGTTAACTAGCCCAAGCTTGCAGAATTAGGACAGATGGCCAGCCATCTGCTCTGTGGGCCAGATTCACCTGCTGGGTTGGCTGGAGGAGGGGAAAATGAGGGTCCCAGCGACTCTAGGTCACATGTGACGGGTTGGATGCACTCCGGTCCCTTGGGAAAAGCTAAACTGTGTGAACTAAACTGTACGCCCTGGAATCCTCATATATGTGGTGAAGTAGCTTTCCCACATCAGAGAACGAGCTGTAGGGATGTGATTACTGAGGACGGAAAAAGGCGGAGAGGCGTCTAAAGGGGGAGGAGGGGTGTATTAGTCTGCTCGGGCTGCCATAAAATACCACAGACTCGGTGGCTTAACTACAGAAGTTTACTTTCTCACGGTTCTGGAGGCTGGAAATGCAAGATCAAGGTGCCAGAATGGTTGGTTTCCTCCAAGGCCTCTTGCAGCCTGTTTACGTGGTTGTCATTCTGTGTGTGCCCCACTGCTGTCTCTCTGTGTCCTAATCTCCTCTTCTAATAAGGACACCAGTCAGATTGCATGAGGGCCCACCCTAAGGGCCTCATCTTAACTCAGTAACTCGTCAAAAGGCGCTATCTCCAAATACAGTCACCTTCTAAGGCACTGGGGGTTAGGGCTTTGTTATATGGTTTTGGGGGACACAATTCAGCCCATAACATTCCACCCTCTGGATACCCACCCCCCAAACCCATGCCCTTCTCACATGCAAAATACATTTACCCCCAGGTCAATGGCCCCAAAGTCTTAACCTATCCCAACATCAACTTTAAGCTGCAGGGATATGACCTGGGTCCCAAATTACTGAAGATGGATAAAGAGGAAGGGAAGGTAAAAGGAGAAACGAGGGGATTTCTGGGGCTGCAGCTCCAGAAAGTAGAGTATAATCTTTGGGTAGGGCTGGCAAGGATGCACTGAAAGCAAATGGCTTGACCCTAAGGTCTCACCAGGCCAGGAACACCCTCACGGAAGAGGATTGGTTTAGTGAGAACAGGGTGGGATGAGAGGCTAAGGAGTTGGGGAGATTGTGCAAAGCTTTGAGTATAAGAAATCTGTCTGCCTGCTCTGCCTCTGTGTGGAAACAACTGTGCGTGTGCGTGCACGTGCGTGTGCACGTGTGTGTGTATTTAAACATTATTACTGTTTTGCATTCTCTGCATCTGCAGCTCAGAGACACAGGAGCCAGGGTGACGGATCTATTAACATTTTCATTCACTTCAAGATACAGAACGTGAGTCTCTTTTGGGACACATTTTGCTGGAGGCAGGTGGCTTTACCTTAAATGTTATTGGGCCTCTTTGTGCCCTGGTGTCTAGAAGAGGGTGTGAGCCCCCCTAGAGAGGCAGGGAAGGACCTGACTCTGGGTGGCCTCTCCAGAGTGGCAGAGAAACACCACAGAGGCCTGAGCCCGGGGATACACAGCTTCCGGGGTGGGGGATGTTCTTTAGTCTCTGGGGAAGCCTGCAGAGCCCAGCCCTGCCACCAGCCCCAGTTTTTTTTTTTTTTTTTTTTTTTTTGCAGTACGCGGGCCTCTTACTGTTGTGGCCTCTCCCATTGCAGAGCACAGGCTCTGGACGCTCAGGCCCAGCGGCCATGGCTCACGGGCCCAGCTGCTCCGCGGCATGTGGGATCTTCCCGGACCGGGGCACGAACCTGTGTCCCCTGCATCGGCAGGCAGACTCTCAACCACTGCGCCACCAGGGAAGCCCCCAGCCTCAGTCTTGAGTCTTTGGTGACTTGAAGGCCCTCAGAGTGATAGGGCCTCCAACCACCTGTGGTCATCAAACTTCATGGCACACGATCACCAGTTGGGGAGCTTGCTCAGATAATAGACTTCTGGTCTTTCTTTTTGAGGTGTCTAGGGGTGAGGTCCAAGATCCAGCACTTCAATAAGCTCAAGGGAGTTTTATGGCCCATTGGCCGGCACTTTCGAAGAAACTTGTTCCCTTATCCGGGTGATCAGCTAGAAAAGCTCGTCCCAGAAAGTGGTGCTGAGCCTGCCTGACTGTACCGCACCCTGGTCACCCCATGCGTCCTTCAGGAACGGGGAAGACCCCTGTGGGGGTGGGGGGATTATTAACCCTCTCAGATTCACTAGAGGGTCAATGCCCTCCAGCCAAAGACCTAGGAACACACCAGCAGTGGAACAAGTTGGATTCTCTACTTGTTGCAAGTGAGGGCAAACATATACCATGGGGACTCTGGGGCCTCTCAGTAAGAGGGTGGAGCTAGAGAGAAGCTGTTGTAGGATCTGGGCTTTGGTCAGGTGGTTTGGGGAGGGTCCAAGGAAGCAGGAGTCTGCTCTGGATTGAGTGTTGTCAGAGAGCGAGGCAGTCCTACTAGTGGGTATCTCAATCATTTTGATCCATAGGTGAGACAGGAAGGGGGCAGGGCACAACCTTTAAAAGAATGTCATAGCCATTGAGGACACGACATCAACTGGTTAGAACCAACTAGGTCCAAGATGGCAGATGAGCCGACTTCCACTAGACACTGAGGCTCAGTATACGCTCATGGTAATACATCAGCACGCTACATGACGCACGGGCGCCACGACAGCTCTGAGGCCGACCATAAAAGGCCAAAAAGTGGGTGGTGGTCCAATTCCTGGGAATCCCTGCCCCTTCCCCCAAATAGTTGGAATAATCCTCCCACAAATTAGCCTATGAAATTACCCACCCTATTAAAAACTGACAACCCCGTACCCTGGTGCCTTTTGCCTTCTGAGACGGCCCACACTCTGTCTACGGGATGTGTAGCTCCCTGAATAAACCTTCTTTCACTTTACTATGGCTTGCTCTTGAATTCTTTCCTGCACGAAGCCAAGAACCCACACTCGGTGGCCGTCCCAGGGACTCACCTGAGACCTGAGATGTGACCATCCTCTCACACCCCGCTCTCTTTCCCTCAACATCGGGAGGCGAAAGCTATAATTAGTGAAACAGAAGCAGTCACTCACACTAGCTGGGAGAGAGTGGGCATTTGGTATTTTATAGTTTGGACAGCATTCACATTTTGTCTGCGTTCAGACACGGTTACAGAATAGACTTGGTTTTGTCTTGCTCTATCATGGTCCCAGGTGGCGTTGTCCGACGCTGATGCTCTGGGATATTATTTATGGTCGACAGGAGGGCACGGAGGCCACCTCCCAGGCATCAGGGCTACCCTGCTCTTTCTCATCACCCTATCACACCCCTGCCCACGAAATCGGGTGGTCCGTGTACTGTCCAAAGGAAAGACAACAGGAGCCACTACAGCTGACCTTCACCTCCCAGCCCCCAGCTACTCTGACCCCCTGTGAGGCTCCAGGTGTCGGCTACCTCCTCAGGCTGCTCCCTCCCCAGCAGTGGTTTCCCTCCCTTCCCTTTAGCCACTGCTCCTTCCACTGAAAGTCACACCCTGTGCAAAGGAGATTTCCCCGCCCCCTCCCCACCCCCCTCCCGCCCCCATTCTGTTCCTTTGTATCTTGATTTCACATTGCTGCTCTGCCGCTGAGTTCCTGTGTAGCTACGACTGTCACCAATGAGAGACCCTAAGTCGCTCTCACCCTGCAGTACTCGGCCCAGCCAGACCCTCGTACAAGAGTAGTGAGGGTGCTTGTTGATGGGTAGCAGGTTGAGGCTGATAGCGTTTCCAGTGTTGACTTGGATAAGGATGGTGATTGGATATCGTGATGGCGATCACCGCAATAGTGGCAGCGATAGCGATGGGGTTCTTAAGGACGGTGGTGGGGCTGGTGATGGAGGTGATGGTGGCAACCGTGGTGACAAGGTGATGGTGATGATATTGTTGGTGGTTGCAGTGGGCAGTGTTGGGGGCGGTGACGATAGAGTTCACAGTCATCACAGTGATGGGGAGGGCAAATGTGACGATTACGAAAAAGATCAGTTTGTAGGTTGAAACCCTTGAGGTTCTTTGACAGTGTTCATGGAATATTCTCCGAGAGTTTATTAAGTTATCTACTTCATTCTTCAGGAAAGGAAACTCTAAATCCACTTTCTAAGGTTGCTTATGGGCAGACAGTGATACAGAATGAAGCTGGTACGACAGATCTCCCATCTCCCAAGTCAGCAGCCCCAGGCTTGCCCCATTTCCAGGCCCATGAAAGGAGATTACAGATGGCTGCTGCATTTCTGGCAGTGTCCTCAGACAGAAGGGGACTCCCTGATGGGCACTGACAGCTGTGAGGTACCTGGGGAGACTCAAGAGACCTGTCTCTGACAAGACCTGTCACATGCAGGCAGAGACAAGCATGGATACTGGATAAAGGGCCTGGAGACGCAGAACCAGGGCTGTCCCACAGGGCAGGGGTGCTCAGAACAGAACACTCAGAAGCCAAGATGCAGGAAGGTATGGGGGCTGACTCAAAGTGAGCAGCTGGAAATGGAGAAGGCGGGGCTGACAACCTGGGATGGACCTGGCTGAAACTTCCAGGGAAATCACTTGTTTGGAAAATGTCTGAGGCAAGAGGGCCCTGAGCCCGGGTCAAAGATTGCATCTAACAATGGACTGTTCCACGCACCCTGCTACAGGAGCCCCTGTGACCGACCTCTCAGAGCAGGGAAAGCCTGGGCCTGTAACAGGGGCTGTTACACCCTGCCCTGTGAGGACCTGACCTACTCCACGTGGCCTCCACCACTTCATCCCTCCTTAATGTGCTCAGGACTCAGAGGCATAGGGGTCAGGGGGCCTCAGGTGTAAAGAGATCCCCAGGGAAGTTGTGAATCACATGGTAACCTTCAAGATGCTTCTCATCTGGGGAATCAGCCACATAATTTCCCCAAGTGGACACTAATCTCTATCAGTCAGGGTCCCGTCACAAAAACATAACCCACACTAGGTATTTCCAACAGAGAGATTTAATACAGGAAATTGGTTACACAAATGTTGGAAGAGCTAAGGGGCCAATAAAGGGTTGAGGAAGCAACCAGAGGTCAGCAAGAACAGGAAGCCACTATGACCCTGAGGGCGGAGGGGACAACAGGAGGTGCTCTTACCAGAAACCGGATGCCAAGGCTGTGTGGCAGGAGCTGGCATCATGTCGGAGATTCAGCCACCCTGAAGACCTGCATTAAAGCAGGACGAGAGAGGGAGAGATACCCTGGCTTCTCACTTTTTCTTTTCTGCAGTCTCCCACTATTCCTCCTACTGACTGGCCCTGACAAGAGGCCAGTTGGCAAAGGAGGCTGGGAAGCATCCTATGCAGGAGGGCTGGAAATAGATCTGAAAGCAACTGGGTATTGACCACTCTAGGTTCTGATCTCAGAAACTTGAACTACCTTAAGGTCTCGGGAGCTCAATGACTAATATCCCTTCCCCCACACTTAGTTCATAGCTGTCTGAGAAATAGATACAGGAGTCAAGCAAAATGGAAACCAAATATTAACTTCAGTACTACTGCAATAGTAGAGACTGTGGCATTAAGGTCTCTTAGCCAGGTGGGCTTGTAACATCTCATGCCTGAAGTTGCCAGGCTTGCTGAGTCTCAGGCAGAGCTGGACATCTGCAGACTCACCCCACCTCCCATGGTGGGGAGATGCAGAATATCTGTGCTTTCTGTCAGCAGGAAGATCCCACAAGTGGAGAGCTCTCAGATCCTCTCCCGAACCCGCCCACAGAGAAATCACCTCTTCCCCAGGGGGGCAATGAGAGAGGCAAGGGAGAGAGGAGAGGATTGTTGCTCTAATGAAGGGCCCTCTACATGGAACCAGAGACCAGATGTTATGAAATCCTAGTCTCCAGTTGGGAATGCTGAGTCACCTCTATGAAGCCCTGCCCAGTGGTCATCCAGCCTCTCTTGAAAATGGTGACTGATGGAGACTCAGAACCATCTACAGGAGCCCGTTCCATCTTCACACACTTCTGATGGTTAAAATGTTCTTTACAGTAACCTGAATTTTCCCTGTAGGTTCTATTTCTCCGGGGGGGGGTGGTGGAGGGGGGGGGGCTTCACATAACACCTCTGATCCTCCTTCAGCAAGAAGAAGATGTTGAAGATGTACTTCAAGGGGGCAAGTCCGTCATCCTGAGACACAACTTCTCTAGGCTAAACACTCCCAGTCCTTTCCATTTGCTCTTATATGTCCATCGTTTCCCAACCATTCAGCACCCTAGTGTCCTCTTTATGGACAGATTGAGTTGGTCAGTATCCTTTTTAAGGTGTGGCACCCAGAAACAACCACACCGAGAAATCACCCTGTCATCTCTGCCACCCAGGTGGTCACTCTATAGCACCTTTAGAGTTACTAGCGCTGGTCCTACCCAATGAGATGGATACAATTGTTTCCCCATTTGGAGCTGGGGAAACTGAGGTTTGGTGAAGGTTTGACTTGCCTGGGGTCCCACAGTTAGCAAGTGACTTGGAGCTGTCAGATTACAGAGCCTATGTTTGCTCCCCAAGGACATACTGTACCCAACGCTAAGAGTTACGCACTTGCAGACCCTAGGATTAAAGAAGGACAGAGAATAGCGAGCTCCTGTGACTCTGGATCCACAGGGAGTGAGAGGAAGGTGAGGGAAGGGGAGCAATAGGGATCCCGAGCCCCAGTCCCTCTCTGCCCCAAGGTGGACGCTGTGTTTTGCTGGCCCGTTGGTGACCCTGCCCTCTTGAGTGGGGAACATGACCTTTCTCCTCCCAGCAGACCCCGAGAGGGCAGCGCACAGAGCAGCAGTGTCTCCTGGCTTGTCACTGACAGAAACCCCAGGGCACAGAGCCGCACTTTTCTCATTTATTTGAATGTGTTATAGCGCCTGTAGAAATGCTCATCTCTGACTGTAGCGGAACAAAGCCCTCAGCTGTTGCCAGTGCCTGAGACAGAAAGGAAATCACATGCTAATAATTCATCAGAGGGAGGTGTGTGTGTGTGTGTGTGTGTGTGTGTGTCTACCTGAAAACAAGCCTCATATTTCTCCTCTATAGGCCTCTGATACCAACTGACAGAAATCCATTCTTAAGTGAAATATTGATAGGTTTACTCTGCAATCTTAAGCAGACCTCCTAAATTGCTGTAATTAAGGCTAGTAAAGAGGGGTGGCAGCAGAGATGGGAGACCAGAGACTCTGGACCTGAGAGAAAATACACACACACACACACACACACACACACACACACACACACACACACACACACACACACACACACACACACACACACAGAGCTAGCGAGTAAACAGAGCTGATGGTTGAATTCCCCCCCAAAAAAAAGAATTGTGAAAAGGCAGCTCAGGAGCTTGGGCTCCTGTTCCCAGCTCAGAGCCTCCACCCTGTCCAAATCCACTTTGGATATAAAGTCTCCAGCCTGACTTGTCCTAGGGATCAAATGGCCATTTCAGCAGTCACATCTGCTCTTCACTTGTGGCTCAGCTGACCCAGCACGTGGAGGGCCGAGAACCAAGTCTTTAAGACAAGGAGACGCCCACCTCAGGGGGAGAGCCGCAGCCCCTTGCTCAGGAACGGGACACCCGGTGGTCTGCCTATGTGACCCCTGCTGCCTGGGGGACGGGGGTCTCCAATGATGGGGTGCTTGGTATGGGGAGGTGAGGGAGCGGGAACTGGAGACTCAAGAAGGTGTGGGCGGTCCGGGAAAGACAAGAATCAGAGAGAGGCATGGACATATATACACTACCAAACGTAAGATACATAGCTAGTGGGAAGCAGCCGCATAGCACAGGGAGATCAGCTCGGTGCTTTGTGACCGCCTGGAGGGGTGGGATAGGGAGGGTGGGAGGGAGGGAGACGCAAGAGGGAAGAGATATGGGAACATATGTATATGTATAACTGATTCACTTTGTTATAAATCAGAAACTAACACACCGTTGTAAAGCAATTATACTCCAATAAAGATGTTAAAAAAAATGAAATAAAATATACAAATGATGGGAGCCCCCCCAAAAAAAAAGAATAAGAAACACGGGAGCACACCACAGGGGGTGAAGGACTTGTATTCTCTTCAAAATCAGGTTTAGGGCTCCGCAGGCCTGGGAGAGGGTGAGGTGTCCTGAGGGCCTGGCTTTGCTCATGGGGGGATTTCAGAAGGGCTTCCTTCTTGCTGCCCTTCTGCTGGTCTTTTTCTCTCTGCATGCCCATGCCTTCCTCTCCCTCTCCCTCCCTCTCTCCCCCTTCCTCCCTCTCCTTCTTGCTCTCATCTTACCTTCTTCCTCCTGCTGTCTTCCCCGACAGAATCAGAAGCAGAGGTAAACATTTATCAGAAAGGCTTTAATTAAAACGTTAAACACGCACCTGCAGCCCCAGAGACTTTCCCAGAACTCTGTGTCCTCTCAGCAGCTAATTATTTAAAGTAAAGTAGTGGCGCTCAGTCTGTATATGAGAGACTCACATATTAATGGGGATGTAATTCTGCTCCAGCCCAGACTTTCTGTCGTGGAGTCACAGCTTCAATGGGCTGTGTCCTGGAGGCCTGGTTCACTACACCTGCTCAGGTGTCTGTCTCCCTCCGGATCCCTGAGCCAAAACGGCAGCCCGGGCTCCCTTCTCCAGAGACCCCTTCTGTCTGTCTGAGAATGCTCCGTCATAAGAAATGCATGAATCAGAGAAGGAGGGAGATAGTGGGAGCAAAATGTGATGATGAGGAGAATGGGAACGGTGGAAACAACCACGGGCATGGGAATGGGGACAGAGCGGAACTCTTGGCAAAAGTTTTCCAGCAGCTGACACAGAAGGAGAGGCTGTTTCCTTCCAGATTAGGGGGTTCCAGTGGGGGATGGGGCAGGGTGGAAGGAGGAATCAGACCAGGAGTGAGGTCCTCTGGAGGGGCTGTGAGTCTTAACCACTTGCATTTATTCATTCATCCATTTATTTATTTGTTCATCAACTGTTTATTGTACATGAGCAACGTGCCAGGCGTTATATCACACACTGGGGGCCAGAGCTGCAAATACACAGTCCCCGGCCTCAGGGAACATCCTAACAGCATATCACCTGCACTCACACTTGCTCCCTGGTTTGTCTCCCTGAGACGCAGACCCATGTGCTCTGTATTTTCAGGGTGCAAAGACCATCAGAATGAAATGCATGGGGGAAGCATAGAGGAGAACAGGAAAGGATGTCTCTACTCCATCACACCTACCACTCACCCTGACACGCAGAGGTGTCCGTGTCCCAGCAGGTCACACCCAAAAGGACTTCCAGGCCTCTGGATTAGTCTAAATGTCTCCTTGTATAGCTGGGAGATTGAGCCCAGAGAGGGTGTGACACCACTCAAAAGTCACACAGCTAGTCTTAACTGAAGTGGGACCAAAGCCAGGACAAGCCCCCACAGATACCCCTCAAGGAGTGATGTCAGACAGGGGCGATTGTCCACAGAATGCACCTGTCAGATCAGCTTCCACGTCTGCCCAGCACCTGGCAGCACCTGCCCAGTGGTGGAGTGGGGGCAGATTGACTTTCCTAACGGTGTGTGGTGTTTGGAAGCTTAATGTGGGAGAGAAGAGTTCAATAGATCTGGATCCAAATCCCATCTCAAACACTTAGTTGTGGGGAAGGCTTGTGGAAGTAAAATCTTTGGAGTCTTGTTTGCCTCCTTTGTAAAATGGGCATAATAAAGCCTACTCTCCCCGGAGGGTGTAAGGACTAACATGTATGTAGAGCTGCTGGTACAGTGCTGGCCCAGGAGATCAATAAAAGGAATCACTGCAGCACGTGCTTGGCCACCAGGACAAGTCCAAGTGTCTTCTGAGCAGGTGCCACTCAAGCTGGGGCAGTGACCCAGGAGTTTCTGGGACAACAGGGCAGACAGACTTTGGTTGTTTTTCTTTCTTTCTTTCTTTTCTTTCTTTCTTTCTTTCTTTCTTTCTTTCTTTCTTTCTTTCTTTCTTTCTTTCTTTCTTTCTTTCTTTCTTTCTTTTTCTTTCATTCTTTCTCTTTCTTTCTTTCCTTCTTTCTTAACATTTCACAGATAATCTAATATATAATTAGATTATAATTAATTACTCACATGCGGGTAACTGGAAATTAACTCACATTTCCCACCATGAGCCATTAAGGGTGAAAAAAGCAAAAGGAAGACATCATGTGTCCTTCATATTACAATATGCAAGAAACTACCTCTTACATCATGTCTGTACTCCAGCCTTTTTGTCTCCATCTGACAGGTAAGCCATGAAGACACTGGATGGGGTCTATGAATCCTTAAAAGGTTGTTGTGTATCAGTTCATTTTCCAGAGAAAAGAGTTTGTAGTTTTCCTCAAGACTCCCTTCCTTCGGGGAACCCTCAGCCTGATGTGGGAGATTCATCTTCTGCCTTCAATCTGAAATGGAGACAGCCCCGCCCTCAGGGAGCCCCAGTTTGAGGGGAGACACAGCCCTTCTTTCAAGGAGCCTCAGTCTGAGGGTAAAAACAGACCTGCCCTCATGGAGCCCCAGTATGATGGGGGAGACATAGCCCTGCCCTGAGATAGCTCACACGTGATGGAAGAGATACACCTGCTGTTTCCAGGCACATCCCAGTCTGAGGAAAACAAAAACTATCAGAAATAATTCACGCATGCCAAGCAACATTGTACCAACTGAGCCCTGGGCACTGCAGAAAGATGCGGCAAAGCAGGGTCCAGCCCAGAGCACTCCAGGCCAGGCCGCCGCTACCCTTCCCCTGCAGCCCCTCCCAAATAAGGCTCAGGCTAAATCCAGGCAGCGCGTGGTCACAGACCCTTTGGCAAGCAATTAGTATTCTAAACATGAAATTAATTTCTCCTACGAATATAAGAACCTAGTAATTTGTTTCACTTTTATTTTATTGTCAGATAGGATTCATTTTCTACATGATTTTATGGTTGGATAGGATTCAGTAGAAATTTTCCCCCAACTCCTTCTCTTAAAAAAAAAAAATCCTTCAGCTGCTCAGTCAGCGGTTGAGCTGGGCTTAGCTTTCCTTTCAGTCACCCGTTCGCACACAGCTGCATCGCCGTAGCCCCGGGTTCTGCTCCTCAGTTTCACTTCAATTCCCGACTCTTAAGAGCCAGGTACTGAAATGGAGATAAATCTTTCTGGAAGCTCCTGCAACGGGACCTTGGATAATGGAGCAGAGGGGAGAGTTAAGGTTTCCGGGGCTCCTCTGTGTTATTCACTGACATTGCGACCCTCACTCGCTTAGAATAACGCCTCTAATTTATTTAGTACCCACTCTGGGTCACTTAACTTGCTGGGTACCTGCTCCTGCTTCTGCCTCTGCCTGTGTTGTCCTTAACACGAGGTCACTGAAAACAGACTCTCCTGGGGTACACTAGGCCTCTGCTGGACAGGACCCCTAAATGCCAACCTGAACCCATCAAACAAGACGTCTTCAGCCTTGAGCACAGACTCTGCTTTCCCTTGTGTCCTGCTCACTGACCTCAGCTGTGCTCAGAATTAGGCCCCTGAGTATCTCCCCTTTTATTATACAAGCAGGGATTTGGGCTTCATATCCCCCTCGGACCGGGGCTCCCTGAGGACGGGGCCACGTCTCCCGCCTTCTTTACATCTCTCCCCCTCCAGCTCCACCTCAACGTTTCAGAAGCGGCTCTACATTTGGGAGCCGGAGACTCTGCCTGGTACTGTGAATCCCCAGGAGCTGCTTCCCTCCCTGTCCCTTTTACGGATGACCTTGGCCTCCAGGAAGCAAAGAAAACAACGTCCATAGCGATACCCTGAAGGGCTCTGCCAGGTCAGTGGCCACACTGTGACTGTGTTCTGCCCTGAGCCTTTCAGAGACGCCACTTCTCAGTACCTGCTTGCTCCCAAGGATACCCTTCCCTTTCCTCTCTTTTCCTTCGCGTATAGCTTTACTTTCTTACTGACATCGGTGCAGAGACACTGTGGATGGCATGAATAATAGATTATTCATTTGGAGTCTCTCCAGTGAGACTTGCCACCCAGGGAGGACGCATGTTATGTAACCAGGGAATTACGGTGGCATCAGAGGCGGCGTGTCTGCTAAAGAGCGTAAGATCAGAGGAGTGAGAGAAGCGGGGAGCAAGGCCATTTCACAGGAGGGTCTGTGGGGAGCCAGGCTCTGGGCTGGCTGTTTTCGGCTGTCTTCTCTCCTTTAAGCCTCACAGTGACCAGTGAGGAGGTGCTGAAACCTCTCTGTGGAGAGAGAATGGGCTGGATAAAGCTGGGCTGCCCCGTGCTGAGGACTGCTGCGTTCCCGGTGCCCGGCCTGTACCCAGCTGGCTGCTACCCTGAAGCTTCCCCATCCCGGTGAGCTGGCCGGGGCTGTGACTCAGAAGGCCTGCTGGAAAAGGTTTCACAAGGGAAACAGGAAAACCAGACCTAGGAGACATCATCCCTGAAGGAGGGAGGCCCTGGCCGTTCCCCCTCATGTGACACTGGCTTTCTCCACAAAGGCCCTCGGAGGGTTCGTTAATTAAACATATAATTATCTAGATGATGAATTACAGTTAGGGTGTGTGTTATAAAGAGAAGCTGGGGGGTTAGTGAGAAAATGGAACAAGGTGACCTGGCCTGTGTGGGAGTAACTGACTCTGACACTCCGCCTCTGCCAGCCTCTAAGTGATCCTGGTCTGATGAGACGCGGCCCCGCCCTCGGGGGGCCCAGGTCTCAAGAAGAGACTTGCTCTGCCTCAGGGAGCTCAAGGTAGAACCTCTGCCCTCAGGGAGCTCCTAGATAAAGAAAAAACAAAAAAACAGACCCTGCTCCCCTAGACTCTGAAAATATACATTTTTTCCTGTGTACAACAGAGAGGAGATTTCTAGTAATCTTAGTCAGAAACTAGAAGACAAGGTTGAAAAGGTATAACGGACATGCAGACTGCTCTTCCTAAAGTTTGGGTGGAGGGGGAGGATCTAAGGACACATATATCAATTTTATAGTTTCACAGTGTGCAAAATCTGCTATCGTTTCCAGCTGAACGTGGCTGAAAAGACACATTCACTTAGCTCCGATCCCTCCCCAAAGTCAAAAGGGTGAATAAAGGGATAAAGAAAATAGAAAGAATTATTAGCTGTAAGAAAATTAAAAATAGTTTAGGAAGGAAACTATTATCACACGGGGCTCTTTCTAAGCAGTGTTTATATAATCACAAATGCTAATGCAAGCATTGAATACTTATTTTTAGCCACGAATTGTGATAAAACTCTGTTGAAAGACTGGTGGGGAGAGTGATTCTGCTGGGAGTGATAGGAGGAATACTATCAGGGTGCTAAGGGCTCAAACTCCTTATCAGGAAGCCACCAGATAATGTCTCAAAGGAAAAAATCAAGAAAGAGCCAATAATGAGGAAGTAAATACCAGAGGAAATAACTAAAGAGTTGAAAGGTTCCCCCTGAGGAGAGGGATCTTGGATGGGAAGGTTGCACGCCATTCTGTGGACCTCGGGGAAGTCCAGGTCATTGCAAGAACAAGCACCAGCAAAATTTCAGTGGCTTTAATATGACAAAGATTTATTCATCACTCATACAAAGTCCACTGTGGGTCCAGGCAATCCCCCAGGGTAACTGCCCTCCCTGTGGTAGCTCTGTGTCCTCAGCTCCTTCAACCTGGTGGCTCCTCCCTCTCAACACAGGCTTCCACAGTTGCCATGGCAGGCGGAAAAAATGCTGAAGACACTTATACCATCCATTAATGCTTTAGCATGTAAGAGACACATATCACTTCCACCCATAACCCACTGGCCAAATCTAGTCTTATGACCCTCACATAACAGCAAGTGTGGGAGTTGGGGCGGGGTGTGGGGGGGTGTCATTGGGTGTAATCCTCTCCTGTGCCCTAAAGAGAGGAAAACCCAATGTGGGTAAACACAAGGAACATCTACCACACCTTTCATGGCACCCTAGAAGTGCTGGCTGCTCCCTGCATGCCTCCCCCAACCCCCTATTCTCTCTTCCGTTACTGCTCTTTGAGGCCTGGCTGGAATCCCATCTCCTCCTTGAAGCACTCCTTGGCCACTACTTTCTGCACTGATCCCCTCAGCCTGACCAACAACAGTTCTCATTATCTGTGGGATGCATTTTGGCACTTACAGTTCATTAAGCGTTTTCAGAGTCTTTACATATCCTCTGTTGCAAATGATTTCATCTTCTGGACTTTGGGCCAAGAATTGAGAGGGATTGCTGGTCTGGACAACAGAGTTTATCAGAAAAGTGGGAGGGATGGGAGCCTGGAGAGTGGGCCCCTTGACTTCTGAGACTTTGGGCATTGCAGGGAAGGGAGCTGAAGGGACAAGTGAACCCTGGGGCTTGGAAAGATTGTTTCCAAGAGCCCCTCATCCTGAGAAGCTTAGGCTGAAAAGTAAACACCAGTTAAGAGGTGGGGGTCTTGGCTGGAGAAGGCCTCCCTTAGAACTGTTGATTATCTTAATGAGGGGATAAGAAGTATTGAAGAGGCCACAGCCTGCATGGGAAGCCCACCAGTGAGCCCAGGACTTAAATGGACATGTGCAAAAGATGGGAGGTGAAGGTCATCTCCCCCTCTGCACTCCCACTGAACCCCCAGCAGACAGGTCCCTGCAATTCCTGCACACTGGGGTCACTGTCTGCTAACATGGCTATTTATTTATCTATCTTTAAACATAACACTATGTCCCAGGTACTATCACATGTGTTTTATAAACACGAACTCATTGCATCTTCTTTCAACCCTGTGTGGGTTGTTGTTCCCCTCATCCCCCTCTATAGATGAGGATAGCAAGATTAAATAACTTGCTCAAGGCCACCACTAGTGAGGGACAGAGCCACTAGCTCCTTTACAACAGAGCATATCTTCATAAGTCCAGCAACTTCAGGTGCTTTCTAAATGAGTGAATGCTGTCTTGTTTCCCTCTGAGAGCAAACTGCCTGGGTTCAGTTTCCAGCTCCAGCACTTACTAGCTGTGTGAACCTGGACAAGATATTCACCTCTTTGCACCTCTATTTTCTCGTCTGTAAAGTGGGGCTAATAATAAGCCTCACAGGGTTGTGGTGAGGATTAAGAAAATTAAAGAAATTAAAATATGCAAAGAGTAACACAATCCCTGGCACGGGGAAATTCTCAATAAATATAATTGTTATTTCACAAGCTATACCTTAGCTCATCAAACTGTTAGCATCTGTAAATACACATTAACCATTTCTTTTCATTCTTGACACTACCTAGAATGTTTTAGGCACACGTTTCTAAATATTACCCTAGAATAGGGGATTATTTTAATTGTCTATTTCTACATAACAAAGCTTAGCAACTTAAAACAATGCATATTCATTTCCCAACAGTTTCTGTGGGTTAGGAATCCAGGCATTGCTTAACTGGGTCTTCTGTTTCATGATCTCTCACATTGTAGACTTTGTGAGCCATTGTAGGCACATCAGCCAGGGCCATGGTCTTATCTGAGGGCTCTACTGGGGACAGATCTGCTTCTAAGTTCACTCTGTGGTTACTGGCAAGATTCAGTTCTCCCATGGCTGTTGGACCAAGGGCCTCAGTCCCTTGCTGGCTATTAGCAGGTGGTGACCCTCAGCTTCTTGCCATGAGGGCCTCTCCAACTCACTTTATCAAAGCAAGTTCATGAGAAGAGGAGCCAGGAAAAGAGAGAGAGAGCTAGTAAGGTGGAAGTCAATGTCTTCTGTAACTTAACCACAGAAGCAACATTGATCTCTTTTGCCATATTCTATTCGTTAGAAGCAATTACTAGGTCCAACCCACACTCAGGGGGAGGATCAGGGGGCCCATGTCAGAAGCTGCTGACCCCAGGGCTCAAACATACTTGTTAACTGAACTCAAGAGCCAGCTGTGCTTCAGATGAAAGTAAGGAAGGGGGAGAGGCTGACGTGTAGCGTTCTAACTAGCTCCACCTCTAGGGCAAGGCTCTTTGAACCGTTTTGGGGCCTTGGTGTCCACCCCTATAAAATGAGCAGCTTTGACTAGGAGATGCCTCAGGTGCCCTCCGTCTGACATTCTGGGGTTCTAGGTTCTTTAAATGTAACAGATCTTGATCCAACCAAGCTAATAACGTTAGAGTCCTCTGCATTCTTGGAAAACTGCCAAGATCATGTGAGTCCCTTCTAGACTCCCAGCCCGACCAGGTGAGGGCTGGATCACTGCCTCCCTCCTACCACCCATGCTGCCCCATCCCACACACAGCCTTGTGGGAAGGAAAGAAGTGGGCGAGCAGAGTCCTCAGCAAAGGAAAGGTCCCAGGTGTTGCCATTTGCCTTCCCCACCTCCTTGCCCTGAATTGCTCTGGAGGTTAAATCACTGCCCAGTACAATCAGCTAGGCAGGCCAGCATCGAACCCTGGGTGAGGTGAAAGGTCCTTTCGAGGTACGTAATTCAGAGCAGCAAACCCTGTACAGGGCACATGATTAGAAAAAATGCATGTCCCCGGGGCTGAACACAGCTCTGGGGCATGGCAGGCCCCTGTGCTCCCCTCGGAATCCTTCTTATCTCTTGTCCCACCGTTCCTTTCCTCCCTCAACAGCTCAGCTGAAGCCCACCCAGCAGGCAGTCCCTTTCAAACAACACCCTCTTTTCCCTACAGAGACAGTGCTACATGAATACAAGGAACCTGAGAAACACAGGGGGGATGGGGAGTCTGGAGGACCTAGTGTGGGTCCTGCTGGGCCCCTCATGGTGTGGTCCTGAGGGAGTCCCTTTCCCTGCTGAGCCCCAGTTTCCTCATTCTGTCAATGAAGAGGTTGGAGTAGATGATGGCCAAAATCTCTCCCAGCTTCCAAATCCTATGGTTCTGACATTTCCCTAAAGTGATCAGGGAAATTAGGGGTCACTAGATGAGAGAGGATGTGTTTGGCTATGAGTAACTGAACCCCCAATAAAATGTGCCTTCTGTGGGCTTCCCTGGTGGTGCAGTGGTTGGGAGTCCGCCTGCCGATGCAGGGGATGCGGGTTCATGCCCCAGTCCGGGAAGATCCCACGTGCCGCCGAGAGGCTGGGCCCGTGAGCCATGGCCGCTGAGCCTGCGCGTCCGGAGCCTGTGCTCCGCAACGGGAGAGGCCGCGACAGTGAGAGGCCCGCGTACCGCAAAAAAAAAAAAAACAGAAAACCAAAAACACAACAAAAAAATGTGGCTTCTGTACATTTATCTCAATCAGAAGTAGAGAGATAAGAGGTTTCAGGGTTGGAGCACTGGTTCAGCAATGTCACTTTCCCATCATCCTTCACTGCCAACTCCAGTGAGACAAGTCCCCCCTCGGGGGCCTGAGATGGCCACAGCTTTGGGCATCACATCTCCCTGTGATGGAGTCAAACACAGGAGGTAGAGGCAGAATGGTGGGTTCCCCTGGATGCTGCTGCATTACTACGGAGAAGGCCTTTTCCAAAGACTTATGTCTTATTGTTATAATTACTCCTCATATCTTATTACGGGTTGAATTTTACCCCCAAAAATATATGCTAAAGAGCCTCAGGATGTGCCCTGATTTGGAAATAAGGTCATTGCAGTTATAATAGGTTAATATGAGGTCATACTGGAGCAGTGTGGGCCCCTAATCCAATACGACTAATATCCTAATAAGAAGAGGAAAATGTCACAGAGGAGAAATGGCCACGTGAAGACAG
The DNA here is from genome assembly GCF_949987515.2 of Delphinus delphis. NCBI lineage: Eukaryota > Metazoa > Chordata > Mammalia > Artiodactyla > Delphinidae > Delphinus > Delphinus delphis. Next base: position 34,383,281 of record NC_082692.2, on the reverse strand, counting down.
AGAAATACAGGGAGAACACCAGGATGGAGGCAGAGATTGGAGTAACGCAGTGGCAAGCCAAGGAACACCTGGGGTTGCCAGTGACACCAGAAGTTAAGAGAAAGGCACGGAACAGATTCTCCCCTACAGCCTTCAAGACAGCATGGCCCTGACGACACCTTGATTTTAGACTTCTAGTCTCCAGAACTGTGAGAGAATAAATTTCTGTCATTGTTAAGTCACCCAGTTTGTGGTAATCTGTTATGGCAGCCCTAGGAAACTAAGGCATGCCTCATTGACAAGAACTGAGTCACCTCCCCTCAACTACTGGCAAATCACCATCGGTGAAATGAGCTTGGCTTTGCCGTGGTCAATCATGGTTCATCATGGGGGTTGAGCTCCTTGCCTCTGGGATAAACCCAGGCTCTTACAGACTATAAGAAGAGCGGGTGATTATTAGATCATCAAGTCTAAAACACACATTTGGAATATGAGAAAAGTGAGGCTGGTGTGTCTCCTCCTACAAGTATGTAATCGCTCCACGTGTGGGGTCTTACCCACTTTGCTACGTGATTCTAGCTCGGGCCGGGCATATGGCTAGGCAAAGGCTAAGAGGCAAAGTACGAAAAGGATATGGTCGGAGACTTTCAGCATCCCAACTCACACAGGAGATTAAAAGAAGTGCCGCTAGGCTTGGGTGCAACTCAAACTGGATGAGAAATGGATTGGGAAGACACAACCTGAACTGTGGCTTCATAGAGGCTGGGTTCTCAGTAAACGCTAAGGCTGCCCAGGGAGCTAAAAGTGGGGGGAACAGAAAAAGAACATAAGACTTTAGGATGAAAACACTCTTGGTCTACCCCCAAAAGACGGCTCTTGGAGTCCTGGGCTGCAGTGGATGGCCTCCTCATGGATAAACACAGACACATCTAGGAGAAAACAATTCTACTGCAGCCACGTCTATTAGAGCATCTCACAAGCATCTCACACCCAAATCAGCTCATCTTTCCCCCAGATGCTCTTCAGTCTGTGCTTTCCCTCTCAACAGAAAGTATTTCCACTTGCCCACTGGTCCAACCCACAGTCCTGGGTGTCACCCTTAACCCCTCCCCTCCCCTCCCCTTCCTAACCAGTCAGTCACCAAGTCCTGTCAATCTCTCCCCAAATACTCCCGAAATCCTGCATTTCTCCTGGCCCCTCCCTCCACCATCCTTGCTTGTGGAGATTACTACCATGGTCTCCTTACTCATCTGCCCGCCTCTAATCTGCGCTCCCTACTCCTCCCCTCCATATTCCCTGAAGCCACAACAATCTTGCAGAAACCCAGATCCAGCCACGGCACTGCTCAGAACCAGTGGTGACCCCCCCGTGGCTTTTGTACTAATGCCTGATCTTCCTGACTTTCTTTCAAGGTCCTTCGTGACCTTACTTCTATTTCCCCTGAAAGCCTCTCTCAACATGTTTCCCCTGATCCCCCAGCCCCCAATCTCCACGTTCCACGAAGCCACTCTCCTCACTTCCTCCAGCCAACACGCTCTCTTGAGCCCCCAGACCTTTGATCCTCCAATCGAGTCTCCCTTGTTACCTGATCTTTCCCTCTCTTCCTCTACACCTATTTCAGGCTTAGAAACCACTTCTTGTGGGAAACTTTCCTAGACCTTCCCCCTAGTCTGGTTTGAGCTGAGCCCCTTTGCCCTGCCCTGGTCTGCTCTGTGTTGCAGGGGGCGGGGGAGTGAGGCTGACCCCCGCAGACCTCCCCCCTCACCTGGCTCCTCTGGCAGGCAAGTGGGGGGCAGCAGAAAGGGAAAGGAAGGACATTTCTTTCCTCCCTCTCTGCTGAAGGGACCTGGGCAGCAGTGCCCCCTTTCCACTCAGGACCCTAGCGGGATCTCATCACACTGCCTCCACCTTTACCCCTGTAGCCCGGAGTGGTACCTGCTTCCTGCTGCTGCTAATTTCCAAGTCTGCTAACCCCTTCCATCACCTGTCAGCCCCTTTTCTCTATTAAATTACTGTACTTCAGTTATAAATACCTTAAGTGACTTTGGTTTTCCTGGTTCCACCCAACTCACATAGACCTTCCCCATAGTACAGCTCACTGCCCTTCCCTAACCTGTCCCCATTCATGCTGAACCCTAAGGGCCAGTTTACTTGTGTCTATTCTCCCCTAATGGGAGTGCTTCATGAGCTCAGGGACCACGTCTGCTGGCTAGCCTTTGTACCCCACTGTATCCCTAAAACATTGCCTGGACACAGTGACTATCTAATTAACATGTGAGGGAGTGAATGAACGAACACGTACATTTCATGCTGAGTTTCTTGCCCATCCTTCTAACTGGCTGTTAAGTCTTTCTCAGTCTTGCAAACCTCCTTTCTCCAAGAAAATCATCCCTACTGCTTTGTCCTTCCCCTGCAGGTCTCCCCTTTGCTTTACTTCATTAAGTAAGTAGAAGTAATACGGAGCAAACCATCGAAAGATCCCTACCCACCCAGACTTCCCATTTCCACAGCATATCTCCTGGGTGGCAGGCTCAGCCAGGGCTGTTGGCTAGAGGGGGCAGAGTTACAAGGTGCAGGGACCCACACAAAGCTGGGTGATGGAATGCTAGCTGGGGCTAGGATCATGGATCCTGTGAAGAGCTTCCTCCTGGCTCCACGGGGTGTGGATCTGGAGAGAGCCTCGTGAACAGGAAGATCCTTGAGGAATCTCCCCTTCCCGGTGATCTGAGCCTCTGGAGGCTGCCCCGCAGCCCAGCTTTGCTCGAGTTAGGTGAGGGTGCAGAGAGAGGAAGATGCCCGGCTGCCTGGCTTTGCTCCCAGATGTGGGCCGAGTGGAGAGGCCGGCATGGTTTGGCAGTCTAGCGTGGGAGTGGGTGGAGTGCCAGCTAGAGGGAGGGAAGCACAGGCACTGACCCAGGACCACGGCTGTGGTCTGAACTGCTGTTTTCCGTCCCTCCTTCCTCAACCCACGCATCACATTTCAATCAGCTCTGAGGATCTGTGCAGCAGCAGGAGACGGGCTGCAGAGACAGAGCGTCCAGCCACGCCTTCCCCAGCCCCTACGCTGATTGGAAGTAAGCAGGAGGGCGATACACAGCAGCGACTTTCTCACCAAGTGCAGCAGAATCTGTTTCCAGAGCCTGGCCAAGAGCCAGCGAAGAAGAGGGTAGGGTGGTGAGGCATTTAGGCAAAGGCTCAGGGTCGGTGGTCTTGGGGTCAATGTGTCCATCCCTCTGCCTCCAAGAAGAACTTCAAAGATTCCAGCCCAGACAGATTCTGTTGACTCTACCCAGGTCATGAGATGCTTCGAAGGGTAAACTGCAGGCCACACATGGCTCAGGCAGGGGAGAGGATTAAATAAGAGGGGAATCTAGACCAGCGCAGAGGAGGGCAGACGCCTCTCCCCATGCCAGCGAGAAGTCATCTTCGAAACTGGATCCCCACATGGTGTGGTGAGGAACAGGTGGGGCAGAGGGAGTTCTGAACAGCGGGTTAGGGGGTGGGGTGGAGTGAGGGGAGCGTAAGGTCAGTGCTGCCGGGGATGTGAGAACAACAGTCACTTACCACTTACTGAGCGTGTCCCAGGCTCCGTGAAACATGAGGCACTTTTATTCATCATGCATTTCATCTTTAACACAACCCTCTGAAGTAGCTACTATTGTCTTCATTTTACAGAGGAGGGAAACCAAGGCTCAGAGGAGTAAAGAGACTCTCAAGGGTCACACAGCTAGGTGTGAGTAGCCAAGCCAGGCTTGGAAACCAGGTCTGTTTGCCTCCAAAATCCATCACCTTTGCAGTGACATCTGTGCCCTGTCCCGTGGGCCCAAAGCCAGCACCAGGGCACTGCACAGGGCCAGACACGGGCCACAGCTCCCTGCCAGCCAGCAAAGGGGCAGCTCTAAAGCCAATGATGCTGGGTGGAGGAATCCAAGGGTCTGGTTCCACCTGTCAGAGGCCTTTGCTTGGGGCAGCTTGAGGCCCAGTCGTCTCACCTCAGGCTTCTAACGTATTTTCTGGTTTTTAAGGGGGGCTGGGGTCCAGCTTCCCCTCCATCCCTGCAGCCTTACAGTAACTGAGTGCTTGGCCAGCTCCCTAAGCATCTTCCCTGCCATCCCCTGAACCACCTGAGCTCAAACCCTTGCCGTCTCTCACCTAGCCCAGCTGGGCAGCCCCTGCCTCTGACCCATCTCCCATGCGGCTTCCACCACAATCCTTCTCAAAGGCAAATCTGGTCATGTCACTTTTTAAAGTAACTTGGCCAGGACGCTGTTTGCTTTTGGGATAAAGCCCAAATTCCATCATTTTACATTCCAGCCTTTCCCAAGTCGGCCCGGCCCGACCTACTCTCCCAGGGCCTCCCTCCCCCACATCCTCCACACTCCCGGGAGCCGGAGGCCTGGCTGTTCTCCCAAACGTGCCTTTGCATTTTCACACTTCTCTGCCTTTGGTCCTGCTCTCTCTGCCTGGGTGGGCTTTCCTGTGCTTGGTTTTTTTCCCCTCAGCAAAATATCACCTTTCCTGCCCCACTGAGATGTCAGATGCTCTGTGAAGCTTTCCCCAGCAGCTTCTCCTCTATGCTAACTCCTCCCCTGCAGACTCCTGAGTTTGTGATGAAGATGGTGATAATCAAGTAATACCAGCTAACCCTGTGGAGCGCTCACTCTGTGCCAGGCGATGTTCCAAGATCTTCTCATGCATTAGCTCCCTGAATCCTCACAACGACCCCAGGAGGTGGGGGCTATATTATCCCCATTTTGTAGATGGGCCCAGAGAGGTTAAGTAATTTGCCCAAGGTCACACAGCTGGTGAGTGGAGAGGAGCCAGTATCCAACCACAGCCATGTGGTTTCAGAGCCTGTACTTTTTAGCACGCTTCAAGACCCCCTCCACCTCAAGAACACCCATGAAGTGAGTATCTGAAGGTACCTCTACAGGAGCAATGCCCACCTGATCACAGAGGTCGTCACTCGCTTGTCTCGCCTGAAGGCCTGTGAGATCCTTGAGGGCAGGGCCTGCCTCAAGAGTCTCTGTATGTTTTTCGTCTAGCGCCGCACAGAGGACGAGGATAAACAACGCATTCGCTGGCAAAAACCAATGAATGACGTGTCATGATTATTTCAAATACCACTCTACTGAGTTACCACAGGAGAGAGAAGAAGGCCCCCAAAGCCTGACGCAGGCATGAAATGACCCACTTCCCCGCTGTCTCCCACGCAGGTGAGAAATAAGGCCAGGAAAAGCATCTTCTGTCAGGGCCCTTCCTGAGGCTCTGTGCACATGGTGGGAGTGGGAGTCAGACATCTCTTCACTGTCCTTTGGGCCAGAGCTCAGGGCAGAGGCGAGGTCCACCTTTTTCCCGCAGATACCTAGGTCCCTGGTAATGCCCCGTGGGCTCCACTCTTCGTGGGCTCCCCAGGTCCCAGAGGCACACCCATCTGCCCCTTCTCTGACCCACATGTCTGGCTGTAGAGCAGGAAGCAGAGCTGGACTTACAGAAGTTGGGGTGTGTGTGTGTGAGGGGTTCTAGAAGCTACTCAAATTCATCACGTCCACCCTGAGCACCCACTCAATCTCCTATGAAGTCCCATCTCAGCCCTACCAGCCATCCAGTTATCCAGGTGAGAAAGCTAGAGCCCCAGCCAACCCTTCCTCCCCACAGCCAACCAATCCCCCAGTTCCTGCCATCCCATTTCCTAAGCATCCCTGAACCTGCCGCCTCTCCATCCCCAGGGTCCCAGGGTACATCACTGCTGGTCTGGAATCGAAGGCCCCTGCCAGCTCTCCCTGCCCCCAGTGTGCCCCCACTGCCCCTTCCTTCTAATTCCTCCTCTGCTGCCACAGAGCGCCTGGTAATTTATGAATAGGATCATGTCACTTCCTTGTTTAAAAACCTTCTATGGCTCCCCACTCTCCGTAGGATGACACTCAAGCCTGTTTAACCGTCCTCCCCGCCTCTCCTGGGTCCTCCTACTTCCCATGCCTCTGCCCATGGTACTGCTGCCACACTGCATGGGCTTGGCCACGCCAGTCCTTATGCCAGAGCCCCCCCATCTCCACTCCCTCTTCTCCTTCTGGCCCTCAACTCCTCCCTGTGGAAGACACGGCTCAGCCAGCGTCTCCTCCAGGAAGCCCTCCATGAACAGCTCCCTGTCCCCTCCCCACCTCTGAAGTCTGGCCTCCTGCCCCCGTGGGCTCTCACATTCACCTTAAGTATAAATCTCTCCTGGGACTTGCCACGTTTGACTGAAATCATCCCATTATGCATGTTGCCCCATTGAACTGTTTACGGACAGGATCTGTCATTAATGTTCAATTTCCTGTCCCTAGTTCGGTACCTGGGATGGAACTTAGTGGGCACTTGGTGAAGGTGTCTTAAATTGAACTAAAAACAGGCTTGAATCATCCATCTGTAAATAGGCAAACCCTCAGGGCTGCCGTGAGAACGAAGGGAGATACTGCATGTGAAGGGCTTACTATCTGCTCTGCAGTTGTTCACTATCATCATAATTGGTGTTACTATGACCCATACAGTGCATTTGAAAAAGCACTAGACTAGGCATTAGGAGATGCAGAGTCTAGTCCCAGACCCACATTATTAACTGTCAGGGTGACCCTGGGCAAGTCAATTATCCTTTCTGAATTAGTCCTCAATAAACATTATTTCCCTTCCTTGCTTCACTTCCATTATTGAATGACTCCCTATATTATCCCCGCCTCTCCCTTTCTTCAGCAAAGATGATTAAGAATTTGAAGATAACTAACAGCGTATCTTGACTTATGAACACTGCATTTATGAATATCCCCAATACATAAGCAATCCCAGGGGAAGCCTCTTCCCCTCCCCACTGAGCCATCACCATGTCCCCACATGTTTTTACATCAAAAAGTAGAAAAACAAGCCCAAAGACAATCCTTTAAATACATTAAACTTTAAGACAAACAAGTTACATATTTCTTATTTTCTCATTTCTTTGCAGGCTGGTAGAACTTGATCGTGAATGAATAAACACCAGCCTGGACCGCTATGTGGGAACCAAGCTCTGTGGTGTGCCTCTGTAGCACTAAGGCACCAGCAGCCACTTAAAATCCCACTCGCCCACCCTGCCCCCGCCCCACCCAACAGGGAAACTGCAACTTCTGCCAGCAGAGAGGGGACAGAGTCTTGTCAAAATCAGCACTGCAGGTCTGTATCAAAGCAGCCTACTCTTTCAGAAAATCACTAAAACGGTGCCAGGCTATAAAGAAAAATGGTTCCGAACTACTCTCACCAGTTCTGAAGAAAGGAGAAGGCTTTCCTCCTCACAGAAGCTACTTTGAGATTTGAAACCATTTCCTTCTAGTGGGGGCAGGGAAGAGGCAGGGAACTACATTACCCAGAACCCCTATGGCTGAACCTGGGCCGACTCCTGGCTTCCATTGACTGGCAGTAGCCCATGCTAATAGGCCAATTAGAGCGTGAGACTGAGGATGGTGTTCCCACCTGTCCCACCAAGAAATTCAGAGTGGGAGTGAGGAAGGGAAGATGAAAATCTTGGGTTTTTCTAAGACTGTTTTTAGGAAAGAAGACTTGAGCAAAAACAGTCTGCCGGCAACTAGTCCCTTAAACCAGGGGTCCCCGCCCCCCCCCCCCGCCCCCCGCCGCCAACTGGGCCGCACAGCAGGATGTGAGCCACGGGCAGGCGAGCAAGCGAAGCTTCATCTGCCGCTCCACATCGCTCATTATTACTTCTGAACCATCCCACCCCCACCCCCCGTCCGTGGAAAAATTGTCTTCCACGAAACCAGTCCCTGGTGCCAAAAAAGGTTGGGGACCACTGCCTTAAACCACAGCATGATGGAGGCAGTGCAGACCCCAGAGTGACAAGGCCACCCTTCCCACCACTCTGTGCCCAGAGAATCCTTGTCCTGATGGGGGAGACACAGCCCCTGCCCCCAGGGAGCTCCCAGTCTGATGGGGGAGACAGGGCTCCCAAGTGATGGGGGAGCTAGGAGTGCAGCCGTGATCCCAGCTTCTGCCCAGCCCTCTGCACTCCCCGCCAAGGTGTCCTCCGCAGCCAGCTGGGGCTGGCCGTGCAGCTGTGATGGACATAGGTGGCTTGGCGCTTGTCCTTGTCTTCGCTCCACTGAGCCTAAGGTTGGGCTGGCTCCGGGGATGAACGGACAGCGCTCGTGCTGCCAGGAGAAGAGCTGAGGGGGAGCAGAGATCCAAATGTAGCAGAACTCTGCAGCGGGAGCAGGTGGCCCGCCGGGGGCAAACTTCTCCAGAGCTCTTCTTGGGCAGAAATCTTTATTCCTAGCCCTCCTTCCACCCCCCGGATGCTGTTCTCTATTTTCTCCCCTCTTTCAAAAACTGGCCAGGCTCACCTCATTCAAGAAGCTGTCAGGGTGACTGTCCCACCTCTGCCACGAGCATTCTTTCGGGCAAGCAGCTGCACAGGGCTGCACAGACACAGCCTTTCCTGATGCAACATCCCTTTCTTTCTGAGGGACTTTCTGGTCTCTCTGACCCTTTCAGAAGTCCCTGGACTCCCCCAAAGTAGGGCTTGGGTCTCCTCCCCGCTTTCAGATTGTCCCTCTCCCATCTGGCCCAGTGCTTCCCAAGTCTAAGATCTCTATGACTGTCATATCCTGGGGGCTCCACAAGGGGGAGCCATCACCTCCAGGGGACTTGGAACAGAAGACCTGCAATTGAACCCCATTTTACCACTTGAAAGCTGTGTTACTTTGGTTAAGATACCTCACTTCTCTGAGCCTCGGTTTCCAGAAAAAAATGGGGAGAATAAGAGTATTGCCCCAAACTCATGTGGTGGTGGAATTGCTTATAACGAACGGTTAAGAGCCCTGCAGCTTTAGTGACCACTATTGTTTAGCTGAGAGTTCCCTGGGTGCAGCCGACATCCAGAAACCTCATCCCTAATGTATAAAAACAGATAAAAGGAGCTGCTCGGTTTACAGCCAGGATTGGGGTTCCAGGAAGCCCCCCCTTCATAGCCCCCCCCACCTCCTTCCCCATTAAAGACCCTAGGTCACCATAGAGCAGGGTTATGAGGTTAGCACAACACCAAACAACAAAGCCCAGCTCTGAAGCTTTGCTCAGCACCCATGATTTGCCAACTGCATCCAGGTACAGTCCTCACCTACAAAATGGAATTAAAATCTCTCTTTCAGAGATTGGCTGGGAAGATATAAACGGATTACTAGAAAATATGAAAAATCGTTACTCTGGGTCATGCTCCAAGATTTCTCTCTCCTGAGGTTCTTGTTCATTTTGTTTTGGGGTCTTTCCTTGTACACAGTATGGTGGGCTGATTGTGTGTTTAATATTTCCCGGAATGACCTGGAAAGAAGTGATGCTGAGGAGAGATGGAAGACAATGCAGAGATGTCAAGGGTTGAGTCCGGGGGAATGGTCTTTCCCACGCTTTTTCCATGTTGGGAAAAGGTCAACCCTTGAGTCTAGGGCAGAGCCCAGCACAAAGATGGCAAGAATCTAAGAATACTCAGTTTCCTGAGGGCCAGGGCCACCTCTCACCTGACAGAAAGGAAGGGACAGGGAGAGAAGCCCTGTGGCCGATAAGGACCTGCCCAAACGCCACATCTTTGAAGCCACTTCCAACCATTCCACTTAATAACCAGGTGGGGACTCCCTGAAGATATGGTGGCTCTTATAGGCTGATCCTTAGAGACAGCCTGTTTTGGACTCACCAAATGTATCATTAGAGATGCATTCAGCTGCAATTAACAGGCAACCCAATCAGATAGCTTAAATTAAAAGGAGATTATTTTTCTTAAATATCAAGTAATCCAGGGGTAGGTGTTGCTGGTATTGACTTAGCTGCTCAATCATGTCATCAGAGACCCAGGCCTTTTCTACCATCCACACGAGCTGGCTCTCATCCCTGTTGCTTAGAGTCTCATGGACACAAGGTGGCTTCTGTGGCTCCAGGCATGACAGTCTCATTCAAGGAAGGAGGAAAGGGGGTCAGGAGAGGGTAGAATCGTCTGGTGTCTGGGAAAACGCTGTAGGAACATGACACACCCAGAAGGTTGGCCCCATCTACCCAGGAGGAGCAGGTAGGCCTGCGGAAGTACTTTCAGCCTTTTGGACTGGCGGCCTCACCCTCTTGCACCCTGCTGCTCACCTAGCTCAGGTTTCCAAAGGCTCACCTGTGCAGGTACGTGCTCACCCCTGGTGTGGAATCGTGTCCGTCACCAGATGAAAACGCTCGTGGGCGGGTGGGAGGATTCCATCGCTGAAGTGTCCTCTCCCTCCTGGTGGCACTCCGGCTTCCCTCAAGCGCTGGAGATGGAATCTCTGGGAACAGAACTGTGCCCTTGGGAGGCTGCCAGCTTAGTTACTCTGCTGATTTTTTTACCCCACCTTCCTCTCACTGCCCTGCTCCGTAGTAAACCAACTAGGGGCACACAGTGTGCCAGGCAGAGCAATTAGACTCATTAGAGACTCAAGAGCACAAAAGACCCCTCCCTGCCAGCTGTCTCCTCCAGAGGGTTCTAGAACACAAGTTGGAAAATGGCAGCACTGGGTTCATTAATTAATACTTCATGTCGATTTGCTGCCTTTTATCACGAGGACAGGAGGTGACTGGGCGCTGAAAGGAGCACTGTGCTGGGGGTCCAGTCCTGGTCCCATCGCTAACCTCACTGTGTGGCCTCGGCCCAAGGCACCTACCTTCTCAGTCCCCTCTTCTGTAAAATGGGAATGACAATCATAGGCATCATGAGAAGCTATTAAACCCATGTTAGCCACTTACTTTAAAACTGATTATTTAGGAAATTTCTGTAAAGAGTTAAAAGGAAATAGTTAAATGTTATAACGTTGTTATAAACTGAATTTGCACCCTCCCGCAAAAAATTCATGTGTTGAAACCCTAACCCCCAGTACTTCAGACTGTGACTGTATGTGGAAATAGGGTCTTATAAGAGGTAATTAATTAAAATGAGGTCTTTGGGGTGGACCCTAATCCAATCTGACTGGTGGCCTGATAAGAAGAGGTAATTGGGACGCAGACACGCAGAGAAGGAAGACCATGTAAGGACACAGGGAGACGCTGGCCATCTCTAGGCCAAGGAGAGAGGTTTAGAAGATACCTGCTGACACCTTGATCTCAGACTTCCAGCCTCCAGAATTGTCTGTTATTTAAGTCGCCTAGTCTGTGGTATGTTGTTACGGTAGCCCTAACAAACTAATACACTAAATACGATAGATCTTTGAAATGCGAGGGACCTGCGGAAGGCAACGTGTCACTTCCCCACCGCACAACGCAGGAGGTCTAAGTGGAGAATCCCACATGGCCAGGCCCTGGTCAGGGCTGGGGAGTCACGCCTGCTGTGTGGGGAGAATGAATCCATCCTGAACAGGAAGGTGCTATTTCAGGAATTCCCTTCAAATCAGAGACTGAACATTTGCACGGCCCCAGCTACCCACGCTGATGTCACATGAGCAGCCGGCAGCAGCCAGCTCATGCCAATCACTGAGGCCAAGGGTGAGGATATTGCTCATAACTTGTTAATAATATATTGGAAATTACAAAGCTCATGACTAATTTGCTTGTTTAAAAAATCAGACGAGGTTTAGGGTTATGCCTGAGGCACTGTCGCTTCACTCAGCCATCCACTCACTCATTTCATTTATTCATCATGAGTATTTTGAGAGCCTACTGCCTGCTGGGTGATGTTTTAGGCTTTGGGAACAGAGAAGAAAACCATCTACCCCTCTGCCTTCAAGGAACTTACATTCTCCTGGATGGTAAAATGCTTTAAGCAAATAAACCAGTAAACGCACACACACACACACACACACACACACACACACACACACAAACACAAAATAAAGCTGCTTGAGGGAATTACACCTGCAGGGGATATTAGTTTACAAAGATTCATCAAAGAAGAACAGAACTCTCTGATTGCCATTTGAGATAGACCTGAACGAAGCAAGGGAGCAAACCATGCAGACATATGGGGATAGAGCATTCCAGGCAGAGGGAACAGCCAGTGCAAAGGCCCTGAGGTGGGAGCAGGTTCGGTGTATTCAAGGAACAGCGAGGAGACCGAGGAGGCCGTGACTGGAACAGAGGGAGTAAGAGGAGAGTGGTAGGAGACGAGGTCGAGCAAGCAGTGGGGGCCAGCTGATGTAAGCAAGATAAAGACTCGGGATTTTATTTGGGGTGTGGTATGAAGCCCCTGGAAGATTTTGCACAGATGAGTGACATGCTTTAAAAGGATCCCTCTGGCTGCTGTGTGGGCAATAAACCAGAAAGGGAGACCAGTTAGGAAGCTGTTGTCCAAAAAAGAGACAGTCGGGCAGCCATAGATGTGGGATGCTGTCACATTAAAGTGGAGCTCGCAGGATTTCCTGACAGACTGGATGTGGGATGTAAAAAAAGGTGAGTTGAGATTGTGCCAAAGTTTTTGCCTGAGCTCCTGGAGGGTCAGCTATCCACCCTGACGTGCTTTCGACAGGAAGGGGCAGATCTGTAGCAGTTTAATCTTCCCAGAACTGCACACCCTGGGAGGGGATGCGGCATGTGACGTCATCTGCCTTCAGTAGCACAGTAAAAACCACTGCCCTCACACGTCCCCAAGCGAGAGATGGCCCTTGTGCTCTGGTCCACCAAAGGCTGGAAGGCCCCTGAGTGTAAGGGCAGGGAGGGACCTTAGTCACCATCTATAGGACACATGCATGAAATCACCTGAGATGCCCGCTACAGACGAGAGCCCAGCCCAGCCCACACCTTCTGAACTAGAACGTCAGCGTCTGGGGGTGAACCTGTAACACATTCTCTGGGTGAATGTCATGCTCTCCAAAGTCTCTGAACCACTGATCTAGTTGAAGCCCTTCCATCTGCAGGTAAAGAAACAGGGCCTCACCCCCAGCTCCCGCCCTGGGCCAGGTTCCTTCCGGTATACCAAGCTGCCAGGGTCACGGCCCAGGTGACATCACCCTTCTTGGCTTTCCCAGCTGTCTGCCTCATCCCCAAAGTAGGACATCAGTTATAAGGGGCCCAGGATATGTGATGCTCCACCCCCACTGCTGGGAGGATAGGTTCTCACAGGTAGATGAGGGGCAGTGTGTCATTCCCAGGTGTAGAGGATAAAGACAGCTGGATGCATGGAAGAAGCCATGACTGAATTGCTGTGAGGGGCGTGAAGCCAGGTGCAGAAGTGGGGACATGGGAACACTCCTGACACCGTCCCTGCTGGGTGAGCGTTACTGGGACTGTCAGGAAGTGTTCCCTTCCGTGAAGCCACGCCCTGGCACACTCAACTATAACCCCAAAGGGGAAAGGCTAACCCCAGGGCTCTGATGAAGTCATCCCACTTATCTGCAAGACGTAGCCTGAATCCTTCCATGGAGCTGAACTGCCAGCTTGCTCATAGGGCCGTAAGTCAGACACGACAGCCAGGCGGGTGGCCCAGGGCAGTCCCAGCAGCACTATGCTTGGCTGACTCTGCATCCCTGAAGTGCCCAGGCCCCAGGGAGCACTGATGGCACAGAGCCGGTGGCCGGGCACGGGTGGTAGGTGGAGAGCGGCTTGCAGTGTGATGAACTAGCAAACCCTCCCAGTTTGCTAATGTACAAAAATTAGAGTAAAATCAGCCAGAGTTAACGCTGGCTCCTTGGAGCTCCATTCAGCCATATGAGTTTAATTTCACTGATGGAAAGGCTTTGATTCTCTGCCTCCAACTTTCAGGTCATCCAGTTACCCGCCTGTCCTCCCCTCCCCAGCCCCTGGCAAAGGAGGCCTCTGCAGCGCTGGGAGAACTTTCCTTAGCCCCCCCAGGGCCAGGTGGGCTCTTCAACTGAAAGGTGTGGGTTCCACATTCTGCCTGGGAAGGGGGAGTCCATTGTCTTTAACTCCAGAGGTTCCGTGCATACCTCCATGGGGATGCCCTTACGTATGCACACACACACACTGAACACAGGGGCACATAAACACACACATCCCAAACGGGAGTCCACACAGATGCACACCCAAAATAAAAGTAAACAGGAAATAAAAGTAGGCATCATTGTAAGTGCTTACCGTATGTTAGGCAGTGTTCGAAGGGCTCTGCAGGTGTTACCCCATTTAATCTTCACAAGAACCTTGCAGGTCGGTGCCCTTGTTGTTATCAACTGGATTTCACAGATGAGGAAACCCACTGAGGTTCCCAGCTGTACACATGGAGCCAATAGTCTAGCGAGTCTTCAGGGCCTGTACTCTCAACCATGACCTTCCCAGCTGCCCACCGTTACACACGCCACCCCCGGGTACCTGGTCCCACACGTATGGTGTCCCACACCCCACTCGTGGCAACCACACACACAGACACACCCAAGACTGATCACACCAAGCCCTCCAGGGACACGCACTGAATCAGGGCATCCGGAGTTTCTCCCGGTCCCCACCTCCCCCCACCCGCAGGGGATGACAGCACCTTTGAATACTGGCCCAGGCTCATGGGTCCCCCTCTTGTCCTCAGAGCCCAAAGCCTGAGAAACCGCTCATTCATCTCGTTCAAATGCAGGCAAATTGCTGAGATGGGTTAAGTCTTTGTTCAGGCTTCTTGGCAATAGACAGATCAGGAACAGAAGCATGAACTTTAAATCATCTAAGTCCACGACATTTAATAAACCTGTGGCCAGGAGCTTTTCTACTTGCTGCTGGCAGTTAAAGAAAAAGGCAGTTACACAGCTAAGCCCTAATGTGTCAGCTCACAAAGAGATCACTCCGTGTTCTGACTTATCAGACTCCGTTGTCACTCCCCTAATCAGGGACACACTGCTTTCTTCCGGCACTAACACCATTAGCTCAACGTGCATGAGAAATATTAAAAGGACGAAGGGACTTGCAGTTTCCAAGCAACTTCTTGGGGTGCAAGTTCTTCCAGACGGGGTGGGAGCCCTGCAGGAAGAATTGGGCACTATGGGGAGTGGGGAAAGGCAGCTGCCTGGACACTGCCAAGTGCTTCCCCAGAGAGGCGACATTAGTGCCCTACCTCCAGGCTACAGAGGGAAATTTGGGCTCAAGGTTGGGGGCGGTGGAGGGGGAGAGGCAGGGCCACTGTCCTACTCCTCTGGGGCTGAGCCTGGCTCCAGGAGGTATTGATAACGTAGGCTCTGGGTGTGAAATCTGACTCAGCATATGCTGACCATGGCCTTAGGCAAGTTCAACCTCTCTGGGCCTCAGTGTCCCAATCTGTGACATGGGGATAATCAATATAGCATCAGCTGCAGAGTTCTTGAAAGAACTAAGTAGAAAATGCGTTTACTCTTAAAGTTTTTGTTCCAGAAACTGTCTCATCCTAGAGCACCAGGAGCCTTTTAGGAAACCTCAGGAGGATCTGGTCTTATCTGCACTTTCCTTTCAGGGAGGGGTATTGCAGCATCATAGACAAAGAATGTCAGAATTTAGAGATAGGGTTTGGGAAGCCAGCCTTCCTGATGGTTCTCCACTATTTCACCTCCTGGTATCCACCCCTAGTGTAGTCCCCTCTGACACTGAGTCAGGGTGGGCATGTGTGACACACAGAATGCGGTGGAGTGTTGATGTACGACTTCCGAAGCCAAGTCTTAAAGGCATGAAGCTTCCCTCTTGGTTGGTGGGATCATCTGGTCTGGGGGAAGCCAGCCGCAGGCCAAGGGGAAGCCTAAGCAGACCTGTGGAAAGGCCCATGTGGAGAGGGACTGAGACCTCGGGCCAGCACCACGTTGCCAGCTGTGTGACTGAGCCACCATGGAAGTGGATCCTCAGCCCAGTCAAGCCTTCCAGTGACTGGGTAAGAGAGCCTGAGGCAGAAGCACCCAGCCAGCCACTCTTGCAATCCTGACCCAGGGAAACCATGAGCAATTGTAAATGTTTGTTGTTTTAGGATGACATTACACATCCATAGTGACTAGAACAGGGTGAAAATCCTTATTTTTCAGATTAGACAAGCCCATAGGAAAGCGGATTGCCCAAAGTTGATAGGAGCCCAAAGACTAGAACCAGACTTTGGGGTCTTAAGCTGGCTCTTTCCTTGTGCTACCTTTAACCTAATGCCTGGCCTGGCCTCTGCAAGCTGGATTCAGTGGAATCAGGGAAGCATCCCTCTCCACCTCTCCCTGCCCCCAGCCTCCACTGAACATATTTCAGGCTCTCAGGCAGAGACAAGTTTATTAAACAAGCTGTTATTAAATTGTGCCAGGGACGATGAACACTCACCAAATACCCATATGCATCTCTGCATCTCCCAGCTTCCCTTGAAGTTAAGTTGGGACAATGCACTGTAAGGAGAAGTGACATCACTTCCAGGCCAAAATATTTAAGGGTTGGTGCATGACCCTCAACACTCTACTTTCTGGCTTCAACAACCAGGAAATCACCTATTCTGGAGTCTGTATCTGTAAGATGCAGCCTGGATCCCTGAGTCACCGCTTGGAAGAGAACTGCTCCTGAGAGCCAATAGCCCAGGAGCAGACTTCGCATGAACCAAAAATAAACCTCTGAAATTTCAGGGTTTGTTATTGCAACCTAGCTTAACCTAATATACCATGTGTTCCAGATAATATAGCTACTAGGTGGGGTGGGGTTACCTAACTCATATTGGACTATGATGGAGTGAGGAATAGCTACTATTGGGTGAAGTCACTAAGATTTCAGGGTTTTATCTGTTATTACACCAGAGCCTCCGATCTCATCTTTACTAATAAATTAATCATGAATGCATCTTACAACTGAGGACCACTTACAAATGAGAAAATAGAATAATAAAAGGTACAAAGACATAAATATTATCAGTAAGTTTAGGTATGAGTACAAGTAAAAGCAAATCAAACTGACGGTAACTAAAACTATGCGGGCACTTATGGTTTATTTGACAAGAAGTTAGAGGAATGCAGCTTAAATATTAGTTCAGCAGTTCAATGATGACATCAAGGACCCAGGCTCTTTCCCTCCTAACTCTATGCCTCCTCAGCTTTCTGGTTTTCATCCTTGTTGTCTTATGCTCAAAATATGGCTGCCACAGCTCCAACCATCACATCTTCACATGACCAATTTTAAACAGCGAAGAATGGGATTCACCCTATCACAGGGCTCAATGCCACACAGGAAAAATCCGGATTCTTTTAGCAAGAAATGAAGGTAACAGCTATTGGGGTTACTTATCAACAGCATTTGCCCCATGCATAAATAATCAAGTCCATTGCCTAATGCCGCAGTATTAAATGCAAAAAAGTTAAAAAAGTAGTAAGATAATGGTTAGAACACCACTCCCCTCTCTCTAGCAAATCCATATCCTTGGTTTTCAAGGCCTTTCCTTCCAATTAACTGAGGCTCCAAGAAAAATGGGGCTTGCTCAAGGTGTCCTGCTGATTGATAACTAAGATGAATCTGTAAGCTAGATCCCCTAACTCTTGGACAGAAGTTGTGTCTGTGTCAATGTTTTTCATTTTGGGTGCCAGGGAACACTTTTCACAAGGTGCCCTTCCAATCAAAAAGGGGTGAAAAATCAAATAAGTGAGAGAAATGCTATCTACTTGATCCCCATCTTGGTGATTCATTATGCCCACTAGCACAGTAAAGGCTCTGAGAAGTCCTGCAGCAAAAACATGCACCTTATAACATTTCACCTAGCAGTTCCCCAAATACATTTGAGGATGGAATTGTCACCTCATGACCCCACTTAATATTTCATGGGACTAGCATTCTGAAGAACACCTTTGGAAAAGCTGCCCTAAACAAGGCAGCTCATCACCCAACCACTGTGCTGAACACATCCATCTGCAGAGAGAGGGGTAATTAGTCCGGAATATGATGCTGTGCTTCTACTGCATTCTGGTGCAAGTTCCACTCAGGTGTTACATTTTTTTCTCTGGTTAATGAAGAGATTTACTTTTGTGTGTTCATTTAGGAATTGTAATCACTTTCAAGAAAGAATGAGAGTGTGTCATTGGAAAGAATAAGCATGAAGTTGGGAGGTAATGGAGAAATACATGGATGTACCTCTGGCTCAGAGAATGCTGGCAATGGCAGTCCACACAGCCCTGCTCTGCCACCTTGTACAGGCCCCTCTGCACACATCATCTCATGGATTCTAAAAGCAGGTGGCCCAGGCCTCGGTTACCTTCATGCACGTGGCCAAGGAAAGGTCACTGGCTGTGCCAGCCACCGCTTATGAACTTTGGGCAATTTCCTTCTCTTAAATCTGGATTCCTTTGTCATCTACTGATAAGGACACTAATTCCTGGAATGCTTAAGTGGCCTGAGCTCAGGGTCCAGGTCTTAGGTTCTGGACTGCCTTTCCCCTCTACAGGGCTGCCCCCTCAGGAACAGTAAAATACACAAACCACCTGACATTCCATGAACTTTTTGTGGAAACAATCATGCAGAGAAGTGTACTCATCAGAACTGTACATTGCAATGAGTTTTCACAAACGGAACATATCTGTGTGACCAGCATTCCGACAAACATATCTTATCAGCGCCTCAGAAGCCCCCTGAGGCTGTCTTCCGGTTACTACTCTCCCAAGGGAAACCGCTACTTTAGTTTTGTCTGTTACTGAACTTTGGATAAGTGGAATCAAATGTAGGTACATATTCTCTCATGTCTGGTTTCTTTCCCCTAAGAGTATGTTCATCAGATTCTTCCAGGTTGTTGAGTATACTTATAGATCGCTAATTCTCGTTGCTGTGTGGTATACTACTGTGTGACTATACGACACTTGATCTACTCATTCCACTCTTAACAAAGTTTTGTTTGGGTCGTTTCCAGTTGGGGTCCATGAAAAACAGTGCTTCCATGAACTTTCTACTACATGTGTTTCGGAAGAGTATATGGATGTGTTTCTGTCATGTATATTACACCCAGGAGTGGAAACACCAAAATTTCCAAACAGCTGTCCCAAGTGGCTTTATCCATTGATTCTCACACTCGCCACGTTTGAGAGTTCAATCACTCCACATCTTCCTCCCAGGATTTCTCATCCTTTTCCTTATCCAGATGTGCGGTGGCATCACATGGTGGTCTTAGTATGTATTTCCATACAGACCAATGATGTTGAACTCCTTTTCATGTCTTTTGGTCATGCAGCTATCCTTTTTTGATACGGGAGCAAGGTTTCTATCCATTTTTTTCTCTTAAATTGTCTGTCTTTTTCTTATTGATACATTGTGATGGAAACACAAGGACCTGGTAATACCCCTGCCACACACGCAATCACACCCACGCCACACTCTAATTAACTCACAGAAACAAGGGGGCATGGAAACCAAGCCCTAGGTAGGCAGAAAATGCTCCCGAGAGATGGGTGTTTCGTGCGGGGTTGAAGGCCACTCCTCAGCCCCGATGTCCTCTCCTCTTCTCGAGGCCAGACGAACAGATGGGACAGAGTGAGAAGGTGAGCACCACGTTCATACGGTAAATAATTGTCAGTTTCAGGCTGTGTCCCAAGCACTGTTCTGGGGGCTGGAAATTCTACAGTTGGACAAACCAAAACAGACCAGTCCACAGGAACCCAGGAAGTTTATTGAACATGAGAATGGCGCTCAGCCTTTTCTCCTCCAGAGCTGGGCCAAACTTCCCCTCCCAGAGCTGGGGATAATGAATGCCCTGGCTAAGAATAATAAGTTGTTCACATTTATTAAACACTTACTATGTCCCAGGTGTTATTCTAAGTGCTTCACAGGTGTTAAGCCAGGGGCTCTCGTACTTTAAGGTACATCATCGGTGCTTAGAGGTTGTGTTCAAAAGACAGCTGCCGCAACCCTGACGGGTGCTGTTCCTGACTCAGTGGGTCCAGGAGAGGCTTAGAATCTCCATTTCTAATGAAGGTCCAGGCGATGCTAATGCTGCCTTTTTTTTTTTTTTTTTTTTTTTGTCTGCACCACGCGACTCGTCAGATCTTAGTTCTCCAACCAGAGATTGAACCTGTGCCCCAAGCAGTGAAAGCGCGGAGTCCTAACCGCTGGACTGGCAGGGAAGTCCCATGCTGCAAACTTTTCAACCTTAGAGCAACCCTACGGGGTCGGCGCTCTTATTATCCCTGTTCCTCAGTGAGGGCACCGAGGCATAGACAGGCTAAGCAGTACCAATGCCCGTGACCACACACTCATAAGTAATTGATGGGATTGGAGCTGAAGTCGTGTGTCTGTGGATTTTTCACTCTTTACTGTTAAACCGCACCACACCGTGCCCCAAGTACCTTGCTTTTAAAGGCTTTCCCCCAAAGTCTTGCTTAACTGCTGAAATAAGAGTCTCCGATTCCTGTTAGAGAAATCAGTTCCTGGATGGACCGTACATTTGCCTCGTCCTGCAGAGAGATGCCAGCTCCTGTGATGCGTGGATAAGCCCGGAGGCCAGGGACACTTGTTTGAATTTTGCAGTTTAAAGATCTGTATTTGAATCACAGCTTCAGGCCTCATTACCTTTGAAACCTTAGGAAAGTTAGTCAGGTATCTGAGCTTCAGGGGTTTTTTTGTTTGTTTTTTTTTTTGTTTTTTTTTTGCGGTACGCGGACCTCTCACTGTTGTGGCCTCTCCTGTTGCAGAGCTCCGGACGCACAGGCTCAGCAGCCATGGCTCACGGGCGCAGCCACTCCACGGCATGTGGGATCTTCCCGGACCGGGGCACGAACCCGTGTCCCCTGCATCGGCAGGCGGACTCCCAGCCACTGCACCAGCAGCGAAGCCTGCACACCACTGTTTTTAAAATCGGTATTTGTGTCTCAGACCGGAAGATCCCTGAGAGCAAGATGCAAGCCAAAGACCCCTTGCTGTTCAGACCCAATCAGACAGATTTGTGTGAGGATGGTGCCTCCTGCTGGGTGGACACACTGAATGATCTCGAGCCCTTTTCCTGCCCTGAGTTCTTTCTTAATCCAGCACCTGGGCTGGAAAGCTGAGTGTGCTGGCGTTGGGGGTGATAGGGCCTGATGGGGGTTTCCCATATACATTGTTCCACTGAGACCAGAGAGTAGATCTGGGGAAATTTCTCATTAATGATATAGGCCTGCTAGGAAATAAAGAATCCAGCTAATAAATGAAGAAAGAATAGTAAAATTAAAATAGTACCATTTTGCAACCCCTGTGAATGAATGGCTCCAGGCATTGCTTGTTGGGCCACTAACAGCACAAAAAGAAAGACTTTTGTCCCTTCCGGTGGATGAATTCAAAACCACCCATGAGGTAGCCTTGTCCAGATAATCTGTAAAAGCCAGACAGTGGAAAACTGCATAAAACAAACAACCCAATTTCATCAATACGCTGCAAAGAAAAAAAGAGAGATGGGAGGACCTGTGGATTAATATAGACTTAAAAGATGTCACCCATTCAATATGTATGGCCTTATTCACATCCTGACTCAAACAAATAAACAGTTAAAAGAATATATCATGGGGGTTCAGGACTTCCCTGGTGGTCCAGCAGTGAAGACTCTGCACTCCCAATGCTGGGGACCCGGGTTTGATCCCTGGTCAGGGAACTAGATCCTGCATGCTTGCCTCAACTAAGAGCCCGCATGCCACAGCAAAGATCCCACATGCCAAAACTAAGACCCAGAGCAGCCAAAATAAATAAACATTTTAATAAATAAGTGCATATATATATACATATATATATATATATATGTATATATATATAATGGAGGCTCTTTCCACGTCTCTAAGTAGAACATCATCTAATCCATGTTGGATTTGGTTTAGGTCCAAGGACAAGTAGAAAAATATTCGCTCATCAGTGGGGCTAGTTCATCCCCAGCCCCCAGGCCTGTGGCTAATAAACAGCTTGGTCAAGACATCCTATCCTCCATCCCCCTTGAGTTCTAAACAGAGGATGCCTGAGAGCCACGGCTCCTGTCCCCTTGTCTCTACTTTTCCTTCTTGGAGAGCCCAGACCTTCTCCCCCAACGAAGATCTTCTGCACTTTCCCACCCATGCTGTCCCCGCGCCCTCCCGGGGTTGGTAGTGGAGAGGGGGGATGTGAGAAAGACGTGTCTTTAGGGGAAGGAGCCCATTTGAGGGATGAGGGGGAGAAAGACAAGCTTCTAGGATGGTGAGGCTAAACTGATATCCCAGCAGGGAGGCGTGGAAATCATCAGGACCTGAAATTGTGGCAGCTGCCTTGCCAGGAGCTGCGAGACCCACCCATGGACACAGGCGAGCTGTGTGATGTCCGTCAGGCCAGTGAAGGTCTCAAATGCCCCTCAGCACCAGAACCAGGGTCACTGGGGTGACACGCAGCTGAGTCCAAGTCACATGGCCAGGCTCGTGATCCAGTCACGTATTCTTGGCTCATATGAAGCTGGGCTGTGCCCAGCTTCAAAAAATGTTGATGTTCCCTCCCTGAGATGTGTTTATATGTTATGGCAGCTAATGAGGAAATCACTCTCAGCTCTCACTGTGGGGCTGACCTGGAGAGAGAGAGACAAAGACACAGTGAGAGGGTAAAGCCTGCATCTGCTCAAGTCTGTGAGTCCAGCTTCTTAATTTGCAGGAATTACAGAGGACAGAGGGACATTTTCAAGGGTACCACGGGGATGCAAACAACAAAAGCTAGACTTTTAAAATCTCTAAGTCTTCCCGTCCTTCTTCTTTCTTGCAACTTGCTGATGAATTGAGTTTCTGTTGTATGGAATTGTCCACTGCCTACAGTCCGTGGTCCTGCAGAGTGCACTTGGGGAAGGGCCTGGGGTGAAGAAGAGTGCTCAGGACAGGGACAGGACCCTTGGCCACGGATGGTCCCTGGCAAGGAAAGAAAATGTGCTCCTTCCTTCTGCTGGGCCCAGCCGGGACCCAGGAAAGCCCCACTTATACCTTCAGTGGGTGCCTCTATGCAGTCCCCAAACCAAACAACTATATGTGGCCTCCTGGTAAAGGTGATGTGTATCTCTCATGGGGAGAGAGGAAGAGGGAGCGGTCTGATCCCACAGGCTCTAGGCGATGCTTTTTAGAGGAGTCCTCTGCCTTCGTGGGCCTCCTCGTACCCCTGCATTTTTCCTGAAGCCCAGTGCTCTGGGATTTGTTTGAGCAGAGATTGAGATGATAAATACAAGCAATAGATATAGGCTTGTTTACCTGTAGAGTAAAGGGAATCACCAGTGACTGAGATCCTGTAGGAAACTGTGTGGTTCCCATCTAGGGTCACTTATCAGGAACACCATCCCGTGTCTCTCCTGCTTCTCCTCCCACTCCCCCAGCCCTTGGCTCTGAGTTGTACAAATAAACCCAACCCTGCCCAGTCTGGAAGCCGGGCAAGTGATAGTACCCCCAGGCCCCTCCCTGGGCGCCTGTCCCTTCCGCTTGCGTGCATGTCATCTCCAATCTCTCACGTTTATTGAGCACCTAGCCAAACACTTCACACACTCTGTCAGGCTGGGCTCTGAGATGCAAGCAACAGAAACGAACTCTGGCTGATTTAAACAGGAAAAGAATTTACTAAAAACACCTTTGGTTGCTCACAGATACTCTAAAAGGCCTAAAAAACAGGTCTGGGCCTATATACTCAAGAATAACACCCACGGTAATGCTGCTAAAGTGGTCCAAATTTGGACACTCCCGCTGTGGCTGGCCCTAGACTTGGAGCTTACACCACTGATGCCAGCTGGGCACTGGCCACCAAAGGAGCAGCACAGCCACTGCTTTCTTGTAGAGCTGTTGCAGTAGCCAGAGATAATAACACTTCAGGGTCCCCTGGAGTCTGGGGCAGGTGCGTCCGACGGCAGAGCCAAGCCTTCCAAAGAGGGAGATGGGCTCTGCCACCACTGAGACACCCCCTCGTAGGAAGGGAGTGAGGTGCTGGCCCCAGAGAGAGACCTGTGTCTCCTTCACAGGCATGATCTCATCTATCTCCCTTAAATCTCGTGAGAATGCTGTGAAGTAAGTGGATACGTCACCCTCATGTATCAGAACAGGTACTGAGGGTCAGAAATAGTGGCCGAGGACACAGGGCTGGAGGCCCAGGTGTAGGATTTAGGGATGTCTGACTCCAGACGGCTCATCCCCTAACATACCAGAGTCCCTAAGCCTCCTGTGGGAAGCATCACCTGACAGAAAGGGGCCTGTTTCCGAGAGCATCTGCCAGAGAGGAAGAGCTAGAAGCAGAACGAGAAAGAGAGAGAGAATGTGTGTGTCTGTGTGTGTAAATGTATATGTGCCTGTGTGGGGGAATGTGTGAATGTTTGTCTATGTGTGTCAATGTGTGTTCATGTGTGTCAGTGTGTGTGTCAATGTGCGTGAATATGCATGTGTGTCAATGTGTGGATGTGTGTGAATGTGTGTTTATGTGTGTGTGAATGTGTGTCTGTGTGTGAATGTGTCTATATATGTGGATGCATGTATGAATGTGTGTGTCTGTGTGTGTGAATGTGTGTCTGTATGTGAATGCACGTATGAATGTGTGTGAACGCATGTGTCTGTGTGAATGTGTGGTGTTTGGGGAGGGCAGGTTGAGGCTCTCTCCCGGACTTTGCCCGCTATTGCTACCAGAGCCCTGACCATAACTGTCTGATGGTCAGACCCTGTCTACTCTTTCCAGGGATGTGTGTATGACAATACCTACAGGACCCTGTAACTCATGACTTTACCAAGCTGACCAAAGGCTCTGTGAGGTGAACTGCAGGCAGGGTTTGTTAACAGCGCTGGTCACTTACACAGTGTCCCATGTGCTGTACTGATGCCCACTCCCTAAACGGCAACTCTGACAGTTCGCAGTTTGGGATGGATATTTAGAAAGCACACAGCCTTGGAAGGAAATGTGGCATCTTCTGATATCAGTCCCCCTGGACTGAGCTTCACGTCTGTCTTGTCCCCATTGCCCAGGGCTAGGGGCACCTCAAGAGCTATTTGTTGAATGAATGAACGAATGAATGAACGAATGAATGAATGAATGAACGAGTGGGGAGTGAGTGAATGAATGAATCGGCCTCCTCCCAGATGATGTCATAATGCCCTTAACCAGCATCATGTGACGTGTGGCCAGGTGGGCTCCTCCTCGAGGCGGGTCTGCCTCGGCCCCTCATCCTTCCGATCCCCACGTGGTCCGACTGAAGCTTTGCTGTTCTTCCCTTGCTTCTCCGTGCTTGCTCCCACATCTCAGTCTCTGGTTATTCGTTTGCTTAAAATACTCTTTCAGAGTTTGAAATCTGTCTCCATTAGTTTCTATAGGAAGGCTTCGATTCCCTCCAACGAGCTCTGGGAAGCCTGAGCAGGTGGATGAGCCGCTTTCCACGCCTGCAGGGGGCGGGCAGGGTGTGTGGGCTGGGCGGCGGCTGCCGGAGACACAGGAGGAAAAGCTGGGTCTGCTCAGCCCCAGCTGAGGGACCGCGAAGCCCAGAAGGCAGCAGGGCTGGGTGAGAGCTCTGCTGCGATTTTCCTGGCTGCCCAGCATTTTCTCACACAGGGACCTAGGATCTCAACTCCAGGCCTGGAGGAGAACCCAGTCTTTTTCAATGATGAAAGGGTCCAAAAGCGGTTTCCTGCTCCCTGCATCCCAAAGGGTCAGCCACATCCTCGCTCTCCGTTGCCCGAACATTGAACCCAGGGCTTTGAGGCTTTGTTCGTGTGTGTCCGGAGCACTGGGATTCAGAGAGTGTCAGCAGAGGCTGTTGGCCAACCCAGCCTGCAGTCCCTGCACTGGAGGAAGCCTCCGGAAAGGGAAGCAGTGAGTTTCCTGCCTCAGAAGTGATGTCTGTGCTCAGCGCTGGCCCGAAGGCACTGCGCATGCTGGTTTCATCCCCCCTCTGCATATGCCTGCCTGCTTCTCTCCTCCAGCGCAAGCCTTCCCCGGCGGTGACAGGAAGGGAGAACTGTGTCTTAGGCAGGCAGGCGAGCTTAAAGGGGACAGGCTGGGCTGGGGGAGAGTATGACCACTGTCCACTGGTGCTCACGGGGGTGGGGGGGTGTAACTTTCTCCTGGGCAGCTTTGTTTTTGCATCTTTCAACCCTTATGTCTGTTCCACTCCAGGGAGTCCTGAGGTACGTTCCAGGGCCCCTAAGAGAGGGAGGTGTGCTGGCATATTTGAGAAAGATCCAGGAGGCAGTAGGGAGTGGGGCCGGGGGGACGAGGGGGAGGATGAGGAGATGAGACCAGAGCAGGACTGAGGGGCTGGGTGTGGCTTACAGAAAAACTCTTCTGGGCTTTTAACATATGTTAATTCACGTAATCCTCTCTCACCAAAACACTCAGAGGTGAGTGGGATTATTATCCCCACTTTCCAGATGAGGAAACCGAGGAACAGAGAGGTTAAATAATTTCCCATGGGGCACAGAGCCAGGATTCCCAAAGTTCTTGCCTGGACCCTGCACATCTGACCGCTTTGCTACGTTGTCCATCATAGTGACCCATCAGCTTTAAAGTCAGACAGAAGCAGATTCCAGCTCTGGGCTATAGTGTGGGAGCTGCGTGACCCTGGCAAGTGAATCCCTCCATGTCCTTCTGTTTCCTCGTATCCCCTTCCTCACAGGGTTACAGTGAAGTGTGAAGCAGAGAAGATGCCTATGGGGCTTATATGATCTGTGGGTCATTGTTCCCTCCCCGTCCCTCTTCCAGGCGTCCCTCTTCCGAGGCACGTTCCATGCGTAGGGAGCGACAGTCTGAGGAGCAGCGGGCAGCTCAGCCACAGAAACACGGGGAGTCAGAGCGTAAGGTGATGCACCTGAGGGGAGGGAGCCGCTTTCTATGAGGAGGTCACCATCGAGAGGAACAGGTTGCAGAAAGCACTGGGCCGTGGTGCTTCATTTGAGACACTTAGCTCCAAAAGAAAGGGAACTGACGGAGCAGAGGAAGTGAGAGCCAAGGAAGGGTGTTCAAATGAAAGTGGAGAGAGTGAGGGCAAAGCAGGGAGTGCTGGAGCAGGTGAGAGGAGAATGGGCGCTCTCAGGGCCTGTGTCTGAAATAACCGGCCATGACCTCCAACCTGCTGGCCACACCCTGGCTGCTGCTACACGGGCTGTTTGCAGAGTTTGGCACCGTGCATCATTAGTTGCAGAGCTCGGAGCTGTTTGCACAGCTTGTCACCCCCTGTGTCACCATTCGCAGAGCGTGGCCCTGTTTGTTATTCGCGGAGTTTGGTTTTATTTGCAGAGCTCAGCGTTATTGGGAGAGGTGGGCACTGTTCCTGCTGCTGTTTGCAGTACTTGTCACAGTCTCTGTTGGTGTCATGGTGTTGACTTAGCCCATTCCTCCAGCTCCTCTGTTTGCTGAGCCCCTCACTGTTGATGCCTCTGTCTCTGGATATCCAGAGTCTGTCACCATCCCAGGCATTGGCGGCAGCGCCCCTCCTTGCCCCGTTTGCAGAGTCCGTCACGATTGGAGTTATGGCGTCTGCACTGTAGGCGCCACGGATGCGGAGCCAATCGCTCTGTGCTGCTCTCCGCTGAGCCTTACCCCTGTGGTGTCGCTGTCTGCGTTGTGGTTTGCAGAGCCCATTGCTGGCTGTGCCTCTGTTTGCAGAGCCTCTCACTGTCTATGACACAATAGCAGACCCTGGCACCACACCTACAGATTCTCCATAGGTCACCACAGCCCTACCGAAAGCCCATCTCCGACCTCTGGCAACCACTGCTCCCCCAGCCCAGACTTGCACATCATCTCGTGCTCCCATGCCCTGAAATACCCTCGGACTATTTTGGATCACCGGCTTCTGGGGCCTCCTAAGACCAACCCCACCTCCCAAGCCTCTGCTTCCTGCCCCACGTGACGGGCTCCTACAACCTGCTTCCTGGAGCTTGATTTCATTGCAGAGTCCAAGCCCCATGGGATGGCTTTGGACCAGGAGCACAGACCAACATGCTGAGGAGTCACAGTTGGCAGGGAAGAAAAAAATGATGCAGAAAGAGAGGAGCCATCAGGAGAGATGAAAGGGTTTTGCTTCTTCATCTGCCGGGGCTTGAAGGCTGTCACTGGGAGGGAGGTGGCTCCTTGCACACAGGGGTGTAATTAATTAAGGGCGAGGTGTGCGAGTGCAGGCAGCTGGTGTGAGTGATAAAGTGGCATCGCAAAGCCACTCCCCAGTGGTGATGGAGATTAGGGGTGCCCATCACCCATATGCACAGGGCTTGCCGCATTCAGTGGCGGGAAGGGGGCAGGGTTCTTCTGGAGGGAAGATAGGAGCAAAGCACTTGTGGGTGAAGCTCTGGCTCCTTCAGACCCCAGCACCTTGAGGTTCAGCCGCCTGGTGGGAAAGCCCAAAACACCCATCATGCCGCCAATCATTTCTCATAGAAAAACAAGAAATGAGACCACGTGTTAAAGGCGAAAAATCGAAAGAAATGGTTAAAAGAAAGTTAAAAAAAAATTTAAAGCATAAGAAACCTATACACTATTAAAAAAAATAAAGAGAAGCCTCCCTGAAAGCTTGCAAAAATGTGTGCTGAAGATCAAAAAGACTAGTTTCTAGAAAGGAGAAAAAGACCCTCTGCATGGCTAACTAGCAAGAAAAAGGGGTCATGCCAAGGGGAAAACACCAGTTACATGTGTATAATCCATTCATATATTTACATTTTATTATCCATTATTAATCACAGGAAAAGGTCAGATGCAAACTTGAAGTCAAATGTCCAGGAAAACAATGTGAGAAGCCCCTCGTGAGGAATTCCAAAGCCAGTAACAAGAGCGCCTTTAAATACTTCAAAGTCAGGGATGCAGGGGGAGAATATGAGGGATCACAGTGCAGAAGACACTCCCAGGATGAAAGAGACCGGCAGACGGGCTCAGCAGACTCTGTGCCAGAGAGGATGGCCTGGAGACCCCCACCCCCAAATAGCCCTTGATGCTGAGATTACACGGACAAGAAGAAACCCTCACGTTGAGGGTAACGCTTTACATCGCTTTGTGGTTTACCATTTTCTTTGCCTTGCATCCTCTCATTTGATCCGCACAGCAGCCTCTAGGATGGGTAGGAAAGGAATCTTTAGTAGCCCCATTTCGAGGGTGGGAAAATTAGGATCAAAACTGGTAAAGAGGCAAGAACCCTCAGCTAAGTTAAACGTATGTGGAATTGAGAGCCCAGGGCTCTGACCCTAAGACCCAAAGGCTTAGCGTGACACCCTGCCGTCTTGGTTTAGTTTCCTGCAGAAGCAGACACCCGAGGCAGGGATGTGGGCACATGTAGTTTAGTTGGGAGGTGAAGGAAGTGCTGGTAGGGACAGAGAAGGGGACAACCAATGTGGGATGTGTCGTCAGGTTGGTTAACACTGAGGAAGTTGGAGCTCAGTCCTGCGGGGACCTCGGGCCACAGGGTGGCACTGATCTTCAGAGTTTGCACCCAGAGGCAAGGGAGCTGGGGTGTTTATCCACCAGCTTTGGGCGGCCATGGAGGGCTGCTCCCGGGGACCTTAATTCCCAGCACCTCTGTCCTGACCCAGCAGACTCCAGAGAGACCCTCAGGCCCAGGCACAGGTGTTGACACGGGGCATCTGGGCCAGTGCAGGAAAATGTTAAGGGCTGATGGGACGTGGAGGGCACTGACAGCACCTGCCCTGCATGCTGCACCAATTCTTCATTTCATTCAGAAATGGATATAACTAGACCAACAGGCCCGGCTGAAATCCACCTGGACCTGCTGGGCGAACTCAAGGGTGAGACTGTGAAATGGGCATACATCCAAATTATGTTACTTTTTTCAAACATTCACCCACTGAGTTCATGTCCTGGCAGATCTCCAAGCACACTTGTTCCTAATAAGTGGATCCTTGAGATACGTGTGACCCATTAGATAGATATTGTTGTCCTTATTATCATCTGCAAGATAGATACGATTAAGCCCACATCTAACACGTGAAGAAACTGAGGTTCTCAGAGATTAAATAACTTGCCCAAAGTCTCTAGGTGGGGGGCGCTGGACTTGGACTCTTCACTTCCAATCCTAACATCCATACCAGCTTTTCCCACACCTCACAGAGGTGGTCCCTGTAAACACGAAAGGCGACATTGTACTTTCGGGAAGGTCGGTTCCTGGGCGCCAGGTTCTCATTGAGATCAGAAGGGAATTTGGAGCCTGTGAGGGGGTCTCCCTGACACCTGTCCACGACCGCCCGAGCTGTGGCCGGGGGATCAGTGGGGATTGTGATGGTCTAGGTGTGGGGGGGGGGGGGCAGGCCCAGTGGGCGTAAGGATCAACATGCATGGGAGACCCAAATGGAGAGGTTTGGAACCTGGACTCAGACAAGGAGAGAGGTGAAGTAACCTGTGGAGTGTCTCGGGGCTGATAAAATGGTCAGAGCCCTTCCACACCCACTGCTGCCTCCTTCCCTTCAGCCCCCCAGCTTCACAAAGGCCCCTCTCCCTCTCCTGCCTGGAATTCCTCCTTTTTTAGCACAGTAAACCCAGCACCGAGAGGCAGTAATTGAGAATCTTTTGTTGTACACAGTCTCTGCCACACTCCTGGGGTTGCAAAGTTACTTTCTACTGCCAGGCACATGGGGCTCGGGCTTTTCCATTTATTTGAACACTTACAGTCAGAAAGGGAGGGTGTGAGGTGTGGGGAGAGAGCGTGATAGAGACAGGCCTACAGAGGGAGAGACCTAAAGGGAGAGGAACTGAAGCCAAGATCAGAACACTCGGAAAGAGAGAGGCAGGCAGATACCAGGAGGAGAAACAGGAAGTGAACAAACACATGACAGTGAAAGCCTGAGAGGCAGCTGGAGTCCAGAAGAGAAGGAAGGAGACAAGAGTCCGGGGCCGAGAGATGGGAGTAGAGAAGGGAGATAAATAACAGGGAAACAGATGCAGAAAAGATGGACACGTGCGAACCCACACAAACTGGGGAGAGAGGAAGGAAAAGCCGTCTAGGTGATCCCCCAGTTCCCCGAGTCCTGTGGTACCTGCCCACAGGCCAGCCCAGAATGTTAATTACAAGCTGCTCTTCAACGATCCTGAAAGCTTGCTGGTTCCCTGAAAGGGGAAGCTGGGAGGCGTGGAGGGAACCTGCGTGCAGCATGTAGCACCTCCCTGCCCTCCCCGAGGAAGGGAAGCAGCAGAACCATTTGGTGGATCACAGAGAAAAAAGCAAGACAGTGTCCCTCGGGGTGGTCAGCATCCCTCGAGGACCACAGAGCCAGAAGAGAGGCTGGCCAGCTGGGCTGAGGAGAGTCTGGAAGGAGAAACCAGGGAGAGGAAGGGCCCAAAGAAGAGAATGCTCAGGAGGGAGGGAGAAGAGAGGCGGAAGAGATGGGAGACCCCTCGGCTTCCCCCCACTCCACCCCGCCTTTTACAGGGATTAATCCCCTTCTACCTCTTCTGTCCTGAGATGGAGCAGCCCCTCCCCAGCTTCACCCCATGCATCCTTTCAAATTTATCATCACCTTCCGTTAACCTTTAAACAAGTGCTGGGTTACCAGTCAGGTCCAAGTAGAAAAACCTGACTCTTCTCTTCAAGGGCCCTATAAAAACTGAGAACGCAACTCCCTTCTGGGTGATGACACGCCCCCCTTTACATCTGGCCCTTCAGTCCACCTCATCTCTGCGCTCCACATCCCCAGACCCTCTGGCTAAGATCTGTCTTCAGATCAGGTCTCCAAGTCAGGTGGGAAGGTAATGCAGGGGCTCCAACCACTGCTGTCTGCTCCCCTCTTGGGAAAGGCCCCCATTTCCCTCAGCCTCTCCTCTGCCCAGGTGCCCAGGAAACCCTCGTATCCATACCCTCTTCCTTCCTCCCCAGCCAGCTGCCAGCCACTGCTCAAGGGCAGAAAGGAGGCTGGAATTGCTTGCACGGTTCATGGTCAGGGGATAAGGGGCTGCCATGGGAAATCCTTTGCCAGCTCGAGGGCAGAGAGACACCCTGGTCTCTTGAATTCCCCCAAGACTGGTGAAGCTGGGTGGCCATTGACCTTGGGCCTTTCTTGCCCCCTGTGTCTTGCGGCCCCAGCCTTGAACAGCTTCTCTGAGAGCCTGGTGTGGTCTGGGCACTTTGCCAGACATGCTCCCATGCACAGACTTTCGATGGACCTCATCCCACCCGTGCATCCCCTTTGCGTCTTCACACAGGCGCATACGACCCAGAAGCATCCAGCCAGGCCTGCACGCGAGGTGTGAACACAGGCTGGAGTCCATCAGCACGTGGACATATGCCAAACACATACACATGCACGCCTGTCTCCCTGCAGACAGAAATGCCCGCAGAAGAGAGCACCCGAGCACACAGGCTCCCGCATAGGCAGCCAGCCCAGCGATCCATAAGTACAAATTAAATTAAATATGCACAAGTCATCAGACCCCTGCTCTGCCCCAGGCAAGAGTGTTGGGCTGAGCATCCCCTGCACAGCTAAAGAGCCTTTGATTTGACAGATAAATTACATGTCTTTCCCATTAAAGGAAAGGCTTTGAAGATTCAAAGCCTTGGGCCCTGGAAGCAGTGACCACCCTGGGGGACAGGACAGCAGGTCAGGGGCTCCTCTCCCTGCCCCCGTCACAGAAGGAGTGTCCCCGTCCCTGAGGCCTTGAAGGGCATTGGAAGTTGTGATCTTGGGAGGCTGAGACAAGGTCAGCGGGTTCCATGAGGCTGGCTGCCTGGCTGTGGGAGGGCTGCCCAGAGGTCTTATGGCATCAGCCCATCTTGGGGGTCTCTCATCTCTCTTTCGGACACCTCTTTGCTCTTTCCTTCATAGTGGCCTCCCAAGGGTCTGTCAGGCTGACCCCCTCCTATGTGAATGATATGAGCTTTCTCATCTTTCTGGGACATCCCTGTAATCCAGAGAAGGGACACACTGCTGGGACAGGAAAGGCACCGAGGCAGCACTCTGCTCTGCTGATACACAAGCTGGGCTGATATACAAGAGGCTGGAGACCCTGGAGATTCAGACCAGCCCTTCCTCCACCCAGCTCATCGCCTTCCTCTCCTGAGTGTTAATAATGCTACGTACAGGCCAGCACTTCAGAGAAATAAAACGTTACTGCTCAGTCTTAAGTCTGCTCTCCCAGCTCAGTGTTCCTCAGGCAGGGGTGGCCTCACAACTACCTGTTTGTCTCCAAGACACTTCTCAGCCAGTCCTACAACAGGACACCTGCCAGTCCCTCCTCAAAAGCCTCCCACATTGATTTTAAATACAGTTAAATCTTCTGAATTGAGCAATTTTCTGCAAAGGTCACTGCAACTCTCAGTGTGGTCTGAGCTGCGTGGTGACCTCTGGGAAGTATTGGAGTCAGTCCCAGAGGGGCGGGGAGAGGAGGAGGAAGGCCTCCTAGCCGCAGGCCCAGCTCCCCACCAGCCCCTGCACATGCCCACCTGAGCCTCTTTCTCTCCTTTGATCAGAGGAACACTATACACACCAAAGCATGGGTCATCAGAGTTAGAAAGAACCTCAGAGATCACCCAAACCCCTTATTTTACAGATGAGAAAACTGAAGCCCCAACTGGTGACGTAACTTGTCTGAGGGTGCACAGCCAGTCAGGGGCAGAGCTGGGGCCCGAACCTCCTCTTTGTCATCCCAGTGTTCTGTAAATGTTAACTTACAAGACACTTCCTTGAATTCTGAAAGGTGATTATTTTTACAAATACTCAGGCCCTGTGTCCAGGCTGTTACCTCCGCTTGGAGCTCCTTCTCGCCCACCCTCTCCCAAACTTTTCTCTCTGGAAAACTTCTATTCATACTCCAAAGCCCAGCTGAAATGTCACCTGTTCCTTGATTCCTCTCTTCATTCCCACCCAACATCTACAGATTGAATCACTCCTTTCTCGGGTCTCCATAGCATTTCATATGACTCTATTTGGGCACATAACCACTGGAGTTGACTAGTTACATGTCTGCTTCTTTCCCAGAGCCATGACCTCCTTCTGGGGGTTGGGGGTGGGGAATCACAGTAGAGTCTATCAGTGTTTGGTTCAACTGACATTACTAATTGAATATCAGTTGTCCATGTCAGTGGACTGTGGAGGGGAGGGATAGTTTGAGAACCATCCTCAGGATTCAAGGTCAACTTTCTAGAAATATTGCTCTGACTGGGGACGATGACCCTGTGTATTGGGCTTTCTCTCCAGATATCTTTGTATCTGTGAGGACCCCAAGCATCTCCCAGTAAATTCCACCAGGGCAGGATGGATCCAGGGAAAGGCATGTTTCAGAGGAGGGAGCTACCTTAAGAGGGCCTCTAAGGTGACCTAAGAGGGCCCCTGCTTCATCCTTTTCTGTTGGGTCGGGGTTGAGAGAGAAGCAGCCCCTGGCCTAAGACCCCAGACACTCTTCTGTACTTGCTGTCGCTGGGAGATGAGCAAGAGACTGTTCTGCTCTCCTCTCCTTCCCCAGCGTGGGTCATCGAAGACTCACACACCCCGAGCAGGTGTTGAGATGGCCCCTCCCCTCTGGCAACAGGTGCAGCCCAACTCAGTACCGCAGCAGGAAAACTGGGCCAAAAATCAGGTCTGAGGTTGGGCTTCAGGATAAAGTTTGAATAAGATTAGAGAGATCAGGTTAGGGTTAGATTTGAGAGGCTGGCTACGACTGCCTGTGAGGAGTTCCCAGCCTCATGAAGCTCCCAGTCCGACCAGGAGACAGAAGGCACGTATACAACCATGGACGTCGGGGCCCAGCAGATAAACAGGACTGATCTATGAGTGGAGACGATGGGCACGGTGAGGAAGCCTCTGGAGGAGAGGAGAGAACAGCAGGGCTGGAGGATTCTCTGGCCTGCCTGCTCGAGCTGGTGTGAGCCCAGCAATGTGGATTCTCTCTCTAGAAGTTTCTGGTGGCACTCAGTTGTATCGTTCTATGTGTGTGTCCGTATGTCTGTATGTCTGTATATGTGCCTGTGTGTGAATTTCTGTTTGGCAGAATAGGGAGAGATGGAATGGAAGTGGGACAGGACATTCAGAGATGAGAGGCTAATTTCCTGTTAATGGCTGGTTGCTTGGCAACCCAGCTTCTTTCTGCCTGTTACCCTCAAAATTGGACTGAGGAATTTTTAGTGTTAAAGCACCTCCCATGGAAACTCAATGCTGTGAGAGGCCAACCTATCCCTACCCGGCTGTGCCCTGCTCCACCCTGCTGGGTGACAGAGCAGCGCGTGTATGCAAGGAATCAAAGCTACAGGCTCGCACAGCCCCACAGCCCGTCAGTCTCTCATTCTGTCTTTCCTGCCATCTCCTTCATGGGCAATCACGCACACATGCACATACACACATACGTGTCTCCGTAACACCTGTGCACATGCATAGACATGCACTAGACCGTGGCTCACCAATAATAATAATAAT
Organism: Delphinus delphis; assembly: GCF_949987515.2. Classification (NCBI taxonomy): domain Eukaryota; kingdom Metazoa; phylum Chordata; class Mammalia; order Artiodactyla; family Delphinidae; genus Delphinus; species Delphinus delphis. The sequence goes on along the minus strand of NC_082692.2, from coordinate 34,348,137 downwards.
AATTAGCTGCTACTATATTTAAGTACTTACAATGTGCCAGGTATTTTGCTAAGGGATTTGTATTAATTTCCTCTGTTATTTTTCCCTGTGGCCTTATGAACCATACTGTTGTCCATATTTTATAAAAAAGGGAAGAATGAAAACTTTTCCAGGGATCGAAGCACTCATATGAAGATGTTACAGAAATCCAAGGCTGAGGGTGGACCACCCTGAAATGACCCCAAGAATGACCTCCGTCTATATCCCTCTTCCCTACCCTCCGTAAGCCTTCTGACACTAATTCTACCTGGAATGCAAGAGATCTAAGAACACGTGTTCCTTTCTTCTATCCAAACAGCCCAGAACTCAAGGGACGCCCTGTTCTCTGCCATCCTCCACCCAAGTCATTGGACCTGGGACAGATGCCCGAGCTGGTCTGTGCTTTTGCATAAGCGACAGAGATTTAATATCAAATATTCTGTGCTTCCTCTATCAGAATCATAATTTATTTAGGGTGGAAATATGCCACTTAAGCAAACAAAGAAACAAACTGACAGTTCTCAGACTTCCTTGCAGATCGGGATGGCTAATAAAATATACGGGGAAGTCATTGGGTGGGGCCTTTGGAAAAAGGTTTTAAAGGGGTTTCTCATGTGGAGAAAAGGGAGCCCCTGTGCAGTGTTGGTGGAAAGGTACACTGGCACAGCCTTTATGGCAAATGGTATGGAAGCTCCTCAAAAAATTACAAATAGAACTACCATGTGATTGATCTAGCAATCCCACTTCTGTGTATATATCCAAAAGAAATGAAATTACTATCTTAAAGAGATTTCTGCACCCCCATGTTTCTTACAGCCTTATTCACAGCAGCCGAGCTATGGAAACAAACTAAGCATCTGTTAACAGATAAGTGGTTAAAGAAAATGTGGTGTAAAATATACAATGGAATATTATCCAGCCATAAAAAAATAAGGAAATTCTGCCATTTGCAACAACATGGATGAAACCAAAGGGCATTATGTTAAGTGAAATAAGCCAGACAGAGAAAGACCAACACTGCATGGTATCATTTATATGTAAATCTCAAAAAAGAAAAAGAAAAAGTCAAACTCACAGATACAGAGCGTAGATTGGTGGTTCGCAGGGGCTGGCGGTGGGGGGTGGGGTAGGGAAACAGAGAGACGTTGGTAAAAGGGTACAAAGTTTCAGTTAGAAGATGAATAACTTCTGAGGATCTACTGTACAGCGTAGTCATCATAGTTAATAATACTGTATCATATACCTGCAATTTGCTAAGAGAAGAGATCTTAAGCTTTCTCACAAAAACAAAGATACGAAAACCAAAACAAAACAGAACAAAACAGGTAATTATGTAAGGTGATGGACATGCTCATTAACTTGATTGTGGGAATCATTTCATAATGTGTATGCGGATCAAATCACCACTTTGTACACTTTACATACATTACCATTTTGTCAATTTACCTCAATAAAGCTAGAAAAAATGAAATAGATAAATTTTAACAGTGGGATTCCTCGGCTGCTAGGTTTTCCTTTGCCCTCCCCAATTCCTCCTGCTTCCTGCCTGGAACTCCTATACGCTGGTTAGAATTCTAGCAGCCCCCTTAGGTTATGAGGGGACCTTGAGGAATAGAAAGATGAATGCAAGCTGGGACATTAATAGCACCAAGGAGCCTTCTTGATAGGTCTGGATTACTGACTCCTGTGTCTTCTTTCACATAAGAGAAAAGCAAGCCCTAACTTATTTAGACCAGCAGCCTACTCAGTGTTTGGGTTTTCTGGCATGCAACCAAACCTCATACTAACAGACACAGCAGGTCTCCAAAAATAGAAGGTGTCAAGCTTCCTTGATCCCCGGGAGCAGAGCTGAGCTGAGGTGAGCTGGGACCCCCACTGGCATGTGAGACCCTTCATCACGAATCAGAGCCTGCGCATCGTTGCCATCCAGGAAAACGCTCCGCTGCTCCTAGGCCTCAGACTTTCCCACCATAAACCCTGCCATCTCCTCCGCAGCCTCCCTGAGGCTGTTCCAGTGGTCTCTCCACCTCCCTCCCTGGTGAGACCGTCATCAAGTCTCCCGAAGCAGTCTGTACACATAAGGAGTCTGAGGTACGGATGCTGAACCATACCACCGTTCCGTCTCAGTCTGCGGGACACAGGGGTGCTCAGCCGTTTCCTGAAAGATCAGAGATGAAGAAAGAAGGTTAAGGAAATGCCAGAGGGGACCCCAGTCCTGAGTTGGGCTGAATCAGGGAGTGAGCGCCAAGATCAGGCAGCACTCAAATAGGGAGCAGCTCTATTTTGTTTTCCACTCAGGCCTCTACTGGGCAAGGTGAGTGAAACAGAAGAACAGAGGTTGTGGGATGGGAAGCAGCAGACTGGTGGTTGGAAGACATAAATCAAAAATCCCAGTTCGGGCTTCCCTGGTGGCACAGTGGTTGAGAGTCCGCCTGCCGTTGCAGGGGACATGGGTTCGTGCCCCGGTCCGGGAAGATCCCACATGCTGCGGAGCGGCTGGGCCCGTGAGCCATGGCCGCTGAGCCTGCGCGTCCGGAGCCTGTGCTCCGCAATGGGAGAGGCCACAGCAGTGAGAGGCCCGCGTACCACCAAAAAAAAAAAAAAAAAAAAAAAAAAAAATCCCAGTTCTGTCTCTAACTTGACCAGAAAATGGGGGCTGGGCTGGGTAAGCTCTGGAGTCCTACCACCCTATGGATGGCGGTTCCATGCTCCCTGGTTTAAGGAGTTTATCATCCAGTACACAAGATTCCTTCTGTTGTCCACACGGCCTCTTTAGTGTCCCCCACGCACTCTCCAGGTAAGTCCCTGTGTCCTCACCTTTGCCTGTGCCAGGCCCTCCACCTGGACCGCTGTGCCTGCAGATCCCCACACGCCTGGCCCCGTCCCCTCACTCTGGTCTCTGCTTAGATGTGACCCCTCAGAGAGGCCCTTCCTCTAACCCTTATCCCAGGAAGCACCCTGACCACTCTCATCTCTCACCTTGCTTTGGTTTTCTTTATTGATTAATATCTGTTTCTTTGTTCAGATATTTTCTTTCTCCCCCATGAGAAGCTGAGCTCCGCAAAGACAGAGATTGTCTGTTTTGGTACGTTGCTGAATCCTCAGCACACAACAGCTCTTAGTAGGCATTTTAATAAGTAGTTAAATGACTGGATGAGTGCGCACATATGCACAGATATCTGTATATCCTCACTACACGTGTTTACGAAACACACACCTAACACTCACACACACCTAACACACACACACATCGCACACACACACACAGTATGGACACACGTCTATTAGCTTTCGGTGTGAGGGGTAGCTCCCAAACACTATTCCAGAACCTCTCAGAATTACACCAGCTGGAAAGACAACTCCAGAATCTCATTCTTAGCAGACGCCAGTCTGCATAACAAAGCACATGGGGTATGGCGGTGAAATTTAATGTTCAAATTGCAGAATAAAATATTTGTATTTACTTGCCTTTTATACTCTGTGTCATAAAAGTCGCAGTGTTCTCATAGATGCTTTTCTTATTCAGCTTGTAGCTCCCTGCCCCCCACCAACCATACTTTTTTCTGGTTCTACAAGAGGCTTCGCTAGCCACACGTGTAGCAACACATCTGGAAAGAGAGGGATGGGCAATTTATTTGACCAGTTTATGGAGCCATGGAGCCAATGGCAACCCTCCTGGACTATTCCTCACCTCCCCTGGTTTTGGCAAATGGGAGGGAGCCCAGAAGAGACACAAATATGTTTGTAGCACATAAGTAAACTCCATTTCCCCTTCTCTTTCTTATTTATGCCACATAATAAATTAATTCATTCATATTAGCTAACAGTAAAGAGAACCAGGTCGAAAGAGTAGAGCTTCTTATTGGGACAACCTTTCTGTTTCATGGGTAAATATTGGTATTGTGTTACAGAATGAAATAATTTATCTATTCTGAATGCTCACTAAGAGCTGTTAACTTTATCATTTATTAATAGACTAATAATTCATTCGATTAAAAAAATTAAATATAGAACCACTAATGAACTAAATTTAAATAATTAAGTCTAGTGTAAGTGGAGAGGTCCTGTAGTAGAGAACTGGGTTCTGCTGAGTGTTTTGTGTGTGAGAAAAAGAATACTATGTATGGTCAGACTCTAAGGTTACACATGACGCAGGCATGTGTACTGAGCTCTGATTCTCCTGGGAAAGTGGCTTCAGACCCTGTGGATTCACCCTCTCATGCCTGGCTACCCCTAACCAGGGAGGCCAGGGCTGTCCAGACCCAGGTAAGAAGAGGAGAAAAAGGAGGCAAATTACCTTTGTCACTGGACCACATTCAATTCTGGGTGTGGGTTCCAGCTTTGCCACCCCTGGACACTAACCCCTGGGATTTAGTACAAAATTCTCGGAGAAGACCTTCCTGAACTTGACCCTTGCAGACCACACCTGTGGAGCCAGCGAACTCCCTAGAGTGTCAGAGCAGCCTCAAGCTTCCTGCTTACAGTTCCTGATACCAGAGCTGCTCACACTTTCAGGTTTACACAAAGAATTACTTGGGGATGTTGTTCAAAACAAAGATTTGGATTAGCAAGGCTGGGGTGGGCCTGGGCGTCTGCATTTCTGATGAGCCACTGCTGTTACACGTGCTCCAGGGACTCACTGGAACAGAGGAGCCTTTTCTTTTCCCTGGAGGCTCCACTCTCACCCACACGTGGTCCAACCCCAGGCCTTCTTGCAGCCCCAGGCTTTAGGCTCAGAGCTCATCCTGCTGGTTGAGAGGGTCAGGTTGGAGCACTGCAGTCTCTCAATTGGTGCTGAGTGCCTGACCCTCTACTGGGAGCTGAGTATGGAGCGGGGCAGGCTGGGGATCCCCTGCCCCGTGAAGCTTGTAAGCCCTCAGGTAAGAAGCCAGGACAATCCCCATGCGATGTCAGCTATGGAGGAGATCTGTAGGGCCTGGGGACTTATGGAAGGAGTAGTCATCCTGACCCAGGGGTTCAGTCAAGTCCCCAAGGAAGAAATCCTTAAGTGGAGACGGGAGGAGATGAGTTGGTATTGGCCAGGTGAAGTGGAGTGGGGACAGCAGAGGAGAATGTTAATGGCAAGAACATGAGCAAAGGCCCGGAGTGGAGAGATGGCCATTTTCTCTCCAGTAGCACCTGCTTCTGACGCCGGCTCTGCAAAACGCGCCCACCTCCAATCAGATGAAGGCTCACTCCTTCCTTTGAAGCCTGAGTGTTTTGCTTCTTCTTTCCCTAGGGCATTCACCTCCCTCCCTTCTGATGTGATACCCACGAGTGAACTTGTTTAATTATCAGTGTTGGCCAATATTCCTGAAGGTAGGAGTAAGAGCTGATTTGCGGTGTGACCTTCGGCCAGTGCGGACGGTCCCCACATAACAGGGGTGTGAGCATCGACTGAGTCCCCACTTGCAAGGCACCTCGCATCCCGCCAGGCACCCATCAGGGGCTCAGTAAAAAGCTACAGAACACAAAGCATGATTGAAACATATATTCTGGGGCCAGGCTTCCCTCCTGGGTGCAAATCCTGCAATTCCCATTTGTGTGACCTTGGGCTGCTTAACATTTCTGGGAGGCCATCTCCTTGTCCGTAAAACAGGGGAAATACCCAACTCACAGGTTTATAAGTTTAATGAGATACTATGTTAACTGTATATGTGTATCTAAAAACTGCTTAGCATATAAATCCAGTGGTAGCTATTATTATTTGGAACAGAAAATTCTCTGCCCCTGCTCCTAGAACCTTCTAATGGGACACGGTGGGGGACTGGCAAGAGGAAGATTTATTCTGGGTAGAAAACTGCATCCCTCTCCTTGGTGGTATTTCTTCCGCCTCCTTTGAAATATAAAAGCCAGATGCAACAAACTCTGTGGCCTCATGAACTCAAATGTCCAATTTACATATAAACGGAGACCAGGAGCTTCAGAAGGAAAAGGTGTTAGGGAAATTGTCTCCGGGAAAATCCAGAAGAGAAGCATCCCAGGAGGAAAGGACTGAAAGAAGGCTCTTGAGGCTGGCTCTTGTGTGTCTAAGCAGGGGGGACCCTTGCCAAGGTCCAGGTAGTCAGAAGCTGGGGACCTCCCTGTGTCTGTGGTTTCCAAGACAGTTCCCTACCCTGTGAGGTGTGAATGGTAATCCAAACGGTTAACGGGGACATGGAGCCTGCAACATACAGGACCCTACACGGAGTGGTTCACACTCACTGCCCACTAAGCTCTCAAACAGTCTGGGTAGGGTTGGCGCTGTCACCACCTCCATTTTACAGATGAGGAAACTGAGGCCCAGAGAGGTTAAGCAACACGCCCCAGGTCTCCTGGCAGCTCTGAGGCACTGCGGAAAGTGGCCTCCTAGGACTGACCTACGCAGCTGGTGACTGAAGGGCTCCCCAGCCTGGCCCCTCCTAGCACTGACAGCCCATCTCCTGTTGCTCCCATGTGTCTGCTTCCTGTTCAACCACAGTTTGCGCAGATCTTCCCGTGAAGTTTTGGATTTGCCGAATTAATAAGTTAGAGAAGAGGTGCAGTTTTCATCTCACCCATATAAACTCTTGGAAAAACGCTTCCAAAAACCCTCACAGGGAAGGTGTGTCAGTCAACAGAGATATGTTTTCTAATTAGGCAGAAGTAAAAGGGGAAGTTGAAACGGCCCCAATGTTTTAATCAATTGGATAAATCAAAAGAATCATCAGTTCTTAATGGTTAAGAAGTTGGTTGAAGGAGAATGAGCACAGAGATATCTAAGTAACTGGACGTGCAGCTGTTTTCTTTTGCTTTTTTAAGGACTAATATCTTTCCTATCGACACTTTTCCTTTTTTAAAACGTAGGTGTGATTGAGACTCTCTGAGTTGTGAGGTAGCATCTCGGACTTCCCTTGGACCTCCTCAAAACATAAGAACATACAGAAACGCTTAGTTCATGCTTGCTGACCGGATGGCCGATCCTGTTTGAAAATGTGTCTTCCAGCTGTGGTCCAGCATCTGTCGGGGACAAAGAAACTTGCAAGCACAGAATATTTGGGCTGGAAGAGACCTTAGAAATCCCCTTGTCCCACCCCCTCATTTTACAAGGAAGGGTGTGCAGGAGGTGGGTTAGAGAACTTGCCCAGGGGCACGTGGCTAGTTAGAGACCCAGCCAGGCCAGAACCGAGTCTTCTCACTCTCAGACCACTGTGCTTCTCCCTCAGCCCTTTGGTGATGGAGGAAAATCAGGAAGCTCATTAAAAACACACTCCATTAGCAAACTACGGCAACCTCATCAGTTGTGGAAAGCAGGGGCCATTGAGCGCAGCCCCGGAGAGAATAAGTTCTCACCACTTCGTTAGCACCATCATAACATCTCTCTCTTTTTTCTTCTGGTCGCATTGCACAGCTTGCAGGATTTCAGTTCCCGGACCAGGGATTGAACCCAGGCCACGGCAGTGAAAGCCCGGAATCCTAACCACTAGGCCACAAGGGAACTCTCCATAACATCTCATTTTTAAACTAAATACTTTTTCTCCATTGGAGCCCTGCAACGACAGAACACACCTTGCTGAAGTCACCTTAGAGATAGGACAGTCTCTTGTCCCCAAGGGAGGGAAAGAAAGGAAACTGACGATGGCTGAGGACCTACCGAATGCCTGGTGTCTTTTCCTCCTTTAATCTTCATGGTAAATCCAAGAGGCAGGGGTTTCTGAAATTCTGTTCTTCTAGGTAAGGAACCTGAGACTCAGAGAAGTTTGGTGACTTGCCCCCAGTCACACAGCAAGTAAGTGGCAGAGATGGATTTCAAAACCAGGTCATCTGATGCCCAGTTTGAGGCCCCTCCTGCTAGCTCAGGATCCTGGGGACCTATGGAATCCAGAGTTGTCCCCTGAAGGAAAAGCTGAGTTTAGTAGGAAGAGCACTGGACTTGGTAGTCAGGAGACCCAGACTGTGGCTTTCCATGAGGCAGACCCCGCGCTGTCTAGTTCAGCGCACTGCCTGGCACGTAGTGGTGGTACATAAAGATTTCTTGAATAATTATTGTTATATTTGACAAAGGACCTATATTCAGGATGTATACAAAGAACTAAAACTCAATAATTAGGAGATAAACAATCTACTTTGTAAAAAAGAGGCAAAAGATTTTAACAAACAGTTCACCAAAAGGCAGTGCAATGACCAATGAGCACGTGGAAAAAGTGCTCAGCCTCATTAACCATGGGAGAAATACGAATTAAAGCCATAATGAATCATCATTACACACCCACTGATTAAACCATTAAAGAGACAACAACACGAAGCGCTGAGGAGGATGTGGAGCAACCGGAACTCCCTTACACGTGGTGGGAGTGCGAAATGTACAACCTCTTGGGGAAGGTCTACAAGTTTCTTGTGAAATGAGACATACATCAAACCCTATGACCCAACAATGTCTCTCCTAGGAATTTACCCAGGATAAAAGAAAACACATATCCGCAAAAAGACTTGTACAGAAACACGCATAGCACTGTTATCCATAATCACTCGAAACTGGAAACAACCCAAACGTTTATTAACAGTAGAGCGGATATAACCAAATTGTGATATGTACATACCCTGGATGCTATTCAACAATGAAAAGGAAGGAACTATGGATTCATGCAACGACATGAATGAATTTCAAAAATATGCCGAGTGAAAGAAGCATTGCTAAAAAAGGGTTATATTGAATGCTTCCATTTAGAGGAAGTTCTAGAACAGGCAAAATTAATGTATGATGTATAATATCAGAACAGTGGTTGCCTAGGAGTTTGAGGCAAGGATTAACTGAAGGGGAACAAAGGAAATTTCTGGAGTGATGGAATGTTTTGTATCTGGATAAGGATTTGGGTTACTCAGCTGTATATATGTGTCAGTGATACGATATGCAGGCTGAAGTGTTTCGAGCTGATGTCTGCCACTTTGAAGTGCATAAAAATAAGGTGGATTGAAAGATGGATAAGGCAATACCATCCTCTCTCGCCTCTCTCCCTCTGATCTCATACTGGGGCTCCCCACTGGCTAAAGTAGAAGGAGATTGGGACTGGGGTTAGGGCTCCAATAGAATTTTATCTGTGAAGTTTTATTTTTTTCCATTAGAAAAAACTAAGGCATATATAATAAAATATTAAGTTATCAAAAAACAAAGATGGATAAGGGATGAATAACTGGAAAGATATGTGAAAAAAACAAATGGAGCGAAATGCTAGAGTAGAATCAAAGTGGTGGGTATATGGTGTCCCCTGTGCATTTTATCTGTATGTTTAACTTTTTTTCATAATACAATTTTGGATATTATGAAGAAAAAATGAGAAAGACTTGGATTCCACTCTTGACTCACATGCATGTTAGACCCGGTGTCCTCTCCCTGCCCACCTTTGCAGCCCCATTTCCCTCCACTCCACACCTCACTCTCTACACTGTGGCCATAAGGTCCTCTTTTCACCGCCTCAAAGCCATCATGTACCACCTCGGACCACAGGACCTTTGCATATGCTGTCTCCTCTGAGAGGCTCTCCTTCCTTTTTTTCTCCCAGATAATGTCTCAGACCTCAGGTCAAGCAGCCTTTCTCTGGGTTCTTTCTCTCTCCATCACCCACCTCCACTAGCGCCACTGCTTTAATTTTTAAAGAAACACACTTTTTCTGTCATAGTGCGACTATTCCATTCATGTCCCAGCCCCATGAGACTGACAGCTCCATGACAGCAAGGTCATGTCCATTTGGGCTCACGAAAGCACACTCACACCCAGCACAGTGCCTGGCCAGAGCCCCTGCCCATGAAGGTTCTGCAGAATGAATGGATTTTTCTAACCAGCCAGTGGGCCTGGGAAAGGCACAGCCTTCCTTGGTCCATTTTCTTGTTTTCAAATTAAAAGATTGGTGAAGAACCTTTCTTTTTGCACAGGGCCTATTCAGAAACTGTGTGTTTTTAATTCAAAATGAAAACAACTTTAATGAATCCTACAGAAAATAATGTATATTCCTTCCACTAAGATTATTCACTTTGTTGAATGAAAGAATTTCAATGAGAAATTGATGCTGCTTTTTTAGCCACTAAGATGTTCCTAGTTGGGTGTTTTGAAAAGAAGCCCTAAGGATAAGAGGCAGTTCTCTAATCTCTCACCTCTCACAATTCAGAGGGTGTTAGAATCACAAGGCTGATTCACAGCTGTTGTCTCATTCCTTCTTCTAAAATATGTAATGTTATCATCCCCTCTTTGCAGATGGTGAAAGTGTGGCTCAGAGAGGTAAAGTGACTTGCCCAAGGTCACACAGCAAGTTGATGACAGAATGCGCTTGAGTTAATTCATTCAATCAGTGGAATAATTTCTGAACATCCACCCACCCTTCCTGTATGTGGTACCATGTCAGGTGCTGGGAATCTAGTGACAATAAGATGCAACTTCTTATGTCTCCCGGTTTGGGACCACTCCCCCACCTTGGTTGTATGATCTTCTCTCTACTTCGATAGAGCAGGACAGCCAATACCCTCAGTTGTCTTGGACTGACTTCTCCAGAAGGAGACTGTGAGATAATGATGTCAGGACAAGTAGTTCATTGGGGAGGTGACCCCAGAGAGTACCCACAAAGAAGAGAGGAAATAAGAAAAGGAAGAAAGCTAATACAGGGAGCAAGTTACTACTGTGGGCACCTGGGGGCCGATCCCACCGGGGAGCTTTGGGAGACTGTGTAGGACGTGCCTCAGAGTTGGGTATTTATGTACCAACTGCCATTCATTACGGGGTGGAGGCTACTCCCCAGGGTGACTTCCTGGCACTTCTGCCCTACACGAGGGCCCAAGCATGCTCTGGTGGAGAAAGTCCTCAGGCAGTGTCCACACGTATTTGCAGAAAGAGGCCATCATTACATATGGAAATGGTGTGGAAAGGTGCATGCTAAGGGGACGCAGGTGCGGCACCAACAGCATCTGCGGGGCTAGGGCAGTGCCAATCAGCAAGAATCCTGGAAGGCCAGCTACAGGTACCCCGGCTGCTCTGTGCCATACTGTGGTGCAGTGCTCCAATCCTGCGGCTGTGGTCCAGACCACAGACACCAGCCCTGGCGGTGTGAGGGCCTCAGCCCTGGCTTCTGAAGGACCCCGCCCCACTCCTAGGCAGCATCGAAGCAATTTAAAAACTCCTCTCTCTGCCTCTGAGCTGCTGGCCCTGGGGGCTTTTTCTTCTAATCCTGCCGTTCCGTGGTAACAGAAAGGCAGCTGAAGTACTTGGGAGAAATAAGACTACCTGCCATGTTTCCTTCATCTGTGACAGAGACTGTGAATTATGCCCCAGCGTCCCTTCTCCTCCTCTTGGTTGTAGTATCACCCAAGTTTTAGAGGAGCCTCTAGCTACAGACTACATTTCCCAGACTCCCCTGCAGGTAGAAATGGTCACGTGACTAAGTTCAGGCCTTGGGATATGAGCCAAAGCAAACTTCAGGGCATATCCTTAAACAAAGAAGAGGCCTGCTTTGGCTTCTTCCTAACTCTTTCCACAGGCTGGAGATTGGCCACGCCTGGGACAGTCCTCTTGGATGGGCAGCCTGGGTAGAGGGTAGAGAGCTGCACCCGTAGCCTAGGTCTCTGGATGGCCCACACCATACACCTGCCTCTAGCCCATCTCAAAAGAGAGATGGAAACACCGGAAACTAACACAACATTGTAAATCAACTCTACTCCAATAAAAATTTAAATAAATAAATTGAAAACCAGGATAAAAAAAAGATAGAGACATAAACTCCCATCTTCTGTCAGCAACTATGTCTTGAGCCTCTATGATAGCAGTTTGACCTGTGTCTAACTCACTTATCCCTAAGGTCTCTATCAGATCTAAAGATGGCCATTTCCGTAAGCATTATTCTCACATCCCAGGTCTCAGAGAAGTGACCACTTCACCCTGACCCTCAAAGTGTTCCGATCCCCACAGGGTGCTGCTGCCTTTCCACCACCCCTCACCTTCATCTCTCCAGTGTGTGACACAGCTTTGCCCAGTGACATGAATATCTCACAGATCTTGATTCTGGACACCTAGAAACCAATCATCTGGTCACCTTCTTCAGGGCTTTTCAGTGTGCAGACACCACAGAGAAGTCTGGGCTGTGTGCTGCTCAGGTCAGGAGGCCGGATAAGTGGGGATGGGGAAGAGGCTCCACCATAGCTCCCCCAAATGAAAAGAGGAGACTTTTGCAGCAAGAGGGATGGAGGAAAGTGATGAGATATAAACAGAAATCTCTTAAGAGTGGGGATCTAAATGTCCATCGACAGAGGAATGGATAAAGAAGATGTGGCGCATATATACGATGGAATATTACTCAGCCTTTAAAAAGAATGAAATAATGCCATCTGCAGCACCATGGTTGGACCTAGAGATTGTCATACTGAGTGAAGTAAGTCAGACAGAGAAAGAGAAATATCATATGATATCCATTATAAGCGGAATCTAAACAGAAATGATAAAAATGAAGTTACTTACAAAACAGAAACAGACTCACAGACTTAGAGAATGAACCAGGGGGGAAGGGAAAGGGAAAGGGATAGTTAGGGAGTTTGGGATTGACATGTACACACTGCTATACTTAAAATGGGTAACCAACAAGGACCTACTGTATAGCACGGGGGACTCTGCCCAACGTTATGTAACAACCTGCTGTCCTGAAACTATCACAACATTGTTAATCAACTATACTCCAGTATAAAATAACAAGTTAAAAAAAAAAAGAGTGGGGATGAAGTCAATTCATCAGGTTTTAGATTGCTGCTCCCAGAAGGTCTGGGTCTCTGCCCAGGCACCTTTATACTGGAAGGTGGGGATAGGACCAGGTGACCTGCAGGTGAGTTTTGCTCTAAAGCTCTGGAATTATACTAAATAAGAATTGCTGAAAAGTCTACATGCCCATGAGCTGCTTAAGAGCAGGAATTATTCCTGTGCCCCTTTCTATCCCCCAAACTTTGTATAGTACTGGAATCTAGACGGTCTCAAAAAATATTTACTGAAGTGCACCATGTTTTAGATAAATATTGTTGGATGAATGAATGAGTACAGTTTCCCACTGAAAACGGAACTCTCAAACACATTTCCCTATTAGAAAGTCATTGAGGTTGATAACACTATCTCCCAGTTGAGAATGGAATCTTCAATCAGCCAGGAAGTCGTCTAAAAGCAGGGTTGTGTCTCCCCTCAGACCGGGGCTCCCTGAGGGCAGGGCTGGGTCTCCCCCCAGGCTGCACACCCTCCTCCAAGCCTGCACACATTCTGCAGGACAGTCCATCTCAAAGTCCTTCCTCCCCCCTGTAGGCTCCTTCTGTCGATGAGCTCAGCATAGCCCTGTCCGTGTCCCGTTGAGCATTTTTAATGTTTCAGTATGAATAGGTTAAGGAATCATAAATGCAGAGAGGAAAACAAGGGAAAGAAAAATGAAAACTGGGAAAGAAAGGCCAAGTAGTGGTTAAGTTCGTTCCAACAGGCGGCCCTCAGCCTCGAGGGAAAAGTCTAGTACATGCACCAAAACCTCATGAATAATTGTTTCTGAGTGGCTCAATATTTTAAATGCTGGATCATTTTTTTCCTCCCCGGGAGCATTCCATAACTATTTATTGCAGTGCAGAAGCCGGATGGGAGGTGATTAAGTTTGATTTCTGGGTTGAGGGATGAGCAGACTGGGAAATGGGGTGGAGGTGGTAAGCAGAGGTGGATGGGCATGAGGAGGGGGGAGCAGATGGGACCAGGACCCCCTAGGCCAGCGTCTCGTGGGGTCAAAGAAGAAAGTTCACCACCCAACAAATAAGCCTGGTTGGATTCCGGTATCTTTTTCCCCTAAGGAGCTTCAAGCTTGGTGTTTCTGTCCTCACCAGCCCTGACACTGGGGGGCAGACAGCTGAGGTGGAGGAAAGATACAGATACCAGCTACTTGCCCCACGGTTAAGGTCAAGGCTTTGGGGAAATTAAAACTCAAAAGTATAGGAGACCTCCAAGCCTGTGTGATGATATATGACTGTCCCCTCCCCAAGGCAGGGGTGAAAGAACCCTAGTTTCTCCTTCAGAGAGTCTACCCTGAGTTCTCCCAGTGGGTCTAAGGACTGGTGGTTAATCCATTGGCTAAACCATGCCAAGAGTGTAGCAACCTCTCGGGTCCTTCTTTCTTAGTTTGTTTTAGCCTGGCTCCAACCCTGTGAAGCTGAAAGGACAGGTACTATTATTCCCTTTTTTTTTTTTTGACTGCACCATGTGGCATGTGGGATCTTAGTTCCCCGATCAGGGATCAAACCCAGGCCCCCAGCAGTAGAAGCGCGGAGTCCTAACCACTGGACCGCCAGGGAAGTCCCTATTCCCATTTTTTTTTTTTTTTTTTTGCGGTACTTGGGCCTCTCACTGCTGTGGCCTCTCCCGTTGCGGAGCACAGGCTCCGGACGCGCAGGCTCAGCGGCCATGGCTCACGGGCCCAGCCGCTCCGCGGCATGTGGGGTCTTCCCGGACCGGGGCACGAACCCATGTCCCCTGCATTGGCAGGCGGACTCTCAACCACTGCTCCACCAGGGAAGCCCCCCATTCCCATTTTATGTTTAAGGAAACTGAGCCTCAGAGAGGCAAGTGATTGCCCCAAGTCTTCTGTTCTTTGAAAGATGAAGCAGAGAAAAAGGCCCCGGGTTTCTGGACTCGCAGGCAGCCCTTGTTTCTTACACCGTCACTGGCTTAACTGTTAGATGCCTCTGTGGCGGCAAACAGTGATGAGACACTGGGTGGGTGAAGACTGACTGGCACACCAGGCGTGTCCCTCAAGCGCACTTAGGCCTCATGTCCCTGGCGGCGTCACTCAGTGCTTCCAGCCTCGTTCCGCCGGCTCCTCTGCCCACCGTGGCGCGTGCTGTCCGCACTCCCAGCGGGCCTTGCTAACTTTCGGTCGCTCTTGCCCATATGCAGGCCTGAGTTGCTGCCTTTAGGATGCGTATATGGCCTCCTCTCAAGCTCTTTGCGGGCAAATGTCATGTCTTATGCTTCTCATATATCCTCCCCAGGGCCTAGAGCAGTACTGGGCATAGGGATGGGGTGGAATGGTATCCATGAGTACATCGTCATCATCATAATGGTGAGTTTTATTCAGCACTAAATTTGTGCCCGGTACTGCTGCTATAAGAGGCTTGTATACATTATCTCATTTAATCCATAGCAACTCCATTCGATGGGTATCATTCTCCTCCTTCCCATTGTACACATGAAGGAGCCGAGGTCTGGGAAGGTTAAGTAGAACTTCCATAATTATATAGCAAGTAAGTGACCAAGGCAGGATTTGAACCTGGGCCATCTGGCTTTAACCCTAACTCTTAGATGCTACACTATACTGCCATTCAGCATAGAACACATGCATGTACGCTTATCTCTGCAAGTAGCCGTTCATTCATTCATTCATTCATTCTTAAATTTGCTACCATTTATTGAGCACCTATTATGTCCAGGGCATGGTGTTAGTGCTCTACCTACACCCCTAATTCTCACATCCAGGCTGCAAACTTGATGTTATTATTGTCTCCATTTTATAGTTGAGAGAGTCCAGGTTGCTTCCCCAGGGTCATATGGCTGGTAAATAGTAAGGCTGGATTTCAACCCAGGTCCGTTCTGGGTGGTTCCAAAGCCTGAGCTGTTTCCCCCAGTTATGCTGCATCTACCTTCCGTTACTCTCCAAACTCAGCCCAGCTGAGAACCCAGCACGGAGGGACATGCTGGCAGGAGGAACCAAAGGCTTCCGGAGCCTCTGGCAGTGGAAATGGCAATAATAAAGATGATTCTGGGCACGTGACGGCCTCTGCCATTCCAGACTATATGGCCACTCTAAGCTGACCGCTAGTGATGGCCATTCTCCAGCACAAATGGGGAATCAGACAAGATAATGTGCACGTGGCAAGGTCGTACTCACAGTGTGCTCAGATGTACGAGAACCCCCTTTTCTTTATTTTCTATCAGCTGATTGGAGCTCTGCCCCATGCTCCCAGCCTGTGGGTGAAGAGGAAGGGGAGAAACTAAGTTTTAGCCCAATGTAGTAATCTAGGTCCGATTCAATAATTTAAACAGCCTTTTAAAGGAGGCACCCTGTTTCTTGTGGACAAAGTGGAGATTTCTGTTTTCGATCTGCCCTCCAGGATGGCACTTACGTGGGTGGGCAGAGGCCTGCACGGCGCTGGGAGAGAAGGGCACATCTGGCCTGGAGCCAGTCCTCGGCTGCGTGCCCAGGTGCCCAGCAACATGGGATGGTGTGTTCTACCCTAAGCGTTCAGCAGGCCCTCCCCTGCCGATGGGCGAGGCTGTTCGCCTTCTGCTCGTTCTTGCCTCCATCAGGGCTGGGCTGTCCTAGCATTCCGAATAGACCTGGTCCCATTTTGCCTCTTGATGGTGCTGAGGACCCTCTGAGGTCCTGCCCTGCAGCTTTCTCTGAACCCTCTGAGAAACTCCCCAATCCGACTCGTATAACGTCAGGGCAAGCAGAAGCATCTGGGCTCCACCTCAGGCACAGAGGAACCAGGGCGTGCTTGGAGACCCAAACTCATGCCCTCCCTCCACGGCACCTGGTTGACCACAGTGCAGCCACTGGTCATCAGGACAGGAACAGCCTGGGAGGTGACCTTCTCAAGTCCCAAATGAGCAGGGAAGCAGAATCCCCTCTGCTCTCGATATCTCTGCCACTTAACTGCATGCCTCTCTCCTTGAGGAATTCAGCCTGGAGAAAGATCAGATGTGGGTCTTATTGCCCATCCACCCATCTCCAGCCCCTTTGTCCCCCAAAGACCCCCAGGACAGGAATGAATGGGCTCCCCGTGCTGTCTGATGGGCACCCCCTATGTAAAGCCCTGTGGCTGTGTCCTCCAGGCTTGCTGACATGCTAACGTGTGCACGTACTGTGCTCCAGACCCTGTCTACCTCACAGCTGATCTATGAAGGAGGCACTGGTACAGCCCCTGGGTGCAGATGAAAAGGGCCCAGCATAGAGAAGTTATCTGCCCAGGGTCACAGTGCGTGAGCCACGATACAAGCCCACTAGATTCTCCAGAGCCCTGGAGACCATGGAGTCTTGTTCAAAGCAAACCCACCCTCTCCTTGATAGGGATGACAGACACACAGCTCAGCCTCGGAGGAGGAAGCCTGCCCGAGAATATAATTTAGTGAGGAAATTAAAACACATTGATTTCATATTTGAAAAATAGTAGCCCCCTCACAAATTAGATAGGTGTTATAAACTGTAAAGCCCTGAAAAGGTAAGGGATGGTTGTCCTTACTGAGACATCCATTTTTATTGGAAAATTGGAGGAGGCTGTTCCTGCCCAAAGAATGGAATCGTGAGATCTGGGTTCTAACTCCAGCTCTGAGACTTTGGGGAAGTAACTCCCCCACTCTGAGCCACAGTTTCCTCCTCTGGCCTGTGATGGAAATGGCTCTCTAATGCCCATGACCTCTAAATTCTACACGTTTCCACAGGTCACTGAGGAGCTGGAGGCCCCTTGCCGAGATCCGCAGACTCAGTCCCCTGAATGGTGCCCACCAGGCCTGGCCCAGGGATGCTGCTGCTGAGGGGCCGGGGGGTTTGGTCCCACATGGTAACTTATGCTGAGCCTGGCAAAAGGTCCTGCCTGGCCCACAGTCCTCTCCCTGTCCCTCCAGCCTGCAGAGGGCCTTGCCCTTCCTGCTTCACAAGCTGCGTCCCTGATGTGCCAACTCCGGTGAGCTGAGGCTGGCGCCCACCATCTGCCCACAGACCCCTCCATGTTCACTGATTTTACAAGCTTTCAAAGGTCAAGGTGGCTGTACAAGCGAGTAGTGAGGTGACCAGAGGCATTTTCAATGAGAGCGTGCTACATGGGTTCTGAGGCCTGGTGTGGTCACCTGCAGACGCATATTTTCATGAAGGGGTGCACACAGAAATGAATGTCCTCTCCCCACTGTACACACACACACACACACACACACACACACAATTTTAAACAGGACAAGTCACAGTTCACTAATAATAATAATAATAATATCTATGCATACAGAACATTATCGAACACCTACCATGTGCCAGGTGGCGCTCTGCTCTTTACATGTATGACTCATATAATCTCCCAACTCACTCTTTGAGATGCGTTCCAATATTTACCCTCGTTTTACAGATCTGTACCCAAGGGGGTTTTATGGCAATCCGATGGGAATCAGTCAGGCCCAATTTGGTAAACAGAAACCACTCAGGATCTGAACCAGAGGGAATTTAATGCAGGAAGTTGGTTGCCCAGATGAGGGCGGGAGCCCGGAAGCTGATGAGAGAAAGACAGCCCAGAAACTAGTGACGGCAAGAAGTCAGGAGGGCTGGAGATGGAGGAGAAGGGGGTGGAGCCAGACCCTAGAGGCGGAGCCACCAGGAACGTCGGTAGCCTATTGAGAGGGAGCTAGAACCTGAGGAAAGGCAGACCCTGATGGAAACCACCCAAGCAGGAGAGACACTCTGGCTTCTCGCTTCCTGCTGCCCTCCAGTCCCCACAAGGGCCACCTACTGGTGAACCCAGAAGCCAGCCAAGCTGACAGGGGAGCCTGAGAACCACAGCCTGCAGCGGTGAGCCCCCCCTATAGAGTGGAGCAGGGGAAGAGAGAGAAAGGGATCTGAGGGCAAAGGGGCCCAGGCCTGGCATAAACTACAAAATGAATGCCAATTCGAGTCAACCTCGGGTGTGGTTAAAGGTATAGACAAACTATACCTTTAACCACATCAGAGAACAGAGTGGGTAAAGACTCTAAGGGCCAGACAGATCAGTGAGACTGGGGCTCTCTGGGGCAGGGCTCCGGGCTGCAGGCGGAAGGCGGGAGTGAGGGGTAAGGGACAGACATACTCCTGCAGACCCATAGACCCTCACTCCCAGTGCTGTGCGTTGTGTGGACAAGTGGACGTGAGTTGAGGCCGCTTCCCAGTCTATGGATGAAAGCTAAAGGGGAAAGACAAGCAGGGTGAGTCGGTGATGCGCTGACAGCTAGTGGCAGCAGAAGATGCCCCAGGATGCTCATCACGGGTCAGGGTGTAGATGGGGGAATGAAGGAGCCCTGACTTTCCAGCGCAGGCTGAAGGGAAAGAGGAGGAGGGAGAGATAATTACAGCATTTCAATCTTCGAAGATAGTTTATCCTAAGAATCTTTGATTGGGTCTTCCAAAGAAAATTCTGGAACAAGGATTTGAATGCAAGCGGTTAATGTGGGTCATGATCCCAGGAAGCACTAGGGCAGGGAGGCAGCTGATTCAGGGTGTGCTGTTGAGTAGGTGCCACTGTGTGAAGCTGGGGCTCAGCCACTGGGGACCCCTTGGGCTCTGAGTCAACACACCTGTGGGTCGTCCCACCGAGGGGCAAGGAAGCCGGGGAGTTAATCCCCCAGCTCTCACGGGTCATAGACCGCAAGCTGCCTCTGCCCTTCCCTTCCAGATGCTTCCAGCCTGCCCCACACTGGAGCCGTGGCACACACAGCAACCAACCACCCCTGCTAGAGTGGGAATGGCAGGGTGTCCTTAGCTGTGCCCGCTAAACGTGCAAATACAGGGGACTCGGGCTCCAGGAAGTGTAGGGGTCAGAGGGTGACAGGATAGACCTAACTTGAGAATCTGAAAGAAGAGAATCCCTTGTCCCACCCTCTCATCCCCATGTAAGTCCGCCGTGTCTAATGACTGCGCTCCCTCCCCCAAACCGGAGGAAATCATGAGCACTGAAAGGAGACGGAGATTGTTGGTCCTTCCGAACTTTAATAAAGATCCAATCCCCTTTCCTCCTCCTGCCAGGCAGCCCCGCCCCTCCCCTCACACCTGGGCTGCTCGAGCCCCAGGTATGGACTCTACGCCCACGTTGTAGGGAGCCGGTCTGAGGGCGAGTCTGCTGAGGGAAGAAGGTTGTGTGAAGAGCACAGCGCAGCTCCGGTCTCCTCCTTTTCTGAGCAAGAAAGGGTTTCATCGTGCCGTGGGGCCAGGTTCCGTCGCCTGCTACTTTTTTCTCTCCCATGCTCCTTTCCCCACCCCCAGTTTGTTGCTTCAGAGACCTGGATGCGCTGCCTTTTATCTCTACCTCGAGTATTCCGAGTTCTAATTAAGTTCATTTCAGCCATCTGATTTGAGAAGCCTTATCAGGAATACTTAACCTGTGCACATAATATGAGGAGCCAGCCAGCACGGGCCCCGCATGCTAATGGAACTTCACACAGGAGCAGCGGGAGAGCAGAGGGACCCAAGCAAGCAGCCAGGTCACCACGAAGCTCCTGGGAGGAGGGAGGGAAGAAGGTGCCCATCTAAGGACAGGAGAGGAACTGGTCCAGGCCCTTTGTGACCCCAAAGCCCTGGGACACCTGGCAACTGGATTGCTTGGCAATTGGGGGTTTAATGGGCTGGGGTAAGTCAAGAGATGCCAGATATCCAGCACTGCCCACCAGCCTGGCCCAGCTTCACGGGCTGTGCTCTGCACCCCACAGACCTGGCTTCTGGGGGCATGTCTGATGGGCAGGGAAGAGGGTCAGCCAATAATGACTGAGGGAGACAATCTTGACCCTGGGGCAGTGACTTGTGAGGACGTTGAGAGGGAAAGGACACCAGCCTGGGAAGGCCAGCCTCTCCTTCGCCAGGAACCGGCTCAAGCGACGCAACCCCTCTGCAGCCTCAGTGTTCACATGAGGTTGGACAAGCTCAGGGTTTTGTCCTGTGTCATGTGGAGTCCTTGATTCTCGGGCCTCCGGACCATCCAAGGCTCTGTGAGTGGAGCCCCAATTCCTACACCTCTTCAATCAAAGCCGCTGCTGTTTATCTGTTATCTATTGGAAGATTTGTGGGAAATAAAAGGTTATGTTTGTGGTAAATAAAAGATACTGTAGCTAAAAATTAGTGCAAAGCCTGGGGCTAGGTGATTTCTTGGCTTCTTTCCAAGTCTAACAACCTCACTTTCCAAAATCTGAAGGACAGGCCCCTGGTCCAGTGCTCTCTCTCTGTTCCCAGAGCCACGGGTAGACATCACACTTTACTTCTCAGCGGTGTTTCTCTGGAGTCTGGGTAGACGATTCTACAGAGCATCCTGCCTTCCCCCAACTACACACGTTTCCCAGAGACGTTGGCTGAGCCGGTACAGATAGTAGAGGGAGAGCTGGGGGAGATTCCCAAGAGACTGTCCTTGGGAGCGATCACGGTCCAGGGGACCTAGAGCCCACACTGCCGGAGCCACATCTGGGAACAACCTGAACCTGTGAATGATGAGGGGCTGCAGAGCAGAGGCAAAGGACGCAGGTGGGGTAATCAGGGAAGGCTTCGTGGAAGAAGGGGGCAGGGAAGGACAAGAATGCAGTAAACCGTGAAAGAGTCAAGAGTGAGGGAGTAGCATGTCCAGATCCTGGAAAAGATGAGAGCCAAGATGGGGCAGGCCTGGTACACCTGAAACATTGGATTTTCCGCATCCTCAGAGGAGTTTCGTCCAAACTCCGTCCAAACAGAGGCTGCGCGTTGCTTCTTCTCTGTATGAATGTGAAGGGGAAACACATTTAAACCAGGTTCGATCTGTCAGACTAGTTCCACTTACTTAATAAGCCCCAAGACACAAATAAGCTTTGATGAAAGTAAGGAAAGAAGGAAAGGCCATGAAGACGTGGCTGACCAGGAAAGGGCAGGAAACAGGGAGGCCAGACTCAGACAGCAGAGACTGGGGCTGGTGTTGCTGTTCATCCCGCCATCCATTTCTCCTCACAGCCTAGAGCCAAGTGTAGACAAAGAGAGGCCAAGAGGATGACGGCACACAGCCGTGCTGGGCATCTTCTGCGGCCCCTCTGTTTCTGCTCCCCACCTACCTTCCCTGTCTGCACCCCAAGAGGCTGCTCTATGTGGGACCCTTCAATGGGCCGCCCCCGCCTCTGGCTTCCAGTTGGGTCTGGTCAGTGGCGAACACCAGCAAGACATCAGGGGAGGGAGAAAATGAGGTCGGGGTGCTCATTCCCTAGGCTCCACCCAGTGGGGTCACAGTTCCTGTCGGGCCATCTTCTCCACACAGCTAGCTCTGCCTCTGGGTCCCGGTGACTGTGACCGCCCGCTGACCCTTCAGATCTAGGAGTGGCGAGGGCCCTGCTGTCACTAGCCCCGGATACTGCATCATGCCTTGTGGTTTCTCTGTACCCTGCCCTCACCTCTAAATGGACCCTTTATTAAACTCTCTTCACGTTACCCAATTTGAATGTGACATTTGTTTGCTGCCTGGACCCTGGACGTGATGTGAGTTTCTGCTTCAACTTGGGGCTCCCAGGTCTCGGGACACTTAATCCACTCACTCTCATCCTGGCTCCATTCCTGAGCGCATGCCCCGCTTCATCTCTCCAAGGCATTATTCCCAAGATTCAGACTCGGCTTTTTGAGTTCTGTACCGGGAAGCTCACTTTTGTGTGAGCCTGTCCCTCTCATTACAGATGCAGGTACCATCTGGTCACATTGAAGAATAAATACAATGCCAGTGCTTAACTCCTGAAAATGCAGCTTTTCTCCTGAATTTCCTAGGTGCGGGCTGTGTCGAGATGAACCAGGTTGATCTAGAAATTAAATAAGGATTAAGAAATTGGAAGACACCTGCTAATGCAGCAATCAGACAAGCCCGTGCAAAGTCGTCTGCTTCCTTTCCTAAAACATGAATTTGAAAAAATAAATCAAACGATTGGCTCTTTGTTAATTAGAAATCAGCAAAGGACGGACCAGTCAGGTATGCACCTCCAGGGGGGAAGGGAAGAGAACTGAGGGAGAAGGGAGACCCATGTGCCTTGGGGTCTGCAGGGATGCCCTCTCACCTCCACATCTGGCCTGAACCCCTCGCTTTCTCTGGCGGCCTGGATCGCAAGCTGTCTCCAAAGCGGATCTCTTTGGTTGGCCTCCCCATGATTAAAAAGTCAGGGTCGACGCCCAATGTGATCTTCTTCTCCCAAACTCACTTCCCAGGAAGACTACACGTGGGATATAAGAAAGTACGGGTGGATCAATGCAAAAGTCCTGGGATCCACTCAGCTGCATCACCGAACGCCTGTGCGATCTCAGGCAAGCAGCCCTGCCTCTCTGGAGCCTCAGTTTTCTCATCTGTGAAATGTCTTAGGTCACGGGGCTCTTGAGAAGACAAGGAAAATGACCTGACTATTTGGCACATGGTAACTTAAAAATTCCAAGTTCCCTTCCTTTGCTTCCCATCCGCCTTCAGAGATAAAACTATTCTTGGGGCTTTTCCGCATCGAGATAATGGCAATAGCTTCTGCAGTGAGCATCTATTTCCCCCTCAGTCCGTACCACCTCTTTTCTGCTATTTTCTGGCAGCAGATCCCTCTGTCCTTCACCACTTCCTTTAGGGGTTTGCTCTTCCCAGATTCCACCTGCTGTGGAGGGCTGTCAACCCCAGGACTCCTGCCCCAGTGCGTCTCCAAGTCCCAGCAATTAGACCCCGATGCACGCAAGTCACCCAGTCAGAGCCTTTCCTGAATTTTCTCTCTTTCCTGGTAGTAAGTGTAAAGATTTGATCCCCAACCAGCTGTCAGCCACGTCCCCTGCATGTGAAAGCCCTGAGGAAGGACGAGAAGGGGAAATAGAGTCTTGGGGGCTTAAACCCAAACCCACCACCAAGGTCCCCAGAGCCTGTCCTCGATTCTGTGAGTCCCCTAGCTAGTTCCAATCAGCCTGTTTGTGCCTGAGATAATCAGGGTTGGTTTCCAATGCTTACAGCCAAAGCCTCTTAACCAGCTTCCCAGAATTCTCTTTTGATCCCCTCCTATCTGTTTCCCACATTTCATGCAGAGAGAACTTCAAAAATCACAAATCCAATCATGTTCCTCCCTGCTCACAGGCTCCTGTGGCTTCCTACTGCTTTTAGGCTAGAGACCAAAATCTTTCATATGGCCCGGGAGGCCTCCCCTGCCTTCCCAGCCCCTTCCCTCACCAAGGCGCTCCCCAACCCTTGCTCTCTCTGTGTTCCAACCACTTCGGGGCCTTTGTTCTCACAACTTGGAGTGTCTCTCCACTTACTCTTCACCTAGAAAACTACTCAGGCTTTGCATCTCAGGGAAAGCCTCACTTTCTCTGGGAAGCCTTCCCTGTTGCACCTCCATTGTTGTATTAATGTCCATCCCCCTAACCAGACTGCAGGCTGCAAGAAGGCAGGAACCACACCTTTTTCATTCCCGCCAAATCACCTCTGCTTGGAACAGTGCCAGCATAGTAGGTGCTCATCAAAACTTGTTGAGTGAATGAATGAGTGACTCATGTCCAACCTATGACTTAATCCTGGTTACTCTCCATTCATGAAAGCTCTCTTTCTGGATGCTTTTCCAGACTCCCCGAAACTACACTGGCTCCTTTATCAGTCTCTCCCTTCCCACCTCCAACCAACCCGTCAGATTCCTTTTGTCTTTAACCTCCAAAGGCTTCCTAGTGCCCAGCCTATACAGAAGACATCCACTCACAGGAGTTCCCCCATTTATCCCTGCTACACAGCAGCCACAGTAGCCCCCTTGCCACCCCACCATCCCCCCAACCCCCATACGCACACCTTCTTCACACAGTTATTCATGCCGTTTCCCCTGCCTGAAGGGTCTTCCTTCTCTCTCTTGCCGTCCAGATCATATACCTTCCGCAAATCTCTGTGTACAACCACTGCCTCTGCAGAGCTCCTTTAATTAAACTCTCCCCGCAGTAAGTCCTCCTGCCTCTGAGTTCGCCTTGCAGCAATCCATCGATTATATTTAAGCTTAGAACTGTTTTCCAGATATCTCCTAATTGCTGCAGTTCCTTCCAGGTCACTGAGCCCTTTCAAATACATGATCTGATTTGATCCTAAAAACTTTACAGGGAAGTCAGGGCAAGTATTTTAAGGAGTAATTCACTGTAAGGATCAGAAACCCACCAAGTTAGCTTAAGTAGAGGCGTTTTCTTACAAAGACACAGATGAAGAGCTTGGATCCTCCTTGCAGGTAGAGAGGGGTGGTCTCAAGGGGCCTGGAAAGGCATCCAGAAACCTTTCTCTTTCTCATCTCTTGGTCTCTCTCTGTCCATCTGCTCCGCCCCCGTCTCTGCAAACCAGCCTCCTTGGAAAATTTCCCCATAAAAGCTCAGTGTACACACACCTCTGAGTTGCCACTTGCCAGCGATGGTACTCACTGGCTGGTGACCTTGGAAAGTGTTCCCCCCCCAAAAAAATCTCCCTTAATCTTAGTTTCCGCATCTTAAAAAGAGGATAATGGTAGCATCAGCAGTACGGGGTCACTGTGATGTGAAGCACATGGCACATGGCACATGGGAAGCGCTCAAGCGATACCAGCCGCTGATGTCTGCTCCAGTAGGTATTATTATTCTCCCTTTACTGTTATTGGAGGTGTCCTAGAGCCTTCAATCCCTGCGTGGAGCCCCACGCTGACCCAAGTTTGGTTCAGTAATACCCTTAGACTGGGGTTCCCTGAAGGCAGGGCTGTGTTTCCCCTCAGACGGGGGCTCCATGTGGTAATAGACCATCTATTACCATCCAGCTTGGAGGCAGGGGGTGGGGTGAGGGCTCTGACACCCACTGCCCCTTTACTCTTGACCTTCAATAGTTGGGGCAAGGCATCTACTGCCCAGGAAATTGGACTCTTCCCACTCCCAAACAGGGCTGATGCGGTCTCTCCGTGCCACTTCCTGCCACTCTAATTGCTCCATGCCATGTTTTATGTATTTTAATTAGTGCTTTAAATTTTACACCTAAATCTCAAGGCACTCTAGCAAAAAGCCCCTCTTTAGAAATCGGAATCAATAAATAAAATCTTGCCAGACAGATGACAGCCAGGAACCTTGAGATAATTCATATTAACCTGTCACTCTACCACCACTATTCTGTCATCTGGGTCAGCCTGGAGGGCGTGTGTCTGGGGTTTCCCCAGCAGTGCTTTCTGCCTTCCACTCCTGTCCCCCCGAGGAGGCACTGCTCCTCCAAAGGTGGACTCTTGATGGTCACCACTCTCCCCAAGTTCTTTCCTTTAAGACACGTGTTCCTGGCTGGCTTTGTCCAAGTGCTGTCATAGTTGCTGTCCAGCGGCGGTCCTTCACCTGTGGTCAGTTACAATCACCCGGAGAGTTTGTGGAACATACAGACGCCCAGACTCCTCCCCAGAGGTCGGGTTCCATGGGTCTGGAGTGAGGTCTTGGCATTGCTGATTCCAGGAACTCCCCAGGTCAGCCTGTCTTGCAGCCGAGCGCAGAACCAGTGCTGTGGGAACTCGGAGCTGGACAAAATGCATGTGGCTCTCGTGCGAGACACACTCAACCGCCCATTAAACTGTGGACACCACGAGGCTGGGATCCCGTCTGTCTTGTTCACTGCTGTGTCCCCAGTGGGTCAGTGGGCTGCCTGGCACACAGTTGCTGCCCCAGAAATACTTTCTGGATGAAACCTGAGCTACCCCTTCCCACACGCACCCTCTACTCCTCACGTTCCCCGTATAGGTCCTGCCGCTTACTAGCCGGGTCGTCGTGAGCAAATCAACCTATCTTTCTAAGCCTCCATTTCCACATCTGTAAAATGGAGATGATGTCAGTAATCTACCCACGAAGCTGTCGTGTGGACTAAGAGAGAGCATTCACTTTGCCCAGCGCTGGGCACCCAGTGAGCACTCAGCAAGCCTAGGTGATCAGTACTGGACACATCCACTGTCACAGGGGAGTCCCCCTGCTCCCCCGTCCTGCTCTCAGGCTTTCTGGGCTGAAGTCACACCCAGGGAGGGCAAGCGTGGAGGCCAGCAGGAGCTCGAGGAGCAAGGTCTGCCCTGGGAACCCGGAAAGGCGGATTTGGGGGTTTGCTTCTGCTGATTTACTCTGTGACCTTGAGCTTGTCTCTGGACCTCTCTGAGCCCCTGACCCCCACCAGCTGCCCTCCCCCCACCTCCCTGTGCAGTCCATGGCTCTTCAGTTTAGAAGGTCACTTTGGTGACTGCAGCGGCTGCCCTTGAAACGTCCATGCAGTGTCTGACCAGCGGCAGCCAGCCCTAGATGCTCTTTGGATAAAAGCAAAGCACACAAATGCAGCTGTGGAGAGAAAACGCCTTTGATTTGACAGCCCCTGGAGAATTCCTATGCTAACAGACACGGAAGCTTTGTCCCCCAGACACAGCCTGCAGAGCCAGTCAGACTCGTGGGCCTTATCTCTGTTCCATCAGTTCTGGGAGGGGGACAGAGAGGGCATGGAGGTCATTTCTGCTCAATCATGGCGTGACAGTCATGTCACCTACAATGGGGCACCCCCCCTGGGTGGGAAAACAGCTTATTGGTTGGAGACTCCTTCCGCAGGTGCTGGGAACTGGCTGGACCACCTTCTTCTATCACAGAAGAAATGTGAATTCCTAGGATGGGCTCATGTTGGAGAGGGTGAGGAGGAAAACTTTGCTGACCCTGGAGGTGGGGAAATAAGGAAGCCAGCTCGAAGGTTTTTAATAAACTACCTCAAAGCAGGACGTGCTTCCTGCCCACCCGAGCCTGCTGCGATCTTCCTACTTAGAATTTCCAAACATCACGTGCGATCTGCGGTGCAGAGTCACACACTCCTGTATAGGATGGGGGGCTGGTTATTTCCAACCCTAGGCCTGTGCCTTTCTAAAGGGCTCAGAATCAGAAAGAACAGGGATCAAAGCCCAGTTTCGCTCATTTCTAGCTGTGCAACCATGGACTGTTTACTATTACCTCTTTGGGCCTCTGTTTCCTCAACTGTAAAACGGGGAGGAGAAAACCTCCTCCCTAGGATTACTAACAAGATGAAATTAAATAATCCAGCCGTGCCTTTTGTACAGTGCGTTGCCACGGGACATGGTAAGTTAATGATGATGATATTAACAAGTCGCAATTGTTCTTCAGCACCTTGAGGGTAGGGGCATGTCTTAGAGCTCTTTAAATCCCCTCGGCACACAGCTGAGGTCAAAGAAGAAGACTGGGAGGTTTGCAGAGCTGCGGGGGAGGGGCCTGACTCCCTGGCTGCCGGAGTACAGCACATGCGTACGTCCCTGTACACCTACCCTGCAGATTTCTTCTCCCAAACGCCATAATTAATACTCGCTTCTTCTGCCCCAGTCCTCGGTCACTGTCACCACTTAGGCAGGGAAAACACATGCCGGCCTTTTACCGAAGAAGACGCCGGGAGGAAGGGCCAGGGCCAAGGGGTGGCGGGGGCGGGCTGCAGGGGAGCCTGTCGTTACCTTGGCAAAAAGGGGCATAATTAATCCACAGCGCTCTCCTCTCATTAAGTCTTCACGTTTATACCTGAATTAACTTTTCACATCCAGTTAAGGTGCGTGGGAGGCTCTGTCCGCCGCCGGCGTGACAAGCGCAGCTGTGACTGTTGGGGGAATGGGGGCTCTGATGACCCACCACCCAGAGCAGGGGGACCCCTAAGCTTCGGGAGGAGGTTGAGTTTCCAAGCTCCGCCCTGTCCCCCTGAGTCCAAGCCAGAAAGGGGCGTCAGGAAGAACAGCAGGGCACTGCCTCTGGCCCAGGGACAGCGAGAGCACAAGTCCATGTGGCCACGTGGGCAGGTGTTGACCCCTCCTCCCACCTGTCCTGCTGAAACAGACCCCCGCTTTCCTCCAGGCTTGGATTTTGCCAGCCCGGGTAGGGGTGGGGGAGCACCCGTTCCAATGAGGGAGCTTATTAAGTGTCCCCCTCCAGCTCGAGTTAGGGCATAGTACGGCAGAAACACACAGGGGCTCGTGCCTGCACCCACAGGCAGGTGTTGGTGGAGGCCTCCCCAGGTTCTGCTTTTCTCCAAAGAGGACCTACCTATCTTTAGCTCCCTGGATCCCAACTCATTAGACTGCCAGCATTTTCTCGGCACCATTCTGGGATAAACGGTTAGCTGCTGACGCCTCCTCTCTGGGAGCTGGGCTCTCTCAGGGCATCATTTTCCAGATGCCAGATGTAGGAGGCCACCCTGCTTACCCAGTGTTAACAGAAGAGGATGAGTTAACATCCCCACCAATGGACACTGTAGGGTGTCCCTCCTCCCTCCCCTACACCTCCCTCCCCTACACCTCCCTCCCCCACCCAGTCCAAGACGCTCAGGTCTCCTCAATAAGCAGCCCTGCCCACCCCAGCCTTGAACTGGGTACCTAAAGATGCTTGATTAAAGGAGGGAAGGGGAGGCACCCACCTTCGTACATGCGATGTCTCAATAAAGTACAGGCATGCCTCGTCTTATCGTGCTTTGGTTTATCGCGCTTAGCAGATGTTCAGTTTTTCACAAATTGAATATTTGTGGCAACCTTGCATTGTCAGATGATGGTTGGCTCTTTTTTAGCAATGAAGTATTTTTCAATTAAGGCACATACATTGTTTTTTAGACACAGCGCTACGGCACACTCAATAGACTACAGTATAGTATAATCATAACTTTTATATGCACTGGGGAACTAAAAAATGGCGTGACTCGCTTTATTGAAGTATTTGCTCTGTTGTGGTGGGCTGGAACTGAACCCGCGGCATCTCTGAGGTGTGCCTGTGTTTGCTTCACCATCTCTGTCCTCTAGTGGTTTAAAATCTAGTGGGGGAGACAAGACAGACAACATAGATAGACATGGTTAGCACATGGGGGTGATGTACACGCAGAAGTGGTGAATGGTTAAATGCCAGGATGAGTGTTTGGGACTCAGATCACACCCTTCAGAGGAGGGAAACTATTGTGGGCTGGTTCTGAGTCACCAGCGATTTCTCAGAGGAGGCAAGATTTGGACTAAGGCTTCGTGAGAGCGTCTGTGCC
The DNA here is from genome assembly GCF_949987515.2 of Delphinus delphis. Taxonomy (NCBI): domain Eukaryota; kingdom Metazoa; phylum Chordata; class Mammalia; order Artiodactyla; family Delphinidae; genus Delphinus; species Delphinus delphis. Next base: position 34,318,383 of record NC_082692.2, on the reverse strand, counting down.
AGGCTATGAGCTAAGTGCATGACGTCCATCTCAGTCTCATTTAATCCTTACAACCAACCCATGATCTGGGTATTATCATCATCACCCCCATCTTAGAGATGAGGAAACCGTTCAGGGGCTTCAGGGAACTGCCAAGGTCACAGTGCCTGACTCCTAAGCCCTTGCTCCGGATCCTTAATCCAGGCTTTATGGGCTCCTCCAACCTTGAAAACATGTAAAATTTCCAAGGAGAAAAACTAAGAACATTCCTAGAGAGACAGAGCACTAAGAAGATGGGTGGTGTCGGTGGGTCTAACTCTGGCTGGAGTGAATTTCCAGACCAGTGGTAAGAACTTGACTATTTTCTAAGAGGTGTGTGCTACTGTCTGCAGCCCTAAGAGCTCTTCATTGGAGGGGAGGGGCTTTGGGGTTCTTTGATTTCCCAGGGAAACCCAGACCACCTTTGGGTACGAGCAGAAAAGTCTCCTTGTAGATCCTGTCCCCAAGAACTTCAGGGTATTGGGGCTTTTAGAGACTGTGACCCAGCTGATCCAATACTTTCGACTCACTCAGTTCAGATCGATAAACATTTATGTGCCAGACACAAAGTGTTAGAAACGATTAAGGGACGATCCTTGCCATTAGGAAGATTATAGTCTGGTGGGAGTGATAGACACAAAGAAAAAAATCAGAATGCACGGTCCCCACACTTGGAACGTCAGCCCGGGAGGAAAGGACACAGGAGTCAAGACTTGAAGGCTGAGGAGGTGATAGGGGAAGAAAGGGGGAACGGCACCCCGGGTTAGAGGAAATCACATAAGCAAGGTCATGGGGAACAGGACATTTTGTGTTTGAAATGATAAGCCAATCGATTTATTAGAGCATGGCCTTGGAGACAGGGAGTGGCATGTGAGGAGGCTGAAGAGGTAGGCAGGAATGAAGCCATAAAATGTTTTGTGGGCCTGGCTAAGGACCTTGGACTCAATCCTTCAGAAGACCGAAGGGCTTGCAGCAGAGTCTCACACAGTCAGTTCACATTTTACAAACGTAACCTTGGCTAAAAGGAGGACAGTGGCTTTCACTGGGTAAGACGGAAACCTAGGAGGCTGGGAAGGAGGAGACTGCTATATTTCACCCAGGATATGATGAGGTCTCAGATCAAGGCACAGGTAGTAGGGTTGGTGAAGAGAGGATTGGGTCCAGAAACGATTAAGAAGGGAAAGAGATGGAAAATCCCAGGGAGCGGGAAGGAAGAGCCTGCTGGCTCCCGACTTGGGTGACTGAACAGTGAGAGGGGATGATGAGTCAGTATGGGCTTTGTTGAGTTGATGATCCTTAAAGTGACACCCAGATGGAGGCTCCCAGTAGATACCTGGAATCAAACTCAGGTGAAATACTGAGGTATAACATTGGGAGACATCAGCAAAGAAATGGGGTTAAAACCAAGAGAGTGGGGGAGCTCAACTATGGAGATCATGCCAAGAGAAAAGGGAAAATCCATAAACAGAACCGTCGGGGAACAGCCATGCTCAGGAGATGGACAGAAGAGGAGACACTCAGAAGGGGACTAAGCAGACGCAGCCAGAAAGTTGGAATCCAAGGGAGCAGAGGGTATCAAGGAAGACGCAATCCCAATGTCAAAGGCATACAAGAGGTTGAGGAAGATAAGACTGAAAAGTGTCCACTGGCCTTGGCGAAGTGGAGGTCACTGTGGCGGTTTTGCAGCGTCCTGGCAGGAGACAGATGGCACTCTTAAGTTTGGTAACTTCAGAAGAGTTTAATAAAGGGCTTTGACAACAGTGGGCGTGATGTAGGGAGAGCCTCAAGGAGGATGCTGGGCCCTGGGAGGCATCATAGGGAATGGCATGAGTGGTTACACCCTGAGCAGAGAGACCAAGAAGAGAGAGAGGTTAACAAACCTGAAGGCAGGGAGGGCTGAGCGCAGAGGGCTATCCGACAGGCCTGTGAAGTGGGCAAAGGGTCACAGCAAGCCTGTTGAGACCCCAGAGGTAAGGAGCTGGGGAGATACTCCCTGACCTCACTTCCTCTTTCAGTCTGCACCCAAGGCTCCCTGTTGGAAACACCCAACTATGGGCAAGTGAGGCAATGGACAGATGCAGGTCCTCCAGGTCAGCCTCTGGAGGAGGGTAGACAGTGAATATGGAGGGACAGAGAGGAGGTGCCCAGCGTGGAGGTCTCCCCAGAGCACTTCAGTAGAGCTACAGAAGAGGCTGGAGACCCAGGGGCCTCCAGCGGGGGAGCATGTGGTGAGTGCTTATCTTGCCTGCCAGCATCCCCTGAACGTCCTTCCTGTGAGTGGTCCATTTCTCACCAGTGGGCCAGAAGCCTCTCTTTCCCAGTCTCCCTTGCAGCTGGGGTACAGTCATGTGACCCAGGCTCCACCAATCAGTCACACCAGGTAGCCGCTGGATGAAGGAGGGAACAAGGGGTGGAAACAGGTGTTACAGGGAATCCATTTTCAGGTGAGGGTGGCTTCGGGGTCGGCAGTTCCAGACTTTTCAGCTTCCAGAATCAATCATCAGGGACACGGCAGCTGGGGTTAGCAGAGCCTCCAGTGTAGACAGTGGTGGGCTGTGGGTACTGCTCCCCGTGTGCAGGATCCAGGTCTTCTCTGGCCTTCCCAGAGCTTCTGGAAGGTTCTTGGGACCCCTTCATTTATTTCTTTTCTGCTTAAACTAGCTAGAGTGCATTCTGTTCCTTGTTACTAGAACACTGACTGCTGAGGAGAGAGTGGGAAGTGAGGACATGGGCATGGGAAGGCAGACTAAACTTTTAGGAAAAAGACGGAAAGTAAAGAAAGGCGGTCGAGTATTGGGTCAAAGAAGAGTACTTTCAGGAAAGCAGAGCACTGAGCAGATTTACGGCTGAGGGAGAGAACTCAGAGAGATGGAGAGTTGTAATCATCCCCACCTTAGAGCTAAGGAAACTGGGGTTCAGGGAGGTTAACGATCTTCCCAAGGCCACCCTGACACTAAGCGTGGGCACAGGCATTGCAGTCCAGGCCTGCTGGCTTGAAAAACCTCATACTATTGGGTTGGCCCAAAAGTTCATTCGGGTTTTTCTATAACTCCTTACAGAAAATCCCGAACAAACTTTTCTACCAACCTAACAGAAGCATCTTCTGTAACAGCCACTCAGGCAGCCTCGTCCAAGGTAACTTGCCTTAGAAATTTACAAGTCATACTTGAAACCCAATTTGAAAGGGCAGAACAGAACGGCCCCTAGGGACAGGGTGAAGAGTGAGCTGGTCAGCTAGTCAGGGTGAAAAAAAGACCCAAGTTCATGGCAAGTGAGTCAGGCTGGCTTCAGATAGGAGACCCAGTAGTATACGGTGCGTAGTTCATTTCCTAAGAGGCCTCACCCTGCAGTAAAGTCATCGTTTCCCAAATAGCTATTGGGCTGTGTGAGTTGCCACTTTGAAAGAGACTCCCAGAGGGAAGCAGAAAGGAAAAGGGCTACGGAGCACACCCTCACCAATCCCTTGGGAAGTGGGCATCCCTGAACACAGAGGAAACTCCTGAGAGTGCCTGGATGGCTTCACCAAAGCCCGCTCGTGCATATGTGACATGTCAAGGTGTGTTCAAGGAGAGGAAAGGCAGGGAAATTTTGATGCACAAATGCGTGGAGAGATTCTCAGTTTTCACCTAGAGAATCTACAAAGTCAGCAGAGTTTACAGAGTATATGTGTTTGGGTTGCATTTGTGCCCTTATGCGTAGAGGGCTTGCGGAGATGTCTGTAGAGCTGACTCACCCTGAAGGTTTGGGCCCCGCCCACACATGCGTGCAGACTTGGTCCATATATGTGAAGTCTTTGTCTTATGAGGGTGGCAGCTCTTCTCCGCAAGCCTCAGAGAAACCAGCTTTACATAGAAAGCCTGTCACTCTATCACGATTAAGGGGCTAACTTCTCAGCTGCTTTTTCAATTGACCATATCCGCAAAGTCTTGAAATTTGGTTATTTTAAAAAGCGACACATAAAGCTTTTTCCTTGGTGAACACACTTGAGTTTAATTCCAGTAATATTTCCATTAACGACCTGTAATTAAAGCATCTAATAAAAATCAGTAATTCACTTAGCTGGATTTGCATTTTAAAAAAAAAATAGAAGAAGAGAAAAAAATGTATCTGTGGAACTCAAATTCCATTCTTCTGTTAAATGAACATTATGGTTTTTCTGGGTATCTTAATTGAACCTCATTTTTTAACAGGAATATTAAACAAATTAAATTAAGCAAGCAATTTCCCTTTCTAGGATTAAAAAAAAAGCCTTCGAGTGGAAAAGCCCCTCTAAAACACCCATTAGTGGGAGGGGGTGGGGCAGCAATGTGGGCAAACGTGCTGCTTCTGCTTAGGCAGCAACGAGCTGATGGGCTGCGGTCCTGAGTGGGCGCCACACCAAAGCTCAGGGGCCTGGGGGAGAATCACTGTCCTCAGGACCTACATGGCTGGGATTCCATAGACTCTGGCCCAGGGTGAATGAGAACCCCAAGTGGTGAAGGAGCCAGGACCAGACAGGCCGCCAGGGTCAAGAGGACCCAGCCCAGATCACAGTTAATCCTCCCATCATCAGCTCGTGCGGTTGGGGTTATTTGCTTCAATTTGTAGGTGCAGAAGCTACAGCTCTGAAAAGTCACAATTTGAGACCAGGTCTGCGTGGCTCCAATGGCTGTTAGACTGGGTCCTCCAAGAGGCAGACTCCAAGATGGGACTAATTGTGCACGAGATTTATGAAGGGCAGTGCCTGTAAGGGGAAGCATGCAGAGAATGCTGGGGGAGGCTGGGAGAGCTGCCCCACCCGGCCCAGGTGCGGATCTGACCCTGGAGTGAACCAGGGCAGCCAGGAAGGAAGGTTGTGTGGGAGCATCTTAGACTGCAGTACAGTCATGAAAGGGTCCAGCAAGGCTGCCAGAGTCCTTGAGCCAAAGTGGCCCATCAGAGGGGTCCCACATCTCGGGAGCAGGCCTGCCATGCTCAGACACCAGATGGGAACGCGGTGATTTCAGGCAGGAGCCATGGGTCACGCGTGCTCCCCACAGCCAGAGATCTGGGAGGTGCATTTCCATAGCCAGCCCTTCAGTGCTCTCCCTCCAACGTGCCACGTGGCCTCCTTGGGTTCAGATGGGTTTGACACCAGGGACTGGCAAGGATGAGGCAGCTGAGGGACATTAATTCCCACATCAAGCGATTTGCAGGCAGTGTCTGAGAGTTGGCCATGGGAGGCGTTGACCTTTGGGTGAACAGAGTGGAAGGATGTAGGACCCAGCCAGGGTTAGGGAGGAAGAAGGGCAGGGTGGATGGGGAGGACAGGAATTGGAGCCCCCAGTCACTGACTGGGATGGAAGACTTCTCTGAGAATGTGCTGGGTGCTAGACAGGACTACAGAAAACCAGGGGAGAGAAGCTAAGCAGGGATCCAGGCTTTAGACCTGGCCCACCTGGAAGTCAAGAGAGGTCGGAGGGGTGAGGGACACATGAGCCACACACCTAGCACATGAGGCCCACAGGCTGGTGGAGAGCATTATCTCAACAAGAAGAAGTGCCCAGGGATCCAGTGTTCACGGCTGGACCTCCACACCCCACCTGCAGGAGCCTTGCCTCCCTTCACCCCACTCTCTGACTGTGGTTTGCAAAGTCTTAGATCTAGGGCAGGGCCAAGGGAAGTAAGTATAATGGAGTAAGGAGATTCTTCGTGGGAAAGACACTCTCTCTGCCTTAGGGGCGCTTCCGATCGAATGGAAACGATACAGTTTCAGCCCTTGAAGAGTCCCTGATCTGACAGAAACACACAGCCCCTATTTATTCATTCCACAAACATTAATTGAGCAACTACTTTACACTTGATATATATCAGTGGCCAAACAAAAATGATCCCTGCTTTCTTGGAGATTACATTCTATTAGGGAGATAGATAATAATTTGTATAATAAATACATTTTCTAGTGTGTTCAAAGCTAAAAAATACCATGGGAAAAGAGAAAAATTAGACAGCGTAAGGGAGATGGGGTGGAGTGGAGAGGGCGTCTCAACTTTAAATGAAGCAGGCAGGGTCAGCCTCATGGAGCACAGAAGGTGCAGGGCAAGCCCCGTGGAAATCTGGGGGAAGAGCTTTCAAGCAGAGGGAACAGACTGTGCAGGGCCCTGGAAGCGGGGGGGTGGGCTTGATGTGTTTGAGAACAGCAAGGAGGCCACCGTGGCCACGGGTGAGTGGAGGGGACGAGTGCTGGGAGAGGAGGGTCAGCAAGTGATGGGGACCCTATCGTGCTGGGCCCTACAGGCCACTGTGAGGACTTTGGCTTTCCCGCTCAGGGAAATGGGGAGCCATGGCAGGATTTTGAGGAGAAAAGAGACTGAACTTTTAACAGGATCACTTTTGCTGTTGTGTTGAGAATAGACTGTGGGAGTGAGGAGTGAGTGGAGAGACCCGATAGGAGGTAAAGCAAAAAATGATGAAGCGGCTCTGACCAGTGAGAGCAGAGTGGCTGGTGAGAAGGGAGCCCACTGAGTCTGGGTGTGGCTTGAAGGATTTGCCGACAGGTTGGATGTGGCCTGTGAGAGCAAGCCAGCGTCTCCATGAACTGAGGAAGATGGCTATCTGAACCCTCTGCGCCTGAGGTCCCCCCTCTGCACACTCACGCACACAGCAACAACACACACGGCTTCTGCAGTCACGAGCAGAGTCAGAGAGTCAGAGGCAGGATCTGGTCAACCCTGGCCCCCCCCACCACCCCCCTCATTTCCGTTCCAGGAAAGACATCTGGGTGAGATTCCACCCTGAGCCCTACACCCACTGGTACCTCTTATATCAACACTGCCCTTGCATGAACAGCCCCCGGGGAAAGTGCAGCAACTCAATTCAACTGTGCGGCTCCATAGTCTTGTGTCAACCTCACAGCTGATGATTACTGTTTTATCACAGGCTCGTAAAGTCCCCACATTGCCATGAATCATGGACACTCTGCCAGCGAGAGCCGGAAAACATGGCCAACTCCAGAGGGTGCCAGCCTGAGAAGCGGCCGCCGCAGTTTGCCTGAGGTCACCTTTCACTACTGCAAGGGTCTTCCACCTGCTCGTTCTGGAAATCAGGGAGCAAGTCATTCTCCCTGGGGGTGGAATCTCCAGCTCCCTTCTGCTGGAAAAATACTAAATGCCTTGTGTTCTCTGGTGTAACAGATTAAATGGCTGACAGCATGGTATAGAGGGAAGTACCTGGGATTTTTGAGTCCAGAGACATTTAACTCCTGTGTCTGCTCTTTACTAACTGTGTGACCTTGGGCAAGCCATTTAAAACATCCTGACTTCAACATTCTCATCTGTAAAAAGGTAGCATGAAACTTAAATGAGATCACGTCTGCAGCACACTTTGAAAACAGTCAATCACTAGACACATTTAAATTGCAGTTGCTACTAAGTCAGGACCCAGACAACCAAGGCCCAAACCAGGGAGGCAGGTGGAACCAGGGAGGATACCAGAGCTGAGGCAGGGCAGTGGGTTAGAGCCAGGACAAGGACACCTGGCATCTCAAAGTAGTGGAAGAGAGAGAGAGAGAGAGAGGGAGAAAGATTTGTTTTAAGGAACTGGCTCACATGATTATGGAAGCTGGCATTTCCAAAATCTGCAGGGTAGGCACTCAGGATGGAGATTCAATTCAAGTTTGAAGGCCTTCTGCTGGCTAAATTCCTTCTTGCTTGGGTGCTCGGGGAAGGTCGGTCTTTGTTCTAGTAAGGCCTTCAACTGATTGGACGAGGCCCACCCACATTATGGAGGACAACCTGCTTTACTCAAAGTCTACCAATTGCAATGTTAATCTCATCCAAAAACTACTCTCACAGAAACATGCAGAATGTTTGAACAAACATCAGGGCACTGTGGTCCAGCCAAGCTGTTACATAATCTTAACCATCACAAGACCTCATACAAAACTCCAGCGTATAAAATAGATACAAGAGAACCCACCAGAGCTGAAGAAGGAGAGGACCAAAGCCCACTCACTCCGCAGTCCCTTGTCTTCTGCAGTGACTGCAGAAGCTCCAAAGAACCCAGTTTGAAAAGCCACTGTTCTAGTTTCCATTGGGGGCGACCTTCACTCAAGACGTAAGGTAACCAAACTGCACACAGTTAGTTAGTGCTGGTTTCACCACGTCACAGCCCCCACTGGACTGTAAACTCCTTGAGTGTCTGATCCATTTGCCTCCGCCTGCCCAGCTCGTAGCACTGGGCAGACGCACAGGAGGTAGGCACTCAGTATTTGTGTTGAATGAATGAGTGAGTGGATGAACGCAGAGACAAAGACCATTCAAAACCTGGAAACCCAAACCGAGAAAGAGGTACCACCCAAGGGGGCAGAATCAGTGGCAGTGCCTCAGAACTAAAGCCTTGCCCCCTCCCTGCCACAGATAAGACCGGTGACTAAATTCCAGAGGAGGCCCCGGATGCTGAGATGCTGCTGTGTGCCACCCCCGACAGCAAATGCAGACAAAACTCCTCCTTGGCTTCTGAACGCGCTCCACAACTGTTCCTGCAGCAAATTCACTGTAGGCTGGTAGTAAAGTGAGTCTGCATCCTGGAACATGTTCCGAGTGACGGGAGAAGGCAAATCGCCCAGAGAAGCTACTGCAGAGGGAGAAAAGGGACGTTGTCCCAGGGTGGCAGAGTCTAACAAATGGGAGAACCAGGATATACCTGCTGAATAAAAACCAAATGCAGGGTGTGCAGTATTACTCAATCTTACAGGCATGCGTTCTGCCAGCAACTGGTCTGAGGGGCTCTGGGGCACAAGACGGGACATGCTGTCTGGAGGAGGAAGTTGTGCACTGAGCGAGGCCTAGGAGCACTTCTGGGTGGAGATGGGCCTCCTTATACCTGGTAAGTAATCAGGAACAGAGCTTGACATCAGCCCTGTCTCTGGAGCCTCCAGAGGCTGAGAAATTTCCTGCCAGCTGTCAGCACAGCTGGTCTCAGTCCCCAGGGTGCCAAAGGTCAAGGGAGAAGCGGACCGCCCTGGCAGAAAAGGAACAATGAACATAGGAAAAAATACTGACAAAGGAACATTTTGGCAACTCTCTTCTCCCCCTGCCTGATGTTAGAAGGCTTTCCTTTCAGGAGTCTGAGCCCAGTGAGGGAGGAGAGAGAGGCACCGTCCTACAGGGCTGCGGTTCCATTTCTGGGCAAGACAGACAAACCTGTCCCCACCCTAACTCTGGACAGTGGCGCTCAGCCCAGACTGCCCAGTGCAATCACCTGGGGCCTTTTAAAAAGTACTGATTCCCAGGCCTTGGCCCAGGGAGAATCTTAGTGGACTGGGGGAGAGCCCAAGCACTGGAATCTTTTAAATTTACCCACGCCATTCCAAGTTGCAGCCAGGATGGAGAACCCCTGCCTGAGAGCTTTAGATCCTCTGCCTCCAACCCTAAAACCTGCCCCTCCACACTCTCTCCCAGACCTCGAGATGCACACAGGCACTCTTGGCCATGCTCCTACAAGCCAGGCCTTTTCACAATGCCCTGCATTTACCCATGCTCCTTCGGGTCTTCCAGACTTCCCACTTCCCCATCTTTCCCTGTTTGGCAGATTCTTCTCCATCCTTTCAGACCCTGGCCTCATGCCACTTCCTCCCTGAAGCCTTCCCTGATTTCTGCAGACCAAGCCGGGCTGTGTGCCTCTGAGCCCCATGCCCACCTCTGTACTGCTGCCTCTGTGAGTGTGCCCGCCACCTGGTACTTCAGCTTATCTACTCATCTGACTCTCAGCTAAACACTAAGCGTTTTGAGGACAGGAATGATTGTGAATTAGCATACATTAACATACGTAGGTGTTCTCATATAATTAGTATAATTTAACATTAATATATGTGCATATTTTAATATATTATCTTTACCTACTGTTTTGTTTAGTGTCTCCTATGCGCTGGGTGCTCTGAGGACCAGGAATGTGATGATGTGTAAGACTGTCATCTGTCTTTTACATTCCCTCCGGCACACCTGACACGAGGATGTTCAATAAACATCTGTTGAATAAGTGAATGACTTTCTGACTGAAGGAAGATAGACAAGATAGTGTATGAATTAGGAAATGTGGTGGAGACGATGCTGTATGTACCCATTTCTTAGCACCCCCATGAAGTTAGATTGGGTGGGTCTGTGGGATTTGGCAGAAGTGATATAAGCCACTTCCAGGCCTGGCCTTTAACACAGCCTGTGTGATCCTACAATTCTCTCTTCCTCTGCTCAGTGACCTGGGGGCCGCACTGACACAGTCACAAGACACAGGAGGGCTGTTCCAACTCTCAATGGCCTTAAAAGGGAATGAGGAGGAATGAGAAATAAACGTGTCGTGCTTAACCTACAAGATTTGTGAATCAAAGTCTAGTTTACCCTGACTAATATAGGATGCTTGGCCACAAGTAACAGCACATGACTAAAAGTGGGGTAAAAATAGGAGTTTACTCCTCTTGTGATAAAACTCACAGAAGTAGGTGGTTCCTGGGGTCGAGCAAGGAGCTTGTCCACATTAAGAAGTACCCAGGCCGTTCCCATCCATCAATCCTGCCACCTTCAGTGTGTCCACCACACCTCTGCTCATACTGGCAAGGTGGCTTCCACAGTTCCTATCATCACCTTGTCACGTCATAAGACAGTGTCCTAAGCAGTAAAGAAGGAGGAGGCAAAAGCACCCTCTCAGCATCTTTCCCATTTTAGGAGAGAGCAAAGATTTTCCCAGAAGCCCCAGCAGACTGTTCCTTGTATCTCATTGGCCAGAACTAGGTCACCTGACCAAATCTGGCTGCAAGAAGGGCTGAGAGGAAAGAATGAAGTATTTCCCTATGTTGTCTAAGGAAGTGGGCTGTGCCCACCAAGCCTGGGGAGACAGAAACTGCCTGAAGGAGCCGAGCCAAAGGCAGGAGTTTTGCCTGCTTAGCAATAACTATAGCACATCCCGTGCAAGAACCTAATTACTAATTGTAGTTTATACCTGAGTCTGTGATTTGGGGAGAGCACCAAGGGAATCATTGCTGCCTCCGAGAGGCAGGATACAAAGGCAGGAACATTTGTTTTATTTCTTCCTTCAGAAGATTCTTATGAGGCATGTCTTTTATGGCTACATACTCATTATATTTCAAATGCATTCAAGTAACCTTGATGTATTGCTAAGAGTCTGGATGGTTTTTATTTTTCCTCCAAAGCACTTGTGAGAAAAATACTTATAGGTAAAATTGGGCAAGCTGATGGCATAGTGGGCTTTGCTCTCTTACAGGAAGACTGTGTTGTGGAAACTCCCCTGGCTGTATTAACACTGGATAGACCATACAGGGCAGGCCATTGGCAAGGGTTAAGGAGATGGTCACCCAGACGCTATGATTTAGGGGGCCCCCAGGGCCATACTGCAACCTGGAACACCTCAGATCCCTAACTCCTACATGGAATCACCCCTTAGGTCAAAGCATTGCTCCTCCAAGTTTCCTACAATGTTTACTTAATGGAAGATGAAAGCCAGTAGGCTCCCTGGGGATGCTAGGAGGGTGACCAGGACAGATCTCCAGCTGGTTGTTGCAATACTGACATACTCCCCTACCAGGCAGTACATGGATGCCGTCCTGAGCCCTTGAGTGCCTTTACTTGCCGCTGCCCCAGCCCCTCCCTTTATGGCTCCTGTCCCCCACACAAGCCAGCAATCAGAGGGTTCACTTCTGACGTTGCTGGGGTCCTTCAAGATCCTTCAGTTCTGACTGACCGCTGCTTATACTGGTTGTTAAATAGTTTGACTGTCACTTCCAAATGCAGCCCCAAATGGTCTCTCTGAAGGTTTCTGTTTCAGCTGGGAAGATAGCAAATGTTACATTCTATGCCATAATTTACTCATACTTTTTTTCATTTTAAAAAAAGTTCTGAAATGCTATGCACCGAATAAAAACGTTGCTCCAAGAAGACGCACAGTGATCACCCCATGGCTTTGGTCCTTCCAGCGCAACTGCTGCGTGCTCCCTGGGTAGTTGGGGAACCCAGTTGGAGAATCAGGGATTTAAAGTGCTGTCATCAGAACATCACTGCACAATTGCACATATGGCTCCTAGAAGGTAAAAACCAACTCCCTCAGTCTCTAGTCTGTACCCAAACCTTGTTTAAGACAAAACTGAACTGCTACTCCCTGCTGGTTGTTCCCAGTGCATCAGCCTAGCAGGTCATTTCCCTTTCCTCCAAGCTGCTCGTGGCCTTTGCTCACGCTGTTTCTGCCCGCCGGGCTGCTCTTTTCTTCAGCTCTGGCTTCAAAGTCAAGCTCAAAGCTACATCATCCCCCTCCGGAGCAGACCCCCTGGCTATAACCTTTTCCTCTTCCTTGTTTTTGTACCTATCTTGTGGCTCACATCCCTTTCTATCCAGCATTAGAGTTATTTATTATTTATTTATTTTTTTGGCGGTACGCGGGCCTCTCACTGTTGGGGCCTCTCCCGTTGCGGAGCACAGGCTCCGGACGCGCAGGCTCAGCGGCCATGGCTCACGGGCCCAGCCGCTCCGCGGCACGTGGGATCCTCCCGGACCGGGGCACGAACCCGTGTCCCCTGCATCGGCAGGCATACTCTCAACCACTGCGCCACCAGGGAAGCCCAGAGTTATTTATATTGATCTTTTGAACTTGACTGTGAGCTCCTCGAGGGAGGGGCAATACAGCGTTGATCTTTTTATTCCGCATAGTATTTAGCACTGGCTAGACATGGAGCGAGCAAGCAGAAGATGTTTGTTTAATAACTAAAGGACAACACTCACCTTTTACGTCTTCATGTTGGTTAATTACATTTTCATTTCATAAGGCAGGATGGATAGAGCATGGGACAGGCCATTTTGATGGGAAGACAAGAAAAGGTTTAGATGAAGGTGGACCCCTAGACCGCCCTGAGCCAGCATGAGGGCAGAGATGTGAGGGGCACATTCCATTCATATCACAGGTTTGAAGAGCGCTCAGTCCTGAGCGTGGCTCTGGAGCCCCGACGCCTGGGTTCAAAGCCTGGCTCTGATACGGTGTGACCTTGAGAAAGTTCTTAACTCTCTGTGGTTCAGTTTTCTCGTCTGTACAACCGGAATGATAGTAGCGCCTACCTCACTCATTTGTTTGAGAAGATGAATGAGTTAAAACATTAGAACAGTGGCTAGTCAGTCATGCTTACTTGGTATCTATTGACTATCGTCATACTCTCTGGGATCTGTCTAAATCTCTGTTTGGCCTAGACAAGCTGGATGTCCCGTGTTTTCATCTCCTTTTCCTTTGTGATATATATGTCACAGTCACCCAATCCCATTTTCTTTCACCTCTAGACCTGTGTGTACATCAACTTGAGGGTATTTTTAACATTCTCAGGTTAAGCATACTGGACTTATAGCTTCTAGAAGCCAAGTTTCTCTGCTGACTGTGTGGGATGTTTTTGAAGTTAACAAAAAAAATAGGTACGGGCTTCCCTGGTGGCGCAGTGGTTGAGAGTCCGCCTGCCAACGCAGGAGACACGGGTTCGTGCCCCGGTCCGGGAAGATCCCACATGCCGCGGAGCGGCTGGGCCCGTGAGCCAAGACCGCTGAGCCTGCGCGTCCGGAGCCAGTGCTCCGCAACGGGAGAGGCCACAACAGTGAGAGGCCCGCGTACCACAAAAAAAAAAAAAAAAAAAAAAAAAAAAAATAGGTACATAAAAGCCAAAGTTAAATACATGTTCCAATGCCCACCTTCCGCAAAATTTCTTTTCCCTGTCAGAGAACAGTCTCTTCACTTTTGTTATGGTACCTACATTTCTGACACTTAGAAATTAACTCAAGGAATTCCCTGGTGGTCCAGTGGTTAGGACTCGGCCTTTTCACTGCCAGGGCCTGGGTTCAATCCCTGGTCTGGGAGCTAAGATTCTGCAACCCGTGCGGCACAGCCAAGAAAAAAAAAAAAGAAATTAATTCAATGTAATAAACTTCTTCTTGGAAAGGAAAGGAAAGGGAGAAAAAGGTAGTTTTAGTAAAATCCCAGCAGTCATTCACAAGTCAGTGTGAATTTGTTAAATCAGATTGCCTTTGTAACACTAATCTGAGAGCAATCTGCTTGGAAAACAGAGGTGTGGGTGGATTGGGATTTAAAAGAAGGAAAGGCGATTTCAGAGCATATTCAGGAAGGACAGGCCTGGGGCAAGATCTAGAGAAGTAGGGGTGGGAATGGGTGAGGGACGCGGCCCAAGCAACCATAAATCAGGAAACTGAGTCCAGAGATAGGTAAGGGCAGGGGAACAAAAGAAAGATAAGAAGGAGCTCTGAATGAATATTACATCTTAAAATTTAGCCTAGTGGTTGCTTTGGATTTGAATGTAACACAGATGTTACAGCCTAAAGCGATCCAGTATTTCTATCTGCGCAGGGTTGGTGATGCTCTTCCATCTCCGAAGACACTTTAACCAGAGGGGGTCAAAGAGCCACAGCAGGTGGCTCTCGAGTGTCTGCCCTCCCCACTCCTACCCCTGCCCTGTAATGAAGGTGACAGTGTTCTCTCCGTGGTCCTCAGAGCCGATTCGCTGCACAAGCGTGGCAAGCAGTTACCTCAGGTTCATCCTCTCCCCATTGCCTCTCTCCCTGATCTCTGTGAAAATGGACAATTCCAAATCGTCCTGCTCCATTTCTGTACAGAAAACACTTTTCTCAGCCAGTCTAGGTGACTCAAAGGCAGTCACTGGAATAACTTGCCCATCCACCATCCCCAACTTTAGCCTCCACCATCCCCCATTGTATTTTTTTAGTAAAGCAGCTTAATGGGTTTAGACAGATGACAACTCATCAGAGAATCAGAGAGCTTGGAAGGACCGTAAAAGAACACCTAGACCAACCCCTTCATTTCACAGATAATGAAGGTGAGACTCAGAGAGGGGGATGGCTTCCCACAGTCACACAGCAAACTGAGTGTGGGGCCACATGTAGAACCCAGAACCGCTGGCTCCCAGCTCCCCTCTGCCACCCTTAAATCTGCTTTTGTTGGTGGGGGGTGGAGAGTCCTATCTAGGGCTGGATTGGAGTGTCTGCCTGTGATTAGTGACTTGTAAGGATCCTGAAAGTTCCGCTCTCTCCAGTTGCCACTGCCTGGATATAAGACACACTACTAGAAACCCCTTCACAGCCTAGCTCCTTAAGTATCAGAGGAGGCTTTGGGCTGAAAGTAACAGAAACCCTCACCTCAACTGCCTTTAGCCAGGAAGATTAATGATGTCACACCACCAGATGCCCAGAGTAGAGGGATTGCCAAAGTTGATATGTTCTGTGGTTCGATACAGGTTCTTTGAGATTCTCTGCATCTTTCCAATCCACTCTCTTGCATGTTGGATTAGTTCCCCTACTGCTTGTAAAAGGACTGCTACAGTTCCAGGGGTCACTTCTAGACATGATAACATCACTCCCTAGAAGATAAGTCATTTCCTCTTGGGTATCTTTTTTTGTTAGTGAAGAACCTTTTCCCCAAAGTCCCCCAGCAGAATTCTCTTCTCTCATTGGTCAGGGTTAGCTTACATGCCCCTTTTTGAACCAATGACTGGCCAGGGCAATGGGATTACCATCATGGATTTACACTAATGAGATTTACCCTAGAGTCTTGTAGGGAGGGGAAGATATGCAAACAAACTCAGAGCTCTGCCAGCAAAGAGGAAAAGAATGGCAGTGGACAGGCACTTAGTAGTATCTGCCACATTTTATCATCACCATGTGAGGAGCGTAGTGTGCAGAGCATGAACTCTGGAGCTAAAACGGCAGAATTCAAACCCCCACGCTGAGGCTTACTAGCTGTGTGACCTCAGGCAAGTTAATCTGCCTCTCTGTGCCCCCGGATTTCTTAAGGAATATTATAACATCTACTTCATGGTGCTACTATGAAGTCTATATAAGTTAATATATGTAAACTATGCAAATATATATAATACATAAGAGACTGGACCACCACAAACGTTATATAGGGCTATCTGTTGTTAGTTTCTTCCTAACTCCCTCCCCACGCTCACAACCCATACGCCTACTGTCTCTACTACAAGAGTCTCATCATTATTCCAGAACTGACCTGCATTTTTCAAAACTTGGGACTTCACATATGCCAGCCTTTCCACTTATAAAGTTAAAACACTTCCCACCATCTTTCCTGCTAACGTTTAAGAGCCAGCTCCATGCCACCGCCTCCATAAACCTTCCCTGGCTGGCATTCATCTCCTTCCTGCCCCACCTTCAGACGCTCTAAACTCTGGGTGCTTCCACCCAGGCTCCTGTACATTCTGCCTTGCTTTGTGGTCCAGGTGGCTGAGCCGGTCTCCACCCTCCCCTAGAAGGGGAGCCCCTTTAGGGCAGGAGCCTACTCTTTTTTTTTTTTTTTTTTTTTTTTTTTGCGGTACGCGGACCTCTCACCGTTGTGGCCTCTCGCGTTACGGAGCACAGGCTCCAGACGCGCAGGCTCAGCGGCCATGGCTCACGGGCCCAGCCGCTCCGCGGCATGTGGGATCCTCCCGAATCGGGGCACGAACCCGCGTCCCCTGCATCGGCAGGCGGACTCTCAACCACTGAGCCACCAGGGAAGCCCAAGGAGTCTACTCTTGACCTAGTCTTTGACCTCTCCCTAGGAAACAACTCAGTGCTCTGCATACAATGTATTCTCAATAAATGTTTATTGAATCACATAGAATTGAATCAAATATACAGTCTCTGCCTTCAAGAAGTTTCCCGTCTGGTTGGGGAACAGGACAGACACACGTACAGCTGAGCACGTGAGCATTAGAACATCGGTGCCCAGGCTTCCGTGGTGGCACAGTGGTTAAGAATCCGCCTGCCAATGCAGGGAACACAGGTTCGAGCCCTGGTCCAGGAAGCCCACATGCCACGGAGCAACTAAACCCGTGTACCTAGAACCTGTGCTCCGCAACAAGTAAAGCCACTGCCACGAGAAGCCCGCGCGCCGCAATGAAGAGTAGCTCCCGCTCGCCGCAACTAGAGAAAGCCCCCGTGCAGCAACAGAGACCCAACGCAGCCAAAAATAAATAAATAATAAATAAATTAAAAGAAAAAGAACATCGGTGCCCCAAGGGACCTGGTGCTCCACCACACCAAGCTTCTGCCATTCCCTCAAGGTGTCGTGGTCCCTCACGCCCCCTTGCCTTTATATATGCTATTCCCTCTGCCTGGAAGTTCCCTCCTTGCCCCTAGAGTCCTTTTGCATTTGACCAAGTTCTCTTCACCCTTCAAGTCTGTACTCCAGCATCGCCTCCTCTGTGAAGCGCCCCCCTGGTGACACTGCCACCCACTCTGATGCTTCCTTACTATAGCACTGGGCATTGCATCTACCTGCCTCTCCAGCTTGGGAGCTCCTTGAGAGCCAGGACTGTGTCTTTCCACTCTGCGTCCTGGAGCCCAGCACAGAGTTTGACAAGTAGCAGATGCTCAACGCACCTCTGCTGAGTGAGTCCAAGGCAGCCCGTGAGCACTACAGCAGGATTTACATTGGCTGTTTTGTGCCTTTCTCAGAACAGCACCCCTGGGGCTTTGGTAACAACTTAACAACAGACTGGATGTTCAAGAGGGGCAGCCAGTCTGGGAAGCAGAAAGTGGGAACCACATGGGCTGAAGAGCCAGCATCCTGGCCAAGGAGATAACGAACAATTAGCGTAATCCCTGAGAGGAGCGTGACAACACCTGCCCAAGCTTGCCTCCAGGGAGAGAACGGGCCTCGTGGAGCAGGGATCACATGCTCCCCCGCGTCAAGCGGCCAGGCTAGGATGCCGGGAAGGGATCGTCTTCTAAGGAGCATCCACTAGCGGGCACAGCCGGGCATATGTTGTGCCTCCTTCAGGATTCTGGGTGTTCGTTCGCATGAATGACGTCTGCATCTTGCAATTGTTGCTGTTGGCTTTTCATGTTAGTACCATACTTTATAGTTTCCCGAGAACTTTCTTGTGTGATACCTCAGCCAAGACTCATCCACTCTGCAGGGACTCTCTTGCCCATATTCCGGATGAGGAAACTGACTCTTGGGGGTGTCCAAAAGCCTCACCCAGTGGCACACAGCTGGAGAGTGCAGGGGCTCTGGACCCAAGCCTAGAGCTTGCATGACCTGGTTTGGCTGTAAGGTGATCTGACAACTGAAGAGCTCTCTTTTTTCTTTGGGTGAGATATTGGCTTGCCCCCGGCAACCCTGTCCTCGTGGGCCACCAGGTCCCTATTCATTTGTCCATCTGTGTGTGTTGAGGGGTGAGGGTGAAGAATGGGGGTGTAGGATACAGGGCTGTTGTGAGGGAGCTTGTGGTGTGTGTGTCTGTTTGTGTACATGTGTGTGCACATGCTGGACCCAGCGATGAGCTTTGAGCATCCCTCATGCCTTAGGTACATTCAGTGAGAACAATGATGGTGTCTTCTGACTGCCTTTAGCGTCATAATTCCTCCAAGGGTGTGATGAGGGGCAGTGACATTTTTTAATCCCTCCCATTCATATGTCGGTTCACGCTAGAAGGGCAAAGGAGGAACTGAGGCAGCAGTTCTGCTGTGATCTCTCATCAACCTGTCACTCGGGTCACCTTCTCCAGGGAGAAGTGGAGGGCTCCCTCCCTCATCACTCTGGTACCACGGTGTCAGCAGACCCTCCCCCCAATCAACTCCTTTCATCTTCCAGTCCTTTTCCTTGTTCAGAGAGGAGGCATTGACAATGCAGTGGTCCTCACTGTCCCCCACCCAGCTTCTAAGCTGACTCAGGTGACAGCAATGTGGTTATTGGGTGGCCCTGTTGGATCCATGACTCCTGCCACCTAGAACAACTCACCTGCTACTGAGGACCATCGTTTCTTCATCTGTAAAATCAGAGTTACAATGTCTCATGAGGATGAAATGTGGAGATGCTTCCCAGAGTGTAGAAGGCCCTGCACACCAGTTGTTAACCTGGCAGCCCTTAGCGGCTGCTAGAGCCTCCCAGAGGCCAGAGGCCCCACTGCAGCCCCTCTGCCTCTAGCCTGCCTTCCTCTGGCTCTGAGTCCCCGCTGGCCCAGCAGGGTCCTTCTTTCTGTCTCCACCCACCTGCTGGTAAGCAGTGTCCTCTCCGTCCTGGTAAAGACAGGGGCTCCCGATTCCCCCTTGGAACAGGTGGAACAGTCTGGCTTTCCAGGGTCCCTAGCGGGGGCTGACTTCCCAGAATTTCCTGAGGCAGCCATGTGAACTGGGCTCAAAAAGTGTTGCCCGGTTGGGTGTTCTAGATCCTCGCTACTCAAAATCTTACCCTAGGACTGGAAGGTTGCACATCTCATGGGAGGTTGTTAGAAACGCAGAGTCTCGGACCCTACTCCGGAGTGACTACATCAGTCTGCGTTTGAACAAGCCCCTGGGTGGTTCATGTGCACAGTGAGAGAAGGGCTGGATTAAGAGAGGAAGGTGAGTAGATGAGGTAGTAGGCTGAGTGATCAAGAGAGGCAGGAGAGTGTCGTAGGGGACATTCTGCAATAAAGACAGGGCACTTGGCAGGGGACTCAGGAGGAGCTGGAGCTAATTGTCCCAGATGCCCGCCCCACCCAGAGTCTCCGTTTGTGTCAGGTCAGCTACGCTGGACAACCGTCCACTATTGCCTCTGCAGACTGTGGGTGTGTGCTTCCCCACAATGAGACATCAGCTCGCTCTGTCTGCCTTTAGGGAACTACGGCCTCACAGGATGAGTTAGAACATGTTCCTCCTCTCTGATTTTTTGGAAGAGTTTGAGAACGATCAGTGTTTATTTTTCTTTAAATGTTTGGTAGAATTTACCAATGAAGCATCTGGTCCTGGACTTTTCTTCATTGGAAGCTTTTTTAAATGACTGATTTAATCTCTTTCTTTGTCAGCGGTCTATTAAGATTATTTATTTCTTCTTGAGTCCGTTCTAGCAACTTGTGTGTTTCTAGGAATTAGTCTGCTGGAAGCATTATTATTGGAAACCAACATCCTCCTTCCCTAAGCAGGTGGTAACAAGTAGATAGTGCCTAGGACTCCAGCTGCCAGGCTGGTCTGGTTCTCAGGTGTCCACATTTGCCTGGCCCTGTCCTTACATCCTGGACCCTGGTTTCTTCATTTGACCCAAGTGCAGTGGAGGCTCCTTGCTGACTGCCCTGTTCTGGGCATAGGAGTTTCCTGCCTGATTCCTCACCCCTATTATCTGTTGATGAGCTAGAGCCAGCTCACAGGGAAGTAGGAACCTTAGCAAAGTCAGCTGCCACCCCTCAGTTCCTGCCCTGCACCTTGACTCCCAAATCCTGCCCCTGGGTGTGAACTGGTTAGCATCTCTGATCGTTCTGTAAGTGAGCAATTAAGAACCTTCCCAGGCATTCTGAAACTGAAGATACCCTCAGGAAGTTCCTGGTGACCCGAGCTGTCTTAGTAAAAGCTTTTTTAGTTGAAGAATAAAAGAAACCCACTGTGTTAGTCAGAAGACTCTTCTGTGGAGACCAATAAGCCCTAAAATCTCAGTGGCTTAACACAAAATCTTGATATCTCTCGCACACAAAACACCCTGAAGGTCCAGGAGCCCTCCTTGGCGGCTCTCCTCCAACCATGATCAGAAGTGGGCTGTTCCTCCTTGAACGCTACCAGCCCACATTTGTCCACTTGCAGCCACAGGGTGGAAAAGAGGGTGCTTGGACCTCGCACATGCAGTGTTAACTGCCTGGGACTGGAAATGACACATCCCATCTGCTCACCTCATTGGCAAGAATCCAGTCGCAAGAGCCCACTCTAATGACAAGGGAGACTGGGAAGCATGGTCTTCCTGGAAGTTAAACTTCCAGGTCAGTTAAACAAAAAGAGATTGGGTGGTTATGGGGAGGTCCTGAGATTCAGGGCAAGAAATTCTTCCAGGCTTCTCCCAGGACTGAAAGCAGGCACTGACCGGCATCATGATTCAGGGAAGCTCCTCTGTCCCTCTCTGGGGTCACAGGTTTCTCTTCTCTAGGATGAAACTCACCCTGGTTTGCTGGGACTTTTCTGACCTTAGCACTGACACTCCTATGTCCTGGGAGCTCCCTTGGTCCTGAGCAAACCATACCACTGGTCACACCTTCATTACTTATTTTCACATATCACCTTCAGTTTTTAATTTTTCTCCTCTGATTGAATTCATTCTTCTCTGTGCAGATGGCATAAAGTTGCTGCCCCTGCCGCCTCCCATCCCAAGCTCCAATCCTCCCAGCTTCAGTACCTCCAACCACTAACTAACGCATATCCTCAATCTTAATTCTAAAATTTCAGGAAGGAAACTGATTGCTCTATCTTAGGTCTGACACTCACCTCAGTTGGGTAGAATAATCATGGCCATCTGGGTCCATCCCTTTAAGTGAAGGGACAAGGCAGAAAAGGGGAAGTAAGAGCCAGCAGATACCCCAAATTGTGCTATTGCATGCCCCATCGGGAACTTTCCACTGTAACCACATAAAAGACAAAAATAGAAGAGGACTATAATTACCCTGCCAAAGGACAGTGCACCTGGGATTACAGCTCTCCCTAGCCCCTCTTCTGAAGCCCAGTGCACACAGAATCCGTCCATGTGTTAGCTAAGGTGATACAGTAAGTTCCCTACATACAAACAAGTTCCGTTCCAGAGTGCATTCCTAAGTCCAGCAAAGTTAGCCTAGGTACCCAACTAACACGATCGGCTATATAGTACTGTACTATAATAGGTTGATAATACTTTTCACTCACATAATACATAAAAAACAAACAAACACAAAAAAATAAACATTTTTTTTTTTTTTCTTGCGGTACGCGGGCCTCTCACTGTTGTGGCCTCTCCCGTTGCAGAGCACAGGCTCCGGACGCGCAGGCTCAGCGGCCATGGCTCACGGGCCCAGCCGCTCCGCGGCATGTGGGATCCTCCCGGACCGGGGCACGAACCCGTGTCCCCTGCATCGGCAGGCGGACTCTCAACCACTGCGCCACCAGGGAAGCCCCAAAAATAAACATTTTTAATCTTACAATACAGTACCTTGAAATTTAGAGTAGTACAGTACAGCAGGTGGCATACAGGGGCTGGCATCGAGTGAACAGGCAAGAAGAGTTACTGACTGTAGGAGAGAGAGGAGGTGGGAGATGGTAGAGCTGAAGGATTGTCAGCAATAGGAGTTGGAGGGCAAGCTGCAATTTCGCTCACGCCTGACGTTGATGGAATGCACGTTAGTATCTTTGAAAGTTCGCAACTTGAAGGCGCGTAGGTAGGGGACTTACTGTAGGCAAAAATTCAAAATGCCATCCAAGATTCCCACCCCCTATTGTGTGTGCTTGTATAATCCCCTCCCCCTGGGGGTGGGCCAGACTTGGGAATACCGTGAAGTAGTCACTCAGGTGATGAGGTTACATTATACAGCAAAAGTGATCCGACACTCACACCCACAGTAACTGTTACTTTAAGACTGTGGTGTCAGGCTGGGGAGAGACTCTCCCACGGGCTTTGAAGAAGGAAACTGGCATGTTGTGAGAGGCCCACATGGCCGGGACCTGAGGGTGGCCTCTAAAAGCTGAGCGTGACCCCCAGCTGACAGCCAACAAGAAGACAGGATGTCAGTCATAAGAGGGCACTCAAGGAACTCAATTCTGCCAACACTCTGAATGAGCCTCAGAGGAACCCGAGCTTCAGATGGGATTGCAGCCTCGCCCCACCCCTTGATCTCAGCCTGGTGAGACCCTAAACAGAGAACCCAGCTATGGCGCCGTGCCTGGACTTCCGACCTACAGAGACTATGAGATAATAAATTCACGTGGTTTTAAGGTATGAAATTTGTAGTACTGTGTTACACAGCAATAGAAAACGAACACATCTAACTTAGGGAACAATCATGGGGCATTAGGCATGCCTGGGGGTGTAAGTTTCAAATGTTCAATCTCAAATCAAGTGTATACATGAACAAAATATTGAATAAGTCCCCATTTGACTGTTTTACTCCAGAGTTCGGCTTTCCAGGGCCACCTACCTTCCCTACCACTCAATCTTCACAGGTTGGGGCTGGGGCCAAGAGAGCTGTTCCCCCCCCAGTGGGGACATTGACGGGAAATGGGCAGCCAGCCAGCTCAGGAGTAAGAAGAGTGTAATGCTGGTTTCACTTTAAATATTTAAAAGTTTGGATTTATGTAAAGGATTAATAACAACCAATTGGCAAGGGGAACAGGAGTCCAGCACCGCCATATATGCTTAATAAGAGTATAAATTGGATCAGCATTTCAGCAAGCATTGGCAAGATCTATTAAATTGCAAAATGTACATATCCTTTAATCCAGGAGTTTCTCTTTTGAGAATTTGCCCTACAGAAATTTTAGCACAGGGTCCAATTATACATGTACAAGGATGTTCATTGCAGCATTGTTTGCACTAGAAAAAAATTGGCAGAATCATTCCTATCAATGAGAGATTTGTTAAATAAATTGTGGCACATTCACACTGGAATACTATTCAGCCACTGAAAAAAATGAGGTTCATTTATATGTGGTGACATTTCCATGTCGTATCTATGATATACTGATAAGGAGAAAGAGAAAGTTACAGACGCTATGTATAGTATATCATTTTTGTTCAAAGTAATTACATATTTATATGTTAAAATATGCATAGAAAAAATGGAAAAATTTAAACCAAATTTTTAAGAACAGTTACTTCTTGAATTATGGGGAACTTTCTGTTTTATATATACTTCTGGATTATGTTATATGATGGGGCACTTTTTATGTTATACATTTCTGTATCCTTAGAAAAATTTACTATGTGCGTTTGTTAATTTTATAATAAAGCAAAACAACAACTATGTTTTTAAAAATTGGATTAAATACCTCTAGATCCTTATCTATCATCTAAGAAACTGATGCAGGCCAGCCAGGCTATGAAGTTCACAGTCTGAACAACACTTTCCATAGGCCTGGAGAGCAGTCAACAGGTACACAGAGGTCCTCCACAAGGGCTCGTGTGCAGTGAAGAATTAAATTTACCCAAGGAGAGGTCTGGCCTTTGCCCTCAGCTACTGGGAGGGGATCTCTAGGCCCTTGGAATGTCACGTGTGAGAGCCGTATCTTTGTTTGCTGGGGTTTGGCCACTGGACAGTCTAACAGTGTGAATTACGATGGGGACTCTGGACCATGTGGTATCAGGTCTATCTCCAGAAAGGTCTGAAAACTAAAGGTCAGCCTCACAGGCAGTATGTAATTGAGCCCCAGTAAAAATTCTGGACCCCGTAGTCTTGGGTGCACTTTCCTCGTTGGCATTATTCCAAGTGTATCATCACGTATCCGTGACAGAAAAGTAATGCTGTCTATGGGTCCACAGGGAGAGGAGAGTGGGAGCTCCACATTTGGTACCTTTCCTGGACTCTACCCTCTGTGCTTCTTCCCTTGGCTAATTTAAATCTGTATCCTTTCCTTTAATAAACCATAACCTTAAGCAGAGCAGTTTTCTGGGACTTCCCTGGCGGTCCGGTGGTTAAGACTTCTCCTTCTAACGCAGGGGGTGTGGGTTCGATCCCTAGTGCGGGAGCTAAGATCCCACGTGCCTCAGGGCCAAAAAACCAAAACATGAAACAGAAGCAATATTGTAACAAATTCAATAAAGACTTAAAAAGAAAAGGCACAGCAGCTTTCAGCGAGTTCTCTGCGTTTATCCAGTAAATCACCAAACCTGAGAGTGGTTTGGGGACCCTCCTAGGCTTGAAGAGGTAAGAGGAGAAAGAGGTTACTAGAATCTGGATAGATGCGGTTATACTTAGAAGTGGGAGCTGTGGCCTTGGGCAGAGGACTGCAGATCCTGCCAGCCTACAGCCTAGCAGGAAGGAAACCAAGAGAATGAATGTCTCAGCCTCCATCTCCTCTCACCTCCTGTCTCCCACCTCCCATTGACCAAACCCAACCAGAAGGGAGAGGGCAGGCAGTCCAGGTAACACGTCCACACAGGGGAGACTGCAGGCCACAGGGCAGAGTGGTGGAGAATGGATAGTGGACTAGAGGGGTAAATTAAGATGTCCAGCACAGGGAATTCCCTGGTGGTCCAGTGGTTAAGACTCTGCACTTCCACAGCAGGGAGCACGGGTTCGATCCCTGGTCGGGGAACTAGGATACTGCATGCCGGGCGGTGCAGCAGGAAAAAAAAAAAAAAAGATGTCCAGCACAGTAGGACCACATCTATCTTGCTCAGCCCTGAGTCTCTAATATACAGCCTAGTTCCTAGCACCAAGTAAGTACTTAAGCAATAATACCGTTGAGTGAAGACACATGAAGGAATGAATTCCTCCCTCACCTACATCTCAGAGATATTGTAAGATCAAATGCCACCAGATGCATGAAAGTATTCTGTGAATCATGAAGTAGCAAATAAGTAGAAAAGATTATCATCTTATCCTGATTCTTCTTCCATTTATGAGGTCAATCTCTGAAAGAAAATCAGAGCTTCCAGAAAGAGACAACTGGCTACATTTACTTTCTTGGTCAGAGCGCCAGCCCCCGAGAGCCCTGTTGGTCTGAGCACTGGACCTGAAGGCATCTTTGGAGCATGAACTCACTCTCCTTCCAGGGGTAGCTCTTGGGGAGAGCACATCTAGACCACAGGGCACTTTATGTTTTCTTTATTGAGTTAAAAATAAAATAAGGACATTTTCTGGCAGCAAGATGCTCCCTGTCATACCTGGGGACTAAAGGTTTATTGCAACTTTATTAAAATGTATGAGATAAATTGAAGAGCCATGCTCTTCAGCCAGAGCCACTGACGGAGCCACTGCCTCCCTGTAGGTGTTCTGGTTTTGTACAAAGAAAGTTGTCACGAGTAATTTGGACCAGAACATGTAGTTATAGACTGCCAAATGCCGATTAATTAAGTTGATGTTTGGATTCGTTCTGCATGATAGTTTCATTAGGGAAAATGACTGAAAATGTGGAGTAAAGTAGCAAGGGAGGAAAAGAAAGCATCATCCCATCGTGAGGTTTAAGACAAGGAGATCCACTCTGTATTCACTGGTGTTTGCATGTGGGTGCACGTGGGTGCGTCTTTTCAAGTGTCCCAGCAAAGGATGGGTCCATGGCCGTGAGGTTTACAAGCTGTTAATATAAATTCTAATCCTGAAATCAGCTCCTTTTCTGATATCACCTTTGGCCTTGACCTCTCTGTGTAACCACTTCCTCAGGTTAAATTTCCAAATGTTCATTGAGCCTTTAGCCATTGAGCCAGAGGCTTCCAGCCACCTGGGATGATCCTACATGGGAACCTGAGGGATAGCCAAGCAAAGCCTGACAAGGAAGGCTAGGGGTCCATTCACCCACCCAGAAGCTGGAAGAAATGCTGAGTAGAGGGCATGACTCTCAGAGAGACAGGAAGATGCTTTCCCCAGCCCCAAGGAAGCCAACATTGATGAAAATGTGAGCTGACTTCAAATGTCATGGTGCTTTTAGGAAATTGTATTTCAGTTAATACCTAACCCATATAACCAAAGATGAGCGTTTTTAGGAGTTTGTATGGATGTCTGCGGTGTTTTACCCTCATAAATTCATTCATGCAAATATTAACATCAAGCATTAATATTCAGCCCTGAGCTGTTCAACTCACAGAGGAGCAAAAGACATGGTCCTTGCCCTCAAAAATCTTAAATCTGTACATGAAGTTGAGTCTCCTGTGTATGTTTCCCTAGTCCCACCTACCCCAACCAACATGCTTGTATGTTCTAACCATATTGTACTATTTTCAATTCCTTAAATGTATCATGCACTATTTCATTGCCAGGATATTTCCCATGCTGTTCCCCCTGCCTGGAACATTTTTCTCCCAACCCCACCATCTCATCCCAATTCTCCTGGATAATTCCTACTTATTCTTCAGATTTTATATTAGCTTAAATGTCATTTCTTCCAGGAAGCCTTCCTGGATCACAGACTCCCAGACTAGATACAAAGTCCTCATTCTACCTGTGCTTCCTTGGTTGTAAGACTCACCACATCACATTGTTACTGCTTATTTAATTGTCCATCTTCCCTCCACACCATAAGCATGAGGAAGAGAAGACAATTGTCTGGTTTTAATATCCTCAGTGCTTAGCATAACATGTAATAGGAGCTAATAAGTGGAGAGAATGGAATGGGAAGAACTTAAACCAAGGATCTAAGATGATTTCTGCCAGTGCGAATAGTGGGAAACTTGGCAAGCCACGTCCTTTTCTCAATACCTATTTCCTCATATGTACATTGAGAATAATAGATAGGATCATTTTCTGACACCCACTAATGTCCAGGACTGATGTCCCAGCTGATCTGGTTGGCCAAGTGGGTGCTCCCTTGCCCCCTCACTTCTCCAAGTGAAGCTGCATGCTGGACCAGAGAGGATGATGTCCCAAGGAGAGGTCTCTGTTGAAATCAAGAGCAGCAAGTAGGGCTTCCCCGGTGGCGCAGTGGTTGAGAGACCGCCTGCCGATGCAGGGGACGCGGGTTCGTGCCGCGGTCTGGGAAGATCCCACGTGCCGCGGAGCGGCTGGGCCCGTGAGCCATGGCCGCTGAGCCTGCGCGTCTGGAGCCTGTGCTCCGCAACGGGAGAGGCCACAACAGTGAGAGGCCCACGTACCGCAAAAAGAAAAAAAAAAAAAAAGTAGCAAGTAAATGGGAATGATCCAGACTTATCTCTCCCTACTTCCTAGAGCTCTTGGGGCCTCAAATTAGAAGGCCTCTGTCAAGTGCCAAACCCCAGAAGAGAAGTGTTATGTGTAAGACAACCAGTGGACATATGTGTCGGCGTCTGACAACAGTGGCCAGATGAATAACATTCTGCTCTGACCTGAAGGGGCCATACTATGACATACAAGATAGATATAGATATAGATATAGTTATGGATATAGGATATAGATATAGGCTAAGGGGATCTTCAATACTAGTTAACAGGCTGGAGGAAATTAGTTGGTGAGATGGACAGTTAACCTTGGACTTAAGTCTCAAAAAAGTGACTCCTCTTCCCTCCCTCCCCCTCTCCATTTATTTTCATTTTTCCCATCCAGGAGGACCTCAGTGACACTCCATGGAGGCCTTCACATAAGGGAGACGGGACCATGACCTTGGTGGTGTGTTTCTTCACATCTCGTCTGCCCCTTCACTGCTCTCTGGATCATTTGTTCCTCACTCAGCTTCTAAAAACTGCCTGTTCCTTCCTTGGTCTCCCAGTGAAGTCCAGTTGGCTTATTCCCATCTCAGGATGTAATTTTCCACAGGGTTTTGTGGGGAGGACTTGCACAAATGGACGATTAAGGATTGTAGCCCCTACACAGTCCCACCAGCTTTAACACCGTCAGGAGAATGATGCTTTCCACGTCCACACCCCCTGGAACCACATCTTCCCCTATAGTTTCTAATAAGAAACAACAAAAACCCATCTTCAAAGCAAGTTGATATAACAACAAATTTTGATTTAAAAGCAAAATAAAGATATCACACAAATGGCAAACATTATAAGCTGTCCGCAAGGTCTAAAGGTCCTCCAGGCATAAATGTTAACAAAAAGAACTTAGCAGAAACCCAGGCCCTGATCTATTCTTTCTCTGGAACTTGTCTCCTCTACAAGAGAAGCAGTGAGCGCTAAGTTCTTTTCTCTGTATTGTTTCACTTCCATCTCCTGTGAAACTAATAACGCTGTTCAAC
Source organism: Delphinus delphis (assembly GCF_949987515.2). NCBI lineage: Eukaryota > Metazoa > Chordata > Mammalia > Artiodactyla > Delphinidae > Delphinus > Delphinus delphis. The sequence continues at coordinate 34,289,766 of NC_082692.2, read as the reverse complement.
ACGCCTGGAGCCGGCAGGTGTGCCCTCCTGGGCCATCTACAACTGAGCGAAGCCAGGAGAGCAGAGGAGTTGCCTTCTCTACCCTGGAAGGTGAGTCTGGTTAGGTTAGCAGAGAGACTTGGTTAAACTCAGTTAGCTTGCGAGCTTGCTAATTTACCAATACCCAGGAGGACCCAAGCTACAAAAGGGAAATGAGGGTTTCTAGCATCTTCACTAAGTGCCTTCTGAATCCTCAGAGAAAGAGTAGATTCAGGGTAATGGAAGTCTGCTGGTAACAGAAGGTTAACACAAACATGGGTATGGCTTCCTTGGTCACAGAGCACTTGTGGCATAAAGATTAGGCGTGTGGGCTTTGGACTCAGCCAGACCTGGGTTTGAATTCTGACTCCCTTGCTCCTCAATGGGGCTGTCCTGGGCAGAGGTCCCCAGAAATAGAACCTGATTCCAGGATCTGAGGATTATCTAGGGAGACCCCAGGAGAATCCAGAGTGGAGTAGGAGAGGGAGACAAGGGAGAGAGGAAGCTAGTACAAGTCACTGCAAAGAGCAGGCCACTGCTGGGGACCCCTGGGCTCACCCCCAGTGGGGGCCTCTGGGAGACGTAGCTTGTGCCTCAGTTGTCTTCCAGAGAGGTGAGAAAGCTGGGATATTTACCTGCTAATCCCCACGCTACACGGATTGAGGGCTGCTCCCAGGTGTTTTACCTGCACCCAGGTCAAGCAGGCTTCCTTACCAAGAGCCTGCAGACAAGGTCATCAATGTGTAAGACAAAGATAAAACAGCCTCTGATATACATTTGCGTAAATTCAAACCCTTGATACCTTTGTGTATATACCACGCATATTCTGATTAGAAAGTCTGAAGCTTAATGCAGAGAGTTTCCCTAAGAGAGGGCAAGCTTCAGGATCTGGTTTCCAAACCCATAACCTTGGGTAGACAGACTAAAGCCCGAGCATCTTTGGCCTCCCCAAGCCCCCGGATCCGACGAAGAGGATGCATTTATTTAGGGGATTTCCCAACGTGCAAAGTCGGTGCCTAAATCCTGAGTCATAGCATCTCTTTTTCCAAGAAACCACATGTGCTTTGAGTGATGAAAGAGTCAGGCAGACCTAGGATTGGGTCCACAGATGACCCACTAGCTGTATGGCCTCGGGGTGCTATTTACCCTCTCTGAGCCCTGGTGTGCTCATTTCTAGTCCTGCAAGGATCCACCCAGATTTCTTAGAGATAGAGTGGGAATTGAATTTAGGGAGGTGATTTCAGTGGACGTTCAGACACAGGGCCTGGAGGAATGAAGATCGCCTGTTTTCCCTCTCGCACCCTCGGGCCACCCCTCCAGGGCTCAGAGCACAGTCAGCCTCTTGGCCAACCAAGGGGGTTGTGAAACCCTCAAGGACAGGGAGGTACCAGTCCCGTCTGCACCAAGAGGCATCATCATTCCCCAGAGCTGGTCTGTCTTTCCTCCCTGTGACACTAAGATGTGCCCCTAGGAACCAGAAGCCAGCCAACTTGGGCGGCAGGGACAGCTGGTGTGCTGGAGAAGACATGCACTTGGTTTCATGGCCTCATTCAAATATCTTGGTCTCATCCTGGCAAGATCTCTGCATCATTCTTCCCCGCAGCAGTTGAAATCAGCTCTGCTGCATTTGTGATCCTTTAGAAGGAAACTGCAGCTAAATCAAGGAGAAAAACTCTGAAAGGGAATGGTCTCCCTCTCTCCCTCTTTCGCTCTTTTACACACACACACACACACACACACACACACACACATCACTGGAGTGGAGAGAGAAGCAGTGACAGATGGAACAGGCAGAGAAAGGAAAACTAGAGATGAAGGGAAACAGAAGAAGAGACACGCAGGCTCTCACAGCATGGAGGCCTGAAAGGACAGGACGGGAAGTCAGGAAGGTGAGGTGCGGAGGTGTGAGGTCCTCAGAGGGAGAGGGTGGAGAAGCAGCCCGCGGGGCAGGAAGAAGAGACAGCAAGGAGACTGTGCACAGGCTGCAGTTTCAACATCCCAGATGGTAGTAATGGCGGGGTGTGTGCACGTGATCTGGCACGTGTGTGTGTGTGTGCACGCGTGTGTACACACACCTCTGAATAAGTGTGCACCCATGAGTGTTACCAGCACAGAAACAGCACAGGCACGAAGGAAGGAGGAAGCAGACAGCCTGGGCACCGTGAGGGGGCTGTTGAGGGAGCTTGTCGTCTCCAGATGATCCAGGCCTGCTTCTGGAGCCTCTCCCTCCCCGTCAGTACTTGCTGAGTGGATGTTGAATGCTGCAGCCCGTCCCTTCCCAAGACGGGGGCCACAGGAGCGGTGGTAAATGCAGATGTGACTCTCCTACCCACTTCTTCTCCCTTTACGGCCATTCCTGCAAAACCAACCAGAAATGAAAAAGTGCCCCGTTGCTAGCCTGGAGTCCTGGGGCTCAGAGCCACGCTTCTCTTTTGGGTGTTGCCTTCTTCCCTTTCCCTGAGTTAAAATTACTTGTGTTCAGACCTTCGCTTCCCGGCTGGACTGAAGGCACCTGGAGGCCATGCCCCATGTATTATTTATCTTTGTTTCACCCATAGTGCCCAGCACATTACCAGGTGCTCCATGAATGTTTGTTAAGTAAATGAGCGGCATAGTGGGGTCTGCCACGTGCCCCGTACACAGAAGGGGCCGCAGGGTTTCCACACACGCACAACACGCTGTGCTTTTCTTCCTTCTTCATTCCCTCCTTTCTTCCCTCCTTCCATCCTTCCTTCCTCCCTCCCTCCCTTCACCAGGATTTATGAAATCCTGGGGAGGCTGGATAATGTTCCCCAAGATGTCCATATCCTGATCCCCAGAACCCGTGAATACGTTACCTGACATGGCAAAAGGGGCTTTGCAGATGTGATGACGTTGAGGATCTTGAGGTGAGAGATCATCCTGGACTACCCTGGGGGCTCGAAAGAGTCCTTATCAGATGGAGGCAGGAGGGTCAGAGTCAGACAAGGAGATGTAACAACAGAAGCAGAGGTCGGGGTGACGTGAGGAAGGGGCCAGGAACCAGGGCTAGAAGGTGAAAAGGCAAGGGACTTCCCTGGTGGCGCAGTGGTTAAGAATCTGCCTGCTAATGCAGGGGACACGAGTTTGAGTCCCGGTCCGGGAAGATCCCACATGCCACGGAGCAACTAAGCCCGTGTGCCACAACTGCTGAGCCTGCGTGCCACAACTACTGAAGCCCGCGTGCCTAGAACCCGTGCACCACAACAAAGAGTAGCCCCTGCTTGCTGCAACTGGAGAAAGCCCATGCACAGCAACAAAGACCCAACGCAGCCAATAAATAAATTTATTTTATTTTATTTTTTTAAAAAGGCAAGGAAGCAGGTTCTCCCCAGAGCCTCCAGAAGGAACACAGCCCTGCTGACACCTTGATTTCAGACTTCTGCCCTCCACGACTGTAAGATGATAGATAGATAAGTCACCAGGTTTGTAGTATTTTGTTACAGCACCAATAGGAAGCACCAATGTGAGCGCTAGTTATTTGGTTTCCTCCCCAGTGAACGCAGTGGCTCCATGAGCGGTGCTCTAATGATAGACCCTTGGAACATTCCCCGGGTCTGACCAACATCTCTTGACGTGGAAACCCTTTTACTGAGTCTATTCTGTTCATATCAGGACTATTAGATTACAAGGACCAGGTCTCAAAGTTCTCTGTAACTGGCACCAAAGCCCTGCACAGAATACCCCACCAGGGACTGCCTGAAAGGTATGGAGGCAGATGGTCTCGGTTTGAGTCCCAGGTCTTCTTCTTAACTCACTGTGACCTGGGTAAATCATGTAACTTATTTGAGCCCCAGTTCCTTTATCGATAGGTGGGGATAATGATACCTAACTCGCAAGCTGTGAATACTAAGCCAGTTAATGAGGCAGAGTTCTCCAAAATGGATGGGATCATCCTTCGTTTTCCTTTTAATTTCAGAAGGTACATGTGTTCAAGTGTGTTGCCAAGTGTGCCTTCACTTTGCACAATAAGTTAGCGGTGAGCCTGACTCAACACAGATACAAAAATCTGCTTCTCTCTGGGGACACTGGACCTTCATTGGACAAGCTGGGACCCTATTGACTCTTCCTTGCAAAGCAAGCGGATGAGTCTAAATGGTTCCTGGGGGCTCCTTCATCTTTTGTTCATTCCTTCATTTGTTTAACACTTGCTGAGAGCTCACTAAGCCACGAGGCTGCAGAACGAACATAAAATAGCCCTTACCTTCAAGGCATTTCCTTGCTAGTTGGGGCAAAAATCCCTACAGTGCTGTGGGGTTTGTGAATGGACAGAAAACACCAGATTCATGACATGCACGTGAGTAGTGAATATTCTGCAAAGGAACAAAAACATCCTTCACCTTGGGGATGGAGGGACATGGGAAAGGGCTGGCTGGACCTCTCCTGGCACGTTCCCCTGATTCCCAGTAGCATGAAGGCTCTTCCTGTTCTGCAGACCTCCAGGGAATGCTGTGTGCAGTGGCTCCAGGAGTGGTTGGATGGACGAGGGACCCTAGAATATTTGCTGGGTCTGACCAATACTGCTTGACATGGAAACCTCTTTTCTAGGTCAGTTCTGTCCAGAAAGCTAACTTTCCCTTTTTTGGAGGCCACATTAAAAAGTAGATAGGAGAAGGGGCAATAAGCAGTGACAGACAGGGGAATGACGTGGACTCTTAGGGAGCAAGGGGCCTCTGGGGCTTTCTCCTAGGACACCTCTGAGCACATCAGATATGCCCCAACTGAGGCATCATGGCCAGAACAGCTCCTTGGATGGCCTCCCAGAAAGGACATTCCTTTGACCCAGTGGCCTCTGCGCTCCCATCTTCTTACCTCAGGCTCTGGAGTCCATGAAGGGCACAGCAAGGTCTCCCTAGGGCGAGGCATCCTGGCAGGACCCAGCCCCCTCCTGTTCTAGGTGAGGAAGAAATTTCCCAGCGTAGAGCCAGAGACAGCCAGTGGCAGACTTCCCACTAATCACCTTCCAATTTGCAGCTACTGACAATCCTAGCCGGGAAGGAGCAGATTCATTAGACGGGAAAGTCTTCTGATTCCTTAATAAAAAGGTGAGGTACCTGGTTTTCCACTTCTGACGGAGAACAGCACCACAAGATCAAGTAAGACTCCTGAGGCGGGAGGCAGGAGCTCTTGGTCAGCCAGAGGGCTAAACCATTCAACAAAGCCTGTTATGTATCCTGCTGTGGACCAGGCACCAGACCAGGCACTGAACCAGCGAACTAGGATAAGGGACAGTCCCTGGTCTCATGGTGCTAGCAGGATAACACAGTCCTGTATTGATCTAATATCCCCGGCACTATATCCCCGGCACCCCGGGATATAAAAATAAAGAAGATATGATCCCTGACTTTGAAGAGCTTATAATCTAGTTCATTCATCCAAAAAATATTATTCATGTACCTACTATGGGAGATGCTGGGTTAGGCCCTGGGAATCCTAGCTGAATTAATAGCTTCAAGGAGCTCACATTCTCCTAATGCTGCCTGAACTGCCCTATCTGGGTCTGGGATGGAATTTTCGCATCCTGGAATCCTAGAGTTCATCTAGTTCACCCTTCCATTCACTGTGGGACTAAGGGTAGCCATGGACCTCTTCTGGACAAAGAGATTAATTGGAAGTTGTTGGGTGGCTGTCCTGGGAAAGCTTGTGCTAAAAGGACAAACTCGGTGGGCATGCCACCTGTTGGCTTTAGGCTTCTTCCTGCCTGGAATGCAGATGTGACATCTGGAGATGCAGCAGCCACCTTGTAATGTGAGGTAAAATCCTCAAAGGAACAGAAAGACAGAAGGTACCCAGTTCCTGACAGCAACATTGAGACACCTTTGAGTCACCAAACAAGCCCTAGATGGACTCTGTGTTAATCATGCTTTACATGCCAAATGCTTTACATAAATACGCTCATAGAACCTACACGGGAGGTACTACAGTTTATTCCCATTTTACAGATGAGAAAACAGAGACACGGAGCCAGGAAGTGGCAAGTCCATCTAGGTCTTCTGGCTCTAGAGCCCACCCCCTTTAATTAACCACCATGGTTCTCATGTCAATAAATGTCCTCCACAATCCTGACCTTCTGTTTGGGTTTCAAAAATTACCTGCGTGGTGACACTTTCCCTGATCCTGCCAGTCCCTTTTCCCCACCGGCAGAATTTATTGTCCTCACCTCTCAGTGACGGCTTGTACGCCTCCGTCAGCACTTTGTGCATCAGACAGTAACTGGACGGCTGCCTCCCCCGCTGGGCTGAGAGCTGCTTCCTCAAGGTCAGGGATGAATGAAGGTGAGTGTGTGTGGACAGGAGTCTCTTCATGTATGTGTGAGTGTGAGGGCTGAAGGGCAATGACCATGTACCAGTCATCTCTGCATTCCCACCTGGCTCCAGGGCTCTGGAAAGATGTCTAATGAATGAATGAATGAACAAATGAATGAAAGAGTGAACGAATATATGAAAAATGTCTCTATGAACAAATAAACAACAAAAAGATGGAATATCCACATGAATGCTTTCCAGGACCCTTCCCTGAGTAGGCTGGGGATAGGAGATTTACTGTCACAATTGCTAGTCAGCAGAACAGTGGTCCCCAGCTTTCATCAGGATCACCCGGACAAACTGATTGTTCAAAATACAGAACAAAATAATAACTAACACTTCTCGACTCCTCTGTATATGCTAGGCACCTACCTGAGCCCTTTGATATCCTAATACATTTGTCCTCACAACCATTCTCTTGGATGGGTATTATTTTTACCCACACTTTACAGACATAGAGGTTGAGGCAGAGAGGTTAAGTAATTGGTCCAAGGTCACCCAGCTGGTAAGTGATGGAGCTGAGATTTGAACCCAGGCAGTCTAGCCCCCGAGTCCATGCTCATAACAATACACAGTACTGTGTCAGTCCTGTATTTTTATTCCCCCACACCACACAGGTGTTGCAAAGTGGTCTCTGGGTACACTGGATGAAGCTCGGAGAAATTTCTGAGGCAACAATACCTAGAAAAAGTGAAACTTTTAAAGGTGTCCAGGAGAAGGCTATTAAGGCCCCAGCCCACGGTGACAGGCTCAGTTAAGGAATGCGGGGAGGATTCTTCTCCCCTGGTCACCCTCCACCATTGGCATGCAGCCCTCCCCTAGAGCCCAGGATGGAGGAGGAAACACTAGCCGGCCGTGCCCTCAACATCTGTTTGCCTGAGCACCAGGCAGGGGAATGGGGAATGCAGCCCACCACCCACCCCAGGACACTCCAGCCAGAGGTCTTCCAGGGTGAGAGGAGGGATGGGGGCAGCCTGCCCTCCCCCTGACCCCGCAGTACACAGGGGTGGCCCAGGGGCCTGCTGTGTCACTACCGTGGCTCCGGGGCCAGCTGTGGAGGAAAGAATGTGTGGTTCTCTTGAGGCCCCCTGAGTGCAGAAAAGTTTGAAAGCCTTAAATAAATTCTCGAATAATTTCAACTAGCTCCCATCTCCAGCTCGGGCTCTCAGCCGGAGCCTGAAATGAGCACGCGGGCTTTCTCCTGCCACCTCGTCTCCTCCACGAGCCCCAAGGGATCCACGCTGACCTAGTGGGGCTTTTCCATCTCAAATATCAGTGGCTCCAGCCTCTCCCTGTCCCTCCCAGGCACACTGACCTCCTCCTTGGGCTGAGCCCTCTGTCCCGGCCCCAGCATTACTCAGGCTGCCTCCCCAGCCACCCAAAAGTGGACTCTATTTCCTAACACAACCGACCTTCCAGGAGTCAACTGAGGGCTGCCTTCTCCTTCTTCTCGGTCTCAGCTCTTTCCTCGCTCACCGAGAGGCCTTCTCCATCACTCATCTCCTTCTGGTCCCCTACCTCACCTGCCCCCTCATGAGGGAACAGCCCTCCCACCGGCTTCTCCCTCCCCTTCTAACCACAGTCTGGCCCGACACTCGCCAGCCTCGCCGGCTCAATCTGGGTCGTGCACTCCACACACGCCTGCCCCTGGGCCTTTGTACTTAGCATCCCCTCTACCTGCAAGGCTCTCTCCTGGATCCCCAGGGCCCCGCCCCACCACCTCGCTTTGCTTCATGCAGTCTCTGCTCAAATATTACATCCTCAGACAGGTCTTTTCTGGCCGCCACCATCACCCACCCACCTCCTGCAGCTGCCTTATCTTCTTATGGCACATGTCACATCCTGACATAGTATATTTTTTATTGAATAAAACATAAACCCTATAGATGTATAATGTATGTATTATTGTCTGTCTACCTTACTAAAATATCATCCCCTTGAGGGCATGTCCATACTCAGTAGCCAGAGCAGTGCCCTGTGCACCGGAGATGATTGTTTGTTGAATGAATGCATGAATAAAGGAAAGGATGGATGAATGTGTGAGTTAACCCAGGAAAGTCGAGCCAGGTGCTAAGAAAACTATCAATACTTATGGACTGCGTAGCCTAGAGTTAGTTCTCTGAGCCAGACAGGCTCTTGGAGATCAGGGTGGTATAGTCTAGGGTTAGAGCCTGAAGGTGGGAGCCAGGGCCTGGCTTCCAGTCCCAGCTCACCACCTACTGGCTCTGTGACCTTGGGCAAGTCACTGAACCTCTTTGTGCCTCAGTTTCCACAAACTATACTCCTATAAGAAGGCAAGCCTACTTAATAAATGTCATGGTGTGTTCCTACTTCTCCACCGACCAGCCGTTCCCCCGTCTCTCTCCCTCTCCTTGGGCCTCCCTATGCCCTGAGACAGAAAAACATCTAAATTAGGCCAATTAATAACCCTACAATGGCCTTTAACTGGTCAACTGAAAGGAAGAGTAGCACATCTCTCACTTTAAATCAGAAGCTAAAGATGATTAAACTCAGTGAGGAAGGCCTGTCAAAATCAAAGATGGGCCAAAAGCTAGGCCTCTTGCACCAGTTAGCCAAGTTGTGAGTATAAAGGAAAAGTTGAAGGAAATTAAAAGTGCTGCCCCGGTAAACACACAAATGGTAAGACAGTGAAACAGCCTTATTGCTGATATGGAGAAAGCTTTAGTGGTCTGGATAGAAGATCAAACCAGCCACAACATTCCCTCAAGCCAAAGCCTGATCCAGAGCAAGGCCCTAACTCTTTTCAATGATATGAAGGCTGAGAGAGGGGAAGAAGCTACAGAAGAAAAGTTTGAAGCTAGTAAAAGTTGGGTCACGAGATTCAAGGAAATAAGCCAACTCCGTAACATAAAAGTGCAAAAAGGTGAAGGAGCAAGTGCTGATGTAGAAGCTGCAGCAAGTTATCCAGAAGATCCAGCTGAGATAATTCATGAAGGTGGCTTCACTCAACGACAGATTTTCAGTGTAGATGAAACAGCCTTCTACTGGAAGAAGATGTTATCCAGGACTTTCATAGCTAGAGAGGAGAAGTCAATTCTGGCTTTAAAACTTCAAAGGACAGCTGGCTTTCTTGTTAGGGGCTAATGTAGCCAGTGACTTTAAGTTGAAGCCAATCCTCATTTCCCATTCCAAAAATCCTAGGGCCCGTACAGAATTATGCTGAATCCACTCTGCCTGTGCTCTATAAATGGAACCACAACCCTGGGAGACAGCACATCTGTTTACAACATAATTTGCTGAATATTTTAAGCCCACTGTTGAGACCTACTGCTCAGAAAAAGATTCCTTTCAAAATATTCCTGCTTTTGCACAATGTACTTGGTCACCCAGGAGCTCTAATGGAGATGTACAACAAGATTCATGTTGTTTTCATGCTGGCTAACACAACATCTGCAGGCCATGGATCAAGGAGTCATTTTGACTTTCAAGTCTTATTCTTTAAGAAATACATTTCATAAGCCTATAGCTGCCATAGATGGTGACTTCTCCGATGGATCTGGGCAAAGTAAATTGAAATCCTTCTGGAAAAGACTCACCATTCTAGGTGCCATTAAGAACATTTGTGATTCATGGGAAGAGGTCAAAATATCAATATTAACAGGAGTTTGAAAGAAGTTGATTCCAACCCTCATGGATGACTTTGATGGGTTCAAGATTTCAGTGGAGGAAGTAACTGCGGATGCAGTGGATGTAGCGAGAGAACTAGAATTAGAAGTGGAGCCTGAAGATGTGACTGAATTGCTGCAATCTCAGAATAAAACTTTTAACAGATAAGGAGTTGCTTCTTATGAATGAGCAAAGAAAGTGGTTTCTGGAGATGGAATCTATTCCTGGTGAAGATGCTGTGAAGATCGTTGAAATGACAGCAAAGGATTTAGAATATTACATAAATTTAGTTGATAAACCAGTGGCAGGGTTTGAGAGGATTGACTCCAAGTCTTCAAGGATGGACGGAGTAGAGAAGAAATGAACTCAGCAGAACAAGGAAAGGTGGGCATTTAGGACAAATGGGCCAGCGTGTACAAAGACACAGGGGAGATCTGAGGTGGGGGGAGGGAAGAAACCAGGCAAGGGAAACATTCTGGAGAAGGACGCAGACGGAGATTTTGCTGGAGAAGGGCTAACTCAGAAGGAATGATGGCAGAGACCCAGAATTATGGGAAATCCCCAAGTCCAGTTTAGTTCCTAATCTGTTCAAGTCTGGATACTATAACCAGCCTGTGGAGCCAAAGAATCATAAACTGTTAGGGTCTGAATGTCCCTGAGAAATATGGAAACTAAGACCAGAGAAGGAAAGGGGTTTGCCCAAAGACGTACAGCTGGTTAATGGCCAAGCCATTAGAACCCAGAACTATGACTCCTTAAGACATGAGTGGCCTGGCCTGCAACCATCTAGAGAAATCTGTATCAGAATTTAGCCTTCCTGCAGAAGGATGCAGTGTGGCTCTGAAAGGGTACAGGAAAGAGATCCCGTACATGTATTACAGATGTTTTTTAGTGGAAATGCTGTTTCATGGGCTGATTTCCTTTGTGAATAAATACCAGACTGAATGCAAAGGGAATTCCTAACTCTAAGGATGGCCCAGCCATCAGCCAGCCCACCCTGCCTCACAAGGGAGGCGCTTTCAGGGAGCTGCCATGGCTTATTACACTAAGGAGTGGCGGCCTTCTTCTGTATCCAAGCATCCCAGTGCCTCTTCTTCTTCTGCCTCCTAATGAGTAAACAGTCTGGCTCTGGAACTGAAACACAGAAACACGCAGGAGTGGCACTGGGGCTGCCCGTGACATTGTTCTTGTTCTCGGCAGGGGCGGGAAAAGAGAGAGTCCAACCGCTCGCTTCTCAGACCCATGGGTGTGTGCAGTCACATGGGGATCCTGTTCAATTGCAGAGTCTGGTGGTGCAGAGCCGGGAGGAGCCTGACATCCTGCATTTCTAAGAGGCTCCTGGGTGGAGCTGATGCAACGGCCTCTGACTGCACTTTGAATAACAAGGTTCTAGAGAAGCTTTGAGACCTGTATGTTCAGGCCCCAGGAGAGGGGAAGTTGGGGTCACTGTAGGCAATTGACTACAGGAAGCAAGATTTTGTATCCTTCTCCCCAAGTCTAACCTGTCAAGGGGCCTGAAATTCTACCATTAGAGTCACCTCTTTAGGGTTCATGTGGTAATTAAATTCAACTTTTTATTTTGGAAGGTAATTCATACACAGTCCTTAATGCCTGGACTCTGTTTTATCCAGCGACTCAGTTTCCTCTCTCAAGAGAAAGCAGGCACAGAAGAAAGGGGATGTGGGGTTGGTGGGCCCTGATGGGATGGGCAGGTGGGGTAGGGCAGGCTTCCAGGCTGGGCACACAAAGGCCAGACCTGGTTGGGTTTTCCTGGCCACCAGGCCCAGAACAGGGCTGAAACACAGCTTCACTCGCTCTGTTATTTTTCCTGGAGCTGGGTCCATAAGCAATTTCTGGAGGCCCTACTCTCACAGGCCCATCTTCTTAATAGGAGAGGTCTCTTTTTTGGATGTCTCTGAGCCTAGATCATTTTCTGTCTCTAGAACTTGGTCTTTTCTGCCATCAGGAGCGAAGGGAGAAGGTCCAGGATTCCTTGCCTTTTCCCACTAGAATGTGAGAGCCCTGTGAGGCCAGTGTGCACCTCTGTCTGGTCTCCACTGTACTTTCAGCACCTGGAGTGGAACCTCACACAAAGAGAGACCTAGAAACGTTCATTGAGTGAATCAGCGTTTGCCTGCCAAGGTCTCTCTCCATCAGCTTTCCTTAAGGGGAAAGCAACTACGATGGGTGATTGACTGAACTGATTGAATCCTAGGACTTGAGAATTTGGAAGAAAATAACTCCTGTCCCTAAGTCTCTAAGACACTTGAGCCTGGAACTCAAATACCTCATTTTAAGAATGAGGAAACTGAAGCCCAGCATGGCTGTGGCGGAAACGGATAGACCCCCAGGTCTCTGGCTCCCAGTTCAGGGTATTGTCTACTTCAATTTATGTAGACAGGCATTCATTAACAGCTATTTATTGAGCAACTACTGTATTCCAGGAACTGTTCTAGACACTAAGGATCCAGAATAAACCAGAAGACAAAGCCCCTGATCTCACAGAGCTTAAATTCCAGAGAAGGAGACAGAAATAGACACATAAATCAGTAAATAATTTCAGAAAGGGATAGCAGCTATGAAGGAAAGAAAACAGGCTAATGGGGTATGAAGTGTGTAGAGTGTGCATCGGGGGCAGGGAGGGAGGGAGGAATGCCCAAAGAAAAGGTGACTTAGCTGAAGCTCTTACCTAGGAATTATGCCCAGGAAGATGAACAGACAAAACCCCTCCCTCTAGGGTCTGATTCATTGCTCCCACATTCTGTTCTGTATCTTCCCAACATTCTCCTTCCTGTCCCTTCCTCACGCTGCTCTGAAGTCACCCTCAGGCCTGTTGTCCCAGTCATCCTCCAACTACCTATGACTGTCTCTGCAGCCTCCAGGCCAAGGATGACCTCAGCTCCCAAAGGTGTCTCCATGGTCATACCTCCTTCAAGGCCAGAACTGGAAAAGACTGTGATATTCTGCTTTAAGCCCAAACTCCCCATTTTATAGGAGAGGTGCCTGAAGCACAGAGAGGGCAAGTGACTTACCCAAAGTCACACAGTAATTGGCAGAATTCCTACCTTCTCGTCTCCCCCTGCATTTTCTCCTTTGTTCCCTGCCAACCCTCCAGGAGTCACCAGGGGTCTCAAGGAATTTTCAGCAAGCTTTCATCCTTAGTCCCCTTCACCCAGCCCCCAAGGAGACCAGAGACATGGAGCTGAGTGCGGTCCCTCTGCCATCCTGTGGCTGCTTTTGAGAACATCGCCTGCCCTGCCACTTTGGAAAAGCTGCCACAGAATTCTCACCCCGATCTTGACTCCCCTCCCTGTACCCGTAACTTCTGGCAAAATAGCTCCCCCCATGCAGATATTCAGCTCTAAGAAAGAAGCTGGGGCTTAGGGTCAGCCCCACCCCTTAGCACTCTGGATGGACCATAACAAAGACCCTTCTCCCATCTGTGCTGCTTCCTCTTCTGTAAAACGAGGGCGATAATCTCTTCCCACCCCCCTCACAGAGCAGTTGTACGGTGGGAACACGGCATAGATGTGCAAGTGCTCTGAGTGGTTGAAGGTTGTCATCACTTGCCCAACGCCCCCTCTCTGTCGTTTAGCAGACACCCTCACCTGCCCGGAAGTCGCCCAGAATAAGTGGCCGTGAGAAGTGGACTTCCGTGACACAATCACCTTTAAGCACAGAAGACTCATTTACAGAATACAAGATGTCCTTTCTGCTTGCAGTGAGATTACTCCTTCCCATGGCCGCCCGTCTGGCCTCTGTCAGGATGTCTGTCTGTGATCCGGGGAAGGGACGGTATCTGAGTACTTCTTGCAGCGCCCAGTGCCAGGTTCTGTGGGGTAAGAGGTGTCCCCAGGCGTGCCAGGTGCTGTCTGCGCTCTGCCCATATCCCTTAACTTGACCCCATTAGTGTATCCTTTGTCTGAGGGCTTTTCTGCCTACCAGAGTCCACTTTGCCACCTGTTGGCAGGTCAGAAATTTCTGGGAATGAACACCATCCAGGAGCAGCGGTCAGCCCACGGCTAAGGGGAATTGGTGGGTAAGTACCCCAGGTAGGGTAACTGAGGCGCTGGTTCCCAGAGCCACCCATAGGACTCAGTCCCACTCACCCCTTGGGGCTGCTGACTTGGTAACAGCCGCCTTACTGGTACTCCCCTACCCTCCTCCTGGAGTCTCCTTCACGAATAAATAAAGTATTTGCACTCAAATCCTCATCTCAGCAGTGGATTTGGGGGGAGCTCAAACTGAGACACCAGGCTAATCCCAAACATCATTCTTCTTTGTCTCAGTCCCTGAGGGCGTGTGCAGCGTACTCTGGGCACGGTGGGGAGTGAGGACAGGGTCATGGTATGGCTGCTTGAAAAGGGTCTGGCTGGCTGCCAGCCAAAGCCTGGACGGCAGGGGAGCCTAGGAGCTGCAAGGGGACTTGTCCAGAGACCGCTGCAACTGTTCGCAGGAGAGAAAACAATGACTGAGACCAGGGTGAAGGAAATGCATGGAGATGAAAAGAAATTAAAAGGCGGATTTCACCGATAAATCAATATGTCCATAGACAACAGCCACGTAAGTGGTGAGAGGTGGGAGTTAAAGTATTTTGTAAGTGAAACCTAACAGTAACCCACTAGCTAAGGATAAATAGATAGACCAAAAATATAAACGTTCCTCCATCCTAAAAGGTATAAAGGTATGTCTAATTCTTCACCCCCCTTGCAAAGGTGAGAACAACTTAAAATGAGGACACCGAAGGGCATTCTCTACCTTTCTCTCCACACACACCTATTTATGGAAAATACAAAGGACACAGGAACTTGTTAAACTATACCTTAAGGAGGTAATCAGCAAAATTCAGACTGCGTGAGGCTCTCCAGGACAAGTGACCCAAATTATTTTTTTTTATTTTTATTTTTTTTCGGTACGTGGGCCTCTCACTGTTGTGGCCTCTCCCGTTGCAGAACACAGGCTCCGGACGCACAGGCCCAGCGGCCACGGCCCACGGACCCAGCCGCTCCGCGGCATGCGGGATCTTCCCGGACCGGGGCACGAACCCGCGTCCCCTGCATCAGCAGGCAGACTCTCAACCACTGCACCACCAGGGAAGCCCTAAACGTGAACTTTTTTGAGTGCAACATCTGCTTTGTGTATAAGACCTCCTTAACATCTGGGTTCCCACTGCTTTTTTCAGGATTGTTGCCTCTTCAATTTGGAAGCCATGCAATCTGTAAGAATCTGTTCATGGTTGTCATATGTGCTCCATCAAAGTTTGTGATTTATTGTCCAAGTTTATAAGTTTGTTTTTATTAAAGCTCTCAGAGATAGCATGAGTTCTTTCTGTGAGTAAAAACTTTCTACCCAGAGGGATCACTGGCTATTTCACATTTATGCGTGTGAAAAAGTACGGCTGTTAAATCTGCATCTTGCAGCCATTACAAGAGGCTCCTAAGATGTTCTTGGTTCAAAACTTCCTATATTGTATCTGGTTTTCCTTTCTGGGTTAAATCACAGAATGGTCTGGCTGTAGCAAAAGGAAGAGCAAATCTCCCACAACACCATGCTCCTCCAAGGAATGATCTGCCCTGGTTGTTGGTTAATAAAGTGCATTTTCTTTGATCTTGGAAGCTTTTCTCCAGTACAGATTAATGCGTCCATTTCCCCTGTGTCTCACATATTTAACTTCAGCTATCCCAAGATAGTAATTCATTAAGCTTTGGAATGGATACCCAAGTAATCGAAGATAGTCTAAACGTTGTTCAAAGCCGTGATCTAAAGTTGCTGTGCTATCAATGCAGGGAATGTAATAATGTAATGATTCAGCTAATGACAAATTTTTCAGGTCAGGCAGAATCTGAGCACTCTAGAGCATTATTTACTGTGAGGGGTCTGAGGCACGGGCTAAGTCGCTCACGTGATGATGCCTGTAAGCTCCGTACACGTGTGCACACATCAAAGTCTTACAGCTACACTTGGCCGTAAATGACCTACAGACACATCGAATACAACGGTTACGGAAACAGTATATAGCGAAATTGTGTTAAGATATAGATGCCCTTCAGTCAAGGTCTAGTCGGGAAAAGAGACTCAGCCACAGTTTGTTAACAGAAAGAATTTAATATAAAGAATTGGTTAACAGACACGAGGGAGTTCCGAGAGACTATGGAGAGGCTGGTTCTGGGAGTATGGAAAGAACTGGAACCAAGGACTGCCGGTTGGGATGAACAACAGTGGCTGGGATGACAGTCATAGGAACCAGACCCAAAATACGGAACAAGCCCCTGGCACAGTGCCAGCCTTCCGGTCTCCCTCTAGTGCCCCCTAGTGGCAGAACCTGAGAACTTTCTCCAGTTGGCAAAGGAGAAATGCGGCTTGCAGGGTCCCAGCGCAGTATCACACAGCAGGGTGTGGGAAGGTTGGTCGGGAAGTTAGAACCAGAGCTTAAGAACCCAAACAAGATGTACTTGCACCTTATGCGCCATCTAAATGCAGGGGAGAGAAGTGAAGTAGTACGTTAGGTTACTCTGTTCTGCTTATCACCATTACCTACCCTAGGAGCACTCTTAAATGAAGGGGTTAAATTTGTTTTGCCCACCAAGTGTTCCAGTGTCAGATTTGTTTTTATTGTTCCTTCAGTCATATGCCAAAAGTCTTACTACAAATTGAAGCTTTCTGAGCCTTAAATCAATACAGTAAAATAATTGCTCTGGGTGTAGGGAAAGAATTCTCAGACTGGGTTCATTCTAACATTCTACACAAAGCCTAACCTTGTTTTTTGGGATAGGTCGTCCTACATTTGGAAATGACAACTAGCAGGACCCAGGTACTGACAGGAATTTAGCAATTTAGCCCTTTAGAATTATCTTTTCTGCCACCTCCCAGCACTTTACCGCTTATCTAAAAGAAGACAAAATAATAGGTTCTTCTGTTTCCAGTACCTATAATGTGCATTTCCAGGTTTGTTGTGGAGTACAGCTGTGAAATCTTTCAGCGCTGACATAATTCTCTTCCTATCCAATTGTGAAGTGTTCTTTAAGCAACGTAATTGTTCCCCACTGCAATTCTTACAGCCGTGTGTCAGCATGTCAATCACTTATTCTTCTTCCAGTTCTGATTGTTCCCTGCTGTGTTAACATCCAGAGTGAGTCTTTCCAGCTGTTGAAAGATGTCAGCATATTTATATGAGCTACTTCATGTTTGCTAGGGAAAATTCCTGAAGACCAGTATAGACCAGATATGACTGGGCTTGCATTTAAATTTTCTTTGGGGTCAGTAATAGAATTAAGCATTGCAAACGGCATATATGAGTACACAGTGTCATTTTATCTTAACTGGGCTTTGATCATATCCATTCCTGACAGTAATCATAGAAATCAAAATCGCTTCTCAGAATAAGAAACTCTATTTTATGGGGGTGTTCTCTAAGAAATCTGAAGATATCGTTTACTGCAATTTTTCTGGCTAGCACAAATCACCGAACTTTTGTGATATTTCAAATTTCTCTTTAGGGCTTCCCTCGTGGTGCAGTGGTTGAGAGTCTGCCTGCCGATGCAGGGGGCACGGGTTCGTGCCCCGGTCCGGGAAGATCCCACATGCCGCGGAGCGGCTGGGCCCGTGAGCCATGGCCGCTGAGCCTGTGCGTCCGGAGCCTGTGCTCCACAACGGGAGGGGCCACAACAGTGACAGGCCCGCGTACCGCAAAAAAAAAAAAAAAAACAAACAAACAAAAAACACAATGCCATATATAATTGCTCCAAAGAAAATTGAATATTTAGGTATAAATCCAACAAAACAGGTATAGGATTTGTATGCTGAAAAATGCAAATGAGAAAAATCAAAGACCTAAATAAATGGAGAGAGATACTCTATTTGTGGATTGGAAGATTCAACATGGTAAAGGTGTCAGTTTTCTCCAAATGGATCTATAGGTTTATTACAATTCCTATCAAATTCCCGGCAAGGTGTTTTATAAACATACACGAGCTTATTCTAAAATTTACCTGTAAAGGAAAGGACCTAGAAGAGCTAAAACAATTTTGAAAAAGCAAAATAACTGGGAGGAATCACTCTACCTGATGGTAAGGCTTACTATACAGCTGCAGTAATCAAGATAGTGTGGTTTTGGTGGTTTCTAGACACATGGACCCATGAAACAGAACAGAGAACTTAGAAATAGGTCCACACAAATATGCCCAACTGATTTTTGACAAGGTGCAAAAGCAATTTAATAAAAGAGGATGCCCTTTTCAATAAATGGTGTTGGAGCAACTGACATTCACAGGCAAAAATAAAATGAACATTGACCTAAACTTCATGCCTTATACAGAAATTAACTCAAAATGTATCATGGCCTTAAATGTAAAACATAAAACCATAAAACTTTTAGAAAAAAAATGAGAAATCTTTGAGACCTAGGGGTAGATGAAAAGTTCTCAGACTTGACACCAAAAGCATGAACCATAGAAGGAAAAAAATGATAAACTGTACCACAACAAAATTAAAAACCTTTACTCCGCCAAAGACCCTCTTTAGAGGATGAAAAGATGAGCTACAGACCAGGAGAAAATATGGGCAAACCACATATTCAACGAAGTTGTTGTATGTAAAATGTATAAGTAACTCTCAGTACTCAACAGTAGAAGAAAAACATTAGTCCAGTTAGAAAATGGGCAACATACATGAACAGACATTTCACTGAAGAGGATACACAGATGGTAAATAAGCACATGTAGAGACATACATCATCAGCCCTTAGATGCATACAAATTAAACCCACAATGAGATATCATTACACACCTAGCAGAATGACTAAAATTAAAAATAGTAACACCACCAAATGCTGGATGCATTTGGATGAAGAGAAACTAGATTTTCATATATTTCTGGAAGGGCTGTAAAACGATACAGCCGCTGTAGAAATTAGCTGGACCATGTCTTTTAAAATTAAAATGCAGTTACTGTATCACCCAATCATTGTTATCTTGGGAATTTATCTCAAAGAAATGAAAATTAAGTTCACACAAAAGCCTGTTCACAAATGTTCGTAGCAGTTTTAATCAAATTTGCCGATACTGAAAACAATCCAGATGTCCTTTAATGGGTAAAGAGTCAGCGCAGTACAGTCGGTCCTACTAGAGTCGTCCCTCGGTATCCGAGAGGCATTGGTTCTAGAACCACCCCCCAGCTTGGAATACCAGAATCAGAGGATGTCTCATATAAAATGTCTCATGTAAAACGGCATATAATGTATCTGCCGATAACCTATGCACATCCTCCCGTATATTTTAAATCGTCTCTAGATTATTTATAATGCTTAATGCAAAGTAAATGCTATATAAATAGTTGTTGGCGTGTGGCAAATTCAAGTTTTGCTTTCTGGAACTTTCTGGAATTTTTTTCTTTTCTAATATTTTTGACTTGAGCATGCAGAACCTTTGATACAGAGGGCTGACTGCACTCAGTAATAAAAAAGGAGCAAACTATTGATACACTCAAGAACTTAAATAAGTCTCAAGGGAATTATACTGAATGGAAAAAAGTCAATTTTAAAAGATTTCACATTGTAAAATGGTTAATCATATTCTACAATATTCTTGAAATAACAAAATTATATTCTTGAAATAACAAAATTATAGTGCTTACTAGGGGTTAAGAATGGGGGTGAGAGAACCGGTGTGGTTACAAAGAAGTGACACAAGGCAGCCTTGTGGTGATGGAATGGTTCTGTATCTTGACTATGATGGTTGTTCCATGAAGCTACGCATGTAATAAAGTTGCAGAAAACTACACACGTGCCTAAATGAACACATGTAAAACTAGAGAAATATGAATACGCTCTGTAGACTGTACCAATGTCAATATCCTGGTTTTGATGGTGTACTGTGGTTATGTAAGATGTTACCACTGAGGATAAATTAGGAAGTTTTTGATTAACATATATACACTACTATATATAAAATAGATAACCAACAAGGACTTCCTGTATAGCGCAGGAAAGTCTACTCAATATTCTGTAATAAACTATATGGGAAAAGAATCTGAAAAAGAATAGATGTATGTATATGTATAACTGGATCACTTTGCTGTACATCTGAAACTAACCCAACATTGTAAGTCAACTATACTCCAATATAAAATAAAATTTTTTAAATGTAAAAAAAAAGATGCTACCATTGAAGGAAGATAGGTGTATGGAACATCTCTGCCCATTTGTTGCAACTTCCTGTGACTCTATAATCATTTCAAAATAAAAAAGTTAAAGAATTAAATCTTGTGAGCTGAGTTCTTATTCCCACCAGCAATGTATGCGTGATTCTGTTTCTCCACATCATCACCAGCACTTGGTGCTGTCACTATTTTTTATTATAGCCAGTCTGATAGTCTCAGTTCTTCTCTCACTTTTGTAGGAATAAATTTCAATCTCTTCCTGTTTACAAGCCTTATTTTATATTTTTTTGAGTTCTTTTTAGCATCTTTATGGGAGTATAATTGCTTTACAACGGTGTGTTAGTTTCTGCTTTATAACAAAGTGAATCAGCTATACATATACATATATCCCCATATCTCCTCCCTCTTGCGTCTCCCTCCCACCCTCCCTATCCCACCCCTCTAGGTGGTCACAAAGCACCGAGCTGATCTCCCTGTGCTTTGTGACAAGGCTTATTTTAAATTGTTGCTTTTTTTCCCTGAAAACTGAGGTATTTTGGCACCCTATTGAATACATTGATTAATGTTTCCCAAATGATTTTTAAAATAACCAAAATGCAGAGAGCTTGATTACAAAAATTCAATACCGCCTTGGGACACTTAGGTTGATCTATAGATTACTCTTCAAAGGTTCACACTTTTTAAAAGGCCAGTTGACAGGGCAGCAAAGACAGACTATACTGTTATGCTGAAATATTTTATTATGTGCAACCAAAGCTTCATCACAAATTTTAAGTCAGTTAACTCTGGCTGAGTGACCATAAATTGAAAATCCTGAAAAACATAATGTCCATGTCAACTGGTAGGATGTCACATCTTGTTTGGACTCTGGATGTACCCAGATCTTGAGACCTGATGGAGGAAGATCAAGGTTATTTCTGGTCCCCCAAATCAGTGGTCATTTCTGAACCTACATCGTATACCAAAGGCCACTGGGATGACCTCAAGAGGTGTCATTAAAGAAATAGACTAGGATTATTAGACAAAAATTTCTCAAGATGCCAGTCTTCAGAAAATGTCAGTGCACACAACTGAAGAACCATGTTGACGTAAGGAAAGATCTGCATTTTTGTGTTTACAGTGTAAATGGGTTCTGTCTACGATGATTAGAGAGAAGGAAGATGACCTGGTGTCTGTCGTCACCTCGATATATTGTTGATAAAATTGGAACATTTGAAAATTTGGAACAGTGTCTGCCTGGTTAACTGAATATGGCAGCTCTGGTCACTTTCCCCCAATCTCACTAGGGAGGTTGATGAGGGAACGTGATGTATTCATGAGGCTGATGCAAAGTGCATCTTTTCAACTAAGAAGGTTAAATTTGCCACAGAAACTGCCCAAACTCAGGTAGCAAAACATATGTAAGAGGACTACTTACTATCCCTCCTCCCTGGAATCTGACAGTGTCACCAGCCTCCACATAGATGATTAAAGGATTAGTCATCTTAAGGATTGTTCTTGGGAAAGGTTTGGAGGAACTTTAAGGTATCTGTCAACAGAAAACAGCTTGATGAAAATGATCTCTAGTAACTAGAGATGTCACCAACCTTGAACCTGTTACCATGGAAGTGGGAGAACTATGCTTATTATTTTGAAGATGATGGGCGTCAGCTAGTAGTCCTGGAACCTCCCATAAAAACACCTTCTAGAACATCAAACGACCTGAGAATGGAACTGTATGTGAACCTGTTGGAGGATGATTTTCCTTAGAGAAAGAGGCAAGTAAAAACTCCAGATTGACTCAGCTGTGGTGCTGGGGATGTCCCTGCTATCAAAATTCAAAACTAAAAAGAGCAGCACATTTAAACAAATAAGATGAAGAACGGGTAATTTACACAAATACTCACACTTAGTTCTCAAACACTTCAAGGATGAAGAATTAGCTCATGTAATATTGAAGCCAAGGTCATAGAATACCTTTAGCCAGAATGGTTTGTGCTGTGTCAACAAGATCATAATTCATTTTCATAATTATTATTTCTTCCATGAATAAATATTTGTCTGGCCTTCCCACTTCAGGCAGTGCTTGGTACAACCAGTAAATACTATAGTCCTCTTGGAGACACATTGATCTCTGAATCACCAACAAGCTCTAATTTCTGTTTTAAACCTACCCTTGTGCCACCCACCCCCCAATTTAAGTTGTTTAATAGGCTCCAATGACCAAGAATGCAGAATCTGACATTTTCCAAGAAGGGGCAGGTAAATGAGAATTTCATTCAACTCTACATTTCCATACCTGGAAGCAACCTCCTTTGGTTTAAGATCTACAAAATTATAGTAATTCTTACAGTTGTTATTACAGAGTTATTAGTGAACACACTGTTTTTAACAAAAGGAGAGCATGTTTTTTCAGACTACCTTTCTCTGACCCTCTGTGAGTCAGATACTCCCATTTACTTCCACCTGGACATCTGTCTTGCTGGACCCAGCTCCCTTGGCTGGGTTCCTGTTCTGAATCCTAGACCATTCTGGCCTCCAGATTTCCTTTCAGAAATGCTTTCTTCATATCAAAACCACAGTGAGATATCACCTCACATCTATCACAATGGCCACCATCAAGAAATCTACAAATAACAAATGTTGGCAAGGATGTGGAGAAAAGGGAACCCTTGTACACTGTTGGTGGGAATGTGGTGCATCTGCTGTGCAAAACAGTATAGAGGTTTCTCAAAAAACTAAAAACAGAACTACCATATAATCCAGCAATTCTACTTCTGGGTATATATCTGAAGAAACTAAATCACCAATTTGAAAAGGAACGTGCACCCCAGTGTTCATAGCAGCATTATTTACAATTGCCAAGACGTGAAAACAATCTGTGTGCATCAACAGATGACTGGATAAAGACGCCGTGGTGTATGTAAACAATGGAATACTACTCAGCCATTTAAAAAGAAGAATGAAATCTTGCCATGTGCAGCAGCTTGGATGGACTTGGAGGACATTATGCTAAGTGACATAAGTCAGACAGAGAAAGATAAATGCTGTATGATATCACTTACATGTGGAATCTAAAAAATACTACAAACTAGTAAATATAACATAAAACAAGCAGACTCACAGATTACAGAGAACAAACTAGTGGTTACCAGCTTGGCGGGAGGGACAATATAAGGGTGGGGGAGTGGGAGGTACAAACTACTGGGTGTAAGATAGGCTCAGGATGTATCGTACAACACAGAGAATATAGCCAATATTTTATAATAATTGTAAATGGAAAAAATTTTTAAAACTTAAAAATTGTATAAAAATAGGGAATTCCCTGGAGGTCCAGTGGTTAGGACTTGGCTCTTCCACTGCTGGGGCCCTGGGTTCAATCCCTGGTTGGGTAACTAAGAACCTGCAAGCCGCAGGGCACGGCCAAAAAAATAAATAAAAATTTTTTTAAAAGAAATGTTTTTTTTGGTGCAAGACAATGTCTTTGAGACTATTTCTTTCTGCTTATTTCTTTCTTCAATACTATTTTCCTTTATTTTTTTTTTTAGTTATGCCCTGGAGTCTAGAATACTCTCTTCTTTTCCCTAAGGTGACTTCTTAGGCTTTGGATAGATCTGTAAGAGTTAATCTACCTAATATATTTCTTGAAAAATTTGGACTCCAGATAGAACCAATTTCCATTCTGGGGTATACCTTCCCAGAAGTAATAATAAAAAGCGAGGAACTCAATTGTACAACTATCTTGTTTGTCAAGTCTCACTCAACCAGCACAAACCTCTTCTGTTAAAATATCCATGTAAGTACTTAAGCATTATATGAGTGCGTGCTGGTTTCTAGTGCTATTGTGGCAACATTCTGGTTCAGGCTTCAGGGTCAGCCCCTGACCCATCCTGCCCATGCTCACATTGAGCCAAACGCATACCTCTGTACTCCCGCCATAGATTTAAGCATCACCTTTCCCAACCTGTCTAGCTCAAGCCTTTGTGTGTGTGTGTGTTTAAATCTCTAGGCTTGATATCGTCTGTATTCACTATTCCCTATCTTTCCTACCTAGTATCTTCAGTGGAAAGATTCCCGGGGACTCTTATGAGCCAGCTTCTGTTTTTAGTAATCCATTTTTAAAAATCTAAAATGGCAAAGATCTCCTATGTGGCTATATGAGTTGGAAAGAGGCAGAAGCATTAGTCAGAAGGCCTGATATGACCAGCCTGTTTAGGTCAGGCAACTGGGGAAGAAGGGGACTCTCTCTAAAAGTCTGTATGGGGAAAAGGACATCTCCTATGAACACTTTGTGTAGGCTGGTTCTTGGTCCTCTGTGCCACCTTCAACATTTCTAACCCTTTTGCTGAGTCCCTTCTGGCTGTATTCTAGGGAAAAAATCTCAACAATGAACTGCTGAACAGGACAGGGTTATGGTAGTGACCATATGGAGAAGGGGAGACAGGTATTGTGGGACTGGCCGTGGTAAGGTTCCAGCCTTGGGAAAGATATTAGTAAACTGTACCCTCTAAAATGGGAATTCTTACTCATTTTTGAAAAGGTCATCCCGAGATACATTATGATATGGGATTTGCTTTTAAGTAATCCAGTGAAGTATAGTAGAAACAAGATTGGATACAGGTTAATAATAAAACTTTCTACTTTTGTATATGATTAAGACTTTTCATAATAAAAATATTTTAAGTATCCTCAGGAGATACCACCTAGGAGATGTTTTATAAGCGGGTTCCTGATAATATAGGAACTGCCAAAATCCTAGGAAGGAGCCTAAGTCTCTTTAGAGGAAAACTATTGATGTAACATATAGCTTTTAAAGTAAATGTTATAATTTTGTTGGCTATTGCCAGTGTGCCCCAAAGGAGTGTACTAATGGCAGACATTTGAGGGAATTGATAAAAGATTACTAAAATACTATTGAATGTGCTTTGGGTTAGGGGTGTACTTGCTTGTGTATGCACAGAATGTTTCTGGAAGGATTCACTAAAAATTGATTATGTTTGCTTCTAGACAGAGGAGCCAGGTGCCTTGAGGAAAGGGACGGAGAGGCTACATTAAAAAACAAACTAAAACTTAAGTGACTAAAGAATAAACAAAACTATATTGTCCCTGAAAGATTAGATTTGTTACCACCTCTGAAACTGTCCCAGGTGAAAGTGACCTGGCCAGGCAACCTAAAGCCAGATGAATTCAAGATTGCATGCCTGGCCCCACCGGCTAGCAGTTGAGAGACAGATCATTTGACAGACTCAACTGAATGAATCAGGACATTAGGTCAGAGCTCAAGCAACACCATTTAAACTCTTTATTCCCAGCCTTGGGCTCACCATGGAGACAATAGCTGTGCTCACATCCTTAAAATGCTGCAGGAATATGTCCATGTCCACATGGGAAAGTACAAGACTCTCAAAGCGCGTCTATACCCCACCATCAGACTTCTTAGAAAAATGACTTATTAGTGATGTAGAAGATACACAAGCCGTACCAACCGAGTCTGGAACCCAGGTGTCCCTGCAGTGAAGGCAGATACAAGAAGTACAACTTGAATGACGTCACTTCTTAAATGAGAATGCTATTGCATTTGTTTGTGGCTTCACCATTAAGCTTTTCTTACACCCGAAAATGTGGATTCCTCTGCAATAGTTGGACATGGCCCAGCATCTGTTATAGAGCTCCAGATCTTTTCTTTCTTTTTTTCTTTTTTTACGTCTTTATTGGAGTATAGTTGCTTTACAATGTTGTGTTTGTTTCTGCTGCACAACAAAGCAAATCAGCTATATGTGAGCTCCTGATCTTTCCAATATAAAGAGACCAATATTCTTCTGAAAGAACAAGCTCACATAGTTTTTGCTAGATATTGCCAAGACATCCTTGTTTCAAAAGAAAACAGAGGAATTGAAAGACAGGAAAGTCTGCTTAAGATTTTTGGCCTTAAGACATGCATGTTGAAGTTCATCATCCCAATTTAAGGAGCATTTTACTGCTGTGTGGATGGAAACTTTAGAATTGCTCCGGATGTTGGAGTAACTGCATACCAATTGAGTATTTGGGTTAAACAAGTCCGTTATCTTCTGCAGACAAAATAACAGTGAGGCACATTTACATACTAAGAGGAAGGAGCCGAAGTCCTCTGCCATTTATGAATGGTCTTTGAAAGCAAATGTAATACCAATTTCCAGACAATGTTTAAGGGGCATACTTATGTCTCTGCTAAAGCATTACTAAAAGTATATAGACAGTTGGACTGAGTCAGAGATGTAGCTACAATTTCTAGTCAGAATTTCACATGCCATCCTTGCGGGTCTCTGTTCTGAAGTTGGGAGCCATATCCTATATTAATTCTTTCTGTTTGGTCATTCTGCTCAGTTTTCCGTGGACTGCTCTTGAGGATGTGAGAATTCTTAGATGCGTGATGAGATGCGCCACCTTGTGTTAGACTGTATGATAAAGTTGGTCATGGACTTCCTCCATACCAGAGCATTCTGGGATGCCAGCAATCGGCAAGATTGACAACTTGGGGCTTCCCTGGTGGCGCACTGGTTGAGATTCCGCCTGCCGATGCAGGGGATACGGGTTCGTGCCCCGGTCCGGGAAGATCCCGCATTCCGCGGAGCGGCTGGGCCCATGAGCCATGGCCGCTGAGCCTGTGCGTCTGGAGCCTGTGCTCTGCAACGGGAGAGGCCACAAAAGTGAGAGGCCCGCATACCACAAAAAAAAAAAACAAAAAAAAAAGATTGACAACTTGATATCAGCACACTTGGTGAGGAAGGCAAGTTGTCAAAGCCTACCAAAATTACAAGCATGCAAATGCAATTCCACTTCTGAAAATGTATCTTAAAGACACGTATGTTCCAAAATGATGCAAGTAAGAGGCAATTTATCACAGTTTTGTTTACAATAGCAAAAAAAAAAAAATTAAAACAATGCCATGTATAGGGGACTGGTTAAAATGTGGTACATCCATATGGTGAAATACTATACAGTCATAAAGAAGGAGGAATTCCTTTAAGCACTTTGAAATCATGAAGATACAGTAAGTAGAGGATACAAGTTAGAGTGGTAGTTAACCTTTCATCTGTAAAATAACTATTATTTTGTAAAAAGGGGGTGGGTGGATAAGAATATGTTTTATATTTGCTCCAGACCTTCCACATCTGTACAAAAGATCCTGTTAATGCTAGTGTCCTCTGGGATGGGAAACTCAAGGTCAGCAAGATTTTCCACTGTATACTTTCAATTTTTCAATCATGAATTGGCCATTTGAAATTTTGAAATTTTAACCATGAAGTATTCATTCCAAAGGAACTATTTTAAGTCAGACTTTGAAATGTCTAGAACAGCGCCTAATACATAGTTAGCACACTTTTCATTGAATGATAATTATCTGGATGTGCAATTGAACAGGAACTTGGCATTTCTGCTTACAACATTATGGCTATTAAAGAGTTTTTTCCTACTCGGAAGTTAACAAAGGAATTGAAGAACATTTTTTTTAACCAGCCTCCCCCCTTCACCCTGTGTCTTTTATGAATATTCTGAAGACTGCTGAAAAGTAAGTGTTGAGTGTAGGAGAAGTTCTGTGTCCTTGTACTTCCTGGGATTAAGTAGAAGTGCCAGGAGCGCTGAGCAGCCGCCTGGAGCGATTTTACTTATGTTTATTTCTACCCACTGGGCTCTGGAGTTTGCATTTAAGCATCTTTCCTTTCGACTTTTTTCTGGTTTCTATTGACTCTAAAACTACAAAAAAGAAGCCAGATATTTTTGAAACCCAAATTACTGGGCACAATTTGATCACTTAGAAAGTCTTAATGATGAATTAAGTTATTTGGTGATGTTTATTGAAAAGAAATAATGAGAAATAAATCCACTTATAAGTGATTTTCATGATTCTCTGATTAAATGAGAACAATATATAAACAAAATTCCTTGAACCTGGGATCAATATGGATAGCTCTTGGTTTAACATTTAAGCATATCTCCTTAAGAAATAAATAAAGGGGACTTCCCTGGTGGCGCAGTGGTTGAGAATCTGCCTGCTAATGCAGGGGACACGGGTTTGAGCCCTGGTCTGGGAGGATCCCACATGCCGCGGAGCGGCTAGGCCTGTGAGCCACAACTACTGAGCCTGCGCGTCTGGAGCCTGTGCTCCACAAGAGAGGCCGTGATAGTGAGAGGCCCGCGCACTGCGATGAAGAGTGCCCCCTGCTTGCCACAACTAGAGAAAGCCCTCGCACAGAAATGAAGACCCAACACAGCAAAAATAAATTAATTAATAAATAAAATCCTACCCCCAACATCTTCTTTAAAAAAAAAAAAAGAAAGAAAGAAAGGGGTTTAATCTTGGAGGAAGGGGTGAAAAGAACTGTGTTCACTGTTAAGATAATGACGTTTTGCATTCTGCGGTGGGCATTGTTCTTATTCTTACAGTCCTGTTCTGCCTACCTCAGGATTGGTTGGGAATCAAATGAGTGTGGCATGTGTGAGCATTCTTCATAAACTCTGGAGTGTGTTTCACGAATCAGTGCTGAATTTGCCCAATCTCAGAAAATTTTGAGATCAGAAAGGGTAGACACGCTGAAAATGCTGTGAAAGAGTTGATGTTTCAGAGTTGTGATGCCTCCGAGTAATACACTGGGTATTTCTGGGGGAACTCCTAAGATGCTAGTGTTTTAGCCCTATTCTTGGGAGTTGGAGTTTCATTACTGAGCCTTGAAAAATGCCTTGTTTCAAACTGGCTTCGGCTGCTTCGTGGCTTCAATGCCCTGGTACTCTGCCGGCAGACTTTTAAGTTTCGTCCTCCAGGCTCAGTGCCAGCTCATTTCCTATGCTTAGAGAGAGGAGGGACTCAGCATCGCAAGTTGAGTCTTAAGCTTCTACTGAGGTGAGGAAATGAAGATCTTGAATACCAGTTACTGAGCTGAGTCTAACGTGTAATGAGATTGTGGACAAGAGTCCACCTGCTGGTAAAAGAGGACCAAGTAACCCAGGGGTGGCTTGGATGGGCTGCTCCACTGCCCAGTTTGGGCAAAAATAAGGCTGACCATACGTGTGTCCCTCCTTCCTCTGCCCAGGAGTGCAGTGCTAGGCTCTGAGGGTTGGAGGGTGATTGACAACAGAATTCCAGTGCACAGACAAGATTTGAGGTATAAGAGTAAACAAACAAACAAACAAACAAAATAAAAGCCCTAGACTGAATTAGGATATCAGAGAGGTACCCTGGCATATGATGAACTTGACTTCTAAGAAGCTATTTTAGTGGAAATATGCCACGAATGGTTCAAATGGAGCATTGACGTGAACCAACCTTCAGTGGAATAAAGATTCCAAAGGTCAGCCTTTGCGGACCCACTGTGAATTCGTTCTTCCCTTCTCTCCAAGAACACTGTGGCAAGGTCAGAGTGAATGCAGTGGTTGAAGTGGAAAGAAACCTTTGTCTACACTGTCCCAAATCCTCATGAATTTTCTTCGTGTGATCAGTTTTGACCTTGGTCATTTAATTAAGCTATTGACTCTACCCTGGTTACTTAGTGCACATGGGTTGGAAGACTCAAGTGCACATGGGTCTAGGCAAGCATTCCGTTACCTTGTATAACGTGGCATACATGTAAAAGTTTCCAGGATATTTGTTAGAAATAAATGAGACTGCCTTGGAGGAGGCTGCCACGTTCAGTGTTCCATTCTTAGACCAAGTAAGGCCCTGATAAGAAGATTCATTCCAGAAGTGACTGGGTTCTGATCTGCACCTGGTGTTCCTGGGTTCCTGTCTGCCTCAGGCCCATCCCCAGTCCAGCTCTGGCACTTTGCGCTCCCAGTATGTTCTCTCCAGCCAGCAATGTTGGCTTTTCTTCACCATCCAGCTCACAGCTGAGACTCCAAGTCCAGCCTTCTTAACTCTGGCTTCAGATCAGGGCTGTCTCTGGGAGAGGGACCAAAGATGCCCAGTGAACAAGACCTGGTGCTACCAAGCCAACCTTCTCTACCATCTTTCTGCTTCTGATTTCCCAAACGGTGAAGCAGAGACCAAAGAGAGACAGAAAAGACATTGAGTTTAGAAGCTAAGGACAAAATCATGGCTTCACTGGTACCTCGGTGCAGGGTTATAATTTGTTAACTGGAAGAAGGAGCTGCAAATATTAAGACTTGAGGAAACGTGTTGTGGGAACTGACGCTCCCTAGGAAACTGACACAGCAGTAGTGTGGGCGTGGGGACCTAGCCAGAGGTAGACCAAAACCTAGCATCTTGAGTCTGTTGTCTGAGATATGGACAAAGTGGTTTTTAAACTCTTTGTTTTCGAATAATCATAGATCCATAGGAAGTTGCAAAGACAGTACAGAGCACCATGTACCCTTCTCCCAGTTTCCCCTAATGGTTAAATCTTAATGTTACGATAATACAGTATCAAAACCAGGAAACATATTGGAACAATGTGGATATAGTTGTATGCCATTTTTTCCCACGTGTAGATTTGTGTCACCTTCACCTCAGTCAAGATACAGAACTATTCCACTGCCACAAAACTCTCCCCCATGCTCTCCATGCCATAGTTACACCCCCTCACACACCACAATTACCACATCCCTAACCCTTGGCAACCACTAATTTGTTCTCCATCTCTATAATTGTGTCATTCTGAAAATGTTATATAAGTGAAATCAGATAGTATGCGACCTTTTGAGGTTGTTTTTTTATAAATTGCTGAATTCTATTTGCTGATAGTTTGTTAAGAATGTTTGTATCTACATTCATGAGGGATTCTGGTCCTTAGTTTTCTTTTTTTTGCACTATCGTTGTCTGGGGTCAAGGTAATACAGGCGTACTTTGGAGATATTGTAGGTTCGGTTCCAGACCACTGCAGCAAAGCAAATATCACAATAAAGCGAGTCACACAATTGTTTTGGTTTCCCAGTGCATATAAAAGTTATGTTTACACTATTAAATGTGCAATAGCATTATGCCTTAAAAAAACAATGTGCATTCCTTAATTTTAAAATATTTTATTGCTAAAAAGTGCTAACCATCATTGGAGCCTTCAGTGACTTATAATCTTTTTGCTATCGGAGGGTTTGAAATACTGCGAGAATTACCAAAATGTGACACAGAGACACGAAGTGAGCACATGCTGTTGGAAAAATAGTGCTGATAGACTTGCTCAACGCAGGTTGCCACAAACCCTTCAATCTGTGCAAAATGCAATATATGCAAAGAGCAATAAAATGGAGTTCAGTAAAACAAGGTTTGGGCTTCCCTGGTGGCACAGTGGTTGAGAGTCCACCTGCCAATGCAGGCGACACGGGTTTGTGCCCCGGTCCGGGAAGATCCCACATGCCGCGGAGCGGCTGGGCCCGTGAACCATGGCCGCTGAGCCTGCGCATCCGGAGCCTGTGCTCCGCAATGGGAGAGGCCACAACAGTGAGAGGCCCGTGTACCGCAAAAAATAAAATTAAATTAAATTAAAAATGAAACAAGGTTTCCCTGCATTGGCTTCTAAAATGAATTAAAAACTGTTCCCTTCTCTTCTATTTTCTGGAAAAGATGGTTGTAGAATTGGTATTAATTCTTCTTTAATTGTTTGGTAGAATTCGCCACTGAAACCATCTGGGCCTGGAGAGTTATTTTTCAGGAGTTTTTAACTTACAATTTTAATTTCCTTTACAGTGATAGGGCTACTCAAATGATCTCTTTTATATTGGGTAAGTTGTGGTAGTTTGTTCTTTGCGAGGAATTGGTCCATTTCACCTAAATTGTCAAATTTACGTGTGTAGAATTGTTTGTAGTGTCCTCATATTATCCTTTTGATGTCTGTGAGATCAGTGATGATATCTACTGTTTCATTCCTGATGTTAGAAATTTGAGTTTTCTCTTTTTTTCTGTGTTAATTTTGCTAGAAGTTTGTCAATTTTATTAATCTTTAAAAAAAACAACTTTTCTGTTACTGGTTTTCTCTATTGCTTTTCTGTTTCCAATTTCGTTGTTTTCTGCTCTTTATTATTTCTACTGGCTTTGTGTTTATTTTGTTCTTTTTCTAGGTTCTTAAGGTAAGAGCTTAGATTATTGATTTGAGACATTTCCTCTTTTCTAATATAAACTTGAAGTTCTATAAATTTATTTTTCAGTACTGCTTTAGTGGACATAAATATAATATATAATTTATAGCATATTATTTTTTAATATATGTATTTTTTATATATATGTATATACTTTGCCTTGTGTTTTCCTCTTTGAACCATGGATAACTTAGCTGTTCCAAGTGTTTAGAGATTTTCAGTTCATCTTTCTGCTTTGACTTTTAGTCTCAAGAACACTCTGCATGATTTCAATTTTTTAAAAAATTTTGAGGTCGTTTCTGTGGCCCAGAATGTGGCCTATCTCGCTCGGTCTGTGTTCCGTGGGCACTTAAGAAGGGGTACTTTGCTCTTGTTGGGTCGAGGGCTCTATAAATGTCTATTAGATTCTGCCTGTCAATAGTGCTGTTGGGTTCTTCCATACCCTTGTTGATATAGTTGCTATAGTTTCTGTCTGATTGTTCTATCGCATGTTGAGACATGAGAGTGCTGAAACCTCCAACTATAATTGTGGATTTGTCTGTTTCTCCTTTTTTCCTTCACCTCTTAGTTTTCACTTCACATATTTTTCGGCTCTGTCCCTGGGTCCATTCACGTTTAGAGTTGCAATGTCTTTTTGGTGGGTTGATCCTTTTATCATCCTGTTATGACCCTCTCTGTCCCTGGTAATTTTCCTTGTGCTGAAGTCTAGTTTTTCTGATAATAATATAGCTACTCTTGTTTTAATTTGATTAACATTTACATGGTATATCTTTTTCAATCCTTTTCTTTTCAACTTACCTATACTATTACTTTTGAAGTGACTTTCTTGTAGACAGCATGGAGTTGGATCATGTATTTTTATCCACTGGGACAATCTGTTTTCTCAGCACTTGAAAAATGTTGTACCACTTCCTTAGAGCCTCTAATGAGAAATATGTTATCGTTCAGATTGTTTTTATTCTGTAGGTAAGGTATCATGTTTCACTTGATGCTTTCAAGATTCCTTCTTTGCAAGTTTTCAGAAGTTTGATTATGACGTGTCTTAGTAAGGATTCGTTAGGATGATCCTGTTTGGGGCTGCTCAGGTTCCTGAATCTCTATGCTTATGATTTTACCAAATTGGGGAAATTTTCAACCATTATTTCTTTAGATATTTTTTAGCCCTACTCTTAGGAGACTTAAGTTGAAGTTGACACTATCACCTTGAAAAAACAACTTAACCCTCCTTAGGTCTGTTTTATTCATCCTTAAAATGTATTTGTTGGTGAATTCGTTCCTAAGGTTTCTTCCAGCTGTTTCAGTTTAAAATTACTCTTAAAAGCATCTTCCCCACCATCACTGCAGAGGACACGCATGCTTCCACAGGCAGCTGCTCACCAACCACTTTGCTCTACAGAAGTCTTTAAAGGAGGATCTGGCAGCTTGCTTCTAGGAGACATTTAAAGCCTCACTCATCAGTTCTTGGAAATCTTGCTCATTTGAATTGTCACAGCTCAAGAGCCCTGGGATTTAAACCTTGGAAAGGATAAGGCTTGTCAGCAGCATTTCAGTGTTAATTTGTAAAGAGATGAAGGATATTAAAACTTTCTCCTCTGCACACGGCAGTGGAGAGACTGCAGATGAGGAATCCAAGAGTGGTAGCAGAGGGAAAGCCATCGACACATGTCAAAAACTCTCGAGGCCCTGTTTTTTCCCCTGTCCGGTCAGGGTCTCCTGCCCTAGTAGGATAAGAGGGACATGAATCTGAGAGAGGGAAGATCGTAGCTGGTAGAGGCAAGGTTAGAAGGACCAGACACAAGAACAGGATCTGAATGTAAACCAGTTGGAAACAGCCATGATTTATAAATATCAAAGAGACATCTACCCTCAAGATACAAATATCTATCTATATATATATATAGAGAGAGAGAGAGAGATAGATTTTTTTTTTTTTTTTCGGCACGTGGGCCTCTCACTGTTGTGGCCTCTCCTGATGCGGAGCACAGGCTCCGGACGTGCAGGTCCACCGGCCATGGCTCACGGGCACAGCCGCTCCGCGGCACGTGGAAACTTCCCGGACCGGGGCACGAACCCGTGTCCCCTGCATCGGCAGGCGGACTCTCAACCACTGCGCCACCAGGGAAGCCCTCCCATATTTTTTATCTATGCTCTTTATCACCTAAGCTACCAGAGATGATAACATTGGTTAAAGTATTTCCAGGAAATGCTTGTTCAAACATAAATTCCTCTGTATTCAGTGACTGGACAAATTGTTTGAATCTGTTAGAAGGAAGTAGCTTTTTAAAATTATTTATGCTTCCCAGCCACCAATTTATTTAAAAAAATAACAGCTAGGGGAGGTTTTCTTCTCCTCCTGGCAGTCACTGAGAATCCCTGCATGTGATGAGGGCTATTTCTGGTGGGCTTTTTGCACGTACAACCTAGATGGGGGCAGAAGAGGCAGAGCCATTATGAGATGGACCATATGAAATACAAGATCCACAAAAGATGGTTGGGTAATGGAGATAATGGAATTCTGCCTCTGGAGAGCTCTTCCGGCTAGAAAAGGAGGACTGAAAGGTGTCTACGGACAGGACGTGGGGACAGACTGTCTAGTTCCAGATCTTTTGTTTTCACTATCTCCCTCTCAAAATACTTTCCAGGGACTATTTTGATGCTGTCCTGGGTCACAAAGGAGGCTTTGTGACTCAAGGGATTACAGTATCTGTAGAACAGACAGTATTTTAAGTATTTTATTAACATTTTTTCAAGTGCAAATAAACATGTCCTATTCTCCTAGAGCATCAGGATTGAAGTCTGACCAATAGGGTCATTTACATGGATCGTTCTCATGTCCCTTTTCATTTCCTTTCAACTTTCCTTCGTTTCACAACTGAAAGTCCACACTACCAGGCTTGCTGGGGAATACACGGAAAGAGTAAGCCCACAAGCCTCGTGGGAGCGGTGAACAGCAGCAGGAAATAGCAACACTGCCATTTATAGCTGTGCAATGCACTGCTACAACAGGTGCTTAAAACCCTTTGAGTCCCGAAGCCCTGAGATCATGAAAGAGGAGACCACAGAGAAATAATAGTGTGTTCCATGTGTATGATTCTGTGGGACCAAAGTTTGCAGAAAAGAAGTGTGGCTAAAGAGATCAAATGAAGCAGACTGGACATTAGGTACCAGAAAGAAAACGTATTAATTTTTTACCATAAGGAGGTCATTGGTGACCTTAGCAAGAACAGTTTTAACGGAGTTAAAAGGGACCAGGAGGGCTTCCCTGGTGGCGCAGTGGTTGAGGGTCCACCTGCCGATGCAGGGGACACGGGTTCGTGCCCTGGTCCGGGAGGATCCCACATGCCGTGGAGCGGCTGGGCCCGTGAGCCATGGCCGCCGAGCCTGCGCGTCTGGAGCCTGTGCTCAGCAACGGGAGAGGCCACAACAGTGAGAGGCCCGCGTACCGCAAAAAAAAAAAAAAAAATCTTTGCTAAAAAACACGTATATGTATGAACTAAAAATTTTACAACCAAATAAATTAACAAAGTATGTATTCATGAGCTGCTGGACTGCAAATTTGAACATCCAACACCAGCTCTGAAGCCACCGTGCAGAGTCCTTTCAAAAGACCCTCAGCACCACCTTCACAGCCTCCTGAGATGCAAGGGGCTGCCTAAACAGGTCACTTTAGGATCAAGAGGAGAGATGGACTTGCCTTGGTTCTGAGGAGTGGTTAGGAATTAAGCACAGACTGTAATAAGAATCATAACAATTTAATATCCCAGTGAAAGAGTTTCTTAAAAAAGAAATAATTTTTAACAAGGTAACTATGACAAAATACTTACCCTGAGGGAGAAAAATCAGGATTAATATAGATAGCTCAGAGAAATCCTGGCAATGACTGAAGGAAAATTAGAGATCTTGGGGGACTCTCCTTAACCTTTTGGGATAAGTTAAAGACGGTGACTCCTATATCCTGTATATTCCATTTGTGTTGACCCTGTGAAGAGAGAATCTTGGGCTGAGGAGTTTGGAGTTTTGCCCAAAGGACCAGGTTTTCTGGCTTGGGTTCTTTCTCCAGTTCTTTTGACACAAAGCCCCACACCTGCTTCTGGGTCTGATCCATGGGAGGGACTGGAGGCCTCTGGGAAAATGGGTTGGGGTTAAGGATGACAGTTAACATGTTGGAGGGGCCTGGGGAACATTCTGGAAGAGGAAGAACATGTGGGGAAGTTAAGCAGGAAATGCTCCACAGTGTAGATGGGATATAAAGGGCAATCGGGTGTGAGAAACCACGCTGAGCTGATCTGCTTTTTCCCACCAAGCCCAAGTGACCGAGGGACATGAAGTTGTCCAGTCGGACTGAAGGCCAGCATCCCTCTCTCCCTCTCCCGAGTCAAGCTGGCCCAGGCATGTGGACAAGATGACAGAATGCAATCTCCACTCTTTGCAACAAGCAGGCTGGGTCGAGTTACTATGGCAACAGCAAGACTACTTGAAATCCACGGGGGCTATGCGGGTGTGGAGGACAGAAGTCCTCCCCACCCGAGGGAGAGAGGGTGACGGTTGTACTGAAAACTGGCTGACAGGGGTTGCAGAGAAGAAAGACCTGGGGCAGCCGCCTCACACGTATGTACAGGGGGTGAGCTGTGGCCCTCACGATTCATGTCTGTGAACTGGTGCACCTTTTTCATGGAGGGACTGTTTGATACCTCATCCCATTTAACCACAAAAGGATTTCTCTAGCCATCTGTGAGGCCAGACACATCATACCAGCATGTGAGTAAAAGGAGGAGTTAGGACCAGGGCTCTCGACAGGACCACCATTGTCTTTTTCTCTCCTTCTGGGACACAATGTGCCAAACCCAGCCAGAGGTCAGTCTTAGAAACCTACTGATCTGAGCATTGTCCTGTCACCCTCCTTGGTACCTCAGATGTGAGGGTTTGGGGTAGCAGTGGTCATCAGATTGTTCTTCTACTTTTTTCTTCTTATGGAGTCAACTCAATCTTTCAAAATGTTTCATGTTCTTATTCTACAAAAATGTGGAGCGTGTGCCCCCTCCTCAGGAAGGGACAGTGGTGCATGGTAAACGTAGTGATTGAAGAACATGGCTCCCTGGTCACCTTGGGAGGGCCTCCCAGAATGTCTGCCTTGGTGGGTCACTGAGATCGAGGGCCTGGTTCTCAGATTCTCAGGTTCAGGAACTCAATACAGTCACCCTCTGACAGTTGCATATTAGTCACAGGCAGAAGCTGACCAGAGACCATGTGACAGTGTATTAAAATAATTGCCCAAGTGGCAATGTGGGATGACAGAAAGGTATATTTTGAACCCAGACACCTTGCATGGTGGGCACGAGGATTAAATGACCTGACATATATGCATGTAAGTGCTTAGAACAGAACAGAACACCATAGAAGTCTTGTTATATTATGATTAAACCTGTACAGTAGTACAGGTTGTGCACTGCACAACTTCCAAAGCTACCATTCACAAAGACTCCAGTGTGAATGGTGTCCCCAGAGTTGTGCAGGGTGCCAGCTACATGATTGTACATGGTAGCCCTGAAATATTAATCCTCACCATGCGGGGTTATTATAAAAATTATAGTTAGATGCGTGTGAAGTACCTTTTACGTAGAAGGCACTGTAACTCATAGCTGCTGTTATTATTTATACTGAGAGATTTATCTGGCAGTTTAGCAGTGATATTTGCAAGGTGCTTCTTCCTGTTGGGCAGGTTTGCATAGAAACTAAATTTGATTAAAAAGCTGCTGAGGAATTTTGAATAAGTGAAAGGAAGTTGAAAGTCATCTCAAGGTTATTTTCATCCCATAGGTATAGAGGGGTCCAGATTCCAAGGGCATCACTCTTTGGGTACTGGGACTCATCATTTGGAAAGGGAACCTTCCACTCTGGGCCACAGAAACACTGACGATTCTTTACACTTCAGCTCTACTCTTTTTTTTTTCTTTTTGTTTGTTTGTTTGTTTTTTGGTCTCTATCATTTGCCTGGAACTTCTCTCTCTACATTACCTCTGGCGCCTACTACAATTAATTAGATAACTGCATCTCTTCCATTAGTTAATCTTTAAATTAGTCTCTTCCTAATGAAATTTTAGGGAAGCCCCATAGGCTCCTTGACGAAATCTGGAAGGCCACTTAGTCTCATCAGCCACATTTTTTAGAAATTATTAACTTCAAGCAACATTACAGCCAGAATAATCCACTGAGCATGAAACTCAAACACCGCATCTCTCGGAGTTCCTTCTCAAGTGACGTTAGACATTTCCCCATGTTCTAACCAACATGTGCATCCTCTTTTCTGTTCTGCCTTTTCCATGCAGTGTTACTTCATAAACAAAACCTCAATATTAACCATGTTTGAATAGCAAGTTCGTCCGACAAAACAGCACTTAGCCCAGTGTGCTATGTCCCTCCAGTGGAGTGTTGGAAGCAGCTTAAAAGCCCAACCAGCCGATATGATGTATGTAAGACATGGGAACTACGAGGGCACTGGGAGGAACATGAAACAAACACAGAAATGAAATAAACCTTACAATATCAGATGTGGAAGTATCTTGGGGGACTGTCTGGTCCAATCTTTTCATTGTACAGCTGTGAAAATTGAGGCCCAGAGAGGGACCACGACATGCCTGAGGCTACGTAATTAGTTAGTCAGGAACGAGCTCTGGCAAAGGAAGCATTTCCTCTGGCCTTTGGGGATTGGCGAAGAAGGGCTCACACAGAGACAGTGATGGATTGCTGCCATGCAGACAACCCCTAGCAGCTCACAGAAGGTCAGATCAGAGGCATCCATCCCCAGGTTCTGTGCTGAAAGCATCCCACAGAGGGGAAGGAAGGGGCCTCGTCCCAGCAAACATGTGGCATTCATCTACTCCCACCCAGCACTGGGAGGTGTGAAAAGACATCCCAAAAGGGACAACTCAAAAGAGACAGGCAGCTAGGCACTCCTACACGGCTGGCTTCACTGCAAAACAGAACCAACCTGGGGGCGATGCCCAGGTAGGAGGAGCCCTGGAAAAGTCACAAACAGCAGCTTCTCCATGATCCCCCATCCTCCGTGGAGTCAGCAGACTGATGTGCGACAGGATGGTGGGACCGGGAGGCACTTTGGAAGCCAGCTAGTCCCAATTCCTCCTCCTACAGATGTGTACACTGAGTGCCAGGGTCAGGGAGGGTCTTGCCCAGGGTCACACACAGAGGGACAGGCTGAGCTGGCTGCAGAATGGAGCTGCCCTAATGCCAGTCCAGCACTCTGTTCTGGGGTTCCTCTTCTGCTGGGTCTAGGGAAAGTGAGTGGTAGCAACTAATGAAGAGATCGAGGTACAAAAGATGATGTCAGTTTATTACTTAGGCATGATGAACTCCAGCAAGCGCATCACACATTCTCCTAGACGCCAGCATTTATTACCTGAGCGGCTCTATCTAGCTGTATGGTCTTAGGCAACTTGCCTTCCATGCCTCTATTTCTTCATCTGTAAAATGGGCCTAATAATAGGACCTACATCATGGGAGGCTGTGTGGGTGACATGACACTTGGCCCCCAGCCCCAGGAGAGGTAACTAGGGAAATAGTATCGGGCCTGGAGCTGGCCGTTAAGACTATGAGCTTCCCATTTTGCTATTCTTACGGGGGATGGGATAGAGTGCATTGGCCACTCCTGGGCGTCTGTGGATATATGAGTGTGTGTGTGTGTGTGTGTGTGTGTGTGTCTGGTATGCTCAGTGTTTGGCACACTGTGGTCTCAGTAAATATGTAGATATTTGCTGAGCTAGTGTACCAATCACTCAACATTCAGCGAGCTTGCACACTGTGTATGTGCCACTTCCCTTCTAAGGGCACATCCCCTCCCTGCTCCTACTTCTTTGTCAAGAGAAACCAGCTAGAGCCTGTACTCTACCAGTGTGTAAGCAGGGTGTGTTAGGAAACTATGTACCTACTACCTCAGGGGTGTGTGTGTGTGTCTGTGTGTGACATGAATGGGTGTCCGTGTGTGTGAGTATATTTTCACCTGAAGTCAAACCCTACTGCCAGATGTCAGCCCACCTGCCTTAGGAAATAACCCCAGGCTGGGACCCCTGTGGACCCCTCTCATCCCCACACCTCCCGGGCTTAGCAGCGTCCCCGCCTGGTTTTGGGCTGCACAACTTTGTCCCTTTTCTCTTCTTCCCAGGACAACCCTCTCAGTAGTGGAGCAGCAGCCGTATCTCACTGAACCAGCCCCGGGACCTATAAGAGCCTCCTCGCATCGTGTGGTGTGGGCCACCTCCATGCTCAGACCCGGGCCCTCCCCACTGGGACACAGCTCCGTGGAGCTTTACAGGAAAACAAAGACGACCTCCTCAAGTATGCCGTGGCACGTGCAAGTGTGCGCACATGTGTGTGCAGGCCTGTGTGTACTGCCAATGCCTGGATTGGCCTCAGGCCACAGTCAGTGTCTTATGGTTATGCCCCAATGTGATTAATCCAGGATTCCTTTCTGGTGACTGAATCAGTGACCCACTGACCAGCCCACCTGTCTTTGGGAGTATCTACTAAGCAAAGACAGATAACAAAGCACCTTGTAGGGCTTAGAATTCGGGTGGGTGCTGCAGTGTGAGTGCAAGTCCCAAACTCAGAGCAACTTACCAAAAGGCAGACGTCAGCCAGGTGAGGGAGTTACCCAGGCTGGGGACAGCCAGGGAAGCCTGCACGAGGAAGGCGGAAGTCTTCCAGGACCCGGAGAGTGAGGCCGATTGGTCCTGGTGAAGATGGGCAAAGGCTTTTCAGAGGGGAACCAAGCAGGACAGCAGGAGGAGGCTGGTATAATATAACCAATATCTGCAAGCCAACTTAAACGTCACTGAGCACGTTTACTGAGCAAGCAACGCGCGTTCGTGTGCGTCCGTACAGCACTCCCAGGAAGCACACATTCACACACCCACTCGGTGTCTGCGGAGCGTCAGATGCGGGCCAGGCACCACGCCGGGCCCAGGAGGGTACAGACAAGGAGAGAACCTTTCACAAGTGGGGAAGCTGAGGCCTGAGAGTCTGGCTGTGTGTGGTCAGGATCTAAGTGGTCAGGACTGGAGCCCAGGTCAGACTGACTCCAGATGCTACAACCTCAGCATGAAGCGATTATGGAGGGGGGATGGGGTGAGCCAGGAGGTTGGGGTGCTGGGCTGCCTGGGGGCATCCTGTAGAGGAGACAGAGAAAATGACAACCTGGGTTAGGACCTGTGGTTTTCCTGAAAGGTGTCTCAGAGCTTCCGAGAGATACTGAAACATCGGGGTCAGCGCCACAGCAGCAGGGGTGAGCAGGAAGGAGCGTGCAGGTGGGGAGGTGCAGGTGGGTGTCACTGTGGCTGGTGGGCATGGCCGGCTGTCTCCTGACTGCAGACGCCATCTCCAGGGCACCTGGAAGCAGTCGGCGAAAGCTGACCAGGGCCTGAATGCATGAATACATTTATAGGTCATCACTGACCTCCAAGTCCCGTTAATGGCCCCAAAAAACACACGTCTCATTATGGCCAGCACGGCTTCCCAGCTCTAAAACCCCTTTTGATTTTAAAACTAAAGCCTTAAAATCGTTTTTTCTATGAGAAAAGTATTCATGCTGACATTTCAAAGCGGCGATAGAGGAGGACGGAATTCCCAGTGTTCCCCCCAGCCGTGCAGGCGAGGTTGGGGCACGTGAGACTCCAGCAGGAAATGGACTTGCCCACTCCTATCCCTCAAGGTCGCCGTGAGAATCCTTGGTTACCTTAGCCCATCACTGTGCTCCCTCCCCACCAGCCACTGATATTGTCTCTAAAATCACTGTTTTGACAAATCTCACAGAGCCCGCAGGCTGCTTGAAGATCTGAGCCATCTCTGGGCTTTAAACCTGGGTGGGGCTAGCATTATCACTTTGCTGCTGTTGGCCCCCAAGTTTCTGCTCCTCTATCCAAGTTCGCATTTCCAGCAGCCCTCTGGACAGTTTGACGTGATTGCCACACGGTCTCTTAAGCTTAATTAGCACCCCTCCAAACTTGCGATCACTCCTGTGGTTCCCTCCCTGCCGCTCATTCATTGAGCGCCCACCTCCTGCAGGCCTGCGGGGTGCTGGGGAGGTGGCCGGGGAAGGACGTGGGGAGCCCCCGCCTTGATGGAGTCTAACACCCTCCCATTACTGTCCTTCCAGGTAACTCTGGCAAAAAAACAAGGAATCATGTTACATGTTCCTCTCCACAGCCCCCTCTCCCCCAGGTATCAAGTGCTCTCAATGATAGCTCCATGACTGTCCAATCTGTCCCATCCTCTTCTCCACCCCATCCTGGTTCAGACCCTCGCTGTCACTGGAGTGGATTAGTGAGCCCTTGCTCAACTTCCTGGCTCCGGAGCATCTTCCCCCAGGTTTTGGAGGCCCCTGGTATTATTCTAAACTCCACGGGGGCCACTGTCTTCAGAATAGAGACCAGACTCCTTCCCCTGACATCAGGGCCTGTTGCCTTAGTGCTCTAACCCTGGAGGCCACACCCTTTACCACGCCCCCCAGGGGCCCAGGAGGTCATGAGTTCAGCTGTGATGTTGCTGTGTCCCTCCCGGCCTCCAGCACAAAGCCAGGTGCATGGGGCAGGTTGCCAGTGTTGGTCATTAATGATTGACGGATCCATTGGCTACAGAGTTGAAGGGAGGTAGAGGAAAGAAAAGAGAGGAAGACCTGCTGGGTAGACAAAGACAGGGGATTCCAGGGTCCCCTTAAATCAAGTACTTTCCTTCCTACCACCCCCCAGCTGTCTCCACTGAAATGGTACACTCTTTTTCCTCCTGTATTCGTTTCCTAGGGCTGCTGTTACAAA
Organism: Delphinus delphis; assembly: GCF_949987515.2. Classification (NCBI taxonomy): domain Eukaryota; kingdom Metazoa; phylum Chordata; class Mammalia; order Artiodactyla; family Delphinidae; genus Delphinus; species Delphinus delphis. The sequence goes on along the minus strand of NC_082692.2, from coordinate 34,246,799 downwards.
GTGCCACACACTGGGTGGTTTAAAACAAGATAAGTGTATTCGCTCACCGTTCTGGAGGCCAGAAGTCTGAAATTAAGATATTGGCAGGGCTTCCCTGGTGGCGCAGTAGTTGAGAGTCCGCCTGCCGATGCAGGGGACACGGGTTCGTGCCCCGGTCCGGGAAGATCCCACATGCCGCGGAGTGGCTGGGCCAGTGAACCATAGCTGCTGAGCCTGCACGTCCGGAGCCTGTTGCTCCGCAATGGGAGAGGCCACAACAGTGAGAGGCCCTCGTACTGCAAAACACACACACACACACACACACACACACAGAGATATTGGCAGGGTCACGCTCCCTCTGACACCTATGAGGAGGATCCTTCCTGCCTCTTCCAGCTTCTGGGGCTCCAGGTGTTCCTTGGCTTGTGGTAGCATCACTCCAATCTGTGCCTCCGTCTTCAAGTGACCTTCCTCCCTCTGTCTTCTCCTCTTCTGATAAGGTCTCTGGTCACATTGGATCAGGGCCCACCCTAATGCCCTCATCTTAACTTGATTACATCTGCAAAGACCCTATTTCCAATAAAGTCACATTCACAGATCCCCAGGGGTTATGACTTAATATATCTTTTGGGGGGACTTAATTCAACCCATAAAATCACCTATTCATCAGATGGTAACACATAAGAATGTAGGTCCTTAATAGCACCAAAGACCCTGTAATCATCCACTATCAAGATAAAAACCCCTGGGTTTGTGACAGGCTCGAAGAAGTACTGCTTTCTGAGTCGACATTGTCACATGATGAATCCCTAGTTCTTCAAGATGTGTAACTTATGTCATTTTGAGACACACGAATTGACAGCTGGGGATGAAGACAGGCAGTGAACAAGAGAGGAGCGTGTGAAGGAGCCTCAGGGCTGGGGGTGCAGCTGGGGGGAGTCACGGCTGTGACAGCTGCTTATGAGACCTTCCCAGGTGTTCTGTGCCGCGTGGTCCCACCCGAGGTTCTTCCCCCCTTTTCCCTGACCATGTCCAGTGTGGGATTGCCTGACGTTGACCCTCTTCAAGCAGGGAAACCGTGTTTTTCAAAGTGAGACTTGCTCACCCAGCGTTATCTGTCGCTTCTCCATGGACTGCCTCAGTTTACCCTTCCATTAAACTAGGAAACTAATAACACATAAATTTAAAGGTGAATATGTGCTTTCCCGGTCGTGACCCTGGGTGTCTCCAGGTGTGTCTGGGGAGTCCTGGCTACCCTCTGAACACCCAGGTAAGTCTAGTTGCAGTGGAGAACTTAAAGGGCTTTGCTTCTCTGTCTGAGGATCCTGGCTGCTATGTCTGGGCTTCTGCACAGCGTCTAGAAAACTCAGTGCCTTCTCATTGGAAATGGGGGAAAGACTATGGATGGAATGTCAACTATATAATAGGAACATCGCTGGAAAATGTTGTTAAATAACAATAAACCTGTGAGGTGGCTATTACTATTCAATCTATTTTACAGACGAGAAAACTGAGGCCAGGGCATCAAGGTACCTCACCTACCTTGACATGGCTTATAAGTGGTGGAGTTGGGTCAGTCATGCAGGCATCTGGCCCTTGTGAACCTGGTGCTGTGTCTGGGCCCAAGTGCCAGCCTGAGCAGCCTTGCTACGTCCGGTCCTCACTCTTGGGGTATTGGAGGTGGTGGCAGCAGGGGCACTGTTCCCGGTTTCTCTGTCTCTGCCATTTCAGGTGAACCAGTTTAACCAATGCAGCAGGCCAGCAGGAAATAGCTCCTGGCCATTCTCCAAGAGCCAGCTGTGATCTTTGTATCACACAGGGTGCTGAAGCCACGGGGCCACACTTCCCGCAGCTCTCTCTTCATGTCTCCTTTGCTGCCCCAGCTGGGATTCTGGGAGCAGAGCAAACACTGGCTTGCTCAGTCTGACTTAGGAAGGCAGTGAAGGTGGGATCTCCTGCCGCATCTCCAGCCCCTGGCTCCCACAGGCCTCCCCCCGCCCCTCCCCAAGCCTTCATGTGACCAGACAGAGCTTGAGTTGCAGCAAGGAAGGCCCAGCACAGACTGGAGGGGGGCACCAGCACTGGGCTGGCTGACACCCACTCTGGGCCAGGGGCTTGTGGACCAGGGGCAGGTGTGAGGGTGGAAAGAACAGTCCCTCCAGAGAGCTGCCCTGCGAGGGTGAGTGGGGGGGGGGGGGGGCCGCCTCCTCTGCTGGTCACCCTTCACCCCTCCCTTCCTCGCTTCTTTCTCCTTTACTCTCTCCATCCCTGTGTCCACTCTTCTTTCCTCATCTTGCCATAATTTCTACCTCTGCCAAGAAGGCTCGGTCTCTGTCTTTTTGTCTCTTTATCTCTCTCCCTCACCTGCTTTCTTCCTAAACAAATCCCAGCAGCCCTGGGCTCTAGGACTGGGTTGTGAGCTACAACATCCCTCCCACCTCCCTCAAGTCCAGGGTCAAGTCAAAACAGGAGCCCTTGGTTCCTGCCCACCACAGCGGACCTGGCTCTGCTCTGTTTCTGCATCTAACCCTGGGGACATGCCTCAGGACGTTTCTTCCTTTTCTACTTCCTATGTACTGGAATAGACGCTCTTATGTCATCTCCCAGCACCAACACTCTGCCATTCTAGGGACATGGGCTTAAGGGAGAGGAAGAGCCTCCAGGTTGCAAGTCCACAGACCCCTCTTCTCTCCTTCTGCCTCTTGGGGGCTCCTGGCAGAGGTTCCAAGCGCTCCAAGCACTGCAGCCTGTAGGAGGCTCTCTTAGTGGCTCACGTTTGACGTCCCGTTTTTGTGGCTCCGTAGCCCACTTTCTTTGGGCAGAACTTCACTGGTAGGCATGACCAGCTATGCACGTGTTCTTGTAAGCATCTGCCTGGGGCCCCGGAAAAGCATTTGTGCTGTCCCCCATTCTCGAGCCCAGCACCCCTGGATGGCAGGGGGCCTGAGTGGGGACCTTGCTGAGGGTTGGTGAGGCGGGGCAGGACTGAGGGACGGGGCATCTGGAGGCAGAGACATGAGATGGAAGCTCTTTTCTACGAGACACTCTTGCCTGGAGCCTGGAATACAGGAGGATTCTCAGCTTTGGAATTTCTCTGGGGAATGGAGCCCAACCCACCTATTTAAAGAAAATGAGCTCCAGAAAGGAAAATGAAGCCCAGAGAGATTTTTTTTGCTCGGTACATAGTATAAATCTCAACTGGCTCCACAGGAAGGAGGAGAAATCTCATCCTAACCTTGATGAAGTGGAAACTTAATAAAGCCCAGACCAGACCAGTGAGGGCTCAATTAGTGGCAGGAGGAGAGCATAGCTCCCTCCTTTCTCTTTGGGCTGTGGGAACTGGGGAGCTTGGCCTTCCCCACCCCCAAAGAAAGTCCTGGCTCAAGTTTAACCGTTAAACTGGCTGCCTCGAACTCAAGGACTGTCTTCGAACAAATCAGAGAAAGGAAGCGTCTTCTTTCTCTCTCTCTCTCTCTCCCTTCCTCCCTTGCTTGCCGTGTGTGCTTGTGTGTGTGTGTGTGTGTGTGTGTGTGTGCGTGTGTATTACCAGTCACAGCGCACTCACCATCATCAGCCCATGCAGGGCCTCTCTCTTGTTCACATTCCCCACTCTCACCGCGCCCCATCCTTCATAGCCACCGCTTCATCCTTCGGAGTATACCCTGGAGTTGTATTTGTGTTTATGTCATTTGAATTTGCACATAGGTGGTTGCATTATAGACTCTGTTCTTTGTCTTGTTGGGGTCCCAGGTGTGTCTCCACCGTTGAGTTTCTGTGACCAACCAGATGTGGGACCCAGGTTGCTGACCGGCAGCGCTGGAGAGACCAGCTGTATGGACAGACGCTTCAAAGTGCTGAAACTTTATTTTTAATAGCCAAAAACTAGAAACATCCTCAGTGGTAGAATGAGTGAACTTATTGCAGTATATTCAGGTAATGGAACGCTGCATAGTAATGAAAAAGAACAACCACGAAAAGAGCATCGTGAACAAATTTCATATGCATTGTGTTGAGTGAAAGAAACCAGAAATAAAAGAGTTCACTCCATCTCTATGAAGTTTAAAATCCTGAATACAGAAACCCATAGAGTCAGAAAGTGGCTTAATGGTTGCCAGGGGGCAAAGGGCAGGGAAGAGCAAACAGGGAATGACTGTCCATTGGCCCGGGGTTTCTTTCTGGAGGGATGAAAATGTTCTGAATTATACAGTGGCAATGGCTGCACACGGCACAACAATATACTTGAAACTTTGAAACTGAATTTGTGCAATGTGAACTATCTCAATAAAACTGTTATAAAAAATTCATTGAGATGTACACTTAAGAGTTTGCATGTTACCATATACGTTATACATCACGAAATAAATTTACCCAAAAGCAAAGTTTTAAAAAATCAGGGCTAAGAGTTAAAAAAGTGAAACACAAGTCCATAACACTGCACTCTGTGTATAAAATCGTATGCATACAGAGCAACATTGCATTTCTATAAGGATTCATGCTAACCTAAGGAAACTAGATTGCCCCTCAGGGAATCCTAATTTCTGCTTCTGACTTGACTTCTCCTCTAAGCCTTAGACTGGGGGTGCTGGGCCCAATTCCTACCCAGACCCCACTGAACTCATTTCCCTGGGCTGAATCCAGGTCCCTGAAGTTCTCCCCACTGTCCGTGAACAAGGCTCCCGGGGTGACCAATGCCCCACTTGCCTTCTGAATTGAATCTTTTCTTGGAATATTTTTTACTAACTCCAAATATCCTGGTACATGTGATTGTCCAAACTTTCCATGAGATCTACATGCCCTGTGGGCATGTAAACCAGGACCATCTGGCCTCCAGGGCAAGCCTCTGTGCTGGGTCTGTTTCCCAAGCCCACTCCCAGCCTGAGGAGTGTGTCTCCACCCTCCTGGCTAGCTGAGAGATACTCAGGATCCAGCGTAATTGATACCCTAGGCTGCTGGTACCCAGGCTGTGTTGACCAGGGATCAAGAGGGCTGTGTTCATGGCCTCACTGTACTGATAGAAGGTACATCTCGCCACACAGTGCAGTAGACTACGTCTGGGGCATTTGGAATGGCAGACACTGGCATTTGCCTTATCAAATGAATGGGCTGGCAATGAGAAGTCCCCTTGATGGTCCAGATATTGATTTTCTCGAGCATCCCTTAAGAGGCTCTTAGTGTAGACCTCACTGAAGAGACTTGTATAATTACTGTATGTGTTGATGGAGCCTCTTAGTTGCAGACAACAGAGCCCTTTCTAGGTAGTTTAGACAGAGAGCAGTTTAGTAAGGATATGGAAAGCTCACAAAATCAGGAGCGCTTAAGAAACAGTCTTATGCTCAGCTGCTGGAAACAAATCCTGAGACAAACCTTAGACCTGGCCTGCTAAGGGGATCTATGTCTCTGTAACAACTGGCAAGCGGCCATCACCTTGAACCACAAAACCACACCAGCAAAATGGGCGTCCCCCCCACCCCATCTCTCACTTAACTCAGTCCCCAGTCAAAGCTGCCATTGCACCTAATTAGCACTCATATTGGAGTTAGAAATAGTGTAACCAACCATCATAGTTTGCCCGGAACTGGGGGTTTTCCAAAATGCAGGACTTTCAGTACTAAAATCAGAAAAGTCCCAGGCAAAGCAGAATGTGTTGGTCACTGTAGGTAGGAAATGTGGTGCTTTGGGATTCTACACTGGGAATCTGTCAAAACATGAAGAGGACTTCAGGTGACTTGGGGCAGTCACAATGACAGATCATGTCTAAACTGCATGATAAACACAATAAGTTAAAATCAACAGATACTGAGTATTTACTCTAGACATGTGCATGGAAATGCTTTATCATTACTATTGTTATTATTTTACTATCATTATCTCACTTAATCTTCCCCATAAATGAATGAAAACATATTATTTGTCCAATGTTGTTGTAGGTTCTGCTCTCATGCATCTTACATTGTTGTGGGGATACAGACAAGAAACAAAGAAAAATACACACTCAGGGGCGTGTTAAAGTGTAACGAAGAGACAGGGTGCTAGAGAGAGTTACGGGGCAGAAGTGGCTACTTTAGTTAGGGTGATCCAAGGTCAGGGAAGGCATTTCTGAGGAGGTGACATGTGAGCTGAGACTTGAGAGATGACAGGGAGCCAGACACACAGTGATCTAGGGAAAGGATGTTCTAGCCAGAAGACAGCAAGTGCAAAAGCCTCGCGGTGAGAATGAAGCTTTGCACCCTCAGGGAACAAAAGAGAGTTCCGTGTGGCTGCAACAGAGCAAGGGAGAGCAGAGAGTGGTTAAAAAAGAGATTCGGGTCTGGTAGAGGATGGTAAAGAGTGTGGATTTCATTTTAAGATCAGTGGGAAACTAGTGGAGTGTTTTAAGCAGAGGAGTGGAATGATCTGATTTTCATTTTGTATCCAAGGTCACAAAGCTGGTGAATGAGAAATGAAATTTGAAGTCAGATACTGATCACTACAGAGCTCTGTTCTCAATGACGCTGTGAGCTGACTCCATCCAGGACTAATTAGGAAGTGACCCTGTCTATTTCTGTTCACCCATGTTTATTCTCTGTGTCTACACATGTGTGTGTTGCTTCTACAGCACTGGTTTTCAACTGGGGTGATTTTTGCTCCCCAGGGACATTAGGCAGTGCTTGGAGATATTTTTAGTTGTTACAGCTTGGGGTGTGGTTACTGCTGACATCCAGTGGGTAGAGGCCAGAGATGCTGGTAAACATCCTTTTTTTTTTTTTTTTAATTGAAGTAAAATTGCTTTACAATGTGTGTTAGTTTCTGCTGTACAATGAAGTGAATCAGCTATGTGTATACCTATATCCCCTCCCTCTTGGAACTTCCTCCCACCCCACCCCGCATCCCACCCGTCTAGGTCATCACAGAGCACCGAGCTGAGCTCCCTGTTCTATTGGCATGTTCTCACTAGCTCTCCATTTCACACCCGGTAGTGTATTTATGTCAAACCTAATCTCCCAATTCATCCCACCCTCCCCTTCCCCCACTGTGTCCATATGTCCGTTCTCTATGTTTATGTCTGTATTCCTGCCCAACGAATAGGTTCATCTATACCATTTTTCTAGATTCCACATATACGTGTTAATATACGATATTTGTTTTTCTCTTTCTGACTTACTTCACTCTGTATGACAGATTCTAGGTCCATCCACATCTCTAGAAACGACCCAATTTCATTCCTTTTTATGGCTGAGTAATATTCCATTGTATATATGTACCACATCTTCTTTATCCATTCATCTATCATTGGACATTTAGGTTGTTTCCATGTCCTGGCTATTGTAAACAGTGCTGCAATGAACATTGGGTTACATGTGTCCTTTTGAATTATGGTTTTCTCTGGGTATATGCCCAGTAGTGGGATTGCTGGGTCATATGGTAGTTCTATTTTTAGTTTTTTAAGGAACCTCCATACTATTCTCCATAGTGGCTGTATCAATTTACATTCCCACCAACAGTGCAAAAGGGTTCCCTTTTCTCCACACCCTCTCCAGCATTTATTGTTTGTAGATTTTTGATGATGGCCATTCTGACCAGTGTGAAGTGATACCTCATTGCAGTTTTGATTTGCATTTCTCTAATAATTAGTGATGTTGAGCATCTTTTCATGTGCCTCTTGGCCATCTGTACGTCTTCTTTGGTGAAATGTCTATTTACATCTTCCACCCATTTTTTAATTGGATTGTTTGTTTTTTTGATATTGAGCTCCATGAACTGCTTGTATATTTTGGAGATTAATCCTTTGTCCATTGCTTCATTTGCAAATATTTTCTCCCATTCTGAGGGTTGTCTTTTTGTCTTGTTTATGGTTTCCTTTGCCGTGCAAAAGCTTTGAAGTTTCATTAGGTCCCATTTGTTTATTTTTGTTTTTATTTTCTAGGAGGTGGGTCAAAAAAGATCTTGCTGTGGTTTATGTCAAAGAGTGTTTTTCCTATGTTTTCCTCTAAGAGTTTTATAGTGTCTGGTCTTACATTTAGGTGTTTAATCCATTTGGAGTTTATTTTTGTGTGTGGTGTTACGTAGTATTCTAATTTCATTCTTTTACATGTAGTTTTCCCAGCACCACTTATTGAAGAGATTGTCTTTTCTCCATTGTATATCCTTTGCCTCCTTTGTCATAGATTAGCTGACCATAGGTGCGTGGGTTTATCTCTGGGCTTTCTATCCTGGTCCATTGATCTATATTTCTGTTTTTGTGCCAGTACCATACTGTCTTGATTACTGTAGCTTTGTAGTATAGTTTGAAGTCAGGAAGCCTGATTCCTCCAGCTCCATTTTTCTTTCTCAAGATTGCTTTGACTATTCGGGGTCTTTTGTGCTTCCATACAGACTGTAAAAATTTTTGTTCTAATTCTGTCAAGAATGTCATTGGTAGTTTGATAGGGATTGCATTGAATCTGTAGATTGCTTTGGGTAGTATGGTCATTTTCACAATATTGATTCTTCCAGTCCAAGAGCATGGTATATTTCTCCATCTGTTTATGTCATCTTTGATTTCTTTCATCAGTGTTTTATAGTTTTCTGAGTACAAGTTTTTGCCTCCTTTGGTAGGTTTATTCCTAGGTATTTTATTATTTTTGCTGCAATGGTAAATGGGATTGTTTCCTTAATTTCTCTTTCTGATTTTTTTGTTGTCAGTGTATGGGAATGCCAGAGATTTCTGTGCATTAATTTTGTCTTCTGCAACCTCACCAAATTCATTGATTAGTTCTAGTAGTTTTCTAGTGGCATCTTTAGGATTTTCTATGTACAGTATCATGTCATCTGCAGTGACAGTTTTACTTTTTCTTTTCCAATTTGGATTCCTTTTATTTCTTTTTTTTCTCTGATTACAACGGCTAGGACTTCCAAAACAATGTTGAATAAGAGTGGTAAGAGTGAACATCTTTGTCTTGTTCCTGATCTTAGTGGAAATGTTTTCAGTTTTTCACCATTGAATATGAAGTTTGCTGTGGGTTTTTCATATATGGCCTTTATCATGTTGAGGTAGTTTCCCTCTATGCCCATTTTCTGAAGAGTTTTTATCATAAATGGGTGTTGAATTTTGTCAAAAGCTTTTTCTGCATCTATTGAGATGATCATATGGTTTTTATTCCTTAATTTGTTAATATAGTATATCACATTGATTGATTTGCATATATTGAAGAATCCTTGCATCCCTGGGATAAATCCCACTTGATCATGGTGTATGATCCTTTAATGTGTTGTTGGATTCTGTTTGCTAGTATTTTGTTCAGGATTTTTGCATCTATATTCATCAGTGATATTGGTTTGTAATTTTCTTTTTTTGTCATGTCTTTTTCTGGTTTTGGTATCAGGGTGGCTTTGTAGAATGAATTTGGGAGCGTTCCTCCCTCTGCAATTTTTTAGAAGAGTTTGAAAACGATAGGTAGTAGCTGTTCTCTAAATGTTTGATAGAATTCGTCTGTGAAGCCATCTGGTCCTGGAATTTTGTTTGTTGGAAGATTTTTAATTACAGTTTCAATTTCACTACTTGTGATGGGTCTGTTTATATTTTCTAATTCTTCCTGGTTCAGTCTTAGAAAATTGTACCTTTCCAAGAATTTGTCCATTTCTTCCAGGTTGTCCATTTGATTGGCATATAGTTGCTTGTAGTAGTCTTTTATAATCCTTTGTATTTCTGCGGTGTCAGTTGTGATTTCTCCTTTTTTATTTCTAATTTCATTGATTTGTGTCCTCTCCCTTTTTTTCTTGATGAGTCTGGCTAAAGGTTTATTACTTTTGTTTATCTTCTCAAAGAACCAACTTTTAGTTTTATTGATCTTTGCTATTGTTTTCATCATTTCTATTTCATTTATTTCTGCTCTGATCTTTATGATTTCTTTCCTTCTACTGACTTTGGGTTTTCTTTGTTCTTCTTTCTCCAGTTGCTTTAGGTGTAAGGTTAGATGGTTTATTTGAGATTTTTCTTGTTTCTTGAGTTGAGATTGAATTGCTATAAACTTCCCTCCTAGAACTGCTTTTGGTTTTGAGTCATTGTGTTTTCATTGTCATTTGTTTCTATGTATTTTTAAATGTCTTCTTTAATTTCTTCAGTGATCTCTTAGTTATTTAGTAGCGTACTGTCTAGCCTCCATATATTTATATTTTTTACAGGTAAATGTGTTTTTTATAGGCAATGCTTGGAGATATTTTTAGTTGTTACAACTTGGGGTGGGGCTCCTGCTGGCATCCAGTGGGTAGAGGCCAGAGATGCTGGTAAACATCCTACAATGTGCACGACAGCCCCTCAACAAAAAATTACCCAAAATGTCAATACTACTCTATAGTGACTAGCACAGTCATTTCATTTTCTCTTGAGTGTGATGACAGGTCAACTCAAATGAAATCTGAGGCTCCTTCCAGTTCTCTTAATATGTGTTCTCTTCTTCGGAGACAGTTCTTCAAAGCAGGCAGCATGCCTTGTGCTGTTTCCCAGTTCCCAAGCAGCCAGACAGGGGACAATACACCAAGCAGTTCCCGCTGATAGAGAGGAGTCCACGAGCTCTCCTCCCAATGCTCACGTCTGGCCATTGGGGCTGGGAATGTTGGTGGGTGACCCTCTGCCCCTTACGCTCTGCACAACTATATTCACATATGGTGCGTCTGCTCCTGTGGTCTGCTCCCTGCAGTGACATCTGAACACATCATCCCTGCTGCACACCCGTGTACCCTTTCCAATGCCTGCATAGTCACTGTTCCCACATGCTCCAGGAGGTCACAGGAGCAGACCACCAACCACGTGGTGCATGTGGCTATGGAGACGCCCCACTCACACTACCCAGATGGACAAGGCTTTGGAGACGCTTGGTGCACGTGATGCTCCCACTTACCAACGCCGTAGGTGGCACGTCTTCTGAGCACAAGTGGCTCATCTACCCACGAGAATGGATTGAGCGCTTCCCATGGGCCACCCACAATACTAAGCACTTCAATACATCATCTTTTTATTTGCTTTCCTTCCGAAGCAAACCTGGAAGCCAAATTTGGAAGCCAAAATTTAGGAGCAAGTAGTTTGGTTGGTAAGTGGTCCAACAATGACTATACAGGAATGGGGAAGTATGATAGCAAAGGGAGAGGAGCCCGTGGACCGTGTTCATGACAGAGTTACTGCTCCAGGCAGCGGGGGCTGGTGCCCACAGGGGCCTCTGTGAGACCACGTGCAATGAGCCTCAGGGTCTCACCCTGAGGAGAGGAAGCTGGGATGTTTAGCTACCAGTTTCTGTCCCTCATTGCGGGGTGTTCACAGGACATCAACCCCTTGGCATCTCCCGCCTCCTGCAGCCCAGACACTTCCAGCCCCAAGAGAACACTGTCAGGCAGAGAGACACCGAAAGCAGGGGGCAGGTAGGGGCACCACATGCAGGTAACCTCCAGGGAGGCTGAGGGGAGGTAGGCAGCATACCAAGAGCATCTGCCCCATCTCCCAATCCACTAAGGAAGGCATTAGGATGACTCCAGTTTAAATGAAGCAATAGGGGTTGGAAGAGGTTACGTCAACTTGCCTAAGGCCACCGGTCAATGAAATGTGGAACCAGGATTCAAACCCAGGCCTATCTGAGGGCAAAGCCCCACATTCTTACCCATTGTATTAGTTTCCTGGGACCGCCATCACAAAGTACCACAGACTAGGCGGCTTAAACAACAGAAATGTATTGCCTCACAGTTCTGGAAGCTAGAAGTCTGAGATCAAGGTGTCAGCAGGGTTGACTCCTTCTGGAAGGCTCTGAAGGAGTCTTCCATGCCTCTCTCCTAGCTTCTGGTGATTTCTGGCAATCTTTGGGGTTCCTCGGCTTATAGATGCCTCACTCTCCTCTCTGCTTTCATCTTCACATGACATTCTCCCTGTGCGTCTGTCTCTGTGTCCAAATGTCTCCTTTTTTTTTTTTTTTTTCAGCCATGCTGTGCGGGTTGCAGGATCTTAGTTCCCCGACCAGGAATCGAATCCGTGCTCCCTGCAGTGGAAGCGTGGAGTCCTAACCACTGGACCACCAGGGAATTCCCCAAATATCCCTTTTTCATAAAGACATCAGTCATATCGGATTGGGGTCCACTCCCTTGACCTCATCTTAACTAACTACATTGCAAGAACCTTACTTCCAAATAAGATCACATTCACAGGTACTGGGGATTGCAACTTTAAAATATGGATTAAAACATGAATTTTGAGGAACACAGTTCATCCCATAATACCACCATGCTCGCTGCTGTCCCTCCATTCTCCACGGGCCCTTGTTCTGCATGTCCTTTTTTCATCCTTTGAGCTTGTCCACTGCGTCCTGGACAGAGCACCCTTTAGCTTATGTCCCCAGCTGCTCTTGGTGGCCCTACCCATCAGCAGTGGGTGTGACTAGGTCACAGCCAGAGGGCAGAGGACTGAGAGGGGTGGAAGAAATCTGGGAGAAGGTCTCAGTGAAAGGGGGGCCCGAGGTCCACCTCGCTGTCACCTTAATCACTGAGATTCAATCATCAGATACAATAAAGAGAAGTATTATGGAAATAAAACAGTGCCAAAAATCTTTCTAAAATTGCAAGTGCGTGCAATGAGCAGTCTGGGTTTATGAAGAACAAATTATGCCAGACACACTTGATTGTGCCTTTGAGGGAACTAAGAAATTAAGGGATGGGAAGGATAGGAAAGATGCAATATATCTTGGTTTTAATACAGCAATTGATACATTGTTTTGTGGAATTGTCCCTGCAAAATTAATTCAAACTGGCTTGGGAAGGAGAATTGTCCCTGGGGTTGAAAACCAGTGGAAAGATAAACAAACAAATAATGATTAAAGGAGAAAACCAAAGCCCACAGCCCAGAGGTAGGGAAAGGAGGGGCGTGATGTGAGATGAGGAAGGCCTGACTTTTCTGTCAGACTCAGAAGTGCATGGACGTGCAGGAACAGAGCTGGGTGTCTGTTTCAGGAGGCGAAGGGTTTGACCAGGAGCCTGACAGGCAGTGGGGTCCACCCTGGCTTTCCACCTCTTGGGTCACATCGCCTACCCAGAGAGATTGGGAAACTGGAGGCTGTACCCTGAAGAAACCCACAACCTGGATGGGGTAAACTTATTAAAAAATAAATACGTTTATACGATTGACTTCAGGAACAAAGCCAGGTACCAAGTCTTGAGCTAAGTTTTTGCTTTTACAAATGCAGAGCAATTGAAGCGAAGTCACCCATTCTTCAGAACCGTAGAAGCCTGACTTGGGCTCAGAGTGCTGGGCTGTGAGGGGCCTTGGTGAAGGGGTCCCTCCCTGCACACATGGGGAAACTCAGACCCACAGAGAGAGAAGAATGCAGCCTGTTCGAAATGCAGATTCCTGGGCCCAGGACTCAGAGGTTCTGACTTTCGTGGAGCTAGGATAAGGCCCAGGAACCATCATTTTTAACAGGTTGACCAGAGGTGATTCTGGCCTATGGATTACACTGAGAAACTCTGGCCCACAGTCACACCTGCTCCTTCCTTCCGTAACTTCTTGTTTCTTCCCTTCCTTCCCTTTTCCTTCTCTTCCTTCCTTCCTTCCTTTCTTCCTTCCTTCCCACCAGAACATGTCGTTGTGTGCCTCCCTTAAGGAAGGTATCATCCCAGGTTCCAGGGATGCAGAGGTGAAGATGACTCCCACCTTTGAGATGTGGACGGTTAGAATACTGAGTGGGAGAGCTTATAGGAAGTGTGTGGGACGGAGGTCATGTTCAAAGACACTAGGCGAACACCACCCGCAAAATCCAGACAGTTGGAAACTATCGGATAAAGACCTGGTTTCCTCAATAAATACACTGCCAGGGGCAAAAATAAGAGGGAGGGAAATGCTACAGATTAAAGTGGGCTGGACGAACGTATCAATCACTTGCAATGTGAGACCGCATCTGGATCCTGATTTGCACAACCTGCCTGTTAAAAAGAGCATTTACGAGATAATCAGAAAAATGTGAACATTTGTGGCTATTCGATAATTTTAAGCAATTTTAAGGTACTTACATTGTGCTTATTTTTCTAAACAGTCCTTATCTTTTAGACATAGATACTAAAATGTTCATGAATGAGCTGATAACTTCAGGCTAACCCAGTGTGTGTGTGTGTGTGTGTGTGTGTGTGTGTGTGTGTGTGCATGTGTGTGTGTGAGAGAGAGAGAGTCAAGGTTGTCTGTGAGTTGACGATTGTTGAAGCTGATCATGGGTATGTAGGAGTTCATTACACTATTCTCTCTATTTTGTGTATGTTTGAAATCTTCACAATAGAAGTGAAAGAAAGAAGAAAGAAAGAAAGAAAAAGAAAGAAAGAAAGAAAGAAAGAAAGAAAGAAAGAAAGAAAGAAAGAAAGAAAGAAAGAAAGAAAGAAAGAAGGAAGGAAGGAAGGAAGGAAGGAAGGAAGGGGTGGAGGGAGGGAGGAAATGCAGGTGACAAGTAAGTAGTGGATGAAATCGTAGACTGCTGACCAGACAGGATGCTTCAGGGATGGTGTCCTGCTCTGATGGCCAGGCTCAGCTCAGAAAAGGATAAGCACTGGCCAGGCCAGGAAGCAAGGAAAGGGAAGGTGGGATCCCTCCTTATAGAGGAGGCCACGAGAGAGAAACAGAGACCTGATCGTCCAGACCTAGCAGTGCTGTTCTCAGGAGCCCAGGATGCTGGGGGGTGAGGGGAGAAACCAAAGAATCTCAGACAAGGGAGGCGTGGAGAGACGGAAACACACGTTTTGCTCAGCTCCCTTGGGCTTCTCTGTAGAGATTGGACCGGGATGGGGAGACCAAATGAGCGAAAGCAAGTTACAGCCATTGCAAGGGTTCAGGTGGGAGTGAGAAGCGTGTGAACTAAAGCACGGCAGTGGGAAGGGGTCTCTGGAGAGATTTAGGGCTTAGGGTCGGGTTGAAGGGAGGTGTTCGGGGTGACTCCTGTGTTTCCTGTTGGTAATATCTCTCAGCCACGATGGGGCACGCAGTCAGAGGACTAGGGGGATGAGAGTGGAGAGATTCATCTGGACACCTTGCACTGTGGGACAGCCATGGCGAAATGTTTCACAAGTAGCTGGCTGTGCAAGACTGCAGCTCCAAGGAGGGGTTTAAACCAGAGGATGGACAAGATCATCCTGAGGAAAAGGAGAAGAAGAGAGGAGAGGAGGAGGGGAGAGGAGGGAAGGGAAGAGAAGGAAGCTGAGGTCAGTGTCTTGGCAAACCACTGATATCTAAGGGAGCTGCTGGCACAAAGAGCCCACACATGATCCTGGTCTCCTGCCTGTTCTGCACCAGCTGCCCTCCTACAACTTCTGCCTAGTGATGCTCCACTCAAGTTTCCAGGTTTGCTGGGTTAACGCTGACTGTCGCAGTTCCCTCCCTCACCATTCCTGCCAGGCGACTCCCGCACCTGTCTGTGGACCCGCTCTTGTTCAGGAAGCTGAGGGATGCCTCCACGTCCAAAGCCCTTTTTTCTTGCTGTCAGCTCAGCGGTCCTCGCCCATGTATGGTTTCTCTGCTCCAGCCTTCCACACGCTCTAGAGTTCACCAGACCTGGGGTGAAGTCCTGGCTCAGCCGCCAGGTTTTTGTGTAAAATTGGACATTTACTTCACCCCTCTAAGCTCTCCTCACCTGTAAAATGGGGGTGGTAATCATACTAACCTCCTAAGTACCATACTGCATGGATAGCGCCTAGCTGGATGCTTGACAAAGGTGGTTTCCCTTGTTATTATTATCCTCCGTGTTCTCACAGACCTGTCTCCCGGACACCTGAGCAGCCCCTGTTCTGCCCCAGGAGCACCTGCAGACAGCACCTGGTCCCTGTTTTCCTGAGCTGAGCACCTGGCTGGCCCTCCCCTCTCATGGTGACATTCCCCTATCTCTTGGGCATCTCTTGGCAACTCGCAGGTCTGGCTCCCCTGCCTAATTCTAAATGTTGGCATCCTCCTTGCCCCAAACCAACACCTTCTGAGAACCGTGGTTCAACAGGACCTAAAGAGTGTCCAGGGCTCCCCTGGTGGCGCAGTGGTTGAGGGTCCGCCTGCCGATGCAGGGGACACGGGTTCGTGCCCCGGTCCGGGAAGATCCCACACGCCGCAGAGCGGCTGGGCCCGTGAGCCACGGCCGCTGAACCTGCGCGTCCGGAGCCTGTGCTCCGCAACGGGAGGAGGCCACAACAGTGAGAGGCCCGCGTACCACAAAAAAAGAGTGTCCAGTGATCTCAAGGCCCTCCATATACTTGTCAAAAAATTGACAGAACACAGCAATGTTTGTGATACTGAATTTCCCACCTTTCAGCTACTAAAGTGATTGAGAGATAAAGGAAGACTGCAGAGATACTGCCCCCTGTAACCCCCTCATGAGTATAGCAGTGATTCCAACGAGGGATTGGACTCACCCCTGGGGATGGGGCTGCCTGGCCAGAGCAAACAAAGCCAGGCTTCCCATTCTCTTGGCAAAAACAAGATAAGAAAAGCCATTGGGTTGGTGAAAATAGCCTCCCTCTCCTCCGAGCTATCCGTAGACATTATGGAGACGGCCACTTTCTAAAGCATTTATTCAAGAGCCGTTTACAGGGAGCCCACCACAAGGCAGGCTCTAAATGCTGAAATTTAATTTATTTCCTGTATTAAATCTCAGGAGAGATTGGGAAGACTTGTCAGCGAGGCCTCCAGGTGAAATTTCTATGCCTTTACAGAGTAACACGTGCACTGTTCGGTGTGCTATGTATTGCTTCTGTTGCTTCCTTGGAGGGGAAAACTCAGATCTCGGCCTCTTGGGGCAATGAAAAACTGAGGGGAGGGGCTGCACATTTTAGTGATTGGCTTGAAGGGGCGTGACGCGTCTTCTTTTCCGAAGCCAGCTCAATTCACTGCGATGGTTCATTTAAAGTGGTGTTTGCAGGGAGAGGGTTGTGGCTGTTTTTAAAGACCAACCTGAAGTCCGGGGTTGACTGAATCATCTGGAAGATTTTTTTTTTTTTTTTTGGGTGGTGGTCAAATCTGCTAATTAGTGCCCAGTATCTATTCTCCCCTCCACCTTTTAGCGATACAATCCCAGTGTTTTAGCTCTGGCCTTCCAATGACTTGTATTTCCCAGTGTCCCTTGCAGCTGGCTGTGTGGGGCTATGGGGCCGAGTTCTTGCCAAGGGGATTTAAGGAGAAATGATGCCACAACTTCTGGATCTTGCCCTTAAAAAGTTTAGATGTTCATGCCCCTTTATCATCTGGACATAGCGCCCATGAATCAGCAGTGACCATGTGGGAGAGGGCAGTATTCTAGAAAAGGAATCTGGGACCCTTGATGACCTTACAGAGTTGGGCCACCTACCCACCATGGACCATCTTCTTATCTCAGGATGATCACATAAGAGAAAAGTAAACCCACTGAATGCTTAGGGTCGCTTTGTTACAGCAGCTTAGCCTGTATCCTAACTAATACATTCTTTACTACCGTAAAACTATTAAAATCCTAAATTCTTTGGGCACCTTTGGTACAAATGATCACAGACTCTCTCCTTCTCCCTCACCCCCAAACTCACAACTACTTAGGCTTCCCCTGCTCCGGGAAGCATCCCACAGAGTCCTATGACAGAGACGTGCTCTGGTTGGTTTTACATTCTAACTGCTGGAGAAGCGTCATTTCCCTGCAAAACCTTAAAATGCATACGGTAAACAGTAAACGGCTTCCTTCTAAAAGCATCGTCTACCCTTGAGAATTCGGGTTCTTCTGCGCGTTGATCTCTCCGTATTGGAGAGCGTGTCTGTGCTGTACGTACTCCTGTTAGAGCGGCGAGGTGGCTTCTGTTTATATTGGAATGTTTTCTAGCCTCTCGTGTCAAACTGGAGGGCTCTTGGGATCCAGGGACTCGACCTCCTGCTGTTCCGGTGAAGCCCCTGGGGGTGTGAGACAGTTGTGACTTGACAAGGAGCGGCCCACAAGGTGAGAGGTGGGGGGAAATACACAATGTAAAGACATTATAGTTCCTTTCATGCAGGAAGAGGGAGGAATAAAAGAGCAGGGGAAATCACAGTAATATAATTTTTTAAAACTCCTTGTCAGGCGACCCTTCAGGCAAGAGAATGGTGTTGAGAAATCAAGCAAAGCCGGATGTCGCTTGTGTAAGCAGCCTGAGAAAAGGTTGCACTTGGACGAAAATTAAACGGAAACTGGATCACGGTTTGTGAGAAGAAATGAAAATCCACTTTTGATCCAGGTCTCTGTTTTGCTGAGGAGCTCACAAAACGCACAGACCCCTTTCCTGAAACAAGGAGAATGGTTCTGATGGCTCCTGCCACCTTCACCAGCCCCGCCCAGTGTGGGGAGGCAGGCAGCCTACACGGCATCGGGCTCCCACCTGGCCACCGGTGCAGTCAGTTTTGCAGCCACGGCACATAAGGCACCTGGGGCGAGTTTCAAAGGTGCCCACATTCACTGAGCAGCCTCCTCCCCTGAGCCCCTCACCAATCTGGCAGATGGAAAACTGTGGATGTTGCTGCCACACAGACCTGGGTTCAAATCCCAGCTCTCCTACCTTGCAGCTGAATAGCCTTTGACAAATTAGTCAATGGTTCTCTCTCCCTGTTTCTGCCTCTGTTAATTCACGGGGTTGTTTAAGGATTAAAGGAAGTGGTGGATATTAAATGACTGCCCTTCTGTGAAGATTAACTCATTTCCTTCTTCCTTGGTCCTCAGATGTGTAAGGCCCCTGTCCTGCCCTAAGGCCTGGGTTCTCCACCCCTTGTCCCAATAGCCCTCTTATTCCGTGTTCTGGACAGGGCTTCCCTTCAAGACTAGGTCTCTGCTCCCGCCCCAGACCTCCGTGAAGGCTGCCTCCCCCTCACTGCCCCCATCACACCCTTGTTCTGAGTCAGACTTGCAGCTGGGAGGCCAGGCCACCAGCCCCACCCTTCCCCGCCCCCACCACCACCGCCACCCCAGGCCAGCCTGACCTCCCCAGAGGCTAAGATGCTGCACTCTCCTCACCGGGCCCAGAGGGAGGAGCTCGCTGGGAAGGGCGAGCTGAGAACTCCCTGCAGACCAGTCACAAGTTCTGGTTCAGATCTTGCCTTTGCTCCTTCACAGCGGTGTGACTCTGAAACCCAATTTTCTCTGCACTTCTCCTTATGGGAGATATCAGTAAATCTGTGTCCTCCTCGTTGTTTAAGGCAGTTTGACTCAGAGTTTCTGTAACTTGCAGCCAAACAGATACATGACCTAAGGTCCATCACACACAAGAGGGTAGCGCTCGAAGTTCTGAAGTTCTCGTCACCTCAGGGAGGCACCTTTTCCCGCAGGGCACATTTTCGTGTCTGTGAACACTTCTTCCCTGCGGGGTTTCCTCTGGCCCCTCCTCCCCATCTCTCCCTCTTGGCTTTTGGCAGCACCAGCTCCCCGCCAGCCTCCGCTACTATGCTGGCCATTGCACTCCAGCCCCTTTTCCACCAAGGCCAAGACCAGGGGAGCTCAACAGAGACTTGAAAAGGCTTTGATAGCGGCGGGAGATAATGAGTGCTCCCTGGGGCTCTGGCTGAGACCGAGGCCTCATTCCCATTTGAGTGAGCCTTCACTCAGACTCAGGAGCTGTCTAGCCCTGGGCTGGGGAGAGGGTGTGGCTGGGACGGAGCATTCCAGGACTTCTTGCTAATTGCTGCTCTTGCTAAAAGCCTCTCCCAGGGGACACAAGAGATGCCTTCGGGGTCAGGGAGTCAAGCCAACCACTTGCCCATCTGCAGAAAGGCCCCAGGCTTCCAGCAGCCTTGTCGCCTTCCTCCAGCTGCAATGCTGTTTCAGGCTGTGGCTCTGGCTCTCCAGGTTGGCTCAGCCAGCAGCGAGCGGGCACCTGCTCTGTGCAGGCCCTGGGCCAGACTTGCCCTTGGGGGCACCTGACAGTCTTGCACCCCCCCTGTTTCCAAAGTATACCTGCAGCACCAACTGTGAACCCCACTCAGCAGGAGAAACAAAACAGGCCTGTGGACCTGGGAGAAGCCCTTCTTCAAGTGAAATGTCAATCATTATTCAATATGGGGCACGAAACAGACAAAGGAGGGCTGCCCTGGTTGAAGGAGGGGAGGTGCTAGGCCCTCTCTGTGCTTCATCCCACTCAGAAGCCCCACAGGTGTTTACAGACCCCAGCAAGGAGCTCTCGGCCAGGTGATGGTCATGGTTTCATTCCTCTCTCATTCCACGTAGAATCCAAATGTCATTTGCATTCCCCAGGGTATTCCAAACATAGTGTAAAAACGATTGATCTTGTCCAGCTCTTTGAGGGTTTGTGCAGGAGAAAATTGAAACCCAGGAGGTGAAATGACAGCCCCGGGACCCCAGCCCGGGCTCCCCGTTCAGTCTTTCTCCACAATAGGCTGCCACCAGCTGAAAGGCGCTCCAGGCCTCCCCAGTTTTGTCCCCAGCACATCCCATCTGGTTCCCTTCTGACTCTTCAGGAGCCTGGAAAGCAAGTCGCTTTACATTCAACCAGGCCGTGAGCAGGGCTGTGGAGTGAGAGACCACTGAGCCGGGGCTGGGAGGGGAGACCGGATCTCTGACTCGGGAAGCTCACTGTCTAGGACAGGGAAGGCTCGGATGTCAGTCTAATTACAGGCCTGTCATTATTCATTAGTCCTTCGGAGGGACTGGCAAGGGTGGAAAGGAAAGAAGCATGAAGGGAAAGTGGGGAAGCGAGAAGGAGCTCAGCTAGGAGAGCCCTGGGGAGAGCAGGAGAGTGGGCCAGGCTGACCTGGGCACCCCATGTCCCTCCTTCCCCACCTTTCACCCATGACCCCAGCTCCCTGCTCAGCGCCCAGAGGACAGTCAGACAAATGCCCACTGCCCCAGTTCTCCATCCTGCCGCAACCTTGTGCTCCTGGGCACTGCGGGCTGCTTCTCCACTCCCCTCAGACTACCACGATTCACTCATTCACATGTTCATTCGTTCAACAAATATTCATTAACTACCTACTATGTGCTGGGATTTTTCTAGACACTGAGGACATAATGGTGACAGGTCTGATTTTAGGTGGAGTGCTCAGAGAAAGTCTGAGGAGGTGACATTTGAGTGGGAACCTGAATGAAGTAGAGGGAGGGAGAATCTAGGCCCTCAGAACGGCAGGTGCAAAGGGCCTGGGGCAGAGCTGCAGTGTGCCTGATATGCCAAGGGAGACCCAGTGGTGGAGCAGAATGAGGAAGGGGATAATCGTGGGGAATGAGGTCAAAGTAATATTCAGGGAACAGGTTTTGAGGTACGAGGGTGGGAACAGGGAGGCAGGCTGGGAGGCTAGTCCCATGATCCCGGTGTATAATGATGGTAGCTGAGATTAGGGTGGGAGAAGTGTTCAGAGTCTTTCATTTAAAGAGTTTATATTTTATATATTCTGACCTCAGCTCTCATCATCTCCCTTCGTGATTGCTCCCTATCTAGGTTTTGTCTGTCCCGTTCACAGAGTAATGAAGAGTTTCTTTAGTGCCATCCGCATGTGAGAAGGTCTCTCACCATCACACTCCCCTTGCTTCTCCCAGGTGCTTATCCAGGAAGGTGGGAGGCCCAACGGTCTGACCCAGGGGGGGCTTCCAGGAGCTGAGAGCAGGGCGGGCGTGGGCAAAGGGGGGATCAGGTCAATGTCCGTGGGGATGGGTAGGCAAGAGTAGCCACATAGACGACACAGGATGCTTAGGACACAGAGGGACCACAGCCAGGGTGGCAAGAAGTGGGTGGGTGGGAGAGGAGGGTCAGACCATCCCACACCCTCATCTCCCTCCTCAACCTCAATCGGCTACGGAAGCTGGCACGGCCCCTTCGTTGTTGCAAAAGCTTGGAAGTTTTATGATCAGGGACTCTGAGTCCCCAGGGGGCGGTGCTGGACCAATCATGTCACACTCTCTCAATCAAACACCTCTCTCACACACCAGACACCCAGATCAGGGCTGGCAGAATATCCTCGGGACAGAAGTGAGAGAGGCTGTGTGCTCCTCTCCTCCCCTTTCTGTTCACATTTAGCCAGAATGACACTTTCAAAAAGTAACCAGAGGGCTTCCCTGGTGGCGCAGTGGTTGAGAGTCCGCCTGCCGATGCAGGGGACACGGGTTCGTGCCCCGGTCCGGGAGGATCCCACATGCCGCGGAGCGGCTGGGCCCGTGAGCCATGGCCGCTGAGCCTGCGCGTCCGGAGCCTGCGCTCCGCAACGGGAGAGGCCACAGCAGTGAGAGGCCCGCGTACCACCAAAAATAAAAAATAAAAAGTAACCAGAGACCTTGTCAACATATGGGCCGCCATTATGGAAGAAAGACATCACAGTTTACCGATGATAGTGCAGAGCAGGAGGTAATTATATGGCAGTGAACTAGATGGCTGTATTAAATAGATCGTGGGTTTTTTCCTTTACAATTATATGTTTTTCTAAAGGAGTGAGCAGGATACGGATCAAGGCAAGGTTGCTGAGATGCCAGTGGGCAGTCCCGCTTGTGGCTTAGGTGTAGCTGCTAAGCCCAGCTTGGGGATTCAGACCCTTGGTGTGTGTCTGTCCCCTCACCTGGACATAAAGCTCCCAAGCTCCCACCGTGTCATCGTTTCTCTGTCCACACTCCTGACATAGCTGACGCTATTTCAGCGTCTGCTAAATGGACGCAGGAATAAGTGGAGACACAAGAGGATGGCTGCCCGTTCCCCACCCAGCACGGTGCCCGGGACACAGAGGAAGTAACCGAGGATCGCCACAATGACGACACTGTGTCCATCCTGGGTCCCACTCCCACCAAGGGTCTACTCTCTGCTTCCTCGGGTGAGCGCTTCCTGACCAATGGCGGGGAGAAGGAAGCCTGGGGGTTATGGGTGTTATACCCCTTCAAGGCAACACACTGAAGCTCTTTGGTGGGTATCTTCTGAAGACGAGCTTTGCTGGGGGCTTGGTTGGGGATAGTGTGAGCACTTTTCAAATCTCTGGATAACTGCCCATTTGGCTTACTGAGCACAGGCCTGGCCCCCCTCCAGGAGGGAGCTCCTGCCCAGACAATCTGAGCTGCAGCCCTTGGGCCAGGGACCAGTGAGAAGCAGGCTGTGGCGCTCCTCTGTTCCAGTAACGATGGCAACATCTCCCGGGCCTCCAGCGCGCACGGCGCTGTCTCCCACTTCCTTTCTGACCTCCCCGCACCCCTGGAGGTAGACAGTCAGTGTGGAATGCCACTTCACCCTCAGAGATTCAGAGAGGGTCAGCTGACCTGCCCGCCCATGGTTTTGTAGGAAGTAAGAGACAAGACAGGATGCGAGCCCTGACTTCCCAATTCCGAATTCTTCGTTCCCTCCACGACACCACTGAGCTCCCTCTGAGAGTGCGAAGTTCAGAGCAGCAGGGGGCCTGAGAGATCATTTATTCTGAGCCCATCACTTCACAGCCAAGGCCCAGGAAGGAAGAAGCGAATGGGGTCCCCTCCTCCTGGGGCCCGGCCCTATGCACGTACCAGGACATCTAGTCCTGATTCCCTGGGGTGGTCCATCTTCTTGACATCCTGTCCCGCCATCACCATTTTACTCTCCAGACTATTTCCTCTCCACCGCAAGACAGCTCAGGCAGCTTATAGCTGTTTACCAGCAGTCAGGGAGAGGATGACTTCAGTGGAATATAAACTATCGAATTAAATTCCCCTCTTCAAATGCCACCCAGATCCACTCTACCTGAGAATTTCAGTCAGTGCTGACGACTTCTTCCTGCTCTTTAATGGAAAGCAACAGACACGTTCTCTGCCTGCCACTGGAGCTGGGCTGCTGCTGTGGAAGATGCAGTTAGAGGGGAAGGAGATGTCCGCGTAGATGGGTATAACAATAAGTCACCTGAAAGTGCGGCTCTCTTGAGCTCCAGGCAATGCCATTAACTAAGCCGGGAAACAGCTTCATTTCCTGGAGCTTGAGTATTAGACAGAGGCATGCAGCGGGGAAGGTGGGGGGTGGGGGGATTAGGGTGGGGTTGTGTCCTTCAGACACCTTCTAGGGACTCAAGGAAACAGTGGGAGTGGGAGAGGAATGATAGGGGAGAAGAGACACCCGGCCAGCACCAAAACCTGAGTAACGCTCATACCCAGCAAACCCAAAAGGGTGGGACATGGGCCCTCAGTCCTGGTCCCACCATTTATTAGCCATGCCATCTTACGCAGGTCACTTTTCTGAGCCTTTGTTTCCGTTCTCTGTGAAATTGCTTCCCTGCCTGCATTATGGGATGTAAGAGCTTTCTGAGAATTTTCGAGTGCTATACAGTCGTGAGCTACAAATATACTGGGGGAAAGCGGGGAAGGAGGAACTGCCTGAGAGATTTTCCTCCAGACCCCCCAGGCTCTAGGATTGACTTAGGTCCAGGTGGGACAAGAGGGGCCAAAGCCATCTGTGTCCTGGAAGGAGAGCGCTTGGCCGGGCAGCCATCCCGGAGGTGCCCTCCGAGAGGCAGCAGAGGAGGTGCTCTGGAGCCCTGATACCCTGGAGACTCAGGGCACCTCCCAGCCCCAAGATCCCTGGGTATAGACGGGGGAGGAGGGCCAAGGGCTGAGGCTGTGTTATGACACCGCCTTAGAGCTGGAGAGAGAGATGCCGGAGTTTCACAGGCCTGCTGGGCCTGCTGCTTGCGGCTGGTAACCACTGCCTTGGGGTGGGGTCCTGGACCCTTCCCTTCCCCCTGAGCTTGGGCCTCTTTCTTTCAGCCCTGGGACAGAAGACAAGATCCTTCCAAGTCCTCCTTTCCTCACAACTATTCCCTCCTCAGAGTGGGCTCAAGATACACTTTTAAGCCCCTCTACTTGAGGACAATAGAATCCGCCTTACTTAGGATGTAAGGAAAAACAAGTCAAAAATAGTAATTGTGCACCTACCATGTGCCAGGTGCCGTGCCAGCTGGTTTACGTACACTGATCTCATTTACTCCACATAATCACCAGTTGAAGTGGGTTAGCCCCATTTTACGGATGAGGGAACTGAGGCACAGAGAGGTTAAGTCATTTTTATAAGATCACACAGGTGGTAAAGTGACAGGGCAGGGATCAGAACCTGAAATTTCCTGACTCTAGTATCCATGTTCTTTCCACCATGGCAACCACCCGAAAGCAGGAGGATGCTCAAGGAAGCAGACTCCAGAAAGACTGGAAATGGCAAAGATATATTCCTTCATTCTTTTTCAGCACTGAGTAATATTCTGTTGTCCAAATGTGCCACAGTTTATTTATCCTTTCATTTACTGAAGATTTTGCTGCTTCCAAGTTTTTAGTAATTATGAATAAAGCTGCTCTAAACATCCAAAAAAAAGAGAGAGAGGTGAAGGCCCCCGACCTGCCTTCTGTCTTTGGACATTAGGATGCTGTGAGGGGGTTGGGCAGCCATCACTATCTGATGGGAGACATCACTGACACATCAGGAATAGCAGAGCAGGAGGATGGCGAAAGCCTGGGTTCTTGGTGACATTGCTGCGCTGATGAGCTGACAGCTTCTGGAGACCCCAGCCCTGGATTTTTTCTTATTTCATGAGATAATGAGTGTCTGTATTGTTTAAGCCACGATCAGGTGAGCATTTTATTACCTGCAGTCCATCCCATACACTCTAATGCCTAGAACACCGCCCACACATGATAAGCCCTCCATAAAGGGCCATTTAATTAGTGAAATGCAAAAAAAAAAAAGTGAGCATATGTGAGGAAACAGGTTAAACTCAATATAGAATATAGAGAAAGATGAATATAGAGAAAGATGGATTTTTCAGAGGCTGTTTTCTCACAGATGGAGTTGGGCTCAGTGGGTTCAGATGGGTTGCCACTTACTCCATCGTAAGTGCAAGAAAAGATGAAGGTCCAGATACATGGGACGGACGGTCTCTCCTGGGAGAGAGACCCCAGGAATCCCTCACAACTGTTCACTGCTTATCCTTGGCAAGCTGGCAGAGCTTGTCTGGGGGCAACAAATTTGGTGAGAAGTTTCAGAGAAACACATCCAAACAGAAGAGGGAATGGTACGGGACTCACCCTGGAGCCAGTATGTAAAACAGAGAGCTGCAAAGACCTCCTCCGTCTTGGCCTTTGATTTAAATCAATAAAGTCAGGAAGCATCTGGATGACTCTCTTGGTTCACTGTGGAGTCCTGACAGCCACCCAGGGGCCTTCCCGTTTATTCACTACCAGCAGCTGGCACTAACTCAGCAGACACGGGGCACAGCCTTACTCTTTCTGTTGGATCCACCAATCCGATTAGACCAACGGGGATCACTGATCCACCACCCAGTGTCGCTCATGGACCCCAAAGGAGTCGGGATGGTACCTTCTAAAATGCACCCCAATATTGCAGACCAGCCCTCAGCCAAATTACAAGGTCTCCTGAGATTTATCTCTGTGTCCCTCCTGCCTTCTCCAGCACCATTCCTGGCTGTCTTTTGTGGGGCCCTATATGAAATTGTACATTAGCTCAATGTTCACTCTAAATTTCCCCATTAAAAGTCTGCACTCAGAAAAAGTCTTAACATCAGCCAGTAGCATGCTAGTGTGAATTAAAGTCTTTGTCAAGGCTATTTGCTAACTAAATCTCATTGCCCCTAAGGCACCCTTGATGTGTTCATCTTACAAGCTTTGTGTCAGGTCTTAACCATTGTTTTGCACTGTTTCTCTCTTAGTATTATTTCATTTTCATTGATTTCTAGTTCCCCAACTAGACCATAAGTACCTCAAGGACAAAGCTGACATCTTCTACCCATACTTGGGATTCAATTATTTGTTCATTCATTTATTCAACAAACAACTATTGGGTATATCCTAGGTACTGGGCTCTGTGCTAGGTCTGAGGTTTCCAACATGAATAAAGCATAGTCCCTACTTTCAAGCTCTTACAGTCAGTCTATGCGGGGCAGACAGTTAGGTCTCCTCCTCAAAGATGTCCAGGAGTCCAATCCTCCTTATTGCTTCCGCTTTTATCCTTGCCACATCCATCCGTCACCAGCCTGTGTTTGAACAAGTCTGAGTAAGTCTGTTTCTTGCAATCTAGAGAAACCAATTACAACATCCCCTAGGGCAAGAAATGTTTGAACTGCCTCTTAGAGGATCAGTGTAAGGGAAATGAGGGCACGGGGAGGATATTCCTGGCAGAGGGAACAGCACAGATAGGAGCACAAGGCCAAGAACAGCTTGTTGCAGGCAATGCCAAACACATGTGCATTCACTTCTATTTTGGGGGCCTTCATTGTGGAATGGAAGGCTTTGTCCACAGGAAAGCAATCCCAGACATCACAAGCCTGATAGAGGAGGTATTTTGGGACATGCGTAGGGGAGAAAGTCCCTTCCCCGGAGCCTGCGAAAACACACTGGGTAGGCAGCTGTCTCCAAAGACCAATGCTGAAGGCCGATCCTGCTGATTCATAGGAGCTCGTTTGATGGCCAAGGATGCTTAGAGGGGGCAGCCTATCTGTGGCAGCCAAAGTCCTGCAGAGAAAATCGTTCTCGAAGGGGGAATGGCCAAGCTGAAAGGGACCCTAAGAGATTGTTGCACTCAGCTGATTCCAAGGGCCTCGCATCAAGATGGGAGGAATGTGGCACCCGAACCCAGCCTTCCATCCCTTGAGAAATACCATTTCCCCCGCAATTTGGTGTTTACACATCAGAGGAATTCAGACTCCCGAGCTCGGGAGTGTAGGAGTTTGGGGAGTATTAATAAGATAAGCTAGGTTTGAGCCACGCTAGCTTCCCAGAAAAGGCTGGCTCCAGCGTACAGAGCCAAGTGACACGGGCTCTAAAATAATCCCATGCAGCCAAACAAGGCAATGTCATCCCCCTTCCCCTGCCAGGGCTCCACTGGGCTGCCAGCTAGCCCTTCCTCTCCCAAGCACACCTTCTGGGGAGACTACATCTTGATAAGAGCCTGGTAAGAGTCTACTTAATTCCACAGAAAATTGGAACTAATTGAAGACCTACCATGTGAGGCCCTGCTATTGGAGAAGTGTGAAGAGCTCAGATTTTCTTACTTGGGACCCATCCCAACCATCCAACGCCAGAGGATCAGATGTGCTCAACAAGGACATCCTTCCCCCATAAGGACATTCACCCCAAGCTCTGGCCTCCCTCCAGCCCCAAGGATTGTCTTTCCACGACCTAAAATGGCATCCTGCTTGCCTTTCATCTATCTGAAGCCACAGACCTCGTTAGCTCTGGTTTTTTAATATAAATTTATTTATTTATTTTTGGCTGCGCTGGGTCTTTGTTGCTGCGGGTGGGGCTTTCTCTAGTTGCGGTAAGCAGGGGCTGCTCTTTATGGTGGCTTCTCTTGTTGAAAAGCATGGGCTCTAGTTGCGCGGGCTTCAGTAGCTGTGGCACATGAGCTCAGTAGTTGTGGCTCGCAGGCTCTAGAGCACAGGCTCAGTAGTTGTGGCGCACAGGCTTAGTTGCTCTGCAGCATGTGGGATCTTCCCGGACCAGAGATAAAACCTGTGTCCCCTGCATTGGCAGGTGGATTCTCAACCACTGCACCACCAGGGCAGCCCCTCATTACCTTTTAAAAAGCAGTGCCCATTTGCTTCCATCCAGCTTTAAAGATGGCTACTTAAGGGCAGAACATGCCCAATGCCCATTCATATGCAAGTTTAATGAGGTCAGAGTCCTATCTTGTTCATTGTTTAACTTCCAGCACCTAGGACAGTGCCCAGCACATAGTTCAATAAATGTTTGTTGAATGGGTGAAAGAATTTGTTGACTGCCTTACCCCCTAAGCTGTAACCTTGTTGTTTATTGTGTCCTCTTTGTTCAGAGCAGTACATGGCACATAGTAGTCACTCAATAAACATTTGTTAAATAAATGAATAAGCATGCAGATCACTGATTTTTTTGACAAATAATTTTTCTTACAGTGTCACCAGCATTCATTCAATGAATTATTGAACCTCTTCCACATGTCAAGCCCTGGGCCAGGCTTGAAGATCCAAAGCTGCCCAAGACAGAACCCCTGCTTCTAGGTATTCACCATCTAGTGGAGGAGATAAATATGTAAACAAATAAAGTAGAAGCCCTCCAATCTGGCAGGACTGGGAGTCACCCTTTGTCAACAAATTGAAAATGTCAAGTGGAGAATTATGTTTTAAAAAATGATACCATGCTGGATGTCTTCCATTTGACCCCTGATCCACTGTCCATTCCCCATCTGCTGCCCACCCTGGGAGTTTTACCTGCATAGACTATACCAATGGACTCCTTTGCCTTCTTTCTCTCTATTGGGTTTGGCCAATGGGAGACACTGGCAGGAGATCGGAGGGAGGGAGAAATTAGAAACCAGGGTATTATTCCCTAGCTCCCTCTCTTAACCCCAAACCCAGCTGCTGTCCAGAGGAACCCTGGGTGCCCCTAACCTGTGGCCCTCTCCCTTGTGGTTTCCCTAATTTCTGCTCACGGTTTTATAAACAGTCCTTTTATTAAAATCTCTTCAAAGTATCTCATTTGAGCACACCAATTTTTTCCTGCTGAAACCAACCAACACACTTCCTTTTTTATCTTAAAACGTACAAATGTACTAATTCTCCTCTTATTCAGTGCGGAAGCCAAGCCCTTTTCTCAGAGTGTGGGTCTGCTGGCTGAAGTTCCACATCATCTTTCATGTATAAACAACATCCATCACATAGAGACTAAGATTTTGCCAGTTTCTTCTTCTTTCAATTGGACCAAGAATTTAAGGACCCTTGTTAAAGCCATCCAAGTGCAGAATCCTTCCAGATTTTTACAGGTCTTTTTCTAATCTATAGTTGTTTCACCCACACTTAATTTTCCAGCAGCTTGTTTTCATGACTCGCCTGTAGGGACCCTTGTTTTCCCTTTTAAAACCTCAACATTTATTTCTTCGTTTTTTTTTTTTTTTTTTTTTTTTTGATCAAACTACATTCATTGACTCCTACTCTGTCTCAGGCCTTGGGCTGGAACTCAAGGCACAAAGGTGGGGTCTCTGCCCTCAAGTTCCGTCTTGGGTGGACACAGATGTGACCAGATAACAGCCTTTCATTAACATCAGTTCATTCAAACCCCTTCAAACATCAGCTTCTTCATATCTTTCTGAAGCTTTCAACATAGACTCTCCCTCCTCTCACACATGTATTTCATTGGTTCGTGTCATACTTGATTAATTCCTGTAACTACTGTAACAAGTAGAATTGGCCTAAGTGGGTTTTGGAGCAAACACAACCAGCTCCCGGTGAGTGTGTAAATCAGTAGGCAGAACTAGAGGGTAGCCTCGCAGGCAGATGGGCTCAGGGGGCCTCAGGCACTGATTAGTGTGTGTCACAGAGGGGAGCAAAGTCTACTTTAGTCCAGCAGAGATGGTTAAGAGAGGCATCACTATAATTAATGTATAGAGTGAGAGCTATTTGCAGTATAAACGTTAGCTTTTTTTTCTTTTCTATCATGCAAGTGCCTGACTTAAGCTTTGACTGCCTTCAAAGAGGCATCCACTTCAAAGATGATGATCTCAAATAAACACACAACTAGAGATGCAGCATCACAACTAGAAAAAGAGCCAGGCCACCTCCCAGCACTGAGACATTTGTTTGTTTTCTAGATCTTGGTTGATTTTGATAACTGACCACTTGGGCCATTTGTGTTTCCTATTCCCATGCTTTAAATTCTGCTCTTAGGTTTTAAATTCACCAATAAAGAGTGAGCCTGCAAAGCCCTAGCCCCCAACCCTCAACCACAATATATGCCAGATCTCAGGCCCCAGGTGTGTGCTCTCTGCCCCCACTTCTTGCGACCTCACTGTGTGGCCCCAGGTGTGCTGTGCAATTTCCAGGTCCTATAAGTAATAAACCCTTATTTTTTCAAAGTTTCCTGGTGGTTATTGCTGAAGGGTATCTTGCAATCATAATAAGAACCAGAAGGACCCGTCCAACCACAACATGGATTCTTGATAGGCTGAGACCAGCACAAAGCAGCATTTCAGTGGCAACACAGACAAAGCAATAACATGGAGACTTGGGGAGGAAGATTCGCAAAGAAGATGTGATAGGAGTTGGCCTTAAGTTTAGCAGACAAGAGAAGGACAGTGAGGAGGAAAGGTCAAGCTCAGGGAAGAGCATATAGAAAGGCCCTGAGTGTGAAAAGGCATGTGGATGACGTGCACACCTATGGCCCTCCTGCAGGTATATGTGCCCCAGGAGACCTGGACAAAATGTTCATGGTGGCCCTGTTTGAACAGGAAATAAAACCAACCAACTGAAGCAACAGCAGGACACTATCCTTAAAAATATGGTGTAATTATACCCTCGAATACTATACAAGAGTTAAAATGAATGAATTATAGCTACATATATTATGGATGAATCTTGAGAATATAAAGTGGATCAAGAGAATAGCAGAAGAATTTGTACAGTATGACTTTACCTATAAGACATTCATAAAAATGTGCAAAACAATGTATTTTATTATTGTGGACGGAAGGAAAATGGTAAAGAGTGAGGAAGCCATTCTCTCTGGACCAGAGAGAATGGCAGTGAGAGAGG
Source organism: Delphinus delphis (assembly GCF_949987515.2). Lineage (NCBI taxonomy): Eukaryota > Metazoa > Chordata > Mammalia > Artiodactyla > Delphinidae > Delphinus > Delphinus delphis. The sequence goes on along the minus strand of NC_082692.2, from coordinate 34,215,376 downwards.
AAGAGGTGGCTTTAGGGGCTGATGGGGCAAGCGTGATGAGGCCCACAGGCCTCTGAAGACCTTGGGTTTTCCTCTGAGTGGGGTAGGGAATCATTGCAGAGTTTTGAGCAGAGGAGTGAAAGGTGTAACACATGCATGCATTCATTCATTCATTTATTCAACAAGTTGATCTACCCTCCACCCTGCACCTTGTGCCGGTTCTGCGGGAGGGCCGTGGTGCAGTCCCTGAGGCTGTGAAGACCCAGCACTGCAGCGTGATGGATGCAAAAGAGAGGTGGGCATCCAGCGCCCTGGGGCACAGAAGAGAGGTGACCGGTTCAGTCTGAGGAGCCCCAGGAAAGTTTGATAGAGAAGAAATCATTTGATCTGAGATTTGAGGGAGGCATAGGATTATGCTTGATGAAGAACAACGTTCCAGGCAGAGAACGCCTTGTGCAGTAAAGGGCTTGAGAAAAGTCACGGTACACCATACACTTGGATGATACAACACAGAACAGGCTGATCTGATGCAGGATGAGCCAACAAGACGTGTGCGTGTGTATGTGTGTCTGTGATCTCCCTGAGCCTCTCCACACCCCGGGTGTGAGGATGCACAGAGAAAATCTTCGCGGGCTGAACCCTGATGTCGGCAAGCATCGCGTCTGTGGTTCCTAACCAGAGAGCAGTCTATCCTTCTGACCAAATCCACCTGGAAAATGCCAAACAGAAATACTGGGCTCAGGGGTAGACTTAGCCGTGCTTGATTCACTCTGAAATACCTTGAACTGAGGGAAAGAAGACAGGCCACCTCTGCTCTTAAAATACTGTTGTCACGCTTCAGGGCCTGGATCTGAACAAACAGCTCCCTGCTTTGAAGGAATGACGTTCCCCAACATCACCTCCCAGGCAGAACTCTGACACCAGAGCAGTCTTTTTCTGCATTCTCCCACCTTCCGCTTCTTGGGATCCCCCTCTGAAATGGGAACTAAATAGAGATTCAAGCGGTTATGCCCCAGCAGTCCAGATGAAAGACAGATACATTTCGGAAAGACTTGTGGAAGACGTGATGGAAGAGACCCATCTATGCTGGACCTGGGTGGGCAAGAGGGTCTTAGGTATAGTTTAGGAAGAGGACAGCTGGGGACAGGGAGATGACACGAATGAGTGTTAGGAAAGGAGGACAGAAAAGAAGTCGCCCAAGGACGGAAAACAGGGAGGCATTTAGTGGGAAAGAAGGCCAAATAGACAGAACTCCCAGATAGAATGAGACGATTTCCAGAGGTGGTATATTTGTTTCCTAGAGCTGCTATAGTAGAGTGCCACAAACTGGTTGGCTTAAAACAATAAAAGTGAATTCTCTCCTAGTTCTGGAGCCCAGAAGCCTGAATTCAAGGTGTTGGCAGAGACACACTCTCTCTGAAGACTTAGGGGAGGATGCATCCTTGTTCCTTTCAATTTCTGGTGGGTGTTGGCAGCCCTTAGTGTCGCTGAGATTGTAGACACTCCAAACTCTGCCCTTGTCATCACATGGCAAACCTCTCATATGTCAACATTTCCCTCTTCTTATAAGGACACCAGTCATTGGATTTAGGGCCCACCTTAATCCAATATGACCTCATCTTAACTTAACTACATTTGCAGAGATTCTATTTCCAAATAAAGTCACATTCACAGATACTGGAGGTTAGGACTTCAACACATCTTTTTGGGGGTACACAGTTCAGCTCAAGACCGATGGTAAATAAGATGGAGACCACAGAGATTTCCTTTCAGGAGAATTCTGGGGCTGCTTCCAAGCTCAGAGGAAAGAAAGGGATCTGCAAGGCCCTCCAGTGTCACAGCAGGGGAATTATGCCAAGTGTCTGCCATGCCTGGTTTAGTCTTGGGACACAAGTAACGGGAACTGATGGGATGAAATGTGAATTTCATCAAAGGGTAAATCCTGTCCCTTTGGGGACTATTCTTCTGCTGTTCCCAGCTCCAAAAAATCTTCAGCTACCCTCAACTCAGCCTGCCTTCCCCAGGGCACCTCACCCTGTGCATCTTTTTTCTCCTCCTCCCTCAACCGCCCTCACTTGTCCCATGTGATGTGCCCTCAGGCTTAACTCCCTGATAGACTAATTGTTGTCAATGGCACAATTGGTTTCATGCCTTGCCTCTGCAACTGGCGATTAGCCTCTTAATAGGAGCTTCCTGGAGATATAATGCCTTGACACAGAGGCGAGATGGAGCCCCCTGGGACTTTACCGAGTTCCTCCCTTCAATCACTGAGCATCTGTGAGAAGTGGGACCTGGTCCTCAGAGGAAACCTGTCCTTTAGGAATTGGCTTCCAAACTCGATGTTGACCGGCTGACCTGGAAAAGTTGCGTTACCTACTCTTGAAAATGGAAAGAATGAGGTGGCCCAGGAATTACCAGGATTCAACTGCAGCCACCAACTCTGCTCAGTTGCTTTTTGATCTAGGGTCTCTCACGGGCTCTTGTGTCTGCAAACTCACTCTAATAACTCCCCGTGTGGCCAACAGCAGGCCCCATGTCCTCTCTGGAACTCGGTCTCTCCCTCCTTTCAATGGGGGAATAAACAACATCACAAGGTCTCTTTTGACTGTGACACTTATTAGTGGTTTTTACAAGCTGGTTTGACTCAAATTATATTTTTCAAAATCCAATCTGTGCTTGGACACTTCAACTATTTTATTACTAGGTCTACAGTACATAACACGGTAATTGTGTAATTAAGAGATAATGTTGATGTTGTAGAACAATGTTGACAAGATAATAGCGTTCTGACACCACATAAATGCCAAAGCAAGGGAACACATTTCTAGGTGGAAAAACAGAAAAACAAGTGGCAAACAGCCCAAAGACTCTTTGTGGTCCAAGTTGGTTCATTTGCCTCACAGCCCAGTTTCCACCAGGACATTTGAGGGCTGGCCCACATCGTGCCCCCTGGTCCCTGCTGTGTGACCCGCCCCGCCCCGAGCATGGGGGTCAACACTGAAGATGGCAGGGTCATCTGCAGAAGCTGGTCCTCACCACTCCACATGCAGACTCTCGGAAATGTAGTCACATGACTTCCAGTCCTGGTGAGACTCGAGGTCCTTGCGTTCAAACACTAGGAAGTGCCCCACCATCGCCAGATGAAAAGGTTGAGATGCAGATTCAGGAAGATCTTCTCTTGGTAAGGAAGGAGGATGGGAGCCCTGGAGGCTTTTCCCAGTTTGCCACTTTTCCTTGCTCTAGCCCGAATGCCTTACTTAAACCTGGTTTCTCAAGGGAGCAGGGAGCTGGAGGCAGAGGAGGGACAAGACACGTGACCTTGAGACCCAGAAGTGGCTCCCCAGAGCAGATGGATCAGGCGTTGGACTGCCTACAAAGGGGAAGTTGGGGAGGATGGAAGCATGAAGGTTGTGAGTAAGGAGGAGGGCTTGTCTACAACACCTTACAGTGTTGGGAAAGGGCTGCTTGACCTTGAAGTTGAGGAGAGGTAAGAATAGAGCAAGCAGGGAAGTGCTGGTTCACGGGAGGGAAAAGGTTAGGCTGTTCTCCGCAGGAAGGGCGACATAGGTGAAATAAAGAGTGCTGGCTTTGGAGCCAGAAGAACCAAATTCAAGCCAGTCAATTGCTAGGTGACTGATAAATCACTGACTTCTCCTCCCTGGGCTACAATTTCCTCGCTCCTGAAACGAGGCTGATGAACCTGATCTGTAGCACCCAAACACTCTGAACGGAGGCAAACTTCTATTTCCAACTAGCTTCCTGGGTGATGGGGACGAACAGAGGGTCTAGGAGCTCATGCTCACATCCACAGAGCTTATGAAACTATCAGATGGATTCACATGATTTTGATAAATTCCTGAATGCCAGGGTTATGATGGGATCCTAAATACAGTTATGGGGTTGAGGCACCCCTGACCCATGAGAGTAATGTCAGGTGGAAGTACAATCCCTTCACTTCCCTGTTGGACACAGAGCCCAGGAGCCAGTGGACCACAGGTCCAAAGAGATGTGAACCCCATTCTCCCACATCTCCTCGCCTTTGTACTTGCTGGTCCCTCTGCCTGGAACCCTCTTCCCCTCCAACTGAACGCTTTCCAATTCAACCAGTGGGTTACCAATTAGGGAAGCTTTGTTGATTCCCCTCAGCAGTTAATTACTTTCCTTGTCACATTGAATAATTTATATTCTGACCTGCCGAGATTATTTGTTTGCAGATTCATCTCTCTTGTTAGACTTCTAGAGGGCAGAAACTGTCTCTTCACCTCTCTAAATTGGGTAATGAGCATAGTGTCTGCACAGTGTAGGAGCTCAGTAAACTGCTGTTGAATGAAAGGAAGCGAAAGATAAGGAAGAAAGGAAGGAAGGAGTGAGGGAGGGAGGGAAGGAGAAAGGAAGGGAAAACAGCAATAAAAGAAGGACAAGGGTTGCTACTATATTCCTGTGTCTGTTCATAGGGATGTAGTTTTGATTAGTTGCAATCACTGTGTGATCCACTTTTTTATCCTGTTTTTCCATTTCATATTAATCTATAAGCATTTTCCATCTTGCTACACAATCCTCATAATTATCACTTTAATGGCTGCTTAATATCCCATCAGGTTGATGTACCATAAGTTACTTAACCACGTCCCTCTTTAGAACACAGCCTTTTAAAACATTAAACAGAAAGCTTGACAAGGTTTTAAAATAGACGGGGAAGGTGGTTTCTTGGCAACGCATGTGGCATTTCTGAGGTGCGCGTGCCTGACCAGGGCTTGGAGAAGCAGGGATGGGAGCTGAGGCCTGACTCTGAGTGGGTGAGAGCAGGGAAGGAGAAGGCGAGCGGGGGGTGGTTCTGCTGCCAGCCCCCGCTCTCCCTTAGCTGGCAGTCTGTGCCTTAGCTCTGCCTCTGATGAAGGAAAAGCAGTCACTGACCATGCTTGGGAAACTATAGTAGTAGCAGTAGTAGTAGTAGTAGTAATAGCTAGCCTAGATGGAGCTCTGCAGCAAAAACTTTATAATATTTCTCACTTAATCTTCACAACCAGCCAATAAAGTAGGTTCCATTATTTGATTCTCCATTTTACAGCGAAAGCAACTGAGACCCAGAGGTCACAGAGCCAGTGGGTGGTGGTCCTGATGCCAGACAGTCTGGCTTCAGACTCCCTCCCAGTCCCTCCCAGTCCCTCTCCTCCCCTCCTCTGTGACTCCTGTCACTCAACGATCCCCACTCCCCAAGCTCTCTCTACCCAGCCTGGTCAGACTTGTCCTTACCAGGTTGGATCTGGAGCCCTGGGGGACTTCAAAACTTTAGGCAGCAACCTGGACGAGGATGAAAGGGACCCACCGAGCCCACTGTTGGTGGGTGACTTACAACTGGTGACAGGGAACATGCGTTGGTGACAGGCACTGACTCTGGCCTCCAGCAGATAGTAAAGAGTGCAGAAACATTTAGATCTGGGTTTGCATCCTGGGCTCTGGGATTCAGCAGCCCTGTAGCCCTGGGCCACTCATATCTCTCAAAGACCCAGTTGTCTAGTCTGTAAAATGGAGATAATAATACCTACCTCCCAAGGCTTCTGTACAGATACAAGAGGATGATGGGTAACACATGCACAGTGCTCAATAAAGGGTAGCTGTTTCTGTTATCCCAACAGACCAGATGGGAGCCAGGGAAGAAGAATGTAGACACCAAGGGAAAATAGAAGGGTTTCATTTTCCATCGGCTCCGAAGGCATGGCTAGTAGGATGATGAGGGGGATGGATGGGGTTGGGGATGCTGATGATGGCATTGATGGGGCACTTACTGTGTGCCAGGTGCTGTGCTGTGCACTTTACATGGGTTAACTCATTCTACCTTAAAGCATCCCTATGAGGTAGGAACAATTATTATTCCTATTTTATAGAGGAGGAAGCTGAGATACAGCAAGGATTTCGTGGCTGCCTGTGGTGTTCCTATGGTCTTGTCTGGGTGGACACCAGCAGAGCATCTAGCATAAGCCCACTCTGCTCTGTGCTGGGCAGAGCCCCTTGGAGGATGGCTTTTCCCAAAAATGAGGGGCTCAGGGTTGTCCCATCAGAGAAGGGGGATTTGGAGAGGGGCCGAATGCCCTCCTCAAGCACTGGGGCCCCATCTTTGCTGCTGGCGCTGTGCCCGAGTCTTATCACTCCCCCAAAAGTCTGCTCCTTACCCAGCCGACAACAGGCATTCAGTAAAAGTGTGCTGAGTGAATGAATGTGAAGGACAAGAGTCTGTGAGGCCCCAAGGGGTAGTATTGTCCCAAGTATAGAAGCTACAGGGAAAGATGTCAACTCCTCATCAGGAGCACGTGTCCATTTGAGTCTCCAGGATGGGCTGCTCCTGTTGATAGGTAGTGAATCTACTGTCTCTGGAATCATTCCAGGAGAGCTTGGCACCACCACCCCACCCAGAGGCTGGCCACAAATGGGAGGCTGAACCTCACGACCTTCCAGGCCCCTCCAGTCCTGGGCTCCTGGGCTCATGTTTCCACAGTCTCCCCTTAAAACTTTCTTCTTCATTTCCCATCCTGGAGCTGGAAAAGAACTGAGAAGCTGAGAAGCCGCTTCCTTTGTAGGAGATAATAACAGAAAATTAGCTCCGCGTGTTTAACGGTGAACTCCTAAAGACTGATAGTGCCTGAGCTTAATCCAGAGTGATACATCTTAAAAGCTGACATAATCCCCGGAGTATACCTCGGATTGGGGCGGAGATAGCATGGAGCCACAACTGGCCTCGGCCATCTTGTTAAGACCTGAAGACTTCCATTGTAGGGACCCGATTACCTGTGGACATCAGATCGGAGTTCAGCTCAGGAGGAGACCTCTGATAAGGGGGAGACCGCTGATGCCTCACAGACCCATATGGGGGCCCGGCCTCCCCTCTGTTTGGAAACTCGCAGTTACAAACCGCTCTGGAAACAAAACATTCCTGCCCCCCAGGCCCCCCTCGGCACGTGCCGCGAGCTTGCAGCCGTGATCTCAGCACAAGTGAGGCTGAGTCGTTCCTTGCCAGCTTCTGCTTTGGCCTCAGCCTCTGTCCTTATAGTGGAAACAAGGGAGAAATCCAAGGGGTATGTTGTCCTGTGTCAGAAGCGCACGTGCCAGACAGCTTTCCTGCTTCTGTGCTGTTCTGACCCACTGTGTTCATTTTCTACGCTGCAAACGGCCACAAATGTAGAGGCTTAAAACAGCACCCATTCGTTATCTCACAGTTTCTGTAGGTCAAAATTCTGATGACTTAGCTGGGTTCTCTGCTTAGGGTCTCACAGAGCCAAAGTCAAGGTGCTGGCGAGGCTGGGTTCTTATCTGAAGCTCAGAGGAAGCCGTATCACCCAGACAGCAAACTTCCACGTGAAGGTGCCCTCCAGAATCTGCCCAGCCTCCTGCAAGCTCCTCACCTGGGTCCCCAGCACCCCTTCCCAGGGCCTCCTGGTGATATTTCCACCATTGGCCGGGAGCCTGACCACACAGACCCTGGAGCGGTTTGGTCTGCGTCTGGTTATCTCCCACCCTGGGTGTGCTTGACCCACAGGATGGTGCCTCTTGGTGCCCGTGCTCACCTAGCAGCAGAGCGTGTGGCCAACTCACCGGTCCTCCATAGTGCTCGGCACTCACCCAATGCCGTAGTTCATCCTCAGTTTTCACCTGCAGAAACTCTGAGAAGCTTCCACTAGACCTTCCTCTGCAGTGGAGGAAGGCTGTACCTGCTCCACCTTCCCCATCCCAATCTCCACGCTTCAGCGTCCACAGAGAGACTCTAAAACACATCCGTGTAGCCTTTGCTACGCTGCGAGCAGCCTGAGAGCAGAGACAGGGCCCTTTTCCTCTCTGCATCTTGAGCACCGGGGACAGTGCCTGGTGTGGGGTAGGAACTCGGAGATTCTGATCCAGTACATGAACCATTCACCTGCAGGATGCAGGAGGGGAAACGGTGGTTCCTAGAAGCCGCCTCTGGACCAGACTGACAGAATTTGGCAGACCAGTCAGATTCAATGACACACAGGGTACCTCCTTCCATTTCTCCATTTCTACAAAAGAGCAATGGCGGCTGAAAAGGGTAAGGAGAAGCCATGATTCTAATATTTCATGTCCCAGTTCAAAGCAGTGGTGAATTCGTGACTTGCTGCCTTCTTTCTTGTTGAGTCTTTATTTAGAGCCCATATCATGGAAGCCAACAAGGCTTATGGTAGAGGAGTTGGAAACTATAAAATTTTGAAGTAGCAGGAGTCTAGCTCACCCTGCCCTTGAGTTCTCTTGGATTGGCTCAGAACCTGGGACGGGAAGCCAGTGATGGAACCATGACCTGGGACCCTGATGTTCCTGAGTGGGGAGAGAAATGCCACACACTACCTCAAGTGTCATCCTTTCAACAGCAAGGGGAAGAAAACCTCTATCCCTCCCTAACTAAGTCCAATTTATAGGGAAGCTGCAGGCAGACAAGCCCGCCTTAACTGAGTGCACCGCCGCTGGTGCACCTGTGAGAAGTGGTGTCAGAGGTTGGTGGGCTCGTTTCGGCTGCTCACAGCTGCGTCAGCTGCAGGGTGAGTAAAAAGTGTTCTTTAGATTGTTCTCTCTGGCTTCATCACAAAACGTCTCTTGAAATGCTGCAGGAATCAGGCTGGAATTTATCATACATTCGGGGTAAATAAGTCAACCCAGTGAGAAGATTTGCTGCAACCGCTGAGAGTTACAATCGCACTAGAAATGGCCTCGCAGATACAATGGTATAAAACCTGAAGTTTTATAGAGAAAAAATGTAGGTGAACATATTTACTCAGACCGTGCGCGCAAGCTGGAAGATTTGGGTGCCTTAAGCACCTCACTTGTCCTCGTCGACTTTCTCGCGATTTTTATTTGTTGCCTGTGTCATTGTCTACTTCAGGCCTCACTCCCCTTCTGACTAGAAGCTCCATGAGGGCAGGACGGTTTCTGTCTTTGCAACATCAACTCCACCGGCAAGCTTAGTCCCTTACACAGGAGGCATTTATTAACTAATTGTTGAATAAATAAATATGTGCATAAAGTTTCTTTTAAAGCAGAATGGAAAACCAGAGAACCACTGAGCAGTCACTGATAATGTTTGGAATGGTGGAACACTATCAGTTGCACTTAGATGGGTATTTGTGTTTCCTTAACTCTAGCTCACAGCTATATCACAAATGTTAGTGAATAGGTAGTATTTTTAATCCAAGAATTGATTTCTACAGAAAAAGTATATAATAGCTTATAATCAAGGGCTATTAGAGCTGAGATGTTGCTAAGCCTCCTGGGAACCCTGATCATGGGGCCAGGTGAGCACGATCCAGTCCCATAGGCATGGTGCCCAAGGCAAGTGGCAGCGAATGTCAAGCCAACATAGTCTAGCCCTCCAGGCATAGGAAGACCCATCCAGGTTTTGCCAACATGGTCTACCCTCCAGGCATGGGAAGACTCATCCAGGTTTTTGGAAGCAGTACCAGCCTCAAGGGAGCTGACATTTGCTGAAATAGGAACACACTCCCATGAGAGGAGGCTGGCAGTGAGCCTCTTCATTCCTGACTTGTCTGTGAACTGACCCTTGACCTTCTCAGCCTGGCTGGAGAACGTTACTTTGCAGCCTCAAGAAGGAAGTCCGTCCCAACTGATTCAAAAGACATCAAGGACGTTGTCCCCTTTCCCTTTTCTAGCTTCTCTTCAAAGAACTTTGAGGGAACTGGAATTTTCAATAGAAGTGGGTGACAGCCAATGCCCAGCCACTTTAAAGACCATAATGATGTACATTCATCTCACTTCCTGACCCTCTTGACAGAGCCAGCCTAGTTACTTAATATTCTAGTGTCCTGAATCCCTTGCTCAGAGAACCTCATTGGTTTATATAAAGGGAAACTGAAGCCATACACTAGGCTTCATGAGAAATTGCTAGAGCTCATGAGTTAGATTCGAAGCAGGACACCCACGACCAATACTCCCTCACCCAACAAATTAAAAACCAACACCGCTCCATGAAAATGAGCTTCCCTGATTCTTCTCACCCGGCACAGAGTGTCAAAAGCATGGCCCTTCACCCTTTCCTCCTCTACTTCCTTACGTCATGTCCACGATAAATTAAGTCCTCTCTGCCTAGTTAGAATCTCCCTTTCAGGCGTGTCACCCACCCCACGAGAAGGTGGTGTAGTACAAGGATTGAGAGTGTATCCTCCGGAGTCAGACTGCCAGATGCACTTCTTAGCAGCTGATTGACCTGCAGCTAATTATCTAACCTCTCTCAGCCTCAGTCTCATCTGTAAAATGAAAATAAAAATAGTTGCATCGTCACAGGTTGCTATGGTGATCAGAAGACACAATCCTTAGTAAGCCCTCAATAATTGTTAACTATTATTAATTCCAAAATGACCTGACCAAAACCTAATTCTTTCTGCTTACAAATAAGCCCGTTTGTTTTTCTGCTTCTATGCCTCTAATTCCACCATTTTTTCCACCTTTTCTTCTTCTTTCAGCTCCTTCACAGAACAGACTAAATGCTTCCTTTGCCAGGATACCCAAGCTGGTTTCCCCAGATGGAAGTTTGCCTCCCTCCTTGGAAGCCCCCTCTGTGCTGTGTCTTTTCTTCTCTTGGTGCAGAAGAGCCTGGCTTGCCGGCCTTGGGATTCTGGCTCCATAGGGTGTTGGCAAGTTTCCACATCTGTGTAATGGGTATAAGATCAGTAACCACAGGAAGGATTAAATGAGTCACTTAGCAGAGTTGCCTGGTACGTAGAAAAGGTATTCTCTGTTTGTATTGGTCTTATCACCATGTCATTGTTTCCCATCTCATTTACAGGTGTCTCTGTGCGGCAGGTAATTATGTCTGTCCTGCATGAAGTCTCGCAGATGTCACTAAGGTGACTGTACATCTAGGTTTGCCCATTATCCCAGTATAGATATGAACAGTGACCTCTTTCACCCTAAAAAGTGCCACAGTTTGGCTGTAAAATGATCCATGCTCTTACCCACTTGGTGAATGTGTGTTGAGTAAGTAAACGAAGGTAGGAAAGAGGTTTGTTGATCCAGGTTCCATGGCTCTGTTATTCCCCTCACTGCAGACTCAAGGCTGACCTGAAGACTGTTCCTTCACATTCCTCCTGCCCGTGACCTCCAGGCACCCTGATTCTTTGGACCGTTCCACTCCATCAGCGTGTCCTGATTAGTCGTTTCCCTTCCTCGGCACCCCCTCCCTCCTCTTGTCATCTGCACACTTGAAAGCCCATAGAAACTCACACTAAGATAATAATATGTGATCATTGTTTAATGTGATGGGTGGAAAGAGCCTTTAGTTTAACATGAAACAGTGCTTTAATTGCAAAAGATGAAAATTCTGGCATCAGAGATAGGCTGTTGTAGGGATGCTCATTTGCCAGGGAGAACCACCATAAGACACCCTTTTAATGGATTTGCATTTATTTTCTGAGATGAGATGTAGATGTCTATCCCTGGCAACCCTGTGCCCCTCCTTAGCTCATCGCTGATGGCGATGGGGTCTTGTAGCCTAATGACATGGTCATGGAGGAACTCCACTCTGAAGAGCAGGATGATAGGCCAGGGAAAAAGGACTTGCTGGGGCACATTCAAGGAGCAGTGACCAATGAAACTCAAGCCTGGGGCTCAGTGATGGAAGAGGGAGCTCTCAGGTGCACACCTGCAGATGGAAAGGTAACACGGGGGAGGGTAAAGACCTGTTCCACTATGATCCCGACTCCTGGTGTAATTCTCATCAGTCGGGAGTAAGACGAATTTCCAAACACTAATGGCAGAATTAAATGTACACATCCTCTGCTTGTGCAAAGTTTTTTTTTTTTGGCTGCGTGGCTTGTGGGATCTCAGTTCCCTGACCAGGGATTGAACCCCGGGCCACGGCAGAGAAAGTTCAGAATCCTAACCACTAGGCCACCAGGGAACTCCCAGCAAACTTCATATTGAGTGCCAACTATGTACAAAGCACTGGGTGAGGTTCTAGAGTGGGAGAGGGTGATGGACATTAGTGTGGCAAAAAAAAATATGGCCCTTTTCTCCAAGGAATTAGCTGTATAGATAGAGCAGAAACAGGTAAAACAAAACAAGGGTCTGTTGGTATTATACAGGGAATGAGTATGGAACTAGCAAGCATTAAGATTCCAAGTCACCTGATGAAGGACTGGAAAGGACTTTAGGTACTGTCCCAGGGTTCTCAGTGCTTGTAGGAAGTGAGATCCTCCCAGTTTAGGAGGCAGGAGAGCAAGCCCATTGGATAGGACTTTTGTAAACCCCATTCTAAAAACAGGAATGAGCACTCAGTATGGTTCAGGGTTGACTCTACCCCAACTTTCGTAGGAAAGATAGGGAGAGGCTATGAAGATTAAATCTACCATCAGTTTTAGAGGAGGCAAACCCTGTTCCAGAATTAACAGAGCAATTAACCTGCAAAGCTGCAGAAACACACACAACCTGGCAACTTTCAAAACATGTGATTTATCCAATTAAACATTTTAAGCCACTGTCAGCCACAAAGGGTTAGTATCTTAGTAACCCAAAACGTCTCTACTTCCTAGGCCCTTAGGTTATTTAATCTTACTTCCCGGATACATGTGCTTGTATAATTATATCATCCAAAGCATACTATGTGATATTAGTATATGGAATTGTATTTAACTCTTTGTTTCTATTCTATGGCCCATATACTGTTCATAGTTTACATAAGGTGCTTGGAGATGGTGTTCCAGCTTTTAATAAAGCCTCCTTCCTTTCTTTCTCACTCACACACTCTTTAAGTGCATGACACAAGCCCTCTTGTCCATGAAGTTTTCCTTGACCAACCCAGTCCACAGTGACTCCTGCCAAGATCCTAACCCCGCGTCACTCCTGACAGCTGCCTCACGTTTGTCTTGCATCCAGTAGAGCATAAACTCTTTGAGGGGAAGGATCAAGTCTTCTGTTTCTGTTTATCACTTATGGCACCTGGCAGAATGCTTGGCACCTAATGGATCCTCAGTCCATAATAGAGGCTAACCCACTGGGGCCAGCACAGCAGCCTGCAGCTTTGCAAAGACACAAGGTTGACAACTAAGCACGCTCCTCCCGCCAGCCCAACCCAATCAAATCTGTGCACAAAGAACGGTGTTCGAGTCTGTATCACTTAAGAACTTACAGGTGGCAGAAAACCCAATTCAAATGTCTTAAACAGAAGACAGAATTAATTCTCTCAGATAACCACAAAACCCAGGGATAGCCTGGCTTCAGGGATATTTGGATTCAGAGCTCCAACTGTGTCATTAGAACCAGTTCTCCCCAATCTCAACTCCATCTTCCCACATCCTGGCTTTGCTTCTACTCTCCTCCTGATGACAAGATGGCCATGGTGGCAGCCTCAGACCTAATGATGTCTAAGCCAAAGGAAAAGAGTATCACCATCTACCCTAAAGTGTCTCATGGGATCTTATCAGCTCTCACTTGCTCACATGCCCATCCCTAGACCCATCATGAGGGCCATGGGAATGCAGTGCACTGGGTGGCTTAAGCCTAGATCCCGTGCTCCACTCCTACAGCCCAGGAATTTGTGCTTTTATCAAGCTATCCAGATTGCTCTAGTGAACAGTAAAGCCTGAGAACCACTGGTCTAGGGTCTGGCCACATGAGTAGCTACCCAAGAGAGTGGAGGTGGGAAGCACAGACAGCATATTGTCTGACATCTGACATAGAGCTATGGAGTTGCTTAAGACAGTATCAGGACTTGGGTGGGGCAGTGGGCAGTGAAACACTATCAGCCAGAGGTGGTCCTGCCTATCAAAGAGTAACTTGCATTTAACAAGACTCAAAGATGCTTTGAGACTTTGGTCTCCTGTTTATATCTATCTGACTCGAAGTCGTGGACTTGGGAAATTTCAGCTTAGAAAAGACCTTAAGGGTCCTTTAATCCAGACCCAATCACCATTTGATCCCCAAGCCCCCTGAACATTATGCCTTACCACCCAGCCACTGCATAAATACTTCCCCCGACAGAGCAGCCCTCACTCCTTGAAGCAGCCAAACCATCTTCTAATGCTCCAGGTGCTTAAAATTTCTTAATCTATTTGGCAGAAATCTATCTCTTTGTAAATTTCTTCCATCAGTCTTGGTTGTATCTCTTTCGATGATACAGGACATTTCAATTCCCTGTTCCAAAAGGCAGCCCCTTTGCACGTGGCATTTGAAGAGAAGTTAATACCTGCTCTGTTTCCTCTAGCCTCCAGGATAAATAGCCCTGGATCTGTCCGTCCTGCCTCCGATGACGTTGACTCTCACTCCCTTACTCTCCTGGCTGCCCTCCCTCCGGAAGGTACTCTAGTTGGTCTGTGTCCCACCCGCCCCCCCTTAAAGTATAATGCTTGGAACTCAACAGTCCAATGATGATTTGATGAGAGAAGAATAGAACTACTGTTTCCTTCTAGACACTACATTTTCATTACCCTGTCTTAACATTGCTGTAGCTTTTCTAGAACCACCTCTCAGTGTTCTAAGACTCAGCGCTCCCAATGCAGGGGGCCCGGGTTCGATCCCTGGTCAGGGAACTGGATCCCACATGCATGCCGCAAATGAGAGTTCTCATGCCACAACTAAGGAGCCCGCCTGCCGCAACTAAGTCCTGGCACACCAAATAAATAAATAACATCTCAGGATTTAAAAAATAAGATTCAGCCAACATCAAGCACTTACCATGTACTAATATTGAAAACATGAAGATGAATAAAGGGGGGGAAATTGCTTGCTTTTGGTGGGGCTCACGTTCTGGCCAAGGAAATGGAACTCAACCACCAACCTTAGCGGCAGGTGGCAGGTGCTGTGGTGATGGTATGCAGAAGCCGTCCTGTGTCTCTGCCCAGGGACTTTGGGGTCTTACCCATGAGCTGACATCAGAGCTGGATTTGAAAGGATGTGATTTCTGCAGTCAGCAAAGGAGAAGCCAGCCATTCCAGTCAGCAGGAAGAGCACACAAAGGTCCTGAGTGGTGGGAATCTAGAGAGAGTGGTGAGGGAGTGAGGCTGGAAAGTTAGGTTCCAGCTAGATCATGAGGGCCTGGAATGCTCTACCAAGTCTGAATTTTATCCTGTGGTCACTGGAAAAAGGGTAAAAATTCTTGAAGAGGAATTGACAAATGGAGACGGTAGAAGCCAGGAGACCCGATAAGAGATAACTGTAGTTAACTGAAGAGTGGCATCTAGAATAGGTATCAATTTCCTGCAGATCAGTAAGATAAAAACAGAATAGGAAAATAGCCAAGGCTATGAACAACAAGTTGTAGACTGGAAAACATGAGTGGCCCCTAAATATATGTAAACCTCATTAACAATCAAGGAAATTAAAATTAAGACCACAATGTGCTGTCTTTTCACAATTATCAGATTGCTAAGAGTCTGACAATACCAAGCATACACAGAATCCTATAGGCCTGCTTTGGAAAGCAATTTGTCAATATCTAATAAACTTGCAGTGTGTACACCTTTGCATCCAGGACTCCACTTTCCAATATTGGCCCCAAAGAAACTCTCCCATGGGTTCACAGAGACATACACAAAGATGTTTATTACAGAATTGTTTATAAAAGAAATAATAATAATAATAGCTGTTTGGGATGAACTGCATCCCACACTCCAAGGTCTGTCATTGAAGCCCTAACCCTCCAGTACCTCAGAATGTAGCCGTATTTGGAGATGGAGTCTTTAAAGAGGCAAATAAGTTACAGTGACGTCAGGAGGGGGGCCCTTATCCACTGTGACTGGTATCCTTATAAGAAGAGGAGGTAGGGACACAGACAGGCACAGAAGGCCATGTGAAGACACAGGGAGGAGATGGCAGCTGAAAGCCAAGGAGAGAGGCCTCAGAAAAAACCAACGTTGCCGACACCCTTAATCTTAGACTTCTAGCCTCCAGAACTGCAAGGAAATAAATTTCTACTATTTAAGCCACCCAGTCTGCGGTATGTACTATATGCATATAATGTATACAGGTATATATAATGTATACGTATATGTACATATATGTTAAACTGTGGTGGTAAACACATGTTTCGTTTTGCTCTGTATTTTTTTGTAGTTTAAAATATTTTCATCATTTTAAAAAATCATTTGAAGAGGCAATTCTAAGAGTCTGGGAGAGAAACGATGAAGACCTGAGCTAAGGCAGCAGCTCAGAGAGAAACTCAGCAATCTCACACTTTCAGGGACTATTTTTTCATCTGCTCTTGTTATATATTCCTTTTCTTCCAGGCGATATTGTAGTTGTCTTGTTCCAAAATGGCTACACTAGCAACTTTCTTCCCAGTACAAGTCCCAGGAGCTGCAGTTTCCTGAGACCTGGTTCATGTTCTCTTTTTAAGTTCTTCCAGCTCAGGGAAATGGAAACCTTTTCTAGGTGTCCTTCTAGCTAAAGCCTTTGCCCAGGTGGTCCTTTCTTTAATAAGAACATAGCGTGTCCAGACTGTGGCCTCGGTGTGGAGTTTTTAGGTATCTAGACACGACACGTATACATCCATTTTGCCCAAAATGCCACAGCACAAGGTCCAGGGACAGACATGAAAAGGCCCAGGTGTATTTCTGGTGGCCTCTAGCCAGATCCCTTTCTCTGGCTGATTTGCCTAGCCCGGAGGCTGTTTCCCCTTCAGTGAAGCCACAGTTTTGGACTAGATCTCGTCCATCCTCTGCCCCTCCCATCTGCTGTGTGGTGGAAGCACAGGTCTCACACAGGCCTGGCAGCCACCGAGGCAGGCTAGGCCCTCCCTCCGCAGAGTTGCCCATAAAGTTGTTAAATACTATTTATCTTGTCCTGAAGAGGCAGGTGTGATGCTCACTGTAGAATCTTAGCATATCAATCAACACTTCCAATGGCGGCATTGTGAGATTCACAGCCAGGAGATCAACCCAGCCTTTACTTCTCAAAGCCTGCTGTGGCTACAAGGACTGTGCAGTTTACTTGCAAAGCAAAGTGCTCAGCTCAGTGCGGATCTCTATTTGGTTCCATCTTGAAAATTTTTATTACTAAAGTCCTAAATCCAGAGAGTCCGGCACCTTGGGTTCTGTTTCTGAGGCTAAAGTAGGATGTGTCAGAGGGAATCAACCAACCAGTCGATCAGTATTTGTTGACTCCTTGTCCTGCGCCACCAGCTAAATTGTGAACTGGGCAGAATTTGCTTTTGGTGGTCCTGCTCTCCCATCCCCCCCACCCCTGCACCACTTCTGGGCCCCCTGCCTTGTTCCAATACCTAGCACGCTCCTCCTCCCTCCCTTGCCTGATCCAAACTGTCTCAGGAAAGAATCCAGCTCAGTCATTGAGCTCTTGAGCTCACCGTGTTTAAAGGACAGCTTTGTCTCTTCCTGCGGGACATACAGGCCTCAGGGAAAAGCACGTGGCCAAGTGTAAGTTTTCTAATCTGCCTTCTTTCCTCCACTCTTCCACCGAATGGCTCTCCATCCATAATGTAGTGGGAATGAATTCTGGCACCAGCACTTTCTAGCTTGAGGCAGTTTGCCCAAATCTCTGAGCCTCAGTGTCTCATCCATAAAATGGGCAAACAGTGCCTACCTCTCCAGGCACTTTCCCAGATTAATGTATTCATGTACTGTAAGCCCCTAGGGCACTTGGAGGACGCTCAGTAACAGCAGCTCTCATTAAAGTCATGGGCTTAGTGGTGGGCAGGGCGCCTCCCCAGGGTCTCCCACTCACGTCACTTAAAGCACTGGGTTACGCACTGGGAGTTTCAGAGGAAGAAGCCCCAGTTCATGATCCTGAGGGCTCCTGGTCTCTGGGGGAGCTAATGCCACATTAGAGAAACAGTGACTAACGGCCGGTGGCACGGAGGGTAAGCTAACCCCCAAGGATCACAGAACTAGAGATTAGAACTCCAGGAGGTCTGGGACGATTAGCTGTGGAATGAACCCCAAACTGGGGCCCTGAGACTGGGAGCTTCCAATCCCAGCTCTTCATCTAACTGCCAGGGGGCCTCTGGGCCTCCATTTCCCCACATATAAAACAAGAGACATGGACTAGATTAATTTCTAAGGTCCATTTCTGGTCTTACATTCTAAATAATTTTTAATTCTCTCACTTCAAACAACTGACAGCCTTTCCACCTTTCTTCTTTCCATGAACTTTTTTTTTTTTCCATGAACTTTTTTTAATGTAATAAACAAACTAAAGATTTCTGCCCACACAGAGTATACATTTAAGGGGGAGAGGGGGCAGACAATAACGAGAAGCGAGATGTACAGGTTGCCAGGCGGTTAGAAGATCTATGGAGAAACGTCAGGCAGAGGATAGGGGATGAGGATTAAGAGGGATGGAATTTTAACTGAGAAAGGCCTTCCCAAGTGGCAACAAATGAGTGAGGGCCAAGAAGAGGAGAGAGACACAGAGGCGGCAGGAGGTGCAGGGACACCAGGTCAGGGACCCCGTGGAGGGTGGGCCTCAGAAATGTGGACAGTTCATCTGCAGTAACAGGAGGGCAGGAGGAGAGCTGAAGCACGGATGCAGGTGGGCAGGTAGATACATTGGGAACACGTGAAAGCTCCTCTTCCCATGATTTCTGTGTTCACAGTAAAATAAGAAGCAAAGTCATCAGCTGAGTGTGAGGAGGGGGATGGAGATGTTAGCATCTGGAGGAGAGGGGAGAAGCTATGAAATATTTATATAGTAGAGGGGAAACAAGAATGGACAAGAGAAATGTATCTTTTCTGTGCCATGAGAAACTGGTTCATGTGTCCTTGCTGGGGTACAGTGTAACATTTTTTTCCCCATTCATACACTCCTTTGACAAAATGTGAGTGAGCGCTCTTGGCTAGGACCAGGCTAGGCAGTGCCAGACCAAGAAGCCTTTAAGCAGGGCCCCCATACCTCACTAATGGCCCAGAGTTTCCCTGAGACAAAGATTTGAATGCAAATAGTTGATTTGGGAGGTGAAGGTAGGGGGGTGGGGAAATGACACAGGAAGGGAAGAAGTCTATCCAGGGTCTATTAACGAGCAGATTACCGCTTCGGGGAGCCCCACTAGGGGCCTCTGGGTGACTGTGAAAAGGAGAGCCGTCCCAATGGAGGAAGCTGGGTCTCCCTCCACACGCCAACTCCTGTCCATCACTGGCTGTGGGCTGCTTCTGGGTTGTAGGTAAACTCTGGCCTTTCCCGCCTGCTTCAGTGAACAGAGAAAGGCCTCAGGCTCGCAGTCAGAAAACGTCAGCATGTGTAAGAACAGCGAGTGTCAAGAAAATATTAGCAGGCATCGGCAACACCTATACCACTCTTGGAAGCATCTGGGTTTAGATGAAAGATCTATGTCACCTTAAGTATAAGACACAGTCCTTCCTTTCAAAGAAAGAATTTATTGAAGGAGGCTAAGAATAGGCTCAAACCTGAAAGAAATAAAAAAGAAAAGATATCTAAGAGAAGAAACAGGATGCACAGGCTAAATACCAAGTGAGTCTAGTCTTCACAGGGTCACAGGAGGAAGAGACCTAGGCTGGGATGGAAGGCTTTGCGGAGGAGGGGGTGCCCAACTGGGTGGCAAGTGGATGAACAGAAAAAGCAACAGAGGACCTGGATGCGGACCTGCTTTACTGGGATAGGTATATCCTGCCTTCATGGCCAAAGTTGACACAAAGACAGGTGGCTGCTGCTGAGTTGGGGACCCCAAGGTGTGGCAGAGAAAGACTGATGATCGTCCAGAGCCGCCTCTGGCCACCTGCGTCCTGCAGGTGCAAGACTGCCTTGATTGGCAGCCTCGACTGCTGTTTGGGAAGCAGTCGTGGTTCAGAGGCCCTGCTTCAGTGAAACGTAAAACAAAGAAGGAGATTCTCACGGCTTGTTATAAAGCAGCCTCAAAAAGATATCTCTGATATCCAACCTTCCTTCACAGAGCACCTGCTGAAGACACAGCCATGATTCACCACAGCAAATGTGTCCCACATCTTCCTTCTTGCAGTGCCACCGAAGTTTGGAAAGTTTGGCCTAGCAGTTCATCCACCCCTGGTCCCCAAACTCTGGTTGGGGTGGGGGACACTGGGCATCTGGATTGCTCCTTCCAATGAGGATGAATTAATTCGTACAAAAGCACACAATCACAGACAGCCACTTGGGCTTAGATGTTCTAATGAGGGTGATGATTGGACGATGCTGAGTCAGGTCAGCATGGCCCGGGGCCTGATTGCTGTTCACTACGCCTGGAGACCAGGACCCGTGGTGCCCCTCAGGTTAACCCCCTCCATTCTTGAGCACCTCTTCCTCCCATCCCCACACCCTGAGTTACAAACTCTCGCCCAGTTTCCACCATCAGCCTCGCGGTCCAACCTCTCTCCCCAGAATTAACAGAGGAACCAGGAACCTATATCCCTGCTTCCAAACTCATCTTCCTGCCCTATAGTTGACAAGCTGATCATCCTCAAACACAGCTGTGTTCATTTGCCCCTAGGGCTCAGGAATATTCAGTAGTCCCTTATGACCTATAGAATAAACTCCACATTCGAATGGAAGACCCCCATCGACCACCTCCGGCCCCCTTGCCTTCCACCATGTCAGCTCCTTACTTCTCATCAAGGCTTGTCTGCATTAGCCAAATTCCTCCCTTCGAGCCTTGCCATTTCTGGTCCAGATCATCACTTTTCCACTCTCCCCACCTCGAAGACCATCCTCTCGTCAGCAAATCCATTCCCATGGCTGAAGCAAAAGTACCAACTCTGAACCTTCCCAAAGACCAAATATCACTGTGATGAGTGATCAGTATGTCCTTCAGGTCAAGACTGAATAAACAAATGAAGGAGCCCATCCTGGTCAGCCCCCTCTGAGTCTGATAATCCTCCCTGATATGGTGGAGGCTCGGCAGGAGCAGGTATAACTTCCTGTTTGAATCATTTGCCCAAATTGGTGGTAATTTGCGATTTTGCGGAACAGATTTTAATATCTTGTGGTGAGGCCGGTGTTTTGGAATTGAATGACTTTCCTGCAGAGAGAACCTGGCAGACCGTCCAACACCCAAATTTAAACTCAGTTTTTATTTCACTCTGCTCATCTGCCACGTATGCAGTGGTCGTCAGGAAGTGTTGTTAAGAAAATGTTATTTCCTACTGAAAATGACCACTTTTCCCCACCAAGGGAAACAGAACACCTTAACGATGGTGCAAACGGCAGTCCCTTTGCAGGGTTGGTGGTGTCGGCCTCCTCCCCAACTTGACTGTAAGCTCTCTGCCTGCTTGGTTCACTCCTGGGTTCCTGGGGCCTAACACGAGGCAGGAGCTCAATAATCAACAAAATCAGATACAAAAGCAAATATTTCAAATAAGAAAAGAAATCGTAACAAATGACAAATTCTAAAGAGCTGACAGATACTACCAATGTCCCACAATCCAGAAAAATACATTTGTATGCATTAAATTATTTAATTATTATTATTGATTATAATAATCATTTAATAAAATAATTTAATTATTCTTATTAACCAAAGAAATTGTCATACCCCTCTGATACTAAACTTTTTTTTTTAATTGTGAACAAAACAGCTCTTTTAATGTTGAGATGATTCAGTTTTCTAAAGTAATCAAAGACAACATGAAGCACAGGAAATTATTTTGATAAAATATAAAATCTTTGCTTTCTAGGAAGATTAATTAAAAGGTAAAGAAAATCCTTTTGTAATCTCTTATCAGGAGCTGACCAATAGTTCAAGAAAACTTGCCTTTCAGCAGACGAAGGAAAATTAAGTTTTAGTATTACATACGTACACAGTTGATATTAAAGCTTATTTAAAAACAACTATAACAAATTCATCCAGGTTTAGTCAGCTAAAATTACACAAGGTTAAATTATACAAGGTAATATTCTCTATCTCTCTTCCCAACTCTCTATATCCATTTACATCTATTTAATTTGTTTGTTCTTTTTTTCTTTTCTTTTCTTTTTAAGGTGCTTTATTTTTTTTAATTTTTGAATTTTATTTACTTTATTTTTTTAATACAGCAGGTTCTTATTAGTCATCAATTTTATACACATCAGTGTATACACATCAATCCCAATCTCCCAATTCATCACACCACCACCCCCATCCCCTGTGGCTTTCCCCGCTTTGTGTCCATACGTTTGTTCTCTAAATCTGTGTCTCAATTTCTGCCCTGCAAACCGGTTCATCTGTACCATTTTCCTAGGTTCCACGTATATGCGTTAATATATGTTATTTGTTTTTCTCTTTCTGACTTACTTCACTCTGTACAACAGTCTCTAGATCCATCCACGTCTCAACAAATGACCCAATTTCGTACCTTTTTATGGCTGAGCAATATTCCATTGTATATATGTACCACATCTTCTTCATCCATTCGTCTGTTGATGGGCATTTAGGTGGCTTCCATGACCTGGCTATTGTAAATAGTGCTGCAATGAATATTGGGGTGCATGTGTATTTTTCAATTATGGTTTGCTCTGGGTATATGCCCAGTAGTGGTATTGTCATATCATATGGTAATTTTATTTTTAGTTTTTTAAGGAACCTCCATACTCTCCTCCATAGTGGCTGTATCAATTTACTTTCCCAATAACAGTGCAAAAGTGTTCCCTTTTCTCCACACCCTCTCCAGCATTTGTTGTTTGTAGATTTTCTGATGATGCCCATTCTAACTGCTGTGAGGTGATACGTCATTGTAGTTTTGATTTGCATTTCTCTAATAATTAGTGATGTTGAGCAGCTTTTCATGTGCTTCTTGGCCATCTGTATGCCTTCTTTGGAGAAATGTCTATTTAGGTCTTCTGACCATTTTTGGATTGGGTTGTTTGTTTACTTAATATTGAGCTGCATGAGCTGTTTATATATTTTGTAGATTAATCCTTTGTCCGTTGATTCATTTGCAAATATTTTCTCCCATTCTGAGGGTTGCCTTTTTGTCTTGTTTATGGTTTCCTTTGCTGTATAAAAGCTTTGACGTTTCATTAGGTCCCATTTGTTTATTTTTGTTTTTATTTCCATTACTCTAAGAAGTGGATTAAAAAAGGTCTTGCTGTGATTTATGTCAAAGAGTGTTCTTCCTATGTTTTCCTCTAAGAGTTTTATAGTGTCCGGTCTTACACTTAGGTCTCTAATCCATTTGGAGTTTATTTTTGTTTATGGTGTTAGGGCATGTTCTAATTTCATTCTTTTACATGAAGCTGTCCAGTTTTCCCAGCACCACTTATTGAAGAGACTATCTTTTCTCCATTGTATATCCTTGCCTCCTTTGTCATAGATTAGCTGACCATAGGTGCGTGGGTTTATCTCTGGGCTTTCTATCCTGGTCCATTGATCTACATTTCTGTTTTTGTGCCAGTACCATATTGTCTTGATTACTGTAGCTTTGTAGTATAGTCTGAAGTCAGGGAGTCTGATTCCTTAGCTCCGTTTTGTTCCCTCAAGACTGCTTTGACTATTCAGGATCTTTTGTGTCTCCATACAAATTTTAAGATTTTTTGTTCCAGTTCTGTAAAAAATGCCATTGGTAATTTGATAGGGATTGCATTGAATCTGTAGATTGCTTTGAGTAATATAGTCATTTTCACAATATTGATTTTTCCAATCCAAGAACATGGTATATCTCTCCGTCTGTTGGTATCATCTTTAATTTCTTTCATCAGTGTCTTATAGTTTTCTGCATACAGGTCTTTTGTCTCTGAGGTAGGTTTATTTCTAGGTATTTTATTCTTTTTGTTACAGTGGTAAGTGGGAGTGTTTCCTTAATTTCTCTTTCAGATTCTTCATCATTAGTGTATAGGAATGCAAGAGATTTCTGTGCATTCATTTTGTATCCTGCAACTTAACCAAATTCATTCATCAGCTCTAGTAGTTTTCTGGTGGCATCCTTAGGATTCTCTGTGTACAGTATCATGTCATCTGGAAACAGTGACAGTTTTACTTTTTCTTTTGCAATTTGTGTTTCTTTTTCTTCTCTGATTGCCATGGACTTCCAAAGCTATGTTGAATAATAGTGGTGAGAGTGGACGTCCTTGTCTTGTTCCTGATCTTAGAGGATAAGCTTTCAGTTTTTCATCACTGAGAATGATGTTTGTTGTGTGTTTGTCATATATGGCCTTTATTATGTTTAGGTAGGTTCCCTCTATGCCCACTTTCTGGAGAGTTTTTATCATAAATGGGTGTTGAATTTTATCAAAATCTTTTTCGGCATCTATTGAGATGATCATATGGTTTTTCTTCTTCAATTTGTTAATATGGTGTATCACATTGATTGATTTGCATATATTGAAGAATCCTTGCATCCATGGGATAAATCCCACTTGATCATGGTGTATGATCCTTTTAATGTGTTGTTGGATTCCATTTGCTAGTATTTTGTTGAGTATTTTTGCATCTATGTTCATCAGTGATATTGGTCTGTAATTTTCTTTTTATGTAGTATCTTTGTCTGGTTTTGAGATCAGGGTGATGGTGGCCTCATAGAATGAGTTTGGGAGTGTTCCTTCCTCTGCAGTTTTTTGGAGGAGTTTGAGAAGGATGGGTGTTAGCTCTTCTCTAAATGTTTGATAGAATTCACCTGTGAAGCCATCTGGTCCTGGACTTTTGTTTGTTGGAAGATTTTAATCACAGTTTCAGTTTCATTACTTGTGATTGGTCTGTTCATATTTTCTATTTCCTCCTGGCTCAGTCTTGGAAGGTTATACCTTTCTAAGAATTTGTCCATTTCTTCCAGGTTGTCCATTTTACTGGCATAGAGTTGCCTGTAGTAGTCTCTTAGGATGCTTTGTATTTCTGCCGTGTCTGTTGTAACTTCTCCTTTTTCATTCCTAATTTTATTGATTTGAGTCCTCTCCCTCTTTTTCTTGATGAGTCTGGATAATGGTTTATCAATTTTGTTTATCTTCTCAAAGAACCAGCTTTTAGTTTTATTGATCTTTGTTATTGTTTTCTTTGTTTCTATTTGATTTATTTCTGCTCTGATCTTTATGATTTCTTTCCTTTTACTAACTTTGGGTTTTGTTTGTTCTTCTTTCTCTAGTTCCTTTGGGTGTAAGGTTAGATTGTTTATTTGAGTTTTTTTCTTGTTTCTTGAGGTAGACTTGTATAGCTATAAACTTCCCTCTTAGAACTGCTTTTGCTGCATCCCATAGGTATTGGATAGTCGTGTTTTTATTGTCAGATTTCCCCTTTGATTTCTTCAGTGATCTCTTTGTTATTTAGTAACATATTGTTTAGCCTCCATGTGTTTGTGTTTTTTACGTTTTTTCCCTGTAATTCATTTCTACTCTCATAGCGTTGTGGTCAGAAAAGATGTTTGATATGATTTCAATTTTCTTAAATATACTGAGGCTTGATTTGTGACCCAAGATGTGATCTATCCTGGGAATGTTCCACGCACACTTGAGAAGAAAGTGTTATCTGCTGCTTTTGGATGGAATGTCCTATAAATATCAACTAAATCTATCTGGTCTGTTGTGTCATTTAAAGCTTCTGTTTCCTTATTTGATTTCATTTTGTATGATCTGTCCATTGGTGTAATTGGGGTGTTAAAGTCCCCCACTATTATTGTGTTACTGTTGACTTCCTCTTTCATAGCTGTTAGCAGTTGCTTTATGTATTGAGGTGCTCCTATGTTGGGTGCATATATATATATATATTTATAATTGTTATATCTTCTTCTTGGATTGATCCCTTGATCATTATGTAGTGTCCTTCCTTGTCTCTTGTAACATTCTTTATTTTAAAGTCTACTTTATCTGATATGAGTATTGCTACTCCAGCTTTCTTTTGATTTCCATTGACATGGAATATCTTTTTCCATCCCCTTACTTTCAGTCTGTATGTGTCCCTAGGTCTGAAGTGGGTCTCTTGCAGACAACATATATATGGGTCTTGTTTCTCTATCCATTCAGCAAGCCTGTACTTTTGGTTGGATCATTTAATCCATTCATGTTTAAGATAATTATCAATATGTGTGTTCCTATTACCATTTTCTTGTTTTGGGTTTGCTTTTGTAGGTCCTTTTCTTCTCTTGTGTTTCTCACTTAGAGAAGTTCCTTTAGCATTTGTTGTAGAGCTGGTTTGGTGGTGCTGAATTCTCTTAGCTTTTGCTTGTCTGTAAAGCTTTTGATTTCTCCATTGAATCTGAATGAGATCCTTGCTGGGTAGAGTAATCTTGGTTGTAGGTTCTTCCTGTTCATCACTTTAAGCATACCATGCCACTCCCTCTGGCTTGTAGAGTTTCTTCTGAGAAATCAGCTGTTAACCTTATGGGAGTTCCCTTTTATGTTATTTGTCGTTTTTCCCTTGCTGCTTTCAATAATTTTTCTTTGTCTTTAATTTTTGCCAATTTGATCACTGTGTGTCTCTGCGTGTTTCTCATTGGATTTATCCTGTATGAGACTCTCTGTGCTTCCTGGACTTGGGTGGCTATTTTCTTTCCCATGTTAGGGAAGTTTTCAACTATAATCTCTTCAAATATTTTCTCTGGTCCTTTCTCTCTTCTCCTTCTGGGACTCCTATAATGCGAATGTTGTTGGGTTTAATGTTGTCCCAGAGGTCTCTTAGGCTGTCTTCATTTCTTTTCATTCTTTTTTCTTTATTCTGTTCCACAGCAGTGAATTCCACCATTCTGTCTTCCAGGTCAGTTATGCGTTCTTCTGCCTCATTTATTCTGCTATTGATTCGTTCTAGTGTAGTTTTCATTTCAGTTATTGTACTGTTCATCTCTGTTTGTTTGTTCTTTAATTCTTCTAGGTCTTTTTTAGACATTTCTTGCATCTTGTCAATCTTTGCCTCCATTCTTTTTCCGAGGTCCTGGATCATCTTCACTATCATTATTCTGAATTATTTTTCTGGAAGTTTGCCTATCTCCACTTCATTTAGTTGTTTTTCTGGGGTTTTATCTTGTTCCTTCATCTGGTACATAGCCCTCTGCCTTTTCATCTTGTCTATGTTTCTGTGAATGTGTTTTTTTTTTTTTCCACAGGCTGCAGGATTGTAGTTGTTCTTGCTTCTGCTATCTGCCCTCTGGTGGATGAGGCTATCTAAGAGGCTTGTGCAAGTTTCCTGATGGGTGGGACTGGTGGTGGGTAGAGCTGACTGTTGCTCTGGTGGGCAGAGCTCAGTAAAACTTTAATCCGCTTGACTGCTAATGGGTGGGGCTGGGTTCCCTCCCTGTTGGTTGTTTGGCCTGAGGCAACCCAACACTGGAGCCTACCTGGGCTCTTTGGCAGACTCTGGGAGGGCTCACACCAAGGAGTACTTCCCAGAACTTCTGCTGCCAGTGTCCTTGTCCCCACAGTGAGCCACAGCCACCCCCACCTCTGCAGGAGACCCTCCAACACTAGCAGGTAGGTCTGGTTCATTCTCCCCTCGGGTCACTGCTCCTTCCCCTGGGTCCCAATGCACACACTACTTTGTGTGTGCCATCCAAGAGTGGCGTCTCTGTTTCCCCCAGTCCTGTCAAAGTCCTGCAATCAAATCCCACTAGGCTTCAAAGTCTGATTCTCTAGGAATTCCTCCTCCCATTGCCAGACCCCCAGGTTGGGAAGCCTGACATGGGGCTCAGATCCTTCACTCCAGTGGGTGGACTTCTGTGGTATAAGTGTTCTCCAGTCTGTGAGTCACCCACCCAGCAGTTATAGGATTTGATTTTACTGTGATTGCGCCCCTTCTACTGTCTCATTGTGGCTTCTCCTTTGTCTTTGGATATGGGGTATCTTTTTTGTTGAGTTCCAGTGTCTTCCTGTTGATGATTGTCCAGCAGCTAGCTGTGATTCTGGTGTTCCCACAAGAGGGAGAGAGAGCACATCCTTCTCCTCCACCATCTTGGTTCAGGATCCGATACTAAACATTTAAGGACTAATAATTTTATGCATTTGATGAGTGGAAGAATTTCCATAGACCAACTTCTGGCTCCATGTTTCAAACCTGATTTTTCTCCACTCCCCACACACTTCTGGTGCTGGTTGCCATGGGCTCTCTTCACGCAGTGACCTGACTTTGGCCTACACTTTTGTGTCCCATTACAAGGTGAATGGACACAGAGGGCAGTAGTAGCATCCCTGGAAGCCATTCCTCCACTGGGGTGACTAGCAAAATTTAATTATAGGTGGGAGTGGCCACAAACCATACATGTATCCCACTGAACCCCAACTATCTACATTGTCGACTCAAATGCCTTTTATCCAGGTTTAAGAATGCCGTGTGGCCACCCGAAGGCCACATGATGTGATGGAAAGTGTGCTGGCTGGGAAGCTGCCGTGAAGAGTCAGTAGTCATAACCCTGGCAGTTTAAGCATCATTTGCTCATTTTACAGAAACATGTGACTACATGGAGACATCACAGACAGTCCTGCCAGGGCTCTGGAAGGGCTGGTGTAGCTGAAGGCCCTGAATAAGCCTCACCAGCTACACAGGAAATCTTCACCTTCTTTGCCCTCCCCTACCTCAGGAAGGAGAATGACCAACTGAGATAACACAGAAGCAAACCACTTTAAATGTGTGTGTATTAGTTTGCTGGGACTGCTGTAACAAAGTGCTATAGACTGGGTGGCTTAAACAATAGCAATGTATTGTCTCACTGTTCTGGAGGCTGGAATTCCAAGATCAAGGTGTCAGTAGGGTTGGTTCCTTCTGAGGGCTGTGAGGAAGGGATCTGTTCCAGGCCTCTCTCCTTGGCTTGTAGTTGATGGCTTCTCTGTGTCTCCTTATATCATCTTCCCTCTATGCATGCTTCTCTCTATGTCCAAATTGTCCCCTCTTCATAAGGGCACCAATGGATTAGGGCTCACCCTAATGACCTCTTTTTAACTCGACCACCTCTGAAAAGACCCCGTCTCCAAATAAGGTCACATTCTGGGCATTAGGACTCCAGCATATCATTCTGAGGGGACACATTTCAACTTGTAAAGGTATAAAATACAAACTGGTATGTGCATCTCTGCAGAAAATTGAAAGAAAGGGAGAGAAACCCAGAGAGACTCAGAGAGAGGGAGGGAGCTGTTATCTTGTTTACACTTTGCATTTAGAAAAATTACCTCATTAGCTGTCTGTCTGCATCCAGGCCCAGCTGCAACCACTAAATCAATCATTTGGGGATCCGTTTGCCTTTCTTGGACACCATGAATGGCACGTTTTTGAATCTGCTTTGACTTCAGTGGCTGTCTCAAATGTCAAAAATGATGGAGGGGGTAGAAAGGCTGAAGTCTGAAGACAGAGAAGATGGGTCCTCATCTGGCTGAAGGATGAAACTGAGAAGAAGGTCAAACATCCCAGAGAGGATGGGACAGGGAATAAGGACAGGTGCCTAGTCCTGGAGTAGCCTGTGATAGTCGCCCACTTTGCACTTGAAAGAGTTAGGGACAAGCAAGCCCTACTTATACAGAAGGCAATAAATCTAGGGAACTTCTCAGCCCAAGAAGTGATGTAAGATGAAAATACAAATTCAAGACAAAGTTACTTAAATTATTGGATAACACCATCTTCTCCAATTCGTTTCTGGGAGTCCTGAGAGGTGCCTCTTCTTTAGAGCAGCTGGACATTGGAGAAGCTCCGCCCTTGCAGGAGGTGCACACAGCCCTTTGTAGATACCATTCATGGACTTGGAACTCCAGTTCCTGCTTCCTGAGGACTCAGGAACAACCATCATGGGGAAAAAGCAGAGGTTAGCTGTCACAGCCCTGCCCTATGTCCTTCTCCCAGCAACCAAAAGCTCCCAGAGTTACTGGTTCTTGCAAACTGAGCCCTGGAGGGAGCCCCAGGCCCTGATTCAGCTGCACCCTGAGTCCCAGCCTAGGCTGAGCTGGAGACCCGACAATGACAAAGAGGAATGTGGTTAAGTAAGTGCTGTGTGAATATAAGCCCTGGTAGCAGTAGAATCAGAAGGCACATTGGAAAAAGATGGAGACCAGGCTTGCAACTCCAAACAGTCATTATTACAGCAAAACTCTGGAGAATCTGCCATGTCTACTGGATAGACACATAGCCTGCTTAGGCCAGGCTTATGACTAATGGTACAGTGTGACCCACTGGTGAATCATAAAATCAGTTTAATGAGTTACTATCAGCCTTTGAAAAACAATAAAACAGTATAGAAAATTCAAAGTGCAGCATACATCAACGGTAGAGTCTGATGAAACTTCTGTTTCCTCTACAGATACATATGTGTGTGTAGGAACAGAATGTGAACGTATTTCTTACTATGACTTGAGGCAGGAAAGGCTGAAATGCACTGATCCAGACCATAGCCCCTAGAATAGTTAAACCTATAGGTCCATGTTCAGCAGAACTGGCTGGGGACCTCGTAAAAATGCATATTTCCAGGTACCACTCTCCAGGGATCTTTTTTGAGCCCATATCACTGAGTTGGGCCTGGGAATATGCATTTAACAGGCTCCTCTGGTGGTCCTGATATTTTTGTTCTGTGGAATATGATGCAGGGATTGCTGTATTTGGGGGGGAAAACAAGTAAGTGGCAGGACTGTGTTATAAGAAGCTTTAATGACATAGGACATGCTTGCTTCATCTTAACCCAGAGTCTTGAGAAATAGAGGGCATAGGATGGGGATATGGGGCAGGGGTTGGGGGAGTGATATCCATCCTCCCTTTGTAGTGAAAACTTTAGTATCTTGGGTACCAGTAGACCATGCTTGGTTGTAAACTGTGCTTGCAGGATTCAGAGCCAGGCATACAAAAGGGCTAAATAATTCCTGAGTGAAATTATCTACTGAATAGAATTGTCTACCTGGAGACCCAGATGGCTTTAGGGGCAGTCCTTTGTGAGACACAGCGCTGGACTGGGTGACATCTTGAGATTACCTCTCATCTCTTTTATGTCACAGATGCTAAAAGCAGCAGGATAGAGGGAGAGGTTGGAAAACAGATTGTCTCAAACACATCTGCCATTGATTAGAGCAGCACTTTTCAAACTGTGGATCATGACTCATTAGTAAGTCATGAAATCAATTTACCATCTTGACAAATAAGATAGAATTGAATACAATAGGAACTACCACTGTGCACTGTGTGTAATTAGAATGTTACCTATGGCTGCATAACAAACCTAACCCAAAACTTGGCGGGCTTGAAGCAACATTTATTTGTTCATAATTCTGGAATTTAGGCAGGGCTCAGTGAAGACAGCTCTTCTCTGCTCCATGGGCACCAGTTGTTGTGGCTCAACTGAGGCTGGAGGACCCACTTTCAAGATGCGTCATTTACATTGTTGGCAAGCTGAGGCTGGCTATTGGCTGGGAGCTCAGATTGGGTGTCAGCTAGGGCCTCAGTGCTCCAACCAGTGGCCTCTCCGTACTGCTAATTTGGGCAGCCACAGTACGATTTCTGGGTTCCAAGGGAGTACATCACAAGAGCAAAATTCCAAGAGGACAGGCCCCATTGTGCAAGAGCTTAGCAAGCCTCCCCTTGCATCACCCTTGCTAATGTCTTGCTAGTTGAAGCCAGTCACTGGGGGAGGGACATGAATACTGGTAAATGTGGCTCATGGGGGACCGTAAGGTAAGCATTAGTCCCTGAAAAAAAAAAGGTTTTTTCCAGTTATATATGTGTATAAGTAGTGAGTAACAATGGAAAATATATTCCTAATAGTTAATCACATTTTGAGAAACACAGTAGCAGAGAGCCTTGGGAAACGAGTAGAAGACAAACTTACTTTATGCCAATTGGTTTCTATTTTCAAGATACTTCTCTGTATATTTACCCCTATCTGTCCATTTTTCTAATACCTCCCCCCGCTTTTTTTTTCTTCTTTGTTTCTTTCTCTTTTATTTCTCCTTCTCCCCTTATCTCTTTCCTTCCCAGCCTTAGTATCTCTGCCACTGAATCATATTTTTACACCTTATCTTTCACATTCAAACATCTTCACTTTAAAACACATGCGTACATAGCCTTCATATAAAATGGGGTCCCACGTAACCCATTTTCTGCACAGCATCACATACAAATGAGCACAGTTCAGCAGCCAAAAGTAATTTTACATTTGTGTCAGTTTTCCCTGCATCTCTTTAAGAATAGTAAGAGAGATCCAATTCAAATCCAGAGACAAACTCTGTGAAATCCCACTCTCTTTCTTCTCCCAGTTCCCACCCGGCAGCTGCTCTGGGGTCTCCCACTTGCCAAACCCACAAAACTTTCAACACTTAGCCCACAAGGCATTCCCCAACCACCTCCCCTCCACTTACTCCCTCTTCTGAATGTAACTCAGCTTCACCTCTGGTTCCAACACTCTCTTCCAAGTACCTTGATTCTGTGTCACAAAGGATTGAAAACCTGGATTGAAAAAACTGAACACAGAGAGAGGAGTCAAGACAGAATCTGAAAGGACAAAAAAAATTCTCTTAAAAAGAGTTACAACTGCTTGAATAGTTATAAATTTCACCCCAGCTGCACACACAAAATATGTGTAACTGTGTCTTCTGAGTCCTGAATGGGGAGTCAGGAGAAATTGATTTTAGTTTTGGCTCTGCTGCTAATTAAATGCACAACCTTTGACAAATCATTCAGCTTCTCAGCCCCAAGCTTCCTGATCCACATGATAGGTAATAATACCAATTTCTGAGGGTTGTTGTGAGGTCTAGATGAGCATCTTTATGGAATGTGTCTGGAACACAGCAGGCAAGGAAAAACGTTAATTCCCCTTGTGATTCCTCCTCTGTAACATGGGGTGATGATATATGCCTTGCTCACCTCCCAGGGTCTCTCTAAGGATTAAAGCAGAAAATGCATGTGGAAGCCCTTTATAAACTACAAAGCACTGTGCTAATAATATATAGTATTTTTCATACTTTATTGAACCCAGCAATCTCATCCCAGTCATATTTGTGCACGATGCCTTGTTCATTATAAGACTCATAAAGAGCTAACTTTTTTGTGTGCAACTATAATAAGAATGTGAGGAAGCTTCCCTTCTCCACTCCATTCCTCTCCCCAACCCAACGCAAGCTTTGCCGTCAAGAGAATCCTGACCCCAAGTTTGAAGAAGAGGATTTTGTGGCTGGGGGAGGGGCTCAGTGGTTCTCAAAATGTGGTTCCCGGACCAGCAGCATCAGCATCACCTAGAAAGTGTAAGATGCAAATGTTAGGCCCCATCTCAGACCTACAGACTCAGAAATTCAGAGCCCAGCGATTTATGTTTTAACAAGCCCTCCAGATGATTCTGACACACATTCAATTTTAAGCACAATAAAGTCAGAGTAATGGCAGCAGGGGGAATGTGAATCTCCCACGTAGACCTGATCATGGTTTTTGGCAGAGAAATCAGC
The DNA here is from genome assembly GCF_949987515.2 of Delphinus delphis. Lineage (NCBI taxonomy): Eukaryota > Metazoa > Chordata > Mammalia > Artiodactyla > Delphinidae > Delphinus > Delphinus delphis. The sequence goes on along the minus strand of NC_082692.2, from coordinate 34,182,178 downwards.
CCTTGTGGTGCAAGATGGTCTACGTGTATTTAGACACTTGAGGACAAGAAAAAAATTCCAACTATAGCACAATACGAAGGATAGCCAGAAGGGTTTCCTTCCTGTCTGCCATGGACCAAGTGTTTGTGTCCCCCCAGAACTCATATGTTGAAATCTTAACCCTAATGTGATGGTTTTAGGAGGTGAGGCCTTTGGGAGGTAATTAGGTCATGAGGGTGGAGCCCTACTGAATGGAATTTGTGCCCTCAGGAGAAGAGGCAAAAGAGCTTGCTTCTCTTCTCTCCGCTCTGCTCTCTGCCGTGTGAGGATACATTTAGAAGAGAACCATCTGAAACCAAGAAGAGAGTCCCCACTAGACACCAGATTTACTGGCACCTTGATCTTGAACCTTCCAGCCTCCAGTACCTGTTGTTTAAGCCACCCAGTCTACAGTGTATTTGTTACAGCAGCCCAAACCGACAGAGACACACTTTTTCTTTGGGGCTCAATGCTCTCCCCACTTTCCTTGGCTGGGGAGAAACCAACTGTTGCCTAAAAAATGTCAAGAAGTGAAGGAACAACTTTGATTCACAAATCAAGACAGTTGGTGAATATATGCCAGCCAGAAGTGAGGTCAGAAATAGGGTGAGGCATCTAGGGCACAAAATTTTAAAAGGCACTCACTTTGAGGTCACAGAAGTGCAGACTCATCAGAAAAGGGAACTTCTTCTTAGTAGGGTAGAGGCCCCTAAAACCTGGGAGGTTGACCCTGGGGAAGAGTGGTTGCATGAGGAAAGAAGGGGGTGTATTTATGGGGCACTCAGAAAACCTAGGGAATGTTCATCATGGGCTGTCCCAAAAGAATGGGCAGCAAGGCTCCCCCCGCATGGTGCAGGCAGATAAGTCCACTAGATCATGGGGCCAACACCCAGTTTCCCCTGTGTGTTTGCATTCATCATTGGATCCCCTGAGTAAAGAGCAGATGGTTCTTCTCTGAGTGTGTGTCTGTGGAGGTGTTTCATTTCAGCCCAGGCCATCATGGCAGCAGGCTCGGTTCCTGGGTCACGGATGGGCAATAGAGACACCTTCCTTGAGACAAAACAGTCCATACTGCTGTGACCCCCCCAGAGTCATCACTCGGCTCTGAAACACTCAACTTCCCACCAACCCTACAACCACACCCTGTGGGTCAGAGGAGAAGGAGGATAGCACTCTTTACGCAATAATAATAATAGTGATGATAATAAAACAACTCTAAAGATTGCCACTTAAGTGCTTATTAAGTGCCCAGTTCTAACTGTATGTTCTAGGAATTTTACACATGTTATATTATAGTCATCCACCCAGTAGTATTACCACCTTCATGGGAGGAACCTGAGGCAGGTCACTGCATTGCTCAATCCAAGAGTGCCATGGGACAGGCTGCATAGTCTGTAGTTGTGCAGTGCCCAGCCTGGGGGCCCTGAGTGGTCTCCCTGAGGCTGAGACTCAGAGAGCTTAAGTGACTTGCCCAAGGTTACAGAGCCAGTAGGTGACAGAACACCAACTGCACCTGCTACAGAGCCGTGCAGAAGAGAGGCCATGCAACTCTTTGGGTGGGGTGGGGCTTGGGAAGGAAGGGAGAGGAGCCACCAGCTCTCTGAGGATGGGTGAGTCAGGAGGAGGAAGATAGAGCGGGTTTTGCAGTGGCTTTGTACAGAGAGGTAAGAAGAAGCAGGCAGCCTGCAGCTCTCAGGTGGAAGCTGGAGAGGGGACTGGAGGGTCCACCCTGGCCACTTCCACCCATAGCAGGCCGAAAATGGAGAGAGGGAAAGTAGGTTCACATCTTGGACCCTGAGAGGATGGGTTTCTCCATTCATTTTATAGACACGTGCGTGCACGTACGCGAATACACACACACACACACACACACACTGAGCTCTACTCACAGTGCCAAGTGTCAAAGGTTCAAAATATATGTAGCCCAACCCCTGCCTTTGAGGAGCTCATGGTCCAGAGGGTGATTACAATGTAGCGTGAATCGTGAATCGTGCTGGGAGAGGCTAACAGGTGCCTCAGGGCGGCACAGAGGAGAAGAGGAGGGAGGCCTGATGCTGCCCCACAAGGGACAGGAGGATGGAGAGGCTGGGAGGCAGCCAAGGCCCGGCTCATGAAAGGCCTTGTGTGCCAAACTGATGCTACAGAAATTGGGTTTTTGTTTTAAGAGCCATGGGGAACAAGGGAGGAGTTTCAAGCAGGACAGCGACATTACTGACTTTTTAGTAGTCAGGGTTTTCCACAGAAACAGAACCAATTACATATATATTATATATTTATATATATATATATATATATATATATATATATATATATATAGAACGTGACTCATTATAAGGAATTGACTCACATGATTACAGAAGTCCCACGATCTGCCGTCTGCAAGCTGGAGACCCAGGAAGGAAAGCCGGTGGTATAGTTTGAAGGCCTGAGAGCCAGGGAGCCCATGGTAGAGACTCCAGGCTGAGTCTGAAGCCCCGAGAACAAGGGCATGAAGGGCAGGAGAAGATGGATGTCCCAGCTCAGCAGTCAGCCAGAGACAATTCAACCTTCCTCCACCTTTTCGTTCTATTCAGGCCCCGGATGTATTTGTTGGACAGTGCCCACCCAGTGGGAAGAGTCATCTGCTTTACTCATTCCCCATTGCAAATGCTAATCTCTTCCAGAAACGCCCTCAGAGACACACCCAGAAATAACATTTCACCAGCCATCTGGGCATCCCTTCCTTGGCCCTGTCAAGTTGACGCGTAAAATTAACCATCCCAGAGTATTATTTGGAAACGCCATTCCGGCTGCTGTGTGGATGACGGATTAGGGGTGGATGGCCAGTAAGGGCTCGGCAGTTATCACTCAGCCAGTTCAGCCAGAACAAGGGGAGAGGAGGCCAGACCCACCTCGTCCCCAGACATGCCCTACTATAATGGGGAGACACTTCCTGTCCTAAACAAACTACTTCACTCTCAGTTCAGCCCCTCAACTGGCAAGTTCAGCCTCCATTCAGACCCCCAGGCAGCCCCCGCGACTGTGTCCAAGAGAAAGGGGTGCACATGGGAGGGTAGGACATGGACTTGGGATGGACACAGGTGGCACAGCTGCCCCGGTGTCAGAGTCACAGAAAGAGGGGCCACCCAGCGGAGGAGGCAGGTGAGGGGCACAGACCCCCGGCTGTGGGAAGAGGGGTCAGGACACCTGAAATGGCTGGAAGCCACAGGTCTGGGAGAAGGCTGGGGGATTGCGGTTGCATTTTGCTTTCTTGCTGCCATTGTTACATTGACTCCCACTCCCGGGTCCTTACTCATTAGGTTAGTGGGTCCTTACACACACACACACACACACACACACACACACACACACACGTGCGTGCACGCGCCTTCCTGGGGCACAAAGAAAGCTATTATAGGCACTTAAAACTTCAACTCCAGGGTTAGAGCAAAGTAGATAGAGGCCAGTGGGCACAGACTTCAGGGGTGCCTATTGGATTGTAGGAATCCCAGCTTCTGTCCGTTCCAACAGATGATCAGGGCAAATACAGCTCTGACCCTGGCCACATTTTCTTCCCAGTAAGTGATCCCTCAGCTGAGAAAGCCAGAAGCTCCATCCTTTCATGGCTGACAAAGGCTGGGGATGTCCCAGGTCTTAGAACAGCTTCTCAGAGGGACCTCTTCATGATGCCAGAGATCAAGGGCAGGAACAGGACCTTGGAAATCACTCAGTGTGGCTTCTCCCTGATACTGAGGACCAGAGAAGTTGAATGGCTCCCTCACAATCACATCCTATCGTACGTGTATTTATCCTTCCACAAACACCTACCACCTGCCAAGCTTTGTCGTGATGGTGGAGATATAACAGTGAACAAGAACGGTCCCTGCTCTCAAGGAGCTTCAGTTCTAGTTAGTTATAACCAAGTAAAGTACATGGATGCCAGGTGGCAATAAGTGTCAGAGAGAAAAACAAAGCAGGAGAGAGGGATAGAGAGTGCTTTGGAGGCGAGGACAACTTTAAGCAGGAAAACATTTGAGTAGAGACCTGAAGGAGGTGAGGGAGCCTCTTCTGGGGGAAGAATGTTCCAGGCAAAGGGGACCACGAGTGCAAAGTCCTTAAGGCAGGGGCACGGCTGAATGTTTGAAGAGAAGCAAGGAGGACAGTATAACTAGAATAGAGCTAATCGGGAAGGGAACAGGAGTAGTTGAAATCAGAGGTACAGAGAGGTTTGGGGGCAGTTCTGACGGGGCCTGGAGGCCATCGTAAGGCCATTGTAAGGACGTGGCCTTTACTCGAGTGGGATGGGAGCCACTGGAGGGCTCCAGGCAGGGAAAGATCTGCTCTGACTTGGGTTTTCATTGGCTGCTGTGTTGTGAGTAGACAGAAGGGTAGCAAGGGTGAGACTGGGGGACCAGTGTAAGAGATTTTGCTACTGCACAAAATCTAGGCCACAAAGAAAGATGGCTCAGAAGAGAGATGCAGCAGTGGAGGTGGGAGATGTAATCAGACAGAGATTGGAGGGTTAAGGCAATAGTATCTACTGAAAGATGGGATGGGCGTGTGAGAGGAAGAGGGGAATCAAAATGACCCTAAGGGTTTTGTCTCAAGCTACTAGAAGAAGGAGCTGCCACTAACCGTGATGGAGGAGACTGAGGGAGAGCAGGTTTTGGCCTGAGCGTGTTACACAAGGTGCCCTTAGACATCAGGTGACAGTGGACAGGAGGTAGCAGATACAGGAGTCAGTGTAGAGATGAGGTCACGGGGCAGAGCCAGGCCTTGAACCCAAGAATTCACAGACCACACTGCTTCTGAGGGAAGTGCCTATTCCCCGAGCTCCAAAATGAAAACTCCATCATTTAGAATCATAACTGAATACAGTATTAAGCTTTCAAATAGGTTTCAAAAATTCTAATAAATGCTAGTTTATCTGGCATCTTTCGAACCAGAAATTCTCTTAGCTAAGACTTTCCTATTTATTCCTTCAAGAATGAACAAAAGGAAAGAAAGAAAGAAAAGTCTATCACTTGAGAAAGGCTGGGCTGGTGATGAAGAACCGCCACGCGGTCCTTGGGGCAAAACTGCACAGAGGGATCACAGCCACGGAAGAGCAGCACATTAGAGCACTGACATTCAACTTGAGCCCATGCTGTGTCCAGAAAAAAGTGAAGGTAAATTCCTCCCCAAGGTGCATCCGTCCTCAAAGACCCCCAGGAGCTCACAGGAGAACTTGCTTTGCAATGAGTGATACGGGTTTGCTTAAGCCTCGCTCAGACAACAGGACGAGCACATTCGACTAATATTCTCTAGATCCACAAATCCCAAAGGCCCGAGCTACAGAGAGGAGAGACGAGCTAAGGAGGAAAGCTGCCTGCTGGTATTTGCAAAGCATCACCCGATCCATCAGCAGGTACACAAGGGCCGCTGGGTTGAGAGGGAAGAATATTTTAAGGGAGGTCTTAGTGGGATTCCCCAGAAGCAGACACTGAGATAAGGATGTGGCTGGAAGTAGTTTATTTGGGAAGCGAGCCCAGGAAGCAGCAGCAGGAGAGTGGGGAGGTAAGACAGGGACGGAGTGTCTTAGTGAACTCGGTTCCAATGGGTACCCTCCAGGACACTGCATAGAACATGTCACAGGTCTGTCCCACCTGAGAGGCAAGGAACTGGGCTATTTATCCTCTAACTCTCATTTGTTATTGGTTGAGAGCTCTTCCCATAGACTTTAACTCCCCAACACTTCTGGTCTGTCCCCTACCTGAGTCACCTACTCTCCAGCAGCCAGAGAATTCCCTGAAGCAGAGAGCAGCAGTGTTTGCAATAGGAAGCTGTAGGTGTGAGCTGAAACCAGAGTACCAGGGTGAGTGGGCACCACGGTGGGTTCCACAGGTACTGCCTGGGCTCTCCATCCTTAGTTCAGACTCCGAGAACCGTCTTCATTCCAGAAAACAGGACTGAGATGAATGATTCTTCTCATTCCTGTAAGAAGAGCTAGAAAACAGAGCAGAACAGAGTCTCACTGGTCCCAACAGAGAGAAGGCACCCTTGGGGCCTCTCAGATTGGAGATCAGGGCCGTGGCAATGCCCAAACAGAGTCAGAATTTTGCAGTGTGTTGGGGAGAGGCAACCCTCCCCCGGAAATAGATTGAGATCCAGTTCTCTGGGCTCTTAGTGGAGCGTTTTAATAAAGTGCATAAGCAGTAGCTGAGGCTCAGGAAGGAGGGTTCTGGAGCACAGAGCTGCAAGCCAGACCACAGAGTTAGCATTCTAGCATTCTAGTCAAGGATTACCCCGTTCCTTAGTGTAGGGACCCGGAGACTGACATCACACCCTCTGTATCCTTGTCAGTTTATCCTATGTGCATGTGTACTATACATCTGCCTGCATCCTTGAGAAAACACAGACATTCACATCAACAACTCATTTTGTCATCTTCATAAAGTCCCAAGTTTAAGAGCCCACCCTAAGTATTGTCATTCACAGACCTCTGGATGGATAGATCCTATATGACTACTGGACCCCATTTTCTCTTGCCCATATTGGATAAAACTAGATAAACAGCACCCAACCCTCCCTCCCCAAAACTCAATCTGAATGAGCAGTCCCTTATGAAACAGTTCAAACTTGTACGGCTGACCATTTGTCAGGAAACTGTTCCTTGTAAGGTGGTTACAAGATAAATGAGAGAGGATCCCTGCCTTTCAAGAGCTTCCAGTTCCTGCAAATAAATACCTGCTTTTTAGTCAGGTACGTGCTGAAATAGTTCCATAAATAGAATGTCAGAACGGCAGTGGCTCCACACACAGCCCAGAGCTTTGGGGACTGGATTTTTAGACCCCTGGAGCTCCCTCCATCGGAGCCCCGCTCCTTCCCTCCTCTTCAGATCAGCCTCCCAGGTGCTCATACACTGACCACTTTTCAGCCATCAGTATCGGCCACCCCATTCAACTTGCATTTGCAGCCTATGTTTGCATGGTTTTGTGGGGGGTTTTGTTTGTCTGACGACGCTGCGAGGTGTAAAATAGGCTTTGGAATTGTATGGCCCTGGTCTGACCCAAGTACCTCTACCTGTAACAGGCTGTGTGACCTTCAGACAGCTGCTTAACCCCTCTGACCTGGTCATTAGAAAAATGGAGATGATAATAATAACCTTAGGGTGAACCCTATGAAAGAGCCTTTTTGTAGGTTAAAAATGGTTGAATATTGGCACTTTCATATTAGGTTCCACCTAATACCTACCTTGTAGGACTGTAGGAACAGTTTAGTGAGAAGAGTATATGTGTCACTGCTGTGGCCCCATAACTAACTAGCTTAGGACCCCAGAGGAAGGTCACCTTCCCCTTAGTACCCGAATCACTACTCCTCTCAAATATCTGCAGGATGAGGGTCCAAAGTCTGTTCTTCTATAGAACTCCCAGTGATTTCTGGAAATTCTTGTGCTCCCTTGTTCCCTCCACCGTGTTGCCTCCATAGTGAAGGCTGATGTTAATTGCACGTTTACTCTCTGCCAGGTATTGTGCCCAGCACTTTGCACGTATACACCCATCTAGCCCTCCTCTCCACCCATGTGAGCTAGGGACTGCTACCATCATCCCTTCACAGATAGGGAAACTGAAATGTGGAGAAGCAAAGTATTTTGCCAAGGTCACACAACCGGCAAGTGGGAGAGTCAAAACCCAGCCATCAGCTCCAGCCACCTTCCTTCACCTGCTGGCGTCCTGCCACTGCTGCCATCAGGAATTGTTCCATGCCAGCATCCTGCAGGCGCCCCTCTCCATGAACCTATGGGTTCCGGGCAGGGGCACTGGCCTTTCTATTTCTCCAAAGTACTGAGATCAGGCAAATTTGTTAGGAGACTGATTAAAGGGAAAGAAAGAGAACAAAATCAAGCAGAATTAAGAATGAGAAAGGAGACATAAACCTAGATGCACTCGGGATTAAAAGATTACAAAGGAATTCTACATCAACTCAGCAGAAACAAAATAGGAAATCTAGAAGTGGATATTTACCTAGAAAAATACAAATTACCTAAATTGACCCAAGGAGAAGTAGAAAATGAGAAGGCCAGTTACCACAGAAGAGACTAGAAAGGTGATTAAAGATCTACCATTATAAAAGGCACCCGGAACAGATGGTTTCACAGCTGAGTTCTATGTAACCTTTAAAGAACAAATAATTCCAATGTTATTTAAACTCTTCCAGATCATAGGAAAAGATAAAGCGCTGCAATTCACTTTATGAAGCCCACTTTGCCTTAGTACGAAAACCTGATGCAGAGTGCTTAGAAAAAGGAAACTCTAGACCGATTATTCTTCTGAATAGAAACGTAAAAATTTGAAATAAAACACTAGTAAATGAAATCTGGCAAAATGTCCTTATGATCAAGTGGGATTTATCCTAGTAACACAGATTTATAACAGGAAATCAATTAACATAATTCATTACACTAACAAATCCAAGGGAAAAATATGATCATATCCATAAATGATGAAAGCGTTTGATGAAATATAAACTCCAAGGAAAATCAAAATAGAAGAAATACATTCATTCTTTCAATGAGTATGTACTGAGCACCACAATGCATTTAACTGGGTTCCAGGGATTGTAGCCATGACCATATCAGACAAAGATTCCCTGCCCTCAGGGAGCTCATATTCTAGTAAGAGAGACAGGCAACATACAGGGTGTATAAGGAAAGAATATATGATGTTAGGGATATATGCTAAATAGAAAAATTATAGCAAGGGTAGGAAGTTAGACTGTCAGACAGGACGGTCAGGGAAAATGTTACTAAGAAATGACAGCTGAAAAAAGAGCCAGGAAGGACATTCTAGGCATAGGGAGCAGCAGTGTGACAACCATGGGTGGGCACATGTGTCCTGGAGAAACAGCTCAAGAAGGCCAGTGTTCCATGGAGTGATGGAGGATAAGACGTTAATTAGCCGGTTGCTGCAACCAGATTAGAGGCGTCCAGCAAAGCTTCACTGAACACCTGTGGCCTAACAAGGACAACGCGGGAGGTGACTTACGCTGCTGCCCTAGATCGCTACTCTTGTGCTCACAGGCCTGGCCCTCAGCTCAGGGCTTCTGCCCACTCTTGGTAGGCACCATATGGTGGGCTAGCTGAGCACCCTTGCATCAGAATCACTGGACCCCACCTTCCCCTGAGTTCCCAACAGAACCTTCAGACCCAGTGAAAGCTGAGATGATGTCATTTTTCAAGGGAAACCCCACACCTGAACCCACAGGGCTGGGCTGACTCCCAAGACCAGACAAAGCCATCACAATAGCTGATAGATCCTCTCCCACAATCCGGATTATTCAGCCTGAAACCACACTATGTCAGGGACTCCAAAGGTCTGTGTAATTAGAGAAACACGTTTTCTAATTCCTCAAGGACACAGACTGGTGAAACACATCAAAATTCCATGACTAGACAGAACACACCCTCTGTCTGTTGAAAGAATGGATGTCCTAACTTGGGTGACATCAGCATTTTCTCCAGGAACAATGGCTGGGTGCTTGGTCTACATTTCTCTATGCAATGGCCCAGCCTGCTGGTTCTCCTAAAACAAGGGAAGCAGGTCTGTTGAACCCTCCTTGGGGAATGACTAGGGGTAACATTTCCTGGAAAAAGCTGGGAATAGACACAATATAGAATATACAAACAAATCACCCTTGGGTCGGGGGGCACTTGAGTTCTCTAGAGGTTACTACCTATGATTGTATATTGAGAATGAAAAAGAAAAATAGTTTAGACACCTGGCTTGGCCACTACTAGGTTGGCCCTGGGCCCTAGTTGTTCTTTATTTTATTTTATTTTTTGTGGTACGCGGGCCTCTCACTGTTGTGGCCTCTCCCGTTGCGGAGCACAGGCTCCAGACACGCAGGCTCAGCGGCCACGGCTCACGGGCCCAGCCGCTCCGCGGCATGTGGGATCTTCCCGGACCGGGGCACGAATCCATGTCCCCTGCATCGGCAGGCGGACTCTCAACCACTGCGCCACCAGGGAAGCCCCCTAGTTGTTCTTGTTGAAATAAACAACTTCACACACTATCAGCATCAGACAAGGCCTCTCTGTGACCGTGATAAACACAAGCATGTTATGCAAAGGATGCGCGGATATCCTTTCCTTTCAGCGGACCAAGATGACTCCTCTTTCTTTACCACTGACAGCTCTGGCCTTGCTTTATTCCTGTTGTCTCCTAGATAAGAATGACGATGATATCCAACTGGCAAAATGCTCCTACTTCCTGACAGCACCCACTCAAGGACAACCCTTGTTTCCTCAACCCTCTCTAAAATCATGCAAAACAAACCCTACAACGGCCTCTTCCTGAGGCTGCTCCGCGGTTGCCCATGGCCCACGCTCTACCTCGTGTCAGCAAGTTCAGAAACCAAACTTTATTTGACTCTGTGAGGGATCCTGGTGATCTCTGGGCAACAGGCTTTATCAACGTATTTATCGGTATTGAAACATGAATGAGCGAAGTGGAGAAAGAAGTGTCAGGTGATGAGGCGGGAAGGGGGAGAAACACAAGAAAGCCAAACCCTGAGTCCTATGGAGAATCAGATGCTTTAAATGTGATGCGTGGCTCATTAAGGTGGGCCCTGCCGTGAGCACTATTTCATTTTCTCCTCTTAATAACCCTGGTGGAATATTAACATTCCAGACCAGAATATGGAGGCTTCTAGCAGCCAGCAAGGAGACAAGGTCCTGGGCTGGGAACGTGCTGGTCTCAGGTGCCTGGATAGACAGAAGGGTCCCCAAAGCTTGTGTCTGGACGGGAGGAGGCTGGCCTCAGTCTCTGCTCTTCCCACCTGTGTTTGCCAGACCCAGGCAGTAGAGAGAAATCCCTTCCTGGATAATCAGATAAGTTGCTTTTCTGCATCTCCGTTTCCTCATCTATAAAATGGGCTCCTCTGGGGAATTTGGCGAGCTAGTATATGCATGCATGAAATACCAGACCCGAAGCAGTTTCTTGATAAGGGTTAATTGCTAACCGTGTGATGAAAATTATGACTGATTCCTACAAGACCACTGAGGGCGGGACAGGGACCTTTATGCCCCCTTCATGGGGGGCAGGGGAGGGGGTGTGGAACCCAGGCACAGGGAGAGGAAATGGTTTGCCCAGAGTTTCAGGAAGAGTGAGGCAGAGCCCAGGTCGTCTGGTTGAGGCCTCCCCTCCCCCACCCCTCCAATCAATCCCGGCCCTGGTCCTCATTTGTTTTCTCTGGTGTGTGGAGCTTCCGGTCTGTGTTTGTGAGTTTTCGGCATCTGTAAGTACACACAGCCGCACAGAACTCGCTGGCACAGACATTTGTCAGAGATGACAAGCCAGTCATCCATGCCACCAGAGACAGGGACAGATGTGCTCCCTGGTGCCGCTGTCCAGGAAGCCGAGGATGGATGGGGTCCCGGCACCCGTTCAGTCCGCCTGTGCAGGGAGCCGCAGACCAGGCCAGCGACAAATTGCAGCCTGGTCGGCGGTTGGGCGAGGAGGTTCAGAGCCTGCCTCCCCTCTCTGCTCCGAGCCAGAAACCCTTCCGGGCCCTCCCTGCTCTCTCCCTGATCCTCCCGCACCGCACGCACACGCCTGTCAGACCTGACACGCACTTAGGACTTGTGTGGGGTCGTAGAGAAGGAGGAGGATGCTCATGAGATTTTGGTCCTTTTCATAATAATTATGATAGTAGCCTGCACTCATATATGCTGCACTGTCCTAAATCTGAACATTTGTCCTCAGCCATCCCCTAGTGCAGGTATAGGACACTGAGACCAGCAAGGTTAGGAGACTCCTCCAAGGTCACACAGCAAATGGCAGAGGCAGGATATGAATCCAGATAGTCTGGCTCCACCATCCCCTGCCCCTCGGGACTTCTATTTGAGGGTCTAAGGTGGAGGGGAACTCACTGTGGGCCCAGGACAGACAACAGGAAGAAGAGACAAAGGATCCAGCTGCCCCGCCAGGCTCACCGCTAACCTGCTGAGCAGTCAGGAACTACCATCCTGTCTCAGGTTTCCACCTGCAAAATAAGCAGCTGCTGCTGCTGCTGCCCCTGCAGGGCCTTGTGGAGCCAGAGCAGCTTTGAGGCCGGCCCCTCTCTTCTTCTGGGAACCCCAGGCCCTGGTTCCTCTGCCTCCACACTCTTGCTACTGCCGCCCCATAACTTCAACCCCGATTCCCCCCTGCAATACCATCTTACAGCTCTTTAAACTGTCACCTCTGTGTCCCTGAGGCAAGCTCACAGTCCCCTGAGATTTTGTAGGGATATTTATGGCTAGTGACGGCAAAAGGGAACAGACCACATAAAACAAAAAGAAGAGAAACAGAAGAGAGCTCTAAACAACTTTGCAGAGTCTTGGTCTACATCTCCCCATGGGAATTTCATACACACAGGATGACCAGCTTCCTTCTCCTTCTGGATGACGTTTAGAAAGACCACAATCTGGGGTCTGGTTCAGACCATCCCTTGCTGTGGGGCCTTGCAGAAGCACCTTCCTTTCTCTGAGCCTTAGTTTCCTCATCTGTAAAATGGGGACAATGATAGCACCTATCTCATGAAAATGATTGCAAGGATTATAACCCCCAAAATACTGAGAACAAAGCCTGATACAGAGTGAGCGCTCAACAAATGCCAACTGTTGTTATTCCCCGGTTTTCAGTTTCCTCAATGGGAAAATGAGGGTGGTGGGTATCACGCTGGGTATGGACTTCCGGCTGGAACTTTCTGTGATTTAGTGACACACCTGTGATGCTTCCTTATCTCCTCCTACTCACAGTTCTACTTGGTATCTATTGAGCCCCAGGCAACTGCTTGACATAAATGAGAAGCATTACACTCTTATTCACGGTGGGAAATTGTTCCAACTGCAACTTTGCCATCAGATGAGCCACCTCCATGGGTTGACGCAGCTGGGGAATCTGAGCTACGTGGCCAGGTCCCTGCTGACCACACCCTGCAATGACGGACCACAGGACCTGTCCCAAAGCTGTGGGGAAAGAGTCCCCACCATCCCGCCTGTGTAGACCCGGGCCCATCAGCACAATGTTTGCAGAAATAAGTAGTTACAGTTTCCCTGGGATTCATGCAGAGGACACCCGAGCTGGGAGAGAATTTCTCTTGCTGTTCAAGCTCCGTAAAAACTTGAAGAGTCATTTTATTTTTCAATCTGTGGGCAGGATGCCACCAAACCAGGAAGCATCACTGAAGGATTTTTTTTCAGCGTTTTTGGGGGGATGGGGTGGGGTTTGGTGATGGTTTTCTTTCTCGCTGATGCTTTTTGGATAACACATAAATCAGCATCATCTATATTTATTAGATAACGTGGCTTGTTCAATACGAAATTACCCCTGTTTTGCATGATTCCCCCCCACCTTGTGATTAATATAAATGACTTAAGTTAATTATGTTTCTCTTCACGGAAAAATGTATTTGTCAAAGTGCTGAAACATCAATAAAAAATAAGCAGTGAAGAAGGGCAGGATTGCAAACGAGCAGTCAGGGTGTGGGGAAGGGAACGAACTCGCTGTCTGGGGAGTGTCATTCTGATTGAGTGGGCACACTTTATATTTACTAATAGTGACATAAGCATTTTTCTTAGTTAAGCACTTGGGGGTCTGATGAGGTAGATTGATGTCATCATTATTAACAATAATGACACTTCAGATGTAGAGAAAACGGCTTTCTCCAGGTTCCCAATGAATGCTGCATGGATTAAGCCTCACCTCTCATTACCAGGGACAGCTAAAGCTGGGTATCTTACCAGCCAGCCCCCCAAAACTGGCCCAGCATGCGGACTTAGAGAGAGAGAGACAGGGAGGCAAATGCAGATGATTAAAATGAATGAGGGGGAGAGAAATGAAGAAAAGCAAACCATGAGTCTGGAGTCCCAGAGCAAGAAGGAAGCTTCAGCCCAACCATTTCTTTGGGCCAGTGACCAGACTAAGGTCCAGAGAGGGAAAGGGACTTTGCCAAGGGCACACAGCATGTTAGTAGCAGATCTGAGACAGAGCCCAGGACCCTTGACACCCGGACTTTTGCCTTTTCCCTGCATTCTGCTGCTCCCTGCCCCACCCCCAACTCTACCTCCCCACCAGGGATCAAGGGCAATGGTGCCAGCAGATTGCTGGAGAGTCAGGACCACAGGAAAATCTCTGGGTTACCTACTTTTTCTATAGTATTGGAAATGCCTCTATCCCACCCTGCCTACTTTGGTTTTGGTTTCCTGAAAGCAGACCCAGAGACCAGATCGTGGGTGCTGGAGGTCTATTTGAGAGGTGATTCCAAGACACCAAGTGAGGCAGAGGGGAAATGAGATGAGGAGGGGAAGAAAACCCACCGTGGCTGGGGGCAGGGGCTGCTAACGAGGGGGTTACTGCTGCAGGTACCTGCGCTCATAGCTCATACCCACCAGGAGACGCTGTAGAGAATTATGCCGCCCAGTGCTGAACAGGAAGGCAGAAAAATACGCATTCAGTCACTCCCGGGGGCTTTCACCTCCAGCCCCGCCGGGTCACTCTGTACCCAGGCTGAGCGAGCTCCCATGGTACCTGAAAAACCCAGAGAAGTGGACTGGGCGTGTGAGAAGGGAGAGCCAGTGTGCACGGTCACTGTCTACCCCAAATGCAGGTGAAATGTATCTAACCAAAACAGCACCGGCAGGAGATAGTAACATTTTCAAATTAAGGACACTTTGAAGTTGCACAGCATTAACACACAGCACAGGCCGTTTGGACATCAGAAGTTTCAAAGTGGGGCTTCCCTGGTGGCGCAGTGGTTAAAAATCCACCTTCCAATGCAGGGGATACAGGTTTGAGCCCTGGTCCGGGAAGATCCCACATGCCGTGGAGCAACTAAGCCGGTGTACCACAACTACTGAGCCTGTGTGCCACAACTACTGAAGTCCATGCGCCTAGAGCCTGTGCTCCGCAACAAGAGAAGCCACCGCAATGAGAAGCCCAGGCACTGCAACGAAGAGTAGCCCCCGCTCGCCACAACTAGAGAAAGCCCGTGTGCAGCAACGGAGACCCAATGCAGCCAAAAATAAATAAATAAATTTTTTTAAAAAGAAGGTTCAAAGAGAGCTCTTAAAAACTTGTTTGTTTTAAATAGATGAGTTGTGCATGTACACACGCACAGACACACACACACACACACCTGAGAGCACTCGGCTCTCACACAGTCCTCTGCCTCTGGTGCTGACTCCTTTATCACCATCTGTCCTTTTCGGTGCCAGAAAGCCTTCGGATGCTGTTGCTGGGGCAACAGGAAATCTTGGGTACGTGCTGCATCGTTAGCCTGGCCCCAGCCTCCCCTCCTCCTGATTAACCCCAGCTGACAGAACATGCCCTTCTCCATCTTCCTCACCTTACTGGATTCCAACTCCCTTTTCACTTTCTAGTTCAGGTTACTTGCTGCCTGCCTCTGGCCATTTTCCAAGTGTGGGAACTCACTCTCCATCCAAATGCACTCCAAGCTCCCCACAGTGGGAGGGACCAGGTCTCTCATTTCTTGTGTCTGAGCCGCTTTCTTGTAGCTCTTCATTCCGTGGGTGAGCTCATCCAATCCCATGGGTTAAGTCCCACCTGTGTGAGGACAGTTCCCACATTTCCATCTGTAGCGAGAGCCTCTCTGCTGAGCTCTGTTATCACAGAGCCAGAGGCCTGGTTGGCTGACCACGTCTCTCTCAAGCTTCACATGGCCAGAATGCAGCTCTGGTCCTCCGTGTCCTGCTGTATCCCTCAGGTCTTAACTTAGGCATCACTTCCCCAGAATTTTATATATATTTTTATATATATTTTAAGTATCATATTTTATTTGTATAAAGGAGGGGTCCTTTTATATCTACATCAAGGAGTAGTATATATATACTCTCTTTTATAAACACCCCAGATTTTCCTTCACAAACCTTGTCACCCATCATCAGGGTATCTTTTCCATGTGGATATTTCATTAACAGTTACATGTCTTGCTGGAATTTAAGTCCCACGGGGCCTAGATCAGCCCCATTTGCTCACCACTGTCTCCTGAATGCTCAGCACTGGGCCCTGTATACAGTAGACCCTCAGTAAATATTTGCTAAGGGCAGGAATGGCTTCCCCCCAACCCATCCTGGTGCGGGGTCTGTCTGTGCGTACACTCGGCGTACAATGTACGGCAAGGGGGCTGCATGGTGACGAAAGCGTGAACACTTTCTTCATGTCAGGTTCTGAGTTAAGCCCTTTTCTCACATTACATCGTCTAATTCTTGCTACCACCTGGGAAGGTAGGTTTTATTGCTGCTCCTATTGAAAATTTGACCGGAGGGAAGCCACTTGTCCGAGATCACACACACATCCTGGGCCGGGGGGTGGGGGGCGGCGGGGAGGGAGGGCAGAATGCTAACCAGCCCCTCATTTCACAAAGGACACCCAGGGTGCTAATACTGAGGGACTCTCAGCAAAAGGCCCCTGGCCTGCTGTCAGAAAACCTGAGGTGAGTCTCAGCCCTGTGTTGCATACGTAGCTTTGGACCTTAAGCCACCTCCCGATTCCTCCAAGCCTCAGCTCCCTCGTTCTTGTCATTCTACTTCCACAACCAGGTGTGAGATGCTACAGGTAAAAGCCCCTGGAACTGCTTAAAGAAGAACAATTCTACAAACAGGGGCCGATGGCTGCTGCCCTGGGCTGCCTCATCTGAACTTGAACTACCTCCCTACCTTCTGGCAGAATCAGATAGTAGAGGCTGCAGACCGAATGGGGACACAGAGGTATTTTGTTTGACTTGCAGAGCGCTTACAACACGTTTTCCATTTGTTGTGTGAACATTACGAGGTTCCATCTAAGAGTCCAGATGTCTACCTTCTCTGGAAAAATCGGAAGCTCCTGCCGTGTTGGTCCCACGGTTCTGTGCAGTATCCGCTGGCGTCAGTTGGCTGGAGCTGCCATACTCTCCAGGGTGCCAACCCTGCGAGGCTGGGAGCCAGGCGTCAGGTGTTGCCTTTGTTCTTCCAACAGTGAGGACACGTGTTTCTGTGTCGGTGTCTGTATCAGCACCAGGAACACCAAGCCTGGACCACAGGACAGCACAGTATGAGATCATATGAGTGAGTGCAGTTCTTGGTGGAAGAGAAGGATAATTGCAGGGGTTTAATAGGCTATGTGTGTTTCAAAACAATACAGGCCAAATAAGGGTCAGCAAAAATACAACCCCTCCCCCAGCACTACCCTTTATGTTACCTCTCCGGCCCTTAGGAGATTTTGTGTTCAAATGCCTGCTTTGGTTAAACAAGGAGTTTTCTGACCAAAAGTATGCACTTAGTCTACAATACTCTGCCACGGCCTCTTCTCTCTCAACTGATCTATGTGTTCAAGACCTTGCCCAGTGACTACTAGTGGATGGTCCCAAGACCCTAAACATCTTGACAGAAAGCATCAGATCAATGAACCAGACCCAAGGTGTTCTGTACCCTCCCGTTTCTGAGCTACAGGAGACTCCCCGAAAGAAACTGAGAGATGACAACTAGTAATAGATAATAATTCTGCCAGACTCCTGGGTTGCAGTTATCAGTTTGCAAAGCACTCTCATTCACTCAACATTTACTTGATAAATATATGTTAAAGCTCTGTTACAGACCAGGCACAGAGGTAGGCACCGCAGTCATGATGTTATACCAGGTAGTCGAGATCCTGCCCTGAGAAATCTTCCAGTCTGGCAAAGAAACATTTTTAGAACCAACATTTCCATAGCATTTTACCATGAACCAGTTGCTGTTCTAGGTGCTTTACCTAGAGTAACTCATTTACTCTTCAGAGTGATTCTATGAGGTAAGTACTGCTTTTGTCCCTATTTCACAGATGTGGAAACTGAGGCTACAGAACTTAAGTACCTTGTTCAAGGTTAGTGATGGAGCCAGCTGTCTGATTCACAGCAGCACGTTGGTAGAGGTAGCCCTTTGTGACCATAGATTGGGAAGCTGAGACCCTCACTAGTGGAGATTGCCAAGGCCAAGACCACAAGGCTGGATCACCCCACCCCATGGCCCTGGACACTCCTCCCACTCCACTGCAAAACTCCAAGACACCTATTCATAGGAGAAGAAATCACCACACTGGTTGGTCTGGTCTGAGAATGCCAGGGCTGTGCTAGCAGGATTTGTAGGTCCCGAGGCAATTTGCATCTCCTGTTGGAAGTTTTCCTCATCAAAGCAGCAGAAATCAGTGCAATAAATATAGTTAGAATGAAGTGGCCTTCTCACACTCCCCGCATCTTCCTAAGGAAGAGAATCGTGAGAGACGCATATTGGCTCCCGCTCTATCACATCCTTCCCACCTCGCCCAGTCCTCCCACTGGGGATCTTCCTTGCTCCTGTCGACAGCATTTGAGATGTTGGGGGGCTTTTACTGGATGTTCTTTGTCACTGCATCTGTGAGGATTCAGCACAGCTAAGATTTAAGAGCCAGAAAGAGTTTAACTTCTTCCAAGCATCAAAAGGGAAAAAGTTCTGTCTCATAAGCAATCAGAGAAATGTAAAACAAAGCCGTGAGATTTTGGTTCTCATCCATAATATTAACTATGAGTTTGAAATATAATATTCAATGTTAGCAAGGGTGTGGTAAGATAGACACAAATGCATACTTCTTGTTGGAATAAAAGCTGGTGCATCTGTGGAATGCAGTTGAACAATATGCTCTTTAGCCCAGCCGTTCCACCCTCATGCTTAGAACAGAGCCTCAGACAGGTGTTTATGGTATAAAGTTGTCCATTTAACGTTTTTTGTATGCGCCAAAAATGGAAACAACTTCCAGGTCCTTGAAGAGGGGAATTGTTACATAAATTATGGTATAGCCATAGGCTAGAATACATTTTTTTTTTTTTTTTTTTTTTTTTTTGCGGTACGCAGGCCTCTCACTGCTGTGGCCTCTCCTGTTGCGGAGCACAGGCTCCGGATGCACAGGCTCAGCGGCCATGGCTCACAGGCCCAGCCGCTCCGCCGCATGTGGGATCCTCCCGGACCGGGGCACGAACCCGTGTCCCCTGCAACGGCAGGCGGACTCTCAACCACTGCACCACCAGGGAAGCTCTAGAATACATTTTGAAATAGTTGACTGGTGTGGGAAAATGCTCACAATCTGTTACAATTAAAAAATCAGAGTGCAACATCAAGATGTAGTTAGTTTCTAATTATATAGTCTTTACCAATTCATAGAAATATGGCTGGAAAGAAATACCACGAGTGCTGTCAGTAGTAGTTTCTAGACTAGGCTGGCCAGTAATGTATGTTTCCTTCTTTATTCTTTCCTAGAGTTTCCAAATTTCCTCAAATGGTCACGGATTGGGTTTTTTTTTCTTTTTGCAGTATGATTATAAAAAAAGAAAGCAGTCAAAGACATTAAGTCACCCTGAATCCTGTTTATTACCAGCCAAGTTTTCAGAGGCTTGGTTTGTAAAATGAGGACAACTGTACCTAAACGGCTTCACAGAATTGCTGTGAAGATAAAATAAGAAAACATATGTGACATGCTTTGTAAATTGTAAAGCGCTGTACAAATGTTAGCTGTTGTTAACACAAAATTAACTCCAACAATGTAAGAGAAAAGAAATCCATAATAAGATACCTCGGGCTTTGACAGAGGAACGAGGAAAATACAAGAATGAGCTAAGAATGGAAAGAAGGAAAAGGCCACAGGAATCCTGAATAATGTTCACCAACATATCTCGGGAAGCCCAGGGAAAAAGTTTAACAAGAAGCCAAAAAAAACCCTTACAAGGCAACCAAATGCTAACAGCACTGCTTGACTAGCAAGCCACATAAGATGTTCTTTCTGTCTTCATTAAAAAAAAAAAAAAATGAAAACAGAGAAATGTTCCAATCAGGAGAATTGGGGAGCTCACTCATTGTGACAGGCAGGTGAAAATCAGAATTGACTCAGGTCACAATGTATTGGAAAAGTGTCTTGCAGGATCTGACTTAACTTCAAAAGTAAAAATAAGCACCCCAAGGGAGAAAACTGGAGAGAGGGAGAGGAGACTTAATTATCACAGGGCCAGGGCTGGATGCAGAAATGACAAGGACCCAGAGAAAGGACTCAAATTCTTTACCTTGTGAAGGAAGACACTTGGGGTCTGCCACTACCGGCCATTCCCTCCTGTTTGAAACACTCTCCTCTTCTAGTTTCTGAGCCCCTTGACATGTCCTGTAGCTCCTTCTCCGACTTTCCTTCCTCTTCCCGACCTCCACACAGCGCCTGCTCCAAGGGTCCCTTATTTCTCTCTGCTCTTTCCTACCCACACTTTCTCCCCATTCCCAGCTAACACCTACAAAGTTCCACCTCCACAGGGGGTCTTTCCTCAACTCTCACTCCATCTCTCCCACTGCCTCGTGGACGCACCTCTGAGTAGAAGCCCTTCCTATCAAGATGGCCTAAAGCCAAATGCAGCTTCTTAAAAACCAAACAAACAAACATTGTTTCAGTGGATCCTCATCTGCTGTTCCTGATAATATATCTGAATATATCTGCTAGAAACACTGGCTTCCTCTTGTGCTTCTTCCTCTCTTCCCAAACTAATTCATCATGTCTCAAATCCTACTGACACACCCTTTCATATTTTTCTTTTATCCAACCGTTCCCCTGCCCCCACCCAGTCCAGATCTTTATAGGCTACTCCAGCAGCCTCCTGACTGTTCTTGTCATCCTTGTATCTCCTCTCCCCAATCCCTTCTAAATGCCACTGTCAAAGAGAGCTTCCCAAGACCACACCCCCTCCTGACTTGGATTCTCCCAACTGAGGTTCTCAATGACTACCTTGTGTCTATTACATAAAGAGCAAATGCTTTGCCTGAAATTCAAAGCTCTTGAGCCCTCGCGAAGGGCTGGATGAATGGCTGGGCCAAGTCCAGTTGAACGGTTGGGCCAAGATGGTGGCCAAGATAGATTTCAAGCGTGAAGTTAGGTTACCAGTTGCCAAGAGGTAACTGAGTGTGGGCAGGGTTTTCAATGGTCAAAAAATGTTGAGACTGAGGAAGGAATGTAATTGCCAACATCTGAGCACAAGGGGCAACATCCCAAAGTGGGTCAAGACAACAAAATTATTCTAGAGATAGAAAGTAGTACCGAGAGGAGACAAGAGACTGGGTCCCAGAAACAAGGACCACATGGGCAGAAGTGCTGGAGTTGGAGCCCAAAAGGCCCTTTGGTATGAGCTGTGAGAAGCGTGTTTGCTCCGAGCCCAAGAGGCTGATGCTGGGCAACACGACGTATCTGAAGCCAGCTTTGCTGGGCACTTGCTCCCCACGCAGTGCTTACTCTTCTCCATGCGTGTAAGGCAAGCTGCAGCCTCTGACAAAGGCAAGAGTGCAGCTCCTTGAAAATTAACCAAAATTAGTTCTTTTGGTATGTTCTCCTCTACATGAGCCCACCATTCCATGCTCACTGCCCTTCAAAACAACTATGTATCCCCATCTCTAGTCCTTTCCGTCATTTCCCCAGCCTAGAATGTCCTTGACCCAACCATGTTTAATTCTCATCCAACCTTTCTGGCACAGCTCAAGTCCCACGTCTACACCCAGTTCATGAGAAATTTCTTTCTTTCTGAATTCCATGTAAAAAAGAAACCAGGGGAATAAAGGATTTGCTGGATCTGGGTCTGTGCTACTCCTTTGTCAGTGAAACTGCCTTAGGTTGTCAGTGACCTTTGAATGTTTTTGGCTTCCCTTCTGAGGCAGATGCTGTCAGCTGGCTAACTACCACCCATTTCCAACCTTGTCTACCTCCACCACAGAGGCCAGAAAGCCTAAACATTCATGTTCCCAGCCTCTTTTAATGCTAGGATGCCCATGTGACTCTGTTGTAGCCAATGATAGATAATCTCAAGTCTTACACCATGGGGTTGGTGGGAGTGGGATAGGTAGGGGTAAGGGGTGCTTCTGAAAAGCATTTTTCCCAATGAAAGAGACAGGAAAATTTGGTATCCTACCTTTCCTTTCTGTTCTTGCCTCAAACATTGGCATGATGCTTGGGGCTGCAGCAGCAATTTTGTGACCATGAGGAAACAAGCACAAGGATGAGAAGCCAGTTGCTACAAATGGACCTATAGGGCCTGGTCCCTAAGGACATTGTTAAGCAGCTAAACCAACATCAACATTCACTCACCTTCAGACTACTTATTATAAAAAAAAAAATTTTAGGGGCTTCCTTGGTGGCGCAGTGGTTGAGAGTCCTCCTGCCATTGCAGGGGACGTGGGTTCGTGCCCCGGTCCGGGAAGATCCCACATGCCGCGGAGCGGCTGGGCCCGTGAGCCATGGCCGCTGAGCCTGCGCGTCTGGAGCCTGTGCTCCGCAACAGGAGAGGCCACAGCAGTGAGAGGCCTGCGTACCACAAAAAAAAAAAGAAAAACAATTTAATCTTACTTGTTTAATCTACTTTTAGTTAATTTTTCTGTTACTTGCATCTAAAAAGCATTCCTAACTCAAATCATCTTCCTTACCAGACTGAGAGCTTTCTAGTGGCAGGGGCCATATCTTCTACATCTTTGCTTCCTCCAGCATGTAATATAGGGCGTAGCCTATAATCAACCTTAATAACCATCTGCTAGCAGTTGGGAAAGGACCGAGGGAGTTTTCTACCCCTCAAAGTGTCTATTGAAGCAGACAAGACATGGGATGAAATAGATGAAATAGTGGTAAACTAATGAGATGCTCTAGACCTAACTGAAAATTTTGATGTAAATAAATCCTGCCTACCAGATGGCATCCACCCAAGAGCTCTGAAGGATGTAATTGCAGAAATGTTGGCCAGAATGTGTGACCTATTAATATAAAAGGCCTCAGGTCCCAGAAGCCTGGAGGATGGTTAAAGTCCTTCCCACCTACAGAACTGCCTGCAGAGAAGCCTGAGAACCAGAGAGCAATGGGTCTGCATTCTATTCCAAACATGCTGATAGAATCTGTAAGCGAGATCACAGGACACCTATAGAACATGAACTTGGTGGAAAGCTGGCAGGGTTCTTCCTAAAGGAGACTCAGAAAAGGCTAATCTGCAAATTCTCTTTTCAAAGGGAGCAGTTAGAGAGGCCTGACGGGAGGGAGAAGGAGGGGACCAGTGGACAGGTCATATGTGGAATCCCAAAAAATCTGTGGTGTGGTTTTAAAACACAGGCTCATAAACATGGGATTGGTGAGACTGTGGCCTCAAAACTGGAGGTAAGATTAAGTACGCACATGACTTAATAGAGACTTGCTGATGGTGGGCTCCCTCAGTAATGTCACTGAGACCAACAGGAAGTGAACAGTTCGGGCACTATTTAGAAGAGGAGGTATTCACAGCAGCAACCCTTCATCTACATACGACCCCAGCCCAAAGCTCAGAAAACAGGGATAGGGTTGCCAGAGAAAACACAGGACTGCCAGTTATATCTGCATTTCAGAGAGACAACAGACCGTTGTGTCGTATAAGTAGATCTCAAGTATAAGTATGCCCCATGCAACAGTGGGGACATACTTACACTACAGAAGTATTCACTGGTTCTCTGAAATGGAACTGATACTGGGTGTTCTGGTTTTCTGTGGGTTTTGTTTGTTTGCTTTGATGTTTTTTGTGTATCTTTAATTTTGTTTTTTGCTAAGTCTTATAACCTGAGACAGGGAGATACAGAGGGAAGCTGGAAGAGCCATGTGAGAAGGCCGAGGGGCGGCAGAGAGGGACACTGGAGGAGGAGGAATCTCACCCAAATCTATGAGACAACGTGCCCTGGGTCCTCAAGACTTTAGGGGGTGGGGCGGGGGCGGTGGGCAGAGAGCAGGGAACAACAGTGAAGAGACAACAGTACAGCCTAGCAGCGAAAAGCACCAACTCTGGAACCAGACTGTCTAGGTTCCAATTCCTCGCTCTGGCATTTACCAGCCAGGTATTTTGGAGCAGTTGCTTAACCACCCTGTGCCTCAGTATCCTCGTCTGCAAACTAGCATGAAAAGAGAATCCACCTCTTATGTTACTGAGGATTAAATGGATGGACACACGTAAGGTGCCTAGAAGAGTGCCTGGCACCTACGAATGTCAGTTCCCATCTTGTGCAGCAGTGAGCCAGATGGGGTCCGCATGTTGGTGTTTACCTTTATCTAGTGGCTTCTCAAAGGCCAGGCTGGCCGGAGCCACGGGGTTTGCCACTTCTCTGTCAGTCGGTGTCCTGTTGGAGAGCCACATAGCACGCCTGGGGGCTGATTGCCTGGGGCGGAGGTGTGGGAATGTGGCATGGGGTCTCTTGGGGACAAGCATTCTCCCCAGCAGTCACACTTCTCCATCCCCAGCACCCCAGGTCCCCTCCCTCTGCCCCTGCCAGTAGCAACAAGAGGCTTCCTTCCCAACATCTGCATCCCCAAACCCAGCAGCCCACAGCTGGGTGTTTAATCAAGTCGGGCTCCAGGGCCAGCAGCCTCTGTGAAGTACTCTGCTGGGGCGGCACGGGCCTGCCCGACCTCCCCGGTGTAGACCATGGCCTGACCTTGCTCTTTCCTGGCTCCAGGTTTCTGGCTTGCTGCTGACCACAGGGCAGCACATCCTTTGGCCCCTCCAGACACTGCCTGGCCTCCATGTCTGTCCTGGCTTGACCTTGAATGATTACGATGTCCTCAACCTTCTGCTTGCCTGCCCAGTTCACCCTCTCCTGCCCACTGGACTCACCCAGAGTGGACTCTGTCTACCAATGAGCAAGAAGAAACTAGTCACTCCTCTGGGGTCAAAGAGGAAGCTCAGTACAGCTACTGAATAGCCCCCACCTCCCTTTCTCTGCTTTCTAAGATCTTTCCTTCTGCTCTCCAGAAGTGAGTACTGGCGTGGTGGCCTGTGGCTGACACATTTAAAGTTTAAAAATAGACACATTTTAAGAATTCTGTCCAGGCCCGCTACCGGACAAGTAGCAGCTGAGGCCTGGGTGACTTCAGGAGGATCACAAGTCCACGGGCAGCAGAGTGATGAGCTAAGTGGGTGATTCCAGGATGAGCATCTTGGGGGGAAAGTCTAATTTTAAAAGCAGGAAGATGAGAAATTGAAGCCCTCATACACTGCTGGTAGGATTGTCAAATGGTGCAGTCACTGTGGAAAACAATTTGGTGGTTCCTTAATAAGTTAAATATAGAATTAGCATATGACTCAGCAAGTCCACTCCCAGGTAGATACCCAAAGGAATTAAAGACAAGTTTTCAAACAAAAACCCGTACATGAATGTTTGCAGCAGCTCTGTTCACAATAGTCAAAACATGGAAACCACCCAAATGTCATCAACGGATGAATGGATAAGCAAAATGTGGTGTATCCACACAATGGAATATTATCTGGCCATAAAAAGAGAGGAAGTACTGATCTGTGTTACAACATGGATAAACCTTGAAAACATTATGTGAAATGAAAGGAGCCAGACGCAAAAGGTCACATATTGTATGATTCCATTTAAATGAAATGTTTGGAATAGACAAATCTATAGAGACAGAAAGTAGATTAGTCACTGCCAGGGGCTAAGAGGATGGGGACATTGGTGAGTGGCAACTAAGAGGTGTGAAGTTTCCCTCTGGGATAATGAAAATGTTCTAAAATTGATTATGATGTTAATGCACAACTCTATGAATATACGAAAAGATATTGAACTGTACACTTTAAATGGTGAATTGTGTGGTATGTGAATTATATCTCAATAAAGCTCTTTTTTTAAAAAAGTTGGCAGATTGCCCAATATGGACTTCGAATCTTTGAGACCAGGCTAATAGAAAGAATCAAAAAATAATTCACTAAGGAAGAAGTGAATTCTATAATACCCCCATCCTCATGGGTGTGGACTGCTAAAAAGGTGGGTTATGGACCCTTTTTGTCTCCACTGCTAGGTTATCTCCTTCTCTCCACCCCTTGGTGTTACCGCCGCACCCCACACATATCTCTATTTCTCCTTTAATAAAACCAGATTATAACTGCTGGCCCACCTGGCTGCTCCCCTGCTAGACCGTGGGATCTCAGAGAGCTGAGACCATGCCCATTGGTTTTCCTATCCCCAGCGCTTGGCATCTAACTGATGCTCAATAAAGAACTGTTGAATTGATATACATTTTATAACTCCTGGTCCCGTTTATGTAAAGATTTTACTATTGCCTAAGAAACTGGTAGCACTAATTGTCTGGGGGAGAAGAACCAGGTGGTTGGGGAAAGGGATGGTAGAGACATTTTTCACATGCCCTTTAGTACCTTTTTGTTTTTTGAATGTTACACATACCAACACATCACCCATTCCTAACAGCTATAATTTGAAAAGAAATTAATTTGATTTTTAAACCTTGTTTTAAATTGCAACATCTTTTAGCAAAGACACAGGATTCAAACATTTGACAAAATGGAGAAGAGTAGAATATGACAGAGGTCTCAGGTGAGCAGGCTCAGGCAGCAAACCCCTTAGTGGGAGGTTCAGGGGAGGGGCTCAAAGCCCCTGGGAGAGAGTAGTGTGAGATTTCTGGTTCCCTTCCCATAACTCTAAGGAGGCCATCGTATCTCTTCATTTCCTCTTGGAAATGATATAAGGTCTCCTTGGGCACTGCCAGTCTCAGCCAGCAGACCACTGTCAGTCCCAGTGTCAGCAAAGGTTCACCAGGATCGTGTGGCGTTCACAGACTCACCATCACACCCTCCTGCCCACTTGGGAGACCCACCAGAGCTGCAGTGGCCAGAAACCAGGAGAGAAGACCTCACCACTGCGCCTATTATGACCCAACCAGTACAGGATGTGAGGTCCAGCCCTCATCACCCCAGGGGACCTTGGGACAGAAGCAAACCTCATCTCCCATGCCCTCCCCACCTTCCCTTGTAGGTTTTGCCCCTCTCTCAGGCCCCCTCCCACACAAAGCTCCTGGACCCTCATGCTACACCCCCTTAGACCTGGGCAGTGACCCCTGTGGCTGTGGGAAATTAAGAAGCAATGAGACTCTGATATCCCGAAGGACCCCAGCCCTCACAGTGCGCCAGCACCTGGTCAAGGGATGCTTTGAAGGGGTCTGTCAATGTCCCAGCCTCCCTGCCTTCCCAATAAGTGCTCTTGAGGCGGGTGGGTGTCTCTGAATCATCCGTCACCAGCACAGACCTGTGTTAAAAGACAAACTGATATGAAAACTTAAGAAATGTATTTGAGCAAAAATCGATTCAAATAGGGCAACGCCAAGCTGGAAGTAGTTAGAAGTACTCTGTTGGGGGAAGCTGGGGGAAAACTTAATTTAGAGAAAAGATGGAAGAAAAATAGGAAATTACTGATAGCCTAGAGCTTAAATCCTAGCTGGCTATTTGTGATTGGCTCTGCCTGGGTTTCAGTTTCATAACCCTAAGGTATTGACAGGCTTAGATTTTTGGTTTGCTTATGTAGATGCCAGGGCATCGGAGCCACCTCAGTCCAAGGGCCTCCTTGTTTGATTAACAATTCCCCCCTTTTGGTCATCCTCTCGTACATGAAAGATTGACCAAAAATGTGGTATTTATGCCACTCTCGGTCACTATGAGAGTCAAATGCTCTCGTTTCATTGTGAAACTCATAGGTTATGATGTCAGACCTGTGGAAGAATTGCTTACGCTGTTTATCCCATTGTTCATCTTCTTTCTGTTTCTCCAAGTGCAGTGAGACCATCTGATGTGCTGCTGATGGCCACAAACGTGCATTTAGGATCTTTGAGAGAACACAGCACACCAGGGAGACTCTAATGATGACTATTAGAAGGATAAAACCAAGAAACAGAAGTATACTCCTTAGCCAGGCCCCCATGAACCAAATCAGCTGGTATCAAAGAAATCAAAGGGTGCCCCTGATGAGGTATCAACCTGTTTTAGCCAAGTAGCTTGTGTGTTAGTTTCTTGTATTTGAGTGTCTGCAATACCAAGGTGCTGATCCAGGTAGAGCAGGGAGTCTTTGCTACGGCAAGACTCTTCCTTGTTCAGCCAACAAGGAATCTAAAGCACTTCTGTGATCTACAGCCATCTTAGCAGGAGAGCTTAGGGACTTTTGTTGTGCAGCCGTGGCCTTAGCAGTAGATTCAGCAATGGTTGCCAGAGTTAAGGATAAGTTTCCAGTCATACGTTCATCTGTACTAACTCCAAGCCAGGGAAGAAGGGATGGTCCAAATGACACCCATCCAGAGATGTTATCATCTGCTGGTAAACTTCTTATTAAGTGATAGTGTACATTCAAGGGATTGGACCAATGTTGAGTTTCTGAGGTAGTGTGAAGGGACAACGGAACAGTAAATACAGCAAGAGCACATTGTCCTTTCATACTCTAGCTGTCAAGACAATGAGTTGCCCAAGCATAGGAACCATTGGCAAACCCTCCGCATAGAAAGGAGTAGCCAGGAGGTGTACAGAGGGCTCCCTCATAAATATTACATTCATGGACCCATCCATTGGTATAGAATTCTTAGCATCATTCAATCCAAACTTAAATACTGTGTTGTTACGTATTGAAAAACCACCTGAATATATGAGCCTGACAGCAAGCCTACGAATGGTCTGATTTGCACTGCCTGCTCCACAGTGTCTTTTATATATATATTCAGTGGATCTCGTTTTCCCATCCCAGGGGTGGGTTAAATTGAGGCAAGGAACGGGGATATGAGGGTTTAGTATTTGAACTTTACAAAAGGAAACTATGGAACAATTTAGGCATACTAAATGGCATTTGGTATTCCAGTGAAATTGGAATTACTTATAGGGTGAACCATGAGGTCTCTCCATTCACATACTGACTTTGGTCTAGCATGACAAATCCAGCAGTTAAGTTTCCTGCAGCAGCTATTGTTTGTAAAATCCTAATTATAGCGTGGTCTTCCTATGCAGTAACAGAGAGAAAAAGCAGCTAGCAAATAGGCTAAAGAGGTAAAGATTTCATATTAGAGATGATCTCGATTCATCGTCTTGGGAGAACTGTTCACCTCTAGATGTTGCCTGCTTCTGGGGCGGAATCTCCCTGGTCAATCTTAACTTTAGATCTCCAGCAGGTGTGCAATTCCAAGAATTTAGAGGAACCCTTTCAGTTGGAAGATATGGACCCAAAGTTCAGGTCCCTAAAGTTTTGCTGCCTCCTGGGTAGTGAGGAGAGCATGGTATGGTCCCTTCCAAAGAGATTTCAGGGATAGCCTTTCTTAAGTGTCATTTCAGAAGACTCACTCTCCAGGTTCTAAGTTGTGGAAGGTTCGACCATCTGCAGGAGGGTCACAGAAAGATTCCTTTACCTGGTGGAAATACACTTTGGCATAATGCATTAAAGCTTTACAAAACTTTACAATGAGTACAGGAGACACATGTGACTCTATCATCAAAGGCATAGGTCTTCCTGTTACTATTTCATAAGGTGTTAATTTATGCTTTCTCATAAGCGTTGATCTACGCTTTCCCCTAAGTGGTGATCTGTCATCAAAACCAAAGGTAGAACTTCTGGCCTTGGCAGTCCAGTTGATTCTTTTAATTTAGATAGCTTTAGTTTTAAGTTACCATTTGTCCATTTGACTTTACCAGATGACTGAGGATGGTAAAGACAATGGTAATGCCATTGTGTCAGCAGCACCTTATTTAATTGCTTAATTATTTGTCCAGTGAAATGAGTTCCCTTATCACTGGAGATTTCTCTGGGGATGTCCCATAAAGGAAATATATTTTCTGAAAGTTCTTTAGCCATGACTGTGGCGTCAGTCTTTCCGCACGGGAAGGCTTCAATCCATCCTGAGAACACACAATTACAAGAACGTATCGGTAACCCATTGCAGGAGGAAATTGAATGAAATCTGTTTGTAAGTGTTCAAATGACCCAGTAGGTGGTGGGAATGCTCCATCTAACACCTTACTGGTCTTTCCAGGGTTATGGGCTTGACAAATCAGACATTGGTCATAAACCAATTCTGCAACCTTGAAGCAGTCACTGCACCAATACTTTTTCATAATTTGGATGATTTTATCTGTGCCGTGATGCACTGCAGAATATAGAGCTTTTAGTAGTCGCATTTTTAAGGACTCAGGAAGAACCAGGTGGCTGTCTGGGCCTTCGGTGTCTCCATTTAATATTAAATTTCCACCCTCACTGGTCTCAATATTGTTGCTCCAGCTAGGCTGCCTGATTTTGTCTTTTATATAAAAGACCATAAATAATTTGATTAGAATCAGTCTTATGGAATTCATTCAAGTTGCATATTGGAACAGTTTAAGTGCTGGCTGATTTAGCATGAAAGTCTGCTACAGCATCTCCCTGATGCTCGGGTTTTTTCTTTCTAGTATGAGCTTCCATTTTAATAATTGCAATTCAGTTAGGCAATAGAGTGGCAGAGGGCTATTCATTTATTTGTGGCCCATTTTTGATTTGGGTCCTGTCAGAAGTGAGGAGCCCTCTCTGTTTCCACAGCATACCAAAGTCACGGACCCACCCAAAGGCAGATCTGCTATCGGTATAAATGTTTACTGAGTTTGCTTTGGATAGCTGACAAGCCCAAGTGAGGGCATGTAGTTCCGCGGGTTGAGCAGTCTTAAACTGGGGAAGGAGTCCCCTTTCCAATAGTTCATATTGAGCTGTAACCTCACATCCTGTCTGATATTTCCCTTCTGCATTCCTAGCATCAACTAAGAGTATCACATCTGGGTTTTCTAATAGTGTCTCCTATAAGTCAATGCTGGGGGTCAATAGCCATGACACCACGTCTATAAAGTTACAGTGATCCGTACCATCATCAGGCTAGGGCAGCAGGGTTGAGCACGTTGCAGCGCTTAAGATGAAGGTTAACTGGTGAAAGAAGGATCTCATAAGATGTTGGTCTGTTTGCTGAAAAATGTTGGGTCTGATCAGAATTTAATGGACTCAACAGTATGAGGTACGTGTAAATATAAGTCATATCCTAATAACCAATTCAGCTGAGGCGTCCACCAGTTTAGCTGTTGCAGCTACTGCTTTCAAACAGTTTGGATGTGCTCTGGCTACTGGGTCTAACTGTAAGCTACACGAATAAGCAATAGGTCTATGCTTTCCTCCACGCTCCTCTGGTACAATTCCTAGAGCCTGGTTACCACGCATGTGGACAAATAAGGTGAAAGGCTGAGTGTATTTTGGGAGCCCTAGGGCTGGAGTTTGTTGCAGGGCAGCTGAAGGCTGGCCTATGATTATCTTCCCAGGGTAAAGGCTCTGGAATTGAGTTCCTTGTAAGTTCATACAGGGGAGTTACAATCAGAGAACAATTTGGAACTCACGATCTACAACGTCTTGCAAGTCCAAGATAACTCCTTAGTTGTTATCTAGTTGTAGGTCTGTGGAAGTTTTGGATTGTCTTTCTTCTTTCAGGTGAGAGGGAAATGTCTTCTGCAGTCAAATCATGTCCTAAGCATTCTTTTTTGAAAATTAAAGTGTTTCCTTGGAGGCCTTATGGCCTTTACAAGCTAATAGCTAGAATAGATAAATCACATCTACTTCTGAGTCCTACCCTGTAGGGGAACATAGAAATAAGTCATCTACATATTGAATGAGTATAGAGTCCTTAGGGAACTGTAAGTTTGCCAAGTCTTGATGTAAAATCTGTGAAGAATAGGATGGGGCTTCAGTGAACCCTTGTGGCTTTGGAGCCAGGTATATTGTTGGTTTTTCCAAGTGGAAGTGAATAAATATTGATTCTCCTTGTCAACTGGAATACTAAAGAAAGCAAAGATCCCCCACTGTGAGTCCTTTTGAGTCTGTAGGTACATCAGATAACAAAGTAGTGGGATTTGGACCTACAGGGAAACTTGGTATCACAATTTTCTTTTTTTCTTTCTTTCTTTTTTTTTTTTTTTTTTTTTGGGCAGCCTTTCGTGGCACGTGGGATCTTAGTTCCCCAGCCAGGGATGGAACCCAAACCCCCTGCAGTGGAAGCACAGCGTCTTAAACACTGGACCACCAGGGAAGTTCCAGTATCACAATTTTCTTAATTGCGCTTAGATCATGGACAAATCTACAACCTCATTCATTTGGTTTTATCATGGGTAAGATCAGAGTGTTATAGGGACTAGTGCATGGGATTATAAGTCCTTGCTTAATTAAGTCAACTAAGTCTTCTACAGTTGGTAGCTTCTGGAGAGTGGATTGGTAACTTCTAGTGTAGCTTATGGTCTTAGTGGATATTAAGGCAATTTAGGCTGGGGTTTGCAATGATCTATTTGGATTTTTATGCATTCAGCACTCATACTTTCCTACGTCAGATGAGGAAGAAGCCCATAGGCATTCAGGACCCTTGGAGAGATTAGGGCTTTCATGCATTAGAGCCTCAATTTCATCAAGTCCTGTTTGCTGAGAGCAGAGCAGCTCAGGTTCGGGAGGGTCAGGAAATTCTACTCCTGACCTGTTGACACAGTGGTTGAGAATCCTCCTGCCAATTCAGGGGACCCGGGTTCGAGCCCTGGTCTGGGAAGATCCCACATGCTGCAGAGCAGCTAAGCTCATGTACCACAACTACTGAGCCTGTGCTCTAGAGCCTGTGAGCCACAACTACTGAGCCCGTGTACCACAACTACTGAAGCCCGCGTGCCTAGAGCCCGTGCTCTGCAACAAGAGAAGCCACTGCAATAAGAAGCCCTCACACCGCAACGGAGTAGCCCCCGCTCGCTGCAACTAGAGAAAAAGCCCACGCGCAGCAACGAAGACCCAACACAGCCAAAAATAAATAAATAAATTTACTTATTACAAAAAAAATACAGGAAATTTAACTCAGATAATTTTCCCTCTGAGTTAAATTTTATATGACTCCTCAATTTAGAAAGCAAACCTCATCCTCACAGGTTTACTGGGGCAGGGTCACACAGAAGGAAAGTACAGTTTCCCCAAAATGGCCCTCGTGTCATCCTGACTGGTTTAGACACAGGTACACTCAAAATGCCGTTAGAAACCCGCCCCCCCACTACAGAAACATTCTCTTTACTCTTAGGGATTTGCTATTTTATGAAAATGGGGCTTAAAGTAGATAAATTGGCTCCAGTATTCACCAATACGGTACAGGATCCCCTATGGGTTGTTTTTTTGTTTGTTTGTTTTTGCGGTACGCGGGCCTCTCACTGTTGTGGCCTCTCCCGTTGCGGGGCACAGGCTCCGGACGCGCAGGCTCAGCGGCCATGGCTCACGGGCCCAGCCGCCCCGCGGCATGTGGGATCTTCCCGGACCAGGGCACGAACCTGTGTCCCCTGCATCGGCAGGCGGACTCTCAACCACTGTGCCACCAGGGAAGCCCCCCTATGGTTTTTTTTTTAAGTATTCTTTTTATATTTATTTATTTATTTATTTATTCGTTCATTCATTCATTTATTTATTTTTGGCTGTGTTGGGTCTTCGTTGTGGTGCGCGGGCCTCTCGCTGCGGTGGCCTCTCTCATTGCAGAGCAGGGGCTCCAGGAACGCAGGCTCAGTAGTTGTGGCGCACGGGCTTAGTTACACCACGGCGTGTGGGATCCTCCCGGACCAGGGCCCGAACCCGCGTCCCCTGCATCGGCAGGCAGATTCTCAACCACTGCGCCACCAGGGAAGTCCCCCTATTATTTTTTATCGTAGTTTCCCTCTGCTCCTTTAGAGATATCATGAGGAGCAATTTACCAGAGGATCCCTGAGTCCCATCAATGCTTCTTATCATTTCAGTAATCAAATTTTTTAAGACTTCCCCCCAGAGACAAACAGTCTGGATTAGTAGGTGGAAGTCTAGTAATGTCCCATTCAGCAGGGGGCGTTCCTTTTTTCCAGTGCCCTAGTTGTTTACAGTGAAGGCAGACATTTCAGGGTGCAGGATTCCTGATTGGAGGACCTCTGTGTTCTGGGTGGAAAAGTGTACCTGAAGGTCCTCCCAGCTCTTAGAGCTGCTAGAACTGCAGAGCCATATGTTTGTTGGCTTTTGAATTTTATCTTGCTCCAAAGTTTTTTCAACATGCTCAGCTAGGGCTATTAATTCAGCAAGAGGGGTGGCTTCCCAGCCCTGCGTTTCACTTTATCAGGCTCCTTATTTTGGTCCAGAGGCCACTCATGAATAAGGACTTCAGGGCATTTTCTGCGTCCGCATCTAATAAAGAAAGCCTAGAATGTTTCACAAAAAGGGTTTCCGACCTCGTCTTACAGTCTGACTGGTTGGTCCTTTTTCTGTTTGCAAGATTGAAGGATAGACCAGTCAGTCTTTTGAGGAAATGCCTTATCAATACTTTCAAGTAGATGTTGGGCTACTTTTTCTAGTGCACTTTGGGCCATCCTCGGCAGAGCGATTATTATGTGGGTCGTTAATATCATTCCCTGGATCTTCCCATTTGGCTTCAGCCATCGGTGTACAGGCATCACCAGATCCTAACGCCGTATGAATACATTGGGAAAGATCCAGGAGCCCCGGATCGCAAGCTCCAATTAGAATTCTAAATTCCTCATAAAATCTTTGAGGATTCTCTTTAGGGTTTGAAAAATATCAGATTGAACCTAAGATCAGCCTTTGACCATGGAGAAGAGATGGTTACATCTGACATTCCAGGCTCATCGAAGGGCCTCACTTTAAAAGCCAATTTGTTTAACATCTGGCTCATCTTCAGCATGAAAGGCAGTGAGTAAAGGGGTTAGTAGATTCTGAATATTTTAGGGAGAGGAAAGGAAGGAGCAGTCGTCGGAGTGAAGTTGGTCTGTGTACATGTCTTTTTAGATTCACCATGGTAAGCTTTTCATTTGCCTTTTGTAAAGAATCTTTAAAGAGGCAATTTTTAATTCATTTGGTTTCTTAGAAGCTTTTGCATACCAATAAAAAATGCATCCCGGGCTTCCCTGGTGGCGCAGTGGTTGAGAGTCCGCCTGCCGATGCAGGGGACACGGGTTCGTGCCCCGGTCCGGGAAGATCCTACATGCCGCGGAGCGGCTGTGCCCGTGAGCCATGGCCGCTGAACCTGTGCGTCTGGAGCCTGTTGCTCCGCAACAGCAGAGGCCACAACAGTGAGAGGCCCGCGTACCACAAAAAGAAAAAAAGCATCCCATTGTTTTGGAGAAATTCAGGATGGTTTTCTTTTCTAGAACACCTCATAAATAGATAAGCTTATCTAGGTTAAAAACTTCCCCACTGTGGCCACTGTAATTCAAGGTTGTCTTTGTTGAAGGTGGGCAGGGGTAGAAGAAAGAAAGAGAAAGAGGAAGAAAAAAATGGAAGGAGGGATGGAAGGTGGAGGGAATACAGAAGGTCCCTAGGTCCCAGGCATTGCTCTCCACTTGGAAAGGCAGCAGCTCTATCTGGTCAGTGCCTTAGAGGTCAGAGATCAGAGACTGACCCAGGCTGTGTAAACTCTCAACAGACTGATGAATAAGTCAGAACATCATTTCATTAGTTCCAGAGAAAACCATAACTTCTGAGAAAACCAGAACCTCGTGTCCACTGGTGGGAGGCCAACGTACAAGAGAAATGAATTATTCTCATCAGAAGGCTGCATGGTAAGCAAGGACTTCACGCCTAACGGCAGTGAGATGATCTTAATGGCTCGTGTCTGTGAGTTATGATTGCCTGATGCTCCCGGCATCTCTCGGGCCCGCCTGTCAAGCAGAGTGGATGTTTCTGTCAGCCAGACGGTCACCCTTGCTCTGAACCACGCTGGAAAAACACTGACAAATCACTGTTCCTTAGGGTCCTCTTCCTCGAGACAATGCACAGACCACCCCCCCTTTAGTTAACACATTTGTTTCCCAGACAAGGCACATTGTGATCGATTATATTTCACAGTTGGTTAGGTTTCACAATCACACATGCTAAACTCTATTATGCGTGGATTCTTCTTACTAGTTTTTCTCTCAGAGGACAACCAAGTTCTGAGAGAGAAAAAAAAGAGAGAGAGGAAAAAAAAAAAGAGAAAAAAAAAAACACTACTCTGACCTATGGGTTGATTATACCTTATTCTCAGTCCTGTCACTGCTTTTGGCCCCCAAGTAAGCTGTGACTCCCCGTCCCAGAAAAAGGTCTCATTTGTGTCCTCACAGTGTGAATATACTAGCCCTGGTTGGAAGTGGAGGGTAATGGGATGGGGTCGAAACCGTGCCCGGAGTGAACAGGCAGGTGCTGATTCCAGTGCAAAAGAATGAACTGTAATTTAAAATATATAAATGACTCCACTTAAGCAAGTCTGATTTAATCTCGGCTGCACATGAAGGCCATTGATCGTCTGCCTAGCTTAGAGATTTTCTATGTATAGGACAAGACCCCCTTACCAATGGCAGAATTTTCCGATACCACTGCTAAGAGTAATATTTAAATTTACTGAGCATCTTCTATATTCTAGATGCCGTGTCAAGCTGTGCATGCATGTGTTTGTTATCCATTTCCGTGTAACAAATTACCCAAGGACTTAGCAACTTAAAACAAAACACATTTATTGTCTCACAGTTTCTGTGGGTCCAGGCACAATTTCGCTGGGTCCACTAGCTCTCATAAGCCTGCAGTCTCATCTCAAGCCTCGACTGGATGGACCTAAGCTCACTCACGTGGTTGTCATCAAGACTTTACTTCTTCTTGAGCTGTTGGATCCCGTTCCTCCTGGAGCTCTCACAGCTGGGATCCCCACAGTTCTTTACCATGTGGACCTCTCCATAAAACATCTCATAACATGGCAGCTTGTTTCATCAGAACAAGCAAGTGAGAGAGCAGGAGAGAGCCCTAGCATGATGGAAGTCACAGCCTTTTATAATCGGATCATGGAAGTGAGGTCCTATCACTTTGCCATATTCTATTGGTTAGAATCATGTCACACGCTCAAAAGGAGGGGATACACAAAGGTGAACACCCAGAGGCAGGGATAATTGGGAGCTCTGTCAGAAGCACATGATCTCTTAAAGACATGGTCTCAATACATGATCTCCTATGGTAACCCTATGAGATAAATGCTATTGTTACTCGCTGCATTTCACAGATGGCAGAAGCTGAAACTCAGAAAGGTTAAGGAAGTTGTCCAAAGTTATACAGCTCATTGACGGTGGAAGCAGAATTCAAACACAAGCATATTTCTAGAACCATTCACTGGAATTCAGCACGGTCAGGGAGGTTTCTGGAGTGAAGTGATTTGCTTATAGTGGTCCCAAGATCCTATCCTGCAAGAAGACCAGCCATTCTATCATCGGGTAAAGTTGGTTGCCTCTAATTTGAAGGGAACACAAATATTAGTGGCTATAGCATCAAGACCATCTGAACCTTTCCCATTCTAGGCTTTTTACCCCAGGCTTGCTGCAGAGACAGCTCATGCTCTTTCACCCCAGCTTTGTCGGCACAAGGCAACACCTCAGTTTTGGTCACCGCCTGGTTCCCCTAGCCTGTCATTATAGCTTGTGATTGTTTATCAGTTTATTGTCCTTGGCAACCTGTCCAATGACCTGACTTAGCTCAATAATATTTCATAAACATTTATTAAACACTACTCTGTGCCAAGTATTGAGTGACGCAGAGAAAAATCAGACACTGTGCGATGCATATCCTCAAGAAGTTCACAGAATCTCTTGAACCTAGCGCCGCGCTGTTCAGGACAGTAGCTACTGGCCACATATAGCAACTGAGCACTTGAGTTGTGATTAGTCTAAAATAAGATGTGCTCTTACTATAAAATAACAGTGGGTTTCAAATGCTTATATGAAAAAAATAAAAATAGCTCATTAATAATTTGTATATTGATTAAATGTTAGAAGATATTTGGAGTATATTGAATTAAATAGAACATACTATTGAAATTAACTTCACTTCTTTTTACCTTTTTAATGTGGCCATAAGAAAATTAAAAATGGCATATGCGGCTCACTTTTGTGGCTTGTGTTCTGTTTCCATTGGGCAGTGCTGGTCTAGAGATAGCAAGTCAGATGATAATAACTACCACGCGTGTAGCATGCTCTACGCATGGTCTACGCTGGACACACATCATTTCGTTCAATCCTCATAATAAACTCACGCAGTGGGTATCATTATCCCTTTTACAGCTAAGGCGGTGACCCACAGGACTGAAGCAACCTGCCCGAAGTCTCACGGTAAGTGAGTGAGCAAAGTCCCGGAGAGAGAGGAATACATATCTGTACCATTGGTGATGGGGGCTGTAAGGGCAGAACAGGACCAGGTGAGGGCGCCCAAGAGAAAGCACTCACTCCACCCTGGAAGGCCGAGGAGACCCTCCAGATGGAGATGAGCTCTTAGGCTGAGTGAGCCTGGAATAAAGACATCCAAGTAACCAACAAGCAGAAGGGGCTTCACGAGCACAGCAAGAGCGGGTGTGAAGTCGCAGAAGCATGAAACTGCATGGAGTGTTCAGGGAATGACAGAGGAGGAGACGGCTTGAGCTCCGGGAGCAAGCAGAGGGAGATAAGTCGGGCGAGATAAACAGGAGCTTTGCAGGGAGAGAGGCCTGCACGCCATGCGCAAGAGTTTGGACTTCATCCTGTGGGTCGGCAGTCTCAACTCTGGCCACACACCGGAAGCGCGTTTTAAAGATAACCAATGCTCTCCTGGGTCCGGAAGGAGAGTTCAAACAAGTGGTTCCCTGTTGCCTCTTAATCTCATCCCATTCTTCACCCTGCCTCTGACTTATACGTCCCTGTACTATCCCTGGGCAGTCTACACACTCTTCCTGTTTCCTGGCCTACAAGGTTTTCTCCACCCCATTTGTTGTTTTTGCCCCTTTAGCCTTTAACCCATATTCCTCACCGGGCCTGGAATGCACTCTTCCAGCCCTCTCTACTCCTGGGGAAACCCTGTCCCTCCCTCAGGCCCATGTGAAATGACACGACTTTGGAGGAACTTTGGAGGATTCTCTCTCAGCTGGACAGACGCTGTGCCTCCTTTCAACCCCACAGGGGCTGTGAACCTCTCTTCCAGTTCTCATCTTTCTGGCCTTCTGTTACCGTTCTCCCAGGCTTGTCTGGTCCCTGCTACTAGAATAAAAGCTCACAAAAGCAGGGACCACCTGAGACTCCCTTTTGTCTCCCTTTCAGACCCGAGCTCTGTTACTCTCTGTAACCATCATGATGGTTTTCCGCCCCCTAAATGTATTTGAACATCCCGGACTGCTTTTTCCAGGCCAAGGAAGATGAGCTGGCCCTGCTGTGAACTGCACCACCACCCAGCTATTCCATTTTGTTGCTATCTTAGATGCCAGAAGAAGAATGAGGTTTTCATGTCACTGGAACGGATGTCATTTGTTGAATCAGCCAAAGGGCAGATAGGCAACACACAACTCTACCGGGAGCACATGTTTGATTGGGAGTGTGCAAAATCCTGTAGTCCTTTGCAGAGCCTCCAAAACAGAGTTCTGAGGATGGATTTCAGCTTTGCCTGGATACCTTGGTCCATGGGGTAGTTAGGTTGGTGCCTGGATCAGGCTGGAGCTCTCGACCCTAACGGGCAGTACAAATATCATTTTCTATGTATTCACAACAATAAAGGGCTGAAATGCCCTGCTTTAGGGATGTCAAATTCCTAGACCCCTAAGGTCTAGTGTCTTGAGACTTTGATCCTATAAAGGCTTAGACTGTCATAGGGATGAGCGCCTAATAAAGAGATTTGTGAACGAAATGAGAGAGGATGAAAAGGAGTCGAGATGGGAATGGGCTGGTTGAAAATTGGGATGAAAGGTTGTGCTGGATTGGGACTCGGTGGCATGGATGAGAGGGGATGAGCATGGAGGCAGGTCCAGCATGAATTGTGCTGAGAACAGGGGGCGATGGGTTAGAGAGAGTGTGGATGGGATTCGTGTGTGCTAAGAACAGGGTGGATGGGGTAGGGAAGCCAGGCTCTTTCCAAAAGCCCATGTGGCTTCCTCGGTGTTTCCTTTCCTCCATCCTCCCAGCATCCATCTGTGGCCAAGCACAAATGAGCCTTATTCCAGGTCAATGTTTAAACAACATGACAAAATCAGTCCTGGCCGGTTGACTCTGTTTAAGGCCGTGTTTGTGACGGAGCCAGCTCTGGGAAAGCCCATTTATCATGAAGAGTCAATGCTTCATGGCCTACTCTCTATTTTCTTTTTTTTTTTTTTGCTTTATTCCCCAGCACTAAATATGACTCCAGGCTCCCTCTGCTTTGAAATGCCCAATGTCCTGTTATATTTCCACACACTGAGTTTGTCCCTGCTCTCTCAGCCTTCCTAGGCTGCAGGGAGCCACGTGGCTCTTTTTGTCAGTTCTTTTTTTGTTCCTGTTACCATGGGCCCTTCTGCCTTCCCATCTCCCTCTCTCAGCAGCTCAACGTCCTTTCCAATTTAAGCTGAAATCAGACTCCTTCTCCCCTGCCTTTGCTTCCCCACCTCCAGTGGCCTCTCTTGTCATTTATTATTTAACTCAATCACCTTATTATATATGCACAGAAGCCATTTCTGAATACGGCTGCTATGAAAAAAATTAGGATCCAAACCGGAAGCAAACTCACCTCTTTTCTCAACCTTCCTCCTAATTCCACTGTCATTCTGCACCAGTCCTGGGCCAAGGCCCCGAGAGGGGACAACCAGTGAGCATGGACCTGGCAGATAAACCTTCACACCCAGTTAACAACTACTCAGATTGGACACAATGGAAAATTTCCACACGGCTACTTAACAGATATCCCTCAGTTTATGTAAGTGATGTCTTCCTGAAGGTGGTTATTTGAATGAAATTTCATACATAATTCCAAATATAATAAGGTAAGTGAAAAGCACACAGGATGATTGGCTCAGGGGCCCAGGTTCTATTCTTTAGTTAATGTCCATCATTATATTACTCCTGGACCTTTAGCCTCTCTAAACCTCAGTTTCCCTAGCTGTAAAACAAGGGAGTTAGACCAAGGTTCCTCAAGTTTCCATCAGTGTGAAAATTCTAACGATCATGTCTACCCAGTGATTCACATGATTCAATTGGAGATCCATTCCTATAATTAAAATTCAGCTCACTCAGAATCAATAGATAACAAGGAGCACTTGCTCTGCTGCTGCTCCTCATGAGAAGGGACTTTAGAGTCACCTGGAGAACCCCTCCCAGTGTATAGATGAAGAAGCCAGAGCACAGAGAGGAGAAGCAGCTAACCCAAGGTCGTACAGCAAGTGAGGGGCAGAGTCAGACAAGAAGTTAGAAATCTTAGCTCCTTGTATGGTGATTTCAGCGTGACTGCAAATATTTTGACCCTCTTTCCCTTGAGAGGTGGGTCTATGTCCCCTACTCTTCAT
The DNA here is from genome assembly GCF_949987515.2 of Delphinus delphis. Lineage (NCBI taxonomy): Eukaryota > Metazoa > Chordata > Mammalia > Artiodactyla > Delphinidae > Delphinus > Delphinus delphis. The sequence goes on along the minus strand of NC_082692.2, from coordinate 34,141,028 downwards.
CGGGTGGGTCCTTGATGCAGAGGGTGTTTGGAAGTGATGCTATGTGACTCCCAAGGCGAGGGCAAAGAAGGCCATGCAGTTTCTGCCTCGCCCTCAGAGACCATCTACTTGCTCTTAGAGCCCTGAGCCTCCAATCCAACAATCCTGAGAACTCCATGCTGAAGAGGCCACATGGAGACATTAGCCCAGTCCAGTCCAGCTGCCAGATGTATGAGTGAAGAAACTAGATTCGAAGTGGTCCAGCCCCCGCAGTTGAAGGTACCCCCCAACCATTCAAGTCCTCACCCGAGGCTCCAGACACCATGGAGCAAAGAAGAGCCTCCGCCTGCGCTCTTCCGACTGCTGACCCACAGAATCCAAGAGCACGATGAAATGGCGGGATTTTATACCCTTAAGCTTTGGGGTGGTTTTTTTACAGAGCCATAGGCAACGCCAAGAGTCAGTCGGCCCTCACACCAGCTAATAACTGAGCTTGGGGCTTCCTGCCCCTGAGCGGCCAATGCCAGGAGTTTGGGAGTTCGGGACTCACAGCACACTTGCTGCAGGTGGGGAGAGGTAGCCCCCGTCTCCTCACCCTCCCCACCCCCCATCCTGCCTCCAGTGCAGTCACTCACGTGGGCTTTCACCCCACTCCCAGGCCAAGTTCTCTTCTGTCCTCCAGGAGTCCTTGTTTATATCGTGAATGTCAGACTGAGCACACTGGATGGTAAGTGATTTATTGATGTCTCTTCACTAGACTGTGAGCTCTACAGGGCACGGCTGTGTTCTGTGCATTTCTCCAGCCAGTGCCTCACAAATACTGGGCACGAAATCAATGTGTGTGGAGTGAAACTGGAGAAGACCACGTGATCAGTCGCGCTAGGGACCTCCTCCACCTTGTCCTCCTCCAGGGAGGGCATGGTCGTTTCCTCTCCAGGCAGTCTCCATCTGCTTCACATCAGCCCAGGAGCAGAAATGGGGAAATGCCTTGCACTGCAGCAGAGGATAAAGAGAACTCAGCCAGCTGGAACTGGGACCAGGGGAGACGTTCCGGAGAGCCCGACGTGTGTTTCGTCAGTTGTCGCCTTAAGGAACGTACATGCCCTGAAACCCCGGTTAATTTTCTTGTTCAAACATTGGTTTAACATAGTTGGCTCTGGGAGAGATACTGTCCTTCAGCAGGTTCTGCTATAAACTTTGCAACTCCAAGGTCTGATTCAGGGGCGAGCTGGAAAAGTTCCTGGTTGCTAAGAGACCAGAGAACAAATTACCAGCTCACAAAAGACCCAGCTAAGGCCGGTAAGACAAGACAAAACAAAGTAGGAAATAGACCTCCTCAAATCAAACATAAGGTAAATATACTGGCTGGGGAAATGTCTGATTGGAAAAGACAATTATAAATATTCTTCACGCTGAAATGTAACGGGGCACTGTTGGTTATGCTTTTTGTGTTTTGTCACTTCAAGGAAACAGCAGGGGAGCCCCTTTCCAGTCCTGAAATTCTGAATCTTTGAGTCAGAGGGAAAAACAAACTCTCCCAGCTGATAAGGAGGCAAAGAAAAACATGAATAAGGCTGTCTTTTTCATGAGCTCTCCCAACTAGGTGGGTGAACGGGCTGCCTGTGGCCGTGGTCCAGAAACAGCTCTGCAAGAAAACAAAACCTTCCCCCCGGGAGAGCTTTCTGGTCACTGCTGGTGAAGGGTCCCAGAGTCACGACACAGGCTGGCCCCTCGGGAGTAGGACAGACACTTGAGGATTCAATCTGGGCGGACATCCAGGGTGGGCGTTAGATGGGACTGGCCCAAAGAACAGTGACGAAACACCAAACGGGTCCCAGGTATTTCTTTCCTTAAGGTGCTTTGACAACTATGATTTTTAGTCATTGCTTTTCTGACCAGATGATTTAATAAAATATTAAAATTGTTGGTAATGATGATGAAGAGCAAAAAGCATGCTAATCTCTCTCAGTGAATCACGTCTATAGTGGAAATTCAGCTCCTCAGACAGAAAGACTTCCTAAGACTCCACTGCTCTGCTGGACAAATAGTAGGAAAATCCCATAAGTGGAAATTACCAGCCTCTTGAGAGAGGAGTTTGAAAATCTTAGGTGATCTCAGAGGAGTCACAGTCATCTAGGTTTTGGAGCTCAGAGAAGACATAAAGTGGGCCAAAAAGGTAGGGGATCAGGGAGATAGAAATTAGGAGAAATTTCAGCCAGCCAGTAAATGTATGTCAGGGAGTTCTGGAGAGATATGGCTAATAGCTGTGTGACCAAACAGTTTCTACTTATCAATGCTTGTTGGACGACAAAAGAATTTCAGAATATGATGGATCCAACAAGCATGAAATAATCTTTAGGGAGAAAAAATACAATTCCCCACATGGCAGCCTCCTTCAGATCTTTTCTGACAATCTTTTTTGTCAGATTTCAAACGGCATGCAACTGCTGTTTTAGGCAGAATTGATAGCCTCCCATGAAAGACTGTATTATTCTCCCAAATACTCAGTGCCCCACCCTGTGGGAGAAACATACACCTCCACTCTGTTGTACATAGACGTGACCATATGACTTGTAGCCCAGGAAGTGTGAGCAGAAGTCCCATGTGTCAATTTTGGGTACGTTTTAAGAGCTAGCATGTGGCCATCTGGCTTTGCTTTCCCCTGCTGTCATGATGACCATTAATATTCTAGAAAGGGCCTTATCCAACAGCCATGGTCCCCAAGAGGAGAAAACATGGAACAGAGCTGCAACTGGATTGCAGTGGACATGTAGTACTGGTGAGAAAATAAGGCTCCATCGTAAGCCACAGAGTTGTGGTTATTTGTGCTGTGATTCCAGCAAAACTTAGTCTATCTGACTAATGCGTCTTCCATGGGACTAACATGTGGCAGAGTCTTCCTTACCCAGACTTTCTCACTACAGGGACGCAGTCTTACCAGGAGGAGAAAGTCATTGGGAATTCCCCAGTGGTCCAGTGGTTAGGACTCAGCTTTCATTGCCGAGGGCGTGGGTTTGATGCCTAAGATCCCGCAAGCTGCGTGGTGTGACCAAAAAAAAAAAAAGTCATCACACTCCTGATAGCCCACTTAGAGTTCAGACATGGTAACCAGCTGATTCTCTTTTTCTAGGGAGTCAGGGCTGGAGGCTTTGAGACCCTAATGCTTAACGTGATTCAGAAACCACACTGTGCCCAGAAAACGGCACGGTGTCTGGAGCCAAGCGGGAAGAACATGAACTTCATGTCTCAAAATGCCACATTGGAGCAGGCTCTCTAGTTCCAGTTTAACCCAAAACTAAACGAAACAACAAAATTAGACCTTCTTGTTCATCTACCTTTAGGACTCTAGAGGTTCCTGATTTAAAAAAAAAAAAGTCTGGCTCCCAAAGACATAGGAAATAACAAAAGGTTTTATTGAAGAAACTTGGATTCTTCCCCGAAAGCCTCTTCATCCCTCCATAGCCCACAACATCCCACTCATCAGGGCTGCTCTCCTTGCCCAAGCTCTCTCTTCTCTCTCTTTCCCCAGAACTCCATCCTATGTCTCAAACCCCCAGCATCTATTTTCCCAGCTCGTTTCATGTCATTCTCTCCCGTAAGATACTACATTCACCTTCTTCCCATCCTCCTCACCTATCCTCCCAATCAGCAGGTGAGGTCGCAGGAACTGGGCTGTTCCAACATACATCCCCCTTAGAGGGCACCAGAGAGGATAAGCTCTGAACTCTTCTAGAATTTTGCTCCTAACAAACTTGGTAGGCACAGGAAAATGGGGAAACCCAGGTAGGAAATTTTCCTTAATAGCAGCAGAGAGGGAGTGATGAGAGACGCTTCCTGAGAAACTGTGGAAAGGCAGGGTCTGGAGCAATCCCTAACCCCGGGAGCAGCTGTGGCCACAGCTCTTTATCTGGTTCCTGTGGCCACTGGAGAGGGCTGTCCTGAGCCAGGTGTTGGCCTTGGCCTTGTTATGGTTATGCCTTGGCAAGCAGGTCCTGGGTTCCCCCAGCCAAAGAGGAAGTTTGAACACTTAGTGGGGTGTTGAATGGGAATTTTCCCACACTAGGAATTTCTGCTAACACCCCAGCGAGGAGTTAGCAGAAGGCAAAAGTGCTCCCACATTCTAAAGAGGAAGTGATCTGAACATACCTGAGGGGTTTTTTCAAGGGTGCATCAGGCAGCCCTGTCACCTCCACCTCCAGCACCCCAAGAAGAGTTGAGGAGTGTAGGGAGAGTCCCCTGAACTAGGGGCATTTCTAAGAGTAGGGAGTCATCAGCCTAGCAGTGAGAAAGGCTGGGATGTTTCCCCATCCCTCCCCTCCCCATGAGGCTTCTGCCAGCCTTCAGGAGAGGAAAGGGGGTCCAGGAGAGCAGCTCGGATGCTGGGACGCCTTCAAAGCAGAGAGAGTGAGTCCAACACCGAAGTGGATGCTGGTTGAGCCACAGAAACCATTAGTCTGACACAGTGTTCCCACTGGACAGGACTTGGGGAGCATCCTTGTCCTTGCCCTCCAGGCTCTGGAACAGGGAGGCTGGCAGCCGCTTTGTGCCCAGAGAGCTATGAAGGGATTGGGGGGCGGGGGGGGGGGGGGCTGGCCAGAGTGACCTGCGGTGGCAGAGATGCAGAGAGGACATGGGGGCGGCTCTCCTCTGATCATTTGTTGTGACACCTGGGCCACGTGGCCTCTGCAGAATGTATCCCTCCTCCGGGAGTGTGATGCGTCCTCCACCCAAAGGGGAAGCCCAGAAGGTGGGGAACAGGGTGGTAAAAAGCAGACTATCCTGCCTCTCCAAGGCAGGTCCCCAGCTCGGGCACGAGCTGAAGGATGGGGAGGGGAGAAGCCTTGAGCTGGGTGTGAGACTGAAGTTTTTATTTAGCCTGGGCTGAAACTTTCAATGCCTGAGAGAAAGTTGAAACAGCCAAAATAAGGCTAGTTATTATAACTGAAGGTGGCCAAAAAGTTGTAGCCTCTGCCTGAGACTATATCAAGGGCTGAGGAAGGGAACTGCAACAGAAAGCTTGAAAACAGGAGGTGGGGAAGAAAAACAAACAAACAAAAAATGAAGCCATTTCCTAATTGTACCTCATTGAGTCAAACTGGTAAAAAAAAAAAAAAAAAAAAAAAACAGGGCTTCCCTGGTGGCACAGTGGTTGAGAGTCCGCCTGCCGATGCAGGGGACGCGGGTTCGTGCCCCAGTCCAGGAAGATCTCACATGCCGCAGAGCGGCTGGGCCCATGAGCCATGGCCGCTGAGCCTGCGCATCCGGAGCCTGTGCTCCGCAACGGGAGAGGCAACAACAGTGAGAGGGCTGCGTACCGAAAAAAAAAAAACACCACCAGGAGGGGAAATGCACCTAAGAGAGAAATGTACACCTTGAGCAATTATTACTGAGGAGAACTGCCATAGGGCATGCCATCCTCCATCCCATTAGAGCACGCATTCTCAGGAACAGTAGAACACCCCCAAGAGGGTGAAAATTGGCTCTTAGAGGGGGACACCAAAAAAACTTAGATATTTAAAAGTTTTATGATTCTCCAAAGGTCAATTCTACCCAGCAAAACGTTTTTGAAACATTGAATTTGAGAGATAGACTGCATCCCACCCCAATTCAGAGTTGGCGCTTAGACATTTTTCTGACCCCGAGTAGAATTGCTTTCACTGAATTTGCTTTGATACCCTGGCTTTTTGAGGTCTTCATCCCCTGCTTCATAAGGTGTTCTTTTCGTAAGCACCCAGGGGAGAACTTTCTTTCAGGTTTCGTTATAAAGAAAAGCAGTGCTTCTACTGGATAAATGGTTTCTATGTCCTTTACGTATACTAAAAAATCTCAAATTAGATCAAGTTTCCCTGTTTGCTTCAGCCACAAGGGAGCTCAGGGGCCCTCTTGTGACATCTGCGGAACTGGGTGATACACATGTTTCGGATTTCATCCTAACTGTGCTGTAAGTATTTTTCTACTTTTAATTCTGCCTCAATTCTCTCAGCTATGTTTTAACTCTTTTCCACTTCACGAAATTTTATAATCCCCCTGAAATCCTTTGTGGAATAAGTGAGGTATAAATATAGAAGGAGGAATACTTTTTCCGTCTTCTTCCAAAGTGTTTTCTCCACCCACTGGCATTTTTTTCTTAACTCAAGGTAGAACTGATGTATTTCAATAAGTTTTATTTTCATCCTAGTTTTCCAGGATATCAAGATCCTCTTGCAAACTGATTCTGTGACCTGATGCATTTTCCAGCCCTCTCAGCTTTGTGTTTTCCACAGCGTCAAGAAGCACACCTTCTATGTTTTCATCCAAGTCATTGATAACAATGTTGAGTGGACAGAGCTAACGCAGATCCCTGTGGTATGCCACTAGAGTCACCTTTTTCCTTTGATGTGGTCGAATCCGTGGAGAGTCCATCACATTCCTGACATCTGTCCACTGGAATAGCCAAGAGACTTGATCAAATGCCTCTCTGGACTCCAAAGAATCTCTGCCCACAACATTCCTCAGACCTGTCACTCTTAATGCCTTCCCACAAAAGGAAATAGATGGGTACTGAACGCCAGGAACCCAACTCTCCTGCAGCTGTGCTGTTGCCACCTATGCCTTAGGAATTTGACATTGTATCCCGAAAGCGAGAAGCCTAGGCTGCCAGCAACACCAGTAAAGCAATGCCCCCCCCCCCCCCCAGAGCTTTGTATTTGTTTCTGAGTGGAAGTCTCGTGTAGGTTCTCCTGACTGGTGCAGCCTGAGTCGCATGCCTGGCCCCAGCTACAAGGGATGCTAGAATTCCCAGTTCTCTGGGTTCTGCCTTGGGAATTCCAGCAAGCATTAGAACAGTATTCGATAGGTGCCACGTGGTCAGACAACATGACAAATGTCCCTGGAGCCCAAATAGTGGAGCATGGCTGTCGCACAGAGCCTAGGCTCCACCCTGCAGATCTCAGGCTCTGCTCCAAGTTCCCAGGAGAGGGAAGCTGATTGGCTGAACCTGGCTGACCTTGGATGGGTGCTCTCCCCAGGCTCGGCTCGTCCAGCCAGGGCTGTGGGGTCAGGCAGTGTGTGAAGGCTGTCGGCGCCCCACCCACGTCCCCTCAGAACCCTTGTCCAGCTCCTGGCATGCAGCCACCTGAGTGAGCCAGCACCTGAGTCTCAGTCAGGGGCTGATCTCAAGCCGCCTCATGCCTGGGAATTTACATCCTCCTGGGGCATCCCTTCATCACTAAGTGACGATATGAGGAGTAAACATACTGCTGCCTCCTTCCCAATAAAGACAACTCCAAAGTGAGACTTTCACTGTCCAAAGTTACCCTTGGGACTTGCTGTATACTGCCTTCTCTTCCCCGTCCCCTTCCCCACACCTTTACTGATTTTTCCTGGGGACACTTCCTGACACTTTTACACAAACCCTCATCTCAGGGTCTGCTTCTGGGGAACCCAGACTGAGACAGACAAACATGGCTGCCAGAGGTCCACAGTGGTAAGTCAGGCATCACTAAAGAAGGAGCAGTGAGAAAACCTCAAAGCATCCACCTCCCCCCTGGTTTGACCCTTTCCAGACCATCCTGGTCCTGTTCTTTTTTTTTTTTTTTTTTTTCTTTGGTCCATGCTGCGCGGTTTGCAGGATCTTAGTTCCCAACGAGGGATTGAACCTGCACCCTCGGCAGTGAAAGCATGGAGTCTTAACCACTGGACCGCCAGGGAATTCCCCCATCCTCGTCCTAAACGTGGGGATATAACCTCCAAATTTCTTCCCCAGCCCTGCCCTAGGCCAGAAGCAGAGCTGGAACTCAAAACCAACTCTCTGGAAGGCACACACATCTTCTCATAACCCTGAGGTGAGAACGTCCCAGCCCACGTGCTATGACTTCCAGAATCCACTCTTTTCCACTTCTCGAATGTCAAGAGCACATATGCCCATCTCTTGTCTTTGAGCACAAATCTCCTCCTCTATAATTTATCAAAGATTAATGACAGTGGCTCTGAAATTGCTTGTCAAGTCCCTCCAGGACCGCAGGACATAATTCACCAGGCTCAGAGCCCCGAGTTCATCACAGCTGCTGTGCCCGGCTTTCCAGCCTCCTCACCTATCCTTGATTTCAATCCCCTCTTTGCAATGCTTTTCCCACCCTTTCCGATTGGAAGACTTCTTTCCCCCCTGGAGAAAGAGGAGGTCAAATAGGAAGTCAGCAGCACAGCACTCACTTTGTCTTCAGCCCCAAACATTACATCATTTTCTCTAAGCAACGCCTGCCCTTAATCTTTGCATGCTCAACAGAGATAAATAGGATTCTTCATAGAGTTCATAACTCTTAGCTCATTCAAGGCATCAGAATTCCCACCTTGGTTCTTACAGATGGGGATGCACTGCTGGATTCAGCCCTCCCCCTGTGTCATCAGGGGACCCTGTGGACCCTTTTCCACAAACCTAACCTCCATGGCCACTTCTGAATCCCAGGCCAACTGTTTTGGGACCCAGACTGCTGCTGCTTTTGCTGACAGCTGTTCCTCCTTCTTTATTCCTTGTCATCTCCCTCCTTAAGAGCCTGACTAAAAAGTTCTCAGTCATCTTCCTTGGCCCATACTTCCAATCTTTTTCTTTTATTCCTGAGGGCAGAGCTCATGACATTGCCCCCTTCTATCACTTTGAGAGGAGACCCATGTGACCTGCCCTCAGGAAGCACGCACTTCTTGCAAGGCTGGCCCCCAGGCAATTGTCTTTAGGGTCCTCTGAATGTTTGAGACTCTCTAGCCCGAGTGACCCCCTGGTTCCCAGCTTCTGCCTTATGAGTTCCCCCATTTCCTACTACTATTTTTCCTTCCATTTTTGTACTATTCTCTTTTAACCTAGACACTAAGAGATTCACCTAGTTCTTTAGCTAAAGTCCCCTTTTCCTCTTCAGCTGGATCATTGCTATTTTAAAACAACGATGCCAGGAAGAGTAAATGAGAATCTAACGAAAACAGTTATCTCCAGGAAGTGGGTAGAAATGCAGTGGAACTGGTAAGGATGAGGCTTCACCACATTTACGCTTCTTTATGTATTTTTGAGTTTTCAATTAGTTAAATGTTTTACATGTTTCAAAAATAAAATTAAAAATCAACAACTAACTCTATATTAAGTCATATAGGAACAAAACATAATTCAAGTAATTTTGGACACAGTATTCTGACTATACATCCTTAGTGGGTTATATTCTAAAGAGAAAAAGAACTACACAGGAGCCTCAAACCTAGGCCGATTTGGTAGGTTTGTTGTTAATAGTATTTCTGTGGTAGTAATTCTAAAATGACTTTGTGTGTATTTTAGAATAGAGAAAATTAGTAAATAAATATATTGATATTGCTGAGAAGCAGGTTCTCACTGTGAGAGAAAGGAAACATCAATATGGAATGCAGGAAGCGGAGGAAGAGCCCGTGGTGTTGGATCTGATTGGAAATATCAAAGTTAATTCAAGATTTGTTTTAGAAAAACAAGAGTATTTCCTAGCACTGATAAGGCCTAGAAATAACAATACCCCCAACAATAATGAGCATACCAAGTCCCCAGATCTTGGTTTTTAAAAACCATTCTCCATTAAAAGAAAGCAGGCAGGGCTCTTTGGAGAAATGACTAATTCAATTCTGCAGCAGAGTACAAGGTGAGCCTAGAATATCAGGTTATACTAGAAATCAAGAAAGTGCTTAAATTCTAATTTAAGACATGTCACAGGAACACAGGAACCAATCTGAAAGGGGCTCCCATTGGCCAAATTTGGGACAATTTGAGCTTTAATATTTGTAATGAATTATGACACACTGAATTTTTTTTTAAGTCCTTGAGTTCATGGTGATATTCAAAAGAGCGGAGAAACTCTACAGAAGAAAGTCTGTTAATGAAGTAGAAGGAATAATCAAATTAGGAAGATTACCATTCACCCTATCACAGTGTAGTAATCACTCCACTAGCGGTCATCAGTGTACTGTCTTACGACCGGGTAAGAGGTTGGTAGGATATTCAGACAATCTAAGTACAAGTCCCTCAGATTAATTATTAATTAGAAAGGTACAATGGAGAAATATGATGGATACCACTTGACCAAAGGATCATCTAAGCATGACTAAGGGCAGGACCAACTGACATGAAGCGGCCCCCAATGTGCTACAGTGGGAAGCACACCCCATCCTGGCAGTGTTCTTACCCAAGTTTTCACCTGAATTCAATCAGAGGAAACAATCAGAGAAACCCATACTGAGGGACACTCCACAATAGAAGTTACGTGGATTCTTCAAAAATGTCAATGTCAAGAAGGACCAGAAAGTTGGAGGAAACTATTCTCTATTCAAGAATAATAAAAAAAAAATCCACGATCCTTGCTTTGGCAGGAAAAGGCTATAGAGGACACTCTGGGGACAATAGGGGAAACATGAATATGGATGATATATTAAATAATGTTATATCAATATTACATTTCTTGGGTGTAATAGGGTATTGTGGTTTAGAGTATCTTTAGGAGACATGCTGAAGTATTTAAGAGGAAGTATTATGATGTCTACAACTTATACTCAACGATTCCGATTTTTTTCAGTACATATATAGGAAGTATATATGTAGATATATGTATATAAAAATATATGTGCATATAAGTGAAAGGTACTAAGTGTTCATTGTACTCATCTTTCAACTTATCTACAGATTTGAAGTTTTTGAAAGTTACAAGTTGAAGTAGGGGTTGCCTGGGTCCCACCTCAAACCGTTTAAATCACAATCTAGTTCTGCAGAAGCTTTTACTGTGTGGCCATGGTTGAGGACCTGCTGACCTACATGATTCCTGATGGCATCTTTCACCCCCACCATCTGCCCTCAGCCTCCAAGGACTCTAGAAATAAGGTCACAGGGGCATCTTAAGGACCTTAAAGTTCACAGGGGCATCTCAGTCTCCAGCTGGCCTCGGCAGCTCTGACTCAGAAGCTCAGTCGGAAGAGGAGAGAGTGAAGAAGTAGAAGTTCCTTCAATTTTGTTGAAGTTTCCACTTAACACAGGAACCCTGACCACTTTTAGGTCCTTCTGGTTCCCTCTAGCAGGACGGCCTATCCCGTCTAGGGCCCCCTGCCCAGCACCTCTGCCCTCTGAGGCACAGGCTCACCCTGCCCTTCAGCTCTGCCTTCGAGAACCCCTAGGCCAGAGGCCGTGTCTTCCGACGTTGTGCTCCCGTGGCCTCCAGCAAGGGCTTTGCCTCCTGGTTACAGCTTCTGCCAACATCCGCCAGGTGGGCTCACTCACACTGCGTCCCCCACAGTCACCCTCAGTGGGAGAGATGAAAAAGCACATGATCTCAAAGAAAGGATTTCCCTTTGCCGAGAAAAGCCCAGAGGCAGAAGATCAAAGAAGAAAAGAGAGGAAGCGGGAAGGAAGACGGTCTTTCACAGAGAGCAGGGTCACACTCGCTCACACTGGGCCTTTCTAGGGGCAGGCGCTGCAGTCGTGCTGCACCCACTGTATCTCATGAAATCCACCCAACAGCCCAGCCTCGTGAGGCAGGTGCTACCGTTGTCCTCATTTTATGCCATGACATATGAGGCCCAGAAAGGTTGATTAACTTGTCCAGTATCACACAGCTTGAACCCTAGTAATCTGGGATCAAAACCCACAGTCTTAACCACTGTGCTGTACCTTACTGCCTACATGGGGGCTCGAAGGAAAGGGAAGGGAAGCAAGAGCTAATATTTATCAAGTACCTACAAAGATGTTATCTTGTTGAATTCTTTCTGCAGCCCCATGAAGTAGATCTTATCTTCTCCTCTAGACGAAGCTCAGCAAATGGACTCTGAGATAAAGTGATTCTGTTCCGTCATGTTGTCCAAGGCTCAAAGGCACACCATCTGCCTTGTGTTCTGTGTGAATGGCGCCCAGAGTCTGGTGAGACCCAGACCCCCCCCCCCACAGAGTTATGCAATATAGGACCCAGAGTGACGTGCCCAGGGTTATACTGCCAGGACGTGATGGCCCCAGGATTTGAAACCGGAGACTCTCAGACCAGAGTCCCTTTCCACTGCACTGCCTCCCCGGGAAAGCCCTGCTGCCCCCCAGCCTCCAAGGAGGCCAGACATCTCCTGGCAAGAAACAGAGCCTCCCTTTGTGCAAGGAGAACAGTACGCGCCCCCCAGGGTGGTGTCAGCGCCCGAGCTCTTCTACACAGATCTCTGCTACAGAGGCAGAGGCTTCCTGAACTAACACCTGACTGTGTCAGTAGCCTCTCAGACAAGCTTCTCACAGTGGCAGCTGCTCAGTGTGATTTAAGAGGACAGAAAACACACACACACACACAATCACAAAACGACCTCTCCCAACCCACTGGCTCATCTCAGTACCTGAAATTCCCCAGGCTTAAGTCCAGTGGAGACCTATGTAGTTGTTATTATTTGTATCAATATAAACATGGCCCCTCTGGGAAGCTGGGGGCTGGGACAAAGAAGAGATCAATTGTGCTGGAAAAGGGAGAGGGAGGTGGGAAGCTGAGTCTTGCCAGAGAAGAGGCAGCCTTGGGGAGGGTGAGGTGTCTCTTGAAAAGATGGAAACTAAGCATGGAAGAGGGGAAGATTCCGAAAGGTCATCCTCTGCTCTCCTGCGTTGTGCTTTGGGGCAGTGATTGAGAGTGAAATCAAACAACCAGGGCTCAAATCCCAGCGGTGTCATTGCTAACTATGTGGTCTTGGGAAACGTACTCAATCCCATTATCTCCATTTAGTTATCCTTAAAACAGGGATGATGACAGTACCGTCTTGCAGTGTTATCTGGAGGCTTCAACGAGGTAATCCATGTAAGGTGTTTCGCACAGTTCCCAGCCCTGAATCAAGGCACAGTAAATGTTTAATATTATTATTAATATTTAAATTAAGCCTGTAGCCTACCTCCACCACCAGCGTCTCTAGCTGTGAGCTTCCTTTGGAGTTGGCCAAGGGTCTTAGGGTTCACTGATACTCTGGGTGTGAATCGCTTGTAAACTTCAACTGTAGAAAAATAAGAAGAAATTTCTATAAATTGATTGCGAAAAGGTCTCAAGATCCATTGTCAAGTGAAAAAGAAAAGCGGAGTATGGAAGAATATGGGAAAAGTGAGAAAAAGTAATATACTCCCATATCTAGTTAACATGCTTAGAATAACTCTGGAAGAAAACTCAAGAAATGGTAATATTTTCTCTGTGGAAGCAAACCAGGGGTCCAAAAGACAAGACAGTCACTGAGTTCCCTTTTATACATTTTGAATTTTAAACTGTTAAAAATATATAGACTTTTGCTTAAGAGCACTGGACTTGGAGTCAGACAGACCTGCGTTCAGATAAACCCAAATCCACTGGTTGTGTGATGTTGGGCAGGTCGCTTCAATCTCTGAGGCTTGGTTTCCCCATATGTAAAGCAAGGGTGAGAATAATACCTATATGGCAGGGTTATTGTTAGCACTCACTGAGAATGTGTTAAAAAAAAAAAAACAGTGTGGAAGTGGCTACAACAAAGATGGTTTTCAATTATGTACGGTGAATCCGAATGTATTTCTTCCTGTGTGCCTAGGAGAGCATTGCAGGTGAGGTTAGGGACAGGAGACGGAATAAAAGGGATGTAAAAGTAGGGAGCGTCTCTCCTACAAGTAGTGGAGGATGGCAGGTCCCTTCACGCATGCATCCTGTTCACTGTGCCATGGTTTGCTGTGGGCTGTTCCCAACACCTGTCATTGGATCCTCACTAAGGGTCCTGTGACATAAACAAGACAGAGACGCATAGCACCATTTCACAGACGTCAACATCCAAGGAAGCTGCGTGAGGAGTTTCACGTTATTAATCAAGCAGACGTGGAGGGAGAGGCAGCCTGTCAAAGTGGAGAGTGCATCCGTTCTGGGGAGAAAACAGAACAAGCTCTGGCTGGTCATTGAATCATGCTGAGCCTCAGTTTCTGCATCCACAGAATGGAGATCATCCCAATACCTACTTTGCAGGATGTTAAATGAATTAGAACTTTAAGCACCATGACAAGGACGTAGAAGGGGTTCAATGAATGGAAGCTACCGTTACTTGTGTGGGATTATTATTTGGGAGGTTAGTGTTCATGGGCACCTGATATGTGCCTGAACAACTCAAAGAATTTTTGCCTTCAAAGAGCTCACAGTCTAATGAGAGTGAGAGAGAGAGAGAGAGAGAGATATCCATATGGGTATAGTAATCTCTCTCCAGCCAAGTTCCCCTTAAATAAAATCCTGGTTTGCATATGTGTATTTCTATATGTGATGTCTCATAAATACAATGTAAGTTGCTCCCATTGGCCGTGATTTAAAAATCAGGAGGTGAGGGTAAGGATGGGGGAAAAGGTAGTAAGGCAGATGCAAAGCAGAGGAGAGGTTTTGCAAAGATACTTGGAAAGATAAAGGAAGATGGGGGAGAGTCAAACAGGGCTTCTGAGGAGCTTCCCTTATGAGGCATCTGTGAGGAGGGGGTAGAGTGGGATGTGTGACAGTGAGGCTGATGCCAGGGACCCTGGCATAGGGTTGTCACAGGCAAGAGTCTTAAGGAGGGGATTTGAGAAGTGTAGCCCCAGTGGGCTGAATATGTCACGTGCAGCTTCAATTTTTTTTTTTTTTTTGTCTTATGAACTAAATTATTCTAGAAGCTGAGTCAACAGCCCTGCGTCATAAAGTCAAAAGACATTGACACCGGGATACTGATAATAGAAGAACATATACATGTGCTCTGCTGGGAATGATCTCATTTCATCTTTAAGACGATCCAGAGAGCAGGTACTATTTTTATCATCCCCATTCTACAGATGGGAAAACAGGCTCAGGAAGATTGAGTTACCACCCCTGCCCGAGGTCGCACAGCTGCCCAGTGGAGAAGCCAGGATTCGAAATCACGTCTGTCTGTTGACAAAACTCCTGCTGTTCCTCACTGCATTGTAGGTTTTTAACACACCTGTTGCTGCTATGAAGCAAAAGGTATTTAGATGTGGCGGTGGTGGTCTAGGAATCTATACATGTGATAAACTAACATAGAATTATGCCCAAAGACATACCCAAAACATGCGTACTTGCAAAAACTGGTGAAATCTGGGGAAGGTCTGTTATCTAATACATCTGTGAATTGTACTGCGCCAATGTCAGTTTTCTAATTTTAATGATGCCCGATAATTAGTAACATGCCACCATTGGGGGGAGTGGGTGATGACTTTATTGGAGTTTTCTGGACTTTTTATGCAACTTCTGGTAAGTCTATAATTTGTTAAAAGTGAAAGTCTAAAAACATGTATACATATATAGAAACATCCTCTTGAAGATATAGGGCCAGGGGTGGGGGTGGGGAAATTCTAAATAGCTCCTAGCAAGTAAAAAACAGCCCAAGAATATTAAGAGTGCAGTACTGGCCCTCATTCTAAACACAAGTATAAAACATGATAGCTTCCCCTTTACTTAGCAGACTCTTTCATTTTAGGGTAATTTTATTTTAGGGTAACCCAAGTTTTCCAGTCTTACCTGTCTACCCAGGGACTCACAATTACATATGTTGCCCATGTTTCACTAGTTTTTGCCCCTACTTACTATTACAGAGCTTCTACCCCAAGCCAAATGTCACCCGGTCATTGCTGGGAATCTCTGGAGGTTCTCCCATGAGCCCACTAGTCTTCCACCGTCTTCTGCTTCTCACTCCCATCTCATCTGCAGCTGTGCCTCATTGGGGCCCCTCTAGCAGGCATAGAGGTCACCAGGGCCTGGGTTCAAGAAGCTACCTCCTGATATCAGCAAACCCAGCTAAGTTCACTGGACTCCCCTTGCCTGAAGCCTCTCAATGTTCCACGTGGTATGAAGGAAGATGCCACTCCAGGCCACATTTGGTCACCTGGGCACTAGCGCAGGGCAGCCAGGTCCAGCAGAGCCCTTGTGAAAACCACTCCTGAATTCTCCACTCAGAGACTCAGAGATGAATGCAAAGTTCTAAAACTCAAATAGCGTCATAGGCAGAGCTAACATTTACTATGTTCCGGGCCCCATGCCAAGCATTTCATGTGGGTAAACACATTTAATTCTGACAGATAGGTAGGCTGCTGTAACAAAGAGATCCAACGATAACCCAGTGGCTTAAAAAAGTTAGAAGTTCATTTCTCTTTCACGTAACATCTGAGGGAGTCTTCCTGGTCACCGGGATGTTCTACTTCAGTCAGAGAGTCAGTGACCCTGGCCCTTTCCGACTCGTTTCTCTGACATCCCTCAAGACATGGTCATCCTCCCAGTGGAAGCTGGCTCATTGCCAGGTCTGTCTGCAGCCAGCGGGGAGGAGAAAGGGGGCACGGAAGAGGCATGCTGATTGCCCCAAGGACCCGGGTCTGGGAGTCTCATGCCCCACCCCACTCACATTCTGCTGGTGAGAACTTTGTCACCCAGCCTCACCTAATTGCAGGGAGGCTGGGAAGTGTGTGCCCAGGGCAATTCTTTTACAGTGAAGAAGAGGGAGACGTGTTCTGAGAGACAGCTGTCAGCCTCCACTCAGTTACGCTCAGAGATGCTTATATGGATAAATGTTCACTCTAGGTAACAGCTATCCAATCTGACAAACTAATTTTAGCCATCGAGGTAGAGCTGGGTCCCCTTCAGATAAAATGTGTGTTTGCATGTTTTACTAACAGGGATCTAATGCAGGTGCAAGACTTAACCCAGGGGTATAGCTCTAACGGGGGTGGGGATTTGGGCAGACCTTTCTGAGCAGCATTATAATCCAGGTTTTAGCATGAGGAGGCTTGGGTTTGAGTCCAGGGCCTTCACTTAGGAAAAATCACTAAACCCCTCAGCCTTCAGTTCTCTGTAGAAGACAATCCAGGAAGACAATGGGTGTCACATGGCCTCTTAAGCTGAGAGTTGCTGTCACATGTCTGGGATTATTTTTGGTCTGAGGGGACCTGTGCATTCTACCACCAAAGCTGCCTGTGGAAACCCTGTCCAGGGTCTGGGCTTCAGATGAGTAGATTTCCAAAGGTGAGCCTGGAGGAGCACGGCAGGAACACCTCTGCCTCTGTGTGTGGGTGTGGGCGTGCGTGTGTGTTGGTGCAGGTGCGCATGTGCGCTGCTTCAGCCAGCTGGACAGCTAGTCATTTATCCACATGGATGACTTGATTTTTGATTGAGTTAACAAGTACTTATTGAACACAGTTTCCTGAAAGCCTGCAGTAAATTGGATGCTATACAGGAACCCTATAAATTTTTACAACGCCGCATTCTTCAAATATTGGAATAGTACAAAAGATAACCGAGGAGGAAGGGGAAGAAAGAGCAAACACTAGAGAAGGGAGAGGCTTCTTGTTCCAAGCGTCAGTGAGTGTGTTCACAGTGAGACGAACCAATCCACTGTGCAAGTCACTAAAATATATAATCTATCTAGATGAAGCTGATACTCGTTACAGCAGCTCACGTTTGGTGAGGGCTTACTGAGTGCCAGACACAAAGCTGAGTGTTTTCTAAACACTATCTCATTTAACCCTGAAAACCCTGCACACTGGCGCTATTACTGTGGCACTGCTGTTAGTCCCATTTCACAGATGAGACAATGGAATCAGATGGATGTTAATCGACTCACTCCAGGTCACACAGCTAGTAAACAGCAGAGTCAGGCCACATTTCCAGTCTTCCAAGACTTGGCCTCAAGGGAATGGAACCACATTATGCTTTGATAAAAATCGAATAACATTAAAAGTTCATTAAGGGAGAGAAACAAAGGCTGAAGTAAAAAAGGTCACCTGGTCTTCTCCCCAGGATGGAATGTACCTTCTGACCATATCTGACCAGCTTGGCCCAGAAAGCAGAGGGTAGTCATCGGCAGAAAGGACAGCACAGACACACAAAGAAGGAGAGTTTCCAGAAATTGAAACTTCCCAAGGTCTCAGGTTGTGTGCACTGAAAGCGGTCCGCTTCTGCCACCTAGCCACAGATGGCCTCCTCAGCCAGAGCTCAAGAGCCCCAACTTTGGGGAAGCCCCGTGGATGGGCACAAGCAAGATGTGAAGGTTTTCCTGATCGATCTCCAAGATGACCAATGCCACTGGGTCCCCTTCTCTGTCACACACTCTCCTTACGTTTTTCTGGGATTCCCAGGGGCAGGATGGCCAGCTCCTCCCTGGATCAACTGTTAGACTCTTCCCCATTCCCATCTCTACTCTCTACCCAACTAAGGAATTTTCTACAATCCCATCTTCACCCACTTCAGCATTTCATAAATATTATTCTAATTTTTGGAGTGCATCTTTCCTAGTTTATTTGGAAAACAAATCCATTCCCACCTGAGGGTTGATAGCTAGTATGAAGCATATTCCTGTCCTCAGGCTAATGTCTATATGACATGACACTAACCAGCTAGTACGGATGATAGCTTTTTGCTGGCCAGGAGCCATAACATCTCCACCAATAAGAAACTAGCATAGATTAGAACAAAGCCAGTGCCAGAAAGATTACCTGAAGATAAGGAAATAAATGAGGGATTCTAAGCACATAATAAATAGTCAAAAATGTGCTGAGTAGATGAAGAAACATACCTGTGTAAGGCTTTAAAAAGGGTGAATAAGGATGACAGTTCTCTTAAAGGAATATTCCCAGGCTTTTGAATTTCAAAGACCAATAAATTTATTTGTTTTGTTTTTTAACTTGGGAAGAGCAAAATAAACATAGGATCACTACCTTCTTATTTTGACAAGTAAGGGCATTTTAATAAAACTATCATCTCCATTACTATTCTTTCATAAGCTAATAGGCCCTTTTACACCAGCAAAGAAGAAAGAGTATGATCACAGAACAAAGGACAGTCTTTCCAGAGAAAGACTCATGGGCACATTGGATAGGGGTCTTAGCTGTACATGATAGATTTTCCCTCAAGCTGGTTTAAGCAGAAAGCAATATATTATGGAGTCTAGATAGTTCACAGAATCATTGGAAGGGCTAAAGGAATAGACTCTAAGTAGGTCTTCCAGTATTGAGTCCCCAAACCACACCACAGAACCACGCCACCGAGAAAGCTGCCACGTCAGGAAGGTGTAGCCACAGCTGCTGGTTCCTGGCCGCTTCCATCCACTCCTCAAAACAGGCACCAGCCTCTTGCCCTGTTCAACTCCCCCCATTATTCAATGCCAAGTCAGAGTCCGACCTGAGTTCAGCTGACTGGAAGAACCTAAACATATCTAGGTCCCCATCTGCCAGGGAGTCTGGGAAATGTAGGTTTAGTTTTCAGCCTCTGCAGTACAGGAAGGCGAGTGGGGCTGGAGAAGGCAATGAGTAAATCAGTTCACTACTGCTGGTGAGCTTTTGCTGTGTGCTCATGAAACGTGTCCAAGTCTGATCCTGGATTGTGCAGGGATCGGAGGGTTGTGTGTAGTTGTGCTTTATTGAGAAGATTCTGCAAGTCAGGGAATAGGGCCGACACCTGCTGAGGGCATTTTGCTCCCTGGAACCACAGCATTAACCACACCTTGGCTATGGTGGACATCTATCATATTCACAGCTGTCCATCACCTTTTGAGTAGTTTTTTCCATATTTGGGGATATCTGCAGGTAATGAGTCCCATCTTCCCAGTATTAAAGTCAGAATTCAAATTTCCAGACTCCCTTGCAGCTACGATTCACCATGTGATCTGGGCTCTGACTCTCTGATGTTCTCCCCCTCCACTTGAGGTTTGATTCAGAAATGGGTAGTATGAAAATGTGGGCAGTGCCTGGAGCTTCCATTTCAGCCAACATGGATGACAGCAGAGGCCTCAGCTTTCAGAGGTGGTGGTGAGGTCTGGTTCCCAACTCAGAAGTGGCAGAGGTGGTGGCAGGAGGGGCTCCAGTAAAGTTGAGGTCCTGCTCTCCAGAGCCTGGTAGCAGCAGCCACAGTAATACCAGTTTCCCCCCTTGGGATGATGTTACCACACAGTTTAGGCAATCATTCTGGAAACTTTACCTCAGTCCTGTTTCTCAGCCCTCCAAATGATTCTTTATTCTTCAGGGTAAGATCTCCTGTCTGTAATTCCCAGCAAGAGTAGATTCTGTTGTCAGCAACTGAGAACCCACCTGATGTGCTGGGTGAGCCAGGAACACCTGACTCTAAATCCATGCCTCAGTACCATGCTGCTGTCTGAGCCATTTCTGCAGCACAGAGTGTCTGCCTGGGCCTCATCTCCTATTTCCTTCTTAAGTCAGGTGCAGAGAGGGATGGAAGGCAAGTGCTCTTCTCTGACTCCCACCATCCCAGGAGCTTCTAACAGAACAAGAATGCTCTTCTTCATTGAAGTTTTATAACCAACACTTTGTGCAGGGCAGGTGTTCAGTAAATGTTTGATGAATGAATAGGCGAGTATACTATAAAGTTATACCCAACTGGGTCCATAATCCAGACTTGCACTGTCTATCACGGTACCCACTAGCCAGACATGCTTACTGACCACTTAAAATGTGGCTAGTGCCACTGAGGGACTGAATTTTTATTTTATTTCAATTCATTTAAATTTTTTAATTCATACCTCATTTCATTTTTGGAAAACTTTCAGCTTGCTTAATTTGTGTTTGTAAATGTACTTTTTCAGCTATAAATTTTATGAAGGCTAAGTACAGATCAAATATTTCCAGTGAAAATTTAGCACATTTTTGATACAAATCGAGATGTGCTGTAATTGTAAAATACACACCAGATTCCAAATACTTTATGAAAAAAGAATGTAATATATGCTATTAATAAGTTTTACATTGGTTACATGTGGAAATTATAATATTCTGGATATATTAGGTTAAGCAAAATATATCATAGCCTGACTTCATCTGTTTCTTTTTACATTTTTTGATGTGACTACTAGAAACTGTAGGCTTCACTATGTGGCTTTCACTGTATTCTGATGGACAGCTTGGATCTGACATTGGCATGAATGTCAGTCGCAGGCAGATGAGGTCCCAAGGACATGTGTTACCTCTGGGCACTGGAGCCTCTAACCTTGCAGACCTGGACACAACCTTTACTGTTCATTCTCCTCCCGGCTCTAAACACAACAGGTGGAAGTTTAGGCATGGGCTTCTGCAACATGCATAAGAGAAGTCACAAATTTGGTGTCTTTAGGGACCAGGGAGGTAACCTACTGGGGAAAGGGCTGGAGGTAAGGCCACAAGCAGTGACCAATTGCTCTATTTAAAGGCAATACACAAAGAAAACTCCCTAAGTGGATCATCTGTGTGCCATCTCTGCACAGGCCCATAAGACCAAAAGAGGCCCTTGGAGAGCCTTGAACATGGTCCCTTCATCCCAAAGTAGAGACTGAAGCCAGAAGGGAAGAGCCAGGCTAATTAGCACTACAGTCAGGGCTGACCACTAAGTGTCCCGATGCCCCCGGAACATGCCATCTCTTGGCTTTAGGTGCTGGCAAATGTGTGCCAATCAGGTTTGATTTGAGAAAGGAAAGATCCACCTTACAGGCATCAGGGAGCTTGCCACCTACCTCAAGATATCCAAGACTTCCTTTCCCTGCACTGTGAGCCCATTCTGATGGATTAAGGTGGGGGGGACAGAAGGTAGTCCCTCCCATCCTAGAACCCCCCTTCCTCCATGGCTTTTTTTGGCCGCGTTGGGTCTTCATTGCTGCGTGCGGGCTTTCTCTAGTTGCAGCGAGCAGGGGCTACTCTTCGTTGCGGTGCGCAGTTTTCTCACTGCGGTGGCTTCTCTTGTTGCAGAGCACGGGCTCTAGGCGCACGGGCTTCAGAAGTTGTGGCATGCGGGCTCAGTAGTTGTGGCGCACAGGCTAGTTGCTCCGCGGCATGTGGGATCTTCCCAGACCGGGGATCGAACTCATGTCCCCTACGTGGGCAGGCAGATTCTTAACCACTGCGCCACCAGGGAAGTCCCTCCTTCATGGCTTTTATTTACAATTGCAAAAGACTTGAAACTCTTAAAGTGATTTGTTCCAGGGTAGGGAGTAACACAAAATAAGGATGACTCTCGCTGGCATGGAAAGCAAGGAAGAGACAATAGGAGAAAAGGGGAAAACTGTACCAGACTCCAGGGGAGAACGATGCTCTTAGTAGTTCAATCTTGAGCCAAATGAAGAGGGAGAAGGCCAAGGTACCAGCCTGGAGGGACTGGCAGCCCCCAATGCGGTGGGAGGACTAACAGAGAATGGATGGGGTTAGGGGAAGAGGGGAGGGTGAGAGGGCCCCACCCCGAAGGCTTGCTTCTAACAGAAAGGGAAGAGAACCTCCCTGATTTACCACGCTGGAAGCACAATCTACAAAATGCTTCTCTCCAGCCGGCCCCCATCGGTACAATTTTACCACATAAAACCATTCATACCCACATTCAAATTTATCCGTCTGAGCAAAATACAGCTAGTAACAAAGAAAGGCAGTTTTCATATTTTATTATACAATGTTGTCCATCATAGAAAAAGCTTTAATATTTTTAATTAAATACAGAAGAAATTGTTAGTGTTGCCAGAGAGATCATTTGTCTGCCCTTGAAAAAATTAACAACACCTGTTTGCAAACAAAAGGATTGCTTAAATTGAGTCAAATCCTTTGTTCTCTTTTCAGGACCCAGCCTACTGATTTATTTTCTATACAGTGTCTAACAGGCAGTAGGTGCTGAATGAAGAGTTGACTGAATGGGATGTTCTTTAATCCCTATCCTCTATTTCCTGACCCTAAAGTGGATCTTGACTCATGGGGTAAAATCCCCACCCATCCATTCCTAGGGGAGACGGGTGTCTTTCAATAGCCTTTGATACTTAACCGTGGTTTAGAGACACTTACCTGAGGGAAATGACTGAGGATTTCAGAGAAAGAAAGAAACACACAAGGGCAGGTACAGCAAGTAGGTAGAGACGACAAAAAGATGCTAAGACATCTCAGCTAAAAGAGAGACAGATTCAGGGATGGAGCCACTGCAGGGGCCAGCGACAGCAAAATGAAGTCAGAGAGACTTAAAACTCACACAGTTCAAGATAAAGAGATTAAAAGGTTGGACAACAATAATAATCTTGAAGTTTCTTTTCAGCTTTGATGTTTTATGACAGAGATAATGGCACCGAGAGAGGAAGACAAGGCAAGGATGGGAGGATAAAGAGACAAAGGAAGTCAAAGGAGACAGGTGGACAGCCAGCTATGACTGTCCATCTTTAGATCTGGCCTTGAACCCCTGTCCTGCTCTCACCTCACACCCAGCACCCTGGGCTCCTTGATGACTCAGCACCCCATGCTCACCGGGCTCCTACTGTAAGTCCAGTCACATCCCCGCCTTCCCCCACCTTAAGATCTCACTCTCTGTAAATCATTTCTCCTACATCCTCCATGATGGTTTCTCACTGCTCCAGCCCGTACTCAGCTCCCTCCCTTCCCAACTCCTAATGCAGGTGCAATTCATACCACATCCACATCCCCTAACCACAGGGCACGTGCTGCTGGTTTAGCGTTTGTCCTCAGCTCCTACGAGGGCATCTTGGTTCCCACAGGAGAACTGTGGTTTCCACAAGGCTCCAAACCCGACCTCATATATTCCAGGAGTCCCCATGATACCCAGTCCAGTGCCAGGTATCACTAAGTGCTCAGTGAATACTTGTGGACTAACCAGTCCCCAAGGAGTGCCAACAGGGCAGCCTAACAGTCCATTGGTCTATTAAATAGCTTCCCGGAGGCTGGCCACGCTGGGGCCATCTCCTGGGCTCCTGCGCCCCCTGCCGGCCAGGAAGGGATCTGCACGCAGGACGACGCGGGCCGAAAGGGTGGTCCTGACCCGAGGAGGCGTCTGGACTCGCGGTGGCCCTAGGCACCGTCCAAGGGTCCTGATGAGGTCGGTGGGCACAGCCAGGAACTGCAGCTGTTTTCTTCCTAGGTGTAGGGGTACATCCCGGTAGACAGAGCTCCACCCTGCCCCATAGCGGGGCTCTCAGAGCTTCTCATCCAGCTCCAGGCCCTGGTTCTCCTGGGCGACCCAGCAGACCCGGGGTGGGCTGCCGCTCTGCGTCCCCTTCAGGTAGTTCTGGATGACGGAGGCGCAGTCCAGCCGCTCCATGGTGGTCATGAGGTAGTGCAGCTCCTGTAGGCTGCCGTTCTGCTCCTCAAACAGCTCCAGGATGGCTGCCGCGGGGCTGCGCTGGCAGGACAGGAACCTGGCCGGTAGCGTGCGGGGAGGAGGTGAGGGGGAGGAGGGGCTCTGCAGGGAGATCCACCCCCTCCCCCAGCTCTGGTCCTCATCCTGCTCTTAACTGCCTTCCAGGACACTCTGGGATGGTGGGAGGGCCCAGGACTTGAAATCGGAGATAGCCCTGGCTCAAAGCCTACTCCCCTCTAGGCCTCAGTTTGCTCTTCTTACACGAGGGCTTGGGTGAGAGGACCTCTAAGCTCGCTTCCAGCTCTGATGTTCTGTGTTTGCCTTCTCAACCCCCCACCCCCGGCCCAAACACACTCTCCCCTTCCCCCCATCCCAGGCCCCATCCTGCCCACCACTAAGGAAACAGTTGCTCCCAGGCAGGACCCTCCCCTGCTCAAAAACCTTCCAGAGTCTCTTTCACCTACTAACCAAGCCCCCTCCCCTGACTTTCTGGCTTACCCACCACTTGGCCTTGCCCTGTTTTTTCTGACCTCTTCTCTCTGCTCCCATCGTGCAGCTTCCTTCTCACCTTAAACACACCAGGCCCACCACCTCCTCTGCTCCTCCCCCAAAACAGGAAGGTGGATCCCCAGGTGCTTCCCCAGCACCTGTTTCTGAAGCCCTCCTTCCCACCTCCCAGGTGGAGGAGACCATTCTGCATCCCTCAGTTCAGATTTTGGTCATAGCTCCCACAAGTCTTTATTATTCTTTTTTATTTAATTGAGATATATAGTTGACCCTTGAACAACACCACTTTGAACTATGTGGGTCCACTTATATGTAGAGTTTTTCAACAGTAAATACTACACTGCTACATGGTCCCTGGCTGGTTGAATCTGTGGAGGCACAACCGTGGATATGGAGGGCCGACTATAAGTTATACTACGATTTTCGACTGCATGGAGGGTCACACCTCTAACTCCCACATTGTTCAGGGGTCAACTGTAATTGACATAAGTCTTCATTATTCTTGCTTCAGCCATTTCGCGTCTCTGTTTTCAACTTGCTATGCAATATGGGATACATACAGTAAGGTCAAAGGAGCACTTGCCTTGATTTTTTTTAAGCTCTCTGTATCCCTTACTAGAGGGTGACCTCCTTGGTTCTGGGACCATGTCTCATTCATCCCGTGTCCCAATGCTTAGCATAGTTTTTCCAGGACTTAGAAGGTGATTTTAAAGTCTACCCTATTTTCCAGATCCAACTCTAGTCCCATCTCCTGGGCGAAGTCTTCCCTGACCACCCGTCATCCTCCGGGTGCTGAGGCTTGGCTCAGAACTGGTCTACTGATCTCTCTTGAGACCATGGCTGCGCTGTCCCCACTAGTGCCAGGCACTCAGCTACAGGCTTTATACACATTATCTATAGTCCGCCGTTCTGCCCCTCAGGGCACAGCATGTCAAGCACTCAGTATGTACCAATGACTTACATGTCAACCGATCCATTTTTGAATATTTATTGAACCAATATTTATGTATTGAACACCAGCCATGAGCCAGGCATCATTCTAGGTACCAAGAACAGTGATAAAATAGAAAGATGTCCAAAGCCTTCCTGTGGAGTCCCTTTCACTTCCCCTGCTCCTCTCCCCTGGCCTTTTCCTCTCTCACCTGCCGTTTCCTCTCCTCTTTGTAGCCATGAGAACGAGGACTGCTCGGCCCAAACCAATGAGATCATTGTCAGTGAAATCAACCCTGTTCTGAGAAATAGGGTGGGGAGTAGCCGCTCCCTGACTTTTAAGTCACTCTTTTGTGAATGGTCCAGTCTCCAAGGGGTCCTGAGAACACCTATCCCAGTCCACCCTCCCCCACCCACCCATGCACACCTCATCCCTCTTACCGGATTTTCATACCACAGAGCCCCAGGTGGGAGGCCAGTCGTCGCCAGTCATTGCCAGTGATGCTATTTGGCTCCAACAACATCTGCAGCCGCTCGAAGAGCTCTGGGGGCAGCCTGAGGCAGGGGGAAAGGGTGGCCTTGGAGGGGAGGATCAAGAGACCCAGCCTGGTTCCACAGACACCTCAATGCCATGCTCGCCCTGCAAGCCCAGGGGCAGGAATCCCAAACATGCCCCGGGCAGCAGCTCAAGCGACCACCACTTCACCTGTTGCATGGGGGTGGCTGGGTCACAGCGGGTGGCGCTGTCCAGGATTCTTCCTCCGATGCCTGGAATCTGAGGATTTCCATGTACTTGGTCTCCAAGCCCTGAGCCAACAGAGGGGCAGGGAACACACTTAGGGATCATGAGACACCCCTCTGAACAAGAAGCTGGGGCACCCATCTCCATGCCTCGTGTCTCTCCTTCAGCCTGTCACCGGAGACACTTAACCAGGAGACACAGTCCCACCCCAATCAACACCCTCTACCCTCTGCTTCCCCAACCTCACAGCCTTCAGCCTTAAGTTTGTTCAGAGCTCTTTGGGACCTGGGACATGAAGACCAAACAAGGTACATCCTAAGACACGAGGAGAAGTCCTGGGTGGGGTCAAGGGCAGGGGAGGTCATCTAATAATAGAGACACTGAACTTGGGCATACGTGCCCCCTTCCTCCATTCCTCCTCTCCTTGGTTCCTCCTCCCCAAGTGATACCCCGAGGGGTATCTGCCTACTCTCCAGTAAGATGCCACATGGTTCCCCAAAGACTCTCCAATCCTGATTTCTTCATGTCTTCCCTCGGGAGAGTGGGAGCTCTAACTCCCATCCCACCTACTCAAGGCCCCCTTCCTGGGTCACTCTCCACCGGAAGATACACAGCACCATCTCTCAGATGTAGACAATCTGTCCAGAAAGAAACCACTTCTCTTTGATGCCCAAGTTCCTCCAGGTTGGAAGAAAGGGTTCATGTAGGGTTTGGTTCTTTTGCCCTCCTGCTAGATTCATCCAGGGATAGACAGGAGAGTCAAAGACGGAGGGTAACTTGGAGGCCAGGCAGTCCCTGCCCCTGGAAGAATGCCCTCCTCACCTGCTTGGTTATGTGATTAGAGCCATACTTCCTAGGCCCCAGACCCTCGCCCACTTTGCCCAGGACTCCCCCAGGGCCTGCCCTTCCTCTGCCCCTCAGCTCCAACTCACATCCTGGAAGGTGTGCATGGTGACAATGATCTCATTGGTCAGTGCTGAGCAGTCCTTGTTCTCATTGGCTACAAAGAGGAGACGTAGCAGGTGAGAGAGGAAAAGGCCCAGGAGAAGACAGCAGGAGAGCAAAAGGGACTCCAATGTAAGGCTTTGGAAATCTGAAGCAGCTGCGTAGCCCCACATCTTTCTCTCTGCAGAGATCTGCTGCGGCCCCTAACCTTTAAGATAGGGTCTGCAGGCATGGCCGAATGAGGAGCTGTAGGGCTCCAGGGTGACCAGGAGGGGAGAGGAGAGGGCAGGAGGTAGACACGGGGCTCCTGGGCTACCTGCTTTTCTCCGGAAGCAGAAGGAGCGGAAGGGGCACTTTCCATGCCAGATGTGCAGATGGGGAACCAGCTGGCAACTGCTGTCGTCCACGTTCTCCCAACCTGGGGAGGGGGCAGAGAGACAGAGGGCCTCAAGAGGGGAGACTTCCACAAGGGCTTAAGGAGGTCACCCTGTGGCAGGCACTGTGCAGGGCGCTGAGGGGAGGGATGGGGAGGGAGCAAAGGCAGGAGGGTGACTCAAGTGGATGGGAGGCCCCAGAGCCTGGGTGGGGACCCTGGGAGCGGTCCTACTTCTACCGGCACACAGACTCCTCCCCCCACCTCTCCACCCTCCCCTTCACCCCCCTCCCTCCCATCCACTAGCCCAGATGCAGCCACGCATGCGCCCCTGTCCGACACCCCACAAACACCCTTAGCCCCACTGTCAATTCCCGCAGCCGACCCACAAAGGAACGAGGGAAGAGAAGACTGGGCCTCCCCCTCCGACACCGGCTCCATCCAGGTGGGACAAGAGAAGCCCCTCGCTCTCTCCCTGCCCCTGCTGGTGCAACGCCTCTCCTCTCACCACCCACCTGACTCGGCTGGCCTCCCACGGAAGGACCGGGGCTCCGTGGGCAGCAGAGGGAGGAAGTGGGAAAACCGGGGTCTCCAAGAGGCAGCAGCAAGAGCCAGAGGGCCCCCTTGAAGCTGCTGCCTGCCCAGGAATCTCAAAAAGAAACTCAACGCCCCAGGTTTCCACCACAGGGGAGGCGCAGACCCTTCCCTCCAACGGGCTCCCCGACGCGCCATGCCTGGCCCTGTCCCCCTCACCCTCGGAGATGTATTTGAGTTTCAGGCACTGGTCCCCTCGGGCCCCGGTGAAGTCGAAGAGCTGGCAGGGCCCACGCAGGCGCCCGCCATGCGGCTGCTCATTGGTCACAGCCCACCGCAGGGCACAGGGCGTGTTGTTGAGGAAGTAGACGCGCAGCTGCAGGTGAGACTGCCCGGCGGCCAGCGGCGAGCAGAACACGGCCAGCTGCAGCCACTTCCGGGCTTCCCGGTGCACAGCTGCCTCCAGCACACAGGTGTAGAGGCTGCGGGGAGAGACGGTGGCAGGGACCGTGCACAGTGGGGCAAGGGAGGCTGGGAGACCAGCCCACCTTCCCCCGGGCTCCCACCGCACCAGGGGCCTCTGTGTGGGCTCCCAGGCGAGGAGAACATTCCAGGGCATGTAGGGAAGAACTGGGGTGGAGGGGTGAGCTAGGGGGAAGGAACGTGAGTCATGGCACAGCGACTGTCACTGGGTCTGGAGAAGAGCCAGCGTGGGAAAGAAGGACGCTGGGCTCAGGGCCACCATGCATCGCCCTGCTCTGGTCAGTGGGTGGCAAGGAGACTGGGAGGCAGAGGGACCTAAGACCCTAGAGAGACATAGCTAAGGACAGGCGTGCCATGGGCTAGAGTCTCAGAGAACTGGAGAGGCAAAGTGCCCTAGACAGCTTGGGTACAGTCCTGAACTGGGGCACAGGGAAGAGACAGACAATTTTAGAGACAGAGGTGGAGATGGGACAGGCCCCATCTAGACACAGGACCAGGGTTGGGCCAGACCCTTCTAGACAGGCAGAGGGACCACGGTGGGACACACGGTCCTGGATGGGGTTGGAGCAAGATAAGCTGCCACAGGCACCAGGACAGAGGGACTGGGGAAGGACAGGGGGACACGGGGTTTGCAGGCCTTCTTGGACAGATAAAGGGGCAGTCCCCTACAGAGAGGTGAGGGTCAGGCAGACAGAGAAAGGGGGCAGGAAGTACAGGCTGATGGGCTGCTGCCTACCTGAAGTGGGAGAGGTGGATGCGACATTCATCCCGGGAGATGTGGTCTCCCGGCCGCCCCAGCGGCTTCCAGGCCTTGGCATCCAGCAGGGTCGTGTTGCTGCTGTAGGTACGGGCCTGACTGGGCTGCTGGGCACAGTGCTTGAAGGTGAGGGTGCAGGGCTTCAGGAAGGAGGCCCCATGGGGGCCACACGCCACCACGGGGCTCACCAGCCCCTGGGCTCGGGACAGCGACGGGGCGTCTGACAGATCCCACACCAGGATCAGTGCCACCCGCTCCTGGCGGCCCACAGACACAGCACCTGGGGAGGGGGAGAGCTGAGATGGGCCCAGCAGGCAGGCACAGCCCTGCGGCAGAGGAGGCCAGGCCAGAGTGGGAGGGGAGGTGGGGCGGCAGCCCAGGAGCAGGCGTGCAGCAGGGCACGTGGAGAGGCAGTGCGGAAGGAGAACAAGGTGACTGTGACTGACTTGGGACGTGACCCTGAGCAAGTCGCCCCCTCCTCCAAGGGCTGCTGCCAGCTCACTCAGGGCCTTGTGTGAATTTGCAAAAGGTGCTCTTCCTCCAGACATCTTACTTCCCTTTATGGGAGAATCGTCATAACACACTGTTCACTAAAACAAGGCCCTGTACCTCCACCTGCCACAAAACTGTCATAAAAAATATGTAATGTATCCATCTTTGGAGTCAAAAACGTCACACTAAACATAGAAGCAATTTTCAAAATTATGAAGGTGTCTCTGAATGGCGCTCCCTTGGAGTTGGTGCCCTTGTCCAATGTGCAATGTGAACAACTGTACGCTAAGAAGGAAGCCGGGTGCCGTTACCTGGCGGGATGAGCAGGGAAATGCCCGTATCCTGGAGTATCAGGCAGCCACCGCGGTGGTCCACCTCTCGAGCCGAAAACACCAACAGCTTGTGCATCAGCTGTCGGATGACAGTCTGGCCTTGGGTGGGCGTGTGCAGTTCCTGGTAGAAGGCGGCCATCTCCGGCAGCGAGGCTGGGGGCGCCTCCCCGGAGGACTCACTTTCAGGTAGGGGAGTGGGATGGGACGCTGGCTCCTCTTGGCTTTCCAGCTTCCAGCAGGCGCCCAGCAGCCGGCGGGGACAGCGCCATTGAAGGCACTGGGCCAGAAGGACAGCACTTGCCACTGGAACCCCCACCAGCAGTAGGAACTGGGCGAGTTGGAAGGAACCCTCATAGGAGCACATCCGCCTGGTCACTTGATGCTGCCGGTTCCCCTGCACCCCTGTGCCAGCCGAGGCCAAGGGCCTGGGGGAAAAGGAGGTCAGTGTCAGGTAAGCCTTTTCAAGGTCGTGGAGGCTAAGACTTGACTTCTAAGCGGCTGCAATGAGGGATCAAATTGTCTTCATCCCAGTGCACCCATGCACCTCGGTCAGATCAATTTCTTTAACAGAAATTAATTTCTTTATTAATTTCTCTCCCTCTCTCTCTTCCTTAAGAAACTGCCAGGCTCCCCATGACCTAGTACATCAAATTTCTCTCTCATGAGACAGAAAGAGCTTGGGTTTGGAGTTAGAGAATGTGAGTCACCTTGGTCACTGCCTGAGTGAGCTTGTCCTATTGTTTAATGTGCTTCAGTTTCCTCATCTGTCAAAACAGCTCCTTGATCTACATGGGCTGACATAGGAAAATCTTAAAGTAGAAAAGCAAGTCACAAAGAGCTAGAGATCCTCTGATCTCATTAATGTAAACAACAAGACTATATACAGCTGTAGCTACCTATTTATGGGTGTATAGATGTCAATGATAGAGAAAGGTCTGGAGCAGTGCTCTGTAATAAAAATATAACGTGAGCCACAGATGTGGCTTTCTTTTTAAACTTTCTAGGGGCCACATTAAAAAAGTAAAAAGAGGAGCTTCCCTGGTGGCGCAGTGGTTGAGAGTCCGCCTGCCGATGCAGGGGACATGGGTTCGTGCCCCGGTCCGGGAAGATCCCAAATGCTGCGGAGCGGCTGGGCCCGTGAGCCATGGCCGCTGAGCCTGAGCGTCTGGAGCCTGTGCTCCGCGGGAGAGGCCGCAACAGTGAGAGGGCCGCGTACCGCAAAAAAAAAAAAAAAAAAAAAAGTAAAAAGAAACAGGAGAAATTCATTTTGGTAATATATTTTATGTTACCCAATATATTCAAAATATTATCGTGTCAACAGGTAATCAATATAAAATTACTGGGATATTTCACATTCTGTTTTCTTACTAAGTCTTCGAAATCCATGTGTATTTTACACTCACAGCACATCGCAATTGGGATTCTCTTTACTTCAAGGACTCAGTAGCCACGTGTACTAGTGATTCCCGCCTTGGACGTGCAGGTCCGGGAGGACACACCCCAAACTATTCCCATTGGTCATTACTGAAAGATGAAAAATTAGGGGACTGGAAGGTGTGAAAGAGGACATTCTATTTTCTTAAACTCTTTTTTCTGTACTCTTTGAATCCCCCCACCAAGCGTGTCTGTATATTAACTTTGCAATTCTTTTTAAAAACAAATAAAAGTGAACAAAAAAAAAAAAAACCCCAGCCTCTCAGAGTGATGGTGAAGATGGCATGAGATCATGTGGAAATCATTCTGTAGATGATAAAACCCTGTCCAAATATGTTTGTTTATTTATGCCCCTCCTTTTGCCAGAAAAGTTGGAGCGTAGTTCACAGGGATATGTGAAATACAAGAGTAACAAAAGTTAAAAGTGGAAACAAAAAGAGGAAGAAAACCAAAGGTGGGGGCCTCCAGTGAGGCTCACCCGGTTCCCAGCATCAGACTGGGGCCTTCCAGCAACTTTCCCGTGAAGATGTCAGCTCTTCCCCAGGCCCTCTGTGATCCACTGCCTCCCCCTCCTACTTTCCCTCTTCCTCCCTTAATTTCCAACCTCCCCACCCTCCGGCAAGACCAGACTCCTCACAGCTCATTAATTCTAGCCTCTGGCCTTTGGTCCTGCTGTTCTCTGTTTCATGCTCTCCTCACCTGCCTCATCTACCTGCCTGGACCCCTCCTGCTCAGGAGTAACTGCCACCCACCTTCCCGGCCCCCATTCACCAGCCCTTGACAGTCTCGCCCTCTGAAATCTCTCACTGCTGCCTCCCACCATACTAAGTAACTCTTTTTTTTTTTTTTTTTTTTTTTTTTTTGCGGTACGCAGTCCTCTCACTGCTGTGGCCTCTCCCGTTGCGGAGCACAGGCTCCGGACGCTCAGGCTCAGCGGCCATGGCTCACGGGCCCAGCCGCTCTGCGGCATGTGGGATCTTCCCGGACCGGGGCACGAACCCATGTTCTCTGCATCGGCAGGCGGACTCTCAACCACTGCACCACCAGGGAAGCCCCTAAGTAACTCTTGACCATATGCTGTCACGTGTGGCTTTCCCACTCAAATGAACAATTTCTGAGCACCAGCTGTGGACCAGGAACTGTGGGAAGTTCAGTCCTGCCAACAATGATGTCTTATTCGGCTCTCACGGAGCTTCTGAGGGCATGGGGTTCATTTACTCCGAGGCTGAGTTCTGTGAGACACCATATCCTCCTTCAAAGTCCCCAGGGTCCCCATGGTTGATTCACTAGGATCTGCACTAGTGAATCATCCCTTCACTTATGCCACCCACCAGGAGCTGAGGCTTTGCCCCACACCCCTTGGTCCTTCCTTGCCCAACTTCTTCCTTCCTTCTCAGGACCCATGAAACCTAAGCCCCCTTCCCATCTCCCCCGCCAATCCCCAACAGGGGTCACAGCTCCTCTGTATCGTCAGGATGGAGCACTGAGGCGGGATCTGTTTCCCCCATGTCCTCATTGAAAATGTAGACAAGAAGGGAAGGCGTGGCATTGCTCCCTTGGCCTTAGCATGCAACCCTGCAGACCGTGACCCTGGCTGGGGACACAAGTGAAGTAAGTGAGCCGATGACGCCTGAATCTGGTGGGGATGGGGGTCGGAGCCGCAGACTTCCCTTTACGTCCCATCCAATCCTTTCGGTCCTTCCATAGTAAAGACAATTGGAATTATAACTGTAGTAATCATAGCTAACGTTCACGGAGATTTGCTGAGCCAGTGTGTTAGAGCGCTCTGCGTGGCCTAGCTCATTTGATCCTCACAGCAGCTTTATGAGCTAGCTTTTATTTTTATCTCCATTTCCCAGATAAGGAAACCAAGTTTTCTCCCCCAGGGAGGACAGAGGGTAGATTATTAAGCTACAACTGAAAGCAGAAGGGAAGGACGAGCAAAGATGACAAGAGCTTCCAGAAACACTCCCTTTCTCTCCCTGCCCCTTCTTTTTCCCCAGGGTCTCTTCGTTTCCACTTCTAGAGGAAATGAAGTTGGAAGAGAAAGAAACAAAAATAAATACAAGGAAAAATAAACATAAGGAACTAAAGGCACATCCTTGGTGCTACAACGAGTGATGCTTCCCCCCACCCCCTGCCCACCAAGGCACCAGCCGCAGGGGACGGGCTACCTATTGGGAAAGAAAGGAGGGGCTTGCCCTATTTCTACAGCAACAACCTTTCCAGGGCTTCCAAAGACCAGAGTCCAAATCCCCTCCACCCCACTGGGTGGCCCAGAAGAGTTCCCTTGCCCAACCTTCCAATCTGGAGGGCCTCTCACAGGGGCCCATTCATTACCTAGCCAGAAGCAGGTTAACTCCTCCCCCAGCTCAGCCCCCTTCTCCCAGGCTGACAGCTCTCCAGGCTGCGTTGGCCCTCACTCCATTCTCCCCTTTGCCCCAGGAAGGGGAAAGGTCCCAAATCTATTAGCACAGCAACTAGGTAAATGCCGACGGAAGCCTCCCAACCCCGTGGCTGACCCTTTATTACCCAGGCCTCTGGTTTGTCTTGCCCCAGACACTTGATCATGCTGGGTAGCACTTCCCCAAGATGAGGGTCTTTTAGGATGCTGCCACTTGTCCCTAGGGAGTTGCCTCCTCCGGCACAAGGATCCAGGCTCCTGCTGCAAAGCTCTGCTCATATCCTTTAAGGAAACTCTCAACCCTTCTCCCACGTCACTGGTTCTTATTGTGTCTACTCCTTGAAAGATCTCCAGTTACTGAAGCACATAAAAGGTACCAGGATGCATGCGTCCGAACCTAAGTCATGGGCAGCATTCATGAGCATAGTTTATATTTCCATAGTGCCTCCCCTTGGTCCTCACACCCACTGGGCAGTGGCCCTCTCCCAAGCCCCTTCCGCCTCTCCTTCTCCAGCACAGGGTCTCCACACTCCTCCAGGCCCAGCTCAGCTGGGCCTGGCTCCTCCCCTGAGCCCCAGGTGGCCCCATCGCAACACTCACCCCACCCCCAGCTGCCCCAGAGGGTGTTCACATTACCGTGTAGGTGCTCCCAGAGGCTGCCGGCTTGTCCAGGAACAGTAGTTCCTTCTCTGAGAAACAGAGAGGTCAGCCAGACCCCGTCGCCAAGCCAGCAGGCAAGTGCAGGTGGGCGGGGAGTCCAGGCAGGAGTGACCTGGCACTTCCGTTTCCCGGCAAAGTCCAGCCTCTCAGCTGCCCTAAGGAGGGGTGGGGAGTCTGTCCCTGTCTATTGGCAAAGTCCAGCCAAGGTGAGGGAGGATCGCAGGAGTCAGTGGACTAGGTCTAGGACTAGTAGTCTAGGTCTGGAAGGGAGGGGACAGAGGGAGACAACCTGGGTACAGGTGAGACCTCTCTAGAGTGCCCTCTGCTGGTCAGTGGCTGTCCCCCACCAGAGACTATTAAAACGGAACAAGGTAAGAGGAACCCTAACCAGGGCTCCTCAAACTATACCGTGCACGAACCACCTGAGCGACCTTGTTAGAATGCAGGTTCTGATCCCGTTGGCCTGGGGCGGGGCCTAAGGTTCTACATCTTAGAAGCCCCCAGGTGATGCCATCGCGGCCTGTCCAGGGGGCTTAGACAATACCTAGTTCTACACCCTTCCTGCACAGATATGACCCACAGCTGCTGGCGGCACTGGGGCACAGCCATATCTGCTCCTTACCCGGTGCCCTTTCCACTGCCCACAGGGATGCTGCCACTTGGGGGAGAGTTGAACTTCAGGCCGTTTGCCAGCCTGGTCCTTCCTTTGACACTCTGCCCCTGGAATGAAAGCTCCCTGTGCAGAAGGATGTTTTTTCAGCCATTTGCTCTGTATCCTTAGCTCTCAGTACAGCCCGATCCAAAGTAGGTGTTCAATAAAGACTCGAATGAATGAATGGGCCAGCTGAGAGAAAAGGGGAGGCATTTTGAATCCAGACTGCCAACACTGAAACCAGTGACCCACCTGCTGGCTGTGTAATCATAGGCTAGTTTCTCAACCCCTCTGAGCCTCACTCCCCTTGTCTATCAAATGCACATAATAATATTTACTTTGCGAGGGATAATGATGGTCATTACTGGGCTAATAAATACAAAGTGCTCACCGCGAAATGGTTACTCAGCAAGTGGTAACTTGTCCCTGTGCTCTGGCCTCCTGCAGCAGAGGTCACTCCCCCAGGCCCGAAGTGATCGCCTACCATGGAAAATAAGTAACTGCTGCTGCTTTCGTCTTAGTTAATGATTCTCTAGCCTCTTGTCCCGGACTGCACCCCCTTCCCCTGGGCTGCCTTCCCCAGGAGGAGGGGATAAACATCTCCCAGGGGTGCCCAGGTCTGCAACGTGGAAAGATGGGGCAAAGGAGTGGTGGAGAGCAGCCAGCCTGGGGAGAGGACCTCATATCTAAAGGACAAGCAAGGAAGAGGTGCTCAGAACTTTGACAGGAATGAAGAGCAGACGTGTTGGACTTTGCTGGACAAAGCTCTGTCTGAGTCACACAGGAGGTTGGCTGCCTTTTCCCCTGAGTCATGAGGTTCTAGGGGTTTGTGAAACAACTGTCAAGCTCAGCTCCAAGCCAACTAGCAGACAATAGCTAGGGGCTGTGTCCATGTCTCATGAGATCATTTCTGAAGCTGGTGCTTGCCTCACTGGGGACAGCCCCAGTTACAGCCCCAGTTCCGGGGAAATCTGAGGGTCCCCACCACCGCCACGGACACAAAGCTGGTTCATGGGATGCAGTGACTACAGGCATGAGTAGCCTGGCAGCCTGGGGCTCAGCCGTCGCAAGAGGTCCGGGTCTCACAGCACCAACACCTCAACAGTTCTATCAAGGGGACTTCTCCAGAGGCCGGGTCTAGCAGACCAGGGCCTGCCCTGCTGAGACGAACGCTTCCGGGCCATGCAGGCAGCAGCCTGGACTCCCCAGCCAGTGTCACCACCCTTGTCACTGGAGAAGGGCAGGCCAGCTAGGAGCCCCCCTCCACCCTCCTCCCATCCCCAAGCCTCCTCTGCCCTCCACACATCTTACATCCCCGGCACTCCGTCTGCGAGGTATGCTGCCTGAGGTAGGGAGAACACAGGCCTGGGAATAAATACAGGGGCGCCAGGAGTGGGGAGGACAGGAAAAAGGGAAGGGGGGTCGGGGGGACCTCCAACACTGGGTAGAAAAGTAGAAAACACAGACATAGAGACACAGGAAGGCAGAAGGTGAAGAAATGGACGGTGAAAAGCAGAGAAAGAGAAATAGAAAGACGCAGAGGCAGACAGGGTGGTTCTCCCTGTCTCCAGAACCTCCAGGACATGTTCATGGACCCTTGACAGGAAAGGATGGAGTAGGCACTCACTCCGGACACTGAGAATAACCACATTTTTTTTCCTTCTAATCCTGTCAATCACGGGGTGGAGGCTGAAATATCACGGGCGAATGAGAAGCATGGTATTGGGTGGGGGCCTTGGTTGGAGGAGGGTCTGTGCATCATCCCACATGCAAAGGACATGCAAAGCTACATGCAAATGAGTATGGCAGTGTTTTAATCAAAGACCAAGCGGTGGTTTCCTTGAGAAGTCAGGCCACAAAAAAATCTGGGTGGTTGTGTTTGTGGCCCCGACCCTCTGGAAGCAGAGGGATGGAGGGGGAACCTCCCCCAGCTCCTGAGGGGAAGATGAGAACTTTGGAGAAAGGAATCTACAGTGTCACTCGGCTGAGTTTGCATTTGGGCGGGAGCTCGGGCAGGGTGGGTCCCTGGGGTTTGCTGGTCTGGTATAGCGAGATAAGCCCGGGGCAGTTGGGCAGGCCAGTTCTGGACTAGAAAAGACCCCCAAGGATCTCTGGCTCCTGCCTTCCAAATGTGGTTCTTCCAGGTTGGTTATGTCAGCTTGGTTGAGTTCAGTCTGAGACACTGTCCCCATCGAGGGACTGCTATGTACCTGGCCAAGTGCCACCCACTGAGAGAGGCAGAAAAGACGGGCCTACCTGGACCTGAGATCAGGAGCCAGACACACGCTGGGGGAGAGGAGTCCTTCACTGAGAAGCAGTTATCAATACTAGACAGTACACTCTCAGTGCCAAATAAGCAGTGTGGAGAAAGGAAGTCCATGGAGGGTGGAAAAGGGGGAAGGCAGTGTGGGCTCAGAGGAGGAGGGTGTTTGCTCACCCAGTGGGGCTTCTATGAAACATAAAGAGAAAGACACACAGGCAGACAGGGTGGTTCTCCCTGTCTCCAGCACCTCCAGGACATGTTCATGGACACTTGACAGGAAAGGATGGTGTAGGCAGTCACTCCGGACACTGAGAATAACCACATTTTTTTTCCCTTCTAATCCTGTCAATCATAGGGAGGAGGCCCAGGACAGGCCTATGAGGGGCCCAGGCCAGGGAAGAGTGGCAGGTAGGAGGAGACAGACGGGCAGACACGGGGAAAGGACTAGGAGAAGGCCACCGTCAGTGTGTTCTCTCCCTCCCCAGGCTGTACCTCCTCAAGGAGAATGTGGCCTCAAGGGGCCGCCTTTGTGGCCCTGCCCCTCCTGGGGCCCACCCTGGTCTGGCTGCTCACCCATCATTGGATGTCTGGTTGGTGTGACAGCCCGAGAAAGCTGCCCTGGTGCCCATCCCACAGAGTCTTGTTGCTGGTGTGGACAGCCATCTACTCTATCACGGGGTGAGTGTCTGTTTCCCATGCCCTGGGGTGGGAACAAGTCTCCTATCCCTGAACTGCTGCCGTACACTGACCTCTAAAGGGATGGTACCTCATCTTGCCTCTTCTGGGGTGTCCCCTCTGTGCCTGCCTCGGGTTCCAACCCCTCCCTCTTCCTCTACCCTCTCCCAGTATCCCCATCCCTTCCCCCACCTCTCCACCCCCGGCCCTCAAATGATGCCTAGACCCACTTACCCCGATTTCAGCCCATAAGGATTCCCTCTTGGTAACCAAAAGGCCCTAAGCCAGAGGGCTTTCTCCTTTTACCACAGAACACCCTCCTCTGAGCGTTTCTGCCACCATCTCTTCACAGATATGCCTCCTACCTTGTGTGGAAGGACCTGGGAGGGGGCTTTGGGCGACCCCTGGCCCTGCCCCTCGGCCTCTATGCTGTGCAGCTCGCCATCAGCTGGACTGTCCTGATTCTCTTGTTCACAGCCCACACCCCCGGTCTGGTAAGGCGCCAGTGCTCAGCAGTGGAATAGGGTAGGGGAAGATGAGGCCACCAGGCCCCAGAAGCTGATAGCACAGCAGGTCAATCAGGTGCGGGCAGGTAACGGTTGGGCAGACTTCTCTGAGCTTCCGTGGCATGCACAGAGCGCTGGGAACTTGGCTCGCTAGGTCCAGGGTGCTGCAGAAAGGTCGAGGGCCGGTTCCCAGGGCAGCCTGCCTGACCGCCCTGCCCCTGCCCAGGCCCTGCTGCACCTGCTGCTGCTCTTCGGGCTGGTGGTGAGCACGGCACTGATCTGGCACCCCATCAACAAGCTGGCTTCCCTGCTCCTGCTGCCCTACCTGGCCTGGCTCACCGTGGTTTCTTCCATCACCTATCGCCTGTGGAGGGACAGCCTTTGTCCAGAACACCAGCCCCAGCCCACATGGGAGAAGAGTGACTGAGGCAGGGGAGAGGAGAGAGGGCCAGGGTGGGGATAGAGGAGACCTCAGGCAGGGCTGTGGAGCTAGGGTGGGGACGGGGGAGGGGGGAGGGGGGAGGGCTTGATGAGTTCCTGAAGGTGACTCGCTCCAATGTGGCCACTGTCCTGGGTCCCCTGGTGCCACTTTCCGTTAGGATTCAGAGACATGGGAAAGGAGGGAAACTTATTTCACACTTAATATAAAATAATAAATTCTGTATGAATAAGAATTAATTTAGTAGTATCAATAAATAAAATCCTAACTATCTTTGAGGGTATGATGTGAAATGTATACTTGAGTGTATGAGGTCCAGGGCTGCAGGGTGGGAATAGACGTGTCTGTACATCTGTGTGCATGTGCACATGTGAATGAAGGTGTGAGCGCATGTGTGGGAAGAGTGGGCACACCATTTCCGCTCACATGCCCTCACATACCTGACCCCAAAATTTAGGACTCGGATTTTTTTTAACAGATTTTTTTTTTGGTCACACTGCAAGGCTTGTGGGATCTTAGCTCCCCAACCAGGGATCGAACCCTAGGCCCCTGGCACAGAAAGTGGCAAGTCCTAACCACTAGACCTCCAGGGAATTCCCAGGGCTTAAATTTTTAATTACCTGAAAAGTAAAGTGTTTTTGAAAAGTTACAGAAAATCAAAACCAAAAAGTAGATAAAGTAAAAAGGATACCAATTATACTTGTCAAGCTATATATTATATTGATTATATATTTTGTATTATGTATCATATATAAATATAAATATATATTATGTATCACATATAAAATATTATATAGTGTACAGTATATTAATTTTATTTAATTAATTTATTTTAATTACTATATTATATTAATTTCACTAATAACAGTATCATAGTATATATTATGGTTCTATGATATATTATACATTATATTTGTCGTATTAAGACCTTCTGTCATTATCTCTGATAAGATTATAGATCTTTTTTATTTTTGTTTTCATATACTCATACTATTAGTTTTTTACATCAATTAATTATTATTGTAATAAGAAAAAATGTTGAAAAAGGAGAGCTGTAAGCCTCGGTGCTGGCTGGTGAATTCAGAAGGAGCTTCTCGTCCAGCCTTCTCTCTTACTTCTCTTTCTAAACTTTCTTATTGGCTTTTTTAATTTTCCTCGCTTCCCTCCTCTTGTTTTCCTCTCCTCTTGTCTGAAAGCCCTGATGGCGGCAAGAAGTGACTGCCCCGGGGCTGGCTCCCCAAATCTTAAACAAGGCCAGCTGGAAGACCCAGGCGCCTTGCGGAAGGAGCTTTTAAAAATACCAGCCAGACTCTCTAGGGAGGGGCTTGGGCATCAGTGTTTTTAAAACTGCCAGGAACCCCTCATGCGCAACCCACTTGAGAAACACTGCTGAGGGCGTCCCAGAGCCATCTGGGAGCTTATTAAAAATGCGTATTCCTCGGGCCTCACCCGAGACCTAGGAATCAGAACTTCGGGGGTGGGCTCCAGGCATTTTTAGATTTAACAAGCTCCCAGCACTTCAGTCAGCTGCTCGCTGAAATCTCAGAGCTCCAGGCATGGATGGTCTTTCAGGGCCTTTTTTGCTTTGACAACCTTTGGTTCTGTGAGCTGAGCTCTGGGTCTGGAACCAAGGACCACACAGCGGGAACAGACAGAGGACATCATCATTTGAGAAGGAGACTGGCTGTTCCTGGAGCTCACCAAGCGAGGACAAGCGAGAAGGAATCTGCAATCTCCCCGCCTCCACTAAGGGTGTGTTCTGCCCAACTGGGCACATCGGTCCCCGGCGTTCCTGGAGGGCACACACAGTGTCCCACCCACCTCTGTGTCCCCAGCTCCAGAGCAGCACAGAGAAGGTGTTCATACATCTATGTTGATTGGTTGATTGAATAAATGAACACATGATCCCATTAAAAGACAATGCTGACCAGCACCCCACCAACACCTACACCCCACTCTGGACCAATTGAAAAAGCCTCTCTCTTGGGGGAGGGAAAGGCATTAATAGTTGTTGAAATTTCTCAGGTGGTTCTAATGTGCGGGCAGATTGAGAACAGCTGCCGTGGGGCGTTGCTTCTCAAAGTGCGGCCCAGTGATCTCCTGGGGCTCTTGTTGATGGCCTGGACTCCAGCCT
The DNA here is from genome assembly GCF_949987515.2 of Delphinus delphis. Lineage (NCBI taxonomy): Eukaryota > Metazoa > Chordata > Mammalia > Artiodactyla > Delphinidae > Delphinus > Delphinus delphis. The sequence continues at coordinate 34,099,737 of NC_082692.2, read as the reverse complement.
GGCTCCAGACTCCCGGAATCAGATCAACTTGAGGAATGCGGGCCATAAGGTACGGTGGTTTGCAGTTCCAGCCTTGGAGACAGACCGACTTGGGCTCGGATATTGACCCTGTCAGTAACTGGTAACTGGGTACAACTTACTTCACTGTGCTTCATTTTCCTCGTCTGTAAAATGGGGACCTCAGAGAATTTGGGGTAAGAGTAAATGTGTCTGACACAGAGGAGGTGCTCAATAAATGTTAGCTGTCCTAGGAGGGGACCCCGGGAGGCCACCAGTTTAATGAGCACCCATGGTTCTGATTCACACTGCAATGGGGACCCACCCTGCTCTGAGACCCCGGAAGTACTTCCCAGACTTCCTAAGGGCCGGGACAGTAAGTGACTTTCCCCGCAAGTCTGTGGGCCAGCCTGACCAGTGTTACACACACAAAATGATGGGCTCTTTTTCTTACACATTCACGTGGATTTTGACTTCCCCTCAATCAGATTTTTTAAAGCTTTCAGTTAAATTGATAACTCCATTGATCCAGGTAACTGTTTTAAATTTATACATGTAATCTGTAAATACTGATCGAGGACAGGCTCGGGAGCCACACTGCATGGGTCCTTATCCTAGTTCCACTTACACAAGTCTACACCCAGAAGTATTTGCATTGTCATTACCATCACCATCTCACGTAGGCATTGCAGATACTTGCTACCACATTTTATTCATGTTGCCAACTAATTCTAGAAATTAAACTGGCCCTCTGAGAGGATGCACCATGCCTGTCACGTGACTGTGACCTCCGCAGGGCAAGCTGATACCACAAGTCCAGGGGTCCAGATGCCTCTAGTTTTGGATATTGGCCCTAGAAGGAAGCTTGATTTGGGCAGTGTCCCAAGCCCTGAGATAGCATGACTGCCCGGTACAGCTTCCTGGCTTTGTGCAAAAACAGCTGGAAAGGGCAGCATCTCCAACCCCAAACTCATAACCTCTGACCCCAAAGTCATCCTTAAAATCCCCCTCAGCCCCAGCTCCTTGGTTCCTGAGTGGGAGCCTCTAATCCTCCAGCCTCCCCACCTGCCTGGCCTCCTGCACTTCCTCTACCCCGCCTCCCAGTTCTGAGCCCGGTCTGGAGCACACACTGCCCTCGGCCCCTCCTCTCTTGTTACCTAGAGTTGTGCCCAAATCGAATGGGAGCTGCCTTCTCTCTTTGCCAGATGTGTCCCGGGATTCCACCATCCAAATCACGTGTGTGTGCTTCTGTGTCCTTGGGCAGTGTTTTTCCATTTGCCTCTGAGTGGGCACCTGGTGTCTGAATATGATTCACTCGGTGGGTAGGGGAGAGGCAAGGCCTTCACCAGTGTCTGGAGAGGTGGGGAGCAGCTCCAGGTGAAAAAACAACCCCAGGAGGCAGTGTGATGTCTCATTCTACTGTATCCTAGTTCCCTCTCTTCTCCCCTGATCCCTTCATTCTTCTTCCTTTTGCCAATGTCTGCAGAATGGGGATACATAGGGGCAGGTGAGGTGGGGCAGAACGGTAGGTGTATGTCCAGTGGATAAACGTCGGTCGGCTGGGCTGGGAGGCGGGCAGAGTGCAGGAAGTGTTTTCTCTGTGCATCTCTGGTCCCTCCTACCTACGGGCAGGTAGAGGTGATGCCCTAGTGGAGGCGTAACTGTCAGGCCCGGGCCAGGGCTCCAAAGTCTTGCTTCCCTTGTGGTGGCCACCATCCATTCTATTTCCTGGGGTTTCCCTGCACTCCAAACCCAGTTTGAGAGTCTTCCCAGAGATCCCTTTTCCCGTTGTCCCAGAAAACAAGCACAAGACCCTTTTGTTTTAAAGATTTATTGCTGATCTTCGTCAGTGACGAACTAGTTACCCATCCAAACAAAGCCTGACTTTGGGGGGATCCACTCAGATCTGGCACCCCTGCCACTTCCATCCTCAAGCAGGGTCCACCGAGGCCCCTCCCCCCATCTAGATTTCAAGGACCCTTCATAACAGAGGTCCCCTCTTCTGGCGTGGGAGTTAAGAGAAGCCCTCTTTGTCACGCCAGGAGCCTCAGTGGTATCTAGTCAACCCCATTTGTCCCTCTAGTGTCTATACCTCTGAGGTCCCTCAGCCTGCCCAGAAATGATCTGTTCAGAGGAGCACCCGAAAAAGCCCCTCCCCCCTCCACCTTCACCTACCCCAGCACATTTCTAAGGGCTGAAAGTCTCCTCTCAAAAGTTGACTGTTAAGTTTATCGCTTTCTCCCAGTAGGTTCTTCAAACACCCTTTCAAAGGGGGACACTATTAGTCACCTTAATGGGCATGATTCTTATCAGATCGCTCTCCTCAGAGACTCAAAGCACCAGCCGCGGGAACCAGGCAGTGCCAGGAGTGGCCACTGCAATGGAAGACGGCGCGGTGACCAGGAATAAAGTCCCAGGTGTCACCATTTTCCCCAGGGCGGTGTGTCCTGCATGGCCAGCCAACCGTGATGTCCTGCACAGGAGGAGATTGGAAACTCCCGCCGGCCCTGTGACCCTAGAGCCTCCTCCCTTCCTGGCCTCAGACTCTGGAGGCCCTTGGCCCCCATCCCACACCCTGCCAAGGCTCTTGGACACCCCTGTGTTTATGTCAACAGAGCGGTTGCTAGCGGGGTCAGGCTCCTGCCCGCCAGGGCTGTGCCTGGTGTCCGTGGCCCGTTGTTGTGTTCCTCGTCTTGGCAGTGACCTAGGGGCGGGCACGCCAGGGCTGGGTCTCTGGGGCAACGCATTGTTGGGGTCCCAGCTGTCCCTGCACATAAAGCACCCACTCTGTCAACGGGCTCGCAAGGTATCTTCCTTCGCAGAGTGAGAATGTAAACCTTCCCCTGGTGAGGCCGCTATTTTCCTCCAGCCCACCACCCCACCCCGGCCTCTCTACCCCCTTCCCCGTGACGGCAGCTCGGCAGCCCGCCGAGACCCATGGAATAGCCGTGCCTGACCCTGTCTCCTCCTCTCAGCCACCTCCTAGAACCTTGGAATATTTTCTGAAATGACCGTGGGAAATGGGGCAGGGAGAGGCAGGCCGCAGCCTACCCTGGGCCTAACCCAGCTCCTCCCAGACACAGAGAGGGGCTGGGGCCTACGGAGACAGATTGGGAGAATTCCCTTTTGGGTTTCCATCCCCACTCACCCGCTGTCTGGTGTCTCTATACCTATACCCCCTACACACACACACACACACACACACACACACACACACACACAGCCCTCATATACTAATTGCTTCCAGAGCCCAATCTCCCTGCAAGAACTCCTTCTGCCCCTAGTCCCCTTCTTGCCCCTCCTCCCTCAGAGCCTGGCCTCAGGGGTCCTGGTAGCAGTAGGGACTCAATGGTAAAGGAGTTAACACTCTGGAACCACAGAGCTCTGCTCTCACTAGCTATGTGACTTTGGGGGCAAGTCACTTAACCTCTCTGATCTCAATTTCTTCACCAATAAAATGAGGATAATAATAGTACCTACTCCAACATCCTTATGAGGAGTAAATGAGTTCATTTACGTGACCTGCTTAGAGCCACGTCAAGCCCCAGGGAGGGTTGGGCCCGGGTCAGCTCTCATGTTATTGAATTCCAGGCAGCATAACCCAGTGGGAAAAGCATGGAACTCGGAGGCTGACAGACTTGGGTTCAAATCCCAGCACTCCACTGACCCCACTGAAATAAATAGATACCTTATTTCCCAGTTTCCTCTTCTGCAAAAGGGGTGTATTGATAGAAACGTACCCAGCAGTGTTAACACGGGGCGGTGGGGGGGAAATGCCTGCACTAAAAAGAGTATAGTGGCAGCTGCAGGAGCAGGAATCCAGCTCCTGGCACCTGATCCCACAGATTAGCTACTGCGCTCTGGGGCCAGCAGGGGAGACTGGACTAACTTGGAAAGGAGAGCCACGGACCAGGCAGGAATTTGTGCCCCCAAGAGATGCCATAAATAGTCAGAGGGAGTCAGAGGGCCTCCAGGGAAGGAGGGTTGGAAAGGAGCAGTGGAAAAGGAAACTGTCAGTCATCAGTCCAGGGAGCGTCCAGGGCACTCTCCCAAATGTCAAAGGTAAAAGTGTATGGATGTGGTAGGAGTAAGTGGTCACATCTTCAGAGAGGACCAGCTTGCGGACCATCTCCCAACATCACTCAGAGTCAGAAAATTTCCACACTGTTCATCTCCACCCTGCAGGTCTTCAGGAGCCAGCCCTGATTCCTCATTTTCATCCCTTTACCATCCTGGAATAGAGAGCAATAACTCAGCCTGCATCGCAGGTGGGAACACTGAGGCCCACCCAGAGATGCTAAGTGATTTGGCCAAGATCACACAGTGAATCAAGGATTGAGATGTGGATATGAACATGGATTTTTTTTTTTTTTTTTACTCCCAATCTAGGGTATACACTACAGCCAAAATATAAGAACCTGTCCTCAGGGAGGAAGTCTTCCCCACGAGGGAACAGTGAGCTGAAAGGATCCCTTCTCCCCCCTCCCGATGCTGTCCCAGCTCAGGGATTATTCCAGGGGCAACAGTCATCTCTCATTAGTTTCAATAGTCTTAAAACCAGTTCTTCTGCTTCTGCTCTTTCTCACCTTTGCTCTGTTCTCAACAAAGCAGCCTGGGTGATCCTACAGAAATATGTCAGACCATGTGTCCCATCTTTTCAAAGATAATGGCTTCCTATCTCACTCAGAGAAAAAGCCAAGGTCCTTATAACAGTCCCTAAGGCCCCAGCCTACTTAGCCTTTGTTTATCTCTCTGACCTCATCTCCTAGGACTCTCCAGCCATGTGTATGTCCTTACTTGTTCCTCAAACACACCAGGAAATCTTCCACCTCAGGACCTTTGCACCTGCTTTGCCCCTCCCTTGGAACACTTTCCCCTTAGATAAGCTTATGACTATTTCCTTCACCTTCTTCAGATCTTTTCTCAATAAGACATTTTACTCTTCCTCAGTTGATCCAAGCACATCACTGTAGCTGCAACCGGAATGCTTTAAAGATGTATTCATCAGAACTAGCTGGGTGCAGCCCTGGAAATAAGAAGGTAGGCTCAGAAGACCTGGACTTAAATCTGTGTGATCTTATACAAATCACCTTTCTGAGCTGCAGGGCCCTGACCTGCAAAATGAACACAATAATACACACCCGCGTGAGACTGGCATGAGGACCAAAGGCGATAATGAGAGGCTGAGTGCCTGAATGACCCCAAATGCTATAAAAGCTGGGAGCTGCTCCTGGGGAGGCAGCACCTTATTCCTCTCTGGATTCTTGGTGTTTACTACAGTAGTGCCTGGCATGTAGGAGCCCTAGATAAATGTTGATAAAAAAAAAGAACAAAGTAAACTCTTTGCATTTAAATCATGTATGTTTGTGTGATGATAATAATAATGTGTGTTTGCTATTTATCAGTTATCACTGCCTTCTTTGTGGACACAGGCACTACTACGGCTACCCTGTGCTTTACATCACTGGAAAAATGACTGAACTAAAAAAAATAACTTCTGGATAAGAATGCTTTTAGTAATAAGCCTAATAGGTAGGGTGACCATATAGTTCACCTATACTGGGGCACTTTGGGAGTGAAAGGGAAGGCAGTAGTAATTATGCCTGGACAACAGATATAAACTATGATTATCCTGGGCAAACCAAAATGCTTGGACATCTTACTCATAGGACGCAAAGCTGCTCAGAACTCTCCGGAGGGGAGAGCCCCAAATCCTCCAAATCATCCTAACTCCTATTCTCTACCCCGACCATGGAAGGGGTCCCCTACCTTCTCATTCCCACCACCCACCTGCACTGGGAGCTGTGTTCAGATCAGGTCCCCAGCGTTCTTAGGTTCCTCATTTTCAGCATCTAGGTGATTCTGACCCACACTTCTGCTGCCCTGAGAATGTCCTAGAATGTTTGCACTGCCCCAGACACGAAAACCCATGGCCCCGGCTAAGCACCCACCGTGTCAACTGCAAAAATCATCCAGCCCCTCCCGATGCTGTCCCAGCTCAGGGATTATTCCAGGGGCAACAGTCATCTCTCATTAGTTTCAATAGTCTTAAAACCAGTTCTTCTGCTTCTGCTCTTTCTCACCTTTGCTCTGTTCTCAACAAAGCAGCCTGGGTGATCCTACAGAAATATGTCAGACCATGTGTCCCATCTTTTCAAAGATAATGGCTTCCTATCTCACTCAGAGAAAAAGCCAAGGTCCTTATAACAGTCCCTAAGGCCCCAGCCTACTTAGCCTTTGTTTATCTCTCTGACCTCATCTCCTAGGACTCTCCAGCCATGTGTATGTCCTTACTTGTTCCTCAAACACACCAGGAAAGCTTCCACCTCAGGACCTTTGCACCTGCTTTGCCCCTCCCTTGGAACACTTTCCCCTTAGATAAGCTTATGACTATTTCCTTCACCTTCTTCAGATCTTTTCTCAATTATTTCCTTCTTCAAAGTTCTTCTCTGGCCACCCTATAAAAACATGTCACTCTGTCCCCCTTCCCTGCCTTTTCTCCTTAGCACCACCAAATAGACCATATATATTACTTATCTTGTATATTATTCAACCCCCTCAAGCTCTGTGAGAGCAAGGATTTTCATTTGTTTTGTTCTTTGCCATACCCCAGTACCTGAAACAGCCCCTAGCATATAGTAGATGCTCAATAAATATTTGTTAAATGAATAAAGGACCAACTGAGAGGGAACACACATGGCAGTTGGACATTTGGCCTCAGGAGTGAAAAGGCCTGGTTTTAATCCTGGCCCTGCCATTTTGGGGCTTATGACCGTAAAAAGGCCCTTAACCCTTCTGTGCATCTTAGTTTCCTCATGTGTAACATGGGATAATCCACATTGCCTCCCAGGACTATTGAGAGCATTAAGTCCAATTTCACATATAAAACACTAAACTCACTGCCTGGCCTCTTTCCAAAACTAAGCTTAGTAAGTGGCAATAGTGTTACTTCTGGAGGCGCCCAGTCGATGTGACGTTGCTTATGCATCATAACAGGTAAATCAGCAACCACTCCCTTTGAGTAACAACTCACAGTTTCTTTCCCAATTTGCACTACTCATCGCCCCCTGTCTCAGGACCCTCTTTCCCTGAACCCAAGTCTCCCCAACCAAGCTGGCCTGGGTCTCCTTGCAAATGCCCCTTTCAACACAAGCCTTGTCCTGCTTAAGCGTCTGAGAGAGCTTCCCTCCGAAAACTCACCCACCCTAGGTCCCTTCCACGATCTCCCCAGGCGACCTGGGTGGGAAAGAAAGGTGAGGGATACATGGTGAGGGAGGGTGAGAACAAAGAGAATATGCATACATGTGTGACCTGGTGCGGGGAGGGAGAGCAGGCCAAGCCATCCCCACCTGCCAGCTTCCTGTCTGCTGCTGATAAATAGGGGATACCGATGGCCAGATTTTCCATTCCCCCCATCCCGGCACCCGCCGTCACTCAATTAAAAAAAGACAGAGCGAGAGAGCCTGGGGGAGGGGCCTCTGGTTATAAAGCCTGTGGGCCAGTGGGTGAGCACACTCCCGGACGGCCAGATCCTTTTCCTGTCACCCCCAGGCAGATTTAGCTGCTGACAGCTGCTTGGGACTCTGCCTCCAGGCCTTGGCCCAGACCCACCGTCTCTCCTCTCTCTCAGAGACTCCCAAGCCTCAGCCCCTCCATGGCCCAGAAAGAAGAGACCGCCGCGGCCACGGCGCCTACCTCGCAGGATGGCGAGGATCTGGAGAACCTGGAGGACCCCAAGAAGCTGAAGGAACTGGAGGAGCTGCCGCCCTTTGAGATCGTCACAGGGTGAGAGCTGGGTGTGCACTGGGTTCCTCCTCCCTAGAAGAGCACTGGCTGGGGACAGGCTGAGAGCTGGGTGTGCACTGGGTTCCTCCTCCCTAGAAGAGCACTGGCTGGGGACAGGCTGGGGGGACTTAGGATGGTAAGAGTAGGGATTGGGGTCACCATGCTGCAGCCATGAGAGTGCACGGGTGTGCACAGCAGGGGCTGCAGGGGACGCAGCAGCAAATCTCTCTTGGCTTCTCAGACACCTCCAGTCAGGGGAGGTGGGGAAACTCCGTGGAGGCCAGGGCCCAGAGGAGGAAACTACCCCGGAGGTATCACTTGCCTCTCTGGGTAGAGGTTGTTTAGTCCCAGGGAATTTGGTAAAAACATGGGATGCCACCGGTACATTTCAATATGGTCCCGAAGTAGCCCCTCCCTCAACGTCTCTCTCTGCTTCTGAGTGGGCCTCTCCTCTACCTGTATGTCTCTCACTCTTTCTTTAGAGCTTCTCCCTGGAGTAGAAGATCCTAAGACAGGAAAGACAGATCCATTTTTTTTTTTGCTTGCTGAATCATTTCTGAGTCTCCCCAGGGGCTGCCTACATCCGCCCCCCAGGGAAACAGAGAAGTAATAGGCCAGGCCCAGAGCTTCTGGGCAGAGGAGGGGTTCCAACACCCTCAGCCACAGCCTGCAGGAAGCAGGATCTAGAGCAAAGAGTGCTGAGGCTCCAAAGAGGGGGCTGCACACAGGGTCCCCCTGTCTTCTCCAGATTATGCCACTTCCAGGAATGAAACCAAGCTGTCTTCCTCCTCTTCCCTCTCTGTCCCTTTGGCAGAAGATTCTGCTAAGTTCCTAATCAAAAAATAAGGGAGTACGTGGGGCCACTAGGATTCCTTCACGGGAGTCTCCAACAATGCCCACAGCAGACGAAGGGCCACAGGAAAAGAAACTTCAGGAAGAACGGAGGCCTGATGCCTTCAAGGGGCAGAAGGGGCCCTGGGAGGCCATTTGGACTTGCTGTTTGAAGCTGGGCAAGTGCTTTTCCAGTCCTGGCTGCAGTTTTTTCATTCGTAACATGAGGAAGTTATGCTAGTTGATTCCCAAGGTCCCTTCCAACTCAGATATTCTCCGATTTCTAACAGAACCTGAGGGAAATGCATCCTAGTTCCTGAGGCAAGGCTTAAGGAAAGAGCCCCGGAACTTGCACTCACCCATGGCCAACCAAGTAATGTCCCCTTCAACCCAGGATTATAGGAGCAACGGGGCACAGATTAATACATTCACAGGGAGAGCCTAGGGCCACCGGGACAGGAGAATCCTTGATTCCAGTGGCTCTCTGTGGAAGGAGATCCTTCTTCTAACACCTCAACATGCTGGTCCATGCTGGCCTTGGTCACATACACACACACACAGGCACATGCACACCCACTCTGCACAGTGTCGTGATCTTGTGATCTCCCCGGCACAGGGGCAGGGTTGCTTCAGAACAGAATTAGAGTATGTTTGTTGAGTTGAACATGCGTTGAGGTCTCAGCATGGTTGGTTTTGAAAGGTTCAGTCCTCTGATGTCACTTGCACGTGTCTGGAGCTTTATAATCTCGGCACACTTCCATAGGCCTGAGTGCCTTCAAGCCTCGGCACAAGGCCAGGAGAGGAGCTGTATCGTTGCCACTCTACAGATGGAGAAGCTGAGAGTAGGGGAGATCCAGTCACTGCTCCAAGACCACAGAACCAGGAAGTGGCAAGTTTTCTGACTCCACCCTAGCATCCTTTCCACTGATCTCCCAAACAGAGCTCCAGCTCTCTCCATCCTCGAGATGGTGAGGCTCAGAGGCTTCCCTGACCCAAGGCTCAGAAAAAAAGGCACAGGAGGGCAGCTTTCTGGGTGCTCCGAGAGCAGTTCAGGAGGGAGGTGGAGCCCTTCGTGTTTCCCAGCCACAAGGAACAGCTGTGGAGATCTGTCTCCTGGGCCCCTCCAAGTAAACAGACAGCTTAAAATAGCCTAGAGGTGTGGCTGTCTGTGCCGGGACAGGAAGAGGGAACAGCTCTCCTCTCTTGCTCTCCAGGCGCCCTGGCATCAAAGGACCAGCAGAACCTGGACTTCCACGGGGGAGAGGTCTAGCCACACTGACCCTTAGAACAGGGCCCCAGACTAGAACCGCAGATGGCTTTTCAGGAAACAGTCTGAGGGGAGGAAGGGGTACTGGGTAGGAATAAGGAGAGACATGCCCACTTATCGTGATTCTTGTTTGAATAGGGCACTCGGGATAGAAAGCAGATCTAAAGGAATTCCCTGGTGGTCTAGTGGTTAGGACTTGGAGCTTTCACTGCCGAGGGCCCAGGTTCAAACCCTAGTCGGGGAACTAAGATCCCACAAGCCTCGTGGCATGGCCAAAAAAAAAAAAAATAGAAAGCAGACCTAAGAACATTAAAAATAATGTGGTAGGGCTTCCCTGGTGGCGCAGTGGTTGAGAGTCTGCCTGCCGATGCAGGGGGACACGGGTTCGTGTCCCAGTCCGGGAAGATCCCACATGCCGTGGAGCGGCTGGGCCCGTGAGCCATGGCCGCTGAGCCTGTGCATCCGGGGCCTGTGCTCCACAACAGGAGAGGCCACAACAGTGAGAGGCCCGCGTACCGCAAAAAAAAAAAACAAAACACACACACACACACACAAATAATGTGGTAGAAAGTGCTAGAGAAAGGTCTATAACTGTGGCAGTGTGCCCAGGCCCGCTCATGCCTCTCAGCTGAGAGTCAATCGGGTGCATCTCTTACCAAGTCTGTGTTCACTACATCCCGTTGGTTTCCTGAAATCTCCATAATGGGTGTGTTTACAGGAATCAGCAAATGTTAGAAATCAAGGCTTTTAAAAAAAATTTTCTTTCAGAGAGCTGTTAAACCAGCACAGCACTGAAAGAGAGAACCCTCTGAACAGGAGGAGAGCAGAGGAGGGATGTGCCTAAGGGGTAGGATCTGAGGCCCGGAGAAGGTACCATCCATCGGTACCAGGTTTAATTTCTCGTGTGTCGACTGCTGTCCAAAATCTGAGAGGTTGGATTACTCAACCTATCTTTCAGATGAGGAAACCAATCCTCAGAGGGAGAAATAATTTGCCCAAAGCTAGTGGATGGAGTAGGGTGTGAACCCCAAGACTCTCTGATTTGCATCAGACAGTGATGCAAGTGCATCTAAAAAGGCCATAAAGAAGAGTCTTTTATATTCAACAAATATTTTCTGAATAGGAGACATTTGTTTACTGCCTGTTTCCCCCAGAAATATTTAACCTCCATGAGGACGGGGACTCTGCCTTTTAGGTGCTTTCCCTAGCACCAAGAATGGTACCCAGCTCCTAACTGGTACTCAATAAACATTTGCTGAATAAGTGAGTGAACTCATGATCGAGCACCTATTGTGTGGTAGGCTCTCTGCCAGACATTCGGGTAGAGAATTAATTGCAGGGAGGGCTTCTTGAGGAGAGAAGTTCAGGAAATATATACGAAGATCCAGCAGCGCTAGGCTCACAAGAGAATTCCACTGGATCATGCCTGCCTCTTAACTCAGCATGCTTGAGGGGAGCTCTGGGGCACCGGAACGGGTTGGCTCCCCATGTCTCCACCCGAGCTGCAGCCCTGCCTGGCAGCTCCCCTTGCTGTGTGTTTGTCTTTATCTCTAGTTATGTTGTGTACGATTTTACATAAGCTGAACCTGCTATCAAAGGGATTATTCTAGAATAGAGATAAATGGCACAGGCGACGAGTCTCCTTCCAACCACTTCTCTAGCCCCCAGTAGTTTACTCCACCCATGTGAGGAATGGAGAGGAGAAGCAGGGTTCAGAGAAGGGCCAGGCAAAGAGTGAGGGGCCTTTGACACCACTGTTAATGCCATGGCCCCTCACCCCTCACCTGGAGTCTGGAGCAGGCTGGGAAAGTTTGTTCTATAAAGAACAGAAGACGGCCACTGACTCTGGCCACCCTGGCCTCCACTGAGGGTTGGGGGAAGGTGGAAGCTCATGTGCAGAGATGGTGTTTCCCCGGGAAACAGGGCGGGCCCAGGGCTTTGGGAATCCCGTCCAGAACTGTCAGTCAGGAGCCAGCAGCTCCTCAAACCCCTTCTTAGCTCTAGGAAGTCGGGCTGTTAGAACTCTCTGCTTCCCTACACTCCTCCTCTGACGATGCCCACTCCTAGCATCTTCTTTGAAAAGTGGTCTGGAAAAGGGAAAAGGAAACTGAAACTGGCAATTCTGCCTCTTTCAAGTAGGTCACGAAAGGTCTCGTGAGCAAAGCGGAAACGAGTCAACACTCAATTACCTGTGAGTAGATTTTCTACTCCATGGATTATTTGGGGGCAAATGTTTAAACTTGGAGTAGCTTCCACTGCCCTCCAGGTTGCTTCCTTTCACTGTCTAGATTTATGCTTAAGAAATGCAAATGTTTTTTAATGTGAAAGTGAGAATATATATATATATATATATATATATATATATATATATTGCATTGACTCACATCTCTTCTCCCTCCATCAAGCAGACCTTTGTCCCACTTTTTTCTAGATATAAGGATCCTCCACTTCCTGCCTAGAGAATTGCCCAGAAACCGGGGTCTAAGCAGATGAAGTATGAATGGCCTTGTCTGCAGAAAGTATGAGGAAGTGGTGCCGAAAGAGGTGCTGAAGTTGGCAGGAGGGGGTAGGAATCATGCTGTTGGTTTCTGTGCTTGAACAAGGGACTGAGTCCAGGTGAAGGAATCTACCATCAGCATCTCTCTCCTGACCACCACTCCAACACACACACACACACACACACACACACACACACTTTAGCAGTAAAATATCTGCTGGGGTTGACAGCAACGGGCTATAATATAAGTAAGTGTGGTACTTGGGCATATCATGCTACTAGAAAATAAAAGATGTTTGTGATTATCTACGAAATCACTGTCACTATTTCCTTCCTTCCACTAGTGGGCATAATAGTGTTATGTGATTCTATAATATAACCCAAGATGGCTATGTTGGCTAGCTCTCTGGAGAAATTTCAGACCTCTGCTGCCTCTATTCTCCTGGTAGCCCTCCAGGGCCGAGCTGTTTCAGTCTGTGGGAAGCCCAAAGAACCTCATTCAACCTTTATGCTCCTTCTGGAAGACCAAGAATCCCACTGGGAAGCCAAGCACGGTCAGTCTCTGAGCGAGCCCAAGGAAAGACGGGGAGCCAGGACCTTCCGTGACTTTCCCTTTTGCCTCTTGGATGCACTTCCGTTCCTGAGGTCCCTAGTCCAGAAGGCCCTGCTGAGGGACAGGGTAGACCATGGGGCTGTTGGCCCACGGCGGTGGAAAGTGATATTTACAGAGAGGTGAACATTCTTCCTCTCCGTTGGGTTTCCGGTTTCTCTGGGTCCTCTCCTCTTGCCTAAAGAAGAGGAGGATGGGCTGAGAGAAGCATCAGTTGTAGACCATCCAGCCAACCTGCAACTGCACACTGGGCCACACATGTCCTCTCGGCTGGGCTGTACTTGGCAGAGTTGGAGCAATACTTCGGGGTTTCCAGAAGGAAACCTGAGGGACCAACAGGCAGCTATTGTGGAAGCCCCCAAGCCAACCAAGCAGCCATGAATCCTTCCAAAAGTTTTACCTGAGATTCCATCCTACAGGTAGCTCTGGATTGGACTTGGGGAAATGGTCTGGCAAAAGGCCTTGAAGAAAGGAAATCCAAAAAAGAGGGGATATATGTATACCTATAGCTAATTCACCTTGCTGTACAGCAGAAACTAACACAACATTGTAAAGCAACTATACTCCAATTAAAAAACAAACAAACAAAAACAGTTTCAGCAAGGAAGGTAAGCTCTGTGCTTCTCGGGAGAAAAAAAAAAGCCACTCTAGGAAGTGAAGGGATCATTTAGCAACTGGCTGAGTTCAGGAGTGGTCTGGTGGGGTGGGTTTAATGGGGGAAAGCCCAGTGTAAGTGAATTCCCAGCAGGGATTGAAAGAGGACAGGGGAATCATCTGGCCGTCCATCCTCCCCAAATGTTAAGTAAATATAAACACATTCAACCAGGGACAGAGGGACTTAGGGAGCTAAAGATAGTACCCGAAGGAATCCCAGGGCTGGGTCCCCAAACACATCCATCTCCACAATGGAAACTTAACCTGACAGCAGGGGACATGGAAAGCTGGCTGGAGAAAATGTGGTGATGGGGGACGGAAGGACTGCAGGAAAATAGCTCAAGTTTCCTCAGCTCTTTGGCACCTGCTACTAACCCCTAAGAAGCCAAGACCCTGGGATACCAGGGATCCCTCTGCAGCCCAGGGAGTTGGGTGACCTCTCTGGGGGAAGGGAAGGGGTGTAGAGAAGCAAGAGCAGAGTTAATGGTTGCCATAGGGTATCTTCTGGGGCAACCACAGAGATTACATTTTTTTAAAAGAAAACATCCACTCCTCTCCTTCTGACCTTTTCAATCTCTCCTGTTGCAGCCTCTTCATTCTCCTTGGACTTCGAACCTGCACAAATCTTCCCTATTTTAGAAAAACATGCACATACACGTAAAGATGAAAACAATCTTCGCCTCTGATGCTTTCTTTAGGCCCTCTCCTTTTTTCTCCCCTTATTACTACTAAACTTTTCAAAACACCTGGGCTTTTTATGCTGCTTTCATTTCCTAATCATCCATCTCCCCTTGGACATATTCATTACCAAGTCTGGTGCTCTAAGACACCAAATGGGCTTTCTACATTTCAGGCTTTTCCCCCAGCTTCCCTCTCTCTGCCTAATGCCATCCCGGTACTCTTCCATGGACCTCACTTTCATTATACCTTTCTTTCCTCAGGAACCTGTAACAATTCTCTATTGGCTACTGAGTCAAGGCTAAACTCTCAAGAACCTTCATCACATGTCCTCCACTCTACCTCTTCATTTTACTAGTCCTCTACTGTTCTCAGCTGTCTTCTTTACATCTTTTCTTTCCAGCTATAATCTAGCTGCTAGATTACAAGCATCTGGAAGGCAGAGGCCAAGTCTTTTATGGTTTTGAAATGTGTCAATACTATACAAGTTAATTCATATCAAGGTACCCTTAGGTAGTCTGGCCTCAAAGATAAACATTCTTGGACACTTACATGACAACCCTTCTTTCACCTGAGGGAAAAGACAGACTTGAGAAAAACGGTCCTTGGGAGAGCCTGGGACTGCAAGTTTTAGGCCATCCTGTACCTAAGATGCAATATCCGTGACTGACAAGGAGAGATATGAAAGCATGAAATGTTCTTGCTCTGTCATGAGATATTTTACAGGCTTGCTACTTTGTAAAATAACTATTTGAACACTGCTTTTCAAACCTGGCCACATAGAATCATCTGGAGCACTTTTTTTGGCGGTATGCGGGCCTCTCACTGCTGTGGCCTCTCCCATTGCGGAGCACAGGCTCCAGACACGCAGGCTCAGCGGCCATGGCTCACGGGCCCAGCCACTCCACAGCATGTGGGATCTTCCCGAACCAGGGCACGAACCCGTGTCCCCCTGCATCGGCAGGTGGGCTCCCACCCACTGCGCCACCAGGGAAGCCCTGGAGCACTTAAAAAATACTGATGCCTGGGCCTCCTCCAAATGTTCTCATTTAATTGGCTTGGCGTGGGGCATGGGCATGGGCATTTGTAGCTCCTCAAGTGGATTCTAACGTACAGCCAGGTTAAAGAGTCACTGATTTAGAAATGTGAGCGTGTGCTGTGTGCTGGGAGTGAAGGTGGAGTGTTTGGAGACCTGTGCTAATGAGGTGTCCAGGATGCACACCTCACTCCAAAATTCTCTCCTCTCCTTTAGATAAACATTTGAATTCCTTCGTGTCTTTTTGTCACTGCTGTCAGCGTAGGCAAGTCCTGTTTCGGTATTGAGAGTGAATGCGTCTCAGAGGTACTTATCTTGGAGAGCCATCCACTCCATGCTAGTCCTAGAACAAGAACTCATCATTCTCTCTCCTTCCCTGTGCCTTTGCCTCCTTGACCCACAGGGAGCGGCTGCCTGCCAACTTCTTTAAGTTTCAGTTCCGGAATGTGGAGTACAGCTCCGGGCGGAACAAGACCTTCCTCTGCTATGTGGTTGAAGCGCAGAGCAAGGGAGGCCAAGTGCAGGCCTCGAAGGGATACCTAGAGGACGAGCATGTCGCCGCCCACGCGGAAGAAGCCTTCTTCAACACCATCATGCCAGCCTTCGACCCGGCCCTGCGCTACCTGGTCACCTGGTACGTGTCCTCCAGCCCCTGCGCGGCTTGCGCTGACCGCATCGTCAGGACCCTCAACAAGACCAAGAACCTGCGTCTGCTCCTCCTGGTGGGGCGGCTCTTCATGTGGGAGGAGCCTGAGATCCAGGCGGCCCTCAGGAAGCTGAAGGAGGCTGGCTGCAAACTGCGCATCATGAAGCCCCAAGACTTCGAGTACGTCTGGCAGAATTTCGTGGAGCAAGAAGAGGGTGAATCCAAGGCCTTTGAGCCCTGGGAGGACATTCAGGAGAACTTCCTGTACTATGACGAGAAGTTGGCCGACATCCTGAAGTAGGCGAGTGGGCTCAGCCTCACGTGAGTCTTTTCAATGTTAACTTGGGTAGAAGGTCAGGCGGAACGAGTGGTCTCTTTGATTTTCCTTTGATAGGATTTCATCTCTGTTTTTGGTTGGTTGTAAAAACATTCTTAGAAGATCCCTCCTTCTTTTCTCTTTCTTCTCAATTCCTCTCCCTAAATCCTTTTCTCTCCTACTCTTTTATATCAAACTGATTTTCCCCATAACTTGGAGTGCTCAAGGGTGACAGGAATCCAGAAGCTTTGATGAGACAGAATGACTTTCATAGTAAGATTTAGACGGTGCAAGGACCTGTTACTGAACAGCAAAGATATTTCAGCCCCCTAAGCATGTCCCCATGTCCACCTGTTCAGACTTACTAACTCTGGACACCTTCTAGACGCCCTGCCGCCACCCCATTTGCAATCTTACCATTCCATTTTTCTCTAATGTAGGTTCTGCATTCCTACAGGGGCATTTTTTTTTTCATTTTTGGTACTTTTGAAAGTCCCCGAATGGATCTGTATTCAACTTTTTGGGGGCCAGAGAAGCTTTCATGTTTTCAGACGAATGGTTCTGCTTTGAGGGAGACCAATAATTGCTGTTTGAATGTACAATGCAAGAACATTTCCCTAATGTTGAGAAGACCTCATCAGAACTCGCAGAAAAATGAATGCGGGGAATGAGGATAATATAGCAACAAGTTCTGCTATACAGCAATGTTTAAAGGTTTAAAAGATGTTTGTAAATTAGGCAGCAGCTCAGAAGTAGCCTCCTACAGATATCAAGATGTGATAGGAGAACTGGAAGTAAAGATTAGCTATTTAAGCAAATAATTAGGACACGATTAAGGCAAATTTGGCCTCTTGCTGAGGGTAAATTAGACTCTTAGAGAAACAGGCCGATTGCCCTCAGGAAAGAGGGTAAAGGATCCTTTACTACCTCCTTTTGAATTTCATCTGATCTAGTTTGCTCCCATAGAAGTGCAATGACTAAGTCTCTTTACAAGACCTAAGTTACCGATCAAAATTTTCCCGTAACAGAGAAAGGGTCTTCACCACCCTCTTATCCAACTTTAATTCTGGAACACCTCACTTATTAATAAAACATGAAAGCGGCATGCTTCCATGAAGATATTAAACTTATTTTTGGTGTCTCACACTCGTAATAGTCTAAAGAGATGTTGCTTCATGGACACATTTTGGAAACGTAAGTGTTCAGGGCTTGATGTTGGCAGGTGTTTGCTATTAGACATGCACACAGGGTGCCTGATCATTCTCCAGCTGAGCGTTCCCCAATCCATGAAGACACAGTTTTTGGCCATTTCTTACAAAAAGCAGGACCCATTCACTGAATTCAGTGAGACTATGGTCAGGTAATGCCACATGGTACTTTGCTCACACAAAATAAGACCCCTCTGAGTGGTGGTGAGTAGTAATACAAACAGATTTCTAAGGATGGCCTCTGAAAATACAAAATTAACTTAAATTCCTCGAAGATTTTATTAGTATAGGGACTGTCACTCGTAATTATAAACCCTACATAGATTATGTAGAATGATGACTGGTAGCCTAATTTTAACTCGTGTACTTTCTTCTTACGCATCTTTCAGAGTCACAGGCCACTTCTTCCAGCTGCCCAACTAACCAGACGTCAGAGATGGATGTGTGTGTGTGTGTGTGTGTGTGTGTGTGTGTGTGTGTGTGTGTTGTCCATTAAGTCAAATAATTAAATAGCTAGGGCTTTCCTGGTGGCGCAGTGGTTGAGAGCCCGCCTGCCGGTGCAGGGGACACGGGTTCGTGCCCCGGTCCGGGAGGATCCCACATGCCGTAGAGCAGCTGGGCCCATGAGCCACGGCCACTGAGCCTGCGCGTCCGGAGCCTGTGCTCCGCGACAGCAGAGGCCACAACAGTGAGAGGCCCGTGTGCTGCAAAAAATAATAATAATAATAATAATTAAATAGCTAAACCTGCTATAAAAATTAAACATTTCAAGGAGGATTAAAAAGAGCCTTTAATTTTGGATAACTGAGAGTTATATCTTTTGCTAATCTAAATAAACAAGTAAAATAGATAAATCAGTTTGAGGGAAAAGTCCATTTCTAAGTCAAATTATTTTTAAATAAAATATTATTGGACATGTTCCACATTATAAGCCTCCTTCCATTAGTGTACATAACCGTATTATTGGACCCATTAACATGCTTCCCTGTACTCTATTTTAGTTGCTCATATTCCTGAAGGGAAAGGTTAAAATGTACCAAGTTAAAAAAAAAAAATTGGCATGAAATCAAGTTGTCATCTAAAAGCAAAGAACTCTGCTTAATTAAAATACTCTCAAGAAATGAGCATTTGTTAAAGAAAATTTGTCTCATATTTCTTATTCCGTCTTTTTGAAAAATGACAGAATAGGATTTAACCATATATTTAACTCAAGATAACATATTTAAAGCAGATCTCTTCTGGGGCTTTCTCTGTGCGAACCACACCAAAACATGAATGAAACAAATCCAGTCCTGAGTAAACCGGAAATCACAGGAGACTATGGAGAAATTCAGGCACTTGCTGGCGAGGGCACAAAGAATCCCTAACTCAAAAAGAAAACCCTTCACTGCTTAGGGCCAGCAAGGCTCTCAGTAACATGCTTTCTGTTTTCTCACTAAGGTCTGTCTGCTGCCACCAAGAGACAGCAATGACACATGTGGCCATCTGGGACATGCCTGACTTCCCAATGCCACTTGGAGCTGGACAACATTTGACACGAACCAATCCTACTGCACAACGCCCTCCGAGGACTCAAAATACACTTATGCTGTAAATCATTTAAGCTGTGCCTCTCTCTCTAAGGCTGCTCTTGGGAAAGAGGAAAATGAGCTGCGAAGAGAGAAACGGCAACCATATACGGGCACCAGGCATCCACGGGGCTGCAGGTCCGCATTTCCCTCAACTGGGCTGCTTAGGTCGAAGAGCCTCAGACCCAAAGTCTGCACAGATCTTTGAAATATGTCCAGAAATGCATCTTAAGTTGGGTTCTTTTTTTTTAAGAAAAACAGCAACATTAATAAAAGAGGTGGTGTGGTCTTTCTGTGACCAAGTTTTTTAAGGAACTTGGACATTTAGAAGTTATTATGGACAGTAAGCAAGTCCCAGGAATAGGGATGTCCCAGGCTATGAACCAAGCCATGACAATATATAAAGTGGGAGGAAGGCTTAAACCAGAACTTGCCTAGGCAACACGGGATGTACTAACTCTCCCATGCAGACTTCACACCTCGGTCTTGACCTTCATGAAATATTTTCTTCTGAGATTAGCTGTAAATGAGTACCTTTTCCCTCCTCTGAAGACAAGGAGTATGGCAGAGGATGAAACAAAAGGCACAAGAAATCTGTTTCTAAGGTATATAAACATCCCAAGTGCCAATTCATAGGCAATTAGCACCTTGATTAAAGAGGAAAGGACAAGAAGTAGGATTTCAATGTTCAGATACACATAATGTAAGAACAGTCAGTATGTGGTACTTGATGGCAATGGCAGGATGGTGTCAAAAGTCTCATTTCTTAAAAGGCTTGTTTGAGTCCTATGTAGAAGCAAAATTTCACATGTGAATTTCTGGGTGTTTCCCAAACTCTAACTAGGTTTCCAGGAATAATGTGTCCATTCTGAGTATCAGGCCATGCCTCCTTTCCCCAGGCTTCAAGTGTGGTAAGTCATTGGAATTTGACCCCAAGACTATCTGCAAATGACAAAGCACTTTATCACATCCCTGCTGAATTCCACTCACAGCCAGACCTCCACAAGACTAGTTTTGTTAAAGAAATATGAACGAGGCTCATACTCCATGAAAAAAATTAACCCTAATCCCTTAAAATGTAGAAGCAGCCTAGAAAATCAATGTTTTGACCCAGTGTTAAGATTTATTTGCATAGTTAGGCAAAATACTTGAATTCTAAGTTTCCTCTTACCACTCCACTCTCATTTTGTTTTGTATAGACATTCTCTCCCTTTTTTTTCCCCTTCAATTTTACTGTGTGTATGTGGACAGAAACAAAGCTCCAAAAAAGTCTTAGTCTAAAAGTTTGACAATGAACTTGCCCCCGGCACTGCCCCTACCCCCAACAACATGGAGAACTTGTCTGTTACACATAGATACAAAAGAAGTGAAATACTTTTTGAAACTGCTGCCTCATTCAGGCTGAGATGCAATAAAAACACAAGTCTAAGGTACAAAGATTATATTTAACCAGTGCTTTCCTGGTGTTTAACAAGCCACTTCTAAA
Organism: Delphinus delphis; assembly: GCF_949987515.2. Lineage (NCBI taxonomy): Eukaryota > Metazoa > Chordata > Mammalia > Artiodactyla > Delphinidae > Delphinus > Delphinus delphis. The sequence goes on along the minus strand of NC_082692.2, from coordinate 34,079,158 downwards.
ATCCAGTTCTTTTACACTTGGGAAAGCAGCGAGTCCTATGACAGACCCAGAATTCACTCTAGGGAGAAAATCAATAGGAGGTCTGTCTCTTTGAACTCAACACCACAGTAAGGGGGTGGAGGGTTGAAATACTCTACTAGTTTTCCCCATACCTCTGATACTGAACCACTGGCTAAATCCATGAACCTTATTCTTCCACCATCGAAATCAAGAGTGGACAAAGCACTGCTCTCTTAGCTTAGAAGAAAAGGGGACTAATATTTACTGTTTTCGATCCCAGGTGGCTACACATCAGAATCCTCTGGAGCTTAAAAATGCAAAGAAACCTGGCCACTCTCCCCCGCCCCCCCCCCACTATCAAATTAGAATTCTTTTTGGAGGAAGTGGACCTTTATTTTTTTTTAAGGAGATTCATATGGGTTTTGTTGAGAACTACTGATTTGACTCATTACTCCACACTAAGAACTTTGCCACATATTTCATAGTATTTTATTTGTTTCATGACTGAATTCAAACAGGTTCAATCACAGAACCTATGTGGTGGACAAAAGAGAGCAGGAGTTCACCACGGGGAGATTCTAAAAGCCTGCCTTTCCAGTGTGCTGACCCACAGTTCTTGCCCATTCTGATGTCTTATTTCTCACCTTGCTGCTCTTTGTACTGGACCCTCTATCTGACTCCTCCGGATTAAGTTACAGGTGAATCCTCCATTACCCAAGTCCAGAACAACACAGACATGTGCACAGAACCTCACTGCCCGCCCCCCCGCCCAAGAATTTATTTTTCCATTCTTGTCACCACAAATTCCTTGTTAACAACATAAAACTCTTTCTTGTAATTTAAACAAAACTGAACCCATAATTCTCTCCTAGGATGAATATTATGACATAAGGATAATACCAGGTAAGTGCACAAATGACAAAAGATGCAAAATTAACTGAAATGTTCATCCTTCCTGAAATTTCTCTTAAACAGCAGAAGTAGAAGCAATGCTGACACCTAGTGGCAACCCAAACAAATCAAGTAGCATCCCTAGCAAAACAGGGGTCATAGGCCCAACATTTGGCTTCCCCACCTAGTATCAGGCCATCTAGGCCTTACCTTCCTGGAAAAAAAAAAAATTCCCAGCAACACTTCCCAAGCAATCCCTCCTCCAAATTCCCAGCCCAATCGTGAGAATACAGCAACCAAAGTCTGGCCTGTGAAACAGACTACTTCACATGAAACTTTCCTCTGACCATTTTAAGATCAGTTTGCTCAGTCCTAAGGCCCAGATGACACAGAAGGTAGACGTATCCAAAATGCTCATCTGATCAGAGCGTGTACACAGTAATTCTGATGTCTGTTGCCTCAAAGATCTCCTCAATCATCGCAGATACATTTTCCCATTGCAGACGATCAAGACCACATCCAATCCTGAAAAAGACAAAACATCCCCACTGGTTGTGACGAAGGTATCTGGGAAAACGCTCCTTCCCTCTTCCTCTAGGCTGCATCCACCCAAAGCCTAAGGTATCATCTGGTCTCACACCTATAGGCAGCCATGGTGGGAGCTGGGAAGTTAACTCCTATTGTGAGTCACCTAAGGCTGTTTCCTAGAGCGCCCTAACATCCAACAGCTGTCACTTCTCTTTTGCCTAATAAAGTACCACTTCCCAGTTACTTCAGGCTACGTTTAGAAATGTATAACTGCCGTGAGATGGAAGAACTTACTATCCTTCTATTTCTACTGATGAAAACTAGCTGTTGGTGGATGGCAAAAGGTTGGTATTTTTAAAATACACTTATGATAATGAAATGTTAGGAAGATAAAAAGGAGAATGACAAAGGACAGGATCTCTGCACACAGGAAGTCAAGAGGGAATGTTGGGAAATGCCAAGCTGATTGTAATTCAGATCTTTGCAGCACTCTGGTGAGAAACCCCAATCGGCCCACAAAACTCTTACTACCTGGCACCTTTCTTCCAAGATGTTACTTAACTGATCCTCAATATCCCTAGGGAAAAGAGATGCTTAAAATTGATAATTTTCTATAAATGTGGTTAAGTACCTGAAAAAATTGTGATTAAAAAAAAGTTTCTGGTACATAAGCGATGAACATATTAAAGACCAGCGTAACATAAGGGACCATGTAGCCATGCTCGTAAGTAACTTGGACCTTGGAATAAACCTGCATGCATGCTCAGCACTGACAAAACTAGTCTGACAAGAAGAGAAGAAGGGACCCCAAGCCTATTTCCTGAAAAGGAAACAAAGGGGATATTGAACCCCTAACGTCAGTCCCTTAAGTTCCCAATATCTAGGGTCTAAGACATTACATAAGGGACCTATCCTCTGGCTATTGTCCACACTGAACACAAACAAGCATGCAGTTTAAACAGCAGTGGTAACTTACAACTTTCTTCACACAGAATTAACAGGTTTGGGACACCTGAAGTGGCCCAGAGAGAAATCACAATTGATCAGTCTTTGTTCTTTAGCTGTATTGCTTCAGAAATAGAGCCCAAGCTTCAGGTAGAGGATGCCCAGAATTCAACTAATGTCTGTGAACAATGGTTCCTCCCTACTAAGTAGGCTGAGGCAGGTCTGTGGTTTAATCATCCTGATTCATTCAGCCCAGGCTAAAAGATGAGCACACCTTAGGCTAAGATCTGACAACTTGTTTACTGATGATTTTTAAATGTTTTGAAATTTTTCCACCTTTAAGTCTGTATTTTAGGTTACATTAAGCTTTTAAGTCACTTGTCTTTGGGTAAGACAGTAAACCCCACTAATCAAGTCTTCATTTAGGGCCCTGGATTTCCTTGCCTTGGCATGGAGAGGTCGGTGACTCCATTCTTCAGACAGTGGGACTTCATGGCCTCTAAACTCTTCTGTAAGTTTTCGTAAGTTGGCTTGTGTGAAGCCCTTTTCTTTGTAATCTAAGTACAAAGAACGAATTCAAATTTCCATTAGTCCAAAATGAGAGCCAAAGAAAAGTCATCATATTCTCCCAACATCCCGATAATTAAAATAATAAGTATATTTTTATAGAATAGTCTAAATGACAAATGTCATACTGTCCCTTCCAGTTACGGGAGCTCCTCAGGAATCCACTACATAGAGCCTGAGAAACCCAGACACTGCCATATAATAAGCTTTCCTTTTCCCAAGAAAACCAGATTAGCAGGTATGCCTATTGTCTACTGTTTTTAAGCAAAGTAGGTGAAAGTTTCTGTGCCACTTCCAAGAGATAAGCCGCATATCTGTAACAAGGAAGAATCTATAACAGCTAAAAATTTCCTGTTAGGTTTATTTATTTAAAAACTGTGCTTGCCTTTTATTTCCCTATAAAAGAACAGAGACAAACTGGTAGCATTCCAAACAAGACTGGAAGTCACAGTAGCATTAAGGACATTCAAAGAGGCTAGGACATGTCCCCACTCAGTGTGCTGTCCAAATCAGGCTTGTCGTGACTTGGCTATAAGTCATCCAGCACCATCGCCAAAAAGCTGCACTCTTTCTGAGGCCAAAGACCCTTTGGATAGTGGAAGAATCCCACACTGAGGAAGCAGGCAGGAAAGGAGATGAGTATTACTTGGCACTGCATTTGATTGGGAAGACTGAGAGAAAAACTCCTTTGGGCAATCTATCTCTTGAGACTTTATTGTCTCTATCTTACTATGATTAGGAAGGAATTAAACTATGGGAGGCATCCCTAACTTTTCCAAGTCTCACAGCACAGGTCTTTGGTGAATGTCACTACTCTTTCCCATGGAGCTGGGACGCAGCCTCATGTTCCTTTCTAATCCAGTGCACCAAATGGCCACCACTTCCGGATCTGAGTTGGCATGAGGTCAGCTTTTTGACATCTCTGGTTGTCTGGAATGAAACACTGTGATCGACATAAATGCAGTACAGCCCATTGGTTTACCAGTCCTTAGAACTTACTGAGAATTGGCCCCATCTTACCAGGTAATATATATATCGCCCATCTCTCTTCAGAACAGCCACTTCTCCAGACTTTTTTTCTAAGAAAAACAGTTATTTAATAGTAAAAAAGAAAAAGAAAACCGAAACACTGATCTCCATTCTTAGATTTTTAAAAAATCTTTATAAATTTGAGTCTACTTCAGAACTAGAATTAATTTTCAACCCTGAAGAACACTTTGATCCTCATCAGCCTTCCTAAATACTGTATTCCTTAACTTCCAGCTTTCTTCTTAATGTTTTCTGAATCATGTTTTCCTCACACCCCATCTTTGGTCCTGCTGCATTTTCAAATATACCCTTACTTGTTCACTTAAAAAACTTTAATGTCTATTGCCGTGAAATGTTTTGGAATGCACAGCACTTTTTACTTGCCAAATGTGTTTAATAATAATCCTTTTACATACAAAAACAGCTAATGCGTTAAGCATTAAGGGGAACACAGATGTATTTAAAAGTTCTTAATTATTAAAGAGATTTCAATCAGGAAAACATGTCATGTTTAGAAATAAATATAATACAAAGCAGTAAGAAGTTGCTTTCTTAAAGGCTGGGATTAGAATCACCAGTGGAAACTTTGGTTCAGTAAGCCTGGACTGTGGTCTGAGCAACTGTTTCAGAAGCCCACGTGTGATTCTGATACACATCTCTGGTTTAAAATCACTGGTAGAAAGTGATGGGAGGAGTCTGTAAGGAAAAGGTTCTAAACTCTTTGAAGCATAGCACAATATGGGTAAACAGAGGATCTTGAATGTCAAGCTAAAATCTGTGGACTTTGCTAAGCACTTCTGAGTTATTAAAGGTTTCAGAGAAACGGAGTAAAATTATCAAGAAAGATTTATAAAAGACGGGGAAGAAATTTAAAACTTTTACAAGAATTCAGGTTTCTTGTGATAAGGACCCAAACTAGAGGCCATTTTTGTAGAGGAAAAACTTAATCTGCAGAGTTAAAAGGACTCAGTAGTTAGGAACCCCATCTGTGCATGTATATCTTGTTTAATCATTAAGTATAACAAGAGCATCAAAAGATGCTCTAGCCAGGGCAGATAAGTTCAGCTGTTTTCAAAACTCACGTTGATTTAACAGTTCCTGCACCCCTCCAAATTTCTTCTTGAAGTGGACAGCTATCCCAGCGCCCATTCGACAGTCCTCACTGATACAGTGGGCTAAGGAGTCTGTTTTGGGGCATGCAAAAAGGTCTCCTTTCACATAAGTAATCTAAAATGTGCAAAGGGAAAGAAAAGTTTCATTAGTGACAGAAAAACACTAAGCTATTTCTTTTCCTTTACTGTGCCCACCACCACTTCTACGTCCCTCCTTCATTTAAAGACAAATCCTCAGAATTTAATTTAAGGGGTTATCTAAAGCGAATTAAAGCATGTGCATAAGAAAGTGATAGGTGGTTTCTGCCTAGGACTGTATCAGCCTTTCTAAAGTAAATCAGCAGGAGAGAGAAAGACAATTCAATTATTGGTTTAATTAAAAAGTGTTTACGCTTTTGACCTCAATTATTCTGAATTTCAGTTCACCAGTAAATTAATAGTTGTTACGCACTCTGCTTCCTTCTGAATCTTCATTAGGGCTGCCAGCCATGATACTGAGTCGCTATTTCCAGAATTTAAGTGTTTCTTCAACTATAAAAAGGGGAAAGGAAGTAAAAATACTTAGGCAACCCGAATATACTACGTTCAGACTGCCCTGACCACCCACGTACAAACATTTCCCCCCCACCGTTTATCGCTGAAAGTAAGTTCGCCTCTAGGAAGTAATGCAAAACTCTTCTGGGGTTAAGGAAAAGAAAGAATGCCTGGTTTCGGAGGCGGACGGGCCCCGCTCGCATTTCGCGCTTTCCTGGAGCGGAAGAAAGGCGGTCCTAGGACCCGCCTCCTCCTTTCCCCGCGCCCGCGCCGAGTAAGGCTGATTCAAGACAGTCTCCTTTTCCCTGCAAGATGCAAAAGTATTTCCCCATTGGATTTGGCCCAGAAGCAAAAAGGTGGGACTTGGCCACAGTCCCATTAAGCCGCATCTAGGGAGTATACAGGCCTGGGGGAGTGTACTGCCGAGGCGTGGGCAGGTGGAGAGGGAAGGCGGCCTCTCAAGGAAGGCTCACCCCCATCTTTTGGGGGGAGCTGCGGGAAGAAGTCTAGAGAGGCCTCCCATTCTCTGTTTCCTACCCTAGGGCGGATCAGCGAGGGCGTGGGGCCTGTCCCGGGGTCCCGTGGTAGGGAGCGGGGAGGCTCGTGCAAAGCCCCAACGTACCGGGGTTACCCTTCACCTGGAAAGGAGTCGGCCGTTAGGAGGTCCCGCCCCGCGGGGAAAGGCTCTGGTAGGTGGGGAGCAGGAGAAGAGCCCAGATGTGGAGCCAATCCCGCCAAAGCTCTTAATTGCACGCACCTAAGATGGCCGCCCACCACCTGGGAGCGGGGCGGAAACGAGCCCTTCTAGCTAGCTAGCCGAACCTGCACTCTTTGGTGATGGCCGCCGAACTTCCGTTGGTAAATTCCATAGAGTACCCCGCCGCCGCCCGGGCTTGCGTAACGAGACAGCGAGTTGGGTAGAACGGCGCTTGCGCATTAGCCCCAGGAGCGTGTCTCCAGGGGCCGCATAGACGGGGGAGGGCAGTTGGCAAAGGAGTAACTTAGCGCCTGCGTGGTACTATGCTCAGGGCGGTGTTTGAAGGTTGAAGGGTTGAAGGGTCTGGCGTGTCTAGAAGGCGCCTGCGTATTCCTTCGGCCGGGGGGTGTGATCCAATCAGGGAAGTGGGCGTGGCTTCAGGGGACGCCTGAGCAGTGCTCCATCAACTGGGGGTGGGGCGAGCCCGAGCTCGGGTTAGGGGGCGTGATCTCAGAGGCGCCTGCGCGGAGGCAGTTGGAGGGAGGCCCGATTCCCCTTTGTTCGGCTTCGCCATTTTGCTAGGCAGCGGCAGTGGCGGCGGCAGCGGCGGCTGGAGCCTCTGATTGGGTTTCGGGGTCCGGTACTGGAGCCAATCAGCGCGGGCAGCGAACCGGGGGAGCGAGGCACGGTGAGTGTGAGGAGCCAATATCCAGCGGCCCAGAGCCGGCCCCAGCGCCCCGATTGGCGGGTCTCGCTGACCACTCAGGAGAGGCCCAGGCGCCCGTCGAGCCCGGGGAGTCAAGCTGAGCCTAGCCGAGCTGGGCTCCCGACGGCCCAGGCTGGAGCCTGCGAGCGCCCCAGGGCACTCCCGGCCGAGGCCTGCAGGGGGCCGCCCCGCGCGGGGATGGCGCCCTCGGGAGCAGGCATCTCGGGGTCCAGAGCCTCGCAGGGTGCCAGAGCCAGTTGGGGATGCGATGCGTCCCCGTCCCCCCGACCCTTAGGCACAGCTTCTCAGGCCCCAGGCCGGGGGGTGTTGGGTTTGCCTGCCACCAAGGCCCCTAAGCTCAGGTATACACACACACGTGGGCCCGGGGCCTTGGCGGTTTCCTCCTGGTCCTTCCGGCCTCCCAGTTAAGCCCGCCCTTGCACTCAACACGCTCTGGCCCTCGGGACGGGAAGTCTCCCCCCGCGGGGCCCGCGCACCCCACCCCTCCGTGAGCGGGTCTGTCTGTCTGCAGCCTTCTGGGTCGGGAGGCAGGCCCGGGGAAGACGCGCGCCGCAGCCATCGGGCCCGCGTGCAGCGCGGAGAGGGGTGGGCCGAAAGGGGGGCCCCGGCCACCCCGCCGTCCCCGCTGTCCCCCTGATCGGTGGAGGGGATCCATTAGTGCACCCACTCCCCGGCCCCGCTGCGCCCCACCTCCCAGCACGCTCGTCCCGGGTCTCCGGCCCGGCGCCGTTACCACCCCCTTTTGGCTCGTCATTTCCTCTCTTCCCCGCCCCGATCGCCGGGCAGAACTGCACACCTCCGTCTTGGAGCGCAACCAGGCGGTCACCCGTCCTTGCCCGGGCTGTAAGGCCTGTCCATTCGGTGCCTGGAACCTCACTATAGAAGGTGGCGAGCCCTGTGCATTCCTTTTCCCGGAGGCTGCACAATTTGCTTTCATTAGTCTTATCTGTTGTTTTTCATCTTGTGAACTCTCGCTCCCTTGGGAATGCACAATTATTTTCTTTTAACCTTTCTGTGTCACTTTGAACGTGTCAGGTTTCACTCATTAGCTCAGTCCACAGCCATCTCTTGGTTTGTTTTTTTCCAGTATGTTGATGTTTTCTCAGCAGGTATTTATAGAAACGTAACAGTCTTGTGGGGTTTTGGTTAGGGTGAAAGGAAATCTCCGTTGACAACCAAGTATCGAACAGTTAGTATGTACCAGGCGTCCATCTGTGTGCTGGGGAGGGAGTGGTTAGAGGTCGATAAGAACCTTCCCAGCCTGGTGGAGACTGACAGGTGAACAGTAATTAATATCTCACGGTTAGTGTTGTAACGGGGCCAAGTTCAGTTCTGTGGTGCACTGATGTGTGAGCTACCAACAGCCCCGGTGGAAGGCCAGCATTGCCACACTTTTGATTGGCCTTGAAGGATAATGGGATTTCTTCGGACAAGAAAGAATGGAAGAGCATTGCTCACAAAGAGAAAAGCAAGTGCAGAGGCACCAAGCTTTGCTGTGTGTTCAAGGGGGAAGAAAGTACAGGGCAGTGGGCAGTTGCCGTGAGAGTTTAGGCTGGAAAGCCCAGTTGGTAAAAACACTTGTATATCTTGCTAAGGAATTTTTCGGAAGCAGTTATTTTGTGGAAATTCGGATAGGAGAAATCTAAAAACACACTTTTTCTAAGATTGGAAAAATAAGTTTCTGGCTTATGGGGTTCTGCTCCACAATAGCAGCTGACTTTGGGGGGAAAAGGAAGATTTTTCTCCTAGGACTTTAAAAGTTTTTACTTATGTGAAGCACCGAGTGCAGCAGTCCTTGCCACATAGAGTAGGCCTTTAGTATAATCACAGTTACTAAGGTCATACAATTGGTAGGTTGCAGAAAACTACTCCTGAGGAGTAGTGCTCTTTCCACTACTAAAAATTTGAGGACAGTTTTTGTTTTCACTTTTTGTAATGAGTTTTTCATTGTTTAAGTCATTTTTAAATTTTATTAAATTCTTAAAATATCTAACAGATGGAGCACTGTGGTTTAGATATTTTTTAGAATGTTTACATTTGCCTTTGGACTGGATGAATACCTTGGTACTTAAAAATGGTTATATCTAGTCACTAAAACACCAGCAAACATTTTTGCTAGACTTCTTTCTAAGCGACAGTTATAGTCTGGTCACTTTTTTGCTAAACCCTTCTAGAGACTCCACCTATCTGCAGAAAAATTTAGCCTGGAATGTTGAGATACAGTAATCTGGCCTTAGCTTTCTCTTGACATGTGGCCTTGTATATACTGTTCATATGTGGAAATTTTTCTCTCCTTGTTTTTATGCTCTATCCTCATTTGGAGCACTCCATTCCCTCCCACTTCATCACATATATAAATCCTGCTCATGCTTAAGACCAGGTCAGATGCCACATTTTTCTAAAGCCTTTTTATCGATTCCCAATAGGAAGAACTCTGTGTCCTCCCTACTCCCATATTTGTTTTTCTCTTAGGGGTTCAGTACAGATTTTTACTCCTTTACTAAATTTAAAGACTCTTTGAAGTTAAAATCTTAGTCACAGTTTTACTTTTATTTCTAAAACCTTCAGGACGGTGTCTGACAGGTGGTACATCATAAGTGGAGATTAAGAAGCAAGTTAGGAACTGCAATCCAGAACCTTTTGGATGATGGGGAAGCTGGACAGCCCTTTATTCTCTAGTCTTTTATCAAACACAGATCAGAACCTGTTTGTTGAGTTGTGAAGTCAATTTAGTGGGCCAATGCTGGTAATTTTTTACAATAGAATAGAAACTATCACAGTTCATCTTATGTTATGAAGGTAAGTATTCATGAAACTTTTGTTTTAGTTACTTTTTTAATATGTTGCATGTGCATTTGTGATGTGAAATGTTTTTCTTACTGTGAGTTGTCAGCAAAGTTTGAAAGCTGCCGTTCTAGTTTTTACCTGGTAGTGATTGTCAAATATGATAATTCTATGGGGTTTTTCACTTGCTTGTAGTTGAGTTTCTGGAAGTTTTAGCTTTAAAATAAAAATGTGTGTGGTTCCACAATGAATGGATTCCACAATGAAGTAATTAGCTGCATTTCAGGTTCTGCAGCTTGAAGTGAAGAGGAAGGGAAATTTTCTTGCTAACCGGAATAAACATACTCACTTTCTCTCTTTGAGGAAAAAACATTCAAACTTTGAGTTAGGAGTGAGAGCTAGACAGACTAAAGCTGGCTGGCTTAATTCTGTCAGAATGTGGCCGAAAGGCACTTGAGGAAAGACGACGATGTTTGCAGTTCTGCTGATTGAAGCTCACAGTAATGGGAACACATGGCTTCATAGAAGCCAGTTGCGTCCAGCCTTCACCATTAGCAGTCTCAGTATCATGCTCCACGCTGAATCGCTCCCTCGTTAATATGACAGAGAATTGCTGTTAGACTTGAAGCTGCTTCCTTTTGACCCTTCAAAGTATAGTGGATTTAAGTGTTTTTAAATTGCAGCATTTGTATTACCAGGGTAAACTAGTTAAGAAGAAAATCTGCATGACGTTTTATTAGTCATTTCCCTGCACTTCCAGTGCGATGTAAACTTCTGGAAATGAGCGGTCAAGGAAAAAATCTTATATAGGAAGGGGATTTGGGGTGGGGTGGGTTGTTAAAATATAGAGGACATTCCTTCCTGATCCTTATTTTTTTTAATCAACTCTTTTGAGATATAGTTTAGACTTAAAGGATAATCATTTTAAGTGTACATTTTGATGAATTTTGACAAATTTACACACCTATGCAACCACCAGCACAGTGAAAATATAAAACATTTTATCTCCCCAGAAAAGTTCCAAATGTTCTATTCCAGTCAACTTCCCACCTTCCCCTCTTCCCCCTTTTCCATTTCCAGGAAACCACTGATCTGCTCTCTGTCTCTAGATTACTGTTACCTATTCAGGGTTTCATATAAATGCAATCACACCACTGTTTTGTATCATGACCCTTAATTTTTAATTTTATTAGTTTAGAAATATAAATGTATTGTGTGTATTGCAGTTAGAGACAAGATAGAGTTCAGGGAAGACCATTCGCTTCCCTGGAAGAGCCACTTCGTCTGGCTGCAAATCTGATTTTCTGTGCTGTTCCCAGAATCTCTCAGGAGCCAACTGAGTCACCCAATTCAGAAGAGACATAAAAATCAGAAAGCCAGTTTTTCAGTATGCAATGAGAAATAACTATCAAGTTTACTTGTGTTTCTGATCATATCTGCTCCCTGTCGGCTACTGTATATGTAAATCCAAATTATAGCTAGATGTGTGCTTGGTGAGTATTCCATTAGAGCAAGGGTAGCGAGTTGAAGAACCACATGGCCACACACCATCATGCTGTGATGACATAGTCATCCTGTCACTTGTTTATAACTCCTACACTCTTATACTACATACCAATTTGGTTATGAGTAGTAGGCTCATTCGATTTTCTTTTTTTTTTTTTTTTTTTTTTTTGCGGTACGCGGGCCTCTCACTGTTGTGGCCTCCTGTTGCGGAGCAACAGGCTCCGGACGCGCAGGCTCAGCGGCCATGGCTCAGGGGCACAGCAGCTCCGCGGCATGTGGGATCTTCCTGGACCGGGGCACGAACCCGTGTTCCCTGCATCGGCAGGCGGACTCTCAATCGCTGCGCCACCAGGGAAGCCCCTCATTCGATTTTTATTAGATTTTCCTCCCAACATTTTAGTATAAAAATTTTCAAACATACAGTAAAGTTGAAAGTGTTTTACAATAAACACCTGTATACCCTTCATCTAGAGTCTACTGTTAATGTACTATACTTGCCTTTTCAGAGAGATACCTGTATATATATCTCTCTCCATCTATTCATCCATCGATATACTTCTTCCTAATATTTGGGCACGCACTTGAATATATTTTGATTTCTTCACATCACATTGAGACACTTTACAATCATGCTGGGTGATTCATATCCTCCACCATGTGTGGATTTGTGGAGAGTGGTGCACTGCTTTGCTGCTGTGATGTGCAGATCATGTAACCCACATAACTTTGTCATTCAAATTTTAGAATTCATGAAGGCCTGGAGAAAAGTTTGGGGAAAGATTTATCTACATTTTGCTTATATACAGCTGTACCTCCCCCATGTTTCCAAGGTGAATTACCCTTTGATAATTTATATAATTTAAAATTTTTGAATCAGATCTTTATTCAAGGTTCTCAAATATCACTTCAGTTTATCTAATTGTGTGCTTATTTCAAAAAGGAGCTTTCAGCTGTTAAAGTGTATGAGAATAGTAAATTTGGGCATTGACTGCATATTTGATATTAAGAGCTTACAAATTTTTTAACGTTTTGAAGTAATTGTAGAGGCACAATGTCATTGTGATAAAACGATAAAGAAAAGAATCTACTCTTTGGAGATAGATACTGACGTATTTTTGGAGTTTGGAATAATAAAGTGTCTGGGATTTGCTTCAGAATAATGCAGGGGTGGGTGGAAAGTGGATAAGATATATGTGGAATAAGATTGACCATGGGTTGAAAATTGTTGAAGTTGGGTAATGGCCATAGGGGTTCATTATAATGTTCTCACTATTTTGATACATTTTTGAAAATTATCATAGTAAAAGTTAAAATTATACAATAAAGGGTGGGGTATTATTAGGCATTCAGATTCATGACTGAGGAAAACTTAAACTCTTTTCAGAGAAAATCATAGCCTGCTGTTGCTGTAATTCCTTTTTATTCCTTGCTCTGGATTAAAACACAAACTCCTAAACCTTTGCTCGGTCTTTCTTACTTAACACTACTTAATGGAGATTTTGATAAGCAACGTGTTTGACTTCAGGTCTGGGTAATTACTTACTAAATAATAAACCCTGAAATTTTAAATTGCTTGCCATGTGTAGTGCAAATGTGTTACAAATTAAAGAAACTGTTCTCTAAAGTACATGTGCAGACCTGAAAATCAGTGTTAAATAGGCCTTGTAACAAAGTGATGTTGTAGCTTAATGAGAATTTCTTAAGTGTTGCTCTAGTAGTTTTGAAAGGAAAGTTTGCTGATGAGAAATGACAGAGCATTTTTTACATATGTTAAATAGCGTTATCAAGGTTAAGCATCTGGTGAAGCCTTTATTAACAATCTCACTTTACTTTTCCTACCTTTCTAATAGGAGTGCATCCTGAAGTCTTCTAGGATCTCCAGAGTGAAAATCACTGTGGTCAAGACTCTAACTTGGAGGGACCATGGAACAGTATACAGCAAACAGCAATAGTTCAACAGAGCAGATTGTTGTACAGGCTGGACAGATTCAGCAGCAGGTATGGAAGTAAAACTGCTTTAAACATCACAGCAAAAGAGCTGATAATAGCACTGCTCAGTAGCGGAATCGAGAGGTCTCAGATCTTATAAGAGTGGGTCTGGTGACTTGTGCCGAAGTGCTTTTCAAAGATTGGATTTTTTGCAGTTTCTCTCATTTTCTCTGTTCAGAAGTCTATATCCAGTCCATAACCACTTAGAATTTGATTTCATGGGAGCCTGGTTTAATAGAAAATTGCCCCCTTTTATCGTATTAGAAATCAAACACCTAGTCTGTTTTCAGATGGAATTATGGAGGGGTTTTTTTTGTTCTTCCTGGATTCAATTTGGTTGTTTCTCTTATTGATTAAGCTACCTTGTGGTCTAGTAAGGCTTTGGCCACAGTAAACAAACCAAGATAGCTTCTAAGAAATCCACTGTCCTTTGATTTGATCCATCACAGTGCTTATTTTGAAAAGCTCTAGTTTAACATGAGGATAATATTTAGATAGCCACACTTATGGGTAGCATATATTAGAAAGGAATTCCCTGCTGCTGGTTTATCCTAATTAATATAGGTTGCCTTCTTGAATTTATACACAGATTACATTTTCTGATGATTTATACCTGGCTTTATTTTAGGAAAACTTCACTGGTTTTTTCTCCCTGGAAGAAAAGAAATTTATTATGCATTGATTTAACCTTAGGCCAAGATTGGGAATGTTTTATTTCCAAAATGGAACTTAGATAATATAGAAAAGTAGTTAGTAGGGAGGGCAGAGGATGTTTTGATGGTGAGTTGTTCCATCTAATGATCAAAGAAAGGAGCTACCCTTGATTAAAAGAGATTAATTATCGAAATTCCTTTGCTGGCTTTTCCTTCCACGTAACTGCAGCTTCCTTCAACTGCCTTGGTAGAAAAGGGGATTCCACAGAGGACCCTCCATTCGTACCAATGCCCTGGTGGGTGAATTCTTGTTCTGTCAGAACTTACTATTAGGAGTAATAAAAATTAGGTTAAATCTGTGAAAACATTGCTTCTAAGGTAGTCCAGCTGAGTAGGAGTAATCCTAGTTTGGGGACACAAGAGCAGTGACCTCTTGAAGATGATTTTGGCTCTAGTGATTACCTTCATTCTTCCTTTCTGGGGATTGCATTTCAGTTCCAGAAATTCTTCATTGTAGCTTCAAAGCTGCTAAAACCTGATTAACTTTTTTGTTCTTGTGAATTCAATGGAGGAAATAAAAAGAGCTTTAAAATAACTTCACGAAGAAGGATCAAATACCTATTTTTGGAGGGAAGGACTGTGTTAAAAATGTTTTTGTTAATGATGTCAGCTATATTGGGTTTTTTGAGTCATGGAAGTGTGTTTTGAGTTCCACTCTGGGGACAAAGGGCTAATATCTGTAATCTGTTACTTCAACAAAACAGCTTCAGTATAGGGAGTCTACAGTTTGAAAGTCCTGTGTAGGGTGGGGCTATTGAAAGAAGACCCTCCCTCTCCCATAAGAGGTAAGGTGACCTCATGTCTTGAACTATACATTTCCTTCCTGACACATTTCAAGCTCTTCCTGTTCCTGTTCTCAGCAGCAGGGTGGTGTTACTGCTGTCCAGTTGCAGACTGAGGCCCAGGTGGCATCCGCCTCAGGCCAGCAAGTCCAGACCCTCCAGGTAGTGGTGCCCTCTCTGATTCTCTGTAAGCACTGCATGAACTTCTCCTCTCCTCATGTTTGGTGCTGTTTGTGGTAGGATCTCATGGAGAAATGGCAAAGTCAGTTGCATGTCTTTGATGCTGCTAACTTGTCTTTGAGGCTTAGAAGATGCCAGTTTCCTAATGTTTCATGCTAAATCATGTAGTGACCCCAGTATCAATTTTCTGAAAAGTGCCGTTTGGCTAATGTTTCTTTGGGAATGTCTGGGAAAGAATCAGTATAAGGGACAGGAAGAAATTCTTACAAGTGGCTTTAGAACCTATTTAGAGATCAAACTGTAATAAGATTGCATGGTAACTTTTCTTGAGTTTGTATTATGATAGTGGAGAAGAAAATATATACATTTTACTAGGGTAGATTGTGCTTTATTTTTATTAAAAGGACAACTTGGCTGTCCTGTCCTGCAATAATGATTGCACTTGACAAGATTGATCTAATCTCTGAATCTTGTTAATCTCTTAACTGCTATCTTTTCATTACCTTTCTTGGGGAAATAATGACTTGTCTTATTGTTAGATCTGCAGAGATTGCCCCATAGCTCTTGGACAGAGGTGGAATATGCTTTCTGTAAGTCTTAAGTATTATAGCCACCATTAGAATTCCTACTTAAACAATGCAGTTTCCTAACGTTATGTGTGACCAAGTTAAATATGTAAATTGGGGTTATATTTTGGCCGGTTCCTATATAAAGATAAGTGAAGAAGCATAAGTCTTTTCTGAGTTTATAGGTTACTTTAACTAAAATGACCATATTTTTGAGAAATTGACAAGATTTGAGTACCCTGCCTTTTTCCCTCCATTGAATGGAAATGATTCAGAGTAGGACCGAGAATGTAAAACTGGCATCTCACTTTATTATTAGTGCTGCTTAGCAAGTATCCTGCAGTGAACTACCCCTTATTGTACTCATTTCACTTTACCCTTTCAGCCCCACTCCCAAACCTGCCACTCATAGTGTTTGATGATGATGTACAGCCAATTCCGCACATAAATTAAGCTGAAATAAGCTGAGCTCATAGGTACTCCCAAACTATATTCAAATCTCAGTTCAGCAGTTTGTGATTCATGTTTCTCATGCTTGCTTCATCTTATTGAAATATAAAACAGTACTGTCATTAACCACTTGTGGAATGGGAATGTAACCTGCTCTTAACTGTATGGCTTCTTGTCTGATGCATGTATGCTTGTATTCATTCACATGTTGTAAAAACAGTGGGTTCCTTGGAGTCTCAAATAGTTCATCGTGTGCATATATAGGGAAAAGTGTGTCAATGAAGGGAAAAGTTAAGATGATGGATAGCCAGAAAATTACTAATAGCTGTGCCTTAAAACTTGTGTTTCCTACTTTAGGCAGATTTTATTTAAAGAAAGGGAGGTACTTTATGAAAATAATGGAAACCTTTCCTCTAGCGCTCTCAGTATTTTGGAGAATTTTAAATACTTCTTTCAGTTAGTCGTGCAATAAATATTCTGGAAAGTCTTTCCTCATAGAACATATGCAAGTCTTTAAAAAGTAAAGTGGAATTTCTCAATGAACAGTTTAACAAAACACAGGATTTGAATGTTCCTGAAGATTATGATATGCTTGGGGGTCGGGGGAGGCTTAATATCTAATCTACTAATCTAGGACAGATCGGTCTTTTAACTAATTCCTCTTATTTGAACATACTTTCACTAGCATTAATAATGATTATTTCAGATATATGGATTTTCTTTTGATCTGTTACAAATAATTCCTCAAAACAAAGATAGAAAGTTTGGACTTTCAGCTATTCTATTGAACAAAAGTGGCTTATTTTTTGGCTTTCAGAATGCAGTTGGCTAGATATTTTTATATTGAGACTCAAGATGTCACAGAGCACTTACAATGCCCCAGCTTCTAGAGTAATCCATTTACTCATTGGAGCTTGAAAGTTGGGAGTTTTTGGTGCACTTGAGCGCTTTGTATAATTTTCATATTTGTTAAAGCTAAAATAACTATGCAGGTATTGCAGGGTCCAGTGTGAGAAGTTCCACCACAGAGATTGCAAACTGACCAGCAATATATTTCTAGGCGTTTTTGCTAGTGGGCTCCTTGAACAACCACAGGATTAGAATTCTTAGTGAGGTGAAGAGGGTAGAAGATATATGTTTCATTTATGCTTGAGAAACTGTAGGGAGGAAGGGCATTCTATAAAAGCTCCCAGAGCTGCTCACTACCTAACCTGGAGTGGTTGCTAGGTTCAGTTTGATTTACTCCTTACAAGTTACTTAGAATTTATTTGCAGTCAACCACCATCCCCACCATCAGCCCTCCCTCTCATTGCCTCCTCTCCAGCCTTCACTAGAGAGTATTCCTGGATATTGGTCTAAAAACAAAAATAATAGCCTTGATGATTTGATTAAATACTTCTCATGGGTTTAGCCTGTATTTG
Organism: Delphinus delphis; assembly: GCF_949987515.2. Classification (NCBI taxonomy): domain Eukaryota; kingdom Metazoa; phylum Chordata; class Mammalia; order Artiodactyla; family Delphinidae; genus Delphinus; species Delphinus delphis. The sequence continues at coordinate 34,061,737 of NC_082692.2, read as the reverse complement.
ATGATAAATGCCTTGTATCTATTGAGACTTCCCAAAGACTGCTTATTCTCCATTATATCTGACCTTAAAGTATTCAGCTTGGCATTTAGTCAAAGATACTGTATTTTCAAAGAAGACTACTTGAGGATGAGGACTTGAGACTTATTTTCTTAGTGTCTCTCCTACCTTCTCCTCCTCTAGCAAGGCAGCAGAGTAGATGCAGTGATTGTCTTTTGGTAAAAACCATTTTGTGTCTTATGTTATTTCATTGTTCTTATTTTACTTTATTTTAGGTCCAGGGGCAGCCATTAATGGTACAAGTCAGTGGAGGCCAGTTAATCACATCAACTGGCCAACCCATCATGGTCCAGGCTGTTCCTGGTGGACAAGGTCAAACCATCATGCAAGTACCTGTATCTGGGACACAGGGTTTGCAGCAGGTGAGTGGTATTGTTAAAAATGTTTAGACAGAATAATAGGATACAGGTTTTAAGAAATAGGTTGTTGCAAACTGAAAATTGATATTGCACTTAATTGTTTCTTACTTTCTGTTCGCATTTAGTCGATTTCCCACCTTTGTAGTGTCAGTGATATAAAGCAGAGCTATACAGAAATTGGACATCTCTGGTAAGGACTAAGATATTAGACGTGATCTCAAATCAATGTAAAGAATATAAAAAGAATCTAGTTTAATAAAAGTAATTCATTGGTGTGATCTCAGTTGGCACTTCTGGGCACTGGGGGAGGGAATTTTATAGTCTTCATTTCCTTCCATGTAATTTATAACTTGAGTTATCTAGGAAGTGATGGAAATATTTCAGTTCAGACCTGTCGCACACACCTCAAGCTGTACTTAGAGCAAAATTTATAAACTTAAATATTTTAAAAGAACTGCAAATAAACAATGGTATTTCTCTTAGAAAGTTAGGAAAAGAACAAAATGAGCAAAAGATTGGTTAAAATTAATGAAGTAGAAAACCAACAAATGTAGAAAAGTAAATAAAAGCTGATTCCTTAAACAGACATATAGTTAGGTAAATCCACTGGAAAGACTGATTTGGAAACAGAAAACAAAAGTAAACAGGACACACAACTCTGTGGCATCAAATTTTTAGAGGGATTTTTATCTTGTTGGCAAAAATTTTAAACAGTAATTATATCCAGTGCTAGAATGGGTGTGAAGAAAATGAAACACTCATTATTTTTGGTAATTTTCAAATTCTAAAGTCATTTTGGAAAGGTATCTCACTCTTAAATACATAAGCCTTTTGATCTACCTGTCCTGCTTCAGAGAATCTATTCTATAGGAACAAAAGCATCAATATGTAGGGAAAAATATACAAAGACATTTGTACATGCAGCATTCTACTAGCAAAAAAATAAATAAAAAATGGTAGCCTGAGTGTCTGTTAATAAGGATAAAGAAATGGTTGAATACATCATACTGTATTCATATGGAGTGTTATGTCCTTGTTAAAAAGGATGAGCTGTTGGCTTTGGGTGAGGGGTTAATACTGAAGTATTGTTAGTGAGAAATAATTTTCAGAGAGGTATATACTTAAGTAATCTCACCTTTGTAATTAATAGCTAAATCCCAATGAGTATATATGTTTATGAACTTTTTACTAAAATTTTCTCAAGCTGTTTACATCTTTAATTTGTTTTAAGTTACAATTATTTCATTAATGTCTTCATTTTTCTGGAGGAATGTAATATAAGTTGAAAAAATTTGGCTATGCTTGATAAATCAAACTTTTAAGTTTTGCATATTCCCTTGTAGTCTTGTGCACACCTTTCAGACATAGTTATACACATGCATATAGTTTTCATTGTTGTGTGTTTGGTGTTTTTGTTTGTTTTACTTTGCTTTTTTTTATCCCTTACATGATTTTCTTATCATTTTTAATTCCTTCATAACGGTCAATTTGATGAATCAGAATTTCTGATTTACAAAGTGTATTTAGGGATTTTTGTTTTATTTTTCTTTTTTTGCTTTTATAGGTAAGATTACTATAAATGTATTTGAATTTTATAGCTTTATTTTTTCAGTTGAATTTAATCTTATGGTAATTTCTTTGGATTGGAAGAATTGGTTGGGCAAAGGGTAAGATCATTTTTAATGCTATTGGCATATTTTTGCCAAGATAGAGTTTTAGTTAGGATTAAAAATAGTTTCCATGTTTCTCCATGCATAAATGTGTGAGCCTTTAAATATATTTTAGTGTGTGTACTTGCCTCAGTTTCACACTACTGTTTCATTTCTGTCCTTGCTGTCATTGCCTCGTCTCCAACCCCCCCCCTTGCCACTCCCTCTTCTCTGTTGAATAGAAATAGTGTGATTCAGTGCTAGGAACATTGTACCACGAGTGCGATGACCTGACTTCATTCACAGGTCTGCCATTAAACAAACTTTCTGATCTTGGCCAAGTCATTTGAGTGTCAGTTTTCTCATTTGAAAATGCAGTTTATATCAGGTGATTGCTAAGGTTCATTTCAGCTCTAAATTCTGTGATTTTTCAGCTCTAAATTTTGGGATTTTCTCTTTTGGCCTTTAAGAGACATTGAAATGGTTATTTTATTCCCCTCCCTCCAAGCAGGACTGTAACTAATCAAACCATCTTGGAAAATTTATTTTCTGTTAATGTTATATAATATGGCTCTAGGTGAGATCCCATAGCCTCCCTTAGAATGCTTAAAATTTCGATCCATTTTTATTAGAGGTCGCTTTAGTGTTTTTTGAATAACTGTGTCTTTTAGAAGTGTACTTAACCTCTTTTTTGGATTGCATCTTCTGTTTTAGAATTCCAGTGAAATCTATGCTCTCAGATTAATATCCCTGGCTTGATATAGACAATGGAACTAAAGTAGAGAGCCAAAAAATAGATGCAAGAATATTGGAAATTGGTATATAACAAAAATAGTATAAAGTATCAGTGAAGAAATGGTTTAAGAATGATATCAAAAAAGAAAATTATTCTCTACCTCATGCTATATCAAAAATACTTGCTAGATAGATTACAAATCTAAATGGAAAAAAGCATACTTGGAAACATTTATATTCTCTTTACAGGAATATTTTCTTTATGCTGTGGGGTAGAGAAGGATTTCTTAAAGACAAAAAAAAATTGATTTGACTACTTTAAAATAAAAACTTGTATACATCAAAATATATCATAAAACAAAGGTAGAAGACAAAATTTGGAGAAGGTATTTTTAACACTTAACTGGGTTCGTATCCAGAATACATTAAAAAAAAAAATTTTATGTATTGATGAAAATAACAATCCAGTAGAAAAATGGGCAAAGAATATGAATAGATAGAAGAGGAAACCCTATTGACCAGTAATACGTATTCCTTGCTATCCAAAACAGGTAGAAAAAGATCCAGATAACCAGATAAATTTCTTTACTTGTTTATTTACCAACACTTTCTAATTTAATTTGTTAAATCTCAGTGTTGACTGCAGGGATGTCTGATATGATAGTCTCAAACTTTCTATACAAAATCTTTTAAGGATTTTGTATATGCATATTTATAGAATCCCAGTTGGAAAAATTAGAAATTACTTAATTTTTTTTCAATATGTTATTATAAAAAACTTCAAACAGACAAAAACAAAGAGAATGGTATGGTGAATCCTCATCACCCATTTTAACACACAAACTAGTATTATGTTTAAGTAAATCCATTTTCATCTGTATTCCCCTACTCAAGGGTTATTTTGAATATATGTAGTACCATTTCATCTATTAAAAATATGGTATATTAGGTATATTTAGGGTATATTTTTAAATGAACATGCTTTTAAAAATATATACACATGCCAGCCTATCATCGTTTTAAAAACTGACGTTGATTCCTTAATATCATCCAGTATCTAGACAGTGTTCAAAATTCCCCCATTGTTTCATAAATGGAAAACAAGTTATCTCTAATTCATAATAGAGCAAAACAGGACTTCTTTTTTTTCCTCTTTAGGGCATTCCCTGCCTTCTAGAGGAATTTGGGTAACTAACACTCCAGAACCATAGGAGGCCAGTGTCAGCAGGATACTAATCTTTTATGTTCTGTTCCGCAGATACAGTTGGTCCCACCTGGACAGATCCAGATCCAGGGTGGGCAGGCTGTGCAGGTACAGGGCCAGCAGGGCCAGACCCAGCAGATCATCATCCAGCAGCCCCAGACAGCCGTCACTGCTGGCCAGACGCAGGTAATTCCACTGTCCACTGTGTCAACACAGGAGCACAGCTGCTTTGGGAGGGTTAGACAACTGAGTCAGATATTTCACATGTAGTAGAAATGGGGAAGAAAAATTTCTTTTTCTTAAAAAGGACTACATAGTCCTTTTCTTTGTGGTGTCTTTGGAATGCGTTCAATTGTGGCATTATTTATTTCCTACAGACGCAACAGCAGATTGCTGTCCAGGGGCAGCAAGTGGCACAGACTGCCGAGGGGCAGACCATCGTCTATCAGCCAGTTAACGCAGATGGCACCATTCTCCAGCAAGGTACGTGTGCCCGTCATTTCTGTGGCACTTTGGGGGCATCCTTCTTATCCTGAGCAAATGACTGCTTTCGAAATTTTGTGGCGACCTCTATATGACATATTTTTGAAAAACAACAAAATTTCCTCTAAGTCTCCGTTGATTGTTAGTTCCTTGTCACCAATGTGCGACCGTTGTTGATTCCATTTGTAGAACTACAGTGGTTGTTAAAGACAACCACTAGGACCCTACGGATTGTATAAGCTTTTTATTCTTTCTGGGGAGAAATGTTTTCTAAATAGAAGATTAGAAATATGGAGTTTCTTTAGTGGTAGAGACATACATCATAAGTCAAGTTGGCATTTATTGCTATTGCTGCTTTTTTTTTTTTCTGGGCCACTCTTCATTATTAATTTATTCCAAGAAGACTTATATGCCCACTGTGTATATGTAGCACATTACTAAAGTAGTTTTCTTCTCAAAGACCCTCTAGTCTAGTAAGTGAGACATGCATGTGACCAAATAAACACAGTGCATAGCCCTTATTAGAGGTATGTATTCTATGACTAAAGGTTTGACCTGTGATTAAAATTTGGCAGTATACAAGATCCAGTGAGTGCAGTAAGCGTGCTCTCCCATGACTCGGGCCTGAACTGGCAGGAGCTCAGAGAATGATGAACAAATTCTCAAGTGCTGCTGTTGATAGCTTGGGGGCTTGGAGTACCTGGTTTAATTGGAAGTTTTAGTCCTGCAGCTGTTTGACTCATTGTCAATTTAGGGTAGACAAATTAAAAGTTTATAAAAATCTTCATCCTGAAGCAGGTTATTCATATATATAAGAACGGTTGATATAGCTGGAGTCATACTGACCCATAGAAAGGGAAGCCTCCAAACTTTCTGGTCACCCATTGAAAACTATTATTGGAATACCCAGTGAAGTATCCACTTCAAGGGTAGTTTTATTCAGAACTGGAACCCAGATAGTTGATAGAATTTCTAAGATTGTGATTACTTGGATTATATACAGCAAACCAGGGAGAGAATGGAAGAGAGCTTCTTTTCCCCTTGTGCTATTGAGTATGTTTTTCCAGGGTGCATAAGTGTGGGCCACATAGAAGAGGGACTAACTGTGTTCCCTCCTTTCTGTGTACCTGTTTTTTGTTTGTTTTATGTTTTATTTTCTTAAAGTTACAGTCCCTGTTTCAGGCATGATCACCATCCCTGCAGCCAGTTTGGCAGGAGCACAGATTGTTCAGACCGGAGCCAATACCAACACAACCAGCAGTGGGCAAGGGACTGTCACTGTGACACTACCAGTGGCAGGCAATGTGGTCAACTCAGGAGGGATGGTCATGGTAAGAAAATTGATTTTTCATTTCACTGTTCTCACCTGTAATTTGTTTTTCCATGTATCTTTGTCTTTGAAAATTTCTTCAACTTGCAATTTGATATCTCTCATAAAGCTTGTTTATAATGCTGACCTCTTGGGATTGCAATTAATCCCATAAGACACTTACAGAGATCTACTTTTACAATAAGCATTACAACAAACCATAATTCATTCTGGGCACCTACTATGTGCCAGAGACTATTCTAGGTGCTAGAGATATAGCAGAAGATAAACAGATGTATTTGCTTTTCTGTAATCTTATTCATAATTCAAATAATGAAGGGAGATACAAACTACTGATCTTCGGGAAGTGGAAAGTATATTGCCCAGCGTGGGTAAAACAAGAAGTAAGTTCAAAATTAGAAAGATTGTAATCAATAGAGAAACCAAAAACTGTGATGTAGATATATTGGGAAAATAGGGAAGGAGAGTTGGGTGGTGTGAGTGAAAGCTAAATCCTCATATATGTCAAAATAGGATGTCAGTATACAGTACCTAAAATGGATAAATTAAGAATGAGTAGTAGAAACCTGCACAGAAGTAGAGGAACTACCAGAAAAAACAATACAACCATTCAAAGTTGTTATACTTGGGAAGATAGTGGGGCACGGGAGCCCGTTACTTGTTTCCTCATACATTTAGTACAGTGTTTTGTTTTTGTTTGTTTAGGAAAATATGGGTTGAATTATATAGTAAGTTAACAATTTAATTAAATTATTTATATAACTAAAAGCATTTAGTAGCACTTGGTCAATCTGAACCTATGTTCCTTTGTGTTTTCCTTGTGCTCTTTTATTGCCTTACGATTACCATTCATGACCATTAGATGGCAGCAGACATTCCTAGAAAATGGAGCAGTTGTGTGGACAAAAATTTGGACATGGTTGTGTCATTTCTCAGTATGGCTCCTTGGCCCCTATTACAGAATCATCTGGAATCTTTGTTAAAAATGTAGGCCTTCATCATCAAAAAATCTACAAACTAAATGCTGGATGGGGAGAAAAGGGAACCCTCTTGCACTATTGGTGGGAATGTAAATTGGTACAGCCACTATGGAGAATAGTATGGAGGTTCCTTAAAAAACTAAAAATAGAACTACCATACCACCCAGCAGTCCCACTACTGGGCATATACCCTGAGAAAACCATAATTCAAAAAAGAGTCATGTACCACAATGTTGATTGCAGCTCTATTTATAATAGCTAGGACATGGAAGCAACCTAACTGTCCATCAACAGATGAATGGATAAAGAAGATGTGGCACATATATACAATGGAATATTACTCCGCCATAAAAGGAAACGAAATTGAGTTATTTGTAGTGAGGTGGATGGACCTAGAGTCTGTCATACAGAGTGAAGTAAGTCAGAAAGAGAAAAACAAATACCGTATGCTAACACATATATATGGAATCTAAGAGAGAAAGAAAAAGGTCATGAAGAACCTAGGGGTAAGACGGGAATAAAGACACAGACCTACTAAAGCATGGACTTGAGGATGTGGGAGGGGGAAGGGTAAGCGGTGACAAAGTGAGAGAGTGGCACGGACATATATACACTACCAAATGTAAAATAGATAGCTAGTGGGAAGTAGCCGCATAGCACAGGGAGATCAGCTAGGTGGTTTGTGACCACCTAGATGGGTGGGAGGGAGGGACACGCAAGAGGGAAGAGATAGGGGAACATGTATATGTATAACTGATTCACTTTGTTATAAAGCAGAAACTGACACACCATTGTAAAGCAATTATACTCCAATAAAGATGTTAAAAAAAAATACCATATGTTAACACATATATATGGAATCTAAAAAATAAGGTCATGAACCTAGGGGCAGGACGGGAATAAAGATGCAGACCTACTAGAGAATGGACTTGCGGACGTGGGGAGGGGGAAGGGTAAGCTGAGACGAAGTGAGAGAGTGGCATGTACATACATACACTACCAAATGTAAACCGATAGCCAGTGGGAAGCAGCTGCATAGCACAGGGAGATCAGCTCGGTGCTTTGTGACCACCTAGAGGGGTGGGATAGGGAGGGTGGGAGGGAGACGCAAGAGGGAAGAGATATGGGGATATATGTATATGTATAGCTGATTCACTTTGTTATAAAGCAGAAACTAACACCATTATAAAGCAATTTTACTCCAATAAAGATGTTAAAAAAAATAAAATGCAGGCCTTTGGTGTAAATGTTCTCCAAGAATCTGCATTTAACTAAGTGTCCTATAAAAGCTGCTTTTTGTAGCATTCAGAAGAAAACTAACAGGGACCAATAAACTGTCTCCCATGTCCATACTTCATGTCACTAGTTAATAAGCTCTGATTTTCTTTTCACACAGATGGTACCTGGTGCTGGCTCTGTGCCTGCTATCCAGAGAATCCCTCTCCCTGGGGCAGAGATGCTTGAAGAAGAGCCTCTCTATGTGAATGCCAAACAGTACCACCGTATACTTAAGAGGAGGCAAGCCCGGGCTAAATTAGAGGCAGAAGGGAAAATTCCAAAGGAAAGAAGGGTATGTATAACATTGGGAAGGATACAGGATGAGAACGGCAGGGTTCTACTTTTGAAATTACCTTTTATGTAGTTTGTTTCCTTGAGTACCTTCCAAACATTGAAGTTAGATAGCTGTTACCTTTTGTAAAAGCATTTATTATTGCTATATGGAGCTGCAACTGCAATATTTAAAAAATATGACATAAATAGGGTGTTTTTTTTATCTTACGTAAAAGAAGTCCAGAGATAAATTGTCTTGGGCTGTGGTAGCACATTGCCAGTCCTCAAGACCCATTCTCCTCCTTTCTTACTGTCCTGATATTCTTAGTGTGCTGTCCATAGTCCAAGATGACTGTCTGGGCTCTAGCCTCGGAGCAAAGGGAATAAGAAAGGCATTCTTTCACGGAAACATTCAAGAAGTTCCATACATCTCACTAGCCAAAATTTAATTACATGGCCACACCTAACTGCAAATAAGTATAGGAAATGCAGTCTTTTTACTGAGCAGCCAACTAAAATTTGGTTTGTTATTAAAGTGAAAGAGAGGATATATATTGGGAGGTAGGTAGTGATCTCTCTCATATCTTTGGGGAATCTTTATTTAGTTATTACTCTTTTGGCATTTACATTCTTATGATAGTTAGATATGGCTAGCTGCTGTTTATGTTTTCTCCAAAGATTTCTCCATAATACAAGGTCATAATTGCCCCCGGTGGCTTTGATCACAGCTGTCCTAAACTTTTGAGCATTAGACAGCTATGCTAGTTTCAGCTAGTAGTTTTATTTTTCTTATTTTAGAAATACCTGCATGAGTCTCGGCACCGTCACGCCATGGCACGGAAGCGTGGTGAAGGTGGACGATTTTTCTCTCCAAAGGAAAAAGATAGTCCCCATATGCAGGTAAGAAGATTTATACCATTTATTCTTGTCTTTACTGCCTTGTATTTTCTTGGGTGGAAGCCTTCGCATTGTCCTCCTGACATTTTCAAACTAGGTACTAATCAGTCTCTAAACTAGATGCAACATTGTGTGTCTTAGAGCCCTCTTCACCTTAAAAGAACTAAGGTCTTTAATCAGTGGCCTTTTTTCCCTCCAGTCTTTGCCAGTTATTACTATTAATTCCTTCTTGAAATTCTCACTTTTCTTGATTTTCAAAGAACAGGTTTGTTTCTTAGTGTAGTAGTAGTAGCAGCAGCAGCAGCTAACACTTAACTGCTATGTGCCAGCCATTATGTTGAGCACTTTTCTTTTGTAAGCATTTTTTCATTGAATCTTTACAACAAGCTCAAGCCCCATGAGGTAAGAATTATAGTTTCCATTTTACATTTGAATCTGAGGTTTAGAGGGATTAAGTCATTTGCCTAAGGTAAAATATTTAATAAAATGGTGCAACTGAAATTCATACCTAGGCAGTGTAATTCCAGAACTTAGTCTGTAACCATACTGGTTCTTACATCTAATTTCACTGATTATATCGTATTGGCATTTCTAGTCAGTGTGTCCAAAATAGAACTGTTGGTTTTTATTTTATTTTTTTATGACTAAACCAAACACTCATCTCAACAAGTGACATGTCCATTCACCCAGTTATTAAAGCTACAATTGTCCAATTCTTGAAGTCCTCTTGGTTTTAACTCTAAAATATACTCTGAATCAGCTTACTTTTTTCCCTCGTAACTGCTGTCAGCCTGGTCTAACCTGCTCTTCTTTGCTTCAGTTACAGCAGCTGCCTCGTCTCCCTTCTTCCCCTCTTGTGCCCCTCTCCACATCTTAGTGTGATCTTTCTAAACGTGTATCATATCACCTCGCCATCCTGCTTCAATCCCTTCTACTCCCACCCTTTTCCATTTGCACTTAGACTAAAATACAGAGTTCTTAAATCTGAGAGGCCATATCCAGAGGTCTCTTCTACCCCATTATTTTCTCACATCTTCCTTTTCTTTTGAGTGCAATAGTGATAATAATCATATTGTTTTATCTGTGTGATCATGCAGTAGTTATCTCCTTCACTAGACTGTAAGCTGTGTAGAAAGTCGAGGATTGTTGTTCTCGATTGTACTTAGCATGATGCCCACTTAAGAACAAGCACTCAGTAAATGTTTGTTGAATTAATGCGTTCCTCCCATTTACTGATGCTTTATTCTGTATACCCATCACATCCCACCTGCACTACTGTCAAATCTGTCTTTATAAGATGGTGCTTTCTTAATCATGTCAGTCCCGTGCTCAAGGATGCATGCTAGTTGCTCATTGCTTTCTGCAGCAGATCTCAAACTATTTCTGTAAGTTACTTAGCCTCACTTTCTTCACCAGTAAAGTGGGATGCTGTTGATACTTTATAGGAATGTTGGGATTTCATGCAGTAAGTCACATTAGGCACCTGTTTAGCACAGTGCTTAGCGCATGGTGAGAGCTCAGTAGAGGCTGGTTATTGTTCATGCTCACTGATCAAGACCCAGCCTCTGTTCCTACCACCTCCAGAAATGTTTCAGCTTTTTCTTGGATCACACCAGTTGAGGCTTCAGAGTGTTGGAGGAACTGAAGGTGGTTATTGTGGAGTGTTGCAAAAAGCTTCCAAGGACTGATCCTCTCCCCCCTTTTTTTTCCACACTGCACGGCTTACAGGATCTTAGTTCCCCGACCAGGGATTGAACCCAGGCCATGGCAGTGAAAGCGCCAGATCCTAGCCACTGGACCGCCAGGGAACTCCCAAGGGCTGTTCCTTGTCTGAACACTGCAGGTGTTTTGTAAAAGGCAGGCAGTAGGCAGAGTTTAATGGAAAGAAGATTAAATCGGAGCCAAGAGATTTGGGAGTTAGTGCTTGCTGGGCTCCTCCGTAACTTTTTGACTCTTGTCCAGGCAAATCACTTCACCCATCCAGGCTTCAGGTCTATCTACAAAATGAGTGCATTAAAGTAAATTAATTCCAGCGTCCTCTCCAGCCCTGCTAAGTGCTCAGTATTTAAATATGATGATCAGAAAATATACAACATGACTTGGTTTCTCTGGGTCTTTTTCTTAGCCGCCTAAGGACCCTTAATCCTTAAGCATAGAGCACAGCATAGGTGCCTAGAAAAGAGAGATACTCTCAACTCTGGAGTGTTTATTAATGGAATGCCAGGCGAGACTTGGAATCTTTTTATGAATAAGGTGTATTGTCTCTTCTTTGCTAATGGAGCTGCGTCTCAATCCGTGTGTGCAGACTTAGATACATCACAAGCCTTTGGTTTACTTAGTTTGTGTATTTCCCTTGGTGATAAGTAGTGAGAGCCATGAGTTCCCAGTTCTTTTGCAAAGGACTTTAATTGTTATGCTTTCTTTGTAGGATCCAAATCAAGCAGATGAAGAGGCTATGACACAGATCATCCGAGTGTCCTAACCCCAGGCCATGTGATGGAACTGATCACGGTCATGTTCCTCGCACTGTTTCCCACTGTTCCAAGGAAACTGATCACCTCTTCCAATGGGACACTGACGATTACATTCTGCCCTTTTCTACAGGACAGAAACCACTTAGTTTTTAATAAGTGGCTTAGTATTATAATTGCAAGGATGTCTGGCAAATTGAAGTTGCAAGCCTTTGACTCACCCTTTCAGTCAGGACTTATTTCAGACTGTTGGTGACATTGACATTTCATGGATTGGGATGATGCAGGGGACCCATGCCAGCCCAGCAGTACCACACCTAGCACTTAATGTTGACTGGTAATGCCAGCCAGCCATCTCAGCAGAGGAGAACGACCTTCTCAACCTAAACTGCAGTCAGGGAAGCTGCAGCCCACTCCTTCCCATGGATTCCAAACAGCGCCCATCCCTCTGATGGGGGATCTCAGGCTGACTAATGGACACTTTGTATTCAGAGATGGTTTCCAGGCAAGGAAGCTTCATCTCATGATATGGAAACAATAAATTCTCTGAGATACATGCATCTAATCTGTGGTAATAATAAGAATCCCTTCTACCCAGATGATAGGTTGGTATTTTTGGACTCCAGCCAAGAAGAAGCTAACGCTGGGGATAGACTGATAAAAGACTCAAGCACTAAAAATATAGCTGAATCTCTTAGCTTTGACAAGTTGTGGTCTGCTTGTCTGTCGACAGGTCATATGGACTGTAGTTCTTGCTGTGGTTACTTTTAAGACAACTTAGAGTGTGCTGGGCCTTGACACTGCCTTTCCTAAGTAGAGAACAAAATTATAGAACTTCTGTGCCGAAGTGCTGAGGACATTTGTAGTAACTCCTTAACAGAGCAGAACTAGAGATTTTCAATCACAGGCTTTGTGACAGCATTTGGGGAATAGAAAGGTTCATGTTTGTTTCCGTCTAGAAGGACAAAGGGTAGTATATATACTCTGATGTTGTCATAGCACGATTCACCAGTGGATGGATACCTGGGATGGATCATTAAGATGAAGAGAATAATTTACATTTATACTATAACCTTTTAACAAGCACGGAAAGGGAAAAGTCTGAGATTTGGTCCTTGACAATTTCTGGAAAGCACTGTTCAATCAAGCTATCCTGGACATAGTCCAGGTTTGCCTACTAGAGCTTGAGATGTATGTTGGCTTCACTCCTGCGCTTTGTGCTGGCCCTGGAGAGCGAACATTCTCATTCTTCCCATGGCAGCTGATTCTTTGGTGCCAGTTTCTGTTTGTTTCCCCTTTTCTCCGTAGGCATTGTGCGGAAAGGTTTTCACATTGCATCCATGTTCTGGGGATAAACTGCGGACTGGAAATAGAGATTCCTGCAGGGTCAGGAACAGGACCACAACTCCCAGAGTGGATTGTGCCTCAGTAATCTGTTTCTTTTCTAAACGTGGAACCCTGGGAGAACTAAGATGATATTTCAGAAGAGTTGCTGTTTTCTTGGAAACAAAGAAGGAAAACAATCCTTTTGAAGAACATTTGGGTTTGATTTAAATACCAAGAGTAGAGATTGGCTCTTTCTTTGATTTCACTCTAGCTGTATTAAGAAGGAAAAGAAATTAAACCCTCTAAAGAAAACATCACAAAGGGAAATCACTGTAGTGGTACAAAATAGAGGTACAGAGCTATGCAAAGAAAGCAGGAAGTGAAGTATCTCCCAAGTCCCTTGAATCTAGCCATCTGTCCTGGCTTGCGGATGTTAGGCAGGGTTGACCTGTGGGCTCACTAGAAACTTCTGGCTCTTTATGTGAGTTTCAGGTGTTAACTTTATTCAGTAAGCCCCAAGTTCTTCAGATGATAGATTACTAAAAACAATGAAGAGTTTATATCCTTTGGTTTGTTTAGGAACCTTCAAGATGCAGAGTTCAGAAAGAAATTCCTCAGACCTAATTTCTAGTACTTAAGCCAACAACAGTTCTAAAATGCTATTTATTTGTGTCTGTAAGTTTGTACATAGTAATACCAACCTCATATTGTTGCGGATTTTTGTTTTCACGAGTTTGAGTTTGGTTTTATTTGAAATGCTTCAGTTGTCATTTTGTCATTGCCATTTCAGGTAGCTCATGGCCCTTTTATTGTGGTCATTTTAGCACATAATAACCCACAAAGTGGGGGTGAGGTTTGGATTCTTTTGTTACTAGAAGTTCTTTTATTCATTTGTCCTTGTGACTAGTGATGGCTTCATAGATGCAAAAAGAGTGAATGGATGAGTGAATAACTGGTTTAATGCATAGTTCACTTCTTGAGTGCTTTTTTTCACAGGATAATTGTAAATATATATTTTAATTGCACTGGTACATTGAACATGTCAGTGTCTATACCACTGGACCAACAGCATTTTTCTGGCTAATGGGTGCCTGGTAATAATGTCTTGATTTTCCTTTGGGACTCAACTATACGGAAGGTTTTTTCCCTCAGCTGTAGGGGGAGCACAGGTGATTGATCATTGATGTCATTTCAATTGTTATTTTTTAAAATAAATTTATAAAATGCTTTAAAAGTGTCTTGAATTTTGAGGAGTCTACATCCCCTGGGTTCTGGGTTGTGTTTATAATGCTGATATTGTGAACTCTGTAAACACGCATGTAAGCTCTGTGGACAGTGTGTCAAACTTGAGAGTGTCCAGCCTTTCAGCTGTGTCTCCCCTTCATCTCTTTTCCTTCCCTTTCGGCCCTCCCACCCTACTGAGGAAATATTTTCTGTCGCCTGTGGACTGATCATACATTTGGTCTTCCCACTGTAAGTGTTCGTGAAAACACGATGAATTAATTCCATGAGTAAAATTAGCCCTTCAGTTACCAACAAAACAGCATTGTTATATGATATATTGTAGAACTAAGAATAGTAAAGATGTAATTTTTAGATTTATTTATGCAGAAAAACATAGATGCATTTCTGATTGTTAAAAATCCACAACACGCTCGTCCTTTTATTGCTTTGTGTTCACCAATCTGAGCCACAGACCGGCAGCCTCAAATGGGCCATTACCACACGAAGTGTGAGAAAAAGCGCGCAGGGGGAGTACTCCCGTGAGACCAAATGACCTGTCCTGGCAGACAACAGAAGTGGAATAAGTTCCCTAACAAGGAAAAAGACTTCCTGTGTTAAACGGCCTTAGTCTAACGGTGTTAAATTTAAAAACCATCCTGAGTTTGCTTTAGTCAGATGCCAATGGAACTTGTCCTTAGAAAATAATACGAGGAAAAGACCACCCTATTGATATTTATCCCAGGTAATCAGTTTTATCGTAAAAGCAGCTTCACGTTTGAAAGAGATTTTAAAACGTCAGGCTTTGCTCCTTCGAACGCGCCGCCCTGCCCTCCTTCCGCCCCTCCGCCCCCGGAATCCAGAGCAAGCGCAAAAGCTTTGAAAACAGGTGGGCGGGGCCCCAAGGAAGCCCGCACTGATTGGTTGGCGGGAGGGACCCGTCAGGGCCGTCGTTGCGGATTGGCTACTACGCGAAGAAACGCTGTTACAGGTCGTTCGGCGAAAAATTTCGCCGCTGCCGTCGCCGCTATGGCGACGGGTAAGGGGGTGGCGACGCCGCCTCTGTGGCCAGTAGAGGCCCGGCTGGCGGCGCTGCTTCCAGACCTGCTGGTCTTCAGAAAGCCCCGGGGATCGGAACACGAGCTTGCCACGGCCCAGGGCGTCCTCCTTGGCGTCCACGTGACGGGTGAGGGCGAGGGGAGGTGCGTCGCTCTCCCGACCTGCCGGAGGGGCGGCCGTTGGGCCACAGCTGGTAGAGTCCGCGGCGGTTACGGGCCTGGCCCCGGGGCGAGCTAAAGGCACGGTTTCATTGCACTTTCGCCGCCGCCGCCGGAACCTGAGGGTCATTTTCCGAGCAGGAGGACGCCTTTTCGGACGACCTGTCGTAGCCCTGGAGTTCACTTCAGCGATGATGAAATTGAGACTCAGAAAGGGGAAAGGGCTTTTTCGGGGCCATATGTCAGGCTTTGGACCCAAGTTTTTCCCCAGTCCCGAGCATTTTCCAATAAGCATTCTGCTTCATCCAATGATTTTGTTTAGTTATTTCCTTCTTTGGGCCCATAAGTAGGTGCCCGCCATTGTTCTAGGAGTTGAGACCTAGCAGCTACTTTGAGAGTCGTTCCTTTAACAGGTATTTGTGGAGTTTATGTGTCACGGATATGAAGATGAGTGATTCGGGTGCCTGTCCTCGGAGGAGCTCACCATATGAGTTCTCCACAAAGCTTTCATCCATTCTCCTTGTCAGTGGTTTCTCTATCCCTCACGTGGGTGGGGAGAGGGGAACCCTACAGGTTCCCTTGGCCAGGGAGCCTTAAGAGAGTATGATGGGAAAGCAGTAGTAGCTGGATTCCAATGAAAAGGGCACTTGTGGGTGAATCTTCACCATCTGCAGCTTCTAGAAACATGGGGAAGGTAGCCCTCTGGACTCCCAGAGGCAGCAGCAGCCAGCCTGGCCCTGAGTACTTGCTAAGTAACACCACGTTAAAGGATAATGAAATTACTCATCTTGAAGAGATCTGCTTCTGTTCCACTGGCCTGATGTGTGGAGGGAATAGAGCCTAAAAGTTTAGGATTTGCAGCTAACATAGTAATTTTTTCTTTGTTGGTCAGGGTTTACAGCATTAATGGACAGGTTCAGCCTGAGCTGCAAGTCGGAACGTGACATGGACACATTGGCCCACATCTTCAGTTATTACATTAGTGACATCGTGGAGCGTGAGTGACCGTTGTAGGGGAGCAAGGAGGTGTGGTGATGGGCTCTTGAGGGTTTGTAGCAGAAGGGGGCTCGGGGGCACTTTAAAACATACTAAAGTGACATCCCTTTAGTGTCACTCATCCTTTATTTCTTCAGGTTGCCTCTGACGAGCTAGATCTTTGCCTGTATCTGCCATTCTACGCAGTCGCACATCCTGTTGACTCGGTGTTCAGAAAGGGGGAAAATGCTGATTTTTACTTTGCATGTTTGTGTTTTATTTCAAAATAAAGTATTCCTCAGGTTGTGTCTTCTAACAGTAATATAATGTGCCTCGTGTGTATATCAGATATAATTTACAGAACACCTTCCCATTGTATTACTGCATTTTGATCCTGTGAAGTAGGACTGAGTTTTATTTTCTGCCATGTATCAATACTAAGCTGTGGATATTTGCCTAATCTGAGGAGAAAAAAGAAAACCTTTTCATTTGTACAGTAAACATGTTTTGAGTACCTACTCTGTGACATAACAGTGTAATAGGTGCAGGGAGTGCAAAAACCCATTCTTCGAGGAGTTTTCAGTCTAGTTAGGTCTACCTAACAGAAATTACTCTGGCCCTATACCCTTTAGTACTAATATAACATTCCCTTCATGTACTGACAGTATCCTGTTGAGTTATGTCCATCATTCTGAGATTCACCAGAATGATTACTTTGTGGCATCTTCTTTAGCCACATAAAGTGGCTATGTGACTCACCCCTTACCCCTGAGGAACAAGTATAAAAAATATTTTGGGAATTCCCTGACGTTCCTGTGGTTAGGACTCTGCGCTTCCAATGCCGGGGCCGGGGTTTAATCCCTGGGCCAGGGTTCAAACTAAGATCCTGTAAGCCAAACGGCACTGCCAAAACTTTTTTTTTAATTTAAAAATAAAAAGTCTTTCAATTGATCAAGTTTAGATGAAAGAAATAGAAATTATGTATCATGTGTGTATGATACATAATCATGTGTATGATAACACCAGGAGTCGCTGGGTACTAGAAATACATGGAAAAATAAGAAAGACACAGTGTCTGCCCTCATGGAGATTGTATTATTGTGATCTGATGGAGGGTAGGTGGTAAGAATGAAAGCTGGAAGAGGCATTTGGAGCAGCTGTGGAGAGATGATGGAAATTTCATCTAGGTTAGTGATTCTCAACCTTGGCAGGACATTAGATAACCACTCAGGAAGCTTTTAAAAATCCTGAGGTCTAGGCTTCACCCTAGTTAAATCAGAATGTCTTGGGTTTCCCCCAGGAATAAGGATGTTTAAAGTTTCATAGGTGATTTCAGTGTGCAGTAAAAGTTGAAACCATTGGTCTAGATACATGCTATGAAGGGAGCTATATAGAGATGAATTGATTTGAAATATATTTTGCAGTTCAGCAGACAGGATTTTCTAATGTGTTGGATTTCAGTGGGAAGTGGTGAGGAAAGGGACCCTCAAGTTTTTTGCCTTTCATAACTGAATTTATGGTGATGTCACTTATCAAGATGGGAAAGATGGCTTTGAGAGAAAATCAAGGGTTCTGTTTTAAGTATATTGAGTTTAAGATGTTAATAAGTCAGTCAACTGGAGAAATGAAGTTAGTGGGTATGATTGAGCCTGGAGCTCAGAGAATAGATCTGTTAGAGATGAAAAGTGAATTGATGGCATAAAGAGGTTACTTAAAGAACTGATTGAGTCCACGTGGAGAGAGTGTAAATGAAGAAAAAGAACCTAAGACTGAGGAACTCCAGGGGAAGATTAGGAAGAAAGAACCTACAAAAGAGACTATAAAGCAGCCAGTCAGGTAGGATTCTGTGGTATTCCTGAAGCCAAAGGGGAGATAGTGTCTCTAGAAGAAGAGGGCCATTCTAGCTGGGTTGAAAATGAAAAGTGTCAAAAATAGTGATGTCTGAAAAACACTGAATTTAGCAAAATGAATGCTGTGTTGATTTTGATCATTTTAGTGAAGTGGTGGAAATGGAAGTCAGATTGGAATAAACTGAGAAGAGAATGGTAGAGGAAAAAAAATAAGCATGAATTTGATAGGAGGAGAAACTTGTATATCGCCAGCTCTTTTGAGAATTGTTTTGCTGGGAATGTAACAAAAATTGAGCTAGTAACTAGAGAAGAAGGCAGAGTCAAGACTAGGTGGGTTAATTTTGATGTGTTTTGTTTTCTTTTTTTAAAAAAAAGATATTAATGGGAATGATGGAGTAGAGAGAAGATAAGGAAAGGAGTGAAGTTCTTGGGAGGGTGAGAGGGACTAAGATGCAGAGCACCAATAGGGGGATGGCTTTGAAGATAACAGGAGGACTTCTCTTCCATTTTAGAGAAGATGGATAAAGGAACAGACAGATTTGAGGAGAAGCTAGGGGAAAGGAAGAAGGAGTCTAAGCCTTGGAGTGAATAAATTGACCAGAAAAGATACGAGGAAAAACTCTGTAGGCCATTCTTTTCATCATATATTATTCTGCCATGATCTGGCATGTCTCTGATTTCGACTCATTTTCCTCTCTCTCCCTTACTTGATTTCAGATGTGCTCTGTTTTGGAGGGGATATCCTAAATATCACAGGTATTTTTCTTTTTTTCCTGAATATTTAAAGCACTGTAAGCAAGGAAGCCTATAGGTGGAATTTGGCATGTTTGTTTATTCAGCATTGTTTGATTATTTAGTATGTGCTGGGCCCTGGGGAAACAAAGATGAGGAAGACACAGTCTCTGCCTCACATGATCTCCCAGTCTAATGGAAAAGCCTTGTCCATATTAAGCTCCCACGTACTTTACATTTTGTTCACATTGAATGACAGGAAAATAAGTGCCTATAAAGCATTCATGAGAAAACTAATGAGAAACTTGGTCATTAATAGCAGAAGCTAAGTAGGGAAGAAGTCTAGCTTGTTTCCTATCTGGAAAACTCTTAGGATTCTTAACAGCTATATGCCATAGAGTTGGCCTGTCTTTTCATTTAAACTTAAACAAACCACTTAAAATCTTAAAATTCAACTTGAATGTAAACCTACACTTCGTGAACCTCTTAGATCTGTTAGTATACTGATGGAGAGAAGAGTACCAAAAATAGCCCTAGGTTTTAGGAACATTTCAGCTTCTACTTAGTCATGTTTTTATATGCTGAATAGTTTTAAGGATCTAAGGCCGTATTGTAACCTAGTATGATGTATAGGGCCAAGAAACCTTGTCTGACACCTTGCATGATATCTTCTGCATTATTGGGGGCTTTGCTCTGGCAGGTGAATCCAGATGTTTGATCTCTGTCAGCCTATCTTGTGTCTCTACAGGGAATGTGCTCCTGGCACTCTGGACAGTGGAACAGGATCAACTGAGTGACATCATTACCCTGGTGGCAAAATGCAGTCTGGAGATACAGGAGAAATTTGGGATCTACCATACCAGAGAAGGCCAGGACCTGCAGCTAAAGATAGGTATTAGCTACCAAAAGAGTGATCAGTTGGAAAACAAAACAAAACAAAACAAAACAGTATAAACAATTCAAAAGATAAATGACAACCTGGAAAAAAATATTTGCAACTTATATCACATAGACAACAGGTGAATTTTCCTAACGTAGAAAAAACACCTAGAAATCAAGAAAAGACTAACATTCTAACAGAAAAGTGAGCAAAGAACATGAATAAATAACACATAAACAAAGAAATCATCCCTTGTAACTTGGGAAAAACTGGTCAACTTCATAATAAGAAAAATGCCAATTGAAAGTACCAATTGAGATCATTTCTTACCTAGAGCTATGGAAAAATTCAGATGCTGAACACACTGTTGATAAGGTTGTGAGGAATAAGCCTTCTCACACAGTGCTGGTGGGAGTCAACAGTGGTACAACTTCCCTGGAGGGTGATTCAGTAATCTCTACCAAGATTACAAATGCATTTTTTCTTCAACCCAGCAATCAACATTTATCCTTCAACCCCAACGTTTATCCTATAGATATACCTGAGTATTTATAAAATATCATATGTATAAGACTATTGATTGCAATATAGATTGTGATAAAAGGTTGAAAATTATCTGTAGGAGACTGGTTAAATAAACAATAATAGGTCTACCCAATGAGATTCTCTGCCACTTTACAAAAAGTTGTTTTGATATAGCAATATCTCCAAAATATAGATGAGAAAAACCAAGATGCAGAGCACTGTGTTTAGTATGCTACCTTTTGAGTAAGGAGGAAAAATAAGAATTTTTCTTATTTGTTTATATTTGTATAAAGAAACACTGGAAAGATATGTAAGAAACTAATAAAAGTTACCTGTTGGGGGAAAATAGTGTAGATAGGTATATAGGTGGAATCAAGACTTTTCAATGTATATCCTTTATATAGTTTGGTTTTTTAATTATGTTACTGTATTACATTATCAAAAATATAATGCCATAGAAATTTAAAAGCTGTACACAGAGGCCATGGTTTCAACAGGGTCAGGATTGAAGGCGAAGCTCTATACGAAAAACTGCTTCACAGGAGTCCAGAAACCTCAAGGGGTTTCTGAAGTTAGGGCAAAAGTTGGCTCCAGCTATTCATTTGTATTTTGAGGAACAGAAGTGAAGAATCATATTGTGAGTTATATGGCATCTCTCCTATCCTACCATCTTTTTTTTGTTCTGGTTTTTGTTTTATTGATAGGTAATTCATAATTGATACTGTACATAGACATATTTATATACTTTTGAAACCATCACCACAATCAAGATAACGAACATATTCAACACTCACTAAAGTTTCCTGTGCCCCTTTATAAACTCTCCATCCCACTACTCCCCTCCCCATCCCCAAGCAACCACAGATCTTTCTATCATTGCTTTTTTTTTTTGGCCAGCTTGCGGGATCTTAGTTCTCTGACTAGGGTTATTTGTACACTTTTTGATCTACAATAGGATTATTGTCAATTTTTGGCTATTACAAATAAGGCTGCTATGAACATCTGTATACAAGTCTTTGTGTAGACTTATGCATTTATTTCTCTTGGTTAAATACCTAGGAGTGAAAGGGCTGAGTCATAACGGTAGATGCATGTTTAACTTTTTGAGAAATTGCTTATCTTTTTTCCAAAGTGGTTGTACCATTTTACATTTCCACCAGCAGTGTGTAAAGGTCCCACTTTCTCCATGTCCTAGTCAACATTTATTATTGTCTGTTTGTAGAACTTCCTTTGACGTTTCTCATAGTGTGGGTTTGCAGGAGATGGGTTAGTTTAGCTTTTGTGTGTCTGAAAAAAACCTTTATTTCACCTCTGGTTTTGAAAGGTATTTTCCCTGGGTATAGAATTCTAGATTGACAGGAATTTTTTCCTCTTACATGAAAGCTGTTGTTCTGCTGTCTTCTAGCCTGCAGTATGTCCAACAGGAAATCTGCTTTCATCTATATTTTTGTTTCCTTGTATATAATGTCTCTCCCCTTCCACCCCAGCTGCTTTTTGATTTGGTTTTAGGTAATTGGATTGTGATGTACCTTGGTACAGTTTTCTTCATTTTTCTTCTACTTGGGACTCATTGAGATTCTTGTATCTCTAGGTTTCTAGTTTTTATAAAATTTAGAAAATGTTCTGCCATTATTTCTTCAAATAATTTTTTCTCTCTTCCTCCTCCTCTGTGTAGTTACACACATATTAAGCTGCTTGAAATTGTCCCACGACTCACTGATGCTGTGTTCATTGTTTTTCTATCTTTTTTCTCCCTGTGTTTCATTTCGGATGGTTTCTGTTGCTATGTTTTAAAGATTACAGATCTTTTATTTTGAAAAGTCTAATTTGCCTTTGATCTAATATATTTTCTTGTGTATTTTTGTAGTGTATTTTTCATCTCAGGCCTTGTGGTTTTCATCCATATGAAGATACCATATCCTCCATGTCCCTACTTGTTTAGTATCTCTCTAGTTCTTGAATATATGGAATATAGTTATAACTTTTAATGTCCTGTCTGCTAATTCTTTCGTCTATGTTATTCTACATTGGGCTTGATTGATTGATTTTTCTTCTCATTGTGGGTATATTTTCCTTTTTCTTGGCATACCTGGTAATTTCTGGCGGGTGCCAGGTGTGAATTTAACCTTGTTGAGTGCTGGATTTTTAAATATTTCTGTAAATATTCTTGAACTTAGTTCTGAGATGTGGTTAGCTTAATAGGTTTTGCTTTCAAATTTTGTTGGATAGGACCAGAGCAGTGTTTAGTCCAGAGCTAGTTTTGCCCAATTGTTGAGGCAGACCACTTCGAGTACTGTACCTAATGTCCTGTGAAGTATGAAGTTTAATACTCTGGCTAGTGGAAATGGGAACTATTCCCAGCCCTGTGTGATACTAAGATTGTTCCCTCTAATCTTTTCCGGGGGCTCTTTCCCTAGCCTCAGGTTGTTTCCTCACACTGATGCACTTAAAGACCTGAGGGGGACTCAGTTCTCTGGAGTTCTGTGCCGTTTTCTCTCTACACACTCTCCTCTCCAGCACTCACAGTGCCCTGTGTGCTCTAGCTAGCTTGGCCTTCTCAGACTCCTACCTCTGTCTCCTCAACTCAGGGAGTCCTCCGGGCTGCACCTGGGCTCGCCCTCCCTGAGATGTGTACTGGAAACTCTCTCTAGGCGGTGAGCTGGGGTACCAGAGGGTTTGCCTTGTTTCTCATCTCTCAAGCATACTGTCCTTAATTACCTAATGTCCAATATCTTGAAAACTGTTGTTTCTGTTGTTTCGTGTATTTTTCCAGTTCCTTGGTTGTTCCAGGCATTAAAGTAAATTCACTGCCTGTTGCTGCACATTGGCCAAAAGTATATGTCTCTGCCATTCTTTTAAAACTGCTTTTTCCCTTCTTTTTAGTGTGGATTGGGTGACTTACCTAAGGGCATACTTCTCCTGGTTATAGTAATTTCTTCCCTGGCAAGCAAACCCATTTTTCAGCTGTTATTAGCAGTAAGAAATCCCCCAGGACAAGAAAAACAGGAGGCAGAAATAAAGGGTATGGCGAAGCCCGTGTGTGGTAAAGTACTGATTGTCTACTCACTGAGCCCTGGTTACATGTGAGGAGAGCTGGTGTGGTCATGGTGGCAGCAGCTTCTGAGCATAATCATTTGGTCTCTGCCATCAGGACCTAGCTGTCCATTAGAAGAGCAATTTAGAGACAAAACTCTTGGATGCCTAGGATCCAAGAGTTTCTTCCCTCATACAACTCAGGCTTGTCTGAATGTCTGTCTCTAGGTGTGTTTAAGACAGAAGGAAATCTGGGGCAAGGTATTCTTTTTGAGGGGGAGCTCACCTAATATTTCTGCAACTGTGGGTAATAACGAGATACGGCGTGATGCATAAAGCAGTGTGAGGATTCCAGACCCCAACCTTTGCGTAGTTTTCCAGCTGAGTTTGTCTATTCACCACTTGTCTCCTTTTCTCTGGATAGGTCTGTCTGCAGGTCGGATTTCCCAGGTTATTGTTGGAGACGAGCAGCGACAGTACCTCTTGGTGATTGGGCGTGATGTAGATGGTGTCCAGTTAGCTCAGCGGTTGGCTCAGGCAAATGAGATTGTCTTGTCCTGGAACTGCTGGAAGCTCTGTGAGCAGTACATGTTTGAAGTGGAAATCATGAGGGAGGATGAAGCTGTGAAGGTAGGAGGTTGGTCACATCCATTGAACGTCCTGAAAAGGCCTTCCTACTGCATAGGGCAGTGCTCTGGTGGTGCTCAACACCAGACCAGACCAACCACTGGAACTTTATTTTGGAGGGAGGTGAGGGATCTTCTCCCAGGAGGACAGACGAGGCAGAATAGTAAGGCTAAAAAGATAAGTGATAAACAAGGGAGATGGCATCCTTAGCCCCTCTATTAAGGAACCAAAGGTAATCCAGTTGGTGGGTGGGCATAGAATTGAGCAGTTTCCTTTCTATAGTTAAGAGATATGCGGATCATTGACCCATTTGATTTTGATGAGCATTTTTACAAGTGCCTCGATTACCTGCCACATTACCGGACAAGTGCTGGTAAGTTATTTTGTCCTTTATTATACCCATGCCCAAAATTTCAAAGATTAATTTTCCACATGGCTGGAGACATTTTGTTTGCTTTCCTTCTCTCAGACATTCTAAGAGCTGCCCTGGAGTTGGATCCAGACTCTGCACTTGAGCAAACCCTGCGGAAGCACATAATGAAAAACCTTTTGAAGAAGGTTATTTCCTAGCTCTTGAGTCATTGTGTGTAGACTGTGTGTGTGTTTGTGTAAACAAGTGTACATGTACAAATGTGACAACCATTTGATTGATCCAGTTCATCTCCCGCTTCCCATTGTAATACCAGCAGATTTTCCCATCTGCACCAGTTACTGTGATGACATGTCCTATAAGTTTAGATTTCTCAGTCCTAGAAAATAGAAACCATATTTGATTTTTGTTTGTTTGTCCCTCTAGAAACTAGTACACTGTAAACAGGGTATAGAGTATGTGCTTGGTAATTAAGTGTTGACTGATTGTTTGTATGTGAATCCCTTAGTAAGTGATATAATGACTAATAGAACTGGACATATCAAACTGTGTCTTAGAGAGGAAATATAAAAGCTTGGCAAATTTCATCAGTGAATTAGGTTTAAAGTCAAACGATTTTAACTCCAAGTGCACTGGTTGTATATCTTCTATACCTCTTGAACCTGAATTTTAAGTTTTTTGTCTGGCATCTATAAGTCATTTTCTCATATTTACCATGGAATATAGAATTTAAATGCCTAAACATGATACTAAAAGTTGAAGTTACAGTCAAGGTAACTCACTGTGTCTTTGTAGATTGATGAAGGCCAACCTATGGAGTATATATCCGAATTCCGTACTGTGACTATGGTTTTGGTCAGCCTAGAATTCCACAAGACAGCATGGATGTTGCATTTGTGTCATCTTATCCAGGAGGCTGCCTTATACATCTCCACAGTGATAGAGAAAGGGGGTGGCCAGCTGAGCCGGATCTTTATGTCTGAGACAGTAAGTACAAGGGAACTTGACATATCAACATTAAAGGTGAGTGAGGAATAATAGTCTTAAGACAATTATAATAGTCTTATGTTATTATTATAACGTCTTATGTTATCTCTCACATAACACAGGCATAAGTCAGACTCTCTGCTTCTTATTTTGTAATAAGCTATGTTACATTAAAACTTCAAGTAATAATATTTAAGGAACGGGATGTTCTAGGTAGTTTAATTTTCAGGGTAACTGAGTGTTATCTTCCATATCTTTTTTATTCTCTTCTTGTTGAAAAATCCTTATGAAAGCATGAAGAATGTTTTTCTGGCTCTATTAGTAAAGTAAGTATAATCAGATCCTTCTGAGGTAATTTAGGAGCTTGAAAAAGAGCAGTATCATACTTGACATTATAGGTAAACAAAATATAGGCAGATGGACTTAGCTGAAGGTAGACACTAGAAATTGAATTTTTGAAAAGTTCTTAACATCGATTTTTCTTACGTTTTAGATTTCAGTTCTTTAAATAGTTAAATCAAGATTTTTTTTCTTTTTTTTTAAAATGTCCATGTTGATGTGGCCTAGAACGTCCATTTCATGAATCTTATAGAATCCTCCATTCCTAATAGAAAACCAGCCAGGAAGGGGTCTGGCTTCATTTAGGGAAGTTGGTTCAGTTGAGGCGAGCCATATTTCTTTCCCAGGTCAATTTCCCTTTTCTTTCTTTGTCACCTATCTCAGAGCTGCATGTTCCTCTGTGTTTTCGGCCTTCCTGGGGATAAGAAGCCAGATGAGTGTGCACATGCCCTGGAGAGCTCCTTCAGCATATTCAGCTTCTGCTGGGAGAATCTTGCTGAGACCAAGTGAGGAGGAAGGTGGGGCAGAGAGGAGCTTCTCAGGCCCAGGGGGCTTTTCAGGCAGGGTAGGAAGCAGTAACAAGTAGCAGGGGTTGAGGGCGTCCAGAGTCTGCCTGTAGGGGTGGGAACATGCTGAGGGAAGTCAGAAAACAAGATATATTAAGAAATTACTAGGTACAGAACTATGTACTAGATACCCAGGGGAAATGGATATAAGTTTCTGTCCAGTGGGGTGGGAGAGGGGGAAGTATAGAATACGCATAGCAAGATTCAAGCAACAAGCAAACATATAAATTAATATGCACATAATACATCTGTATGTGAAGAGACGGCTGCCTGTCTATGGGGAGGGTAGGCGTGGGAAGAGATGTTGTGGGACAGTTGCCTAGATAGGAAGGGACCACAGCTGGTTAGTGCTCCCCTTGGCTTTCACTCTTGGTCTTTCCCAGTCCTGTTGATTTTTTTGGAATTCACACTGAACTGATCTCCTGCCTCCATATTCACCCCACCCTCCCACCTACAAAAGCCTAGCCCTAATGAAGTTATAGAAAATTCCATTTTCTGTAGTGCAACTATGACATGATTTGGTTGGAATTTTTCAAATGCCCTTTTTTCTTTTTTCACTAGAAAACTATGAGGAAAGCATGTACATGAACAGATTTGAAAAATGCTCCTTCCTCATGTCAACACTGAGTCAAAGATTTGTTTGCTTGCCATACTTATTCAAGATGAATACAAATTATATCACATATTTACATAATGCTTTAACATTTTTAGAATACTTTAGTATATGCTACCAGTGTGAACAGTTATTTGTATCTGTTACACATGAGGAAACTAAGACCACAGAAGAGTAGTTAGTAGCATACTGTAGCAAAGCTGGTAATGAAACCCAGAACTTCTGTCCTCAAATCCTGTGTTATTTTCATTACCTCACAGCTGCCTCTTTTAAAATACAAATATTCCCCAAAAGGGATAGCATATATTACTATTGTGATACCATTGTAGAGGCATACTCATAGGACATTAGTACTGAAAAGGAACTTAGAGATTATCTGATCCAACTCCTTATTTTATAGATAATAAAGATGCTACAGTTGCTTCATAGATACTCAAACTCTTAGTCCAAAGCAGATACGTGGTGGCACTTCTTTCAGGCTCAGTGAGATCTGCAGATACTCCTACAGCCTACTTTCCAGTCGTATCTCCAGTGTGAGTGTGGCTAAGCCATTCCTTTCAGTGCTGGTCTATTCTGTTTTCAAATTTTGCCTTGACCTCTGGTCTTCAAGAGTCCTGCTGTTAGCCCTTACTCCTGAATAAGATAGTCATTTCTTGGTCATTAGAGGCTATCTTACAGTGCCTTTAAGGATGCCTTCTGTGACTCTTAGACCATAACTTGGTCTTTTTTAGTTGAGAATATAGTAGATGTTAGGCACTAGATAGGATCTTAAGAGTTCATCTCATTTGGCCTCCTTAACTTAAGGGAAGTAAGATCCAGAGGTTACGTTGGAAAGCCAAATAGTTTGACAGTGTTAGATCCTAAAAGCTAGTTTCCAGGTCAGTGTTTTTTTCCTTGAAGATAATGACTAATTTAGTAATTTCCCGAAGTGTGTTTGGTAGAACATTAGTCCCTTAAAAAATCCTGAAAAAAATATTTTCATGGCCAAATATGTTTGGGAATTGATGCAACTATATTTCCTTCTTAAAGATTCACAATATACATTAACATCAAAGTTTCTGAGCAGTCTTACAGTAAAGAAATTTGTTATATTTGGTTTTATTCAACATTTCCCAAATTTACTTGATCACCAAACACCAAGACCTGTAAACACCCAGAAGAATGAATGTTCTAAGGAGCATATTTTGGGAAATGCTGCACTAACCAGATGCTGAAGCTTGCCTTCTTCACCTGTAATTCAAGTTTAGAGACAGAGTCTCAGAGGTGCCTGTGTGGCGTCGGTAGCAGATACTGTTGCATCAGCCTCACCCAGACCCAAAACCACATCCATGTCTCCTTTCTCAATGACCCTGTTCACCTTGGGTCATCTTCTAAGTTCCTCTTTCTAGTCTAGGAAATAACCTTCAGTTTTCAGTTCATTCACAGAAGAAAGATGATTCCCTGTGTCCAGTGATTGATCAGGCTTTTCTGGTTTGTGACTGTTTCTCCAGGATATTTTTGAGACCCAGGGAGTGCAGTCTCCATATCTCATCATAACAGTTTGGCAGCACCAGAAATACTTTACATATATGAGTAAATAATATATATTTCCTCAATGAAGAACCCTTTTTAAAATATTTTTTGGAAAGGATAGAACATGGACCACCAGGAAGAGCAAGGGGGAATTATAAAGTACAACAGAAAGAAATAAGAAATAACCAAGTGGAAAAAAGTATTACTTGTTTCATTATCTTAGTCTTGCTAACAGCTGAGTTTCTGGCATGCATAAATGCATTCATTCAACAAGCATTCATTGAATAAGCCTCAAGCCAGGCACTGTGCTAGGTGTGGTGGACATAAAGAGAAATAAGACACTACCTCCTCAGCTCTGTAAACAACTAATTTTAATACAGTGAAACTTAAATGTAGGAATAAAACACCATAGGAGCTACAAAAAAGTGCTATGGGAAGAAATAGTTCTCCCCAGAGGTACTAGAGAAGTCTTGACTATAGAGATGATTTTTTAGCCAGTTGTGAAGGAAAGGCGCTCAGCAGGTGGAGAAAGTGGGGAAGAGTATTTTAGACAAGGAAACATTGTGAAACATTAGCAGATTTTCAGTCATTCTTGGGGTGGTATCAGGACCAACTGCCTAGTTCTTGTCTTGAGTGTCTCTGATTCACCCTGGGCAGTGGGCCCAGTGAGTGAATATAAGAGTCCTCAATCCTGTCCTTAGAGGAAGACAGGAAAATTTGGATGGTCTGGGAGACGTCAGTGTTAGGATTGTTGCCACTTTTTGTGCTCTCTGTGAACAACTGAAAGTCGTTCATTTGTAAATTTAACTTGAAATTAATTATGCTTCATTGCACCTTCTCTCTCCAGATGTATATCTTGTTACCTGTCACATGAAATTTTCACGTCAGTCAAGTAAATCTGCTTATTCTGTTATGCATGAATTGTTCATTGCCACCTTTGAGCCTTTGCCTCACCTGGAATAGTATATGCCCTTTTTAAAAATAATTTATATTTCTAGTGCTTTTCCATCCATGGCCTAGGTAGGACCACTTTTCCTTCCGCCTCTTCCTATTTCAAACACCTTCTGTGTTCTAGCCATCTTGAACTACTTAGTTTTGCACAAATACACCAGGATTGCTAAAGCCTGTGCCTTTTCCCACTGGACAAAATGCTGTTGCCTCACTTTGGCAGTATTCCAGGTTTCAAGGTCTGATCATATGTCCTCTCCTTTATGAATACTTTATTTCTAATCTCCAGTATCAGTTAATGCATCCCTTTCTTTGCTCTGTTAATTGTTGTATTGATCTCTAATATGTAGTATTTTCTTGCTAACTTATGAATATATCTCTTCTCCTCCCTCAATCTCCACCACCAGCCCAGACTGAACTTCTCCAGGACAGGGTATTATAAACATCTAGCCCAGTACTTGGTACTGTACATGCTTCTCAGAGCTTATTAAGTGAGTGAATGTATGCATGTGTGAATGGATGAATGAAAAAATATTACTCCTTTTAAAAAATTTATTTCAAAGACATTTGCTTCAGCAAGCCTTCCATCAGCAGCCTGACATTCTGAGTATTCCTTTACTCTCACACTCTGGCATTATTTGATCCATTAACCCTGTATAGATCTGTTGATCTACTTTTCATTTTGGGGTTTCATGTGAAGCAGCATGGTGTGGTGGAAATAACATTGGTCTGGGAGTCAGGAGGCCTGGATTCTCATTCTGGCACTAATATTAACTCTTGTATAACTCTGGGAAAGTTAATTAACTCCTTCAGTTTTTTTTTTCTTTTGTTAAATGGGTTTTAAATATTTGCCCTACGTACCTCACATGTTTGTTGTTAATTATCCCTCAGAGAATCAGATGAGGTAATGAATTTGAAAATACTTCAAAAAGCACATAAAGAGTATCTGACAGATATAAGGTGTTTTTACTAATAATAGCTCCTCAACTAAAATTCCTAGAGTAGGGGGACCATTTTGTTCCTTTTGACTATTTCCCTAATATTCAGTACTTTGTACCCACCATGTGATGCAAACTGACAGCAGCCTCTGGCCTTTTGCATTCTGAGCTCTAAAACTAGACTTCTGGATCTAGGGAGCGGCAGATCTCGTGCTGGACTTGGTGGCTTCTGAGTGCATATTTACCCACTGTTGCTTTTCTGATCCCCAGGCTTGTTTCCATCAGTATCACCAGTGGACCAGTATTCTGTGGCATGGTTGGGGCAGTAGCAAGACACGAATATGCAGGTAGAATAGGACATTGGACTGTTCGCTCTGTGACTTAGGGGGTGATGGTAAAGGAGGTGATCTAAAAATTCTCCATCCTTTTCTTCTCTGTCTCCCTGATACAGTTATTGGCCCAAAAGTAAGCCTTGTGGCAAGAATGATAACTGCTTATCCAGGTTTGGTGTCCTGTGATGAGGTAACATATCTAAGATCTATGCTACCTGCTTACAACTTTAAGAAACTCCCAGAGAAAATGATGAAAAACATCTCCAACCCAGGGAAGATGTATGAATACCTTGGCCATAGAAGATGTATGTGAGTGTCATTATGTGATAGTTCAGTCCCATCTCTTTTATAGAATCAGGGCATAGGAATAATGAATCCTTGATTATATGAAATTAGAAAGAAAGATGCTTCTAGTACTGGCCTGCTGGAATAAGAGACATAAGAGGAGGGTTTCATATCTGAGATCTTTAGCTTTTATGTTTAGCTTTTAGCTAGTTCCTCAGGGAACAACTTCTGTCCTACAGGAAGAGAATAGCAATAGGTCACTAGTCTAGATGTTCTTTTTTCTATGTGTACTTCACAATTTATTTACTTCCCTGAGCCTGGAACAATAAATAGTTTGTCTCCCCTTCCAAAATTTTTTAGTTTTTTTAAAACTCTTTGATACAGAACTCTGGACCTCTTTAGTTGTCTGAAAGTACTTATTTATAAGGACAAATCCTCTATCTATTTAAAAACATATTATCTGTCTATCCCAATCTATTTTTAATTAACACATTTCCCTTTGTCCTTTTTCCCAGAATGTTTGGGAAGAGACATCTGGCCAGAGAGAGAAATAAAAATCACTCTTTGCTAGGTAAGTTTTCTTTTTTACCTTAAATCATATCGTTTTCAGCTGTAGATGGTTAAATGTGATTTAAAAAGCAAAATTTGAGACTAAATGCTTCTAAGCTTGTATTAAAAAATAGAGAGCAACCTTCTTAGTGAATGTGTGTTAATTTTGAAGAGGACTTGCCATTTCTTTTCCATGTTGAATGTTTAAATTTCAGGTTCCAACATTTAGTAAGAATCTTTGTAAGGGTTCTCATCTTTAGAGGGAAATTCCTCATCCTGAGATAGTGACAGTAGCACCGAGACTGTTCCACCCACACTATATGTTCCCTATCTTTATATTTGTTTTATCTAGATCCATTAGTCCATTATTTTCACAGAGCAGTGACAGACTTTGAACACTAAATTGTTATAATGGAAATTTTTACAAAAAGCTAAGAAGATGTAGTAGCCCCCATGTCCATGTGGTGCCTAGTTGTTCTAAATGTTATTATGTAGGCTCTGGAGCAAGCCCCCAAGCCCAGCATACATTTCTTTATAGTCCGGAGTTGATTTTCTGGAAAAAGACGTGAAGGCTTATCAAATAATGGAATTCTGTCAAGGATTCTGGGGAAAAAGCCGTTCTGAGAATTACCTTTACAAATTAATTCAAATAAATAAGTGTCTGCTAAAAAGCACAGGAGTGTTAGGTTCTCCTTGTCTCTTCACAGACCGGGAGAAAGAACTGGAAGCCTTCCGAATGGCACAGCAGGGAAGTTTGCAACAAAAGAAGGGCCAGGCAGTTCTGTATGAAGGTGGAAAAGGCTGTGGGAAAAGTCAGCTGTTGGCTGAAATAAACTTCCTGGCCCAGAAAGAAGGGCACAGGTAAAGACTCCTGCTTTCTGACTTGGCGTCTGTTTCTCTTGGGGCTCCTTTCCCTTGTTGGTGAGACTCTTGTATCGTTAGATTCAGCATCCTTGGGCTGGCGGACTGAGTAACCTCTCTGGATCAGGGGACTCCCAGTGACCATAGTAACGTTTACCAGGGTGTTGCCATTGAAGCTGAAGGAAGCAGATTCCAAGCAGTGCTTCTATGCCATCCAGACCCTCATGGCCATCTTCTTTGAGATTGATATGTGCCCAGCCTATTACCGGCAAGAGCGCCTCCACAAACAGCTCCATGGGATGGTGGAGGAATCGCTTCACTGCCTGTTTAATGACCTCTTCTTTGTGAAGGTAACAAAGGCAGTGGCTTTCTGAACTGGATTACTGATATTTTTGGTGGCTAGTTGGACCCAGGATTGTCTTCGAATCTAAAACACACACACACATATACATATACATATACGTATACATATATGGCCTAAGAATACACAGTCAGCAGTGGCAGGATTGAGATTTGAAAAGTCTTTGACACCAGACCCCAGGCTTTCTCCTATTTGAGGAGAGTGGATTCTAGGACTGACTCTGAAACTTGCTAGTTGTATATCTTGGTACAAATCACTTGGCCTCTCTGAGCCTCAATTTTTTTCACCTGTGAAATGACAGTAGTAGTACTTTATATGGGTTTTGCATGGATTTTAGAGGATGTAGTATATAAGAGACTGCATCGTAAATGTGAAGGTACTAAAATCTGTCACTGTGATATTGACCAGATGTGCATATCCAGCAATTATATGCATGTGTTCTTGAGTTGGTTGCAGCATTTTATTCTTTAACCTTACCTTTCTATTCCTGGGTCATGGAGTATGTCACTTGAACCAGCATCTGAATCTCAGACGCTTCCAGTGGTCTAGGATTTATGTGGTACCCAATAGCGAGTAGGCTAAGAATTCCCTGGTCCACAGCTCCATTTGTCCATCCTCCATCACTTCTCCTAATCTACCCAGCATGCAGGGCATTGTATCTAATGAAAAATAGAGAAAACAAAAATCTGTCCAGTCCCTCAGCATAGCCCTGTCTTAAGACAGGCCTTACCTGGGGCCCTGGACAAAGTGGTCAAGGAGTAGCCTCACTTTGGCTCTCAGGTCCATCGTAGCTCATGTGCCTTAGCCTAGCACAGTGTTGCAGATGTCCATTGCAGTTCTTTCTCACAAGTCTCATGCACACATTCATTCTGGTATATTTGGAATAACTGGGGTACTGGAGTTGTCCAAAGTGACATTGCTAACTCTGACCTGTCACTTTATTCCTTAGTCATGATCCTTTAAGAGTTTGCCAGAGTCCAGTATGGAAAGGAGCTATCTCTCTCTAACCACCAGTGGACTTTCAGTCTCACCCTCTGAACTGTATATTGACGTTGGATTGGTATTTGTAACCCTATGCCTAATCCTGTAGAAATCCATTCTCACTCAAAATAGAATAATTTTCTGTTCCCTTTTGAGAACCTGTATATTTTTATTAGATTGTCATTTTGAATGATAATATATGAATAATTTTCCCGGTCAGTTTCCCTTATCCTTCGAAGTTTCGCACATGGATGACCTGACCAGACAAAAGAAGGTTAAAGCATGTTTTTTTCAAGTGCTGCAGAAGGTGGGTACTTTTGCTACATACCATTAACTCTTAATATGTGGAGATGGTTTATGCTCATTTCAATCTATCCACATCTTACCTTCACTTGGGCATTTCTCGGCCTGCCTATTTATTGATATCTTCATTGTTTCTATCTACCTTTAACCTTGAATCCATCCTACAGCACAGCATACAAGGAAAGGTCTTTGCTCCTTCCTGATCCTGTTTCTTAATGAAATTTTAGTAACTTAGAACAGTAGCTTCTGGATGCAGGTTGATAGCTACTTTACCTCCTATTTATTAAAAATACAGATACTCAGGCCCCAACCTAGGATTACAGAGTCAATAATCTGTACGAGGAGATGCTGATGTAGCCATTCGGGAAAGCTATCTTGAAGTAACTAGTCAAATTTTAATAACATTCATCCTCTATACCTAGCACTTCCACTCCTAGATATATATTGCAGGGAGTCTGTTCATTGCAGCGTTTGTTTGTGGAGGTTAGGGAGGTATTGGCATGAATTCATAGATGAACACTATGGAGTGTTTATAGTGCAGAAGTTAGAAGTAAGGCAGTAGATGAAAACATAGCAACATGGAGTAATCTGAAAACAATCCTGAATATTTTATCTTTTCTTGTGGCTCAGTAATATTCCATTGTGTATATATATACACCACATCTTCTTTATCCATTCATCCATCAACTGGCACTTAGGTTGTTTCCGTATCTTGGCTCTCCTAAGTAACGCTGCAATGAACACAAGGGTGCATATATCTTCCTGAATTAGGGTTTTTATATTCTTCCAATGAATATCCAGTAGTGGAATAGCTGGATAAAAAAAAGATGAAATCTTGCCATTTGTGACAACATGGATGGACCTTGAGGGTACCATGCTAAGTGAAATAAATCAGATGGAGAAAGACAAATACCATATAATTTCACTCATATGTGGAATATTAGTAAATAAATAATCAAACAGGGACTTCCCTGGTGGTCCAGTGGTTAAGACTTCACCTTCCAATGCAGGGGGTACAGGTTTCCCTGGTCAGGGAGCTAAGATCCCACATGCCTCATGGCCAAAAAACAAAAACATAAACTTAAAGAAAAAAATAGTCCACATCAAAAAAAAAAATTCAAACAAACCAAACAAAAACAAACACATAGTTACAGAGAACTAAGTATTGGTTACCAGAGGGGATGGGGCAAAATGGGTAAAGGGGGTCAACTGTATGGTGATGGATGGAAACTATACCTTTTGTGGTATAATGTAATGTATACAGAAGTTGAAATATAATATTGTACACATAAAAAGTATATAATGTTATAAACCAATTTTTTAAATCCTGAGTAAAAAGAGAAATAATGAGACCTGTTATACAGTACCATTTACATAAAAACAATTTACATGACAAACCAGCAATGCACATTTTATAAGAACATAATACAGGCAGAAGGTAATATGATAAACACATTGGCATGGTTACCTGTGGCAGTGAGGAATGGAATGGGAGTAGGGAATGTGGATAAAAGAGAATACATTTTTTTTAAAGTCTACATGAGCAGGCATTATAACTGGTAGCCTTAGCTATAGCACTCCCAGGTATTTCTGATGTGCAGCCTGGTTTGGAAATTACTGGTTTAAAAACACTGTGAATTCCCACACAGTTTGAATCTTTTGCTAAAATGAAATATTTGCAAGCTTCAAGTTTGATTTGGAGAATATTTTGATGCTTATTTCATATTTCAGTTAGTATTTTCTTGTTCAAAGAAACTCAGTACATTTCTTTAGGAATTAGATATATAAGCTGTGTTTTATATTTATAAAGTAAAATATTACCTGGACTAAGAATACATTTTACTCTGAAAATCCCAGCCTTTGTTGACATTTTATTTAAATTGTTGATGGGAAATTCATGGTAGATTTGAAAATCAGATGACTTCATTTCTAATCAGAGCTTGTCATTGTTTCTTTACTGTTATTTCCAGGCAATGAGGGAAACACCACTGATTTTCCTCATTGATGAGGCCCAGTATATGGATGCAGACTCCTGGGAGTTTTTGGGAACTTTGCTCTCCAGTGTGCCCATCATCATGGTGATGACATTGACCCCTACCTTCACCCTTTGTGGCTGGGCCCAGCACTTCCTGCAGAGCCCTCAGGCTATCTTTGTGCCCAT
Organism: Delphinus delphis; assembly: GCF_949987515.2. Classification (NCBI taxonomy): domain Eukaryota; kingdom Metazoa; phylum Chordata; class Mammalia; order Artiodactyla; family Delphinidae; genus Delphinus; species Delphinus delphis. The sequence continues at coordinate 34,025,529 of NC_082692.2, read as the reverse complement.
TTCGAAGTTGGCAGCGACCTCACTGTTGAGAATGGCATGTTGGGAACTGGGGGTGGTGAGCATCCCCCAAGAGCTGCAGATGTGAGTGGCTAGGACTAGCTGGGCACTTCATTAAGGGAGGAGCCAGTGCCATAGTATAAGAGAAGGCTCAGGTCTCACACCGGAGTTGGGGGAGAGTATGGCATTAGAAACCATGAGGAGGCCCAAAACTAGGATTTAAGAGTAGACAGTCTCCTAGTAACGCAGTAAAGGGCTGTCTCCCCTGGGCTCTTCACCCAGGTTTTCACAGGACAGTTAGGACTTGGATGGCTTTCTTAATAGGTCCAGTATGTGCGGTCAGGCCAACTTCTGCCGGACCCTTTAGCAAGGGGATGCTAGTTCCTTTTAACATCAACAGAAGCAAAATAGTTGAGAGAAAAGTTACTGCCAAAACCAATCAGAAACTTTTTTTTACATTTCTGTGCTGCTGCTTCCCTCTGTTAGTGTATATCATCAAGAACTGACTTTAACAAAAGAAGAAATATTCCTCACTATGAAATACCTTTATGCTTGGCTCTCTTCAAGTGGGCATCTTTAGTCAGCAATCCCCTGCTTACCTCTCCACAGCTACCTTCTCCGCAGGTGCTTTGGAAACCCCCTTTACTGTGAGATCTTATGCCAGGACCTTCTCTCTAAGAACATATTGCTCTTTCATGACCTCCAAAAGGAGGAGGGGGAGAACAGCAAGTGGGAGACCCTGTCAGGTAAGCTGAGCTTCCCAGGGTTCTACCCTGATCCCACTGCTGGAGTTCATTCTTGAACATGGCATCACCTGGTCCTAATTAGGCATGTGCCTCTTCCCTGCTGCCATCATAAGCAAGATTCGGCCTTCCTGGCTAAGTGTACTATACAAATAATACGCAACTGTGTTGAAAACACTAAATACCTGCCTCAGATAAAGTAATTGAGTCAATCTACTTTAGTTCCTTTTTGAGCAGCCTAGGAGGCGGGGATAGGAAAATAGGATTTATAAACATCAGAGAGGATTGATAAACATGACAGTCTAATAGAGAATTGCACATTACTGATGAGAAAGATGACTTGAGGGTTTGAATGGGGGAGGGGAGAAGGGAGGAGGAAAGAGATAGAAGTATGTGTAAATCCAGAAAGGCATCCTAGAGCTGTGGTGTAATAGAGGAGAGGGCTACTGAAAGGCAAACAGGAAGAGTGAGAATGTGAGGTACCGTGTGGTACAGGAAATGTTCGTTCCTAAGAGAAAGTGAGAGGACAGGCAGGATGGGTGGGGTAAACCACTTTAAACGTGTATGCTCCATTTATCTTAATCCTTTCAGTTTCTTGACTAAATGTGTTTTTGTGCCTTTAAAACTACAGTCACTGAGCATGGTGTTTTCCTCAGTCATAGTCTTCTTTCTCTACAGCCAATGCCATGAAATCCACAATGTATAGTATTTCTCCTGCCAGCTCTGAAGACCAGGAACTTTATGTCTGCACAGTCAAGGATGATGTGAACTTGGATACAGTGCTTCTTCCACCGTTATTAAAAGGCAGGTCCCTTGAAGACCTCAAGTGAATCAATTACAGGTGTCATTGCACTTAGTAATTTGGTGGATGATTGCGTATAGATCCCTCATTATCATGCTAGCTTCATTTCTTCAAAAAAGAAATCTGCCTTCCAGAAATAAATTCTGGCACTGCCCGAAGAGTTCTTAAAGACTTGTAATGCTACTTGAGTAATGTTTTATGTAAGTGAGCCCACTGTTCTCTTTGAGGCTGACTGATAACCTGGGAAAGTTTTCTAGCTGTTTAATAAAAACTATGACCTGAGTTTCCCTTTGTGCATATCCCTGTGCTGGAGGAGACAGTAAGCAAGGGAGATAATGCTGCTGAGATTTAGGAAAATCCATGGTGCTGGTGAAGAGACAGTATTAGGGACATAGCAGGGGTTTAATAAAAAGAGTGCAAAGTAAGCTTATAATGACTGATGAGATAGAGAATAAAGTCGTCAGAATTGGGTAGGCATAATTAGACAGGCGGTGTTCTTTTTAGAGATGAGGATGGTTTTTTTAACGTTCTGTTCAAATGTTTGGTGGCCAGGGTACTTTATTAACCCTTCTTGAGGAATGTTATGATGGATAAGCATGCCTTCAAGTCAAGCATGGTCTTACTGAGAATATAAGACATGCATGTGAAACAGCAGTACAGAACACATTGGTAATTAAGAGCCAGGGCTCTGGCATCAGAAAAATCTGGGTACCATTGCTTCCTCCACTTAGTAGCTGTGAAACGTTAGATAAACTTATCTAAGCCTTAGTCTTCTCATACTCAGATGAGGATAATGATAGCCCCTACCTCATGGGGGTAGTTGAAGATTAAATGAAATAAATCATGGTATATAATTAATAGTCAATGACTGTTAGCTATTATAAGCTGTCCACTCTGGTGGTTTTAGGTCCACCTGGACAGTTCATATTCCTACAACTGTGATAGGCCACACTTGGCATTGGCTTTACTAACTTAGAAGCGTACAGGTCAGGAAACACAGCACTGTAGCAGTACAGGAGCAAGTGGTTTTCTTCAGTGGGGGTCCTCACGGCAGTTCCCACTGCTATTCTCTGGAGCCTCAAGGAATAGCTTACATGTGATGGGATGAGACCATGATGGATGGGTGCTTAGATGCCCCATTTCCCAACAAGGAACTGGTATCTCTTAGAATAGTCCTGGAGGCATAGTTTCTAGGCACTGTGACCTGTTACAAGAATTACTACACTCAAGGAACCCCAAAGCTGTGGCTTACCACCAGGTATTTGTAGCTTATTCACAGTTTTCCTAGTCCAAATTCAGTTTCCAATCAGGGATCACTCTTTGCATAAGCAGTGTTACCTGGTAACTCAGCTGATATTCTAATTTTATAAGGATCCTAGGAAACAGCTAGAAAGTTAACCCAAGATCAGTATTGTCCACAGGGAAGGAAAAAGGATTTAACTCATAAGCTAAAATGAACAGTCCAGTCAGCAAGGCCTTGGTCTAAATGAAAGGCCAAAGCTACATGGTAAAAGGCCATGTAAGTTATACAAGTATTTAAGAAGGGGGCTGACATGACTATATTTGTACTTTAGGTGTACAGTTCTACCACTAGTTAATGTGTTATTGAGATAAGAATGAGAGGAAATTGGAGATGTTCAGAACAGGGTAGCATAGTGATCCAGGTGAAAATGACTACTTATACTAAAATTGTTTAGGAGGAAATATATTCAAGAACATTTAGAAAGAGAATGAGTGGGTGACAAGTTGGTTGTGAGGGAGAGGGAAAAGTTTAGAATTATTCCTAGATTTGGGGCTTGGTGACTTACTGGTTCAATACCAACTGCTTTAATACATGGGTCAGAATATGGAGAGATTTACTAAAATGCTTGGAGTTAAGATCTTTATAGTAATTAGAGTTCTGGGACCAGGAAGCCCAGCCTCCATGTTTAGTTGAAAGTGAGAAGAAAATGGATCTACCAGCAAAAGGTTTTGGTGACCATGAGGAACAGCAGTTTCAGTGTTGTGCTGAAAACCTGATTGTTGGTTGAATAATGAATGGGGAATGGGGACAAAAGAGGACATGGAGATAAGGCTCTTTCAAGAGATTTGGCTGAGTGGAGAACAGATGGACAAAAAAGCAAACGCTTTTTTTTTTTTTTTTTTGAATGAACGGATTGTTAACACAGTGTATTCTATGTTAGTAGAAAGCCTGTTCATTACAGATTTTTTTTTTTCTTCAGAAATAGCAGTGAACCAACTGGATCAACTGAGCCCAGAGGAACAGTTGCTGGTTAAGTGTGCTGCAGTCATTGGTCACTCCTTCCACATAGATCTGCTGCAGCACCTCCTGCCTGGCTGGGGTAAAAATAAGCTACTTCAGGTACTGAGGGCTCTTGTGGATATACATGTGCTCCACTGGTGCAACAAGAGCCAAGAGCTTCCTACTGAGCCAATATTAATGCCTTCCTCTATCGAGATTATTGAACAAACCAAAGAGGAGAGAAAGTCAGGTGAGGCAGAGCTGCTCCCTTGTTCTCAGGACTGAATAGAGAGCTTTGGGTGAGGGTATCTGTGTTCAGAAAGAGTATCAATATCATATATCATGGGCCTCAGTCTCTTAAAGCTTATGTCTAAGAGATGGGGGAAATTAATTATTTTAACCATGGAAGACCCATGGTTATAGTGAATGAATAGCCTGTATTTTTCAGAATTGTCTTAATTTCAAGAATTCTAGCTCCATGTTAACCCCATGTGTTAAGTATTTGTATTTTGATTTTTGGTTCAGAAAATATTGCCGTAGTCTTTTTTTTTTTTTTTTTTTTTTTTTTTTTTTGCGGTACGCGGGCCTCTCACTGTTGTGGCCTCTCCCGTTGCGGAGTTGCCGTAGTCTTTTATTGGCTTCTTAGGATAAATAATAAGAAAATAGGATAAACTGTTTCTAATTTTAGAAATTCACAAGGACGTTAAACACACATGATATTTAAACATATGAACAAAGCAAGATATAAATTAAATAGCTGCAATCTCATATTCTCCACAAAAAAGAATAAAATTGTGACATAAGCTACCCAAAGCATATATAATCCACAAATAATTTGACTTTGAAATATATTTGGACCTTATATTTGAGCAGAGCCTTTCTGTTATTTTATGTTTATAATAATTTGCAGTAAAAAAAGCTCAATTTAGGAGGAAGAACTAAGAAGTCTATCCAGTGTAGTTCTCTACCACTAGACATTTCTTCCCTGTTGTACTTTATACTAGATACAGTCAATATCACTCTCAGATTGGTATAAAATTTTTTATACAAAGGAAGCCATAATACCAAATAGGAATTATAAATAAAATTTTCTTATACACTAGCAGCATGTGCTTGGGAGTTTGCTACCTGGTAGCGTAAAAGGACTTTAAGGGAGACTCTCATTTAGGTTTTCCTATATTTCAGATGCTGGCTCTCCTCTCAGGCTACAAGAGAAACTATCCCTACCTCAAACCGAGGTGCTAGAATTTGGAGTGCCTCTATTGCAGGAAGCGGCTTGGGAGCTGTGGCCCAAGGCACAACAGACAGCCCTACACCTTGAATGTGCCTGGTTTCTTCGAGATTTGGCCTGCCGCTGTGGGAGCTGTCATGGGGGGGACTTTGTCCCCTTCCACCGTTTTGCCATCTGTTCTACTAAGAGCTCCAGTGGGACCTCCCGATTCTGTAGCTACAAAGATACTGGCTCGATACTAACACAAGTGATCCCAGACAAATTGCAGCTGCCTTCTCCCCAAGGTAAATCCAGGGGGCAGAAAGAAGACACGTGGGCAGCACTTCTCTTTATTCGTGTACTTGGAGCTCTTTATTCAAAAGGTGAAATCAGATTAAAAGAGAAAAATAGGTGGAGAGAGCCATTTCTCACTGAAGTACCAGAAATAAGAAAAGTGTGATCTCAGAGTTAAAAGGAACTTTAGAGATTATTCTTGGTTTGGTTGGCAATCTTGGGCAAGTTACATAACCTCAGTTAATTGAGGAAAATAACAATACACACTTCATAGGTTGTTGTGAGGATTAAATGAGTTAAAATAAATATATAATGTGCTTTGAATAGTGCCAGGCACGTGGTTAGTGCTCAATACGTTTTAGTTATTGTTTTTATTATTATAATTATTCAGCTCAGTAATTATTCAGCTCAGTACACATATATGGAGCCCTTATGTGTATCAGATGCTGCAGTTAGGTGTTAATAATACAAAATGAAATTATCAGTTTTGGGGGGGTGATACAGACATATAAATAGAGAATTCCAATATGGCATGATAAAGGTGATGAAAACGGACTACATAGGAGTTGGGGTACCTAGAGAAGGGGCCATTAGCCCAGCCTGAGAAAGGAGTAAGATAAGACTCCCTTGAGTGAGATTTGAGGGATAAGTAGGAGTTAGCTACTTAAAGAAGTTTGGATTAGTGGATAGATGTTCCCCAAAGCCTATAGCCCTCTACCACATCCCAGATAAAGAGTTCACCCTCGGGAATTCCCTGTGGTCCAGTGGTTAGGACTCCATGATTTCACTGCTGAGGGCCAAGAGTTCACCCTCTTAGTTTTAACATTTTCAGTTAGCTTACCTTGTAGGGCATCCCATTTCATTCTCAGTAGCGGTTAGAAAGATTCTTTCATCAAGGTGAACTCTACCTTCCTGCAACTTTTTCACTCATTTTTCAGAGTTGTGCCTTCTTTCATATTTGAAGACAGCTGTCAAGACCCAGGCAAATCTTCTCTTTTTCTACTTTGATAAAAGAGAAGTTGGTGTTGATGTTAGCAGGGGAGAGGGATATGGGAGAGATGGTGAATCGGTGGTGGTAAAAGACTAAAATGAAGATGTTGATCTATGATCCTACCTCTTCTGGCCAGAACATTCTTATGACTCTATGAAGGTGGACCAGTGACTTGGAGAAATTGGTCACTGGCTGATGAGCTCTACAGTCATTTGCACTGTTGTACTTTCTGAGGGGAAAGAGGAAAGTAGTAGTGAATGTCCTGGTTGGTATTATGAAGAAATCACACTATCATTCATATTTCCTATATGGCCTTTCGTTTTTGAGAGGTCACTGTCAGCTGTAGATTCGACAGCCTGGTCAGTCTAGCTGTGAGAGAGGCCCAAGACCTTTCCAGCACATCCGAACCCTGAGTAGGCTTCTCAGACCCAGGGCCGTTGTGCATGACCATGTAGAACAGAGGGTGTTATTCACACGGGCTATGCTATGATGATGCCCTGAGAATTGTGCATTGCAGTAGTGCTGCCAAATTCCAGTTTCCTTAGTTACCTTAGCCTTGCTTTACCTTACCTCAGGTGACGTAATTAAATAATCAATAATAAACTTGTGTTTACTTAACAAACACAAGTCCTCCCTATAATTATTGTCTTAGACTTCTTTTCAATCCCACCACCTGTGCTCCTGAGCCCAAATAGGTAACATCCCCACATCCTTCCCAGTCTTTTCTTTTTGGTCAGAAGACAGCTGCAGAGAAAAAGGCAAATCTAGAGGATAAAGGTTATTTAAGGCCAGCTAGGTAAAGCTGAAAATCTCTGCTGGTCGTTGTGACTCTGGTGGGATGTGACATCTTGTGCCCTCATGATTTTCTTCACTAGGTCTTAGGATCTGTGGTTCGCTCCCATCTAGTCGTAAATCTGATCTAGATATATTCTTGGATTTTTACTATTAGAATTAGTCATCAAACCAGATGGACACATTCTTTATTCATTTCTTTGCAAACAGAATTAGGAATTGGTTTGGGAAGTTTGAGAACGAAAGGAGTTACTATTTGAATCACAAATAGTTGCATTTAAGGAAAAAATTAGCACCCTAATCTTGTGTGTAAGGCTAATTTTAAACCTAAACTTATCATTTTTATAATGGGGGAGGCAATTAGGTCATGAACTAAGCTGCAGTGGAAAGGTAGTCAGGAATTTTAAATATTCTCAGTTAATACAAATATGGGCAATTAAAGATAATCATCTCTTTCTCCCTACAGACAGTTTTCAGTTCCAGACAAAATCACCCAGAAGTCAGGAGGCCTTCACAAGGGAACACTGCAGGTAGGTGGAGATGCTGAGAGTGGGCATGGAGGAGGCCAGGAAGTGAGACACAGATAACCATTAAACTAGGGCACTCACCTTACCTGCAGACAAGGAAGGCATCTGACCACCCAGGAGCAGTGACTCTTGTACTCAGCCCAAAATTCAAGTTAACAGAGAATCAGAAAGGCAATTTTTGATTGTTTGTAGGGAAATTATTTTTTAGTGATTAAGAAAAACTTTATTTAATAGCTCTCAAATGTATTGTACATGTAGCAGATTGTTTTCAGCTATAAATTTGCCTTCTCAATTACTTTTGAGCCCAGATGATATTAAAATGATTTTACATTTCATAACTATGTACCTCCTGGCTTTCTAATGCCTGTCTTAACAACTTTACATGTTCATACCTTGAATTCATCAGCCACTCTCGTTTCCTATTATGCTTATCCAACCTGATTTCCTTCATTTTTCAAACAAAAATCTATGTTCTACATGAATCACCCCCATACTTATTGTGTCTCTGCTCACACAGTTCTCCCTTTTAAACATACTCAGTGGCATGCACATCCTTCCAGTTAACAGAATGGTCACCATCCTTCAAAGCCCTCCTCAGTTCCCACTTTTTTCAATCATTCTATCTCAGAGAGATCAGACCTCTTTTGAACTCGTGGTGCCTGTAGAAAGTGCATTGGACTAGTAGTCAGAAAGGTGAACTCTAGTTTTGGTTCTACTCAGTAGCTGTGAGGTCATACGTAAGTCACTTAACCTCTCTGAGCTTCAGTTTCCTCATCTGTAAGAGGGAGGTAATTTTTGCCTACCTGAATGGCAGGGTTATTGTAGGATAAGGTGGTGGTATTGTATAAAATAATATTCAAATATGCCATGATGGAGTTCAAATGTGCTAATAGATAAAGGTATTATTACTTACTGCTTTGTATCATTTTTATGTTTGCATGTAACAGTGTTAGTTCACTCTTCAGGTGTGGTCGTTTCCTTTAGTTTGTGAGGTACTTTGGCTTTAGGTTTTTAAAACTCCCTAATAGGGCTTTGCCATTATAGACCAGGTCCCTGACTTTCAAAACCTATGGAGCAATGGAGGAGAAAGATAGACATAGAATTAATGAATTATAAAGGAAAGCTTCCTGGATAAAGTGGCTTTGAGAACTGGTAATGCCTCAGCAAGAGTGGCTACTGGGTGGCCACTCTCAGCTCTTCATCTTCTCTCCACAAAGAACAGAGGAAGAGTTCCTGGATCAAGTGAACAGGAAACTGGCTCAGACCAGCCCTGAGAAAGACATGTTAACCATGAAGCCCTGCCACTGTAAGGAAGTCCTGAAGTTAGTGCTGTCACCTCTCACCCAGCACTGCCTGGTCATTGGAGAAACCACTTGTGCGTTTTATTACCTGCTGGAGGCTGCCGCTGCCTCCTTGGACCTGTCAGATAATTACATGGTGAGCAAGCTCTGCTCTCTGCCCCTGAGCTGAGCCCTATGACTAGGGGAATTTTATAGGGATTTCTTACCATCAGGTAACTTGCAATGAAAAGTGGAGGAAAGTGGGAGAGAGAGGAGCTGTAAGGGGTCTAGGAGAAAATATGAAGTGAGAGTGAAGGAGCACCATGTGCTGCCAGCCCTGCCCCAACTCCTGCACACACACAGTCCAGCTCCCCATTTCTAACTAAATCCTGCCCCAGTTCAAATTCATCATAACCTTGATCTAGCCCTCGCCCCAGTCACACGCTTAGCAACATCTAAATCCTAATCCAGTTTCTCCATCCCTTGTCTTGTTTGGAGGCCTTCCTTTATCTGAGGAAGGCAAGCAGCCTTCTGGGCCAGCCCTCAGCATTCTCGTTTTATAAACAGCGCAAGGTGAAGATCTGTCAGTTTGAGGAGGCCACTTTCTGCTGTCTTCGGTCAGAGGTGAGGGCAGGGGGTAACCTTGAAGTCTGGGTTGTTTCTCCTTGAGGAATATCCTGTTATTTCCTTTAAAATCTCTTTTTTTTGTCTGCAATTATAAATGTGATTCAAATTCAAAACAGAAATACATGTAGGAGGTGAAAGAGCGCTTACTAATCCCATGTCACGCCCAGCATAGTTAATAATTGGTGTGAATTCCACCAGCTATACACACATAGTCATATCATTATTGTTATCCATTATTTTTAAAATAGAATCATAATTCTACATTGTCTTTTTTCTGCATCTGGTTTTTATTCTTAAAAATACAGATTGAACATATTTGCATATTGACATACATCCAATCATAGTTACAGGTGCCAAGTACTACGTTATATCCATATATCAAATTAGCCATTTCCTTCTTCATGTACATTTAGGTTGTCTCTAAGTTGGGGTTATTATAAACATTTCTACAGTGAATATTTTTGTAAATATCTCTTTACTCCCTTGTGAGAGTGTTTCTGTAAGAGAAATTTTCAGAGGTGGAAATGCTAAGGCAGACAATATGAATGATTTTACAATTAATAAATATAATGCCAAATTGTCCACTACAGTATTATGTGAACTTGAGTTCTTCTCACTTCTTCACATCCTTACCAACATCAGATATTATAAGTCTTCTTTAAATGTTTATTGGTCATTTATTTCTGTGAATTGCCTGTCATGTCCTTTGCTCACTGGAGTGTATATAAACTAATTCAGGGGGATGCGGGGGTGAACAAAATGGGTGAAGGTAGTCAAAAGGTATAAGTTCTGAGGATGTGATGCACAGCATGGGACGGTAGTTAACAATACTGTGTTGTATATTTGAAATTTACTAAGAGAGTAGACCTTAAAAGTTCTTGTCACAAGAAAAAAAATTGTAACTATATGTGGTGATGGATGTTAATCAAACTTACTGTAGTGATCATTTTCCAGTATATACATATATTGAATCATTATGTTATACACCTAAAACTAACACAATGTTGTATGTCAGTTATCCCTCAATTAAAAAAATCATCCCATTGTACACCTTAAAGTTACACAATGTTATATGTCAAATATATCTCAATAAAGCTAGAAGGAAGAAAAGAACATACATTTCAAAGTCTCTCCCCACAATCCTACCACTGAGCCACTGTGTCCTCTCTTTATGTATTCTACCAGAGGGGCTCAGCACACATAAATGTATATAATCTTTCCCCTTCCTTTGTTATATACAAATAGGAGCTCACTATACTCCATTCCACATCTTGTTTTAAAATAAATAAATAAATTTACCTTGTAGATCACTCTATATCATTTATAACAAATTTCCCCAGGGAATGAGATTTGTATATCAAATAGGAACTCTGGGGAAAGCATGCCATGAGACATTCCATTTTCAAAGGACAAATAGGGGTAAACTTACTTATTCTGGATGAATAACTCATAACAGCAACTTCTCCCGGCCTCATTACTGTTAAATCGAACAGAACAAAGTATGTTGGAATGATTATTTATCAAGTTATAAATGATGACTTCATAAAACCATGGGGGATGTTTTGTTAGAGAGCCGAGCTTTCAAATAAAATACATAAATAAAAACTAGTTTCAGTGTGAACCTTAAGATACCTTGATTAGGAGAGTAAACCTAATGTGTATAAATGCCTTTGAATACCAAAGGGAATATTAGAGTTGTCCAAGGTATTGCATTATTTGTGTTTCAACCAAAAGGTCTTTGGAGCAAAGTTAAATAATTATTTCTTTCCCTTTAAAAGAAAGAATTATTGTGCAGTCTTCCTAAGCTTGTTCAGAAATTACCATAGACTTTATCATTTTCTTGGAGGATTTAGCCATAGAACAGGCAGGTATATGATAACCTCGAGGTAGTTCCTCAGATCCTACCCTCAAATGCACTATGGTGGTACAACTTGTTTATGAAGAGGGATACGGGATTTGGTGATATCTCAGATGCTTTCCATGGCATCTGAAGCATCTCAGTTTCTGCCCAAATGATAATCCCATCTGAGTCTAGCAGCATCACTTTCTAAATCACAGCCTTCCTCTACTACTCACTGGCAAATGTCTGGGAGATGAGAAAGGAGAGTGCTTTCTCCGTAATTCTGTTTTCTCACTCCTTTACTTGGCTCGTGGCCCTACTGGTGCCTGGTAGTGTGGCCAGGCTCTGCTCCAACTCAGCTCACTCTAGTACCTCAAGGGCCCCAAGTACACATTCCAAAATAAAAGCCAGTGTGTTATATGCAGAACCTTGTCCTTAATAATCTTCCCACATTTACATTACTGTTTCTCATTTTACCGTCTCCAGGTCTGTTTCAACATGGGACAGATCACCTTGGCCAAAAAATTGGCTAGGCAAGCCCTTCGTCTGCTGAAAAGGAATTTCCCTTGGACCTGGTTTGGTGTCATTTTCCAAACATTCCTAGAGAAATGCTGGCGTTCCTGTTCCCTGAGCCAGCCCCCAGACAATCCTAGTGAGAAGTGAGAAGCCTAGCCAACTTGTCCTGTTTCCATTTAGGGCCACAGAGAAGTAAACTAGGACCCAGCCTGGGGTTTTGCCTATTTGACTATAAAGACTGCTCTTTTTACAGCCAATTCAGTGTAGCTGAATGAGGACTTCTTTCGTTTTTGGAGTATGGTATTATCCTGTCTCTTTCAAATAAAGATACATATATGTGTATTGTGTGTACACATACACATATGTGGCAATTTAATATCAATATTATTTCTCTGATATATATACACATAATACTAAGTTGCTACCTGGTTATTGAGCTATAATAATTTATAGGAAATGTATTCAACCAAAAGAGCAATTCAAAGAATGAAACCTTTTTTAAAAAACGTCTCTGAAAACTTTTTTTTCTGGTTGAGAGGGATGAATTTAAAAGGCATATTGGGTTAGAAGTAGTGGGATCCCAGGAACCTTTCTGAGTCTGAAAGTCTGGGTGAGTAGACTCAGATTTCTTGTGGGGAAGGATAGCGGACACTGGTGAAGAATAAGGGCATGCTAACCACCCTTTGCTTCACACCAGTAAGAAGAAGCTGGCAATCCTGCAGCAGCAGGTGCAATGCCTCTCCCTGCTCTGGCAGCTCTACAACCTGGAGGCCACGGCCAGCAGCCGCAGGTTTGCCTGCCTGGCCACTCTTATGCAGGAGAATTCAGCCAAGGAGTCTGCCAGTGAAGCCCAGGTAAGCCACCCTTGGTTTACCTATGTCCTCACTCAGAAACTTAAAATGCTAGGGGGAGAGACCCTGCCAAGTCCCTGGTTAAGTGTGGTTCCACGGTAACCCAGACTTAACGGGACACCACTGATCTTGTGTTTGAGCAGGGTTCTCAATTTGCAGTTTATAGATGGGCTTCCAGGTACGAAGCTATCTGTGAACTCTCTGAACTGAATGTTGACTTTTGTGTGTATGTTCAAAAGAGCATTTGGGGAGTGATAGGAAGTAGGGAAGGGATCATAGCTTTCATCAGATTCTCAAAGCCAGTGGTCTAAAAAAAGGATCAGAATTGCTGACTTAGGAAAAAAGAAGAAAGGCTTCCTAATTTTAGTGTCCATCTGTCTATATCTCTCTTTTATCCATCTGCTCAACAAATATTTGACGAACACCTATTCTGTGCTAGGCACTGATCTTGGTTCCAGGGAAACAGATAAGTGAAATATGTCGTATGTTAGGTGATAATAAATACAATGAAGAAAAATTACATGAAGACCAGAGGACATGGAGTTTTGGGAACTGGGTGCGGGGTGGGGCGGGGGGGGATGCAATTTTAATAAGATGGTAGGGAAAGCCTTACTGAGCAGTTGGCTTGTGGGCAACTATCTGAAGGAGATGAGAAAGTAAGCCACATGGCTATCTGGGAGAAGACTGGAGAGGAAGAGGGCATAGCGAATGCACAACGCATGCCCTCTGTGTTTGAGGAACAGTGTGACTAGAGGGGAGGGAGGAGAGGTGGAAGAACCAGGAGATGAGTCAGAGAGTCTAGGGAGGGGGATGGGAGATGGTGCTGGCCTTGTAGGCCACTGTAGGGGTTTTGGCTTTTACCCTAACGAAGGTGGGAAGCTGTTAGTGGCTTCTTAGAAGTGGAGTAACCGAGTCTGCTTATATTTTAATAAGATTATTCTATTGGAAACCTAACGAACACGGTGTTTCAAGAGTGTCATCAATGATGTCAAATGTGCACGCAACTGATAACAGAGATCTAGGCAGCAGTTCTGAAGAGTTCTAAGGGGCAAGAATCAGAGGACTTAATTAGAGAAAACATAGAAGTGGTGCAGTTTGGCCAGCGTTTTGAAGGGGAAAGTCTCGGATTGGGGAGAAACAAGAGGTGCAGATGGAGAAAGTGGTTTGTTTCAAGAACAGGCAGTAAGAATGACCAAATTAGAAGTGTAGGGGTGAGAAGGAGTGTGTTTTCATAGCTGGAGTTGAGGTGAGTGGTGGGGCCCCCAGGAGTGCTGACTGAGTGAGCAGCGAAGCATGCAGGGGGCTCTTATGCAGGAAAAGGACGAGATGGAGATGCATGCAGCCTGACTGTACAGCCAGAATATTTACCCCATGTTTGTTGCCCTGCAGGTTGTCTCTACCTACGTGGCCCTCTCCCAGTTCTCCCAGAACATGGGTGACAAGGAGAAGTGGCTGCATTGTGAGCAGATGGCCATTCAGAAAAACAGCCTGTGTTGGTTCTCCAGGGAGGGATTGTTGGCCACAGCCCAGCTCATGCAGGCCTTGGCCTACACCAAGCTCTGCCTCGGCCATCTTGACTTCTCCATCAGGCTGGGTAATGGGGCCTGACGCTGGTGGGCCTAGGGCTTTTAGAGAGGCCAGGTTCACCTCTAGACCTCACATGATGCTCTTTAACCTCCTTAGGTTTTCAAGCTCGTGAGATATGCAGACACCTCAAGAAACCAGCTCTGGAGAATCTGGTTCTCTCAGTTCTCTTCAGATCTGCATTTCTGAAGAAAAAGTATTAAGATCATTTTCTGTCCTTTGTATTTGTTGCCTTAGAAGGGAGGGTATGATCTTCCAGAGAAGCTTAGAGTGGAGAGGGAGAAACTGTTCCCTCTCCACAGCCAGGACTGTCCCTTCTCTAGTCACTCCAGGAAGCATTGTCTTAAGTTTGAGGGGTCAGGAGTAGAAATGCAGAGTCTGAGCTACCAAATATTCCTTTTTTCCCCCATTTTTCTGCAGGGAGGTAGGTAATTGATCAAGACCCTGGAAATTGTCTCAGAGTCATTTTCCCACTTCCTTTGCCTTAGAGACAGGTCTGATCCCAGGCACAGATGCTCTCTCTATAAACAGAGTTATGGAGAGGAGATTTAGGGGATATTAGGCTGCTTTGAAGGTGTAAGATCCCCTCCTCTCCTATACCGTCCTCCCCATTCTCTAGCTGGTCCCAGTGGCTCTGTCTCTCGGCAGATTTGATCTGTGTGTCCATGTGCTGGAGAGTCAGTGGGTGCTCATTTCCCAGGGTCATGATGTCCTTGGCCTGGCCTGCTTCTATTCTGCTTGCTTAGATCTGCTGCTCTATGGAAAAGGTAAATTTGTGCCGGGCTCTGCTGTACTCCTGAGGGATTCAGACCTCAGGTGGGGCCCTGGGTTTGGAACATAGGCAGTCATGAGCCCGTCCCTTAGGCATGGCCTCTGCTCCTGGCCTCTGGTTCCTTAAGGTCTAGGAACCACGTTGTGATTCAGGGATGTCTGCCTTTCAGGTGCTGTCTCCTCCCCTGTACCACACACCTTCTATACCACTTCCTACGTGGACAACTTATACTAACCTGGTTACTTTCTCTCTCCACAGGATGGCTGTGTCGGCCCTTTGGGGAATGTCTGCATTTCATTCAACATTACGAGCACAGCTGCATTCTAAATTCTCAGAGCAATGTCATGCTGGGGGTCCACTCCTCTCTGGCCATGTGGTAATGTGGGGTACCAGCATGTTACTCAGGGCTGTGGGAAAGGGTAGAAGTTTGAAGACACCATGAACTCATTGAAACTATTGCCTTTTGCCCTTCCAGGCAGGACTGTTCCACATCTCCAACCCACTTCTTTGTTTTTGTTTTTTTTTAATACATTTATTTATTTTTTTTTTTTTGTTTTTGGCTGTGTTGGGTCTTCGTTGCTGCACGCGGGCTTTCTCTAGTTGCACCGAGCGGGGCTACTCTTCATTGCAGTGTGTGGGCTTCTCATTGTGGCGGCTTCTCTCATCCAACCCACTTCTAAAGACCACCTCCCATTTACCCCCCATCTTATTTGTAGGGTTCTTCTTGTCCCTTAACAGGTTTGGGCTTATAGATTAAGGGTTCGGTTTAGAGTTACATTTAAGTGCAAGATAACCCATGGCAAGACTGAATGTCATTGGTTTCCTTTTAAGTCTCCTTACATATGAGTTAGTAGCCTTGGCCACTTACCAGAATCACAATTCTGACTGTCCAGGAGATCTTAGAGCCTTAAAAAGTGACAGTTCTATGAGAGAGCCATGGTTGGTAAGCAGGGGAGAGAGCTGAGAGCTGTGATTCTTCCCTTTCAGGTTTGCCCAGGACTCACAGTGGAAGCTATTTGAGCACCACTTCTCCAAGGCTCACCAGTTGGTGAAAAGAACCAATGCCTCACTGTTTGGTTCACATGGCTTTGTCCGATTCCTAGAGTGCCATGTGCTAATGTTACAGAAGATGCCAGAGGGTGTCTTCGCACATACTGCCTCAGAGACTCCCCGCCAAACCCTCAAGGTACCTGTCTCCATTACCCCTCAACTAACACCTAAGTTATGGTACTCTTTCTGCCACCTGCATCTCTCCCTTAGTCTTCTCCTTTCTGCCTCTGTCTCTTTTTCCCCCTTGAACCCTTTTTTTACTCTGCCTAGAAAGTCTTTCCACCTACCTCATGTATCCTCCCAGATATTCTTGCATGGTCAGGACTGGATTCCTTAACTTTCTGGATTTGCACAGCTACTACCCAGTACCATTAAAATGTTAACACTTAGCCCTTCTCAGTGGACCACTCTGGCTCAGTCTATACTGTCCTCCCTGCATCCCTGCCTTCTGAGTTTGACACATCTCCCTGCATCCCTGCCTTCTGAGTCTAAAACATTCCAGTCCCTCTGTATCTCAAAACAGACTTTCTGGGCCTACTTTGCCATCTGGGCCTACTTTACTCCTTTCTGTTACCCCAGCCCTGAGTGAGTATGCTGAGTGGGGACTGCTGTAAGTTCTGATGGAGTGGAGTGGAGGAAAGAAGGTACTAATCCCTGAGCTAATGGACCTTCGCTTCCTTTCAGTACTTTAAGGAGTTCTTCTCTCGATGTGTGACCTGCCCTGTCTATCACCAGTGGGTCTCTGAGCTTAAAGCCTCTGTAATGAGATGTGGAAAGAGAGAGTCCATGTCCTTGACTAACGTCATCAGACCTTTTGACACCTGCTTGACCAGGATTTGGATAGAGGGAGAATTCCTGGAGGAAAATAACTCCTTTGAAGGAAATTTGCAGAGTAAGCATTCCTTCCTGGAACCCTTGTCTGAGAGACATAAAGAACAGTCTCAGATTCTTACTCACAAGCAGTCAAAGACTGTACCTCCAAGTAAGAAGGGACATGCAGATAATTAGGATTAGTCCTTGCTCCAGAGGTAATTGTCCTTCTCTCACAGTGCCGGACCCACCCTAGACAGAGACCCCTTATATTGTTGAACAGTGTAAGAGCCTCTCTTGGCCCTTTGTTTCAGCATCTATAACCCTTAGGCATAGGAAGTTCCTCCCTGGTCCCAGCTTAAACAAGTAGATTGTTCCCTTGGAGTAGCTGGATGGTTACTAAGGGAGAAAGAAGGCCTTAGAAACCACAATGTAATGTCTGTGAAGGTAAATGATAAGATATGGGCAAGTAAAAGAGAGGAAAGAATATAGTTTCTTGCTTTAGGGCCCAGCAAATCTCCTCCTCCAGGCCATGAGTTAAATTTGTAATTGCTGAGGAAGTTCTTTGTGTTTGTATTATTCTTTATGTTCCTATTTTCAGGATTTGTCAGAGTGGCGGATGTCAAGGAGAATAAAGATGAAGAAGAAATTCAAGAATGTATATGTTAAAACAAACAAACAAAAATCATCTGAAGGGACCATGATTCTTTCATTACATGTAATACAAAGATATGCCCCCAAGTCTCCTTTTTAAGATACTGTATAGTATACATATTAAATATGCTAGCCTTTATCTATATCTTTGTCAAAATAAAAGCCTGTGTTTCTAAAGCATGAAACTTAGATCTTTCTTAACTCTTAACAGTCGGTAATGCAACTATGGCAGAAATTAGAATCAGAGCTAGACCGGAGGCCAGGGAGGCTTTGAGATGAACTGATTCCATCTTATATAATAAGGTAAGATCCATTAACATAATCTTTTCAAGTTTCTTCCATGTTGTAGAATTCCTTTTTGTGGCTGAATAACATTCCTTTTTATGTATATGCCACAGTTTATCCATTTATGAGCTAATGGATATTTGGGTTGTTTCCACTTTTTGGTTATTATGAATAATGCTATGATAAACATTTGTGTACAGGTTTTTGTATGAACATATGTTTTCAGTTCTCTTCAGTATATACCTAGGAATGGTATACCCATTTCTGTATGACAATGGGTCATACAGAAACTCTCTGTTTAGCTCTTTAAGGAACTGTCAAATTGTTCTCCAAAGTTGCTGTACCATTTACATTCCCACCAGCAATGTGTAAGCATTCCAGTTTTTCACAAACAATTGTTATTATTTGTTTTTTTGATTATAGCCATTCTAGTGATTGTGAAGTGGTATCTCATTGTGGTGTTGATTAGCATTTCCTTAATGACTAATGATGTTGATCATTTTTTTATGAGCTTATTGGCCACTTGTATATCTTCTTGGAGAAATGTCTATTCAAATCCTCTGTCCATTTGTTGTTGGAATATTTGCATTTTTGTTGAGCTTGAAGAGTTTCTTATATATTCTGGATACTAGACCCTTATCAGATTTGATTTACAAATATTTTCTCTCATTCTATAAATTGTCTTTTCACATTCATGATGGTACTGTTTTGCAGCACAAAAGTGTTTTGTTTTGATGAAGTCCAGTTTATCTGTTTTGTTTTTGTTTTTTGGTTGCTTGTGCTTTGGTATCATATCTTAGAAACCATTGCCAATCTTAGGCCACAAAGATGTTTTTTCTCTGTTCTCTTCTAAGCGTTTTATAGTTTTAGCTTTTATTTAGGTCTTTGATTATTTTGAGTTAATTTTTGCATATATTGAATGGTAAGTTTCCAAAGTCATTCTTTTGCATGTGGATATACACTTTCTCAGCACCACTTATTGAAAAGACTATTCTTTCCCCCATTTAAATGACTGAACACTCCTGTTGATTTATGGTTTTATGAGATGTATGGGTTTATTTCTGAACTCTCAGTTTTATTCCGTTGGCCTGTATGTCTATCCTTATGCCAATACACACAGTCCTGATTATTGCAGCTTTGTAAGTTTTAAAATGAGGAGGTGTGAGTCTTCCAACTTTATTATTCATTTTCAAGATCGTTTTGGCTATTCTGGGTCCCTTGCATTTCCATATGACTTTTAGATCAGCTTGTCAGTTTCCACAGTTTCCACAAAAAGGAGAGCTGTAATTTTGATAGAGATTATGTTGAATCTATAAATCAATTTGCAGAGAATTGCTGTCTTAGCAATATTAAATTTTCTGATCCATGAAAGTGGCATATCTTTTCCATATATGTAGGTCTTTTTTAATTTCTTTCAGTGATGTTTGTAGTTTTTAATGCACAAGTCCTACACCTCTTCTGTTAAGTTTATACCTAAATAATTTTATTATTCTTGGTACTATTATAAATGGAATTGTTTTCTTAATTTCATTTTGGGTTGTTCATTGCTGGGGTATAGAAATAAAACTGATTTTTGCATATTGGTTTTGTATCCTGAAACTTTGCTGAATTCATTTGTTAGCTCTAAGTTTTTTTGGTTTGGGTGCACTCCTTAGTATTTTCTATATACAAGATCATGTTATCTGCGAATAGAGATAATTTTACTTCTTCCTTTCCAATCTGGATGCCTTTTATTTCTTTTTCTTGCCTAATTGCACTTGCTAGATCCTACAGTACAATGTTGAATAAAAGTGACAAGAGTGGACATGCTTTTCTTGTTCTCAACTGTAGGGGAAAAGTTTTTAGTTTTTTACCTTTAAGTATGATGTTAGCTGTGAATTTTTTATAGATGCTCTTTATCAGGTTGACGAAATCCCGTACTATTCCTAGTTTGTTGAGTGTTTTATCATGATAGAGTGTTGGGTTTTGTCAAATGCTTTTTCTGTCACCTGTTGAAGTGATCATGTGGTTTGGGGGGGGGGGGTTTCTGTTAATATGGTGTATCATATTGATTTTCAAATGTAGAACCAACCTTGCCTTCCTAGAATAAATCACGTTTTGTCATGGTGTATAATCCTTTCTGTTTGTTCCTAGGTTCTATTTGCTAGTGTTTTGTTGAAGATTTTTGCATCTACATTCATAAGGAATGTTGATCTGCAGTTTTCTTGTGATCTCTTTGTCTGGTTTTTGTATCAAAGTAAAACTGGCCTCATAGAATGAGTTGGGAAGTATTCCTTCCTCTTCTGTTTTTTGGAAGAGTTTGTGAAGGATTGGTTTTAAAATTCTTTCAGCATTTGGTAGAACTCACCAGTGAAGCCATCTGGGCATGGGCTTCTCTTTTGGGAAGTTTTTTGATTACTAATTAAACCTCTTTACTTGGCATTCGTCTATTCAGATTTTCTATTTCTTCCTAAGTCAGTGTCAGTAGTTTGTGTCTTTCTAGGAATTTGTCCATTTCATCTGAGTTATCTAATTTGTTGGTATACAGTTGTTCATAATATTTCTTATAATCCTTTTCATTTCATAAGGTCAGTAGTTCTCCTTCCACTTTCATTATTCCTGATTTAGTAATTTGAGTCGTCTTCTCTTTGTTTCTTGTCCAGTCTAGCTAAGGTTTGTAAATTTTGTTGATCTGGTCAAAGAACAACTCTTGGTTTTGCTGATTTTTTTCTATTGTTTTTCTTTTCTCTATTTCATTTATTTCTGCTCTAATTTTTATTATTTCCTTCCTTCTACTTGCTTTGAGTTTAGTTTGCTCTTCTCTTCCCAGTTTCTTCAGGTGGAAAGTTAGGTTATTAATTTGAGATCGATCTTTCTTCTTTTTTTTTTAAAATACAGGTATTTACTACTATAAATTTCCCTCTAAGCACTGACTTTGCTGAATCACCTAAGTTTTGGTATGTTGTGTAATTATATTCATTCATTTCAAAGTATTTCTAATTTCTCTTGAGATTCCTTTTTCCTGTTTGTTATTTAGGAGTGAGTTGTTTAATTTCCACATATTTGTGAGTTTCCAAATTTTACTTCTGTTATTGACTTCTAATTTCATACTGTTATGGTCAGAAAACATACTTTGTATGATTTCAATCCTTTTAAATTTTTTTAGACTTGATTATGGTCAAATATATGGTCTGTCCTGGAGACTGTTACATGTATGCTTGAGAAGAATGTGTATTCTGCTGTTGTTGGGTGGAGTGTTCTATAGGTATCTGTGAGGTCTAGTTGGTTTATAGTGTTGTTCATGTCTACTCTTTCCTTGCTAATCTTCCACCTACTTGTCCTATCATTTTTGAAAGTGGAATATTGAAGTCTACAACCGTTACTCTTTGTTTATTTCTCCTTCAGTTCTATCAGTTTTTGCTGTATTTTGAAACTCCGTTGTTAGGTACCCATATGTTTATCATCATTATATCTTCTTAATGGGTTGAGTCTTTTATCATTATAGAATGTCCTTTCTTTATCACTAGTAACAATCTTTGTCCTAAAGTCTATTTTGTCTGATATTAGTATAGCTACTCCAGTGTTTTATAGCTAGTTTGCATGATTTATGTTTTCCCATTCTTTTACTTTCAGCCAACTTGTGTTTTTCAATCCAAAGTTTGTCTCCTAGAGACAGCATATAGTTGGATCATGTGTTTTTTAATCATTCTGCCAATCTCTGCCTTTTAATTGGAATGTTTAATCTGTTTACATTCAGTATAATTACTGGTAAGGTAAGATTTATGTCTTCCATCTTGTTATTTGTCTTCTACTTGTCTTATGTCTTTTTTTCTCCTCTATTCCTTCACTGTCTTTTGTTATATTAAATGAGTTAAGTTTAATTCCCTTGTCATCTCTTTTACTATATAATTTGTGTTATTTTCTTGTTGTTGGGATTACAGTTAACAATATAGTTCAGATTAATACCAACTTAATTTCAATAATATACAAAAACTGATTCTATATAGCCCCATTCCCTCCCGCCTTCTTCATATTGTTATTGTCATAGAAGTTACATCTTAATAAATGGTGTACCTGTCAACACAGGCATATAATTATTGCTTAATGAAGTTGTCTTCTAAATCAAATAGGGGCAGGGGAAAGCCATTTTTCTTGAGTAAATACTCCTTGGATTGATGCAAGCCATTGGTTAATTTCCAGAGTTCTGAAAAAGTTGATTCTATTTTTGCCAGTTTTCTTGTTTCTTTTATGGAGGAGAGAATTTTCAGAGTTCTCTAACCACTTTCTTTTAAAATCACTCTCAATGTACTTTTAACTTGTATTTCCCTTAGATGAAGTTAAACATCTTTATTATGTTTATATTTCTTTTTGTGTGGGCTATAGGTATGTATTCTGTGACTGTATTCTATTAAGTATTTGTTTTCTAGTTGATTTGTAGGGGTTTGGGAAATGAGCCATCTGCCTTTGTATGAGCTGCAAAATTTTTCTTCATTCTGTGTTTTGACTTTTGTTTATGGTGTTTTTGTCATAAAGGGAAAAGTATCAGTCTTTTCTTAATTTATCCTAATGTGTCAGTTTTAATGTATCTATGAATTCTTTTATGGCTGCTGAGTTTTGTGTAATACTTTAAAGATTTTTTTCCTCTAAGATTATTTTAACTATTCCCCAATGACCTTTCAAGTATTTTTTAAAATAAATTTTATCAAAATATAATTTACATGCAGTAAAGTACACCTATTTAA
Source organism: Delphinus delphis (assembly GCF_949987515.2). Taxonomy (NCBI): domain Eukaryota; kingdom Metazoa; phylum Chordata; class Mammalia; order Artiodactyla; family Delphinidae; genus Delphinus; species Delphinus delphis. Next base: position 34,002,941 of record NC_082692.2, on the reverse strand, counting down.
ATGATGAGTTTTGACAAATGTAACCCATGTAACCACTACCACAAACATGATAGAGAACATTGAATCACCCCCAAAAGTTCTTTCAGGCCCCTTTAGAGTCATTCCCACTCTACCACCACCACCCGCGCAAAATACTCTTGTTATTTTTTTTCCTTGTGTTTATATCTGTGATGATTTTCCCCTTGTCATTTATTTCATCCATCTCCTTGAGTAAAGTTAGCTAACACTTTATTTCATTTTACTTCAGAGAATAAGCTCTTTTATTTATGTATTAGTTACGTCATTTTTCTCCTTTAAAATTAGCTATTTGAGTTAGATGCTTAATTCTTGTTAAGGGTGTGAATTTTCCTCTGAGAACTTCTTTAACTGAATTCCAAAGGTTCTGATATGAAGCAGTCACCTCACCATGTCACCTGCATTTTCTTTGCTTTGTTTTTGTGTTTCTTATAATGAAATTTAGTTTAGTATTTTCATCTTAGCAGTTACTTTTATACCTATGACTCTGGTTGGAAGTCTATGAATACCAACCAAAGCAATGATGGAATTAATATATTTCTCCTTCCCTCTTCTCTTCCAGCCAATTGATTATCTTAGTATTTTCTTTTGTATTGTTAAATATACCTTTACTTCTCTCACGTTCTAAAAAGTTCAAACTACATTCAGACCAGGTTAAGTTTCTCCCAGAGGGGTGCTTTTTAGACCTAGTCTGCCCTTCCCCCACATTCTCCTGCCCTCCCCCCCCCCCCAACCTTGCCTTCCCACCAGGCAAGTCCCCAGTCATCTTAGCCAGGGGAAATGAGGGCTTAGTTGATTGGTGGGCAGCTCCTGCCTCCCTAAGGGACAGAGTAAATTTAGGTTCTGTCACAGGCTGAGACTCTATCAGAGGAAGCTCAAAACATCCTGCCAGAGCTTCCTGAAAATAGCATCGCTAGACTTACACAGTCCCTGTCTGTTCCTTCTCCTCAGATATCTAGACCAAGCTTAGGGCCCTTCCAGATGGTCCAGATGGCCAAAATCTCTTTTTGCTTAGTTCTCCGTGATTATAAAAGACTGGGTTCCTGAGCACCTCATCTTCTCCATTTAAGTCTCTCATCTCAGTATGGGCAAATATTTTCAAACTGAACAGTTGAGAAGAAATCATGGCAGAAACCTTAAAGGGCCTCCTATCCCCAGGCTGGACTAGCTTTCATTTACACTTAACCATGGCCATACCCTTACCATTTATTCCTCCTCCCCTCACCCCCATGCCCTTTTTCCACTGGACTCGTCCCAGGCTCAGAGTTCAGGCCAAAGGGAACAGAACTACCAGATGATCACCCAGTTGAGAAAGAGCCAGCTCTGGTAAAACTGATGTCTGCAAAGTTCTTTCATTTCCTGGTGCTTGAAAATCCTTTGTCCTGCCAAGGATTAAGCTTGGTATTTATTTCAGTTTCTGACCTTACTCCTGTTTCTTTTCAACTTCATCTCTCATACCCCATCTTTCCTGAATCTCCTTTAACTAATTATTATCCCCCTTCTCCCACCATATGTTGTTACATCATAAGATGTCACTTGTTTACAAGGTAGAGAGCAGAAAGCAGAAGAGATTTCTAGACTCGAGCAAATGACTCTATACTTTCAGGTATCCTGATAAAGGCAGGAAATACTTTTGAAGAAGTCTTCTTGATGCCCCTTAATTCAAACTGTGTGCAGTATTCTGACCAGGGAGGGAAACCACTTCCCCGCTAGCAGAACAGGCAGGAGATCATACAACACAAACTCTGGACGAGTGTTTTCAGTTCTTGGGCCATGTGAAGTCAAACTTGGGCCCTTTCCTTCCCCCTCAAGCATCAAGAGCTCATATATTATCATGTAGAGTTTATTTAGCCCTGTGGTGTAATGGCAGAGGAACTAGCATGGGGGGGGGGCTTCCCCAGACACCTCAATCATTCCAAGTATCACTTACCAGGTGAGAAAAGTCAAGATACTAGATCAGATCCTAAAGACCCTAGTTGCTCTGATATCCTAAGGATCTAGGGCACAGACTGCGTGGATGGCTGCACAGAACCCTGGGGATGATCTCTGTGAGTTTACAGGATGGTGAACAGCTTAGCTGGGTGGAATCTCACTATTAGGTGGATCCTGGGCTGGCTCGAAGGAGGCTCCTCCACTCTTGTCCCCTCCAGGGAAGGTGACTGTGGCGTATGTCACAGGCTTGGAGCAGATCTCAGCCTTAGCAGGCAGAGGGGGCAAACAGGATGGGGCTGGGGGTGGGTGTTTCCCTGACAGGGAATCAAGAGGAAGGTTGGTGTAGGTGTTATTGTCAAAGGAAGGTGGCGAGTCAAGCCTAACATATGGTACATCCGATGGCAAGTCAGCAGCCAGTCCAGAGTCACTGATGTGGTGGACCACTGAGGAGGGGGCCTGTAACAAAAGCAGGCAAATCAGGCAAAGAGAAAATGCCTCCCTCTGCCCCAGTTCCCTTAGATGGGAAGCCTAGGACCAGACTGGATCTGTCTCTTCAATCCTGAGTATGTCAGTGGGCAAGAAGGCTTCACTTTGAAGATTTTCATGCCCCGAGTTTCTCTACAAATCTGGGAAGGTGGATAGCAAGGTGGGAAGGTAGGAGACCATTGTTGCCAAGTTTACAGCGTTTGGGAAGAGGGTTTGGACCTCTACTGGGTCACAGTCTTTTCTCCACCTCATCATCCTGGGACTTCTCAGTGATTGTGGCAGAGGGAGGGTCTGGGGAATTTGGCTGGGGGCCTGCGGAGATCTCTTACCGAGCCTGAGACTCCACTGCTCTGAAATCGTCCACAGGCAGAAAGCCTGTTCCCTGGCAGGACAGAGGACAGAAGCACAGTCTGCTTCTTGTGCTGACTCAGTGCCCGCCTCACGCCCTTCAGAAACTTTGGAAACCTCTGTCCTAGCCTCCACCTTCCCCACTCCCACCAGCAAAGTTTTCCCCTTCCATCTCCCCAGCCCCCACCCCCAGCCAGCCCTAACTCTCCCCCCACCCACTTACTGCTTCCACAGCTCCCCTCAACCTGCCTCAACACTCAATCCATCTCCCGAAATCCCCCACCTCCTCCAGTCACCTGTCCCCAATCCCACTGTCTCACCCTCTCCAATTCCTGTTTCTCCCCAGGCCGCCTCCCACTGAATCTCTTTGCTCTCCTCTACCCCTCAGCCATGGGAATTCTAGGGTCTGGGGACCCTTACTGAAGCACATCTGTAGGGGGAGCAGACCTAGATTCTCAGCCTTGAATTCAAGACTGGCTGATACAGGACCAGGGGGCCATTCTGAGATAGGCAGGTGGACAGCTACGTACCTTTCCTTTTGGCCATCACAGCAAACAGCACCACCGCCAGCACCAGCAGGCCCAGCAGGAGCACAGCACCCCAAATCAAGGGTCTGCTGAGAGACACAAAGGAGTAGGTGAGCTTAGCCCTGAGCCTGGCACGGAGCTGCTTGCCAGGAATCCTAGAGAAGTGGCACAGAGGTGCAGTTCTTGGTGAGCCACGGTTGGAGAAAGATTTTTGGAATGGAATGAGGAGGACAGACTCAGGCAGGGCAGAGAGAGACACTATCAGGGTATCCTGGCTGGAGATCTGGGATGAAGGGGTCAGTGCTGAACTGGGAGGGAAGTCTGTCTGTCTGTCTGCCTGGTCAGAAATTCCCCAGGAGTGGAAAGAATCATAAAGTTTCTTTTCAGTTTAGTCTGGGGCTCTAAACAAGCCGTATCTTCACCACCACCCCTTCCCAGCTACCCAAATAACAGTTCTTGTCAGTACCTCTTCTTATCTCGGCTGGGATCCAAAGGGCTGGCACTGCCTACAGGATCTGAAGAGGAGATGTCAGCCAGACTCCCGACCTGATGGGTCTCCTCGTCCTTCTCTTTCAGGCCAGGAGCTGAGTCAGAAGGAAATACTTAATGAGAACATACCCATTGTGGGCAGGGTTCAAGGGCCTATTGAGATCTGAGGGACTGGGGGAGTAGAGCTGAGGAAGGAGAAGTCCCAAGTAAGGAACACAAAGAAGCGGTGCTTGGGATATTCCTTAGGGGCCTCTCATTCTGGAGGTCAGGGAATGGCCTCTTTATGTCTTTATCTGGTTGTGAATATGCTCACTTTCCCCTTTACCACCAGCTCCCAACCCTCCCCCCCTGCATTTCTTCTCCACCTGCTCCCCCTGTACCCAGGCTGCTCAGACTATGCAGAAACCCTACTGGGTAATCTGTGCCCACCTCCCTACCCAACCTCACTCATCTCATTGGAGACCTTGCTCCTGGCTCTCATCACTTGTTCTCCAAAGGGGCCTCAGCCCAGCCTGCTAGACCTCTCCACATACCTGCAACCCTGTGACCGCCCCTGCAGGCTGGCTGAGCCCCACCCCAAGCTCTGCACTCAGGAGCTAAGGAACTTAGGGTCAGCCCTGATGTGACACAATGCCAACTGATCCTTGCTGAGAGCCTTGCTTGGACCCTGAGACTTAGTTTTGTGACAAGGTTTCTGTCATCCCAACAACATGCTTAACTTCTGTCTGTGGGACTCAGGGTTGGTTTCTCTGGGCCTGAGGATCTGCCTTGGGAACCCGGGCAGTCCTTCTAGACCCTCTGAGAGGAGAGGCTTGCCATGTTCTCAGAGATTCACCATTCCCACTACCCAACCCATTCCAATCCAGGAACTGGAGACGCTATGGCCCCAATCTTGCTGCATATGTCCTGATCTCCTGGAGTTTTTTAAATCACCCACATCCTCCCTAGATACTGTGCTCTACCTGCCTGCCTGAACATCCATTCTCTACAGCTGTTGGGGTCCTCAGCACCTGCCCCACTTCAGGCACCTGTCTCCCTGCCACGTATTCCCAGTGCATTGTCTTGTCACAGCTTGCCATTTAGGGAGTTGTAATCTTGAGTTACTAAAGCTTAGTGTCAAGGAAGAAGGAGAACAAAGGATGACTAGGGTTAACAGAAGTATATTTATAATATAAATAATAATTGTGGACTCAAGAGGGATTCTAATGAGAGCTTAGTCCATCCTCGTAATTAAAAGATGGAGAAAAAACTGAGAGAAGGAAAAATGCCTTTCTTAATTTCATTATTTTGGGCATTTGGCACAAATTACTTGAAAAAGGAAGACCTGAAAATGAAAACAATGTCAGCATCCACAAGTGCAAGGTAGGACAGTTTCTGCTTCCTCAGGTAGCTGACCGCGTTCCCGACAGAGCACTTCTTTTTTTACAATATCCTATGTTTATGGGAAAAATTTACTACTTTAAAATGTACTTTCAATAAATACTTAGACATGAGAAAGTTATAGCCTGTGAAAATGAAACCTGTGAACATAGTTTCTATACTGAAAATAGGGTTGAGAATATTAACTGTTCTCAACCCTATAATATTAACTGTTGCTGACACTATTTTCTGTTTGTAAAACTGAATGAGTTGAAGGAATTCAGGCATTGAATGTACCCTGCCTGTAGGTGAGGCACATACTAGATGCTCAGTGAAGACCTATAAAATTAAATAAGATATAAATTCAATAGTTTTTAAGCCATCAGACTTGTTATTACAGCAATAAAAACCTGGAAGATGTAAAAAACTTAATTCCAGTTGATATGTCTGAATTAAAACTTTGTTTAAAACATTTCTAAGCAAAATAATAGCATCAAGTATGTTGAAAATGCTGGACAAGGAGGCCAAGGCCCTGAGTGGGGAAAGAGAATTTGCCTTCCTGTGGGGAGACCCACTTGTGCGGGAGGGGAAAGGGGACTGCTGTGTGGCTGGTTTATCTCAGACTTCTCACCCAGTTTGGTTTCCGTTTCCTGCAGAGCTGTCAAAAGGATATCTGCTCCCAGTTCCTCCCCCACAAGGGCCCCTACCCACCAACGACCCAAGAGCAGCTGGTGGGGCAGGAAGGCAGGTTAGAGCAGTGGTGGCCAGGCTGAGATAACTCACCTGCAGGGAGCACATCCAGACTGATTCTGTGCACAGTCTGGGGCCCTGAGATTCCCTCTACCACGCAGCCGTACTCTCCGGCATCCTCCTCCTGTAGGGTAACCATCTCCACCTGGAGCAGGCCACCCCCCAGGTCAGTGAGAAATATGCGGCTGCTGGCTGGGGCCCTGCGATCCACAGCTGACGACACCAAGGGCTGGCATCCCTCTGGCAGGAACCGGCACCACACCTTTCGAGCCTTGACATCCTGGAGTCGGTAGTGGCACTGCACCAGGATGGAGCTCCCCACAGGCGCCTGCAGCACCTCAGGGAGGCTGCCAGCCGAGCCCTGGCCTAGGGAAGGAAAGTTGCAGGGATGTTGGACAGGGCACCTCCTGGCCCACCCACTGCATAGGGGCACAGGGATCTAGAGGTCCACCTTGTGGGCCTACATGTTATTGTTGCCATGGTAATGCCCGTTATTCCTGGGCGTGGAGCGGGGTATGTGGGGACCCAGAGTGCAGCTCCTTCTGAAGCTTACCTGCTAGTCCCAGGAACAGCAGCAGGAGCAGGTTGGGGCCCATGGCTGGGCAGGGAGATGTCAGCTCTGGGGCTTGCCTGGGCACTGACACAGCATTCCCCTGGGGGCAGGAAACTTTTGCCTCAGACGGTCACGTGGGGTTCTCAGTGACCATGGGCTGGGAAGCAGGCACTGGTGGGCCCCTCCATGGGTGGGGAGAAGGAGCTCTTCCAAGCCCTGGTTGGTTCAGTGCTCAGGAACAATCCCTGAGGGTAAGAATGGGCAAGGTAGGGTGAGAAGACCCAAGGAAAAACAGAAGGCTGGGAGCCTGCCCACCCCTAAGGAATGAAGAGCGGGGGGAGGATTGTGACAACCAGAGAGCATTAGAGAAAGGGTGAAGATGGTCCTCAGGGTATTCCAAATATAGAATCCGATGAGGCAGAGCTGTGAAGGAGGGAAGTATAGTGTCCTTCTCATGGCCCGAGGCCATCTTGATTTTAAATTCTGTGTGAGTGCCCCACCCAAGTTCTCAGGAGATCGTCCTGGAAGCCCCACCTTGACCGTGCGCCCTGGGCTGGCCTGTCTTCATTCCCTCAGATGCGCACTCCCTAGACACTTTGAGTGTGGACCACGTGCTCCAGTTCTAGGATTTGTGTTATTGCTTTGATAATTAGTTGGATATTGAACCTCATGTATTCATCTCATCTTCATAGCTTTTCTCTCTCAGTTTCCATCTTTTTGTTCTGATTCCTAGAAGATATCTTCATCTTTTTCTTCCATCCCTTCTCTCCTTGTCCTTCAGATTTTTATCCCTTAGTGCTTTTAATTTACAAGACTTGTTATTCTCCAAGCATTTCTTATTTATAGCATATTATTTTTGTTTCATGAATGCATTATCCTCTTTGTTAGGAGACAGTTCTCTATGGACATTTTCGGGCCTTCCCAGGAAAGGGCACTCACCAAGCTTTGTTCCAGGGCGATTGAAGAGCAAACATGCCTTGGGAGTTAGAGACAGTGTGTCAGCTCCAGAGAGATTTGCTTCCATCCTTCCCCTCCCTCCCTGGAGAAGATTAGTTCATGTTCCAGAGTGAAGACCTCTCTGTCTCTCTCTCTGTCTCTCTCTCTGTCTCTCTCTCTGTCTCTGTCTCTCTCTCTCTCTCTCTCTCTCTCCAGAGAGGAAGAAGGGCCAACATGCAGATGTTCTATATAAGCTCCAAGTCTCATAATTTGGGGTTCCTGTCCTATGACACAAACCCACTCCCTGCACAGGGACCATCTGGCCCTCATTCACGTCACCTTGTGCAGAACTGGGGTTTGGGGATCCTACATGGAATGTGAGTAATAAACCTGCTGACACCGGGGGAGCACCAGTGCTCAGAGAGACAGGAGCAGTCAAGGTGGGGATGGCTGGGAGGACACACTGCTCTGACCTAGATGGTCACACCTGGAAAGGGGCATGAAAAAGCCAGCCTCCCTCCCTCCTCTGTCCTCTTTTCTCTCCTCCTCCCCTCTCTCTTCCTCTCTCCTTTCTCCAGGAGCAAGGGAGTTGAGAATGGGAAACTGGGAGCAGGAGCCCGAGAAAGCCGGCTTCTGCGTTAAGCTGAGCCTCATGGACATGGTGATGGGGTGACCAGCTGTCCCTGTTTACCTGACACTGGGGGTCTTTCCAGGAGACAGGACCTTCAGTGCTAACACTGGCAGAGTCTCCGGCTAACTGGACAGATGGGTCTCCCCAGTGAGTGATATGGAAGTACGTATATCTGTCCTGCCAGCATGTATCAAGCTTTCTTTGATTTCCTTACAAGAAAATTATTTTCACACTAACAAGCCATGTGGGAGCATTGTGTGAGGAGGAGACCTCTCTTCAATATTTACTGAGTGCCTAAAACAGATATGGTAGGTGCTGGGTACCTAGGACAGAGGTGGCCAGGATCCAGGGAGGTGTCCTATCATTGGGCATTAGAGAAGAGGAAGGAAGCCAGCGCTTATCCAGGACCTACTATGTGCCAGACATCTGGCCAGGACTTTAATGTTATTCCTTTCAATCGCATAAAAACCCACCAAAGTAGAGTTGTTTTGTTTTGGTTTGCTGTTGGGTTTTTTGTTTGTTTTTACATGCAAGGACCCTGAGGCTCAGAGGAGTTAAGGAATTTGCTTAAGTTTTCTTAGTAGGAGGCAAACTTGAAATTGGAAAACCCCTTCTGTTCAGTGTGCACTCCAGAGAGTCCAAGGCAGGGGATCCTGGTGGCGATCTGAATCCCAGGGTAGATGTCTCTGACATGGCAGAGCAGGCAGGAGAAAAGGCTGAGTTCCCAAGGGGAGGAAAGTTCCGGCGGCACTCCACCACCAGGCACATCCTGGAGCCTCCCCTTCCATCTCATCACTCTCGGTGCCCAGACCGGGCGGGAGCGAGGGAGGTGCAGGGGGCTCAGTTTGGGCTCTTCTCAGCCTTGGCTCCTAGACTGTGCCTGTGTCTGCAGGAAGGAGACGACTGCCCCAGGACCCGATGGGGAAGTTTCATGTGCCGCTGAGTCAGGGACACCAGGGAAACACAGACTGGACCAGAGTCCTGGAGCTGGGGACAGAGACGGCAGAGCAGCCTAAGCAGGGAGTGGGTGAGGCAGGGCTGGGGCAGGACTGCAATTAGGGGAGTGATGTGTTGACATGAGGCTGGAACACAGGACTGCATCAGGGGCTCCTTCCCAGTGATTCAAAACCCCAGGTACCCACACCCAGCTTAGGGGGCAACGCAGCCCAGTGTGGCCATGGCCACAGGGGCTCCTGGGCTTCCACCTCCCTGAGGCCCAGGACAGAGAACCTGAGGATGTGGCCAACTTGCTTCCTCCTCTTCGGGGCAACCCACTCTCAGGGTAGTGTCCATCCCATTCTCCTCACTCCACCTCAGGTGGCGTGTGTGTGTTGAAGAGAGAGAGAAGGTTCCCTGAGCTGCCTGGCACTCTTCCCCCCTTGCTTCCTCAAAGCGTTTCTCAAACGGTTCCTTCTGACTGCTCTTCAGAATTGCATCATCCCCCGCGCCTTCTGCACTCCCCGTACTCCTAACCATCTGACTGACTGACTTACTCTGTTTGTCTGCTCTCTTCCCACTAGAACATGGCTCTGTGTGGGCAGAAATCTTTGCTTGTTTTGTTCACTGTTATGTCCCCAATGCCTAGACTAGTACCTGGCACGGAAAATATTTATTGAATAAATATACAAATAAATGAGTAGGATTGAGCTAGAGGGAAGGACATCTTGAACGCCAAGTGAAAGTAGGATTTCCAGGCTCTACGAGGGACTTTGGGTAAATCCTTTCCCTTTTGAGTCGCAGTTTCCCTTCCACAGGATAAGGGGCTTGCACCAGTAGTCCCCAGCTCTGGTTCGCTGCACTCTGCAACCCAGTCCCTTGCCATTTCTCCGGAGGCGGAGTAACATGATAAAAGCAAACCTCTAGGTTTGCTAGAGGTTTGAGTCAGCTGGGAATTGGATGGACTTGAGGGGGGTGGAGGGAGGAAGGGGGCCTGGGGCAGGGGGCCCAGCAGTAATCCTAGGAAACTGATGGACAGGAGGCAGGAGGAGGAGAGGAGAGGATGCTAGAGAAATTCCACAGGAGGAGGCAGGGCTTGGTAATCAGATCTCTGGGAGGGAGAGAGAAGAATAAAAAGATTGGCCAGTTTGGAGCCTGTGGGAATGGAGGGACATGATATCCTAAAACCCTAGGCCCCAAGGAGCCAGACCTTTTATCTTTTCCTCATCTGAATTCACTCTCCTAGCCCTGTAGCAAAAGAGACCTTCATGACGCCCTAAACCATCAGTTAAGCATGAAGTCTTGGATTTATTTGTGAGAGTGTTTAATGTCCAATGTCCAGAGTTGGTAGATGTCCTTCCCACCTCCCATGCACACACGCACACACACACACACACACGTGCACACACGCACAAATCCCTGCTTCCAGGGGCCAAGAGAAGCAGGGTACAGGCAGAGTGGCCTTTTGCGAAAGCAGAACCAGGAGACTTGGTGGCCAAGGGGCGGGTGTGCAGCAGGCTGGGGTGGTCCGTGCAGACCTCTCCTGGGCCTCTCCTCCACCGTGGGTCCTCCTGTCACGTGTCTCTCAGCTCTGCAACAGACAGAGTACTCACTTGGCCCCTCTCAGCACCACCTCACCAGCCCCCAGCGGCCACCGTGCTCTCCAAGCTCACCTGTCAAGGTTTGGGGCTGGTAACCTGGGTCATGGCCACAGTCCAGCCCACTGGCATGGGGTGTCCTCCGTTTCTGCCCATGCCAGGCTGCAGCCCAGAGAGCGCTGGCTGCCAGAAGCTTGCTGAGAAAGATGCAGGCCAGGAGGAAAAGGATGGAAATGGGTGGGAAGGGGCTCTCCTCTTCAGAAAGTTTCCTTGGAGAAAAAAAAGAGGACATGTGGGAGGCCATGAGGGGACCCACAGACTGGAATCTGCCCTCATAGAAGGAATGGGGAGACACGAGGAGCTCCGGGGGTTGAGGATATCTCCCCATCCAGCACCATCCCTGGATGAGGCTTTGCGGGGCTTGGGGGAACCTGTAGTCAGGAGACCTGAGTTCCAGGCATGGATCTGCCTGCTGACTGCTTTTAAACAGTTACCTCCCTTGCTGAGCAGTTTTCTGCGTGATGGTGTGGTATGGTGTGTGTGTGTCTGCATGCACATGTGCACTTCATGGTTATACTCACAGTGTTTAAACACCAATCAAGAACCAGTCGGAACTGATTCTGGTCCCATCAGGGAAGCAGGGGTCTGAGGGTACCAGTTTTGTACTAAAATACTCAAAGTTTCATTGTTGCTGAATTGTGGAGATGTCTGAGGGCTGCCAGGGAAGGGGGTGGGAGGCCGACCACTCAGCAGTCTTGGAGCAGCAGCTACTTACAAACTGTTAGGGAAGTTTTGCAATATTTTAACAACTGGCACAGTCATACCAACACACACTGGCTGGTTGGAGGGGTGTTTAGACAAGATCACATGCAGACACTTTAGTGTCTCATTGCCTTGGAATTTGTACTTCTGGCACGTGCCACCCCCCAGCTGCCACCCCATGCCTTGGCTCTGCAGGGTGGAGGTCTGCCCAGGGATTTTAGGAAAGACCTGTCACTATACCTGGAGATGCTGTGCTCCACCTGGGCATCCTCAAAGCGCTCGGACTCCTCAGGGATCCAGAGATCTCCAGGGTCCTGGTAATCAAGGGGGTCTGTGGGAGACAGAGCCTGTGAGCTTCTAGCCCCCCTCCTTGATGCCACAGTGGGGAGAACCTCTCTGGGTGGGGCGAGGCTCTCTGGGACATGGCCCTGGGTGGATCAAGTTGTTAACCTCTCTGAGCCTCAATCTCCTCACCTGTAAAGTGGGGCAATTAGGAACACCTTCTTAATAATAGTGTTGCAGGATACAGTGAAAGCATCCTGTGTAATGCCATCCCCTCACAGGAGCTCAGTAACTGCAGCTCCCACCCTCCCATCACACAGGGTCTTTAGGAAGATCAAACGAAATAATGGGTGTTTCTGAAAGTCCTGTGTAAACAGTCGAGCTGCCTGTGCCAGCTATGGATTATTGTTATTGTTGTTGTTGTTGTTGTCCTTTTCCTGCTGTTCTCTTGGGAGTCAGCTGAGCCTTAGACCCTGATAGGGCTGAAAATCTGTGTGTCCTCGCCCCCTACTCTCATGGTGGTAGGGTTTGGGGTCTAAGGCAGGCGGTGTCCCCCACCCTCCCCACCTTAGACAAATGTTACTTTCAACCTTCATTTCCATGATAAGGGGCCATGTTGGAGAGAGGAGTTGGACAAGGGGAGAGTCAGAAAAGGGACACGTGACCTCAGATTTGTTCTCCTTTGGGACACAATCACGTTCCGGAGACACAGACAGAAAGCTTTCCTGAAGGGCATCCCCTGTGCAAACTCAGGGATGAGAAGGACCCCACCACTGCGCATCTCACCTAGTCAAGCCTGAAATGAGGATCCCGAGCAGTTAGCAGCAGGAGGCTGGGGCAACGACTGTCACTGACCCCCAAGCAATTTTAACTCTGTCATGTCATTTGTGTCTCATGGGAGCCCTGTGCGGTCAGCAGTACAGGCACCACGACCTCCATTTCAAGATGGGGAAATGGAGGCCCAGAGAGGAGAAGCACGTTGCCCAGGGTCACAGCAGTGTTCCTTTCTAGGGTTGTTTCTCTGTACCAGGTTGGTGCTTAATCTATGTTGGTAGGTCCGTTGGGTGGTTGGGTGAAGGAATAGGTGAATGTCCTCCTACTCCTTAAGGACCACCTCAGTGCTCACATCCTAACCAGATGCCAAATGGATAAAGCTGTTTGGGGGAAGCAGGACCACAGCTAGCTCATAAGGTGCCTTGGGCAAATTAGAGAACTGTACCCTTCCTGCAAGTGATGCAGTCCTCCACCAGGGAGCACAGCCTGGAGAGAGACAGCAGGGCTGGATGTGACCCCCTTGTGCAGTTAGCAACCTGCACAACTATCCACAGCGACCCTGAGTTGACCCTGAGTTGTGGGGTGGGGAGGGACAATATCCACACTGTGGGATTTCCCAGGGTCCCCAAAAGCCCTGAGGGTGGTCCTGTGCTCAGATACTAAAGACGACCCCAGGCCCAAGAGCAGGCTAGGGTGCAGTCAGCTGCCCACTCACCAGCCAGCACCTCCACCAGGACCTTCCTGAGGGTGTCGGCCTCGCTACCATGGAGACTCTGGCACTGATAGAGGCCAGCGTCGTGGGCTTGAAGATTCCGCAGAGTAATGGTGAGTGTGCCACCCAGGGCATCATCCGTGATGGCCGTGCTCCCATTGCGCCTCTTCAGGAAGGACAGCAGCCACGAGGGGTGAGTGCTGACCACCTGCTGGCACAGGCCCTCTTCACCCAGCTGGCGGCACCAGGCTTTGCGTCTCCCCCAGTGCTTCAAGGAGTTGTAGGGGCAGGAGACCCTCAGGGACCGGCCTGCCATGCCCTGGAACACCGTGGTGTTGTGGGCTCGGGATAGCTCTGGGGAGGAGACATTCATTCACTTACCAAATGTTTATTGAACACCTACTATGTTCAATGAACAGAAGAGACAGAAATCCCACACTTAAGGAACTCAGGCCTTTACACAGGTTGCGAGAAGGTGGTATAACCCAGGTATGTGTTTATAGGAAGCTGGAAACCAGGAAACCCGGGTCCTGGATCTGGCTTTATCACCATTGGACTTGCTGGACGTCTTTAGAGAAATAACTGACCCTCTCTGGGCCTATTTCCAGAGACATTTGGTCTTGAAGTTCCCTCCAGTCCTAGTCCACTCATGTTCTTCCTGTCACATGAAATCAAGCCCTCCCCTCTCCCACTCCATCTCAAGAGAGCAGGGCCAGTGACCCTCTCAGGCCTGGGGCTGGTCCCACGTGGGGCTGGGCACCCCCACCCCACGCCCTCCATCCTTGCTTCCTTTACAGCTGCCCACGCTCATACCAGCACTGCATTCTCCTCTTTCTGACCTTTAGCTTCCAGCTTCCCTATTTCTGTGCCTTTGTTCCCCTTTCAGGAGGGATGCGTCTCAGAACTATTTTGGGAGAGACATGAGGCTGCTATTTTAGGGACCCTCCTTGGGGTGGGCTTAGAGTGCCAGTCTATTGCCAGGGCAGGGGCTATAAGAGAACCACCCAGTGCCCTCTGCCTCAGCCTCCCCTCTCTTCAACCACATGGTGACAGAAACTTGTAAAAAGGATTGGGGAGCTGGTGGCCTGTCTTTTGGAACCAGAAAGACCTGGTGAGCAGTGCCCCCTCCATACTACCCAGTCCATCCCTCTGCCTTTGGGCAGGCCAACGCATCCCCCTCCCTTACTCCACCTCCAGCCAAGAAGCTCCAGCTCCATTGGAACAGTCTCTCCTCTCACCCAGGTATGCCTATTGCTCTGGGGGAGCAAGAGGCACCCTTCCCCAACGAGAAAAGGCCATCATGTGCAAGAATCTGGGATGCCAGTCTCCCCAGCTCAATCACAAAATCTTCAGCCCCTTCACCTCCCATCCAGGGCTGAGGACAAGAGGACCTTCAGAGCACAGGAGGGGCACCCCAAAGATGCAGATTGCCAGTACCAGGTTCTTTTCTCCCTCCCACGCTGCTACTCTTCTGGGGCTAGTTAAGTGGTTCATAATTTTAGGGGCTCTTACCAGTGCCCCCCAAAACTTCCCCCAACTACTAGCTAGTGCCTGAGATGCCACCATCAGAACTCCTTCCCTTTCTAGGTGTCCGAATCCACCAGCCTCTGACACTTCCACGTACATGAAGAATCTGATGCTGGGGAGAGAGGGAGATGATGAAGAATATGGGGCACAGTGAGAAGAGGGGGTGCGGGACATGCCGAGAATTTCAGCCATCTTCACACTTTGGCTCAGTGCTCCCTACCCACCCACCCACTTGCCATATACTCAAGGAAGGAGAGGGAAAGAAGGCAGCGGAGGGAGGGAATCCTACCTGTGACAAAGAGCAAGATGAGCAGCCCAAGAGACTCCATGTCACCCTTCCCTTGTGGAGGACAGACGCAGGGTGCCTTGTGCAAGATCTCGTCTTTCCCTTGAACTGCAGGAAGGAGAGGGTCAGGCTCGTCAGGCGCTGCCCACAGGAACCGGCTCCTGGAGGTTGAGTAATCATCAGAACTGGGATCTGGCTTTATGATTCAAGGAGGGGGAGTGGGGTGGGGGAGGGGAGGAGAGGAGGAGCCACCACTGCAGCCCAGCAGCGCGGTGCTGAGGATCCCAGACCTCCAAGAGGACAGCCCACTGTCCTGCCTGTACCAGCCTTCTCATGGTTTAGAAGACTACCCTTTCTCCATTCAACTGCCTTAGTATCTTCATTGAAAATCCCTTGACATGTAGGTCTACTTCTTGACTGTCTGCTCTGTTCCATTGATCTACGTGTCTATCCTTTTACCAATATCACCCCATCTTGACCACTCTCTGTGGCTATATAACAAGTCTTGAAATCAGGTGATGTGAGTAATCCAACTACACTGTTCCTTTCCAAAATGGTTTTAGCTGTTCTAGTAATTTTGTTATGTAAATTTTAGACACTGTGTGTCAATTTCTCCCCCCTACACTCTCCCCAAAGCCTACTAGTCTTTTGATGGGATTACACTGAATCTGTAGCTCGATGTGGAGGGAACTAGACATCTGAACACTATCGAGTCTTCCAATCCGTGGACATATTTCTTCTATGGTTTCTCTCACCAGTGTTTTATAGTTTTCAGCCTACAAATCTTGCACATATTTTGTTAAATTTCTATCTAAGTATTTCATGATTTGGGTGCTATTTTAAATGTTTCTAGCTTTCTGTATCTTAGGCAGAAGCAGAACTCAGAAATCCCATGAATCTTTATCTTACTTTCTGTCCCACTTATGCCCCATTCTGACCTCTTCTTCTCACATCCTTCCTACCTGAGAAAAGCATATTTTTTATTCCTCTAAGCCTCATAGCAAAGGGCAGGTACCAAGAAATCTTTGCCAATTCATGCATATGAATTCACAGCGTGTGCACATCAAACTCTCTCTTCTCTTAGCTTGTGCTAATTTGTAGTTCAATCCCCTAATTCTCATGTCTGAGCATAGGAACATTTCTGCACCACCCCACTCCCAAGCACAGGGTCCTTCCTTTCCTTTTGCTAAATCTGAATTCAAAGATACCTGCCACTTCACACTTGGGCACAGAGATCTTTTCCCCTCTATTACATCATTCCAGCTGAATGCCATCATTCACGTATGCATGCATTATTCAACTACCATGTACGTGCTGGAGAACTCAGGTCTCTTGGTGCCTCAGTGTTCCTGGATACAGTGGTGACCATTGCTGAGGGAAGCCCTAGAACCAGAGGCATGACTGGAAACATGACATACTCCTGATGTCTAACTTTGGCTAAGACTTCACAGCTGCTGCGTAATCCCTTTCAGAATGTCTGGAAGTTTCCTAGTAAACTGCCTATAGCAGCTCTTCCAAATCGTCACTATCCTCAAATACACAGCTCTACTCCCCCTCCTTCCCTAGAAATAAATCAACATATGTGAACATCCTCACCCTCTTTCAGATTCTGTTATCCTCCTATCCCCACTCTCGCCCACCTGGGCGGCCAGAGAAGTACAAGAGTCCGGTCAGGACCATGGCCAGCACCCAGACAGGCCCTGGGATGGGAAAGGGTGTGGCTGCCAACAACTGGCAGGGAAATAAGCTTCTCGAAACTGAAACAACTCAAACTCTATCCAGGCACACCATCAGCCCAACCTGGAAAATCCCTTGCCCAGCCCTGCCTGAGAAGTGGGCTTGAGAGAGTGACTTTCAGTACCCACTCCACCCTTAGCTGGCACCACCAACCACAGACATTAGAGCCTACAAACATCATCTGCTGCTAAGCGGCCACTTAAGATTTCCTTTTCCCACTTCCCTCTTTGGTCCCGTCCTGCTTTTGCTCGATCTCATCTTCCTGGATCCAAACCCCTGCCTTCCACCCCCAAACTCTCTCTCACTTCTGATCCCTCACAGACTTGACGCGCTCCCACCTCTCTCTTTGTATTTGCATTGTCACTCTCCGCCACTTCCAGCTGAGGCCATTCTCCCATTATTAAGATATATTTTCTAAGCTAAAGATCTCAACCCCTGTCCAGGGGCCATAGTGAGGCAGGATGTCCAGCCAAAGGGAAGATCTGGTTGAGAACACCAGAGCTTAGAAGAAGGGACCCAGGCACTGAACCTGGTGAAAGGCATCATAGGTGTAGGGAATCTCACCTGCCACTTGATTGGATCAGGAGTCATCCAGATCTGGCAGGGGCAGGGGAAGATGTCTAGCCTGAGCATGGGGCAGAGTGTAGGATTGGTAGGCTGAGTGGGACAGAAATTGAAACTACAGAGTAGGGGTTAAGCACACAGGCTCTGCTTCTTATGGTGAGTAAGCCCAGCTCTGTTATTTACTAGCTATTGGGCAGGTTTCCTAACTCTCCAGTTGGCTTCACTATCTGGGTATGTAAATGTGTATGCCACATTG
Source organism: Delphinus delphis (assembly GCF_949987515.2). Classification (NCBI taxonomy): domain Eukaryota; kingdom Metazoa; phylum Chordata; class Mammalia; order Artiodactyla; family Delphinidae; genus Delphinus; species Delphinus delphis. The sequence goes on along the minus strand of NC_082692.2, from coordinate 33,985,481 downwards.
TCAAGTGCTCAAAAAAAGTAGCTGGCATTATTTTCCTCCCTCTTCAATATATTTTTCTCTAAATTCTTTCTTTCTTCCTCCTGTCTATGTCCATCCCAGATTTCCATTTTCCTTTCCCAAGATGACTGCTCTCTCTCTCTCTCTCTCTCTCTCTCTCTCTCTCTCTCTCTCTCTCTCTCTCCCCCCTCTCTCTCTCTCTCTCTCTCTTTCTGTCTCTCTCTCCCCCCTCCCTGCCTTTGACAATCCCCAGGAACTTGCTTTCTCACCTATGTCCTCTCTCTTCCAGTATCTTTAAGTTCTACCGCCCTCCCACCCCCAGAGCCATTTTTTCCTCCATGTTCACATGGGCACAGTCTCACCTGTCCTGAAAACCCCTCGTTTGTCTCTGCTGCCCCTTCAATTGGTGTTCTTTTATTATCTTGTATTTTTTTTTGAATTTTATTTTATTTATTTTTTTACAGTAGGTTCTTATTAGTCATCCACTTTATACACATCAGTGTATACATGTCAATCCCAATCTCCCAGTTCATCCCACCACCATGCCCCGCCGCTTCCCCCCATTAGTGTCCATACATTTGTTCTCTACATCTATGTCTCTGTTTCTGCCCTGCAGACCAGTTCATCTGTACCATTTTTCTAGTTTCCGCATATAGGGAATTTGTTTTTCTCTTTCTGACTTACTTCACTCTGTATGACAGTCTCTGGATCCATCCACGTCTCCACAAATGACCCAGTTTCGTTCCTTCTTATGGCTGAGTAATATTCCATTGTATATATGTACCACATCTTCTTTATCCATTCGTCTGTCGATGGGCATTTAGGTGGCTTCCATGACCTGGCTATTGTAAATAGTGCTGCAATGAACACTGAGGTGCATGTGTCTTTTTGAATTATGGTTTTCACTGGGTGTATGCCCAGTAGTGGGATTGCTGTGTCATATGGTAATTCTATTTTTAGTTTTTTAAGGAACCTCCATACTGTTCTCCATAGTGGCTGTATCAATTTACATTCCTACCTACAGTGCAAGAGAATTCCCTTTTCTCCACACTCTATCCAGCATTTATTGTTTGTAGATTTTCTGATGATGCCCATTCTAACTGGTGTGAGGTGATACCTCATTGTAGTTTTGATTTGCATTTCTCTAATAATTAGTGATGTTGAGCAGCTTTTCATGTGCTTTTTGGCAATCTGTATGTCTTCTTTGGAGAAATGTCTATTTAGGTCTTCCGCCCATTTTTTGACTGGGTTGTTTGTTTTTTGATATTGAGCTCCATGAACTGCTTGTATATTTTGGAGATTAATCCTTTGTCCATTGCTTCATTTGCAAATATTTTCTCCCCTTCTGAGGGTTGTCTTTTTGTCTTGTTTATGGTTTCCTTTGCTGTGCAAAAGCTTTTAAGTTTTATTAGGTCCCATTCGTTTATTTTTGTTTTTATTTCCATTACTCTAGGAAGTGGATCAAAAAAGATCTTGCTGTGATTTATGTCAAGGAATGTTCTTCCTATGTTTTCCTCTAAGAGTTTTATAGTGTCCGGTCTTACATTTAGTTCTCTAATCCATTTGGAGTTTATTTTTGTGTATGATGTTAGGGCGTGTTCTGATTTCATTCTTTTACATGTAGCTGTCCAGTTTCCCAGCACCACTTATTGAAGAGACTGTCTTTTCTGCATTGTATATCCTTGCCTCCTTTGTCATAGATTAGTTGACCATAGGTACATGGGTTTATCTCTGGGCTTTCTATCCTGTTCCATTGATCTATATTTCTGTTTTTGTGCCAGTAGCATATAGTCTTATTACTGTAGTTCTGTAGTATAGTCTGAAGTCAGGGAGTCTGATTCCTCCAGCTCTGTTCTTTTCCCTCAAGACTGCTTTGGCTATTCGGGATCTTTTGTGTCTCCATACAAATTTTAAGACTTTTTGTTCGAGTTCTGTAAAAAATGCCATTGGTAATTTGATAGGGATTGCAGTGAATCTATAGATTGCTTTGGGTAGTATAGTCATTTTCACAATATTGATTCTTCCAATCCAAGAACATGGTATATCTCTCCATCTGTTGGTATCATCTTTAATTTCTTTCATCAGTGTCTTATAATTTTCTGCATACAGGTCTTTTGTCTCCCTAGGTAGGTTTATTCCTAGGTATTTTACTCTTTTTGTTGCCATGGTAAATGGGAATGTTTCCTTAATTTCTCTTTCATATTTTTCATCATTAGTGTATAGGAATGCAAGAAATATCTGTGCATTAATTTTGTATCCTGAAACTTTACCAGATTCATTGATTAGCTCTAGTAGTTTTCTGGTGGCATCTTTAGGTTTCTCTATGTATAGGATCATGTCATCTGCAAACAGTGACAGTTTTATTTCTTCTTTTCCAATTTGTATTCCTTTTGTTTCTTTTTCTTCTCTGATTGCTGTGGCTAAAACTTCCAGAACTATGTTGAATAATAGTGGCAAGAGTGGACACCCTTGTCTTGTTCCTGATCTGAGAGGAAATGCTTTCAGTTTTTCACCGTTGAGAATGATGTTTGCTGTGGGTTTGTCCTATATGGCCTTTATTATGTTGAGGTAGGTTCCCTCTATGCCCACTTTCTGGAGAGTTTTTCATCAAAAATGGGTGTTGAATTTTGTCAAAAGCTTTTTCTGTATCTATTGAGATAATCATATGGTTTTTCTTCTTCAATTTGTTAATATGGTGTATCACATTGATTGATTTGCGTATATTAAAGAATCCTTGCATCCCTGGGATAAATCCCACTTGATCATGGTGTATGATCCTTTTAATGTGTTGTTGGATTTCTGTTTGCTAGTATTTTGTTGAGGAGTTTTGCATCTATATTCATCAGTGATATTGGTCTGTAATTTTCTTTTTTTGTAGTATCTTTGTCTGGTTTTGGTATCAGGGTGATGGTGGCCTCATAGAATGAGTTTGGGAGTGTTCCTTCCTCTGCAATTTTTTGGAAGAGTTTGAGAAGGATGGGTGTTAGCTCTTCTCTAAATGTTTGATAGAATTCACCTGTGAAGCCATCTGGTCCTGGACTTTTGTTTGTTGGAAGATTTTTAATCACAGTTTCAATTTCATTATTTGTGATTGGTCTGTTCATATTTTCTATTTCTTCCTTGTTCAGTCTTGGAGGGTTATACCTTTCTAAGAATTTGTCCATTTCTTCCAGGTTGTCCATTTTATTGGCATAGAGTTCCTTATAGTAGTCTCTTAGGATGCTTTGTATTTCTGCCGTGTCTGTTGTAACTTCTCCTTTTTCATTTCTAATTTTATTGATTTGAGTCCTCTCCCTCTTTTTCTTGATGCATCTGGCTAAAAGTTTATCAATTTTGTTTATCTTCTCAAAGAACCAGCTTTTAGTTTTATTGATCTTTGCTATTGTTTTCTTTGTTTCTATTTCATTTATTTCTGCTCTGATCTTTATGATTTCTTTCCTTTTACTAACTTTGGGGTTTGTTTGTTCTTCTTTGTCTAGTTCCTTTAGGTGTAAGTTTAGATTGTTTCTTTGAGATTTTTCTTATTTCTTAGGTAGGCTTATATTCCTATAAACTTCCCTCTTAGAACTGCTCTTGCTGCATCCCATAGGTTTTGGATCGTCGTGTTTTCATTGTAATTTGTCTCTAGGTAATTTTTGATATCCTCTGATTTCTTCAGTTATCTCTTGGTTATTTAGTAACATATTGTTTAGCCTCCATGTGTTTGTGTTTTTTACCTTTTTTTCCCGGTGATTGATTTCCAATCTCATAGCGTTGTGGTCAGAAAAGATGCTTGATATGATTTCAGTTTTCTTAAATTTACCGAGGCTTGATTTGTGACCCAAGATGTGATCTATCCTGGAGAATATTCCGTGCGCACTTGAGAGGAAAGTGTAATCTGCTGGTTTTGGATGCAATGTCCTATAAATACCAATTAAATCTATCTGGTCTATTGTGTCATTTAAAGCTTGTGTTTCCTCATTAATTTTCTGTCTGGATGATCTGTCCATTGGTGTAAGTGAGATATTAAAGTCCCCCACTATTATTGTGTTACTGTTGATTTCCTCTTTTATAGCTATTAGCAGTTGCCTTATGTATTGAGGTGCTCCTATGTTGGGTGCATATATATTTATAATTTTTATATCTTCTTGGATTGATCCCTTGATCATTATGTAGTGTCCTTTCTTGTCTCTTGTAACATTCTTTATTTTAAAGCCTATTTTATCTGATATGAATATTGCTACTCCAGCTTTCTTTTGATTTCCACTGGCATGGAATATCTTTTTCCATCCCCTCACTTTCAGTCTGTATGTGTCCCTAGGTCTGAAGTGGGTCTCTTGTAGACAGCATATATATGGGTCTTGTTTTTGTATCCATTCAGAGAGCCTGTGTCTTTTGGTTGGAGCATTTAATCCATTCACATTTAAGGTGATTATCGATATGTATGTTCCTATTACCATTTTCTTAATTGTTATGAGTTTGTTTTTGTAGGTCCTTTCCTTCTCTGTTTCCCACTTAGAGAAGTTCCTTTAGCATTTGTTGTAGAGCTGGTTTGGTGGTGCTGAATTCTCTTAGCTTTTGCTTGTCTCTAAAGCTTTTGATTTCTCTGTCGAATCTGAATGAGATCCTTGCCAGGTAATCTTTGTTGTAGATTCTTCCCTTTCATCACTTTAAAAATATCATGCCACTCCTTTCTGGCTTGTAGAGTTTCTGCTGAGAAATCAACTGTTAACCATATGGGAGTTCCCTTGTATATTATTTGTCATTTTTCCCTTGTTGCTTTTAATAATTTTTCTTTGTCTTTAATTTTTGTCAGTTTGATTACTGTGTGTCTTGGCATGTTTCTCCTTGGGTTTATCCTGCCTGGAACTCTCTGTGCTTCCTGGACTTGGGTGGCTATTTCCTTTCCCATGTTAGGGAAGTTTTCGACTATAATCACTTCAATATTTTCTCGGGTCCTTTCTCTCTCTCTTCTCCTTCTGGGACCCCTATAATGCGAATGTTGTAGGGTTTAATGTTGTCCCAGAGGTCTTTAGGCTGTCTTCAATTCTTTTCATTCTTTTTTCTTTATTCTTTTCCATGGCAGTGAATTCCACCATTCTGTCTTCCAGGTCATTTATCTGTTCTTCTGCCTCAGTTATTCTGCTATTGATTCCTTCTAGTGTATTTTTCATTTCGGTTATTGTGTTGTTCATCTCTGTTTGTTTGTTCTTTAATTCTTCTAGGTGTTTGTTCTTTAATTCTTCTAGGTCTTCGTTGAACATTTCTTGCATCTTCTTTTTTTTTTTTTTTTTTTCTTTTTTGTGGTACATGAGCCTCTCACTGTTGTGGCCTCTCCTGTTGTGGAGCACAGGCTCTGGACGCGCAAGCTCAGCGGCCATGGCTCACGGGCCCAGCCACTCCGCGGCATGCGGGATCTTCCCGGACTGGGGCAAGAACCCATGTCCCCTGCATCGGCAGGCGGACTCTCAACCACTGTGCCACCAGGAAAGCCCTCTTGCGTCTTCTTGATCTTTGCCTCTATTCTTTTTCCGAGGTCCTGGATCACCTTCACTATCATTATTCTGAATTCTTTTCTGGAAGGTTGCCTATCTCCACTTCATTTAATTGTTTTTCTGGGGTTTTATCTTGTTCCTTCATCTGGTACAAAGTCCTCTGCCTTTTCATTTTGTCTCTCTTTCTGTGAATGTGATTTTTCTTCCACAGGCTGCAGAATTATAGTCCTTCTTGCTTCTCTATCTTGTATTTCTGTTATTTAAAAAAAATTTTAGAGATGGCTTTGCTGTTCATGCCTTTGAATCTGATCCTTAGAAGTCACAAGTGGCCTCCTCCCAGTCCTCCCCTTCTTGGCTTTTCTGCTGCCTTTGACATCCTTGACCACTGTGCTGGTTATTCTCCTCTCCTGCCCCCTCCACCAACCCATGTTCTTTCTGCTTAGTCCTGCTCTGTCCCAAGGAGACTGACCCCCTCTGGACTGCATCACCCAGGCTCCCAGCTTACTGGCTTACTGATGGGTCGAGTCAAGGGAAGATATTGGCAAGGGTTTGGAGGCCAGGAGGAGAAATAAGTTGGGGTCTTTACTTCCTCCTACTCCCTCCTCATCTGCCGTGGTTTAAACAGGGGCTGCTTTCCTCTGTAGCTACAGCTCTTATTGGTGGTCCCTCTTCCATGGCTCTGGTGCTCACTCAGTTCCAATAACACAGTTCTTTCTCCTTGCTCTTTCAAGTGTGGGGGTGTTAACAGCTCCCGGTCTTTGGATGCATCACGATCCCTTCCCTTACTGGTTCCCTTATCCTTGCCCACTCCTCTGTAAAGAACCCTGTTAAAATGATTGATAATTCAGCCCTTTTGTGTAAGCCATTTGTTCCTGGAAGGAAACTTGGCCTTCAAATGCCCCCTCCTTCTTGACATTCCTTTCCCTCTTATAGAAGGGAATGGGAGAGGCTGGAGCACTCTTCTCAGGGGCACATTCATTTATTCTACAAATATTTTCCAAGCACCTACCATATGCCAAGCACCATGCCAGTTGCTAGGGAGATGCAATAAACAAGAGGCAGTTCCTCTTTGTTGCTAGATGTGGAAGTGATGTTGATATTGTAAAATCTGTAGTGGCTGGATTCTAGAAGGTTAATACCTGGGTTTGGGGAGTGAAGTAAGGCCCTCGAATGAGTCATCAGAGAAAGTCTGGGACATATCTGGCCATCTCATCCAGAAAGGCACATGGGCTTCTGGTCCAAGATCGAGTTGAGAAGTCAGAATGCCCATCAGGGTAGAAATCAGGCCAGGCTTTGACCACAGAGATCTGCCGGCTGAAATTGGTCTTGCCATAGTCGGATGCATAATGCCTTAACAATGAAAGAGAATTATTAGAGAATTGCAGCCTTTCTGAAAAGAAGGAAAATGTTTCTCCAGGGAGGGGCTGATTTCCACCTCTAGCACAGACTGGACCCCACACGGTGGCACTATTTCCCTGTGATGCCCTGGTCTAAGCTAGGTCACAAGTCCTTCCCTCTACACCCAGAGTGTGTTGGGCAATCAGGGATCAACAAGGAAATAAATCTTGAGACCAATGTGCATCTAGCATCAGCCCTTCCTAACATTATCTGGCCATGAGACCCTTTTAAAATTACTCTAAATTTCGAGACATTCACAGGAGTTCTAGAGCAATAATTTGTGCCTTAATTAGAGTAGAAAGCAAAAATAGTCCTAAAGACAAATTAGTTGCTGTGAAATTTGCTTGTTTCGAAAAAAAATTTTTAGCAGAATTTTTAAAGTCTCAATTTAGAAAAATTAGATAATTTTTAAAGACCTAGTATTGAAATTATAAGACTCAAGATTTAATCGTGCTTACTAAGTAGATGACATAGAGCAAATGATATCAACAGTTACTTGGTAAATACTTCTTGTGCAGTTGAAACATCATACCTTCAAACCACAAGCAATTTCCTCCAGGATCAGCTGCCACACTTAGGTGGTGCCCAGCTTTAAAGGGAGATTATGGCTATTACAAGAATAACTATGTAAAATGTATTCAGCATTTATAAAATCTTTTAAAAACTATATTCAGTTAATCTTTATCAGAAAAATATATGAAAATTCACTCTAAAAAGGTAAAAGTTGTCCATAATCCCACCACTTAAAACACACTAACAGTTATTGAGTGCTTACTATGTGCTAGGCAAACACATACTTTACATGTGTTACCTTATTACCCATCAGGTAGGTAATATTATTGTTCCAGGTAACTGGGATCCAGAGAAATTAAATAACTTACCCAGGATCACACAGCTCATATAAGGTAGAAGTTAGATTTAGATCCACGTAATCTGGCTCCAGAGCCAGTCCTTCATTTTATTGAGTGGAATTTTCCTTCCCTCCTCTAATCCCATTGCCCAGAGATAATCGTAGTGATATTTTGATGTATGTTCACCTATTCTTTTTTCTATGGTCACACACAGAGACAGAAGTGCCCCCAAGGAATGACTCAGAACTCTGGGAACTCCAGGCCATGTGGGCAGAAGGGTGATGTCCTGCCACATCATGGGAAAGATTACTTGGAACTGCAGATTCATCACTTCTCCAGGGTGATATAAAAGGTCATCGAATCCAGCTGCCAACCAGATGCTAGAGCCCCCTGGGCAAAATCCCAGTGAGTCACGCAGCCTCTGCTGCGATCTCACTGCCTCCTGCTCAGACAGCTCGTTTGGGAATGTTTTTGTTAGACAGGACCTTGCTTGCCCTCAGCCATAATGAGATGTCAGCCTTGCTCATAGGACCTGTGTCATGGCCAGAAATGGAGTGAGGGGTTGGAGAGGAGAAGGGAGGGTGGTCTGAGGTCCGGTGGGCAGGTGTGTAAGGATGAGGCCTTCCTCCAGGAGGAAGGCGGGGTGAGTGGCTCTCACTTGTGCCACCTCCGCTGTCATCCTCCACCTGGAAACCATCAGGCGGGGTTAGAGAAGAAATCTGGCCATGGGTGGTAGTAACCACAGAGTGTGCCCTTTCCCTAGACCCCTGCAGATCCGGGATAGCTCCCCTGCTTGTATTGAAAGATAGAGAAGGGCTGGAATGGGAAGGAGGAGAAAGAAGCAGCCCTGATCCCATGCCTGGCACTGGGCCCTCTGAGTCCATGATCTCATTTAATCTTCACAACAACCCTGTAAAATGGTGGTTCCCAGCTGGGGGAGGTTGTGTCCCACAAGACGAACTTGCCAATGTCTGGAGACATTTTTGGTTGCCACAACTGTGCAGTCTGGGGGTATTTGTGCTATTGCTGTCGAACGGGTAGAGGCCAGGGATGCTGCTAAATATCCCACAATGTACAGGATGCGCCCTCACAACAAAGAACTGTTCAGAATAATATCCAACTGTCACAGTGCCAAAGGTAAGAACCCAGATGAAAGTGGGAATGTTATTGGTCCCATTTTGCAGGTGAGAAAACTGAGGCTCAAAGAGGTGAAGTGACCGGAAGTGAACTGTCTGACTCCATTTCATCCCAAGAGCCAGGTATCTGTGGGAATGTGGTAGTTGGAGGCATTTGGCAGTCAGCAGTGTGTGGGAGGAAATGAAGGGCTGAGAGGACAGGGGTGAGGGGACAGTGCCTGTCAATGACAGGGCTGATGGCAGCAGTGGTCCTCCTGGTGCTCCTGGTGGTGAGCAGTGTTGAAGCTGGAGGAGGTGACAGGGAGGGGAGCACTCCTATCTATTTGCCCCACACTCCAGGGCTCCCCACTTCTAGCCCCCAGGCCTGGGTAAGCAGAGGCCACACATGGCCCTGCAGATGAATGGAGGTATCATGCTCAGTAGTGTTGGATTTCCTTCACTGTGACGTGCCACAATTTTAGATTAGGCATCACACTGTCACTTGTATATTGAATGTGTTCTATAGTCTCTTCTGTTTTCATTTGAACATGTCATACACTTTCAACGTTTAATGGCTCCCTCCACCCTCCCAACCTGTGTTGTCTCCCCTGGATAAATTCCTGCTCAACCAACAAGGCCCAGGTGGTGTCACCTCCTCTGGGGAGTCCCCCAGGAGAGTCCAAACCGTGGCTTTCTCCATCAACCTGTTCCTCTCTTCACTGGACCTCCACCCAACATGCTTCTATGATGTTACCTACCACCCTGCATCATAGTCCTTAATTTACTTGTCTGTCTCCCTGGCTGGGCTGTGGGCTCCTCCAGCTGAGGATGGGGTCTCAAGGTTTTTGATTCCCCTCCCGGAGCCTAGCCCCATGCCCTACATGGAGAAGGGAACGAGCCAAGGCTTGGGCAGTGAATGACTCAGCCACCGATCTGGGTCCTCAGGCATCCAAACCGCTGGACAGGCTCCCATAGGGCAGGAGTCTGGGAAGGTGTCACTCAAGCCCTGACCATTGCAGAGAATGCAGGGGATGCTTTGCAACTCTGAAGTTTGCAAGAGGAATACTGAGGGCCTTGGTTAGGGATGACCCCAAAGTTCCCACTCTGACAGGTAAGGTCTCTTACTATCAGGGGCAAGTTCAGGCCCTCTGAGGCCTCGGCTGCTATGCCTCTCAGCTCCACCCCCAGGGCCTCATGTCTGCCTCGCTACCTGGCTGTCTCCTGTGTCCACATTTCTTGACCCTCACCCAGTTACCTGTGACCCATCTCGAGCACAGCCCTTTGAGAGAAAGGTGGGGGTCAGGGTCGGGGTAGGGATGCCTGGGAATGGACCAGTAAGCCAGTCTTGTTCAAGCTTGAGGAAGCTCTGCAGTCATCACACGTCAATGGAGGAGTCCTGCTGGCAGCAACAAAAAGGGTCAGAGAAATGCGTGTGACGGGAAAGCTAGCAGGCCTGAGTTCTATGCTGGTTCTGCCCCTGACCAACCAAAGACCTTGGGGAAGGGGCCCTAGTGTTCAGCTATGAAACGGTTGAAGGAAGTGATTTTTAGGGTCCTTTCCAGCCCTAACATCTTGTGATTCAGGAAGTCTGAGAGGCACACAAAAGGAGGAAAGGAACTCACCCTGGGATATACCAGACAGATGGTTCTGAGACCAGAGTTCCTGGAAGACTCGTAGATTCCACACCAATAGAACCCTCTGAGTTCAGCCATGATGAAGAAGCCCAAGCTGAGGTCATCCTGGCTAGAGAATCAAAGCTACTGGGGCTTGTCCAGAGCCTGGAACGTGGTTAATACAGTACAACTATGTGCTGATATTTCCCTGTGTGGGTTTTCATCTTTAAGCCTTGCTGGGGTGGATACCAGCATTGCACGGAGTTGTCCTGTTCTCTAGTTTACACAGCAACTCTGGCCTCTGTTCCCTCAGGTCAGGGAGCCCCGCCAACCACCACTGCAGGGCTGTGAGATGAGGGCTTCCCCCCTGCAGGGAGCCACCCTCTTTGTGTCTACACTCAGAATGAGCCCCAGAGCCGGCCTCTGGCCACAATGCCACCCTGTCCCTGCCCTCTCCTCCCCAGAGCCCCCTTCATGCCTATCTCATTTAGCCATCTCCCCCTCCTCTTGCCCTGATCCCTCTGCCCTCCTTGCCTGCCCCTCATCTGAGGCCAAGAGCACCAGCAGGACAGGTGGCAGCAGGTATGTGGCCTCCCAGGCCACGGGCCCTCTTCTTGAGTTGGGTTGGGGGAAGGAAAGCAAGGGAGCAGCGAAGCCCCTGAGGAGAAAAACCCAGAGCCAGGGGATTCAGCCCATCCACTGAAGCCTGCCTGGAGAAGAGGGGGAGACCTTGGCCTATAGGTGGGACCCTCAGCTGCAGGTGCTACATCTGAGACTAGATAGAGACTCCAGGGGACTCTGGCTCTCTTGTGCCCAGCCTCTTCCCCGTCAGCCTGTCTCACTCCCTCTGGGGTGGAGGAAGCCATAAAAGCCCAGGAGGAAACCATGGTGAAATTGTAATACTGAAGAGCAAATCTGACTCCATATCGGATCTGTTTCTTTTAGTTTCACCCTTGTATTCTATTGCTTTTGCTTGGAGTTAAGAATGTTGTTTATAGCCTGAAATATACATAATAGCCCATTCTCAAGGCTCTGACCTTTAAAGGTATAACACTTTTCCATTCATATAGAGATCAAAGTTGCACAACAGAGAACCACATTTGTCTTGTTGGAGATTTACAGGAACATGGTGACCTGACCTGCGTAGACAACTACAGGAACAAAGGATTAACACATCCCCTCCAGGGTCTGGCTGGCACCAAGAAGTTTGCAGCCACCAGCCACACCCCCTCCCCTTTTAGTATAAAGCAGGCCTGAATTCTAACTGGGCTAGGATGGTTCTTCGAGTCACTAGTCCACCATCTTCTCTGTCTGCTGGCTTTCCAAATGAAATCGCTATTCCTTGTCCCAACAGCTTGTCTCTCCATGGATTGGCCTGTCGTGTGGCAAGAAGTACGAGCTTGGACTTGGTAACAAATTAAGAACCTATCTTTCCTCCTTCCTTCTCCCTTCTCTCCTACCACTTCCTCCCAAGCCTCAACTTTCTCCTCCCCACCGAAGAAAAGCAGGGGCTGAAGGTGAATGACAGAGTTAGGGGACACTTGCAAGGTCTCCAGGGGTCAGAGACTTCCCGCCCAGGCCTGCCTGGGAATTGGGAAGTTCTGTGGGGACTGAGGGAAGAGGGGAAGGGAGATGGAGAGTCATTTCCAGGAATGGAGGTGCAGGGAGGGTCCCTGGCAAGGGTGGGAGAGAACAAAGCTGGGGGCAGGAACATCAGAGGGGAGGGGAAGGGGGAGATGGGTGCAGAAGGAGGGGGAGGGAGAGGAGGAGAAAGGATCTCTGCCCCTCAGGTCATCCCTGTGCCCCAGCTCCCAGCCTGCCGTAGTCACTCCATAGTGTTTGCTGAAAGGCCACACTAATCAAACACATTTTTTTAAATTGTCTTTATATGAGCTACAGAAAAACGATTGTCACAGGCCGTTTATGGTTAATAGAGAAACAACAAAGAAAAGAATCAACCCTGTAAACAAGCAGAGGGGCAGATTGGGCTTGTGGGTAGCAGACTCCGAGGCAGCGATTAGTACCAGGAAGTTTAAAGTGCTCGGGGACCAGGCTGGGGAAGAGAAGGGCAGGGGAAGCAGGACAGGCAGGAGAAGTCAGGCTGCCCTTGGGCCACAGGAAGCTCAGGTCACTTTGGGAGCCATTCTGGAGATGGGATACTCTTCAGAACTTGCCAAGGTGGCAGGGGGTGCCGGGGCTTCAGACCCCCTGCGTCAATCAGTGGGGGTCGGGGGGCTGCCCTGGGAAGGGTCTGCCCCAGGCGTGAGGCTGCCTTCCACCTTCACTACTCCCAGCACAGGGGCAAGAAGCCCATCAGCCCGAAGGAGGAGCCGGGCTGCACAGAGCAGTGTCCACCCACGCAGGGTGATGCAGAGTGAAAAGCACATTTGCAGCCATTGGGACTGTGAACCTCAGGCTTGCCTGCTGGCCTCACAGCAAGAACGCGTGTGTCCTGTGGGATTAGATCAGGGCTCACAGAGTGAACATCCCATGGGTGCTGGGCTTCCTGTATTTGTTCCTTCCCTTGGCCACAACAGGAAGCCCTTCGCAGGTATGTCCCGTAGTGTCAGTCCATTGCTCAGGAAGACTCTTCGTCTCGTCCACCAAAGGCAATAGCAGCTCTGGCCTGACACCCACCCCTGCCTTGCACCTGCCCGCCCTGGATCTGCTGGGGGTCTGGATACCCCTGGAGCTCCGGGGAGAAGGGCAAACAGAAGGAGCATGTGAGGGGCCAGGGTTTGAGTAAAATGTCCTGGAGCCTGGAGGTCCAAAGAGGCCACCCTGGCCCATAAGAGCTAGGAAGCTGGGTACGGAGTCTGCACCTCCTTCTCAGCACTCTGTGTCCTTCCTTACCATGGATTCACATGGGAGCAGGCTCCATGGGTGGGAGGTGTGCCCGGTTCCAGGAGCCCCTCCTCCTGGGCAAATAAGGATGGTCGGTCCACCTAACAGCTACCCAGCATGACATCAGGTAACAGAGGCCTCTGCCTGGGCCCAGACCATGTCCCCCTACACCCTCCCGTCAAGTACAAAACAGAGAAATAGGATCCGATGGTTTTAAAAGTAGAATGTGACAAGCATCAGACCTGGAAAAGAACTGGAGGACCAAGCAGCACGAGGCTTTTACTCAGTGTATGAGGTTCGTGTTAATCCATTTTATCCTGAAAACAGTCTTGAGAGGTAGGAATTAGTGTCCCCTTTCACAAGAGAGGAAAAATGAGGCCCAATACGGTTAGTGACTTGCACAGGGTCCCACAGTGACAGGTGGCATCCCTGGGTCCCGGTCCTGAGCCTCTGCACCCACCAACATCCCGCTCTCAGCCGGCACAGGGCTGCCAGCGTGTGGTTTTAGGGTGGAGGATAAATGTGTGTGTGTCCTGGCACCAGGTCTGTCAGTTCCTCAGTCTGAGTCTCCCCTCTAGTGCCTTCTCCTGGACATAGGAAAGAGGGGCTGCCTCCCTGCTGTCCCCCAGGATTGCCCCCTGCTCCTTCCTCCCTCCCCACTTCCATCCTGGAGTGGCACCTGCAGGCTGGCTGCCCACCAAGGCCCCAGCTGTGTCACTCCCCTGACTATGACATTTGATCTCCCACCTGGGAGGGCTGTGTCCCAAGGCCAAGGGTGGACAGGCCACATCTCCCCGCAGTCTCTCATTCCACTGGCTCCAGGCTGGTGGATACCCCTCCCTAGGGGAGGAATGCAGTCCATATTCTTCAGCCTTCGCCGCAGAAGAAGCCAACTCTGAGGCACGAGCCAGTGAGGCAGGGGAAGATGCCCCCGGCCATTGGGCCCCTGGCCCAGGCTCCTTAGCTCCATCCTCCCTGCCCCTCCCAGCCCAGGCAGTCCTCCAGGCTCTGGTCAGCTCTGAGTTGTCTTTGCTGTGTCACCAGTGGGTCCTCTCTTCTCAGGGGACAATGAGTCCCCAGAGGGAAGGTGACCCCCCCCCCTTCTCTGAGCCATGGCCTCCCCTCCAGTGGACTCTCAAGGGCCCCCTGTTCTCTTCAGGAGCCCAGACCCGGAGCCTGGGTGTGGGAACTGGGGGAGAGAGCCCTGATCAGCCTCTGCATGCAAGTCGAGGGACAGGCTGGTCCTGCGGGTGAGGGGTTCTCAGCTGCGCGGTCACAGCTTTCCCTGGAAGGGCCGGCCAGCAGGCAGCAGCAGCGGGAGTGTGGGCTCTGCTGGCTCCCAGGACTCGACGGACAAGCAGCCACGGTCAGATCAGGGCCCATCCAGAGGCCCCATAGAGGACACTTGGCCCAGGGGGTGGGGGGCTTGGACAGCTCTGGGATCCCCAACACCTTTGGTGACCCCCAACTCTTAGTCACTGTTCCTTCTTCTCTTCCAGGGTGGGACCCTTGGGACACGGGCTGTTTCTGAACTCTTTCTTCCCCCAAGGGCATGAGGACGCTTGAAAAGAGCAGAGGGAAACTGAGGACAGAGCCCCGGGTGGGGAGAGGGCAGCCCTAGCTGTCCACCCCTCCCCCCATCAGCTTGATAGTAAGAGGTTCCAAGGCCGATGGGAGCTGAGGTCTCTGTCTGCAAACAGCACACCTGGGGCTTCTCTGCCATCCAGCCAGGGCCCAGGAGTCTGTGGCTCTCAGCAGAATCACCTCAGTGGCTCCCCCCCTACCCCCAGGGACTTCCCACCTGGTGCCCCCTGCTCTGCCCCCTGTCCCCCGCCAGGTTCCGGGCAGCCCAGGGGAACTGAGAGGATGCAGTACGGCCTCCGGTTCTGGGAAGGCCTGAGTCCAGCATTGCACAGTCCTCATCCGCAGCCTGGCTCCAATCCAGACAGGTCCCCATCTTCACTCCTCCTCTGGTCTCCCGGGACCCCTCTGGGAGAAGCTCCCCCCCACCATACAGTTAAGTGGCTTCAGACCAAGCAGGCTTCCACGGAGGCTCTGGTCTTGTGGATGGGTCCCTCCAGGATCTGGCAGGATCACGGCACATGCTGTAGCCTGCGAGGATGGGGACAGAGATGAAGAGGGCGGTCCTCCTGCCCACCACCCACAGCTCCTGGACCAGCCCAGCCTCTCTGCCTCTGCCCTCCGCTTGCTGTTGGCTCAGCCCCAGAAGGCTACGCTGAGCTGTCACCGCCTGCCCACCCACCTCCCTCACCTGGGTGCTGTATGGTCCTCCTGACTGGACACAGGTGAGGACACACCGTCTGGGGACCGAGGGGAGTCGGGCACTTTGGAAAGGGTGTCAAACCCCCCAGCGCTCTGTCCTCGGGGGGCCAGGAGGGTGGGCTCTACTCACTTCCCATGTGTCTCTTCTTCCAGAACCCATAGACCACGATCAGCATCACAGGCACTGGGAGCAAGGCCAGCACCGCCACGAGCACAGCAGGATAGAAGTCCTGGTGCCTGCGGAGACAGGACAGAGTGCGGAGGAGGTGAGTACCAGGGTGCCCCACCCTGGCCCACGTCTTTCTGCACACCACGGGAGAGGAGTGGGACCAGGGGAAACCTGCCAGTCCCCGCGGGGAGTGATGGCCTCTCTTCCTTGGGGACCCAGCTGTGGGAAGTGAGGTGCTCAGAGGTCAGGGGATGAAGCCCCCTGCCCCCAGCAAAGGGAAGCGTCTCCACTTTAGTACCTCTCCTCCATTATTCCCCCAAATCTGCTGAGGACAAGGCTCTAAGAGACCCGCATTTGTGACAGGAGAGACCAACGTTTGTACTGTCCTCGTGGTGACTGAGAATGGTACTTGCCACCTCTGTCCTCTGGAACAGATGCTGTGGGTGCCCTGCCTATATTCCAATAACCAACAGAGTGGGTGTATAAATACCCCAGCTCCCTTGCTCTCCAGGTGGCTGCTAGACACTGGACCCTAGAGTCTCCCCAATGGGATTGAGCTCTTGCTGCCCACAGTGATAACCAGCCTCAGTAAGTTCTCTATCTGCTGCCTTCCCTTCCCTGTCTCACTTCCCCATGCTCTTTCCAGTGTTCCAAATACAATGTGAATCCTGGTCTCAGAGTCCACTCCTCAGGGAACCCAAATTAAAGTGTCCCCATTTCCCACTTCCTACTGCCCAGGCTGCTCCCCTTGTCTGGTCCCTACCCTCTCCTCTTCATCCACAGACTCCTTTGCTGACCCAGCCCCTGCCCTCGTTTCCCACTGCCATCATTTCTGTCCCATGTCCATCCCAGCTTCCCTCTCCCACGTCCCATTCAGCAACAGGCCAAACTGAGTTCCCGGTGGGTGAAAGGGGCTGGTCTGCTGCAACATTTCACCTTGGGGTCTGTCCAGGCACCAAGAACTGTTGCCATGTCTGGGAAAATGGCATTCAACCCAGGCCCCCCGGGTACCTGCTGGGGGATAATAGGTTGAGGAGAGACCTGCCAGTGGGGCACATTCCCGTGGTGGGCGATCCCATGGTGCACAGGTGCCCAGCCTTAGTGGGGGTGGAGGCTGGGCCAGCAGCGGAGGCTCCGGCATTGCTGAGAGACGCAGTCACTGTCTGGGACCCCATGGTCCTACTGGGCCCCATGGTGGAAGGGCTGGTGCCAGTGAAGCCGTAGCCCGTCACAGAGGTCAGTCTGATGCTCCCTGAGGCAGGGAAGGGCAAGAGTCTAGCCAAGGTGAGAAGTCCAGGTGTGAACACCGTCGTGCTGGTGGTGAAAGGGGCATCAGGGCCTGAGGTGAGGGCTGGGCCTGCTGTGACGACAGTTCCACTCTGGAGGATGGTGGGCAGCTTCGTAAGAGGAGTGTTTCTCTTGGTTGTGGAGGCTGAGGGACCAGAGAGGGAGGAAGGTGAGACTGAGTCGGGGGCCTTGGTGCTGGAAGCAGCTCTCGGCAGCCCACACACTTGTCTGGGTCGGACCTGTCCTTGTCTTTTGCTCCTTGACCTTGGACCTAGGATTCTGCTCTGCTGAGGGACCAGGTGCGTGCTTGTTCAGAGGGTGAGGTCAGGGAGGAGGAAGTAGGCACAGGAAAGAAGGAAGAGCCTTTCACAAAATTTTTAGTGTCCCCTGTCAGGCCACCTGGGCCAAGAGGACACTTCCCTCCCCACCCCCATCTCTCTTGTCACTTCCTGGACCTTCCTCATTCCTGTAAGTCAGAGATTTCTCTGCTCTGATGTTGAACATGAACTTTCCCAGTTGCTCCATGATTGGTGACTGGGATCCAGAGATGAAGACAAGGAAGCATCAAAGGTCCAGACCCCAAAGAGCGCCATGAGCAGCAGGACCAGGTGCCTTCCTTGGGGGCTTATTAAGAGACACAGGAACTGGTCCTGCCACCTTCATGCATCAGTTCAGGCCCTTATCATCCCATTTTCTAGAAGAAGGTTGGACTTTGGATGGTGGAAGAGGAGGGAGTGGTAGGAGCTGTGAGGGCTCAGTCTAGAAGGCAGTGTTGACTCTTTCTCATCAGGGAACAGGAAAATAAAGAGAGAGGGATGGTGAGGGGGAGAGGGATGGTGAGGGGGAGAGGGATGGTGAGGGGGAGAGGGATGGTGAGGGGGAGAGGGCTGCTGCTGGCTGCTGCTGCATCCCACTGCTATGCATGCAAGGATGCACTCCTGAGAGCCAGGTGGTCACCGTGGAAGGCGCCCATTTTTCTGGGCAAGGGAACCAGAACAAGTGGC
Organism: Delphinus delphis; assembly: GCF_949987515.2. Classification (NCBI taxonomy): domain Eukaryota; kingdom Metazoa; phylum Chordata; class Mammalia; order Artiodactyla; family Delphinidae; genus Delphinus; species Delphinus delphis. The sequence goes on along the minus strand of NC_082692.2, from coordinate 33,967,446 downwards.
ATTGGTGAGGGTGGGGATGCGGGGAGGGGCTGATCTGGAGCCAGATCTCCCACATCATCCTACTCAGCAGTGTGAAGAGACCCCCAAAGGACCTTTCAAAGAACTCATACACAGGTGCCTTGGGAGAGCCGGCATTTGGCCACAGAGGATCTAAGAGTGGGCAGAAAAGGAGTGACATCCAACAGAGAGAGACCTCCTACAAGGGTCAGTGAAGTCACACAACCGTTTCCCTCTCCTTCATCCCTGCCTCAATATACCAAGGGGTTGGGAGGGGCAGGGTCAGGAGGAGGTGATGGAGAGGGGTACCCCTTCCCTACCTCCTGAGATCAAGGAGGGGGAGCTGGACAGCAGCAGTCCCCCTTCTCCACTTCAAGTGCCTGGGGCCATAAACCTGGTTTTCAAGGGGGACTGGAAGAGTATATATTGCTAGAAGATTCGCCTTTTTAATTGCCTGTGCATTTTTTATTTCCTAATAATTGAAAAGGTCTGCAAAGTTGGAATCTCCCCAAACTGTGGTTAAGAGGTGGAAAGTGAGATCTGACATAGTACAACAGAGGGATACACTAAGGGAAAAATAAAACCATTTCATGTTTGTATCCCTGCAAATTAAGACTTCAATAAATTGGTTTCGACTACTTCCCTAGGGCTAAATCAGAACCCGGAGAGGGAAGGAATGAGATTTGCTCCATATCTTAGAGACAGCAGTTACCCTAGCTCAGACCCAACAGAAGAAGGGGATGCAGTTGGGTTAGGGGAACAGGGAAGGGTGGATAATAAGTTTCACAGTCACTGGCTGCTCTTTGTCTGGCTCCTCACCCTTTCCCATCTTATAACTGTGGAAGGAGCACAGGGCTACATTCTTGGCCCTCCTCTCTTTTTCTACACTCAAAGGAGAGTTTTGATAACCTTAAAGACAAGGCACCATATCACCTCCTCTAAACTCTCCCATAGCTTCCGATTCTACCTAGGATAAAACTCAAACCCCAAATCAGGGACTGTAGGGCTGCTGTTTGCCTGTCCAACCTCATCTTCTATCACTCTGCCCCACCCTCAATATGGACCAGCTTCTTCTCACCTCAGGGACTTTGCACATGCAGTTCTGCCCGCCTGGAAAGCCCTTTGAATCACCCACTTTCAACAGGGCTAGAAAGCTCTCATCACACGCAGGCTCTGCTTGATGTCATCTGCTCAGGGGGTCTTCTCTGATTCCCCAGTAATTCAGTAGCTCCCCCCACCACTGAACTTTCTAGTTCATCACATTGTTTTATTTTCTTAAGAACATTTATTGTTATCTGCAACTGTTTATCTGACAATGTGCTATTGCCTGTCACCTCCCATAGGGTAGGAATGGGTCCGGTTTTGCTCACCACTGTATCCTCAGAGCCTAGAATAGTGCCTGGCACAGAATCAGGGCTCAGTGAATATATATGGAACAGATGATTGAATAAAACAAGCACAGAGTCCTGAGTTCTAATCTCATCTCGTCCACTTGCTAGTTCTGTGACCCTGGACAAAGTCAGAGCCACAGGGACTTTTTAGATCTCATTTCCTTCATCTGTAAAAGGGCGACAAGCATGCCCATGAAGCTGTCTGTAAAGGAACGGTGAAAACCCCACTGTACATCATGCCTATTGCTGGATTATTATTGTTATATTTGATGTCAGTGGAGTACAGGGCGGGGAGGACACCCCCCCAGCATCCCAGTGCCCCAGCAGGCCTGCTCACCTGGAGACACTTCCAGCAGGAAGCCCATCAGAGGGTAGAGGACGCCAGAGCTGTTGCGCATGCACCAGTACCGGCCCGAGTCCTGGCGCCTCAGGGCCGCCATGGTGATACTGACCACCTTGGCCTGGGTATCGTCCTGCAGCAAATAGCGCGGCCCCTGCACCCCAACACGGGTGAACACAGTCTCGCACTTCTTCCTCCTGATTTTGCACCAAACCTTACCCTCTGTGTGGTTTTTGCGGCTCTTGTAGGAGCACTGCACAGACAGAGTCTCCCCTTCGAAGTGCCGCACTTTGGAGTACACGCTCTCGACAGGGGCACCTGGGGAGACACAACTTGTTGAGAAAGGAGGAAGGAAGCATCTTGAAACTCAAAGCTCATGGTGAAGGGAGAGGAGGTGGATATTGCTCTGCTGTCATGGAACTCAAGAGTGTGAAGAAGAAATACAGCCCAACTCCAATGGAGGGGGACACAGGCTCCTCCCCCAGGGAGCTCTTGGTCTGTTGGAGGAGACACTAGCCCTGCCCTGTAGTTCCCAGACTGATGGGGGAGACAGTAGTCCTGTGCCCTTGGGGAATCCTGAAATGATGAGGAAGATACAGGGCTAGCGCTACGGGGACGCCCAGTCTGATGGTGGAGACACAGGCCTAGCCCACAGGGAGCCCCTAGTCTAATGAAGGAAACTCAGCCCTTACACTCAGGGGACTTCAGCAGACGCAGCCGTTTTCTTTGCGGCATTTTCTAGTCTGATGGGAGAGTAATAAGCCCTGTCTTCAGGGTCTTGTGGGAAAGAGTCAGGTCCTGCCCTCAATAAGACAGAGACACAGACAGAAACGCAAGTCACCATTCTGAAATTCCAGAGCACAATGAACTTAGGTAGATAAGAAAATTCAATCTTTGAAAATATTAAGAGTAGTTATTTGTTTCAAAAACAGGTTTACTCTAGTCACCTTTTAAATAGCAAGTTGTCTGAGTTCATTCTAGGTGATGTTTAATTTTAAAATATTCTATGGGCTTCCCTAGTGGCGCAGTGGTTGAGAATCCACCTGCCGATGCAGGGGACACGGGTTCATGCCCCGGCCCGGGAAGATCCCACATGCCGCGGAGCGGCTGGGCCCGTGAGCCATGGCCGCTGAGCCTGCGTGTCCGGAGCCTGTGCTCCGCAACGGGAGAGGCCACAGCAGTGAGAGGCCCGCGTACCACAAAAAAAAGAAAAAATAAAATAAAATATTCTAGTTACCTAAAACCCATAGATCCGATATGCCCAGACATTTGTATACACTCCCAATGGAGTGTAAACCAAAGAATTCTACAGTGATTCACTGTTCATATGTTGCCTTCTATGCCTAGGAAGATGTGGTCAGTGAGCTTCATAACCCGTGGTCTGATGGGGAGGGGGTGAAACTAAGGCTGGGGTGGTGAATCAGGGGACAGGGAGAGAGAAAGCTGCAGTGAGGGGCCTCCAGCCCTCCACCCACCCTCAGCTTGGCACTTCCTCCTCTAACACCCTCCGAGCCTTCTGCAAACACGCACACAGTTCTCCCCAGTAGGACAGAGTGGACAGCATTTTGGAGTCTAAATAAACATAGGTTAAAACTCGGGTTCTACCACTGACTAACCATGTGAGCAGATCACTTAATGTCTCTGTTTCTTATCTGTCTCTGGCTGGCTCTGAGAACTGCGCCCCAGGACAGTGCCTCGAATGTAGTCCATGCTCAGTGCACGTCTCCTTCTCCCAAATGCAGGTTGCTCCAGACTTTCCCAATGGAACCCAGAGCTGTGACAGCCAAGGGCCCACCACCCCAGACATCCACCTTAGTTTCCAACCCAGCTGCCACTAGAGTTGAGGCTTGGAGTAAGGTAACGCCCTCTCTCGTATCACTTTGTCCCATGCAAGTTAAACAGAATGATCCAACTCAATTATTTGGCAGGTGGCAGGTTTGGGGGACCCCAGGGGACACTCTTCTGCCCTGGAAAAGCGGGTGTCTCTGGGAGAGGCGTACAGATAGGGTGACCTTGGAATGGGTCTCCAGGGCACTGTGTTTACATGTGCCCACCTTCCACCCCTCACACAGGAGGTGCCCAGAACTGAACAGGAAATGGTGACTTGGTTGTCATGGCAGCAAGCAAGGCAGGATTGGGTGAGGCCCCCTCAAGGAGCATTTAGTAGATGTGGGGTGGGAGAGATTGCTTCAGGGATTGCTTCCCTACCCCCACCCCAGGACAGGGGGTAAGGACAGAGGGCGTGGCATCAACGTTCCAAGAAAAAGCAAATTCAAAGCGCACACACGTAAGGTAATGATTCCCATAGGCACCAAACAGGGCTCTCCCGACAGAGGCCAAGGGATGAGGGCTTGTTGTGTGTGAGGAAGTGGGGTGGCCCTGGTCAGAGGTCCTGAGGAAGACAGGCAGATAAAGGGGCCCATGCAGAGAGGGTCCAGAGCTTTATCTTAGTTTGTGAGGCCTGGGTTAGCTTTGCCCGGGGCCAGATACTAGGAGGGCACCTTCTCACCGGTCTCTGCTGGGGAGCTACGAGGTCAGCCAGACCGTCTCCTCCTCCTCCAACCCCACAAGATCACTGAGCAAAGGAAAAGCAGGAAGGGGGTCCAGGAGCAGACCATTCCCTCCCCCGTAAGCCACCCGCCCACCCTCTCACCTGCGACAGGGCCCTGGAGCCACAGCAGCAGCAGCAAGGCGGGAGCCATGGCTCCGAGCAGTGGGGACGGGCACAAGTCCAGCAGGGGGCAGGGATCCGAGGTCAGGGCCCCAGGCCTATGCTGGACGTACCACTTGGGGCTGCCAGGGAAGACCTGGGGTTCTAAATATGAAGTTGCCCATTTAGGGAAGTGAGGAAGTTGTGGGACCCACTGTGACCGGCAGACCGCAGGGGCCCGCAGGGCCTGTGAGAGGGCGGTGCTGGTGCAGTTTCCACCCCCTCTTACTCAAAACTTCAGGCAGGTGTGGCTGCTCCACCCGGCCGGGGCCTCCCAGTCCAGGGAGGGCTCTCGGGGTCAGAAGACTGCTCACCCTCTTTGGATTCCCTCCTGGAATCTGGTCCATTAGGAATGCCATCCTTTGAAGCCAGTTATTCATCTAGTGGGCTAGTGTGAGGTTTCTAGAACCTCAGGCACAGACGTCCCTGGAATTCTCTGTGCTCAGAGACCCAGAGATATAGGCTATGGGGCTTGGGTGGGGCATCTCAGACCCAACGTTTTTCACGAACCCACATTCACGGGGAGCTTCTTGTAAACGCCCATTTGCTTATTCATGCACTCATTCGTGCATATGTGTGTTCGTTCTGGCACTCTGCCTCTCTCTCTCCCAGGCTCCTGGCTGGTCAGAACAGTCACTCATGCTCACACTTGCAAATAACCCCTTACATGCTCAGATGCAACCTTATTTTTGTCATGGTTAGAGTGACAGGAGAAAAGAAGATGCGAATTGTAAGACTCGGAGCATAAAGTTTGGGTTCAGGGAGGAGCCCCTGTGCTCTCACGTATGCCTGCGCACGCACACACACACACACACATACACACACTCTCATACTCACACACATACACTCACACACTCTCTCATACACACACACACACACACACACACACTCATGCACTGTCTCATACTTACACAGCGGCAGCTGCCTCTCCTTTTCAATGCTCACATCTCCTTACCTTTATCCCTCTCTCTGCCTCTCCTACCAACACCTCTAATCACCCATCAGCTCTGTCCAGACTCCGGCTCCCTGCTGCAGCCTTCCTAAAGCAGCCCCAATGTTCCCCTCCCCCACCTCTTCTCCAGAAACCACGCCCCCTGCCCCTTCTTCCCCTGCTCCAGCCCCCAGCCAGCACACAGGCATGCGCACTCAACTTCCTCTCAACCAACCCTATCTCTCCTATACAGCCGCCCAGCTCCAGCTAAAATGACCCAGCATTTGGCCCAAGACCCCACCCTTCACTCAGTCCCCAGGGCCGAGAATCAGAAGGATAGACTTCTGACATCCAGGAGTTGTGTCGTAGGCTCCTATGCGCGTGGGGACCCAGGTGGACCCTCATGACTATGTGCCCTCCCCCTACTCACCTATGCTGACTTTCTTCTCCTTAGATAGGACTCAACTCAGAGTAAAACGTCCTCAAGTTTGCATGGCCACAGTCTTAAACTGAGCTTGAACCCCCAATTCCCAAAGCAAGGAAGTTTTATCTTTGCTGATCCCAAATTTTAGTCTCAACATTCATTCATTCGCTCATCAGTTTGTTTGTTCTTACAGCCTTATGTGCTATGCCTGGTGCTGGGCACCAGCATATAGAAATGAGATACAGTTGTCACTTCAGACCTCTCAGCCCCCATAAGACAGTATGCTTTCCTTATTCACCCTTCCTTTTTCATATTCTCCCCCAGTTTAACACTGCTCCTCAGACCCCTGAGTTCAGAGGCTGTCTCTCCTCCCAACACACATGGTATCTTCCTTCCTTTCTTTCCTCCATCAGAACAGTAAATGGCTTCAGGACTCAGGGAAAATCTCATTTATCTCTTGTGGGGACTTCATGTGCTTGGAATAAATGTTTCTATTAAATCCCTGCTGTGTCCCTAGCCCTGAGTGAGGCCTTGTGAAAAGTGCAATCACTGATAGTTGTGCTGACAAGGATATAAAAACCCAAATGCTCTCATTCCATTGACAGACAGGTATAAACTGGATCCAATGTTTCTGAGGGAAATTTGGAAGGATTTATCAAAATCTCTAAAAATGGGTATACGTTAATTAGGCTTTTATGTACAAAATAATTTAACATAGCAAGATATTTTTGTGTCTTTCTATTTTGGATTTTAAAAAATTAAGTTCTAATTTACATAGAGTAAAATTCACCCTTTTCAGTAGAAAGTTCTGGGAGTTTGAGAAACCCATGGGAACTTGTAACCACCACCATAATCAAGATATAGAAGTGTTTCATTACCCGCCAAAGTTTTCTCGTGTCCTTTCTTAGTTCTCCCCTTGCTCCACCCTCAGTTCCTAGGAAACTGATCTGGTTTTTTTTTTTCCCTCTATAGTTTTGCCCTTTCCAGAATGTTATAAAAATGGACTGGTACAGTGTGTAGCATATATTTTTATTGAAGTATAGTTGATTTACAATGTTGTGTTAATTTCTGCTGTATAGCAAAGTGATTCAGTTATACATATGTACATTTTTTATATTCTTTTCCATTATGGTTTATCACAGGATATTAAATATAGTTCCCTGTGCTATACAGTAAGACCTTGTTGTTTATCCATTCTATATATAATAGCTTACATCTGCTAATCCCCAACTCCCAATCCATCCCTCCCCCAACCCCCTCTCCCTTGGCAACCACAAGTCTGTTCTCTGTCTGTGAGTCTGTTTCTGTTTGGTTGATAAGTTCATTTGTGTCATATTTTAGATTCCACATATAAGTGATATATGGTATTTGTCTTTCTGACTTACTTTATTTTAGTATGATAATCTCTAGTTCCATCCATGTTGCTACAAATGGCATTATTTCATTCTTTTTTATGGCTGAGTAATATTCTATTGTATATATGTACCACACCTTCTTTATCCTTTCATCTGTCAATGGACATTTAGGTTGTTTCCATGTCCTGGCTATTGTAAATAGTGCTACTATGAACATAGGGGTGCATGTATCTTTTTGAATTATAGTTTTGTCCAGATATATGCCCAGGAGTGGGATTGCTGGATCATGTAGCAACTCTAGTTTTCTGAGGACCCTCCATACTGTTTTCCATAATGGCTGCACCAACTTACATTCCCACCAACAGTGTAGGAGGGTTCCCTTTTCTCCAGCCAAGCATATTAAGTTGGCTTCTTTCACTTAGTATGAGGCATTTGAGATGTTGTGTGTTGAGTATATCAGTACTTTGTTTCTTTTTACTTCAAAGCAGGACCCCATTGTATGGATGTATCACAATTGTTTATACATATCCCTCCCAGGTCAGGGACAATCAGATTTGGTTTCCAGTTTGGGGTTATTCCAAATAAGTTAGAAAGAGAAAAATAAATATCATATATTAACGCATATATGTGGAATCTAGAAAAATGGTACAGATGAACTGGTTTGCAAGGCAGAAGTAGAGACACAGATGTAGAGAACAAACATATGGACACCAAGTGGGGGAAGCAGGGGGGTGGGGGGGGATGGATTTGGAGACTGGGATTGACACTAACATGTATAAAATAGATAACTAATAAGAACCTGCTGTGTAATAAATAAATAAATAAATAATTTTTTTTAACTACTACAAATATTTATACACAGGTTTTTGTGTGAACATAGGTTTACATTTCACTTGGGTAAATACCTACAGTGAAATTGCTGCGTTGTATGGTAAGATTATGTTTAATTTTAAAGAAACTGACTAATTGTTTTTCAAAGTGGCTGCACCGTTTTGCATTTGCATTGATGTTCCTGTTGCTCCCTATCCTTCCTAGCATTTTACTGTTGCCAGGTATTTTTTCTCCCATTCTAATAGTGTGCAGTAGTATTCATTGTGATTTTAGTTTGCATTTCTCCAATAACTAACGATACTGAGTATATTTTATTGTATCTATTTGCCATCAACATATCTTCTTTGAGATGGGTCTCTTCAGATTTTTTTCATTTTTATTTGTTTGTTTTCTTCTTAATGAGTTTGAGGGCTCTTTAGTCTAATATGTCTTTTTTAAATAAATTTATTTATTTTATTTATTTATTTATTTTTGGCTGCATTGGGTCTCCGTTGCTGCACGCAGGCTTTCTCTAGTTGCGGTGCGTGGGCGTCTCATTGCGGTGGCTTCTCTTGTAAAGCACAGGCTCTAGGCTCACGAGCTTCAGCAGTTATGGCACACAGGCTCAGTAGTTGTGGCTCACGGGCTCTAGAGCGCAGGCTCAGTAGTTGTGGCACACAGGCTTAGTTGCTCTGCGGCATGTGGGATCTTATCGGACCAGGGACCGAACCCGTGTCCCCTGAATTGGCAGGCGAATTCTTAACCCCTGCACCACCAGGGGAGTCCCCACAAACATCGTATATCAGCCTTATTGAGATATAATTCACATAATATAAAATTGACCCATTTAAAGTATACACTAAAGTGTATCACAGTCCAATTTTAGAACATTTCGTCACCACAGTCCAGTTTTAGAACATTTCGTCACCCCAAAATGAAGCCCCATGCCCATTAGCAGTCACATCCTGCATTAGTTTCCTATTACTGCAAATGTGGTGGCTTAAGACAATAGAAATGTATTCTCTCACAGTTCTGGAGGCCAGAAGTCTGAAGTCAGTATCACTGACCCAGGATCAAGGTATTGGAGAGGCTGTGATCCCTTCAGAGACTCTAGGGAAGAATCTAGCCCTTGCTTCCTCCAGCTTCCAGTGGGTGCCAACATTCTTTGGCTTGTGACTGTATCACTCCAGTCTTCAAAGCCAGCATCTTCAAATCTCTCTGTTCCATCTCCGCATCACCTTCTCTTCTGTGTGTGTTCAGACCTCCCTCTGTCTCCTGTTATAAGGATACATGTGAATGCGTTTAGTGCCAGCCACATAATCCAGGATAATCTCCCCATCTCAAAATCCTTAACTTACCACATCTGCAAAGCCCCTTGGTTTGCCATATGAGGTAACATTCACAGGTTCTGGGGATTAGGATATGGATATCCTTGGGGAGGCCACTTTCCAGCTTATCACTCTCCCTTTTCCTGCCTCTCCCCACACTGCAGCCCCAGGTGACCACTACTTTCTATCTTTATAGATTTGCCTCTTCTGGACAATTCAAGAAAACGAAATCATACAGTATTGGTGCTTTGTGATCGGCTCCTTTAAGGTAGTGTTTTTGAGATTTGGCCATGTTGTAGCAGTACTTTCTGCAACGTTATATCAGTACTTCACTGCTTTAAATAGCTGAATAATATTCCATTGTATGGATATACATTTTGTTTTTCCACTCATCAGTCAATAGACATTTTATTTGTTGAAATTAACAATATGATCCTAAAATTTAGCCAGAGATGCAAAGGTTATGGAATAGCCAAAACAATCTTGAAAAAGAAAAACAGGTTGAAATACTTACATTATCTGATGTAAATATTTGCTACAGTAATCAAGACAGCGTGGTATTCGTGTAAGGACAAATAGATCAATAGAATAAAATAGAGGATCCAGAAATAGGCCCACATATACAGTAAATCAGTGTTTGCTAAAGGTAATTAAATAAGAAAAAAAGTCTTTTTAAAAAATTGATGCTTAAACAACTGGATCAAGGACAAAAGTGAACCTCAAGTCTTGCCTCATATAATATATGAAAATTAGTTTAAAATGGACCATAAACCTAAATGTAAAGACTAAAACGATAAAGCTTCTAGAATGTCATTGTAGAGGAAAATAAGAGGCTGTTCCTCTTTTAAAAAATTTAAAAAAAGAAAAAAGCCTCACATTAGAGAGTATCTTCATGACTTTGGGCTAGTCAAATGTTTTCTAGATAGGACACAAAAAACGCTAAGCACAAAATTTCAAATTTTGATTAGCTAGACTTAATGAGAAATGAAAATTTTGCCCATCAAACACCTATTTAAGGAAACAAAAAGGCCAGCTATGGATTGGGAGAAAGAACTTGAATCCAGCATATATAAATAACTTTGCTGTATACCTGAAACTAACACAACATTGTAAATCAACTATACTTCAAAAAAAATATGCTTTTGAAGCAAAAAGCTGGGCCCTCCCTGGGGGTCCAGAGGTTAAGACTCCATGCTTCCACTGCAGGGAGTGCAGGTTCAATCCCTGGTCGGGGAGCCAAGATCTCACATGCCACATGGCGTGACCAAAAAATTTTAAAAAAAGAAAAAAGCCTCACTTGCTCCCTGTGGCCCAACTCCTCCCCATCTCCACAGCTCCCACCTTCCACCCCGTCACACTCCTTCACTGTTGCTGGGGGAGCCTGAGGATGCCCAAAATGAAACCGTGGTGAAGTAAGAGGCTGTTCCTCTTTTCTTTCACTTTGTGTTCTGCCTGTGAGTGGTCAGGGGGCCCTTGGTGGCCTGAGCTGGGTCCTGAGTTCCAGGCATGGGGGAGGTCAATGATGTGTTTCCACCCTGGGAGGTTTGGGGGGGGGCAAGGTTTTAATTCAAGGAACTATAAAGATGGTTCCTAGGAAATGATTGAATAAATAAATAAATGGGGGAGAACAGACAAATCTCCCATGCAGAAGAATTCCAAATAATTTATGTAGATACTCTGCCCTCAAGGAGGGAAAGCATAACTCCCCACCCCCTAAGTGTGGGCCATCCATAGTGTCCAAAGAGGACAGCATGGAGAAGGGGGGAAGAGTAACTTTATGGTAGACGAGACTGACGGTCACCACCTCAGCCTGGTGATCAAGGTTAAGATCAAGAGTGATAATCACATTGATAGCATGAACCCTTGATCAGATGTGATGAGAACAGCATTTTACCCCTGCAGTCTTCCTCCCCCAAACCCCTAACCCCATGAGAAAAAACATCAAACAACTCTCAAATGAAAGACTTTATGAAATACCTGGCCAGTACTCCTCAAAACTGTCAAAACCATCAAAAATAAGGAAATTTTAAGAAATGGTCACAGACAAGAAGAATCTAAGGAGACATGCAGATGAGGTGTCCTGGGTGGGACCCTGGAGCAGAAAAAGGACATTAGGTAAAAGCTAAGGAAATAATGAATGAAGTACGAACTTCAGTCAATAATAATATATCATTATTGGTTCAGTAATTATGACAAATGTACCATATTAATGTAAGATATTAGCAATAAGGGAAACTGGGTGTGGGATATATGGGAACTCTGTGTAATATCCTCATTTTTCTGAACCCTAAAACTACTCTAAAACAAAAAATTTCACTTAAAAAGGGAGAGAGACTATTTGCACAAAATATTTATAAGTACTTGATAACTAACAAAGAAAACGTTTTTAAAACACTTAGTTTGATTAGGCTTAAAGAACACCGAGTAGGGTCATTTTAAGTGACTAGTTTACCTGAGGTGGGTTTGCTGCACTGCACACCGGTCAGGCATACATTCCGGTGGGTGTTGAATTCACTGTTTTTCCCAGTTGGTTATAACCCAGCCCTCCCTGGGTGTGTTTGGTATTCACAGTGTCCTGTTCAGGTAACGTAATTATCTCAGCTCCCTAAAATGAGCAGAAGTCTCCCTGCCCTGGTCCTGCTGCGGAGCTGGGCCTCCAGGAGCCCCAGGGAGAAGGGTGACAACAGGAGAGAGGAGTTGGGAAGCTGGAGTTTCTGAGGAAAGTAACGAAGAGACCTGGAGGCCAAGTGGTCACTAGGCACCCAGAGAAGAGGGGACAAATTGGGGAGGGGTCTACAGCTACTTGTCCCTGACTGTGTGTCTTGCTTACTGAGCTCACGAGAGTGCTCAGCTCCCCTACATTAACTGGACTTCACTGCTCAGTTAGAGGCCTGGGTCTGCGTTAAGACCCCATTATCTGTGCCCACCCTGTCTCTAGCCCCCGGGGTGTCCAGTCGCCTTATGGTACCACTCCATGCTGGTCGTGCCTCAGGCTGCTGGAGCTTGTCCCCTTCTCCAGCCCCTGGAATGCCTCTGCGGGCTACTCCCCAACTAGCCTCACTTGTGTTGGGCCACAAGGGGGCCCTCTTGCAAGAAGCTGGTGCAGACGACTCCAGCCTGCAGCCACCATCCGACCCTGCCCTGAGCACGTAGCGTCTGGCTGCACTCTGGCCCTGATTCTGTGCTGTGTTCTGTCACCACCCTGTTGTGGACATTCTTCCATCCTCTCTAGACAGCCTGCGAGTCCCCCGAGGGCCAAGCGGGCTTAACTTAACCGCGTGAGCCCTGCTTTGCTCAACTCTGCATCGCTGTTCACGCATGTGCCTTGATCGCGTGCAGAGGGGACCCCAGAGCGGGTCTCCAGCCTTTTTTCTTTTGGAGGCTGAGCTGAAGAGCAGGCCAGTGACTTGCCCACGTTTCACAGACTTCACAGACAGATATCAAAGCCGAGCTGGTCACTTGGACCCTGTCCTCCAACACCCGGCCCCCCAGCGCTTTGCCCACTGCCGAGCAGCCCCCATGCACCCTGGCTTCCGGCAGTGTATCCCCCTCATCCATCCAAATGGGCCACACTTGCACTTGCTTTGTGCGAGGGCAAGAAGGCTTTGGAGGAGACTTGAGGGGAATAGGGCAAAAGGACTGAAGCACCAAAATAATATAAACCCTTTCTCCGAGAATGGAAAGTACAAAATCAGAAGTGTGATTCTCTAAGAGGAAAATCTGCTTTAGTTAAATGGAAATGCGAAAGCAAACCACCCAGGTGTGAAAGTACAGTGTGCTATAAAAAGTTTTCATCTGTATTAGTAAGACGCTAAATCTATAACAAGGAACTGAAAGCTGTGTTAGCCGGCCAGTTCTGTCGAAACAGAAATACAGAAAGCAGCGCTGTCTGACACAATTTCCTGCAATAATGGAGGTGTTCTGTACCTGCCCATCCAGCACAGTAGCCGCTCGCCACGTGTGGTTGCTCAGCTCTGACATGAGGCAAGTGCAACTGAGGAGCTGATTTCTTATTTTTCGTTGAATTTTAATTAACTTAAATACAAACAGGCACATGAGGTTAATGGCTAGAGTACTAGCACAGCTCTAAACGACGGAGGTGGACTTCAACAAGACCCTGCCACCATCCTAAGGGGCAGATTTCTTTGTTGTGTCCTGTTTGTGTCAAAACTGTAAAGCTGATAGAAGATAATGTGTGAGAATATCTTCATACATTGTCTAAAAGACAATATTCAGAATATGATTGTGCTTCAGATTGGGAAGGACATCTTAAATAAGATCCCAAAGCATAAGTCATAAGGGGGAAATGGATGGATTTAATTACATTGTCCAGTGCTGGCTTCTCAAATATCCCCAGCACAACGTGTTAATAAGAGAAAGCTGAGCTTATTGGAGGCCAAGGAGAACTCAGCCTCAACACAGCTCTGAGAGCGGCTTAGATAAGGCAAGGTCCGAATGTACTGGGAAGTTTGGTTCAAGGCAAGTCTTTCAAAGACGGGGCTGGATTAAGATTGAGGAAGGATCCCAATATAATAGCCCCAATTGGTAGAAACAGCAACCCCTACCCCAAAAGACCTGCACTTGGTTCCTAAAGTACTCGTTTCTGATTTTATGAAGTTCTGAAAACTCTCAATTTACAGGATGCTAAAGTGGAACTATTTTTACTTTCGTGACTGCCGTGGAAGGTGAATTTTCCAAATGTCACTGCACAATGAGTGATCATGTCAGTATCCCAGGAATAGAATAAAGTAGATGGATGGGAAATAGGATTCATTTTTTAGAACACACTGAAGTTTCCAAGAAAAGTACCATAAATTATGGAATTTGTTCTCTGGGTCTGTATCTTTTTATGGCTTGAGGGTGATATATAGCATATAATAATATCCAAAATATTATTTTTGGTGAATAGGAACTTGCTGTTATAACATAACTCTATAATAGATCAAAGAATGTATTTGCCATAACACAACAAAGAGTGGGTGTTTGTTTTCCACTCAATTTGTCTTTCACTGACAGCAAGGAAGAAAATCTTTAAAATTTGAACTGTTTTCATCTCAGTTTTCGCTGAGATTGTTTGGGCAGATGCTGTGGAATGAAATTCCACTCCCACCTCCTTCTCGTGGGCCTCTTTATTGTGAAAGGTCTGCACAATCATTTCTCAGGTTTTTGGCACCTAGGGCTCCAGAGATAATTTAGGCTTTACCAATCAAAGGCATTTGTATGAAACAAATTTGGAACTGAGTTAAGTAGGAAAAAAGGCATCCACTTTGGTGGTATAGAGTGTGGCCGACATGGGGTGGGTCTGGAGAAACTATGCCAGTAGCTTCCTGATTTGCAAAGTTTGCTGATTCTTCAGAGTCCTGACTGTGGGAAGAGCAGTGGCCCCTTAATCTCCCCACCCTGTAGTGTGGCTTTGACAGTCATTCCCAGAAGCTCAGAGTAGGATCTGATTCCGTAAACCATTTAATATTCTATTTTAAAAGGATCCCTTTCTACTTAACATAGGTACATTGGATTTTGTTGTCTGCAACTGAACCTTGACTAATGCAAGTCCCAAGGAAATAGATGCCCCATTCCAGAGTGAGCTGGGAGACCAGTGTAACACACGCAAAAAGGTATCTAAACCTTCCCCATATCAAGGATATAAAGTTGTGGGGATTTTGAAGATTAGGAGAGGATTTTTGGAGACAGTTTTGGTGTCCTGTGACCCTGGGCACAGAAGGGAGTGGACACCTGCCCCTTACCACAAGCTTAGGGAGAGGGGCTTCAGGGTCACAACTTGGAGAGCTTGTTAAGCGTCCCCTGGAGTTTGGGAGACACAGCAGACTGGAGTCTGACTCAAACCTGAGAACTACAATGGGCAGAGACTGCCAATGACTAGCTGTCCCCACGGTAGAGTGAAGAAAAGATGGCTGTATGGGGATCCACCAGGGCTCCATGAGTTTGCTGGGGTGAATGAAATGGGTACGTCCCATGGACCAGATGTGGGCTGCACATACGTGAAACCACCAGCATAGGTTTCATAGATCTGGTCCAAAAAGGCTGCCTGAAGTTGGAGAGACCTCAGTGGAGGAAGGAAGCTAGAGGTTGACAGATGTAGGGGAGGAAAAATCATTTTCCCTCTACCCTCTGAGTTCTCAGCTGAGATCCCTGTAATAAAAGAAGATTAATAAGAGAAAAGCAAACAAGCTTTTAAACGTGTATACCTCATGTATATGTGGGAAATACCCAGGGTAAAATGAGGAGCTCCCCAAGAAGTTTAGAACTCTGGCTTAAATACCATATTCAGATACAGACAGAAGAAAAGCACGGGGAGTCTACCTGAACAGGTCCGCTGGCACTAATCCCTTTCTCCTCTCAACCCTCAATACCACTGATCACCCTACACCTGGGTACATCATCACCATCCACTATAACTTTTACTGGGCACCGACTGTGCTATAAGTCCTGAGCCAGTAGTTTCCATCAGTCTGCTTTTAAACTCTCAGGACACCCTCTGAAGTAGGTACCATTTACAAATGAATATTTCTGAGTAGGTACTCTTTACAAATGACGAAAATGAAGTTCAAAGAGGAGAGAGGACTTCCTAAGGTCACAGAGGTAGAAAATGGCAGAGATAGGATTTGAACCCAGCTCTGTCTGCCCTTACCTTCTTTCCACATCCCCTCTCTGTGGCTTGCTAGAGTGACTTCCACCGTAGTTTTGCCTTCACGTTGCTGCTTGACCCTTTTGTCATCATTTGCCTTTTCCTCTATTAAGGCTCCTATGCCTTAGCGCCTGATTCCTTTAGGGGGAGACTGCCTTACACTTCTTGACATCTCCCAGGATATCAGCACAGCGATGAGAGATTGTTTGTTTGACTTCACATAATTTTCTCAACCTCAAGATGCTCTAGAAGAACCTCCACCTTCTATTTCATCATCCAATCCCTGATGGGACGGGGTCAACCAGCACAGTCCGCATTCATGACCTTCCTTTCTTGCTTTCCTGTCTCTAACATGTACATACCCTGATCTCATTCCAGTCCCTCCTTAAGAAATGAGAGAAAACCCCTCTTAGTAGTTATCTCCCCTTGGCCATCTACATCCCTCTCCCTGCCTCTCCTTACCTGAGACCTAGAGCAGCAGCGGTAGCCACGGCCACCCCCAGAGCCCTTCCCCTCACTCCATCCTGCTCCCTGGACCCACTGTGTGCCAGTCGCTTCAGTGCCTTTTCCATTTACTGGAGGATGTTGCCCCACTTGGGTGTTTTCCATCTTCCCTGAGAGGCTTGGTTGTCAGTTTGCAGTTGAGAAACCCTGAGGAAAATGTGATGAGAGAGGGCAGCTCAGGAAAATGCAGAAGAAGAAGGAGAAAAGAGAGATCACTGCCCTTGTGACATCTTCCTTCCTGCTTTCATTTTGTCACAGCCCAATTGGGCAACACTCAGTAGCTCCCCATTCTCCACCGGAGCAAGTCTAGACCCCCCCATCTGATGTCCCACCTCTGCTCCACTCACTTCCTCAGGCCACCAAGACATTCTCATCATTGACCACTGACCGCTGCATTCCACAGCCCCTCCCACCATTATCCCTGCCTGCCTGACACTGTGCATCCAGATGTGACTTGCCTTTTGAGGCCCGAGTCAAGCCTTCCTGATGACCCACCATCTTTCACGTTATGCCACACCACAGTTCTCAAGGATGGGCGTGTGGCTGAATCACTCGGGGAGCTTAGCAAACATACACGTGCCTGGGCTCCACCCCAGACATACTGATGTGGTAAGTCTGGAGAGGGCCCAGGAGCCTGCACTTCAACAAGCAGCCCAGGTGATTCTGAAGCAAGTGGTTCAAACAGAGGATACCTGTAAAGGCTGTGTATGAGTCAGGTGGGCCCCAAAGCATTCCTCAGGTGCTCTCCCTATGTCTGAGGTGTGTGCTTCCCTGAGCTCCTAGTCTAGGCATGAGCTTGGAGACCACAATTATAACAGCACTAGGAGTGACCTCCATGGACTGAAGTTCTACTGTGTGCCAGGTGCTTTACGCAGGTTATCTCGTTTAATTCTGTCCGCTTTGGGATTGTGTAATGAATACTTGTCATCTTTTGGCTCTCCAGCACCCAATAGCTTTCCCGTTTGGGGGATATGCCCCAGTGTGTGGGTCTCACGAGGCCCCCTTCCCTTGAGCATGGAGGCAGATACTTCTTCTGCCCCTTCTCCCTGGCACCTATGGTACAGACATGTGACTTGACCTAAGTATGGGCAAATACATGATTCTGCCCAGGATTCTGGATCCTAGGCGTGTGATACAAGATGCAGGGCCAGTTGTAAGTGACTTAGAGGCACTTGAAGCACTGAGAGTCCAGGAATAGTATGGTGGCAAGTACTTGGTGGCTTCAAGTGTACAGGGGCAGTGACAACGGCAACACCACTGGACTGTCTCAAGTTATAACTTGGTTTCTGCCATTTTCTAAAACGGGTCCTTCAGCCTTCTCATCGACTCTGTGAGCTACCAATATCTTTGTAAACTCCTTTGCTAGCCAGGATTGGATTCAGTTGGTAGCATCAAGAATCATGACTCGTATTGGTTATTATGCCCTTTTTTTTTTTTTGGCGGTACGCGGGCCTCTCACCGCTGTGGCCTCTCCCGTTGCGGAGCAGAGGCTCCGGACGCGCAGGCTCAGCGGCCATGGCTCACGGGCCCAGTCGCTCCGCGGCATGTGGGATCTTCCCGGACTGGGGCACGAACCCGTGTCCCCTGCATCGGCAGGCGGACTCTCAACCACCACGCCACCAGGGAAGCCCTGGTTATTATGCCCTTTGAGGCAGTGAGGAATATCTTCAGGCTGAGGCCTAGCAAGATTAATGGAGTTACTCAAGATCAGAC
Source organism: Delphinus delphis (assembly GCF_949987515.2). Taxonomy (NCBI): domain Eukaryota; kingdom Metazoa; phylum Chordata; class Mammalia; order Artiodactyla; family Delphinidae; genus Delphinus; species Delphinus delphis. The sequence continues at coordinate 33,949,297 of NC_082692.2, read as the reverse complement.
ATACATCAAGGATGTGACAGAGCTGAGATTCAAACCTGGGTCCTGTTTAATTCCAAGGCCTGTGTAATTAACCACATAACACTGTTGTGTAGGTCAAGGTCCCAGCAAGAAAGAGGTGGCTCACTGAAACAGGTGACTGAGAAGTGTTTAATGAAAGTGTGGGTAGAATTCGGGGAAACCACTAAGGGAGGCTGCAGTACCCTGGGGCTGGAGCAGTGGTGAGTGACTACTTGCCGTGGCCTAAAATCAAGGGACCGGAGCAGTTGCCCAAACTTGAAGATAACAGCTGTTTGATGCAAGGCTTGAAGGGGCCTTGAGGGCCCCTCGTGCCTCTCCACGGAGAAGGAACCCAGAGGATAAAAACTCTGACCTCATTCTCTTTCCATCTCCTGCCCTTCTTTCTTGCTGCCTACCGGCCAAACCCAGCCAGAAGCTGGTGGGAAAGGGAGCCTGGTCAGTTCCCAGGAACAGACGAGGGAGGAAAAGGATGGAGAGTGGGCCTGATGGTGCAAGTGGGAGAGCGTCCAGTACAACCATTTGCCTTCCAATTTAGTGTGTGTAATTCCTCAGGCGAGTTTAATATATTGAACTGAAGTATTATTTCATCTATAATTAAATTAATCACACAAGCACACAAATCATGCAGTTGGTTAACTCAGGATGAATATATAAATGTGTCGTGGTGTTTGGAAAGGAGCACGATGACTCCTTAGAACCCTATCTCCCAAACAAGCTTGAGAACCACCAAGAGACAGCCCGTGCTATGATTCAGTGGGTGTCTGGCGGGGGGGGACCCCAGGCATCTGCATTTTAAACAAATGCTCCAGGAGTATCTGATGCGGGTGGCCTAAGGACTACTGTTTGAAAGAGACTGCCCTAAAGTGCTCTGCCTCTCCTAGAGAGCATTTAACGGTGGCTCCTCCCTTGCCCTCGCCTTTTTTGTCAACTTCACAAACAGAGGAAACATTGAAACTGCTGAAATGCAGGTCCCAAACAAGCCACCTGAGAAAGCAAACACTGCATGCCATGCACTTACAGCCTCCGTGTGGCTGGGTTCTCTTGGCCAGGAAAATATCAATAGATGTGCTGAGCAGAACAGCTTCTGGATGCAGTGCCTCTCAGAAGACTCTCACCACGGCACCAGGATGACATGAGTTCCCTTCATCACCTTCTAATGGACTCAGCTGGATGATCAGAGATAATCTGTGTGGGGTCAGTGCCATCCTCTTGGAGGGCTCAGGCCCCAGGTTGGTGAGGAAGTCCTCATATGATGGCAGTGGGGCCAGGGAGGGGAAGACTGTACCTTAGCTCACAGGAGTAGGGGAAGGGCAACCTGATGGTAAGGATGTGTTTTCCTAACACGAGGTGGATTGTGGGTGATAGAGTGTGTTTTCTCTTGGGGAATTTAGGATGACATTGGCCTTGGCCGTTCCTGAATGGGAATGGAAGGACCTATCATCTCTTCCCCACTAATGAGACCCCTTCCCCTTTAGAGTCAGAAGGGGTAGAAAATCGGAAACTAGTGATTTAAATCTGTTGGTGGCCCTGGATGCCTATTTTATGGAAGAGCTTGGGAGTGAAAGGGGAGTTAAAGGAACAGAGAGAGAGGAGGGGGAAAGTGCACATGGGGGACAGCCTTCAGGAGCCTAACTGGTGAGAGCCGGTCACCCACCATCCCTGCCCCTCGTGTGGTACAAGGAAGAAGCATTTAGATAGAGCAGGCTCCCGGTTATTCCATTCTGTATGGCTTTTAGGTGCGTGGTCTTCAGTAAAGGAGCTCTAGTTTTTGTTCCTGCCAGTAAGAGGAGATTTACTTCTCACGTGGTCTCCTTCCAGCCACGCACTTCTCTGCCTTCATGGGGCTGTTCTGAGGATCCAGTGGCAAAGTGCATCCCTGATGATGCACACAATAAACGCACGCAGTAGTCAAATGATGATATCCTCCTTTCCGTCCTGTGCCCTGGATCCCAGCTCATCCTCCCAAATGTGGAATCCTCACCGTGGATCTCATCTTCTCTTCGTTCCGTGGTCTTCAACAGTCTTTTCTGGGAGTGTTGGAAAGGGCCATAAATTAAGGGGAGAAACGGAAACATCTGATTGTAGAGGAGAGGACGGCCCTGGCAGTCGGGCGAACGGGATGCTCTCTAGTGGGAATTCTGTCCAATTCAGGCCAAAATGTTGTGGTCCAGGGCAAGGACCAGGGCAGAGTGAGCAGCTGTGCCCCCTGTGCCTCACGACCCCCATAAGACATTGACAGTGAAAAGCACTGACAGTGTATTTAATGCACACCCTGAGCTGCTGGTGGAATGGCACGTTTGGGGCAGTAGCTTCTTTTGTGAGGGGGCAAAGCACACACCCAAGGTTATCAGTGAAGTGAGGGGAGTTAGCGGGGCCAAGAAGGTGGGATCCTGAGCTTTAGAAAGTACCTGTGCTACAGCTTCAATTCATGTCATTGACCCCCTACCCCATCCACTGCCCCTCACACTCCTCTTTGGACACAACTGCCAGATGGACGTGGATGGAGGTCAGAGTTCATTCTCGTGGGTTCCAGCGCCTAGGATGCAAATGACCTCTGCGTGACAGCAAACAGAGCAATGAAGACCAGGCTCTTACTCAGGAGTCCACGTGCCACGGGAATGACAGTGCTGGGCTCAGGGGCCCTGGGGAAGAGAGGAGATTCAGTGCTGCTGTTGGCACGCATGCTGTTGCACACTTGAGCGTTTGCAAAAGTCCTTCACGCCCCTTAGTTCATCTGCTCTCATCCTTCCTTTCCCCATACTAACTGGGATTGTCCTGTGCATTTAGCTTGTTCCATTGCTTAAAACTACTGATTAGAAATATACTTAGTAGAGAGCATAGGGTCCATGTCCAGAGAGGCATCAGGGAGAAAGGGCAGGCTGACGAGGCTCCTTCCTGCTGTGATGCAGCAGAGAGAGCGAGGGCTCCCAGAGCAAGGAAACCTGGTTTCCATTCTCAGCATCAGGACCTACTTCCTAGGAGAGTCACCTCACCTCTTTGGCCTCAGTCTCCTCATCTATAAACTGAGAAAAATCCCATCATGAATTTTTATAGACTTTAGCAACATGATTCTAAAAGTCCTGGGTAAACGTCAGTAGGTACCATAAGAAAGAGATGCAAATGAGTGAGGAAACTTGGCCTATCTAGACTCAGCAGATGTGGAAATAGGTTCGAGCACAATTAATCTATAGAGACACAGGGTCCAAAAGAGAAATCGGCAGCAGGGCAACAAATAGAAGTCCAGATATAGATCTAAGGGTATCTAAGAATTTAGCATCTAAGGAAATTGGTAGCCCAGTAAGTAAGCAAGAATTGTCTAGTAAATAGTCTTGTGGTATCTGGATAACAAGATGAAGAAAAAGGTATTTGTTCTGTAATTTGTACCATAAAGTAAAGTAACACCCCCCCTCCATGGATTAAGATTAAAATAAGTGGAAAAAATAGAGAAGTAACCAGGAAATAGAATCAAGCACAATTAAGGAATAAAAGCAATTCAAAATATCAACACAAAATAATTCAAAAATCAACACATTTGCCTATGCAAAACTTAAAACTGAATGTGCAAACCAGCAAAGGGAGAAATGACAGAATGGCGATAGAAAGCAGCAAAGGTCCTTTTGCGCTAAAATCCACCCCCAGCCTGCGGCATTGCCTTGCATCTCCGGGAACTAGATGTCTGAGGCAGCCCAGCCAAGTTCAGCCGCTGGCAGCGCTGGCTGGGGACTGGGGCACGGCCTGGAAGGCAGCGCCTCTCGGGACCCTCAAGCTTGCAGCTGTGCCCTCTGCGTTGCCAGCCTGTGCCCGGTTCCAGCCCTGCTGCCTAAAGGTCCCAGCCCCGCTAACTCCATCCTCTCCAAGTCTCTCCTGCCGGTGCCCTGCCTTATCCCCTCCCAGCCCTTGAACATTTTCTTGCACGGAGCTCCTACAACGTGTCCACTCTCAAGGGCCAGAACTGCATCCCTTTCTGAGGTTGCACGCAGGTGGCCAGACACCCGCACTCCATCCCACCCCATCCCACCTCTACCCCAGCCACAGTGCCTGGGAATTCCTGTGCCTCTGGGATGGCCCCTCACTGAGTTCTGGGAGTACAAACACTCCAGCTCCCCAGGCCCCCACATACAAACAACTCCCGTGGTCCCCAGAACCCCCTGCAGGACTGAACAAAGGTTCTTCCTGTGTGACTCGCCTTGGTTATGACACCGTTTGCTAGGTTTCCTTCCCTCCCCGGTCCCACTTCCCGAACGGCTTTACCTGAGATCACTTCCTAAACCATTTGCACAAGAATTTCCCCATGGCCTGCCTCAGCAGAACCCTCCTAAGACAGGGAGACAGTGGCTTCCTCAGGGGCACCACACCCTCCATCCCCTGATTGGTGTCTCAGCTCTTCCATCACCTGGACAAACGGCTCCCTCCACTAAATTCTCTCTTTTTCAAACAGCTCAGTGGCTTCTGCTTCCCTGACTGGAATATGACTCATAGAATAGTTCCTGTTAATTAACAGATAAATAGATGAAGGAGATGCAGCCTTTAGTAGGAATGTGGGCGAAGGTTTGCGCTCTCAATTTACATGCTGGAAAATTAGTGAAAAAAGAAAAACATTGACTCTCACTAGATCATTTATTTTCAAGATTTAATGAGCACCTTCTAGGTAGCAGGCACTTAGGCACAACATAAGGAGGAAAGGGTGCTGCCTCTACGCTATGGAGCTCAGAGTCCACAGTAATAGAGAAATTAAAGCAGGTCCCAGCTCACATCTATTTTGACAGGTATATTTTTTAAATACCAAATCCGTGTAGACAAGCCTGCAGTGATGCTGCTTCCCTTATGCATTAGGGATCCCACTGCAAATTGTTTCCAATCTTTGGAAAACCATTTGGCAATATGTATACAGAACAATATAAATGTTCAAATTCTCTTAAGGGAATTTCTTTTGAATAAACAATTTAAAAGAAGAAGAAGAGGGGACTTCCCTGGTGGTCCAGTGGGTAAGACTCCGAGCTCCCAATGCAGGGGAACTAGATCCTGCATGCTTGCCGCAACAAAGAGTTTGCATACTGTAGCTGAGAAGTCCTCATACCGCAACTAAAGATCCCACGTGCTGCAACTAAAGATCCCACATGTCGCAACGAAGACACGGTGCAGCCAAAATAAATAAATATTTTTAAAAAGAAAAAAGAAAAAGACATCTGCAAATATATGTTCATCTCAGAGTTATCAGTGCTACAAAAAATGAAAATAATCTCAATGTCTAAAATAATCTAATGTCTAAGGCAAATGATTATATATGGCTTTCTATTGATAAAAAAGTATGCTGAAGTTCTAATTACAAAGACTAGGTAGCAACATTGGAGAACAGTTTTAGCACAGAAAAATAATGAAAATGTGTATAATTAGAATTATTGCTATGTTAAAATATGTATAAGCATGAATAAAAACTAGAAGACGGAGAAAAAAAGACATGATAGATTAGTGGGACTATGGAAGAATATTTCTTTCTCTGTTCATTCAATATTTAATGATAAATATGTTCTAACATAAATCAACATTTAATAATAAGCTGTATGGAGGGGTGTGCATGCAAAGGTAGTGATTCTTAGCTTTGCCTGCACATTAAAAATGTCTCCTGAAGATCTCAGAAAAAATACTAAGACCAGCCCCACCTCCAGAAATTCTAATTCTGTTGGTCTGCAGTAGGTCACATGCATCAGTATTGAAAAAAAAAAAAAAGCCAAAGCTAACAGTCCAGGAAATCTTAACATGTAGCAGCTGCTCAGAGCTGTTTGGCTAGATTGTCACTTCCAGCTCTGGTTTTTCGAGCTCCACCCCACCCTACTGCAGAGACAAGGAAACTGAAGCCAGAGAGGGCTCCTGACTGGCCCAGAGTTACACTTTCACTCGGTCTGACTGACATTAGAATCCAGGATCTCTTTTTCCACTACACCATCAGGGGTTGGCTGAGCCACTGGAATTCAGCAAAGATGCCATTTTCCTCTCTTACTCCTCTGGTGTGCAAGAAGCAAAACAGAGGGGAACCATGGGGAGAGTGGCAGCCTCACCATTGCCTCCTCACTCCAGCCCGACCTCCTTCCTCCCCTGGGAAGGTCCACCCAACTGAGGTGACTCAAGTCCACCCCTGCCTTGCTGCACCCTTCCCATCCCTCACTCTCAGCACATGGACTGGGAATCAAAGGGCTTGGTGTCCAAACCAGGGGCCCAGAGACCTGGAAACCATGCCTGGTGACATCTGTCACATTTGTGGGGGGGTGACTTCGAGGCCAGGAGAGGAGACGCTGGTAGCTGACGTGGGGAGGGGTTGGGTCACAGTCCTGGGGCTGGGATGGAGTTTGCTTCAGTAGTTGGTGGTGATAGGAGGAAGGGTGGGAATCTGAGCAAAGTTCTGGGTAGGATTCTCACCTGAGGCAGGGGTACCCGAAGGATCTGTAAGAAGGCACATTGGGTGGTTGGACAAATGGATGGATGAGTGGTAGGGTAAATGGAACTCAGGAGGGAAATGAACATGGCCATTCATGAAGCAAGGTTTCCTTTTGCTAAAATTAAAGAAATAGTGTGGCATCTGTCTGGGTCAGAGACAATGAAAAGGAAAGAAGGAAGAGAGGGAGAGAAGGAGAGAGGGAAGAAGGGAAGAAGAGTGGGAAAGATGGAGGGAGGGGGATAGGGAACAAGGAAGGAATTTCCAAGCTATTCATGTCCTTAGAAATGCACTTGCCTACTATTCTTCACCAATCCATATGCCCCCACCTTCTTCAAGAATAATTCCCTGATTACTTTATACCATTCTCTCTGCCTTGCACTCACCTGTACCTGTGGCATATTGCTTTACAAGTTATCTTTATTAATATATTGCATATGTATCTTGTCTTCCTTCGGCTTAGAATTCCACAGGTGCTAGGAATTTGAACCTGCCTCCCTCTAATCTGCTTTCCTTAATTCATCCGATCAACATGTACGGAAGCCCTACTGTGTGCCAGGCACTTGATTAGTTGCTAGGGATATAGAGCCGAACAAGGCTCAGGTCTTGCCCTCAAGGTTCTCAGATATGAATAGGGGAGACAGATAAGGAAACTGGCCACTACTTAATCCAGTGAAATAGTGCTGTCTATCAAAGAGATCAGAAATGCAGAATCTAGGTCCCACCCAAGACCTATTGCATCGGGGTCTGCATTTGAAATAAGATCCCCAGGTGATTCATGCCCACAGTAAGGTCTGGGGAGAACTGCTTTGGAAGCACACAGGAGGGCCCTCAGATGCATCCCTAGGAGGGGGAGGGGACTCACAGAGGCTTCCCAAGGAATTGACTACTACATGAAGACCTGAAGAATGAGACTAAATTGTCCCAAGTCCACCGCTCACCTTTCACCCACTTCCTACAACAGCATAGCACGTTAGGCTCTACTCCCCAAGAAGAATCCCATACAAAGAAGCCCCTTCTTACTGTTGGACCAAATGTCTCTGAAGGACCTCAAATGAGAGACAAGGAGCTTCTGGGGGAGCACAGGCTTCTAGGAATCCTGAGCCACAGCCCCGTTCGTGCTACCACCACTGCTCCACCCCCACCCGTCCTGGCTCTCCCCACCCTCAACCCCCCACCCCCAGGTTACTCACTCTTGGTCCACCAGGTGGACAGGGTAGAACAGGATGATGGGGTCCTTGGGAGGCTGGTAGATCACACATCGGTACAGTCCTGTGTCCTCCACTCGAAGGTTGGTCATTCGGACGTGCAGCATGCTCTCACTGGGGACGTCTTTTAGGAAGTACCTCCCCACCTGGACTTGACTAAACTCCCCCGAGACTCTCTCTGTGATTGCCAGCGTCTGGACCTCCCCTTTATCTTTCAGACTCTGCCAAGCCTTCCGGCTGTTGGAGTCCGTGTCGTGGGTGATGGGACCGTCCACTTTCAAGGTCTGCTCCTCTGCTAGGGTACACTTTTCCTCGGGCAGTTCAGATGCAGTTTGGATTTCTGTAAGTAGAGAATTAGAGTTAGGCTCTGTGAGGAATAGCTTTTCTCTCTTTGGAAAAAAGAAAGAGGAGCCACCTCTTTTACTTGTTCAATCATCCAATTTTCAGACAAGATCCTCAAGGTGTCCGGAGAAGATGCAACTTTCCCTGCAAGTTAGCACCAGACCCCAGATCTTATCACTGTGAGTAGTTTTATGGAGTTTTTTTTTTTTCTACTACAAGAGCTAGACCGCATGTGGTTTGTGCAAATCAACTTTTATAAATGTTTGTTTTTGAGAGGAAGAAATTGCCTGAATAAAGGCAGAGCTTGGGTTGCATGCTAAGACCATGAGTAACAGGGGCTTGATGGGAGGGAAAGATTATAGAGAAGGATGTGCAGGGTGCAGAGTGGATGTGAAGACATGCTACTAGCAGAGAGTGATTCCACTGAACAGTTAGAGGAACTTCATCTAAGTCAGGGGAGAGAGATCAGTTCAAGAGACTATTGGAAAAATGGTGAGGAAGCCATCTCAAGGACATGGTGGACATTGATGTCTGGCTGTGTGGTTCTCCCCTCTCCCTTCCTTGGGTAGCAGAGCACCTCTTTCTCAGGGTGCTCATCCTTCTCATCCTATGTAGCTTTACTGATGGGGCTGACCCTATTCTCCAGGATGGACACACAGACACAGGTTTAGCCAATCAAAGAAGTTCATCATCCTGGCCATGCTGATTGGCCTAGAAATGAGCACATGACTGAGGCTGGGCCAATCAGAATCCTCCCTGAGACTGCTGCAGCTATTGAGAAGAAAGCTCTTTCTGGCTGTGTTGATTGGTCAGTGGGATGTGAAACTTCAATTGCTACATTTCCACTGTGAGGAAATAGTCTGCCTGAGAATGAGGCCAAGCAGAGGCAAAGAAAGAAAGGGAAAAAGAGAGAGAGAAAGACAGAGAGAGACCTGGCAACATTATCTGAGGCAGGAATTCAGCTGTGCTCCAAACCAGCACCCCTCATACTTCCCAGTTGCCTGAGCCAAGAAATCCCCCCTCCTATTTTTACTTTAGTGGGGTTTATGTTGCTTGCATCCAAAAGAGTTCTAAATATTATGGGATGTCAAGGAGTCACAGCAGTGGTCCTCTACTGGGGACAATTTTCCCCCTGCGGACATTGGGCAATGCTTGGAGACATTTTCTGTTGTTATAACTGGGAGCAGGGGGGTGCTAATGGCATCGAATGGGTAGAGGCCAGGGATGCTGGTAAACATCCTCCAATGCACAGGACGGCCGCCATGACAAAAATTTATCCCACCCAAAATGTCAATAGTGCCGAGGCTGAGAACCCTTGGATTACAGGGACAAAAGTTTTAATCACGCTCTTGGATGTTGAACCTAGAATTGGAATGACTTTCTGGTCTGGTCCAATGGAGCCTTGCTGATGGGAGGACCAAGTAGAATGGAAGTAAGAAGATCCAGGTCTGTGTTTTCAGCAGGACACAGCAGGGCTCTATAACTTTACTGAGAGACTACAGTATATCCACCCAGGCCTGGGATACCTTCCTCCATGGAATACCAAATAATGGGCTAGACAGTAATGCTGGGTCAAACTACCTACCACTACCAAGGTCAGGCTACCACTACCTACAACTATTGCTACTATTATTAACCTGAATATTTGTGTCCCCCCAAAATCCATATGTTGAAATCCTAACCTCCAAGGTGATGGTATTAGGAGGTGGGGGGTCTTTGGGAGATGATTAGGTCATGAGGGCTCTGCCCTCAGGAATGGGATTAGTGCCTTTTTTTTTTTTTGACTGCTCATGAATTTTATTTTATTTATTTTTCTATACAGCAGGTTCTTATTAGTTATCCATTTTATACATGTTAGTGTATTCATGTCAATCCCAATCTCCCAATTCATCACACCCCCACCCCCCGCTGCTTTCCCCCCTTGATGTCCATACGTTTGTTCTCTACATCTGTGTCTCAGTTTCTGCCCTGCAAACTGGTTCATCTGTACCATCTTTCTAGGTTCCACGTATATGCGTTAATATACGATATTTGTTTTTCTCTTTCTGACTTACTTCACTCTGTATGACAGTCTCTAGATTCATCCACGTCTCTACAAATGACCCAATTTCGTTTCTTTTTATGGCTGAGTAATATTCCATTGTATATATGTGCCACATCTTCTTTATCCATTCATCTGTCAATGGACATTTAGGTTGGTTCCATGTCCTGACTGGTAAATAGTGCTGCAATGAACATTGTGGTACATGTCTCTTTTTGAATTACGGTTTTCTCAGGGTATATGCCCAGTAGTGGGATTGCTGGGTCATATGGTAGTTCTATTTGTAGTTTTTTAAGGAACCTCCCTACTGTTGTCCATAGTGGCTGTATCAATTTACATTCCCACCAACAGTGCAGGAGGGTTCCCTCTTTGCCACACCCTTTCCAGCCTTTATTTTTTCTAGATATTTTGATAATGGCCATTCTGACCAGCATGAGGTGATACCTCATTGTAGTTTTGATTTGCATTTCTCTAATAATTAGTGATGTTGAGCATCTTTTCATGTGCCTTTTGGCCATCTGTATGTCTTCCTTGGTGAAATGTCTATTTAGGTCTTCTGCCCATTTTTTAACTGGACTGTTTGTTTTTTTGATATTGAGCTCCATGGGCTGTTTGTATATTTTGGAAATAATCCTTTGTCTGTTGTTTCATTTGCAAATATTTTCTCACATTCTGAGGGTTGTCTTTTTGTCTTGTTGGTAGTTATCTTTGCTTTGCAAAAGCTTTTAAGTTTCATTAGGTCTCATTTGTTTTTGTTTTTGTTTTTTTTGTTTTTGTTTTTTTGCGGTACGCGGGCCTCTCACTGTTGTGGCCTCTCCCGTTGCGGAGCACAGGTTCTGGACGCGCTGGCTCAGCGGCCATGGCTCACGGGCCCAGCCACTCCGCAGCATGTGGGATCTTCCCGGACCGGGGCACGAACCTGTGTCCCCTGCCTCGGCAGGCGGACTCCCAACCACTGCGCCACCAGGGAAGCCCCTCATTTGTTTATTTTTGAGCAGGGGAAGGAGGGGGAAATTCAGGATGTGAAGTTCATTCACTCCCTGTTCCATGCCTTCTCCTCCATCAGACCCTCTTCCTGGCCCAGGTCCCTTTTCATTCCTTGAAGTCTCTCCTTCCCACTGGAGTCTGTCATCTTCCTCAGCAGCAGGGTTGTCCGAGATAAAATATGGAGAGTTCTGAGCCATTCCTGGGGCCTGGAGCTGGTGACTAACCTGGAACAATGACCTGGAACCACTTCTTTACCCCGGTTTTTGTTCTTATACTCACCTTCCTGGGAAGAGAACTGGTATTTCACAACTATCTGGCCTAGGAAACAAGCCCTCAGCTCAGGCTAACTAATGATTTCATGTGTCTTTACATCACAGGTTTATTTACATCATAGGTGGTAGGAGTGCATAGTTGAGTAATTTGAGTTCAGATTGTTAGGAAAATCTACATTTTCCATTTCGAGAGGTTATGCAGTAGCTATGAAGATAAAAAGAGAAGATGGAATTTGAATTTTATGAAAATAAGGTAGTAAAAAAAGGGACCTTAGGAGAATGAGTTAAAAACAAACTTTCAACTTAGAGTTTCCAAAGCCTGGTCACCTGAGTATCTAACTCTGGAATTCCCAAACTTACCTTCACCTTAGAATCACCTGGGCGGTGTGAGAAGACGCCAATGCCCACACCAGACCCAGACCAATGAAATGATCCCAGTGGGGTGGGAACCAGACATCAGTGTTTTTTGTTTTTCTTTCTGTTCTGTTTTGTTTTTCATTTTTTTAAACATCTCTATTGGAGTATAATTGCTTTACAATGGTGTGTTAGTAGTTTCTGCTTTATAACAAAGTGAATCAGTTATACATATACATATGTCCCCATATTTCTTCCCTCTTGCATCTCCCTCCCTCCCACCCTCCCTATCCCACCCCTCTAGATGGTCACAAAGCACCGAGCTGATCTCCCTGTGCTATTCGGCTGCTTCCCACTAGCTATCTATTTTACCACTGATCTAATCTGATTTCCACAAAATCCTTGTGAAGCGGTTGTCACTATCCCCTTTCACGGTGAGGAAACTGAGGCACGAGGAGTCTCGTTGATTCTCTTAAGGTTTCCCAGAGAATTAGTGGCATCACCAGGGCCCAGTCCTCCGAGCTCAGAGCTCCTTCTGATGCCGGTACCTCCCCGGGCCGGACAGGGAGCTCAGCCAGGGCTGGTCTGCAGCAGAGCAGGGGAGCGCCAGGGAGCCTGGGGTGCGCTTGGCGTGATGGACGGGCTGCCCCGCCCCCTGCTGGCCAAAGCGCGCGACGACAGCCATCGTGCGTGTGTGTGTGTGTGTGTGTGTGTGTGTGTGTGTGTGTGTGTGTGTGTGTCACACAGCGCCGCAGCTTCCCACCGATCCCTCCTTTCCCTCCTCCCAGCAGGGTCCCAAGATCACCTTCTCCCCACACCCTACTCCCTGTGGCCCTCTGTCCTTCCGACTTGCTCTTTGCTGTGTGACAAGGGGTCCTCCCTCCACCACAGACAGTGAGCGCTTGGAAGGTGGAGTCACCATTTCTCTGAGCTGTGGTCTCCCCACCGATATGAATGGGGTGAGCATCCTTCATGCAGAGCCGAGGTCTCAGAGCCCCCATGGGTGCAGACTCTGCTGAATATCTGGGCCTTTGTTGGAAGCTCAGTGTGATCTCTGCGAATGGAGGCTGCAGAGAGAGAATGGCCCAAATCAGTCTCTGTCCCCAGTCCTGAGGTCCATCTCCTCTTCACAGGTGCAGCTCCCCCAGGAGGAGCTGGGGGCAGGTGGCTCTGTGGGAACTGGGTTCTGGGAGGTGCCTGGGAAATGGGGCACTCAGGGTCACTGCCAGCAGTGGCATAGTCTGTGGCCCTGTTAGAGGAAACAGCCCAGGATGGCCCCCATACCCACTCTGTTCACCTAGGGAGTACCTGTAACCTCTTCCTCCAACCCCAAGATTCAGGACACAAGAGGAATCTGGGAGAAGCTGAGACCACAGCAGTCCCAGGAGGGCTGAGGAAAGGCAGCTCCACCTGCCGCTCCTCCCTCTTAGTGAGGCTGCAGGGACAGAGGGGACTCAATTTCCCTGTCTGTAAAATAGGAATATTACACTTTCTCTCCCATCAAGTCTGTGAGGTCCATAGCTCTGGCTAGACTTCTAGTGGCCTTCCCTTAGAGGTTTTTTTCCTGGAGTCTTCCTGCCTGGGGCCCTCTGCTCTGGTCCCCCACAGAGGAGTGGGCTCAGGACCAGATCTTCTCAATACCTCTCCACGCACGCGCGCGCGCGCACACACACACACACACACACACACACACACACACACACACACGATCAGACTGAGAGCCAGGGCTCTTTCCACTCCTCCATGCTCCTTCTAAAGCTCACCATTAGTTCTGTGACCTCCAGAGACCAGGTACAGGAGGTACAGCCCACACTGCAGGGAGGGAGTCCAGTTGGGTGACTCTTGCTGTCAACCAGGTGGAAGGAGATAAGACCTGGGCAACGCAGCAAGGATTCTAGAAACTGGGAAGACCGGAAAAAGGATTCTAGAAACTGAAAAAGATTTCCTTAAGGAAACTGAGTATTTGAAAGCAGTTTTGAAGTTTGACACAAATTGGGACAGACCTGAAGCTCTAACACAATTGATTCAAATTGCATATTTATCAAAGTTTTCCAATATTCTACGACAGAGGAACATACAAGTACTTGAAGGGGTTTTTTCTTTAATTAGATAATTTTATTTGGTTTTTTAAAAATTTTTCCATCTTGACCATTGCAAGGGTTTAAACCATTTGCATGGGGAACCCTGAGCAGTCATTTAGAAAACCAAAATTGCCCGTGACTTTGACTCCGAAAAGCACGTGAGTTCCTTGTCTGTGAAACCACCAAGACAAGCCTGGCACAGGCAGAATAAGGGACTGTCACTCTGGCATGGTTAGCTTAACACCAGCTCAGGCTTTCACTCCTCACTCTTCCCTCTCTCTCTCTCTCAGGCTGCCATCTGCTGAGGGGCACTGTCCCCTCTGGTCCCAGATTGTGGACCTTGTGCCCCCCATGCCCCCGCTGTCACCTCCTCTCACTCAGGATACCTGGACAGCACAGGACGCACCTGAGGACTCGGGACAAGGCCAGGCTCAAGTCAGAGGCTCTTCAAGGTACTTGGAAAGATTCCCCAGGGCCTGGGGCAGGGCCTATAGGTTCTTTTTGGCAGATCTAATAATTAAATTGACAGAAGCCAGATCAACAAGAGAAAACAATCAAATTTGATTTCATACGTATGGGAACTCCAAAGACATGAGGTTCAAAGAAGCGACCAAAGCAGGCAGCTTTTATACCTTTTAGACAAAGAAACAATTAGTTGTGAAGGTTTGACAAAACAAAGGGGTTTGGGCTTGAGGTTGCAAATAATGAAGGAGTAACAAAGTTTGTTTCTACAGCTTTCTCAGCCTTGAACTCCCTGTCTCTAGCAATAAGCATGCTTCCTATCCTCCTGCTACAGGGAGGGTACCTTCACATGGGAGATTAATTTCCTGCTTTCAGGGAGACAAAGGCCAGTCAGAGTGTTCTTGTACCAGCTGTTTCCCAAGTAACTTTCATTCAAAATGATCATACCAAAGTGGCATATTTTGGGGTGGCCTGCCCTGAACCCCATCACTACTGACCATGCCCTTCACCAGCCCCTCTTCTGGTCATCAAGGGCTCCAGTCTCCATGACACTTCCTGGTCTCAAGTTTGTCTAAAGCCCCTCTCTGCTGGCTATCTCCTGAGCACTGTGTTCTCACTGGTTCTCCTGTGCTTTTGTTCAATTTATACCTTCTTCTTGGACTTTCAGACAAGCCTCTCACCTCGGCGGGGTGTCCTGCCCTGGGGCTGTCACCACCCACCCCTCCTGCACTGGCCTCCGGGAGCACAGGCTCCTGGGTCCTCTGCAAATGCCCATTTTCCCCATCCCACTTCCTTTACCATTTAAAATATAACACAATATAACATGTAAAACATTATCTTTATTACACAGCGACCTATGAAATTATGTACATAAAGGTCCCTTTTTTTTTTTTTTGGCTGCGTTGGGTCTTCTTTGCCGCGCGTGGGCTTTCTCTAGTTGCAGCCAGCGGGGGCTACTCTTCGTTGCAGTGCACGGACTTCTCATTGCAGTGGCTTCTCTTGTTGCAGAGCGTGGGCTCTAGGTGCGCGGGCTTCAGTCATTGCAGCACGCTGGCTCTGTAGTTGTGGCTCACAGGCTCTAGAGCACAGACTCTAGAGCGCAGGCTCAGTAGTTGTGGTGCCTGGGCTTACTTGCTCCGTGGCATGTGGGATCTTCCTGGACCAGGGATCGAACCTATGTCCCCTGCATTGGCAGGTGGATCCTCAACCACTGCACCACCAGGGAAGTCCCCATGTACATAAAGATTCTTTCTTAAAAACAAGCACCACAGTAGTAAACAGATAAAGTTCCCTTCTCCACTCCTTCCCCAACACTAACCAAGCTCCTTCCCTCAAAAGGTACCCCCATTGTTTGATGAATGTGTAGCTTTCCAGACAATTTCTGAGTTTCTACAGCTACAGGCTTGCATGAGCAAATAAATATAGAGTCTGAGTTGATTCTACTTTACAGATATGGGATTATACTCTCCATGCCATTCTGCAACAACCGTTAAATCCAACACGAGGTTTAGAGATGGAGCTATGTTCACATCTAAGGGGAACCCCATTCTTTTTGAACTGCTCCGTGGTACCAAATGGAAGAGGTGCACCACAGGTTATCTTATTACTGCCTCATGGGGCTGCTGTGACTTTGTTAAATTAACAATTGTTAAGGATGCTGGATAGTGAGTTAGTGTTCAACAAAAGGCCACAAGGGAAATTGAAATAGAGAAGTTATCACTCACAGGTGCCTCGAGGGGCCACACAGGGAGGTCAAGGCGAGCACAGACCTTGGGGCCCAAGCCTTTATTAGGGTCTGTGGATGGAGTGCTTCGGGGCACCCAGGCTGAGCCCGAACCAAAATGAGTGGGGTTTTGGTAAAGGGAAGGCCCAGGGCTGCAGGGAGGCTCTTGACCACAGGGCTATTAGGGAAGTCAGATGGGGAACTTAGGTTTGTTTGTGACTCTGTGGACTGCTTTCTAGGAGGGGCTGGCATCAGTTTAAGGTCCCTACAGGCCTCCTGGCCAAACAACATGGGTGTCCAGGCAGCAAGACCACCAGGGAGTTTAGATAAACCCTCGACAGGGGCTCACAATTACTAAAAGCAATGTGTGATGAACATCTTTGTCCAGGTCCTTCTGTGTGTGTGTGTGTGTGTGTGTGTGTGTGTGTGTGTGTGTGTGTGTATTTCTCAGGGATGAAGACCCAGAAGTAGAATGGGCAAGCCAAAGAATATGCACATTAAACTTCATAGATCCTTCCTATTCACCTTCAAAAATGCTGAACAACTTATATGCCACTATAAACATAGATAATAGGTTCTTCCCCACACCCTCGCCGACACTGGGTGTGAGAATCTTTTTTTTTTTTTTTTTTTTTTGCGGTACTCGGGCCTCTCACTGTTGGGGCCTCTCCCATTGCGGAGCACAGGCTCCGGACGCGCAGGCTCAGTGGCCATGGCTTACGGGCCCAGCTGCTCCGCGGCACGTGGGATCTTCCCGGACTGGGGCACGAACCCATGTCCCCTGCATCGGCAAGCGGACTCTCAACCACTGCGCCACCAGGGAAGCCCCATAACTATGATTTTTTTTTAGATTCCGTATATATGTGTTAGCATATGGTATTTGTTTTTCTCTTTCTGACTTACTTCACTCTGTATGACAGACTCTAGGTCCTTCCACCTCACTACAAATAACTCAATTCTGTTTCTTTTTATGGCTGAGTAATATTCCATTGTATATATGTGCCACATCTTCTTTATCCACTCATCTGCTGATGGACACTTAGTTGCTTCCATGTCCTGGTTATTGTAAATAGAGCTGCAATGAACATTTTGGTACATGACTCTTTTTGAATTATGGTTTTCTCAGGGTATATGCCCAGTAGTGGGATTGCTGGATCATATGGTAGTTCTATTTGTAGTTTTTTAAGGAACCTCCCTACTGTTCTCCATAGTGGCTGTATCAATTTACATTCCCACCAACAGTGCAGGAGGGTTCCCTTTTCTCCACACCCTCTCCAGCGTTTATTGTTTGTAGATTTTTTGATGATGGCCATTCTGACTGGTGTGAGGTGATACCTCATTGTGATTTTGATTTGCATTTCTCTAATGATTAGTGATGTTGAGCATTCTTTCATGTGTTTGTTGGCAATCTGTATATCTTCACAAAGGCCTTTTTAAATGTTATGCTCCCTTGTGCCTTTCAGTCCAAGCTGGCAGTGTTCTGTGAATGTTATTCTCCTAAAAAAAAAACAAAACTGTGGGTCGCCTGTGTATCTTACTGGGATTCACTCAATTAGACAAAAGCCACCCCCACAAATCTCTTCAAGATAAGACCTCTTCTGTACCTTGGGCTTCTGCTGCTGAGGAATAGTGCTTTTCTTTCTTTTTTTAATTGAAGTATAGTTGATGAACAATATTATATAAGTTACAGGTGTACAATATAGTGATTCACAATATTTAAAGGTTATACTCCATTTATAGTTATTGTAAAATATTGGCTATATTCCCTATGTTGGGCAATATCCTTGTAGCTTATTTTGTGCAGAATAATTTGTACCTCTTACTCCCCTACCCCTATGTTGCCCCTCCTCCCTTCCCTCTCCCCTCTGGTAACCACTAGTTTGTTCTCTATATCTGTGACTTTGCTTTTTTGTCATATTCACTAGTTTGTTGTGTTTTTCAGATTCCACATATAAGTGATGTTATACAGTATTTGTCTTTCTCTGTCTGACTTATTTCACTTAGCCTAATGCCCTCCAAGTCCATCCATGTTGCAAATGGTAAAATTCATTCTTTTTTATGGCTGAGTAGTATCCCATTGTATGTATGTGTATATATATGTATATATCTGTCCATTTGTTGATGGACACTTAGGTTGCTTCCATATCTTGGCAATTCTAAATACTGCTGCTATGAACATTGGGGTGCATGTATCTTTTCGAATTAGTGTTTTTGTTTTTTTCAGATATATACCCAGGAGTGGAATTGCTGGGTCATAGGGCAGTTTTATTTTTAGTTTTTTAGAAACCTCCATACTGTCTTTAAGCTTCTTAGAAGACCTCATGTTTGATTGAAAGAATCTGTGAGGCACATGCCCTTAAACTCATTAAGGGCCTTCGGTCTGAGGCACTACCTTTGATCTTTCTGAGGTCTTCACAAAGGATTTTACAATCATACCCTTGGTTTCATCTTTAGACCATATTTTCCCGAGAGTGCTCTGGATTTGATTTTAGCAACATTTACTGTCTGGAGAGGCTGAGAATTTTCGAAGCCATCAAGTCCCAGCTCCCTTCACATTTAATAGCCCTGCCTGTAGTTTCTCTCTCTCCTCTCACATTTCATAATAAGCCACAAGAAAAACGAGGCAGCGCCCTCATCACTTTGCCTGGAGATCTCAGCTATACCACCCAGTTCATCAGGTACATTTTCCACTTTCCACATTACTGCAGGTGGCAGTGCTGCCAAACTTTTTGCCACCACGTGACAGGGACCCCTTTCCTCCTCACCTACTGGCTAAGTGAACCTGGTCTACGTTCTTACGGTCTCTACCTCCAATCTCCTCATTGCTTAGAAACAGAACTGAAAATAGCCACATTGCCAAGCTACTTGGATTACTAAGTAGGATCATCTATTCATGAAGCATCAGAACAAATGCGGAGCTTTAGAGAGAGTGAGGTATAGCAGAGAGAGGACTGGCCTGTGACACAGCAGAGACAAAAGAGCTGATCTCAGCTGGAGGGACAGGTAATGTGTGGGCAGATGGTGAACTTGCAGACCTACAGGAAGTCAGCTCCTCTTCTCTGTGGATAGCAGAGGGGACATAGGAAAGAATCAGGGCGAGAAACTGACCAACCTGGGTCCAGAGCACACGCATCCTCACCGATACCCCTTTCTGGTCAGCAGCAGCCAGGGGCAGCCTTCCTTCTCACCAGGAGGCTGGGGCCACCAACCTGATATACGATTGGATGGGGACGGGGTTGCCTCTGCGTCTTTGTGCCATTCTGCAGCAGCCCGTGAGCCCCTCCTGGCTTCCTGTTCTGACTGCAGGGGGAGCCGCAACGGAAAATCCTGATGGAACTCAGGAGTCTCGGAGGCCAATAAAGCCACCTGCCACTTTCAGCAGGTCACTGACCTTCTCTGGACCTGTTTCCTCACCCGTAGGGAGATGCATATTACCTCCACACTGTTGTGAGGATTAAGATAAACGGTGCAAATGAACAAGCCTTGTAGATTATAAAATTACGTGAATATATATTTTTTCCTACATTTCCTTCAAGCTCTAAAACTCTGCCCTGTATGCCCACCTTTGATCTCTAGGGGGCCACCTTCTCCACTTTGCCCTCTGTTTTTCCATCATCACCCTTTCAGATCCTCAGTTCTCTTGTGGGCCAACCGGAAGCCTGGGAGCCCCTTGGGTGCTGTTGGAAGCGGGGAAGGGCTCTGCACATAAGCCCAGTGAGTGGAGGGGTCCAGGGTAAACAAGGCTTGGAACCAAGACCCGGGTTAGTTTCTCCCTGTGTGGGCTTGGGTAGGTCACTGCCCCTCTCTGAACCTCTGTTTCTTTCTCTAGAAAATGGAGGGGATGAGGATGAGTCAGAATAGCCATGACTTCACATGAGCTCTGTTAAAACAAGACAACAGACCCAAAATGGAGTCACTTATGCTAAGCCCCACGTCACCAAACCAAAACTTAATCTACGGTTTCAGCTCTCCCAGAAATGAAATCTTAAGCCAGTCCATCAGGAATCACCTGATCACCCCTAGTTAAGCTATCTGCCTGATAGACCCCTGCCATCCCCTAAAGGAAAGCAACTTTGCAATAACCAACCTGCTTTTTTGCCAGTATAACTTCT
Source organism: Delphinus delphis (assembly GCF_949987515.2). NCBI lineage: Eukaryota > Metazoa > Chordata > Mammalia > Artiodactyla > Delphinidae > Delphinus > Delphinus delphis. Next base: position 33,929,267 of record NC_082692.2, on the reverse strand, counting down.
TTGTTTCCACTCCCCTATAAAAGTCTTTCATTTTATGAAAAGCTCAGAGCTCTTCTTTATCTGCTAGATTGGATGCTGCCCAATTCAAATTTGTTTTTGTTCAAATGAACTCTTAAACATTGTAATATGTCTTTTTCTTTTAACAGTTTCCTGTTGGCACCCAGGAAAGTGCCGAAGCCCCCATTCCATTGACACTCACCTCTAAGAGTCTGGCAATATGCTGGTGTCCTTGGGCTCCCAGGTTTGGGGTCTTTTCCTCAGAAACCCCAGTCTTTCACTTCCTCTTTCCAGTTCTCTGCCTTCTTTCTGGGCTCCTCTGGGGACCAGGTTCTGCTCCAGGTCCCAGGCAGGGGATTCTGGAGAAGCCAGAGGTCTCAGGCAGATGGGTTCCTGCTCAAAGTTAAAGTGCTGAATTTACTGGGGAAATCTGAATATGGACTAGTGAACGCAGGCTATTAAGAAATGATTTTTAATTGCATTGGCTGTGATAATATTAATTTCCTATGTAGCAAGAAGCTCTTTTTTTAGAGATGCCTACTGAATTATTTAAAGGTGAAATGTCAGGATATCTGCAATTTATTTTTAAATACTTCCTCATAAAAAATACAGTGAGTTAAAAATAAAGAAACAGAGTGGCATATCTGGGCCCTGAGTTCCGATGACAGTGCCAACGGCAGGCACATCATGCTCCTCTCTGGAAATAAGACAAATGGTCCCCCCTTCCTGTGGGGAGGTTACAAAAAGGCACCTCTCTGGGCCTGCTGATTAGAAAACTGCATCCCCTTCTTAGGGGGTTACTCAGGCAGCACCTCGTGGGATTCCAGCCTCATCTGTGCCCCCTGGACAGGCCCGATGACTGGCACAGCTGGGGAGTCCCACCTGGTATCAACAGATGATGACAGTAAATGCTGCCACCATCACAGCCACAGTCCTAGCAACGTGCCCCGTTTCAGTGAAGCCCTGAACTCAGCACTGGTCGGCTGCTGTCTGCAATGGCCACACCTCGAATTGCACCTACCTCACTAGGTTTTTTGGTTTTTTGCTCTTTTCTTTGTAAATTACATATAAACACCAATGTTTTCCTGATTCTAAATATCCTCAGATTCATTAAAGGAAAGTAGGTTGGATTCTTTCGTCTACTTATTTTTTCAAGCAGCATTTCACCAACCTCATGTCCTCTGGCGGGGTAGCTGAGGTTCAGTGGTACCCCCAGCACCCAGGCTGCCTCTCCCCTCCTCCCAGCCTTCCTCCTGAGCCAGCCCCAGCCCCCCTGGGGACCCCTGCTAAGCACGCCCCCCCTCCTTTGCTCCCAGCTCTTTTCTTTTCTCCCCTCCAATACCCACAAAACCTCCCAGGGTGGAAACACATCACTGACCCACCAGTTAGACCTGAGTGTGAGGCCTCTGAGGTCCAATGGGGCTCAGAACAGTGGTCAGGATCCAAATGACGCTCTGACCTTGTCAACTGTCTTTAGCCCAACTTTTGGGGGGTGGGGGGGATAAAACCAGAACCCAGGAAATGAGAGACACCGTGTAGAAAGTGCTGGGGGCGGGGGAGAGTGGACAGCCTTGAGATGACCACAGTGTCCTCCGGGGACTTCTCAACTCCTCCCCTGCCTGCCCACCCCACCCCTGCCCCACCTGAATGGGGGGAGGGGTAGCTAGGCAAGGAGAGCCAAGAGCACAACAGTTTCCTGTGGCTGCCATGGGGTGGGGTAGGGCGGGCAGAGCTGAGGTCTCTAAGGGCCCAGAGATGTTCTGTGCACCTGGGGGACAGGGGCTTCTCCTGGCTCTGTTTCCTTTCTCTCCTGGGCCCTTAGAGCCCATCACCCCAGGCCTCCCACTTTCTTAAGGAGGCCTTTATCCTTCTCAATTCTTTCTTCTCAAAGGTGCTGGGGGAGCCCTGATGAATCAGGCCCCTTCCCCAGGGACCACATCATTCCTCAGACCCTCCAACCCCACCCAAGGGCTCAAGGCAGGGGGTGGATTGGCTGAGAGGACCCCTTCTGCTACCACCACCTCCACCTGGCCTGCACGTGCCCTTGACTTCAGATGAGGGGTTGAGGGGGAGGGTGGGGGAGATGGTAGGAGATGGAAGGGGTGGGCCAGAGAGACGAGGCCCTGCGCCAGCGGGCCAGCCAGGAGGCGTGTTTCAGTGTGGCACATGGGAGACCACTCCCCTCCCCCAGTCTGAGGGCCCTCTGGACCTGAGACCATGTAGCTATCCCAGGCTCCTGGGGAGAGACACCCAAGCCCGAGGGAATGGGAAGGGTTTCTCTGGGCAGGGCCATGCCTACCCCCAGAAGAAGGGCTGTTGAACTTAAAGAAAAACACACAACATAAGAGTCGTGAGTTTAAGTTTTATTCAGGGACACTTACTGAGGACTATAGCCCGAGAGACAGCTGCTCAGCAGCCCTGAGGAGACTGCTCCGAAGAAGGAAGAGGAGGAGCCAGTTTGTATGTGATTTTTTGGGCCAGGGTGTATGTGCAGTCAAGCTTACATCTTGGTAAAACATCACTGCTTATCACAAAGAACGGATATTTTGAGTTAACGATTTTAGTGCTTTCCTGTGAACGGGAAGATGCAAGAATCTGGGGTGGTTGGAGTTCTTCCTGGGATACGCGTCTAACTCTCTAGGGGCCCGTTTGTCCACAGCTCATTGTGCCTTATGCTGCTTTGCACCCCGAATTCCTCTCAGGGTGCAGTCATGGGCCACTGCAGTGGGTTATGACTTAACCCTTGCAGAACTGGATGGTGAGCAAAGTTCTTTGTTCTTTGTTCACGGGGTAAAGGAGGGAGTCTCAGCAAATCACTGTGACCTGCCAGTCCCTGGGCCCAGGTATACAGCAAGACTATGTCCTCCCCACACTCGGCCCAGGTCTGGCTTCACTGTCACCCTAACTGGCTCCGAGAGGCGAGCTCAGGCGCACTGGTGGGAAACACAGGGCTCCCTGCAGCTGCTAAAATTTCACAATTGCCCACGGTGTCCCTAGTGAAGTCCTTCCCTGAGGAAATGGGTCTCCGCTTGCATCAGGCTTCCAGGAGGAATGCCCCTCACCCTTGCCACAGAGGACTGGCCCCTCCATGCAAACAGCTCCCCACACAGAAGCCAGGGAGGAAAAGCCTTACAGATTTTCTACTTAGAAAACCAATTCTTACGTATGACAAAAGATGCTATAAACACTGTCTTTAAAAAGTGACAGGATAGAAAAATAATATATGTTATACAAAAAATAAATATCTGGGGACTTCCCTGGTGGTCCAGTGGGTGAGACTCTGCACTCGCAATGCAGGAGGCCCGGGTTCGATCCCTGGTCGGGGAACTAGATCCCCCATGCCTGCTGCAATTAAGAGTCTGCATGCCGCAACTAAAAGATCCCGCATGCCATATCGAAGACCTGGCGCAGCCTAAATAAATAAATAAATAAATCTTAAAAAAAACAAAAACAAAAAATATACAGAATGTATAAGGAGCTCATAAAATCAGTAAGTAAAGGGTGTTAAAGAGAAAAACCACAGGCCCAAATCGGCACCACTTGTGCTAAAGGCCATGACAACTAACCTAGACGTAGTACCTAATTGCAGTCTCAACCTCCCCCAGGAACAGTCAGCCAGTCTGGAATGTTCTGGTCAGCACTAATGAGCTAATCCCTCAGAGGAAGAAGAGGCCGTCTGCATGATAAAACCCTTTCTCCCCTCCCCCCAAAAAAGATGTCCAGGACTTAAGATAATACTTTATTTTCTTTTGCTAACAGCTCCCTTGCCCCCCACCCTTCTTCCTATAACGACCTTCCATTCTGTGCAACTCCTTGGAGTGCCCTTCTAGATGGAATGCTGACAATTCATGAACCCCTGAATAAAGCCAGTTAGATCTGCAAATTTACTGGTCTGAATTACTTTATAAGTAGGGCAACAACTCTACAGAAGAAACAGAAAAGGACAGAAATTTTAAAAAAAAAAGGACAGAAATTGCAATCCAAAAAACACCCATGGAAAAGTTATACAGAAGACAGGGTCCATTTTATTAGTAAATAGGAAAATGCAAATTAAAACAATTGAGAGAGGGGATCATTTTTGCACCCATTAAATTAATAAGAATTTGAAAGATTGGTCATTTCCAGTGGTGATAAGGTTGTGAGAAAATGGGCAGTCTCAAAAGCTGTTGGCGGACATATAAATTAGCGCATCCTTTTAGGAAATCAATTTGTCCAGATTTATCAACTATTAAACAGGCATCCCCTTCCTGCAAACAATTCAATCATTCCTGGGGTCTACATGAGAGAACACAGTCACATGTGCACAGCGAGGGAAATAAAAGGCTATGTGTCACAACATTTTACATAATAATGAAACTGAGAAACAAATCAACTGACCATGACAAGGAAAGGAGCTAAGTAAGTGATGTTTCCTCACTAGTACAGGGCACTGTGCAACAGGTTGGAAAGAATGAGGCAGATCTGTGTGTACTGATGTACATAGATCAGCTTACCAAAACATTTAGGTGCAAAAAAAAGTCAAGCTGTTGAGTGACACATATAGTCATAGTACCTCATTAATACGAGTTAAAATGAAGATAAATCTATATCCATAGATACAGTGTGTGTGTGTGTGTGTGTGTGTGTAAAAACGGGAGAGTGTGTAAGGATTGCCTCATGATGCTAACAGGAGCTAAGTCTGGGTAGGGGTGGGGGTGTGTGCGAAGGGGAACTTTCACATTTTACTCCGTGTTCTGCATTGTTGGAATATTTTTACAATAAAATGCACTTGGGTAAAATAAGATGGCAATATTTTCATGACTGTTGAAGTGAGTGGATTGTGAGGACGTCAGAGCTCCCAGCAGCCTTGCTCCCTCCACCCCTCCCCCTGCCCCAGGACAGCAGTGGAAGGCTGTGTGTGTCTGGTCCTGGCTTAGTCTCCTGGTGGCAGGAAGTCTCAGTGTCCTCTCTGGAGGCTCATCTTCCGTGTGGTATCAGCTCAGTGCTTTGTGACCACCTAGAGGGGTAGGATACGGAGGGTGGGAGGGAGATGCAAGAGGGAGGGGATATGGGGATACATATGCGCATATAGCTGATTCACTTTGTTATACAGCGGAAACTAACACAACATTGTAAAGCAATTGTACCCCAAAAAAGATGTTAAAAAAAAAAGTTAAAAGCTGGGACTTAGCTAGCGGTCCAGTGGTTAAGACTCCCCGCTTCCACTGCAGGGAGCACAGGTTCAATCCCTGGTCAGGGATCTAAGATCCCGCATGCCACACAGCGTGCCCCCCCCCAAAAAAGAATTGTTTTAATAAATAAAGTTAAAAGCTAAAAAAAATTAATAATAATAAAGATTGTAGGAGTCATTTGGGGTCTGTCTTCTCTGTTAAACTGTGAGCCCTGTGAGGGTAGTGCACCGTAGCCTCTTCTTAAACATTTGTTGGGGGTAATAATCCTGGTGTTATGTGGACACAGCTCGGGGATGTTGTGCAGACTAAGCTTCCCAGAAATTTCACATCTCTCTCCCAGCATACCTTTGGCTTCTGGGAAGGAGCCTTTGTTTGTCCAGGCAAGGAAGGTGAGAAGACGAGAAGGTTGTTCCGCTGGGTGGGCAGGAGGCTGGAGGCGGCAGCCATATCCTAGACCACCAGGGGGCAGCAGAGGATGGAGAACGGCGCCCACGTCCGCGCTGGAGCGGCAGCCTCTCTCTGCCCAGGCGTCCTCTCCCCACAGGTTGCAGGTGCAAAACCAGCCTGAGCAGTCCCAGGGCCTGATAAGAGGGACCCCCAATGCCAATCAGAGATCTCCCGACCTTGGGACTCAAGATAGAAAAGGAGCACTGAGTGGGCTCAGTGTGGTCAACCTCTGCCTTCCCTTCCATCGTGCTATCTAAGGTTCAAGAACTCCCCACTCAGTGCACCTTGCTCTTCCCCGCGAGGGACAAGGGTGCTCGACCAGCCTGAATCTCAGAGAGGGGACAGAGACCCTGACCACCACTCAGTCATGCAGCAAGCAAGACGGAGTTGTGCAGCTGTGCCTGAACTGATCTCAACCTGCAGACTATGGACCCATCTGAAATGGGCTCGGAGGGAGAAGGTGAAAAGACCTTGGGACATTCCCAGGGACGGATCTGGAAGCTCAGTGCACCTGCTAAAGACTTCTAGCTGATTCTACAAGGCCAAAGGGAGGGAGAGCTTCCTAGGATGGAGGCCAATATTTGCCTCTTCTCACACACCCTATGTGCACCAAGAGCCAGTGCAAAAGTGAGTAAATCACTCTGCCATTTACTAGCTATATGTTCTCAGACAAAGCACACTGCCTCTCTTGGCCTCAATTTCCTTAACTGTAGAGTGAGGGAAGTGCTAGGTCTCTCTCCCGGGGTTACTCTGATGGTTAAATAGAGTAAGCGAAGCGCCTTGCACAACACCTGGCACCTGGTAGGCCATCAGTAAGCCTGTTCCGGCGCCCCCTGCGGTCTCTGGTTACTGTTCTGCACCCTATACCGACGCCGGCTGCAGTACCCCTGTTCGCCACCCGGAGGCGGTGTGGGACCACGGTGCTGGCTGTGCGCAAAGGCGGACTCGCTCGCTCTGGGAGAAAGATTTCTGCAGCCGGAGCAGAGGAATTGGAGCGTCGCGGAGAGACCGGATCTTACCTTCTCGCGTCAGAGTGGCCCTCGCAGTCTCCACAGCCCGGAAAACGCCCAGGGTAGGCAGAGCAGAGGCAACAGGTGGGGTGGGGAGCCAGGAATCCTCAAGCCGGAGGCCCGGGAGTCCTCGCCCACAGCCCAGATTCCCGGGCTGGCAGATCTAGAGACCCTACCCACTGCCCCACTCTGGATACCTTCCTAAAAGTATGGGTGGGAGGAACGGAGTACCGTTCAAGATGTCTCCTGGGCTCCTTCTGGGGCAGTCTCGCCTAGGCATGCATCTCTGACATGTCAGACTGAGACAAAGCTGGAGGTCTGGGTTAAGAAACTCACAAACCTGGAAACCATGGACAAGGTAGTTAAATTCTGTCTTTGTTTATAATTTTATAAAACACAAGTTGTGTCAGTCCTTTTTTAAAAAACTTCTCAAGTGGCTTCCCAATCACACCAAGTATATATAATCCCAAACTCCCCTCCAAGACCTACAAAGCCAGGCCTGACCTTCCATCTCACTTCCTTCCTCTCCCCTCCCTGTCAGGCTGCACCCCAGGCACTTTCCAACTCTCCATCTCGGCACTGGCAGGTACCTCTGCCTGGACCCTCTCCCTCCAGAAGTTTGCATGGCTCATTTCCTGACTTCATTCAGGTCTCTGTCTTCTCCCCAGAGAGGCCCTCTCTAACCCACCTTAATCTTTGCTTCACAGCACACAGGGCTACCCAGCCTAATACCCAGTCGTATTATGTGTCCGAGTTTTTTTACTGTCTTTCTGTCCCAGGAGAATGTAAGTGCCGGGAGGGCCAGGCTCTTGGCATTCTGTTTCTCTGTCACTTAGTAGGAGCTCACTAAATATTTGTTGAATGAATGCATGACTTAATGAATTAATCTACAAAATGTGGAAGCTCAGGAAGAATCATGATGGCTAACAGCTCTATGTAAATTTAATTCAATATATATTATTGTGTGCCGATTTTGTGCCTACCGTACAGGCTTTAGACATCATTGTTGTTATTTTCATAAAAAGAATGCAGTGGGAAATAAATCTGATGCAGGCCCAAAGCTCCGACTGTGGGTGCCGTCCAGTCCATCCTCCTTCTTGCTCTCTTCGCGTTCTTGGAGCGGCGGGTACCCATTGTGCCAGCGGAGAGCAAAGCACTCCGGGGTCCACAGGGGCGCTTCGGGCTGCGGTCCTTCTGCACTGTGCCCTGTCCCACTTTCAGCCCTCTAGGCCTGGAGCTTGAAGAAAGAAGGGAGAGCTAACCCCCTCTCCCCCTCCCCCATACCGAACTGCCCCACACTGGTCCCCCTTTCCCTGAGAGCCAGGTTGCCCGGGACTTGTGCCTCGGTTCCGGCCCAGGACAGACCGAGGCTCCGGAGATTCCCGGTTGGGGTCACAGGACAGCGCGCAGGGAAACACCGGCCTGGAGCATCGCGCTCCCCCAGGGGCTGGTGGAAAGCGGAGAGCCAGAGGGGCTGGAGGACGGTGGTAGTGAGTGTCAGGGAGACCGGGGAGGCGGGCTGCGTGGAGAAAGGACACGGGGCTGGAGTCGCGCGGCACGAGGACAGCGGAGAGCAGCCCGCTCCGGGACGTTGGATTCCGATCCCCGCAGGGCGTCCCCGGGAGCCCCGGAGGTTGTGCGCGGGAGTAACAAGTGTGCGATTGCGAGTGCAATTGGCGTGTGCGCGGGAGCACTGATCTGCTCCTGAGGAGGCTGGGCGTAAGGCGCTTCACCGTCCACACAAAGGGCGCTTTGATGAGAACCATTTAAATTAGGGGGTTGGAGGAAAGGAGAGAAAGGTGTTGGGAGCCTGCGGAGGAGGATGCGGGGGTTAAAGGCACGATCTCGCCTGAGTCTGGGGCGCCGCTGCTCGGCGAAGGGACCCGCCGGGCGGGAAGCGCGGGGAGGGCGAGCGCCTGGGCCCGCTTCTTGCCCATTCTCCGCAGAACTTTTCCCCCTCCCGCTTCCCTCGCTCAGCCTCTCTCGGGGCGGTCTCCAGGGACTGTCTCTCACATCCATTCTCCTTTCCTCCTTGATTTATGCTGCAGAGTGGAACGACCTTCCCTGACCTCATTTTCATGACGGCGCGAGCACACCCGGAGCCGGCTACGCACATTCCGGAGCAGGCGCGCGCCACACACACACACACACACACACACACACACACACACACACGAGCCCCGGGCTGCTGGACCCTGTCCATCTCTGAGTTCACACCAGCTCCGCCACTGTTCTGGGCACTGCCGGGGCTGTGGACGCTCAAAGCATAGATCCTCATTAGCATCTGTCTTGGAATATCATTTGCATTTTATTCATTTCATGTCAAACCGCTCAGAACTCTCCCTAGCCCGCACCTCTCCCGGGGCTTGAGAGCCGTGGGCCTCCAGCTCGAGCCTCTTCCCGGTGGGCCGCACATTTGCTGGCGGCCCCCACCCCACTCACCCTCGCGTGGCCAGAGAACCAACAACCGTCCGCAGCCCCGACGAGAGGGGCTAACGTCTCCTGAGCTCCTGGCAAGTTCCAGGCCCAGCGCTAAGGGCTTATGTGAAGGAGCTCATTTAGTCCTTACAACAACGCGAAGAGCTAAGCACTACGTTATACCCATTTAAAAACTGAGGAAACTGAGGCACAAAGACGGCTTGCTCAAGGTCACGGAGGTTAAAAAAAAAAAGGAGGCAGCGGAATTGAAATCCAAGGCGGCGGGACGCCCAAGCCGGAAAGCTTAACCACTTCGCCGCCCCGCCTCGAGCAAGGTCAAAGCTAAGGTAACTGCGACAGGATAAAGTAGGTTTTCCTACATGGAAGAAAGTCGTTCTCTGCTCTACCGCGACCCTTCCCCCAATCCGGCCGCGAGGGCACCCGGGCGCACTCCCCGGGCGGGGGCTCGCAGAGCCCCCCTCGTCGGGCCGCCTGCGGTCCTGACCCCCTTCCCAGCGAGGGCTCGGCCGGGTCCGGCCGCCGTGCTTTCGGGGTCGTCTGTCGGCGCTGGCTAGTTAAGAAAAATAAACAACGTTCCAAATGGAGGCGATTCCTTTCAACCCAAGCTCCGCCGCCTGCCAGAGAAATGCAAACAGCGGGGGACGGCCCGAGTCCGCCCGGGCCCCCGCGCCCGAGCTGCGGGTGGGAGGGCCGGGCCGCGTAACCCGAGACGCAGCGCCGGCTCCCCGCGCGCTGCCCTCCGCCTGCCCCTTCGCCCCTGACCCCGCCGGCGGCGCGCCCCGCCCGCGCCCGCCTTCCCCGGCGCCCCCCACCGGGCCAGGACCCCGGCCCGCAGTCCTCGGCGCCCCGAACTAGCCCCCACCCCCAGAGCCATCGGCTTGATCCCCAGTGCCGACCCGCCACCCGGGGGAATCCCAGCCGAGTCCCCCGCCCTCGCAGCCACATGGCTCCCGTCAGCCACGCTCCCCTGCGGCGGCCGCGCGCCAGGCCTCTGTCGTATAGGATCACTGAACACCAAAAGAAAAAAAAAGGGGGGGGCAGGGGTGTCAGAAACCCGCCTAGCAAAGTATTCACTAGTGAGTTGAGCAGGGTTGGGGGGCTGCTTCCAGATACGTCCCCTCTCCATCCTACGGTGCGCGGCGGGAGAAGCTAGGGTCGCCACAGCAGGGTAAGGCCCCCCCGGGCCCGACAAAGCCGAAGGGGCAGCATAAGCTGGGGCGGGTGCTCAGCCCGAACCAACCAGGTGAGCATCGCTTCTCTCTTTCTCGGGGGCCTGGTTCTCCCCAAGTCCTCCGCGGCCTCGGAAATCTGCGTCCCGGGCCGCCAGGGGGAGCTGTCTGGCGAGTGAGGGTGACCCCGCTTGCGTACAAGCCGCACTTTAAGGATACGCAGCCAGGTGTGCTGTCCACGCAGGACACGACAGTGCCAACCTCATTTTTACTGCCGCGCGAATGACTCTAGGGAGTCGCTGTGGCTGATGTGCGACAAGGCGTCGCGAACAGTCCTCGGGGCCGGGCGCGAGGATCGGAGGGAATCCTGGGATCCCGGCCCCACGGCCTCATCAACTCGAGAAGGGGTCGCGGCGCCTCTGGGCCTACCGGCCCCGCCATCATAGTGGCCTAGGGATTCGCCGGAGCCTCACGCCTCGCGGCCACATGGCCGGCGTCCCCCCGGCCACTCTTCGAGGGGCCTGGAGTGTTGGGGAGAGGTGGTGGCGCACCCGCTTCCTCCGAATTCTTTCAGCGCAAAACTGGGCGGCGCCGAGATCGGCGGGAAACACCCAGGGTAAATCTCCCTTCTGCTTTGAGAGAGTCGCGGACAAGCGAAGACAGGGACCCCACGGGCTTCCGGTCCCCTTTAGCCCTGGCTCCTTTTCTCTGGACAGGCGTGTTAGTCTGTCGGTCTGTCTTTACTGCGTCCCTGCGTTCGATTTCCGGCTCCAACTATTGGCTGGGTTGGGAGCGGAGAGCTCTCCTGGAAGCAGTGCTCACCCACGTGCGCACTTGCTCGCACAGACGCTCGCCCACACGTCCAAGTCGGGGCCCCGGGTCGCTCGGCGCCGCTGTGCCGCTGAGCTCGTTGGCTGCCGCGGCTCAAACACCTCTCGCGCTTCTGGCATTGACTCTCCCCCGGTCTCTTGACCCGAACTGCAATCAATACTCTAACTGTGCTGGGCCGGTCGTTTGCCTCCTCCCCACACACCCGGCACACACGTATACACCGAATTAGAGATGTTCTTTCTCGCACTTTCTTGAAGGGTCGAGATGTGAAACCGAGAAAATCTCTCTTTCTTCAAGGATTTCCTATCTGGGCTTCAAATGAGTATTTTTCTCCCGTTATAGTAAAGGGGAGGAAAAAAGTTTGTTTAGAGTGTAGGAAAAAGGGAAAGGTAGGCATGAACAGCACCACTGCCATCTCTCCCCAGTTTCCGAATTCGGTTTCTTTCCGCCATCTGAAACCGAGCAATTCTGCCAGGAAGGAATCTGTTCCTTTGGGGTCCTTCAGAAAGGGCTACTTTGGAGACGGGCGGTAGATAAATCTGAGCTTCCTGAATTACCACCACGACCAGCGCCCCGCCCAATCATTGCTGCACCGGAACCCTACAGTGTAAATGTGACCTTAAAGAGACCACTAAGGGAGCGGGTTTGACAGCCCAGCTCGCAGTTCCAGGGGCCAGCGTTTGACAGGTCAGCCCTCGTTCTCCTTCCCCCTCCCCCTAGTCCGGTTTTCCTCTTCCATCCCACCCCCGATCCTCGCGTGGGACTCAGAGCCGATCCTGGGGTGAAGACGCGGCTGACAGTTAAATTGTAATGTAGGCCGAGGGGGGAAAAGGGACCGTGTCTCTTTAACGGGCCCTGCAGACAAAGCGTCTCCCCTCGGAGCGAGCGGAGTCGGGCGCAGCCGCGCGCAGACCTGTCAGTGCGTCTCCCGCGCTTGGGAGAGAGTTTGCAAAGTCATAATTATATCTCTTAACCTGTCTTGCTCTCTGCAGAAGAAGGTCCCATTATATTGAAATGAGATTATTAGCCATCAAATACTTTCTTTCTCGGGAGTTTTTTTTTTTAATTCAAATACCTTAACGACTTGGCAATTGCATTTTGATCAGATTTAGTTGGCGCCCCAGCCCGGCGCGGGAGCCAGGGAGGGAAGGCAGATGGGGAGGGAAGAGGGGACGCCAAAAGAGTTTGCACAGAGAAACAACCCCTCTCTTTTATCCTTCCCTTAGGTCTCATCTACCTGGTGGGGACCTCTGGATCTGGGAAGGAGGTATGAGATAAGAGAAGTTGGGGCAAGGTAGGGGGACGTCTTCTATTCCCTCCGGATGGTTGGCTTAAACTACTTTAATGAAAATGGAAAGTGAATTTCAGGCGGGGCGGATGTGGACCGTGGGGCGGGGACTTGGATGCGGAAGTCTGAGGGCTGCAGGAATAGGGGTGGGTTTGGGGCGCCAGGTAAGGACTGAGGCTGCAGCTGTTGGTCTCGTGGGCTTAGCCGTTTCCGCTGGAAGTTGGCTCAAGGCTCTGGTCAGGTTCCTAGTGGATGGAACTTCAGTACGTAATAAGTGGGGTTTTGCTCTATGCCCAGAGTCTGTCTGGCTTTTCCGAAGACTGTGAGCCCTTTGAGGGGGAAGCCCATCTTGTTTCCAGACCTTGGAACCCCTGCCCCTACTGCCAGCAGAGCCCTCCCCCACCCCATCCTCTCCCTGGACTGCGGAGGGGAGAGGGGAGAGGGGAGGAGGCTGTGAGGTGGAAGGCTCACAGGCTCTAATTGTAAAGCCCCTCACTTTGACTTCCCCTGGTGGGAGGAGCCGCCAGGCTTGTGTTTTCCTTGGCTTCAGCCCAGACTCAAGGAAAATGTAGGGGGCAAGACAAGTCCCCAGTCCCACCTCCCCACCCCCACCTCTCACGCATCACATATAATCCTGGTGGGTCCAATCCAGCATCTAGTTCCACCCCATCACCTTCCAGATGAGCAGTCTATTCAAGTACTCAGGTAGCAAAATGAGGATCTAGAATCCAGAAACTTGGCTTCTAGACCAGGCTAGAGCCACACCACCTTGGACCAGTCAACCCTTGTCTCTGAGCCTCAGTTTTTCCCTGTGCATAATGAAAGCCTTGGACTTGAGATCTATATGGTCCCTTTCATCTCTGACATAATTTTCCTATAAAGAAAGTTCTTAGTACAGGCGTAGTCATCTGGAAGATTCCAGGGAGGTCGTCGTACTACTCCTCTCCTCCCATCTCTTCAGAAAAACACCCGGGGTGGGGGAAGGGCACATCAATTACGCTTTAAAAACCTCCAAATATAAAAAACTTTGAGAACCTTTCAGTATCTACTACAGCTGAAGCATGATGCATACCTATGGCCCAGCGCTTCCATAGGTAAGCTTTGCCCCAACAGAAATGCATACTGTGTTCACCAAAGGACACGTACACTAATGTCACATAGCGCTCTTCACAATAGCTCCAAACTGGAAACTTCCAAATGTCCATTAACAGTAAACAAACTGTGGTATAGTCACACATGGAACACTCTAGAGAAAAGAGAAAGAATGAAATATTGCTACATACAACACCATGGATGATTCTCAACAATGCTGGGCAAAACAAACCAGACACAAAGGGATACATGGTCCCACTCATTCAAAGTACAGAAAGAGGCAAAATGAACCTTTGTTATTAGAAGGCAAGATGGTGGATACTTCAGGAGCGGATGAATGGGAGGGAGTATGAGGGAGGAGTCTGAGCTGATGATGCTCTGATTCTTGATATGGTTCCACAATGTGTTTAGTTTGTGAAAATTCATTGAGATGTGCATCTCTGTTCAATGCATTTCGTGAATATATTTATTTAAGCCTAAAATTGAAAGTTTCTTCTTCCCAATCCTCAGTCTCATCCACATACTCATGCCTTTTTTTTTTTTTATCGGAGTACCGTTGCTTTTCAATGTTGTGTTAGTTTCTGCTGTACAACAAAGTGAATCAGCTATACGTATACATATATCACCTCTTTTTTGGATATCCTTCCCATTTAGGTCACAGAGCATTGAGTAGATTTCCCTGTGTTATATAGTAGGTTCTCATTAGTTATCTATTTTATACATAGTAGTGTATATATGTCAATCCCAATCTCCCAGTTCATCCCACCCTCCTTTCCCCCCTTGGTGTCTATACGTTTGTTCTCTACATCTGTGTCTCTATCACATACTCGTGCCTTCTAATGCGTCAAACTCCATACCGGCAGGAGATCAATCACTAAAGTTGTATTTGGCCCTCCTGCCCTGTGCTGAGCACAGCAGAAAATCCACAAATGTAGTTTAGTCCCTACCCTCAAAGCGTTTGCTGTTGGATTTGGAGGCAGATGAACACATAAGAAACAAATGAGGAATATCCAGTGGCATAAAGTGAGTGGTTTATGATCGTTGTGAGTCCGAATTTGAATCCCAGATCCACCACTCACCAGCTGTGTGACCTTGGACAAGTGACTTCACCTCTCTGGGCTCCAGTATCTGAAATATGGAGCGAACCATACATGTATTTACTCATGGGTCTGTTGTGAGGATTCCTTCAGATAGTCTGGGCAACAGCATGGGCTAAGTGCTCCATAGATGTTAGACACTGTTCTCACCTGGGGTGGTGGCAGCTCTGGCTTGGGCTGCTCAGAGTTCTGAGAAGAGGGGGATGAGTTTAAGTTGGGGGAGGCAGGAAAGGCCTACTGAGTAAGAGGCAGTTTGAACTGGGAGAGGCTGATGAAAGGGGGGCTTTACAAAGATCATCTGGGGCAGTGGTTCTCAGCAAGGGCCATTGGCATTGTCTGGAGACATTTTTAGTTGTCACAACTCACAGTGAGGTGGCGTGGGCAGTGCTCCTAGCATCTAGAAGGTAGAGGTCGGAGATGCTGCTAAACATCCTCCCATACACAGGGCAGCCCTCACAACAAAGAATGATCTGGTCCACAATGTCAATGGCACCATTGTTGAGAAACCTTGATCTGGAGGATAGGATTTGGTGGCAATGGGAAAGCATTCCAGCAGGGAAAAGGAAGTCCTGATACAACTGCGGCCAAGCAGCATTGGGGAATGTCCAGAGGTGCCCTTGTTCCAACCTTCATCCCTCAGGCTGCAAGTGCTTGTCCACCTCCCTGAGTTCAGAACTTGCTGAGGGTTTAGAAGGCTCATCCTGGATCCGGTTTCTTTGCTGCTCTTAGGAGAGACTTGGATAAAGCAGAGCAGATTCTCAGGAAATTTGTGAGGCCACAAGCCTCGTTGGAACCACTATTGGAGGAAACCCCTAAGGTCTCAGGGGTCAGAGGGGGAGGGACTTGTCCACCATCATGCAGTGCAGCTGGGGATGCTGGGACTTGATCCTCAAGCTCTATTCTCTTTTTTTTTTGTTTTTGCGGTATGCGGGCCTCTCACTGTTGTGGCCTCTCCCGTTGTGGAGCACAGGCTCCGCACGCGCAGGCTCAGCGGCCGTGGCCTACGGGCCCAGCCCCCCCGCGGCATGTGGGATCTTCCCGGACCGGGGCACGAACCCGTGTCCCCGTGTCCCCTGCATCGGCAGGCGGACTCCCAACCACTGTGCCACCAGGGAAGCCCAAGCTCTTCTTGATGTACAACAAGTTAAGGGAGAAGGGATTGCAGAAATTGATTAAATAATCTAGAAGCAGAAAATATGAACTTTTTAAAAGCCAGAAGGAGAGTTGGGACTGAACTTTGGAAATTCCCAAGAGAATTATGTGATTCTCTAAGGACAAATATAATTCTGGGCTCTAAAACCATGCTTTATAGCCATAGGCTTCCAGAAAAGAGGAAATAGACATTGGTTAATCAAAAATTTTCTTTCCTGAAGCAATTTCTATATGCCAGTCATTGTTCTCAACCCCAGGGAAACAGCACTGAATAAGAGAGGCAAAGCAACACTTCATGGGGCATATGTATGGGATGGGGCGGGGGTGGGCAGGAGGATGATAAATAAAACAATATATAATGTAATGTTAGGTATTTAATTGAGCACCTACTATGGGTTGGGTGTTCTTCATAAATATTCTCAATTTCACAAGAAGTTGTTTTTTTTTTTTTTTTTTTGCCACACCCACTGGCATGTGAGATCTTAGTTCCCCAACCAGGGATCAAACCCATGCCCCCTGCAGTGGAAGCATGGAGTCTTAACCACTGGACTGCAAGAAGCCCCACAAGAAGCTTCAAGATAGGAATTCCTTCCCCCAATTTAAGATGGAGAAACTGTGTCTCAGAGAAAGTCAGTGATTTCTTCAGAGTAGAATGACTAATAAGTGGAAGATTCAGGATTTGAAACCAGGTGACCAATCCATGATAAAAAAAAAAAAAACACTTAGTAAATGTATAGGGAACTTCCTTAATCTGATAAAGACTGTCTACAAACAAAACCTTACAGCAATCATCGTGTTTAAAGACAAAATAGTGAAAGTTTCCTCCTTTGGATCAGTATAAGATACAGATGTCCATTCACAACAATGTTCTATTCAACATTGTATTAGATGTCCTAGCCAAGATGAGACAAGAAAAAGAAATAAAAGACTTAGAACTGAAAAGGGAAAGTTGAAATATTATTATTCATAGATGACATGTCATACATAGAAAATCCAAAACACTCTACAAACTACAAGAATTAATATTTGTACTTAGCCATCACTGAATACAAGTGATACACTTAGATAAATCTATACCAGCAACAAAAAATAGAAAATAATATTATAAAAAGAATACAGTTGGCAGGTAAATAGCTAAAGAGTATGAGGGGTTTTGTTTTGTTTTGCGGTACGCGGGCCTCTCACTGTTGTGGCCTCTCCCGTTGCGGAGCACAGGCTCCGGACGCGCAGGCTCAGCGGCCATAGCTCAGGGGCCCAGCCGCTCCGCGGCATGTGGGATCCTCCTGCACCGGGGCACGAACCCGCGTCCCCTGCATCGGCAGGCGGACTCTCAACCACTGCGCCACCAGGGAAGCCCATGAGGGTTTTTTTTAATATTTATTTTTATTTATTTGTTTGGCTGAGCCGGGTCTTAGTTGCAGCCTGTGGGATCTTCATTGCGGCACGTGGGATTTAATTCCCCGACCAGGGATTGAACCCAGGCCGCCTGCATTGGGAACGCAGAGTCTTAACCCCTGGACCACCAGGGAAGTCCTGAGGTTTCTTTTTGAAGTGATAAAATGTTTTAAAGTTGATTGTGATGGTTACACATATTTATGAATATACTAAAAACCATTGAATTGTATGCTTTAAATGGGTGAATGCAGTATATGAACTGTACCTCAGTAAAGCTATTCTTAAAAAAAATTAAGAGTAGGTATTACAGAGGCTCCCCTTCCTATACTACCCATCACCGATATTTAGAAAAATTCTGTATAAAGAATAAAATTTTCAACAGCAACAAAAACCATCCAATGCCTAGGAATAAATCTAATGCAAAATGTATAAGACCTCTACCCTGAAACTATAAGACATTATTGAGAGAATTTAAAGACCTAAATAAATGGAGAGATATACCCTGTTCATGAATGTGAAGATTCATAATTTAATGATATCAGTTCTCACCAACAGATCTATAGATTCAATACAGTTCCAATCAAAATCCCATCATCAGGTTTATGGAAATTGAACTCAAGTGGACCTGACTCCATGGCCCGCTGGAACTGGACACTATAGAATAAAATCCAAGGGTCACAGTGTCCCGCATACACAGGGTTACAGGCAGCCATAACTGAAAGACCATCAAGACCCTCAATCAGAAGATCAGGACCCTGGAAAACCCAATCGGGAGTAGAATGAGAAGATAAAATATATTTTCAGTTAAAACAGATCCTTACCATGCTTTCAGCAGACACAAGAGAAAGACCATAAGTGACTACATGTATTTTTATTTAAACCAGAATGGTAGAGAGAACTGGGGTTTGCCACCCTCCACAAGTGACATCACTGGGGCTATGGCTTCCTGGCTTGGGAAGTGGCTCCCTCCCGGTGGGATATAGGTGTGCAGGGGCTCCTCTGGCCAGCACTTGGAGAATGGGCTAAGAAATCCCTGAGGCCACACGCCCATGGGTACCGGCCTGCGTAGTGGCGTGGCACTGCAGGAAGCTCTTGACCTGTCCCGAGAGAGCAGCTGGGACTTAGCCTTGGCCTTGGGCTTTGGACAACTCCGGGAGAGTTGAGATTTGAATGAGACAATCCCCGGAGAAGGCAGCTGCTTCCTTCCTGATGACAAGTTGGGGAGCGCCTGAGAGGCTAGGGAGACTGGAGGGGGCCGGGGGTGTAACACGGCCTTGGTCCTCAGGCTGCACCCACAGAGGCAGGAGTCAGAGGCGTGGGGCACAGAGAAGCAGAGCCTATTCCCTGATGAGTGACAGGGCAGAGCCCCCGGGCTGCCCTCTGCCTCCCATCTCGACTCCTTGGGGTGCCAGGCTTTCCTAAAAGGGGGAAATTGCAGATCAGTTGAAAAGAGACTTAGAAGAATTTTTTTTTTTTAATGCGGGCACAGTGCTTCCCTACCTCAATACAGTACTCACTCTGCCTCTTTCTGAAGAAAGCTCTCTTCCTCCTGGATTGAGGACTTGACAGATTCTACAACAGAGTTTCTCTTCATTCTCTCTGAAAAGAGAGTGGAATTGAGAGCTGGCGGGGAGCGAACTGAGGGCTCAGAATAGCAGTGAGCCAGAGGAGCTTTCAGAGGAGGGATGGGGGGCAAAGGGCAAGGAGAAGCGTGGTACCTTCAGGGTGGAGGATTAGAACACCCCCAAACCCTCTGTCCCAACACACACCTCCAGTAGGGGAATCAGTCAGACTCACTGTTATATAGTCTGGAACTGAAAAGTGAGAGGGGAAGAGAGGAAAGATGTAACTGGGGACAGAGGGGGAATTCTCTTTTCCCACCTACTGAAGTGTCTTTTTGACTCCACAGAAGTCTACTTGGTATGCATCATAGTAGGGCCCCTGTCCCTACTATGATGTCACAGAAGGGTTCCAGCTGGTAAGAGCTGTGAACCCCAGGTTCTCCCTGGAGCCTGGAAGGTTCTGCCTCTTCCCCTGCTGGTACACTAGGAGCATCCTTTCCAGAAACACTCAGATGCATTACCGTGTGCCCGCACCATGGGACCTGACCCTAAGAACGTGCCAGTCTCCCTGATCTCCTGGGACTTGCAGTCTAGCTGGAGAGAAGCTCACAAAGGACACTCTGTGGGTCCCACTGGTGTGTACGCTGGACCAAGAGTGTCGGCACCAAGAGCTAATAAGGTCCATTTCTGCGGGTTGGGGAGTCCAGAAATCTTCCTGCTGGAGGAGAAAGTGTGGAGCTGGGCTTAAGGATGGATGAGATTTGAGTGGAGGAACCCAGAAAAGGTAACCAGGACAACTGCAAAGCAGGGTCAGGAGCCGAAAGACCAGCTCAGGTGGGGCAGGGATTCACATTCGTGGGAACCAGGCAATAAGAGGGGAGGAAAAAGAGCGTGGAACCCTACTGGGGAGGTTGGGTGCCAAGGTGAGGACTTGGGGCTTACTGAGGGTAATGGAAAGCCCCAAGGAAATGAGGTGAGCTAGAGGCAGGGTCCTCACAGGAAACAGATGGTACACTCAAGTTTGGAGAATTGAAAGAAAGTTTGATAAAGTGTGTACTTGTTTACTAGGGTTTCTGTAATGAATTACCACAAACTGGATGCTAAAACAACAGAAATTTCCTTCTCTCCCAGTTTTGGAAGCCAGATGTCTGAAACCAAGGTGTCGGCGAGGTTGGTTCTTTCTAGAGACTCAGAGAAAACTCTCACGTGCCTCTCCCAGCTTCTGGTGGTTGCGGGCAATCCTTGGCGTTCCGTGGCTTGCATCACTCCAAGCTCTGCCTCCGTCATCACATGGGCTTCTTCCCTAGTTGTCTTCACATGGCCTCTTATAAGGAAGGATACCACTCATTGGAGTTAGGGCCCACCCCAAATCAGTATGATCTTAACTAATTACATCTACAAAGACCCTCTTTCCAGATAAGGTCACATTCTGAGATTCTAGGTAGACATGAATTTGGGAGGGGGGAGACACAATTCAACTCAGCACAAAGGGACTAGTATTTACAAAGGTATAGATAGGCGGAGGGAAACCCCAAGGGATAGTGCAGCATCCAGGGCTATAAAAGGAGAGAGCAGTGAGCACCTCTTAAAGGCGAGAGGAAGGAAAGTCAGACAAAGAAGGCCACTCGGAGGAGAGCTGTGACCTTTGGTGGAAAGCAGCAGGGCAACACGTGTTCTGCCCTCTGCTCCCTCCCTCACACCTTCAGTCATGCTTCCCACCCAACAGGAAACCAGAGGCAAGGGGGCCATTGAGGCAGCCCATACAGATCACCGTCCCAAGGTGGCCAAGAAGGGGTTCTGGAGAGGCGGACGGAAGTTAGCCAGCAAGGGGTTGACAGTCGGCAAGACTGAGAGGATACAGATGAAGGCCCTGGAAGGGCCTGTAAGATGAAGATCTGTACAGAGACTGTAGAGTGAGGGTGTCTCCCCAGACCCCGTGTCTGGTGTCCTTTAGACCTCAGTCGTGTGGGTGAGCTCTGGGTACCCATCTGTATCAGGGCAGGGAGCCTTGGGGTAGAAGGATGGATCCCAGATCCTGTAAAAGAAGTATGATGGGAGCACTTAAGGCGTCTGAGTCCACACACTGGCCCAGGATCAAACTTAGGCCTGGTTATGTTCGTTGGCGGACTCCAAGGTTTTGAAACTTGAATTTGAACACCTTCAGGTAGGGCCTTCATGCTCAGATTCACCCTCAGCCTCAACCACTCCCCCATTGTTCTGTCCAGGGCCCACCTTACTGCTGTCCATTACCTGCCCAGCCCCAGGAGGCATTTGAGTGCCCAGCCTCTACCTGAGGACCAAGAGTGGAGAATGGGAAACGGACCAGCCATTTAGGGCAAGGTTCCCATCCCTGTGCAACTCCTCCCCCACCAGGCAAAGATACCCGGAGGAGGGGAGAGGCCAGGTGAGAGTGCAGCCCAGGTGAGGGGCTGGGGAAAAGGTCTCTTTAAATGGAAGTGTCACCCAGGAAGGCCCTGGAGCCGTTTGGGTACAGGCAAAAGCTAGGGTTTTTTTTTTCCCAACCCTCTCCAAGTTTATTTATCAGATCAACTACCACTTGGAAGTATGGGAATAGCTTGGATTTTTGTTTCTGAAGGTCTGGGTTTCTACACTTCCTGTCTGGCAGGGACCTTGGACAAATTCTCTGATACTGAGCCTTGGTTTCCCTTTCTATAAATAATGATGCACATCTCATAGCTTTGCTATAAGGATGAGATGAGAAAATTCTCTTTGCTGGCTATAAAATCAAGGGCAATGGTAGTTATTATCTACTTGCTACCTGCGATTCCTCCTCTCCCGTCCTCCAGTTCACATCAATCATTCCACCAAAACTGGGCAAGTCAAGGTCACCAGTGACCTCCTCATGGCCAAGTTCAATGACCAGTTCTCAGTCCTCATTGTTATCAGTGTATCTGGAGCATCTTGGGTTTTCTATCTTCTTGAAATACTTTCTCCACATTTGCTCTAGAACGTCATGCTCTCCTGCTCGACTTCCTGCCTCCCTGGCCGTGCCTCTTCAGTCTCTTGCAGGTTCACCTTCCTCTTCCTGACCTCATTTGAGTCAGTTTCGCAGGGCTCCATCCTTGGGAGTCCCTTGCCCGCAACCTACACACATATCCTTGGTGATTGTAGTAGTTTCCTGGGGCTGCAGTAACAAAGGACCTTAAACCGGGCGGCTTTAAACAACAGAGATGTATTTTCTCACAATTCTGGAGGCTAAAAGTCTGAAATCCAGGCACCATGCTCCCTCCAAGGGCTCTAGGGAAGACTCTTCCCTAGCCTCTCCTACTTTCTGGTGGTTGCATGCAATCCTTCGCTTTCACAGCAAAATTCCAATCTCTGCCTCCACCTTCACATGGAGTCTTCCCTCTATGTGTGTCTGTGTCCAGATTTTCCCCTTCTTAAAAGGACACCATCCTAATCCAGAATTACCTCATCTTAAATTGATTAAATCTTCGAAACCCTATTTCCAAATAAGATCACACCCCCAGTTCATGGTGGACATAAATGGGGTGAGAGATGCTATTCAACTCAGTACAGTGATCTGACGTGGTCTCATGGTTTTGAATACCATCTATACATTGACTCCCAAATACACATCTCCAGCCCACAGTTTGTTCCTGTTTTTCCTGCCTCATATCTGCTGCCCTCTTCACACCTCTGCTCACATGCCCAGCCATCCCTTCGGACGTACCATGTTCTGAATGAACTGTGCTCTGCAACCCTGGTCCTCCCCTTTCTCTGTAAGTGGACATTTAACAACAAGTTGTCCAGGCCAAAAACTCTGGAGCTATCCCTCACTCCCCTCTTGCTCTACCCATCAAATGCAGTTCACCAGCAAATTACATTGGCTCTAATTTCAAACTACATCCAAAATCCAGTCACATCTGGTGGCCTCCACCATGGACCATCCTAGTCCAAGCCACCATCAACTGTCATCAACTTCTGACCTCATCTTCCATCACTCTGCTCATTGCAATGTCTCCCACCAACTGACAATCTGAATTTACTCTCGCAAGGATGTGACTGCCTCTGCAGTCACATTTAAGGGACATGCAAAGAGTCATGTCATTCGGCCCCAGCCTTAGGAGAATTCTCAACAGTCGAATAACTTCTCTCAGGGGTTTCTTCTGCTCCTGATACCATTTGTGATCTTGGAATTGCTTTATCTATTCACTATCGGTTGACACTTATTGAGAACCTCTTATGTGTCAGATGTCTTCCTAGGATCTAGAAAAATAAAAGTAAATAAGAAATAGCCTCTACTCTGCGTGTTCCTAATCAAGTAGGAAATGGACAGGTAAACATACGACCTATGCACAGGGGACATATCTTCTTGAGCCCCAAGGAAGGGGATGCCTAAATTGGCCCCTTGGGATATCAGAGAAGATGGCTCCAACCCCACGGAGTACTGTGCCGTCAGGTTCCCCCTCCTTCCCTCCTGCCACGCCATAGTCACCCAGAGCTTCTTTTTTTTTTTTTTTTTTTTTTTGCGGTACGCGGGCCTCTCACTGCTGTGACCTCTCCCGTTGCGGAGCACGGGCTCCGGACGCGCAGGCTCAGCGGCCATGGCTCACGGGCCCAGCCGCTCCGCGGCACGCGGGATCCTCCCAGACTGGGGCACAAACCGGTGTCCCCTGCTACGGCAGGCGGATTCTCAACCACTGCGCCACCAGGGAAGCCCACCCAGAGCTTCTTTCAACCCAAACACACCCCTGCTGAGATCCTGCTACCTCTGTGCATTTTACCCAGCGGTGAGGATTACTGCATGTTTCTTGAAATGTATCCATTCCAAAAAAAATTTTTTTTTTATTCAACAAATACTTAGTGAGTGAAGTCCTGGGGATAAAACAGTGAACAAGCAAAAGTCCTACCTTCTGGGGACTTATGTTCTATTGGGAAAGACAGGTAATTAACAGATAAGCAAATGTGACTTTAGCATGGCCAATGATGAACAAAATTAAAGCCAGGTAAGGGGAGAGAGGATGACGCAAGGTACCTTTTTTTTTTTTTTTTTTTTTTGGCCACGCGGCTTGTGGGATCTTTGGCCAGGGATTGAACTCGTACTCTCAGCAGTGAGAGTGCACAGTCCAACCTGGACCACCAGAGAATTCCTGAGAAGTACATTTTAGCTGGAGTCATCTGTGAAGCCCTCAGAGAAGGTGACATTTGAGTGGGGACCTGCATGAGGGGAGAGGGTACAGTTTCCTGGGAGAACGATTTTCCAGACAGAACGAATAGCAAGGAGGCCAGTGGGGGAGTCGAGGGGGTGATGGGTGTGACAAGATCAGAGGGTGAGAAGGCTTTGAGAGCCCAAAGGAGGACTCACACTGTATTTTAAGTGTGAACAGATTTGAACAAGGGAGTGGCCTGCTCCAGTCTGCCTTTTTTTTTTTTTTTTGACGTGGACCACTTTTAAAGTCTTTATTGAATTTGTTACAATATTGCTTCTGTTTTATGTTTTGGTTTTTTGGCCCCGAGGCATGTGGGATCTTAGCTCCCCGACCAGGGATTGAACCCACACCCCCTGCATTGGAAGATGAAGTCTTAACTACTGGACCGCCAGGGAAGTCCCCAGCCTATCTCTTACAGAGGCCTCTTTGCACTGTAGGGAGGTAAAAATAGAAACTGAGACCAGTTATTAAGCCCTACGGTGGTCTACTCGTGCTCACGGTCGCTTAGATGCCACACTGGGGGATTTGGACTTCATCCTGAAGGTTTGGGGGCCACCGAAGTCTTTTGAGCAGGAATATGACATGACTCGGTATCTGTTTCAAAATAGTCACTTGGGCAGCATGGAAGGTGGATTAGGAGATCCACAATGGGCTGGACTGGCTACATAGTTTGCAGGGCCCAGTGCAAAATGAAAATAAGTTCAAATTTCAAGATGGTGACAGAAGAGCATGAAACCAAGTACAGGGCCCTTCTAAGCATGGGGCCTGTGGGAACTCATCCATGAAGCCTGCTGTGACCTTGGAGGCAGGGAGGGATTCCAGGTTTCCCCCCTTCTCCTCTTGAATGTCACCCAAAATATAAAAGAAAGCAAGAAACAGAAACACAACTCCATCATCAGTAGACTTAGGAGACATCTAAATCCCCGAAGCACATAAGAAACAAAGCAAATGGCAGAATGGCCCAGGACCGAGCAAAGAGGAGGAGCGTCTAACTGAGTATCTGCGGGAGGCATCACGAAGAGGAAAACCTATGGGTTACAGAAAACCTAGGAAACATTCAGAAATGGGAGCCACCAGATACAGCAGAAAACCAAAGTGAGGCAGAGGGCTAGACATGGGGATTATTTGAAACCCTGTGTAAAGGAGTAGTGAGACCACTCCAGGGAACTCCCAAACCCTGCAGGAGACCTGACGTTTGTTCCGGAGTCAGGGAGTTATGAAATAAGTAAAGCAGGGAGACTCCAAAAATGAGAACGTCAGAAGGCCCAAGAAAATCAAACCAGAGTCCGCCTGGTAAAGAGCTCCCTAGACACTTCCCCACTGAGCTCCGGATGCCAGTGGCTGGGCTCCCACACGGGAGATGGAAGAAGTCTTCTCCAGTGAAACCAAATGACCCCACAGAAAAGACCAACAGATACTAGATTTGGAACTCCCAGTAAAAGCAGCCACCTGTCCACCTGATCAAGACATGCCAGTCCACAAGCCCACTGTGCTTCCAACAGAAACATCCAAGATTAATCGAGTATTTGAGAAAACATTAAAGAAAAAAAAGAGGGAGGGAGAAAGGAATTCATAAAGAAAAGAGGGAATGGTAGAAAGCAGAACAATTCAAAGAAATTATAATTTATAGCCTCAGAAAGATAACAGAAGATATTATTGATACATCCATGAGACGAAAACAGGATGCAGTATTAAAAAAAAAAAGAACAAATTAAAAACGGCAGTCAAAATGTAAAAGTCGGTGGTAGGGTTGATGAAAAAGTCAATGAAATCTCCTCGAAAGTAGAACAAAAAGATAAAGTAAAGGATAATAACAGAGAATAGATAAGAAAATTAAAGGATTAGTCCAGAGGATCAAAACTTACTATTAGGAGAAATCTAATGAAAGAAATAAAAGGAAGAGGAAATTGTAGCAGGTTGTATTTTCTAAAGACGGCTGCAATATTTCCTATCCTACACACTTTTCTAGAACTTTGCCCCCGTCAAGAGGTGGTGTCTAACTCTCTTACCCTTGAATCTTGAAAGGTTTTTGTGACTGTATTTACCAGTATAATGTAGTGGAGGGTAGCCTATGTGAAATCTAAAGCTAGGTCATCAAAGGCAATTCTCCTCCTGCTTTGCTGCTGGAAGAATTGTCCTGGAGCCCTGAGCCACCAGGTAAGCCGTCCTATTGCCCCAAGGCACAATGCTGCCAGGAAGCCCAAGCAAGGCCATGTGGAGAGATCACATAGGCTACCCTGAGAAGAGAGAGGGGCGCCCAGTAAGGCTGTAGATGCTTCAGTCCCCACTGTTCCAGCTCCAGCTACCATAGGACTATAATCTCATGAGAGAGGACTACCTAGCTGAGCTTTTCCCAGATCTATCAGAGGTTATAAAATGATTGCTGTGGCTTTAGGTCACTAAGTTTTGGGAGTGATTTGTTACAAGGCTATAGCTAACCAGAACACTGACTAAGAGATAACGAAATTTCCCAGATTGAAAGATACAAGTTGCCACATTTAAAAGGCCTGCTGAGGGGACTTCCCTGGCGGTCCAGTGGTTAAGACTCCATGCTTCCACTGCAGGGGGCACAGGTTTGATCCCCGGTCGGGGAACTAAGATCCCACATGCTATGCAGTGCAGCCAAAAATTTTTTTTAAATAATAAAGTAATTAAAAAAATAAAAAAGCCCACTGAGGGCCTGGCAAAATTAATGGAGCCACTCTAGGGCACAAGTGAAATTTCAGAACAAAAAGATTAAGTAAAAAATATATTTTTAACAGTAGGAGTGAGGGTTACACCAAGCAGAGAAATGACACAGAAGAACCGATATCCATATGGCACTGAACTGCTCAAAAATAACAACAAAAGCTACAATGGACCAATGTCTTTGCTTGAGGTGGGATGTGCTCTGGTAAAAACAAATCCCAAATTAACACAGCAGAAGTTTATTTTTTGCTCACATAATAGTTCTGGATGGATGTTCAGGTAATGGGCAGGCTTTCTTTCATGGGACCCAAGCTCCTTCCACATTGTGGCTCAGCCATACCACAGGCTCCCTCCCAAACTTTTTTGTGCCCTGGTCCCCTTTGGCTGTCTGGTGAAGCCTGTGGCCCCATTCTCAGAATATTTTTAAATCTGTAACACAAAACTCATAGTAGTAAAAAGCAAACCAATTATATGGACATATAGCTATCAAAATATAAAAAGACAATCTGTAATATAATAATACATGTGCTTCCATATTAATTCAATAGCTAACAAGACAGTACAATTAAAGCACAGGTGATTTAAAGTTGCATTTATTTTTAAAAAAACCTTATCAATGGGCAGGCTGACGACATTTGTGGTCTGCATACCTCTCAATATTAAGGAAAGTGAAGAATTCTTATTTGAATCATCTGGTTTTGCAGACCTTTAAAAAAACAGTGAAAACCACTCACCTACCTTCACATATTAACTGACCAACGATGGCAGGCAGGGACTACCAGAAGACTGCACAGATCTCTGCTTTACCAGTGAGAATATGTGACTTCCCCATTCGGTGGCTGAATGCCTCCTCTGCTCAGTACCGGCCATTTGTGTTACATGACTGTCTGTCAACAGGAAGGCTGCAATTATGTGCAATCTAGTGGCAGGTCTAATAAGCACCGTAATTTCCTAGTAGTGATGACTGTAATGATATTTTGAGATATCTGCAACAACTGTAACATGATATGAAATTATCTGTGATTTCTACTGGTGACAAAATCGCAGGTACTGATAATACTACTGTAGTTTGTCATCTGCATTCGTCATAGGAAGAAATGCTAAATTTCAGTTCAAAGATAGGGAAAATGAAGATCTACTTTTCCCATCCAAGTTCATAGAACCCCTTGACCTTTGGGTCCATGAACCCCAGGTTAGGACACTTGCTCTGGAGCCCTCTTGTCTGCAGCCAGCCGTTAGAAAGGGAGGAACATGCGACGTTGCACACGTTAAGTCTGCACAGGCCAAGCCTGAAACTGGCACACGTCATTTCCATTCATATTCCACTGGAGAGAATTTAGCTACATGGCTACACCTCCCAACAAGGGATACTGGGAAATATAAGCCCATCTGTGTACCCAGAGAGAAGAGAACAGATTTGGGTGCCCAGCTAGCAGTCTTCCATAGTCAGTGGCATGTGTGGCCTTCTTGCCTCCCATAGGACACACTCAGTCCCCTTCCAAGGGAGTCAAAGCAGAGCCCCATGCAGCCTCTGCATTCTGCTTCATGTCCAGGTCCTCGAGGTGACGTGCAGTCTTTTCTAACAAGTCTGATGGAATTTCTCTTGGTCCAAAGAGTTAGGAACTGTGCTCCACACTCCAACCCTGCACACACCCAATATATAGGATGATTGCAGTTAAGATTGGGAAACACAGACCGTCCCTGGTCCATAACAATGGTGGCACCCTGCTGGGATCCCCAGCCTTGCCAACGGAGGTGATTACTTCGTGGGAGCCTGTACCTTCTCTCTTGGAGGCACTGTCCGTTGTCTTCCATAGCCCCTGATCGTCCCTCTGGGAAATTCTCTGTTATCTCCTCTGTCCACACCTGAAGTGGGTATTGGGAGGATTCCCCTTTCTGGGGTCCCACTGCTTTCACAGCCCACTTGTTGCTCATGGAAACTTGGGAGTCCAATGTTGTCGTAAAGTTTTTTTAGGCTATGTTTATGGTTTCCTTCGGAATGTAATTTCTTCCTTCAAATAGATTTCTGATCTATCTGCTTCCCATTGGTTACATATGCTGTAACCACATCCAAAGTTTCCTAGACATGGTTCTTAAATCTATTTGTTTGTTTTTTGCTGCTTTGTCCTTATGCCAATTTAGCTGTCAAATTAATACCAGCTACTGTAAAGCCATCTGTAGCAAGAGGCTTATTAGAGAGACAATGTCCTTAACTTTATCCCGCTGCAGGGATGAGTTCCCGTTTGTTTGTTTGTTTTTTATAAGTTTACTTATTTTATTTTATTTTTGGCTGCATTGGGTCTTTGCTGCTGCACGCAGGCTTTCTCTAGTTGCGGCGAGCGGGGGCTACTCTTTGTTGCGGGTGCGGGCTTTTCATTGTGGTGGCTTCTCTTGTTGCGGAGCACAGGCTCTAGGCATGCAGGCTTCAGTAGTTGCAGCACACGGGCTCAGTAGTTGTGGCTCGCGGGCTCTAGAGTGCAGGCTCAGTAGCTGTGGCACACAGGCTTAGTTGCTCCGTGGCATGTGGGATCTTCCCGGACCAGGGCTCAAACCCGTGTCCCCTGCATTGGCAGGCAGATTCTTAACCACTGCGCCACCAGGGAAGCCCGAGTTCCTTTGTTTAACTGAGATGACTTCATGGTCTTTGTGACTTAAAGACTTATTTAGTCTTATCAACTCCTTTGTTAGGTCCAGAAACTGTTTCTTCAAACTTTAGTCTCTACTTGCTTTCCTGAGCTCATCTCTGCCTGGTGACAACCTAAGTGAAGTAAGTAACTGACAACAAAGCCCATCTGTCTTTTCTAACCTCTTCCACTGTAAGTACAGTCTCAGTAGGATATTAAATTATCTCTGGTATCAGTTTTACCAAATGCTCTTGTCCCAGCATAAGCGGTATCTCCTTCTCTCCATCCTGTTATGTGTTTCCTCACCACCTACCCCTAGACAAAGCCACTATTTTCGTTTTTCGAGTGGCATCACCCCACTCCTAGAATCAATTTCTGTACTAATTAGAGTAGGTTAGACTGCTAAGGACTAACCTTAGCAGGTTAGAACAAATAGACCTTAAAATTTCACTGGCTTAATAGGTGTTTATTTTTAACACAATAGATATTTATTTTTAGCTCACGTAACATACCTGGGTGCACTGTTCAGGGCAGGACAGTTCTCTAGGTGGTTATTCAGGAACTGACATTCTTTTCAACTCATGGCTTTGCAAACCCATAGAATTTCATTTTCATCACCTCCATCCATCTTGCCAGGAAGGAGAAAAGCATGGAAGAGCATACACAGGAGAGTTTGAATGAGCCAGGTCTGGAATTTTAATTTCCGTTAAAGGGAACTTAATCTCACGACCAAACCTTATTGCAAAGGAAGCTGGAAAACGCACTCAAACTGCGTGCCCAAGATTTTGGTGGATAGCTAGTAGTCTGTGCCGTGGTTATTTTCACCCTAGGCTTCTATACCCAGCCAATTTATACCCAGATCGTGTATGTGGATGGCAAAAAGACATTTCCAAACACACAAAATCTAAAAAATACATCTTCCAATGACCCTTTGTCAGAAAGCTACTGGAAAATGTGCTCCACCCAAAAGAGAAATTAAACCAGAAAAGAAGACAACATGGAATGCAGAATACAGGGAAGAACAATTGTATAGATCTCGAGAGCCTTCAGTCCATGTTACAGCAGAAGTTTGAAGCGCTCCAGGAGATCTCTCTCCAAGAAAAAAGAAGAATGGGACTGATCGATTACAGTGTGACAGAGTAGAAAAATGTAATAGGGTATATCTCATGCAAAGTTGTTGAAAATTGAAATGTCATTAGCAGGCTTTGGAGAAGGGGTAGAAGTGAGCTAAACTCATAAGCTATCTATTAGTCAGGTTGGATGAAGTTATTCTATAGTAACAACTCCAACATCTAAATGACATAACATAATAAAAGTGTATGTCTTTCTCACATTATTCTCACGTGGGCTGTCAGGGGTTCTGCTCCATTCGGTCATTCAGAGACTCAGTGAGTGGCTCTACCAATTTGCAGCTACCCCATCTGGCATACACGGCATCCTCAGTCCCACGGCAGGGCAGAGACTAAAGAAGCGCATTTGAGCTTTTCCCTTCTCAAAAGTGATACTTATCACTTCCTCTTGCACTCTCATTGGCCAGAAACAACCACGTGTCCCTCTCTCACCGGAAGGCGTGTCAGAAGTGCACTCTTCCATGAGCTCTGAACCGTTCACCGGGTGAAGTTTACAAAACAATCTAAAAGGAATGAATCAAGAGACAGCATCATAGGCATGTTACTTTAAAATATAGAAGTAAATACCAGAACATGTTGAAAAGCTAAAAGAAAAAACGAAAAGGTTTGAGGATGGTGCCTCTAGTGAGCCTGGAAAGTAACCAGCATGGGGAGTGAAGCACAGGAGACCGCTGGGTTGTGTGGTGAGCTTTGGAGCATTGCTTGACTTTTTAAACTATCCACATGTATTGTTTTTGTTAAACTATATATAACTTATTTTTTAAAGTTGCTTGAACAATTATGACAGAAGCCAGGGAGACTGTCACAAGCATGCCCTCAGGAACCCTATCTGGAATCATAACTGAGGTCAGTGTCAGACAACTGGTCAGTGGTTTGCGGAATCCCCATCCTCCCTGATCACTCCAAGGATACTGACGTGCCTTGGTCGAGCTCTTTCCCTGGGTCTCTCGCAGGAGACTTGAATTTGCTTAGAGAGCCCAAGTGCTGCCTCACAGCCTCTTAGCCCTTCTCAAGCTTCTGCTCTCTCTTACTACTGTTTACCTTCCACTCCTCGATCCAAAGATTCTTCTCCTTGTGAAGATGAGTGCAAGATACAGGTTGAAAGCTCTCACTCTTGCTCTTATCTATTAGCAAACCCCCATTAGTCCAAGGCTTTTCAACTCGTCCTGACACTTTCTTCTCTTTAACTTTCTTTTTGAAAATTTTAACTTAGGGCTCTAACCTACGAGGAATTTCTATGTCCCCCTTTTTGTTCTTGTTACCTGCTCTTCTTACCACCTTTGTGAATGTCCTGTTCACACCAGAGCATCCCCAGCGACACCCCCAAGCCAATCCTCTGGATGTCTCCTTGTTTCCCTCCACACAATGGCCAGAGAGAACATAAGTGAAGTGCATTTGATCATGGCATCCTTCATAACTCCCCTTTGCCTTAGCAAAATATCCTGGCCCTTTCCAATCTGTCCCCACCCCCCCTTTCCACCCTCATCCTTCCCTGCCCCCACGTTCAGGTGCTCCCGCCGCACCCACTCTACTTGCTGTTTCCAGAACCTGCCAGGATCTTGGGTCTCCATCTTGGTCCCTGCCGGGCCCCTTTACTAGAATGTCCTTCCCCTGCTGGGTGCAGCTCTCTCAGATTCCTGGCAGCAATAGAGGAAGGGAAAGAGGCCCATTAGAATGGGTGGTGTGAGTTCAACACCCACTTAGTAATGCTAACGTTGGGAAAGTCACTCAGCTTCTCAGAGCCTCAGTTTCTCAGCTGGTATTGGGTTTGTCTGGATTATCTTTAACATCTCCTTCTGGTCTAATACTAGCCACCTCCCCTCCCTTGCCATGAAAATTATACTGAATTGTGATTTAGTTTTTTTTGTTTTTTGTTTTGCGGTACGCGGGCCTCTCACTGTCGTGGCCTCTCCCGCTGCGGAGCACAGGCTCCGGACGCACAGGCTCAGTGGCCATGGCTCACGGGCCCAGCCGCTCCGCGGCATGTGGGATCTTCCCGGACCGGGGCATGAACCTGTGTCCCCTGCATCGGCAGGCGGACTCCCAACCACTGTGCCACAAGGGAAGCCCCTGTAATTTAGTTTTTAAGAGCACAAATTCTGGAGCTAGAGACAAACAGCCTGGGTTCAAATCCCAGCTCTACCACTTACTAGCTGTGTGACCTTGAATAAGTTCCAAAACCTCTCTGTGCCTCATTTTCTCACTATTCAATGGTAGACAGTAATAGTAGTGGTTTCATAGGGTTGTTGTGAGAATTAAATGATGCATATGTTACACATATTCATATGTTGTGATATGTATGAAGTGTTCTGTCACAGCTCTAATAAGCACGTAATTATTATCATTAGTTTCCTCCACCAAACTGAGCGATTTGAGAAACAGGGCTATATCCCCTTTCTCTGTAAATCCCCAATGCCTAGGATTTTGCCCAGCATGTATAAAAAGCTCAGTAATTTTTTGCCCAATGAAAGATGGAGAGAATTGGGATAAACTGTCTTTGCATCATTTGAGCTAGGTTTCAAGAGCTTTGCCTAACCTCCTCGAGCTGTCTTCCCTTTCAGAAAATCATTCCACCAAATCATGTCTGGCCTTTCACTCAGCATTTGGTAGACTTGAAGGTGGGGGTGGGGGAGTAATTGGGAGGAAGGGAGCTCGTTTTAAGCTTGCACGGGCCAGTTCCTGTCTCTGAGACCTCTGGAGGTGTAAAAGTCTATGAATTAAAGAGATTTTTAAAAATACATCCCTGGAGAGCTGGGAGTGGTTGAACATTTGGCATACCCAGGGGCTCCCAGGAGGCCACCCCCTCTTTGGGGAGACCCAGCCAGCACTGGCCCTTCCTGAAATGTACAAAAGGCAAGTGACTTCTTCACTCCAGGCTGCTACCCAGAGATGGAGGACACTGGGAAGGGAGAGGTAGGGAGAAGAGTCCCTGAACTCTCCCTGGGAGCCTCAAAGGCATCACACATGCAGAGGCACTGAAAGCTGCAGCTGCTTAAGGCCGTACCAGTCCAGGTCTGAACCAAAGAAATGAGTGACAAGGGGAAAGGGCAGAGCTGGGGAATGATCAGAGAGGGCCCAGGAAGGCAGGGGGAGGGGACAGGTCTCCAGAAAGGCTGGTGGGGAGGTGAATAGTCCAAACTGAGCCTGGTACCTCTGCCCATCGTCTCTATTGCAGGTTATTTAATAAAGAGCCGCCAAAGTGACTGCAGTTTCATCGCTAATGTACCCATGCCTCACAGTTCTGCGTCTTAACCTCATTGCTGGGGCTCCGGAGGCCCCCTACCGACCCCCCGCCTCCCCAGCCCAATGTCCCACTGCAGCCACTGGGGCGGAGCATCTCATTTGGCTAGAATGTGATCCATTTATCAAAGGACAGGATTAGCCCCCCTCCTCCACATTCGGAAGGCAGAGCCTTCCTCTTTCTAATTTCAACTTGGCAACAGCTTAGGTTATTAACCTACTGAAACATCCTCCAGGGTCTCCCTCTCACACCACGCTGCTTCCCCCCATGTTTTCCCAGCATTCACTCTCTGATTCTCTTTTTCTCCAGGGCTGTGAAACTTAAACTTTTTCCATCTTCAGATCTGTATTTGTGGATGAAAGACATGCCTCTCCCCACTCCTTTCTGTTGCTGGTTAGGGGTGCGGGGCATCAGTGATGAGTGGAAGGGCTGAGAAGATGCTCCCTAGGAAAAGGGGAAGACTGGGGATGAGACATGGGGAAGTGAAGGGAGCTTTGAACTAGGAGTCAGGAAACCTGGGCTCAGGACCTAATTCTGTTACTCACTCAACCCTTGTCACTTCTCCCACGTTCTACTGGTTATGCAAATCACTAAGACCAACCCAGATTCAAGGAAAGAGATTAGACTCTACCTTTGAATGGGAGGGTTGCAAAGAGCATGTGGCCATCTTTCATCTACCACAGCATAAAAGAGAAACTGTGGTGTAGCAGAATGAGAAGATTCAAATCCAAACCCTACCTCTACTTCTTACTACATGTGTGCTTTCAGCAAGTCATTTAATGTACTTGAACTTCCTTTTCTTTGTGTCTTAAACAACAACAAGAAATAAGGAAAGAAAGAGAGAAAAAGAAGGAGGGAGGGAGGAAGGAAGGAAGAAAAAAAAAGGAGTGGCAATAACCTTTATCCTGCCTACTTCTCAGAGTTATCACTGAGCAAGTAAGATCATTTGAATGTACCTACACATAATTTAATGCCATCTAGGTTCAAGGCTTTGTCGCAGTTGTTTTTCATGTATGTGCTTTAACTAGGCTGACCACATAGTTCAAAGCAGAACACTGCAGAGTAAAAGGGAGTGCTATTAATAGTTGTGTAACAGGTGGGAATCAGGACTGAACTCAGCCACCAGCTTGCATGGTCACCTCGCTCTAATAAATAGGCCAGTTTTCAGAGAAGAAACTGAGTGATGTGAACCGGGCCAACTTACCCAGCGGTGAGCAATTAGTGGGGGAAAAATAAGGAAACATTCTGGGAAGAATTTAGGAAGTCAGAGGTCTAGCTGAGAATCTTTAATGGAATAAGGCAGACTATAAGAAGTAAATGAAAGGAGAAGAAATGTTCTTGCCTCTAGTTCAAACCATTTCTCCATTCCCAATGTCAAGTTGTCTATTCAGATTCCCCATTCAACTCCCAGTTGGTGTTCATGCCTCCAGTCTCACCTCTATCCAGTCCTTTCTCCACAATGTTCCCCTCCCCCAGATAATTCTATCAAGAATGCACATTTCCAAAAAAAAAAAAAAAAAGAATGCACATTTCTTGCCTCATTCCCTGGCATAAACCCTTGGATGGCTGTTCATCCCCTACAGAAGATACCTTCAACTCCAAGCATGGGACACGCGCACCATGGTCTGGTCCTTCTCCTACCTGTCTCCCCAGCCTCCTCCCCTGTGTGCTCTGACCTCACACTTTATTTACATTCTAGAAATTCCAAAAATGGTTTATCTCCTGACATGCGATACTGGACTTTATACTGTGATGCCTCTCTCTGCCATCCTTTCAGCCTGGAATGTTCTATCCCATTTCCTTTGTCTCTGCAGCCACCCAGGGGTCATCTCCTCAAAGAGGCCTTTTGAGATGCCCAAGGACAGGGACAGTGCTATCCCCAGTGGTCATCAAGCATCCTGGGAACACCCCTGGCCTTGGGATACTGGCATGGTTAAGGGCACAGATGTGGAGCCCAGACTGTCTGAGTTCAAACCCCAGTTGACCTTGAGCAAGTTACTTAATCAATCTGTGCCTCAGTTTCACTATCTGTAAAATGGATTTAATGAGACTCAACTCTTGAGTTTAACTGTGTTAATGTAATACATATATCACTTAATACAGTACCTGGCACATAGAAAGTACTCAATAAATAGCAGTTATCCTCTTCTGACTCGGCCTGCGCCTGGCACCCAAGGACAAAGACAGGGTCTAATTCACGTCCCTATCCCTGAAGGATCCTAATAAATGTTGCTTGGAATGAACCAAGTTTGGGAGCTTTTGGAGAACTTCAGGGAGACTCTGCTCCAGGGGGAAAAGGTTAGAAGTCAGAGGGTAGCAAGAAGACTAGAAAAAAGGAAGACTAGGAGAAGAAGAAAACGTTGTCGGGGGTGGACTAATATGATAGGAAGACATTGAAACTTCAGTCTCAGCTGGGAATGGGGTGACTTTGCCATGAGGGCAATGACCTACCCTTTGCACAGAGCCATGCTCCTCCTCCTCCAAAACCCCTAGGAAAACTCAGTTCCAGCCTCCCTGGCTCTGCTGCCCTTGTCAGTTCTCTGTATGTTTCTCCTTCTCCCTGCCCTCTTCCTTAGATGACTCCCTCCTGAGATATGGGGGGCAGTCTCTGACCCCCAACCTCCAGCACCACACATGTGCCTAACCACACGAGGAGACAAACAAAATGTATAAAGAAACTTCTATTTGTTTTCTCACTCCATGTCAGAGGGTTGGAGGTTTTTCCTCAAATTTCAACTTTCCTTTCTCTGGCCTCGTGTTTCTAAATACACCCAAATGAAGATTTTATGAGCAAACCAAGTTATACATAAAGCATTTTTACATTCCTAAACTGACAAAGTGATTTAACTTTGTTAAGGCACTTAAAGTCAAAGTATTACATATGCTTCAAAATTTCCTCAAATTTCCACTAAAAAAAAAAAAAAAAAGACTCTGAATGGCTCCAGACATTTTTCTGCTCTGGGCTGACCCTTGAGTAGTAAGCTGTGTCCATAAAGCAGCTTTTCCCATGACGAGCCCTTGAGCTGAGAATACTAAAGTGTCACTGTGTCCTTTGTGTCCAGACACCAGTAGCTCCACCACCCTCCCCTCTCCCCACCCTGCGCTGACCTTCACGAGGAGAAGACGGCGGAAACAGCTGGAACTACCTCTGCAGTCAAGCTCCCAGAGGCCAAACATCTGGGCAGCTGCCCAGGGCTCCAGCTCCTCCAGCCCTTCTCCATCCTGGTGACACGAAAGCCCCTCTCTCTCCCCAGGCCTCTTGGCAAATGCCTAACTGCCTTCATTAGAAATTACACCCTGTAAAGTGCTTCTTTGGGTCCAGGAAGAATAAGAGAGAAGCCAGTCACCCCACCAGGATCCTATCCTAACAGAGCTCTTGAATCCCAGAGGTAGATCCAGGATGAGAGGATGATTGCTGGTCTTCGTCTCACACTAGATAACAGGAGATGGTCAGAACTCTACCAGCAGGAATTCAGGCTTAAAGTTCCTAAAATTCAGTTAGTGAGTGAAATGAAAACAAAGCGATTAGAGATAGATGTTTACGTAGTAGGCACCCACTGTGATCTTGGCAATAGAGGCAGTTTGACCTGAAGGCTCAGGCTCTAGACTCGTCCAGTGCCAGATTTGAATCCTGACTCTCCTACTTACTGGCGGGGTCCTCGGGTAAATTTCCTACCCTCTCTAAGCCTCAGCATCCTCATCTGTAAAATGGGCATAATAACGCTAGTGCCCACATCATGGGTTTAATTTGAGGATTAAATACAAAACGGCATATAGCAAGTGCTCAGTAAATATTGCAATCACTATTGTTGTTCCCAAGGCTTGTGATCCCTGGGAATAATGAGAAGATCAATCTCTAAGCCAGCACCTGCCTTAACCACCACATAACTTACCTGTATCACGAGGCAGGTGTCTGGTTCACTCCACCTGACAAATGCCTCAAGAAACTCATTCAGGCCCTCCAGCTAGCCACCCCCAGCCCCATCCAGGATGCCAAGTCTCACCAGTTACCTGTGTCTCCCTGTCTTCTCATCCCATCCCACCCCAGCTCAGAGAGCGAGAATTCTGACCGGGACCCCAAAGACCTATCTGCAACTCCCCACCTCCAAGAAAGGGGGCTCCAACAAGGCAGAGCAGTAATGAGATGGAAGATAGAGCTAATCCTGAGTCAAACGAGGGTCTAATTCGTGTTGTAAAAATCTGTCAGCTGCTAGTTAACAGTTCCGACCCTGAGCCTGGGGGGAGGGGAAGGCCTCAGCTCGCAGGAGCATTTGGGCCTGTACCTAAGGGTGTTGTTTTTCTCCCTTTTCCTTGTTTTTTCGTTTTTGGAATGTGAATATAAAGTTTATAGAGGGGCCTGGTCTCTGTTCACACCGGGTGCTAATAGCCCACAGCTGAAGGCAAAGATGCAGAGGAAAATGGGGACGTGGAGCCCCCAGAAGGCGAGGGGAACCAGGAGGGCCTGGTGGAGGGGCCCAGGAGGTGGTGGAAGGATATTTAATATTGAATTTTCTTTTCTTTCTTTTTCTTTTCTATTTTTTTTTTTAATGTGGAAACTTTTAGACACAAACCGGCCCTGTGTTTAAGTCATTAAAACATCTTTAAGCATTTTCTGGTTTGAGTTTGCTCCGCAGCCGTCCCAGTTCCTGGAATGTATTTTATTTTTCTTTTAAGTCGGTGAAAGCAGAGGAAAGGGGTGGGTGGAGTGGTGGGGGGGAAAAGTGCACTTCCAACAGATTTTTCTTTTTCTTGTTCCTGGGGTGGGAAAGAGGGCGGAGACAGAGAGAACAGGGCTCCCTGTGTCTGATCCTCAATCCCCAGGAACCCCGCTTGGCCTTTTAAAGCCGATGCACTTGCTGACTCGATATCCAGAGAAACACTCCCGGTCCTTGTCAGGGGCGTCGCCCGCCGTCGCGGAGGCCCAGGGAATCGCCACGCGCTGGGTTTAATGTCGCCCAGCTTTGGGGGCGGGCGCGCTGTGGCCGGGGTGTCCCACCCGGCACAGGGGCTCGGGCTCCTTTCCTCCCGGCGGCGCACGGCGGGATCTCACCCGCTTCCGCTTGGCACCCAGGCCCGGCCTCCTGGGCCGGGCGCCACACGAGGCGGGGACGGTGACTAATGCGGCTGCCCGACGGAACGCGCATGTGGCGGCGAGGGCCCGAGGGGACGCCGCCACGCCCCGGCTGCCCTGATCTCGGGGCAAAGCCCTGAATGCTCCAGCGCCAACGACTCGACTCTGGCGGCTCCAAGTTGAAGGCCTAGAATCGGGATCCCTGGGCCGCCGGGTCTGAGCCGGACTCAGGAGAGTGGCCCCGGATACCCGCGCGGAAACTGTGCTTTCAGCCCAGACGCCCAGGCCAGGAGAGCCGCTGGGACTTCAATGGGGTCCCCAGGCCACGTCTCGGAAGTAGGGCAGTTACCCTGGCGCTACTCCATCCTCATGACTGGGCAGAGGATGGCCAGCCCAAGGACGGAACCCTACTCGAGCACGCAGGAGGTGCCCTTGATGTGCCGAGTTGGAGTTCTCCCATCAGTGGCGCCCTGCCCCTGCTGAATCCTCTGTTTTTCCGTTTGAACAGTGGGGAAGTCCAAACACCGTTGGGGGAGGGAGGAATGCTCGGTTTTCCAAAAAGGGTTCTTTTTCACAAGATCGGAAAATAGGATGGATGTGCATCTAAGAGACTGGGCTGGCAGTCCAGAGAGGGTAGTGGGAAGCTCAAGGGGCGTGTTGGGGACTCTGGGGGTTGGGGGGCACGCGCACTCTTCGCCTGGGAAGGTCCTCTTGTAAGGTGATCCGCCTCCTACCCCAGTGGCAAAGAGGCCGCTGGGCACGGATGGGGAGTCTTCCTACCCCTGAAGGCACCCCTCCCATCGCAGTCCTTGACTTTCAGGCAGGCCTGATGGTTGGCTGGCATGGGGCCCAGGGAGGGTCTGGGGGCAAAGAGGAGACATGTTAGACGGCCAGGCACCCCCTCTCACAGAGCCTAGTGCCTCCTAGCACTGTGTGTCTCAGGTGCACAGAGGGCAACCAGCCTTGGGGAGGCTGAGAGGCACTGATGGGCAGAGGGCTTACTTTGTCAAAGCGGGGGACTTAAAAGACCAGCCCTGAACTGGATTCATTTCTCCTTCACCACCCAGTAGTCTTCCGGAGTGCCTGGGACTGAGCAGAGGTGGGGGGACTGAGCAGAGGTGGGGGGACAAACAGGAATTTGCACCCCATAAGGGGGAGGTGGATGAAGTTGGAAGTAAACGGAGGGAAAGCATGTTACCCTGATCATCTCAATGCTTGAAGTTCGAGGAATCCTGACCCAGACTTCCCTGTGGCCTTATCAGGAGGTAACTCCTGCTTTGGGGAATCCTAAAACTGGAAGGCCCTTACAGGTCAGAAAACTACAGCTCCACAGGTCCCTGACTGACCTACAGCATGACATGAACGCAGGCCTGTCCATCCTCACACCCTCACCCTGCAGGCTGGGTTTGTGGCCTCTGCCGCCTGTAGCCGAGCCCCTCGGTGCATGGCTGACACTCCTGTGTGCCCAGCACAACAGCATGGTAAGCACTGCTTAATACCCGCCCTCCCTGCCACCCAAAAGAAAAGAAACTGTCCAGGACCAGCTTCCGATGGGGAGAGCTCCACTTCCTAAAAGACCCTCCTGCTCTCTCCTCTCTAGGGGATGCGGGATGAAGAGTGAGCCCTCACAGTGTAGACACACAGAGTGAAGCTGAGCGCCCCCTCCACGGTGCTCGGTGGGTTCCCTAAGTGGGGCGGCAGGGACCTGGTGGACGCTTCCCTCAGGACCCAGCACACCAGGCCCACTGCGCGCCCTCAGCCCTCCCGGGAAGGGCAGTTCCAGCCAAGCCCCGTGAGCCCTGCGCTGCTGCCGATTATGGGGACCCTGGAGGCGCGAATGCTTCTGCCTCCCAGAGGCAGGTCTGTGCTGCGAATGGGCGGGCCCTGGCAGTAATTTGGCTCTCAAAATTGGTGCCTCAGAAACAGCTGAGAGCTGGCAAGCTCGGTGCCCCCTAGGGTCAGCGTCTGTCAGTCCGCATTAAGAAATGCAAAGTCGAGGCTGCCGCACAGC
The DNA here is from genome assembly GCF_949987515.2 of Delphinus delphis. Taxonomy (NCBI): domain Eukaryota; kingdom Metazoa; phylum Chordata; class Mammalia; order Artiodactyla; family Delphinidae; genus Delphinus; species Delphinus delphis. The sequence goes on along the minus strand of NC_082692.2, from coordinate 33,888,678 downwards.
CGCCATCGCCTCTCGGCCTGGTGCGTAATTGGTGTCAACTGTTTGATTGTGATAATTGCCCCTGTCTGGGGAAGTGGCTTCCAGGCCCCGGTGGGACAGAGCTCGGTTTGCTGCTGGCCTCTGAGCGCCTCCCGGACCCCTGGCTCCTCTGCCTACTGTTCCTAAAGGCCTGCAGGCCTGGGACACCTGTGGGACTCCCCATCCCTCCTTCCCTTTTCCTGAGAGGGAGGAGCAAGGTCTGTCCCCCTCCCCACCCACCACCAACACAAGCAGCAACTCCTGCAGGGATCAGGAACAGGCAGACTTAAGCCTGCAGGATTCACCCCAAGTCCCGCCCCATAATGGTCACAATAACAATTACCTTCCTAGCCATTATCTTGGTTGACCCTGACCAAAACCTGCTTTAGAGATGAGAAAACTGAGACCCAGGGGCTGGTCTGTGCATTACAGGCTGTTTAGCAGCATCTCTGGCCTCTACTCACTAGGTGCTGGCATCCCACACACACTCCTCTTCCCACAGATGCCTCCAGAAATTGCCAAATGTCCCCAAGGAGGAGGGAGACAAACCATCCCCAGCTGAGAACCACCGCTTCCAGTTGGACCCCCACGGTGTCAGGAACCAGGTGTCAGACTCACCTGGTTCAATTCATTCAAAGGAAAATTTCCATATCATCTGACACTATAGGAAGAAGACCTGAGGCCCAGGTTTGTCCAGTCTGCAGAAAAGACTAAGGAACACTTCCTACTCTCAAAGCTTACCTTGGTAGTTAAATACACAGTTTGCTGTCAGACTGCCTGGGTTTAAATCTCAACTGCTATTTAGTAAGTGAATATCTGTGCCTCAGTTTCCCCATCTGTAAAATGGAGGCAGTAATCGTAACTACCTCATAGTCTTATGATGAGGATTTAATAGCTGATGTTTGAAATTATCTAGAAGAGGCCTGGAACACAGTAAGCACTCAATAAGTGTTTGATAAATAAAATAAAATAGAAATAAAGCCCTTCTGTCTGTGTGGGGTGGGGGGCGGGAGGGATTGCTTGGTGTCTACAAGTGAGTGCAATGCAGGGCAGAATCAGGTAAGGGTTAACCAGAGGCAGGAGGGGTGGAGGAAGCGAGACTGACTGGGAGACAGAGGGGCGGGAGACTGAGTCTTCAGAGAGAAGGAAAAGATTTGGGCCTGGGATGGCACTAGGAGCTCCGTCCTGACCAGTCACCAAGACAAAGCATGTTTTACCTGGATGAGCAGGGAAGGTGTTGCTCCTGAGGGCAATCTGCTTTAAAGCATAAGTGGAAGGAATTCCCTGGTGGTTCAGTGGTTAGGACTCCAAGCTTTCACTGCTGAGGGCTCCAGTTCGATCTCTGGTCAGGGAACTAAGATCCCGCAAGCCGCACAGCACAGCCAAAAAATTTTTTTAAAATGAAAAATGAAAAAAAAGGGCTTCCCTGGTGGCGCAGTGGTTGGGAGTCCGCCTGCCGATGCAGGGGACGCGGGTTCGTGCCCCGGTCCGGGAAGATCCCACATGCCGCGGAGCGGCTGGGCCCGTGAGCCATGGCCGCTGAGCCTGCGCGTCCGGAGCCTGTGCTCCGCAACGGGAGAGGCCACAACAGTGAGAGGCCCACGTACCGCAAAAACAAACAACAAAAAAAAAAAAAAAAAAGAAAAAAAAAAGCCTAAATGAAGAGCAGCCTCCTCCAGGAAGTCTTCTCTGACCCCCTCAGCCTTTCAAAATGACCCCCTGTCCTCTGAGTGTCTGCAACATTGCTGGCTTTACTCATTGGATGTGTAATCAAATGAAGCCTTGTATTGTCCGTTGCATAGAGGGTAAGAGCGTGGGCTTTGGAGTTTGAATTCATCTCTGACGCTTGCCATCTATGTAAACTGAAGTATGCAATCCCCATAAGCCTCAGTTTCCTCATCAATAAAATGGGCTTAATAAAACCTACCTCCCAAGATGATGGTGAGGCTCAGATGAGCTAATGGATGTGACGTACTAAACGTAATGCTTAGACCATGGTATGGGTCCTGTGAAATTTGCTAGGTTCTTTACTTTTTAAAAATAACAACGATGATGGTGATTAACATGTATTGCTATTTGCCTCTGTTTTCTTAACTTGCCCTGATTGGGAAGGGTTTGGAGCCAAGATTTCTGGAATAAGGGGCTTGAATGTGCAAAGCCCAGTGGAGAACCGAGGTTGGGGGCAGAGGGAACAGTCTGCCTCAGGTGCAGGGAAAGAAGAGGTTCATTGTGTGTAGAGAACTTTAAAACAATAATAAAATCGACTAAAAGTCGGTCTGCTTTTTTCTTATCACCAAGCGCCAGCAATTCTGTGTCAGTGATAAAATATTGCTCCCTTGGAAAAAGAAATTCTTCTGTTGTGCTATGTTCTTAGCAATTACTGCGGTTACTGTTGAGTTTCAATGATATAGATATGAGCTTCAAATGAGTGCATCTCTGTTACTTATTCTTTCATAAATATTGTACAGGGTAGTTCCTTTGAAGAACTCTCCTGCATACAGTCAGCCTGGAGCACACAGGACTCACTACACTCTTCACTTCCAGAGTAAGTTTGTAACAATTCAGGGTCATTAGCCTGGCTTCAGTCACCGACGTCTCAGTTCCCAGAGTTCCACACACCCCTGCGTTTAAACAGTAGATTCAGAAATAAACCATGATGTGCAGTGATTACAAAGTCACAGACTTGGTCCTGTCATTCTCTATGCAAATCATTCTCTGCAACTTTGAAGCGTCACCCTTTGGGGAGCTTTTCTTCAAGTGTTTTCTTCTCCCCCCCAAAAAAAGCCGTTAATATAATTTTAATGTATTAATCACTTTCATCTTTTCTGTAGTGTAATATTCATGTTATTTATTACTTATTGTTTGGTAGGCTTATATACGGTTTAATGAAAGAACACTTTCACTGTCTGGTATTTTCCAACCATTATTATTATTTATTATGACAATAATTTTGTCACATGTGGGGATATTTGAAAGGTTCACTTGGGGTGTCTAATAATTAGGTATTCCACTGGTCTGGAAAGGGCACCTCATGAGGCCACCACTGGCCAGACCTTCATGGCTGCCCACCAGGCAGATGAGGACCCCTCCTCACCCAGGGGGCTGGCAGACAGCCGAGTGGGCAGCGTGGACTGTGCTTCTCTCCCACCTGCCTTCCCAAGGCTCCTCCTGTGCTATGTCCCTCCCACGGCAGCCCCACCCCACCCCCGCTCCCTTCCCCGCTGCCCTGTCCCCTAAGCCCAGAAGTCTCAGCTGTGACTGAGTAGAGAAGCTCCCAGAGGAACTGATGTGAGACCTGAAGGGCAGGCACACTTTAACGCAGGCCACAGCCTCCGCCAGGACCCAAAACAACAGCGTGTGCAGAGCCTCAGCACGTTGGGGAAAGCGAAGCCCGAAGAGACGTGGTCTCCAGGCTGAGGTCACCCAGCTTGTCAGTGGGTCAGGGGAGAGCTAGGACTCAGCGTTCCTGGCCTCCAGGCTGGCGCCCTTCCATGACACCACTCAGCCTTAGCCCAGCTGGGATGGGCTAAGGGGGACTTCAGTCATCAGACACAGGCCTCAGTGGCTGCTCTTTCTGGCCAGGAGGGCCATCCTGGGCCCTCTACTGAGTCCAGACTGGCCAGCCCCTCACCCCCAGCCTGCCTTTCCCTCCCCTAGTGTGAGCTGAGAGCAGAGCCAGGTGTGTGATGGAATTCTCTAGATCCACGTCCATGTGACCTGCAACCCGGAGGCACTGGTCTTTCCCCAAGGAACTGGGATTGGCCTCAACACAGACCTCCGGACCCTTGGCCTAGACTGAGGAGGGGCGGAGTCGGGGGAGAAGGACCATGTGACCCGCACAGTGAGGATGCCCCTCTTTTTCAGGAAAAGGCAAATCCGGGGTCCCTTCAAGCCAAAGATGCTTAGCATCTGTAAGTTCTACTTCCAAGAAGCCCCCTTCCCTCCTCCCACCGGTTCTGCTGCTGCTGAGACAGCTGCTGCTCCCATTTCAACCAGCACCAGATCCATTAATAGCATCAATTTTATTTGCACCAGCCTTGGCTCCCTCCCCGCTCCCCAGGGGCACTCGATCCAGAATGCCAGGACCTGCTTCCTTTTCTCCTGGAACACGCTGACTCCCTCCCTTGGGCGCCCAGGGAGTTGGCAGGATAATAACCTGCGAGAGGAAAACTCTTCTCCCTGCCTTCTAATCTTCAGCGCTCACCAAATTAGAAAAGGCATCACAAGCCCATCGGACCGACTGCCGCAGGAGTGTCATGCCATTAACCCCAGGCCGCCTACTGCTGGTGTCGGCAAGTGGAGGAGGATGTTTCAGGCCCCCAACTCTTTCCAGCCCCGTCTCTAAACAGGAGCAGAACCCACCAGCCTCCCCTGTACTTGCCCATCCCCCATCCCCACCTCCACCACTACCCCATCCTCCTCATTCTTCCCATCCCCCACCTCTACCCCCACCTTCATCACCCTCATCCGCAGCCCACCCCTGTCAGTGGGCATGGATTTCTAGGAGAGCCAGCAAGACCTCTGGACTCCAGTCCAAGCCCTTTTTTCACATATGAGAAGACTGAGACCCAGGGAGGGGAGGGCTGTCACCTACTCTTCCTTTAGGAGTAGCTCAGCTGGCTCTTCGCTTGTCCATCCAGCAAAGACTGACAGCTCTTACTCTGCGCCAGGCCCCATTCTAGGCACTGGGGACACAGCAGTGGGAAAAACAAAGTCCTACCGCCATGGAGCTCACCATCTACTTCTGCCAGGAGGCTGCCCCTCACCCCTGAGGTTGGGCCACTTGTCCTCCACATGGGACCATAATTGCGGCTGACTTGTCAGCCTCTGCACGAGGCCAGGCTCATCCTGGCAACAGGACCATGTCCTGTTCAACTCTGCATCCTTAGCGCTCCCAGGCATCTTTACCGAACAGGCATGACTAACACTTATATAGCACTTACTGTGCCAGGCACTAAGAGCTAAGTGCTATCGTTACTCCTGTTTTAGAAAAGGAAACTGAGTCCCGGACTCATCCAAGGTATCCAACTAGCAAGCAATTCAAACCCAGGCATTCTGCCTCCAGACCCCAAACTCCTAATGCCTTGCTGTGAAGGAATGACAGAATGACACCAACGATGGGCAGGCCAGACCCCTCGGGTCCCTAACATTCCCTTTACGGGTCGGCATCGAGCAGAATCTCCTTCTCGGATCCCGGGTAAGACCTGTCGACTGAGACAGGTGATCCCATGAGGAGCGTCTGCAAAAGAGCCTAGAGAAGAGACGTCATCTTCTGGGAGGGACAGAGCAACCTCTGGGAAGGATCTTTCCGTAGAATCGGGGAGGCAGGAACGAAGAATGAGAAAGACACTGCACCCCTGCCCTGTGCCAGGCCCTGCTGTGGGTACCCTACATGTTTTCTTGTATTCAGTGCTCACAGCGTCCCCAAAGGGAGTGTTCTCATGCCCATTTTACAGATGAGGAAACTGAGGCTCCTCTCCAAGGTCACATAGCATGTGAATACTTGAGGGAGGGGTGGGGCAGGTCTGTCTGACTCCAAAGATTGGGCTCTGCCCGTGGCACAGAGCTGCATCCTCCAGCCACGCCGGTCTGCGTGTGCCTGGACCGTGTCCTGTCCCCGTGCTCACACTCTGTCTGGAGAGCCACAGCTGAGTGTGTGTGTGTGAGAGAGAGAGAGAGAGAGAGAGAGAGAACACAAGTGAGCTGGGGGAAGATTGGGGTCCCAAAGGGGGTTAAAAGAGAAAGAAAGGAACAGTTGAAAGAACAGAGGGAGGGAGTTACCGTGCAGAGTAATGAGTGACAACAATAACAATAATAATAACAAGGATAGCACAAACCTTGCCTTCTTTTCCCCCAAGGCGTATGTGAGCTGGAGCAGGGCTGAGGGGATTAATCTCTTAAAAAGTAAGAGCCATGTGAGGAGACAGGCAGTGATTAAGGTTTTAACTGATCAGTCTGCATCTGACAGTGAACCAGCTATTATCTTAACGGAATCAAACGAACATTCAAAGCCGTGCTCAGCCCCAAACATGAAAGGAGATGTCATCTGCTGGCAGCTGGCAAGCCGCAGGGGGAGCCGAAGGGGAGAGAGGAATGGAGGGAGAGGAGAAGAGAGAGGGAGGGAGAGAGAGAAGAGTGTCACAGGGAGGGAGAAGGGAAGATGGAGAGAAAGAGGAGTGACAGGGGCGGGAGGGCTTTGGCAGTGCCCCGTCGGCTGCCCCCCTTCCTCCGCATCTCTCGGCACTAACCCCGGGTCCCCGTCCTAAAGCACAGGTGTCACTGCCCTGCTCAGAAGCCCTCGGTGCTCCCCACTTCCCAAGGGATGAAGATGGGCTGTGAGGAAGCAGAGGCCAAGGGATGGGCTGCCAGGCTCTGGCTGGAATCTTGTTTCCTGGAGAGCGGATACCAGGACTCCCGCCCTCTCCCCGTCCCACAGTTCCAGCAATATTGAAGGCTCAGTACATTTTTCCTAAATAAATAAAAGAAAAGGGACAAGGAAAAAGAAACAAGACCAAAAAGGGAGAAAATGGCTTTGCTAGGCACTCTGGCTCATTTTCTAATTTCATTCTCCCAACAACTCAGCAATAAACGTTACAATCTGGACGAGGAAATCCAGAGGCCAGAGAGGTGAAGCCTCTTCTTGCTGCAGATCCCACAGCTTGAAAGAGGCAGAGCTGGCATGTAAACCCAGGTCTCTGCGTTTTTCACCAGGAAGGCCGGTAGAAGAGCAGAGAACCAAACCGGGAAGCACCAGGACAAACCAGAGAAAGGAGCGAAGAGGGGGATTTCCGTTCTGGCACGTCATGCCTGGATAGTAAGCAAGAGATGTTCCCTTCCCATCCCCCTCTCCCAAGGCAAGGGTGCTGGGCAAGCAGGACTTCAGAATCGGCTGGCCCCTGGGCCCCCGGGGCCTGGACCAGGGCCTTGCGCATCATTGGTGCTTAAGTGTTTGTTGGGGAAGAGGCGGAGGGAAGGGTGCGGCCACAAGGCAAGCTGGGCAGAGACAAGATGGGGAAAATGACCTGGTCTCTTACCCTAGCCCGCTGCTGGTCGGGCTCTGACCGCCGCCCCCGCCCAGGAGAAGCCTGAGCAAGGGAAGGGGGCATCCCCAGCTCCTCGCCATGTGAGCCACCAGACGGAGGGAATACCGCCTACGGCTGTGCGTGGGTGTGCGAGCCTGGGGAGAGAGAAAGAAGAAACACTGGAAAAGGAAAGATTTAGAGAGAGCGAGAAAAGGAAAATATCTGAAAAATCGACATACACAGGGGCCCTGTGCGTGGGACAATTTATTTGCTCATGTGGAGCTGATCCTCTAACCCCACTTCTCTTCTTGCCTTACTGACTCTCTCACCCACTTGAGGAGACATCTGTTTCCCAGAGAAAATAGACATATGGTCCTCCCTCTTCTCTCTTTGTCATACACTCACAGTCTCTCTCACACACAGGCATACACAACAAATACACACACTCTCACACAGAGAGACAACAAATACACACTCTCTTACACACACACAATCTCTCTCTCTCTCTCTCTCTCTCTCTCTCACACACACACACACAGAGCCAGTGCTGGGTTCCCCCTCCCAGAATTGCTCCTTTTGGTCCAAGTCCGCACTGTGAGGCCAGATGGGGTCCAGTCGTTTCTCTGGGGGGTCGAGCTGGCCCTGTGCTTCCCCCTTCCTGAATGCAGCCTTCAAGCCCGGCCCGGAAGGGAGGAAGCCAGGGCAGAAGCCAGCAGCCGGGCGTGGTGGGTGAATGGGCTGGAGGCAGGGGCTCCCCAGAACTGCAGTGACTCCCTCTCCAGGCGGCCAGTCCCTCCCTTTCCCTCCACCTCCACCCAAGTCCAGGACGTGCCCATTTCATGCCTGAATTGTGGCCATGGTCTCCTAAGCCATCTCTCTGTCTTTAATCCACCTGTACACCACTGCTGGAGGGCCCTTTCGCACACAGCCCAGATGGCAGCCCTCCGTTGTTAGAAGGCTGTAAGGACCAAGTCCAGACTACCCTAGCTGGGCTTGAAGGCTCCCACAGTCTGCCCTTTTCTCGGCCTTGGCCCCAGCTGCCCACGACCCCCAGTCCCCTCCCCAGCCGCAAAACGTCTCCACCCGTGCAGAGGCGCTCTCTCTCCATCCCTGAGCACGACACAGGCATAGTCACGCTTTACACATGCAGTCACTGTTTCCATCCACCTGGAGACCTCTGTCCCTTCTCGCCACCAAGCCAAAGTCTCCTCTCGTGAGGGATGATGAGATTAACTCAACTTGCTGAGCACCTATCCCATGTCAGACACTGCTGCCCTTTATAGGAAAAAAATCAGTTACTCCTCACTGGAGCCCTAGAAGATAGATACATGGTACAGAAAGGAAACTGCCACAGAGAGAGGCTAAGCATCTTGCAAGACCACAGAGACACATCCAGAAAGTGGCAGAGCTAAGATTTGAAAGCAGGGAGCTGGACTGAGTCTGTGCTGAACCATTGGACTGCCCTCCCCTCCAGGGGGGCCCCTCCCTCCTTGAAGCCTTGACTGGCCACCCAGCCCCCATGTCCAGTCTCTTTGTCCTCCAGCTTCCTCAAGTATGTTATCTGTACCTCTCATGGGCTCCTGAATTACACAGTGCCTTGAATTAGTACTTTGATCTCGGCGTGTGTTAATTTTATCTCATGAACTAGATTATTGATTATCAGGAGTATAAACTGTTGTTGCCATTTACTCTAGTAGATCTCCCCCAGCCTCACCAGTTACCCAGCACGGTGCTAGGCACGTGGGTGAGAAGTAAAAACAGCACCAGCTAACACGTAGCGCGTCCTTACTCTGCGCCAGGCACTGTTCTAAGTACTTTCCACGGATTCCATGTATTTATTCTTCACAGATGAGAACACAGATGGAAAATGGGGAAGGTTCAGTCATTTTCTTGCTCAGGTCACACAGATGGCGGTGGGTTAAAGCGGACTGCAAATTCTTTGTCACTCCTCCACTAAGAGGTGGAGTTTCTTTCTTTTCCCCCTGAATTTAGCCAAGAGGGTGCGGCAGAAGTGAGGTCATTCCACTTCTGAGCTTTAGCCTTAAGAAGGCCTGGAATCTTCCACTTGTGTGCTTCAGGGAGCTCTGAGCTGCTGTGTAAGAAGTCTGGTTGTCCAGCTGGAGAGCTCATGTGGAGAGGAGAGGTCCTGAGGGTCCACGGAGAGCAAGGAGCCCAGCCATCCCTTGGTTAGTGACTGAAAGCAACAGGTTCTTATGGACTGGGGGTGTCTGGACACAGCCCTGGGCTAATTGCACTCTGGGAGTATAGAGCAGGGGGGTGGGGGTGAGAAGGCAGGGCTCTGGACCACCTCCAACCTCCCAACACACACATACACACACACCCCGCAACCCTCATTGATCTCTACAGAACTTCCACAGAAGGCTTTCTGTGAAAAATGCATTCTGGTTTAAAAGCCGCTGGACCAGATAATCTCCAAAGCCCCTTCTAGCCCCGACATTCCAGGATGCCATGAATGAATGATGGGAATGAATGGATGGGTGGATGGTCCAACCGTCATGTTCCATCGCTGGATGAATGATGTGGAGGTACCCAGAGAGGGGATGAATCGTTGACACACTGAGTGACTTGGAATGCAGGGGAGTTCTGGAGCCTGGCAAGAGAAAGGTAGGGAGGCAGGTGCTAGAGATGCCTGCAGGGGTGAGAAGCGATGGAGAAAGGTGAGACTGGGGGTGTGGATAGGGCTGGGGAGGCAGCCCAGGGTGTCTGGCGCTCACCATAAAGAGGCAGTGTGGCATCAAGGGTTAAGCGCACGCACTCTGGAACCAGCAGGCGTAGGTTTGAATTCCAGCTCTGCCCTTTACTGGGTGTTGACCTAGGACACTATTTTTAACTGCTCTAAGCCTCAACTTTGTCATCTGGAGAAATTACATAAAATAGAAATTATATAGTGCCTGTCTCATAGAGCTGGCCTGGGGCAGATGAGAGATGCAGGTGAAAAGCATAATCCGATGCTTGGCACTTAGCACTTGCTCTACAGCAGCTGTGGCTTCTTTTCAGGAGACCCGGAGTGACTGGCATTAGCTGAAGCCCCTGTAGCATAGCTAACCCCAGGAGACCCAGAAAGGTGCCCTTCCCATTCCCTCAGGTAGAGGTACACGTGGAATGTGTGTCTGGGGAAGGGAGGTGGGAGGAGTAAAGCAGAACCTGAGGCTGAAGGGGCTTGGGGTGTCATGCAGAGAGAGAGCAGGGACAGGTAGCAGGCTCCCAGACACTTCCAGGCCTGCCAGGAGCTGGGGGCCAAGCAATGACCAGCAGAAGAGAGGGTGTTAGGACTGGGACAGGGCTGCCAAGTTAATGGGGATGTTAGTGAGGTCACATGGTGGGGTGGGGCCACTTGAAAAGGCTGGGGGTGAAGCTAGGAGGCTCAGGTGCCATCCCGCCCTAAGATCGACCACAAGAGTCATCCCTCTGGCTCGTGAGGGTCCCCGGTGTAAGGCAAATAGACCCTAGTAAGGATGTGGCAGCTCATGGAAAGAGGGGCCAGGCCTCCGCATGACACAGGACAGAGCTTTCAGGTTAGAGAGACAGTGTTCCCTGATGGCCAAAAGCAGAGACTCTGGAGCCAGGCAAGCGGGGTTCAAACCCTGATTCTGCCACTAACTAGTTGCATGAACTTGGACAAGTTACCTAGCCTCTCTGTGCTAAGTGCTGTGGCCGTAGTCATGGTTCCTGGTTCCGTGGTACTTGTGCTCTCGCTGGGGAGACAGATGCTCAGAAACAGGTAGGTGGCAGGGGTCACACCCATTCACCAGGGTGGGTCAGTGCCATGAGCTGGAGCGAAAGGGGATGTCAGTGTGTGTTCTCTGTGGGGTCTTCACAGACCATGAAATGCCAGTTGGGTTTGGAGAGATTAAGGGGAAGACATTCAGGGAGAGGAGAGCCTGGAGACAGGGATGCCGAGGGCCTGTCGTCCCCCGCCGGATCAGAAGGAGGGCTCATGGAGTAGGGGTTAAGGCTAGAGGGGCGCTAGGGAGCCAAACGCCTTGAGTGGAGATGGAGAAGTTTGAAGCTCCCAGCTACATCCACTCCCTCTGGGCTGAGGCAGGGGGAGGGGGCACAAGGATGAGTCAGGAGGTCTCACAGGTACCCCTGCCAAGGCTGTGTCCATGACGCTAGCCTTCACCTGCTGCCCCAGCCTCCCTGGGTCCCCAGGGTCAGGCGATTATGGGGTGAGATTTATCATGGGCAGGTGTGCTCCAAGACGGTATATTATCCAGGATTATGAACTGTAACAGGATAATCTCTCTAATGTAATTCAAGCTCTCGACATGGCTTATGGCCGCTTAATGTACCTCAGACTGAAGAATTACAGGAACATTCTCCCCCAAGCTCCCCATGTCCCCTCTCGCCCTCCTCTGTCAACCCCTAAATGATTTGGGCAATTGCCTGAAGCCAGATCTTGGCATTTAGTCATAATTCAGTGCAGTTCAGTAAACATGACGGGCAAGGAGCTTTTCCTGCCTGCCTTCTTCTATGAAGGCCTCTCTTTCCTCATCCCCCAAATCCACCCCCTCCCAAGGACAGGCTGGATGCAGGACAATCCAGGACCCTCAGCTCCCTGGGACTCACCCCAAGATACCCTCTGGGCACCAAGGCTTAAGCTGCCAGGCTTGGGATCAGGGTCCCCAGGCATCCAGCATGGGACTATCCTGGACTTTACACCCTCCAGACTGAGAAGATAACCCCAGAGCCACAGAATAATGGGTCCAGGAATCTAAGGATGCTCTAGTCCCGTGACTCAACTCTGTAAACTGTGCCCTCAGGGAAACATTCAAATCTTCTGTAAGCCACACCACAGAATGTTGTACCAAGTTTTATTTTCTACAGTTTTGTCCCTTCTTGGAAAAAAACCTTCCCCGGAGAGCTGTGGCCCCCATAACTGGAAATCACTCATCTAACACAACCCCTTTCACTGCACAGGTGATGATCTTGTAACTCAGATGGGTGTTTCCTAGTAATAGATTATGTTTATTGAGCACTTACTATATGCCAGGCAATTTCCTAAGTACTCCACGTGATTCATACATTTAATGCTTCCAACAATCTTTGGGTAGGAACTATCATTCCCCATTTTGCTGATAAGAAAACAGGCTCAGAGAGGTGAAGTCGAGGCCAGAGATCTATTAAGTGGGGACCCTGGGATGAGAACCCAGGCAGCCTGGCTCCAGAGCCTCCATTCCCAGCCACTGCTCTACACTATGCAGGGTCCTACAGCACTTGAACCCAGGACCCAGTGTGCTCCACGCCCAATCCCAGGATTTTCTCTCTCCACTGAACACCCTGCTGCCATAGCAACGGGACACAGCAACAGGGTCTTCTCCTGGATCCTAGTACATTTTCACGGTGGCCCTCGAGCCCACCTTTGCTTTCCGATCCCTGGGGCGATCAGAAAGCGAGGCCTCCCCTCAGCCAGCCAATGAGCCAAATGAAGCTATTTTGAAAGCGCCCCAGCTCAGTGCAGGCAGGCAGCCCCTCTTCTGCTGCTGCATCCTTTGTGCCCATCCCCCACCTCACCCCTTACCTTAAACGTAAAGCCAGAGGCCCATCCAGGCTGCCAGGATCCGAGGAAGCCAGAAACCTCCTCTGTGGTAGGAGAGGACTGCAGGCTGGGAAGCATTCCTCCTGAAATCCGCTCAATAATAACGAGGCCGTCTCACGGGCGAGTGATGGCATCTATCGGTGCCTTCTGTATGCACCACATTGGTCCTTCCCTAATGTTCTTGACCTTGACAAATCACTTGGTCCTTTGGTGGCTCATTGTTCTCATCTCTAAAGTGGGCTAATAATAGCAGCAAGAACTAAATTAGAGGATGTAGGTTTAAACATTTTTTTGGATAAAGCACTCCATGCTTGCAAGTGCAACACACACACACACACACACACACACACACACACACACACACACACACACACCCGCAGGCTGAGTTGGTCATTTAGATGTGGATTTAATTGTGTCCCCATCCTTATCCCTATACCCATAGCCCAATAAAAAGAAAAAAATCCAGGCGAGTTATCTATCTCTGATCTCTGGATCTACAATATATTAACTCTGAGGTTATACCAGCCACTCCGGCTGCAGGGTCTTTGGCATTTGGCAATCTTTGCCCTGGGAGAGACTGCTACATAGCCTGAGGCCCTCAGGGGGGTGCTGCCAGATGTAGAGGGAATTCGCAATGTACACTGTTCATGAGTTGTATAAATGCATGTGGTACTTGGTGTAATGGAATGGGGTGTATGGACACCTGAGTCATGGTCCTGCCTCTAACTTCCCTTTCCCCAAACCTCCGTTCCCTCATCTGTAAAATGGGGTGTGGGAGGAGGTCCCAGGCCCCTTCCAGTGTAACATTCTGTTTCAGGCTTTACTTCCTTTGCACGTTTGCCCTGTTCCTTTCCCCAGTCGTCAGGTTCTTCCTCTTCTGGGCTCTTCCCGCTCCCTTTTTGTGGTTAGTCTGGCCCCATCGCTTCTTGCTCAGAGACCTGTTCTGTTATTCCAGGAAGTGCCACGAGGGGGAGACCTCCTTTGGAAGTCCTGGGGTCAGGAAGGAAGCCAACTCAAGTGCAAGGCTAGGGAGGGAGTCAGCCAGTCCCAAGGGGCTCCAAGATCCAGACTGAAATGGAAAGTTGGGAGACCAAGGGAGGGGGTTCTAAGCTACAGAGACCATACTCCAAGCTCTTGAAGGACTGAGACCTTGCTTTGTGTTAATTCTTGTCCCTCTGTCATACACTTTTAAGTGCATATGGTGAGATTATCTCATTTGACCCTCAGTGTAATCCATGAGTCATGTGGTGCAGGTGGAATTATCTATTGCCTCCACAGTTGGGAGAACTAAAGCTCAGAGAGGTTCCAGGCTCACCCAGGGTCACACAGCCAACCTGGACCAGAGCTGTTGATGGCCCTAGTGTCCTGACCACTGGCCCGGGTCTCACTCTGCATGTCCCTGCCTCCTACAGGGTCTTGCCCCAGGCTGGACACATGGGGTACCTTCAGGGATGCTTCTTGAATGAATGAGTGGGCCCCCTGGACTAGGCTGCAACCTCCGTAGCATAAGCCTCCTCTGCCTTGCACTGGTGGCACATGCACAGAGCAAGTTGACAGCTTGGTTCCCCTTTCTACCCCTCACTCTCACCTTCCCAAATCATAGCGTCCTTACCACATCACTCCCATGATCAGGAAGTACTGGCACTACAGTCATGCCCTCGACAAAAGCCCTGCTCTCCTTTCTTTATCTTTCAAATCTTGCTCAGGTGTGTTGCCTCCTCCAGAAGGCCTCCTTTGACATCCCCTCCACCGTGGGAAGAGTTGGGATCATTTCCCTTCCTGCCCCCCAAATAAGTTTCCTGATTATAACACATCAATCATTGCTTAAAAATTATTAGATACTGGGACTTCCCTGGTGGTGCAGTGGTTAAGAATCCGCCTGAAAAAAAAAAAAGAATCCGCCTGACAATGCAGGGGACGTGGTTCGAGCCCTGGTCCCGGAAGATCCCACATGCCGCAGAGCCACTAAGCTCGTGTGCCACAACTCCTGAGCCTGCGCTCTAGAGCCCGCGTGCCACAACTACTGAAGCCCACGCGCCTAGAGCCCATGCTCTGCAACAAAGAGAAGCCACCACAATGAGAAGCCCGTGCACCGCAACAAAGAATAGTGCCCGCTCACCACAACTAGAGAAAGCCCACGCAGCAGTGAAGACCGAACGCAGCCAAAAATAAATAAATAAATTTTTATATATATTAAAAATTATTAGATACTAGTCTGAGCTTCCCCAGAGAGAGAACTGAGTCTTATTCATCTTGGACTCCCACTACCTATCAGGAGCTCAGCTCAGCCATCAAAGGCTAATCTTGGGTACCGCTCCCTTCTCCCCTCTACAGCAGCGCCTCTGCCCTGGGCACCCTTGTGTAAAGGCATTTGAAGCCTATTTGGCCTGAACGAATTAATGATTGATTAGCACACCCCTCACCTCTCACCTCTCCTGACTCCTCAAGTATCAGGAAAGGTGACAATTTCAGATTTCTGAAGATCCTTCAGAACCCTCCTCAGCCCACCTTCAGCCCCTCTAAACCACCAGTCCTCCATTCCTCATGGGGATATACACCGGCATCCCCCAGGCCCAGCTGGAGTCCCCCACAGGACTCTCAAAGCTGAGGGGACTTTCACTGGATCCAACTCACTTGTGCAGGTGAGAAAAGGAAGGCCCAGGAAAGGAAGATGACTAGGTCATTCCTTCATTTATTCATTCATTCAACAAATATTTACTGAGTGCCCACTATGTGTGAAGCTCTGTTCTCAGGCGGAGACTCTTTAAAAAGCCTCTGCCTTCACAGCGTCTACAATCTAGTGGGAGGAGATAGACAAACAAATTAGCAGGTAAATATGTAGCATATGTTAGATGGTGATAAAAGTTACTGAGATGTGTAAAGCAGAGGAAGGGAGATGGGGAGGCTGTGTGTATTGGTGGGAGGTAGAAAAAGCCTTAACAAAGTGAGCAAGAAAGCACTATAGGAATCTGGGAAAAGATTATTCCAGGCAAAGGGAATAGTAAGTGCAAAGGCCCTGAGGCAGAAGTGTGCTGTCCTGCCTGTAGAACAGTGAGAAGGCCAGTGTGACTGGAGTAGAGTGAGGGGGAGAGGAGTGGGAGGGAAGGGCAGAGTGGTGATCAGATCATCTAGGGTCTTGGAAGGACCCTTTTCTCTGAGTGAGATGTGCAGCCATTAGGTTTTTGAGCAGAAGAGGGACAGGATCTGACTTTGGTTTTAAAAAGATAACCCTGGCTGCTCTGTTGAGAACAGACTAAGGAGGACAAGGGATGCAGAGTGACAAGTTAAGAGGTGTTGTAATATTCCAGGCAAGAGAAGATGGTGGGTCGGAACAGGGGGGTAAATGGGGAAGTGGTGAAGGGTAGCAGAATCTGGACATATTTTGAAGGCAAAGTGAACAAGATTCCCTAAAGCATTTGGATGAATGATGACAGAAAAAGAGAGGGGTTGAAAATAACTCTAAGATTTTCTTTCTGAGCAACTGGAAAGATGAAGTTGCCCTTTTCGGAGATGGAGAAGACAGAAAGGAGCAGGTCTGGGGGGAGAAGATCAGAATTTCAAAGTTGGACAAGTTTTGTTCGAGATGCCTGCTACACGTTCAGGTGGAGACAGGAAACAGGACTGACAGGTCGGCAGATCAGGAGAGAGGTTATGAGAGAGCTAAGAGAACAAAAACAAAATCTCACGCCTCCCGACTTTCCACAGTACAGAAAAGACTCTCCCGTGACTTGGAGAAGTTAAAATACCTGCTCTCAAAACCGAGGGCGCAAAGAGAGGAAATACGGTAACCCTGAGCGCACGCCCCCAGCCCCAGCCGTCCCAAAGCACCAAGCAAGAGCAGGTCGAGGGGAGGGGGCTGGCTATCCTGGGGCACTTGGGCGAGGCCCGAGGGGGCCAGGGCTCCGCACACACGCCTCAGGGGCGGGGCGGGGGCTGCTCGGACTCGGGGGCGGATCTTCCCCGAGGTCTGGGTTTCTTCTCCCGGCAACGGTCTTGACTCGTTTCCTTGAGTCACCGTCAGATATTTATTTAACCTCGTAGTTCAGCCTCCCTGGGGCCGGCAGGAGGGATGGAGGCAGGGCGGGAGAGGCTGGCGGAGATGGGGAGCAAGCGGGGAAACATTTTCTTCCCTCTGCACAGGCCGCGGCTGCCTCGTTCACTCGTGGGGTCCCACTTTGGGCCCCCAGACCTCCGGGGGATCTGCCAGCCCCTTGGAGTTACGGGAATTCAGGAATCACGCTAGTCCACCCCTATCGTTTTAAGAACGGAGGAAACCTGGGGAGGGGTAGTAACTAGTCCAAGGTCCTACAGTGAGTCCGAGGTCGTGCCAGGCTGCGAGTCTCTGGGATCCTTCAAATGAGCACCCGAGGCCCCGCGGTGCCAGGGGAGCCGACAGACCTGAGTTCTGACCAGCCTCCTGACTTTGGGCGAGACACTTCCTCTCAGCGTGCCTCCGCTTCTCGGTCTGTAAAAAGGGAGTCATCACTCTTACACCCCCTTCCCTGACTTGTCGAGGGATGTTTTAAAATAATGTTTTAAAAATGCCAGCTGCCATTTGCCGAGCGAGGCTGGCACTGTCCTGGGCGTCTCGACGGGGCCTACTCGTCTCCAGCTCTGCACACTCCGCCACTGGTCTAGCCAGTGAGGATGAGGGGCTAGAGAGAGGGGCGCGGGGAGGCCCGAACCCAGCTCTCAGGCAGCAAGGAGCCCCCCACCCCCCAAGCCACGGCGCCCGCCACTGGCCTAGGGATCAGTGCTGGGGGCACTAGGGGAGGGGAAGCTGGAGGCTGAGACGGAGCGGAAGTCCCCGCTCGGAGGCCCCACTTCCCCTCCCCCCGACCGGCCCCGGGGCAGGTGAAGAGGGGACCGGGCTCCGCTCCAGGTGGCGGGGCAGCGACGGGGGTGGGGAAAGGCAACAATAGCACTTTTATTTGGGACTGTTTGGTTCTGAGCGGGTGGGCGGAGGAGGGGGAGGCCGACGGGACTGCGGGGAGAGGGGTGGTGAGCGGCATCTGGCGACACACCTGCCCCTTCTTAACCCTTGCGTGCTGGGGCCGGGCGCTCCGCGGGGAAGGCGGGCGGACGACGGGGGACGAGACCCGGGCAGGGAGTGCGCGGCTGCCAGGACGGCCAGCCTCCCGGGGTCCCGGGCCAGGCCCTGCGGGCTCGGGGAGCGCAGGGACGGGGACCCGTGGCGGGACAGCAGGGAGGTCCCGGTGCCCTGGACTGTGCCATCGACCGGCATTGGCCTCGCGCGCAGCCCGCGGCTCCGGCGTCGGCCTCCAGCGCGCCAGCACGCCTCGGGCGGGATCGGGAAGGCGAGGGGTGGCTCCAGGGCCTCGGCGCGGATTCCCCGCCGCCCTCGGGCCGTTCCGGGAAGCCGGCCTTCCGGAGGCGGCGCGGCGGCCACGGCCGTGCCAAGGGCGCGGGGCTCGGGCCAGGCCCAGCGGGCGGCTGCCGGGCGGGGGAGCGTAGCGCTCGGCGCGCCCTCTGGCGCTAAACGCTTCCTGGCGCGGCGCTGCAGGTGAGCTGGGCGCCTGGCGCTCCCCACCCGGCCCGGGCCTCGCCGACGCTCCCCACCCGCCGGAGCCCGGGCTGTCGAGCCCCGCGCTGCACCTGCCCGCCCGCGGACCCCGGCCCGCCCGCGGACCCCCACCCCACCTCCCAGCCCCGGGCTGGCGCGCTCGCCCGCCGCACAATCGGAGCTTGTTTGTGGGCGGAGGAGCCGCGCCGGGTGCGGCGGCCCCGCGCCAGCCCACTGATCCCATAAAATATTATTTGTGTTTAAAAATTCCAGTAATTGGCTATGCAGCCGCTTTTTCCGAGCCTTGTGCCAAGCTCAGTAAAATCACAGTCCGGCTACGGTTATTTTCATCATGCAAATTCGCATTTCTGTAAACAGGGTTAAATCCTCAGGAAGAGGTTGGCTGGAACCAGAGAGGAAAAGCAGAGGGTTGTGTTCCCGAGCCTGGGAGTTGGTCAAACTAGGTCTCCATTCCTGTGGTGACCTGGTAATTGGGGAGAGTTATTCAGATAATCCTCCCCAATCTCTTTGCCTTGAGTACCAGTGACTAGACTCTATTGGTTAAAATCCCTGGTTTCCTTAACTTCCCCTTCCCCTTTCCTATCTGAATAACTTAACATCAAATCATGGAATCGTAATTCTTTTCTCCTTTTTTTAAATCACAGGAGCAAACTGAGGCTCAGAGAGGGGAAGGGATTTGCCCAACGTCACACAGCACGTTTGTGCAAGAGCCCGGGCTAGCACATAGATTGCCTGACTGCCCAGCCATCAGGACCCCTGTAGTGCTGGGAAGAGGGGGAGGCTGGTGCAGGTGCCCAGTGCAGCCAGCATACTGAGCCCCAGGGCCTGGCTCTGGGATGCTGACTCTGGGTGCAATAACACCCTCCCTCTCCCAACATACTTCCCATCCCTCAGGAGCCGGGAGCTGCCTGGAGGGGAGGAGGGGGAGGTAGTCCCTGCCAGAGCCTTGGAAACCCTGAGTAATGGACAGGGGAGCCTCTGCCCTGCCCCACCCAGCGATGGCTGCTGTCTGCAGTAGGGAGAACCACACACGTGGGAAGAATGGATTTCTTAAACAGATGCTGAAAGGGAGCCCAGATTCTGAAGCTGGAAGGAGAATTGGGGCTCAGAAAAGAGTAAATAATAGTATACTATTTGTAATATAATATTGTATTATATATATTATTGCTGTATTGTATTGACACTTAATATGTACCAGGCACTACTGCACAGTGTGTCTCATGTAATCCCCACAAGTCTAGCAGGTGGCTATCAATATTATACCAACTTTCCAGACGAAGATACTGAGGCTCTGAGAGATTAAGTCACTTGCCCAAGGTTGCCAGTAAGGAAAGCCCTTTTTCTGGGGATTTTTGTGAATGGAGGACATCTGGGTTTCCTTCACCAACCCCAAGGTTTTCATACCGGCCCAGCCTCGTCCTGCCTCCCTCCATTTACCCCTGCAAACCTTTGTGCAGGCTACCTCCTTATCCTGAATGTTCCTCCTCCCTCCTGTTCTCAGTGTTCTCCATCGCCTCCCCTTCTTCAAACCCTAGGCCCCTCAGCCCCAGAGGCTGAGGAATATCTGCGTAGATAAACTCTGTGCAATGCTGCTCTTAGACCAGCAACTCAGGCAGGTAAAGGAAATCAGGTTATGAAGCTCTTTGCATAAAGACAACAAAATTTCTTTTCCCAAGAAAACTGGCTGTGTGCTTTAGTAGTGACCCCTCCATGCACACACACACACACACACACACACACACACCAAAAACAGGAGTCTCGGTTGTGGTTCAAAAGAAGGAAAATATTTCTGGTCATTCGGGATTATTTTGCAGCAGAATGGGCAGCCTTGTGAGGCACTGAGCCTCCTGTCACTACAAATGTCTCAGCAGAGGCTGGAGGTCCCCAGCCCAACGGTGCTGCCAAAGAAATTCCTGAATCCTCCTCGGCTTGTTTGCTCGGAAATAGATGCAAAGCTAGGATTCCAGCTACATTACTGTACAAATACAGGTCCTACTTGTAATCAGATTGAATTCAGAGTTAGTGTGTAAGTTTCTCTTCGATCTCTGATTTGAAATACCATCGAGGTGGCCGATATCAATGGGAGAAGGAAGAAGGAACCTCAGGTGGGAGGAAAGCTTCTGGGGGTGAGAAGGGATACGTTGTGGTGGCAGTCCTTGAGAAGTCCATTGTGTTGGGGAGGGGGTCCTTGAGAAGATGGGGCATCCTTGAAAGAGAAAATGGAAAATAGTGTCTAGTGGATTCTAGGGGAGGGAAGGGGTAAGCAGCAGAAGACTCTAGCATGAGGAAGTAGAAGAGAAAGCCAGTACCTAAAGTCCCCAGGGCCTAGCGGGGGTCCCTGGAGGGCTCCCTCCCCCTGGGAGCTCATCACAGCCCTCTAGATTTCCTGCCTTCAGCCTTGCTTCCTGCTCAAGTGGGCCCTTGAGTGTGTTGTGTTCAGGTGAGGGTCCTTCCTCCTCCCAGCTCTGTGAGGCCTGGACATGGGTTTTGGGGCCCAGGGGTGTATGAAGGATGCCCCTTCCTGCCCATGCCTCTGCCTAACTCAGGGTCCTAACATCCTTCTTCCCAGAGCTCATCACAAGAATTAAGATGTGGGTGACTGCCTCATCCCTCAGGGCAGGAAAGATGTCCTTCAATGAGCTGAGGGCCATCTGAGGGGCCGTCTGTGGCACAGGACCTGGGAGAGATTGGGGTACAGTGGACTCCCAGAAAGTCTGCCCAGGCCAGGCTTGGTGAAGCCATGACGGCTTCTTGGGGTGTATTACCTACAAATACGTTGTCCCAATGAGATTTGGAGGCATGGCTGGCACCTTTGAGCTCATTTCTTTTGGGACCTTGAAGCACTGAGAAGGGGGTACCTCTTCCCTCCCAGGCCCCTCTCCCACCCCAGAGAGGGTAGGATGGAGTGGGGTGGCTTCCATAACCTAGATGGGGATGCTACTTATTGCTACTGGGGTTAAAGACCTAATTTTAATGTTTTACGTGATATTGGTATTAAAATTACTTTTTGGAGAGTCCGTATCTTTTTTTGATACATAAGAAATATTTATGGCTGAAGTGGTATGTCTGTGATTTGCCTCAGACATAATATGGGTAGAGATGGGACAAAATTGGCCATGAATTTCTTGTTGTTGAGGCAGAGTGATGGGATACAGAGGGGCTCTTACACTATTCTGTCTAATGTATGTTTGAAACATCTGGAGTAAAAGTTTAAAAATAACAAAACAGGGCTTCCCCGGTGGCGCAGTGGTTGAGAATCTGCCTGCTAATGCAGGGGACACGGGTTCAAGCCCTGGTCTGGGAGGATCCCACATGCCACGGAGCAGCTAGGCCCGTGAGCCACAACTACTGAGCCTGCGCGTCTGGAGGCTGTGCTCCACAACAAGAGAAGCCGCGATAGTGAGGGGCCCACGCACCGTGATGAAGAGTGGCCCCCGCTTGCCACAAGTAGAGAAAGCCCTCGCACAGAAACGAACACCCAACACAGCAAAAATAAATTAATTAATTAAACCACATTAGAGAATGGCTGAAAACACTTTAAAAATAATAATAATAATAAAACAAGACTCAGTCCCAGTCACCCCATCTGGAAGCTGTTCTTTTTCTTTTTCTTTTTTTTTTTTTTTGCGGTACGCGGGCTTCTCACTGCTGTGGCCTCTCCCGTTGCGGAGCACAGGCTCCGGACGCGCAGGCTCAGCGGCCATGGCTCACGGGCCCAGCCGCTCCGCGGCACGTGGGATCTTCCCGGACTGGGGCACGAACCCGTGTCCCCTGCATCGGCAGGCGGACTCTCAACCACTGCGCCACCAGGGAAGCCCTGGAAGCTGTTCTTGATTGCTCTCACACCCCCCCTGGTATCTGCTCCTGCTCTGTAGGTGTCTTGGGCCTCTGTTCACAGCCAGCCTGTGGAGACATCCTCGGAGTGGTCACCATTGCAGCATCCTCCCTGTGAAGGTGCTCGGCCTCAGAGAGGGAAGAGCTGCCCCCATCCTCTGTGCCTATGTGCTTTTCTTACCCTGAGTTTACGGATGAGAAAACATAGATTAAGAGAACTTTCCCTCCCGATCCATTTCCCCAACTGTTCACCTCCCATCCACACGGATATCTCAGATGTAATAGAACCAAAACAGAGCTCTGGTGTGCCTTCCCACACCTCCTCCCCCAAGCTTTCCCACTCAGAAAATGGTGCTCACATCTCCCAGTGAGCCCAAAGCTCAGCCGTCCTCCTTGATTTCTCCCTTCTCCTCACCCTCACCCCTCCTCTCCAACCCATCAGCCAGTCCTGCAGGGTCAAATCCATCCTTTGTCACCACTTTCACTGCTACCCACGAGGCCAGTCCATCTTCCCTCCAGCCTGACCTCTGCTCAGCCTCACTGACCTCCTGCCCCCACCCTCATCCTCACCCACCCCTTCTCAGAGCAGCACCCCTTCTCAGAGGAGCATTAATCCAATGGTGTCACCCTTCTCTTTCCAACGGCCCCCAACTGCACATACAAGGAAATTGCAATACCTCACCATGGCCGACAGCATCCTACATACACAGTGTGGCCTTTCGACAGCCTCTCCCCTGCATCTCTTCTCATTCCCCGCTCTCTTCCCTGCTCCCATTTCCTCTGCACGATCTGTCCCTCTGCCTGCTGTGCTTTCCTCAGTTCCTTCTCATCCTGCAGGTTCAACTTCCATGCTATGCTTTTGGGTGACCACATGTCTTAGCCCTTTGTAAATTTTCTTGCAATTCGTTTGCAATTGTTTTATGCACCCATTGATTTTCTTTTTTTTTAAATTAATTAATTAATTTATTTATAGCTGAGTTGGGTCTTTGTTGCTGCACGCGGGCTTTCTCTAGTTGCAGTGAGCAGGGGCCACTCTTCGTTGCAGTACCCAGGCTTCTCATTGCAGTGACTTCTCTTGTTGTGCAGAGCACGGGCTCTAGGTGTGCAGGCTCCAGTAGTTGTGGCACGCGGGCTCGGTAGTTGTGGCTCTTGGGCTCTAGAGTGCAGGCTCAGTAGTTGTGGCGCACGAGCTTAGTTGCTCCGTGGCATGCGGGATGGATCTTCCCAGCCCAGGGCTCGAATCTGTGTCCCCTGCATTGGTAGGCGGATTCTTAACCACTGCGCCACCAGGGAAGCCCTGATTTTCTTTTTGTCTGTGTCACTCCACTAAAATGTAAGCACTATGAGGGCAGGAAACGTGACGATCTCCTCAGCACAATTGGTCCAGCATTGGCCTTGGCACACAAAAGGTGTTCAAAAGTTCTGCACTGGATCAATAAATGAATCCTCGTCTACCCTCCATTACCCCTCAACAGCCAAGGCAACGACAGGAACTCGGTAACGACGTTGCAGGCCATTTAGTTACCATCCTGATCCATCCCTGAACCTTTCCAGACTTTCTGAGAGGCCTCAGCGCCAGGGCTTTCTTTGAGCCTGCTCTAGGCTGCCTGCCATCTGGCCACCTCGGCCTTCTCTCCCGCTTCTGCCCTCCCCAGGCACACCCTCACCCCCACGCACACACACACACACACACACTCACTCACCAACAAGCCTGGAATAAAGCTTCATTTCTAAAACACCTACTACAGGCCAGGTGCAGCTAGTCCTCCCAACCAGCTCCAGAGGACGGATTAAAAAATGATTAGAGGGCTTCCCTGGTGGCACAGTGGTTGGGAGTCCGCCTGCCGATGCAGGGGACGCGGGTTCGTGCCCCAGTCCGGGAAGATCCCACATGCCGCGGAGCGGCTGGGCCCGTGAGCCATGGCCGCTGAGCCTGCGCGTCCGGAGCCTGTGCTCCGCAACGGGAGAGGCCACAACAGTGAGAGGCCCGCGTACCGCAAAAAAAAAAAATGATTAGAATCTTTCCCAAAGGAAAAGACATGGCCCAAAGAGGCTAAATCATTTGCCCAAGACCACACTAGTGAGCAGTGAAAGATGCATTGAAATCCAGGACGGTCTGATTTGCTTCAACGTTCCCGGCTAGCGAGCAGGGCTGTGAGAAGGGCTTAAACCCTCCCTGTAGCCTGCTCATGCCTCCTTCGACACCCCGTCTTGCCCTTCAGCCCCGGGGTTCCACCAGGAGAAGAAGGTAAGAATTCAGGACCCCAAAAGTTAGAAATCCTGGGAGGGTAAGGGCAGGGTGATGGTGTGGGGGCATGTGAGGTTTGGTCTTGGGTAGGAACAGAGCTCTGGCTTCAGGGGGGCATGTAAAAGGAGGGGTGGTAAAAGGGAAAGACGGCCAGAGAGGTTGATGGGACGTCTAAGCGCCCCAGTTCTGAATGCGTCTGTCTCCTTGCATCGCCCGTCACACAGCTCTGCTCAGGAGGTTGGAGGTTTGCCACCTTCGCTTGGGCAGGGCAGGGAGGGGACCCTTACTCACTCTTTGACCTACCTGCCTGTAGTCCTCCCACAGCCCACCTGATAGGCCAAAGTCTCCCTGGAGCTGAGGAGAGAAGAGGAGGGGCAGGTGGGATGGAGGTGTTCTGCTCAGCTTTGGGAGAGAAGGCGGGGTGAGCGGGGCCCCGCAGCCGGGAAGGAGGGAAGCAGGACGGGGCAGCAAACTAGGAGTGAGAAGCCTGGGCTGGCGGAGGCCTGGGCTGGCGGAGGCCTGGCCCCTCTGCCTGTCCTGTGAGGAGGGGCTCTGGTGGGGGGGGGAGAGAGCAGAGGCCCAGGGGGACAGCTGTCAGAAGTGCCTCTCCCATGCAGTTCAGCCCAGCCTGGGAAGGGAAGTGGGGAAGGGGCCCTGTCACCAGGAGACCCTTTGTACTGCCAGCTTCTAGCAGCAGAAATAGCCCCTCTCTAATCCTCAGCCTCCCACTCTCAGACCCGATAGGAATTCACCCCCCTCTCTGGGCCCCAGGCCTGTAGGGTGGGGCAGTAGGAGCTGTGGGCCACCCCGACACGGGCCACCCTGAGTGTCAGCAGACTCTTGCCCCAACTTCAGACCCTGGTCCCATTCCAGCCTGGGAGGGGAGTGCCAGGGATCAAAGGGCTAGGTCGGGCTGGTCCCTGGCATCCCTGAGAGCCCTTCCTGCCGCTAGGCCCCTCTCCTGCCCCATGGATGGGTTTATCATCCCATGCCAACCCCTTCTGTGCTCCTCTCTCCTTCCTTTTCCACACACCCTCTTCCCACACGCATGAAGGGGAAGGTCATGGACACTGGGCTCAGAAAAACTCTGTTCAAATCCTGACCTTGCTTCTAAGTAGCTCTGTGGCCTTCAGCAAGTCGCTTAGTCTCTCAGAGCCTCAGTTTCCCTGTGTCTAAAATGTCATCTCTAAAAATCATGAACGTAGGAGCTAGACTGACCTCATGATGTCTTAGGGAAGACGCAGAGACAGGATGTCTGGGAAGCCAAAAGCACCTCACAGCATTCTCGACGGGGCTCTTTTCCAGGGAGGGGAAGCCCTGGCGAACTTCCTGGAGGTGGCTGAGGGGCCAGCAGGGGTCGCTGTGAGTGCGCAGGCCCACCGGGACCTTCCTGGGGCCGTGGGGAGGGGGTGCCGGGTGTGGAGAGGGCAATGGAGCGTCTGTGAGCTGACACCCACCCACCCCCAAACACGCACCTCCCATCCTGTCTCCTGTTCCTCTCAGCCCAGGGCAAGACTCGGGCCGCACCTCCCAGCTCTCCCCGCCCCCCAGGCCCCCCTGACCCACCCCAGGGTGGGCTGGTTTCCCCTTGGGGGGCCGGGGGCCAAGAATGGGCGCGTCAACTGGGGCAAATTAACACGTAGGAAAACACCCCGGCACCTGGAGAAACAGGAGCTGGGGCCGGGGGAGGGCGGCCAGAGCCTTGGAAGTCAGAACCCGAACGGAGCGATAATTCACCCGAGTGTCCGAGGCCTCCCGCCCGCTCCCCACCCCCGCCGCTCAGCCTCCGGTTTCAAAGGCGGACAAACAGCACACTGTGCTGGTCCCGGCTCCCTCGCTAAATCTTCCTGTCTTCAACTTCTGGTAACTTGAGCCAGCGGAGCTGACCCTCTCTCGGGGGCCTGATGGGTACTGGGAGAGGGGGGAAGGCAGTGGGAGGAGGGGGGAGGGGAAGAAGGCGAGGAGGAGAGGGGAGGAGAGGGGGAGGGGGTGGAGGATGCCGACCAGTCCCGCTGGGGCCTCAGCCCTCACCCATTCCTTCTGGATGGGCAACCTCTGGGCCCCCACCTCCGGCCAGCTGCCCCCATCCTTCCACTTTGGGACGGCTGTGGGGGGGGGGCAGATGTTGCTTTAGAGTAAGCCTTTGCTTTCACATACACTGCAGGTTCGGCCTGTGTTTGCGATTCTAGATGCTTCTGAGCAGTGAGCAGAGTGTGAGTCTGTGTGTGAGAGGGGATGGGGGAGGCTGTTGTGAGCTCACACCTCAGCATGTGGAAAGGTCATTTTTGTGCTTGAGTTGGGAACAGAGATGGGAAAGACCAAGGAGTTCCTTCCCCCTCCCCTCCTCCCCTCCCCCTCCCCTCCCCCTCCCCTCCTCCCTCCCCCCTCCTCCCCGTCCCCTCTCCTCCTCCCCGTCCCCCTCTCCTCCTCCCCTCCCCCTCTCCTCCTCCCCTCCCCCTCTCCTCCTCCCCTCCCCCTCTCCTCCTCCCCTCCCCCTCTCCTCCTCCCCTCCCCCTCTCCTCCTCCCCTCCCCTCCCCTCCCCTCCTCCCCTCCCCTCCCCTCCCCTCCTCCCCTCCCCTCCCCTCCCCTCCCCTCCCCTCCCCTCCTCCCCTCCCCCTCCCCTCCTCCCTCCCCCCTCCTCCCCTCCCCCCTCCTCCCCTCCCCCTCCTCCCCTCCCCCCTCCTCCCCTCCCCTCCCCCTCCCCCTCCCCTCCTCCCCTCCCCTCCTCCCCTCCCCTCCCCCTCCTCTCCTTCCTCCCCCCTCCCCCTCCTCCTCCTTTCACCCCTAGGGGAAAGTGAAGTAACCCAGGAAGAGCCTCCCACAGCCACTCCTGACCTGAGGCAGGGCTGAAGGCGTTGCTGCCTGCCCAGAGTCCTCCATGGCTCTTTGAACAAGTGAGCATGCCTGGGAGTTTGGCCTTGTGGAAGCAATCGTGGGGAAGCCCTATCCCCTCTTTGAGCGGGTGCAGGGGTGTTCACCTGGAGAGGTGTGCCTCGCCCCCTCCCGTTGGGATTTCCAGCGGGAGGGCCTATTTCAAGGCCCAGGGTGGAGTGGGTTCTCAAAGCACAGGGGAGCCGGAGGCTTCCGGGAAGAGCTGAGGACATTTAATTAAGAAGGCGCAGACTGGATGGGGAAAGGGTCAAGATTTGATTGATGGGGGCAAGGGTAAGAACAGAGGTGAAGGGCAGGGCTAGGGCTGCAGTTGAATCAGGGGTCAGAGAGTAAGAGTGAGATTTGAGAGTCAAGAAATAGTTAGGGGGGAGGTTTCATGTAGTGGCAGGTCTAACTGGAGGGGTGGACCTAGAGTTGGCATTAGGATTCAGAGTAGGGAACCGTGCTGGGACAAGGCACGATGGTAAGCACAGAGTTCATTCATGCCGTTACCAACCAACAAACATTAATTGAGCATCTCCCATATGCCAGGTACTGTTCTACTTGCCGGAAATATATAGCAAAACACAAAACTCGGCCCCCTCCGAGGTTACGTGCCAGTGGTGGAGGCAGATAATAAAATTTAAAAGTGGGTAAGTCATATGTGAGATGGTGGTAAAAGCTTCAGAAACAAAGCTGGGAAAGGGGACAGGGAGTGATGGGGCACATCTTGCAGTTTTTAATATGCCCTCACTGAGAAGGTGACATTTGTGTCAAAACCTCCAGGAGGCAGGGAAGCAAGCCAAGCAGATATCTTGGTGAAGAGCATTCTAAGCAGAGGGAACAGCAAACGCACAGTCTCTGCCGTGTAAAGTACACCCGGCACGTTCAGTTCAAGGAACAGCAGAGATAGTGAGGCTGGAAGTTGGGGGGGGTGTAGAGTGCGGGGGAACAGGAGCGAGGAGGCGAGAATGGCGAGAGGCTGGGGTCAGGCTTAGATCAGAGTCGGGGTCTGTGTCAGCTCTGTCTTCTCCCTCTGAGTAATGGGCAGAGGACAGCATGTAGGCAGGGGCCAGCGCGGAGGAAACGATAAAGGTGGGAGACAGCGGTGGGGGGCCCGTGACGCCAGCCCGCCCCTGGGAACTCCAGGCCAGGAGAGCCTCTGCTTGGGCTGGGGCATCTGACTTAAGGGCCCTCCTGGTCTTATCCAGTATCTCCCCTCCACAGCGTGAGACACCGCTTCACCTGGAGCTTGTCTTCAAGAACTTTGTCACCCACCCTCCATTTGTTTGCTAATAAAAAGATGGAGGGGGGGGCCTGTCTGCCTTCTCCTGATGACTAGCCTTCTCCTCCCCTTCTCCCCTGCCTGCCTCCTCTCCCTCTCCTTTCTCTCCCCGAGAGCTGATGCAGTTAATTGGAGCGTCTTGGAAGTGCACATTAACACGCAGAGCGCCAAGGAGACGTCTTGGCAGCGAAATATCATTATCACTTCTTGAGCTCCAGCCAAAATCCCCTCGCGGTCAAAACACAATTCTTTAAACTAAACAATTAAGATTTGTGCAAGTGTGGCTGCCATGAGGTATCAGGCTGGGAGCGGTTGCCCCTGCCAGTGTCAGCAGAAGTTAGCAACCTGCTCTGTGCTCCGAGCCAGGTGATGGGCTGGGCGTCTCCCGGGAAGGAGGATAACAGCAGGCCCAGTGGAGGCCTGGCCGCCAGGAACAACCTGCCCCCATCCTTAGAAGCATGAGGATTTTGAAATGCCAGACCCCCAACCCCTTTCATTCCCTGCTCTTACCAGCCGATCTGCAGAAGCCCCAGGCCCTAGAATGAAGATCACTGGACGCCACAGCGCCCCTTGTGCCTGGGGCTGGAAGTGCTCGAAGTCACAGGTTAAGTTTCCCTGATTCCTGGTGCACTGTGCCCCCTTCCTAGAGCCCAGGCTCATGCCCACCCCCTCCAGCTCAGCCCTCTGACACTAGTCACACACAGGGCCATGCACACCACACAGCCGAGTTTGGAGCAGAGAGATGCTGGACCACCACTCCAGCTCTGCCCCATAATGTGTAGTTTCCACCCTGCCCAGCCCTCAGTGAGGACCCTCAGTATGTTCATGGGGTGAAATCTGGGCTACGAATCTCACTGATGTGTTGCAGAGTAACTGCCTCTCTCTGGACCTCAGTTCCCATTTCTATACCATACAATTTAGGCCTGATATTGAAGATTCTTCAAGTTCAAGAATGCTTTATACATTCTTTGGTTTTCTGTACCAATTGCAAGGGCCACGGAGGTGTTCAGATAGCAGGCTCAGAGAGCCCTCTCCTTCCACGCGTGGAAAAGTTCCTCTTGTGCTGTGCATTTCAGCGAACCAGTTCAATCAGATGCTTGCCATGCCCTGGACACGGGAAGTCAGGAAACCAGAGACGGTCCCTCTGTCTCCAGCTATTTTGAAATGTCTCTCTCCAGACTACCAAGGAAGCTTGGGTCTGTTGAAGCCTGACAGCCTGGGTTCAATCCAAGCTCCCTACTCAGTAGCTATGTGACCTTGGGCAAGATGCTGAACCTATGCCACAGTTTCCTCATCTGTAAAGTGGGGTTAACAATAGAACCCACCTCTTAGGGTTGATAGAAAGATGAAATGAGATAAAATATGGAAACCAGAACAGTGCCTAATTCATAGAAAGCACTCAATGAATAGTAGCTATTATTATTTCTGTGGCTTTTCTAGTGGGAAACTATGGCAGCTTGGCTCTAAAGATGGCATCTCAATTAACGATGCTTGTCTACATTCATACTCTTCTTTTTTTTTTTTTTATAAATTTATTTATTTATTGGCTGCATTGGGTCTTCGTTGCTGTGCGCGGGCTTTCTCTAGCTGCAGTGAGCGGGGGCTACTCTTTGTTGCAGTGCGCAGGCTTCTCATTGCGGTGGCTTCTCTTGTTGCAGAGCACAGGCTCTACGTGTGTGGGCTTCAGTAGTTGTGGCTCACGGGCTGTAGAGCACAGGCTCAGTAGTTGTGGCGCACGGGCTTCATTGCTCCGCAGCATGTGGGATCTTCCCGGACCAGGGCTCGAACCCATGTCCACTGCATTGGCAGGCGGATTCTTAATCACTGCGCCACCAGGGAAGTCCCTCTGCATTCATACTCTTGCATAGATCCCTGTCATATTAAATCTGGGACAGCCCAGGGTAACCAATAGTATATGGCAAAAGTGACTTCCAAGGCTAGGCCAGAAAAAGCTTTTTTGCCTGGGCCTCTTGATAGGTTCACTGTCGGGCAACATGTAAGAAGTCCAGCTCCCCTTAGCCCACCATGCTGTGAGGAAGCCCAAGCTAGCCACATGGAGTGGCCACAAGGAGAAAGAAAAGATGTGTCTGGCCAAGCACGCAGCTGAGATGCCAGACAGCTTGGGCATCCCCCCGTCCAGTCTTCAGATGACCCCAGTCCCAGCTGCCACCTGATTAAACCCCACAGTTAACCCCAAGCAAGAACCGTCCCACTGAGCCCAGTCAGCCCATGGAACTATGACAGATAAAAAAATAAATCTTCATTTTAAGCAACTGAGTTTTGAGGTGGTTTATTTCACAAGAACGGACCTTGTAGTCAGGTTGAGTCAGAGTTGGAAGGAGCCCTGGTGATCTTAATTTGAATCAAATCCCAATCAAATTAATTTGTCACTTGCCTTCCCTTAACCTCACAATGGTTTTGTGTCATGTTTGAGTAAAATCCAAAGTGCCCCCTAAGGCCTAGCAGCCCTACATGTCCCCCACTCTCCCTGGGACCTCGTCTCCCGTCACTTTTTTCTTCCCTTCCTCTGCTCCAAAGGACTCAGGCCTTCTAGTCATTCCTTGAACACACCAAATAGACTCCTGCCTTAGGGCCTTTGCTAGTGCTGGCCCCTCTGCTGGGAGCGCTTTTCCCCCTCATTTTCTCACAGCTCGCTCCTTCACTTTATGCAGGTCCCTGATCAAAGGTCAAGCCCTTTGTGGGGTGGGGTTCTTTCCTGAAATAGTGACCCCCCCCAGTCCTTCCAATATCCCTTTCTCTCCCCTTCCCTGCTTTATTTTTCCTCAGGTTACTTGTTGCTACCTGCTGTAACAGTACACATTTATTTATGCATTCATGTACTGTCTCTCCCTTCCACTAGAATGTACGCTCCATGAGGGTAGGAATTTTGTTTCTCTGTTGACCACGGAGCTCTGGGACCTGGAACAGGGCCTGACGCATAGTAGGTCTCAAGCAACACTTGTAGGATAAATGAAACTTTTCTGTCCCGGGGAAGGGAACCGAGGCCTAGAGATGGGACAGGGACTTGCCCAAGGTCACACAGCTCCCCAGCCTGATCCTGGCCCAGGGCCCTCCCTCCCCAGTTGCCTTCATGCACACCTGCATCCCCCAAAGGGCCCCTTCTCTCCTTTGCCTACCAAGCAGCAGCGGCCACTCCCCTCTGTCACTCAGGGGGGCCAATAGCCCTCAGCTCCTTTAGTTGTTTCTGTCAAACAGCATTTACAATAAACTTTGTTTGAACTTTTGTCTAAGTGATAATAATAATAACACAATAATTATATGGAGTCTAACATACAGCCAGCTGTATTTAATTAAAGCTGTAATTTCACTAAGGGTTTCTGGAAACAGAGTAAACCGCAAGAGTTGTACCACCCGTACCCCTCATTGGGGATTACAGCTGCTCAGGAGCGGGGTGGCTGGAGCAGAGGCCCCAGAAGCCAGAGGCCACCAACAGGGTCCAGCTTCCGGAGTCTGCATGCTCCCATCTTGGAGCCACGCAGAGGTGGGTCTGCGGTGGCCTCGGGCCAAAGACTGAGTCTGGAACTGCTCAGAACATGTGTGCGGATTTCTTCTGGCCTTTGCTGGCTCATGAGAAAGTAGTTTCTCTCAAGACTCTGGAAGAGAGGGCTCGAGAGCCAGAAAGACACAAAACAGGAGCAGGGAAGATGGCTCGGAAGGCCGGAAGCCCGGGGTAGGGGAGAAAGGGAAGGAGTTAGTGCCAGCTGAGGGAGGGCAGGCCGGGCGTGGATTCAGTCAGCGAAATTTTGCTCAGTGCATGTCATGTGCCCAGCACTATGCGGGGTTAAGGAGACTCGGCTTTTGTTCTGCTGAGAGTTTGGGAGACAACCTTTTATACCAACCACAAGAGGAGCCCTCCAAGAGAGGATTGGGTAGCCTAGTGGCTAAGAGCCCTGGCTCTGGGGCCGGAGTATGCATGTTCAAATCCTAGCTCTGCCCTTCTAGGCTGGGTTTGCCTTTTCACCTCTCTGTGCCTTTCTTTTTTCATCTGTAAAATGGGGATAATCTTATCTACTTCAGAGGGTTATTATGAAGGTAAAATGGGTAAATCCCCATGTGGAGTGCTTAAGACAATGGGACAGTGGGTCAATAAGTGTAGAAAGAGGAGGAATCGTTCTGAACTGGAAATAGGGTGACCAACCATCCTGGCTTGGTTGTGGAAACATTCCCTGCTAAAACCAGGACAGTCACAGGAAAAATAGCCCATTGGCCACACTACCTGGAATGCCAGAGCTGGATCTCAGAGCGTAGGCGACGTCTGAGCCAGGCATGCACTAAGGATGACGGGGACTTAGCTCAGCAGAAGGCAAAGGATACATGGAAAGGTAGGGAACCGGGGTTCAGGCCCAGATCAGTCGTGAGCTCCCTATGCGACCCTGGGCTAGTCACACCCCTTCCCAGAGACTCAGCTGTCCCATCTATAGCCTAAGATGGGACGGATTGCTCTCAGGGTCTCCTTGGAGGTCTGCAATCGGAGGAGACGGGGACTGCAGGAAGGACCTGGTGGGAGAGCCTCCTGGGTCAGCACACCTGCCCCAGGCATGCACACGCACACGCACACACACCTACACACAACAGTAGGGCAAGGGTGAGTGGTCAGCCTCACAGGATAAAGGAGACACTTGACCACACATGAAACCCCCTCTGTGGGGCCTGTAGCACGCCGGATCGGTAGGCTTAACTGGAGAGTCGGTTTTAATCTTCTAAAGAGGCTGGCTGCTGAGGGCGGGGGTTGAGCGAGAAGGTCTCTGAAGAGATGCAGAAATATTCCTGGGTGTCAAAGTTAATGTTCCAGGCCTCAGGTAAAACTGGCTTCTTATCAGCCAGCGCGCTCGGCTGCGGGAAAGGAGGGGACAGCTGGGGTCCCCTCATCCTCAGAGTGGAGGGGCTTGGTGGTCAGAGGAGGCTGAGCTCCCGTTGTGACCCCGCCCCCTCCATCCCCTGGACTCAAGGTGTGCTGCCCGGATGTCAAGCTGCGCCTGGAGCTCTGGACGCCCCCTCCCTCAGTCATTCTGCCACCACCCCCATCCCTCGTTCACTGGCTCTTTTCTCCTCCTTTTCTTCTCCCACAGCGTTCTTTCCACCTGTCTGCCTCCTCCACCCCGTCTCTCCTGCATGCGCCTGCATCGTTGACTGTTTCTGTCTGTCTGTCCTGCTGCAGTCTGTCCCCTGAGGCCAGGACAAGAGGCAGAAGGCCTGGCGCGCTGCTTGGGAAGAACACGTGTGTACCGCACATTCACGCACCCCCGTGCAACTCTGCACAAACAGGTGCGGGTGGGTGGTGGCCTCGCCCCACACCCTGGATGCCTCGTCCATGCCCAAGGCTGCCGTCTGCACCCCTTCATCCACGCTGGGCCCCAAACCCACTGCCGTGTGCCGGCTGCGCCGCGGCTCTGACAGCCCGCTGGTTTAAATATAGAGTTGCGTATGCAAGACAAGGCTAATTTTAGCAGGATTGTGCTGGAAACTTTCTGAGGGCTCTGTTCTCTAGCTGTCTCCCCTGTGCTCATCGCTCGGGGCTGGGAGTCAACCTGCTAGTCCCCTGTCCCTCACCTCCCGCTCCTCCCTCCCAGGTGCCCCTCTCCCCAGCCCAGGACCCCAACGCTGACCCTGTCCCTTGTCTTCCCAGTGCTCTGTTCCCAGGGGCCTGAGCCCACCCAGTTGCCTGAGGTTCTAAGTCCCTTGGGCCCCCGCTGTGATGCCCAGTCTCTTGGGCAACGTCAAGGCCGGCCAGCCCTGGGGGAAATGATGCATCTAGCAAAATCCTCCTTCCTGCCCCCCCACCCCAGTGACGTGTGCTGTCGGAGCAACACCCCTGATTCACACACTAGGACAGCCTGCAGTCACCGTGTGCCGGCACCATGCTGAGTGCTTTCTAAAGAGTCACTCATTTAATCGTCACAACAACCCTGAAGTAGGCGTGAGAAATAGCCCCATTTTACAGACCAGAACACTGAGGCCCAGAAAAATTCAAGGGACTTGCCCAAGGTCATTCAATATCACTCTCTGGTCACAAAATACGTTCATTTTCCCAGGGAGGACATTTGCCTTGTAAATGAGAACCCTGGAAGGAGGAGGTCACATTCAGCAGGAATCACTGTGACAGCGGAAGCTCAAGGACTATGATTCTAGAAGAGCACAGGTCCTTGGAGGCAGGAAAGGGGACGCTTCTTGTCTCTTGTCCTTCCCATGTCCTGTTGTCCCAGTCAGAGGCCTAAGGCAACAGGCCATGCTTCTCCCCCACCAAATCCTGCATTTATTTTTGTTCCTCTCCTGCCATGCATTTATGGAGCACCGACTGTGTGCCCAGCACTGCTGCAGGTGCGCAGCCGCAAAGATAAAGAAGGCAGAGGGCAGGCCGGGCTCTGAGGTCCTCCTGGCTTAGCTGGTGGCAGGCACAAGCCCGCAGGAAACAATTAGCTGTGCGCTCGTTGGTAAGGATGATAATAGGAGCTGGGAGGACAGAGGAGAGAAAGAGTTGACATCCGGAAGGGACTGCACGCCCCCCCCGCCCCCCGCAAGAAACTCCAGACGGCATCAACTCTTCCTCCCCGTGCCACTCTGACTGTTCTCCCCAACAGCTCCAGAAAAACGCCCTGTCTCCCCACGGAGCTGTATAACAGCCTGCGTGGTTGTTGTGTTTGAGCTCGAGGACAGGTCCCTGTAATGAGGATTAGAATAGTAATGAGGAAGATGACACGCTGCAGCTAAGAGAGCAGGGGAGCTCAGCGAGCGCAGCCCACCCCGGGTGGCGGAGGGGTGGAATGCTGGCTGCAGGCCGGAGCCCCTGGGCACTGTCTCACTGATCACCATCCCCAGGGCAGAGGGGCAGGCCTGAGGGGCTCTGGCTCACGCCCTGGCACTGGGGGGAAAGAGGGAGCCCCAGGCGGGAGCAGAGGACGCATTTAAGATCGTCCTCCTCTGGCTTCTTTTCCGCCTTCGTTTTTGTCCACAGCAGTAAATTCCTTCTCATCCACGAAATAAGTTCCTTATTCATTTTTCTTACTGACTAGAGTGAAATCTCCTTGGAGTGTCTCCTGCCGTCTCTCCAGTGACTAGAACAGTGCCTGGAGCTTAGTAGGTGTTCAAGAAAGATGTGTGTGAACCAATAGATGTGGGTTTCCACGTGCTGTGTGGACTCTCCAGACCTATGGGACTGGGGATGGGCTCCCTGGGGCTGAAGTCTGGGGCTGTGCCTGCCTGTGGGAGGAAGTCCACAAGGGGTGTGTGTGTGTGTCTGTGTGTCTGTGAGGTGTGTATGTCCGTAAAGTGTGTGTGTGAGAGGTGTATATGGATGTGTCTGAGAGTGCACACATGTCTCTGTGGGGGAGCATATGTGTGTGTGGCAGGGGGGGCTTTCAACCCGGTCACCGACTCCCTGCACACACCCAGGTGCTGGCCTGGGTCCCCTTGGTGCCGACGCTCGAGGAGCGGAGGGGCGCAGGTGTGCGTCTGTGTGCTTAGGTGATGCGCCCCATGTCTCTCTGGAAGATCCCTGCTGATGCCCCCGCCCCCGCCAGGTCTCTGGCACAGACTCCACCAGGGGTGCCCACATCCAATCGTGACCCCCTGGGTGCTGGGGTCACTGTGCCAACTTTTGGAGCAGAGGCTGCCGTCTGCAGGAGGGGACACAGTCCTGGGGGGCATTCCCAAGCGGGTTTCCATGGGCCCCAATGGCAAAGCCAAGGCCCGTGAAAATAACAAAGATGGCTCCGACTTTGAGTAGTGCCTGCTGTGTGCCAGGCATCGTGCCAACAGCCTTCTGATTCTCACAGTTCTGTGGGGTGGGTATTGTTGGACAGATGAGGAAACAGAGGCACTGGGGGAAGAAGTAATGTGTCCAGAGTTGCACAACTGAAATGGGGACAAGGCCCCGGGCACCACTGCTGATGCCTCACATCCCCTTCTCTCCCCACCGCCTGAGGACTTCACCCGGATGAGACAGCGCGCCCTCGCCCTTCCCCGGACCCACACCTCCCTTGTACAGAGGAAGGATGGTGAGGGCGTGAGGGAGCTGCCCGCTTTCTAAGAGTCTTGCATGTGGGTTTATCACCCAAGCTTTACTGACAGCCGCCCCTGCCCTCGTGCAGCCACCCTGTCATAGGTACAATTGTGTCCCCCGAAAGGCATGTTCAAGTCCAAACCCCTCATACCCGTGAATATAATTTTATTTGAAAATAAGGTCTTTGCAGATTAGTCAAGATCAGATGAGGTCACATTGGATTAGGGTGGACCCTTAGTCCAATGACTGGCATCCTTATAAGATGGAAACAACCTCAGACGCAGAGACACACGGGGAGAAGCCCATGTGACAGGGGGAGGAGAGGTTGGAGCGATGCCTCCACAGCCGAGGAGCACAAAGGATGGCTGGCAGTTCCTAGAAGCTGGGAGAGCAGCATGGAGCAGACGCTCCCTCAGTCTCCAGACACAACCAGGCTTGCCTCAGCCTTGATCTCAGACATCTGGTCTTCTGAACCATGAGAGAATAACTTCCTGTTGTTGTAAGCCACCGAGTCTGTGGTAATACGGCAGCCCTAGGAGACAAATCCACCCTCCTGTCCCAGTGCGAAAGGACACGTGTGTACACACACACCCACACACACAGGGTAACTTAAATACATAATTACCGAGACCCACATTTTCACCAGGACACACAAGCCCACGTTGGGCGTCTCCTGTGCACAGGCACTGTGCTCACAGCTACCCCACACCCGGCGGGGCACACGCTTCCCTGCATGTCACTTGATGGCTTTCCCTCCTCTGGGCCCACCAGGAACTCTCAGCGGAAGCCTCGCTGAGGACAGAAACCTACCACACTCCTTCCGGGGCTTCCTCCCTGGTGTCCCCTCAGTTCACTTCCCAGCCTCCAGTCTCCTGCTTCTTTCTTCCCTTCCGTCCTTCCTTCCTTCCTTCCTTCCTCCCTTCCTTCCATCGTCCCTCCCTCTGCCTCCTTCTCTTCCCCTTTGAGTAAACACAGCCCGGTTGCAAGGCCCGGCCATGTTCTAAGGGCTGCACGTTGCTACCTGTTGCTATGGCGAAGCCTCTTTATCACAAACACTGGGTAAACAGCTGCGGCCGGGAGCCCCTTTCTGCTGGCCAGGGGTTTATTTGGAGAAAGTCAATAAGGAAAAATAAACATTCCTGGCCCTGTGTATATACAGCCTTGGGACTAGTGCTCCGCAGAGGCTCGGGTCTGCCAGCTCCCCAGAGGGTCTGGCAGGCTGAGCCCCACCCCTGCCTCTGATCCCAGAATCCTCCATTCTGAGGCGGGGTGGGAGGCCAGGCACCCCAGGACCTCCCTCCAGACTCAGTCAGGTCACTCCTCCACAGGCTGTGTCCACCCTGCCCTAGGCCAAGGCCCCAGCCGAGGGGTCAAGGCTTGGACATCTACTTATCCCTTCTAGGAACGGGTGTGATGAAACAGACCCTTCCAGGGAAGCCCCCACAGGAGACCAGAATTCCTGGGAAGAGCCAGGCTTCATCTGGCTTGAGTAGGTTTCTCTCTTCTTTGGCATCTTAGTTTCAGTTGAATTCAATGTGTTAAGTGTTTAACACTAGAACCATCCACTCATTCAGCACATATGTATCTAACAGCTATGACTATGTCAAGGGATTGTGCTGGGCTCTACTGGTTGTTGGCCTCAAGGTGCTTCCCAGTGGGGAAGACAGAGCATCAGCCATCATCATGAGGCACTTGGCTAAATGTTTGCAGGTGTGTGACGTGCAACACAGGAGACGTGTTGGTGCTGCGGAAGCGTGTAAAGCCACTTTACGTCATGCTCATCCCTATTTCATGCTTTAACTCAGTTCATCCTCAGGACAATCCTGTGAGGGGATAATATTTTTATTCCCATTTTACAAATGGGGAAGCAACTTACCTAAAGTCAATGAGCGGGACTTCCCTGGTGGCGCAGTGGTTAAGAATCCGCCTGCCAATGCAAGGGACACGGGTTCGAGCCCTGGTCCGGGAAGATCCCACATGCCGCGGAGCAACTAAGCCCGTGCGCCACAACTACTGAGCCCACTCACTGCAGCTACTGAAGCCCTCGCACCTAGAGATCGTGCTCCACAGCAAGAGAAGCCACCGCAATGAGAAGCCCGGGCGCCGCAACGAAGAGTAGCCCCCGCTCGCTGCAACTAGAGAAAACCCGCAGGCAGCGACAGAGACCCAATGCGCCAAAAAAATAAATAAATAAATAAGTCAATTAGCTACAAAGTGGGAAACTCAGGATTTAAACCCAAGAGAGCCAGAGACAAAAGTCCCAGGCTCTAAATCACTGTGTAATTCTGTTAGGCTTGCAGTAGAAGTGCCACAATCCCTACCCTCAAGAAACGCCCTCGTGAAATGTGTCCGTGTCACTGGGGACAGGCAATGACAAGTGGGCCGATGAGGAAAACCAGTCATTCATTCAGAGAACACCAGTGTGACACAGAGGACTTGGAGCCAGAGGCAGGCATTGGGTTGAGCTTTGAAGGATGAGCAGAATTTAGACAGAGGCCAGAGGCAAGGCCAGGGTCTCCCAGGGGCAGACCTGGGGACAGCCTGGCTAGGGTTGGGGACCAGAAAGACCAGCTTTGGAGAAGGAGGAAGAAGCCTGCTACCTTGCTTTTCACTCCAAACCCCTATGTCTCTCTTAGAAACTCACCTCCATCCACAGCACCCCTGCTTTGGGCCAGGACCTCATCCTCTCCCTCCTGCAAATCTAAAGGGGCCCCCTTCCTGGTCATCCTGCCTCCAGTCGTGCTCAGCTGTAATCCACTCTCTACCAGCCCCCAGGATCTTCCAGAAACACAAATCTACTTATGTTGCCTCTCTCCTACTTGCCCTCTCTGTAGACAGATGTCACACCAGCTTTGCTGTCATCTCTTCCTCTTTTCCATGAGTGTTCCCGTGCAGCAAACATATAGAAACACTCAAGTTTGCCAAATGCGTTTGTGCTTTGCCCTTCCTCTTCCATGCCTTTGTGCTTTGCCCTTCCTCTTCCCTCTGCTTGGAAATCCTGAAGAATCACCTTCATTCACAAACTCCCAATGAGCACCTACTATGTGCCTCGTGCTGTCCTGGGCCCTGGGAACAAAACAGTGAACAAAACAGACAAAGATCTTTGTCCTCATGGAATTTATATCTTAGTGAGCGATCTACACTAAAAGAAAACAAAAAAGGAAAAATAGTAGGTGCTGTTAAGTGCTGAGGAGAAAAATACAGCAGGGAAGGGGGATGGGTCGGACCTTGAGGCCACTGTGATGACTGAGCGAGATGGGGAACTCATTCTAAGGTTTCACAAGGATCCCTCTGGCTGTCGTATTGAGAAAAGACTGAAGAGGGGGTGGGATGAAGGGGGATAGAGCAGGGCTCCCACTTCCTCACAAGGCTGTCAGGGCCTCTGTCCTGGGTGTCCTCCCCCTCCAGCCCCAGCCCCCCAGGGGGTTCCTGTGGGTAGCCAGGTATGAGAGGGCACTCCCTCCAAGCCTCATCCAGCTCCACTGGTCCCACCAAGGTGATCTGGTTTAAGGGCACATCCCTGCAGGTCTCCAGGCCTGGCATTGCCTCCTACCTGACTCCCTCCAGGCCGCCTGCCCATCTCCCCTCCCAAGGCTCTGGGGAGGACAGGAGCCCTGCAGAGCAGTGATCTATGTATCAGGAGCAAGGGAATTAACGTTCCCAAGCTGTAATTATACCTTCCACGGGTGACACCTAAGGAAGCATCTTTTTATAAAAGCAGGTAAATTGAAGGTTTATGGGATTGTGGGGATTGGGTGTATTTTTAGCATGCTCCCCTCACCACCCCTGATTGCCAGAACCCTGATAATTGCTCTGCTGCCAGTGCTCAGTGTGGGGCTGAGGGATGGTTGTGAGTGGGATCTGGGAGGCACTGAGAACCTAGTTAAGCCCAGTGAGAATCTGGGAAAGAAGCTTGGAGAAACTCCCCCTGATGAGGAAATTACGGGAGGAGTCATTCATGAGTGGGTGGGGAGTACATTTTTAAATTATATATGCATCAATAGTAATAATAGTAACAATAATAGTAATGATGGCTAACCCTTATATGGTACTTATTACATCCCAGGCAGTATTCTGAGTGCTTTTTGTGTATTAACTCATTACTCCTCACAATAATCATATGAAGTAGGTACTGCTATTATTACCATTTTGCAGATAAGAAAACCAAGGCACTGAAAGTTCAAGTATAATTTTGAGTTAGACATTGGAGATACATATACACATCTATACACACATAAAAGTTTGCTGACTTTAGCCATGAATGAATGAATCGCCTCACTCTGTATTCCCCAGATGTTTACAAAGAAGCCTACATCTCAGCCAATCAGAAAGCTCTGAAGTTAGGAAGTCCCTACCCTTTGGGGCGGGGCCTCTGATCACACTTCCTGTTCCTGTCTAAGAGCGGGATGTCCCCATTCAGTACAAAGTCAGCCATCTTGGTTGGTGGGGAGCACCGCCATGTCCTTAAGCACAGAACATGGGAGGATGAGGCTGTGATGAGATGTTTGAGGAGCTGAGAGCAGGGTCCCTTGAGCTTACAGGGTCTTCTGTCCATTTAGGGAACTGGTTGGAATAGTGGATCTGCTGACATTGGAGAAAATGTGGAGAGAGAGGAAGAGGAAGAGGGAATAGGGTCTCCCTAGATATTTTCCAGTGGCTGCTGGTGTCTAGGGATACCGCTTCTCCAGCAAGGACGTCAGCATAGAGAAGGCACAGAAAAGAGAGAGGCAGGGGGGAAATGTGATTTTTAATGCAAGCCTCGGTAATCAGCTATTTGTGATGGAATTTTATCTGTACTGGTCTCTGAGGGATGCGAAGCGGGAGTGAGGGAAGAGGGGTCAGAAATTAGTATGCAGAAATATCTGATCAGCCAAAGTAATTTTCTTTAATAATTGTATTCATACTGCCTGCTCTCTGCTCACTAGAAGAATTAAGTATTTAATAGTAATATATTTCATCTGGCAGTGGTTCCATTTCGTTAGGAACCGTGATGCCTTGTTGGGGTATGTGGGTGGGTGGAGGTCTGGTAGGGGGACAGGTAGGAGGTGTCAAAGCAGAAAGAAATAGATAAGCGAGGAGGGGAGTGGGTATAGGTGGGCAGGAAAGGAAGAAGGGAAGCCGTGTGCCAGAGTGAGCCCGATGACCCTCCGCGATGCTACGCAAGTGCTTTCATTGCTGTCCTCTGGTGGTAGTTGATACGCCCCAGAGGGCCCCAGTCCTGACCCAGTTCCCCAAGCTTCATCCCTAACCGCCACAGCTGGGTTCTCCTTTCTGATCTCTGATCTGTCCCTACCCCCCAGCCCTGAGACTCTCCCAAAGACTGATAGAGGAGCTGGGTGGCAAGTCCTGCTGGAGTTAGCAAGACAGTGAACCCCAGACCATGCTCTGACCCTCACGTCCAAGCTTCTGGGCAGATTCCCGGGGCTGCCTCTATGTATTTCCCAGGCTCATGCCGTTCCTGGCTTGTGCCTGAGTAGGGCTGGTACAGAAGAGAGAAGCTGGCTGGAGAAGCTGACAGCTGCCTCTCTGCCCCGGGGCTGCAGGAGCAGTGTGCTTTAACTACTACATGATTTTAATAGTTAAAAAGCAGGCCCAGTGCGTTCCAGGGACATAATTGATGATACCTAGTGCTTGGGAATCCGATCTCCATTGGAGGCACTTGGAGAAGCTTTTCGCGTTTTTTGACAGGCTCTGTGAGCCCAGCTGCCCCAGAGGAAAACACCAGTGAGCAAGGCGCAACTACATTGCCCGATAAGATGGAGACACAGACAGAGAGGACCGAGCTGCAGATAGCAGAGTTCAGCTTCTCGCTGTTCTTTTAAGATCAGGCTCCACAAACTGATGTGCAGTGATGCTGGCATTTCCAGGCACCTGACAGGCTGGAATTAAACACCTGTCCATTAAACTGACAGCCCCAGGAAGGAAAGAGATGGGGAGAAAAGGGAGGTGGGGGGGGTGGTGAGCTGTGAATCCAACCACAGGCTGGCTCCTTCCCCTCAGGAGGCAATGTGCCTGCTGCAGAGAGAGGTCAAGGTGGGAGCAAGCGGCATCTCTGGGTCCCCACTCTCTAGTTTCTGAGGTGGATTGTGGGCAAGGCCCACGGCAAACCGGTATTTAGACGTGCACATTGGGGATGGAGAAAGGAGCAGGTGACATCCCCAAGAGGCTGGTGGAGCCGCGAGATTTATCCTCATTTACTCAAAGCTCCAGCTCAAAGGCGTGTCATGCTGTGGCAGCCTCCCTGGCCTCATCTACACACGTACTCTTCGTCTGCTCTGAGCCGTTTAGGCGTGAACTAGGTGCTAGGCAGCCCATCCCGGGCCACCCCGAGACACCTCTTGGGCTATTGCTGAACATTTGAGTGGGTCTGTCCTGGCTCCCCAACTCAAGTGTAAGCTCCTAGAGAGAAGGAAGCTCGTCTTCTACTTCCTAGATTCTCCCTTACAGTGCTCTAGCATGTATACTAGTGGGTGAGGGTGGGGTGGAATGGGCTTATGGATGGATGGATGGATGGACATAATGCTGAGAGCTGGGTGCTATATACCAGTGTGCCTGTACTGGTTGTTAACATTTCCATACTGGTTAGTCAATAGTCACTGCCCCTAGCCCATTGAACACCCAACTCCCCACCATCCTAGCCACTGCCCTGGGACTTACTGGACTTCCCCAAGATTCAGCAGCTAAACGTTAGCACCTGGCCCAGCAGGGGACCTCCAGGACCCTGCTCCATTGCTATGACCAGCGTTGATCCCAGTGGGTCAGTATATGGGCTTATTAGTTTAACCAACACCCTTGTGTGGGTGGAGGAACAGAGGCCAAGACTGAATATTAAGATTAGATGATTTGAGGGAAGGCAGGACAGGAAGGAAATAGAGAGAGACAGAAATGGCAAATAGCTTAGCGGGTGGCCAGGTTTTGGTTCTCACACTGGCCACCACCTTGGGCTCGTCACTTGAGCTCTCTGAACCTCAGTTTGCTCACCTCTTGAGTGGGGACAATGTCTGCCCTGCTCCGTTAGAGGGTGTGTGTGTCCAGTTGGAACCTCTCCCTCAATCCTGTGCTCATTATTCTTTGCTGTGTGCCTCCCCCTCTCTCTAATAGATGATGAGCTTCTTGAAAACAAGGATGCTGGGGCCAACATCTTTATATCCCAGCGTGTGCTTGGTAAATATTTGTTGAACGGATGGATGCAGGAGTAATGGAGGAGTGAACGCAAGAAGGAACCGACTCTGAAGGGTGTAATGGGAGGGGGCTTGCGAATGGGGGAAGTTAGTACAAACTGGATAGGGAAGGAGGGAAAGGAGACTTTGGCATAGTGCTGCCAGGTACAAGAAGGGATCCTCTCCCACCTTTGGCCCACCCCCCGTATGCCACCCGCCTGCCCTGGTGAAGCCCAAT
The DNA here is from genome assembly GCF_949987515.2 of Delphinus delphis. Classification (NCBI taxonomy): domain Eukaryota; kingdom Metazoa; phylum Chordata; class Mammalia; order Artiodactyla; family Delphinidae; genus Delphinus; species Delphinus delphis. The sequence continues at coordinate 33,844,876 of NC_082692.2, read as the reverse complement.
TTTCAGGTGTACCAGGGCAGCATATGTTGGCAGAGAATGGGCCCCCGATGGCACAGGGCAGATCCAAGTGTTAGTAATGTCACTTTATCCAGCTTCCCAGGGTGCAAGACAGCAGCCTCTGGAAGAGCCAGGTATGAGACGTCGGGTTTCCCAGCGGGGACAGGGGAAGTGTCAGGGGAGTGAGACAGGGAACCAGAAAGGCCAGAAGGGCCAAGGAACACATCCAGCCTTGAACTTAAACCCTGCCCTCCGCCCTCATCACGCCACTCAGTCTGTCCCTTCTCAGATCCTCAAAGCCTGCCGGCCACTTCTTCCAAGGCCTCCCCTTCAAGTCCAGGGCCCGTCCAGAAGGCCAGGGCTCTACCTGCAAATCCCACCATCTCAAGGTCCACACTCTGGAGAAGAGCTCCCTGCATGATCTCAGCCTCCTCCCAGCTCAGGACCACACAATGCAGCACTTAATTCTTTCCCATCTGGCCTGATTCTCCATTTGCTGGCATGAGTGTGCACTTCCCATGGGGGCAATCTCCCACGACATCCATCACCCTCTGACTGCCAGGCTGATACAGGTGATCTGTCTGGCTGGGCCACCATCCTCTCCTTCAGGGATTCCAGCGAGAATGAAGCCGCCAAAGTTGTGGGGTGGACAGCAGCTTGCTGGACCAAAGTGTGAGCATGGCTGTAGGCCTGCCATTCATCACATGTATGTGAGCATGGATGTTAGAGTCAGACTGTCCCGGGTTCAAATTCCAGCTCTGTCATTTGTTACCTGTGTGACTTTGGACAAGTTATTTAACCTCTGAATCTCACTCATCGGCCCTGCCCCCTTTAAAGGATTGTCTTGAGGATTGAATGAGAGGAGGGGTGTGAAAGCTCCCTACAACTAAAACGATACACAAATGCACAGGAGCCACGTGGTTTTATTGGAATCATTGTTAATGATCATCACTGGTTTGGTTCCTGCAGCTGAGAAAGCAGGAAGGAGCGATGGCCGGATCTTATTAAGCTTCTGCCATGGAGAAGAATGATAATATGCAGACTTCTAGGGGAGAAAAATTCTCTGCCATCTGTTTGTGTTAGAGCAGAGCCTTTTGCAGCCACTCCAGCCCACACCGGCCCCTCTGAACCCATCCTGAACCCCTTCAGGACGCGGCATCATCACGGCTCGTCCTAACGGTGAGCCGTCCACCACCTCCATCTGCTTTCGGCCTCCTCTGACTGGTCTCATCTCCTCACCCGGATGGACTGTAAATCTTCCCCCGCCGGGACGGCTGCTCACGTTTCTAGTGTATCTTTATAGCATTTATCACTGGGTGGGGTCGGGGGAACGCATAGAGGGAGGAGGGAATGGAAGGAGGGCGATGGGGAGGGAGGGAGGAAGCAGAGGGAGACCAGCATTGGCTTTGGATCCAGTCCCGGCTCCCCCATTATCACTAATTTGAGTGGCCATCACTGAGTGGCTCAACCTTTCAGTGCCTCAGTTTCCCCATCTGCTCATGATCCTTCCAGCACCTTCTGCAAAGAGTCAGAGAACCAAAGCGTCTCAGACCTCCTTTCCAGCCAACCCCTTCCTCGGCCAGCCTCATCTCTACAGGGAGTCAGCCCCCTAATGTTCACTTTCTGGACCCCTGGGTCTTCCACTCCTTTCCTCCCCCCGACCCCCACCCATCTCCTCACAGGGGCATCCCGGCTCCAAGCCTGTGTTTGCGAGCTCACCAGGAACTGCAGGACATGGGCCTTTCTCTCTGCCGTAATGAAACCCTTTAATCATATTCAAATAGGTTACTGTTCAGGGGGAAAATAGAAATATGGATTTGATAGCAATAAATTTCCCTGGCTGGCTAAGCCCAGTTCTTAATTGTCCTGTCCCAGGGCTCACACATTTCATTGTTCGTTAGGTGCTTAAGTCCCCACTCTCATTTTGTGGCGGTGACATTACCGTTGATGGCTCTAATACTCTCATAATTTGAAAGGGGATTTGCATGATAGAACGCAGAGTATTAAAAGAAAAAGAAAAAGGGGAGAGAGAAAAATGGGGGGGCAAGATGGGAGGAGGAGCTCGGAAGGGAAGGGGGACGGCAAGGGGGGAGGGGGGCGGATGAGGAACTCAATCCAGCTTTCACTTTAAAAAAGTCACTCTCTTCAAAGTCAAATCATTGTTTTCATTAAAGTAAAAAAAAAAAAAAAAAAGGGAAGAAAGAAAAAAGCCGAGGCTGCACATTGGGCTGACTGGGCACCGGGATTCCTTATTGTTCCTAATTGTTATTAATTATTATTATCCGGCTGTGCAGGGCTCTGTGGACGTGATGTACCCAATGTCCTTGGGGTGGAGCTGGGGGGGTGTCAGGGGAGAGGCTGACTCCGGATGGGGGGATTTGCTCTTGGGCCACAGGAAGACGCAGGTGCCCACCTTGTGGCTGATGCCAGGAGGAGCCAGGTTTGGGGAGGTGGAGGGGAGAGGGGACACTTTCCTAGAAAGAAGGCCTCTGTCAGAGGAATCTAAGCCTCCTGGGTCCTGGCCAACTCTTCTCGAGTTTCCTAGAAGTTTCTTCTTTCTAAAAGCCAGTGATTTGGACACCACCAGCCTTGCTGGACACGAGACAATTCTGGTCACTGGTGGGGTCTTCCAAGTCCCTTTTGCAAACTGGATTCCCCCCCTCCTGCTTGCCCCAGTCCAGAACTGGGAGGCCTTGCACAAGTCTGGCTGGATTCCCAAAGGGGCCTCTCCTAACTCCAACATTAGGGTCAGTGTGTGCTGGGGCCAAGCTGCCCTTTCCTCCCTGCTGGGGAGTCTCAGGTTCCCACGACATCCCAACCCCCCCCCACACACACACTTAGCATCTTTCTACCTAGGGGAACATAAGTTCTAGAAATCACTGCAGCCCTGGGTTTCCGGGGTTTGAGGGATGGCTAATTTAGCCTTCGTTGTGGTGATGGGTCTGTGTTTCAAGCAGAGCCACCCCTGGGGATTCTTGAATCTCCTCAGATATGGAAAGTGTGTGTCATTTGGTCTTTTTGGACAGATGGTGTGAACGTGCCTGGGAGCCTTGCAGGGAGCTGGCGTGGAATGTGTGGGCCGGGCACTGATTATGAGGGGACGAGGAATATGGCCAATCTGGGCTCATGAGTTCAGGTGCATGGGCCCCCGCCCTTCGCGCAAACCCCACCCCTCCAGTTTTGTCACTTTCTAATCATCACCGCCACTGGCCCGGGTACGCTCTCTCAGGGGACAGAGTGGGGCCCTCCAGAGAGCAGTGACACAACCAGGCTGTGAACTGCTCACACCTGCCCGTACCTCTTGGGTTCCTGCCTGGCCCAGCCTCACCCCTCCACTTCCCAGGGACTCTCTTCTGGATTAGAACTTTAAGTACCGTTTTTGTTGTTGTTGTTGTTTTGCAGTACGCGGGCCTCTCACTGCTGTGGCCTCTCCCGTTGCGGAGCACAGGCTTCGGACGCGCAGGCTCAGCGGCCATGGCTCACGGGCCCAGCCGCTCCGCGGCATGTGGGATCTTCCCGGACCGGGGCACGAACCCACGTGCCCTGCATCGGCAGGCGGACTCTCAACCGCTGCGCCACCAGGGAAGCCCTGGATTAGGACTTTAATTCAAATAAATTCTGGGATTGGAATAAAAGCCGTCTGCAGAGAACTTATTCACCCTCCTTCTTTCCCTCCTTTTGGCCTGCTACTGGGATTCGGGGTTCTGGGAAAGCACACCCTCAGGGCCGCCTCCGTCCTTCCCTATCTGCTAGCCCACCCTGCTGCCCCTCCCCACTCACTCCCCCTTACTCAGAGCCCAGGACCACCATCAGGGCTGGCGGACACCCAGTTCCTGAGGGATGGGTCTAGGACTGGCTTCTCCAGACGGGGTGGCCATTGCTCAGCCCTCTGCAACTGCAGAAATCTAGATTATCCTCCATTTAATGGGGCTGAAGCTGCAGGGTGAGGGAGGAAGGGGCAAAGCACAAGGGGAGGTGATGGCGGAAAAAATCTAGATCACCACAGAGCAAACTTGTCTACACCAGACTGTAAAACCCAGGTGTCAACACATTCCTTATTGGTTCTTTTTTATTGTGAGGATCCAAGTGGGGGATGGACCAGTGACAGCACCATCTTCATCTCTCCCTCCGCACAAGGATGGCAGGCCCTGGCCCTCCCCTCCCCTCCCCACCACCACCACCAGGAGTGATGGAATGCCACGGACCCAGCCTCTCTGCTCCCCAGCCTGACTCCTGGACTCATAACATTTTAGACATGAAGGGCCTGCAGTTTGAAGCCGCCGGGTAATGAACTTGGTGCCCCTCTCCCTGTATCCCACCCTCAAGCCCCCCAAGGAGAAGCTGTCTCCAGGAAAAGGGTAAAAAAAAAAAAAGCCAGAGAGACAAAGTGATTCTTAAATATTTTCCTTCTTTGCAGTCACTCAGGGAGGAGGGGGTGAGGGGCGAGGGAGGCTGGAAGGGGGAACAAAGGGGGGTTAATAGGCTCCGGTGACAGCACAGTGTCCACATTGGGAAAAGATTAATGACGAAAATTAATCGCCTGACCTTTCTTTCCAGGAGCTGGAGGTGAGGCGGGCCATTAAAGCCTCTTATGTTGTAATTAACGTTGGAGGGGAGAAGAGAGCTGCCTTCAGAATGGATGTGATCATTTAATTAGGCTCAGGCGTAGGTGCCACAACAGGTCCGGAGAAGTCATAATTTAACTATAGCTTTAAATTACACAGGCCGAGTGGGGATGGCAGAGTTTGACGGCAGGAGAGCCTGCCGTGGAGCTCAGGAAAACAATTACATAAACACCCCCAGTGAGGGAGAGAGACGGTGACAGAGAGAGAGAGACAGACAGACAGACAAAGAAAGCAGTAGGTGCTGACCAATGGGAGAGGACGGGGAGCGGGAATCATACTGGGAAAAACGCTGCTAAGAGGGGCAAAACTGGGAGTCACGTGAGAGAGAGAAAAGTGAGATTGCCAAGAGTTAAGAGTAGCCTGGGGAGGGTGTGTGTGTGTGTGTGCGCGCGCGCGCACACACACGCGGGTTCTGGGACGAGTGCCTCCGAGCACCCTCACCTCCGACCGCATTCCACAAATACATCCCGACCTTCGAGAATCTCGCAAAGACGCTGAGCTTAGAAGGCAGAGAAACCCAAGCATTTCAGTCGGCCCAGGCCCTCGTGGGACGCCTCTCTCCCCACAGTCTCGCTACCGAGCTTGAGCGAGAGGAGACGCCCCCTTCCTATAACCTGGAGAGTCTGGGGGTTCCCGAGCACCTCGTTGCGCCCGCGTCCTGGGGGACGAGCAGGGCCCGGCCGCGTGTCCTCGGGCCGGTGTCTAGGCGCGGGGCTCCGGGACGCGGGGTGCAAAGCCCTGCAGGACAGCGTGAGCGAGAGGGGTCGGCGCCAGGCAGGCGAAGTTCAAGGCCGTGGCACTGCGAGGCGCGGAAGGGGGAGGACCCGCAGTCTCCGGGGCGCCGGAGCCGGCTAGTTGCTCAACCTGCGGGATTAGCCACTGGGCGGGAGGAGCAGGACCGTCGGAAAACCGCGAACGGACGCTTCCGCGCAGGGAGAGGGGAGGGGAGGACAGGAGAGCCTGTGGGGAGGAGGAGGAGGTATTGGAGATGCGGCCCAGGCCCAGGCCGGAGCGGATCCAAGCGCCGAGGGCCCCTCAGGGCTTTTGCGGAGCGCTTTGATAGAGTGGCCGCTGCCAGCTTTGTTCTGGACAGTGGGGGAGGGGGGGAGCTGATTCCGGTGTGGGTCCAAGAAAGGCTCAGGGTGCAGCGCTGGGACACCTGGGTCACTACTCTGCTTCCAGATGCTGGTCCCTCTTGCCGCTTCCTGGGCCCCCGGGGACTGTGGTGACCCCACGATCCCCTCCCGCTCTAGAAGGGATGCAGTTGTAGACGTGCAGCAGGGTGGGACTTACCTTACCCTCCAAAGGGCTTCTGGGTCCTCCAGGCACTGGGCTGAACCCAAGCCACCAACTTTTAAGGCCTGGCCTGAAGTTCACGGCTCCCTCCTCCCACCATCTGTGTTAGAAGAAGACAGGTATGAATGAGGAGAAAGACAGAGACACCCCCCAACTTCCTACTCATTCACTAGCCCCCAACCCAGATCGTCAAGCTACAGGACCCTGCCTCCTGCCCCACCCCCAGGGCAAAACACAAAAGGTGCCGAATGGTCACCTATAGGGCACTTTTATCCCGCAGAGCAAAGCGGAGTTTCCATTTTGATTAGACATCCACAAATTCTCCAGATTAGTGAACCTCTCAGTTGGAGCTTTGTCCCTGCCTGTCTGGTTAATTGATTGATGGATTGATTGATAGTGCAATGGGTCTCTTTGGTCTCTCTTGCAGCTCAGACCTCTGTCCTGAGAATGTCCAGCCTGCCCTGGGGATAAAGGAGGAGCTGTGGCCTGAGCTGGGGGTGGGACTAGGCAGAGGCACAGGCGTTCCAGATGGAGGAGAGTGTTCGTCTCCTCAGACCGGGGCTCCAGCTGGCCCAGGAGGCTTGGGGTCATGTCTTGGTTGTGACCTGGACTGCCTTTGCTGTATGGCTGACCTAAGGGCCCCAAAGCCCAAATGCAGGACTCCTTTGGCCCTAACCAGAGTCAGATGGGAAGACAGAGGCTGCCTGGCACCCGGAAGGCCAGATGGGGAGTGTGGAAAGAAGGTGGGAAGTGAAGAGGCAAGAAAGGGGGAGTAGGGGTTGGTGAATAGAGAAGAGAGGGGGGAGGAGGGAGGAGGGAAGGAGGAAGCCTGACCAGGCCTACAGGCCGCCTTTGAGCCCCTTCACTGAGACTGCCAGGGAGAGCCCCGGTCCCCACCCCCTATGTGGGACACTGCATCCCTCACAGAAGCCCAGCTCATAGGAGACCTCTTGTGGTACCTCCATGTCAGGTGTTCCCTTCCTCCCTCTACAAGGCTGTGGGCTCCAGGAATCTCTCTCCTGCCCCTCCCATTTTGGTTAGAATAAAATCTGAACTGATAAGAACTTCCAAGCCCTGCTCTGCCTCAGGTCCTACCTCCCTACTTCAGTCTCATCTCCCTGGTCCGTCCTCACCCTGCTCCATCCATCCCTCCCGGCCTTCTCTCTCTCCTCCAACTAGAATTTAAGCTCCATGAGGCCCAGGCCAGGCTGTCAGGTTCACCTGTATTCTGCAGAGCCTAGCACGGTGCCTAGCCCGTGGTAACCACCGAGTAATAAACATTTGTTGACTAAGTCAGTCTTACAGTTCTGTTCCTGCCAGCCCCCCACCCCTAGCTGGGCCTGGCACGCTCTCCCCTTATGGACCCCTAATGTCCTGCTTTATCTCTTCCTACTCTTTGTGATGTTTCCTTCCCTGCAGAGGCTGGAATTGAGTGTTTCTGGGAGGATCTCGTACGGGGCCACAAATTATCCTGCAGCAAAATTAAACGCTCCACTTGGGATGTCGGACCCAAATGGCCAGAAAGCGCCGGGGCTCACCTGGCCAGCAAGTGCCCCATCCCGTCCTATCCAAGGCCCTGGTAGTGCCTTCCTGGAAAACGAGGGAGGAGAAGCAATTGGGGGAAACAGCTTTTCAAAATGGACATCAGCGTCCTCCCCTTCGGTGAGCTCAATGAGCTGAACAGAAGCATAGGGGCCCTGCCTGGAGGAATTTCATTGGGAAGAGTCTGGGAGTGGGGGAAGGGAGGAGGGGATCTGCCTCTCCGTGAGAACAGCCCAGGCCCCGGCCTGTTTGTTTTTCTGTCTGACTGTTTGTTGGATGGGGGCGGGGAGATAAGGACATGGAAACAACCTTAAAATAACCTCAGCAATTCCCTAAGCACCCGTGGGGTGGGCACAGGGGTCTAGCTTGGGGCTTGCAGCGTGGCTGAGCGGGGGGGTAGGGTTGTGGGCCATTCTGGCCTGTGTGTCTGTCTGTCTGCACACGTGCACTGCGCTCTTGCCCTGTCCCCAGCCCCCGGCTTGCTCCCTGTGGGCTCTGGGTGAGCTGGAGTTGACTTCAGCCCTCTCAGCCAACACTAGCAGGAATAAATAATCCCATGACTTGAGTTAGGAGGCAGAGCGCCAAGGAGACGCAGCAACTGCATAAATCCTGAAGATGCGGGGCTCAGGTGGGCCCCACAGAGCACTCAGTTCAGCCCCCGGGAGTTATGAAGCCTTAATTCAACACTTGCCTCCTCCTCCTTTATTTCTGCCTGGTTGCGTCCCACGGAGAAGGTTGAATCCCGGGGACCCCTGCCCTGTGCCCTAGGAGGCTTGCAGAATGGGCTGGAAGCACAGCGATGCCAAGACTCTTTCTTGGGCCCCATGTACCCCACACTCCTCTCCTGGACTCCCGGTTCGGGACTCCCTTCTCCCCCATCCACCCCCCCCCACAGAGCATTCACAGCCAATCCCCAGAAGCAAGTCTCTCCCACCTAAGATTACACCCGCACCTACTCCTTCCCAGCACCGCGAAGGCGTGTGGACCCAGGCCTAGGACTCTACAGCGAGGTTCAAGGTAATCCACCCTTCCGTATCTGGACCTCTCTTGGCCCCAGGGTCTTAGATAAAAGTGCAGAATGTGGAATGTTTGTCTTGAAACCTATGCCCTTTGATTGCCTGTCTCTAGACCTGGACTGGGGCTCCCACTCTGCCATCAGCCTTGCTCTGGGAGCTTGACCTTGAGCAAACAGATCGAGAGCGTCTGAGTTTTAAAAGAGGGACTTTTTAACCCAAAGGTTTTGTCATTAGGTGGATGTGTGAAGACGGGGGATATTTCTGGAGAGGGACTTTCTAACAGATGGCCCCTGGTCTTGGAAGACCCCTTCAAACAACAGATATCCACCAGTTGGCCCCTTAACTTTCCGAAGAATGGGCTCTCTGCTGTCATCACCCCAAACCCAAAATAGTTGGTGTTGGAGTTTTTAAATGTTTCTAAACTCAGGGAGACTGGGCCCCAAACTGCCGAATATAAAATCATTTTCCAATCAGACTTGAAAAGAGCATGTCATTCATTCCTTCGGGCATTAAACATTTATTGAGCAACAGATGCAAAGCACTGGGCACCCACGCTAAGATCAAAACCAAGATAAGTAAGACAATCGAGATTCCAGCTGTAGATGATGGTTTTCATCTCAGAATAGGAAGTCAGTATAGCTGTTCAGTGAGATAGAGATGGAGACAGGTAAAGGAATGGGATAGGGACAGGGAAGGGATAAGAGTGGAGCTAGGGGCTTCCCTGGTAGCGCAGTGGTTGAGAGTCCGCCTGCCGATGCAGGGTACGCGGGTTCGTGCCCCGGTCCGGGAAGATCCCACACGCCGCGGAGCGGCTGGGCCCGTGAGCCATGGCCGCTGAGCCGGCGCGTCCGGAGCCTGTGCTCCGCAACGGGAGAGGCCACAACAGTGAGAGGCCCGCGTACCACAAAAAAAAAAAAAAAAAAAAGTGGAGTTAGGCTTTGGCCCTTCCCTTCCCCTTGACCCCATGGGGCAGATATACCCTCTCTCTCTTGCTGGATGGCTGATGTTCATTGCCTTTTTCTCCACCCCAGTTGCAACTGCTAGATTGGGCCTGAAGCTAGACTTGCAAATCACAGGAAGCGGGGTGTTCTGCAGCAAGTTACACAGGGGCTATTGTTGATTCATGGCTTCATTCATTCAACAGGTATTTCCCAAGCACAGCTTAACAGAAAACTCCTAAGCCACAGACGGATGAAGGACATCTCTATTCATTTGGAAAGACTTAGCCAGTGGTGGTGCTTGTCAGAGTGTGCGCAGCATCCCGCGAAGGGCCGGGCTGCAGGAGCTCAGCAGAGGAAGGCTGTGCTGATGTGGGCTGAGGGTGGGCGGCAAATGAAAGCTTCTGGGGGGAGGTAGTACTTCAGTTGTCTTTTGAAGGATAGGTATGGCTGGTACAGACTGGTACTGATATAGACTAGCACAGTGAAGGGAGAAAAACTTTGGCCTTCAGGAAACAGAAAGGATGGAGATGGAAAATAAAACATTAAGTTAGGCAAATGGGAATGAGAGGGAATGCTAAGTTTCAAGGGATGTTGGATAGACTGGTTTGACTGGACCCGAGTTGTTGGAAATGGGCCTGGAGAGGTAGGTGAATGGAGACCCGCTTGGAGATGACCTTGAGGCTGTGTTCGTCAGCCATCACCACAGTAATGCTGCCTAGCAAATCACATGAACATGAACACTCATGGTTTACATCAAGAAGTCTTTGTTTCTCTCACTCACAAATTGTGGGTGGGGCTCAAGACGACTCCATAGTCTCCTTGGACCAGCATGGCCATCACAGGAATTCAAGAGACCAAACCTAACCCCACATTTTTTTTTTTTTTTTTTCAATACGCGGGCCTCTCACTGCTGTGGCCTCTCCCGTTGCGGAGCACAGGCTCTGGACGCGCAGGCTCAGCGGCCATGGCTCACGGGCCCAGCCGCTCCGCGGCATGTGGGATCTTCCCGGACTGGGGCACGAACCCGTGTCCCCTGCATCGGCAGGCGGACTCCCAACCACTGCGCCACCAGGGAAGCCCACCCCACATTTTTATTCCTATACCCTGGCCACATCCACTGACATGCCATTGGCCAAAGCAAGTCAGATGACCAAGCCCACCCTCACGGTGGTGGGAAAGTAGAGTTGCGTCACAGAGGGTGTGGCTGTAGAACCCCTTTGCGGGGAGTGAGGAATTGGGACAGTGATCCAGCCTCGGCTGCTAGGCAACAGCCACTGAAAGCGCCTAAGCAGTGGAGCGGTATGAGTAACACCCTATGGGTGCCGGATTCCTCAGTTTCTGAAGCTCTTTCCCAGATACTACCTCATTTTCATCTTCCCAACAATCCTCTGAAGGTGATGTCATCGCATTTTTCAGATGGCAACGAAAGATTTAAAGAAGCACTGTGGCTCAGCCAGATGACACGGCTGGAAAGACGTGGAGCTGAGATTTAAACTGGGATCTTTGGGCTCCAAGCGTGCTCCCCCCACCCCCACCCCCACCCCCACCCCCACTGCTGATTTAGAAAGATGGGTCTGCTGTTGTGTGCAGGATGGGGAGAGCTGGGAGAGGCTGCAGATGGCTGACAGCTGAGAGATGAAACGGCCGTCCCAGCCCTGTGAGGAGCCCTAGCTCGGCTGGAGGCAGACGAGGGGAGACGATGGTCTAAGGGGTTTTTTGGTTTATTTTTGCATTTTCTTCCTTTATGGAGGTATAATTTTCATAGAGTGAAAAACACATAGATCTTAAGTGTGCGGTTGATAAGTTTTGTCCAATATAAATGAGTTATCAACACCCCAGGTCGAGGTAGAGAACTTTTCCATAATCCCAGACAGTTTCCCTGGTGCCCCTTTCCAGCCAATCCTCCTTCCCCCAGGCAACATTTTTTGGATCCCTTATCACCATAGATTAGTTTTGCCCGTCTCTGTACTTTATATAAATGGAATCCCAGGGTACATTCTCTTTTGTGTCTGGCTTCTTTCACTCAATGTAGTGTCTTGAAGATTCATCCATGTTGTTGCATGTAGCAGTAGTTAATTTTTTTTTTGCGGTACACGGGCCTCTCACTCCTGTGGCCTCTCCCGTTGTGGAGCACAGGCTCTGGACACGCAGGCTTAGCGGCCATGGCTCACGGGCCCAGCCGCTCTGAGACATGTGGGATCTCCCCGGACCAGGGCACGAACCCGTGTCCCCTGCATCGGCAGGCAGACTCTCAACCACTGCGCCACCAGGGAAGCCCAGTAGTTAATTTTTAATTATAATGCCTATTCCATTGGATGATTTTACCACAATTTAATCCTTTTTCCTGTTGGTGGATATTCGGACCGGTTCTTTCCAGTGTTTGGGCTATTACTGACAGTGCTGACATGAACATTCTATCTAGTACAAGTCCTTGTGGACGAGGATGCTCACTTCTCTTTAGGTATGTCCCTAGGAATAGAACTGCTAGGTCAGAGAGAAGGTGTATATACAACTTCAGTATTTGGAACAATTTTGGAACAATTTTCCAAGCTGGTTTTACCATCTTACACACCATCTGCAAGGTGAGAGTTTCAGTTGCTCCCCATCCTTGTCAACATTTGGTAGGGTCCATCCGTTTCATTTTAGCCATTTAGTGAGTGTGTTTCATTTTAGCCATTTAGTGTCTCATTGTTGGAAGGTCCATTTTCAGGTCCAGTTCTTCTCTCTCCTGCTCTGCTCTCTATCTCAGGGGGCTGCTCCCCTAGACTGCTCTTACCAGCTCCTGTATCAGCTGGCTGCTGGCCAGGTTCAGCCAATAGGAGGCACTGGCAGGAGACTGGAGGGCAGGAAGAAGAGAAAAGCTGGAGTATTTTTATCCCCTCTTGTGTCTCCAGCCACATCTCCTCCATGGCTCCAGCTCCTGGCCTACAGACCACAATGGTTGCAGCTTCTGCTGGATAACCCCCATCCCTGTGTTCCAAAAACACCACCTAGCACTTACTCTCCTTCTGTCTTGCTTTATTTTTCTCCATAACGTGATTATCTTCCTTCATACTTTTCTTTATGCATTTTACTTATTTCTATTCTAATGGCCTTTCTCCATCAGAAAGGAGGTCCATGAGGGCATGATTTGCTGTCTGTTTTCTCCCTGGCTGAAACTCCAGTGACCAGTGACTAGAGTAGGCAACCAAACGTCTGTTGAGTGACTAAATGTGGGCAGAGGAAACAGGAAGTCCTCAAATTCTGAACGGAAACACCAGAGTCAGAACTCCACAGGGCATCATTAGATCCTGTCACTGGAGTTTGGTGGGTCGTAGAATCCCAGCTGAAAGGTGAAGGGAGCTGCTTCATCCCTCTGCCTCATTTTCCTTCTGTGCCAGACCACTTCCCAGGAAGACGTGGGCCAGGCAGATTTCAGGACCTCACACACTGAGAGCTCTGCCTTGGACACTGCACAGGGACCCAGAGGGCTGCTTCTGAATTTAGCTGTCAAAGGACACATTTGGACACAAAAGCCCTTTTGCATTAAAGTAGATCTTTCATTTGGGAGTGGATGAGGTCAAAGGTCAAGATGGTGCTAGCCCATGTTTTAAAAATGAATCTTGGGCTTCCCTGGTGTCACAGCGGTTAAGAATCTGCCTGCCAATGCAGGGCACACAGGTTCGAGCTCTGGGCTGGGAAGATCCCACATGTCACAGAGCAACTAAGCCTGTGGACCACAGCTGCTGAGCCTGCGCTCCAGAGCCCACAAGCCACAACTACTGAGCCCGCGAGCCACAACTACTGCAGCCTGAGTGCCTAGAGCCTGTGCACCACAACGAAGAGTAGCCCCCGCTTGCTGCAACTAGAGAAAGCCTGCGCACAGCAACAAAGACCCAACGCAGCCAAATAAATGAATAAATAAATTTACACAAAAAAAAAAAGCGCAATGCAGCACCACCATACATCCAGCAAAGTGGTTAAAAGAAAAAGAGAATATAAAGTGTTGATGAGGATGTGGAGCAAATGGAACTATGATGCATTGCTGGTGGGAGTAGAAATCGGTTCATCAATTACTGAGAACCGTTGGCATTATCTGATAAAACTGAACACATGCACTCTCTATGACCCAGAAATTCTACTTGCCGGCAAATGTTCATAGCAATGTTGGGCCTTTGTTGCTGCACGCGTGGGCTTTCTCTAGTTGCGGCGAGCGGGGACTACTCTTTGTTGCGGCGCACAGGCTTCTCACTGCGGTGACTTCTCTTTGTTGCGGAGCATGGGCTCTAAGTGCTCAGGCTGCAGTAGTTGCGGCACGCAGGCTCAGTAGTTGTGGCTTGCGAGCTCTAGAGCGCAGGCTCAGTGGTTTTGGCCTATGGGCTTACTTGCTCTGCGGCATGTGGGATCTTCCCGGACCAGGGCTCCAACCCGTGTCCCCTGCATGGGCAGGCGGATTCTTAAGCACTGTGCCACCAGGAAAGTCCCAAACCTCAACAGTTTTAGAATGCAGAATAAATTGACGTATATTCAAGCGATGGAATACTACAAAAGAATGAGAAAGAATGTGTTATAAATACACGCAACAATGTAAGTGAATCTCCTAAACATAATATTCAGTGAAAGGAGGAAGAAGCAAAAAGTTTACATATCGAATGATTCCATCTATATCAAATTCTAAAGCAGGCAAAACAAATCTATGGTATTAGAAGCTCATACAGAAGAGTGGTTACTTTTGGGGGGCAGTGGGTGGGCAGTAACTGGCAACGGGAACCATGGGATGTTCCAAGGTGTTAGTAAATGTTCTGTTTCTTCCTCTGAGTGTTGGTTCCATGGCTGTGTTGGCTTTGCAAAATTCATCAAGCTCTACATTTATGATTTATGTACGTCTCTATGTGTATTGTACATCAATAAGAGGATTATTTTTAACAGAAGAAGGGTTAAACTGGGGAAAACTGGAGCATTGGAGGCAAGTAACCCAGAGAGGGAGGATGGCGCAGGGTAGAAGGATGGTGGGGTGGGCTTCTGGACTTGCCTCTCTTGTAAAACCTCTTTCTCCTCGGGCATCGCAGCTATTCTTGGGTCCTGGGGCTGAGATGCATATAATGGAAACACAACAAGGGCAGGCCAGGAACACGGTCATGGAGGTGGAAGCCCAGCTCTGCTGTTGCCAGAAAGCACGTCACCTCTCTGAACCTCAGGAAAATAAAGGGAACGCTACACTGGTTGTTACAAGGAGCACTACAACAGCACAGGTGAACGAACCATGCAGCCAGCTGGTGCCAACTGGTAAGGGCTGCACCAACGGGGGCGACAGGGGAGTCATAGCACATGAGCATTTACTCCAAAGTATCCAAACGGCAGAAAAAGAGAGACACAATTTTAACCTGGAGGTGGGATGTGCCCCAGTGAGCAGGACATCATCTGACAGCCATCGCCCTTCCCCATCAGCCCAGCAAACCTCTCATGGCCGGATCATCTCACTGTTCCTGGAGAGTCTTATGTTTATTTTATTTTTAAAAATTTATTTATGTATTTCTTTTTGGCTGCATTGGGTCTTCGTAGCTGTGTGCGGGCTTTTCTCTAGTTGTGGTGAGCGGGGGCCACTCCTTGTTGCGGTGCCTAGGCTTCTCACTGTCATGGATTCTCTTGTTGCAGAGCATGAGCTCTAGGCACGCAGGCTTCCGTAGTTGTGGCTCGCGGGCTCAGGAGTTGTGGTTCGCGGGCTCTAGAGCGCAGGCTCAGTAGTTGTGGTGCACAGGTTTAGCTGCTCTGCGGCATGTGGGATCTTTCCAGACCAGGGCTCGAACCCGTGTCCCCTGCATTGGCAGGCGGATTCCTAACCACTGTGCCACCAGGGAAGCCCTGAGTCTCATGTTTAAAAGAGGTGTATTTTTCAATACACGAGGTCCCTAAAAGGAAGCCAGCTGCTTCTTCACTGTCTACTTCAGGATGGAGTGGAGAATGCAGGGCAGCAGAGAGGCCTCTGGAAAACTTCGGAGTAGATGCAGTTTGTCCCCACCATGGTCTTGCCCCCGCTCCTCTCCCCCCAGCATGGCCCTGTCTACAAAGTCCCACTGCCCTTCAGCCGGGAATGTCCACCATCACCTTGGGAGACTGAGCACTCATTTCCTCCCAGACTCATTCCGCTCCATCTCCTGGAACCAGCACACCCCCAACCTCAACTCCTGCGTTTACGGCCATCATAGCTCTTCTCACTGGCTGCCATGGTGTGTTCCACCTCTAGGCAGGGAGCTTCTTGGGAGCAGGTTCTGTGTCTTATTCACCTTTGTGTCTTTGACACTCAGCACATAGGAAGCACAGAAAAGCACAGAAAAATAGATGTTTTCAGGCTTCCCTGGTTTCGCAGTGTTTAAGAATTTGCCTACCAACGCAGGGGACACGGGTTCTAGCCCGTGTCTGGGAAGATCCCACATGCTGTGGCCACAACTACTGAGCCTGCACTCTAGAGTCCGCGAGCCACAACTAGTGAAGCCCGCACACCCTAGAGCCCGCGCGCTGCAACAAGAGAAGCCACCACAATAAGTAGCCCGCGCACCGCAGCAAAGAGTAGCCCCCGCTCACTACAACTAGAGAAAAGCCCACGCGCAGCAATGAAGACCCAGTGCAGCCGAAAATAAATTAATTTAATTTAAAAAGAGATGTTTTCTAAAGAAGGAAAGGGGCACCATCCCATAACTAGAGTCAAATTATAAGGGATCTGCTAAACTCATTCACTTGATGATGATAAGCTATTGAATTCCAGGCATAGTTAAATAAAGGATAAATACCTTAACCCAAAATACTGATAGTGGCATTGATCGCAGACTGATAAGGGAAAATATATTTTAGCTGGGATCCCTCACAATGATACTCAGATGTCATTATCTGAGGAATCAGCTCTCCACTAGACCAGGTGACACATCTGTCATCATACCATCATCACCATCACCCCTGGTGCACCGGCCAGGTGTGCTGTCCTGTTACTCCTCCATGACCCTATGAGGTGGCTACTATCATCCTCCCCATCTTACAGATAAGGAAGCTGAGGCACAAAAAGATTAAGCAACTCATCCGGAGACACTGAACTGCTAAGCAGCAGAGAAGGGATCTGAACTGGGGCTGGTTGACTCTCAAGTCCATGTGCTAATCACCCAGCTCAGTGCCTTCCTACCATCCTGCCCAGCCACCCTCTGCAGAGTGACTTAGGAGGTCAGGGTCCCAGCCTGCTGAGAGTCTTAGAGTTTAAGGCGAATGTCCTAAATTAAGGGTAAAACGTATATGAAGGCTGAGAGAGGAGGGAGAGGGCAAGCGGCAGCCCTTCATGTATGTGATAGGTGCCTGTGCTCACACCTGCGTGCGTGTGCACGTGTGCATGTGCACACACGTACACACATGGGTTTGCGTGTGGATGCACGTGTGTGCCAGGGCCAAGGGGAGGGGTTGGCCAGTTAGGAGAAGGTAATCGATGTGAAGGCTCCTCACGTGGTCAGCACACAGTAAATATTTGCAGAATTGAATTGAAATGCTAACAAGAGGTCTCTCCAAATGTGCGGTGTTATTATTACTATTATCTCCAAATTGCAGGCTTCAGGAAAAGAGAGGCAGGTGGAGGGTTGGTGACAGGGCTGGCTGGCCTCCTTGCACCTCCCGACTGCATTGCGCTGACCCCCCACGTGGACTGTCTCTGGCTGGTTTTCCTCCAGAGTTGACTGAAGCAGGGAACTTGCAACCCGTCAGGATGGCAGTGACAATGACAGGGGTAACTAACGAGGAAGGAGCCCTCTGCGTGGGCTGGCCCCGTGCTCAGGGCCTGTTCTCCATTGCTCTTTCTCAGCAGCTGCTGAGGTGGGTACTATTCATTTCATTAGCATCTCCAAGGTGCGGAGGAGGAAGGTGAGGCTCAGAGGGGTTGGCCCAGAGAATGTGTGCGCAGGTATTGAGAACAGCTAGCGGGCTGGGGCTGTCCTTTCTCCACCATCTATATCCCGAGTCCTCCTACACAAGACTACCACCTAACGGGTTAACAGGTGGTCAGGGCCCTGCAGTGGGCTGACTAGTGTGGAGCTGAGCCACGGGCCCTAGATCTGGTCAGCCCAGAGCCAGCACTTTGTCTCCCAAAACCTCGGTGTCCTCACTGGCAAAGGGGGAACAAATAGTCGCCACAGCAGAGGGTCGTTGTAATGAGAGGCTAAGCCGTAAAACGCCTAGTGCCTAGTGAGCGCTCAGGGATGTCAGCTATTATTCTAAATGTGCTGAATTTTCACTTGAATCTAACAGTCACTCCTCTTCTCACAGAGCAGTGAAGTTAGACACAGAGAATTGGTGCACGTTCAGGAATGATCTAGTCCAACCCCTTCTGGTAACGGGTAAGAAAGCTGAGGCCGGAAGAATAGCACCAAGGTCACAGGGCTCATACATGGCAGGGCCTAGATTCAAACACAGATTTTCTGCTCCCGGGGGGGGGGGGGGGGGGGGCCTCTCCGCCTGCCAGGACTGCCTCGGGGCTGGCCTGAGGGTGCAGAGGGCCTGGGACAAGTGGGGAGGGTGCCAACACCCCAGCCTCCAGAGGAGAGAGGCAGCAAAGCGGAGGGGGCAGCATGGCTGCCACACCCTCCACGGGAGATGTCGGGAAAGGGGGCCAGAGTGGGGCGACCCTGGGGGCCACAAACTGGCCCAGCGGATGATGGGAGCCAGAGTGTCTCTCGTTTAGGCCCAGAGTCGCTCAACCCTCCTCATCTCCTGGGGAAAAGCCCTGTCTTCTCCCCACTTACCCCTCCAACAGTTTGAGAGCCACTGACCAGGCACAGAGAGAGGGAGAGAGCGGGATCTCGGGCCCCACGCTGGCCCTCCACCCTCTCCCCTGCCCCTGCCCACCACTTTCCAAGGCCTGGGCCGTCAAACTCAGCCCCAGTCAGTCTCCTGGCTGCCACAGCGACCCAGAGCCCACAAACCACCCGTGTCAATGTGCCTCCTCCCCGGAGGTCCGAGGCCTTAAAACTTAATAGTCTCTCAAATGCTGTAACACTAGAGGCGGCTTTTATGGACTCAACAGGGGTAGTGTTAGGAAGGGCCGTCAGCCGCCTAAAGTGGGCCGCTTGCCCCCAGCCCCTTGCGCACACTCGGAGGGCCTCCGGAGGGGCTCCACCCCTGCCTTCTGACCAGGTTATTACAGAAGAGTTCTCTGCAAACAGGGGCCTAATGGGGGGTCGGGACCCCTCTGGCCCTGGCTCAATGGAAGCTAGGCAGCTTTGCGGGGGGCGGTCCAGGGGAAAGATCTTGGTGACTAAGGAGTGGGCAGTTGAAAGCGCCATGGTGTCAATAGGGAGCAGGTGGGGAAGGAGGGGAACTCCTGAGGCCTGGCCTCGAGGTGTGGGGGGCTGGGAGGGACGGAGGGAGGGATGGGGAAGCCTTGTGGAGTCGGCAGGTGGGGGAGGGGGAGGGAAGCCCCCCCAGCTGTCACCCCCACCCAGAGGAGCACAGGTTCTCGAGCCCGATCCAAGGGACCAGGCGGTGGGCGGGGAGCAAGGCCACGGTGTCTTCTGGGCCTCTCGACTTTTTCCTTCTCTTCCAAGGGCCATATTTTTCTGTTGTCCCCTTTCTGCCCCCTCAGCAGGTACCTCCTGGTCCGTCCTCACCCTCCCCTCTTCCCTGTTCCCCCTTCTCATCCCACCTTACCTCTCATTACTGGGAGATCTCAAATAGGGATTCTGCCCAGTCTTCAGTAGAAGCAGGCAATGCCCCCCACAATAAATAAAATACTAAATAACACTAAATAAAATACCCTGGCTGACTTGCCAACACACACACACACACGCACGCACACAGGCATGCTCACACACACACACGCAGGCATCCTCACACACACACAGGTATGCTCACACACACACACACAGGCAGGCATGCTCACACACACACACGCAGGCATGCTCACACACACACACGCATGGTCACACACACACACAGGCGTGCTCACACACACGCAGGCATGCTCACACACACACACGCAGGCATGCTCACACACACATGCAGGCATGCTCACACACACACGCATGCTCACACACACACGCAGGCATGCTCACACACACACTCAGGCATGCTCACACACACATGCATGCTCACACACGCATGCAGGCATGCTCACACACACACACAGACACACACACACGCAGGCATGTTCACACACATGCACGGAGGCGTGCCCACATACACACACGCAGGCATGCTCACACACACGCAGGCATGCTCACACACACACACAGACACACACACACGCAGGCATGCTCACACATATTTTCTTCATTACCTTCCCTAACACTGTCTTTCTTCCATCTTGAGTTCAGTGTTGGTTTTTGTCTCTTTTTGACCCTCCCCCTCCACTTCCCCTCAATTTATTCCAGCTGTGAAAACCTTTTTCCCATCTCCTCTGTCACCCTGGCAGATAGGTGAGTGGCAGGCAGAGGAGTCCACTCCGCAGCCACCGTTGGTAATTGACGCCAGATGTTGAGCTGGCCCCTGGCCCAGCCCCAGGCAGGGCTTCCCGCGCAGCCTCCTGCATCTGGGTGTGAAAGGCGAGCCACAGCCCAGCCTGGGTCTTTGTGGGATGCAGAGCCTGGCTCAGGGGACAAGGGTAGGGAAGGCTGGGACCAGGGGCTGCAGGAGGGAGGAGGCCGGGGAGCAGAGGGTAGGGGGTGGGAGCCCCTTGGAGGAAGGTGTGGGCCACTGACAGTTTGGTTGGCATGAGAGAAGCCAGGACAGTCCAGAGGCAAGAAGCTGAGAGCCGGCTTCCCTTGGCCACTTCTCAGCCTTTTTATTTCCTGGGGATGAAAGGTTTGCTGCTGCTGCTCCTTATAAGTATACGAATTTGGTAAAATACAAAAAAACCAATTAGAAGACTCTAGGATTCTCCACGATGACTCTACTACTAATAGTAATGAAACCAGTTAACGTTTCTGGAGTATTTTAGGTGCTTTCTGAGTCATTGAACGTGAATGCACTCATCCTGTCATTTAATGTTCTCAACAGCCCTGTGAGGAGGGGCCCATAATGGTCCCCATTTTACAGATGCAAAAAAAGAAGCCTGGGACATCTAACTGGCCCATCTAGGAAGCGGTGGTACCAAGATTTGAGCCCAGACAGTCTGACCTCAGAGACCACATTAGGCTCTCAGGAAAGACTTTAAAATCTTCAAAGGTCAGAGATAGAGGGAAGCTGGTCCCAACCCTTTTTAAAGGAGGACCGTAAGTCCCGAGATGAGAAGTAACTTGCCCAAGGACACACAGTGAGTCAGCCCCGAGCAGGGCTGAATCCCAGGGCTGCTCTCCTTGTTCAGAGCCCTTATTGTGACACCACAGTTCTGACTCAAGTCTCCACACCCTTGGTCCAGAGCCAGGCTTCCTGGAGGAGGTGCCTTTTGTAGGACTTGGAACAAGACAAGGATCAGAGACTTAGGCAGGAGGAAACACTTTCAGTGGAGGTGGGGCTGGCAGACAGCATTAACGGTGTCTCTAATGCCAGGCACTGTGGTCACAATGGGGACTGAGAGACAAACGCTGCCCCCCCCAAAAAAAAGGGGAAAAAAGCAAGGCAAGTGGGATAGGGAGGACTATGGGGGCAGCAGCATGCTGTCTTAGATATAGTGGTAAGGTGATGTTTGAACAGTCCTCAGCTGAGGGAAGGAAACATGTGGATATCTGGGGTAAGACTGTTCCAGGCAAAGGAACAGCAAGTTCAAAGGCCCTGAGGCAGGAATGTGCTTAGCTGGTTAATGTGCCCAGAGTGCAGGGAGAAAAGGAGAGAATAAGTAATAGGAGGCAAGTCAGAGAAGGGAAGGCGGCAGATCACGTTGGGCGCCATGGCTGTTGTAAGGGCTTTCACTCCCAGTGCAGTGGGAGCCAGTGGGGGATGCTGAGCGAGGGGTGATACGGGACCAGAAGCACAGCAGTGGAGGTGGTGAGAAGTCATCGAATTCTAGATGTATTTTGAAATTACAGCCAACCTGATTTCCTAAAGTTTGGGTGTGAGATATGAGAGAAAGAGAGCAATCAGGGAGGACTCCAATTGTTTTGGCCTGAGCAACTGGTAGGACAGAGTTGCCCTTCCTGAGGTGGGAAGACTCTCAAAGGTGCAGGTGTAAGGCAGGTCAGGAATTTGCTTTTGAACCCTCTGAGTTTGGGGTGTCTGCTCTCAGTGCCGCAATGGTTCATACTGGATACTGAGGCAACAGGGCAATTGGTAAAACGGACTGTCTTTATTCAAAATTATGCTATTTTGCTCATCACGGATGTTTTGGCATTGCTTCTGAGTTTTTTAAAATACTACATCAAAATATCATTTATCTTGATTACTGAGGTTTCGGGTCCCCACTTCAATTCGTATCCTAGTCTGCGCCCTGCCTGTTACAGATATCCATGTGGAATGCCGGCTTGGGCTGCCCCCTCTCTCAATTCCCAGACACTCTCTCTGTCCACAGGGAGCCATGGTCCCAACAGGATTCATGGCAGGCATGTGACCTGAAGAGTAGCTACATGCAGCCAGGAGGTGGTCCTGATGGGGACCACAGGACCCCATCCTGTGTGGCTGGCTGACCTAGAAGCGGCCAGAAGGGTGTGCGCCCATCAGCTCACCGCGTCCCCCCCACCCCCGGGGCCCCCGTGATGGATGGCATCTGTCTTCTGCTTTATTAAACTCACGCCGCTCAGTTCAGCCCTGGATTTGCAAACGGCTTAATAAGCATTTGGAAGGGATCGGGGGAGGGAGGCCGGGATTTCAGGGGGTTACCAAGACCCAGACAGGAAACGGCTTGCACCCTGAGAGGGCCCCAGGAGGGAGTCAGGTGTCCGGGTGGGCGACTGGGGGGAGGATTTAGTTTCATAGAAGACCCTGGAGGGCCCAGAGGAGGGGGGACCACAGGCCTTTGCTGCCACCCCACCCCGAGCACAGTTGTTACTGCACACTAGTTCACGCTAGCACCTAGAGGGGTGTTCTGAGCACTTGGGAGGGGAAGGGGGGCAAGGATGGGGGGAGGAGAAGAGGCGGTCCTGTCCTCTAAGAGTTCCAGCCGCGGAGGACAGAGGGATACACAAAACAGACACCCCTCCGCAGCCAGCCCCCGACACTCCCTTCCCACTTCTGAACTTATACAAATTCCGTAGCGTATGCCCTTGGTTTGGAATCTTCTGTTCAAGCCCTGGCATGAGCACGGAGTGTGGGTACCAGGTGCCCTTTCTCTCCTGAACGAGGCAGGAAGGTCCCAGGGGGAAAAGGGGTACACAGAAGTCATCTTCTCTCTGCACAGGCAACTTGGGCCCCGCTTACTCAGCTCACCCAGGCAGATTGCAGGCATCTCTTTCCCATTGCCATCCAGTCAAGGTCACCCTCATAGCTTGCAGCCGGCCATGGCGGGAGTATTTACACCATGGAAATTGGCGAGCACTCCTTTTCCCTCCCGGAGAGCCGGCTGTGGAAGTTACCAGCGGACCTCTGCCTCTCCTGCCCTTCCACCAGCAGGAACCACAAGCCCCTCGGAATACATAAAAATCAGCTTCTCCTCCTGAAAAGTCAGTGCAGCTCCTTCTGGATGGTGGGATCGGGACTGTGTGTCTCTTCTTAACGAGGACGGGAGTGTCGGGGGCAGTGGTGGACAACCCCCAGCTGGCCAGGACCAAATCGTAACTCCACCACTGACTGGACTGTGATTTGCCGTGTTCTCCAGCTAGATCTTGGAGAGGCTGTTCTCAGATTTAAATGAGATAATATTTGAAAGATTGTTCAGAACAGGGCCTGCAAATAGCAAGTAGCCAATAGATATCAGTCTTTACTCTGGGTCTCGATGGTGCCAAGACCTTGTCCTAATTTGAGCCTTACACAGCCCTTGAGGGAGATACTCTTCTTATTTCCATTCCGTAGATGGGGAAAGGGAGGCTAAGATGTATTCGTCCTTTACCTGAAGTCAGGTAGAGGCAGAGCAAGGATTTGGACCCAGGACTCTTTGGGTCCAACAGCCTGGCTCCCTCACTACTATGCCATCAGAGCTCTCCGACATGGAGTGGGGCTGGGACTCTTAATAGCGGTGGAAGTGGCCCTTGGTTTTCCTCCTCTCTCCATCTTGCCACCAGCAGAAGGGATGGATCCTCTTCCTACATGATATCAAAAGAAGCCTCGGGCTTCCCTGGTGGCGCAGTGGTTGAGAATCTGCCTGCCAATGCAGGGGACATGGGTTCGAGCCCTGGTGTGGGAAGATCCCACATGCCGCAGAGCAACTGGGCCCGTGCGCCATGGCTTCTGAGCCTGTGCATCCAGAGCCTGTGCTCCGCAACAAGAGAGGCTGCGATAGTGAGAGGCCCGCGCACCGTGATGAAGAGTGGCCCCGCTTGCCACAACTAGAGAAAGCCCTCGCACAGAAACGAAGACCCAACACAGCCATAAATAAATAAATAAATAAATTTAAAAATCCACGACATATATCAATATTTAAAAAAAAAAAAAAGAAGCAGCCTCCTCAGAGCCCCGTCCCCCAGCCCATCACCTTCACACCCAATCACACCCATGAGAGGCTGGGAGCTACCTTACCAAGGCAATTCACTGGCATTTTCTGTCCATTACCTTTCCAACTCACTAGTTTTTTCTCTGGGCCTGTTTCCCAGTCTGTCTCTCTTTCCCTCTCTCCTCCATGTCTCCTCCTGCCCTTGCTCCATCTCCACCCCTAGTCCTCCCAAGCTATAAAAACACCCGCTCCAGACTGGCCCTGACCCAAGGCCAGGGTCAGCAGAGGCAGCCCCAGGGAAGGTCAAAAGCCCAGCAGTCCCCGTGCAATTCTCCGAAGTCTCCTTTTTCCCCCTGCTTCTTGCCAGTTTCATCTTCTCTTCTTTCATTTCCTTTCTTCTCCTCTTCCTCATTTATTTATTTGGTGTCTCCGTCCTTACGTCTTCTGTCCCCCATCTTTCTTTCTGCCTTTGTCTCTCTGGGTCAGTCTGTCTGGTGACAAGTGTGTATGCGTGTGTTTCTCTGCCTCTTTGTTCTTAGTGGATGTCTGTGTGTCTGTCTCCCTCTCTGTCTCTCCTCCCCTGTCTCTCCTCTCTTTCCCCAACATCCTCAAGTGTGTGTGTGTGTGTGTGTGTGTGTGTGTGTGTGTGTGTGTGTGTTCCTGTGTCTCAGAGTCTAACTCTACCTCAATGCCCTGTCTGCTCTGTGTCTCTCTATCTGTCTATCTGTCTGTCTGTCTTCAGGGCTGTCTCTTGGGGTCTCTCTCCAGCAGTATTCGTTAGGGCTGCACTTTGGAGGCTCCCGGAGGAGACCCCCACTCACCCCTCCCAAAGTTCACTGCCTTGTCAAACGGAGCTAATCTCTTATGGGAGGAAAAAGCCTCATTCAGACTTGGGGAGGGGTGTACCGGGGGAGTGGAGGGGGAAGGGGAGGTCTCCTCGGCTGCAGCCTGAAAACACCCCGGCCCATAATACCCCTTTTGTTCTAGGCTGGTGGGAGGGGGTGGGCGGTGGAATGAAAGAGGGGGGATATTAAAGGAGCAGGTGAAAGACATGTGTCTTCAGCAGCCAGAGATAAGCGCTTACCCCCTTCTAATCTGACTGAGGCCTATTATCTTCCCGCCACAGTCATTACTATTAATATTAAACACCCCCCAATCCAGCTAGAAAACAACCTGAAAGGGCTGACTCCCAGCCCCAGCCAGTTCTGAGGCGGAGACCCTGCCCTGACACCTCCTCCCTCTCCCCAGACCCAAGTCCCCTTGAACTTCCCCATGACCTCCAGCCCCCAAGAGCTCCCCCTTCCCCTCCCCTCTCCCCTACCAAAGCCAGTGGCCTCTCTGATCACCAACCCTTGCTCTCTCTAAAGGACCCCCCATTTCAGCTTCATTCCTGGGGGGTTCTCTGTACCATGGCCCTCTTCTCTGGACACCTCAGTACGACCTGGGATGGAAGACAGAAGCATGTAGAGCTTTATTCCCTGACTTTGACATCTGACAGAACTGGATTTGCATTCCAATGCCACTGCTAACAGGCTGGATGACCTTGGGCAAGTAATTTAACCCTCTGAGCCTCAGTTTCTCATCTTTAAAATGGGAGCAAGTTATAGTCCCTGTGACACGGGGTTGTTTGGGGGATTATATGAAAGAACAACGAAAGAGCCCTAGTATATGCCTGATACATCTTAACGGCTCAGTAAATTGGGGTAACACAATCCTTGGACAAAAAAGCAACCCAGGGCTGCAGCTCCGTCCATTTATTTCTTCATTAAGTCACCAAACAGTCACTGGGCCCTTACTCCATGCTAACTTCCGTGTTGAGCACTGGAGGTACAGGGTCGGAGAGAACAATTCCTGTCTCCTAGAATTCACAAATTCTTGACTCTTGGTGGCAGCAGGAGTCATATAAACAGGTAAATGCATCATTGCAGTGCTTGGTAATATGAACCATAAAAGAAGTTAGCACAAGGAGCTTTGGGAACGTGGGTCAGTGAATTCCCCCTTGGAGGGTGATGTTGTGTCTACACTAGTAAAGGATTAATTGCCTAGTCAGTGTCTACCAGGTGGCAAAGCCGGTTATCACCACACTCATGTCTATGGTTATAGCTCCCGAGAGGAGAGAGCTATAAGGCTTCTGCCAGGAGCAGCAGGGGTTTAGCTGGGGGCCATGAGTGGGGGGCCCCCTTCCCTGCTCCCTGGGCCCTGGATTGCCAGAGCTGGCCTCGAGAGCCTGCAGACACAGGAAGGACGGAGGTGACAGCTGACATTTACAAAATGTCTTCCTTCAAGCCAGACGCTGGGCTGGGTGTTTCATTATTAGGTCACTTCTAATCACTTCCCTTCTCGCAAGCAGGCATCGATGTATCCCTTTTACAGGGGAGCAAACAGACTCAGTAAGAAAATGGCAGGGCAAGATTTTAAGCCACATCTCTCTGGCTCCAAAATCCATGTTATTTCCATTCCTAGTGCAACTCAAATTTCCACCCCCATTTCCATACCATCTCCCTCCTTAACATCAGAGAAGCTAGAAAAAATACACAAGGAGTGGGAGGGGGTTGGATAAGGAAAACAGCTTGTAGCCTGCTACAAGCCCCCCGTTTTGGGGTATCTTCTGTTTTATCTTAGAAGTCTATATGAGCTATAAATTTTACTCCATATCACAGCTATGTGTGTTATAAATAAAAATAATGTTTTAAAATGTCATTAAAAACTTTTCCTCAAAAATCTTGGACTAAAATTTGAAGCTCCAAGAAGAAATGCCAAATCTATTTTATTCCTTCCTCTGTCCCCCGTGGCGGGGGTGGGGGGGCATTTGTTGTTTGTGTCTGCCTGGCAGCCTTGTCCACTGTGGTGATTGCACCTCTTTCCTTCACACAACAGCTGCTCCCTCATTCCATGCCGTTCTATGGGGCTGCCAGTCATAATTCTCCACCGTTCCTGACTTAGGGCAGGCACGTACGCCAGGCCTAGCCAATCACTGCACACCATTTTCCTAGCCACTTGATTTGTCTAAGAGGTAGACACATGACCCAAGCTAGGCCAATAGGAGTCCTCCCCTAGGATTTTATAGACAGAGGGAGTTGAGAGTGACAGATGTTCTCTTTTCTCTGAGATGTGAGCATGAAATTGTTGCCATGCTCTTCTACCCACCTCTCCTTGTCCTCTGACGGACAAGAAGCCCTGACCTCCCTTTCCTCCCCCATTCCCAGTAGGGGGAGAAAAAGAGGCTCTCACACACCAAACAACATAGCCAAGATATGGATGAGATCAAGAAAGGATAGAAGAGTGAAAGCTGATGGTATCTTTTAAGGTCTGAGAAGCTCTAAACTCTCCCCCCACTCCCACCCCACACGTGTGTGCATGTGTGTACACCAGTCCTGTTCTTCCTGCTTGTTTGAGCCAAAAAATCCTTTCCTTTTGCTTAAACTACTTGGAGTTAGGTTTCCATCACTTGTTCCCAAAGCAATACCTCCTAGAACACTCAGTCCTACTTCATTCCTCCCAGCTCACCAGCAGCTACAGGCAAGAGAAAGAGCAAGGGGCCCGACAGGCTCTGGGTTGGGGGGGGGGGTATAGCTCCATTTACATGTAGGAGTCACATTCGTCTACCAGGAACCTCCCGAGGGCTCTCCCTCCCAGTTTTGGGCTGGAAAGGACCACAAGCAGAGGGCTGACAGGGAATCTATCCCAATCAGAAATCTCTCTGCTGTCTTCAAGAAAGACCGACTCAGCCTCCTGCCTTAAAAACACATCCCAGGACCCCCTTCTCTGAGATATTGTAAGTCAAGCCCGTTTCACCTTGTCCTGTCCTAGTGGAAGTAGACAATAGTCAATCTTTACTCCCCTTTTCTCTTCCTTCAGAGGCTCAACCCAATCTTCTCTTAACTCTTCTTTCACTCTTGTTTGTGTAGGCTCATGTATGCTGTGTGTACTGTGTACTGGCTAAGAGCCCAGGCTCTAAACAGAGTACCTGGAATCAGATCCTGGCTCTATTTCTTACTAGTTGTGTGACTCTGGGCAAGATGCTTACCTTCTCTGGGCTTCAATTGTCTCATCTTCAGAATCAGAATGATTGTATAATTAACGCATGTAAAATGCTTAAACCATTCCTGGCACATAGTAAATGCTCAATCAATATTAGCTGTTATTATTATATATTAATGGTGTGTGTGTGTGTGTGTGTGTGTGTGTGTGTGTGTGTATGTTTTCAGCCTCCCCCAGCTGACTAGGAGTTCCCTGAGAGCAGAAGGTATACCTTGTTCATCTTTGAAGGCCCAGAGTTTCAAAGTACTTAGCTTAGAGAGGAAACTAAAAAAAAAAAATTGTTAATTGAATGAATTGAATGGTTAATTGAATGAAGACTGGTTGGCTGAATACCTTGAGAATCTGAATCCTCATTCCTGTCCTTAGATCTCTCAATAGTCCCACATGGACGGTCATCAATTTTCCTACTCCTACCCTCAGAAGGGGAGCTTTGTCAGGCAGAAGGGGTCTTGCAGCAGAGTAACAACAGGGGCAGAAGCAGTCAGCTCTTCCCTGTGTACAGCTCTTGAAAAGGTCTAGTGTCTTTCACAACACCACATCATGCTGTGAGGAAGACAAGGCAAGGGTCACCGTTAGCCCATTTTACAGATGAGTAAACTGAGTTTTAGGGCAGTTATGTGACTTTCCCAAGGACAGACGTAGCTAGCTAGTGACCCAGCTGAGGCCAGGGCCCAGTCACCAGACTTGGCTAGATCTCATTTCTGTCAACCACCTCCCAGTGACCAGATGCTCCCTCCTTGTTCCCCCCTTAGCTGCAGAAAATAAAAAAGAAGGCCTGGGCCATGCAGCATCTACCGCATCATCTTGGTCCCCTGCGATCTAGGTGAGAGCAGAGGGGGCCGAAAGCAGATGACGCTGAGTTCATCTTCCATATATCTTGACATTTGTATCGCCCAGTGGGAGGGTGATGGAGAGGACGGGGAAGCCCAGAGTCCAGGAGTGACAGTGACTCCAGAGCAACAGTAGCCCATTGTGCTGCCCCCACCATGTCCCCCCTCCTCTTCCACCACACCCAGCACACAGCATCCTGTTTACCTGCCTCCAGGACCTGGCTCCATCTCAGGTGCCACTCCAACTGGTCCCACGCACAGGCGTTGCCAAACCCTCTGCCCCCGAGCCTCAGCCTGGCAGCGGCATACCCCCCAGCCTTTGTCCTACCCCGCTCCCTTCTACCCAACACAGACACCTCCTCTGGGCTCAGAGCACCGTACCTGGCACATAGTAGGCTCTCCAGAAATGGTTCCTGACAATAATAAGTGGTTCCTTGGGGACAATAATAACCTCCAGGCACACGGGCCTCCATAAAGGAAGGGCTTCTCCCAGCCTCAGAGGTGGAAGATGGCATC
Organism: Delphinus delphis; assembly: GCF_949987515.2. Taxonomy (NCBI): domain Eukaryota; kingdom Metazoa; phylum Chordata; class Mammalia; order Artiodactyla; family Delphinidae; genus Delphinus; species Delphinus delphis. The sequence goes on along the minus strand of NC_082692.2, from coordinate 33,815,611 downwards.
TCGTGGAGGAGGTGGGTTGGGGGCTGAGAGTCAGCAGACTTAGAAAAGGCTTCCTTTCTTGCACCCTTCCCCGTGCCTGGGATGCTGGGGGGAAGGCAGCGTGGGAATACAGAGCCTGCCAGTCCCTGGGGACAGAAGACCCATATTAGGCACTCTCTTGGTGCAGCTAGGATGCCATTCTCCACTCTTTCAGAAGTCAGAGGTCACGGATCCGGGCACCACCAAAGCCATGAGTGATAGACTTCCAGCCAGGAGGACAGGTGGAGAGGCATAGCTCCTCAGGCCCAGATTCTGTTTGGGGATCAAAAAGCTGGGTAGAAGTGGGAGGGGGAAACCTGGAGAAAAAGTCAGTTCATCCACACACTCTCTAGGTCCTGGGACTGTGGCAGGGGAAGAGGAGGAGAGAGAAAAAGAAGAGAAGGGCTGAGGGAAGCAAGAAGGGAGAAAGGGGGGATATCACTGAGGAAAGCCAAGAGGCAGGCGAGAAGTGGAGTAGAAATCACAGCCTCAGATGAGAGCAGCAGCCTCCGGAAAGGAAGAGGAGGCTCCCCCAGCTCAAAGGAGAAGCAGGGCTACAACGGAGCTTGGAAAGCATTCACTCGCTTTACCTATAAGGAATCTAAGTCCCAGAGAGGGGACACGTCCTGCCCAAGGACACATAGCAAGTCAGGTCTGAACTCAAACCAGAGTCACAGAATAGCGGCTCCAGGCCAAAACACATTTCTTGACTTTCTGCCGAGCCGGGAAAGAGGGCTTCAGAGGATCCTCTGGGTGGCTCACCCAGTCCATCATGGCTCACCCGGTCCGTGGCCAGGTATCAGAGGGAGGAGATGGTACATCTAGGTCCACCACCCACTGTGCACATTATTTTCTACCTAGTGTCACTTGAGCCAAGAGTCGACAGGTTTTCTATTTACTCTGTATACCCAGCACTGCGCCAGGTCCTCAGGCTGGAGAAAGAGGCCACAGGGAGGATGGCAGGGAGGCTACGAGGTGGTCCATCCACATCCTTTGGAAGAAAGACGACTAAAGTGGACGTTCATTCAGAGCTCACTATATGCCAGCTGCTTGCCCTGGATTATCTCATTGGATCCTCACAAAGCAGTTACTATTGTTAGTCCCACTTTTCAGATGATGAAACCAAGGATGGAAGAGGCCAAGAAATCCTAGATCCCACAGCTGATGTGGCAGAGCAGGAAGTCGGACCATACCGTCTGGCTTCAGACCCCTTGCTCTTAACCACTAGGTGTACTACCCCTAGGATGAGCTTCAAGAGCTAGAGCAATGAGGCCCCACCACCACCACCCTGCAGTCCGTCGTACCCTCCTTCCATCCCAGCCAGGGTAAGTCAGCCTCTCCACTGGGCACACCCTGAAGTTTTTGTAAATGCCTCACTTAGGCTCTTATTCTCTGCCTTGTCTTAGAATCAATTGTTGGCATGTCTCTCTCCCTGACAAGTTTAAAGGCACCAATGGTCTTCTAGCATCTCCAGATCCCCAGGGCTTAGCACAGTGTCTGGCACAGGGCATGCGCTCGATGACTGCTTTTTGAATGAGGATAGCTGGGTAATATCCCCATAGTAACAGGAAATAGGGCCCGGTAGAAGCTGCAGCCCCCAGAGGCGCGGATCCTCCTCCATCTCCGTATCCTGACTCCAGCACATTGCCTGGCCTACAATAGCTGTTGACGGATGCCTACGGGAATGAGTACAGTCCATACGGAGGATGCTTTTGTGGGCCCTGGAGCGGGGGGCCAGGAGGTTTGGGACTGCCTCTGGATAGGGCCAGCACGGATGGTCTCTCCCCCAGAAGTCTGAGGCCCCGCCAGACCACCATGAGAGCCCGCAGAAGACTGGAATTCAGGGTGGTGGGGGCCTCTTTCATGAGTGCAGGTTACTCCTGGGGACTCTGCCAGGACTCAGAGCTGGGGGCTGGGGTGGGCTGGATCTGAGTGAAGAGCAGTAGCAGGCTGCATTGGGGCACACGCTCCAGCCGCTTCCGTTTCCAGGTCCCTGAGGACTGTCCCCTAAACCTGTAACCTTCGCTGCTCCCTTGCACAGCGATCCCCAGCAACAGGGGAGGGGAATGGCAAATGGCTGTGCCTTGGGCTCCAAAGTCTAGGAAAGGAGCCTTGGAGACTAAGAGATGGACAGAGAGAGGTGAGGAGAGAGACCCACAGAGGCCTTGGGGGTTGGGGGGTGGGGGTGGGGAATGGGGGGCAGGGAGGAAAGTTACTGAGAAGGGAAGTCTGCACTTCCGGCCACCCAGGCCTCTGGCACCATGGGCCAGAGTCCCAGGAATCTATTGACTAATCCTCAAATGATACACTCTCCCTGATTCATTCTCTCTCCTGCTTGTACCCTCACAAGATCCCATTGTCTCCAAATGCTGCTGGCCCATGACCTCCACCTCGGGGCCTCCTGCCTTCCATCCACTTCTGGGGGAGAATGGAGGCCCCCTGCTGCCCAAGCGCCAGGGCCCTCCCTCTGCTGTGCTCTACCCCTGCCTGAGGGTCAGGCTGCCAGGCCACTGGGCACTGCCAGACACCAGGCTGGCAGCACCTAGTCAACCCGAGGAGCAACCGGTGAGCAAGCGGGGTGACCAGCTGCTGCCACTGATACGCCAGTCTGAGGGGGGAGGCAGCTAGCTGGTCGGTGGGCGTGTGTCACCAAGGAAGTGGATGTCAGGGTGCTGGGCCCGGGGAGGGGCAGAAGGAGGTCAGAATGGAGGTTTTCACTGACCCGAGTGGGCGGACGTAAAGGCGATTCATAAAAAGTTTCTTTCTTCTTTAATGGTCTTTTTTCCCTATCTGAGGGCCGCTGGGGCGAGGGAGGGAGCGAAGACAGGGCGGGGGACAAGGCAGGCCCTCCACAAGTGACACTTAATTCCCGGTCTGGACTGGGCCGGCGCTTGAAAGCAGCTAAATTAGCAAAACAGAAGTCAACTGTCGACTGCTTCATTGGAGGATTAAGTGTGATAAATGGGGGGTTTGTTCGCTCCCAGGTCCAGATGTTGTGTCTAAGTGAGGGGTTTTTTTCAAGTTTTTTTTCCTTCTTCTTCTTTTTTTTTTTTTTACATTCTTGGCCCATGGCCCATATATATTTTGGATACTGCTGGGAGTATATAATATCATTGGAAAATGATGCGGTCTGCTAACCTTTTAAATAACATTTCCTCCCTCCTCTATTTTCTAATAGTTTGTTTTTCTTTCCATGTTTGCCTTTTATTGGGGGAAATTTTTTTTGGAAATTAATGAGGCTCAAGTTTGGAGACCAAAATAAAAAAAAAAAGAGGGGAGTGTGAGAGGTGCAGGGGTGTGGAATGAGACTGGGGTGGGGGTGGAGGGAGAGAGCTGCTCTTTGTACCTTTTTAAACTTTCCTGGTTTGATTTTTTTTTTTTTATTTTTAATGTTCTCGTTTGAGGCCGCCGGTGGCCCTGCGGCGGGGCTTCGCGGTGGCGCGCGCGGGCAGGGCGCCCGGGACTCTCCGCCGCGCCCGGCGCCCGCTCGCTCTGCCCGGGGCCGCGGGGCTGCGCGCCGCGAGCCTACGGGAAGAACCTGCCTTTCCCCCTGCAGCCGGGCCCGACGTGAGAGGGGGTGGGGGCGCCTCCTTCCTGAGTGAAACCTACGGAATCCGGCAGGAATTCGGGCCTCCCAGATTTAAGAAAACAAACAAAGGAAAGATTGTCAGAAAGGGGCCGCCAAGAGCCGCGGAGCCGCCGCACTGCCCTCCGCGCTCACCCCCGGGGCGCCCGGGCCTCCCGGCGTGGGCGGAACACGAGGCTGGGGGGGGGGGGCTCCCCCGGGTGGTCCCCGGTGGGCTTCCCTGCCCTGGGCCTCGGCTT